>NC_139143.1:59675410-62075410 GCF_964270905.1 Leucopleurus acutus
GGCAGGTGCTCTGGTGCCTTCCTTCTTCAGCCTGGGCTGCCAGCATGAGGATGAATAGGATTCTCTCCCAGGATGGCCCTCTTTCCCTTGCAGTCCGTGGTGGGGTCTGACATCGCGGAGCTGCTGGTGCAGGACTGCAAGAAGCTGGAGAAGTACAAGCGGCAGCCGCCTGTGGCCAACCTCATCAACCTGACGGATGAGGACTGGCCAGTACTGAGCTTGGGGACCCGGAACCTGCTCACTGGGGAGGTTCCCCCCAGCGTGGAGACGCCTGCGCAGATCGTGGAGAAATTCACTAAGTTGCTCTACTATGGAAGGAAAAAGGCAAGTGCTGTGCCCGCTTCTGCTTAAAAAAGTAACCGGCATCCCCACCGCTCACCCCTCCCAATTGTATGAGTGACATATCCTCATTTTATAGCACTTAAGTTCAGAAAGGTACAAAGAAAAAGAAGAACACCCATAATCCTATCACTAAAAGATAATGCCTGTTAACATTTTGATATATTTATTTCTAGCATTTTCAATGCGTATATATTAAAAATCAAATTAAATTACATATACAATTACTTCTTTCTTTTCCCCTTAAGAGTATATGGTGAAATACTCTCATAGCATTAAAACGTACCATTTAAAAAATGGACTATATTCTATTATATGAATGTATCACATTTTATTTAACCAGTTCACTGTTGTTGAATATATAGGCTATGTACAGATTTGTCACCCATTATAAATTATACCATTCGAACATCTTGTTGTATAAACCTTTGGCTGATTTTTTAAGATACATTCCTAGAAGTAGAACTACTCAGTTAAAGGCTATGCACCTTTTTTTTTTTTTTTAAATTTTATTTACTTCTGGCTGCGTTGGGTCTTTGTTGCTGCGTGCGGGCTTTCTCTAGTTGTGGCGAGTGGGGGCTACTCTTTGTTGTGGTGCGCGGGCTTCTCATCGCGGTGGCTTCTCTTGTTGCGGAGCACGGGCTCTAGGCTCGTGGGCTTCAGTAGTTGTGGCTCTAGGCATACAGACTTCAGTAGTTGTGGCTCGCAGGCTCTAGAGCGTGGGCTCAGTAGTTGTGGTGCACGGGCTTAGTTGCTCTGTGGCATGTGGGATCTTCCCGGGCCAGGGCTCGAACTCATGTCCCCTGCATTGGCAGGCGGGTTCTTAACCACTGTGCCACCAGGGAAGTCCCAAGGCTATGCACTTTTAAAAGGTTCTTCACATATACACTAAGTCAGTTTCCAGAAAATTTGTTTACAAATGATATCCCCATCAGTTATATCTAAAATATACCTATCAATACTGAATACTTTAATTCCACTGATGAAGTGATGCCTTGTTTATTTTTTGATATGTAAATTAGAATTTATTAATTAAAAATTTTAAATTGAGGTATATTTGACAAAATTGTAAGATATTTAAAGTGTACAGTGTGATGGTTTGATATACATATACATTGTGAAAGGATTCCTCCCATTTAGATAATTAACACATCCATCACCTCACGTGTTTTCCTATTATTTTATGCCTTGTTTAATTTTGAAGTTGAACTTACATTTTACCGAAGTCTTAAATATTTGAATATATGACTGAAATCAATTTGAATCAATCTAATTAAAAAAATCAAAAGATGAAATGGATACAATGGGAGAAATGATGCTGTCCCCCACCCCCTCCCAGCCATGCAATTTCTCTCATTGAAATATCCAGAGATATTTTCTGCGTATATAATTATTTTCTCCTTTGTTCCTTTATAGTATACTATGTACCATTTCTTTACCTTCCTTTTGTCATTTAGCAAAATACTTTAGGAAACACTCTATGTTGGGGTTGGCAATTTTTTTCTGTAAAGGGACAGACAGTAAATATTTTAGGCTTTGCAGGCCATGGGGTCTCTACTCAACTGTGCTGTTGTCCCCTGAAAGCAGCCACAGACAATCTGTAAATAAATGGGTGTGGCTGTGTTTCAATAAAACTTCATTTATCGACATAGAAATTTGAAATATATATCACTTTCATGTGATGAAACATTATTCTTCTTTTGATTTTTTTCCAATAATTTAAAAATGTAAAAACTATTCTTAGCTTGTGGGCTGTACCAAAACAGGCGGTGGGCTGAATTTGGTCTTCAGGCCACGTTTTGCTGTCTCCTGTTCCTTATAGTATATAAATACCTTCCTCATTATTTCTTACGGCTGCATAGGTTTCTATAGATAAATTATAATTGATTCAACTAAACCTCTATAGATTGACATTTAGATTATTTCTAGTCTTTCGCTGTTACAAATAATGCTGCAATGAATAACATTGTCATTTTGCCCTGTGGAGAGAATATATGTAAGGAAAGTTTGTGGAAGTGGAAGCTTTGGGTCAAAGGGTATATGGTTTGTAATTTTGATAGATATCGACAAATTGTTCTTTTAGAGGTTGTACCGATTACTCTACCAGCAATGTATGAGAGTGCCTGTCTCCCCACACTGTCACCAGCCCAGTGTGTTTCCAAACTTTTGGATATGTGCCAATCTGAGAGGTGAAAAAATGTATAGTAGTTATTTGCATTTCTCATTATAAATGAAGTTGAATATCCTTTATTCTGTGATTATTTTTTGTCATGGATTTTCCACATTTTCTTGTTGGATTTTTGATACCCACTTATTGATTTGTAGGAGCACTTTACTTTTTTAGGATTTTCTGTCCAAAATCACTTTTTTGGGGTCATATTTAGAAAGGTTTTTCCTGCTTCAAAATTGATTTATGAAAATAAAGTTGAAGTACTTTTGTGACTTCACCTTTACATTTAAATCTTTAATTGTGTGTATGTATTTGTATGTGATGCTATCTTTTAAATGAGTGCAAGATATACTCAGTGAAAATTAATGGGATCAACTTATAGCATCTATATGTATGTATATATATGTGTGTGTGTGTGTGTGTGTGTGTGTGTGTGTGTGTATTCATTATATAGTAGGGACTTGCTATTTCAGCAGTGATTCATTTATTCAATAAACATTTATTAAGCAGCCACTACTTCTAAGACATTGAACCCAGTCAGGGGATACAGAAATAAATCAGTGATAATCTCTTTCCTTAAGAATGATAAATAATGACCATAACAACAGCAATAAAGCGAATATTTGAAAAATACTTTCTATGTGCCAGATACTCACTTAACACCTTACATGCATTATCTCATTTATCTTCGTAGTAGGTCCTATTCTTGTTTTATGTATTTACCAAGGAGGAAAGTTAGTAAATAATAAAGCCAGGGTTTAGATTTAGGCAGCCTGGTGCCTGAGCTTGGGCTTGTAATCACCCATCACATCTCCTGTCATACACTGACCCAAAGGTAAGCGGTGGGTAGGTAGAGCACTATGGGAGTTCACAGTGATCTATGAGGAGCTGGACACCACAATATCTTTAAAACCTTTAACACTTGACTGGGGTCTTATTTCTGGCATTGTGTGAGATTGACATCCTTGATATAAGTTCTCAATTCTTCACTTATTCTTAAATTATATTTTTGGAGATGCAGATTTTTGAGTAAACTAGTAATTCTCAACCAATCATTAGTAACTCCTTTTAAAAATACTATTATGAAATAGTTTAACATACAAAAAGAGCATTTTTTAAAGATTCCACCTGTTTTTCTTTTTTTAAAAATTTAAGTATAGTTGATTTACAATGTTACGTTAATTTCTGCTGTACAGCAAAGTGATTCAGTTATACATATATATACGTTCTTTTTCTAAATATTCTTTTCCATTATGGTTTATCGCAGAATATTGAATATAGTCCTCTGTGCTATACAGTAGGACCTTGTCGTTTCAAAAAGAGCAATCTTAATGTCATTTTTACTTCCACTGGATATGAGGCTGAATTTCTTAACTGTGATTGTTTAAATTTATTCTCTCTTCAAAGAAGATAACATGGGAGATGTTGGGATAATCAAATAAATTTTCGTTTGGAGGTGGAAATACCTCATTAGTGACCTCCTGTCCAAAAATCACATTATTTGGGGGGCACTAAGGAAATTATTAATACCAGGTCAACCTCACATATAAACTAAGTTCTTACTAAATAGGTTTGAAAATTAAATGAAGAGGTGAGTATGTGTGTGTGTATGTTTTAAAATTTGCAGCTTCAAACCCATGTCACCAAGTTAACGGTGTCATTAATTTGATGTATTAAGTTGATAGTTAACAAGCACTTGATAGTAAGCAGTTAGTTATAGTATTAGCTGGGGGTAGGTTAACTATTATGTATACTGGCTTAAACATAACAGCAGCCTCGGGATTTCCCTGGCGGCCCAGTGGTTAGGACTCCATGCTTCCAAAGCAGGGGGCATGGGTTTGATCCCTGGTCAGGGAACTAAGATCCTGCATGCCGCGTGGTGCAGCCAAAAACAAACAAACAAACCAACAACCCCCCCCCCCCCAGACCATAATAGCAGCTTCTTTCTTTTCATGCGAGAGTAACGGGCAGGTGAACAGAAGATGGGGCAGCCCTCCTCCATGTACTCACCTGGGGACTCAGCTGTAGGAGGCTCCACCATCTTCAATGCTGAGTCTCTAAAGTTTCCGGGAGTCATCTTCGTTCCAGCCCGACGGGGAAGAGGCTGTGGAGGGTTGAGCACGGGGAGGGGTTCTATGGGCCAGAGCTGGAAGCTTCACACATCATCTCAGTGCCACACCTCAGTGCCAGGGAGGTGGGAAATGCAGTCCGGCTCTTGGCCTAGGAAGGGGAACTTGGATTTGGGTGAGGAGCTAGCAGTCTCTGCCACAGTTGTTAATAAAGAAATGGTTCCTTGGGGCTTCCCTGGTGGCGCAGTGGTTAAGAGTCCGCCTGCCGATGCAGGGGACACGGGTTCGTGCCCCAGTCCGGGAAGATCCCACATGCCGCGGAGTGGCTGGGCCCGTGAGCCATGGCTGCTGAGCCTGCGCGTCCAGAGCCTGTGCTCCGCAACGGGAGAGGCCACAACAGTGAGAGGCCTGCGTACCGCAAAAAAAAAAAAAGAAATGATTCCTCAAGAGGGGTTATCTTTATGTGTATGGCTTATTCATTTGGTTGTGCAGTGGAGGCTAACACAACATTGTAAAGCAACCATACTCCAATAAAAACTAATTAAAAGAAAGAAAGAAATGGTTCCTCTACCACGCCCCCATGAACACCATCTCGCAACTCGTCTTTTGAGATCCAGTGCTGGGGGTGAGATGCCTCTCTCATTTTTTGGTGCTTAGGTTCATAAAAGTATCGTGTGACTTTGGCTAAAGAGATAAAGCTAACTGGAAACTATGTCTGAGGGGGAGCTAATGCAATCACATAAGGGGTTTGATAAGGTGAAGCCTGGAGAAAGGGGCAGCTTAGAGAGAACTACCTGCCAGTTAAAGCCATTTCTCTCCCGTTCCTTTCTCACGTTCGCAGGGGAGGCTCTGAGAGTCTTCTTGGAAGCCCGGCCTCTGCTGCTCGGGGGTGGGGGTGGGGCAGTCCCCAAGCACAGTCGTTTGCTGTCGCTCTTAGAGGCAGGTGAGCAAGGTGGTACTGAAGGTGATGTCTGTGTTTTCAGGAAGCCTTGGAGTGGGCCATGAAGAACCATTTGTGGGGTCATGCTTTGTTCCTTGCCAGCAAGATGGACCCAAGGACCTACAGCTGGGTCATGAGTGGGTGAGTTGGGGACGTGCCAAGAAGACCAATGGAGCAGAGCGGCCTCCCCTCCAAAGGTGGAGGTGAGGGTGGGGAGAAATGCAAGATGCACTGAAAGGCCCCACCCTCCAAGCATCTTTCCAATTCTAAGTTGGACGTAGCATTTCTCTTCTCCAGATCCTAATAAACTAGACACAGACACATTCTTTCTAGCTGGTAAATTGAATAAAACATTTTACTAATGTTTCCCAGGGTCAAAGTTTCCAAAAATTAAGTAGGTTTCTACATTGCAGTAGCCTTCTCTCTTTGGGAGGGTCTGCTCCAGAGAGTTCCATCAGTGAGGGGGTCGATCACTTACGGGAAACTGACAGAGCCTGACGACTGAGAGTTAGTAACTTACTGCTTCATCCTGCAGCACGGGTGTGGGTACTCAGAAGTAGGGAGGGATACAGGGTAGCAGGACTGCAAGCTGTGGTAGAAAGGGGTTTATAGGACTGGGGATTAGATCCAGCAGTCTTCATCTACTGGGAGATGTCAAGACTGAAGGCAACCCTTCAGGTTACACTGGGCCACCAGGACCCGGGTGCCGGGGGGACCGGAAATAATACCCAAAGCAGGACGGAATAGGAATGGAGGTGTGAGTACCTAGCCAGGAGTTTAGAACAAGGGCAATGAAACAGCTGAAGAAACTCAGAACCAAGTGGAGGTGGAGGTGTATGGGGTGCTGTAAGGGGTCAGCCCTTCAGGCTGCAGTTAGCATCCATGGACTGTCGGGGACAGATGTGTGGCAGGGGTGGGCTGGGGTGGGAGCCCTCCTATAAGGAGCAGCCTTGGGTTAGACAGAGAAAAGGATGGTACCTCAAAATTTATCTTCTCACGTTGGTTAAAGCCGCGAGGCTACCGTCTCTGCTTATCTTATATTTCAATCCCCCGTACATCCCATTGGGCAGAGAGCTGGATGAGAAGATGGACACCCACACTTTAAGTTCAGTCTGTGGGGCTAACGTCTGTCACTACCTGGGAGCCCATTCTTCACCATGGCTTCCATGAAATCTCTTTATTGCTCTGACCCTCGGTTTTCCCGGGGACTAGTGACACCACCACGTACTTCATTATGTTCAGAGACCGGAATGGTGAGAAGCACTGAACTTCTATTAGGAGAAGCACTCTGAGCTCCGGAGGAAAGGTGCTGTTAAAAAAAAGGTGGTGTTGGGCTTCCCTGGTGGCGCAGTGGTTGAGAGTCCGAAAGGTGTTATTAAAAAAAAGGTGGTGTTGGGCTTCCCCGGTGGCGCAGCGGTTGAGAGTCCGCCTGCCGATGCAGGGGACGCGGGTTCGTGCCCCGGTCCGGGAAGATCCCACATGCCGCGGAGCGGCTGGGTCTGTGAGCCATGGCCGCTGAGCCTGCGTGTCCGGAGCCTGTGCGCCTCAGCGGGAGAGGCCACAGCGGTGAGAGGCCCCAGCGGTGAGAGGCCCTAGTACCGCAAAAAAAAAAAAAAAAAAAAAAGATGGTGTTCCGAGGGATGAGTTTCCTTTGGGTTTTGGAAACGAACGTCCCACAACTCTACACTGTAGCATATATCTCGGCTGCAGATTTTTGCCTTGGGCCATTGCTATCTGATGGGGCCCAGTGAGTCATGAAAAATCTCTTTCTGAGTATGCTTAAATCTCAAATCAGCCGTAGAGCTTATTAGGTCCTTGTCAAGCAGATACCAATGGTTGGTCATCAGCATGATCATTTCTGGTCCCTGCTCTACGCCTCTTTGGTTACTGAAAATGACTATATAGTGCTTGTGAGCAAAAGCAGTAGAGACCCAGGCTAGCGATGAGCCCGGAAAACAGCACTGAGAGCTGTGGGCTTGGGGAGGAGGGCTGCTGTGGGGCAGTGGGCGTGGAGGGTGCCTGGGGAGGAGGTGCCCACCGTTGGGCTCTCAGGAGTCTTTGAAGTATTTGTGGCTCACCTCCGTGATGCACGGAGGCCTACGAAATAGTTACTCACAAGTTAGGGAGTCAGTGCTAAAATGCCAAAGATCTTCCCCAGTAATGAGGTCTATTTGGCGTGTGTGGTGGGATGGAGATCCGAACGTGGGATGGAGCAGAGGCACAACTGAAAAGAGAGACTCAAGTTCCAATAGAAGCTGCTGCAACCAAATACAAGTAGATGAGGCCTTGTGCCTCACAGGCAATGGGTTAGAGGCTCTCTTGGCTGGATTCCCACTGACGGGCGGTCTCCTCTCTCTGCAGCTTCACCAGCACGCTGGCGCTCAACGACCCACTGCAGACCCTCTTCCAGCTCATGTCGGGAAGGATCCCACAGGCAGCCACGGTACCCTCTGTGACAGGACCCCCTCAACACCCCAGCACCCTAAGGGTTTAGGGGGTAGGGACTGCTCGGGAATGAGGCGATGGCTTTAGAGATGAAAAATAAGTAATTACTGTTGGTTAATCACCTCCCATGTGCCTGGCCCCGTGCTAAGCGCTGTGATGCATGTTATTTCGTTTAACGCACGGAGGTAGGAATGATTATCCCTGTTTTGCAGACGTGGCGACTGAGTCCCAAAGGTGTAAAATGACCAAGATCACAGAGCTAAGAGTAGTGGAGTCAGGATGGGCCTGGGTCTGTCTGATTCCAAAGACTGTGCCCTTTCCACAGTCCACCGCTACCCGCTGTGTGGCAAATAGCGAGAGAACCCGAGGCTGCTCTCCATGCTTCCCACAACCAGGCTTTCTTTCTTCCCCACCACTGCACGTGACCCTTCAAAGCTGGACGTGTTAGATTCTACGTCATCAGTGTGGGACGTGGCTTGGGAGAACCCTGAGGCCAGCTCGATAGTTTTCCCATTATAAGAGCGTTGATCTTTTTGTCCCAAGGTATTCCTTCCCTATCCTCGAAGTCCAATAACTTTACTGAGATAGATCTTGTTGTTGACTGTCTGTGTCAGTTATTTGGGGATACAGCGCACTCTTTTAATATGTGCATCCGTATCTTACAGTTCCAGAGAAATTTCTTGAATTATATCCTTCAGTATTTATTTTGTTCTCTTATTTTGATTTTCTTTTCAGGAACACCCTCTATACACAAAATATATATAGTTCATATATATATATATATATGAACTGTATACATATATACATGTGAATTATATATATATAATTTTCTCTTTAATTAAAAAAATTTTTTTGGTTTCAATTCTTTCTTTCTTCTTTTTTGCTGTGTGTCCATCCTGTGTGTCCCTTACTGTGTTTTCATCAGTGTCTCTTGGCTTCTGTGCTTTTTCCATTTTTGTCCTTATTTCTTTGATTTTTCTCCCACTTCTCTCCTGAGCTCTGCAGGTCACATTTACCTCCTCCTGTTCTCCACCATCTCTTTCCTCTGCTCCTGTAACTTAGCTGTAGACCCTTGCTTCATAGAACAAATTGTTTCATTGTTTTACTTAAATTCATGATGAAACGTTTGGTGACAATTCTTTGTTTTGTGGTAACATTTTTCTGGTGAATGTTCTCTCTACCTTCCCCCCTCCTTTTATCTTGATGGTATATTTGTAGCGATTCTGTACTTGTTCCTTCATAGGCTTCAGGTCTTCCCTGGATGGGTTATTTATGGGAGGTTTGAGCTGGGGAGGTGCCAGGGCCATATTCCAGGGCAGCTGGCATTTCCGCATGACCTGGTGTTTTCTGTGACCATTTTTGCTTCTCCTCAGCCAGTGGAGGTGGCTGTGGGATCCCCTCCCTCTGGTATTCTCTCTGCCTCCTAAACCCACCTCTGTTCAATCTCCATTACTTCTGGAAGCCTTTTCTTGTGTTTAGAGGCTTGGATTTTTGCTGACACCTAGTTTCAATGAAAATGTACTTCACGCTTTTGCTTTTTTGCATCTCTTACTGCTGTGGACGATTTCAAGAAAAGAAAAGAGAAATGATGACTTTCATGCCCCCTCGTCAAACCAGCTGGCTATACTGGAACATGGGGTGCACCTCACAATTCTGCTGAGGGCCTGTGCTCTGCAATGAAATTGCACCATGTCACAAAGCACTAAATGCAGGAAAAGATGTAATCAGCATACAGTCCATTGGGTCTCATTACACTGGTAGAGTTTGCTAAATGTTCCCTACTGTTGGGTGAGAAAACCGAGGAGCCAGAGGTGATATTTGCAGTATTTGAGCCTAGTGTTTGAGAGTTTCCTAGCATCGTAGCATCCAGTAAAAGGCTAGACTTTGGTACTTATAATAAGAGGAGTAGTGGAAAAAGCATGGCAGCTGGAAAACACAGACGTGGGCTTCTGTCACAGGCTTAACCTAGACTCTACTCCTCACTGTTGTGGGAACTGGACCCTGCTACTTAATCTCAGAGCCTCAACTTTTCTTCTTTGTGGGCATTTTGATGCCTAACAGAGCTACTGTAAAAATTAAAGAGGAGAGAATATCTGAACATATCAACCACCATGCTTGGCCCGCTGAAGTTAGTTAATAAGCGTTCTCTCTCTCTCTTCTCCCTCCATAGACCTGCTTTACAGTGATTTTTTTTTCCAAATCTCCTGGGGGAGGAGACAGAAGAATTATTTCTAAGTTTTTGTTCTTTCAGCAAGGGCTTTTCTTTTGCTAGTCCCTTTAGTTTCAGCAAGAAAGAGCCTGGCTCACATGTTAAAATGGGGATAATAATAGTACCTAATGCACGTGACTGTTCTTAGGAGACATGCTTATTAGCACAGGCTGTGGCCAGGGTCAGGGTGCAGTAAGTGAGAACTGCTGTTATTATTGTGATTTATTGTCACCAACGTCCTCATTCACACTGCATTGCCCAGATAAACAGAGTCACTATAAAATAGAGTTGGATAAAGCATCCTTTGTTCTATGGGATAATTACAAAGACAATACCAAATAACTGTGAATTGTTTTGACCTCCAGATCTTAGCTATTACTGTCAATCTCCTGCTCTATCTTTTCAGTATAACAAATTGGAGGAGAGACGGGTCTGCAAGTCACCTCTTTCCTTTGCTGTGCTTCTGTGTGTGTGTGTGTGTGTGTGTGTGTGTGTGTGTGTGTGTGTGTGTATTTATATACATGTAATTTATAATGTGCAAACCAAGTGTAAGGCACTATGCTATGGGCTTCATGTAACTATATTATTATCAACAGTTATCCTGGGATGAAGTGAGAGAGTGGCATGGACATATATACACTACCAAATGTAAAATGGATGGCTAGTGGGAAGCAGCTGCATAGCACAGGGAGATCAGCTCGGTGCTTTGTGACCACCTAGAGGGGTGGGATAGGGAGGGTGGGAGGGAGACGCAAGAGGGAGGGGATATGGGGATATATGTATACATATAGCTGATTCACTTTGTTATACAGCAGAAAGTAACACAACACTGTAAAGCAATTACACTCCAATAAAGATGTAAAAAAAAAAAAAAATCCTGGCAGGTAGACATCATGATCTCCATTTAAGAGATAAAGAAACAAAGGTTCAAAGACATAAAGAAACTTGCTCAAGAGGCAGGACCCCAGGTGAATCCAGGGCCCGTGTCGTTTCTGTGACATTGTGTTGTTTCCTTATTGATGTTCCCTGTCCTGAAATTCCCCTTCATTCAGGAGAAGGGCGGCCCATCATTCGTGAGGGGCTTCTGCCTGCTCCCACTGCTCTGATTATACTCTACCGCCCCCTCGTGGAGCTCTGCTGCCTCTGCATGGTCACCAGAGGAAGGGGACAGAGTGCTGGCTGGGCCACTTGGCCTGGTTTTCTCACTCCTCAAGAGGCGATAGGAATTAGAGTTCACAGGGTTGTTGTGAAGATTAAAGAAGGTGATGTGTGAGAGACGGCTTTGGCTTTGTAAAACCAGAAAACATTAGCCATTTGGTAATAGGTATCAAGGAGCCCAGTGTTCCCCTGTCTTCTAACTCTTCCCATGAACCAAGGGTATTTGATCCTCTGCCTCCCACTGAAACATCAGTTGGTTTTTTTTGATTTTGTCCCTAGCTATTGGGGTTAGGGGCACCAGGAGGAAATCTGAAAATTATGGACCAAGAGTGTCATTCCATTTATCTACTCCCAACATCCCTGTGTGTGTGTGTGTGTGTATGTATGTGTGTAATGTGTCTGTCTGCCTGCCTATTCATCCTTCTAAGAGTTTTGCTCTTTTAAAAAGAGAACGCAAAATCAATGAGTGGCCACATTGCCGGCAGCATAATGGGCGTTCCCGGAAAACCAGGAAATAGACAACAACCTTCCTTACTTACCTATATTCTGGTCAGGGCTACATTACTCAGTCAATTTTCAATTTTTCTGCTGCTTTTCAGTGTTGTGGGGACGAGCAGTGGGGAGACTGGAGGCCGCACTTGGCTGTGATTCTGTCGAATCAAGGTGGGGACCCGGAGCTGTATCAGCGCACGATTGTCACCATGGGGGACACCCTGGGTAAGCAGACACCAGTTCCATCCCCTCCTCTCCTCTATTTCCAGGCCAGCTTTAACCACTCTGTGCTTAGATTCCTAGGTTCTGTGTTGGGCCCGAGTCTATGCCTCAGGCTTTCCTTTGACCCAGGAGCCTCCGTGTTTTGGGGACAGAAACTCCAGGGAGAGGGGTGTCCTTCTTGCCATTCTGTTTCCCAGTTTTCCACTGCGAGCCCGTGCAGGCCAGGCCCCTGAGACTCTGGGGTCTGCCACTGTAGGAGGCTCCCCTGAGTAGGTGATTCCTATGCCTGGGTCAGATTCCCGTGCAGATGGAGTTAACACATGGGGGCATCTCGCCTACTGTTGTTGTTAGTCCCGCGGTGACCCAGCTCAACCAGATAGGAAATTCTATTTTTGCCTGAACTACCCTGGGTAATCGTATAATCTTTATTTCTATCACCTCTCTGTGAATGTGGCCTCATAAACACTTAGGGGCTGTTAAATGTTCCAGATCAGTGGTTCTCAGATTTGGTCAAGGGCCAGAACGTCTAGAAATCATCGCTTTGTGGCACTTTGTGAAATACCGCTCTGCTAAACTTAAAATAGCTACGCGTAAGGTTGTGCCCAGTCAAATGGCAGGTTGTTCAGCACCTGGGTCGAAAGAGAACTAACTTTTGCCGAACCTTCTTGGGTGCCGGGCCCCGTGCTAGTTACTTTACCTATTTGAATTAATTCAATGTTGAGGTAATGGAAAATGTATGGGAGAACATTTTAAAACTGGGAACAATTTGGTAATGAATGTAATTTTTATGATCACTGGGAAAGATCTTCTATTGTTTGACTTTAGCAGGGGAGGCATTAGTGCCCCAAGAAGCCTAGTTTAAAAACTGCTACTCCCAACGGCCAGCTTCTCTGCTCGGGTGTAGGCATTTCTACCCATTTCTCCCTCTCCAGAAGGACTAAAATGCTTAGAAACGTCCTCATTGAAAATCCATTAGGGGGAACGTGAAATAGTGCCTTATTCTGGCTGAAGAGAAGTGAAATAATGTCGGAGGCCAAAAATGCGGTAGGAGAGGGAGTGGGGTTTGGGGTCTGTGACTCGTAGTGTGAAAAGCTCGTTCCTTTATCCCCATGAGGCTCTCCGCTCCGACCCCCAAGCTCCTCTCCAGCCCTCTCCCATCCCCCCCAGATGGTGGGTCCTCACGTGGGCGTGTTCCGTGACCGGGGCTTGTTCTCCTCCTGCAGCTGGGAAGGGGCTGGTGGAAGCAGCTCACTTCTGCTACCTCATGGCTCACGTGCCCTTCGGCTCCTATACCGTGAAGACAGACCACCTGGCCTTGCTGGGCAGTAGCCACAGGTATGTGATCTTCTGGGGGAAAGGGAGTGGGAAGGACATCTTCCAGGTGATTCGTTTAGCCCTTGGCCGGACTTCATGGCTCCATTTTCCATTGTCTTGTGTGAATTTCGGCCACTGCTGGTCCCCTCCTCTGGGATGGTTTTCCGCACAGGTAGGCTCTGGCGGAGGAGATGCCGGGTGGGTGCCGCATCACACCGCCAGGGGGCCTCAGGTCCAGGCCCTGCTCCGGGGAAGCTGTGAACTGGTGCCTGTGGGTTGCATTGTACCCCTATGGCCACTCGGTGGCGCCCTGGCTCCGTGATCAGAGAGTGACTCTTTAGAAAATGCTTAACGGGAGCGCGGCGGCTTGAGCCTCTGAGTCAGGCAGCTCTGGACCAGTTCTCAGAGCCCGCCTTGGGCAAAACCCGAAAAGTGGAAGACGTTTGTCTAGCCACCACACCCTACACTGACTTGGGGCACAAGCTACTCAGAGTCCCGCCTGTCATTTATTCCCTGCTGGCCGTAATATTAGGCTTTTCACACAGAAGGACCTTAATAATCCCCTAGACAATGAATAAACGGACAAAAAGACCGGCTTGCTCTCTAGCTGCCCTCCACATTCTAGATCTCTCTTTCTCTTTCCCTGTAATAATTAAGATTTCCTAAGCTCTTACATTGTGCCAGCCGTTTTATTTGCACTATTTCCTTTAATCATTACGCATTTACCCTGTGAAGAAGGTACACTTTTAATCTTCACTTTATAGAGGAGGGAAACCAAGGCACAGAGAGGTTAAGTAACTTGTCTAAGATGGTACAGCTAGTGTGGGGTCAGGTTGGACTTGGAATCCAGACTGTCAGGCTTTTCTTTGTAGAAACGCATCCTCTCATAGCCTGTCTGTCAAGGTCACGGTCTCTGATAGCACCTAGTTAGTTGCCTTGTCAAAGAGGCCTGTCTGGGCCAAATGGGACAGTAAGTGAAACGGTTTAATGTGTCCCCCTCCTATGTTTATATTGTACGAGGATGTTTCTGGAGATACAGTCCTGACTCCAGGCATAGCCCCTGTGATTATGATTTCAAACCTCATAGCAGCTGTTTTGGGACCCGTGAGGACTCTGAGGGCCCCTCAGATCACGTTCACCCAGCCTGCTTCCTCACTGGAATGAACCTCCAGCACAGGGACCGTCTTCTGATTTGGGGCTCCACAGTGCTACCCTCTCTCTGCCGGGCCTTCTTTCTTCAGTGCTTCCGAACATCACATCACTCCCTCTTTTCTGCTCTTCTGCTCAGGCTATGGTGGCCTCTCACAGACGCCCGCTCTGGGTTCTCAGGGCACTAAGGCTGGCTCTCAGCGTGCTTACGGGGAGGACCCAGTGTCCCACTGAGCTGGGTGTGAGAGCAGCTTGCCTTACGTGAGCCTCCAGTAAAGATGGCATCGATCTCCCCCTCCCCCCAGTCTCTCCCCCTCGCCTTCCCCCAGAGCCTCTGGAGGTGCAGATTCTCTTTCCATTCTTGGAGCTGCCCCAAGGATCAGCCCAGGACAGAGACTCTACCATGAATGAATGCAGCTGGTGTTTGGCCATCTACTAGGATTTAAATCTGTCCCCACCTCAATCTCTTTTATTCTTATTCCCTGGTTTTTAGTCAAGAGTTTTTGAAATTTGCAACAACTGAGGCTATCCAGAGGACGGAAATCTTCGAGTACTGTCAGATGCTGGGCCGCCCCAAATCCTTCATCCCTTCTTTCCAGGTAACTGAACCCTCACGAGGCCACCACCTTAGCTGCGTCACATGGCTGTGGGCCACCGGGTTTTCCGCCTTGCTATCTGGCACGTAGTGGCTGGGCTAAGTCATCCACTGGACTTTTCCTCATTAGCTGGAATGTGGGAAGGGTTAGGATGTCTTTCCAGGTCCCCTAAAAGTTTGCATTTTAAGATAGGAGAGCAAACGCTGCAGCAGCCTCTGTGCTGGGGGCTCCTGCCTCACTGCTGACAATGAGAATCGTGCCAGCAGCCCTGGGGCTCCCCCGCTGTCTGTAGCTCCTTCTGTTCTTCTGTCTCCAGATCGCTCCACTTCTCCTCAGCCCCACGGTCATCCTGCTGGGAGCGGGAGCAAGAAGACCCGACTGGGGGCTCCTCACCCTTCCTCCTCTCCTCTGACCTGCCGCTCCCATCTCTTTTGGATGACTCTGGTTTTTTTTTTTTTTTTTTTTGCGGTACGCGGGCCGCTCACTGTTGTGGCCTCTCCCGTTGCGGAGCACAGGCTCCGGACGCGCAGGCTCAGCGGCCATGGCTCACGGGCCCAGCCGCTCCGCGGCATGTGGGATCTTCCCGGATCGGGGCACGAACCCGCGTCCCCTGCATCGGCAGGCAGACTCTCAACCACTGCGCCACCAGGGAAGCCCTGGATGACTCTGTTTTTAACTCTGGAAATTCCTCCCTCCTCTGTCCCTGGCCCCCATCCTCCTCTCTTCCCCCCAGGGCTGCAGCTGTGCAGGTGGTGTCCACGCAGGTTCTAACCTCTCTTCTCAACCTCTCTACTGGATGCCCTGTTGTCCCCTTAAATCCATAATGACTCCTTCTGTGCCTGTATTGAGAGTGCGCTCGGTGGCAGCAACACACACACACATGCACACCACCACCACCAAACACAAAACAAAGGCTTGGAAATGAATGAATTACTGCCTATAGGGCAATGACCCACTTAGTATCTTCTTTAAGAGTTTTACCAAAGACCCACCTTCTCCAGCAGAGCCCTGCCTGAACAGCTCCTTTGGGTCCATGCAGGTCTTCAGTCTCTTTCTTTCTGTTCTGTAGTCATCCCACCTCTCAGCTGTCTTTGGGCTGATAGCAGTGAGATTAGCTGTTTTTAGGGAATGAGTTCTACACGCCTGGAACTGTGTTATGGTGCTTTGACTGTATGATTTCTAATCCTGTGGTAATCCGGGCATGATTACCCCCCTTTTACAAGACAGGTTCCAAGGAGTTACATGCTATTGGCTCACATCTCTTGGGTACCATTTGTTCTAAGGACTTTACATGGATTATCTCACGGAATCTTTACAACAGCCAAGGGGTAGATCGTATTATCATCCCCATATTATAGTGAGGAAACCAAGGCAACGAGCTCAATGTGCCACACCCAGCATGGAGTTGGGATTTAACTTGGGTCTGTCTGATTTCCAGCCCTCAAGCTCCATTTAGTTCTGTCACTCATGCTTCTCTGAGCCCTTACCTGTCTCTGTCTGTACACTCCCTTGGGCTTGAAGTCCCTTGCACCTCAGTCATTTTTTTCTTCTTTTATCCATCCTCCTGGTGCCTGGTCCTGTGCCCCACATGCACCAGGCTTCCCAGAGATGTGGGCTGCCTGATAAGAGTCCAGTGCGTTTCCATGTTGACCGGAGCCTAGGGAGATTCAGCTGATGTGCCTTCCAGCCCTTCCTCTGTGAGGACGGAACTGCAGGCTGGATTTGGAATTGTGCCCATACACAGATAGAATGCCCCAAATGGCACAAGGCCCTCTTTAATATTTGGATCCAGAGTTAGAGGAAGCTGGCAGTCAGCTGACTTCCAGGAAGTCTTATCTCCACTTCTCTCCTTCTGTCCCTGCCTGGATGGGCTCATCACTGGCCCTGCTCCTCTTCACAGGTGTATAAGCTCCTTTATGCTTCCCGTCTGGCAGATTACGGCCTTGCATCCCAGGCCTTGCATTACTGCGAAGCCATTGGCACAGCCCTCCTGAGCCAGGGAGAGAACAGTCACCCTGTGCTATTAGTGGAACTCATCAAGGTGAGCTTCTCAGAGGGTTCTCTGCAGGTGTGTTATCTTCAGCGTTCAGAGGAAGCTATTGTAAAGTGGCTCAGACACCCCATTTCATCTTCTTTGCACATGCTGTAAAATTGGAGCCCGTGGCTGTCTTTGACCACATATGCATGTCCAGATGTGATAAGCAGAGGCCTGACACTGCACAAAGAAGGATGCTATGGGCGGGGATGGCGGCGGGGAGGGACGCAGTGAAATTGGGGGACTGAAAACCAGGCATGTGCTATGCAGGAAATTCATTCTTGCATCTGCTTTTTTGGTACAGTAAAACTGCCTGTTACGGTGAACTGTTCTAATGATAAAAGCTGGGCTTAGAAAATATATTTTAGGGGTTAAAACAGGAAATGATCCTTATTAAAATGCTTTTAAATGCATGGAATATTTTATCACATGTGAGATACATTCAAAAAGAGAAAACAAAAACATATCAACCTTTAGTTCCTGAGAAAGAAAACCATCAGGCAAATAATTGTTCCAATTAATTGAAGAAAAATCCATTAGCTGAGAGTAAAAAGGCAGCATACCGTCAATTTTTTCTTCGCTTTAGATGAGGCCCAGTGTTGGATTCTGTAATCAATAAAATCTGCGGGACTGAGCCCCCTTCATGGCAAATTTCTGCCAACAGGATGATGGTTGTAGGCAGCTCAGGACCCAGAATGGAGGAGTAGGGAAGTCTGGGAACTTAATGATGGAATAGCCTTACGATACAGGCAGTCCCTCGACCAGCCGCACAGGCGTCTCCTTGTAGGGAGCTTGTTAGAAATGCGGAATCTCAGGTCCTACAGATTTCTGGGATCAGAACCAGCATTTTAGCAAAGGTCCCAGGTGGTTCCTACCGGGCTTGAAGCTTGAGAAGCGCTGCTCCTGAGGGCAGCCTTGCAGAGACATAAAGCAGAGTGACAGTTTCTTCCCTGTTGCTCTCCTCCTCCCCTGTTGCTAGTTTATTTAGTGTCTAGCAACAGGAGGGGTTAACTGTTGGTTTATGTTGCAATTCGGGGAAGATATCTGCTGAATTTGCTGTTTGGCAATTCTTTGTAATCTGGCTTACGAGTCAAGGCTCCCTTCTTTCTTCTTACTGCCTCTCCCCGTGGTCTGTCCATTTCACTCACTTCTCTCTCTCCTTTTCCCTCTCTTACCGTCTGGAAACCTGGTACAGCTTGCAGAGAGACTGAAGCTGTCAGATCCTCTGGTTTTAGAACGCCACCGCCGTCACCGAGGAGACAGGGACCTGGAGCCGGACTGGCTGGTACACCTTCGGGGGCATCACAAGGAGCTGCAGGTAAGTGGGGGGCAGGTCAGCGGGGTGGGCCTCTGTTTCCCTCTTGTCTGCCCTAGACCCAGAGTAGGTAGGCATGGAGGGCTCTGGGGGTCTCCTGTCACCCATGAGGCACAGCCTGATTGGGAAAGGGGTGGCACTCAGCTTCCCCGCTGCGCCCGGGTGGAAACATTTTCCTGTGTTTGGTGGGAGACAGTGGGGCCGTCTTCCAAAGCACCCAGCCACCCTTCTCTGTGGTCCCAGAAAATACATTTTCTGACCATCAAAGCTTCCGTCTCTCTGTGAGGAACAATGGCTCACAGTGGCCCTTGTCACTTTCATGTAATGTAGGGCAATTGCTTAAAAGACTTCCGGGCCTTTCCTTTTTTTGTTCTGACAATTGCAAAAGCGGCAGGTAGTAACTGTTATACAGTAATTGGAACAGGGCCTCCTCCATGTTGTTTCTCCCTCTGTCGCCGAGAAAGGGCAGGGGGATTTTTTTAGGCACACACGGCCCTTGCTTCCTACATGTGCTGTGGGCTCTGGGGCCCATGGTTTCATTCCCTCCTCTTGCCCCTTCCTCTGGGAGAGGATGCTGCCCTGGTCCCTGCCTGCTCTGGGCAGAGCTGGGAGGTAGGAAGGGCTGAGGCTGCCCCTCCCCCTCCCCCTCCAGCCCCTGCATTCACCTGCGACTCCCTTACCTTATCACTCCTGAAGTTTCTTTTCTGACTTAATTTTAAACCGTGGTTCAGTGTTTTTGTTTTTCTTTGTGTTGCTTAAGAGGTGTTTACTTTATCTTAATAGCAAAAGGTAGCAGGAGACATTGGGGATCCTTGCTCTGCTCACTCGGATATTTTGGGAGCCAGAAAAACAACAGGTACCCAAACCAATGAACTGAATGTGTAATAGCTGACTCTCAGGATCTGATTAGACGAGATAACGCAACCTAAAAGACTCTCCCCCTTCCCTTCCTGGAGTGCCTTCCTTGCCTGTGTCCATCTGACTCAGTGGTCTGGGCACCCCCTCTCCACACAGCTCTGCTGACCACAGGCATCCCTGACACTTTTTTTTTCCCTTTTTTAAATTAATTAATTGATTTATTTTTGACTGCGTTGGGTCTTTGTTGTTGCGCGCGGGCTTCAGTAGTTGTGGCACGTGGGCTCCGTAGTTGTGGCGCACGGGCTTAGTTGCTCCGCGGCACGTGGGATCTTCCCAGACCAGGGCTCGAACCCGTGTCCCCTGCATTGGCAGGCAGATTCTCAACCACTGTGCCTCCAGGGAATCCCCCGTCCCTGACACTTCTGTTTCTGCATTATTAGAGTTTTTGCTTCACATTCAGGTTTTAATCTTGTTATGTTGTGTTGTTATCTAATTGCTTCACTTGTGTCAGTACTGTCTCCCTAGCTGAATACATTCCTTGAGGTGGTGGGTTATCTGTATTTCATGTTAGCGGTGGGGACATAGGAAGCACATAGGAACAGTGTTTGAGCATCAATTACCACATGCGTGAAATAGGTTTCAAAGTGTTTTCAACAGACCCCTCCTCTCCCTTCAGGATGCCTCTGAGTGTTGGGTTGGGCAGACGTTGTTACCCCAGTTAATTCTGTGCCCTTTCCCCAAACAGCACTCCCTGGTGGGGTCAGGACGGGGCCTCATCTTTTTACTTCCGGCTGTTTCCCAGCCTTTTTCGCTTCCTTCAGGGATAAGCGAGGGGGCAGCAAGGAAGGGCAGGCCTTGGTTTCTGTTTCCCAGCTTTGCTGCTATGTCCCAGAATCTGGGAGGGTGAAGGGCTGCAAGAGAGCAGGCTGGGTGTTTCTGAGTGGCCACTTCCGCTGGGAAGCAGCTGTGTCTCCTGTCACCCAATGGAGCAGGTGGGTCAGATGACCACACCAGTTCCATAACCTTGGGGCAGCCATTGTCCCCGTCCATACCTTGGTCTGTCTCTTCAGCAACACGGCAGAGCCAGAATGAATACCACCAAGGTCCTTCCTGGGCCAAGGTTCTGCTTCTTTAAAAGCAAAGCCATCATTTCTGTAGTCTGATTTGGGTTTTAACTGGCAACGTTCTAAGTTTCAAGTACCCAAGTCCCTTAGGAGATCCTTAAAAGAGAACGTTTATCCAAATGCAAAAAATTGTGGAGTTAAATGAGATGGTAATTTCTGCCCTCCCAACCCGCTGGCTTAAGGCTCAGAGATCATACAAGGTAGTGAGGGAAATGGTTTTGTAAACTCTGAGTCATCAGCAGTGAGAGGTGTTACAATTACTGCTGTGTTGTACTTGTCATCACATCGATGGCAGCCACACCAAGTGGCCTGTCCTTGTCACTGCTTTCCAAAGGGCAGGATTGTTCCTGGTGTGATTAGTCCACACAAGTGCCACATTACGGGTCTCACTTCCTCCTCTTTGCCCTATGTCCTTAGATGACACTTTCTACCAGGATCTTTCTGGACATCAAGGCAACTCAGAAGCCCTTGGGGACCGCTCAGCCCTGTGGCCAACACTGGAGCCGATGGGCCCGGCCCAGCCCAGCCCACAGCAGCCCTTTCCCCTCCAGCCCAGCTCCTACCCAGCAGGAGGAGGTTCCGGGCAGACGGGGGTCCCGGTGCCTCTTTACTCAGTTCCTGAGGCCCATCTGCCAGGGACCGGTGGCAGCGTGGCGGTGACAGGGACTGCTGGAGGAAGGGCCTGGGAGGAAGCCCAGCAGATGCACCCGCCCCCCGGTAAGACCTGCCAGCGAGGCAGCGAACTTGGGTGATGAGGTATCTAGGGGTGCAAGCAGAAGAGGGAGGTGCAGGGACCAGTGCAGGTTGTGGGGTGGGACCTGGTAAAGCCCTGAGTGGTGGGTGTGCACATGACTGAGGGCCTGGTACTTCACGTTCTTCTGAGGGAGACGGCTCTCTCCCAGTCCAGCCCACGTGTCTACTGGGACAAGCATAGCACAGCCAACCGCAGCCACTCTTGCCATCCCCTTGGATTCTGTAGTTTCTAGGATCTCGGCTGGAGAAGGCAAGGAAATGCCACCTGTGCCTGGAGCTGTAGTTTAGGCCAAGTCCTCTTTCTGAAGTCGTCAGTGTCAGGACGTGGGCAGAGGCTCGTGCTTCTGTCTTCTCCCATCAGGCCTTGGACAACAGGGGCCGAGTATGGGTGAGCATTGCTGAGTGATGCCAGGGAAGTGTGGGAAACCACGCAGAAGGATCCGATCTTAGAGCTTCTAAGACAAGGTCCTGTCCAAGATGGGAGACTCACATGGAGGGGAAGGTCAGGGAGGATCCCTGCGATCCAGCTTGACGTGGCCCTGATTTCCGGGGTTCCTGAGGAATGACCTTGGTTCAGGGTGAAGGTTGGGTGAGCAGCATGTCCTGGGGTGGCTGGAATTCAGAGGCTTGTGCAAATGGACTTTGCATTTACTGTGATGCACCTGGGGCTATGGGCTCAGAGCTCCGGCTGCTTTGCAGTTAGGAAAGCCAACTGTGTCCCCATTACCCTTCTTCAGGATAGACGGGAAAGGCCCCACTTCACATCACGATTTCTGTTGTGTTTTGTGCCATAGGAGAGAACACAGTGTCTCCAGAAACCTTCCAGCATCCTGATGGGCAGAAGGTTGTTTCCAAACCGCAGGTGAGAGGACAGAGCCCAGCAGATGCGGTGCCCACTCTGAGCTGTGGGTTTCCTTCAGTTGCCACGGTTTCACAGATGCCTTCCTGTGCCTTGCACCAGCCCTCTCTTCCATGTTTCATCTTGTTTCTTTCTACACCAGATCCTGCGAGGTGGAGAGGAGGCTTGTTCCGGTTCATGTTCAGTCCTGCCAACCTGTATCCATGGGGGCAGGGCCGGCAGGGCTGGGTGTAGCTTTGAGCTCACACATCTGCTCCCTCTGTTGCCCTCTTCTTACTGTTGCACCGAACACTTGCTGTGATCTGCCCCACCATGGAAGACCCTTGATATTTCTTTCTTCCTTTTAATTTTTACCTTGCTTTATTCCCAAGAAGGACCTACCACAGTTGTATCTCTTCTGCCCAGGTGTGCTGTCAGGTCTTGGAGGGAACCACTTCTAAGTAATCATCCAGCCAGCTGTTGAATGAATGAATCCCTTCCCTCCAACAGCAGGCATTGCTGGTCCCAAACCTGCCTGGCTGGAGGCGAACTTCCTCAAGTTGTAACCGGGCTGCAAGGCTTAAAACACTTTTATGCTTTACTTTTTTTTTTTCTAACTGAAAAATTAGTACGTTATTGTTATAGAAAACTTGAAAAATGAAGAAAAAGTGTCATATAAAGAGTCAAACAGACATCACTCAGAAGCCCATAGTCAAATATTTTCGTTATTTCCTTCTAAAATGTTTTCTATGTACGGGTTTCTCCTGCTATCCGAATGTAGAGCCTTTCCATGAAACCTTTCGTAAGTCTAAATGGCATGAAGGGAAGAAGCAGTTACCTCAGTACACATCTTGCCAACAATGCACAAAATAAATCGAAAGGAAGTACAGGTGCTCACAGATACAGCTCAAAGCTATGGCATCTTGATGCGGAGATGCTGAGCGTAGTTTCTGGGAAGGAGCTTGGCAGGCCACTCTCACTGCTTGGGGTACGCTCTGCCTCTATAACGGCTCCTACAAAACAAACGCTGAATGCTTTTTTCACTTTCTGCCTTTTTTTTGTAAAAGCGAAAATCCTCTTTGGACTTTTGTTTGGTCAGGGAAAACAGGTACTAATGTAGGTCTTTGGTAAAAGCGAAGTGGCATAATGCAAACTTTCAAAAAGTGGGGGAGACCTGTCTGTGTATATACGTGTGTCTATAGATGTGTATACATACACACATGTGTTTTTAAATGGTTAAGAACATAGGTAGGTGAAACTTTAGTTTCTATTTATTTAATACTATAAAATAGAGATTTTCCATGTCATTCCCAAATAAGATTTTTAATATTGGTGTGATAAAATCCATTGTATGGAAATACCATCACTCATGCATTTATTCATTCACAAATACTGAGCTCCTACAACATACCTGGCACTGTTACAGGGGCTGGGGGTACACAGGGAAGCAGACAAAGCCTGCCCTCCTGGGGCTTCTGTTCCGTGGAGGTGACTGCAAATAAACCACTGTGTGCATGAGAGATGTTACTTTACACGGAGTGGAAGGGAAGGCATCTCTGAGGTCAGCATGGAGGGTGGACGGAAGCCAGGTGAGTATTCAGGGAACAAGTGTTCCAGGCAGAGGGAATAGGGAGAGCAAAGGGCCTATAATGGGACTGACTTGGAGCAATCGAGGAAGAGCATGGAGTCACTGTATCTAGAAAGTGGGGAGCAACAGGGGAGCAGGCTAAGAAGCAAGACCAGAGAGGCAGAGAGAGACTGGGTCATGGAGGGCCTGGTAGGCCCTGGAAGGAGCTCAGATTTTAATTCATCTTTCCCCCATTGTTAAAACACTTCAAGTGTGTCTCTTTTCTTTCCTACTCTTTCTCACTACTCCTCCCTTCTCTTGCCCTTCTATGTAAAACACAATGATAGACATTCTAGTATATAAGCCCTTGTCTGTTCCTCAAATTTATTCAAATAGGAGAAATTCCTAGAAGGAGAGTCAGACTGCTTAAGTTTAAATCCTTGCTCTGCCGTTTACTAGTTATGTGACCTTAGGTTGCTTAACCTTTTTTTTTTTTTATAAATTTATTTATTTTTGGCTGCGTTGGGTCTTCGTTGCTGCACTTGGGCTTTCTCTGGTTGCTTCGAGCGGTGGCTTCTCTTGTTGCGGAGCACGGGCTCTCCCCACTGCTTTACTGAGCAGGTCAGGTGAGGGAGTACGTGTAAATGTGCCTTTGCAACCTGTCAAGTGCTAATAAAAATGCTACTTCTGGGCTTCCCTGGTGGCGCAGTGGTTGAGAGTCCGCCTGCCGATGCAGGGGACACGGGTTCGTGCCCCGGTCTGGGAAGATCCCACATGCCGCGGAGCAGCTGGGCCCGTGAGCCATGGCCGCTGAGCCTGCGCGTCCGGAGCCTGTGCTCTGCAACGGGAGAGGCCACAACAGTGAGAGGCCCGTGTACCGCAAAAAAAAAAAAAAAAATGCTACTTCTGTTTTCTTTAATCCCAGGTGCCACTGATTCCCAGAGTACGAACTATTTCTGAGAGTTCCACTGTATCAGTCAAGGAGGATGACGGGGAGTCCTCCAATGAGGCAGAGAAGAAAAAGTCTTCCGAAAACACCGCCCAGAGAGGAAAGCTCGGAAACGCGAAGGAGAATACAAAGGTGGAGGGATTCTTCTGTTCCCAGATGGCAGAGCAGAGCTGGGAATCTGGGCTTTGGTGGTGCCCCTGCCCCTCCTGTCTCACCAGCATCACAGGTGGGGGAGGCTGGCTAATCTCATATTCAGGGGGAGAAGCAACCCTGCAGGCCACAGAACTCGCCCTCCTCCCTCCAGGGCTTGGGGTTTGGCTGGCTCAGCTGGTTTCGCCCGAAGCCCGCCGGCGACGCGCCCCCCTCTGGAGATGAGGACGCATCTGACAGTCCTGACTCTGAGGTAACCTGGGCAGGGAGGGCGTGGAAGTTCCCCCTTCCAGGGGCCCTAGGAGGGTCTGGAGCTGGCATCTCTACCCTGGGCCAGGTGAAGCAGGTTTAGTGATGGAAGATTGTGGGAAACAAATTGGTCCAGTGAGGGGAAAGGCAGATGATGAAAGGCCTTAGAAGTCAGGATGAAGAATTTTAACTTTCAAGGGCCAGGAGTTAACTTGGATCATTGAGCAGAGGACCGGCATAAAGAAAATGGAACTTGGGGGAGAGAAGGCCAGCATCTGGCCGCCGTGTGGGCCCTGCAGGAGTACAAGCAGGCAGCACCGGTTTATTTACCGTCAGCGACACCTTCCTTTCTGCACTAAGCAGGAAGCCCCCCGAGCATCTGCTCCTCCCGGGCCCAGCCCAGGCCTCTCCCCGACGCCGCCCCCAGCTCCCCAGTCTCTGCCGGACGCCGGCACCTTCTCCAGGGACACAGGTACTGCCAACCTCATGTCCTCTGGGCTGTCTGTGGTCCTCTCTGCACTCCCTGGGGGCGTGGGGGTGCCTTCTGGGAGTGGGGACTCCTCTGTCCCGAGCAGCGGGAACACCCCTGACTCATTGCTTCCTAGGTGGCAGTGAAGCCCGAGGATCAGCGTCCGGGGCGGGGAGAGCCGAGGGCACGGGGAATGGAGGCTTGTTGGGACCTCAGGTGAGCAGCCCACCAGCTGCCTCTGTGCGGACTGAACTTTCACGTGGGCTGCAGGTGCCGCCCTGTGAGGGCCTGACTCATGGAGGATATGGAGAAAGCTTCTGTATTAGTTTGCTAGGGCTGCCAGAACGAGGTATCAGAGACTGTGCCATTTAAACACCAGAAACTTACTTCCTCCTGGTTCTGGAGGCTGGAGATCTGAGATGAAGGTGCCGGCCGTGTGGGTTTCCCCCGCAGCTTCTCTCCTTGGCTTGCAGCTGGCCATCTCCCTGAGTCTTTACATGGTCTTACCTCAGTGTGTGTCTATGTCCAAGTTTTCTCTTCTTATAAGAACACCAATCATAATGGGTTAGGGCCACTCTAATGGCTTCATGTTACCTTAATCACCTCTTTAACTTTTTTTTTTTTTTTTTTTTGCGTTACACGGGTCTCTCACCGCCGTGGCCTCTCCCGCTGCGGAGCAGAGGCTCCAGACGCGCAGGCTCAGCGGCCATGGCTCACGGGCCCAGCCACTCCGCGGCATGTGGGATCTTCTCGGACCGGGGCACGAACCCGTGTCCCCTGCATTGGCAGGCGGACTCTCAGCCACCGCGTCACCAGGGAAGCCCCCTTAATCACCTCTTTTTTAAATTTTATTTATTTATTTAAAATATTTATTTATTATTATTTATTTTTTTTGCGGTACACGGGCTTCTCACCGCTGTGGCCTCTCCCGCTGCGGTGCACAGGCTCCGGACGCGCAGGCTCAGCGGCCATGGCTCACGGGCCCAGCCACTCCGCGACATGTGGGATCTTCCCAGACCAGGGCACGAACCCGTGTCCCCTGCATCAGCAGGTGGACTCTCAAACACTGCGCCACCAGGGAAGCCCTTAATCACCTCTGTAAAGACCCTGTCTCCAAATACATTCTGAGGTGCTGGGGTTAGGACTTCAACATATGATGTTTGCGGGGAACAGGAGTTAGCCCATAACTGCTTCCTTAGGTGATGTCTAGAGAACAGCCTTGGGACTTCCCTGGTGGTCCAGTGGTTAAGACTATGCGCTTCCACTGCAGGGGTCGTGGGTTCAATCGCTGGTTGGGAAACTAGGATCCTGCATGCCATGCGGCATGGCCAAAAAAAAAAAAAAAGAGAACGGCCTCTTTCCCTGTCCCAGTAGGAGCCAGAGTTCACCAGTATCCTTGGCAAGGGCTGTGATAAACTCTTGATGAATTGTCCACACCAGGATGGATTTCATGCCAACTGCTAGGAAAACATGTTTATTTCTTGTGGCCTGGTTACAGCACTCTTGTAGTATTCCAGGTCTTTCAAAGAATAGGAGGTTACATTTTATGATCCTATTAATACATTTATTATGGCCTTTTCTTCTCATGCAGCAGCACCAAGGCTCTGCAATGCCACCCTTGACCCAGGGGTTGGCTGTGCCCACTTGAACCACATTTGTTTGTTCAAGATTCCCTGAGCTCTATCACATCTGCATCTCTTGACCAAAGTTGATGCTCAGGGAAGCCCTTGATGTTCTGGAATCTGGGGAGTGGTGACTAAGAGGATTTTCCATTATTTTCCATCACAGGGTGTTTCCTCTGGGCTCTACTTCAACCCTGGTGTTCTGCTTCCCCCACCCACCTTGAAAGGGGCTGTCCCTCTCTACAACCCATCTCAGGTCCCCCAGGTAAGGAGGCCCTGAGGGAGAGGGGTTAGGAGCATGGGTTCTGGATTAAGGAGACCCAGGTTTATATCTTACTTATAACAAATTACTGTGCCTGTGTTCTTGAGCAATGACTAACCTCTCTAAGCCTCAGTTTCTGCATCTGTAAAGTGGGGTTAGTAGTAGCTACCTCAGCGGGTATTTGTGAGGATTAAACCGGAGCATGTATGTGAAGGGCCTGGCACTCAGAAAATGCTCAGTCAACGTCACTATTATTAATATTTCACTTGACCTTTCGTAAGTCTTGAGACTCAGGAGAGACAATTGGTGTTGGTGTCAATGGTGTGGTTGCACCAGGGCTGTGTCTTGGGGGCGAGGGGATCATTGCAAAGTTTGATTGAAGCTAAACTCCCTGCTTCTGCATGATCTGAGGCAGACTGCTTGTTCTGATGCATTACTGGCCTCCCTTCTATATAAAGTTGAATTTCTTTCTCCTTATTTAAGAGGTGAAGGTGTTGGGTGAAAGCAAATACTGCGAACACCACCATGGGAAGCCAAATACAGCAGAAGGGTTTCTAGACCCTCAGGATGCCCAAGCTCAATCCAGCCAGTCAGCCCTGGTCGGAGGCATGCTTGGGGCTATAATCTAGTGCCACGCTTGTTCTTTTCCAGCTCTCCATGGCTACCAGCCTGAACCGGCCAAATCGCCTAGCTCAGCGCCGCTATCCAACCCAGCAGTGACGAGAAGGACCACCCATCCTAGGCTGGTCTCCCTGAAGCACAACTTTTATGTTGTTCTCGTTTCTTAATCTCCCAGCCCCTCTGCCACATCAGGGCCCCCAAGAGGGTTGTGCTAGCCTGTTGCCTCCATGGGGCATAGAGAACGCAAGAGGACAGGGTCTCCCAGGACATAGCTCAGTTCAGTGTCTTAAGATTAGCTTCAGAATGATGGTGCAGATGGCTTCATCGGATGGAAAAACTGGGCATAACAGCAGACTGGAGGTGAGCAGAATGCTGTGGCAGCAGCACTTAGAATATGGCTTGAGATCCTCGGGAGATTCAGGGCCTAAGAATCCCACTGCTGGAATCAGTGATGACGCCACTGGGCTCAGCAGCAGGAAATGACTGGGGGAGAGGCACTCAGGGCAATATTCTAGACTAACTTGCACAGGCTCCGGACGCACAGGCTCAGCGGCCATGGCTCACAGGCCCAGCTGCTCCGTGGCATGTGGGATCTTCCCAGACCGGGACACGAACCCGTGTCCCCTGCATCGGCAGGCGGACTCTCAACCACTGCGCAACCAGGGAAGCCCTAGACTAACTTTGACTTCTTCCTCAGCCTTAGTTACAGACCAATTCATGGCTCTAGTTAGCAAAAGAGTTTTGAATCTCAGAAACTTATCATTGTTTCCCGTCATCATTCCCTCTTGGGTGACATTTTGGCAGTTTCCGTCTTGGTTTTAGTTTTGTGCACATTTTTTATGTGGTTCAGATTAATTATATTTCTCTCACTTTCTTAGCTGGTCCTATTTTTCCACATTCTGGCATCTGGCTATCAAGTTAGATTGCTGTAGGCATCATATTGTCATGGTAACTACTGAACCTAATGATGCAGATGGATGGAACATCAGTGTAATAAAGGATGGAAAATGTTCCCTAAAAATTCACTCCTTCCATAAGAGAGGAGGAATGAGTGCCCGAGTTTGTTAATACCTCCCTTCCTGCCTTGGGCCTTTGCAAATGGATGTTCGGAGGGTCAGAGGAGCGGGAGGGAGGAGGGGGACATCTTGGAAATTTCCATTTCTCTTTTCAAACCCACAATAGGAGTAACTCTTGCTGTTTGTCAGATTTGCTGAAAATTGTTCCTCACAAAGAACATTCTTTGTATGTGTAATTGTACATACAGGTTTTGTACTTTAACGTAGTATGGTTCTGATGTTGATAGCGATTAAACCACATAATTTTATAGCAGATGCTTGTCTCCGGCTGGTTTTTGCAGAGGGAGAGAGCACACTGAGTGGTCTCTTCCCTGAAGTCTTTCTAATAATGGTTTCATTGTGTGATAGGTGCGAACAGCTGGTAAAAGCCCTTTGTTAACGAAGAATCTAGGGAATGATCCTCTTAACTTCTAAGTCTACCGCTATTTTTTCAGTTAAAAAAATATGGACAAAAGCTCCTCTGATGCAAATTGGTTACTCTGTTAACTAAATATTGCATATTCTGTTCTCTAAAAAGTTTATTCATCTCTCAGATTAAATTGGGAAATGTGTGCACCAGTGTTTTGCATCTAGAAGGCCCTCAGTAAGTGCTGTTCCCTTTTTCCCTAAAAAAGACTGCAGCCCCTTCAGTTTGGTATGCTGACACCCAGTGGCGGTACCATGTCAGTAGTTTGTGAATTTCATAGGCACCAAATTGTTTAGACTTGAATCCTGGCTCATCCACAGTTCATCTTGTAGTCTTGGACAGGGTTATCTAACTGTCCTGTGCTTTAGTTCCCTCATCTATAAAATGAGGATGATAATTACCATAGTACTTACCATATAGGGACAGTGCAAGAATTAAAGGAGTCAAGCTCTTAAAAAAGTACCTAGTACATGCTAAGCATTTTATGTGTGTGTTTTAAAAAAATTATTAGTATATAATCTAATAAGTAAAATTGCCTTATCTTGTTGCCTGTGATATTAAACTACGGATTTTTCATTCTTTTTTTTAAAAAATTATATTTTTGAAGGATAGTTGATTAATTCCTATTGCACAGCAAAGTGATTCAGTTATACATATATACATTCTTTTTTAATATTCTCTTCCATTATGGTTTATCACAGGCTATTGAATATAGTTCCCTGTGCTATACAGTAGGACCTTGTTGTTTATCCATTCTGTATATAATAGTTTGCATCTGCTAATCCCAAATTCCCAACCCATGCCTCCCCCACTCCCCCTCCACCTTGGCAACCACAAGTCTGTTTTCTGTGTCTGTGAGTCTGTTTCTGTTTCGTAAATAAGTTCATTTGCGTCATATTTTAGATTCCACGTATATGTGATATATGGTATTTGTCTTTCTCTTTCTGAATTATTTCACATAGTATGGTAACCTCTAGGTCCATCCATGTTGCTGCAAATGACATTATTTCATTCTTTTTTATGGCTGAGTAGTATTCCATTGTATATATGTACCACATCTTCTTTATCCGTTCATCTGTTGATGGACATGTAGGTTGCTTCTATGTCTTGACTATTGTAAATAGTGCTGCTCTGAATATTGGAGTGCATTTATCTTTTCAAATTATGGTTTTCTCTGGATATATGCCCAGGAGTAGGATTGCAGGAATCACAACTCTATTTTTAGTTTTTTGAGGAACCTCCGTGCTGTTCTCCATAGTGGCTGTACCAATTTACATTCTCACCAACAGTGTAGCAGGGTTCCTTTTTCTCCACACCCTCTCCAGCATTTGTTATTTGTAGACATTTTAATGTTGAGCATTCTGACCAGTGTGAGGTGGTACCTCATTGTAATTTTGATTTGCATTTCTCTAATAATTAGCGATGTTGAGCATCTTTTCATGTGCCTGTTGGCCATCTGTATGAGATTTTTCTTTCTTGATACAGGTGTGTAATGGGAAGAATAATTTAAAATTACTTCTCAATAGGTGTTCTTATGACTAAGCCAGTTTCTCTCCCTGAATCCCACCTGCCACCAATGTTAGGTCATGTGGCTTAGTGCCCCCAGGAACAATGACATAGGGGAAGTCCTACCCCATAAAAAGAAGCACTTTAGAGGAGGAGAGTGAGGACCAAAGAGGAAGGTAAAGACATCAGATGCCTGTGTCCTCACTTCTGCCTCCTGTTGGGATTATTCATGGAAAAAGAGTGACTACAGTGTCAACAAAGCAGGTACTGAGATTAGTTACTTCCCAGGCACAGGAAGTAATATGTGCAGCAGTGGACACATTTTATGAGGGGAAAATCAGAGGGTTTTATGCACTAGAAAGGGAGGAGGCCATGGTACTTATGCTAATGTATGATTGGAAGCTTGTACTCTGGCAAAGTCAGAATGCATCTATTAACATGGAGCATGGTTGGTTAAAACAAGTCGTGTCGTGCATTTCCTGAGGGCTCAGGAAAGAGCCCTCAGTTGGGCCTAGTAAGGGTATGATGAACTGGGGTCTCTCAGAGTTCTTAGTTGTTTATCAGCTTTTTTTAGTGGTCGTGATGGTGGTGAGTTTGCTAAAGGTCATGACTGTTTTAGAGCTTTAGGGGTTAAAACCAGTTGTGGTGAAACAAAGCAAATGCAGCTGTAAGAAGAAAATACTTCGTTCCTCCTTTACAAGGTGGAAGCTTGGGGAGTAGAACAGGTTGTGCTAGAAATATGCTGCTGGGAACGGGGAGCCTGAGAACACTGGGCCCTTTCCTCATCTATAGCTCCCGAGAGGCTGCAAGCCTCTGCAGGCCAAGGAGAAGCTGGCTTTGGCTTGGGAGCCATAGCATCTTGGCCTTGGGTTTGATCATGGTCTGAGGCAGAGCCTCCAGCTCCCTGCAGTCTGGTGTATGTGGACTCTTGCAGGCAATGATTGCACAGTGTCCCAAAAGGCCACAAGGGACCAGTTGTCCCCTGCAGATGCCAGGTCAGCGTCGGGCCAGACCAGCTACCTGCAAGCGTAAGGCTGACCGTGTCAGCCATAGGCCTTCTTTCCCATCACCACAGGCCATTTTAGGGAGAGGAGATAAACAGAATTCTCTCTCTTTTAAAAAAGGAATTACCCAAAGACACTGTTTAAAAGGGAAGAAACTGATATATTGTTAATTGGCAAGTTTGTTTGTGCCCCTACTCCTCAATGGGGTATGAGCTTGGAGGAAGAATAGTTATAGGAAATAAAGAAGCTACATTTTTCTTAAAAAACTGAGTGGTAATGTGCAAATTTGCGATCCTGCTATACACATATAATTTAATATTTATATGGAAACACTTAAACCTAATGTTCCGTAATTTGGAAGAGAATAAACTGTTAAATTCCATGTAAGTGTCTTTATCACATATCACCATTCCTGCCTTCTGTCTAATCCCCTTATATGGCTATAAAACTGCAAACAAGCCTGCTTCCTCAGTCACCTATACATACTCCTCTTTCAGCCCTAACTCAAGCTTCAGGTTGCTCAGGATCAAAGTCTCTGCTAGCTTTTTTCTTTACCCTAGAAATCTCCTTTCTCTTTGGTTTCTTCCTCTGAGCAACCAAGAAGGGCAGGAGACTGCATCCACCTCTTCACTAAAATCAGAATATTTTCTTCCCACAGGAAATATGCAAAGCACTCTCGCACGTGAAAAGAATAATAGGTGTGTAATTTGGGTCTCTCCACTCACAGAGGTTCCTCTGACACTTCCCCCACCAAGAGAGTGGCATGGAAGTGCCTTTTCCCCTCTTGTTTTTGTCATCTTAAACTGGAAATTGCATATGGCATGGTCTGCATGTAATAGGGTATTAGGTACTTACCTGGGTTTGCCTCAAACACGGCCTTCAACACTGCCTGCTCTCAATGAAGTACTTATACCAGGCACCATTCATTCAGATCCTTCAGAAATGGTTTCTTAATGAGATTTAAAGTTATTTTGAATAAGGATTTAGAGCATATTAAACTGTTTTCGTTGCAGTCTCACTAAGTAGAGGAATCTGCTTCCCATACTCTCTTCCTTTTTATATGTGTCTCCAGGTAATGGTACTTTGCAGGAACTAGGTCAACAGCAGTGCAACTCAGACTTGACTGACCCATGCAAATGTTGTTCTTTTAATGTGAGATGCCTTCCTGGTGTTTATCCAACTTAGAGCCGATTAAGTATCCCATTTTTAAAGAATCTCAAGAGAGAAGGATTCCATGGATTCCCCTGAGGTTTCAGGCTAGGGTTTCACACTCTCACACATTATTAGGAAGCTATTCCTGGTACTTTCCACCCAAATCACTCATGTGGCTCTTTACGACTCTCAGCTGGTCCTCAGCAGAGACGGAAAACAGCAGCTCCCCACCACCTGTGCCTGGAACTCTTCCAACGTTCTGTAAGCCCATTAAATCATGTCTCAGCTTGTGAAATGAAGGCTTACAAAATGGGGTTTTCTTGACTAAAGTTGGGGATTAAACCAGCTAAATGCTTGGAATCTTTTGGTAGCTATGGTGACCAGACATTGTGAATTGCAGTAACAATAGAAATATATTTATTGAGTACTTATGTGATAGGGGCCGTGCGAGCGCGGATGCTAGAGCCAGACAGTTATCGCGAGACCCCGAGCGCGGCCGGCAGTCAGCCTCGCAGTGGTCCTCCAGGCAGAGGGTGCGGTGAGAAGCGGATCGCGTCCTTCTCCCTCGGGCCCTCCAGGGCCTCTGGCTTCGGGCCTGGCGGGTGAAATGGGAGGCCCGGGGACAGGCTGAGGGCTGTGTCCCGCAGAGCTCTAGAGCCCTCTCCACGGCCGCCCACTGGCCAGGCCCAGGCCTGGAACAGCAGGCCAGGGAGCAGCAGCGAACCTCTCCCACATCCCCACCTCTGCGACCTAATGGTGGTGGCATCTCCATGGGTCACAGTCCGTGGACGCTTCAGCAACTGGAATATATGGACACTGCCACTAAGGTAACAGCTTCAACCAGCTTCAGTCTCTCTGTTGAAGTTTCAAAAATTGGTCCAGCTGGGATCAGTTGTCTACCCCTAGGCGGTGGCCAGAGGTCAGGGCTAAGTTGCAAGGACATTGCACATTATTACTTTGGGTCCACCTCTGTGGTTGGCGCTATTCCCAAAGAGGGGCAATTGTGAGCTGGGAGTTAACCTGACTGGTATTTGCTACATGTATTCCTATTGATCCTAAGCAAATGATTCTTTCCAGTTTAAATGAAAAACCTGAGGGACTTCCCTGGTGGTCCAGTGGGTGAGACTCTGTGCTCCCAGTGCAGGGGGCCTGGGTTCGATCCCTGATCCGGGAACTAGATCCCTCATGCATGCCGCAGCTGAGTCCGCGTGCCACAACGAGGATCCTGCGTGCCGCAACTAAGACCCAGCGCAGCCTAAATAAATACATAAATATTTAAAAAAAAAAAAAAGCCTGAGGGCCAGCTGGGTCCTGGGAGCCTGGCTTCCTCAGTGATGATGGCTGGGCAGGGTCTGGCCCTGAGGGTGCCACCAGCTGACATCTGCCTCCTCAGCCGGGGCTGGGCACTGGCGGGAGGACCCAGACTGGGTGCTGGATGAATGCTCCCCGGGAGGGTAACTGACCTGTGCAGGGACCCCTCCTCTTAGCCAGGCCTGGACCTCGGAGGGGGAGAGTTGAGCCTTGGGACCTTGTCCTTTCTTGTCAGAAAAAAGAATAATGTTTATTTTAGTGGAGGTTTACAGGAACATGGTGACCTGACCATGACCTGACCTCAAGAACAAAGAATCTGACACCAAGAAGTCTGCAACAACTAATCATGCCACTCCCTCACCTTTCCTATAAAGGGCTTGCTGAAAGCTTTTGGGGAGTTCAGGGTTTTTAATGCATGAGTCACCTGTCTCCTTGCATGGCCCTGCAATAAACCTTTCTCTGCTCCAAACTCTGACGTTATGGTATTGTTTGGCCTCACTGTGCGTCCGGCACATGGACTTGCGTTTGGTAACACTTACTTTGTGTCAGGTGCTGTGATATACATTCTATGAAGTATATAGTCGTATTGCAACGTTTATAGATGAGGAATCTGAAAATTCAAGAGATAGATTAAAAATTTGTGCAAGGTCACACAGCTCGTAAGGATGGAGCTGGGATTAGAATCCAGGTAGTCTGGCCTCAGAATCTCCGCTTTCAGCTACATTGTCCCTGGACGTATGTACATTTATTGGTTCACTAATTCATCAAATATTAATTCAATGATGTGTCAGGCATTGCACAACTTTCTCAACAAGGTGGTCTTCACACTTAAAACACTCAAAGTCTAGTGAGGGAGACAGACAAATGAACACAGAAATTACTGCCTAATGTGAGAACTGTTGTACTTAAAAATATATTTAAAAAACTTAGTTACCATGATTTCCTTCATAATGTAGGGATGTCATGTATTTATATAATTTGCAGGCTAATATATAATATGTTCAAATCCACATACTGCTAGTTACAATCAAGGTGAAGTTTGTTGCTAGTGGGTAGGAAAGCAAATATAAACATTCGAGCCAAAGTTTAAAGAGGCACTAAGCTGTGGAGGGTGAGCATGAAGACTGAAGGAACAAGGGTCATGGAGCATTGTGATGACAAGGGTCATGGAGCATTGTGATGAAAAAGGTCATGGAGCATTTTGATGACAGGGGTTATGGAGTATTGTGATGACAAGTGGCATGGAGCATTGTGATGACATAGGGCATGGAGTATTGTGATGACAGGGGTCATGGAGCATTGAGATGAGAAGTGTCATGCAGCATTGTGGTGACAAGGGGCATGTAGCATTGTGATGAAAAGGGGCATGGAGCATGGTGATGACAAGGGCATGGAGCATTGTGATGACAAGCGTCATTGAACATTGTGATAAAATGGGGCATGGATCATTGTGATGGCAGGGGTCATGGAGCATTGAGATGAGAAGGGTCATGGAGAATTGTGATGACAAGTGTCATGGAGCATTGTGATGACAACAGTCATGGAGCATTGTGATGACAAGGGTCATGGAGCATTGTGATGACAAGGGCCATGGAGCATTGTGACGAGAAGGGCATGGATCATGGTGATGAGAAGGGTCATGGAGCATTGTGATGGGAAGGGCATGGACCATTGTGATGACAAGGGTCATGGAGCATTGTCATGACAAGTGTCATGGAGCATTGTGATGAAAAGTGCATGGAGCATTTTGATGACAAGGGTCATGGAGCATTGTAATGACAAAGATCATAGAGCATAGTGATGACAAGGGTCATCGAGCATGGTGATGAAAAGGGAATGGAGTATTGTGATGACAATGGTCATGGAGCATTGTGATGAAAAGGGCATGGAGCATTGTGATGACAAGGGTCATGGAGCATTGTGATGACAAGGGCCATGGAGCATTTTGATGACAATGGCATGGACCGTGGTGATGACACGGGTCATGGAGCATTGTGATAACAAGGGCATGGAGCATTGTTATGAAAAAGGTAATGGAGCATTGTGATGACAGGGTTTATGGAGCATTGAGATCAAAAGGGTCATGGAGCAATGTGATGAAAAGAGCATGGAGAATTGTGATGACCAGGGTCCTGGAGCATTTTGATGAAAAGTGCATGGAGCATTGTGATGACAAGGGTCATGGAGCATTGTGATGACAAGGTTCGTGGAGCATTGTGATGACAAGGGTCAAGGTGCATTGTGATGACAAGGGTCATGCAGCATTGTGTTGACAAGGATCATGGAGAACTGTGATGAAAAGTGTCATGGCTCATTGTGATGACAAGGATCATGCAGCATTGTGATGACAAGCATCATGGAGCATTGTGATGCCAAGGGCAGGGAGCATTGTTATGACAAGGGTCATGGAGCATTGTGATGCCATGGGGCATGGAGCAGTGTGATGACAGGGGTCATGAAGCACTGAGATGAGAAGAGTCATGGAGCATTGTGATGATAAGGGGCATGTAGCATTGTGATGCGAATGGTCATGGAGCATTGTGAGGACAAGGGTCATGGAGCTTTGTGATGACAAGCGTCATGGCGCATTGTGATGTCAAGGGCATGGAGCATTGGCATGACAAAAGTCATGGAGCATTGTGATGCCAAGGGCAGGGAGCATTGTGATGAAAAGCATCATGGAGCATTGTTATGACAAGGACATGGATCATAGTGATGGAAAGAGTCATAGAGCATTGTGATGACAAGGGCATGGAGCATTGTGATGATAAGGGCCATTGAGCATTGTGATGACAAGGGCATGGAGCATTGTAATGAAAAAGGTCATGGAGCATTTTGATGACAGGGGTTATAGAGTATTGTGATGACAAGTGGCATGGAGCATTGTGATGACATAGGGCATGGAGTATTGTGATGACAGGGGTCATGGAGCATTGAGGTGAGAAGTGTCATGCAGCATTGTGGTGACAAGGGGCATGTAGCATTGTGATGAAAAGGGGCATGGAGCATGGTGATGACAAGGGCATGGAGCATTGTGATGACAAGCGTCATTGAACATTGTGATAAAATGGGGCATGGATCATTGTGATGGCAGGGGTCATGGAGCATTGAGATGAGAGGGGTCATGGAGCATTTCGATGATAAGTGTCATGGAGCATTGTGATGAAAAGGGCATGGAGCATTGTGATGACAAGGATCATGGAGCATTTTCATGACAAGGGTCATGGAGCATTGTGGAGACAATGGTCATGGAGCATTGTGATGACAGGGATTATGGTGCATTGTGATGAAAAGGGGATGGAGCATTGTGATGACAAGGGCATGGAGCATTGTGATGAAAAGGGCCATGGAGCATTGTGATGATAAGGGCATGGAGCATTGTGATGAAAAAGGGTCATGGAGCATTGTGATGAAAAGGTCATGGAGCATTGTGATGAAAACGGCATGGGGCATTGTGATGACAAGTGTCATGGAGCATTGTGATGACAAGTGTCATGGAGCATTGTGATGAAAAATTTCATGGAGCATAGTGATTACAAGGGTCATGGAGCATTGTGTAGAAAAGTGCATGGAGCATTGTGATGGCAAGGTTCATGGAGCATCGTAATGACAAGGGTCATGGAGCATTGTGATGAAAAATTTCATGGAGCATAGTGATTACAAGGGTCATGGATCATTGTGATGACAAGGTTCATGGATCATTGTGATGACAAGGTTCATGGAGCATTGTGATGACAAGGGCATGGAGCATTGTGATGACAAGGGTCATGGAGCATGGTGATGGGAAGGGTCATGGAGCATCGTGATGACAAGGGCCATGGAGCGTTGCGATGACAAGGGTCTTGAAGCATTGTGATGAAAAGGGCATGGAGCATTGTGATGACAAGGGTCATGGAGCATTGTGATGACATGGGTCATGAGCATTGTGATGACAAGGGTCATGAAGTATTGTGATGAAAAGAGAATGGAATATTGTGATGACAAGGTTTATAGGGCATTGTGATGACAAGGTTCATGGAGCATTTTGATTACAAGGATCATGGAGCATAGTGATGACAAGTGTCATGGAGCACTGTGATGAAAATGGAATGGAGTATTGTGATAACAATGGTCATGAAGCATTGTGATGACAAGTGTCATGGAGCATTGTGATGACAGGTGTCATGGAGCATTGTGATGAAAAGGGCATGGAGCATTGTGATGACAAGGGCATGGAGCATTGTGATGACAAGGGTCATGGAGCATGGTGATGGGAAGGGTCATCGAGCATCGTGATGACAAGGGCATGGATGATTGTGATGACAAGGGCATGGAGCATTGTGATGACAAGGGGAATGGAACATTGTCATGACAAGGGTAATGGAGGTTTGTGACGACAAGCGTCATGGAGCATTGTGATGCCAAGGGCAGGGAGCATTGTGTTGAAAAGTGTCATGGAGCATTGTGATGATAAGGACATGGAGCATGGTGATGATAAGGGCTATGGAGCATTGTGATGACAAGAGCATGGAGCATTGTGATGTCATGAGGCATGGAGCATTGTGATGACAAGGGCATGGATCATTGTGATGAAAAAGGTCATGGAGCATTGTGATGACAGGGGTCATGGAGCATTGTGATGACAAGTGATGGAACATTGTGATGACAAGGGTCATAGAGCATTGTGATGACAAGGGGCATGGAGAATTGTGATGACAAGGGCATGAAGCATTGTGATGACCAGGGACATGGAGCATTGTGATGACAAGGGGCATGGAGCATTGTGATGACAATGTCATGGACAATTGTCACAAAGGTTATGGAGACATGTGATGACCGAGACATGGAGCATTGTGTTACATGGAGCATGGAGCATTGTGATGACAAGGGCATATTGCATTGTGATGACAGGGAATGGAGCATTGTGATTCCAGGCATCAGGGAGCATAGTGATTACAAGGGCATTGAGCAATGTGATGTCCGGGGTCATGGAGCATTGAGATGCCAATGACATGGAGCATTGTGATGCCAAGGGTCATGGAGGATTGTGATGACAGAGGTCATGGAGCATTTTGATGACAAATGCATGGAGCGTTGTGATAACAAGTGTCATTGAGCATTGTGATGACAAGGGCATGGAACTTTTTGACAACAAGGGCATGGAGCATTGTGATGATAAAGGCATGGAACATTGTGATGACAGTGGTCATGGAGAATTGTGATGATAAGGGGCCTGGAGCTTTGTGATGACAAGGGGAATGGAGCATTGTGATGACAAGGGCATGGAGCATTTTGGTGAAAATTGCATGGAGCCGTGGCCTTGGCAAAGAGGATGATCTGATTTACATATGCCAACCTGCCATCACAGAGTCCCTGCTTGCTCCTTCTGCCTTGTCCAAGATCCTGAGGCAGAAAAAGTTTGAATATTGCAGTGGAACTCTCTGAGGGAAGGCTACAAGGTGAGGAGTGTGTGTGAATTATGTGGGTTTGCACATACATGTACGCCATCCCATGGGGACCCATTCTCAATGGGTCTCTTTTCAGCTTTTCCCTTTTCTAGACCTTTATTTCCTCTTTTTCCCAGTTACTTTTTATCTGGAAGACAGCCTCTCCATTAAGCTGGTATTGTGGCTGATAGTGTGTAGCTCTCCATGGAGTCCCATTTACCAGAATAGGGTATGACATATCGTAGGTCAATAAATCTGAACTTTTGGCTAGAAAATTTTAGCCAGGTATTATGTTCCATCAGTCTCGGTTCTTAGAAATCAATGGCCTGGACTTTTAAAACATGTCTCTGAGTTCTAAGAGCCAATGTAAAGGATGATCACTGACTGTTTCTTTTTCACTGTCCTTGTGTTCTACAATCATGATTTGACATCACGAGGAGACCTCTTTGTCCTGGAGGAGAAATAATTTGAGTTTTGGGCTATTAGATTTTATTTCTACTTCTCTGAGTATTTGGATGAATTACCCATGAATTGAGAACAAATCACAGCCTTACACTCATGACTTCTTTATGTAAATTTTCAGTGTCTTCTCCTTGAAGACAGCAACAAACTGACCCCCAACCTCACAGATGGTGTTAGTCATCCTGATAACGCACCTCAGTTAACATCTCAAGTCGGGATCCAGTTGCACTTGCTTTGTGCGACAGGTATTCGAACGACAAGCTGCAGATACATTGACATTTGCTAAATCAAATTAGTTTTAAAATGAACTGGAGTGGCTTGCAATTTGAAGGTAATTGATGTTAAGCCCCTAAAATTAAAAAAGTGATTTGCAAAGAAAACAATCACCCCAAATGTATCTCTTACTTTGTAGAGGCTGTCTTTGCAGTCTCAGGGAAGGCACTGTAGTAAGAGCGAGAAGACTTCCACTTATAGGCTCACATCTCCCACGAGCTAAACTGGTGACTTTAAGTAAGTTAATTGAATTTCTCTGTGTCCCCAAACTTCTCAGCTAAAAACTTGGATTTGCTCATTCAACAAATGAATTAGGACCTCCCATGATAGACAGGTGAAAATAAGGACTAGCTCTCAAAGAGCTCACAGATGAGATGGGAGACCAGGTGACCAAGTGTATTCCAAGATAGCTGTTGGTCCAAGGAGCTAGTGATGTGCTCCAGAGGCCCCTGAGGCTGCCTACCAGGGAAGGAGGTGATTGGAAATTTCTGGAGGAGGTAAATTTATGGATGAAAAGACCATGGACCGGATAGGTTAGTCAATTTTCCTAAATCCCCTTAATTAAAGTTTTGGCTTCCAGGCTGATGGTCTTTTCCTTTGAATATGAGAACATAATTTAAAATGTAAAGCCTTTTTACTATTATGTTGAGAGTGTGTCTGTAGTAATAAAAACATCAATAATAATAACTAAGATTTTGTGCTAGGCATTGTTCCCAGAGTTTGCATGTGTTTAGTCATTAAACTCTCTTCACATACAATGAAGTAGATATTTTGAAGAAATTAAGCACAGAGTTCAAATAACTTGCATAGCATTGCACAGCTAATGATGGAGCCGGGAAAGCATCGTGCTTGGTGCTTCACATATGTTGTCTTCTTTAATCCTTAAAATAACTCAAACAGGTAACTTTATTAGCCTCACTTCACAGATGAGAAAATGAAGGCACAGAGAGTTTAAGTAACTTTCCCAAGATCACACAGTAATAAGGGGAGCTGGGATTTGAACCTAAGCAGTCTGGCCCCAGAACCTAGACCCTTACCTTCTGTTCTCTTAGTTTAAAGCAGTTGAATCTGTTCTGCAAACCCAAGCAAGACCACTGAAACTTATTTCCAGTTTGACACTGCCATCTCAGCTAAGGTGAATCTCTGCTCCTCTGCTTCTCTGCTCCTCTGTAACTGAGGAATATTACTTATTATCTTAAGTGTTTATGCATATGTCTATTTTTTCCATTAGACTTGTGACTTCTCAGGGACAGGGGTGATACAATTTATTCATCTTTATATTTCCAGCACCTTGTACAGTGTCTTATGCCTAATAAGGGCTCAGTATTCAAAACAGACCTGAATGAATAATTTCCCATCAGGAGAACTTGAAAACTGTTTGCAAGAAAATATCCACAAATTATTTCTGGCCTAGAGATTGCCATGTGGGGTCATCCTATGGTTTGATCCATCTATGCATCTTTAGAATTTGAGACAGGTCTTGGTATATAGAAAACATTAAAAAAAAAATCCATGAATGAATGAATGGCTTAGTAAGGGAGGCAAGAGGCGCAAATGAGAATCATTGCAGCTTTTGGGAAACTGTCCATGGGAGAGGAGATAGCAATCTCTGGGAGAGGGAGCACAGGCTCCTAGCAGAGACCCCCAGCAGGCAGCCTTCGTGGCAGCTGATGGAAGGGAGGCGCCCGCTTGAAGTCAAGGCCAGTGATATTCTGCACTGACAGCTCCTCATTTGACCCTCAGGGGTGCTTATTTCTGGCAGAAGCATTTCTTGGTTTTAGAAGGTACTTCACCCCTTTACAACCTGTGTAATTGCTATTGGAATGCTTTGCCCTGGTAGTGTCTTAATTATGTCAAATTTTATACCAAGGGCTTTAACTTAACGCTGCATTTGCAATTCTAAGACCCCCTCCTCTTGGCACTGCCAGGAAACACATTTTCTAGATGTGGGACATGCTGACCCAGAGCTTGCTTTTGCATTCTTCCACAAGGAGGGGTGGGGTGGGGACAGGATCCGGGGAGCCAGGCAAAAGGAGACGTGTGTCAGGAGAATAATCTCAATGCTTCTAGAAAGAAAAACCCATCTCTAAGTTACCCTGCTCCAAGCGCTGCTTGGATGGAGGTTGCTTGGATAATTGCAGGATCCGAGGCTGTTCGCGTTTAGTTAAATTATATAGTTTTGCTCTCTGTGGGTTTTACAAAAAAGCCACCTTTTTATTATCTGCCTTTCATCAAACAGAACATGCCCCTAGAGTCACCTTTCCTCTCCCCACCATGCCACCCCAATAACGAGAAGGAAGCCATCTGCCAAGAAAACAAACACAATATAAAAATTACACAAATACATAATCCCCAACCCAGAAGGGAAGGAGCAGCTGCCACCTGGTACCAAGCAGAAAACCGTTTAATGTTTATCCAGAATAGAAGGTCCCCCAACAGGCCGTAATTCCTCTGTGGGGTGGGGCGGCTGAGGGGAGGTCAGGGATGGGAATCACCTCCAAGGTCTGGGTCTAAATAGGGACATAATGGGAATCAATTCAGCGAGCTCAGTGTTGCTGCCTCCTGTCACGGGGTGCATTCAGGAGGCACCTGAGGAGGCCATCAATCTGTCACCGGAAAGGGGAGAGGAGCGGGGAGATAGGAGGCAATTGGAAATGAGCATCACTGGGGACTTTTCCTCCAGCTGGAAGTGTCGCTAGAGAAATATGGAGCAGAGCCATCCCCAAGGTAAGGTAAATGGGGGCTCTTGCCCCTGGCCTTGGGGAGTGGTGCCTGGGAGAGATGAAAATCTGCTCTATCGCATTTCAGACAAGCCTCTTTTCTTACTCCTGATCTGGTCTTGGATTGGGATAAAATTTTACTCCCCTTGCCTGAGAAATGCACTTTCCAATGCTTCAGCCGACTCAAGGCTTGCACTGATTTATATATAACTTGTATCTAATTCCTTAATCAAATGCTCTCTGACTGAATAGGAATGCAGTTATTAGAAATTGTGCAGTGCATGAGAGCGACTCAATCTTCCGTTTTATTGATAAATCAGCATGTTAAAACAACGATGCCCGCCGACATGACAGTTCTTTCTAAGGAAGAGGCAGTTTACAGAGCTGTGTAAATCAGACGTGTCCTTACGCTGTGGTTGGGGAGACATGATATGGCAAAATGTCTACCAATAAAGTGGAGTATTACAGCAAATTACCCAGTTTATACATGCAGGCGAAGCGTCGTTTCTCTTGCCATGTTCGAGAGCCGATAAAGCTTGCAAATGTGATGGGAGCCACTATTTCTGCCTCTGTGCAGCTGTTTATCAGCAGCCTTTTAACACATTTTCACATATTAATGAGGTGGCATAGCAATTCCAGAATTAGAACAGTGGGATGTATCATTGTCTGCCTTATCTCAAGATATGCCTGCTGTCAACATCATTACCAGGGTGTGCACCACGGAAGATGGAAATTTTGGTGGATGAACCATGTGCACGTGACATCTCCTTCCCTGTGCCCTCAACCTCCTCATCTCTGATCATACTTGCATTGGCCCTGGCACTGTTATTTGCAGGTCTTGCTGCATTTTGCAAGTTTGTCTTTTTGTTTCATTTTTTCTTTTATTTTAATCAAAGTATAATGGTCTTATTATATTAGTTTCAGGTGTAAAATAGTGATTCAATATTTGTATACATTATAAAATGATCACCATGATAAGTCTAGTTACCACCTGTCACCATACAAAGTTATTCCAATATTATTGACTATCTTTCCTATGCTGTACTTTACATCCCAGTTATTTATTTTATAACTGGAAGTCTGTACCTCTTAAACTCCTTCACCTATTTTCACTCATCCCCCCTCCCCCTCCCCCTGGCAATCACTGGTTTGTTCTCTGTGTCTGTATGTTTCTGTTTTGCTTTGTTTTCTTTTTTAGATTCCACATAAAGTGAAATCAGATGGTATCCATATTTGTCTTTCCCTGTGTGACTTATCTCACTTAGCAAAATGCCCTCTAGGTCCATCCAGGTTGCTGCAAATGGCAAGACTTCATTCTTTTTTATGGTGAGTAATATTCCATTACATATCTATATCTATATCACATCTTCTTTATCCATTCATCTATTGATGGATACTTAGGTTGCTTTCATGTCTTGGCTATTGTAAATAATGCTGCAATGAATATTGTTTCATGATTTATGTGTCAATAGGGCTTGAAAATTCTTCTTTCCTTCTCCATTTTCTAAAATAGTCCCTGGCGTTTAATAGGTACTCCATAAATATTTAATGAATGGATGGGTAGGTGGATGGATGAAAGTGTTTGTTTCCTCAGAGACTAACCTCTGCAGGCACAGTCTACCTGTCATTGTGGCTTCAAGGAACAAAATAGGTATGAGGCATGGCTTTCCTTGAACTTGCATACAAATGGTAAAATGGCAAATGAGATCGCTGAATTAAGAGCCATCAGAGAACTTACAGAGCATTTAACCTGGAGATTTCCAAACACAGGTCTGCAGCTGGGGCCAGAACAATGCAAAGTTTTCACCAGTTTGCAATGAGATGAGAAAATTAAAAATACAGTGAGTGTTCATGGATCTACATGAATTCTCTGCTAGAATTCTTAGATTAGGTCTTTCTACTTTATTTGGCATTAAAACATCCTTTCTTTTATAAAATGATGGTAATAGTGGATGCTAGCCTTTACTTGGCAAAACGAAAAGATCCTAAGTCCCCCACATTTTGGGAGGTTGGGGAGGGGAAGTTTAATTAGTCTGTGAAATCCCAAAATCTGGAGCCATGGTTTAACTCAACTATTTTGAAATAGATGAAATAGATAGTCTTTTGAAAAAAATTCACTGAAACCACCCTATTGGTTTTAAGTGAGACACTGGGCTGCTTAAAAGAATTAGCTCATTTCAGCAAATGATAAGATGCCTCAAGCCCTACAGGCACCTCTCTGTCTTGTCTTTTCAGAGCAGGGATCCAGGCTGGGCCACATGAGTCTTGCAGTAATGCCATGACTAGGCTATAGGAGATTTCCTAAATCCAGGTCAGTCCCTGTAACAGGAGTACAGAAGCCAATACATTGATGTCTCATACATTTTCTTCTGTTGCAGACGTAGTTGCTGCTTTGTCTTTAGGTGAAACATATATATGCTCCGACTGTGTAAATACAGAGCCCCTCTCTGAGCTATGAGAATTCTAGTTGGTGTGGGAAAAAAAAGACTCTGCATAGACACATCTGCACAATCACGTGTCCTTTCTCCGAATCCCCTCAGCTCCTACTATCTATGCCACACAGCATAGCCCTTGGTTTTTACATTGTCTTCTGTGCTCTGTTTATTATTCACAAGTCTTATCTCCCCTAAAGAATGGGAACACTCTATTTGAATCCTGTTATTAATTGATAAATTTTATTTTTGTCAACACAATCTTTTTTGGAGGCTGTTGGCCGCTCACGGTTCTACATATGTCAGGGAGATCAGAGATTCTGTCGACCTGGTTTCCAGCCCTGGCTCTGTGACTGGTGGATGACCAGTGTACGAGTGAGCACTGACTCTCACAGCACCTGGATCCCTGTCACTAAGAGGGAGTAACAGCACTGAGCTGCCTCATGGAGCGAAGTGCTATATGCATTAACTGCGTAATGATGCTAAAGCTCTTTGAGAATATAAACGTGAAACATTATCATTATGGTTAATACTAGTCTTCGGTTTTCAAGTTTTTTTTCCTTGAAGAGGAGAGGCAGAAAGATTATTTAAAGAAACAGTGAACAGAAGGGTACAGTTTGTTCTTAATTCATGACTGACTTTGATCAGAATGTCATAAGCAGTGGGAATGCGGTCTTGAAGTCCTGAAGGTAACTATTTCTACTTCAGGGCATGAAGGCTTCTCTTTAGGAAGAGAAATAGTGTTTCCTAAAAGCTTCTACTACAAAAGAGGCCAAGCTGAGTAGACAGAGCTGGCCTCAGTCTTGAACATCTTGCCATGGAAGGACCCAGAAGCAGGAGAGACTGCAATGATTTTTTAAAGTCCCTACAGTTTTTTTAGAACTTCAAGAGTGAAAGGATTCTTGGAGATCCAAAAATCCTTGTTCAGTGTCCTTTCCACTTGTCACAGGCATCGGTGGATCCCCAGTGGTATGTCTCCTATTGCTTCTGTAACAAATTACCACAATCTTAGTGGCTTAAAGCAACACAAATTTATTAGTTTGCAGTTCTGGAGGCCACACGTCTGAAAAGAGTCTTAAGGGGCTAAAATGAAGGTGTTAGCAGGGCTGGTTCCTTCTGGATCCGGTGGAGACTCTGTTCCTTGCCTCTTTCAGCTCTGGTGGCTGCCCACATTCCTTGGCTTGTTGCCATATCACTGCAATCTCTGCTCCCATCATCACATGGCCTTCTCTTCTCTATCAAATCTCCCTCTTCCTCCCTCTTATAAGGAGCCTTTTGATTACATTGGACCCCCCTGGATAATCCAGGATAATCTCCCCATCTCAAAATCCAGACCAAGGGAACAGTAACAGCCATGAGGTCAGCACGCTGCGGGGGATGCAGGAGGAGGGGGCAGTAGGAGAAGAGCTCGCTGAAGGGTGTGGTGGTGGAGTGGGTTGGGGGGGCAAGGTCATATAGGATTATGGGCCAAGGTCAGGACTTTGGCCTGTACTCTAAGTGAGAGGGAAACTACAGTTGGATTTTGAGCAGAGGAATGACTGACATGATCTGACTTGCATGTTTCCAGGACCTCTCTGGCTTCTGGGTGGAGACAGGAGGCTCTTGCAATAATCTAGGCAATAGGTCATGGTGGTTGGATCAAGGTGGTGGGAAGTGGTGGATTTCTGGATATATTTTCAAGGTTGAGCTGTTAGAATTTGCTGATGAATTGGCTGTGGGGTGTGAGAGAAAGACAGGAGTAAAAGTTGACTCTTAGGTTTTTGGTTTTAGCAGCAGGAAAGTGGGGAAAAACTGCAGGAAGAGAGAGATGTGGGAAGAAGATGGAGAGTGCGGTATGGACATATTAGGATTTGAGAATTACAAGTGGAGATGTGTCAAGCTATGCAGCTGGATTTGCTAGTCTATGGTTCAAAGGAGAGGTAGGGAAAATCTTCAGAAAATAAATACTCAGAACCTATAAAGCCTGCTTACTTGTTAAAGGACGAAGGAGAAGCCCTTTAATACAACATCTAGGATTTTCTATGGGTTGGTTTTAGCCTCATCTCTCATTGAGCTCCTACACCCAAGGTTTCAATCACTGATATTTTTCAAAACCCCTTGCCCTTTCATGCTTCATTGTCTCTACTTGTGTTGCTCCCTCCACCTGGAATATGCATCCCTCCCTTGCCACCAAAATCCTATTCATCCTTCAAGGCCTGTGAGCCTCTTCTGATTGCTTTAGTTGAAATCCATCATCCCCTCCTCTGTGCTCCCAGGTAGACAGATGGTGTGTTCTCCGTCTACCTTATATCTGACTACTTGTGTTTGTCTATATCTCTACTAGATTGTGAGTTCCTTGAGAGTAGGGAAGGACCATGGTTCATTGGTCCTTATATCTCGAAGATGTCTCCAAGATGGAGACAGAAAGGGGTGTGATCCTGAAAATCAGAATCCTCAGTCTGTCAGTTTACCACTACTGGTTTTGAGGTAGAAATGCATGAAGACATGGCCAGACAAGAGTACACTATTGATGACTACACGTTGTTGGCCAAAACCCGCATGTGGAACCCATAGTCCAGGGAGCTCGCTTCACCAGGTGAGAGTCACAGTTCCTTCTTTACCTCCTGAGGAGCTCAAGGATTAGACTAAAAACTGGCTTCCTTGGTCCCTTTCTCACACCCAAGGCTTGAACACTGTGTGTGAAGGCAAGAGGGCAAGGACAATTGAATCTAACAGGGAGATGGTCCAGGGAAATACAGCTTAGAGCAGAGCTGGTCTAAGTTAACCCCTGAGGCATTGGGAGATGGGGGTGGTAGGAAGTTGAAGGCTTAACTTATCACACTAACCAAATATAGGGACATAGTCTGGAAATTGAGGGACTAGATAGGAGGGGAGAGAGCCAGGCAGGGATGCAAGAGCATTTGACCTGTTGCTTATTGCACAGAATCTCCTGTGCTGCATCTTGGTCCAGTAGTGCTCTAAGCAGTGTCCCACACCAGTGCACCTCCTCCTTGGCAATGAGCTGCAATGAGGAGAGCCTGATTCCACCACGAGATGGAGCCTGCCCCTGCATCTGGCCCTGATTTTCACCTAGCAGGTGCTGAATAAGTTTTTACTGGATTTGCCAAATTGGATAAATCCTCAGGAATGCACATGTATTCCCAATGGAAAGACTTAGGGGTTTCTCTGTGTCAATGACAGCAAGTGTGATAGAAATCTAAGGTTCTCCTGCAATCCTAGTATAAGACATAGTATAGTGTAGTGGGTAAGAGTGAGGGCTCTGGAGCTGTGTGATCTTGGACAAGTTAACCTTCCAGGGCCTCAGTTTCCTCATCCATAAAATGGGAGTAATGATATTTCTCACCTCAGAATTTTTTTGAATTAACTAAATGAGTTAATACTTATAAATACTTATAACAGTGCTGGCACATAGTGAATGTTGGATATGTTCTAGCTATTTTATAAGTGTGGGTTAGCTATAGAATGTCAGAGAGTCGTATGTCAGAGGATGTCTCTAGGTCTTTGTTCTAAAAAGGTTTAAAATTTCTGAGGAAGAAAGATTTAGATTTTTATCACGCTGTCAGTCTCTTTTACCTGAATATTTTACCTGAATATGCAGCCCATATCCTGGGAGCAAACATGACTCTTCTTATCCAGAGGGACGACCATTATTGGAGCTGGTTATGGGGCTGATATTTAGGCAGCTGCCTTTTGGCATGATCCCAAGTGAAATGTTTGAGCTGGCTCTTCCCTCAGACTCAGAAGTCACCTGCTAATGTGAACTTCAATGGTCCTGGGATTCTCAGCTGGAATCTCTGGCTTGTGTCACACCAAGCAGGTGGTCCGGGACCAAAGGGACAGTAATTGGCAACAATGGTTGTTGGAAGGTTACCAAGGCCCGGGAACATTCTCATTGGTTGTGTGTGTGTGTGTGTGTGTGTGTGTGTGTGTGTGTGTGTGTGTGTGGTCTCTCCAGATGGGTAAAAAGGGTCATACTAGGAATCCCTGAAGCAGTATTTTCTTCTCAACTTTCCTGGCTTTCATTGTTCAGAATTTCATTTTTGTCTTGGTAGTTTGAGGATCTTTTCAGTACATCCTTCTGCTCTTTTCTCCCTCCTATTAATATTTGTCTGACCAGTTAGAACTGTGACCTGGGAATCCTACATGCCTTTCTGATGGTATCCTTTTAACTTTTTTATTTACCTTTTTAAGCTACATTTCCCCCCATTTCTATGAGGATCATCCTTGAGCAGTGAAAACTCTTGATGGTAAGAGGTGTCTGGGAGGGGCAGAGGGACTCTTAGGTAAATAAAGACTTTTGTTTTGCCTGATTTTTTGCCTGATTAATTAAACCTCCCCTCTCCCTATATTCCAGTGTCAATGACTCCTGTCACTTTCTGAATTCCAAGAGGAGAATTTACTTTTGCAATCAGAAAAAAAAATCAATGCTCAATGGTCTCTCTTTTTTTAACCTTATTTAGTTGGATCAGTTATAATCTTTTATTTCCTGTGATAGATTTTACACACGAATATTCATTCAACAAATATTTACTAAGTGTCTGCTGGGGCAAGACCCAGTTCTAGCGTTGAAGGGGAATATAAAATATATAATACATTTCTATATCTATACATATGATGTACATTATACTCTAACTAGGGGGGACACAGCATATGCAAAAGTGGGGGACCATACTGAAGAAAAAGTTGAGAAACAGTGCTTAGAACCTCATGACTTTTGCTCAGTTTGTTATAAAGAAACTTTTTTTTTTCTTACAGGGAGGAAATAATTCTGATGTCACTGAAATGTGTGAAGATTCATCCCTCCCCCGAGGGTATGTGTTCAAAGGGGGTGGTCCACACTTAAATTCTACCCAGAGCATTGTTGCTTATGGCCCATGAGCCCTGTGGGATGTACTTTGTGGCTGCCTGTGGGGTCCTATGCCCTCTTCTGAGAGGAGGCAGCTTAGTGCGAGGCAGATCCAGGTTCCACTCCCTGCTCCTCCACCTGCTGTGTGCCTTGGGGTGAGTTACTCAACTTCTCTGAACCTCAATTTGATCATCTGCAAAACAGAGATAGTAGCACCTACCTCATGATGTAAAAATTAAAGTGAGATCATATATGTACCATACATGGTTCATAGAAAATGAGCAGTTCACGTAAATTCCCTCTATTCTTATACCAAGATTTACATTTTCTTTTCCTTTTTTTCTTCTCCTTTTAATTTCCTTTTTTCTTGTAGTAGGGGTGAATGTCCGAATCACTTCAATTAGTCCATCTGGATCCCAGGCACATCTGAGATTAATATCAGCCAGAACTTGAGCATCATTGCCAAGATGTGAGCTCCTTAGGCTGACACATGGACCACATGAACGGACTTTCTTCTAGTGCTAGGTGATGCTAATTGCCATCTGATCTGAAGCCAGAGTTGCTTTCCTTTGTTTAATAATTTATATCTTCTCTGAGAACACCGAGCTAAGGTTTAAAACTACAGAAAGGAATGATTTATCTAAATGCCAACAAAGCTAAAGGCAGCAAAATCACCCAAACTCCCTTTGTGGGCTGCTACCCACTCACCACCCCAAATACCAGGTGGCATTTGAGGGAGTGTACACGTGGGACAGCAAGAGAGTAAAGTTCCTGAGGTTTTAGGTCTTGGTCCAGCCTCACTCTGTAGGTGTTGCCAGCTCAGGCTGGCTGAGAAGCAGGCAGGACTCATGGAAATGAGCATATCACAGTCCCAGGGCCCACCTCCTGGGGCTGCACTGTATTTCAACTTATTTTTTCATCAAGCAGTTATGAATACCTACTATGTGGAAGGTTGTCTGCTGGGCATTGTGCAAAGTTACAAAGCTGGAGATTGCTGCTCTCAAGCAGTTCACAGTCTGGTGCAGAAAAAAGTCCGTTAATAGTTATCCTGTTCCTCCCCTGCCCCATCCATGCTTCCCGAGTGACAATAGAGCAACAACCGCCTCCGGTATTTTTCCTCCTTTGTGGCATTTTGGGAGGGTGGAATTGGGGAGGGTGGGGGAGTACGACTGGAATAACAGGAATAACCATTTAAAACTGGAATAACAGGAATAACAATTTAAAGCAATTGCAGTGTGCCAGGTATAGAACTAGGCATTTTATATCTCATATCTCATTTAACTGGTATATTCAGAACGAAACAGTTTCTGACATGTAGATAGAAACAGATCTGGAATTGTCAGCAGTGTCCCTTCCTGATCAGATTGAGAGATCCAGTTTCACTCTACAAACACACATTAGTTAACAAAGGGCTGTTGCTACTTGATTGTGCCTTGAAGCTGACCTTTTCTGCTCAGGTGCCAAAGGAAACTCTCTCCGTCTTAGGAAGGCTGTAACAGCTGTCACTGAGGTGTCGCTGGTCAGAGCACAGTGAACATTAACCGATCTTTGCACCTTTGGTTTCCTCTAACTGGAAGGTTCTTCCCCTCCATCCTCCTGGCCAGTGCCCCAACCTCCCAACTTCCTGCAGGACCCCCTTCTCCAGCAAGTCTCCCTCAGCACTGTAGTTACACGGAATACCCCTGCTCCCTGGCATTCTTGTCGTTGAACTTTTCTCTGTAGCAAAGATTGTCATCAAACAGAACGCATTTTACTTCTTTCTTCTTTCTCTCCTCCTTCCCCCCACAAAAGGTGAGCTCTAGGAGGCCTGGGAGTCTTGCCATTTAGGTTTCCCTGCTGTATTCTCAGCACCCAGAACAGTACCTGGCCCAGAGCAGGTGATCAATAAATATTTGTTGAATGAATCAATGACATGATGCTATTAGGAAGAAATGACTCTGTGTAGCCTAAGGGTGGAGTGAGACCTTTCCTACAATGGCAGGATCAGGGAATGTACTATTCATTGATTGATTCATTCGTTCACTAGGTATTTACTGTGCAATTAAATTGTGCCTGGCACAGTGCTGCTAGGCTTTGGGGTAACAGATGTAATGAGACATGGTTTCTGCTTCTAGAGGACTCAGTCTGTTGAGGGAAATGGACCCCAAAATAATATTAATGGTGATACTGATGATGGCTTGCATTTAATGGAACATACTACAGGCCAGGTGCTGTTCTAAGCATGTTTATGCATTATTAACTCTTCTAATTCTTACAAAAAATAAGGTAGGTATGACTCTTATGCCCAATTTGTAGATGAGGAAACAGAGGTACAAAGAGGCCACACATTCTGAGGTGTGAATGGGGTGTGTGAAAACAGCTTACATTGTAACTGGTCACTTGCTTAGAGTGGAGAGGGCCAGGTGGGCAGCTCTGAGAGGCTTATGGATAATAATCACTCTCCTGCCCCCATCCCCATTGACCGGTTCTTATAGTTGCTGGACACTTCTACCTCCCTCACTTCAATCCTTGCTGCTCTAGACCTGGTCTCCCCTGAGCTCTCAGCAAATGCTCTCCTTCTGACCCTCATGACTCCCTGTTCTTATGCTCCTGAGTCTGCAGGCCCTTCCCGTGCTCTAAAGCAGGGAGGCTCAGCCCGGACGTCCCAATTCCCCACTCTGTGCTCTCAAAGCTGTGACTTCAGACACTCCACATTGGGTCCCGCTGTCCTCTGCAGGAGGGGAGAGACTGTGACCGGCCCAGATTCCACCACTGCTGACTCTGGGCAGGGTCCACGAAGGTCTGCCCTCACCAAAAGGGTCTTTTGGGAGTCTCCAAAAGAAGAGTTTAACACTGTCACCCCTCTCACCTTGTCTGTTCTCCCCGTAGTCCCTTCTGAGTCTTGGGTGACCACACTTTGTACATCAAAACCCTAGGCGGTCACTTGTCTTCCTCACCTAATGTTGTGTTACAGAAAACAAGCTTCCATTACTTGCAAAAGTGTGATGGGAACATGAATATTAATAACTCCCATGGGTTTCCTGCAAACACCCATCACCACGGCTTAGAAACCTTGTTCTGGGCTGCTCAGTAGAACAAAGATAAAGGATTCATGAACCAGCTTAGGCGGAGTTCTTCCTGGGGCTTTGAACTGCAGTGCTCCTGCAGCGCTGGGGTGGCGAATGTGCTCCCTTCCACCTGGGTTTTGGCAGGAAGGTGTTTGACTTTGGTCAGGGACAAGACTTGGCAGCTGCATCAGGACCCAGTGCAGCTGCATCAGGGATTTCTTTTGATCGAGAAGAAAGTTCTCCATGGTGACAGCATCTTGGTGAGCAGGTGCATTAGATCTAAGCCAAGTCAAGTTGGAACGATGCTAGAATCCAGAGCTGGTCCAGCACCGATTCATAGAACTTCAGGGCTCACCGATCATCATTTGGGGTACACTGAGGCCACAAGAGGCAGGAGAAAAGTCAGCAGCAGGGCCAAGGGTAGAGAATCTGGAGATGACCATTCCTTTGGAGAACCCTAGAGCAAGGATGATGTTGCCCTTGTTCTACAATCAGGGTTTCCACTAAAGTCTGCTGACATAGTTTTTTCAGAAAAAGTCCTTTTCTCCAGGGAATCTTCAAGTATGTGCCATTTTATGTTCCCTGGGTCTCTAGATGCCTGTTCAGGATCTCATAGGGTTGACTCAGGCTGTGGTAGAGCTCATAAGTTTCCCATGTCAGGCAATGCTGTTCTAGTAAGTAGTGCTCCCAGGATCTGAAGGGAATTCCTGGCTGAGCTGGGGAGATCAGATAGACTACAAGGAGACTGGGGTTGGGGAACGTAACGGCCCTGTTTCTTGGGTTCTGCTGCCCCAGGAACCCCATGTGATCTTCAGGGTTTGAGCCGCTGGTTTGATGGCTGTTCAAGAACACTAAAGCCTGGGTCCCATAGTTGAAAAGTACTGCTGAAATTTATTTTAATGTGTATTGTGTGTGCATTTTTTAAATTTGGGATTAAAAAATCATCCATATTTCTAGCTCACAAAAATAAAATAAAAATCTTTTGGGTTTTCTAGAGAAAAATATCTTCTTAGGTAATTTCAATGTGATCAAGGTCGCATCTATTTTGCTGAACTTTAGGTCAATCATTAAATCTGTGGTGCTAATGGAAATGCTCATTTTCTCGGGCAGCAGCATGCAGAATCTCTCTGCGGTACAATTAACAGTGGTGGAGAAATCTCTGCCAGTTCTTCTAGCTATCAGATTTTCCTGTAGTTGGCATGCCAGTGTTTCATCTCAGAGCAGGCCATGCAGGTGAAAGTCATGGAATAGTCATAGCTTTCTTCCTAATATACTTCATTGCAGGAGGCCAATCCCCCACAGAGTTCTGACATAGGATGCCTTGATCACAGCGGCCTCTGCCCAGCAATGTTTACCCAGGAGGCAGCCTGGTATCATCACGGAAGGAGTGAAAGAGTTGAAGCCGGAAGATCTACAGAGTGAGTCCTGGCTCTAAAATTTGCTAGCTGTGTGATTCTGCCCTTTCTGATCTTCAGTTTTCCCTTCCATAAAATGAAAATTAAAATAACAACTGCTCTTTCTACTTTATAAAATTATCCTGAGGATAATATGAAACCTTTTATGGGAAGTAGTTTTAAAGACTGTATTGCTGAAAGGTTGTTGCTTTTGTTGGCTATTGCATAGAAATAGAGTTAGTTAAACTTTTTTAAAGAATATCCAAAAGCATTCTTTGAACTTTGTAAAGTGATTGCCGGGCGTGTGCAATAAAAGCGTATAATATGGGAAGGCTACTTTTCCAGTCAAAAAGGAAGAAAAGCTGACATGGTGATTATAACAGATAATGTTGGCTATCTATTCAACATCTGTTCTTACGTCACTCCTTTCTCCTTTGTATTGGGTTGGCCGAAAAGTTTGTGCTGGCCAACCCAATAAAAGAACCCTGATTTTGTTACATATCTACCGTTATCATGACCACATGTTTCAACGGCTTTAACCCAGAAGCAGGCCTAGATTGGTCTAAGCCAATGGTTCCTAAACTTTCATATGCATCAGAATCACCGGGACGGCTTGTTAAAACTCCAGTTGCTGGGCTCCCGCACGAATTTAGTTGGTCTGGGTGGTGTCAGAGAATATGTATCAGGTGATGCTGATACTTTGGTCTGAAGACCATATGCTTTGACAGCCACTGTCTGAGCCAGTCCTGGTGGTCCCATCCTCCTTGCCAGTTACTGGTTAGATACAGATACATGAAGCAGCTCTGCCCAATGAGATGTGATAAGTGCTGGGGGCTTATGGGAAAGGGTTTCTCACTCTTCAATAGAGACACAGGGAAGAGGTGGCTCCTTTTCTACCTCTGGACAGTGTCTCTGGGTAGAGCCCCTGGGACTGCTGCAGGTATTCTGGTACTATGAAGGGAGCAACGCTGAAGACAAAGCAGACGCTCTGAGAATGACTAAGCAAAAATGATGTAAGGCACCTGGGTCCCTAATGATGTCCTTGGGTCACAAAATTAACTGTGGAGTTGCCTACCTTTTATTTGTTAAGCCATTTTGAGTTGGAGTTCTCTGTTACTTTCAGTCAAAGTTAACTTAGTGGATAAAGTGATAATGTTAAAATTTCTTTTCTGTCATGGGGACATGGGGGTAGGTTATGGGACAGGATCCCTGAGCCTTACTGGGGGCAATGGGAGATGCCTGGCATTAGAGATTGCACTCAGCCATGAACCATGAACCTTCATCAAGGTCTAACTATCAGGAGAAGATTCGGAAAGGACCAATTTAGGAAGGGCTGGAGGTAGTGAGCAAATCAGGGAGTGAGTAAAGAGTTCCCAACCTGGGAGATGTGACCATATTAGAATAGGTTGGGAGCATGTGATGGGTGGAAAGTATGCTGGGTGTCTTAAGAATAGCAAATTTTGATGATTTTGTGGTCTGATGTGTGGGAAGGTGAGCCCAGGATTGGAAAGAACAGCTGAGGAAAGGCAGGCTAAGGGGATTGGAACTGGAAGTAGAAAATAAACAAATGTCAAAGGGACTTGGGAGCTTGTGTGCTGGTTGAGACATTGTGTCCCCAAATGATATTTATTTACTATTGTTTTGACACCAGTAAAGCTATTCTCAGTTAAAAGGCAACATGGGTTCCTGAAGTGGCCTTTATCCAGTGGTTTGTATGCCATCGGGGGCAGCCAGTGATTTCACAATAATTACTAAGAACTCTCTTTTCCTCAGACTCTAGGACTGTTGCAACTGTGTTCTTCTAGCACCTGTGGGCCTGATCTGTGACCTTTTGGTGTTTGTCCCATTTCCTTCCTATTAGTCTCCCGAATGTCTTCAATGGGCTGGTACCTACCAACCTTACCTGCAAACATTACCTGCTGTGGTTCTGCCCCTTCTCTCCTGCTCATTGCCAGGCCCAAGGGTCCCTGTTCTCAGCATTGGTGATGCAACAATGAAAAGGCAGATCCTTGATCTCAGGATGCTCAGTCTAGGGCAGCACTGTCCAGCAGAAATACAATACAAGCCACATGTGTAGTTTTAAGTTCTCTAGTAACCACATTAAAAAAAGTAAAATGAAACAGTGTTATTAATTTTAATAATATGTTTTATTCATCCCAATGGTTCTCAACCAGGGGAGATTTTGCACCTGGGGGCATTTGACAGTGTCTAACAATGTTACTTGGCAATGTCACTAGGCAATTTTTGGTTGTTATAACTGGGAGTGTGCTAGTGGTATTTAGTGGGTGGAAGCCAGAGATGCAGCTAAACATCCTACAGTGCACAGGGGACAGCTTCCCACAACAAAAAACTGTGTGGCCCCAAATGTCCATGGTACTGAGGTTGAAAAATCCTGATTTAACTCAGTATATCCCGAACATTTCATTTCAATATGTAATCAAATATAAAAAAATCATTAATTTGATATTTTACATTTTTTAAATTTCTAAGTTTTAAAGTCTACAATTTTACAATTTTGCAATTTTACACTTGCAATACATCTCAATTCAGTCCAGCCATGTTTCAACCGCTCGATTGCCACGTGTGGCTAGCAGCTATAGCGCAGGCATAGGGAATGTATAGTCAGAGTCCAGGAAGCTCTCTGTGACCCCAATTTCCTGGACACAGCAAATATGGTGAGATGCAAAGTCCTGCTACCTTTGTGAGACCAGCGTGATAAGGAATTGGGATAAAAGGGTTGCACAGGGTCTCTCCGATCATTAAATTAGGTAAGAAGGCAGATACATTCAAAACAACATCTATCCAGCCTCTTACATTGTTTCCCTGCAAAATGTCATCAAGAGGTGGTAATTTCTTATTCCCTCAAGGCAAAAGTCACCATACCCCATTGGGAAGATTACGGAGAGAGAGGTATCTTCAATGCAGCTCTGAGGATTTAGATATTGATCACTAAGGCTTTCATGTAGTTAAACAACCAAGCAACACCATTTGCCTCTTCCAAAACATGCTATAGATTTTCCCTTTTGAAAAATGAGAAATAAAGGGTTTCAGGTTAAAAAGAAGGTGATCGTGTAGTAATCAGAGCTTTAGAACAATCCAAACTGACCTTGGTGCAACATGCTGGTTTTTTTTGTTTTTTGTTTTTTTCTTCTGTGGTACACGGGCCTCTCACTGCTGTGGCCTCTCCCATTGCGGAGCACAGCCTCCGGACACGCAGACTCAGCAGCCATGGCTCATGGGCCCAGCCACTCCGCGGCACGTGGGATCTTCCCAGACCGGGGCACGAACCCGTGTCTCCTGCATCGGCAGGCGGACTCTCAACCACTGCGCCACCAGGGAAGCCCAACATGCTGTACTTTGTAATCCCCAGTTTGAAGGCTTTGCAGCATCTCATTAGTCTGGAGTTGCAGTACAGGTAACTCTGTATTGAGTGAGTAATTAAATGTGACACAGAAGCAGGCGCATGGATTAGTGACACACCCAGGGGTCTCTCTGAGGCGGCCTTTCCTGTCTCTGCCCATGAGGTAAGGTGTAGAGAGGGTTAGCAGAGCTCCTGCAAGAGGGATCCTGGTGCAAAGACAGAGCAAGATTTCTTGCTTTATCTGTGGGCCAGGGCAATGTGCCAGTAAGTGTGGGGATGTCCATTCTGGAAGCCAGGCCTCATCTATGATGTGACAAGGTCACCTCTGTGGTGCTGCTGATCCTTTCTGGGCTAATGCTGGGAATCCATCCTCAGCTTTCCTGAGCAAACTGCTCATTCTGTCTTTAGTAGTACAAGGGCCTGCAGTGTTACTTGAAGTCAGAGTGAAGAATGCTTCCCATTCTTCCAGAGCCCTCTGAAACCAGGGCGTATCTGACACAGTCAGGCTTTGTCTAAAATGAAGGAAGACAAAAAGAGCATTTCCGCATTTTTACAGTGTCAACATGACACTTATTTTCATAGAATCGAAGGTTAGGAGAGAGGCTCACGTAGTTTACTTTTCTGTTTCCAGAAAGGCTTTCATTCAGCTTTCCCACACACCTGAAAATCTACCCTATTTTTCAAAGTCTGCCAGGGAAGGAGTTTATAAAAATCTTTTTGGAAACAAATTCAGGTTCTCATCAGCCCTCAATGGACCTATATAGAGCACTGATCCTGTGCAAGGAATTATTTAGAAGCAAAGAGATTAAAGGAAAGAGAAGGCAGCTTCTCTTTTTAAGGAACTCATGAGAGAGACATAAAAAGACAGGGGGTAACAAGTGCCAAAGGAATGGCATAGCCATGAAGGCCTGTAGGAGTTGAGAAGAGGAAACTGATGCGGGGCTGGGTGAGAGGAAAGATCTCCTGGGATAGGTGAAATTCAAGCTGTCTTCCGGGGTTGGAGAGCGGGGAAGGGCCTGGTGTGAGGAAATCCCATCTCATGCTCTCCTGTCCCCTGTCCTCTTTTTAAAGTTCACTCCCTGCAATGTTTCAGCAGCAAGGCAAGGTACCACAGCTGCAAGACGAATCAGGCCTGCTCCCAGCCTCTAGGAACTCACAATGGACTAATGCAAATTTCCAGAAATGTGATCTTCCATAGAGATGTGACGCTTGCTCACTCATTTAACAAGTATTTACTGATCATCTGTTGTGTGCCTGGTCCTGTTCTTGATGCTAATGATACAGTGGGAAACAAGACAGATTCAAGCCTTGCTTTATAAAGTTCATGGTCTAGAGGTGTGGGAAACAACAAACAAATAATTACAAGTGTGATAAGAGTTATAAAAAGGGGGCAACAGGTGCTATGGGAGCATGAAGATATTCATCTAATCTGGGAGAGAGGGCTTTCCTTGGGTAGTACTGTTTAAGCTGTAAGAGGGAAGAACAAATCTGACTCCATATTGGATGTTCCTTTTACTTTAACCTTTGTATTAATAAAGCATGAAATTACTAAAGTGTCATATTTATAATAAGTATCATCTTCTTCTCTGAAGTAATGAAAAAGACGATTTTCACATTTTCAAAATACTAATGATAATTCAACACATTAAATTACTACAAACACTCAAATGTATGTGATCACGGGCCAGTTCTTCTGGTGTGTTTATTTTTTATCTTTTACACCATCCTCTATTGCTTGCTACATGTTAAGAACTGTTGCCTGTAGCCTGAAATATACAGGATAGCCCATGCTCAAGGCTCTGACCTTTAAAGGTATAACACTCTCCAATTCATATAGAGAAAAAAAGTTGCAGAACAGAGAATAACATTTGTCTTTTCAGAGGTTGACAGGGGCATCATGACCTGACCTATGTGGACAGCTGTAGGAGCAAAGGATTCTGACACTAAGAAGTTTACAACAACCAACCTCACCCCCTCCCCTTTTACTATAAAAGGAGCCTGAATTCTAACTTGGGGAAAATGGTTCTTTGGGAAACTAGTCCACCATCTTCTTGGTCTGCTGGCTTTCCAAATGAAGTCACTATTCCTTGCCTCAATAGCTCGTCTCTTGATATATTGACCTGTCGTGCAGTGAGCAGTATGAGCTTGGACTCGGTAACAAAGCCAATAGGTGAGTGCCGAACTGAGTAAACCAGGTGAAGGGGGAGAGGAGAACAAGGAGAGAAGGATGTGCCTGTCAGAAGGAGAAGACTCCAAAATATCCAAAGTGGAGAGAATGTGGTGCTTTTGAGGAACAGAAAAATGTCCAAGATGGTGGCAGCAAGGACGGAGATGAAGTCCAAGAGTTAGGTCAGGCCCCTCCTGGGCTGGAACATGACCACATGTGTCCCTGGCACAATGGCCAAAACAAATAAAAACTAAAACAAACATCCTGTCTTTTCTCCCAACGACAGGTGTGGAGAGGAGGCTGCCACATTGCACAGTTTCAGAGAGCTGGTGAAGACCCTGTGCATCTTGTCTAGGAGGGTCTCTGCCCAGACCCCTGCACCTGTCGCCTCCCCTCTACCCTCACCAGCCTCTGGACTGAGGACTCATGTATTCCCTCCACCTCCAAGCTCTGCTCCACTGGTCCCTGGGTTACTCCTGACTATGAAGGAACTGCTGTGAGACTGAGTTCTTGAGTGCCTGGTACCCAGTCTGCTCAATGAGTGTGTGTTTCTGCTGTGCTGGGAGGGATGTCTGGTATTCAGTTTTTCTTCTGGTGGATTGGGCCCTGAACACCTGAGAAGGCTCCAGGCAGCAGTCTCTGAATACCAGTGAGTTAGTTCATAATTGGACTTCTGCCTCAGTTTCCCTGCTTAATATTCCAGTTACCTGCTGAGGCTGGAGTTCTGCCCAGAAACTCCAGTACCCGCTGTTTACTGAGTGCCTGAGACAGCGTCAGTGTGGAGGATGGTGTAAAAGATAAAAAATAAACACACCAGAAGAACTGGCCCGTGATCACATACATTTGAGTGTTTGTAGTAATTTGTGTGTTGAATTATCATTAGTATTTTGAAAATGTGAAAATCGTCTTTTTCATTACTTCAAAGGAGAAGATGATGCTTATTATAAATATGACACTTAAGTAATTTCATGCTTTATTAAAAATTTTGATCTTGTAGGTGTCAACAATTGCTTCTTTCTTTTTCCAGTTGACAGATAGCAGTTTGAATATTCATTACATTTTTATGTTACAAAATCCACATGAGATAAAAACTGGCACTGGTTCCCGAGATGGAACAGAGTCCAAAGTTCTTAATTTGACACTCAAAGCCTCTCACCATCCAGCTCCAACCTCCTGCCACTGCTCCTTTCCACGTTCTCCACCCTTAGGCTTTCTCCTCTATGTTTGTGCTCAAACCGTCCCCTTTGCCTGGAATGTCCTCTCCCTTCGTCTTTATATGCCATCATCCTCTTCCATGAAGACCTCTTCTCTTCTGTTTCCATTGGCTTGCCCCTTTTCTCCTCTGGCTTTGAATTCTTCCTCTACCCGGAAGTGGAACAAACATACTTGACTCTCTTGTCTATGCCTTCAGATCATGTGAAGCAACTGAACAGTCACTTGGGTGTGAAACCAACAGAAGGTGCAGGTTCAGTCACTTGACTCAGTAACAGGTGCTGTTTATAGCACCCAAGTTCTTTCCTGGAATCTTTTCATGTTTGTGACATGCACCATGTGTTAAGAGTGCACGCGTGCCATGTTTAGTCACAATGCGACAACCAATGGCAGGCACGACCTTTCGTTTAGGTGGAGCCCTCTGGGTCGAGTGTGGGCTCCTCCTTAGCTCACCCAACCTTCCTCCCTGCACCACTAAGGCCGTCAGGATGACTGACTCACATGCTGTTAGGAAGAATTAGCACAATCACTAATGGGTAGTTAGGGACAGCGTTCCAGTTTAAAGGCTTCCATGGGCTGTGAAAACTAGAGAGTAAATAATCATTTATTAGCCAGTCACTTAGAGGATGCCACATGGAATGACGTTCCAGTGCTTCGAAACGCGCAGAAGCCATATATCATAATGGACCATAAAAGTTACGTGCAAACGGGCTGTAAAACTGAACAACTGTTTACCTCGGTGAAGGTTTTATTTACATGCCCTCTGGCAGACACTTAAATGTACTTCATATGGGGCTGCCGATCACAGCTTCAAGCAGAGCCTGCATTAAGTGGAGATGCATTGGGTAGACACCGATTGCAATGTGATTTCAGGGGCCTGGGGACGGCCTCTCAGGCTCCCTCCAAAACGCATTTTGCCTGCTTGATGCTTAAAATTTCTTGAAATCAAAGCTCTATTTCTATAATTACAGAAAATTCAATTTGACAAGTTCAACATTGGATTCAACATAAAGTATCATGGAATGCACAAATAGCCAACATTTATAGTGCTATGTTCTTTACCGAGCACTTCCACACGTGGAATCTTCTTTGTCCTCCAACACTCCAGTAAGATGAATCATTTCCTCCGATTATGAGGAAGGATCCATGACTTGGAGAAGTTCAGTGACTTGTCCAAGGGCACATGTGGGTCATGGCAGAGCCTGGACTGGAATCTGGTGCTTCTGAGGATGCCTCCTTAGTGTACTTTCAACGAGAGCAGGCTCTTTCATTAAACACCCTATAGAGGAAGTTCTTGACCTAAATTCATACCATCCTGAGAGCCAGTTTTGAAAGGTGGGGATGTGGATGAGAGAGTTGGGTCAGCAGTCTTCCTGGGCCCTGCTCAGCTGGGGTAGGCCCAGAGATCTCCTTCTCTGCAGTGGCCCCTGCCTGCTTCAGGGATGTTCCTGCCCAAGCTGACTGGTGAGTGTGCACACACTTCCTTTAAGCTTTGCCGAGTTGATCCCATTCCACACTTGTGTTCCCTGCTGGGATTAGAGCCCTGTTCTGATCCCCAGTCTCCTTGGCTAAAGTTCTGGAAACTTGCTACTTCCTTGCTGGTTCTCTGTCCTAGGAGGCTACTCTGTGTCCCTTTTGCTTCTACCCTCAGCTGGTTTCTTTTCCTTTTTTAAAAATTTGTATTGGAGTATAGTTGATTGATAATGTGTTAGTTTCAGGTGTACAGCAAAGTGATTCAGTTATACATATACATATACCCACATTTTTTAAGATTATTTTCCCATATAGGTCATTACAGAGTATTGAGCAGAGTTCCCTATGCTAAACGGTAGGTCACTATTAGTTATCTATTTTATATATAGTAGCATGTATATGTCAACCCCAATCTCCCAATTTATCCCTCCCCTCTTTCCCCACTGGTAACCATAAGTTTGTTTTCTACATCTGTAACTCTACTTCTGTTTTGTAAATAAGTTCATTTGTACCATTTTTTTAGATTCTACATTTAAGCGATATCATATGGTATTTGTCTTTCTCTGTCTGACTTACTTCACTCAGTATGACAATCTCTAGGTCCATCCATGTTGCTGCAAAAGGCATTATTTCATTCATTTTATGGCTGAGTAATATTCCACTGTATATATATGTACCACATCTTCTTTATCCATTCCTCTGTTGATGGGCATTTAGGTTGCTTCCATGTCCTGGCTGTTGTAAATAGTGCTGCAGTGAACACTGGGGTGCATGTGTCTTTTTGATTTACGGTTTTCTCTGGACATATACCCAGGAGTGGGATTGCTGGATCATATGGTTCAGCTGGGGTTTTGTTCCTCTGCACAGAACTGCATGCTGATTGTTGGGGTTTTTTTCTCTATTGCTGGAACTGCCAGTTGTTCATTATTCCTTCATTCATTGAAGACATTTTTATAGAGCACCTACAACAGACAGGAAGACACAGTCCAGAGTCAACTCCCCTCGGCTCTCAAGGTAACCCTAATGAAACATGAGTTTGCCGCGTACCTTTAGAGACTATGTAAGTGCTACTGTTGACTAGCTCACCAGATGCCTTAAAGCTGGGGTTTTTTTTTTCTTCTAAATCTCTGAACGTCCACTGTCAACCACAAGAACTGATGGCTTAATATGGGCACTGAGGAGGCTGGAGGTGAGGCTGGGTCATGGCTGGGGTCAGAACATGGGAAATGGGTTCTAGGAGAGCTTTAAGACAGCATGGGAATTTCTTAATATCAATAAGGCCTGGCTGGCCCTGGCTCCAGGTGAGTCTGGGAGCCAGTGGCTCTGCTGAGTGACAGCCAGTGAGCCACACTGGGGTAATTTATAGAAAAGGGTGACAAGGAATGACCTTCAGCATCTTTGTTTAATAACATTACCTTCACAAGCTGCAATCCTTTAGTTTCACAGATACCAGTGGCAAGACTTGAATGCATTTTACCTGAATTTCTGCTTTATTTATTTCCCTGCTAACTTCATTTCTAAAATCACCTTTGCTGAATGACAACTCAATCAATTCAATAACATGCAATTTTACACCGTAGAAACCTATTCCCAGATCCCCCTTCCTACTTGTAATTGTCGGCTACTTCCTTGAATAGCCTGTGTGTTTCAAAGCCAAGTTATTTTCATCTCCAGACCCCCGAGGTGGAATGACACTGTGAGATGGACACAGTCCTGACCTGAGGCTGAAGATGCTCTCCTCTTCCCATTCTTTATTCACATGCATCTCTCGTTCATCACAGCCTGAGCTGCCAGCTCATGTTCAATTTCCCGTCAGATCAGTTGTGTTAAGGAATCATCGGCTTGATTGGCTTCATTTTAGAAGCTTTCTGAGATGCTGGGATTTTTTACTTTGTTTCACATGCTTTTGGAATCTTGCCAAAGTAAATGAAGGTAAAATGAACATGTATATTTCGGCTTTATTTTCCAGGACCAGGTAAAGTGATGGACAGGATTGTAATACTGGAGGAATGAAGGAGGAGGTGGGCTGCACACATATTCTGTTGATCCACAGAACCTGTGGGTAATGAACTGGGAAAAAAATCTGCTGATTGAAAATTTGAATCATTAATAGCTTTGAAATATACAGCTTCTTTTAGATTTCAATCTTCTGTGATTTGCTTAGAGTCCGTGCTGCAGTGGTCTGAGCCACAGGTCAAATTGTCAGTCACAATGTGCAGGGTTTGCTCATGGCCTCTGTTGTTTCAGAGATTATATTAAACGCTTAAAAAAGCTGCAGTAACTCTTCCAGGGCTCTGGAGTAGTCATCATGGTATAGTACTCCCTGGACTTTCATTGATTTAGAATTTGCATTTTCCATTATTTGCAAATGACCCTCCAGGTTCTAAATATATTATAATTTGTATTCTTACTGAAACATGAATTAGAATTGCACTAGCTGGATGGGATGCTGGGGCATAGCCGTGGATTACATTGCTGGTCTAACACTCTGCCCTCTGCCACTCAAAGAAAAAATGTTTTTCACTCATTGTATATACATATTATGAGGAAAATGATGTGATATAGTGGTTCTTTGTGAATTGGGGGGATTCATAAAGATATTGTAAAGAATTACTCATGACTGTCAGGCTGTACTGTCAGTATATCTTATTGTCTTATTGTAATGAAACCGAGTATAGCAATGCTTTTCTCATCTGTGGATGACTTATCTGGACATTAAGAAATAATTTATTTTGTAATCAATAAGTAAAGAAAAAGCGCTGCTGAGAAGACAATATAGATGTTCCCACATCTATCCACACTAAAACTCATACTCTTAGCTCAAAGGTGATCTCCTCAAGCCCTCATCCAGAACTACCCTCTGCCCTTTTTGATTTAGATTCGACCTCAGGTGCAAAGAGTTGAAGTCATCATCCTAAGATGCTCATGGCATCTACCTGCTCACTGTGGCTCACAATGAGCCACAATGAGTTTATTTTAGTATTTTCTGCCTTCATGCCTATCTCTATGCCTGTTATCTCCTTCATATCTAGTAAACATGCAACATGCATACTCATGTGTTTAGGATATGTTACTGAAATGTATGACATTTAAATTTATATGATGGCATTTCGGTATATGTCTTTTCTTTTCTTTTTTACTGTTTCCACTCAGCATAATTTTTCAGGATTTATCCATGCTGGTGAATGTGCATGTGGTTAATTCTTCCACTGCATTGTCTTCCAGAGCATATGTCCACCATGGTTTGCTTACAGTCCCAGTTACAGACGCCACTGTTGGCTCAATGCATTGCTGCCACATACAATGCTATGAAGTCCATCTTTTTCTGTGCCCCTGTATGGTCCTGGGTGAGTGTTCCTGGGGTGATAGCCCTAGAGTCAGATTATAGGTTATAGGGTAATTGTACATTTCATCTCACATATTACTGCCAACTTACTCCCCAGATGACTGTTCCATTTTCCTTTTCTGTAGGAGTGAACTAGACTTCCTATATCCCCACATTCTCATCCATGGAAATTAGCATATTTCTGGGTATTAATGGTGTAGAACATCTCTTCATATATTTATTAGTCATTTGGATTTCCCCTTCTGGGAATTGTCTAGTCATGCCCTTGTCCATTTTACTATTGGGTTTCTTGTCTTTCTCATTAATTTGTTGGAATTCCATGTATATTTTAGACATTAATTTTTGTCAGTTTTAGTTGATGCAATTTTCTTCTGATACCTTTTGTTGAAGAGAAATTATTTTTTATATGACAAATATTTTATTTTGGAAGAATTTGAGATTACAGAAAAGTTGTAAAGATACTACAGACTATCTCCATATCACCTTCTCCCCAATGTTAACATCTTACATAATTTGGCACATGTGTCAAAACCAAAAAATTAACATTGGCTTAATAATATTAACTAAATCACAGGTTTATTCAGATTTCACCATTTTTTTCCACTGATGTCCTTTTACTGTTCCAGGATCCTGCATTGCATTTAGTTGCCATGTCCTTAGTCTCTTTTGATCCATGCTAGTTTCTTAGTCTTTCCTTGTTTTTCATGACCTTCTCAGTATTGAGAAGTATTGTGTAGAATGTCTCTCAAATTGGGTTTGACTGCTGTATTCTTACGATTAGACTGTGCTTTATACATTTTTTGTAAGAAGACCACAGAGGTAAAATATGTTTCCTATCATATCAAATCAAGGGATACATAATATCAACATGACTTATCACTGGTGATGTTAACTTAATTTTAAATACTTGGTTAAGGTGATATCAGGCACTTTTCTCCACTGTCAAGTTAAATTATTTTCCTCTCCATACTCTATTCTTGGAAGTGAGTCACTAGGTTCAGCCCACAGGGGAGAGGAATCAAACTTCACCCTCTGGACAAGGGAGTATCTACATATACTATTTAGAATTCTATAAGGAAGAATAAATCCTTAATTTTAATGTTATCAAAATTGCCAAATTTTCACCATATGGCTTGTGCTTTTGAGGTCTTGTCTCCTATCCCAAAGGCCACAAAGATATTCTTTTATACTTTCTTCACACACACACACATACACCAATATAATATTCATCTTTAATCTTTAGGTTTTTAATCCATCCAGATTTTACCTTTATATAAGGTGTGAAGTAGGGTCTAAATTAAAATTTTATCCTTTTTTTTTTTTAAAACTTCCTTTCTTGAACTGATCCTTCCCCCACTGATTTATTATGTCAGCTGGCCATATATCCAATTTCCAACTGGGAACTCTTTCTGGGCTCTATTTTGTTCCATTGGTCTATTAGTCTGTTGTTGTGCCAGTACATAATAGAGTTATACTATGGCATTATAGTATGCATTCATATCTGGTAGGGTAAATGTGGGTTGAATGGTGGCCTCCACAAAGATTTGTCCACATCCAAATCCCTAGAACCTGTGAATGTCACTTTATTTGGAAAAAAAGTCATTACATATGTCATTAAATTAAGGTATTTGAAATGAAATTAGCCTGATTACCTGGCTAGGTCCTAAATCTAATGGCAAGCAACAGAAGAAGGAAAGACACAGACATACAGAAAAGAATGTTGATGTGAAGGCAAAGACAGATTGCACTGATACAGCTATAGGTCAAGAAAGCCAAGGACTGCCAGCAACCAACAGAAGCTAGAAGAGGCAAGGAACATATTCTACCTTAGAGTTCCCAGAGAGAATGTGGCTCTGACAACACATTGATTTTGGATTTCCAGCTTCCAAAACTGACAGAATATATTTCTGTTGTTTTAAGCCATCCAGTTTGTGCTATTTTGTTACTGCAGTCCTAGGAAACTAATGCAGTAACTGCTTCTGTTCCTTATTTTTTAAAATTGTCTTTTATTCCTGGACATTTATTCTTCCATCCTCATTTTAGACAGTTTGATGAGATGTTAAAAAATCCTACTGAAATTTTTTTTGGTAATATTAAATTTATAAATTAATTTCGGGGGAGAATTTACATCCTTACGGTGTTAAATAATCTCATCATAAGCATTGGGTTTTTCTCCATTAATCAGAACTTATATGATTTAGTGGGCTTTAAGATTTTCTCTGTAAAATTCTTGTGTATTCTTTGTTATTTTCAAACCATGACAGTTTTGCTCCTCCCTTGCAATCTTCATGTCTTATTGCATTGGCCAAGACATTGAGGGCTATATAAAGCAGTTGCAGTAACAGTGAGCATCTTTGTGTTATTCTGGTGTAAAAGGGGATGCATTTAAAATGCACTGACTACATGTGAGGTTTCCTGGGGGTCTTTTAATTAATTAATTAATTTATTTATTTATTTACTTTTGGCTGTGTTGGGTCTTTGTTGCTGCGTGCATGCTTTCTCTAGTTGCAGTGAGTGGGGGTTACTCTTCGTGCGGTACGCGGGTGTCTCATTGCGGTGGCTTCTCTTGTTGCAGAGCATGGGCTCTAGGCCTGCGGGCTTGGGCTTCAGTAGTTGTGATGCGTGGGCTCAGTAGTTGTGGCTCACAGGCTCTAGAGTGCAGGCTCAGTAGGTGTGGCGCCTGGGCTTAGCTGCTCCGAGGCATGTGGGGTCTTCCTGGACCAGGGCTCGAACCCACGTCCCCTGCATTGGCAGACGGACTCCCAACCACTGCACCACCAGGGAAGTCCCTCCCGTGGGTCTTTTAGTAGATCTTCTTCCTCCTTTATCAACTTAAGAAATTTCTTTTTCTATTCCTGATTCAAGGGGATGGGAAAATAGACTGCACATCTTGATAGGAGTAGAGGCAAAGTTACATTGCAAAGGCTATGGACATAGTAATGAGTGGAAAATTGTCACCATTTTTGTCCAGTGTGACTGTTGTGATGATCTATCCACTACACTTCCACTGGATAAGTTGTAAGCTGTATTTAGCATAGTAAATTTCTGGTTGGAAGACAGGTGGGGAGTCAGGGGCTACTTAGTCATGAGAAAAATATCCATGACTTAGAGATGGGTGTGGTGAAATGAAACTTTTAATTTTTTTAAATTGCAACAGGGGCAACATGGGGCAGAATACTGAAAAATACAGTAATGCTTTTTTGTTGTTGTTGTTGTTGTTGTTGCTGTCTGCGGGATTCTCACTGTTGTGGCCTCTCCTGTTGCGGAGCACAGGCTCCAAACGTGCAGGCTTAGCGGCCATGGCTTATGGGCCCAGCCGCTCCGCGGTATGTGGGATCTTCCCGGACCGGGGCACGAACCCGTGTCCCCTGCATCGGCAGGCGGACTCTCAACCACTGTGCCACCAGGGAAGCCCTACAGTAATGCTTTGTGAAGATTTTTTTCAAAGAGTAAATTCCCAATAGGTACAACCATCAACTTGAGCACCAATTCATCAGCAAATATTTACTAAGTCATTACCATAGGCCAAGCACTGTCATAGTGGCTGGAGGAGTACAAAGAATAAGACAGTTTGCCCTCCAAACACTTTCAGTTTATTAGGAAGATATAGCAGTCCCCCAAAGAGGGCCAATAATACAAGGTAAAATGTAAGAGACATCAAAAGAGAGGTCCAAAGAGATGGCAATAAAGCATTCAGCTCTTTAAAGAGATTAAAAAAACAGGAATATATCTTCAATAATATAATAAAAACCAGTGGAGAGGGAGATTCACTTTTCATAACTAGGCCACCAGAGTATTTAAATTCCAAAAGCAAGGGATGTTTATATTAAGATTTCTTCACAAATGACACCCTACTACGTGAATTTTCTAGAGGTTTGAAAGAATTATTGTGACTTTGAAAATAGCTTCCCACAATCTGACTCTGTGAATTAAATGGAAGAGACATGAACAGGTTTCCACATCTGTATTGGAGTCTCTCCACTTACAAATCACTAATAACAAAACTAGCTCAAAGCATGTGTTGACACGAGAATTAGCTAGTAGAAACCATTGCAAAGCACTGTGGAAATCTTAAGTGCTGTGGAACTAAGTCAGTATGGACGTTGGCTTGCCTCCAGTTGCTCCTGAAAGAGAGGAGTTCGATGACAGTTGAGTGACCATTTAACCGGCTATTCAGGTGACTGGCGGGATGCCTGGTGATACACGGAAGAAGAAAATTTACAGAAGACAAAAGTAGGAGCAGCAAAAGAGATCAGGGACCATGCTTCTCATCTGGGGCACTGCAGGCATTTTGAACAGGACAAGTCTTTGTTGTACAGGACTTCTGGTGTGTTGAGGATATTTGGCATCTCCTCTGGTTGAACATCACAGAGACAGAGAGCTAGGAACCCTTAGGAAATGATATTGCCAGGGGGTTTAGAGGGAGCAGAGTTTGAAGATGGAACTAATGAAGAAATGGAAAGATTTAATAAGAATGGCAGCAATATTTTAGTATTTGAGTGGATTTCAGTCAAGTTAATCCATTTTGCACAGGGCTTCCAGACTATTCTTTCTTTTTCTTTTTCTTTTTTTTGGGCCGTGCCATGCGGCTCATGGGAATCTCAAATCCCTGACCAGGGATTGAACCCAGGGCCATGGCAGTGAAAGCCCGAAATTGTAACCACTAGGCCACCAGGGAACTCCCCCAGACTATTCTTAAAAATTTGCTTTCACTCTGTATGACAGACTCTAGGTCAACCCACCTCACTACAAATAACTCAATTTCATTTCTTTTTATGGCTGAGTAACATTCCATTGTATATATGTGCCACATCTTCTTTATCCATTCATGTGAGTCAGAAAGAGAAAAACAAATACCATATGCTAACACATATATATGGAATCTAAAAAAAAATAAATGGTTCTGATGAACCTAGGGTTAAAACAGGAATAAAGACACAGATGTAGAGAATGGACTTGAGGACAGAGGGAGGGGGAAGGGTAAGCTGGGACAAAGTGAGACAGTGGCATGGACATATATACACTACCAAATGTAAAATAGACAGCTAGTGGGAAGCAGCTGCATAGCACAGGGAGATCAGCTCGGTGCTTTGTGACCACCTAGAGGTGTGGGATAAGGAGGCTGGAAGGGAGACACAAGAAGGAGGGGATATGAGGATATACGTATGCATATAGCTGATTCACTTTGTTATACAGCCGAAACTAAGACAACACTGCAAAGCAGTTATACTCCAATAAAGATGTTAAAAAAAAATGTGCTTTCCTTGCATCATGGCTCTGCTCTGAAGCCTTCAATGACTCCCTATGGCTTATAAATGTAGACCACATTCCCAGGCTTGACATTTGCCTTCCCTTCAAAACTCAATTCCAACCCCCATCTTCCATTTTCTTACGTGGACTTTTCCAGTTCTAGTTAATAGAGCCTAACAAAAGAAACTTGAATGATCCAGAATGATCAAGATGGGAAATGAATTAATGCTGAAGTCTTTTGTGGCTGAAGATTTTTTTTTTTTTTGCTGTACGTGGGCCTCTCACTGTTGTGGCCTCTCCTGTTGCGGAGCACAGGCTCTGGACGTGCAGGTTCAGCGGCCATGGTTCACAGGCCCAGCCACTCCACGAGATGTGGGATCTTCCCGGACCGGGGCACGAACCCGCATCCCCTGCATTGGCAGGTGGACTCTCAACCACTGTGCCACCAGGGAAGCCCGTGGCTGAAGATTTTAATGAAAGGTTTTCAGTGGGGTTGACACCAAGGCTTATTCTTGTTGCTCTGATGTTGGTATTTGTTAACAATAGCATCCTCAGGTTGCATCCTCAGGACTTATCTTTCCCTTTGCAGTTTCCTAACTTAAAATCACCTCTCCGGTGTTGTTCTGATCACAGTCCTTCTATCAGAACCACAGACATTTGTCCTGTACCTGCGTCTTTACTTCTGTACGTTTCCCTGCCTCTTCCATCTGGTCTTCTTTGTACGGGCTGTCATTTCCAGGGGACTGAACCTCAGTAGTAGATGCTTGAATTAGATACAAGATCTATTGCTACCTGAAAAAATTGTCCATTTGAGGCTTCAGGATCAGAAATGAAGTGTTTTCTTTGTAAGCTAGCTGGTATGATTAAACTTCTCTTTAGCATTAAGATATCTGTAATATTGCACAGAAAAAGTATTGTATGAATCCAAATACTCTTAGGATTTCTAACTCATAAATTGAAACTTGCCATTTCATTTATGATAGAAATCTGGGACTCATTCATCTCTGTCTCCTCTCCCTTCTCTTCCTAACCAGTCCCATATCCTGATGACCTAACCTCCTAAATAGTTTGGAAATGAAATCGAAACTCCTTTCAATCCTACTGACAGGTCCTTAGTTCAGATCCTTACCCTCTCTCACTTGGCTTATTACAAATAATCACTAAATGGTCTCTGCTTCTAGACACCTCCTTCCCCCTACCCACCCCCACCCCACCCTGGGGAGAACCCTCTCACTTCTACCCAAATTCAACTTTTACCATGTTACTGCCCTGCCAGAACCTTTCAATATTTCCTCTTTTGTCCCAGGATAGTATTTAACAGACTTTAGTCCTTTCATGGTCTAGTACCTGCTCACCTTCCCTGTCTCATTTCCTACCCCTCCTCCTTACCCTGTGCCCTCTAGTGGTGCCAAATGACCATAGTTACAAAAATCATACTGCATTTTTTCATGCCTATATGCTTTTTTTTAAAAAAACAATGCTGTTCTTTTGTTAATGACTACTCATCCTTCATGATGCATCTTTGGGGACTTCCCTGGTGGTCCAGTGGTTAAGACTCTGCGCTTCCACTTCAGGGGGCTTGGGTTCAATCCCTGGCTGGGGAACTAAGATCTCGCATGCTGCATGGTGTGGCAATAAAACAAAAGGCATCTCTGGAGTCACCCTCTCCTGGCAGCCTTTCCTGATCCACCTGTCTGTGCTGCATGCCTCTTCTGTGTTCTCTGTAAGCTGCCTGTGCAATTCTCTCTCTTAGCACATATCACACTGCATTGAAGTGATCTGTCCAGATGTCTGTCTTCCTCTCTTGACTGGAGCTTGGAACCTAAAGTCTGTCTCTGATTCATCCCTACATCTGCAGCCCCCAGCACAGTGTGGCATAAAATTGATATTCAGTAAATGTTTTCTGAAAGGTTGAATTCAAATTTGTAAACTTTCTGAGTAAGGCCGAAGAAAAGTGTGAAGTTGAGAAACATCTGGGAAGTTGAGGTGATACTGACCATTCAGACATTTTAGGCCAAAAGACACCAATTTTTATGATCTCTCAACAAAGGATTAGACCAGATGATTCCATTTGACCTCTGACCTCTCCCCTGCTAACCTGGTAGAATTAAAGGCAGGCCGCTGAGTGAAACAGATCTAGGATACCGCTGAGGGCTGACTTAGCTTTGTCAGAAGAGGGTGGAGAGCAGTGCTTGTTATTGAAGGCTCCAGGGAATCAGTATTCTCTTGCCTTGGGGGTAGGTACTGCTGAGGGCTCTGTGTGTGTGTGTGTGTGTGTGTGTGTGTGTGTGTGTGTGTGTGTGTATGTGTGTACCACACGTGGGCACATGGTGGTCATGACAACAAGCAGGATGTTTTGAAGAAGCCCCAGGGCGAACAGGGAGCCTTCTCAATCAGCCTGACTGTAAGGCACTTGAGACCTTGATGATGGAGGACTTTATTATTTCTAACAGCTAATATTTTTTCGATCACCCACTGTGTGCCAGGCAATATTCGAAGTGCTTTTTGTGCATTAACTCATTTAATCTTCACAACAAGCCTAGGAAGCACGTACTCTCATTGTCTTCATGTTAGAGACGGGGAAACCAAGGCTCACAGAATTGAAGTGATATGTTCGAGATCAATCAGCTAAGAAATATCAAGGGCAGGAGCAATCCCAGGCAGCATGACTCAGGAGCCCAGGTCCAGGCTAACCTGCCTCAACTATTTTATCCTGCCCTTCATGTGCTGTCGTGGGCCAGAGCCGGTACTGCTCACTTCTGGGAGACCAGGTCTGCAGATGGTTGCTAGGAATGACAAGGGGGTATTGATCTTTGAGGAGATGCAGGGAGCCCCACCTTGTGGGCTTTTGGGGACCAGGGCAGCTGAGCTGCAGCCTGCGGGGAAGTCTCAACGGGAGCATATGCAGAGCTGTGATCTGTGGAGGAAGAGCTGTAATCACTGGCCAGATGATAGCCTCCCACTGCACCCTCTAGTCCTGGTCAGAAGTCTGCAGGGGGCTGGTAGAGTGAACCCACCCTGTGAGCACCCTTGCAGTGGAACCTGCTAGGGCTGGAGATGGTAGTGGAGTAATTCATCCATAATTGGGGGGCTAAGTGCCAAGATCTGGGCTGGGAATCTACATACATTGACCCTAATTCTCAAACTGACCCTGCAAGGTGGATAAAACAGTCTCAGGAAGGTTAAATGATGTACCCAAGTTGCAGCATTAGTCTCCGAGCTGAGATTTGAATCCAGTTCTACTTGATTCCAAAGCCCATCTTTTTGACCCATATTCACTGCCTTTCTTATATAATGCCTGCATTCTTTTCTTTCATTCTCTTTTTCTGTTCTTTTCTTTTCCTCTTCCTTTCTTTCTTTCTTCCTTCCTTTTTTTTCCTCTCTTTCTTTCCTTCCTTCCTTCTTTCTTTCTCCCCCCACCCCAACTCTCTTTCATTCCAGAACTTCCTCCTGGATCATGGAAGGAGAGTTGTGGCCTGTCTATGCAGCTGGAATATTTTCCCTGGATCTGGGGCAGTATCAGAACTGGGAGTCTCACGACATGCCCCATAAAAAGCACCGTCAAATTCTTTTTTAATCCCTAGGTGTCTACAGTCAGAATTCACCTCAGTTTTTGTCTTTGTCCTTTTTTGCTTTTTCACATGCCTGGGAAGTCAGTGTATGAGCAAAAGCTGAGCGTGCAGAGCCCAGCACTCCCTGTGAGGCTAGATTCATGGGGCGGCAGTGGGATGCACAGCCAGCTGGCTGGGGGCTGTTAGGCTCGACTGCATGGAATACTGAAGGCAAAGGGCACTCATAGCATATTGTTGAGTTGGAGAGTGATAAAATCAATATTTTATGTGGATTATTCTGGAGTCAGGTGCATGGTGTGTTGGGTGGGGGAGAGACTGAGAGATAGGAGGTCCTGTAGGAATGGAGACGGTGGGATATGGGGCTGAAATTAGACAATGGCGTGGGAGTGGGAAGTCAGGGACAGATGGGGAGGCATTACGATGCTGCAAAGAAGGAGTAACAGCACTTGCTGGATTGTGGGGAGTGGTAGTGCCATGAGATGAGAATGAACTGGGGAAATCAGAAATGGGAGCTCATTGGGGAGAAAAAGATTAATTTTAAACAGTTTTAGCATTTTGGAGTTTTGAGAGTATTTTGAAAAGGCTCTGGTTGGAAATGCTTCCATTGCAGAGACCATCCTTGCCTTTCAGAGCCATTGTCATTTGGGAAATACGAATCTTTTACCCATCTCTTCAGGACTCCTGAAGACAGAGGTGAGACTTCTGCTTCTAGTGATCATGGCTGGATGAAGCCAGCCTCAGGATAATAAACCAGGTAATTATCTCCATCCTTCCTCTGACAGTAATGGTGTTGAGGCAGGCAAAAATTCATCAGAGGCGGCCTTGCAAGCCCCAGGGCCTGATTGTCAGAATCCGCCTCTGCAGCGTTACACCAGGGTGGTGTAATGATGGCCGAGGGCCACATTATGCCTCCAGAGTAAAGAACTGTGGAGATGAAAAGGACAAAGGCACCTACCATCCTAGCATGGAACCAAGTCTGAGAGGATGGTCTGGGTCAGTAATTAGAAACACAGCACAATAAATATTGAAAGAAACTTCTGTAAACATTCTAGAGGACAATGAAATTAGAAATAACAAGCAGATGGGCTTTTATTCAAGGCAAATCATGCCAGATGGACGCAGTACCTTTTTTTTTTAATGGATAAAAGTACAAAGTTGGTGGATGAAGGGAAAATGGCATGTTTGATGTCATTTGTTTGAAGATGGTTAAAGCGTTTGAGTCTTCCAAGAAGTCTGATTTGCAGAATTGGTTCAGAATGCCTGGAATAGAAGCACATACCTAACAAAAAAGTTGGATAAATGCTGCTAATTGGGCAATAGAAAGTACTGGAACACTGGGCTGGCAGGACTGCCTCAGGAGGGGTCTTCCAAGGGACCATTGAACTTTGGAGACTGAAGCGACCTTAAAGATTCTCAGTTCCAACCCTCTCATTTAAGGTTAAGGAAACTCAATCAAAAGGAGACCATGACTTCACAAAACCAGGGCTAGAACAAGGGTTACTTGACAATTAGTTCTGCAGTGTGAGTGCCAGGTCTTCTCTCTACCCAGCATCTCTCTTATCTAGGAAAGGCAATAAATGTGTTCAAATACAAATTCTGAAAGGATTCTAAATACAGAGATGAAATAATGGGACCATGAGCAAACAAAGCCTGAGATATAGATCATGTCTCCTGAAGAGGGTGGGGCCTCAGATAAAGTGGAGATGGTGGTTGAGAGAAAACTGGGAAGCTTCATACCAGGCCATGCTCCCAAGGTCCCTGCATGATGTTCAAGCCACTTTCAGTGATATTAACTCATCATTGCTATGGAGCAAATATTACCCATTTTGCAGGTGAGAAAATGACAGAACTCTAGGAGGTTTGGTGACTTTTCCAACTAAGGTCCAACAGCAAGCATGGAATCGAGCTAGGATGAAAGCTCATGTCCTCTGATTCTGGTCAGGCTCTTTCTCACCCACATTTTGCCTTTGGTAAAATTCTGATGGAGGCCCAGACCTGCCTGCCCTATTATCTCTCCAGAAAACTCCCTTCTTCCTCTTCTGGGCCCTTTCTCAACTCATCTTCGTGCCCTTATACAGCTCCCCAGATGCCTGGCCTTCCTGACTTCACTGCATTCTCCCCATTCTTCATCAAAACATATCAGTCTCCTTTCCCATTTCTGCTGAGCTTTGCGCTAAGCCTTCTGTCACCCTAAAAACTAATTTCCCCCATTGCCTTTACAGGTGGTGGTTTCATCCCACCCCCCCAGCATGCTTCCTCATTTAAAAACCAAAACACATCAATGACACCTAGAATATTGTGACCTACAGGGAAGGAGCACCATCGAGCCAATGCCTAAGAATAAGTAGACACTCTGTATTTATGAAGAGGATCGTGGGCTGGGAACTTTCCTCAAGACCCCTCTCAATAGTCCTTCCTTTCTTATGCAGAGTAATTTATTCCCCCCAAACCCATATCTGAGCACCCTGGCTCTAACCATTCAACAGAGGACCCTGTGGTTATCAGGATCAGTCCTTTGAGTGGGTGGCAGGTTGAATAGGGAGGGAATGTTAATAAGTAATTTTGTTCCTTTCACACATAATGTTTTCCCTGTCAGAGTGTGGAAGAGTTTTTGCAACAGGTAGTTTTTTTTTTTTTTTTTTTTTAAGAAGAGTCATTGCGATAAAGGGAAAAAAAAAAGGAAGCCTAGCGGCTTCCCTGGTGGCACAGTGGTTGAGCATCTGCCTGCCAATGCAGGGGATACGGGTTCGAGCTCTGGTCTGGGAAGATCCCACATGCCGCAGAGCAACTAAGCCCATGCGCCACAACTACTGAGCCTGCGCGTCTGGAGCCTGTGCTCCGCAACAAGAGAGGCCACGATAGTGAGAAGCCCACGCACCACAATGAAGGGTGGCCCCTGCGTGCCGCAACTAGAGAAAGCCCTCGCACAGAAACGAAGACCCCACACAGCCAAAAATAAATAAATTAATTAATTTTTAGAAAAATGGAAGCCTATCTGCATTTCCTTCTACTGCTAAAAAATAGCTCCTTGGCCTTCATTGGTCCAGACTTTCAGCTCTGGGTGACCCATGGAGCAACTCGGTTAAATACAATTCTTGAACTTATTTTTTATCTTTTTGGTAAAAATGCTCAGTGCATGCTTACTAGGAAGCACCCTATTTACCATCTGCTGTGAATTGAATATTTTTGTCTCCTCAATAGCCATAGGTTGAAATCCTAACCCCCAAGGTGATGGTATTTGGAGGCGGGGCCTTAGGGGGGTGATTAGGTCATGGAGGTGGAGCCCTCATGAATGGGATTAGTGCTCCTTTACAAGAGACCCCAGAGTGATCCCTCATCTCTCTGCCACATGGGGACACAGCCAAAAGACAGCCGTCTATGAACCAGAAAGTGGGCCCTCACCAGATACTGAATCTGTTGGCAACTTAATCTTGGACTCCCAGCTTTCAGAACTGTGAGAAATAAGTTTCTGTTGTTTACAAGCTGCCCAGTCTATGGTATTTTGTATGGCAGCCTGAACGGACTTAAGCACCATCTGATGGCTATAGTATTACTTGTTCGTTTACTTATCTTGCATGTGGAGTGGCACAGCAGTAAAGAAATGTGCTTTTTCCCCCTCTTCATGGAATGTGAGCTATTGGAAAGAGCTGGGTATTACCAGGCCTGTATTTTTTTCCCACTTCTGCCACAAGGGAGCCTTGGGCATGTGTCTTAACCTGTCTGTGCTGCAGCCAGTCCTGGGTCTGTTGAATTCAGAACACTGTGACCTCCCTGAAGGTAGGAAATATAGCTTGTGTATTTTTATAGTGCTTGACATAACATGGACAAATTTAGTAAACATTTGGGAATCATACCTTTAAATGTTGCTGAAACATTGTCACACACATCCATCACTAGCAAATATCACTCAATACAGTGCCAAATACATGCCTTTCATTACTTAATCTAATCATCACAATTCTGCAACATAGCTATTATCACTATTTTGCAGATAAGAAACCTGAAGCATAGAGAGATTAAGTGATTAACCTCTTTGCTAGTTGGTAGCAAAGTCAGGATTTGAACTCAGGTCCATCTACCTTTGTTCTACTAATCTGTATTCAGGACCTATGCTCCACATTTAATAACAATACAATTGCAAAGGGCTTTTGAGGTTTTAAATGTAACAGTCAAGATGCTTCTTTGCTCTAAGACACAGTAAGAAGAAGCCACAGATTTTGAAAAGGAAGATCCAATGGGCACTAATTGGCAAGGGGAAAAAATCTTGTCCTTGAATGTTTTTCTCCAGAACTATCCCTCTGGGGCCCCTCTCTCCCCCAGTACTCGACTTGATTTACCTTGGCTGGTGGGCTGTTTGCCTCACTCCTGGGTTCAGATGCTCCCTTTCTTCCACTCAGCTAGAGACTTCAGTGAAATTATTGAGCCCTTTTACCTGCCACACATTGTATTGGCCCTGAGTATACCCTGTGAACAAGATGTGGCTTTTCTGTTTCTTCTAGGAGCTTACAGTATAGCTGGGGTGATGGAGAAGTAAACAGGCAGTTTCTATGAGGAGGTAATTATAGGGAGCTGCACAAGTACACAGGGTCGCATAACTTAGCCTTGGAAGCTGGGGAACGCAGGCTGCAGGAAGTGGCCTCTGTGTAAGGACCACAGGATGAGTAGTAGGCTAGCCTGGGGTAGGGCAGAGGTAACAACCTAAATAAAGCCCTGGAGGCTACAGAGAGCATTTTACATGTAGAGACTAAATTTTGCATTATTTTCTTTTGATCCATAGCTGCAATATTTTAGGAAAAAATTCATCCCCCTCCCTCCACCATACCCCAGTTTCATTCAGTAAGCCCACTGTACTTACTCTCTGGCCCCAAAATCAGACGAGCCATCTCCTCCCCCAACCCCCCTGTGGTGGTGTTTGCTGGGCTCCAGGCCTCTCAGGACTCCTATATGAGGTTGAAGGGCTCTGTGCCACACCTGCTTCATATAAAAGTCAGCCTCAAAACAAGTAATATTACGTTTGAGAGCTGTCAGTGTCTTTATCTGGCATATTTTTTTTACTCAGCGACAAGTATGTGCTTAGTAGTCTATAATACTCGGTTTACATGGTTTTTTCGGTGTATAAGATGCATAAGGAACATCCCAAGTGGCTTTTACTCAGTTATCATGTTTCCTCTTAGTCTTCCCATGGCTAATAGTAAGCAAATCCTGTATAATTTTTTCTCTTAAATCTTTCATTGCAATCCCTAGTTGGAAGTTTGTCTTTCCTTCAGTACTTCTTTGATAGGTTTGATTAATGTCTTTAGAAAAAGAAAAGATTCGTTTTTCTTACCCCATAATTAGTATTACTGCAGAGGGAGCCAGAAGCCGGAGCCAGTGGAAGAAAGCCTGGGATGGTGGCTTCATCCTGTGTGTGACCCTCACCACCACCAGGACCCGGCAACAATGCGGCAGCCTCGCTTGTCCTCTTACTATCTTTGCAGCTAAAGATAGAAATCCTTCTACTTTCTCATATGCTGGGAAAGGTCTCTCCAAACAGCCTGCCTGTTGTCCCCAAAGCAAATCTACTCACAATGTGAACTATTGCATGCACAGCTTTTTCTGGTTTCCTTTTTCTTTTTCCTCCCCCCCAGGTTTTGCAAAGTAACTCTGAAACCAACTTCTGCAGTGGAATGAATCTGCCCAAGGGCTATTTTTTACCCTGAATAACAATAACTCCCCTAAGAGCGGAAGTTTCTTTTTGCAGAGCTATATTATTGTTATTTGGGACTGACGGACTGTCAGTCTTCTCTGCCGGAAACAGAAATGCTAATCAAGCCTTCAGCAATGATGGGACCGAGGACTCAGACTTCTCCACTTCACTCAGACCCACGTGGACAACGGCTTTGCTGAGTCTTGTTTTTGTAGGTCCTTCTGGAGACGTGGCCTGTAAGAAACTCTAGCCATCTAGCGAATGTTGTTCTAACCGAGCTCACTGTAGTACATTTTTCACCAAATTACATTAGCATATAAAACTTGGATTATTGATTTCTTCTTTGTTTGTTGTGGTTTCTGGGCAAAAGTCCAGTTTATAGAAACAAAGAGAACATACACACACTTGGATTGAGAGTTAGTTGTCTGTTTATTTGTTCTTTGTTTTAGAGACCGGGGACATGATCCAGAGAGGTGGTATGATTTTGTATTCTGATTTTCTCTACCTAACACCTTCATTAGGCTGCCTTCAAACCTTCCGTGGCACAAGCTTTACATTTTGAATCCAACCTGGAGAAGGAGGAACAGGCAGGGAACCATTTGCCAGGGACAACAGAGTACCTGCCCTTTGCTAAGCACTTACTGGGTATCAAGCAATGATGGCCCTGTACTTACAATATCTCCTCCGGGAGATACTGTAATATCCCCATTTTACAGATAAGGAAATTCAAGCTTAGTGAGGTTAAGTGACTTATTTCAGGTCACCTAGAAGCAAGTGCAAGATTAGTGGCTATTTACTTTAGAAAACAGTCTGGCAGTTCCTCAAAAGTTTAAACATAAAGTTACCATATGACTCAGCAATTCCATTCTTAAGTATGCACCTAAGAGAAGTGAAAATGTTATGTCCACACAAAAACTTGTATAACAATGTTCACAGCAGCATTATTCATAATACCCAGAAAGTAGAAACAACCCAAATAGCCATCAACTAATGAATGGGTAAATAAAATGTGGTCCATCCGTATAATGGAATCTATTTGGCCGTAAAGAGAAATGAAGTATTGATACATGCTGAGCCTGGATGAACCTTGAAAACATTATGTTAAGTAAAATAAGTCAGTCACAAAGGAACACATATTGTGTAATTCTGTTTATACAAAATGTCCTGAATGTAGAGAAAATAGATTTGTGGTTGCCAGGGGCTGTGGGGAGAGAGCTTGGGGGAAATGGAGAGTGACTGATAATGGTCCCCGAGTTTCATTTTTGGGTGATGAAAAAATCCCCTGGAATTGATTCTGCTTGTTTCTAAATTCTAAACTGGCTTTAAAATTGATTGTGATGATGGTTGTACAACTCTGTGAATATACTAAAAACCATTGAATTGTACACTTTAAATGGGTGAATGGATGTGAATAACATCTAAATAAAGTTAAAAAAAATTCGTGACTACTGCCCGCTGTGCTTATAGGGAGAGGCAATACCACTCAGATTGGGGAGTAACCCGAGATGTTTCTAATGACAGAGACCCAGGTACCAAATAACAAGCAGCAGCAGCATGTAGCTTTTAAAGTATTTACTAAATGCCTGGCACTGTGCTAAGCACCTTACATACGTTATCTAATTTCATCCTCAAAGGAACCCCATGAGCTTTGTGTTGCTTTTATTCTCATTATGTAGGAGGAAATTGAGGCTTAGAGAGGCTTAGTAATTTTCTCAAGGTCACATATCTATTAAGTACTACGGATGCCTCTACTGAATAAAGACCTTGGAAACAACTGTGTTGATTTGTCTAAGTCCCAGTATTGTATAGCAGTGGCCAAGAGAAAAGGATCAGCAGCTAGATGGCCTGGCTATGACACAGCATCTGCTTCCTGGGTCCTGTGGACATGTGAGCAAGGTGCTTAAACTCTGTATTCCAGTTTTTCCTCTGTATAATGGGATAGTAAAAGTACTAAACACATAAGGTTGGAGGATAAAAGATATAATATGTAGGAGGCATCTAGGACTGGGCCTGGCACATAGTAAGTGCTCAATACGGGTGAACTATTATTCTATATAGTCTCCATTGGGGGATGGGAGGATGGGAATGAACAAGTCACAGCTTGTGGCTCAGCTCCAGGCTAGTGGGGAAGGCAGATGTGGACATAACTGAAGTCGGGGAGAGTGGTGAGAGCAGGCAGGAGGCACAGCGGCAGAGTGACTAATGAGGCACGAGGGCCACTCTCGCCTGTGGTCCTAGATCTTTTGTCTTCTTGGCTCTGGTATGAGTGTTAACAGCAGCACAATTTTCCTCCCTTTCCCTCAAGGTTCCAGGCACATGTAAGAATTATGAAATCTGGTGGGGGAGTTTCATGATTGCGTTTTTCCTGACAGCTTGTTTAAAAAAAAGGGTAGAGCAGAGAGAGTAGAAAAGGTCTTTTATTTGGGCTTCCTGAATATTTACCATCAGGTAGATCCTTAGGCTAATATAATAGAACCTTGATCAGGAGAGGAAGAGTCACAAAAGGAGAGTGCGTGAGGTGTGCTCATCCTCGATGTGGGTGTTTCCTCATATTCCAATTACATGAACCTTAGGAATATGTTGGAGGTTAGCTATTTATTGATGAGCATGAACTGTAAGATTTATAAGTAAATGAGTCTATGTATATGTTATGTATACAAGTTGAGAGGGAGAGAATGAGAGAGAGGGAGAATGAATTCAAAACAGGAAACTAGGTTTCCAAGTATGAAGGGGTAGAAGGGAGAACCAGGTAAACGGAGAAACTGTTTGATGCACGTGCTTCTGTTTTAGTTCCCAGCAGTGCACCCGTCCGGTGCATAGTAGGCATCCAAAAAATATTTGTTCAATCTGAATAAACAGACGGTTTATAGTCTAGTTCATACATTGAGGACCTCTATGGCCTTCAGATTCCAAATTTAAGTTTACTCTCTGAGAAGTTGTTCCGAAAATCAAGTGATAGGTGAGATCACCTTTGTCAGGCATTCCCTCGGAGCAGTCACCCATCCTTGCGAAGATCGCCCCAGAGGACTTGGAGGGTGATCTGCTAGCGCACCCTGGCTGTACCTTAGAATCACCTGGGGAGATTTTGAAACATGTGCCTGCCAGGCTGGGCCTCAGCCCGGACCAATCAAATCAGAATCCCTGGGGGCGGAGCCTGGGCACTGGCAATTATCGTTTCAAATCCTCCCCAGCTGATTTTTATAGGATTCAGGGGTGAAAAGCACCGGACAAGGGTGTCTGTAGATAGGAGGGCTGGTGGTATCTGCCCAAAATCTTGGCATGTAGTTGGCCAGAGGTGAACCACAAGTCTTGCCTGAAGGAGTGTGGAAGTGTCAGTCACCCTTTACGTTTCCAGGGTCATTTTCCAGGAGACCTCTCTGAACTTGAAGATATCCCGGCCCAGGGGCAGCGAGGGCACTGGAAGGATGGCTACAGAAAGGAGGTGAGCTGTAGGAATAGGAATAGGCACTGAACTTTCAACTGCTGTAATTTTGAGATTTCCCACAGCCTGAGGCTAGGTACCAAAGGGAGGATGTGAGGGAGGGGAAGGGCAGCCCTAGACCTGGTCTTACTGAAGGTGCTGGGCTGGGTCAGCGGAAGGCTCCATGGCCTGTTGCGAGGGCTGCAGAGTTCTCTGGAGACCCGGCTCCCACAGCAGTGCTGGCTGCATGGCACCCCAGGACTTTCAGATGATCAAAGAGTCACTGGAGAGTTCTGGGGGCCTCTGGAGAGCTCGTGGGGTGTGTCTGTGGCCATGGGAGCATATGCATCTTGCCCTGGATGAAACTGCTGAGGGCGAAAACACAACCCATCCGCTTGTATTTTCAACAGGACCAGGCTGTCAGTCAGCCAAATAGCTCTGAGAGCTCCTTTATTTAGCAAACAGCGTCCCAGAAAAGATACCTGGTTTTTAGAGGCGGTGTGTCTCCTTTGAGATCTAAGCTTTCCCTCAGCAAAGGATGTTGTTGGGTCCCCTGCTGAGTTTGGGGAGACCAGGAAAAATGTAGGCTCAGAGAAGGAAAATTTTCACCGTACTTGAATCAGGAGAATTAGATCAACATCAACCCTCCTCCAAAATGCGTTTGTGCTCACATTGCTGTCTGCATCCTGCCGCCTTCTCCAGCATCTCTCTGCAACCCACACCCAACGATTCCATCTCAGCTGTACCCACTTGATAGACTATCGCACAAAGGCGCATTTATTACTGACAAGCTTCTTTATCTTGGATAGTATGTCACAAGTAGTCAAGACTATAGCTCTTGAAGGTAGTTTCACAGATTTAAGATGAAGAAACGGTATCTATATAGTTCCGGAGTCAAGGAATGTGGTAGCCAGCCGGTAGAAAAAAAAAATACGACTGCTGGAGGGTGGCATTTTACTCACTAGAGCCGGCTTGGACTTCAGATGTGATACGTTTGATTTATAGTTTCTATTTCACTCTGATAGAAAACTCTGGTTACCCTTATTGGAAGGTCGACTGTGTTGGGTTCTTTAGCTAAGATAGCTGTTAAAATTTATTTCACATTCAAGGAAAGGGGCGGTTGTTATTCACCATGTTCCTATTTTAATTATGATTTTTCCTGGCATGATTTTTAGCAAGAATAAGCTAAGGCCTGCAAGGAGTGATTTCCCCTAATCAGTTCTTAAACCCACCTCCCCCGCCCCCCCACCCCCCTCCAAGGAACTGCTCCAGCTGCAGCTCCACAGATGAAACACAGAGGAGGACTGAGCAATTACCTGGTGGATCTGAACAGCGTAGAGTCAGCACTCAATTAGAATAGTTCACTTACGAAACTCCTTTTCTCTCCCATCTTCTTTGCTCTATAGAGCATCACCTTGACGCTCGCTGCCCCACCTGCCCTGCGTCGCAGCTCCTTCTCATCCTCCTCTCCAGTTAGGGTCTTGGGTCCCACGACAGCCTAGCCCTCATCTCCAAGCCTCTCGGGAGAGGCTTACCTTCATCCTCCCCCAATTGAGTGGACTCAGAACTGAGCGCCCCCTGAATTCTCACATTTCCCAAGTGCATACCCACATCCCCCTTGGCCCCTGAGATTGTGGGCACAGGTTTCCAGAACTTCCCTCGTCTGAGACTCTCTTTGCACACCCTCTCGGTTCCTTGGACTCTTTCATTGATGCAGCTGCTGCCTGTTCTTGCCAGCTTCCTTCACGAGGGACTGAGGCCTGCCCCTAGCCCAGCGTGAGGAGGGGGCCTGCTCCCAGGCACACACCTCACAGATCTGGGCATGTGGCCCTGCAGGCTTTCTGAGAACAGCTGGGTCCCCTGCCCACTTGCACCTCCAGGGACTTCCTTTTCACCATAGTGTCAAGCACTTGTTAGTGTCTTGGTTAGAGACAGCCAATCCCATATTTGGCTGACCCCCCCACTGTCAGCCACATCTTCACCCTAGCAGTCATCTGGTTATAGGCCTTAAACATCTCTCTTCTGGCATGTCTTGCTGGGAATCTGAGTCACCATACTAGATATTTATTCATTTATTCATTCACTTACTACATGTTTATTGAGCACCTGGTATGTGCCAGGCCCTCTGCTGGATTCTGGGCACTCAGAGTTAGACACTATATACATCTTACCCTTAAGGAATATGGATTAGTTTGCGAGGGCTGCTGTAACCAAGTACCACAAACTGGGTGGCTTAACAATAGAAATTTATCATCTCACAGTTCTGGAAGCTGAAACTTTGAGATCAAGGTGCTGGCAGGATTGATTTCTTCTGAGCGTTGTGAGGAAGAGTCTGTTCCAGACCCCTTTCCTAGGCTTGCTGAAGATCATCTTCTCCCAGTGTCTTCACATTGTCTTCCCTTTACACATGTCTATGGCTGTGTCCGAATTTCCTCTTTTTATAAAGACATCAATCATGTTGGATTCGGGACCCACCCTGCTCCAGTGTGACCTCATCTTAACTAATTACATCTGCAATGACTCTATTTCCAAATAAAGTCAAATTCTGAGATACTGAGGGGGCAGAGTTTAGGACTTCAACATATTGTTTTTCGAGGACACAATTTCACCCATAAAGTAGGCACCCTTTTATGGGGGCAATAATGATACTAAGAGGTGTATATATATGTTTACTGTGGACCCAGTGAGTGGGGGAATAGTTCTCTTTTCTTCACTTTTCAGGACAGACTCACCCTTAAGACAGCTAATATTTATCAAGTGATAGCTATGTTACAAGGCCCTGTTTGTATTTCTTGAGCACTTACTATGGACTCAAATGATTTATATGCATTGATACAATCTTATGAAGAAACTGAGGCCCAGAGAGTAAACAGCCCAGCTTCACACGGTAAGGGGTGAGAAGCAGATCAGGTGTATTTTGTAGGAACTGAATCACTTACACCTTCTATCCCCCACCTCCACGCAGCACGGGGCTCTAATATTGGGGATCTCTCTATTGTTTTAGACCCTGCCCCTCACAGGGCATAGCTCACAGAGATTAACATGTAAGGAAGCTCTCTGAGTCAAGCATGCAGAAGCCCTATTGCTCCAGGCTTTTCTTCTCCATGGTCAGAACCTCTGTTCCATGTGCCCTTAAAATAGGCACCTCCCATCCATCTCATGTTCTATTGATTACCTTTGCTGTATCTTTCAAATATAGTTCTCTTACTCATTTGCTCACTGTTTGTCTTGCTGATAGAATGTAAGCCCCATGAGGGCAGGGACCAGTGTTGCTGCTGCCTAGCACCCTGCCTGGACTACAGAGGCATTCCAGAAAGACCTTTGGGTGAATGGAATCTGCTACAGATAAAGCAGATTTCTTTGGGGACTTCTCAAAAATGAGATTTTTTTTTTAAGTGCAGGGCACAAAATGACTCTAGGAACTCATATCTTAGATAATTGAGTAAAAATGAGACACTTAGAGCATCATCGCTGGTCCCCAGCACAGCTGTGGAGGACACTGAAGATGTGACTCCCTGCATTGAAATCTTATTACAGTGTTTATTGATAATTATCATCCTAAGTGGAGCAAAGAACCCTACTAAAGCTCTCACAATGTAGCTACAGGTTTCAATTTCACTTAAAGTATTGATTTCCCACCCAGGGCCCATCAGCATTTTCTCTCCTAGGAGCAGCCCTCTCCCACTCCTTTGTGAGAACAGGCTGCATATTCGAGGCAAACTTGACTGGGCTGAGTTCATGTGAAGGGGAGTAATGCACCTGGAGCAGGGAGCGGGGGTTGGGGGGAGGGGAGTGCTGGAGTTGGAAGGCCTTTGTTCTTACCCTGGGACATATGTAGCTCACAATTTATTTTGAGATTGGGTGTCCTCATTTGGAAAAAGGGATAAATAATTTGTACCCTGCCTGCTTCACAGACTGATGCTGGGTTCAATTAAGATAATGCACAGAGGTGCTTCTGACCCAGCATATACACATGTAAAGAGTAATTACCTGGGCTTAAGAAAAAGAGTAATATCCTGGAAGCAGCATGGCAGAGTGGAAAGAGCAGGAGCATTGATATCTGACAGACTTGGGCTCAAACCCCAGTCCTCCTGTTTATTAGCTGTGACTTCAGTTATCTCTGTGTTTCCGTTTTGTCATCTGTGAAATGGGAAGAAGAATATCGACTTTGCATATTTATGAGGGCTAAAGGGGATGATATTTGAGAAGCTCTTGGCATTTAGTAGGTGCAGTAGCAATAATGTTCCCATTGGTTTTACTTTGTCACTTAGATAATGCCATTCTATCAGTTTTCCATTGCTGTCATAACAAATTGTCGCAGATTTAGGGACTTAGAACAATACAAATTTGTTATTGATCTGTAGGTCAGAAGTCCAGTGGGCTTGGCTGGTTTCTCAGCCTGCCTGACTGAAAAGAAGGTGTGTTGGCAGGCTTCTAGGCTCATTCAGACTGTTGGCAGAATTGAATTCCATGTGGTTGTAGGACTGAGGTCCCTGTATCCTTGCTGGTTGGTGGCTGGGGTGTTGTTCTCAGCTTCCAGAGGCTGCCCACATTGCTTGGCTTGTGGCCCCCTTCAAAGCCAGTAATGGCCAGTGGAGTCCTTCTTACCTCAGATCATTCTGACCTCCTCTTCTGCCTCTCTGTTTCCCTTTTCAGAGCCCAAGTGATTATGTTGGGCCCGCCCAGATAATCCAGGATAATCCACAGCCCTATTTTATGTTCAGTGAATTTAAGTAGGCCCCTTTTGCTATGTAACCATTTTGTGCCAGTTTAACACATTCACAAGTTCCAGGGATAAGAACATGGACATCTTCGGGGGCCATTATTCTTCTTACAACAACCCTATGTTGATATCCTACTGCTTCATATGTATTAAAAATGTCTCCTCCACAAGATCTAATATTCACAATACTAGTTCAATGCCTGGCGTAGAGGAAGCTCTTGACAAATATTAGTTTCAGTTTTTACTATTGATACGCAGATGACAACAAGTCTCTTATCTTCTCCATCAGTCCTAGCATATCCACCTCGCTGAGGGATATCTCCTTTACTCCCCATCTTCAGTTTTCTCCAGAAAGCCTTTCTGATCCCAGCCCTCGCCCACCAGGCTGGGTTCAGTGCCAGTCCTCTGTGTTAATGAATCATAGGACTTACCTTGTTTAATTTTCCATGTATCTCTCCTTATAACTCTTCCACCAGACTCTGAGCTTTTTGAGGACAGAAGCTAATGCTTTTACTGGTATCATTTGGTAGAGTGTTTAGTAGTAGGTGCTCAATAAATGTTTACTGAATACATAAATGATGAGAATCTATTATACACTTAAAAATAATTGATCAAATAATTACTGGTTGGAACACATCCCTTGAACAACATAAATGTTGAAATATCCATTCAAGAGGGGGAAAATGCGTGTATCTGGATGTTGTACTTTCTAAGAGAGTTGTCTTTACACAGAGGTTTCTGAAAAATAAGTCCAGGTTGTTTGTGGATTGTCTAGGCCCAGATCTTGTGGAGGAAGGCAGTTCTGGAATTGCCACGGGCTCATGGTAACGACTGTTTGGAATTTACTGAATGATTTTACCACTTTTTTCTCTAAATGCATCAGGGAACAAACAAACACAGTATTGAAATCAAACCACATCACCTTGGCTTACTTCTTATTTGCTTACTTACTGGGACTTGTTATACACTAACAGCAAAATTGTACCCTAGTGTTATTTCTCTTGGAAATTCACAGGTAGCTCTTCCTTCTGCTCTTTTCCCCCCACATGTCAAATGCTCATTTTCTATCCATTTGGTGAAGTGTCCTAACAATACTGCCGAGAGGTAGTGATCAATAATGATCAAATAAGAGTAATGTTTACTGTTGCTGCATGTGTGTTTGTTTTCTGTATTTTAACATTTTGTCTCTTTCAGTTTGTCACATTGATTCCAGATCAGCCGGGAGGCTGGCTCCTCGTGCCTGGGCCTGGATCCCTTCACAGCTCTTTTGAGCTTGGCTGGTCCTTTTTCAATAATCGCTCCCACTCAGGGACTTTGGTCTTTTGATATTTATTTTTAGGTTCAATATAGTCTCTATTATTTTAAAGGAACAGTTTTATTATCTGAAACAAACAACCACAAATAAAAAATTGGAGCCAAATCACAGGCCTCAGGACCCAGATGAGGAACAAAGAAAAATTGTTTCGAGCCGTAAATGCTTTCTTTGCAGTTTTCCTTCTGTCTATTGGTCTGGGACACATTTTCTGTAATCATAGACCAGTGATTAGGCATCAGATTATGTCTTGATGTAATAAATGTGCTGCCCTCTATCGGAAGTCTGGGAATCCTAATTTCCTTTGGATTCAGTGCTCCATTTTGGAACCCAGTCCAGCTCAGTTGTGAGGCTTATATGTGCATTGAACAGTTTTAGAGAAGTCAGTTGTCAACAGCCACCACCTCTGATTGACCGCCTTTGCCCAATTACTTTCAATTCAGCAAATGTTTATGGAACATTCACTGTGTGCCAGACATCATGCAAGATACCTGATAGATGCACAGAAGCCTCAAACATGGTTCCTGATTTCAGGAAGCTTCTGACTTTGTGAGGAAGACAGACTTATACACGAGTAAGTAGGATGGAAAGCTGATGCTGCGAAGCTCCACAAATCCAAGGAATTTTAAGTGCTATGTGGGTAGTGGTGTGGCCAAAGAGGATTAGGACTTAGTACTGGACTAGTTGGGAATCCGCCTACCAATGTAGGGGACACGGGTTCGAGCCCTGGTCTGGGAAGATCCCACATGCCGCGGAGCAACTAAGCCTGTGCGCCACAACTACTGAGCCTGCGCTCTAGACCCTGCGAGGCACAGCTGCTGAGCCCACGTGCCACAGCTACTGAGGCCTGTGTACCTAGAGCCCGTGCTCTGCAACAAGAGAAGCCACCGCAATGAGAAGCCTGCGAACCACAGCGAAGAGTAGCCCCCACTCGCCGCAACTAGAGAGAGCCCGCGTGCAGCAACAAAACCAACGCAGCCAAAAAAAAAAAAAAAAAGTATATATAAGTCAAGCTCAATGCCTGACTTAACAGTGGGTGTTTCGTATGTGTGGTATGCATGATTGTGGAAGCTGGTGTAATTAGAACATGGTCAGGGTTGGGGGTGTCCGGAAGGGCCGTACAGGAAGGGCTGTAGCCAGAACCTCATTGACATCTTCCTCTCCTATATACTCTGAGCATTACTAGAACCATGGTGGGTGACTTCATCTACAGTATAGTAAGGTGGCAGCATGACCAGAAGCAACACACTGATGGACTGTCCAGAAAGACCATGTCCATTAACAGACGGGACGGCTGATGTGCCACACATAGCAGTACTATGTGAGCCTGCATATGCATATGTGATGGCCCAGCTGGCTGAGTACGAAGAGTGGGCACTAGGGACCCATCTGTACCAGTAGTACAGGAAGCGGGGGAGAAGGTGAGAGATGTGGGTAGAGAAGTCATGGAGGAACAGTCATTAGGGCTTGGGATGTTGCAAGGATTCTGGCTTCATTCTAAGTAAAATGGGAAGCCATGACAGGGTTTTTGTTTTCTTTTTTTTTTTTAATTTTATTTTTTTATACAGCAGGTTCTTATTAGTTATCTATTTTATACATATTACTGTATATATGTCAATCCCAATCTCCCAATTTATCCTACCACCACTACCCCCCTAATCCCCTGCTTTCCCCCCTTGATGTCCATACGTTTGTTCTCTACATCTGTGTCTCTATTTCTGCCTGGTAAACTGGTTCATCTGTACTGTTTTTCCAGATTCCACATATATGCATTACTATATGATATTTGTTTTTCTCTTTCTGATTTACTTCACTTTGTATGACAGTATCTAGGTCCATCCACATCTCTACAAATGACCCAATTTAGTTCCTTTCTATGCCTGAGTAATATTCCACCGTATATATGTACCACATATTCTTTATCCATTCGTCTCTCAAAGCGCATGTACATTGTTTCCATGACCTGGCAATTGTATACAGTGCTACAGTGAACATTGGGGTGCATGTGTGTTTTTGAATTATGGTTTTCTCTGAGTATATGGCCAGTAGTGGGATTGCTGGGTCGTATGGTAGTTCTATTTTCAGTTTTTTAAGGAATCTCCATATGCTCTCCATAATGGCTGTATCAATTTACATTCCCACCAACAGTGCAACAGTGTTCCCTTTTCTCCACACCCTCTCCAGATTTGTTGTTTGTAGATTTTTGATGATACCCATTCTAACTGGCGTGAGGTGATACCTCATTGTAGTTCTGATTTGCATTTCTCTAATAATTAGTGGTGTTGAGCAGCTTTTCATGTGCCTCTTGGCCATCTGTATGTCTTCTTTGGAAAGATGTCTATTTAGGTCTTGTGACCATTTTCTGATTCGGTTGTTTGTTTTTTTAATATTGAGCTGCATGAGCTGTTTATATATTTTGGAGATTAATCCTTTGTCCGTTGATCGTCTGCAAATATTTTCTCCGATTCCGAGTGTTGTCTTTTGGTCTTGTTTATAGTTTCCTTTGCTGTGCAAAAGCTTTTAAGTTTCATTAGGTCCCATTTGTTTATTTTTGATTTTATTTCCATTTCTTTAGGAGGTGGATCAAAAAAGATCTTGCTGTGATTTATGTCAAAGAGTGCTCTTCCTATGTTTTCCTCTAAGAGTTTTATGGTGTCCAGTCTTACATTTAGGTCTCTAATCCATTTTGAGTTTATTTTTGTGTATGGTATGAGGGAGTGTTCTAATTTCATTCTTTTACATGTAGCTATCCATTTTTCCCAGCACCACTTATTGAAGAGACTGTCTTTTCTCCATTGTATATCCTTGCCTCTTTTGTCATAGATTAGTTGACCATAGGTGCATGGGTTTTACTCTGGGCTTTCTATCCTGTTCCATTGATCTATATTTCTGTTTTTGTGCCAGTACCATATTGTCTTGATTACTGTAGCTTTGTAGTATCCTCGGAGGTCAGGAAGTCTGAATCCTCCACCTCCGTTTTTTCCCCTCAAGATTGCTTTGGCTATTCAGGGTCTTTTGTGTATCCATACAAATGTTAAGATTTTTTGTTCTAGTTCTGTAAAGATGCCACTGGTAGTTTGATGGGGATTGCATTGAATCTGTAGATTGCTTTAGGTAGTAGGGTCATTTTCACAATATTGATTCTTCCAATCCAAGAACATGGTATATCTCTCCAACTGTTTGTGTCATCTTTGATTTCTTTCAACGGTGTCTTATAGTTTTTGAATACAGGTTTTTACCTTCCTAGGTAGGTTTATTCCTAGGTATTTTATTCTTGTTGTTGCAATGGTGAATGGGATTGTTTCCTTAATTTCTCTTTCTGGTCTTTTGTTGTTAATGTATAAGAATGCAAGAGATTTCTGTGCATTAATTTTGAATCCTTCAAATTTACAAAATTCATTGATTACCTCTAGTAGTTTTCTGGTGGCATCGTTAGGATTCTCTATGTATAGTATCATGTCACCAGCAAACAGTGACAGTTTTACTTCTTCTTTTCCAATTTGTATTCCTTTTATTTCTCTTTCTTCTCTGACTGCCGTGGCTAGGACTTCCAAAACTATGTTGAATAAGAGTGGTGAGAGTGGACATCCTTGTCTTGTTTCTGATCTTAGAGGAAATGCTTTCAGTTTTTCACCATTGAGAATGAAGTTTGCTGTGGGTTTGTCATATATGGCCTTTATTATGTTGAGGCAACTTCCCTCTATGCCTACTTTCTGGAGAGTTTTTATCATAAATGGGTGTTGAATTGTGTCAAAAGCTTTCTCTGCATCTATTGAGATGACCATATGGTTTTTCTCCTTCAATTTGTTAATATGGTGTATCACATTGATTGATTTGCGTATATTGAAGAATCCTTGCATTCTTGATCATGGTGTATGATCCTTTTAATGTGCTGTTGGATTCTGTTTGCTAGTATTTTGTTGAGGATTTTTGCATCTGTGTTCATCAGTGATATTGGCCTGTAGTTTTCTTTCTTTGTGACATCCTTGTCTGCTTTTGGTATCAGGGTGATGGTCTCGGAGAATGAGTTTGGGAGTGTTCCTCCCTCTGCTATATTTTGGAAGAGTTTGAGAGGGATAGGTGTTAGCTCTTCTCTAAATGTTTGATAGAATTCCCCTGTGAAGCCATCTGGTCCTGGCTTTTGTTTGTTGGAAGATTTTTAATCACAGTTTCAATTTCAGTGTTTGTAATTGGTCTATTCATATTTTCTATTTCTCCCTGATTCAGTCTTGTCAGGTTGTGCACTTCTAAGAATTAGTCCATTTCTTCCAGGTTGTCCATTTTATTGGCATAGAGTTGCTTGTAGTAATCTCTCATAATCTTTTGTATTTCTGCAGTGTCAGTTGTTACTTCTCCTTTTTCATTTCTAATTCTATTGATTTGAGTCTTCTCCCTTTTTTTCTTGATGAGTCTGGCTAATGGTTTATCAATTTTATTTATCTTCTCAAAGAACCACCTTGTAGTTTTATTGTTCTTTGCTATCATTTCCTTCATTTCTTTTTCATTTATTTCTAATCTGATCTTTATGATTTCTCTCCTTCTGCTAAACTTGGGATTTTTTTGTTCTTCTTTCTCTAATTGCTTTAGGTGCAAGGTTAGGTTGTTTATTCAACATGTTTCCTGTTTCTTAAGGTAGGATTGTATTGCTGTAAACTTCCCTCTTATAACTACTTTTGCTGCATCCCATAGGTTTTGGGTCGTCATGTCTCCATTGTCATTTTTTTCTAGGTATTTTTTTATTTCCTCTTTGATTTCTTCAGTGATAACTTCGTTATTAAGTAGTGTATTGTTTAGCCTCCATGTGTTTGTATTTTTTAAAGATCTTTTCCTGTAATTGATCTCTAGTCTCATAGCGTTGTGGTCGGAAAAGATGCTTGATATGATTTCAATTTTCTTAAATTTTCCAAGGCTTGATTTGTGACCCAAGATGTGATCTATCCTGGAGAATGCTCCATGAGCACTTGAGAAAAATGTATATTCTGTTGTTTTTGGATGGAATGTCCTATTAATATTAATTAAGTCCATCTTGTTTAATGTATCATTTAAAGCTTGTGTTTCCTTATTTACTTTCATTTTGGATGATCTGTTCATTGGTGAAAGTGGGGTGTTAAAGTCCCCTACTATGAATGTGTTACTGTCGATTTCCCCTTTTATGGCTGTTAGTATTTGTCTTATGTATTGAGGTGCTCTTATGTTGGGTGCATAAATATTTACGATTGTTATATCTTCTTCCTGGATCGATCCCTTGATCATTATGTAGTGTCCTTTTTTGTCTCTTCTAATAGTCTTTATTGTAAAGTCTATTTTGTCTGATATGAAAATTGCTACTCCAGCTTTCTTTTGGTTTCCATTTGCATGGAATATCTTTTTCCATCCCCTCACTTTCAGTCTGCATATGTCCCTAGGTCTGAAGTGGTTCTCTTGTAGACAGCATATATATGGGTCTTGTTTTTGTATCCATTCAGCCAGTCTGTGACTTTTGGTGGGAACATTTAATCCATTTACGTTTAAGGTGATTATCGATATGTATGTTCCTATTCCCATTTTCTTAATTGTTTTGGGTTTGTTATTATAGGTCTTTTCCTTCTCTTGTGTTTCTTGCCTAGAGAAGATCCTTTAGCATTTGTTGTAAAGCTGGTTTGGTGGTGCTAAATTCTCTCAGCTTTTGCTTGTTTCTAAAGGTTTTAATTTCTCCATCAAATCTGAATGAGATCCTTCCTGGGTAGAGTAATTTTGGTTGCAGGTTTTTCTCCTTCATCACTTTAAATATGTCCTGCCAGTCCCTTCTGGCTTGCAGAGTTTCTGCTGAAAGATCAGCTGTTAACCTTACGGGGATTCCCTTGTGTGTTAATTGTTGTTTTTCCCTGCTGCGTTTAATATGTTTTCTTTGTATTTAATTTTTGACAATTTGATTAATATGTGTCTTGGCATGTTCCTCCATGGATTTATCCTGTATGGGACTCTCTGTGCTTCCTGGACTTGATTAACTATTTCCTTTCCCATATTAGGGAAGTTTTTAACTATAATCTCTTCAAATATTTTCTCAGTCCCTTTCTTTTTCTCTTCTTCTTCTGGAAACCCTATAATTCGAATGTTGGTGCCTTTAATGTTGTCCCAGAGGTCTCTGAGACTGTCCTCAGTTCTTTTCATTCCTTTTTCTTTATTCTGCTCTGCAGTAGTTATTTCCACTATTTTATCTTCCAGGTCACTTATCCATTCTTCTGCCTCAGTTATTCTGCTATTGATCCCTTCTAGAGTATTTTTAATTTCATTTATTGTGTTGTTCATCGTTGCTTGTTTCATCTTCAGTTCTTCTAGGCCCTTGTTAAACGTTTCTTGCATTTTCTCTTCTATTTCCAAGATTTTGGATCATCTTTACTATCATTATTCTGAATTCTTTTTCAGGTAGACTGCCTATTTCCTCTTCATTTGTTAGGTCTGGTAAGATTTTATCTTGCTCCTTCATCTGCTGTGTGTTTTTCTGTCTTCTCATTTTGGTTATCTTACTGTGTTTGGGGTCTCCTTTTTGCAGGCTGCAGGTTCGTCATTCCCTTTGTTTCTTGGGTCTGTCCGCAGTTGCTAAAGTTGGTTCAGTGGGTTGTGTAGGCTTCCTGGTGGAGGGGACTAGTGCCTGTGTTCTGGTGTATGAGGCTGGATCTTGTCCTTCTGGTGGGCAGGTCCACGTCTGGTGATGTGTTTTGGGGTGTCTGTGGACTAATTATGATTTTAGGCAGCCTCTCTGCTAATGGGTGGGGTTGTGTTCCTGTCTTGCTAGTTGTTTGGCATAGGGTATCCAGCACTGTAGCTTGCTGGTCATTGAGTGAAGCTCGGTGCTGGTGTTGAGATGGAGATCTCTGGGAGATTTTCGCCATTTGATATTACGTAGAGCTGGGAGGTCTCTTGTGGACCAGTGTCCTGAAGTTGGCTCTCCCACCTCAGAGGCACAGCACTGAGTCCTGGCTGGAGCACCAAGAGCCTTTCATCCACATGTCTCAGAATAAAAGGGAGAAAAAGTAGAAAGAAAGAAAGAAAGAAAGAAAGAAAGAAGGAAAGAAGGAAAGAAGGAAAGAAGGAAAGAAAGAAGGAAAGAAAGGAAAGATAAAATAAAATAAGGTAAGGTAAAATAAAATAAAGTTATTAAAATAAAAAAATTTATTAAGAAAAAAAATTCTTTAAAGTAAAATAAAAATAAAAACGGACAGATAGAACCCTAGGACAAATGGTGAAAGGAAAGCTATATAGACAAAATCTCACACAGAAGCATCACATACACACTTACAGAAAGAGGAAAAGGGGAAAAAATAATAAATATTCCTCTCAAAGTCTACCTCCTCAATTTGGGATGATTTGTTGTCTATTTAGGTATTCCACAGATGCAGGGTACATCAAGTTGATTGTGGAGATTTATTCCACTGCTCCTGAGGCTGCTGGGAGAGATTTCCCTTTCCCTTCTTTGTTCACACAGCTCCTGGGGTTCAGCTTTGGATTTGGTCCTGCCTCTGCGTGTAGGTCGCCGGAGGGCATCTGTTCTTCGCTCAGACAGGGCGGGGTTAAAGGAGCCGCTGACTCGGGGCCTCTGGCTCACTCAGGCCAGGGGGAGGGAGGGGTATGGAGTGCAGGGCGAGCATGCGGCGGCAGAGGCCAGCGTGACTTTGCCCCAGCCTGAGGCGCGCCGTGCGTTCTCCCTGCGAAGTTGTCCCTGGATCACGGGACCCGGGCAGTGGTGGGTGGCACAGGCTCCTGGGAGGGGAGGTGGGGATAGTGACCTGTGCTTGTATGCAGGCTTCTTGGTGGCGGCAGCAGCAGCCTTAGCGTCTCATGCCCGTCTCTGGGGTCCGCGCTGTTAGCCATGGCTTGCGCCCATCTCTGGGGCTCCTTTAAGCAGCGCTCTTAATCCCCTCTCTTCGTGCACCAGGATACAAAGAGGGAAGAAAAAGTCTCTTGCCTCTTCGGCAGGTCCAGACTTTTTCCCGGACTCCCTCCCGTCTAGTCGTGGTGCACTAGCCCCTTCAGGCTGTGTTCATGCCGCCAGTCCTCTCCCTGCGCTCTGACCAAAGCCCAAGCCTCAGCTCCCATCGCCCCCTCCCTGGCGGGTGAGCAGACAAGCCTCTCGTGCTGGTGAGTGCTGTTTGGCACCAGTCCTCCATGCGGGAATCTCTCCGCTTTGTCCTCCGCACCCCTGTTGCTGTGCTCTCCAACGTGGCCCCAAAGCTCCCCCCCTCCACCACCCGCAGTCTCCACCCACGAAGGGGCTTCTAGTGTGTGGAAACCTTTCCTCCTTCACGGCTCCCCCCCACTGGTGCAGGTCCCGTCCCTATTGTTTTGTCTCTGTTTATTCTTTTTTCTTTTGCCCTCCCCAGGTAAGTGGGGAGTTTCTTGCCTTTTGGGAGGTCTGAGGTCTTCTGCCAGCGTTCAGTAGGTGTTCTGTAGGAGTTGTTCCACGTGTAGATGTATTTCTGATGTACCTGTGGGGAGGAAGGTGATCTCCGCTTCTCACTCTTCCGCCATCTTCCCCCTCTCTCTCGCTGTTGCTAAGTCCTGTTTGCTAGTATTTTGTTGAGGATTTTTGCATCTATATTCATCAGTAATATTGTTCTGTAATTTTCTTTTTTTGTATTATCTTTGTCTGGTTTTGATATTAGGGTGATGGTGGCATCATAGAATGAGTTTGGGAGTGTTCCTTCCTCTGCAATTTTTTGGAAGAGTTTGAGAAGGATGAGTGTTAGCTCTTCTCTAAATATTTGATAGAATTCACCTGTGAAGCCATCTGGTCCTGGGCTTTTGTTTGTTGGAAGATTTTTAATCCAAGTTTCAATTTCATTATTTGTGATTTGTCTGTTCATATTGTCTATTTCTTCCTGGTTCAGTCTTGGAAGGTTATACCATTCTAAGAATTTGTCCATTTCTTTGAGGTTGTCTGTTTTATTGGCATAGAGTTGCTTGTAATAGTCTCTTATGATGCTCTGTATTTCTGTGGTGTCTGTTTTAAATTCTCCTTTTTCATTTCTAATTTTATTGATTTGAGTCCTTTCCCTCTTTTTCTTGATGAGTCTGGCTAAATGTTTATCAATTTTCTTTACCTTCTTATAGAACCAGTCTTTTGTTTTATTGACCTTTGCTCTTGTTTTCTTTGTTTCTGTTTCATTTATTTCTGCTCTGATCTTTATGATTTCTTTTCTTCTACTAATTTTGGGTTTCATTTGTTCTTCTTTCTCTAGTTCCTTTAGGTGTAAGCTTTGATTTTTTATTTGAGATTTTTCTTATTTCTTGAGGTTGGATTGTATTGCTATAAACTTCCCTCTTAGAGTTGCTCTTGCTGCATCCCATAAGTATTGGATTGTTGTGTTTTCATTGTCATTTTTCTCTAGGTATTTTTTGATTTCCTCTTTGATTCCTTCCATGATATCTTTGTTATTTAATAATATATTGTTTAGCCTCCATGTGTTTGTGTTTCTTTACATTTTTTTCTGTAATTGATTTCTAATCTCATAGCGTTGTGGTCGGAAAAGATGCTTTATATGATTTCAGGTTTCTTAAATTTACCAAGGCTTGGTTTTTGACCAAAGATGTGATCTGTCCTGGAGAATGTTCTGTGTGCACTTGAGAAGAAAGTAGATTCTGTGTTTGGTTGGAATATCCTATAAATATCAATTAAATCTGTCTATTGTGTTATTTAAAGCTTGTGTTTCCTTATTAATTTTCTGTTTGGATGATCTGTCCATTGGTGTAAGTGAGGTGTTAAAAGTCCCCCCCTATTATTGTGTTACTGTCATTACAATACATTACAATACAATACATTACAATACATACAGAATCCATTCTGAAGAATGAAGTAGCCATGAACTGAGCTGAGGAAGCCCAAGGGAGGAGGTTGAGGGAATATTAAAATTCAGATATCTCTTAGATATCTCGCTGGAGATTGTGAGCAGGTAGTCTGGTGCTCAGTGGGGAAGTGTGGGCTGGAGATGCAAACTGAGGAGTTGTCAGCATGTCCATAGTGTTTAAAGCTAGGAAACTAAGTGAGGTCACCCAGAATACAATGGTAGGTCAAGAAAAGAGAACCAAGTACTTGAGCTATGAGATTCATTTAGAGTCACGCTTGAGTTCTCAACTCTGACAATCCCTGAAGGAAAGAAAGAGGTTGAACCTCTCTTTTCCCAATTTATTTGACTGTGGAGCACACTTTCCCCCTGTGTACCTGTGGAATTTCCTCTTTTATAGATCTTAGTATTTGCCTTATGTATTGAGGTGCTCCTATGTTGGGTGCATATATATTTATAATTGTTATATGTTTTTCTTGGATTGATCCCTTGATGATTATGTAGTGTCCATCCTTGTCTCTTGTAACATTCTTTATTTTAAAGTCTATCTTTTCTGATATGAGTATTGCTACTACAACTTTCTTGATTTCCATTTGCATGGAATATCTTTTTCCATCCCCTCACTTTCAGTCTGTATGTGTCCCTAGGTCTGAAGTGGGTCTCTTATAGACAGCATATATATGGGTCTTGTTTTTGTATCCATTCAGAGGGCCTGTGTCTTTTGGTTGGAGTATTTAATCCATTCACGTTTAAGGTAATTATTGATGTGTATGTTCCTATTACCAGTTTCTTAATTGTTATGGGTTTGTTTTTGTAGGTCTTTTTCTTCTTTTGTGTTTCCCACTTAGAGAAGTTCCTTTAGCATTTGTTGTAGAGCTGGTTTGGTGGTGCTGAATTCTCTTAGCTTTTGCTTGTCTGTAAAGTTTTTAATTTCTCTGTGAAATCTGAATCAGATCCTTTCCAGGTAGAGTAATCTTGGTTGTAGGTTCTTCCCTTTCATCACTTTAAATATATCATGCCACTCCCTTCTGGCTTGTAGAGTTTCTGCTGAGAAATCAGCTGTTAACCTTATGGGAGTTCCTTTGTATGTTATTTGTCATTTTTCCCTTATTGCTTTTAATAATTTTTCTTTGTCTTTAATTTTTGTCAATTTGAGTACTATGTGTCTTGCTGTGTTTCTCCTTGGGTTTATTCTGCCTGTGACTCTGTGTGCTTCCTGGACTTGGGTGGCTATTTCATTTCCCATGTTAGGGAAGTTTTCGACTATAATCCCTTCAAATATTTTCTCGGGCCCTTTCTCTCTCTCTTCTCCTTCTGGGACCCATATACTGCAAATGTTGGTGCATTTAATGTTGTCCCAGAGGTCTCTTAGGCTGTCCTAGTTCCTTTTCATTCTCTTTTGTTTATTCTGTTCCATGGGAGTGAGTTCCACCATTCTGTCTTCCAGGTCACTTATCCATTCTTCTGCCTCAGTTATTCTGCTATTGATTCCTTCTAGTGTATTTTTCATTTCCGTCATTGTATTGTTCATCTCTGTTTGTTCTTTAATTCTTCTAGGTGTTCTTTAATTCTTTCAGGTCTTTGTTAAAGATTTCTTGCATCTTTTCAATCTTTGCCTTCATTCTTTTTCCAAGGTCCTGGACCATCTTCTCTATTTTTATTCTGAATTCTTTTTCTGGAAGGTTGCCTATTTCCACTTCATTTAGTTGTTTTTCTGGGGTTTTATCTTGTTCATTCACCTGGTACATAGTCCCCTGCCTTTTCATTTTGTCTATATTTCTGTTAATGTGCTTTTCCTTCCATAGGCTGCAGGATTCTGGTTCTTCTTGTTTCTGCTGGCTGCCCTCTGGTGGTGAGGCTAAGAGGCTTGTGCAAGCTTCCTGATGGGAGGGACTGGCAGTGGGTAGAACTGGGTGTTGCTCTAGTGGGCTGAACTCAGTAAAACTTTAATTTGCTTGTCTGCTGATGGGTGGGGTTGAGTTCCCTCCCTGTTGGTTGTTTGGCCTGAAGTGGCCCAGAACTGGAGGCTACAAACTCTTTGGTGGGGTTAATGGTGGACTCTTGGAGGGCTCATGCCAGGGAGTACTTCCAAGAACTTCTGCTGCCAGTGTCCTTGTCTCCACAGTGAGCCACAGCCACCCCCTGCCTCTGCAGGAGCCCCTCCAACACTAGCAGGTAAGTCTGGCTCAGTCTCCCATGAGGTCACTGCTCCTTCTCCTGGGTCCTAATGCTCACACTACTTTGTGTGTGCCCTCCAAGAGTGGAGTCTCTGTTTTCCCCAGTCCTGTCAAAGTCCTGCAATCAAATCCCATTAGCTTTCAAAATCTGATTCTCTAGGAATTCCTCCTCCCATTGCTGGACCCCCCAGGATGGAAGCCTGACGTGGGGTTCAGAACCTTCACTCCAGTGCATGTACTTCTGTGGTATAAGTGTTCTCCAGTTTGTGAGTCACCCACCCAGCAGTTATGGGATTTGCTTTTATTGTGATTGCACCCCTCCTACCATCTCTTTGTGGCTTCCCCTTTGTCTTTGGATGTGGGGTACCTTTTTTAGTGACTTCCAGTGTCTTCCTGTCGATGATTGTTCAGCAGTTAATTGTGATTCTGGTACTCTCACAAGAGTGAGTCCACAGCAGGGTTTTGTGGAAAGGGGTGCTGTGACCTGTTAAAGTAAGTGTAGCACTCAACCTAGGTGTTGGGTTGAGAATAGACAGCATCGGGGAAGGACAGGAGCAGGGACACCAGTTAGGTGGCCTTTAAATAATTCAGGTGAGGGATGATGGTGGCTTGGATCAGGGTGGTGGGTTGGGGTTATGAGAAGTGGTCAAATTCTGAATATATTTTGGATGTAGAGCTGATTTGAATTTGCTGATGGACTAAATATGGGATGTGGGAGAAATAGAGGAATCGTGAATGGCATTAAGATTTTTGTCCTGAGTAACCTGAAGAATGAAGTTGCCATGAACTGAGTTGAGGAAGCCCAAGGGAGGAGGTTGAGGGAATATTAAAATTCAGATATCTCTTAGATATCTCGCTGGAGATTGTGAGCAGGTAGTCTGGTGCTCAGTGGGGAAGTGTGGGCTGGAGATGCAAACTGAGGAGTTGTCAGCATGTCCATAGTGTTTAAAGCTAGGAAACTAAGTGAGGTCACCCAGAATACAACGGTAGGTCAAGAAAAGAGAACCAAGTACTTGAGCTATGAGATTCATTTAGAGTCACGCTTGAGTTCTCAACTCTGACAATCCCTGAAGGAAAGAAAGAGGTTGAACGTCTCTTTTCCCAATTTGTTTGACTGTGGAGCACACTTTCCCCCTGTGTACCTGTGGAATTGCTGTTCTATTGAATAGATTTTTGAGAAGGCCATGTTAGGCTTGGAAGGTAGCCTAGGGCCCTAAGGAGAGGAACTTTCCATGTTCTGCTAAGGAATTTGGATTTTATCTCCCAGGTGGTGGGAGGCCACTGATGGGTTTTAAGAGAAGTAACAGGATGGTATATTTTTGTGGCAATGTGGAAGGTGGTTTTGGCGGGGCGGGGGGAGTCTGAAGGAAGAAGACAAGTGAATAGGTGACTGAAGTAGCCTAGGTGAAAGATGATAAAGCCCTGAATATAGCAATTGGGAATGGAGAGAGAGAATCAGATGAAATGGGTATTTAGGAAGTTTAGAATCCATAAGATTTGAAGACCTGTCAGACACAGTAGGTGATGAAAAAGATTCTATGATAACCCTGAGGGTTCTGGCTTGGATAGGATTTTCTATAATTACCTGTATCCCTTAGGAGAGGTCTATCAATGCAAGCTACAGACCAGCACTTCATGTAATTAACTTTTACTTTTAACAAGGTTCAAGTTATATTTTATTTTACAATGAAAAATGGGAATCGATTTAACGTTCAGACAATGCTGCCTGTCATTCATAAAGTCATATTAGTTTTTCATTAATACAAAAACATTTAAAATGGTACTTAATAGAGTGAGTGTGATGAACTGTTTGAATGTGCATGGGAGCATGGTGGTGCTTTCTTTTTAACATTAATAGTTATATTTTGGGATTGGTGTGTTCTAATCTTTTGTATGCATAATACAGATTGTAAAAGAGAGCAGATTATACTGACTAGAAAAACGTTCCTAGGGGGTTAAGTTAAGGACCTTGGATATATGCCTGGGCCCTGTTTTCCAACACTGTTAGAAAGTGGGAGACATTCCAGTATTGCTTATTTTGATTGTTCTATGTTCAGAATGGTGGCTGAGAAATGCTGGCATTCCTCTGGCTACTCCATGGACACTGGAAAGAAGGGATGCTTCTTTAGTGTAGTGATGGTATGTCCATAGCCTTTTACCTTTTCAAATAACCTCTTGCCTGCAGTGGTGGCATGTCCCAAATAGCTTAGGTTCTAAAAACTGAATTGAGAAGCAGAACCAAGTTGTTTAGGGTTATGCAAATGATGCATAATGTCGTATCTTGACTACTAATGAAGAAAGACTTTCAGTTTGACATATAATTAACTCTTAAGAAAAAAAATGAAGATTTTGGGGGTAGTAAATATTGGTTCTGTTCACAGGTATTTCTGGTTTTCTTCCCTCTAGGCACATGTAGGATTGAATCTCCTGATCTGTGTTATAGAAGACTGGCCATGTGACTGACTTCAGCCAATGAAATGTAAGTGGAAATGATGTGCATTACCTCTGGATAAGAGTCAGTAAGAGCTAGTGTATAAGTTGCTACATATCCTTTCCCTTGTCATGGTGCCCAGTGATGCTTCAGATGATGGAGGCTCTTAGTTTTTGTTCCTGACTGAGGCAATGTGGGGATGAGTCCCTAGAGGATTTGTAAGCTTTATTATTATTTTTTAATTTTTAAATTTAATTTTATTTATTTTTTATACAGCAGGTTCTAATTAGTTATCCATTTTATACATGTTAGTGTATACATGTCAATAAAAATCTCCCAATTCATCATACCACCCCCCAACCCCACTCCCCACTGCCACTTTCCCCCCTTGGTGTCCATACACTTTTTCTCTACATCTGTGTCTTTATTTCTGCCCTGCAAACCAGTTCATCTGTACCATTTTTCTAGGTTCGACATATATGCATTAATATATTAGTATATATTGCATATATATTAGTATATATTAGTATATATATTATTAGTATATTAGTATATAATATACTAGTAATATTATATATAATATATATTATATATATATAATATATATATATATAATATATATATTATATATATATAATATATATTATATATAATATATATATAATATTAGTATATTAGTATATAATATATATTAGTATATATAGCATATATATTAGTATATATTGCATATATATTAGTATATAATGCATATATATATGCATTAATATATTAGTTTTTCTCTTTCTGACTTACTTCACTCTGTATGACAGTCCCTAGGTCCCTCCACATCTCAATTTTGTTCCTTTTTATGGCTGAGTAATATTCCATTTTATGTATGTACCACATCTTCTTTATCCATTCATCTGTCGATGGGCATTTAGGTTGCTTCCATGACCTGACTATTGTAAATAGTGCTGCAATGAACATTGGGGTGCATGTGTCTTTTTGAATTATGGTTTTCTCTGGGTATATGCCCAGTAGTGGGATTGCTGGGTCATATGGTAATTCTATTTTTAGTTTTTTAAGGAACCTCCATACTGTTCTCCATAGTGGCTGTATCAATTTACATTCCCACCAACAGTGCAAGAGGGTTCCCATTTCTCCACACCCTCTCCAGCATTTGTTTTTGTAGATTTTTGATGATGCCCATTCTAACTGATGTGAGGTGATACCTAGTTGCCATTTTGATTTGAATTTCTCTAGCAATTAGTGATGTTGAGCAGCTTTTCATGTGCCTCTTGGCCATCTGTATGTTTTCTTTGGAGAAATGTCTATTTAGGTCTTCTGCCCATTTTTGGATTGTTTGTTTTTTTAATATTGAGCTGCATGAGTTGTTTATATATTTTGGAGACTAATCCTTTGTCCGTTGATTCATTTGCAAATATTTTCTCCCATTTTGAGGGTGGTCTTTTCGTCTTGTTTGTAGATTCCTTTGATTTGCAAAGGCTTTTAAGTTTCATTAGGTCCCATTTGTTTATTTTTGTTTTTATTTCTATTACTCTAGGAGGTGGATCAAAAAAGATCTTGCTGTGATTTATGTCAAAGAGTGTTCTTCCTATGTTATCCTCTAAGAGTTTTATGGTGTCTGGTCTTACATTTAGGTCTCTAATCCATTTTGAGTTTATTTTTGTGTATGGTGTTAAGGAGTGTTCTAATTTCATTCTTTTACATGTAGCTGTCCAGTTTTCCCAGCACCACTTATTGAAGAGACTGTCTTTTCTCCACTGTATATCCTTGCCTCCTTTGTCATAGATTAGTTGACCATAGATGCGTGGGTTTACCTCTGGGCTTTTGTTCCTGTTACATTGACCTATATTTCTGTTTTTGTGCTAGTACCATATTGTCTTGATTACTTTGTAGTGTAGTCTGAAGTCAGGAAGTTTGTTTCCTCCAGCTCCGTTTTTTTCCCTCAAGACTGTTTTGGCTATTCAGGGTCTTTTGTGTCTCCATACAAATTTTAAGATTTTTTTGTTCTAGTTCTGTAAAAAATGCCATTGGTAATTTGATAGGGATTGCATTGAATCTGTAGATTGCTTTGGGTAGTATAGTCATTTTCACAATATTGATTCTTCTAATCCAAGAACATGGTATATCTCTCCATCTGTTTATATCATTACTTTCTTTCATCAGTGTCTTATAGTTTTCTGCATACAGGTCTTTTTTCCCCCTAGATAGGTTTATACCTAGATATTTTATTCTTTTTGTTGCAATGGTAAATGGGAGTGTTTCCTTAATTTCTCCTTCAGATTTTTCATCATTAGTGTATAGGAATGCAAGAGATTTCTTTGCATTAATTTTGTATCCTGCAACTTTACCAGATTCATTGATTACCTCTAGTAGTTTTCTGGTGGCATCTTGAGGATTCTCTATGTGTAAGTATCATGTCATCTGCAAACAGTGACAGTTTTACTTCTTCTTTTCCAATTTGTATTCCTTTTATTTCTTCTTCTTCTCTGATTGTTGGGGCTAGGACTTCCAAAACTATGTTGAATAATAGTGGCGAGAGGGGACATCCTTGTCTTGTTCCTGATCTTAGAGAAAATGCTTTCAGTTTTCCACCATTGAGAATGATGTTTGCTGTGGGTTTGTTGTATATGGCCTTTATTATGTTGAGGCAGTTCCCTCTATGCCCACTTTCTGGAGAGGTTTTATCAAAAATGGGTATTGAAATTTGTCAAAAGCTTTTTCTGCATCTATTGAGATGATCATATGGTTTTTATTCTTCAATTTGTTAATATGGTGTATCACATTGATTGATTTGAGTATATTGAAGAATCCTTGCATCCCTGGGATAAATCCCACTTGATCATGGTGTATGATCCTTTTAATGTGTTGTTGGATTCTGCTTGCTAGTATTTTGTTGAGGATTTTTGCATCTATATTCATCAGTGATATTGGTCTGTAATTTTCTCTTTATTTAGTATGTTTGTCTGGTTTTGGTATCAGGGCGATGGTAGCCTCATAGATGAGTTTGGGAGTGTTCCTTCCTCTGCAATTTTTTTGGACGAGTTTGAGAAGAATGAGTGTTAGCTCTTCTCTAAATGTTTGCTAAATTTTACCTGTGAAGCCATCTGGTCCTGGACTTTTGTTTGTTGTAAGATTTTTAGTTATGGTTTCAATTTCATTACTTGTGACAGGTCTGTTTATATTTTCTAAGTCTTCCCTGGTTTAGTCTTGGAAAATTGTACCTTTCCAAGAATTTGTTCATTTCTTCATGTCTGTCCATTTTATTGACATAGAGTTGCTTGCTGTAGTCTCTTATGATGCTTGTATTTCTGCAGTGTCTGTTGTAATTTGTCCATTTTCATTTCTAATTTTATTGATTTTAGACCTCTCCCTCTTTTTCTTGATGAGTCTGGCTAATGGTTTATCAATTTTGTTTATCTTCTCAAAGAACCAGCTTTTAGTTTTATTGATCTTTGCTATTGTTTTCTTTGTTTCTAGTTCATTTATTTCTGCTCTGATCTTTATGATTTCTTTCCTTCTACTAACTTTAGGTTTTGTTTGTTCTTCTTTCTGTAGTTCCTTTAGGTGTAAGTTTAGATTGTTTATTTGAGATTTTTCTTGTTTCTAGAGGTAGGCTTGTATTGCTATAAACTTCCCTTTTAGAACCGTTTTGCTGCATCCCATAGTTTTTGGATCATCGTGTTTTCATTGTCATTTGTCTCTAGGTATTTTTTGATTTCCTCTTTGATTTCTTCCGTGATATCTTTGTTATTTAGTAATATATTGTTTAGCCTCCATGTGTTTGTGTTTTTTTACATTTTTTCCTATAATTTTTTTCTAATCTCATAGTGTTGTGGTCAGAAAAGATGCTTTATATGATTTCAGGTTTCTTAAATTTACCAAGGCTTGATTTGTGACCCAAGATGTGATCTGTCCTGGAGAATGTTCCAGGTGCACTTGAGAAGAAAGTGCCATCAGCTGTTTTGGGGTAGAATGTCTTATAAATATCAATTAAATCTGTCTGTTGTGTCATTTAAAGCTTGTGTTTCCTTATTAATTTTGTTTGGATGATCTGTCCACTGGTGTACATGAGGTGTTAAAGTCCCCCACTATTATTTTGTTACTGCTTATTTCCTCTTTTATAGTTGTTAGCCTTTGCCTTATGTATTGATGTGCTCCTATGTTGGGTACATATATATTTATAATTGTTATATCTTTTTCTTGGATTGATCCCTTGATCAGTATGTAGTGTCCTTCTTTGTCTCTTGTAATAGTCTCTATTTTAAAGTCTATTTTGTCTGATATGAGAATTGCTACTCCAGCTTTCTTTTGATTTCCATTTGCATGGAATATCTTTTACATCCCCTCATTTTTCGTCTGTATGCGTCCCTAGGTCTGATGTGGGTCTCTTGTAGCCAGCATATATACACGTCTTGTTTTTGTATCCATTCAGCCATTCTATGTCTTTTGGTTGGAGCATTTAATCCATTTACATTCAAGGTAGTTATCAATGTGTGTGTTCCTATTACCATTTTCTTAATTGTTTTGGGTTTGTTTTTGTAGGTCCTTTCCTCTTTTGTGTTTCCCACTTAGAGAAGTTCCTTTAGTGTTTGTAGTAGAGCTGGTTTGGTGGTGCTGAATTATCTTAGCTTTTGCTTGTCTGCAAAGTTTTTAATTTCTCTGTTGAATATGAATGAGATCCTTGCTGGGTAGAGTAATCTTTGTTGTAGGTTTTTCCCTTTCATCACTTTAAATATGTCCTGCCACTCCCTTCTGGCTTGCAGAGTTTTTGCTGAAAGATCAGCTGTTAACCTTATGGGGATTCTCTTGTATGTTATTTGTTGTTTTTCCCTTGCTGCTTTTAATATTTTTTTCTTTGTATTAAATTTTTGATAGTTTTTTTTAATATGTGTCTTGGTGTGTTTCTCCTTGGATTTATCCTGTATGTGGCTCTCTGTACTTCCTGGACTTGATTGACTCTTTCTTTTCCCATATTAGGGAAGTTTTCAACTATAATCTCTTCAAATATTTTCTCAGTCCCTTTCTTTTTCTCTTCTTCTACTGAGACCCCTATAATTCAAATGTTGGTGCATTTAATGTTGTCCCAGAGATCTCTGAGACCGTCCTCAATTTGTTTCATTCTTTTTTCTTTATTCTGCCCTGTGGTAGTTAGTTCCACCATTTTATCTTCCAGTCCACTTATCCGTTTTTCTATCTCAGTTAGTATGCTATTGATTCCTTCTAGAGAATTTTAAATTTCATTTAGTGTGTTGTTCATCATTGTTTGTGTGCTCTTTAGTTCTTCTAGGTCCTTGTTAAACGTTTCTTGTATTTTCTCCATTCTATTTCCAAGATTTTGGATCATCTTTACTATCATTATTCTGAATTCTTTTTCAGGTAGACTGCTATTTCCTCTTCATTTGTTTGGTCTGGTCGGTTTTTACCTTGCTCCTTCTTCTGCTGTGTGTTTTTCTGTCTTCTCATTTTGCTTATCTTACTGTGTTTGGGGTCTCCTTTTCACAGGCTGCAGGTTCATAGTTCCCATTGTTTTTGGTGTCTGCCCCCAGTGGGTAAGTTTGGTTCAGTGGGTTGTGTATGCTTTCTGTTGGAGGGGACTGGTGCCTGTGTTCTGGTGGATGAGGCTGGATCTTGTCTTTCTGGTGGGCAGGACCATGTCCAATGGCGTGTTTTGGGGTGTCTGTGACCTTATTATGATTTTAGGCAGCCTCTCTGCTAATGGGTGGGGTTTGTTCCTGTCTTGCTAGTTGTTTGGCATAGGGTGTCCAGCACTTTAGCTTGCTGGTCATTGAGTGGAGCTGGGTCTTCATGTTGAGATGGAGATCTCTGAGAGAGCTTTCGCTATTTGATACTACGTGGATCTGGGAGGTCTCTGGTGGACCAATGTCCTGAACTCGGCTCTCCCACTTCAGAGGCACAGACCTGACACCCGCCCAGAGCATCAAGACCTGTCTTCTACATGGCTGCTAGTGTTGGAGGGTCTCCTGAGGAGGCGGGGTGTGGCTGTGGCTCACCGCAGGGACGGGGACACTGGCAGCAGAGGTTCTGGGTAGTGCTCCTTGGCATGAGCCCTCCTGGAGTCCCAGTAGTCTTTAAAATATATAAATATCCTGAATAATATTAATTGGTGGAGGAATGTACTCTATTTTTTATATTTATATATTTTATAATTATATCATATAATTTATAACAATGTAAGATTTTATTTTTGTACTTTTCCTTGTTGTAAATAACATTCCAGTGAAAGATTTGTACCCATCTTTGCTTGGATTGCTGCTTATTTTCTTAGAGTAGATCCTAGAAGCAGAATTATTGGGCCCAGGATTATGCATATTTTTAGGAATTTGCCACATATTGCAAAATAGCCCAGGAGAAAGGTTGTACCAATTAACACTCCAGCAGTGAGAGATGGGCCATCTCACCACCCCTGTTGAGTATTAGAATTCCTTTTAATCTCTGTTAATTTGATAGGTGAAAATGCTATCTTGTTGTTTTATATTTGCATTCCTTTGATTACAAGTGATGTAGGACATTTATTTCATATGTTTATGAGTCATTTGCATTTTTTCTTATGGGAATTGTCTAAATGGATTCTCAAGTCCCCCAAACAACAAACTGTTAAACGGAAAGCAACACAGGAAGCCAGCAGTGCAGTTCTGTTACCACTGAGCCTCAGCACATGTGTTTTGAAGTGTGAGTGTTGAACAGGCTCCTCTTATTACCTCTTATCATCCTTGTTTTGATTATTTTCTCTCCAGTCATCTCTCTCCACAACCCATGTCACCCACAAGCCTTGGTCTCCCTCCAAGCATCTATTGCACCAAGCTGCAGTCATGGCTAAACCTGAAATTTTGGAGAGAAAATGACAAATGTAATCAAAGTCAGTTTTGAGTGGAACAGCATTATTGTGGAAAAATCCATAAAGTGTCCCCCTTATGAAGGTCCCTCCCTATGAACTGATATGTTCCCATGGCAAAGAGGCAGTGGGCACATCCTCTCCTAAAGGGTCAGTGATTAAGAGCACAGCCTGTTTCTCTGGCTTTAGGCTTGAATCACTGTCCCTGGTGGTAAAGCTTAAATTACTCTTCCCTGGAAGCATTCTTATTTATTTCATAGACATTGCATTACCCCCGATTGTCTATTTGCTGCTTTTAAGAAGAGAGAGGAAAGAATCTAAGGTTCCCCAAAGTAAGTGTTACTTTTTAGCTAGTGTGAGGTAAAAGACAGATTGAAGTGGAGCCAGAGGGACCTGCCCTTCACCCTCCATCTTCATCGGAGTTGGACGCTCACATTGGTATGTCAGACAGCAGCTGGCAGGCTCTTTTATCATCATTAATTGTCCGCTGAGTTGTCACAAGGAGAGACTAGAATTCGGGTTTAATTATTACATCTGTATCATCTCTGATAAATTTCAGGAGATTCTGGTGGTGCAAAATAGGCATGGGCCAGTGATGTGCCAAGGATATGCTGTGAAGCAGAAACCATGTGTATCGTTGAGGGGGAAAAGGTGAATTAACTGAATTCCAAGGAAGTAAGGCTTTATCAAGGCTGAACAACTCTCATGAGATGTGGTGATGGAGAAGAGGGGGAAGGGAAGCTGTTAGTGGCATTGAGCTTGTTAAGGGTCATTTGGTTTCTGTGCAGAGGTGTAGTGGGCCTTCCCAGGGAACAAGCAAGATTCATCCAATGCAATTGCTTGTTTTTATGGACAATAACCTACTGCCAGTCAGGGAGCAAAGAAATACATTTGGCTTTGGATAAAACAACAGCACTTCCACTCCCATTTCTTTTATGATATATGTTTCTTTGGATGGTCTCTGATTTAGTTCTGGAAATATGTGCTGGTGCAGAGTGAGGCTTAAGTGACAATGAAGCTGGCTTTGGCTAAAACAGAACTAAACTACAGTTTAACAGAAATGGCAAGGAGTAGGTGGCATGGGAGCTGAGTGTTATCAGTAGCTCATCGTTTCATAAAAGAGTCAACAAGTGCTTAGAACCTTCATCACACTGTGGCAATGGCCCTTCTGCCCAGCTTAGCCACACAAGGTCTCATTCTGATCTTTTATCCGTCCTTGTGTACCTCCCTATCTGACTCTGGTGCTTTTGTTATTGACTGACATCTGAACTTTGTGCCCCAGAATAAAGCAAATCTGCTCTGATTCCCTTCATTGGTGCCTGGATCTTGTGCTTAAGAATGTTAACCACTTGGCTTCATCTTAACTCTCACTTTCTGAAAGAGAGTCTGAAGCTCTTTCATGAGCTATCTCTTGTGGAATTAAGTGTTGTCAAAGAATCATATAGATTGGCCATCTGGCCCTCTGCTTTTCAAAAGGATAATTTTAGTGCGACTTCCACATCTTCTGAAGAGCAATTTATTTTAGTCCTTAGGCCCTCTTTCAGCATTAAAAAAAGTAGATCACATAAATGTAACCCAAAAAATCTAAAAAGAATAATTGTATATGGTTGTATGTGTCTCTGTACATAATAAAAGGGTTTTGCCCACATTCTAGGTCTCCAGTAAAATGTTGTGGTCTTTTATGTTAGGCCTCTTATACAAGCCACAAAACTAATCTTTGCTCTGATTTTTACAGCTGTGTACAAAACTCACAGGGGTAAGTTTGGAAAAACAGGTAAATCAAATTCAGAGCTCTCAGAAGTTACAATATACATTGACTAAGTATAGATACATAAGAGGATTAAAGTTGAATACAAGAAGATATATATATTATATATAATATATATAATATATATAATTTATATAATATATATATACATTATATATATATATATATATATATATATATATATATATAGAGAGAGAGAGAGAGAGAGAGAGAGAGAGAGAGAGAGAGAGATACCAAAGTTTATATGTGATTGTAAGTTTCTCGAAGCCAGAGGCTCGATGTTCGTACTTCTATCCAACAATACTAGGTCCAGGGTAGATGCTCAATAAATATGTATTGAATGTGTAAAGTATTTATTGAGTGTGTTAAACAACTTTTACATTTACCATATGCTCTGATGGGCTAATCATATTCATTGAGATGTGGACAGAATTAGAAGTAGGTGTGGTGTGCCAAAATACTGAGCTGTGATTGAGTGCGTCCCACTTCATGGAAACTATCAGGGCTGCCCCTGAAGTCTGAGAGCAGAGGCACCTGCCTCAGGCCTCAGTGCTGGGTCTTTGTGCTTCAGGGACAGGTAGCTGGGTGTAACTCAGGCAGGCCTTTGATCAAGAAGGTTATATATACACATGTAACCATGAGGGGAAGTCAGGTAATAATCACTTTCTTGTCTCCCACTGCCTTTTTTAAAAAAATTGAAGTATAATTGATTTAAACTGTTGTGTTAGTTGCTGGTGTACAGCAACGTGATTCAGTTATACATATATATATATATATATATATATATGTGTATTCAGTTTCATATTCTCTTCCATTATGGCTTATTACAGGATATTCAATATAGTTCCCTGTGCTATACAGTAGGACCTTATTGTTCCTCTATTTTATATATAGTAGTTTGTATTTGCTAATCCCAATTTATCCCCCCCACCCCACACTCCCCTTTCTTTCTGGTAACCATAAGTTTGTTTTCTATGTCTGTGAGTCTATTTCTGTTTTGTAAATAAGTTCATTTGTATCATTTTTTTAGATTCCACATGTAAGAGATGTCATATGATATTTGTCTTTCTTTATCTGGCTTACTTCACTTAGCATGATAATCTCTAGGTCCATCCATGTTGCTATAAATGTCATTATTTCATTCTTTTTATGGCTGAGTAATAGTCCATTGTATATATATGTACCACATTTTTTTATCCACTCATCTGTTGATGGACATTTATACTGCTTCCATGTCTCGGTTATTGCAAATAGTTCTGCTGTGAACGTTGGGATGCATGTATCTTTTCGAATTATAGTTTTTTCCGGATATAAGCCCAGGAGTGGTATTGTTGGATCATACGACAACTCTATTTTTAGTTTTCTAGGGAACCTCTATACTATTTTCCATTCCCACTGCCTTTCTAAGTTCACTCTATAGGATTTTTTTCCCCTCTGTTCCCCAAAGAAATACAGGCAGGTCCTATGACTCTTCTGTCCGAACCAGATCAACACAAATAGTTCTCCCATCACTTCAAGTCACACAACATCATCTTAGGATGCTAATTATATATCTAGTCCCAAGTTATAGTTAAAACTAATTTTGTTTAAAAATAACATTTCCTCTTTCTTCCAGTTCAGGCTTATTCCAGGCAGGAAGCCATGGTCAGGGAATGGGAATGTTTTCAACTTCTGTCTCCTCTCTCCTCACTGAGCATTTCTAATCCTCCTTGCACATTCTGCTAACTCTTGGGTTCTCACTAGGGAGATCATATGTCCTGTGTACTCAGTCTGGTCCCAGATACTTGTTGCCTGGGGCCTAGTTATTAACATTTCCCCATTGTATCATGGTTTTCCAGAGAAATAGAATCAATAGGATATTATATATATAATAATATAATTGGCTCATGCAATTAGGGAGTCTGAAGTTTGTAGGGCAGGACAGCAGGCTGGAAATGAAGGCAGGATTTCTATGCTACAGTCTTGAGGCAGAATTCCTTCTTCTCTGGGAAACCTTGGTTTTTGCTCTTAAGGCTTTTAATATCTGGATGCCCCCTCATTTTTTTTTATTGGGATATAGTTGTTTTACAATGTTTTGTTAGTTTCTACTGTACAGTGAAGTGAATTAGAGTACCCTGTGCTATTCAGCAGGTTATTATTAGTTAGCATATTTTATACATTGTAGTGTATATATGTCAATCTCAATCTCCCAATTCACCCCACCCTGCCTTTCTCCCCTTGGTGCCCATATACGTTTGTGCTCTATGTCTATTTCTCTGCCTTGTGAACCGGTTCATCTGTACCATTTTTCTATATTCCACATATATGCATTACTACACAATATTTGTTTACTATATGATATTTGTTTTTCTCTTTCTGACTTACTTCACTCTGTATGACAGTCTCTAGGTCCACCCATGTCTCTACAAATGATCCAATTTCCTTCCTTTTTATGGCTGAGTAATATTCCACTGTATGTATATTTACCACATCTTCTTTATCCATTCATCTGTTGATGGACATTTAGGTTGTTTCTCTGTCCTGGCTATTGTAAATAGTGCTGCAATGAACAATGGGGTACATGTGTCCTTTTGAATTATGGTTTTCTCAGGGTATATGCCCAGTAGTGGGATTGCTGGGTTGTATGGTAGTTCTATTTGTGGTTTTGTAAGGAACCTCCATACAGTTCTCCATTGCGGCTGTGTCAACTTACATTCCCACCAACGGTGCAAGAGTGTTCCCTTTTCTCCACGCCCTCTCCAGCATTTATTGTTTGTGGATGTTTTGATGATGGCCATTCTGACCAGTGTGAGGTGATACCTCACTGGAGTTTTGATTTGCATTTCTCTAATAATTAATGATGTTGAGCATCTTTTCATGTGCCTCTTGAGAGGCCCCCTCATTATTGAGGGTGCTCTTCTTTACTTAGAGTCAACTGATTGTAAATGTTAACCATAAAACACCTTCACAGCAGCATGTAGGCTAGTGTTTAACCAAAGAACTGGGCACCAGAGTCCAGTCAAGTTGACACATAGAGTGAACCCTTATACCTTTTCTTTCTCAGAAGTCTCTCTGTATGTGTACTAAATTACATGGCCGCCCCAGCTCTGACCCCTCCCAAGAGCATGCAGGGAAGGAGAGGAGATAAGAACACAGGAAACGTCTCTCTTAATGGTACCTCAAGATGGCAGATGTTTAAATCTGACTCTTGCTCTTAGGGACATTTTTTGGGTTTTTTGGAAATGTTGCCTTCTCTCCCTTCTCTCTTCTCTCTCTACTCTTCGTTCCCCAGAGGGCACAGTCACTTCTATTCTGGTAGCCTGGGACTTGGCCCCAACGTAATGGATTCTCCTTCACGCTGCCATCACACCAGCTAGTAAGCGCACATCTCACCTTTGAGGTGGGAGTCAGGTGTGTGCACAAGAAACACACATTAGGCTTTCTGAGGAGTCCTTTTGAAATATATTCCATTAAGTGTGAGGTGACGGCAGGACCCACTCACCCCTTATACATGTCTTCATTGGGGGGAAGCTCAGCGTACAGATAACACTTACCCAAGGCCCTTTCCTATATATATGTGTAATATACATATTATGCACACACACATCTTACAATCTTACACTCTTGATGTGAGTGAGGGGATGAAGGGCTGATTAGTTTTTGTTTACTCCTTTGAAATTCTGCATCATGGCAAAGTGATATCTACGTTTCAAGATTTTAGCCTAAAGTCCCATTTTAGTATTCTGTACAGATGCACACAAATATGCATACTGCTGTGCATTTACCTAAAAATATTATCAGTCCACCAAACTCCCAGTAACAAAGAAACGTAGGCTGGGGAATTGCGCCTCACACTGTCCTTCTTTGTTTTTTCTTTAATATTTTCCTGGATGTTTATTGTGACCTCATGTTGCCAGCAGGTGTGTGTGTGTGTGTGTGTGTGTGTGTGTGTGTGTGTGTGTGTGTGTGTGAGTGTGTGTCTGTGTATTTGGAGCTGGCGGGGAGGGGGGGGCAGCGTATGACTCTCCAGTGGGTGATTAGTCTGGGTCCTCATAGTCCTCTGGGTTCAACCCTGGGTCTCACATCAGACAGGCTGTCTGGATGCTGTGTAAACCAAGCAGCGGGGTGAACTCTCCTGCTGGCATCACCCTTTGCTACAAAGGCATTTAAAACAAGGCCTGAGGCAATTAGGACATCAAATAACCCTATTGCTCTTATAATACTGAAATATTGAATATTTAAAAGGTAAGCAGGCTTGAAATTTGTAATGGAAAGAAAATATCCCTTTAGGTCATTAAAGACGGTGAGGAGCCCTAGCCTTTGAAAACTAGTTGGAAAAGTTTGAAGAATTCATAAGGCAAAAGAAGCTGGGTTATATTCACAAATATGCAGAGTCCTGAGTAATAAAATAAGGGCCAATTCAGAGGTCCATTTAAGAAGGTGACCAGAGCATAATTAAAGTAACCGGCTTCATAGCCCATTTGGAATTCTGTCACTAGGAAAATGGTTACTATGAGATAGTCACAGACAAGCCAGAGAAAATGAGCACACAAAACGGCATCAAAGAAGAAAATAAGCTGAGGTGGTTAAGAGAGCAGATTCTGGAGTGAGAGAGAATAGACCCTGATTTGGTCTAAATACTTTGCAGACTGGGTGGCCCGACGATACATGTAGAACTTTCTCTGCCTTAATTTTCTCACCTGTAACTTGGTGCCTATCTCATACGGTGGTTGTGAGAACGCTCTCGGTGTGCTTGATACATAGTAAGTGCTCAGTAAACTTATTATTATTATATTTAGATTTTTCTTTTTCTCCCAGAAGCACCAAAAGTCTGATACGAAGATGAACATTTCCCATAGAGAGAAGCAGTTAAGACAAAACCAAGCTCTAACCTGGAGTAGCTCAGATCTCATATTGATTGGATTTGATTATACAGCCACCAAAATGAACAATTCATTCAGTTTCAGATATGAGAGAGACAAAAGTATGCCCAAAAGTGCTTAATTCCACAAATAGGAGGAATGACTTTCAGTGTGCTCTGGTTTCTCAGTGTTTACTGAACCTGTTTTCTCCAGAAGAGAGAAAAAATTCCACAAAAGTTGTTTCATCTTCCGATTGTATTGTTTTATACTGGTTTATAGATATACCTATTGGAGACTCAGTTCTTTATTCATGAAGATGTGACCCATGTTAATTAGAACAGACTACGTGATGAAACCAAGAAACCCAAAGTCTCACTGGTGTATATTAACAGACGTTTACTTATCCACCGGGCCACATCCTGCTGGAGACCAGGCAGCTCTCCTGGAGGGTTTTCCTCCAGTATTGAGGTAGTGACTTAGTACCATTTTATCCTGTGGCTTCCATGTTTGCTATAGCCTTTTTGGTGTCCTCTACTAGATCTTCAGTTTCCCCAACTGGTGAGCAAAGATATAGTATGAGAATGATAGAGTGAGATGTTTTATATCCAGCTTGGAAGTGGCAAACATTATTTATTCCCATATTCCTTTGGCCAGAACCTGGTCACATGGCCCCAACCTGACTGCAAGAGAAGCTAGGAAATGTAGGTTTTCTGTATTCCCATGCTGGGAAAGAGGGACTGGAGAGCATTTTAGTTAATCTCTGTGCATGACTTCTGTTGATGTGAAGTTAGAGTTTTCATACTTGGTAAGTTTTGATAGGATGGGTTGCAAAAGGGATGTTGAGAGATCTTAGCCACTAGATCAAGGCAAAAGCTTTTTGTACTTCAAAATGTGAATATGTGCATTAATTTGCTGAGTGTTAAGGACTACTTTGAGTAGGATGGCCCTTGATCCACTGGGTAGGCAGAACTCATTTTGGCTTCCTTAAGTCAAGATGCTGAGGAAATGACAGTAACCATATGCTTGCTTGATAACATCAAGACCCTTTCTGATAAATTCTAGAGGATGTTGAAACCTCTTTCCTCCGGCTAATCTAATTTAACGTGATGTTAACTTGATATTACATATCTTCTGTGTTTCCACTCTAGAATTTCCCTTAATATGCTTCAATTTTCACATCTAAGTCTGGATCATCAAAATGCCCCTTGCCTTGTCTTCACTCATGGATTCATACATCAAATAGTTACCAAGCATCTATTGTGAAAAGACAGGAAGAATAGTTTTTGGCTGTATCTTCAGATAGTAAGGTGGTTTTTTCAAAGGGGTAGAAACTTTCATTTTATCAAACAATACATTCAATCATAGTAGTTCACAGCAGCACAATACAGTGTCCTGAAGTAATAATACTATATGGCTGCAAGCTTTTCATTTGTATATAATTAACCCCAGGAGAGGATGGGCAAATATAGTATTATACACTGTCGATCAACTTTGAAAGGAAGAACTTAAGACGACCCTCACAAAGTTTTCAAATGCCAGTTGGGCTGTACGATGATGGTTTGGTACTATTTTGGTCAAGGCTGGCTTGTCTCTATTTCTTTGTTTCTCCATCTCAATCAATGGTAAGCTGGACCAGATAATCACTATAGCTCATTTCAGCTCTTAAGAGTTGATCATTTGTCCTTTCTGTCATTCAGCACACTTAAGGAAATGCTCTCCCTACTTCTTCTTCTTCCCTGCCCTGGTGTGAGCCTAAGAAAAAGCAATTTAATTTTAATGTTATCTGAAGTCAGATTTATTAGGAAGACAAATCTGTTGGGAAAGAAGTCTGCCTCCCCAAGCTAAATACTACAGTGTTGGCAGTCAGATCAAGCGTCAACTTAACACATTGGCTGTGCTCTGTGAGGCTTTCGCTAAAGGTAATTGTTTCCTTTCAAGATGGCATGATATGACCCATGATATTTACAAATTCTCAAGAGTAACAAGCCATGAACACACAGGATTTATTTGTATGCATGAGTTCTAAAACTCATCCTTTGATTTTGCATGCTAGGAAAAGTGTCAGACTGGGGCAATGTTATCAAAGGGCCATCCAGATAATTGTTCAAAACACAGAATTGTGGGTCCCATCCCACACTTATTAACTTCAGATATCTGGGGTAGAATCCAATAATCTGAATTTCTGACAAACTCCTTAGCTGGGGGGCTTATTAACAGTCTGTCAACCACTAAACCAGTAGTCAGATCACAGAACTGTCTTCGTCTGTAGAAGAATATTAACACTTACTCTTTTTTTTTTTTTTTTTTTTTTTTTGCGGTACGTAGGCCTCTTACTGTTGCGGCCTCTCCTGCTGCGGAGCACAGGCTCCGGACGCGCAGGCTCAGCGGCCATGGCTCATGGGCCCAGCCGCTCCGCGGCACGTGGGATCCTCCCAGACCGGGGCACGAACCCGCGTCCCCTGCATTGGCAGGCGGACTCTCAACCACTGCGCCACCAGGGAAGCCCTAACACTTACTCTTTGTCATACAGAACTGTTGCATAGGTTAAAAGGATAGCACAGGCCCAAAGACCTTCAGTGAATGAAAATTCCTTGCAAATATAAGTTTGTGTTGTTATTGTTGGGGCAAAGCGTAGTCAAACTACCATCTTTTGCTTTTGCTTCTTGAAAATGTCTCAGGTCCCCCTCTTCTCAGGAGCTTAGGCCAGAGTATCAGCATGTGATGCATTAATTCTGGACCCCTGGCTTTAGAGAGGTTTATGTCAACTGTAGCAGCTCCAAAGTGCATGCGGAGTTAACTCAAAGCAATGTTCCATTTGTGCACTTACGGATTTTAAAGGGGACGAGCGCAATGTTCTTTTCTGTTGATCAGGGACAAGCAAAGCTATTAGCTCTAGGTCTAGGGAAAGGAAAAAAAAATCACTTTTCATATTGTGCAACCAACCCTAAATCAGGTCAGTCTCTCCTTCACTGCTGGCTAATATCCAAGCCACAGTGAAAAGCTGATGTTTTTGTTTAGAATGGATTTTTGCAGCGTTTATAAACCAAGACTCCTTGAAATTTTCATTAGGAGGCTCATGCAGTTCACCTCTTGTCCTGCCCTTTTTCCTTTCTCCTGGAATAGTTGAGTGATTTTGAAAATTCTCACTAGTTTAATTGATTAGTAGGGAGAGTTCATTGTGAAAGTCACCTTCTGCAAAGCAGAACTGAGATTGACATACAGTCAAGATTCTATAACCTTGGAGGAGGCAGCACAGGATATGAGGAGAACGTGACCTTCCTCACAGCTTTGGATGTATGAGGAAGGGAAGGGTGCCATCATTTAGGAACTCAGTGCCAGCGCTTTGCTAGGCACGGGAGACTCATCGAATCCTAATAATTTATAATCTTGTGACATAGGTTTATTACTATGTTTATAGGCAAGGAAACTGAGGCTCAAAGTGGTTAACTTGCTAATAGGTGGTGGAGCCAGGGTTATTTCTGTGTAACAAATCATCCTAAAACTTAATGACTTAAAATGGTAATCATCTCTTGTTTCTCGCAAACCTATACAGACAGTATTGGCTGACAGGTCCTGGTTCTGGAGCTGGTCTGGGTCAGGGTCAGCTAATCTTTTTTTTTTTTTAGAGGAAATTATCATATTATTTGAAAAAAAAATTTTTTTAACTTTTTATTTTATATTAGAGTATAGCCGATTAACAATTTTGTGATACTTTCGGGTACACAGCAAAGGGATTCAGCCATACATATCCATGTATCCATTCTCAGCCAAACTCCCCTCCCATCCAGGCTGCTGTGTAACATTGAGCAGAGTTCCCTATGCTCTACAGTAGGTCCTTGTTGGTTATCCATTTTAAATATAGCAGCATGTACATGTTATCCCAAACTCCCTAACTATCCCTTCCCCCACTGATAACCATAAGTTTGTTCTCTAAGTCTGTGAGTCTGTTTCTGTTTTGTAAATAAGTTCATTTATACCATTTTTTAAGAATCCACATGTAAATGATATCATATGATATTTGTCTATTCCGTCTGACTTATTTCACTCAGTATGACAATCTCTAGGTCCATCCATGTTGCTGCAAATGGCATTATTTCATTCTTTTTAATGGCTGAGTAATATTCCATTGTATATATATGTACCCCATCTTCTTTATCCATCCCTCTGTCGATAGACATTTGGATTGCTTCCATGTCTTGGCTATTGCAAACAGTGCTGCATTGAACATTGGGGTGCATGTATCCTTTCGGAGGGTCAGCTCATCTTAGTTGAGCTTGTTCATGTATTTGCAGTCAGTTCACCAGTTGGCTGGTCTGTGTGTGTGTGTGTGTGTGTGTGTGTGTGTGTCTGGCTGACCGATTTAGGATGGTTTTCCTTGTGTGTCTGGCAGTCAGTTGACTGTTGACTAGAGTGATGAGGGTGTGGCAGGTTGTATTTTCCAAAGACGAACACAGTATATCTTATCCCACATATTCTTTCCATAATGCGATATTGCAGTTTTCTCATCTATGTCCCTTTCCCTTGAATCTGGGCAGCATTTGAGACTGCTTTGACTGACAGACTATGTCAGAAGTAGTTCTGGGCTGACTTCCAGGCTTGGGCCTTGAGAAAATGGCAGATCCCACTTTCTTCCCTTCATGACTTTGCTCTTGGAAGTCACCTACGATGTGTGAGGTAGCGGAGCAGACACTTGGAGGGGCCATGTGTATATGTCCAGTCCACCATCCCAGCCAAGGTCCCAGCTGGCAACCAGCCTCAGCCAGCAGGAGTGTGCGTGAGAGAGCCTTAGATGACCCCAGCTCCTGGGTGTCGGGTCACCCGCAGACTTCAGGCTGCCCAGCTGATGCCACGTGGAGCAGAGATGAGCTGTCAGGGCCAGGCCCTACTCAAAGTGCTGATTTGTAAGGAACGTAAATGATACTTGTTGTTTTAAGCCACTGGGTTTGCGGTGGTTTGTTATATAGCAATAGATAACTGCAATAGTTGTGGGGTCATGTGTCTTATATCATCCAGCAAGCTAGACCGGGCTTGTTTGCAGAGTAGTAGTGGGGTTCCGAGAGAGGGAGAATGTAGAAGCACAGAAGGTCTTTTGAGGCCTAGGCTCGACCCTGGCACACTCTCACTCCCAGTGCATTCTCTTGTGCAAGCGAATCGTAAGGCCAGCCTGGTTCAAGGGAAGGGGAAAGAGACTCTGCCTCTTGATGGGAGGAGCTGAAAAGTCACATTGAAAAGCGCTTGGATAAAGGGAGATGAAACCTTGTGGCCATTTCTGCAACTTATTACATTACACAACCTCCTGAGCCTTGTGGACAGTTCAGGTCTGTAAGAAAGGTAAAGTGACACTTAAAAACCCAAGGAACCTTCATGATTTTGTTTCATGTAACAAGATACAGAGAGTAAGGCCTGACTTCTGACAAGCTTGGCCATATAGAATGTCACTTGCAGGAAAAAACAGTCAAGAGAATGTCTATCGCAAAGCCCATCTACTTTACTGATAGCACAGATGCGCCATCTCCCCATACCCCCAGCGGAGGAGGGGAATAAAGCTTGGAAGGAAAGGGAACAATTTTGTTTTATTGAAATATAGTTGATTTACAATGTTGTGCTAATTTCTGCTGTATAGCAACGTGATTCAGTTATACATATATATATATATATATATATATATATATATATATATATACATTCATTTTAAAATATTCTTTTCCAGTATGGTTTATCCCAGGGGATTGGATATAGTTCCCTGTGCTATACAGTAGTAGGACCTTGTTGTTTATCCAATCTAAATGTAATGGTTTGCATCGAACTAATCCCAAATCCCAGTCCATCCCTTTCCCTCCCCCTCTCCCCCTTGGCAACCGCAAGTCTATTCTCTATGTCTGTGAGTCTGTTTCTGTTTTGTAGATAGGTTCATTTGTGCCATATGTTAGATTCCACATACAAGTGATATCATATGGTATTTGTCTTTCTCTGTCTGACTTACTTCACTTAGTATGATAATCTCTATGATAATGGTTGTTTCCATGTCTTGGCTATTGTGAATAGTGCTGCTATGAACATAGGGGTGCATGTATCTTTTTGAATTATAGTTTTGTCCAGGTATATGCCCAGGAGGGGGATTGCGAGATCATATAGTAGTTCTATTTTTAGTTTTCTGAGGAACCTCCATACCGTTTTCCATAGTGGCTACACCAACTTACATTCCCACCAACAGTGTAGGAGGAGGAAAGGGAACAATTTTATTCCTTTATGCTGCAGAATACATAGGGCATGTGTCAAAACCTGATTTACATTCATTCATTGATTTGAGAAACATCATGCCTATCAAGAGGTTGAAGTGATGGTCTTGGGACTATTGTCAAGGCCCTTTGCTGGGTCTAAGATCATGAACATCCACCCTTGAAGATGAGTTATATTGTGGAGTACGGGAAGCCAGGTTTATTTTGGAGCAAACAACATATTGGGTCAGCTTTGTAGTAAGTTTACTGACTCTGGTAGAGGCCTGACTTGTGGGAAAGCTCCAGTCAGTTGCCAAGTTGCTGGGCTGGGAACGTAAGGAGTGTCCTCTGGCCTCAGGTGTACAGAGGACCGGGCTCTTTTGACTTCTTCTGACTAAGTGAACCGGATTCATTTCAATTCACTGCTACCCAAATAGTTATGGAGCACATCCTGTGCTCCAGTCATACTGTGGGTGCTGAACGCACAGAGCTAAAATAAGATCTGGGCCTTGCTTCACAGGCATTCACGGCCTTGAAATAAGTCAGTGAACCAATTCTTACCATTCAGTATCCTAAATACTATGATCGTTTCAAACAGGGTGTAAAAAAGGAGCACTGGATAGGGACAGTGAATACAGTCTGTGGGTCTGGAAGCTTCTGGGATGAGGAGTTAGTGGGTACCAATAGGTAAGGGGAATAGCACATGCAAAGACTTGGAAGCAAGGAGAGCTAGAGCAAAGAGTCTGCATATGTGTGATAGGAAAGCAAGAAACGAACTCATAGAGGAAGCTAGTGGCCAAGGGAAGTGACATGATCGGATTTAGTTTTGGGAATCAGGAATATGGAGAATGGATTCAGCGGATAAAACAAGACAGGGGAATTTTGAGAGGCACTTGTGATAAACCAGGCTAGCGGGGTTGAGGGCCCCAACCAGGACAGTAATCACAGGGCTGAAGAGGACATTTTTTAAATTGAAGTATAGTTGATTTACAATGTTGTATTAGCTTCAGGGGTACAGCAAAGTGATTCAGTTATATATATATTTCTTTTCCAGATTATTTTCTCTTATAAGTTATTACAAAATATTGAGTACAGTTCCCTGTGCTATATAGTAGGTCCTTGTTGTTTATCTGTTTTATATGTAGTAGTGTGTATATGTTAATTCCAACCTCCTAATTTATCCCTGAAGAGGATTTTTTAAAAATATTTTTCAAATTTTATTTTATTGTGGTAAAAGCACTCAACATGAGATCTATCCCCTTAAAATTTTAAATGAACAATGTATTATTTGTTAGTTTTTTAACATCTTTATTGGAGTATAATTGCTTTACAATGGTGTGTTAGTTTCTGCTTTATAACAAAGTGAATCAGCTATGCATATACGTACATTCCCATATCTCCTCCCTTTTGCGTCTCCCTCCCTCCCACCCTCCCTATCCCACCCCTCTAGGTGGTCACAAAGCACCGAGCTGATCTCCCTGTGCTATGCGGCTGCTTCCCACTAGCTATCTATTTTACATTTGGTAGTGTATATATGTCCATGCCACTCTCTCACTTTGTCCCAGCTTACCCTTCCCCCTCCCCATATCCTCAAGTCCATTCTCTAGTAGGTCTATGTCTTTATTCCCCAAGAGGATATTTTAAGGAAGTAGTTTTGCTGGACTTGTATTAATGGGATGCAGCAGCAGGGGAATCCAGGGTGATGCCCAGGTTTGAACAATGGGTCGCTGGTATGGCCATTGTCTGACAGAGGGAATGTAAGAGGATGAGCAGGTCCAGGTTGGGACGATGCTGAGTTTGTCTTAGAACATGCCATGTTGGAGGGTTCAGCAGGCATCTAGTCTGACAAAGTGTACCCTGAAGACTTCATGACTGTTGTTCTAGTTCCTACCTTCTCCCTCTCTGGCCTGCCTCCATCCCTGCCTCCCCTTTGCCTTACAAAAACCGAACCTCCAAAATAGTGAAAAATGCATTTGAAAGAGTCTCTCTGTTCATATGAAGTATTGTACATGTCTCTACCACCTCCTAGGCCACTCTGTGTTCTCCCTTCAAAGACCTGCAGGTGCACAGCTGCATTGCTTGCACATTCCGTAAATGACTGTTTATACAAACATTGTCAAACATTAGGATGAGCCCACTCCAAGCTCACTTTAATGCACATCCTGGAAGTGGAGTGGTGGGTTGGTCTGTAAGGCACTCTGTGTCTGCCCCCAAATCTAAAAACTATTATATAATTTTTCAGTTGCAGTGCAGTAAAGTTACCTTCCTTGACTTTATAACATTTTACAATGTACAAATTACAACTCTAATTTGTATCTCACAACAATCACCCCAGGTCTGTGGGAAAGATACTGTGCATTCCATTTTACTGATAAAGGAAATGAGGCTCAGAAGGCTTGTGACTTTTCCATCGTGGTAGATCTGGAACACGAACCCAGGTCTCTTCCTCTAAGCTCAATATTCTTTCTGTCCTAGGGTCTTGTCCCTCTTTGGGCAAGAAAAGCCAAGAAACCAAGGAGCTTGACAGGGTCTGGAATTAGATCTTCTAAGCAAACATGATATGATCTGACTTAGGGGATGTCAGCTTTCCCTACAGAAGTGAGCCTTCTCCACAGTGTCCCAGGTTATGGCATTGGTCAGAGGCTGTTGCATTTGTTTGCTGGGCCCTTTACTGAGGTTTTCTGGTTAGAGTGGGATCATTATGGGGAGTACTAATTCATATATATATATATGTATTTATACACACATATATGTATATAAAGTATATATATATATATATATAAACTTTCTGTTTTTATGCATAGGTATTGTTATTCCTTGTCACATCATATTTTTTTCCAGCTCAGTAGCTGGTGAAGCTCAAGTACCACCACTAAACCAAGGGTCAGATTTCATGTCTGAAACTGACAATGTAGTATGCAGCTTGGCAGCCCCTCACTTACAGCCTAGGTCAACAGGACCAGGGATCAGCAGAAGGAAGGACAGGGTAAAGTATCTCACTTTTCTTGGTTACTTGCTTGATGAGCCTTGGTGTGCCACCTGCCTGGCAGATAGTAGGCACTCATACCAAGAGAGTTTGAGAGAGGGTATATTATAAAAGGATATGCCATACATATTCGCTGGCAAACTCCATGTCCCCGGTGTTGTGATGGGAATGGTATAACCCAATGACCAGTCTCTTATAGGAGCTAGGAGGGAGAGGTAATGAAAATATGATTATAAAGGACTTTAGTGTAAGATAAAGGATGCTCAACGTAAAAAAGAAAAAAAAATGCAAGTAAAGACTCTTTACAAATCATCCCTAAGAGGCATTCTTTGAATAACTGATGGGTCATATTAAAGTCATTTGAAAGATACAGCACCAAGTTCCAGCATGAACGAATAGGGATATTCTCATGAGAATAAGTGACATTCTTGTTACTCATTCTGGGGAGAGATCCTCTTCTGTTTAGGAAACTGACAAGTGAGAGTGGCTATATTTCCCTGTCCAGTGGTTCCCTCTGAACCCTGGAGGTTGAGTATCACTTGGCAGGTGGGGGGATGCTGAGCCAGGAGTGACAGAACCAACATGTCTCTCTGCCTTTAGCTATGGGCCAGCTTTGTGACCTCATCCCAATTTCTCGTCAGTCCACTCTTCCCAGCAGATATGTCATCGGGGTACCTGAGAACAGCCTGGAGAAGGGAAGTGAACTGCAGTCACGGCAGCTTTAAAGCTTTAGCAGTGCTGTCCAAGAAGAGCCCCAGGGATGGAGAAGCACAAAGCCAGCTGGGTTCCCTGTCACGTCTCCCTGAAGCCCTTTTGGGTTGACACGGAGCTGGGCAGCAGCAGGAGACAGGCCTGTGGTCCTTCGCAGCCCATGGTCTATGCTCAGGAGCCCCTGCTGCCTTTTGAAATTCCAAACCATACCCTCTCCAAGAGGGTGGCTGCTGTTCCTACAATGTGTACTATGATGTAGCTTTGTCAGAATCAGTTGGGGAATCCTTCATTTGTTGGGAGGCAGTGTGGCTTTGTGAAAAGAGCCCAAACTGGCACCAGAAGTTCCTAGGTTCAGAGCCTGTTGCTGGCTGAGTGACACTGAGCTAGCCAGTTTAGCTGTTCAGAGTAGTTTCTACATTGCTAAGACAGGAATGAAATGATTGTATATGGAAAATTCCTACCTTAATGTTCAGCCGCAATCAGAACTCAAAAGTAGCCGTTATTATAGTTAGTATTGCTATTGCTGTCGATGGGGATGGACGAAGGTAACTCTCCCTTTCACCCTGCCCCAGACTCCGTAGTGGAACTCGCTCCCTGCCTTTCCCTAATGCGCTCCCCTGCCCCGCCCCCAACCCACAGCACACTCTCACTGCTGGACTCCCCTTGACAGTTCCTCGAAGGTGCTGTTGATGCTTGTCCCCTTTATAAAGACGGTCCATCAGCTCCCTGAACGTATGGCGGCACACCCTGCCAGCCTGCCTGAGACACTCCCAAACGTAGATGTTGCCACTCGTTCCCCCCTAACCCTTTCCCCAGGCTCCATCTAAAGCCATAAAGAGTGTGGGCTGGAAGACTTTTTGGCCAGGCTGCAGATGGTTTTAATAATGATAATAATGATAAAAATGTCATAATAGATACTAATTACAGAATATCTGCTATGTGATTAGGTGTTTTCCCTTTTCATTTCATTGAATCCTTATTGTAACTCTTTTGGACTCTAAGACCATGTTTGTTCCATTAAATGTTGAGCAAACCTGGGGGCCCAATCATCCTGCCTACCTCCTACACCATTCATTCTTAAGGATTCCCAAGGCCTAGAGTTTCAGATCATTTATTCATTTGGAATCAGCTAAGGAACCACACAAGACAACTAGTCTGATGGTCACAACTGGTTTCTTTTCTCCATCAATCAACACCCCACAGCTGATTGGACAAGCTGGGAGTGTTCTATAAATAATAAAATGTGTCTTATTATGGGGAATTTCCAAAGGGAATTTTGAAGAAGGGGTATGTGGGAGAGGAGAAGATGGGAATGGAGAACTCTAATGTGCCGGATACCAAACACTGGGGTCAGACCCTTCTTGTCATCTGATGGTCACACTGTCATGACACAGTCTCTCTTTACACATACATATATACACACACACTCACACACACACACAAACACACGCAAACACATACATACACATTTTCTGCTGGTTCAGCATCCTCTAGAAGGCAAGATGTAGGGCCTGCTTTCCCCAGATCGCCTGATCTCTCTTCTCATCTCCATTAGGCGTGCAGACGCTGCAGACCTCCTTCTCCAAATTTCTCCCAGTGCCTCTTTCTGTCCGAGTCCTGTTCCGTGCCTGGCTTTTCTTCTCTTTGCTTTGAAGAGTGGGGACCCTGCTTTGTAGGATAACAAATAGAACTGTCAAACACATCAGTGCTGCCGCCTGCAAAGATAAATGGGGCGACAAGTGGAGCAACCTCTGTGGATCCCGGGGCCCCAGCAGGAGCCAACACTGTGACAGATGGGGGGACAAGCAGCGCTGACACAATTGGGTCGCGTGAATGTTGAGGGGTGAGGGTGGTGTCTGCTCCTCCGTTGGCTCCCCTCCCCCTCTACCATGCATGTACTATGTTGCTGGAGATTATAAAGAGATAGCAGGCAGGTCACCACTCCTCACCAGCCTTGTGCATCTTCCCGTCAGCGGCACAGGGCAAGGAAGCAGGATGTCTGCAGAGCACCCTGCCGTCTTGGGGTGACAGCTGAGTTACGTGCAAAGAAATCCAGTCCTGGGCAAAGACCAGGACAAAGTTTGTCTTTAACCCTGAACCTCATCTTTATCCAGGCCTGCCCTGCTTGTTGACACTTTCTCATCAGTCCTTCCAGCAGGCTAAACGCATCTCTGGTTCTCACCCAGGAACCCCTCCCAGGCCTTGCCAATCAGCCCGTGCAATGGATCTCTCCACTCTTTCCTCTTATATCAAAATTGCACCCTCTGTGTCCTGTTTCATTAGGCTTCGGTAGGATGTCCCACTGATGGCTCCCAAACTGCCCTCCTTTCTAAACAGGGTACACATCAGCACATTCCCAGGGAAGGGCTGGCCTGGGCAGGGTGTTTCGGAGTCCCTGATTGAGGATGGCCCACAGGATTGGAAACTCCACTCCAAAGGGATCCAAATATCTCATAGTATTTTGGGACAGAAATTTTGGGTGGTAATTTTTCACTTCCAATCTCCTTTTTTATTCTGCCTAAAGAGAAGCTTTCTTTTACTCATGGGTGCTGTTCTGAGTCAGGGTCTTCTCTGGGTCTCTGCCTTCAATATCCACTGCTAATGGGCCACCTGGGCCCATACAGTCAGTTCAACTCATTAAACATGTAGTGAGACTGCCTTGGTTCAAAGCCTGGGTCCACCTGGGCAAAATAAACCCTGTAGCTCAGTTTCTGTAAAGCAATATGCTGACTGCTATGAGTAGGGGGAGGCAGAGGGATGGCTCCAAAGATAAATAAGCTGTGGCTTGTTTCATTTTGGACTCACGACTTAGTTGAGAAGAAAGACATGTATGAGTAACTTTAGTAAGAGTTCAGCCATGAAAAAGAGCTAAAGGGGCAGAATGAGAACAGGAGGAGGAAGACTAATCTTGACTTGAGAGGAACAAGGACATCCTCAAGGAACAGGTGGGGTTAGGTAGGGCTCTGAAGGATGAAGAGGATCTGGACAGGATGAAATGGTGGGAAAAAGACTCTAAATAGAGGGAGATAGAGGGAGGAATATGGATTCAGACAGATGGGAGATGCAGAGTGTTCTGGGGTCTGGACTTGGTCAAACATGACCGGGGCACATGAAAAGTGTGTGTGTGGGGGTGTGGGTGTGTGGGTGTGTGTGTGTGTGAGTGAGAGAGAGAGAGAGAGAGAGAAAGAGAGAGAGAGACAGAATGTTTGGTTGGGAGAAAAGATTGGGCACAGCCTTAGGAGTCTGGATTTCATTCTGTATTCAGCTTTGGAAGGGGAGACAGAATGATTCTTTACTTTCCATCTCATCTCTCATTGCAAAATTCTCAATGGAATTGGATGCTGCTCTTAGTAATGTGTAAGGAAATAATCATCACACAGTTCTCTTGGATGCTCCAAAAAACTGGGGGTGATGGGCAGTAGGGAAAGAAGGGACAGGGGAGAGGCCAGTACAGAGTGCCTTTGTGTAGAACGAATGAGCTTGTGCCAATTACTGAACCTTTTTCAGCCCCAGTTTCCCTGTCTTAAATAGGGATAACATATAATACCTGGCCTAACACGGGGATAATAATACTTCCCCCGTAGGGCTGTTATGAGGCTCATGGAGGAAATGTATGTAAAGTGTCTAGCACAGTATACCTCAATACCTGCTGGCTATTATGATGATTGTCCCCCTGCCCCCTGATCTATTTTAGCAGGCAAGAGCTCTCAGACTCTGTTAATGGGCAGCTGTATAAAAGAAGCACGTGGTTTGTCCACAGGAATGATGCTGCTGAGGGATGCTCAAAGTCTAGATGATGAGGAAACTTAACACGATCAATATCCCTTTTGGAAAAGATTATATGCTATACTAGGCAGCAAATAGACCATTGAAACTGGATTTGGAAAGCATTTGTGGAGTCTATTAGAGATGGTTAAACATAGAGAAAAATAAAGAGTAGATTACACACATGCAGCCTGTTAGCACTCTTTCTCTTTGTGTGCCCTTTTCTCTCCCTCCCCCTCTCCTTCCCCATTTTCAGGTTTAGGTAAGTAGGACCGATCAAATAACTCTTCTAAGAGAAGTTCAAGGAGAAAACGGCATGGCCTCATGGCCGTGTAGATCTAGCTATTTAGAGTGTGTGAAATTTTAGGAGCCGAACAGGAAGTGATGCTTCTATTTACAGTGGGCAGTGGACGAGTTCTTCCTGATTAAGAAGTTGATGGGTTTTCCAGGAATAACTGAAATCTTTCGGTTAGCTTTTTAAGGTTACTAGTGAGCAATTTAGTGCACTGGAGCAGGAATTTCGTGTTCTCTAGTGGCTTGAAATAATTAGATTATTTTGTGGAATGAATAAATGGGAAGTTAACTCACTGGCTCACTGGCCCGGATCAGTGTGGTAACATGATGTATTTCTTGTAAAGGTGAATACTCTAGAGTGTTGACCTTACAAATGATTGTTTTGACTCCCTCCCCTTTCTCATTTGTAATATGTTTTGGGTCATTTTGTGAGGGAGGCTGCCCAGTTGAGTGGGGAGAACGTGTGGACTTTGGGATGGCCAAATCTTGATTCAGTCTTTATGAGGTATGTGACCTTGGGCAAATCACTTAACATGCCAGACCCCACTTCCTAATCAGTAAAGGAGTGGTAATAATACTTAACCTTATATGAGAGGCATACGAATTAAGCCTGTCACTGAAAGGAAAGCGTCTAACACAGCTTCTAGCCCACATTGGGAACCCAAGAAGACATTAGGTTCCTTTTAGTCTTTCTCCTTACCATATTATCTTTAAATGATTAATGTTTATACCAAGGATAAACAGTCAGCACATTGATAAATTATGATTTTACTCATTTTTTAGCTTAGAAAGAACTTCTGTCTTGGTAAAATGCTTTAATGAAAATGTTTACTGAGCCTATGCTTTTGGGTGAAGGGAATGGGGTTTAGCATTTTGCTTTATGGCCACTAATGACCCAATTCAAGGCAAAACCTCTATCTTCAAACCAACCAATGATTACCTTAATATATAAAGTTTAAACAGAATCTTGATTAGGGAATTGGTTTTGCATTCTCTTCTGTTATGGCATTGTATACAGTGGACATTCTATAGTGCTTAGCTAAAACACAGAAAAGAAAAAAATCAACAACCAAGCAGCAGTTGGAGGTTGGAGGACCGTTGAAGTTTTGGTCAGTTGGTGATAGAAGTAGACATTGCTTTTCACAGATTTGCTGGTTTTAAATACTTGCAGACTACCCGGCCATGCTGGGTTCAAGTGACATAATTCAGCGGGGTCAGATGCAGATGGGTGCTCTGAGTTCCTGCTAGAACATTAGAGCATTAGAATTCTCGTTATGATTTATTCCAAGCTTCAAATCTGTATATCACTTATCCGCTGCATTGAACAAATTGCAAGTGATCACATTTAGGAACTATTGGTGGGAGGTTGGTGCCTCCTCCTCTTTAATAACACCTTGGGAGCTTACGGGGTTCAGTGATGTCCCTCACATCCATCCCACCTCCCTCCGCACAAATGAGCTCGGTTGGAGGTCAGGTTTATTGACATTTAAATGAGTATATTCGGCTCACTGTAGCGTGTATCTAAATGAACACTGCTTTGGTGCATTGAAACTCAATGATTTACTCTGCATCCAGGTGAAACAGGGGAATGTTGCAGCATTCAGGTGGGGATGAGGACATACAGAACACAAATCTTCCAGCCAAGAATTAATATATTGATTATATCATAGGTTATTTTGATATTGGGATGGGGGAACCTTAGGGATGTTCTACTGAGGCTAGAAAAGGAAAACAATAGTCAGAGAGGGGTTGGGGGTGGGGTGGAAATCAGGAGGAACGCCCTGGTGAGATTATTGACAAGACCAGTCAGTTTCTTCCTACAACGTCATGCTCCCTCTTAGGGGACAAAAGACAACCCATTTGGGCTTTGGTGACAGAGCTTAGAATTTCTGAGGTAAAATCATGGAAACCAAAGTTCATTCCCTGTAAATACCAGTGGTCAGTCATGGCAGACCTGCTTCCTTGACTCCAGCCATTCTTCCATTTCTCTGATATGCTCTAATACAGACTTCTCAAAAGAGTTGTCTCAACACATTGTTTCCATGTCTTTACCTCCCAGTCTGTCATCAACCTACTCAAGTCAAGCTTCTGACTCTACCAATTGATGGAACACAATTTTGCCAAGATTACAAATGACCTCCATGTTCCCACATCCAGTCACTTTCTTTTCTCATCTGGTTTTTTTGGCTGTGTCGGGTCTTAGTTGCCACACACAGGATCTTGGTTGTTGTGTGCGGCATCTTTTGTTGTGGCATAAAGGCTTCTCTCTAGTTGTGGCGTGCAGGTTTTCTCTCTCTACTTGTGGCTCCAGGGCACGTGGGCTCTGTAGTTTGTGGCACACAGGCTCTCTAGTTGAGGCACACGAGCTCAATAGTCATGGTGCATGGGCTTAGCTGCCCCTAGGCATGTGGGATCTTAGTTCCCCGACCAGGGATTGAAGCCGCATCCCCTGCATTGGAAGGCAGATTCTGTACCACTGGACCACAAGGGAAGTCCTCTCACCTTGTTTGACCTCAAAATATATTGGGGCAATCTTACTACCTCCTCCTTCTTGAAACATTTTCTTTTCTTGGTTTCTGTGAAAATTCTTTTTTTTCTGACTCTTCTCTGACCTCACTTGACCATGCCTCCCTGGTCTCCTTGGCTGGCTCTTTCTCTTCCACCTAACCTCTAAAAGTTGAGATTCTTCAAAGCTTGACCTTGGCTCCTCTGCTTTGTATCTCCAAAGTCTCCTACTCAGGATCCATGTATTTAAGAGCAACATTTACACTGATGTCTCCAATATTTGTATTTTTCTCTCTCACCATCTCTTCTGAGTTCTAAACTTATAAATCCAACTGTCTCCTTGACATTGCTACTTGCAGACATTTTCAACTGAGTAATTCCAGAAAGGTACCCTTGGTGCCTGTTTCCCAACTCCTGAACATCATATCCATCATCAAGTCCTGTCAACCCAAATTCTACAATATACTTTGCTATGTCCATTGCTATTCTTAGTCATAGCCTACATCATCTTCCAACTGGACTACTGCAGCTACCTCCTGATTGATTTTTCTTCTTTCAGTCTCACTTGGTATTACAGTTCATTCTGCCCATAGCAGCAGCTTCCCTGCTCAAAACCCTCCAAATTTCCACATTGCTTCTAGAACAAAACTTAAGTTCCTATCATGTGCAGGCCATGATTGCTCTGGCCCTTAGCTCTCCAATCTTTTCTTACTAGACTTTTCTCCTTATTTATCGTACTTTAGTCATGACACTCTTCTTTCAGTCCCTTGAACATATCGTACTCCCTTACACATCAGGGTTTTGCATATGCTGTCCCCTTTGCCTGGAATGGTAATTTACATCACTAACTCAATGGCATTTACTGTAGACCAGGCCAGTTCTAAGTGCTTTTCATGGATTAACACATTAAATTCTCATATCACACACATGAGATAGGATCTGTTATTCTTCTGTTTAACTGATGAGGAAATTGATTCACAATTTTTCATCTGAATGTTCTTTCCCCATTTTCATGTGACAGCTCTCTCTTGCTTTTTAGATCTTAGCTTAAGTATCACTCTTCAAGGATGCTTTCTTGGACTCCCCTATCTAAAATGCTAATTTCAATCTCAGTCTTTAGTTTTGACTTTTATAGCATTAATTATAACTTGCAATTTTTTTGTTTACTTGAATTTTTGTCTGTATGGACTGGGATTAGGTCTTTCTCACTCATTGCTATATTCTCATGGCTCAGAATGGCAGCTGACTCCTAAATCTTTGTTGAACAAATGAATGAGGGAATGAATGACCACATTCCATGAAATTTAGTCAATGACCCAGGGAGAGGGAAGGGGAAGGGGTGGGACAGTATACTGTATAGAGCCACCAAATGAGCCATAGATGTGTTGTCCTTGTCCACATGACTTGTTCCATTCCATCCTAGTTTTCCTGAAACAACAACAACAAAGCAAAGCAAACAACCAAATTGAGTGAGAAAGAGTTTAAAGAGGAGAAGACTGGTTACTCATATATATATTTCTGATCATAGCCTAAGCACTAAAGTAATAAAGACCTACTGTGTACTCACTCAGTGGGAGAAATGGCATAGACAAAAACATGGAAGCAGGAATCAGAGTTTGAAAGAGTGACTATAGTGGCCTGTCTGGGGTAGAGGGTTTGAGTGGGAGTGCAGTGAAAGATAACTTCAGGAAGTTGGGTTGGGGCCCTGAACACTGGCTTAGGGAGTGTGGATGTGAATCACTGAAGGTGAAAAACCACTGAAAATCTTTGTACCAGTAGTTTTGGAATTACCAAGAATCATGAAACCCTCAACATATTATAGACATTAAATTTGTGGTCTAAATGCCTTACTGTTATGTAAGTTATAAGAAGTGTATAAGTTATAAGAATGTATTTTCTCTATGTTACTCACTGTCCCATCTATGAGGACCCACAGTTTCAGTGCCACTAAAGCTATGTTATATGAAGTTAGCATGTAAGTGATCTTGTAGCTAATTGTGTTTCTGCTTTTGCTAGGGCTAAAAAGAATCTGGACATCATTTAAATGATTTAAATAATTGTGCAGGGCTTTTTGTCTTGCCTTTCTATTATCACTCCCTGGCTTCATTTACTGTTAGATATTGATTATGTTAATGTTGTTTTCTTTATTTTTATTATTCTGTATTTTGCATATTTTATAATTTCCCACAAATCTTTTTTGGTATAAGCGGGTTAATATATACACAAAAGAAAGTTTTCATGGGCTTAGAAATGTTTTTTTGGGGTGAATTATTCTTGCTTCACTAGCACAAAGGTGACAGTATTTATTTAACATGGAATTAGTGTAGGGGTAATTGTTTGTATCTTTTCCTTTAAACCAACTTCCTTTACCCTTGTGAGTCATTTGGTACTCAAAAGGACCAAACAGAATTAATGGAGAGAAAACACTGGTGTAGTAATGACCCTGCCTTAAATTTCATGGGACCTGATGTAAAGAGTACTAAGAGTTCCGGGGGAGTAGCTGTCTAATCTTAAAAAAATAATTAAGTGCCTATAGAGGAGGCTAGGTCTCAACTTGACATTCTACATCTCGCATGGGCATCTGTTCAGAGGTTTGACATGCCCAGATACTAGCATTTCCATTTCCAATTTCCCTCTTTTTTTCTTCCCCATTTCAAAGGATGATTAGATTTTTTAATTAATTAATTAATCAATTTATTTATTTATTTATTTTTGGCTGCATTGGGTCTTTGCTGCTGCTTGCAGGCTTTTCTCTAGTTGCGTCAAGTGGGGGCTACTCTTCATCGTGGTGTGCAGGCTTCTCATTGCGGTGGCTTCTCTTGTTAAGGAGCACGAGCTCTAGGTGTGCGGGCTTCAGTAGTTGTGGCACATGGGCTCAGTAGCTGTGGCTCATGGGCTCTAGAGCACAGGCTCAGTAGTTTGTGGCGCACAGGCTTAGTTGCTCCACGGCATGTGGGATCTTCCCAGACCAGGGCTCAAACCCGTGTCCCCTGCCATTGGCAGGCAGATTCTTAACCGCTGTGCCACCAGGGAAGTCCCAGATGATTAGATTATATTCAGATCTCTAAGTGTAGTCCAGGGATCCTTGGGAGGTCCATAAGACCTACCAATGGGTCCAAGAAATCAAAACTATGTTCAAAATAATATTAACACATTATTTGCTTTTTCCACTTCCATATTCTCATGATGTACAGTAGAGTTTTCCAGAGGCTATGTGGTATGATATCTCAAGAGACTTAATGCAGGAGCAGATATGAGATTCTAGTTACTTCCTTTCAAGCAGGCATTAAAGATATTTGAAAAAATGCAAAACAGTGTCATTCTTTTCATGAAAATTCTTTTTATTTGAAAAATATAATTTAAAAATATGTTATTTATGTTAACATGTGGGTTTATTACAATAATATTTAAATGAATGAATAAATCAATATTTTAAACATTTCTTGTTTAAAATTTTGAATATGGTAAATATTGTGAGCATTAACAATTCTTATGGAAAATGTAAAAGAGTTTGCATTAAACAAAAGCCCTTGGGGATCCTTAATAAATTTTTAAGAATGTAAATGGATCCAGATGCCCAGAAGTTTGGGAATTAACACATCAAAATGACTAGCATACCAGTAGTAACTTTTCCTTTGTCAAGGGAGGAACACTGAAGAATTAAAGAAATAGAACACCCAGGTGATATTGGTGAGGACAGTAGAGGGGGGACGGGCTCAGAGTAGACAATGCTCTTGGAGGGCGGAGACTGGGACCTGCCCAAGTCCTCTTTGTCTTCCCTGTGTCCAGCATTATACCTAGCACACAAGAGTGGCTCAATACAATCTGAATATTGAACAGACTAATGAATAAATGATAAAACACAGTTCATCCTCGTGAAAAGTGCATTTGACATGGTGTACAAGGTCTAATTAGGGCCAGGCCTGCCATCTGCAATTGAGATGAGCTTTTATTAAATTTTCAATTTATCCATTTATTCAATGGTTATTTATTGAGCATCTATTATGTGCCAACTGCTATGTCTAAGTCATATTACATCTTCAATTTTCTCTTGTCTGAAAAGGAAGCTCAAATAATCTACGAAAACCCTTCTAGCAATGTCTTCCTCTGGATAATACAAGAACTCTCTCTTTGTCTCTCTTAGATAAGCTAACACAAAAAAGAAGATAACTTTCCTCAGGCAAAAAGCATTGTCTGCTTTAAGTGCTACTGCAGAAACTTAAGAGGCAGATGGTCCACAACTGCCTTGGCGTTTTACAGATGGAAATGGTCAAGTTTGGAAATGAAAAGAATTTAAAGCATGAAATCAGCTAGCTCAATCTTATTTTCTGGATTTACTCAATATTAAACTCCAACTGAATAATTTCAATTCAGGGAATTTGGAAACCCTACCAGTGTCTCCTCGTTAGCAGAAAGATGATGATCAGAAGTCTTTTGTGAGAGATTTTGTGCAGTGAATGCAAGCCAGGAAACTGTGTCATTGGTCTACATGGGCCATGATTTTGGAAAGAATGAATGCCCCCTTTCCTTTAATCACTTGTCCACAAGTTCCATTGTGGCTGGCAAAGTCTTAAGTGTTCAAGCTCCACATGCCTGTTTCTTGGAGACTTGTATGAACAGATTCCCACCTGTATTTGTCAGTTTTCATTAGGTTATGTTACAGTAACAAGAAACCCCTACATCTCAGTGGCTTACAACAAAAATTTATTTCTTGATTACATTTCGTATTGGCTGTGGGTTGGAATAGCACTGCTTCTGCTCCAAATATCTTCTTCCTTTAAGAATCTAGGTTGAAGAAACAGCCACCATTTGGGATAACTGTTACTATGGAAAATGAAAAAGAGATATGGACGAATCACACACTAGTATGTAGAATGTGGCATTCGGTTCACATTCAGTTGGCCAAAGCAATTCTCATGTAGCTTGCAGTCATTGGGGGCAGGGGAGTTACTCCTCTCACAGGGAGTTTCTGAAATCGCTTGGCAGTGGGCAGGGATGTATATCTCTCTTACAAAAGGGAGAGTGAACAATTGAGAACAATAATACAATCTAGCACACCATTCTTTGCAAGATATTTTATAAATGAATTGCTTTCTCTATCCAGTTTATTTTATTTTATGATATCTAAGAAGGAAAGAGGATCTTCCTGGAGTTCATGAACTTCCAAGATATGCTTATGGGCCTATTAGAGCACAGTTTCTTAGCATCAGAGGTGAGTCTTGGTTTCTCTGCCATGGACTTGGAAAAATACAGGAAAATGAAAGAACACAGCCCTTCACCAAATAGAAGCAAAATAAACACATCCTCACTGAGAGCAGTGCCCCCCTTGTCCCTGGCATTCTATGATTGACAGAAGCAGTGAAGAAGAGATCTGGCTACTATGCATTTTCTCCTTCATCTCTGTTCCTACCTTGTAGAAACCCCACATGTCTAACCTCTGACCTGAGAGTAGAAGCAGAGGCAATGCCCTGTCTTTGAACTCCACAAATGAAAATTCAAGAAAAACGCCTGGAAATGCAAAATGTACTCCTTATCCCCCCTTCCCCCCACCAATTCTCTAATCTCTCCTCTGCTGCTTTAATTTGGGCCATTAACACTTTGCACCTGGACTATTATAATAGTTTCCTAATTGGTTTCTCTGCCTTCACATTTACACTCTGGTAATCTCTTCTCCACTTGAGTGATCGCTCTAAAGTATACACTAAACCATGTTACCGCCCTGTAAAATTATTCCCCAGTGCCTAGTTCCTTGAGCCACAATTTCATTACCCGAAAAATGGGAAAATAATATCTACTTTGTAGGGATGAGTGTGAGGGTAAAAGGAAATAATACAGGCAAAGTGCCTGACATGCTATCTTAATAAATGGCAGCTAATGACGACTATTATGATAAAAATCAGAATCCTTTTACAAGCCCTACTAAGCCTTCCAGATTGGGCTGCTAGCAACCAAAGCAACTGTATTTGGCTCCACATTCCCACCCCACCATCCCTACCCACAGCCTCTGCTCTAGCTTTGCCGAACGACACTCAGTTCCTTAATCGGCCACCCTGTTGTTCAGCTTCATGCCACTGCGCTGTGCCATGTCTGGAATGCTTTTCCTCATTCAGTTCACTCAGGTCCCACTGCTTAGGATGCAGATGCAAAAGTGCCTCACAGCCTGTGTTGCGCCTGTCCCTCCAGGAGAATGAACCGTTCCGTGCACTGGTGCACCTGAATCGCTGTATTGTCCTCTTCTGTGTTCTTGTTTGTCTCTTCTGCTAGACTGTGATTCCTCTGAGGGCAAAGACTCTGTCTTAGTTATCTCTCCAAATGGCCCCATTGCCTGGCATGTACCAGGTACTCAAAGAAATGACAGACTGCAGGAGGGGTTTGAATGAAAGATAGGTTATAATCAAGCAAAGACCATGCTAAAATATTAAGCTTGGAGTGGGAAACCAGAGAATAGGTCTATATCTTCTACTGTGAAGGGGCTCAACACAGCCTTGGGTAAAAGTGGCTTTGGTACGTATGCCTTTAGGAAGATAAATTTATCATGAAAAAAAAAATCCTGAGTTAAAAAAGACCTCCAGATGGGCTTTTTCTTGATATAGTAAGTAAGTCCTTTATAGATCCACTCCTTAGCATCCTAAATCTTGAGATGTCACGCTGCTCCCGGGGTTAGCCAGTTGCCTCAGGCTGAGTAGGCGTGCAAGGATAAGATTAAACAAGTAATTCTGTTGGGCTGCTGCACACACCATTGTTTAGCTAGAAAGATTAAATTCCGATTCAAGCCTCTCAACGAGTTTAATAAATGCTTCCAGTGCATAGAACCCTGTGTGAGGCAGGAAGGAACAAAGCCATTCCCTGGGAGTGACACATTTATTAACCTCCCTGAGTAATGCAAGCCTGACACCTAGGATGCTGGTCAGGCAGTGGGTGGACCTGGCAAACACAGATGAATAAGACCTCCCTGCAGCGCACCTGTTCTTCTGTGACACAGCGTCGCTTGGAGGACAGGGCTCCTGTTTCAGCATTGGGCAGACCTGGGTTCAAATACCAGCTCTGTTGCTTTGAAACTCCTTACCTCCGATATGCCACTTGTTACTCTCTGCATCCCAGTCTTCTCAGCAGGTGCCATTTATGGGGAGCCTTTTATGTGCTGGCAATGTCATTTGTCTGCTTTAAGCTTGTTATTTTAAAACACACATAACATGAAATTTGCCCTTTTAGCCATTTTTAAGTGTGCAGGTCAGTGGCATTAAGTATATTCACAATGCATCTGCTTTAATCTGATGTAACTCTGTGAGGAAGGTATCATTACCCCCTTCCTTTCACAGATAAGGAAACTGAGGCTCTAAGAAGTTAAGTAATGATGATTCTTATAAGATTCTTGGAGCTAAATATAAGGAAGCTACTATTATGATTTTCCTTTCAGGACACAGGCCAGAAGACACTATTTAGACCATTAGAGAGGGAAAGAAGAGTGGAAGTTCTAGATTCCTTAATTTTTCTTTTTGTTTTTAATTTAGAGAATACCTCATTAGTTTCTGTAATCAAACCCATGTAGATAAGACCTTTCATATTTAATACAGTGCCTTACCCCAGTACAAATGGAAAAAAATGTTTAACATTTCTAAACCAATATGGCTGTTAATTTCTGCACAATGCCAACGCAACACGGTACAACTGGAATAATTTTCCAAAGTTGACAGCACAGCTAAAATTTCCAAAGATTCAAGTTATATATATGTGTATATGTGTATTTATTTACTTATATAAAAAGACCAATAGCAGTATGTCATGCATCAAGAGCAGTAACAGCTTTTCCAGGTTCTGCAGGCATCTGAACAAAATTAGAGAGACATCCAGCGCACTCCATTAAAAGAAAAAAAGGTGAAAAACAAAACGTCAGAAAACAGCAAAGTTCCGTTACTGGTAGGGTACCTGGTACCATTTTTTTTATTAGCTTCTCAATCACCATATGGAAAGAAAACCTTCCAGAATAACGTCATTATAAACAGATCTGATAAAGCACAGTCACTGCTACGTATCATAAAGCAGGTACAAGATATTTTACATTCAAGGAGGTATGATACAGTCCTGTTAGATTCCTTAATTTTTCTGACGCATTAGCAAAAGTGCCAGCCTCAGCCAATGGAGGGAGTGAAAACAGGCAGCACCTGGGCAGATGGGCGTCCAGGCCCCAGCTTTGGTGCCGACCTCGAGGGCTGACCCACTCCAGCCATAGCCCGGGGAAGGGGTGGGTGAGGAAGGAAACGAGTTAAGTCTGTCTTCAGACGCGTCTGTATTGATTCTGTCAGTTGCTTGCTGCTTGCTGACAGGAGATAGATGGCTCATAACCCAGCTGGGCACAGCACATTATGTCCTCGTCTGGGGCTCCTAAATCATTTCGAAATTTTAAATTCCCCAATCAATATTTTATGGCGAGCACGAGACAGTGATCAGGCCCACTTCTCTCCAGGGCGTGTGCTCGCACACGGGGACCTGGTGGAGGCGAATGGCTGGAGGGGTTGGCCCTGCTTGGGGAGGACTGTGGGCTTGGTTCTCACGAGGGTGGTCATCTAGGCAGGCCAGGACCAGGGGGCCCTTGCAAGTCAGGTGTCCCCAGGGTCCACCTTTAAAGGAGAAGAAGCCTGAGGACAAGAGATGGGGAGGTTGATCAGCTCTTAGGAAAACTGAGACCAGAACTCAGGTCTTCTGACTTCCAGCCCAAAGCTCTTTCTGAAAGCATGCCTAGCAGAGTGCCTATTACATAGCAGATACTCAACAAATATTTGTCCAGTGTTGAACAAACGTTAAAACTCACAAAGAGCCAAAGTTTGGGCCAAATAAGGTTTTGTACTTATTAAGCACTGACTAAGTGTCAGCCTCTGTTCTAAGTTCTATACTCGTAAAATATCAGTGTGCACTCACCATCCCATGAAGCAGGGACTGTCACTTTCCTCATTTTACATACAGCAAAACTGAGGCTCTGAGAGCTAAGTGGCTTGCCCAAGGTCACACGGCTGGTAAGTAAGAAGGAACCTGCATTGAAAGCCAGGCATTCGGGCTCTAGGCCCTGTGCCTTAGCCACTGTGCTATGTTGGTGCCCCACATAGATAGGGTTTGCTGTTCCCCAGTTGTGTTTAGACCCATAACCAATACACATCTGTGTTTCATCATATGGAAAAGACAGAAAAAAAAAGGACTTTGGTTTTGTAACCAGCTAGTGGCTCAGAAGGTAAGCAATCCTGTAAGCAATCATCTCTCAAATATGAGACCTTCAGAGATGCTGAAAGCGAGGGCCAGACTTGAGAATGTTTAGAGGAAGCAGCAGCTGGATGGGAGGACAGGACCTGGCTCCCCGAGGCTTATAGCGGGAAGTAGGTGCTTGACAAAGACATTTTTGATGAGTCTGGCAATGAGCAGGCCTGTTTAAGTGCTGCAAAGAAGAAAGAAAGGAAAAAAAAATCCTCACCTGTTACACTGGCTCACAAAGCCTTCCCCACTGGGTCTGATCCCTTCCTGACTTTTTCTCCTTCCCTTCCTCTTGTCACTCACCCCAACCCACTGTGTTGCAGGTTCCTGCACAGGCCCTGCCTCACCATCAGTTGTCCCCTTGGCCTGAAATACTTGTCCAAATGGTTGTCCCATGGCTGGCTCCTTCCTGTGTTGGAGACTTCAGTTGAAAACACCACCTGTGCAGAGAGGCCTTCCCCTGCTCACCCAGTCGAAACTGCCCATTAGGCCAGAAGCTCCATGAGAGCAGGATCCTTCATGCTGATGTCTAGGACAGTGCCTGACACGAGGCAGGTGATGAGTAAATATCAACTAAATGAAAGAAAGGTAAATCCTTAGAAGGAGGCCCCTCAGATGTCAGGCAGAGCACACTGAAAGTAGGAGAGTGGAGTAGGACGGGAAATCATAAAATAGTTTCATGTCTGTGAATGCCCATCTCCTGGGTCGGGGATCTCACCCTCCACCTCCCAGGGAAGTTCATGCTACTTTCTGATGGTTGCAAAGTTCTTCCTTATTTGGGCATGAAACCTGACTCTGTCGCTTCTACCCATTCACTGGTCTTGATTCAAATCCTGGGGCCCCTGAAAGCTGTGCTCCATCCGTGGAAAGCTCCTGAGACACAGAGAGCCCCGCCGTGCTGGGCAGTCTGTGCAGGTCAGGAAACAGAGGGAATAATTGTCAGGTCTGAGCTGCAGGGATTTTATGATACACTGTGTACAGTTTTCGCTGTCAGAAGTAGCTTGCTTTTCCAAGAGAACACGCAGGGAATTCTGGGTCAACATTCTTGAGTCCTCTGAGAGCAGTAGAAGGTTTTGTCAAGAGCCAGGAAGGAAAGCCAAGAACTTGGCTGTCTTCCTTTTAAAGGGTCCTGTTACAAATGCAGGGAATAATCATGCTCTCGTCCACTTCCATGTTGTTTGATACATTGCAAAGCCCTTTTGGGCATATTATAGAATGTTCTCATCAATCTTACAAGATATCTCAGACAGGTATCACTGCCTCTGGAGAAGGAAGGACTTGCCTAAGACACTCTGCCTCTGACTTCAGGTCTATCTGTGATTACAGTGCTGTGCTTCTCAAAACTAAGCGTGTGTAAAAGTCACTTGGAAAGTTTGCTAAAACACAGATTCCCAGAGATTCTGATCCCACAGGCCTGGGGTGGGGCCTGGGTCTAACAAGCACTCAGGTGTTCCTGATGCTGGGCAGCATTGGTCCAGATAACTTCACCCTCCCCGGGTGGCTGTGAGTGGCTTCACACCACTGTCTCTCTGGTAAATAACAGGTAACTGTGGAAAGTGTGTTGCATACGGTATCTCATGTGATCTCACAATGACCCATGAGATAGCTATGTTTATCAGTCCCATTTTGTAGATGAGAAACTGAACGTTCAGAGCGGTCAAGTAACTTGCCCAAAGTCCCTCCTTTGGTAAGTGGCTGAGTTTGAGTTTTGTTGGACTTCAGAGCAATGGATTTAACCACAACGCCATGCTCCTTCTTGGAAGTGGGAGGGGTTTCTGGCTAACTGGGTCTTCTGTCCTCATTGGGAGAAGGGTCCTGCTTCCCACTGGGCACTAAGATGAAAGCTGAGGTCCCTTGAGTTGAGAAAAGAGCCCAACTTCTTTCCAGGGGTCAGAGCTATCATGACAGCTGGGTGCTCTCTACACTACCCTAGTTTATAAGGCATCAGATCCTACCCACAGGATCACTTTATACTTCTGCTAAGATCCAAATGCCATTGTCCAGGGCGAAGCAACCCTGGGCAATATTGCCAAACAGGTCTGTTGTGGGAACCTCCAACCCTGCGTGTTCCTGCTTGATGCTCCTCCCTGCTCTCCCCAGTAGCACTTGGGAGCTTTCCTGCTTTTTGATCTTTAAATAGAATAAGAGCTATTAAAGTCTCAAAATGGAAAGGTTAGCAACTTCATGAATAACCCCTCCCACAGGTCTTTGCATTTTGAAGAGGATTGAGAGAGAAAAGCAGTGATTAACGAACAGAATTCATTTCTAAATGTTGCATTTCCGACATCACAGTGGGTAGGCAGGACTGATGATTTGGGACAGGGGGCTTCCTCTCTTTCTTCCCTGTACGCGGACTTCATGGCACCAAGCACAGCTGCTGTCCCATAATTATAGTGGGGTTGCCTGTTTCATGACTGCTTTCCCACTGGACTATAAGCTCCATAAGGAATAGAGATTTCCTCTGCTTTGCTCTCATCGTTGCTCAAAACCAAGACCTGTGGTGGGTTTGAAGTTCAGTCACTCCTCAGACATGTTAACTGTGATATTGTTTTTCTGTACCTGTCATTAGCCATCATTTTTTTGCTATTGTGGAAAGTCTTATTCTTTTTTCTTTATTTTTTTTATTTACAGTTTTTTTTTACATCTTTATTGGAGTATAATTGCTTTACAATAGTGTGTTAGTTTCTGCTTTATAACAAAGTGAATCAGTTATACATATGTCCCCATATCTCGTCCCTCTTGTGTCTCCCTCCCTCCCACCCTCCCTATCCCTCCCCTCCAGGTGGTCACAAAGCACAGAGCTGATCCACCTGTGCTATGCGGCTGCTTCCCACTAGCTATCTACCTTACGTTTGGTAGTGTATATATGTCCATGCCTGTCTCTTGCTTTGTCACTACTTACCCTTCCCCCTCCCCATATCCTCAAGTCCATTCTCTAGTAGGTCTGTGTCTTTATTCCTGTCTTACCCCTAGGTTCTTCATGACATTTTTTTCGCTTAAATTCCATATATATGTGTTACCATACGGTATTTGTCTTTCTCTTTCTGACTTACTTCACTCTGTATGACAGACTCTAGGTCTATCCACCTCATTACAAATAGCTCAATTTCATTTCTTTTTATGGCTGAGTAATATTCCATTGTATATATGTGCCACATCTTCTTTATCCATTCATCTGATGATGGACACTTAGGTTGTTTCCATCTCCTGGCTATTGTAAATAGAGCTGCAATGAACATTGTGGTGCATGACTCTTTTTTGAATTATGGTTTTCTCAGGGTACATGCCCAGTAGTGGGATTGCTGGGTCATATGGTAGTTCTATTTGTAGATTTTTAAGGAACCTCCATACTGTTCTCCATAGTGGCTGAACAATTCACATTCCCACCAGGAGTGCAAGAGTGTTCCCTTTTCTCCATACCCTCTCCAGCATTTATTGTTTCTAGATTTTTTGATGATGGCCATTCTGACTGGTGTGAGATGATATCTCATTGTAGTTTTGATTTGTATTTCTCTAGTGATTAATCATGTTGAGCATTCTTTCATGTGTTTGTTGGAAGTCTGTATATCTTCTTTGGAGAAATGTCTATTTAGGTCTTCTGCCCATTTTTGGATTGGGTTGTTTGTTTTTTTGTTATTGAGCTGCATGAGCTGCTTATAAATTTTGGAGATTAATCCTTTGTCAGTTGCTTCATTTGCAAATATTTTCTCCTATTCTGAGGGTTGTCTTTTGGTCTTGTTTATGGTTTCCTTTGCTGTGCAAAAGCTTTGAAGTTTCATTAGGTCCCATTTGTTTTTTGTTTTTCTTTCCATTTCTCTAGGAGGTGGGTCAAAAAGGATCTTGCTGTGATTTATGTCATAGAGTGTTCTGCCTATGTTTTCCTCTAAGAGTTTGATAGTATCTGGCCTTACATTTAGGTCTTTATTCCATTTTGAGCTTATTTTTGTGTATGGTGATAGGGAGTGATCTAACCTCATACTTTTACATGTACCTGTCCAGTTTTCCCAGCACCACTTATTGAAGAGGCTGTCCTTTCTCCACCGTACATTCCTGCCTCCTTTATCAAAGATAAGGTGACCGTATGTGCGTGGGTTTATCTCTGGGCTTTCTATCTTGTTCCATTGATTTATATTTCTGTTTTTGTGCCAGTACCATACTGTCTTGATTACTATAGTTTTGTAGTATAGTCTGAAGTCAGGGAGCCTGATTCCTCCAGCTCCGTTTTTCGTTCTCAACATTGCTTTGGCTATTCGAGGTCTTTTGTGTTTCCATACAAATTGCGAAATTTTTTCTTCTAGTTCTCTGAAAAATGCCAGTGGTAGTTTGATAGGGATTGCATTGAATCTGTAGATTGCTTTGGGTAGTAGAGTCATTTTCACAATGTTGATTCTTCCAATCCAAGAACATGGTATATCTCTCCATCTATTTGTATTATCTTTAATTTCTTTCATCACTGTCTTATAATTTTCTGCATACAGGTCTTTTGTCTCCTTAGGTAGGTTTATTCCTAGATATTTTAGTCTTTTTGTTGCAGTGGTAAATGGGAGTGTTTTCTTGATTTCACTTTCAGATTTTTCATCATTAGTGTATAGGAATGCAAGAGATTTCTGTGCATTAATTTTGTATCCTGCTACTTTACCAAATTCATTGATTAGCTCTAGTAGTTTTCTGGAAGCATCTTTAGGATTCTCTATGTATAGTATCATGTCATCTGCAAACAGTGACAGCTTTACTTCTTCTTTTCCAATTTGGATTCCCTTTATTTCCTTTTCTTCTCTGATTGCTGTGGCTAAAACATTGCAAAACTATGTTGAATAACAGTGGTGAGAGTGGGCAACCTTGTCTTTTTCCTGATCTTAGTGGAAACGCTTTCAGTTTTTCACCATTGAGGATGATGTTGGCTGTGGGTTTGTCATATATGGCCTTTATTATGTTGACCAAAGTTCCCTCTATGCCAACTTTCTGCAGGGTTTTTATCATAAATGGGTGTTGAACTGTGTCAAAAGCTTTCTCTGCATCTATTGAGATGATCATATGGTTTTTCTCCTTCAATTTGTTAATATGGTTTATCACATTGATTGATTTGCGTATATTGAAGAATCCTTGCATTCCTGGAATAAACCCCACTTGATCATGGTGTATGATCCTTTTAATGTGCTGTTGGATTCTGTTTGCTAGTATTTTGTTGAGGACTTTTGCATTTATGTTCATCAGTGATATTGGCCTGTAGTTTTCTTTCTTTGTGACATCCTTATCTGGTTTTCGTATCAGGGTGATGGTGGCCTCGTAGAATGAGTTTGGGAATGTTCCTCCCTCTGCTATATTTTGGAAGAGTTTGAGAAGGATAGGTGATAGCTCTTCTCTAAATGTTTGATAGAATTCGCCTGTGAAGCCATCTGGTCCTGGGCTTTTGTTTGTTGGAGATTTTTAATCACAGTTTCAATTTCAGTGCTTGTGATTGGTCTGTTCATATTTTCTGTTTCTTCCTGATTCAGTCTTGGCACGTTGTGCATTTCTAAGAATTTGTCCATTTCTTCCAGATTGTCCATTTTGTTGGCATAGAGTTGCTTGTAGTAATCTCTCATGGTCTTTTGTATTTCTGCAGTGTCAGTTGTTACTTCTCCTTTTTCATTTCTAATTCTATTGATTTGAGTCTTCTCCCTTTTTTTCTTGATGAGTCTGGCTAATGGTTTATCAATTTTGTTTATCTTCTCAAAGAACCAGCTTTTAGTTTTATTGATCTTAGCTATCGTTTCCTTCATTTCTTTTTCATTTATTTCTGATCTGATTTTTATGACTTCTTTCCTTCTGCTAACATTGGGGTTTTTTTGTTCTTCTTTCTCTAATTGCTTTAGGTGCAAGGTTAGGTTGTTTATTCGAGATGTGTCCTGTTTCCTAAGGTAGGATTTTATTGCTATAAACTTCCCTCTTAGAACTGCTTTTCCTGCATCCCATAGGTTTTGGGTCGTCATGTCTCCATTGTCATTTCTTTGTAGGTATTTTTTGATTTCCTCTTGATTTCTTCAGTGATCACTTCGTTATTAAGTAGTGTATTGTTTAGCCTCCATGTGTTTGTATTTTTTACAGATCTTTTCCTGTAATTGATCTCTAGTCTCATAGCGTTGTGGTCGGAAAAGATACTTGATACAATTTCAATTTTCTTAAATTTACCAAGGCTTGATTTGTGACCCAAGATATGATCTATCCTGGAGAATGTTCCATGAGCACTTGAGGAAAATGTGTATTCTGTTGTTTTTGGATGGAATGTCCTATAAGTGTCAATTAAGTCCATCTTGTTTAATGTATCATTTAAAGCTTGTGTTTCCTTATTTATTTTCATTTTGGATGATCTGTTCATTGGTGAAAGTGGGGTGTTAAAATCCCCTACTATGAATGTGTTACTGTCGATTTCCTCTTTTATGGCTGTTAGTATTTGCCTTATGTATTGAGGTGCTCCTATGTTGGGTGCATAAATATTTACAATTGTTATATCTTCTTCTTGCATTGATCCCTTGATCATTATGTAGTGTCCTTCTCTGTCTCTTCTAATAGTCTTTATTTTAAAGTCTATTTTGTCTGATATGAGAATTGCTACTCCAGCTTTCTTTTGGTTTCCATTTGCATGGAATATCTTTTTCCATCCACTCACTTTCAGTCTGTATGTGTCTCTATGTCTGAAGTGGGTCTCTTGTAGACAGCATATATATGGGTCTTGTATTTGTATCCATTCAGCCAATCTGTGGCTTTTGGTGGGAGCATTTAGTCCATTTACATTTAAGGTAATTAGCAATATGTATGTTCCTATTCCCATTTTCTAAATTGTTTTTGGTTCATTATTGTAGGTCTTTTCCTTCTTTTGTGTTTCTTGCCTAGAGAAGATCCTTTAGCAGTTGTTGTAAAGCTGGTTTGGTGGTGCTGAACTCTCTCAGCTTTTGCTTGTCTGTAAAGGTTTTAATTTCTCCATCAAATCTGAATGAGATCCTTGCTGGGTAGAGTAATCTTGGTTGCAGGTTTTTCTCCTTCATCACTTTAAATATGTCCTGCCACTCCCTTCTGGCTTGCAGAGTTTCTGCTGAAAGATCAGCTGTTAACCTTATGGGGATTCCCTTGTGTGTTATTTGTTGTTTTTCCCTTGCTGCTTTTAATATGTTTTCTTTGTATTTAATTTTTGACAGTTTGATTAATATGTGTCTTGGCATATTTCTCCTTGGATTTATCCTGTATGGGACTCTCTGTGCTTCCTGGACTTGATTAACTATTTCCTTTCCCATATTAGGGAAGTTTTCAAGTATAATCTCTTCAAATATTTTCTCAGTCCCTTTCTTTTTCTCTTCTTCTTCTGGAACCCCTATAATTCGAATGTTGGTGCATTTAATGTTGTCCCAGAGGTCTCTGAGACTGTCCTCAGTTCTTTTCGTTCTTTTTTCTTTATTCTGCTCTGCGGTAGTTATTTCCACTATTTTAATTCCAGGTCACTTATCCGTTCTTCTGCCTCAGTTATTCTGCTATTGATCCCTTCTAGAGTATTTTTCATTTCATTTATTGTGTTGTTCATCATTGTTTGTTTCCTCTTTAGCTCTTCTAGGTCCTTGGTAAATGTTTCTTGCATTTTGTCTATTCTATTTCCAAGATTTTGGATCATCTTTACTATCATTATTCTGCATTCTTTTTCAGATAGACTGCCTATTTCCTCTTCATTTGTTAGGTCTGGTCAGTTTTTATCTTGCTCCTTCATCTGCTGTGTGTTTTTCTGTCTTCTCATTTTGATTATCTTACTGTGTTTGGTGTCTCCTTTTTGCAGGCTGCAGGTTCGTAGTTCCCATTGTTTTTGGTGTCTTTCCCCAGTGGCTAAGGTTGGTTCAGTGGGCTGTGTAGGCCTCCTGGTGGAAGTGACTAGTGCCTGTGTTCTGGTGGATGAGGCTGGATCTTGTCTTTCTGGTGGGCAGGTCCACATCTGGTGGTGTGTTTTGGGGTGTCTGTAGACTTATTATGATTTTAGGCAGCCTCTCTGCTAATGGGTGGGGTTGTGTTCCTGTCTTGCTAGTTGTTTGGCACAGGGTGTCCAGCACTGTAGCTTGCTGGTCATTGAGTGAAGCTGGCTGCTGGTGTTAAGATGGAGATCTCTGGGAGATTTTCGCTGTATGATATTATGTGGAGCTGGGAGGTCTCTTGTGGACCCGTGTCCTGAAGTTGGCTCTCCCGCATCAGAGGCACAGCACTGACTCCTGGCTGGAGCACCAAGAGCCTTTTATCCACACGGCTCAGAATAAAAGGGAGAAAAAGTAGAAAGAAAGAATTAGTAGAAGTAGAAAGAAAGATAGAAAGATAGAAAGAAAGGAAGAAAGAAAGAAAGAAAGGAGGGAGGGAGGGAGGAAGGAAGGATGGAAGGAGAGAAGGAAGGAAAAAAAGAACGAAAGAAGAGAAAGTAAAATAAAATAAAGTAAGATAAAATATAATAAAGTTATTAAAATAATTATTAAGAAAAAAATTAAAAAAACAAACAAACAAAAAAGACAAATAAAACAGACGGATAGAACCCTAGGACAAATGGTGGAAGCAAAGCTATACAGACAAAATCTCACACAGAAACATACACCTTCACAAAAAGAGGTAAAGGGGAAAAAATCATAAATCTTGCTCTCAAAGTCTGCCTCCTCAATTTGGGATGATTAGTTGTCTAAAAGAGGGAAGGAAGGAAAGAAAGAAAGAAAGAGAGAAGATAAAGTAAAATAAAATAAAGTTATTAAAATAAAAAATAATTATTAAGAAGAAAATAAAATTTTAAAAAAATAGAGGACGGATAGAACCCTAGGACAACTGGTGGAAGCAAGGCTGGATAGACAAAATCTTACACAGAAGCATACATACATCCTCACAAAAAGAGGAAAAGGGGGAAAAATCATAAATCTTGCTCTCGAAGCCCACCTCCTCAATTTGGGATGATTCGTTGTCTGTTCAGGTATTCCACAGATGCAGGTACATCAAGTTGATTGTGGAGCTTTATTCCGCTGCTCCTGAGGCTGCTGGGAGAGATTTCCCTTTCTCTTCTTTGTTCTCACAGCTCCCAGGGGCTCAGCTTTGGATTTGGCCCCGCCTCTGCGTGTAGGTCGCCTGAGGGCATCTGTTCTTCGCTCAGACAGGACGGGGTTAAAGGAGCAGCTGCTTCGGGGAATCTGGCTCACTCAGGCCGGGGGGAGGGAGGGGCACGGAGTGCGGGGCGAGCCTGTGGCGGCAGACGCCGGCGTGACGTTGCACCAGCCTGAAGCGCGCCGTGTGTTCTCCCGGGGAAGTTGTCCCTGGATCCCGGGACCCTGGCAGTGGCGGGCTGCACAGGTTCCCCGGAAGGGGCGTGTGGATAGTGACCTGTGCTCGCACACAGGCTTCTTGGTGGCGGCAGCAGCAGCCTTAGCGTCTCATGCTCGTCTCTGGGGTCCGCGCTTTTAGTCGCGGCTCGCGCCCGTCTCTGGAGCTCCTTCAAGCAGCGCTCTTAATCCCCTCTCCTCGCACACCAGGAAACAAAGAGGGAAGAAAAAGTCTCTTGCCTCTTCGGCAGCTCCAGACTTTTCCCCCGGACTCCCTCTCGGCTAGCCGTGGTGCACTAACCCCCTTCAGGCTGTGTTCACGCAGCCAACCCCAGTCCTCTCCCTGCGCTCCGACCGAAGCCCGCGCCTCAGCTCCCAGCCCCGCCCGCCCCGTTGGGTGAGCAGACAAGCCTCTCGGGCAGGTGAGTGCGGTTTGGCACCGATCCTCTGTGCGGGAATCTCTCCGCTTTGTCCTCCGCACCCCAGTTGCTGTGCTCTCCTCCGTAGCCCCGAAGCTTTCCCCCTCTGCCACCCGCAGTCTCCGCCGACAAAGGGGCTTTCTAGTGTATGGAAAACTTTCCTCCTTCACAGCTCCCTCCCACTGGTGCAGGTCCCCTCTCTATCCTTTTGTCTCTGTTTATTCTTTCTTCTTTTGCCCTACCCAGGTACGTGGAGAATTTCTTGCCTTTTGGGAGGTCTGAGGTCTTCTGCCAGCGTTTAGTAGGTGTTCTGTAGGAGTTGTTCCACGTGTAGATGTATTTCTGGTGTATCTGTGGGGAGGAAGGTGATCTCCGCGTCTTACTCTTCCACCATCTTTCCCTAGTCCCCGCAAGACTTATTCTTGACAATTAAATGTAGCTTAGTCAAATTCTGGCTCAATATGTAGCCTCTTTTCACTAATTACTCAGACAGTGAAAACTCAGGTATTTTAAAATTCAAAATTTATACCAGGACCATTGTTCCTTATCAAGTGTTCTTCTGTCATCTCTTACCTAGGATGGTGCAGGAATCATGGAATCAGGACAGCACGAGGTGGGAAGGTTCCCATGTGATTTGTGTTCTGGCGTCTGGTCCTGGCTGGCCTGTGGGGTGGTGGTTGGTCCCACCTGGTTTGGGGATATTGTTCTCACTCAACTGGTTGCCTCAGTGTCTGTAGCTGCTGTAATGTGTGGTTTGTCTTCCTGGTTCAGTCCAAGTGACCCTGCTCACTGCCCAACCAGTTCGTGTCTTGACTCAGTTCTCGCTAACCACAACGATCTTCTGAAATTTCCGGGGTTGAAATGTCTCTGTGTGTGTGTGTGTGTGTGTGTGTGTGTGTGTGTGCGCGCGCGCGCGCGTGTGTGTTTGTGTGTGTGTGTGCTGCGGGATGATACATCCCCTCTGATGGGGCCCCTTCTTCCCACTTGGGATTCTGGAAACAACCCCCTGGAGGGGTACCCTGGAAGGGACAGGCTGGGTCCTCTCAGGACACTCACTTACATGTTAATTTAATTTTCTTGATTTCTTTCTCTGTGATATTCCTAGAGCTTCTCCTATCCAGTAGAGGAAAACTGTTTCATTTCATCTTTTCTATCCTGCCTACTCTAAGGAGTCCAGAAAGACTTTTTCATTTTCTCAAGTGCCTGGTTCTTGCCCTGGAAAACCAGGGCTTTCAAGATTATTGTGTTTTCTGTGAATTTTAAAAAGTTAAAATAGAATGTCAAAGCCTTTTTCTTCTTGAAAAACTTAATTCCTTGTTTTCTCTTCCACCCCACCCCACCCCACCCCAAAGCCATGGATAACTCAGACTCTGAGGGTAGAGGGCTGGTGGGCAACACAAGCTACCAAATTACCAGGAATGAGAAATACATAGAATAATATTTAAAAATACTATTCTGTTTAACTTTTTTTTCTTTTTTTAACATTTATTTATTTAATTTATTTATATTTGGCTGTGTTGGGCCTTCATTATGGTGCACGTGTTTCTCATTGTGGTGGCTTCTCTTGTTGCAGAGCATAGGCTCTAGAGCGCAGGCTCAGTAGTTGTGGCGCACGGGCTTAGTTGCTCTGCGGCATGTGGGATCTTCTTGAACCAGGGATCAAACCCATGTCCCCTGCATTGGCAGGCAGATTCTTAATCACTGTGCCACCAGGGAAGTCCTAAAAATTCTGTTCTGCTTGACGGTAGACACAAGTGTTTATGGAATAGACAATGGTAGCATTGACTCAGAGTAAATTCTGGACTAACCTTAAGGCTCATTTTGAGGTTCCTAGAGCCTTGGAATGTTGCGTAAATGAGGGCCGATTGGAGACGCTAAGATACCACACGCTAGGGACAGCTCAGAGTAATGTGGTGATGATTATGACAATAGCACTTCATTTACAAGTATTTTTCCTACAGACTATTTTATAATTCATCCTTTATTTTATTAAGCAATATATTGTGTGAGGCATAGTGCTAGGACATGTTCCTCTGCAAGGAGACAAAATTTATTAAATTGGCAGTGTTTATGAATTTCCCTCTTTCTCCAGCCATTATTTGTTGAGAAAGAGTTTAGGTTAATCTGTATCACAAAGTGCTGAGAAGGAGGGCGTGAAGATTTGGAGGAAAAGAGTTTCTCTCCCTTCCTCCTCTCCTTCCTCTCCCCTCCCCTCCTCCCCCCTTCTCTCCCCTCCTCTGTCCTTCCATTCCTTCCCCCTCCTCTCTCTTCTCCCTCCTCTGCTTCTCTTCCCCTCCCTTCCCCTCCCTTCCCTTCCCTTCCCTTCCCTGTCCTTACATCCTCTCCCCTTCCCAGGCACTCTCATTAGGGTTCTGGGTTTCTTTCCTTTGTGACTAGCCAGAGGTGATGACTCCCAAGCTCTGGATTCAGGCTTGGGAGAGCCAAGAGCCTATACTTGGATTCCAAGTCTGAGTTTCATGCTCACTTAGCTCCATCTGAGTTATGAGACAGGCTGGGACCTGGGACCCTTTGCTGCAGTGCTTGCACCTGAACAAACGTCTCCTTGAGCAACAAAATACAAAGAAACTATAGGGGACTAAAAGTAACTGCATGCTTATTCAGTTGGGGCAAATTATGGACAACAAGGTAGAAGAAGACCAAAAAAGCCCAACTGCCACTTCTGAAGAGCTGAGAGCAAAAACAGGGTCCAGGAGCAAAAGCAGGGTACTGTGCATGCCCCCTGCACTCAACACCACCAAAGAGGTGGGCAAACCTCCTAAGCCACCCCTCCTGCCCGACCCCTGGGCACACTCCTACCCTCACCCCATATAAGGAACCAACGCATCCCCCGCTTGGGGAGTGAGCAAGGGAACCAGTTACTTGTTCTCCTGCTGCAGCAGGGGCCCCAATAAACCGTTGCCTGAATTTCTTGTCGGGCCTCTTATCAACTTCTGTTGACTGGGGAAGGCCAAGAACCTAGGTCAGTATCAGCTCTACTGTGGTGGGATTGAGCACTGGCCTGGCTAACAGTAGTGGTTCCTCACGTCCCAGTGCATCATTATTTCTCGCATGCCCAGCTTCCTCAGAATGTCCTGGATAAAGAGGGATTATTGTCAGGTTGGAATTTAGGCCTTTATTTGTCAAGCACTGGGGATCACAGGTGATCAAGACCAGGGATCCCACCCTCAAGGAGGTCCCTGTGCAATGGTGGAGAGGGACAAACGCACAGGAAAGGACAGCATGGGAGGGTGAGTGCTACACTAGACATGTGTGCCAGGTGCTGTTGGAGCACATGGAGGTCATCTCATCCTGCCTGGCTGGGGAAGGCTGCCTGGAGAGGGACACCTAAGCTAAGAAAGTGAGAACGCTGACAGAGGCAGGGGAGTGAGCAGCTGTGCTGGTTTGTGGAGTAATCTGATGAAGATGTTGGATCTAGGCAAGGTGACCAGAATGGACAGTGGGATTCCAGGTAGAGACAGAGGATAACTAGGGCCCACGATCAGGAAGGAGAATCAGGGATAGGTAGAATTGTGGGCATCTCCTGTCTCCTCGGGGGTGAGAACTGGAGCTAGGAATGGGAGTGAGGCCAGGGTTGGGGAGGAGAGATGGGGGCAGAGGGCCAAATACCAAGCCTGGGAATACCCCAGTTTCAGGGCTGAAAAGACAGAGGAGTTAGAGAAGAAGATAGCCAGCAGGTAAATCCTAGCAACAAGATCAAAACATCACCAAGCCCTGGGTCCTCTTGGGGTCCAGCAAAATATTATGCAGTCCTCACGCCTTTGTGTTGCTGGCATTATAGGTGGTGTTCATCACAGCTTCATCTTTCAAGAGATTACCAAGTAGCAGGCACTATGCTACGCTCTAATGTGTATTATCTTCTGAATTTCCTAGAATTCTGTGTGGTAGGCATGAGTTTTCCCATTTTATAGATGAGGAAACAGGGTCAGAGAGGTTAAGTGACTTTCTCAAGACCCCTGTGTCACACAAGCTGGGTCAGAACCAGAATTGGAATCTAGACTTTTAAATTCTATGGTAAACACTGTTATTATCATCCAAAAGGGCTATTAGAAGTGCAACACCAGCATTTCCTGGGAGCTTGTAGAAATGCAGAGTCTCAGGCACCATCCCAGATTTGCTGAATCCGAGTCTGCATTTTTTTTTTTTTTTTTTTTGCGGTACGCGGGCCTCTCACTGTTGTGGCCTCTCCCGTTGCGGAGCGCAGGCTCCAGACGTGCAGGCTCAGTGGCCATGGCTCACGGACCCAGCCGCTCCGCGGCATGTGGGATCTTCCCGGACCGGGGCACGAACCCGTGTGCCCTGCATCGGCAGGCGGACTCTCAACCACTGCGCCACCAGGGAAGCCCCCGAGTCTGCATTTTAATGAGTGAATTATCCACGCATTAAAGTTGAGAAGCTCTGCTATAAATTATGTTCACTCATCCCCTAGCTTCTGACCTTGTGTCAGGGGTCCGCTCTGCCCTTGATTCTTTGCCTCTTGTCCTCTTCTCCATCCCTTCTCTCCCAGGAAGATGTGAGCTTGGTGTTGTTTGGTTTACCTGGTGGACCTGCCTTGCTCTGTGATGGCAAGAGTTTTGCATTGCACTTCAGTGCGTCACTGCGTGTTTCTCAATGGGATGGTTTCTTAAGGGAGTGTACGCATGAAGGAGAGGCAGCTTTTCCTTGATGACGTTCTGTCCCTGAAGATCTGGCTCTGGGCCTCGAATGTATTGCTCCCCAAATGTGCTGATCAGATCACTGTGATCCTGTTATTCTCTCTGAGCACACACAGAGCCGTTGAAGTTTGAACCTCTCCCCACCTGGCTCTTCAGTCTGCCCATCCCTCCAGGGAGGTCATCCCTCCCCTTGTGTGGATGTTTCCCATCATCTGCTTACAGAAGAGAAAGGAGCTCAATAGCTGTTGGCTGCTGCGCTCAGTTGCTGATTGACATGAAGCAACATTATAACAGTTACTTTCAATTTGGCACCTTCTATATGCCAGGCATTGTGCTAGGTTTTATGATTTCCATTTTACAGATGGTGAAATGAATTCTTAGAAACATTAAGTGACGTGCTGAAAGTCACATGGTTAGTAAGTGGCTGAGGTGGGATATAATCCCATGTTCATCTGACTCTGAAGTTCATGCTTTTTCCACATCATCTCCTTTTTAGACCTGCTTCTCTTGAGAGGCTGATGGTTCCCAATTTCTCTTAGTCAAAGGGACAGATGCACGTAATTTTGAATCTTTGCAGACCTCTGGTGCAGTGGCTCTTAATTTTTAGTGCACATCAGAATCAGCAGGTGGGCTGGTTAAAACACTGATTCAGCCGTTATGCGGTGGGGCTAGAGCATTTGCGCCTCTCACAAGTTTCCAGATGCTGCTGCTGCTGCTTTGAGTGGTTCTCAAAGTTTCCAGGCGACACTTTGAGAACTACTGTCCTAGCGGACTGGGGAAGCAGAGAAGTGTGGGAAACGAAGGACCCATTGTTCCCATCTTCTCTGCCCTGTGGCTGCCGGCTGGGCAATGCTGCTGTAACGTCTGTGGCTTGCTAATTGCTTCCTGAACATTATTTCACAGGAGAGCAGGAGCCTGGTTATTTGCATCTGTTTCAGTTCAGTGTCTCCTCTTATCCGGGTAGTGTGTGGGCTGGCGCACTGCCCTAAACTCATGAGGGTCACCTGCTAACAAGGTAAGGATTTAAAAAGCATACAGTAACATAATTAAAGGCCTGGAAACTGAAAGCATGGGCATTTCCCAGGAACAGGTAATCCAGTTCAGAGAATAAAAAAGCCCTGGCTCGTCCACCCAACTAGATGGTTCCTCTAAAGTTTGTGAGATTTGCAAAAATGGAATTCATCGTTTGCCTCTCCCTAGTGTTCTTTCCTTATTGTGCATAGCCAAGCTTCCAAACAGGGTCAGCTTTGGATTTCCATCACGGGACATCAAGCATGTTTGGGAGAACACTAGGGGTCTATCTACGCGGAAACCCTATAGGTATCCTGGCAGTGAGAGGCATGGTGTACAGAGCCTCAGGGCTGAGAGCGTGAGGCGGTGGAGTTAGGTAGAGCTGGTTGTGAATGCTGGCTCTGCGTTTAACAGCTGAGGGTCCGTGAGCATATTACTTAACCTGTCTGAGTCTCATTGTCTCCAGAATCAAGGCTGATATAAAAAATGTTTAGCCAACAGATAAGGCACGGGCATCAGCCGGTCAGAATGGATGGAGGCCAAATCAGAAGCAACGCCATCTGTAAACAAGCCAGAACCAGGGTGGGTGACGGGCTTGCATCTTCACATATGATGTGGGTTCCATCTGTGGTTTATCTCTGTGCAGTAAGGAGGGTGTGTGTGTGTGTGTGTGTGTGTGTGTGTGTGTGTGTGTGTGTGTGTGTGTGTGTGTGTACGTGTACACACTCAGAGAACAGCAGGAGGCTTTCCTGAGAGTGAGGCTACCTATACTCTCTGGCTGTTTCAGGGTCAGGAGGGACACCTCTTTCGGAGGCCTTGGACCATAGTCAATTTGGCCTGTCCTACCCCCTTCCCACAATCTGGTTGGTAGCCTGTGATGTGAATCCAAGAATGAGAGAGGGTCCCATTGGTTGATTCTTCTTATTCTGCTATTTTCGGGGAGAGGCAAGACCAGAAGCCTATTATTGCCTGAGATGTGGAAAAGTACAGAAGACTGCATAAAGGCCTCTCCACCCAGACACAGTGGAGAGGACCGGAACAGTCTCTGCCCTGCCATACGCCCATTGGCTGCTCTGGTTTACCTTTTCTGGGAAATAGGACAACGTACCTCCTTGGCTTGAACTGAGAAGGAAGCGAGATAACAGGTATTAAACACTGGGCACCCAGGAAGAGCTCGATAAAAGGAAGCTCTGTGTTGGACCATTGCTCTCCCAGGCTGTACGTCTAATGCAACAGGAGCTCTGAGGCTCAGGAGGGCACAGTCCACGGCCTGAGAGCCAGTGGAGCCAGGGGGCTTTACTGTGATGCTCAATGGACTGTGCTCATTGATATCTGAGTGAGTCCTTATGGGAAACTTGTACCAAGTACTAAGAGAGATGAGCTATTTATTACGCAGGGCAAGTAAGTAAAAGGAAAGTACTGTTAAGTTCTAACAAGCAGGGTGGAGGAGGACTTCCTGTTTGGGGCCTCATGAGAGTTTCAGGTTGGTAGCAGTACTGTAACCCCAGTGAAAAGAGGTTGGCCAGCTGCAGAGGCCAGGACTTGTCTGGCAATGGGGTGTATGACTGGTTCTATGTCTGTGAGGATGAGAGAAGGTGACCATGGGGTAGATGCACACCCCAATGTCATCCTCAAGGTCATATGTGGCCCTTGACAGCTTCTGCAGGGGCACATGTCAGCCACGAGGGAGCAAGTGGGAGGAGATGCTTCTCTGCTCCAGCTCTAGGGAAAACCAGGCTGCTGCAGCCCTTGAAGGACCTGGGATGGGGCAGTGGACTGGCCACGGGGCAGCTGAAGATGCAGATCCAGAGCCTTCCATCGTCCGCATGCTCTTCTAGACTGCCGTTGCCCTGGAAACGACCACTGACTACGTCCCCATCTTTGGACATTACACCCTGTGTCTCTTCCCTCAGTTTTCTTGGCCACTATAGTCCTTACCTTACTCTTGGATTATTTTTCAAGTTGGCCACTCCCTCCTCCCTGAAACTCTTTTGTCTCTTGAATAATGTGATTTGCTCTGTGATTATCCTTCTACCTCCAACACCTCTCCTTTGAAGTCTCTTTCCTCCACCTGCATCTTTGTTTTGGGGGCCCACTTTTATTCTCTCTCCAGGTAACTGCATCCGCACTTAAGAATTCCATAGCCCCTGTGCATGAGTCCGAAATCTCTATCCCCAGCTAGGAACTCTTTCTTTCTGCCTCTTTCAGACTTTCTTTCTGCCTCTTTCTGCCTCTTTCAGACTTTTTCTGCCTCCCAACTTGGGGGCAGCTCCAGGCTTACTCTCCTCCAATCCACACTCCTCCTGCTGCCCAAGTGTTTTTTTTTTTTTTCCCTAAATTACCCATTAGAGCATATTCCTGGGCATCTTCAATGACTCACCAATACCCGCAAGAAAACTGCCGAGTAGGTTTAAAAGAACCGTGACGTTTGGGGTCTGCTCCCTTGCCAGCCTCCTTGCTTGTAACCCCCCCAGTTCTCATACTCTGGCCTACTGGAACTTGTGGCGATCTCTCAAATACAGTGTGTGCTTCTACGTCTCTGTGCCTTTAGACCTGCTGTTATCATTTTCTGGAATGTTCTAGAAAATGTTCCAGTCTATCTGCCGGTGACTTCTTTGTCTTTTCAGACTTGGCTTCCTCTGTGAAGTGGTACCTGACACCCAGGGCTGGCTTCATGGACGTGTCACCTGTGCAGTCACACAGGGCCCCATGCTCAGAAGGCCCCTGCATTTGGTTTAATGCTCTGCTGTCACCATCTTAGAATTCTAAAGAGTTTTAAAGTAAGGGACCCCGCATTTTTATTTTGCATTGAGGTCCATAAATTGTGGATCTGGTCCTGATGCCACCTCCACAGCAACATCCACACAGCACAGTCATGACACTTATTAGGTTGTGTTGCAGTTGTTACGATCTGCCTGCCTCACCCACTGGCCTGTGTGTGGGTTCCTTGAGGGCAGGGGCTGTGTCCCGTTCATCTCTATTCCCCAGCACCCAGGGCAAAGAATGACACACAGTAGGGGCTCAGTAAATGCTTGCTGACAGAACTGATTCAGGGCTGTGAGTCTCTTTTCCTTAGTCTGGGAGAACTGCCTTTCCCTTTTAAAAAAATTCCCCATGTGAAAAGCAGGCATCAGAAACGGTGAGCTCCAGTTTTCATTAATATTATCACTTTTTAACTTGGCGTTACTATCTAACCTAAAACTCCATTTACTCTCGGGACCTCAGCTGACTTATCTACATAATGAATGGCACGACCAAACTTCAACACACGAGGGGCTTTAGGGCTGTAACCCTCCAAGTCCCTCCACCTCCATCTCCCTCTCTCTGTCCTGGGTCTCTTCTTCAGGACACTTAAGAATCCTCCTCCTTTACACTCTCTCTTTTTGTTTTTTAAACTCATCTTCTCTCTCACTTCACGTCTTTTGTTTTCCATCAGGAAAGGCAAGGCCAGGCTCTTCACTCAGGAAAAGCAGTATTTGTTGACATATGGAGAAAAAAAAAATGAAGAGAAAAGTCAAAGACCCTTCAAAATCTTGCTGTTTGAATGTTTAAAGACTATGAATGCTAGAAATGTTGACAGGTCCTGTGTCAGCCTTCATTCTGATCCCTAGGCCCATTATTTACTCTCTATAAACAAAAGTAGCTCACTTCAAGGGTCCTTGTGCAGAACAGATTCGCTGTTCAACTTTTCTGCCTGTCCCTCACCCCCTGCCTCCACAGCTGCCTGACTGCTTTGCTGCCATGGTTCTCAGACTGTTCCTCCCTAGGGTGCCCCGGGGGCGGGGTAGGTGGGGGGAGATTGAGTTGGGAAAAGGACAAAGGCAGAGAACCAGGTAGTTGGGGCTCTGGGACCCCTCTCTCACTTCTACCACTTTTACTGCTTTTCTATTTGGTGGTTCTGTGTAAGATTTCACTGGAAAAAGGGGTTGCAGTGCTAAAAAAAAAAATGCATGAAAGCCTCTGTCTACGGACCTGGGATCAGATCTCAGTCTGGCCAGTTGGACTGATTCTGTGTAAAAAGAATATAAATTGTTAATGCTTCCTGTTCTTACTCTCGGCCAAATTATAATGGGGGAGTAGGGTTCCTGGACTGGCCTCCTCACCTTCTCTCCCTGGCCACAGGCTGGGTTTTGTCTGGGGGTCAAACTCCTTAGCAAAGGCTAGGAAAGTGTGGTTGATAACATTGCCACAGATGTTAAATGACTGTGGAACCCACCTCTGCACCTGAGGGTCTGGACTCTTGCTAAGAGACCATGCACAGCAGGACTGGGGTCAGGGGAGCTCCGCTGGCTCTGAACACACCTGCCCTCTGACCCCCAGACCCAATAGTATTTTAATTTTTTCCTAGAGGACCCTCTGGTCAGCCCAGCCATGGAACACTGTGGAACAGAGGAAGGCGCTGGGTTGGAGTCCCAGCTCTGCTGCTTAGCTCACTCTGAAGCAACTCAATGTGCCTGGCGCTATGCTAGATCCTGTGGGGCAAAAAGGAATTTGCATTCTAATTGGGGAGAAAAAAATCCAACTTCTTTGGGTGGTAGGAGAGTTTTCTTAGTCTCTTCACCTTGACCCACACTCCACCCCCAAAACAAGCCAGAGGGAAGCCCAGAAATTGAAGAGGAGAAACTGGGTACAGTATCTTTCACTGTGCAGGAAGTTTGGGAGGGGACTAAGGCATTTGGAAGAGTAATTAGTTCAAAATTACATTAACAGAAAAAATATGTGTCTCTTCAATAGCCCTGGTGATGGGTTTTGGCAGGAAACGAAACCTTGCAGTTTGGGATGTGTCTGGTATGTTTAGATACATATTTGGGGAAAGAGCAAACTGCAAACTGGAATGGTGGACCCTGAAGACCTTCCTCCCCCACATGGACCCAGAGCCCCCAAACACATGCTCAGCAGCAGAAACTGGGGGCAGAGTAGACCCATCTTTGACTCATGACAGAGAACAGAGCCAGAGCAATTGATGAGCTGCCCAGGAGGACTTGGGGCTACATGAGCATGGGGAGGGGGGTGGGTTCTGATTGGGTGGGTGGGGGAGAGTAAGGAAAGAGTGGGACTTCAGGAAGGAGTTAAAAGAGACAAGGACTGAGGGAAAAGGAAGGAAAAGCAGCTTAGGGAAAGAGGGCTTGGTCCCATGGAAGACCCCTCTGGGTTCCAGGGAGTGTCCACGTGCAGGTTTATGGAAGTTCAACCTCAGAGAAGGGAGGGTATCTCAAGGTGGCCAGGATGCCTCAGGGAACAGGCAGGATTTGAGCTGAAGGACCAGATTTTCATAGACACGTTGGGGGATCCGTGAGGACACTTCAGGTGCAAGAGTGTATGGCTAATAAGGCCTGTTTTGGTCCTAGCCTCCCCTGCATCCTCCTGTCTCCTATACACTCCCACCACCAAAAAACAAAACAAAATGGGACTGCTGAGCCCATGCTTGTTATAGGGACTTGGCAGGTGTCGTGGCCCCCTCTCCTCGCCAACAAGGCTGGAGCATTTACTCGGGTCTGAGACTGGCCCTTCCTGGGGTCTGGAGGAAACGCAGACAGGCCTCTCCCTGCCTTAGAAGTCTACACAGAGGAAGGCGAATTTCACATTTCCAATTATGACACAATCTGCTCAGTGTGGAAGTGGGAGCCTGTTGACTTTAACAGCCCAGCTGTTCCCACCTCCCGGTAGGCAGTGAAAATATCTTCCGAGCAGAGGGGCGAACAGTCTGAAGTTCTGATGGGAGTCCTCCCAGATGCCACAGAAGAGCAATTTTGTACCTTAACGTGGCCCTGGGGGACTCTGTGTTCCTGTCCCGCGCGATGCAGATGGGACTACTAGGCCTGGCTGCGCTGGGAGCTATTTCCTAAATGTCACTATTCTGATATGAGTAAGTCCCATATTTCTTACGATTTCTTGAGGCCTGTATTACAGAGGTGTCATTTCTTTGGGCTTCCCACTGCCTTTCTTCCCTTACCCCTTCTCCCTGTCTTACACTCCCTATGAGGAGGTGGAAGGAAGCCCCCTTATTTCTTTCTGATCATCTCAGACTGTGCCCTGCCCGCTTTCCCCAACACTCATTCCTTTCCCTGTCTTCCTCTGATCCCCTGGAAGGGGCAAGCTCTCTCACCGCCAGTGTTTTTCAGATGGGTCTCTTGGGTTTCTAACTTCTAATTGCCTTTTAATGCCTCACCTTCTTCTATCCACCTTTTGAAACCCATTACTTGTTTCCAGCCTTGTAGAAGAGGCTGTCTCACAAAATTAATTGCAAAGCAATGGAAAATGTAAATGTGATAGAAAACATGATTAATCCCTCTTCTAAGACTAAAGTACAGTTAAAAATGGTTTATTCATTTTCCAGCTCAATCCTCTCTCTGATTAACAGCTGAGCTGGTTCAGCTGCTTGGGCTTCCTGGTAAGGGTCAGTATGAACCCTTCCACCATTGTTCACATTTGAGGTTTTACTGTAAAGCAGTGAGTGTGATTTTTTACATAAATATAGCAGAATTTTGTGAAATGAAGACTATCCTCTTCAAAGTTATCAACTTGTAAGTACTTTACACCTACCATTCGTGTGCTTAGAATTGGTGATGCAAAAGTTTTCATCAAAATTTCATCTGAGTCTGTTCATAAAAAATTGACATATGTCAGAAAGTACAATATTTTGGCATCTAAGTTATATTTGCGAGATAGCTTCTTATACATGGAAGTGGCTTAAAAAGTCTTTGTCAGATCATGGGATCCAATTTTTAGGTTCAGAAAGTATCACCCCAGGAACCATAACCTCATACCCAGGGTGCTGCCGTTGTGTAAAAACATTGATCAAACTTCAGGATCAGTTTATATGTCACACAAGAAAACCACATTCATCTCTCCAGTGTGTCACCCTCATATTGACCCAAAAGGTTTCTACCTGCTTTACTCCAATGACTTTTGACTGTCTAACCTTCGGATATGAAACTTGCCTATAACTGAAGGTATTGAAAGAATAGCTACAGGCTCTGAATAGGATTCTTAGAGAGGAACTTAAAAATGTTCTCACAATTGTAGCATCAATAAAAAGACTCTGTCCCAGGGGTCCACTTTGAAGGAGATGGCTATTGGGTTGGGGCATAGGAGGTGTCTCTGCCTCATGTGCCTGTGCTACTCTATCCTCTAGAGTAGCACTACTGGCTGATCCCCGCCTCCCCTACTCCTCCCAGGGAGCAAAGGATAACTGAGTCTGATGGTGACTTAGGAAGAAGGTCCAGTGAGTTAGGGGGCAGTACTGGGCATGGGGGAGCTCAGCCCCTTCTGGGCTCTACTTTCAAGACCTGCCAGCCTGCAGATCTCTTGGCCCTGATGTGAGAGGAATGCCCTGGAGGGGTCTGCATGGGGTGGATCTGATTAACTTGGAGATAAAGTATTAGCAAGCCCTCTTGGCCACAGATCTAAAACTTCATGGTTAATAACATTGGCAATATTTTGAATTCTATCTATAGGACTCTCATTTGGTTTTAATCTCCAGGTGATGAAGAAAGAGGTGTTATTTATTAGCCCTTTAAAACACCATCAGCTGTGTTCATTTGGCTCTATAAATTTCTGTTGTCTTTATGAGAGCAGCTCCTTTGCATCATTAAGTCTGACGTAGTAAAAAATTAAGAACCGCAAGAGAGGCAGTCTTCCTTGGCCCTATCCCTTTATTTTATTAACTTAAAAAATTTCTTCAGGAAATATGGAAGAAGAGGGAAATGCCCATCTCCTGATTGTAGAAGGGGTTGTAAGCTACTCTACTTGCTCTTTATGAAACAGGGCGATTTTCCACGATAGGTTATTTTTGGAATTGATGGAAATGAACAACTTTTGCTGTGATTCTTATTTCCTCCAAGAGTATAAGCTCCTACAGGGCAGGACTGTGCTGCTCAACGTGATCACACCTTCTCTGGCTGCCTTATGTATTACTAGTTCTCTTTGCCTCTTCCTGAGGCTCAGGTGTGGTTGTTGGAGAACATTAGGTGGAAGTATTCTGGAGAGAGGCCCAAGGGTCTTCACCCCTGTGGACCAGCGTCACAGCTGAACTCTAGGAGGATACTCTTTTCTTCCTGGTCTCCTTGGGCCCTTCAGACCCAAGAGCAGGGAGGACTTCCTTAGCTCACCTGTCCTTGGGGGCAAGGAGAACAGAAGCCTCACCCGGGACAGACGTAGACCTTCCCCAGCTGGGTTGTGTGTGTGTGTGTATGTGTGTGTGTGTGTGTGTGTGTGTGTGTGTGTGTGTGTGTGCATGTGGCATCCATGCACATCAAGCTCTACTAGCATCTGCAGTTCTGACCTGGATGCTCTGAAGCTGGGCCTCCAGGCTTTCAGCAGGCCCCACGGTGGAGAAAATCTCACCATTTCTCCTACAGAGTCCCTGAGGCTTCCCCCGTATTCATCCTGGTGTCTCCAGGCTCCAGTAGCTCCTTTGCTCAGGAAATAGACATAAGATGGAGATGGAAGTGTGTGTGTGTTGGGGGGGGGGGACATAGTGTAATCAAACCACCGTCTTTCCAGAATCTTCTTGAGTCCATCCTTGTCTGTCCCCAAGGAGCAAATACCATCACGGTTTGCAGCAATCACCTTGGAATCCCCAGGCAATTGACAGCTTGTTTGTCCCCAGTAGAAAAAAAAAAAAATATATATATATATATATATATATCAGGCTCTCCAGCAAGGGTTAATCTGACTGATATGCAATACAATCTGACCCCTTCCTAGCCTGGGCCTGGTAACTTGGCCAGGTTTCCCTCTTGTTCTGGTGGTCGTGGGAATCCCTTCATACACAGTCCAATCTAATTTCTCTCTGGGCATTCTCTACCCGGTTCTGAACTTCTGGTTTCCTTGCCTCTCGTCCCCGTGGTCTCTGAACTTGGGTTTGAATCCCATCTTTTCTGGGGCTTTGTTCTGGTTGCCCCTCTAGATCTTGTCCTTAGTAGGATGTGCCCTCTCTGGAACCCGACTCCAGCCCTGGACCCTTGGCGGGGGACCTGGCTGGGGCTAGCTGGGGCCTCTCTGGGTGGTGGAAATCAAATAGGTGCCTGATGTCAAATGTGACAGAACTCGGGGGCTGACTTGGGGGAGTTTTGCTCTGAATAATAAATGGCCCCTTCCTATTAGCAGGTCTGGAGTTGCATGGTCACATCGTATGACATTTCCAGAATGGGTTTGGCAATAATGGTTTTTGGATACCCCAAAGCATCTCCAGTGTTTTTACAGCTTTCATGAAGTTCACATATACTTCTCAGAACAAAGTTGCTTTAACTTTTATTTTATTGAGAAGAGAACAATAAGCCGGAAAACAGGGTGAACAGGAAAAGAAGTGGGAGTGTTAAACAAATCAGAGACAACTTCTGTAAGATTCCTTTCTGTCCTACTGTCCTTATATCTGTGCATGTGAAAATTAGTCCAAAAGAGGCTTATGTAGGGAAAAAGAATTTTAACAGTAGAGAAGACTTGCCTCTAGATGTTTTATTTTCTCCCTCCTCAAATACCAACACCAGACCCATAAGTCAGGATGTTTAATTTCTGTTTCTAGGACACAGAAGGGAATCTAGGGTTTTTTAGAGCTATAAGAAAATGAGAAGTAATTTGAGTCAAACTTCTTGTTCTCTACGGGAGGTAACTGAAGACCAAATCAGTGAGCTGAGCCAGCCGAGGCTGCACAGTCCGTTGGCGGCAGGTGTGGAACTCAACGCTAATCTCCTGACCGCCCAGCTAGTTCTCTGTCCACTTATGTCCCTTCGTGTCCAGAGGAGGGAAAGGAGGTCAGAGAAGTGGGAGAAATGGGGTCCCAACATCCTTGCTCTCAGCTGACACAAGGATGCTGAGTGGAAGACAAGAGAGGGCACACAAGGAATTAGTTAAAGTGTGGCATGGTGATTTTAAATGTCAAGCTTAGGTCAGCTGGTTGAGAAAAATGCAGAACCCATATCTAGGTGTTCACTCGATTTCTCTAAATTTTGCAATAGAAGGTCTGTAAGTCATGTGTTTAAAAGAGTATCCAAAAACCTCACAGAAGCAGTTATGAAATATTTTGTTTTACTGGCAATGGGACAAAAAAATAATTGGGCATTAAATCAAGGAAATGGGGAAAAGGGAGCTGCAAATCAAGGGAAATGGTGGAAAATTAGGTCTTAGTGGAGAGAAATGTGTACATATGAACTGCCTGATGTTTCAGAGAAAGAAAAGTAGTCTTGTAAATCTCCCCTTTAACCCTTTAAACTTGAGGACTGAGTCGTGCTTGCCTGTCAGGGTCTGGGGAGAAAACCACTCCTTGGGGGCGGGGTGGGGATTGGCTTCTGCCTGTCCCATATTGTCAGAAATGGGGTGTGGTGATTTACATGTGGCTCTTGTCTTTAACAGGAGTTTGAGATCCATGCTGTGATCAAATTCCTGGGACTATCACAAGCACTGCATTTCTCTTGCCTCTGACTGGGCGGAGGGTGACCTCAGCCTGTTGGCAGCTTAGAACCAGGGAGATGAGCTTCCAAAGCCCTTTGCTGGAGGGCACTAGGACCCTGCTGACGTGCCACCTGGTTTCATTAAATCCCGCTGAAAGCATGCCTTATTATCTGTCTCCTATATACATAATTTCTATAAATTATAAATTAAAAAATAAATAATAAACACCTTTTTAATTACATATCCTCTTTTTTTTCCCTCTTGTCAATTAAAGCAACCTTGCAAAGCTGCTTAACACAAAAAGGCTATGCAGCCAGAAACTTTTGTTAGATGTGGTACAAGCCGTTACACTGATTTTCCCATAGCTGATAGGATTAATCACAGATAATCATCACAAAAGGATCACACCCATATAAATAATATAAAAATAGCAAAATGCCCAAAGTGGAATAACTGACAAAAGAAGAAAATCACTTAAACATGGATAGCTCTGACTTACCACTTGGGGGATGAAGGAGAGGCATCAGAGAGAAATTAACGCTTGCTTTCGAAAGAACCCAGCTCTGCTCCGTTTGATGAGGGATGTGGGACCAGGAAAGTGGTCGAGTGACTGGCCCTGGGGTAGAGGTAGCCTTTAGATCCCTGTCCTTGATGATTACTTATTTGTCGGAGAGCAGCCTTTAACGCATATTGGCTAAATGTGAATGAGGTCATTGAATCTTAGCAGAGACAGGTGTGCACAGCTGGGAGAAACGACTCAAAGCTTCAGCAGAGATGAGGGAGGACTTTTTTAGAGAAGGCCAATGCTGACTCGATGACTGAAGAAAGAATGAGGCTCTTGGCCTAGAAACTGGTAACATAAAGATCAGTTCTCTCAGGTGACACGCTGGGTCTGGGCTGGTCAGATGGACAAGATGGCATCTGGAACTTCCCCTCATCCTGGGTTCTGTTATGTCTTGTGTCATCCCAGGGATGTGGTGGCACTTAACCCAAGACCACAACCAAGGTCACAACCAAAGAAACAGCTGTGAAATTCTGTCCTTGACCAGTGTTCTGTGGGCAGGATGTGGCAAGTGGAAACCCAGGTGGTGGTCTGTGATGGGGTAGTCTCAGTGTGAGGAGGGTCAGCATGATGGGCCTGCAGGAGGGAGAGAAGGCAGCGTAGGACAGACCCTGCTTATTGCCCACAGGGGACACCAACACGTGTGACCTGGGTAGGCAATCTCCAGGGTGACAATCTCCAACACGTGTGACCAGGGGAGCCAGCAGGAGACCTGAGAGGCTGGGGCCATATCCTGCCCTTCATAAATGCTAGTGAACGGCTTCATTCACCCACATCGTTGGGCTGAGACCCCCTCTTGCTGTAGTTGCCTGCAAGCCTAGGACAGGGAGGTTAGTGCATGCTCCACTTTATGGTTACCTGGTTTGGGCAGATGGAGACTCAATCTGCATCCCAGACCAGAGTCTCTTTTTGGTTCCTTTTTGAGTGGCTCACATGAGGAACAAGGGCATACGGCACTGTGTTAGAAGAGGTATTCATCTTTCTACTACGACTTCAAGGTTTCATGAAGGGACAGCAGTTCGAAGCCAACTTTGAAGCAAAAAAGGCACTTGGTCTGGGAAGAGGGCCTAGGATCGAAGAGACCACCACCCTATGTGGAGAACGAAGGTACTGCTGTAATTGTACCATCTTAGACCCAGGTGTTGGCGATGGGATGGGCAGGCTGAAGCTCATGGGTGTTGGTTTGATCTTGCTCTATCAGTGTTTGAGGCTATCATTTGTACTTTCCTTGCGTGGCGTAAAATGAGATGGAGCTTGGGTGACATCTCATCAGGTTAAATATCCTGAGGTCTGAAATGCTTCTCTTCAGATCGTGGATGAGAATTGGGCTTCTATTCTGAATTGGCTCAGCATTTGAGTTTTCAAGGCTTGTCCAATCAACATCTTTCATCGACACTTGAAAACTAAAATTTGAAAAGGAGAAGGCTTTGTTTCCATCCTGCCTGGCTGGTCTTCCAGCACCTGGATGAAGAGTTTCACTTGCAGCCTGTGTTGGGATTCATGGCTTCACTCATGGAGACTGAGCCCCAGCCTGCATCCCTGGTGATCACCCCAGGTGATCACCTGGTCCTCCAGGAAGCCGAGATGGGGCATCTCAAGCTGTTCTGTGTGTTGCTTTCCAGTGTCAACTTCAGGTGGTTCTTCCCTTCCTCCCTCGAATCTTCTGGTTTGCTTTGCTTTGGAATCAGGTGGCTGTCAGTCCTGAAGATGGCAAGATGAGGCGTCTGCAGGCTAATGAACGGCTGAGGGAAGATAATTAATGCTCCCCGACCTTCCTTGGAGCCTTTACCACCGCGCCACAGCACAGCCTGCAACATCTGTGCTTCCCAGCAACCGAGCTGTAAAACACCCTTCCCTGCTCTTCAGGAAACAACTGTCAGCTGGGCCGGCACACACAGGAAGGGCAAAGCTTACAAAACGCTACAAAAGGTGAGCTGCGCTCTTCCCAAGACAAAGATGTTGAGTTTCTCCATGAGAGAGGAGTGATGAGAACTTTGGGATGTACCTGGTTCTGGTGTGGATGGGGAGGGCAGGTGGAGGTGGGGACAAGAGGACCAGTGAGGGAAGGGCTTCCAGTCCTTTCTTTCAGGGAAGGTCGCCGAACCTGCAGGCTTTTGAGCTAGTCCAGAGCTGCTTTGTCAATCACCAGAGGAGAGGGCGGGGTCATCTGAGACTTCTCAGTGGTCTCATCCGGGGGCAGCATTCAAAACAATGATTCAAACAGCACAGGCAACATGCAGAGCGGACACGGGTCATAAGCACTTGGTACAGAGCCGTTCTGGTGTGTACTTCCTGCATATCAGACCTGGTCTCATGTTCCATGATCTCTCTTCAACCTCAAACATAATAACACTGAGCACTGATTTTATGCCAGAAATGGTTCTAGGAGATTTTGATAATTTTGCACGTGAGGAATAATGCCTTAACAATAATGTCAGGTTTTTTCCCTGGTTTACGAATGCTAATTTGCATGCGTACGACTTGAGCCCCACCTACATTTGCAAGATCTCAGCTTCTTTGTAGTCTCACCCACCCTCATCCCCCATCTAGGTATTCCTGGGCATTCCCAGGGGGTGTCTCATCAATGATCAAGGATGGGCATCGCATGTTCTCTTGGTCAGGGCTCCTGGTGGTGTCTTTTACTTCCAGGGCACTTGAGGGAGGGTATCCTGGGGCTGGTACCTTCCTGACTTGGGTGCTGTCTTTTGATGCTCTTGTCTGCAAACTCTTCCGACATTACCATGCTAACAAAGTACATCAGTGTCATACCTTGTCTTCTGTGCTCTAGTGTGGCACTGCTGTGTCTGGAGTATCACAAATATTCCTGTGAAAACAGCTCCTTTGTTTCTGCTTGTGAACTCGGCCTATATTAGGCAAAGCCCAGCTGGAAATCTTCACATAGTATCCCTCTATTTCCTTACTTCCCTTATCTCTCCATGCATGGAGCCCCAACCTTCTCCCCTAGTAGGCTACTTCTTCACCTTGCAAGTATCTGGCTTGTGTGGTAGCGTGTGTCAACTGGCCCCATACAGGCCCTTTTTGGCCTTAGTCCAGCATCAAGTAATTCAACTAATGTGAAGTCTCAAATTGCCTGCCCAGGGGAAGTTTACTGGTATTACACAGGAAATGACATGGCATTATGCAAATATGGTCCAAATAATTTTGAATCCAAGCAGGAAAAGACTTTCTACCAAACAAACTTGAAAACCACCCTTGCTCAGAAGAATATAGAGACTTCCCAGAGACTTTGATGGTCAGAGAGACCACAGACACAGAGCTCAGGATGGGGATTTGATGCTGGAGGGTTAAAGAGGCATAGCCATAATTTTGCAGAGCTGAGAAGGGCAGCACCTTCCTAGAAATGAACTGAAGTCAGTTCTTAAAAGATTTTTCTCTGGCCAAGTGCTTAAGACAAGACTCAAACTACACTTCAGCCCCAAGCAAGCCATGAAGGCAAAACCATGTGGGGCCTGCAGGAGAAGGCCCAGCCAGGCCCAGGGCTGCTTCCTGCCTAGAGTTCATCACTGATTCTTCAGGGAGGATGCACAGGAGAGGGCCATTAAGATCCACTGTCTCAATAAATCCTTAAAACAATCCTTAATAAATTCCCAAGTTAAAAAACTCTTTAGATGTTGTTAAAATAGAGACACCTGCCTGGAGAGGATACACTTGACTGATAGAGTTGAGTCTCTGGTGCCTAGACTTTGCGAAACCATGATTTATTAGAGAGGTTGAGTTCTTTCTGAACCTACCAAGTAGTCACTCTTCATCATCTGATTTAACTCTCTTCCTTGATCTATGGACTCCATTCAATTTGAGCCTGGCATAAGAGCTCATCATGGTGACTGCCCTGGAGGGAAACAGAATGAAAGGCAAGCCCTGGTCCTCGAGCTGCTCATAGTGTAGAAGGAGAAATGGACAAAACAATGGCATAAGGTGTGAGTCCTGATATACAGGGATGCATAGAGGCCGGCAGAACACACAGAGGAGATGCTGACATCAGATTTGGCAGGGATGACTCAAGGTGGGATTAGGGAAGGCTTCAGAGTGGAGGTAACTCCAGAGCTGAGTCTTAAATGTTCAATAAGTGTTCATCAGGTGAAAGGGATTCTCAGAGTGAACAACCAGTGCAAAAACACGAAGCCTTGGAGAGCATGATGTGTCTGAAGAACTGTCATTAATTCACTACAGTTCCAAAATTTGATGTGAGAGTATCAGGGCTGAGTTACGAGATTTGGAGAGAAACCAGTTCATGTAGGGCCTTATAAGTGAAGGATGTCGTGCTAAGGAGACCGTAGTGTGTCCAAAAAGCAATGGGAAGCCATGGATTGATTTAAGCATGGGATCGACATGGTTAGAGTTGCCTTTTAGAGTGTTCACTTCCCACTTGAGCTCCAAGTGTATCAACAGCTGCGTCATTCCTTATTAGAGCTGAGACAGAACTCGGTCTTGAAGGCAGTGATGGAGACTCAAGAGAGTATCTGCGATTCTCGGTTTCCTCATGGTTTTCCAAAGAACACAGAAGAGCGTCTTGGTTGGAGCCATGAGTGGACTGCTGCGAAGCCTACAGGATTGGTATCTGAGAGGCTTTCGTGGACTGTTCTCAGTTTACATGTTTAGACCAGCTCCAGCCTGGAGATCTTTGGATGTGCCCCATTGTCAAAGTGAGTGATTGAAGAATAACGTCAAGGAGCCTTGATTCTTTGTCCTTGGAGTACTATCTTGGTCTTTGCAGAGGACATTATGTTGACATGGACTGAAGTCACCCCTGTGAGTGAGATAAGGGGACTGCTAGCTGGCTTAAGGCAGCTTCACTGGCTGCCCAGTTAACACCCTTCTCAGCCTTATGGATTTCAAGAGATTTTATTATCCAGCACACCACTATTTGGACAGAAATAATACTTGTTTTCATACTGTGTTATTTCTGAAAATTTGATGTATTCCTCCATGGCTCTACCTGCCTGGAAGATGTTTTTCTACAGTCAGGCAGAAGAAAACCTACACCACCGGCTGCTGAAAAGCGAATGCCTGCTTTTCGCAATGCAATTACCATGACAAGTATTTCTAATTGCCACTTCCCTTCCTCCAAGCCCTCCTGTCCTTCAGACATTGCGAATCTCTGGTAATCTTGGGGTATTATCACACTGAGCTGCTAACCTGAGTCTTGACACTCCTCCTGGAGACCCGTGTCAGAAATAATTACAGCTGAAGAGAGGTGATTCTTCCTTCGTTATTAGCAGTTGGCGGGTGTTGGTATCTAACAATGATTAGCAGTTTGGAACAATGCGTTCCTTGGGTTCCGACCCATGTTTTGTTTCTTCTTCTGTGCCTTGGAGGACAGCACACATTGTTCTCCATTCCTTTGCCTGTCTTTGCCCTTGTGTCTGTCTGTGTGTTTTGAGAAGTTTCCTTTCATGCTCCAGTGATTTATTTACTTCTAACGTTATTTTCTCCTCTCTTGTTTTTCAAACCATTTGCTGGGGCTGTTGGTGAAGTAGAGAGACTTCACCTCTTGGAACTGGGTGCTGGGTGTGGTTTGGGGAGTTCTGGGAGCTGAGACAGGGCCCTTCAGCCCCCAGTAACCCAGGTCTCCAGCAACAGCAGTAGGAGAGGACAGGGAGAGGCGAGGCTGGTTTGAACAGGAAGGTGGGAAAGGTAAGGGTTGCCGCTTGTACAGATGCCTACTGCCAAGAAGCCTCCTTCTTTCCTTTTAGACAACCCTTCCCTTGTTCCTTAGCTGGGATTGCTATGCGGCGGGAGATGGAGGATGAAGTTTATAACTACAGCTCTGGAAGGGGCCTATTCTCTCTGCTTTGGATGATGCGTGGAGGCACATATCCCTCCCAATTAAATATCACCCCTGTTCTGAAGAGGCTCTTGTGTGTGGTTGCATAGAGTCAAAAGAAATTCAGGAAAGTGGTGTGAACATAGGGAAATTCCTCATCACAATTCTAATTCTTCTTCCTTCTTTCCTCCTTCCCTTACTCCCCCTCTCTCTTTCTTTCTTTCTTGGATTAGCAGAGCAGAAAAATTAAAATTAAATTAAGATATTTTTCGTTCCTGGTCTGTTTATTCTTAAGCTTTACTAAAGCCAGAAACTCAGTCCCCAAGTACAGGTGGCACTTGAACAATATGGGGTTAGGGGCGCTGATGTTCTGCACAGTGGAAAACCCGCATGTAACTTATAGTTGGCTCTTTGTATCTGTGGTTCCTTGTATATGTGGATTTAATCAACCCTGGATCGTGTAATGCTGTACTATTTACTACTGAAAAAAATTCGAGTAGCTGTGAGTTCAAACTCATGTTGTTCCAAGGTCCTGTTCATAGGTGCTTTTGTGTTACAATGTGGTTGCCGTGCCTTATAGAGACACTTCCATTCTTCTGTCCTTGGATAGACACAGCTTCTTTCATTCTGAGTCCTAACTCTTGGAAAAGGCAGCCGCCCTAAAGTTCCTGCAATAATTGGATTTACTATAGCATGGGATTGGGTGGCCACTGGAAGTCCAGGATCTCAGTGTAACAGCCTCATGTGACATATAGTTTATCTGTTCATTTATTTTTCCATTCAATAAGCATATATTGAAACACTTCATCATACTGGGTGATAATCAAAGCATTATTGATATTCATTGATAATCAATTATGCTTCAGGACCTTGCACATCTATTATTGGAGTGGCTGTGTTGCACAGAGGTTACTAATATAGACTTTGAACTCAAACAGATCTGCTTGAAGTCCCAGTGCCATCAATAGGTACATCTATGACTTTAGTCATGTCCACTAACTTCTCCAAGCCTCAACATGCTTATCTGTGAAATGGGGATCATATTACTTCCTATCTGGCAGGGTTGTTGATAGAAAGAAATGACTGAATGCATATTACGTTCTTCTATTACCTAGCACACCATATATTTACATTATCTGTTCTCATTTTCTGATTTAATCGTCACAAGACCCTGAAAAATAGGTACGATTATGTTGCTATTCTATTTAGAGAACCCAATATTGCAGGCTTTGGAGAATTTATATCCTAGAGTTTAGAACTTTAAGTCACTATGTTAACACTGTTTCATAGTTGAAACAACTGAGGGGCAGAGAGGACCCCACCTCGGGTGCCCCGACTCCCAGGCCAGGTCTCCTTTGTGACTTACCATCCCCCCTCACTTGCATTATAATCTTCACGGCCATCTAGAAGGAAACTCTTTGTCTGCAAACGTCTACCACCTACTAATGTTAGAATCAGCCCTCTCCTATTTGAAGGTTGACTGCATAGTTCATCTTTTCCAGACCATTTTCGTCTCCTCTTTCTGTGCACTTTGGGTCTTTCTGTCCTCATTAACACCTCCACCAGAAAGGAAATGTAAAGGGAAATAAAACGTAAGCCACTCAGTTTTGCTCCTTATTAGCAGCTCTTTTTAAAAGATCTGGTGGATGGGGAGGCTGACTTTTAGCTGCAGTGGGGTTTTTTTTGATTATAGTCACAGGTTTAAATTAGCTGGGCTATCTTTCTTACTGTTACCATGGATAAGTGAGCGGCAGTTGTCTGAGCCCCGGTGGGCCTGTGGTCACAGAGACCCCTGTCCACCCAGCCAGTAGCTCTGGCCCTTCTGGCTCTCCGCACTCTCTGCTTATGCCCCCTTTGCAGATCCTCCACTGGGGGCTTCTCATTTTGCATTGGAGACAGAGACGATTCTCTTCAAGGTCACATGTTTGTTAGGGTCATCACATTGCACAGGTGAAAGGAGGCCTGGATTTATGTAAGGTGGTGGCCCTGGCCTGACTTGAATTGGAAAAACACAAAGCTAGAAATCAAAACACGTCAGACATTTTCTTTTTATGTTTTAAAACCTAGTTCCCTTTCTAGCTATACCACATTCTTCGGAGAGTAAAACTTCCCTTGGGACCTCCGTGCTGCTTGTGATGTGGACTGCATTCAGCCAGGGCCTCGAGGGTGACCTGGAAGCCAAGCCTCCATTAACCCTGTCAAGTGGACCCCCTTCTGTCGGTTTTTAATCTTGGGAATGTCAGCAGAATACAGTTCCCTGATCATCGTGCTCTTTTGGCCTACCCCAGTTCTTAATTCCTTCTGCCCCATTTATCACAGACCTTCGACACATCCTTTTGTCTTTTATTACCTAAAGTATTTCTCCCGTCACCTGACTTACAGCAACCAAGTATGGGTTGAATTTTAATGGTGGATATTATGCAGCTACTTGGGAACTGGGAATGGTAGCTTTGCTGTATAGCCTCGGTTTTCTCATCTGTAAAATCATGGGGCCATTCTAAATGACACATGTGGTCCCATTTGGCACTAACTTCCTATGATTCTGTCGATACTTGTTTTAGGAAGTTCCTCTTGAGATTCATAGACCCAAACGGCAAATGTATATGTATAGGCAGGAAATCAGGCAACTTACATATATAGTCTAATCGTTTTATTAATGACATGATTTCAAATTCTATATCTCCTTTTTTTCCTCATAGAACCTTCTGTTCAAAGTCTTAGCAATATTGTGAGAAGAAATGGGATACCGTGGGTTGAAACTCTAAGAAAGCTATTATTATAAACCTGAGGGATTATTACTAGCATTTTAAGATTTCTCTGATGTAACAAAGAAAAGTAGCTTATTTGGTTTTAAAGACTCCAGGTAATGCTCCTCCAGAAGTTAGGACCACTCTTTTCATGCTGTATGCTTGGAGTTAGAAATAATTGTTCTGTAATTAAAGATTTTTTGATAACATATTTGGAAATTTTGGTAAAATTTAAATGTTTTTTTTTTTTCATAAGTAAGGAGATCAAGTTCAGGAAATGTGATGTGCTAGAGGAGAAAGTGTCAGAGATCCTGAGTTCAAGTCCCAACTCTGTCAAAACTGGACTATAAGCCCTTTGAGGGCAGGACTCTGTCTCTCCAGCACCCATAATAGCACCAGGACTGAATCCCTGGGGCTTGAGGTGCTTCATAAATATAATACATATTTAATAATAAGTAGAATAAAGAATAATAAATAAAATAATAAAAAAATAACTGGGTGGGACTTCTCTGGTGGTCCAATGGTTAAGACTCCATGCTTCCACTGCAGGGGGCGTGGGTTCAATCCCTGGTGGGGGAACTAAGATCCCACAGGATGCATGGTATGGCCAAAAGAAAGAAAAACAAAGAAACGAAGGGAGAGAAGCCTTGAAAATTCAGAGCAGACAAAATCAGTTTGGCATAGAAATAAAGTTTAATTGGATTGACATATATGCACTAATATGTATAAAATAGATAACGAGTAAGAACCTGCTGTATAAAAAGTAAAGTTAAATTCAAAACAAACAAACAAAAACTGGGTGACCTTGGGCACTGCCTTTAACTTTTCCGTGTCTTATTTCATTAACTCCAAAATTCCGGAGCCAAGGCTAGGCTCTGGGTGAGATGCAAGATAAAGTGGCCCTGCTTTTGAGGAGCAGGTAGGGTAAGAAGAGGTAACAACCTCTCTTAAGCGACCGCTGAGGCTGTCTGGAGGAGGAAAGGGAAAGGGGCGTTACTGTCACTGTTGGCCATTCACAGGGATCTAAGAAGCTCCAGGCACCCCGACTCCTACGAGTTCCTGGGAAAACCCTTCACAGAGCGGTGGAACTTCCAGCAGGGATTTCCTCCTTTCATCCCGGTTTATTTCAACATCACTGTCCTCCATTGTAACAGGTAGAATCCGTCCTGCTGCAAAGGCCTGAACCTTCATTTCCTTGGAAGTCCTCTGCAAACAACTACTTGAGACTGGGGTCCAAGGCGTTGTATTATATGGAATATTTAAGTAGCCTCATTGAGCATGTCTGGCCTTCACGGGGATATGTAACCTGACAGGTGGGGATTGGTGTGCTCATGTTCTCCTGGCCCTCCCTTCCCCTTTAAAGAAATTTGATGCGTTTACTTCAGTCTGTCCCTGGTTCCCATCAAGATGTGGGACTAAATAACATTTTTAATAATTTGAGAAAGAGAGAATTTGGGGGCAGGGAAATGAGAGAGGTGAGCGGGTTGTCAGAACTGGAGCTTTTAGGGTTGAACCTTGGGGAGAGAAAAAGAGGGACGATGCTGTGTTTGAGAAGGAAGGAAGGGAGAAAGGCTCAGTGGTGGGAGAATCAGGGGCACAGAGCCTGCTGGGTCTTGCTGCCCCAGCATGGAGTTCCAGGGAGGGGGACCTGAAGCCAGTAACCTACATATTAGGGAAAGGGTTGGAGAAGACCCTCTGGTAGGCAGTGAGGGTCTGCCTAGTTGATGGCGGAGCATGTAGGTTTGCAATGGAATCCTCAGCTTTTCCCATCAGGGGCATTTACTTTACTCTGCTTCTCAAGAACTGTAAATGTACTGGAAAAAACAAGTTAACAAACAGGTCCCTCTCTTCAATTCTGGGAGACAGCCATGCTATATGAGCTTAACAAATATATTTTATATTTGTTATAACCCAAACTCTGCTGGGTTTCTGATTACAAAAGTCATGCTTGTTCCTTGTAGAAAATACAAAAAAGCATCTGGAAGAAAGTAAATAGCACCTAGAAGTCCTCTTCTGAGTGAAGGCTGCTGGGAATAGGCTGGTGGTAGGCTGTGCAGTCCACACACACATTTCTAACAAGCAGGATTATCATACCTATATCATTTTGTAACTTGCTTTTTCACTTCTCAGTAGATTCTGAACATTTTTATATGTCTGTACGTATTTGCCCCCAACATAACTTTCAATGTATGGCGCTGAGTCTTAGCTGGTTCTTCCTGGTTACTGATGCTGCTGGGAAGCTTGGGGCGGATATGGACTCAACAGCTTTGTGCTGTTCCACGTGGAAGTTGTCTCTGGTTTCTGCCTCCCTCTGATCTGCTCTGTCTCAGAGATTAGAAAGCCCTGTCTCCCCGTCAAGGCTAAGAAGGCTTCAACCCCTCTCTTGATCACATTCCCTTCAAGACACATGCTTGCTCTTCCCCAACCCCATCCCTGGTTTTTCACCACCATGGTTACGTCCCCAGTGCAACCCGTAATTCTTCCCACTTAGGAGGCCATCATAAGAGAGTTCTTATTTACCTTCCTCCCCTCCAGTGTCTCTGCTCCAACCTGTTTTACACATTGTTGGCATAGTAATCATATTAAATTACACCCGTGATCTATCCTCTGCTCAAATTCATTTAGTGTCTCCCCACTTCCAACCACGTCAGGTTCAGACTCCCTAGACTGACAACCAGGGTCTTTTGTATATGGCCTCACATCACGTACGAGGGAGGAAACTTTAACCCTTCTCTCTGTCTTCCCAGCAAATTCGATTAGTCACAATCTCCTGTTGATTCTACCCGGCTCTTATCTCAGTGATTGGCCCTCCTCTCTACCTGCTTTGCTCCCGCCTTAACTCACGCCCTCCTAATCCTCTGAACCACAGTAGACTTGTCCCTGGCTTTCCTGCCTCCAGTCCTTCCCCCTCTACATTGCTCATCAGGCTGCACACAGAATATTCTAAAGTGAAATACGACCATCATACACTCCCTTAAAATCTTTAATGGCTTCGCATAGCATTTGCAAGAAGTTCCCAGTTTCTTAGCGTAACCTAAAAGCTCTTCCCGATGTGTGCCCCATCCCATGTCCCCGTATCACTGTTTTGATGTTGATCTTGAGTCGCTCTAGGTGCCTTCAGTTCGCTGCTTACTCCAGAAGTACTGCCCTGCCCTCTTGTCTCCCCACCTTCCCTCTCCCTGCCCTTGGGGTAAGCGTCCATCCTAAGTTCTTCCTCAGCTCCTTGTTCTCTCCTTGTTCTCTGGCTCCAATCTTATTGCATTATAATTGCCCTTTTACTTGTCTGTAAAGAGACTTGTGCTCCTTGAGGGCAAAGCTATTTTTTCATTTGTCTTAATATTTCCCCAACAGCTGGCACAGGGGATACAGCAGATTCATTCAATCATTTTTGGGGTATGAATGAGTGGATAAATATCCAAATGTTATGTATTCATGCATCAGACCTTCAGACACGGAGAGAATGGGGCAGTGGGTGCTGACGGTCCCTCACGGACAATGCCAGCAAAAGGAGTTTGATAAATAATTGGTTGTATCTAACACACACTTAGATTGCTCTAAGTCCTCATCCTTCCGTCTGTGCTTGGGACTGTTGATACCTACACTGCTTCTGGCTTTCTACATTCAGGGTTTCTTTAGGTGTTTGCATGTGCATTGTGGCTGGAACACTGTGCTGTCGGCTGTGATCCCAGAGGCGGAACCCCTGCCTGGGAATCTGAATGGAGTCATGACTAACCCAGGGCCGCTTTGACCTTTGCCTACGATTTGATAGTGATGGCAAGAGCAGTGATGATGATGGTGATGATGGAAAACACACAGAAGGTTGTATCTGTATCCAGTTCAGTCTGGGCATGTGAGTGATGCCTTTATTCTATACTGGTCACAAGGTGCATACCTTGTCTACAATAAGCTTGACATGTCCCTGGTCCAAGTCACTAAACACTATTACAGTTGCCTTTTAAGGGTCTCTGTGCTTTTATTCAAGGCTCACACCACAGAAACATACAGATTGCTTTGCGCTTCCTTTTAAGACCCTCTAGCATCTTCCTGTTGCATTTGGATCTGAGGTCTTTTTAATGACCTATAAGGTCTTACCATGATCTGAATCCTGCCTGCCATTCCCACTCTCCTTTCTTCCTTAATCACCCCATTCGAGCCACTGTAGCCTTCTCTTTTCCCCTTTGGCATCTCTTCATGTGCCATTCCCTCTGCCTGGAATTCTCTCCCTTTGCTCTTTGCACGACTGATTGCCCCTCTTCCTTCAAGTCTCAGTTTGGTAACCCTGACCGTGCTTTCTAGGGGAGCCCTCCACTGTGCTCTGTCACTGTATGCTTCCCATTTTCTCACTTTCTTCATAGCATTTCTCTAGCTATAACTATGATTTTATCTTTTGGTTCACTTGTTTATGGCTACACTTCAAATCTAAGCTCTAGCGCTTACCGGCTGAATGACCTTGGGCAAATTACGGACCGAACTTTCACCCCAACATCTGAAAATGGAGATATTTTTCTTGAGAGCTACTACTCTGTGCCAGGTACTGTGCTAATCACTTAACATGGATTTATTTAGGTCTCCCAGGGGCACAGAGAGAGTACCCAATTGCCCAAGGTCACACAGCTAGTTAATGGTGGCAGGATTTGAACCCATTTACTCTGGTTTCAGAGTCCAGGCTCTTTACTGCTTTGCCAGGAGAAGTGCAAACGTTCACGGACCGCATCAATGAGAAACTTCCTCCTGAACCCTCCTGCTTTTGCTCTGAAAACGTTTTGCATCATACCAGGAGTATTTACCAGCTTTCTAGATCCATCTAGAGTGCCTGAATGCCCCCCACCTTGCCCCACTTACCCTCTTTGGAAGAAAAAGTGGCTTTTCTGCCCCCTGAAGGCTGGAAACGAAGCCCCAGCCCCCAGGGTGGCCCTGATGAGGTAGAAGCAGAGGCCCCTGCCTTTGTGCATTGGTAGCAGCTTTCAGACAAATATGCCGTGTGTGCTCCTGACTGCATCTGCTGCCTACAAATAACCAGCTACAAGGAATTCACTCCAGGTTAATTCTTCCTTTCTTTTCCTTGACAAAAGGCAAGAACGGTGAGGGGAGGAAAACCTTTACTCTGAAAAGAATTGTTAAGTGCAGAACCGGCCTTACTGTTCCACTGATCAGTTCTGAGGACCCAGGAGCCTGATGGCAGGGGCAGGGGCTCAGCCCAAGAGGACCCAGGGGCTGAAGCCCCTCTTTCCCTAGTGGTCCTGCCGAGAGCCCGTGACCCACGGTATGAGAGGTGCTGCAGAGAGACAGGCTTTGCCTCCTGGCTGCGGATGACAGATACCATCACACAATGGTCCACAGTTTCATTTCCAGAGGCTGCTTCTCCTTATTTTATGAACAGAGTATGTTGAAGGTCTGTTGGGATTCCTTTGAGCATCGCTCCTAGTTGATGAGCCCCGCCTTTGGGGCTTTGCCTGCAGTAGCTGTGCTCCTTCTCTGCTCTTCATTCTACCAAATATGTCCCTGTGAACCAGGCATGCAGCGAAAATCTCTTAAATGAATATATAACCCTCAGTGCCTCTCAGATGACCCTGAGCAAGTCTCCTCTACAGGGAAGGGCGTCGGAAAGAGAGGAGGTGTTGTGAACAGAGACGCAAGATCAGGGATTGTGTATGTGATTAGGAAATCATGAGCTTGTGAATTTGGCTGAAGGGAGGATACAAGGGAGGAGTGTATGTGTTATTCTTTTGATGCCCCCGTTCTCTATTTTTTTTATCTATTCTTTGCCTTTCTTGTCCCTGCTCTGAGCTCCAGGAGGCTGACTTCTATGGTTTGATCACATGGGGTTCCTTGCCCTGTGGTTTGCTGCTGGAATTGACCAATAGGAGGCATGGCAAGCCATCAGAGGACGGGAAGAAGGGGAATTTGGGTTGTTGTCAACCAAGCTTGCTGAGGTTCTGGCAGAGCTGCAGTCTCACAGTCCTCTAGCGCCACTTCTGTCACAGGCTCACCTTCCTTCAGCTGCAGCTCTCACAGGAATCTGGTAATACTGTTCCTACTCCTTGCTCTATAACTTCCTAGCAGCAGTTATGGCTTCTCATTGGTTACTGGTCCCTATGGGACTCACCTTCCCTGCTGGTTCCCTAATCCCTACTCATGCCCTTATAAACAGTCCCCTGAGTGAATTCTCTGTAGTTGAACACTTTAGTGTGTGTACCATCTATTTCCTGGTGGAACTGTGACCAATACGGAAAGTCCTGGGAGACTAGGCTAGAAAGGTGGCACTTAGATACATTTTGGAGAACATTGAGGTCTATGCTCAGGATTTTACATATTTTTAATCGGGCAACTTGGAAATCATTCAATGTTTCTGAACACAAGAAGGATTTGACCAGAGGTACCTGGCAACAGTCAAAATGAAGAGCAGTAAGTGCAGGAAAAGGTGCAAAGGTGGAGAAGTGATGAAGAGGGGGACTCACTGGATGTGTGAGACATGGAGAAGGAGCCTTCAAGGTTGGGTCCACGTCTCCAGGACCAGGATGATGGGGAGGACAGTGGTGCCACAGCAGAGCTGGGAAATGGAGGGGGAGTCGCTGCTACTTTTGGTTGAAGTTGAGAATGCCTCAAACCCTCCTCTATAAGTTGCGGTCATGGTGGTCCGCCTCGGAGGGACTGTGGTAAGATGAACTAGTTCATCATCACCTCCAAGCCTGTTGTAGTTCAGAAAATATTACACAGAGATGCTGAAAACCCTCTGTGGGTCTGAAGTTGGTAATATCCTGTTTCCTATCAATTCAGATGAACAGCGTGAATTTGATTGGTCACCCACGTGGGGAGGGGGATATGCAGAAGAGAGAACAAATGTGCTTTGATTCCCTAGTGGTTCCACCAGCTGAGGAATTTCAAAGATTTCTTTTTAAATCTCAATCGAAATGGGATAAAAGAAATGTGCTGTGATGAAAGCATGTCTGCCATGTAGGAAAGGTGGCAGGTGAAGAATTCCTTGTTAAAAGGGGGCAAAGAAGAATCTCTTTGGGGCAAAGGTTGTTAAAAAAAGATACGTGCTTACCTAGAACCATATCTTGAAGGAATTCAGAGATTTTTGTACCTCCGTCTTCCATTTGATAAATCATACATATTATTTATAAACTGAGTTCAAGTTTACAAATTTTTCTATGTGCATCATTTCATTTTATCTCATGAGGCAGGTGTGGCAAGTGATACTCTTTCCATCAGATGAGCAGATGAGTAAATTGAGATTCAGAGAGGCCAGGTTTCCTGTTCAAGGTCATGAAGATGATAAGTAGATGAGCTGGGCTTTGAATTTTAACCCTGTATTCTTCCTACCCCATCATAATGGGATATTAGGTTATAAACTAACACTTATTGTGTATTTATTTTATGCCAGACACTGGGCTAAGCATTTTACCTGGGTTAGCTCATTCAGTCCTTACAACAATCCTTGTTTTCCAGAGGTGGAAACGGAGGATGCTCTCCCCAGCCTCTGGCTCTACCAAAGCATAGACTGCAGTTTATTCTCAAGGTTGTTACAGGCTAACCTTATCTCTAATACTAGGATGAAAAAATGTCAGTAGTATTCAGCTCAGGTGAGTATGTGCGTGTCTGTGTGTGTATGGGGTATGTGTATGAAGAGCTCCATGCTTTATCTATAACTGCCTGCTGGCCACCTCCACTTGGTTATACTCCCAGAAATGGAAATATTCCATTTCTCAGACTAAACTCATTATCTTCTCCCTAACACTGTTCCTCCTTTTGCCTTCTCCATTTTGGCCAGGTGCATCACTCAGACTCAACATGTGCACTGGGTATTGGTGTTGAAGACCTCTGGACTCTACGTCAAAAATATTGCTCATGGCCTTTCCAGCCTTCCCAGTCCCACTGCTGTGTCTTGGGTCAGGCCCACATTACCTGGACTTTAGCCGTCGATGTCTAATGGGGCCTCTTTCCTCCTCCTCCATTCCCTCCCAATTGTTCTCTTTTTCCAAAATCTTCTTTGGCTTCCTGTTATAGTTATTCATTCCTAAGATGCTAATTGAGCAACTGCTAAGTGCCAAACGCTCTTTTAGGTGCTGGGTATACCGGAGAGAGCAAAGGAGTTACAGAGACCCATCCTTGTGCAGCTTGAAAAGCGTGCTCTTCAGCCTAGCATTCAAAGCTGTCTGAAGTTTGGCTCAGCTCAACTTTCTGGCCTTTATCGTCTCTCCACACATCTGCAAGTAATATGTACATCCCCTGTCATCCAGTCAAACTGAGCACTCTTGGTGTCCTTTCTTTGTGCCTAGTTGGGCGGTTACCCAACTGAAACTGGAGTTCCTGCTCACCTGTTCGGATTTCCTGTGACCTAACTCAACTGCATCTCTTCCTTGAATTCTCTCCAGAAGCTGATCCTCACTTAACAACTCTGGTCAGAATTTATCTCACCTATACAGTGTATGGATTTTTTTTTTTTTTTTTGGCCCCGCCTCGAGGCACGCGGGATCTTACTTCCCCAACCAGGGATCGAACCCATGCCACCTGCAGTAGAAGCGTGGAGTCTTAACTGCTGGACCGCCAGGGAAGTCCAGTCTCACCTGTACAGTGAACACAGTGCTTTTGCACGTTATGGTCATGATCACCGTCTGCATTATTTCTATATGTGTCTGTCTTCTCCTTAGAGATCCCTGGGCAGAGGAATGTCTCATCTGTGCTTGTATTCTCAGGACTTTACTCAGTCCCTGGCACTCAGTAGGTTCGTAATAAGTATCAGCCACTTTGAAATAGTTAGATGTAGAAGTTCTTGATAGGATTCCCCACCTTGCCATCATCTACCACCCCCTTAAAAGCTCCTTAGCAAGCTTACTCTCACAAATAAATTAAGTTTTGCACAGCAGTGTAGAAGTGCAGGAAGGCACCTGTCAGCCTGTAGGTGGCAACGTTACTGTGCTCAAAGTAAGGTGGTGTGCCTCGTCCGGAAATTATATCAGCCCCTTAGGGTACCGGCTTCCTTCTCCTCTTCCTCCCTCTCTCTTTCCCTCCATTCCTTCCTTCCTCTCTTTCTCTCTCCCTCTCCTCCCATGTCCACTGCTGCTCATCCATTAAGTCTCTTCACAGATTCTTAAAAACACCAATATGAGGTTGTAAGGACCGAGGCAAGCGAACAAGGCCTCCTGGAGACCCTGCCTTCTCCCTCACACACTCGGTGTAGAATTTTAAATTTATTTCGAGTATACTGCATTGAAATTTTGGAGGTGTGGGTGGGTATGCTCTTCAGAGATGGGAAGATAGAAAGCAGGTGTTTTAGAGGCAGTTAAGGAAACCATTCAAAATGGCCTCACACACGTCTGGTGGTCTTCATCCATGGCTGGATGTGTCACGGGTGCTGGAGGCTGAGGGAGCCCTCGGTTGCGCCGGGCAGATCCGAAACAGGCTTGTCGACCAGTTGTAGGGAGGGCGTGAGGCTGTGTCAGCCGAGGGTGTTTCACTTCAACACGGGACCCAGGCGGGCTGGCAGAGTTTGCTGGGAACCCACCTCAGAGGAGGAGGAACAGAGGGCGGGCGGGGGGGACGTGGGCAGCAGAGCTCCCGAGAAGGCAGGGCCGTGCAGGCGGGCTGTGCTCTCTGGGAACAAATCTAAATCTCTACCTGCCTGTTTTTCCATAGTGCCCACTGCTTGAACAATTCGGCATTTCAAAGCGGGGACGGTAGAGGAGGGAACTGGTAATTTAAGCATGAAAAATGTCATTTTGCCTCAGAGCAGACTGCCTTTCTATGCCCTGGTTCCTTTTGTGTGGCTTGCATTTAGGCATATCTGGAAGATCATTTGCCCAATACTAATAGGAAGGCTCACTGTGCTCACTTGTTATGAGATGTAATGGGACTTCCCCTCACTGGGAGACTAGTGGCTGCCTAGTGCCACTGGTTTCTATTTTCTGTGACCAAGAAAACCTCTCTCTCTTTCTCTCTAACACACACACACACACACACACACACACCCCAAGCCCCCTGGATTTCCACTTATAACTTTCTCTTTGAAACAATTAAAAGTCCATTCGCTTTCCTCCAAATCCAATTCTTTTTCTGCCAAAGGTTTAAGGTCATTTGGTTTAGCAGAGAGGCCCTTTTGTGTGCATGCAGTTAATGAATCCGACTCCTTCCTCCTGCCAAATTCCTCAATATCTTTTGCTTTCTGAACATGAGCTGTGTTTTCTGCTCCTTTCTGCTTCGAGTGGCATGTGCTTAGTTATACGTAACTTTGGGGAGCCATGCATTTATCCTTTGGTACTTGATTCCACTATTATTATTTATCATTAAAAAATTGGGGTTCAGCTTTAAAGGAGGTTTAGAGATTTACTTGATTTTTCTGTCTCCCTATAAAAGTATGTTCCTTTTAATAAATCTTTGTTTTATTCTGTCTCCTATTCTCTGATTGGTGCCCTTGATCACTGCTACGCTTTGGGTATTTGGAGGCCCATGTGTTAGGAACCATGTTCTCCTGAAACTGGTTGGAGCCTGTAGCCCTGTTGTCTGTTGGAGAGTCAACCTCTCCCTTCTCCACGCTTTAAATATGGGGAAGAATGAAGAGAAGCATCCCACCGATGGATCTGGAATTCAGTCAAAGTCTTTTGGTTTTTTTTTGGCAAAGACATTTATTACCTATGATCAGCAGATATATTGCTCAATATTCTCTCCATGTTTGGAAAGAATTTCAAAATAATAAAATAATTTTATATGCCATACAATGCAAAGCAGAGGTGGGCTCAGGGGACCACTTCATTGTTCACAGGGTGGGCAGAGCCCTCTGTCTCCAAACAATTTTTGAGCTAGTTGAATTTCTGCTGCGAGTCTTGGTCCCAGTCTTAAAACCCCAAGAGGTTAAGTTCACCACCCAAGAGGGCTGGAATTCTCTCAGCCGTAGGGATACGGTTCTAGTTCAGAGGTGAAGAGAGGGCTTCCTGGAAAGGACCAATAAATCCTCTGAAGCAGAACCAGGAGGAGACAGGGGCAGAGGGCACTGGGGCTGAACCAAAGGGGCCTGACATGGGAGGAGGGGGAGGAGTCCTCTCCCGATCCAGCATTTCCCTGTGTTCACCCCTGCGTCTCCACTCAGTAGAACAGGGGCTGCCTTGGAGAAGCAGAAGCTGGTAAATCTGATGCAGGGACTTTCTTGTAGTAGCTTCCAGAACCTGAAGCCGGGGCCCAGTAGGGCTTCGACTGGACCCAGGAGATCCCAGGATGCCAGGGGAGATAGAAGCCCTTGATAATTATTATTTTTTTTGAATTTTTGAATTTTATTTATTTTTTTATACAGCAGGTTCTTATTAGTTATCCATTTTATACATATTGGTGTATATATGTCAATCCCAATCTCCCAATTCATCCCACCACCTCCACCCACCCCCGCCGCTTTCCCCCCTTGGTGTCCATACATTTGTTCTCTACATCTGTGTCTCTGTTTCTGCAGATGAATCGGTCGAAGTCTTAAGAGTTCTCCAAATCTCCTTAAACAAAATAATATCTTTTTTCTTTTTCTTGTCTTCTCCGATGGTTTCTCAAATGTGGCTCAAACTGCCTTGTGCCTGGGCCAAGGCTGGCACCCGCTGTAACTCCTTGCTGAGTTTCTCTTCCTGTTGTAAGATTCCTTACAATTTAACCAGTGAACATAAGGAAACTCACTGCCCACCCATGTGAGATGTGTAAAGCCTGCCCACTGTGCCTCTCTCTGAAAAGGCATTTCTAGCAATTTTCTAAAAAATTGGCTGTGATGGAAAATGAAGCTATTCAGGAAAAGAAATGATGGCCTAAAGGGCACCCAACAGCCTGAGACGTGGCTGTGGAAGAAGGATCAGATTGGCTTAGTGGTTGTGAGGGGGTTTCCAAGTCGGTCAAATTTGGGTTCCAATCCCCAGTCTGCCACTTACTTAGCCTCCCTAGGCTTCCATTCTTTATATAAAATACGGAGAATCATAGCACCTCAAAAGGTTATCCTGAGGATCGTATGACATAATGCAGGCAAAGTTCTTAATACAGTGCCTGGAACATGCCACGTGGTCAGTGAATGTCATCTGTGATCTACAATTAAGATGACTCTTAAGGCTGGAAGGTACCTTAGAGATCATCTACCATCATTATCTACCATCTCTTCCAGCTGAGCCGAGTCTCTCAGGCTGCTGTCCACAGTCACTCAGCAAGCTGATGACAGCAGCTTCTGCTAGAAGGCAGGTCTCCTTACTCCTAACCCAGCATGCTTCCTCCACAGTCGCAAGCCATAGGCTTTCCACCCTCTTCTGCTGATGGTAGCGGGTGGTGACACACTAGTTAGGATTACACAGTCATTCATTCAATAAATATTTATTGAGAAGATGCTATGACAAGTGTATACAGATCCTATATTCAGCAATCCTATTGTGTCATTGGGAGAAGAAAATATGCACCAGTAACGAAACTTCAGAGCATTATAATATAAAAGAGTACCTTGGAAGGCAGAGAAAAGAGACCACATAAAGCTGAAGGATAGGGTAACACTCAGTCAACACTTATTGGGTCCCTGTGACGTGCTAGGCACGATGGGGCATATAGCTTTAAGAACAGGAAGTGTCTCTGCTTTGTCTTTGCATACTCAGCGGCATCTAACATGGTGCGAGCAAGTGGTAGGTAGACAAGAAATGTTTGTAGGGGGAAGGACTATCCTGAGGGCGCTGTCTTCTATTATTAGCCTAAAGGTCATCATGAGGACTGGCTGGCAGGACCACTGTCTGTGTTGCTTCTTCCTCCTTTGCATGCTGCTGTCTTCAGTTCTGTGCCCGTAGGTGCCCACGGCAGGACAGCGGCCCTCAGAATTTAGCCCCGTGGTGGTCACCATAATTGCTCTGCCTTACAGAAGACTCTGCTCGAAGGTGTCTGACTTCTCCCGGGGGGCCATTCTCTCCCTTCCATCAAAGCCCTTTCCATGGGGTGTCCTGCACCCCATGCCCACAGCGCTCTGCGCTATGCTAATCTGATCAATAGTTCCATTCTGTGGTGTTATTCCAGCTTGGCTGCTTTGTCAGCAAGCAAGCTGAGAGGAATGATCTGATTTCCAGTGGGTTCTGCTAACTTTGGCTGGAGGATCAAGAGGATCAGTGTGGGTAGATTTATTCCTCAAATAATCCTCCCCAGACACCTGTGCTGGCTGTCTTTGTGGAACAAATGGATATCGTCAGTGTTATGGATTTGACCTTTTGCCCCTCTCTTGGTGGGCAGTGTCTGTGTCCTCACCACTCCATTCTCTCAGGAGGAGCGACACAAGTTAGAGCCATTTCTAGGAAACCCATGCTCTTCCCTTTGGCATTTTGGAGAAGAAAAAACATTTTTGACACGAGCACAAAATAATGGGGTTGCAGTGCCCCAGATGCAACTCTGATTGTGTGTCACACCGGCCCCCATGGAAAATAATTTGGTGGACATAGTTCTAATGCGGGCTTTTATTTCTGATGGAGGTTCCTTCTCTGCTGGGTTGGGCTTTTCAGTGATTTGTGGGTGGTACACAAAGGGGAATGTTCTGCTTTTTCCCTCATTCTGCAGCCGGGGAAGAATGTGGGCTCAGAGGACTTTCTTTTTAGTCTAGTAGTTAAATTGCCGCTGTCAGTGGCACTGTATGTTCCTCACGTAGGGGGTGGGGAAGGGAAATGTGCTCAGAAGTGTCAAGCTTGTGTAGCACAGTCAATTTTTAATAGAATAATCTTTATATTTATTTGGTTTTTTATTATAAAATTATACTTGTTCATTAGAGAAAAATCAGAAAATCAAATAAAGATAATCAAGAAAGAATTATTAAAACATCACAGTGCTAACAGCTTACAGATATTTAACTTTTTTGACTTAGCCTGGCCACTTTTCAGGGTCAGAGGACAGAAATGGCATAACTCCTTCTCCACCACTGAAATAAAAACCAGGGCTGCTTTATGTGAACTGAAGTTAATAATAAAAATACCTTGTATTTATATACTTTACTGAAGTTACAAAACACACTTGAGTATACCATCTTATTTAATCTTATAATGACCCTTTGGTTTAGGTTATTATCACCCTCATTTTATAATTTAAAAACCCCTGAGACTCAGAAAGGTATGGTAACTTCCTCCAATTAAATAGCAGTAAATGGAAGAGCTGGAATTTGAACTGAAGTTTTTTGATTTCAGATTCAAGTGCAACTTATTAGATTCCAGTGGCCTCATCATTTTATGGAGCCCTGTGTATCAATCAGTGATTGCTACAATAATGCTGTATAACAAACCACCTCAAAGTTCAGTGGTTCACAACAAGTACGTATGCTATCACTTATGGGTCTGCAAATTGACTGCAGTTAGCTGATTTAGCCTGGCCTTGCCTGGGAGGCTCTGCTTCAGGCTTCAGATTGGCCTTATTTGGCTTAAGCCTGTGTCTTGGGTTCACATCTGTTCCAAGTCATGTTTATTCTGAGGACCAGATGGAAGAAGATGCTCTTCTGATGGCAAATCAGTGGAATGCAAGATCTACGATGAACCACATAAGCACACTGAAAGTCCTTATTCCTACCATGCCTGGCCATGTTCCATTGGCCAAAGCAAGTCGCACAGCCAAGCCCATGCAATGAAGAAGGTTATAATACCCACAATGGGAGTGGAAGGGGAGTGAATAATATAATTCATCACAATCTGGCCTGATATTCATTGTTCTCCTGTATGCAAAATACACTTATCCCCATCCCAACACTCTTAAATTCCTCATCCTCCCTATATCAGGCTTGATATCTAAGATCTTTTGCAATTTTACCAAATCCTGATATGGCTCCTATTGACTGAGACACTTAGGAAATAAAGAGACAAGTTATTTGCTTTCCAACCACCCAGTGTACAGTGTTAACAGAAGCAGAATAAATTCAGTAAGTACGCCCATTTGAAAAAGGGAAGAATGGCGGCAGGCACATCACAGTCACTGATCCACAGCAGTTCTGAAATCCTGCTGTACCAGTGTAGCCAGGTTTTCTTATTGTGTAGGTGTAGAGTGTTCTTTTACTAGGCCAGGGGTTGACAACTTAAAGCACCAGCTCATAAATATTTTAGGCTTTGCAGGCCAGATGGTATCTGTTGCAACTTCTCAACTTGGTGTTGTAGTAAAAAGCAGCATAGAAAATATTTAAATCTGTGGGTGTGGTTGTGTTTCAATAAAACTTTATTTACTAAATCAGGTAACAGGCAGGATTTGGCCTGTAGGCCGTGGTTCACTGACCCCTGGATTAGGCCCTAGTTCTGTTCCCTGGAAGTGACTCACTGGTCCATTGTTCTCCATGTCTTTTGGCTCCAACTTCCAAGAGGTCTTTCTTTGTCCATCATCTACCATGTCTACCATCTACCATGTCTACCATCTACCATCCACTTCTGAAGAGAACTTTAGAGAATACTCCTTTCTTTCTGGATCAGCAACTTTTTCAGCCTGCTTTCTGCTTATAGAAATTTGAGGACCAGAGAACTTTCGACATCTCAAACAGTTACAGTCTCAGGTTGATGACATTTTACCAATATAGATGTCTCAAAAGGTTTGTGAGTCTCTTATGTTTGATGTCAGTCAACTCCATGTTAGTTACATCTATAATAAATTTTGGGAGATGCCTCTCTCTTGAGACTGATTTTGGGTTTGTTAGGCCTTGGGTTAACAAACCTTGGGTTTGTTAAGCCTCCGTGGGATCACGCTTTCTATCTTTCTAGGAGCACTTTGTTCAGCTGAAAAGAACTGGTAGGCACCAGTTCAGTCCTTTCAAAAGTGACAAAGGATGTGACAACTGCACCCTTAATATAGTTTTTGTCCTGAGGCTGATAAGATGGTAAAGCGAAAAACAGTTTTACTTTTCAAACCTGCAAGTCCTGGAATTTCTGGGCTTTCTATATTCTCTCACAGTCTTGTTGGCCACCTGCTCAGTTACTTTATAAACTCAACTTTGTCTTGCAATACCTTACCCAGCTGGTAACAACCAAATTATACTATCAACGTTCTGCCCTGACACTTTCTTACTCAAGTTCATTAGGCACATTTTCTATCTTCCAAGTTATCACAGATCAGTTTTGCCAAGGGCTTCCTCACTACATAACATGGGATGGCATGTTTCCAGCTCTCCATAACAGTTTCCTCATCATCTGGTGCCTAATCATCAAACCACAGTCACATATTTTAGATTTACAGGATGGCAGTACTCCACTTCTGCTAACAATTTCTGTGTTGCCCAGCTATTGCTACAATAATGCTGCATAATAAACTACCCCCAAATGCGTTACTTATAATAACAAGCACTTATGCTCGCATCCACAGGTCTGCTGGATGATTTCCATTCAACTGTTCTAGGCTGAGTTCAGCAAGTGATCCTGTTTTAGGTTGCATATGGACTGGGTTTGGCTCTAGGCTATGTTTTGGGCTCATTTCAGCTCAGCCTAAAAAGGGGTAGCAGCAACATGGGGATAAGCTCTTCTTATGATGTTATCACTGGAGCACTAGCCCAGTTGAACTACACATTTGAAGCTTCTTCTTGCATCATATCCGCTAACATTCCAATGGACAAAGCACATGACGTGGCCAAACCTAACATCAGTGAAACAGGGAAGCATACTCTGTCCACAGTGGGAAGGGGAAGGAATGAATTTTTTGCTGAATAATAATTCAAATGATCACACTAGGATTCACTTTCAAGATACTGGTGTCAAAAGGAGAAGGAAAAGAAAATGGACATTTATCAAATGCCTTACTCAAGGCATCTGGTTTTTCACTTTATTCCTCGTAACAACTCTGTGACCAGGTTCTGACTAGAGGGATGCAAGTGATGTGTGCACTTCCAGACTGTATCCTTGAAAGAAATGAGCATGCTCTCCTGTTGCTCCTTTGCATCTCCTGCTGGCTGGGACGTGATGGTGGGAATTGAGGAGCCTCTTTGATCCCCCAGTAGAAGCCACATGTTGGTGATGGCAGGCTGCTTTCCCAATTCATTATGTGAATAAGAAACTTTGCTCTTGTTTAAGTCACATTAAAAAAACAAATCTTTGTTACAGCAGCTTCGACTGTACATGATACTTCTAGATTGTTACACAATAGGGGAAAAACTACCTGGTTTAAACCACTGTATTTTTAGGTGTCTTTGTTAAAGGAACTTAGTTTGTTTCCCATTTTTTTGGACTTTTTATTTATTTTTTTATCTTTATTTAATCTTATTAAGAACATTACAAATTTTATTTTTTGTTTTTTTTTAACTTTTTATTTTATGTTGGAGTATAGGTGATAAACAATGTTGTGTTAGTTTCAGGTGTACAACAAAGTTATTCAGTTTTACATACACATGTATCTATCTTTTTCAAATTCTTTTCCCAATTAGGTTGTTACAGAATATTCATCAGAGTTCCCTGTGCTATACAGTAGGTCCTTGTTGGTTATCCATTTTAAATATAGCAGTGTGTACCTGTCAATCCCAAACTCCCAATCTATCCCTCCCCCTCCCGTCCCCCCCACTGTAACCATAAGTTTGTTCTCTGTGAGTCTGTAATAAAATAATTGATATAAATGTAAACATATCTAATCTAATGTATAGCATACAATTAATATAACTATTATAATTACTACCAATCAAGTGCGAGCCATAGCCAGGGCAGATTATCAAGCTCTTCCAAACTGTCTTAGTGCACAGGGGAGCGCCTCTTTCTTCTGCCTCCATATGGTAGTAGTTGCCTCTTCAGTGTAGTAGTTCAGTGTAGTAGTTGCCTCTACCATCGTCAACTGTGGCCCACTTAGACTGCAACTAGGTTGTCTATCAGTGGTCCTGAGAATAGGAAGAGTTAGAGAGGTTTATGTGGGAGAACTCAGGCCTTGAGTGAGATATAGTGAGTGTGGTTGGGATGTTTCAGTGGTTTCCAAAATAAAATAGCGGAAGTGCTGTGTATTTTGTCCCCCTGGAACCACATAGTCTAGATTTTTAAATTATAGCTCAGTCCCTGCCAGACCCCTCTCAAATGCGTATAGGTGGTTCAAGGAAAATTCATCACCATTTCTGGAAAAACAGCCTTACATTTAATAGCCTATGGACAGAAGATCAAGAATATTCTCTGTGCATAAGAAGAATAGTATATCTTCATTATATATTCAGGGTTTATGGAGAGATGTCATGAGACTGGCAAAAAGAGTAGCAACTGTGCCTCAAAGAAAATCTGTCCTTTGTTCCTGCAATAAGCATTTATTGAGTATTTTCATAAGCCACGTGCTTCGTTGGGGATACAAAAATGAACGAGATGTGTTTTCTACCTATAAAGTGCTCACTATCTCATAGTTGCAAGAAGGCAACATATGTCATGCTTAAGAGAATGGACTCTGGAGTTGGTCTAGTTGGGTTCAATCCCTGGCTTTGATGCTTAGTAGCCTTATGACCTTGGGCAATTAAGTGATTTGTGCCTCACTTGCTTCCTCTGTCATATGGAGATAATAGTGGTAATGTACTTCTTAGGGTGGTTTAAGCATTAAGTAAGTTAATACAGGTAAAACACTTAGAACCCTGGCTGGCACATACTAAGTACATATTCTATGTTGTCCACTATTATTCGCTAGACCGTAAGCTCTGTGAGGACAGGGTATCTTGTCTGCTTTGCTCACTGCTGTATCTTTAGCAGCTAGTCTAGGGCCTGGAACCAGTAGGCATTCAATAACTATTTGTTGACTAAACTCATAGGTATTCGATTTATGTTTGTTGAATGAATAGATGATTGAATATAATGGCATTCAAGCTCTTTGTTCCTTGCAGATCCACCACCCTCCAAAAATGGGTTTTACCGAGCACTTACTATGTTCCAGACTCCACGTTAATTGATTTCATTTAATTATCCACAAGTTTGATGAGTTAGTTATCATCAACACTATTTATAGATATGGAAACCGAGGCTCAGAGAGATCAAAGTAACTGGCCTGAGGTCACACGAATGAATGCTAATTGACAGATTCAGGATTTGAACACAGCACTTTCCTACTCAGGTGCTTGTGCTTTTGAACCCCTGCTCTCTCCTGCCTCCTGATTCCTGTAGATGGGCAAGTTGATGGCGCCGTCAGTGCTCTCACATGCACCAACCTGTGTTTCCTTGTGCAGGTGCCATCTGCAGCATGCAAAGGGAGTCGGGCATATCGGGAAAGAAAACACAGAGACCTGGTGTCTTGGCTGCCACGTGCTCTTCACATGGTTTACCAGCTGAGAACTGGAGAGCGAGCTTTGGCTCCAGAGTGCTGAACGGCTCATTGCTTCGGCTGCTCCTGTCTTCCTTCATGTTCAGGAAACAGAAGATGCAGTTGAACTTGGAGCTAATGGGTTTGTTCCATTCATTATTTACCCAGGACAGTGCTTTATCACAGGAGCTCCTGAGTGTTTGACAAAGAAGAAGGCATCTCATTAGTGCCTGAGAGGTTATGGGCTGGGCAGATGGTGGCTGTTTTCTTCTTTTCATGGACAGAAACACAAATGTCTCAGAGAATGTAGTGGAAGCTTAAATTCTGCAGACTTCAGCAGGCAAGTCAGACAATCCCTCTCTCTGCCCCTTTCCTTATCTTCTGTTAAATGTAAAATAAAACTCTTTCTAGCCGCTTGCTGTCAAGTTGGTATTTATAGGCAGTGCAGTCCTAAAGGGACAAGAGAGAGCAGCAGTTCCTAGATGTACCTTGATATACATTCTTGTCTTAGCAGCTAACTGCAGCCCTGTGTGAGTAGATGGGATGGGGGTGGGATCTGCAGGTGACCCGGCACCTTGAATCATTGGCAGTGGTGTCTATACGTAACAGGGTGTCATGTAGTGTCAGATAACTCTAGTTAATTAAATCTAGGTCTTTCATCTCCAGGAACAAATGGCCGGAAGAACCCTAACTTGATGATTTAATAATATCCTCATGTTGGATGGAAAATAATAATGATCACAATAATAGTAACCACGCTGATAACAATAGGTAATATTTACTGAATGCTTCTGTATGCCCACATTGAGCTAAGGGCTTGGCAGGCACTATCTAATTTAGTCATTAGGACAATCTTATGAGGGTTTCTTGTAACAGCAATTAAGCACCTGCTATCTGCTCTTCATTGTTCTAGGCATTTGGGATAGATCAGTAAGCAAAACAGTAGGGAAGAATAAACAATAGATGAAACAACTGAGTTATATGGTATGCTAGAAGGTGATGAGCTCTATGCAAAAAGAAAAAGAGCGGGGAAGAAATTATTTAGAGTGTGCAGAGGGACAGTTTGCAATTTTAAATAGGGTGTCATGGAGGAGGTGATGATGGATCAAAGACGTGACAGAGGTGAAGGAGTGAGTGGTTCAGAGAACTGGAGGAAAGGGAGCCAGCAAAAGCCAGGACTGAGAGCACGCTGGGTACTTCTGAGGAGCGGCAGGGGGGTGGGGGTGACGCAGCGTGGAGTGAATTGGGGGAGGAGAGCAGGAGATGCCACCAGAGAGGCCACGGAGGGCGCAGGTAGTGTAGGAATGTAATGAGGAGCCATCGGAGGGTTTTGAACAAAAGAATATGATCTGACATATCCTGGCTGCTGTGGTAGATGATTAATTTATCATTCCTATGTTATAGCTGAGGAAACTGGGATTTAGGTGGGTTCACCTGCACAAGGCGACAGAGACGGTAAGTGCAAGAGCGGGACAGACTTCCAGGTCTACCTGATTGCAGACCCCATACTTTTTTTTTTTGGCAGTACGCGGGCCTCTCACTGTTGTGGCCTCTCCCATTGCGGAGCACAGGCTCCAGACACACAGGCTCAGCGGCCATGGCTCACAGGCCCAGCCGCTCCGCAGCATGTGGGATCATCCCGGACCGGGGCACGAACCCGTGTCCCCTGCATCGGCAGGCAGACTCTCAACCACTGCGCCACCAGGGAAGCCCCAAGACCCCATACCTTTAATCACCACACTCTATTATTATATAATATACTCAACACTACCATTTCCCGCAAACAAATGATTTTCATTTGCTCCTCTTAAGTCTTCCCTCTGCTGCACCTGCCCCTCTGCTCCCTGTGCAACCATGCTGGGATGTGGTAATTTTTGTTCAATCTTGTAAAAAGCTTTAATTTCATGCTCTCAATGCACCCCCTTGCGTGTTTATTTGCAGATTCATTCATACTAAGAGGGAATATTTTGAGGTCCCATCTTTCTCTTTTGTTACCCCACTAAGGGGGTGGTGAGTGTGTGAGGATCATGTTTCGGTCTGTGGCCACTTTGGGACTAACAGAACAATTTCAGGCATTGGCCACTCTTAACATCCTCTTCAATGACCTGGGGAGTTGATGGCAGAGGGATCATAGCCACTCAGTGGGAAATTGGGGCCTGTTTCATTCCTTTTCTTGGAACTAGCACGTCTGTCTCAGTAGGGGCCCCTTTAATGAATCAATTAAGGAGGGCATTATTATTGGAAGCTGTTTTCAGCCCAGTTAAAACCTTGCCACATGTCAGTTGCGATAATAAAATTGAGTTAAATCTCAATTTTTCTTTATTAGGGTGTTTATTAGAAGATTGAAACGTTCATTAGCAGGAGTAAAGCCACACATCCATCTTCTGCTCCTCAGAAACACAATGGAACCTGTATCACACTTAGGGTTAACGCGGTGGCCTTTTTTTATACGTGGAGCTGAGTTCAAACTCTGCTTCTGCTGCAGGTAAAAATAAATTCTTCAGGTCCACAACTCGCGGTAGGGAATTTTCTTTTGCCTTGTGTGACCATGGAAAAGTTGACTATGTTTTCTTGTTTAGAAGTAAGATAATGGGTCAATATTTGCTATATTGATGAGCCAAATATAAAGTTTGGGGAGGATAGAAACTCATGCCAGAATTTGTGATTAGCCCAGGGACTAAAAATCACAGATTTTGGAAGCTTTATAATTTTTGGCCATAAATATTTTCAAATATATAGAAAAGCCTAAGGAGCAAATTGTTAACACCCATAAATCCCTCCAGCCTTATCACATCTTAACATTCCCCTTATATTTACCTCCACATTTTTTTGTTAAAGCATTACGGATTTAGTTGAAGCCTCTTGTGAAGTCCTCTCTGACCGGATTACCTGCCTCTACTCTGTTCCCAAGAGTTAACTATACTCTGACTTTGGTATTTGTCATCCCTTACAAGTTTTTATACCATTACTCTACATAATGTATGTGTGTATTTACAACAATACATACTATTGTGTTTTTTTTAACATCTTTATTGGAGTATAATTGCTTTACATTGTTGTGTAAACTACCAATGGCATTTTTCACAGAACTAGAACAAAAAATTTCACAATTTGTATGGCAACACAAAAGATCCCAATAGCCAAAGCAATCTTGAGAAAGAAAAATGGAGCTGGAGGAATCAGGCTCCCTGACTTCAGACTATACTACAAAACATATTATTGTTTTGCTGCTTTCAAACTTTGTATAATTTTTTAGCATATAGTGTGTATCTTGTGTATATCTTTCTGTAGTTTGCTTTTACTCATGCGATATTTTGTTTTTGAGATTTATTCATGTTGACATACATAGGTTTAGTTTATTTTCTTTGTTGTATGTGTATTTACCTCAATTTATCCATTCTCCTGTTGATGAACTTTTAAGATATTTCCCATTTTTCCTGATTACAAATAACATTGCAGTGAACTTCAGAGTATGTCTTTTTGCTCACACTTGCAAGAATTTCTCTAGGCTAGGGTTTTTCCAACTCAAAATTAAAAAAGGAAGAGATGCATTTTCCATCACAACGTAGTACATGCACATTTGCCTACTCATGTGCACACACACCACAAAGGAAAGCTTTGTGAGACGATATATCCTTTTACCCATGAAGCTCTGTGATATTTACTTTGTTTTGTATTTTTTAATTTTTAAAAATTTTTTTTTGTGATATTTACTTTGATTTCTATTCTGTTCTGTCTCCATTCTTTGCTATCCTATTCTATTTATTCCTTTTCCCACCCCTTTTTTAAAATTAAAAAAAAAGTGTTGGTTGTGATTCACTAAACTGAGTCCATGACCCAGGAATGGGTCACAGACTAAGTCTGAAAAACACTCTTCTGTGATATATTACCAGGAAGTAAGAATTTTGGACATCTTGGATTTTATTAGATATTGAGAAAGTACTCTCCTAAGTGGTGTACCTTTATTTTTAATTTTTTGGATGTTTTGCTTTAGGTGTATCTGTTTTCAGCAATAATAGTGATATTAAAAACAAATACCAATATGATGTTCTCTGATGTTTTATTGAGAATTTAATCTGCATATACTCACAGTGATATATCATATTTGGACTTATTTTAACCTTTTTATTTTGTTTTTATCATTGTTTCCCCTTCTTTTATTTTTTGCCTTTTTGCCTTCTGTGAATTGATAAATTTTCTATATTCCCATCATCAACCCCTTATTTTTCCTCTGTTGGTTTAGAAGACTTCAGTAAAAAGACTGTAGTACTATTCTTTTATTGGTAGCTTCCCCTACCCTTAAAAAAATACACACCTCACTATAAATAATTATTAATAATTTCAAGTTGTTAAGTACTTTTATCCTTCTTTTTGAACATAATATGGACCTACCATCCTTTTCAATTGAGTATAACTCTTGCATCTTATCTTGTTATTGTGGTCCAAAGTTTAGCTTTACATTTTTTTATACATAAAAATGTTTTCAATTTTTATGACCAGTAGTTAATTAGATTTATCAGCTTAAATTATTTCCTGTTCTCATTTTTCATTTCTTGCATTCCATGTTTTCCTCTGTATTCACTTTTCTTTTTGCTGAAGTACATGCTTTTGTGCATGTTAGCGAGGATGTATGGACAATACATTCTTTGTCCTTTTGTGACTAAAAATACCTTTATTTTGTCCCTACTCCATTTTAGCATGTCTATAATTCTAGGTTGATATTTATTTTTTCTCAGCATTTAAAGGCAGAACTCCATTGTCAATTATCCTCTTTGTTGCTAGTGAGCAGTGTGCTGTCATTTTAAATGTCATTACTTTGTGGGCAATCTGGCTTTTCTCTCTGGGGCTCTGAAGTATTTTTCTCTCTTTTCTCTCTGATGTTCCATAGGTTTACTAGTGTCAGAGATGGATTTATCTTTATTTTTCCTGCTCAGTAGTCAGTGGGCAGTCTTGATTTAATGACTCTTATATTATGAATTCTGGAAAATTCTTAGTTCTTTAACTTCTGCAACAGCACTGGAAATCTCTCATTCCATTCTCTATGCTTCTTAACTGCCTTTTAATTTATATTTTTGTTTTCTCTGTGATATTTTCTGAGTGAATCTGTACAAAAATTTTCAACATATGAATTCTTTGAAAGTTCATTCTAGAGTTTATCCCATTATTTGAGATTTAAATTCAGTGATATCTCTCATTTATAAGATTCCCCTCCCCAGATTATTGAGGTATAATTGATAATACAAATTATATATTTAAGGTGTACATGGTGATTTGATATATCTATACATTGTAAAATGAAATGATTATCACAATCAAGCTAATTGGGACCTTTCTATTCCCATTTGGTTTCTGTAGTCTCATAATTACTTACTCTTTTTAAATAAAAGTTGTGACTTTATTAGTTTCTTTGAGTTTTCCAAACACAGCTTTTTAAAAGTCTTTGTCAGACTATTTCATAAAGGTAATTTAATCAGGGATGAATTCATGTTCAGTGCATGATTCTGTTAACTTTTTCTTAGCATTAGATTTCTTCATGTGTTTTGAAATTTTAGTTTTCTGGCTAAATATTGGTGGTTTCATCTCTCTCTCTCTCTCCCTTCCCCCTTTTACTCTTTGCTCATCTTCCGCGTCCAGTGGTTTTGTCATCTATTCCACCTTGCTCTTGCCACTCCAGGTTTAAATCACTGGGACTCTTGTTCTGAAGGGACATTGGTGGTAGCACAGATCCATTCACTATGACATGAGCTACTTAGTTCAATTTCTGATGGAGAGGATGTGTCTGGGACTTCCAGCAGCTCTAGATTTGTAGTGTGCTAAAAGCTCTGGCCTTAGGGAGGTTGTGGGACAGGGAAGTCTCCCCACCAAACTCTGGGCCTGAAGTTGTGGACACTCTTTTATTCCTCTGTCTAGATGGCCAACTTCCTGGCCAAGTTCTTTGTATCCAGACCCAGAATTCAGCAGGCTGCAGCTTTAGTTCCACTCAGCATTTTGGATTTCTATTCTACTTCTGGTTCACAGAACATTTATCTTGTTGTTGAGCTTGTTTCTGCCTTTTTTTACTTTCTATTTTCATGTTTTGTCTCTCATCCATAAGTGTGTGGAGCAGAGAGTATGTTACAAAGTGTAAACTCCCTTGCATGCTTGCCCAGGAGTGACTGGTTTCCCTTCAGTGGTCTTTCTCATTTTCTTCTTCTCTCAATTTTTCAGAAGAGCTTCCAATATCCTCTGCTTCTCTTATCAAATCTAAGAACCAGATAGTTTTGCAGATTAGTTCTTTTTTTGTTACCACAATGTCTAGTTAACATTCATCACCATACATAGTTACAAGTTTTTTTCTTGTGGTGGGAATTTTTATTCTCATAGCAACTTTCAAATACATAGTATAGCATTATTAACTATGGTCACCATGCTGTACAGTATATACCCAGGACTTATTTATTTTATAACTGGAAGTTTGTTAGTTCTATTGGACCAAAACCTGAAGCTTAAATCCAAAGGCAGCTGAAGTACCATGGAAAGAGCACTGTTCTAGGTAAAGGAGATCTGGGTGATTTTGGCTGTACTTCCTTGGATTAGTCTTGCCACTTCTTTAAGGTTCAGTTTCCTTATCTGTAAAATGTAAATGGTAATCCTGCTTCTTAGGGCTGTGTTGAGGATGAAATGAGATAACGTGTATGTAAACGCACAATACCTAACAGGTGCTCAGTGATTGTTTTTTTTTTTTTAACAAAGAGAAAAATCAAAGGGATTTGGCTACAAATGCCCAAAATGCTGGGTCCTTGGATCCCAGTCTCAATCCACATGTGTGTAACTCCACCTGGAGGCTGGCCCCCCTCCACTTTTCCCTACCTTCAAGATTTCTGCAGGCAGGAAGCAATAGCGGAGCATTGTGAGTTGGTAGAAAAGCCCCATGGCAAAGGTGATGGAGCCCTGTTTCACATCTGTGTGATGGATACTGCTCTGAAGAAAAATGACTTTCTGGGATGCATCAGGTTTTGCACATTCAGAGGTGGACGTTCTGAAGACTTGTAGTCAGAGTACTAGGGGTTGGGACATGTGTCTTATCCTATTTTCTCTCTCTTTGATTTTTTTCTCTTTAGACTCTACTTGGAGGCTTCTCAGTACTGTCCCTTACAGGATTCTTTTCCATCCTTTCCCATACTCTCTTCTACCTTAGCGTTCCCCTGGTTTTCTCTTTCAAGGTGATCTTGGGTGGCCTCGGCCTGCAGTGGCTTGAAGCAGGATTTCGGTTCCTGGCCAGAGACTGACGTCAGGCTGTGGCCCTGAGAGCCCTGAATCCTAACCACTAGACCACCAGGGACCCGTGGCTAGTTACAAGGTCCTGGCCCATCAACTGTGTAGAAATGAATTTCCACCTAGTGATGGAAAGTAGTGAAACAAGTAAAGTGTTTATTAGGAGGAAAAGGGGTACGTGTGGACTCAGAGAGAGAGTTGCATCTTCGTGGTAGTTTAAATCACTTATATGGGGCATTTCTTCTGGGTTTCCTCTGACCAATCATCTTGCTTTGCCTGGTTCTGAGTCCATATTTGGTCTATCTCAGGGTCCTCCCAAGTATGTGCACACATCTCTTAGCCAAGATGGATTCTAGTGAAAAGGCCTTTGCATAGGTTGACATCACTCCGTTTTGACATCCAAGGAGCCTCTCTGTGCATGTATAGTCGGGAAAGTCTCCTTGACCTCTGAATGAGGAATATGTGGTCTTTTATCTCTTATCTGGGTAGGGCTCAGCTTTTCTTCCCTCCTGTTATTTTGGAGTATCTGTGCATGGGGGATGAACTGCAGCTGCTCAGCCTGGGGTCCATCTATCTCCTGCCTCAAAGGCTCCTCTTTCATTCCCTTTGTGTTGAAGAGTTTGCACAGTGTTGGGGAGAAAGGATAGACTCCTGTCTATATCCCATAAGGGGATCCTTTCATGGCCAATGAATAGGGAGAGTGTCAAATTCTTATTCAAATCTTTTTTCCCTTTCTACTTTTCTCCTGATTCAAGTGTCTTCTTACTGCTGTACACCTGTCGGTTGTTATTTCTAAAGGAGGTTGTGTGATCCTAATTCAACTCTAACCCTAGTCCTAAACTTTCTTGCAGAATCTTCAACCTAAATTCTCTCTAACTGTAAAAAGGACATGCTATAACACTTTTAGTAGGGATGCTAGGGAAAGTGGCATCTATACGGTTCAAAGTTCGGGCACCATTTGAAAAGAGAATGATTGAAGAACATTACTGTAGAAATTAAGGCATTCACATCTATTCATACAAGAGAGAAATTGTCAAAAAAAGTGGTGCCCCAAATTGGCTGTGCAGAAGAGTATTCTGGGTATCTTGTTTAAGCCTCAGATTTCTGGTCCCTACTTCAGAATTACTGAGTCAGAATTCCTGGGGATGGGACCTGGTAATCTGGATTTTTATCATGGGGCATTGAGCAGGGCACAGATGATTCTGATGCGTCTATTGTTGTGAAATACTGGACAGAATGACCCTAAGATCTGTCATCGTGTTACATTGAGTGGGGACTCTCACAGAATCTTAGATTTCAGTTAATATTTTTAAAATATTTTTGTCAAAGGAGGGATAAGTTGGTTCAAGGAATATCCTGACATCTTGCTGGAAGATAAAGATCTTAATTCTCTAGTTCGTTAAAAACCACCCCCAAACCTCATAAACAAAACCCATCTATCCAAAGCTAAGCAAATCATGAATAGACCTGGACTCTCATGCCAGCAGAGTGGGGGAGAAGTAGTCTGTTGTTTTTTGAGGGTAGGGACATGGGTGATGAATTTATTTCACACCTTAGAGCAGTTGTCCTCAACCTGGCTGAATATTAGAGGCGCTCTCCAGAGCAATTAGGTCAGAATCCCCGGAGGCCGGGCCCAGGTGTCGGTATTTTTAAAGAGCACCCTCAGGTGATTCTAATATGTAGCTGTGCTGAGAACCACGGCATTAGAGAAGGAGATGTGCTCTCAGGGAAGCAACACAAGCGAATCTCCCTGGGTAAGAATAGCAGCTCGTTTCTCATTTAAACAATCAAGCTGGGTGGGCTTATTCTCTGGAAACTTTGAGGAGACTAGACGGGGACTGAGAGGAAAAAGGAGTGAAACAGAACCTGATTTTCGCTTTAATTTGGAAGGAAGCTAGAAATGCTGGATGAGCTTTTTCTAATGTCCTCATATGTATCCATGTCTCTATTCCCACCAACACCCACCCATTCACTAAGTGAATGACTCTGACTTAAGCCTAACCTCAAAGAAACCAAAATAGAACAATATTTATAATAACCATATTCTGGAGCTCTTTTGATGAGGCTAACCTGTGAAGCAGGCAGACTGCAGGGAATCTTATTCTTTCTTTCTTTCCTTTTTTTGGCTGCAAAAAGCTTTATTGTTTCCATTTGTTCCACAGCTTGGGAGAGGGCTCCAGGGTGTTTAAAAAGCTGCCTGGCGGCAGCAGAGAAAACCTCAGGTGGAAACCCTGACACCAGGGGGATGCGGAGAGGTCCCCCAAAGGCCACTGGGCTCCAGAGGCTCTAGTTGTGCTTGAGGGTGAGCCTTGGAAGACATACTCGCTCAGCCCAGCCTGGGGGCCACCAGCCCACGGAGGGCAGTCAGGTGTTCTCCATCATCTTGATGAGTTTGACCTCCTCATCTAGGAAAGTGGTTTGTGACTGAACGCAAGCTTGTGTTACCCACATACAGTGAGGCCAAAGAAACTTTAAAATGTTGGAGTTTGGAGCAGAGAAAGGTTTATTGCAGGGCCATGCAAGGCGAAGGGTGCTTATGGCCCCCCAAACCCCGAATTCCCTGAAGGATTTCAGCAAAGCATTTTTAAAGGCCAGGTGAGGGGGAGTGGGCGTGGTCGCAGGGTGTGTGATCAGCTCGTGCACAATTCTCTGATTGGCTGATGGTGAGGTAACAGGGCGGAGTCACAGGGGTTAACTTTATCAACCCTTAGGTGCCGGAAGGTCTGGGGGCTACGTGCTCATTAGTAAATTTCCCCCAGTTGGTGGTGGTTTTTAGCATCTGAAATACTCTGGAAATGTGCACGGGATACTAGTATCCAGGCACTTCAGAGAGGAGCCACAGCAGCGGATGTGGGCCAGGGGTCTGTCCTGGGAAGGTCTCGGTGGGTCCTGCTCTGTTACAGTTCTCTAAGAAGCCAAAAAGCTGGGGGCATGTGCAGGCAGAACTCAGGGCATGCAGACCCCAAACGGCCTGGTTCAGGTTCTTCTCCAGGGCCACCGTGGCTTCCCTGGTGTCCAGGGCTTTTCCCCACTCATCTTGGGATGGCTTTGGCATGTCCCAGTAGAGGGAGCAGCCTCTGCACTGGTTTTGCATCTTCAAGAGACGCTGGGCACGCTCGAGCTTTTCCCCTCTGCCAACTCGCAAAAGACGTGGCCCAGGCCCGCCGGAGCACCACTGTCGCGGTTAAAATAGAAGCCCAGAGAGAGGTATGTGTATGTAGCAGGCCCTCAGTTGCAGGTTGCTCTGGGGGCTCATTGTTGGTGGACGAAAAGAAGCTGACCACAAAACCCAGTGCTGGTTGGCCCTGGAGGCCGAGGACAGCTGAGAACGTGGTCCTGGAGGCTGTGACTAGAAAGGAGGTTACGGGGTGGTCAGAGGCTGGAAGAAGGGGAGTCCCTGTCCTGTCCAAACGCTGTTGCAAGAGACAAATCCACGGGGGTGCCAGACTACTGCCTTATCCTCACTTTTTTGGAAAAGAAATAGGGAAGTTAGTTAAGGGTGGGAGGCAGGGCTAAAAGTAGGGCTGGGGTCTGTTGAAGTAAATTTCTAGGCCCATTAGGGTACTGCTGCAGCCTGGGGTAGCATAAAGATCACTTTCTTGCCCCTGGAAATACTCCTTCTGAGCAGAAACGGTCGTCAGCCTATCCCCCAAAGCTAAGCCCACTCTGGGCCTTCTGCACACAAGGTTGATTACATGACCCCAGCCAACCATATTTTCTGTTTCTTTCTTCCTTGTTCTTTATCCTATAAAAGCTTCTTTCTTTCTGTGCCATCTTGCAGTTCTCTGAAGGAAGACCATCTACTACAGGAGGTATTAAATAAAGTTTGTGTGTATCACCTAAGTATTTTTTTTTTGTGTGTGTGTGTGTGTGGTACGCGGGCCTCTCACTGTTGTGGCCTCTCCCGTTGCGGAGCACAGGCTCCGGACGCGCAGGCTCAGTGGCCATGGTTCACGGGACCAGCCGCTCCGCGGCACGTGGGATCTTCCCGGACCGGGGCACGAACCCCGCGTCCCCTGCATCGGCAGGCGGACTCTCAACCACTGCGCCACCAGGGAAGCCCCCCTAAACTGTTTTTTAAAATCTTTTTTTTTTTTTTAACAGTTTCTGTCGATGAGGAGTGTGCTCCGAAGCTGACTGCTAGCAGCCTGACAACAAACGCACAGGTGAGGCGCCCCTGAGCCCTTTGAATTACTGTTCTTCTCGTCCGTACCGAGGGCCCTGGGCAAGGCAGTCTCGGATTTGAGCTCCACTTGCTGTGTGCAGCTCTCTGATCCCAACTTTATTTTTTTAAAAAATATTCCTCCTGGATAGGTTCTGGGGACCTGTAAAAGTTCAGGGTAGTTATATTGGGAATCCACAGTGGATGACAGCTGTGCAGGAAGTCTCAAAGCCTAGAGGTAAGTCCACAGCATAAACTGCTAGGGGACTTGGGAAAATAAATTTAGAAAAGAAGTTCAGACTGCTTTGACCCTCCGTCTAAGTAGGCACAAGTCAAACTATTAAAAGCCATCAGGGCGTCTGCCTCTACAAAGAAATCTTCTGTGAAAGAAACGAAAGGCCTCTTATTGCTAATGGTGATCTCAGAAGCCAAAGATGCAAAACCTTGGGATGTTTTGACAGCTTTCCCAAATCAAAGTCTCCTTTAAAAGAACTGAGGTGTAATTGGCATAGAACATTATATTAGTTTCAGGTGTACAACATAACGATTCAACATTTGTATATATTGTGAAATGGTCACCACACTCAGTCTAGTAACATCTGTCACCATACATAGTTACAATTTTTTTTCTTATGATGAGAACTTTTAAGGTTTACTCTTGGCAACTTTCAAAATATGTAATACAGTATTACTACCTATAGTCACCATGCTGTATATTACATCCTTATGATTTATTTATTTTATAACTGTTTGTAAAAGTTTGTACCTTTGCTTCCCTTCAGCCATTTCTCTTCCCCTCACTCCCGCCTCTGGCAACCACCAGTTTGTTCTTTGTATCTATGAGCTTGGTTTTTTTGTTTTCTTGTTTTTGTTTAGGTTTCACACAAGTGAGATCATACATTGTCTTTCTCTGTTTGACTTTATATTTCATTAGCATAATGCACTTGAGGTCCATCCATGCTGTTGCAAATGGCAATATTTCATTCTTTTTTTTTTTTACAGCTGAATAATATTCCATTGTGCACATATATACCACATTTTAGTTATCCATTCATTCATTGGTGGACACGTAGATTGTTTCCATATCTTGGCTTTTATGAACAATGCTGCAATGAACCTGGGGGTGTAGATAACTTTTTGAGTTAGTGTTCTCATTTTCTTTGGGTAAATACCCAGAAGTGGAATTGCTGGATTATATGATACTTCTATTTCTAGTTTTTTGAGAAACCTCTATACTGTTTTCTGTACTGGTTGCACCAATGTACACTCCCAGCAACAGTGCACAAGAATTCCCTATTCTCCTCTTTCTCACCAACACTTGTTACCTCTTGTCTTTTTGATAATAGCCCTTCTAAGAGGTGTGAAGTGACCTCTCATTGTGGTTTTGATTTGCATGTCCCTGATGATTACTGATGTTGAGCACCTTTTCATGTACTTGTTGGCCATCTGTAAGTCTTTTTTGGAAAAACGTCTGTTCAGATCCTCTGCCCTTTTTAAACATCAGATTCCTTTGCTGTTGAGTTATATAAGAGTTCTTTATATATCTTGGATATTAAGCCCTTATCAGATATTATTTGCAAATATTTTCTCCCATTCAGTAGGTTGCCTTTTCAACTTGAGTTGATTTTTGTGTATGGTATAAGATAGTGGTTCAGTTTCACTCTTGCATGTGGCTGAGTTCTCTGCGTCTGCTTCTAAAAAATTCTCTATTGATTCCAGCTTCACTCACCCATTTTAGCTGCTAATCCTATTCGTGAGGAAGCAGAAAGGAATGTCTTACACCCTTCCTTGGCCCAGCACAAGCCTCAACTTTCAGGGCTGTATAACCCTTAAAGAGAGTAGCAGCACCAAAGACAGCTTGCGGGGAGGTACCATCCTCACCGCCATTAAAACTCCGTCTCAGCTGCAGCAAAGGAAAGCAGTGTGCTTGTCGGGCAATGCAGCCTTGAAACAAGCCACACAGCTAGTTCCTCCCTCCACATCCCTACCATATAGACATTCTGGACCCTCTATCTACCTTTTCCACCCCAATTGTCTCTCTCTCATGAACTCTGCTGTACAAAGTCGGCCACATGCAGTTTTGTCCTTATTAAACGCTGCCTGCTCTTGTGTTATGTCTTCTCCCCAAAACGGCTGCACACACAGGGCTGAGGACCTGCTCTCACTTTTGTCTCCGACCCAAAGCCCAGTGTGGTAGGTAAGCCACGAGTGCTTGCTGGTGGAATGGACTTCCCACCAGCGCCCTTCCCTCTCCATTTCTCCCTTCCACCTCTTGCTTCTGGTCTGCAACGGCAGCCTGCTGGCACAATGCTCACTTCTAGCAATGCTGTTTCAACCTAAGCTGGAGGGGAGAGGTTTGACCTGAGGAACATAAAGACATAGCTGAGGGGAAAATATGACCAAGAAAACGTTCATGACCAGCTGAGTCACCGTCACACAACATTACATTGTGACAGCATGAGGGCTCCCGGCAGGGGCCCTGCAGCAATAATCTTTCTTTTCTGAAGGCACTGTGGGAAGGAGGGTGACTGAGCTGAGGACGTACCCTGGGTTGGGGGCAAGCTGGCCCTTTAAAGGCCATGAATGGCCGCTCAGAAGCATGGAAGGTTTGCAACCAAACCGTCCCCTCCAAACTGGAGTTCCCTGGGTGCGTGTATCAGAAGAAAGGCTGCATTAGCGGGTTTGGAGAGGGAGCAAAGACGCTAATGAAGCGTGGACTGGCTGCTTTCCGCAGAGCCTTCTGGGCACCACGCCACCATCTCGCTTTCTTTCCTCCCCATTTATTTATTTATATTCTTAATTAATGGAAATTTCAACTCCCATTAGATCAGGAGGAGTGAGTAATAAACAGCCGGGGCAGCAGCTCTACTGGGGAAGGGCAGAGGCTCCTCTTTCTGCTCCCAGATTCTGGTCACATGACTGGCTTGGGTTCAGGGAGAGAAAAATCCATATGCTGGTTCTATGTATGAGAGCCAGGAGCCTGGGCCGACGGGCCACTGACCTCCACGCTATCTGAGTTTATCTTTAGGCATCCTTTAGCCATTCCCTGTTTAGCTGTGTTGCAATCAGGTGGCCCAGGTTTGAATCCTACCTGATTGCACAATCAGGTAACCTTGGGCAAGTTAATCAGCCTTGGCTGTGTCTCCTTCTTCTCTGCTAAAGAAAGTAATAGTATCTGTTGCAGAGGGTAGTCCTGGCTCTTAACTGAAGTCATGTGTGTGAAGTGCTTGGCACAGTGCCTGGTTTGAAGTGGGTGCTCACTGGATGGGAGCTCCTCTCATCATCATCTGGCATGTGCACATATCCACATGGCTCCTCCCTCGGGTGCCTCAAGCAGTCCAGTGGAAGCTCCTTCCAGGAGTAGGGCTGGTGAGCCCCCTCTCTCAGGAATGTCCCAGAGAGTCCTCTGCTCTGGGTTCTGGCATCTGATTTGGGAATGGCAGTGCGAGTTGGGTTAGGTGGGGTTTCTGAACCCACAGTCTTGAATTTCAGATCTATTGGCATCACTTATGAAGCTTGAAAACCTCTGCCTGGGTATAACCCAGGGCTCCGATGTTCACATGGGTCCCAGGCTCAGCCAGAAAGCCATTGATGGATTGGGACATGGTGAGTCATAGAGCTGGAAGTAGTCACTGATAGCCCATAGCAAGAGGACAGCTCCCCAGCTGGGCTTCAGTAGAAGGCTTCAGTGGGCTCCCAGATCACCAGGCTGAGCCCTGCGCAGGCAGAGCCAGGAGGGGGAGCGAGTGAAGCTTCAATCTGGCATCACATCTTCTGGGTTTGGCTCCAGCTCTGCAACCTACGGGCTGCGGCGCCTATAGGACAAAGCTTGTGACCTTTCCGAGCCTCAGTCTCCTGACATGAAAAATAAACCTGATGACAACAGTGTTCCTTTCGTGAAGTTGAGAGGTTGACATGAGATAACATACAAAGTGATTAATAGAATGCCTGGCAAGTTCTCAGAACTGTTAGCTATTATGATTAGATCTGTTTTATTCATCCCTGTATTTTCAATGCCTATCGCAGTGTCTGGTTATAGTAAGTACTCAATAAATACGTTGTTAAATGGAGAATGTGAGACTTGGGACAACCCCCTAACCTTTTGGCCTTGCTAGCCCTGATGGAGGGGTCCTATCAGATGGCCTTGAATGCCACGTCCAGATCAAGACACAGGAATTCTGTGCCAGGTTCACAGAGAGTAGTGTGTTGTTTCATCTGAAAAAAGAAACTTCTTCCCTCTTTCTTGAAAGATGACTTGATGTATTGACAAAGAACAAAGTAGCTAAGGTCCTGGGTGTCACTGGAGGGGAAAAAAAAAAACTGCTCTGTTTGAGTTAAATTACTAGCTTTTGGGTAAGAAGGATCCACTAGTTATCTTGGCTGTGCTATTGGATATCTTTTCTAAAGGAAAGGGGCAACTCCAAAGGTGAGCAAGACATTAGTCCGTATTAAGAAAGAACTGGAGCACAATTGGGGAAGAATTGTTATTCCAGCTGGTAAATCCGTGCTCTGTCGTCACCTTGACTGCCTCGTTCACTTTGCGGCTCACCTAATCTCGGTAGGACACAGCAGAAATAGAAAAGGACCCCGGAAGGGCAGAGCAGATGTGTATGGGGGAGGGGCAACTTCCTCACGGAGAAAGATGAAATATTTCGTTCTGAAAGGGGCAGGGGAAAGGGGTGAGCCTGCTCAGAGGTGGCGAGTATAATAATGGGAAGCAGTCAGCCAATTGCAGGCTCCCCCTTGCCCTTTCCCCTGTTCAGAGAAGGAGGCAGCACTCGACAAAATTAAAGGGGAGCAAATTTAGAACTGATGAAAGGAAATGCTCTCCACCCAATGTATAATTAACCTATGAAGGAACCTAACCTGCTTGCTATTAACTGAGGCAAGCGGTTAGCTGGGCTTTCAGAGGGTTGGAAGAATAAGAGCCGTTTTGGCAGTTACACTGTTTAAGGCTGCAGTTCCCGAGGTAATTCATTCTCTGCTACAGGACACGAAGTGACGGCCAGGATGAGCAAAGGCACCTCCCCTGGGATGCACAAGAGGGGAGGTGAGATTGGGCATTTAGATGGCAGTGAGGATATTGGTACTGCGAGAGGCCATGGGAATGATCCAGGAGAGTGAGAAGACTTGACTGAGGTCGGATGGCCACTTGGTGGTAGAGCTCAGTGTGCCAGCATCCTCAGCCAGTGTTGTCCCCTTTAGAGCATGTGGCCCCAGGAGGGTGTCAGGGTCCCGGCACTCACTCTTGTTCCTGCCTTGCTTTTCACCCCCTCCTGTGCTCAAGCCCCGTTAGCAGGAAGTGTATGGTCGGAATCCAAGCCCGGGAAGTCCAGGATATGGTTGGTTTGGGGAGCTGTTTAGTGTATGTTAGTCCTGGGCGGGAATTCTGCCTCACTTTTTATCCATGTGATCTCAAGTCTCCCACAAACAGCAAGGCAACAGTACAGAATGGAGTGGAGCAACACTTGTTTTTAGGGAATAGGTTGGTATTACCCATTCAAATGCCATCCTCACTTCTTAGGTGTATGTATGACCTTGGGCCCTTACTTAATCTCTCTGAATCTGTTTCGTTATCTTACAACTACCTTCTTTAAAGACGTGTGAGGGTTAAATGAGACAATACTGAAAAGCAGTTAGCATGCAATGGTGACCATTCAAAAACTGGCAGCTAAAATTATTAGAACTGGAATTAGCATGAGCTGACCCATTAGGAGAAAATCTTTTAGATTTATTGTCTATTTTTTTTATTCTCTCATTCACTCAGTAAATACTTCTTGAACACCTAGTGTGCACTGTTAGGTACTAGATATGCAATGGTAAGTGAAATACGGTTCCTATCCTCTTGGAGCTCACAATTAATTGGAGGAGACAGTGTCACAAAAGAAAATGCAATGCTGTGTGATACAGGCTGCTTTAGAGTTAGGGATCTGTCGCGTACTGTGGAATCACAGAAGTAGCTTTTGTCTGTTAAATATTTATGACGCACTATGTGCTAAACTCTGGGATAGGCATTCATCAAGTTACCAGTCAAGTAAATCCCACCCTCAGGAAAAGTGACATCTTGGAAAGGCATTCTGTACTTACTGGGAATTCCAGAGAACATTCCAAGAATCTGAGCTTGCACTGACAATGTGATCAAACATAGCTCCAAGTGAGCACTGTTTTATTACCGGAAAATATTTTAAACCTCTCAAAGGTGGTTTAAGGCAACTTTTGTTGTCTTGGGAAAAGATGTTGTCAAGAAGCCCCAGAAAATGATCAAGAAAGTTCCTGGAAACTAATAAGAACCTGCTGTATAAAAAAATAAATAAAATTCAAAACTTAAAAAAAAAAAAGTTCCCGGAAGATAACCAGGGTTCTTCTAAGAATTTGTAGGCCCTCGGCCCTCTTACATTTGAGGCCTTAACCTAGATCTTATCAAACATTCCAAGCATATGATATGATACGAAATGCCTCCATACTCCCTGGTGAATTTATCTTTTTTTTTTGGCTGTAAAAATTTTAAATTATTTTCTAGTTTTGATTTTAAAATTATTTATGATGGATGATTTTTGGAAATTATATCCATATTCAAGAATTCTCATGGGATGAGAAAATCTTAAATGATTTTCTAATATAATGACTTTTTTTGATGAATACTAAATTGAGCAATTAATGAAGTTGACATAATAGTACATCTTGTAGACATTCAGTTAAACAGTAATTTTAGTGTTACACTTTTTGTATTTGCAACCACTTCCTTTTGTTTTTTAGGTTCAAGACATTTCTGTAGGCCTTTGAGAAGCTCTCAGGCTGGAGGCCTGGTGCCTCTGGACTGAACAGCCTTGGGGCAGCAGCAGGTGTCTCCCTCAGGTCAACTCCCTTCCCTTGTCTCAACCTAGAGGACCTCTGAGGATGATATAATGAGGTCTGTCTCGAGATGCTGTTAATGAGCCCCATAAGAGTAGATTTAGTTCCCGGGGCAGGGTAGTAACCTGTGAGGCAACTGTTGGCGGGCCATTTCCCCAGCATATTAGTGAAGCTTGATTCTCTTTTCTCTTGGACCATCTTCCTTCGTATTTATCTTTACCCTGTTCTGTTTCTTTTCACCCTATCTCTTTTACCTTCTCTCCTGCCTATGGCTTTGTCCACCAATGGAGTAGCCAATGGCTCCTGTAGACCTTCCCCAGTCTGCTGGTGCCATTGAACTCACTTCTGGTCCCAGTGAAAGCATCATGGCAGGAGGGATGGCCATAAACCCAATACTTGCAGAATTAAAGACAATTATGGAGGCACTTTGATTAAAACTGGAAATACAAAGCGCTCGCCATGTATTTCTTTACAAAACCAATGTCCTAATGTCTTTTCAGAGTAGCCAGTGTGAAATGAGCTGCTGAACTTTAGTGCTTGGTAAATTTTACTGAGCAGAGAGACCGATGAAATTTTCTTGTTAGACTGTATTAGAAGGGTTCTTTGCTGCTATTGTCCTGCACACAACACCCTTCTCCTGTCTGTCTCGTGGCTGCATCCCTTACATCTCAGCTTCAAGTCATCTCCTGGTGAGCCCATCCTTGACCTCCCTGGGATTCTCTGAGCACTCTTGGTGCTCCCCCAACCTTAATAGTGTTCACACACCCATTGAAGCGATGCACATCTCCTGTTGTAATGGTTTGTTTTATTGACACGTCTGACTCCCCCTGTAACCTCTTTCTGGGCAAAGGCCCTGTCTCCTCCGGATCTTCAGCTCTGAGCACAGCAATTGGCACACAGTCGGGTCTAAAGCAATGAGACGACTGTTTGGAAACCTGGACCCTTCTTTGCACACTGAGTTTTGAGTACTTTTCAACTCTGTCTAGCCGAGTCAGGAAAGACTACACGCTCGGTCTATCTTCAAGAAGAAGTCATGTTGAACATCCGCTCACCCCGTGGTGTCCCTTCCCCCGAATGTCCCCAAACCATGAATCATCAGACCCAGGATCTACCACCACCATAGATATTTTAAACATCAGGATAAAGAAGAAAGGGTGCAAATAGGAATAAATACCTCTAGCCATAAAAGTGAAATAAATCAATATCACTTCTCTGTGGTCAGAGATGCTTAATAGACAGAGATCACTGCCAGATTGTAAAACATGTGTTTAGCAGGTGGCGAGGGCAAACTTGAGCTGCAGGAACGAATAACTCAACTGCTTTTCTCATTTTAGAGTGAAATAACTTTTTCTTTGGCATTAGGTGATGCATGTAAGTCTGCATCCGTGGGATTTGATTCTGGAAGTGCTGGTCTTGCTTTCAGGACCTAGAGAGTGTGAGCTGTTGAGGGTCACTGGCCACTTTCATCTGGGGCTGGAGATGCTGTTTAAGGTTCTTGCATTGGCCTGGGAGGCCCCGTTACGAGCCTCTTCAGTGCATCATCTCATGCATGATCATCTGATTAAAATAGGATAAAGTTCCCGCTGACACCCCTGCCTACCTTCCCAGTCTCCTTTTCCTCCTTTCCAGGCATTCCTCTCTCCTGTCCTCTGCTCAGGCCTCACTAGGCTACTTGGACCTTCCCTGGATGCACCTTGTGTGTTCTTGCCCACCTACTTCTTTATGTCTCTCTGTCAGCCCGCAGTGTCCCTTTACCCTGCCTTGTTCACAGGCTTGTTCTTCAAAGCTCAACCTAAAAGTCAATGCTCTTCTGACCGGAAGCTCTTCAGGTTCCTGGAGGAACAGGTTTCTCCTTAATCTTTGATCCCACATGACCTTATGTATCCCTTAATTATGGCTCTTAACCACATTCTGTCATAGTTTATTTCTACAGTGATTATAATAATTAATCCATCAACAAATCCTGTCAGCACTACCTTCCAAATATATCCCCAATTTGACCACTTTCTACCACATCTGCCTCTGCCACTCTGGTGAGAGCCACGGTCATTTCTTACTGTGATTGCTGAGATGCCTTTGACCTGACATCCTCTCCTCCGTGTGGGCCTCCTACAGCGTACCTTCCACAGAGGAGCTAGACTGATTCTTCTAAAAAGTGAATTAAAGTATGTTATTCCTCTGCTCAGAACTTTTAGTGCTTCCTGTGTGTATTAGTCAGGGTTGTCCAGAGAGACAGAACCAATAAGATGTGTCTCTATGGAGAAGGAGATTTGCTATAAGGGATTAGCTGACAGGATTAAGGAGGCTGGCAAGTCCAACACCTGCAGTGTGGGCTGGCACTCTGGTGACCTAAGTGGGCCAGTAGTACAGATGAAGTCTGCAGGCAGCCTCCTGGAGAATTCCCTCTTGTTGGGGCAGGCTGGTCTTTTTGTTCTGTTCAGGCCTTCAGCTGATTGGATGAGGCCACCCATATTACGGAGGGCACTCTGCTTACTGAAATTCACAGATTTAGATGTTATTTTAATCCAAAAACACCCTCTGTAAAATTCCCATGAGGGAATGTCATTTGGTGCTCATCCCATTCCCACCTGGCCCTACGTGACTGATGAGCCTCTGGGTATCTCTCTTGTCTTTCCTTGTGCTCCAGCCGCTCCAGCCTCTTTGCTGTTCTTTAAACACGGATGGCACATTCCTGCATCAGGGCTCTTCTCTCTGCTCTCAGAGAGAGCTTAGAGGAATGCTCTCCTCCCAGATGTTTGCATGTGTGTCTCCTTCTCCCCCAAACATCTGTCTGTATTCAAGTGGCACCTCCTTAGAGAGGCCTTCCCTGACCTGTTTCTTCACTCACATTATTCCCCTGGCTCCTGTTACCCTCTAGTCCTTTACCTGCTTTATATTCTTCCTGGTTCTTACGTGACTTTTTATCATGCATTTATTCATTCATTTTCTGTCTCCTCCATCTAGAATGCAAGCTCCATGGGGGCAGGGACTTCACCTGTTTTGGTCACTGTTGCACCCTCAGCACCTAAACCAGTGCCTGGCACACTAGAGGCGCTCAACAAACATTTATTCAATAAATGAATACATGGAAAATACAGCTAACGTATATTAAGTGCTTACTCTTTCCTTTTATGTTGATAAAAACCAATGGAGTAGACTCTGATCTTATACTAGACTGCAGGGTCCATGAAAGCTGGGACTTTGTGGGTCTTGTTCAGGGCTGTATCCCTAGCACTTAGAACATAACATGTAATCAAAAATAATCTGCTAAATGAATGCATGAACAGGGCCACGTGTTAACCGACTAAGAGATTGAAGCATAGAGAGGGGAAATGATTTCCTAAGCCACTCTGTAAATATAAGTGCAAGAGCCAGGATTTCAACCTGGATGATCTAATCCCACAAACCCAACTTTAATGATGTCTGTTTCATGACTCGACCAACTATGATCTCTGTAAGGATGGCAGCTGTGACTTGTCCACCTTTATTTCCCTAGTTCCTGGCACAATGCTGGCACTAAATAAATGTTTACGAATAGAATGCATCCTAGTTCTGTCAGCTTCCAAGCTCTTCCATGATGGAGGTAGACCCTGAGGGCTCCGAAGTCAGAATTTCTAGTAGGTGACGTTGCACTTAGCCTTTCAGTGCAGGCATAAGGTAAAGAAGTCAGACTTTGCCATGAAACAGACCCGGGTCCTTTACCTCTAGTGGTGTGAACTTGGGACTCAATTTTTCTATCTGCACGATGGGCGTAACATTAGCTTCTACTTCTAAGGATTATTTTTAGGGATCACTAAAGTAATGTATGTAAATCAGTTAGCTCTGAGCCTGGCACACACTAATTGCTCGACAAATGCTAGCTGTTATCACTTGCTGACCTCCTTCCTCTGAATTTCTGCAGCACATCTCCTGTTATTTGCACTTGGTGTAACACTTCTTAGGTATCGTAGTACATCCTTTACCTGATGGGGAGCCTCTGGGACATGGGGGTGGATAGAAACCATGCCTTGCTCTTTCGCGTTTTTGCATAGGGTGAGAGTGGTGCCTTGTGCCTCACGGTTGTTCAGTACTTAAATGAATCGATTTATTCCTGCAGCTCCCACAAGAGAGGTCATGTCACCAGATCTCCATGATGATTCCATGAAAGTCTGAGGCAGGTTTCAGCTGATGGGCTTGGGAATTTTTGTCCACAAAACTACTGGGTGACAGTAGTTTAGGTGGTCTGAAAACAGAATACAAATGTATACCTTAGTGCATTCCTTCAAACTCCTGTCAGCCATTTCTTTTTACCCAGGAGTAGAATCATAGTAAATGTAAATGTCAAACAAAAATACTGAAAAAATTCTGCTTTGACCTCGATTCCCAAACACTTGAAGTGCAAGCCAGAGCACCTAGAACTCCTAGGGAATCTAGGCCATAACGCAAGCTGAGTGATGTGGGTAAGGGAATAGGGAGAAATGGGGGAGAAATATTGGATAACATGGTCATGGAAGGAGACATTTGAGCAGAGATCTGAATGACAGGAGAAACCATGCCATGCAAATCTAGGGGGAGGAAGAGCAACCAGGCAGAAGGAATAGCAAATGCAAAGGACCCGAGACGTTAAGTATGAAGTATGTTAGAGGAACAGTGAAGAGGCCAGTGTGACAGGAGCATAGTGAGTCAAGGGAAGTGGTTGGAGATTAGGAAGCTGAGGAATTAGGGGGCTAGATCATCCAGAGCTTCCCAGGCAATGGCAGGGAATTTGGATTACATGGTAAGTGAGATGGGCAACCACCAGGGAGTTCGGAGCAGAGGAAAGACATATGATTTACATGATTTACTTTTCTAAAAGATCTCTCTGGCTGCTTGGTGGCTTGCAGGAGGACAAGAGCAAACGTAGGCAGACTAGTTGGAAAGCTGTTAAGTTTGAGTGAGAGAGTATGGTGGCCTGATAGAGGTGGAGGTAATGAGAATTGGTTTATTTTGAAATACATTTTGAAGGTAGATCCCATATAATTTTTGGACGGATTTGAAGTGTTTGAAATGATATACAGGATAAAAAGAGGAGGTTTTTTTTTGTTTTTTCCTGGAGCAAGTGATTGAACGATTTGACTTGATGAAATGGAGAGGACATAGAGAGGAGATAGCTTTCGGGGGACAACTATGGAAATCAATCCATTCTGGATATGTCAAATTTAGATATCCCAGTAGAGATGTTGAATACAAAGTTGGATGGAGAGGGCTGGAGTTCGAGGGGGAGGAGAGAGCTAATGGTGTGCATTTTGGAATCATCAACAAAAACGGGTTTTATTTTTGTCTTTTTTCCCCCTTTTTAAATTGAAATATAGTTGATTAACAATATTACATTTCAGGTATACAGCATAGTGATTCAATGTTTATATAATTATACTCCCTTTAAAGTTATTACAAAATAATGGCTGGATTTCCCGGTGCTGTACAATATATCCCTGTTGCTTATCTATTTTACATGTAGTAGTTTGTGTCTCTTAATCTCATACCCCATCTTGCCCCTCCCCTCTTCCTTCTCCCTATTGGTAACCATTAGTTTGTTTTCTATAACTGTGAGTCTGTTTTATTATATACATTCATTTGTTTTATTTTTCAGATTCCACATATAAGTGATAACATAGTCTTTTCTTTTTCTGTATGACTTATTTCACTAAGCATAATATTCTCTAGGTCCATTCAGGTTGTTGCAAATGCCAGAATTCATTCTTTTTTATGGCTAAGTAATATTCCATTGTGTGTGCCTGTGTGTGTGTGTGTGTGTGTGTGTGTATATATATATATATATATATATATATATATATACACATACACACCACATCTTCTTTATCCATTCATCTGTTGATTAACACTTGGGTTGCTTCCATATCTTGGCTATTGTGAATAATGCTGCTATGAACATTGGGGTGCATGTATCTTTTTGAATTAATGTTTTCATTTTCTTTGGGTCTATATCTAGCAGTGGAATTTCTGGATCATATGGTACTTCTATTTTTAGTTAAAAAATGATATTTAAAGCCATAGAGTGAATGAGATTATCTAGGAGTGAAAATAGGGAAGGGAGGAGTGACAAAGTCTCAGTCCTGGGACACCTCAATATTTAGAGGTTGGGAAGAGGAGCCATCACCAGCAGTGATGTTAGGGAAAAAAAAAAACCAGGAAGAATGTGGTGTCTCTAAAGTCAAGTTAAAAGTCCATGTTAAGGAGGGAGTGATTGCCCATGTCAGATGTCTCCAGGAGGTAAAACCAGGTGAGTATTGAGAATTGACCATTGACAAGATACATACAAGAATGCCCTTAGAAGCAATGTTTATTTTTAGCAAAAATATTGGAAGCATTCCCAAATGTCTATCAACAGGAGAATGGGTAAATACATTGTGCTGTGTTTGCACAATGGAATTCTATTCACCTGAAAAAATGAATGAGTTAGTCACGTGGATGAATCCTACACATATGGTAGTGAGCGCAAATGTTGAAGAATATGTGTAGTTGAATACCATTTATAAAGTTAAAGCATGCAAAACAAACATATTGCTTACAGAAACTTTCATAGTAAAAGTATAAAGAAATATGTGGAAATAAAAAATACTGAATCAGGACATTAGTTACTTGAAGAGTGCGGGAAGAGGAAGCCATCCAGGGGGGATACACAGGAGACATTCGACAGTGTTGGTAATGCTTTGCTTTTTAAGCTTGGTGGTGGGTACACAGATAATCACTGAATTATTTATACTTTTTTGTATAATCTAAATATTGCCTAAGAAATTCTAAATGAAAAGGAAAACAATAATTTAACCACTGAACTTGTCAATGTGGAAGTCGTTTGTGACCTGGATAAGAGTACTTTCAGTGAAGTGTTTATGAGCAAGCTGATTGGAGTGGGTTTGAGAGAGAAAGGGAGGGAGAAAGTGAAAATGGTGCAGACAGACAACTGTTCCGAGAAGTTCTGGTTATAAAAGGGGCACAGAATGGAGTGGTAGCTGGAGGGGGTGTCGGATAAAGGAGGATTTGATTGACAGAGTGACTGCAAATGAAGTTTTCCGAGGCCAAGTAACGTATGAAATTAAAATGTAGTTTATGTTTAATTATTTATCCTTAGCAGGTAATCCAAAGCACTTGGTTTCCCTTTGGTTTTTCTGCCATTTAACTATCGGTGTTCATTAGCATCTTCACCAGAGAAGGAAGAACTCAAATCAGTCCCTTTGGATACTGGTGAAAATAATTTAGTGAAAGCCTCAGTTGGGGAGGCGTTGGAAACAACTCATTTAAATGAGGTTTGGGATTACTCATGGATTAATATAGATGGAGCGTTGAATAAAAACATCACACAGAATGCGCAGATTATTTCAGGTGTTTCAGAGTGTGTGGTTTCTGGAATTAAGAAGGTTGTTCAAACTGGTGTGCAAAGACCACTTATAACCATACCTTTCAAGAACATTTCTTGAAGGTGGAGGGGCTTTTCAAACAATTGTTATTCTGCATGTAAGATCTGTTGCCATTAAGGAATGGGCCCTGTATTGCTGTGGTGGTTACTGTTGTTTTCCTAGCAGCTGGTGTGGATCTGTGAAGATCCTCTTACCCTATCTCTTTTTTTTTCTTTTTACATCTTTATTGGAGTATAATTGCTTTACAATGGTGTGTTAGTTTCTGCTTTATAACAAAGTGAATCAGCTATACATATACGTACATCTCTATATCTCCTCCCTCTTGCGTCTCCCTCCCTCCCACCCTCCCTATCCCGCCCCTCTAGGTGGTCACAAAGCACCGAGCTGATCTCCCTGTGCTCTGCCGCTGCTTCCCACTAGCTAGCTGTTTTACATTTGGTAGTGTATATATGTCCATGCCACTCTCTCACGTCGTCCCAGCTCACCCTTAGCCTATCTCTTGAAGCTCAGTTAGACCAAGGATACTATGAGCAAGATAATGAATGTAATAATAAAATATAGATTATACTGTAATTTACAGAGAATCTATTGTGTGTCATGCACTTTTCCTAGGCATTATGGCCCATTTCATTAAACTCTTACAACCTCCATGCAAAGTAGGTTTTATTATTTCCATTTCAGGTGAGGAAACTGAGGCAGTACAGAATTCCACAGATACTAAATTCTAGGACTGGGATTGGAGCCCAGTCTAATGCCAGAGCCTGGACCTACTTTTCCAGAGCCTGCTCTACTTTTCCGTGCATCCTCTAAGGGTGGCTGTGATCAGGCCTGTGACACAGATTCAACTTTACCCCCTCTATGGGACTGCAATTTCTGACCAAGGAGCCCAGTCTTCTTGTTTCATGGTGTTTGTGTTGCTACTGAACATGAGGCAATATGGGTAGGAGTGGTCATTGTGGGAAATACAGCAACACATCAGTTGAAAGTTTTGAAGATCTGCAGTGAATTGGGAATAAAACTGTGACGGCACGTTTTGAGGCCTTTTACTTTATAGAGCATCTTGTGTTTTAAAACATCCACAGTGACTGTTGTTGTTCTATATTATTTAAATGAGCAAGTGTCCTAGTTTCAGGAGGAAGAGATTTTTTTTTTCCGTCAAATTTACCACACATCTGTTTAAAGGATGTGGCAACAGCCTGCATAAATCTCCAATCAAAATATTACAGAACAAGCCAATTTTGATATTAAAAATGTATGGCCAGACACAATGTGCTGAAAATAAGAAATTGCCACGTGATGCCTTTTCTGCTCTGCTTATATTGGACTGTTTATCCCCAAATTAAATCTTGTGTAAAAATATACCAGACTAAAAAGGAGTTAAACTTGGCACTGAACAATTAAACTGACGTCATAAAAGTGTGTCTGTATAATATGCCAGTATTGCAGACATAATTTTATAGCAATAGAAATTTTTGTAATACCTTAAATAGATTTTGAAACATTCAAATTATATATGCCATTACATATAATGGTGTTTCAGGGATATTGGATAATATCATAATATAGAAGAATTTTTAAACTCCTTTGGTAGAAGAAAATCCTCAAATGTTTTGTAAGTAACAGAGACTCTCCCTTTGGAGGATATCCTTTGGAGGATTTCTAGTGCAAATTGGTACTTTGTTTCTTTTGGGTTGAGATCATGCTGGACTTTTATATAAGCAGGCTAATACCTTCAGGCTTCAGAATAGAGACATCACCTTCCACAGAATACCTCCACCACCACCACCATCGCACCAATGCTGAGACTGCCAGTTGCCTTCTAGTTAGGAGTACAGTATTAGTCATCTTCCCTACAACATTTAATTCTCAAAGTGGCCTGTGAGATGATCCTTATTAGTTCATTTTAGAGATTGAGAAACTGAGGTTTAGAAGGTAATTAACTTGCGCTAGGTCGCACACCGAGGTCTCTGGCCCTGAGAAGCTTGATGTATGTAACGTTTGACAATTTACAGCATGGTTCTAGTTGTATCACCTTGGATGGTGATACTGCTCTGCTGTAGATGAGGCAGATGAGGCATGCCACTCAGAAGGGCCAAGTGGCTCTCAAGGTCACCAGTGGTGAAGTCTGGGCTTTGGATTACTGACCGGTGTTTTCCATCAAACTTCACAGAAGGCTTCTCCATGAAAAGAAAGCCCTTTATTGATTGGGCCTGTGGTGCACCTGAAGGGGAGATATGGAGGACAGAGACGGGGAGTGGGGGAATTAGAAAGGGATTTAGACGAAAATGCTCTTTTTCTCACAGCGGTTTTCTCCGCTAGTCTCTGTGGCCTTGCATCTGATTCTTCGGAAGAGAGAGATTGCAAGCAAGAACGCAGAATGTGGATTTCACACAAACTTTTTGTGACACGTTGGGAATACCCCAAAGTGGTCTTTTAGGATAAAGAATTTGGACCATGGTCCCCTGGGGTGTGTGGGATGAGGGAAGTCTCCCCTCTTCAGTGCCTGGACTGCAGCTCACAGTGGTGCTGGTACAGGGAGACTTGGGGGTGGGGGCCGTACCCAGGGAACGGCTCCATCACTTGGGAGAGGGTCAGCACGTGGGCGTGGTGGCCGACGTTGCTGACGGGATTGGAGAGGAGACACAGTGCTGGCTGCAACAGGTGGTAAAGGCACTTTGTCGTATCCTGGGTTCTTCCAGAAAAAGCTGGGAAGACTTTGGGGAGCCATGGCTTTACAACAATAATTCAAGAGATACAGGTATATACACACACACATACCCATATACGTACGTACATACCTACCTTTGGAGGAAGAGAAAAGCAGGTGTTGGAGACATAGTGAGATCAGGGTGATAGAAGATAGTAGAAATGGACGGAAGCAAAATAAGATAAGGTCAGAGAGGTGGTTTGGTTCTGGAATATAAATCTCAGATTGGTAAAGTTACTTTGATAGGCCACAGGCATCACTTGAAAGTTTGTGAGCAGGGTAGAAGGGTAGTCAGAACTCAGCTTTAGGAAAATGAATTAAGAGGTGATGTACTCGATGTTTTATGGTGGAAAGCCTCCTGGAATATGAAGAGCCTGGTTAGGAGTCTTTGGGTAATACAGGGATACCCCATTTAGCACAGGGCATAGGTTTCGGAAAATGGGAGTGCTAACTGAATTGGTTCTATAAAGACTCAATATAGCAAGTAAGCAAAAAAGCGATTCAGCAATGGGTCATGGAGGTTGAGATGCACATGGAAGAGGAAGGAACTGAGGAGAGATTAGAGAGGTCAGCGGTCCTGGTGAGGGGGAAGAGCTGGTATGATGGGAGGAATTGAGTAAGGCAACAGGAAGGAGGGAATGTGTATGATTGCAGAGCACACTCTTTGGAGGTGAAAGAGTTGCAGGTGAAGATAAGAAATTGGATAGAGAAGTTCTTTGGAGGTCAGAAAGTCAAAGAAGTCCGGAATCGTGGTGTTTGGGACCAAAGCGAAGGCATGGATTCCAGAGGCATCGTGATAGAGAATTGGCGAGAATTAGCAAATTTATAATGTGTGTGCATGTGTACATATATACGTGCACACTTGTGAGTTTAGTGGAGGAGAAAAGAAGGTCTCAAAGCCCACCTTGGGTTCTGAACCTGGGTCATAGGTAAGATTAGTGTATCACTGGCAGAAATAGGGAGGACAAATGGAGACACAACGTTGGAAACAAAACTGATGAGTTCAGGATTGAGGCTCAGGTTAAGATACACAGATGCAGAGAAGCAACTGAAAATGGTAATCTTGGATACAAAGTGATAAATTCAAAGTAATGAAAATCAAGGGAGGAGAGAGACACAGAAGTGGCTGGTAAGGTTGTAATGAAAGAACAATCACTGGAAATTCACCCTCTACAGGGATTTAGTAGAACATCGTCGTCATCATCATATTATTATTATCATTATTATCCTCCTCCTTAATACATGAATACCACAGATTCATTTAGGCTTAATTTTTTTTTTACATAAAACATAGAATCTAAAAAAATATATACCAATGAGCTTATTTATAAAACAGAAAGAGATTCACAGACTTAGAAAACAAACATGGTTACCAAAGTGTGGGGAGGGATAAATTAGGGGTCTGGGATTAACATATATATACTACTATATATAAAATAGGCAACCAACAAGAACCCACTGTATAGCACGGGGAGCTATACTCAATATTTTGTGATAACCTATAAGGGAAAATAATTTAAAAAAGAATATACATATATGTATGTATAATTGAATCACTGTGCTGTACACCTGAAACTAACATGACATTGTAAATCAGTGATACTTCAAATAAAAAAAACATAGTAATCTCTGTTACGTCCTCTCAACCTCCCAACAATTTTATGGGGTATATAGGGTAGCTATTATTCTCATTTTGCATATGAGAATGAGATACAGGGTGATTGTAATCTTAACAGGGACGGAACAGACTTCAGAGTGGGTCTCCCGATTTCCAGCTGTTGCTCGTTCCCCTGGACCACCCAGCTTCCCCTCAGAGAGTGAGAGCCACACCCTAAGTGAGAGATTAGACTTCTCAAGTGTGGAGTAGGTCTCCACTCCATTGTCGTTTTTAACATACTGGAGTTGGAAGTAAGACCCATGTGTCTGTGGTCCTCAGATCTCCTCTGCAGCCCATGTCGTGGAGAGAAGTCACTCTGGCAGACTGCCACTCCAGTGGCATGTGGCCATTTGTAACTTCAAGGTTGCAGTTTGGCCAGCAGCTTCACAATTTCATCCTTGAGTTCCTTCAGACCCTTGAGTGGGTGCCGTCTACTCCTGGTAATTTATTTGTTTCTACATTTGTCAATTAGGTGCAAAGCATCTAGTGCTTTACCACTGCATTTTCTTTTCCCCTAATCCCTGTGTTCTGAAAGATAATTTGTGGCTAAGAATTTCTTCAGCATATTTCTCAGTAAGTACTTTATAAGTATAGCTGGAGTTTATGTAGGACCAAGACTGAATTTGTATTGGCTAAAGACTCAGAACATTTATCTGTTGAAGTTTATATCCAGAGAGAAAGTGGGGAGAAATATTCCTCTGCTCTCATCAAGGGTTGTGGTTGAGGTTGGGGATTGCATAGAAAAACAGTGCTCTCTTACTCATGGATGATATTTACAACCCTCCCCTCACCTGCCCCCAGCATCTCATCAGCCCTGTTATTCCCATCCTTCTAATGAAACTACTGTGAAAAAGTCTACAGATGGTCTCCTGAATAGCAAACCTAAGTAGCTGGCATCTCTTTTGTTCTACTGGGATTTTCTGTGACATTTGACACATGTTTTCATGCCCAAATCCTAGGATTCATCCTTGGTTCATTTTTTGCTCTTGTTTTCCTTATGTTGTTGATGATAACATGTTTTGTTTTTTTCTTCTTTTTTATCTGTTAATATGGTGAGTTGCATCTACTGATTTTTTGAATGTAAAGTCAACATTGCATTACAGAGATAAATTCTACTTGGCCACAATTTATTATCCTTTCTGTTATCCTCCCTGTATATTGTTGATTTGTTAAAATTTTGTCTAGAAATTTAGTGTCTCTGTTCATGAGAGATTTTGTTCTGTCATTTTCTTTTCTAGTAATGCTTTGTTTGTTTTGGGTGTGAATTGGCCACATAGCCTGAGTTGAGAAGTATTTCCTCCTTTACATTTTTTTCGAGGAATTTGGTTCCAAATTGGTATTATTGCCTTAGTGTTTATTAGAATTCACCAGTGGGAACATCTGCGCCTGATTATTTTCTTTTTGGGAAGGTGTTTAAGTACAAATTCAATTTCTTTACTAGAAATAGGTCTATTCATATATTTATTCTTTCTTTTTTAAGAGATTATCTACATTCTGTTGTTCGTTTGTTTTCAAAATTGAAGTGTAGTTGATGTACAATGTTGTGTTAGTTTCTGGTGTACAGCAAAGTGATTCAGTTATATATATATATATGTTGATTTATATATATATACCCGTTCATCTGTTGATGGACACTTAGGTTGCTTCCATGCCTTGGTTATTGTAAATAGTGCTGTGATGAGCATTGGGGTGCATGTATCTTTTCAAATTAGAGTTTTCATCTTTTCTGGATATATGCCCAAGAGTGGGATTGCTGGATCATATGGTAACTATTATAGTTTTTTTTAGTTTTTTAAGGAACCTCCATACTGTTCTCCATAGTGACTGCACTAATTTACATTCCTGCCAACAGTGTAGAAAGGGTTTCCCTTTCTCCACACCCTCTCCAACATCTATTATTTGTAGACTGCTACAATGAGGTATCACCTCACACCATTCTGACTGGTGTGAGGTGATACCACATTGTACTTTTGACTTCTCTGATAATTAACGATGTTGAGATGTTGAGCATCTTTTCATGTGCCTGTTGGCCATCAAGGCTATATATTTATGCTTTATTTTTTGGTTTCTTTTTCGGTCCTGTTGACTTCCTTTTTTTAAAAAAGTTTTTATTTTATATTGGAGCATAGTTAATTAACAATGTTGTGTTAGTTTCAGGTATACAGCAAAGTTATTCACTTATACATATACATGTATCTATTCTTTTTCAAATTCTTTTCCCATTTACGTTGTTACAGAATATTTTTTTCCACACACACGCACTGTATTTTATTTTTACAAGAGATAAATAGACTGACACCAAGCATTGTAAATGGATGACCACAACAAAAGCAACAATGATTGCAATTACCAAACACGAAACACATTCATACGATGTCATAATATTGACATTCAGTCCAGTAATCCTCCACAAGTTGTTACAGAATATTGAGCAGCATGCCCTGTGCTATATAGTAGGTCCTTGTTGGTTGTCTATTTTATTTATTTTTAATTAATTAATTAGTTTATTTTTGGCTGCATTGGGTCTTCGATGTTGGGTCTTCGTTGCTGCCCGCGAGCTTTCTCTAGTTGCAGTGAGCGGGGGCTACTCTTCGCTGTGGTGCGCAGGCTTCTCATTGCAGTGGCTTCTCCTGTTGCAGAACTCAAGCTCTGGGCATGCGGGCTTCAGTAGTTGTGGCGCACGGGCTTACTTGCTCCATGGCATGTGGGATCTTCCCGGATCAGGGATAGAACCCATGTCCCCTGCATCGGCAGACGGATTCTCAACCACTGCGTCACCAGGGAAGTCCCTGGTTATCTATTTTAAATATAGCAGTGTGTACATGTCAATCCCAAACTCCCAATCTGTCCCTCTCACCATCCCCTTCTCCCCTGGTAACCATAAGTTTGTTCTCTATGTCTGTGAGTCTGTTTCAGTTTTGTAAATAAGTTCATTTGCATCATTTTTTTTAAGCTTCAGCATATAAGCTATATCATATGATATTTGTCTTTGTCTGGCTTACTTCACTTAGCATGATAAAGCTACATATTTATTCTTGAGTAAAGTCGATAGTTTGTGTCTTTCAAGAGATTGGTCCATTTCCTCTAAGTTGTTGAATTTATATGCATAAAATTGTTCACATTATTCTTCTTATCCTTTTATTACCTATAGAATCTGTAATGATGTCACCTTTTAGACCCGATATTGGTAATTCATGTTTTCTCCTTTTTTATTCCTTCTGCTCAGTGTTACTAGAGGTTTATCAATTTTATTAATTTTTTTCCAAAGAACTAGCTTTTGGTTTCTTTTTTTATTCTATTTTCCTATTTTCTATTCACTTGGTTCCTTTCTTCTGCTTATTTTGGGGTTAATTTGCTCTTTCTGGTTTACTAAGTTTGAAACTGAGGTAATTGATTGGTGACTTTTCCTCTTTTCTGATATAGGTGTTTAGTGGTATAGATAGCCCCTTAAGTACTATGTTAGCAGCATCCCACAATTCTGGTCTGTTTTCATTTTCATTCAGTTAAAAATTCTTTCTAATTTTCCTTTTGATTTCTTATTTTATCCTTTTTTTTGTAGAACTGTGTTATCCAGTATAGTAATGTTTGGGGGATATTTTTCATATATATTTTTGCTATTGATTTGAAATTTAATTCCATTGTGGCCACAGAACATACTTTCTATGATTTGAATCCTTTCATATGTTTTGAGACATATTTCATAGCCCAGAATGCTTTTTTAAAATCAGAGGGATTAAACTTTAGGAGATCACATTTATGATGGTCAGTCAGCAGTGCCCTGGTTAGCAATTTACTGCTTTTCAGTAGGTAACATCTAAATGGCCTTCTCCTTGTAAAACTCCCTTGCTTCTTCACTTCATCCTCCCAACCCTTTATATCCCTCAAGTAGCAGAGAGGACTTTTCCAGAGCAAGCACGAAACTCACTTACCTTATTTGGTAGAATGGGAGGGAAGAGTGTGGAGTTAGCCTGCATAAAGTCAGAAGAGAGGAAAAGAGGGCAAATAAAGAAGTAGTCCAGGGAGAGCTGAGCTGTGGCTATAAAGAAACATTTCGTTCTGTGGATCATAAACGGACTCAGGCAATTTGAAAAAATACTTGAGCAGTAGCAGCTCAAAAATTATTGGATGAAGGGTTGTAGCCTTGGAGATCACTTTGAATGACAGTAGTCATTTGGATGTATGAGGTCCTGAGAGCTCTAGAAAAAATTGATCATTATTTTTAGCTAAACATATAATTATTTTAATGTACATTCCAAACTCAGTGCAGTATAAGCATGAAACAATTTTCCTTTCTCTGATTATTGCTTTCCACCATATTTTGTCCAACTTCCTTTCTTAAAACGGTATCATAGATGTTTTCCCAGAGCTTTGTGATCACTTTCAGTTATTAAAAGTCCAGTACAGTCTTATTTAATTTCCTAGTCCCATTTCGTAGACTGACAATGGCAGAGGGATCTACTGTGAGGACGAGACAGGACCCTCTTTTGTGGTCTTTTTAACCTCAAGCATGTTGGGAAGAGGGACTGAGATTAGCAAATGGACACATAGCTCATATTCAACTGTTGTTTATCATCTTGGTCAGCCAAGTGAGGTGTGTGTGGTGACAATGGAGGAGCGGTACCCAAAGAATCATTGATAGAAACTGGGAGAGCCTGCATACAGGGAGGACTGGCATCACATTTTCCAGGTGAACATCTGCTCCTGCAGTGGTGTTGATAATCTGCACGTGGGTAGAGTTAGCCGAGGTGACCGGAAACGTTTTTCCTTTTGACCCACAGGGATCTCTCACGTTCTTGATGTGACAGTGGACGTTTAGTCAACTGAGCTTGTACTTCTCTCTATGCCTTGCTGTCTCCCTCTCATTCAGTTTTCACTTGCTCAAACAGGCATCCAATCTGTTACCCAAGCAGATATTGAACAGGGGAAGAAAGGGCACTCTCCCTTCTTTTCAGGTGTCCTCAGTCTCTAAAAATACTTCAAGCCCCCCATTTGTGTTGGAGGATGATAAGAACCTTAGTTGGAGGGAAGGGCAAAACTGTGTACTCCCTCCTTTAATGTAGCAGACAGCGTGCGCTAAATTTTGTCGTGGTGACAAACTCCCCGAAGTCTCAGGAGCTAAACACAACCAAGAAACATTTCTTAAGTTACTCATCCGTCCTAGTTGGTAGGGAGGCTCTGATCATCATTACTGACATAGAAGCTACCATCTGAATGGTGCCAGCCACTATGTCAGGGAGAGAAAACAGCTCCGGAAGGTCTCACGCTGACCATATGCTATTCTGGCCTGGAATGACTCATGGTCTACAACTTGTCACATGGTCCTATCTTAACAAAAGGGTCAGGACATGGAACTCTACTGTATGCCCTAAAGGGAGAAGAACCAGAATACTCTACTGACAGCACTAGTGACCACCATATTAGTCTCCATATCGTGCCGTCCAGTGGTTCTCTCTCTCCTCTCACACATCCCCCAGTCTCCTGCTTTCGTAGACAATGAGGAGGTGGGGTGGCACATAGGTGGCTGAGGTCATGGTGAAGGAAGGCAGAATCTTATTCCATGTATTGTTACACACACGTTCATATGCATACGAGTGACACCTATTACAGCAAGGCAAAGTTCAAGACTAGTTGCAGGGATAGAAAGACTTGGGTTTGTAGATTCACCATCCAGCTCAACACGGGGCATGCTTGAATACAGCCTCCATTATACATTATAGTGATTAGAAGAATGTATGAAAAACAAGGTGGCAGAGGCTAAAGTGATGAGCTTCAGTATAGAGAAGATCTGGTTTACATATTTTAAGACCCAGATATATTCCATGGAGACTAAGGGTCAATGTGAATCCAAGGGCTGAGGTAAAGCTATAAAACTTGGTGAAATGGCAGTATAAGAAAGCTGAAATTCTTTATACTTTACAAATACTTGACTGGTAAATAATATGATTGCCATGTTTAGACTTGTGACAGGGATTGCTATCGAGAAAAGTGGATAAAAACAAAAGTTAGCAAGAAACGGCTGAAAAATCCTTAAGTCTTTTAAAATTTCACCACCTAAACATGGGTGCTTTTGCACCTTCTAATTTGTTGTAGTTAAAATAGAGCCATTATGGCATTTCTGCCTGCCAGGCATCTTCTCATCCTTTGATGTCTTTGTAAGGATCTTCTGCCCTTTAAAAAGTAAGGCCCCTTCATGAATCTCCCCAGACCACTGTAGCCCACAGTCATTTCTCCCCTCTTTGAACCACTGCACTCAGAGTCACTGCCACACAGCTGTTCCCTCTCTGAGCCTCAGTGGCTGAGCTGAGTGGTGATTAGAGGGCAGGGACTCACAGTGTGTTTGAAACACTACCATGCAAGGATTGTACTGATGTTAGAACTAGCGACAGACAAAAGAGGATCTATTTGGGGTGTTTGGGAGCTAACAGGATTGTGTGAAGGATGGTTGGTCTGCTCTCTTAGGCAGATTTTCATTATAGATGAGACACATCAGTAAAGTTTTCATTTTTGGCGGGAGCAGGAGAGTGCTATGTTGATTTTGGAATCTGGGTCTCAGACACACGGATTTAAGCTTCCGAGCTGCACAGGTCAGCTCGGGAAGATAGGTGTGTGGGAGGAGAAACCGAGCAAGCCTTAATCCCTTCCAATTCCTACATTACAGTGTTTCAGCAAATATTTTGCCAAAGGATTTTTTGGGTGAACTTCAAACTGCAAGAGGTTCACTTTAGTGGCTCCAAGAGCTGTGCAAATGATTTTTTTTTTTTTAAAGGAAATGAACATTGTTTCAGCTGACATTTAAATCTCTATTCTCTTTTATTAGCCTGTTACCTTGCTTCATATGTTTTGGTCAGACACACTTCCCAGAAGAAAAGGGTATTTATAGGATTGTAGGACTGTAATATGGAATCCTCGCATCTGTCATTTTCTGCTTATGTAAAAATTCTAATAATAGGGCTCAGAACCCTGACCAACTTATGCCTCTTATGGATATGGTAACTCCCATGGAAACAGCAATTTAAAAGGTGTAGAGTTTCAATAAGAATAACCTTACCTAGAGATCTTTTCAACTCTATCTACTCTTCTTTTCTTTTTTTCAATTACTTTATTTTTTTGGCCGCATTGGGTCTTCATTGCTGTGCACGGACTTTCTCTAGTTGCGGCGAGAGGGGGCTACTCTTTGTTGCAGTGTGTGGGCTTTTCATTGCGGTGGCTTCTCTTGTTGCGGAGCAAGAGCTCTAAGTGCATGAGCTTCAGTAGTTGTGGCATGTGGGCTCAGTAGTTGTGGCTCATGGGCTCTAGAGTGCAGGCTCAGTAGTTGCGGTGCACAGGCTTAGTTGCTCTGTGGTATGTGGGATCTTCCCGGATCAGGGATAGAACCCTTGTCCCCTGCATTGACAGGCAGATTCTTAACCACTGTGCCACCAGGGAAGCCCCATGTCCTCTTCCTGACTGGAGTCTGAGACACTGTAAACCCAAGGGTTGTCTGAGACAGTTTTGGTTCTTTATTTCATTCCATTGGTCACAAAAATACACTGGAAATTTTTAGGCCACATAACCAGGTTTTTGGATCTTTAAATGCAGTCTGCATGAAAAGGAGTCCTTTAATGCACTTATTTGTTATAATCTTGGGAGTCTACATCAACTGTCAGCAGACTACAGCCTGTGGACCACACTGGCCCACCACCTATTTTGGGGAAAAAACAGGAACACAGCCCTACTTGTTCTTTATATATTGACTACAGTTGCTTTCTTGCTACAATGGCAGAGTTGAGTGGTTGCAACAGAGACTATTGCTAGCAGGGACTGAAATATTTACTATCCGGCCCTTTACAGAAAACATTTGCCAACTCTTGCTCTAAATTACTGACCCAATAATGAGGAAGAACAATTCCAATACCAGCTTCTCAGAGCTTTTCCCTCCCTTCCTCCCTTTCTTCCTTACACCCTCCCTTCTGTCCTTCTTTTCGTTCAGAATCTTCAGGAGGAGAGTGTTGAACTAATTACACTCCTTAGTTCATGAGCATTATCATCATGAGTCTGAGAAGGACCCTCTTTTATTTATTTATTTATTTTTTACATCTTTATTGGAGTATAATTGCTTTACAATGGTGTGTTAGTTTCTGCTTTATAACAAAGTGAATCAATTATACACATACATATGTTCCCATATCTCTTCCCTCATGCATTTCCCTCCCTCCCACCCTCCCTATCCCACCCCTCTAGGTGGTCACAAAGCACCGAGCTGATTTCCCAGTGCTTTGCGCTGCTTCCCACTAGCTATCTATTTTACGTTTGGTAGTGTATATATGTCCATGACACTCTCTCACTTTGTCACAGCTTACCCTTCCCCCTCCCCATATCCTCAAGTCCATACTCCGGTAGTTCTGTGTCTTTATTCCTCTCTTACCCCTAGGTTCTTCATGACACTTTTCTTCCTTAAATTCCATATATATATATATGTTAGCATACGGTATTTGTTTTTCCCTTTCTGACTTACTTCACTCTGTATGACAGACTCTAGGTCCATCCACCTCATTACAAATAGATCAACTTCGTATCTTTTTATGGCTGACTAATATTCCATTCTATATATGTGCCACATCTTCTTTATTCATCCGATGATGGACACTTAGGTTGTTTCCATGTCATGGCTATTGTAAATAGAGCTGCAATGAACATTTTGGTACATGACTCTTTTTGAATTATGGTTTTCTCAGGGTATATGCCCAGTAGTGGGATTGCTGGGTCATATGGTAGTTCTATTTGTAGTTTCTTAAGGAACCTCCATACTGTTCTCCATAGTGGCTGTATCAATTTACATTCCCACCAACAGTGCAAGAGGGTTGCCTTTTCTCCACACCCTCTCCAGCATTTATTGTTTCTAGATATTTTTATGATGGCCATTCTGACTGGTGTGAGATGATATCTCATTGTAGTTTTGATTTGCATTTCTCTAAGGATTAATGATGTTGAGCATTCTTTCATGTGTTTGTTGGCAGTCTGTATATCTTCTTTGGAGAAATGTCTATTTAAGTCTTCTGCCCATTTTTGGATTGGGTTGTTTGCTTTTTTGTTATTGACCTGTGTGAGCTGCTTATAAATTTTGGAGATTAATCCTTTGTCAGTTGCTTCATTTGCAAATATTTTCTCCCATTCTGAGGGTTGTCTTTTGGTCTTGTTTATGGTTTCCTTTGCTGTGCAAAAGCTTTGAAGTTTCATTAGGTCCCATTTGTTTTTGTTTTTCTTTCCATTTCTCTAGGAGGTGGGTCAAAAAGGATCTTGCTGTGATTTATGTCATAGAGTGTTCTGCCTATGTTTTCCTCTAAGAGTTTGATAGTATCTGGCTTTACATTTAGGACTTTATTCCATTTTCATCTTATTTTTGTGTATGGTGTTAGGGAGTGATCTAATCTCATACTTCTACATGTACCTGTCCAGTTTTCCCAGCACCGCTTATTGAAGAGGCTGTCCTTTCTCCACTGTACATCCTGCCTCCTTTATCAAAGATAAGGTGACCGTATGTGCGTGGGTTTATCTCTGGGCTTTCTATCCTGTTCCATTGATCTATCTTTCTGTTTTTGTGCCAGTACCATACTGTCTTGATTACTGTAGCTTTGAGGTATAGTCTGAAGTCAGGGAGCCTGATTCCTCCAGTTCCGTTTTTCGTTCTCAAGATTGCTTTGGCTCTTCGGGGTCTTTTGTGTTTCCATACAAATTGTGAAATTTTTTGTTCTAGTTCTGTGAAAAATGCCAGTGGTAGTTTGATAGGGATTGCATTGAATCTATAGATTGCTTTGGGTAGTAGAGTCATTTTCACAATGATGATTCTTCCAATCCAAGAACATGGTATATCTCGTCATCTATTTGTATCATCTTTAATTTCTTTCATCAGTGTCTTATAATTTTCTGCATACAGGTCTTTTGTCTCCTTAGGTAGGTTTATTCCTAGATATTTTATTCTTTTTGTTGCAGTGGTAAATGGGAGTGTTTTCTTGATTTCACTTTCAGAGTTTTCATCATTAGTGTATAGGAATGCCAGAGATTTCTGTGCATTAATTTTGTATCCTGCTACTTTACCAAATTCATTGATTAGCTCTAGTAGTTTTCTGGCAGCATCTTCAGGATTCTCTATGTATAGTGTCATGTCATCTGCAAACAGTGACAGCTTTACTTCTTCTTTTCCGAATTGGATTCCTTTTATTTCCTTTTCTTCTCTGATTGCTGTGGCTAAAACTTCCAGAACTGTGTTGAATAAGAGTGGTGAGAGTGGGCAACCTTGTCTTTTTCCTGATCTTGTGGAAATGCTTTCAGTTTTTCACCATTGAGGACGATGTTGGCTGTGGGTTTGTTATATATGGCCTTTATTATGTTGAGGAAAGTTCGCTCTATGCCTAATTTCTGGAGAGTTTTTATCATAAATGGACGTTGAATTTTGTCGAAAGCTTTTTCTGCATCTATTGATATGATCATATGGTTTTTCTCCTTTAAATTGTTAATATGGTGTATCACATTGATTGATTTGCATATATTGAAGAATCCTTGCATTCCTGGAATAAACCCCACTTGATCATGGTGTATGATCCTTTTAATGTGCTGTTGGATTCTGTTTACTAGTAGTTTGCTGAGGATTTTTGCATCTATGTTCATCAGTGATATTGGCCTGTAGTTTTCTTTCTTTGTGACATCCTTGTCTGGTTTTGGTATCAGGGTGATGGTGGCCTTGTAGAACGAGTTTGGGAGTTTTCCTCCCTCTGCTATATTTTGGAAGAGTTTGAGAAGGATAGGTGTTAGCTCTTCTCTTAATGTTTGATAGAATTCGCCTGTGAAGCCATCTGGTCCTGGGCTTTTGTTCGTTGGAAGATTTTTAATCACAGTTTCAATTTCAGTGCTTGTGATTCGTCTGTTCATATTTTCTATTTCTTCCTGATTCAGTCTTGGCAGGTTGTTCATTTCTAAGAATTTGTCCATTTCTTCCAGGTTGTCCGTTTTATTGGCATAGAGTTGCTTGTAGTAATCTCTCATGATCTTTTGTATTTCTGCAGTGTCAGTTGTTACTTCTCCTTTTTCATTTCTAATTCTATTGATTTGAGTCTTCTCCCTTTTTGTCTTGATGAGTCTGCCTGATGGTTTATAAATTTTGTTTATCTTCTCAAAGAACCAGCTTTTAGTTTTATTGATCTTTGCTTTCGTTTCCTTCATTTCTTTTTCATTTATTTCTGATCTCATCTTTATGATATCTTTCCTTCTGCTAAGTTTAGGGTTTTTTGTTCTCCTTTCTCTAATTGCTTTAGGTGCAAGGTTAGGTTGTTTATTCGAGATATTTCCTGTTTCTTAAGGTAGGATTTATTGCTGTAAACTTCCCTCTTAGAACTGCTTCTGCTGCATTCCATAGGTTTTGGGTCATCGTGTCTCCATTGTCATTTGATTCTAGGTATTTTTTGATTTCCTCTTTGATTTCTCCAGTGATCACTTCATTATTAAGTAGTGTATTTTTTAGCCTCCATGTGTTCGTATTTTTTACAGATCTTTTCCTGTAATTGATATCTAGTCTCATAGCGTTGTGGGCAGAAAAGATACTTGATACAATTCCAATTTTCTTAAATTTACCAAGGCTTGATTTGTGATCCAAGATATGATCTATCCTGGAGAATGTTCCATGAGCACTTGAGAAAAATGTGTATTCTGTTGTTTTGGATGGAATGTCCTATAAATATCAATTAAGTCCATCTTGTTTAATGTATCTTTTAAAGCTTGTGTTTCCTTCTTTACTTTCATTTTGGATGATCTGTTCGTTGGTGAAAGTGGGGTGTTAAAGTCCCCTACTATGATTGTGTTACTGTTGATTTCCCCTTTTATGGCTGCTAGTATTTGCCTTATGTATTGAGGTGCTCCTATGTTGGGTGCATAAATATTTACAATTGTTATATTTTCATCCTGGTTCAGTCCCTTGATCATTATGTAGTGTCCTTCCTTGTCTCTTCTAATAGTCTTTATTTTAAAGTCTATTTTGTCTGATATGAGAATTGCTACTCCAGCTTTCTTTTGATTTCCATTTGCATGGAATATCTTTTTCCATCCCCTCACTTTCAGTCTGTATGTGTCTCTAGGTCTGAAGTGGGTCTCTTGTAGACAGCATATATATGGGTCTTGTATTTGTATGCATTCAGCCAGTCTGTGTCTTTTGGTTGGAGCATTTAATCCATTTACATTTAAGGTAATTATCGATATGTATGTTACTATTCTCGTTTCTTAATTATTTTGTGTTTGTTGTTATAGGTCTTTTCCTTCTCTTGTGTTTCTTGCCTAGAGAACATCCTTTAGCATTTGTTGTAAAGCTGGTTTGGTGGTGCTAAATTCTCTCAGCTTTTGCTTGTTTGTAAAGGTTTTAATTTCTCCATCAAATCTGAATGAGATCCTTGCTGGGTAATCTTGGTTGTAGGTTTTTCTCCTTTATCACTTTAAATACGTCATGCCAGTCCCTTCTGGCTTGCAGAGTTTCTGCTGAGAGATCAGCTGTTAACCTTATGGGGATTCCCTTGTTTTATTGTTGTTTTTCCCTTGCTGGTTTTAATATGTTTTCTTTGTATTTAATTTTTTACAGTTTGATTGATATGTGTGTTTTGGCATGTTTCTCCTTGGTTTTATCCTGTATGGGACTCTCTGTGCTTCCTGGACTTGATTAACTATTTCCTTTCCAATATTAAGGAAGTTTTCAACTATAATCTCTTCAAATATTTTCTCAGTCCCTTTCTTTTTCTCTTCTTCTTCTGGAGCCCCTATAATTCGAATGTGTTGGTGCGTTTAATGTTGTCCCAGAGCTCTCTAAGACACTCCTCAGTTCTTTTCATTCTTTTTTCTTTATTCTGCTCTGCAGTAGTTATTTCCACTATTTTATCTTCCAGGTCACTTATCCGTTCCTCGGCCTCAGTTATTCTGCTATTGATCCCTTCTAGAGTATTTTTCATTTCATTTATTGTGTTGTTCATCATTGCTTGGTTCCTGTTTAGTTCTTCTAGGTCCTGGTTAAATGTTTCTTGCATTTTCTCTATTCTATTTCCAAGATTTTGGATCATCTTTACTATCATTATTCTGAATTCTTTTTCAGGTAGACTGCCTATTTCCTCTTCATTTGTTAGGTCTGGTTGGTTTTTATCTTGCTCCTTCATCTGCTGTGTGTTTTTCTGTCTTCTCATTTTGCTTATCTTACTGTGTTTGGGGTCTCCTTTTTGCAGGCTGCAGGTTCGTAATTCCGGTTGTTTTTGGTGTCTTTCCCCATTGGCTAAGGTTGGTTCAGTGGGTTGTGTAGGCTTCCTAGTGGAGGGGACTAGTGCCTGTGTTCTGGTGGATGAGGCTGGATCTTGTCTTTCCGGTGGGCAGGTCCACGTCTGGTGGTGTGTTTTGGGGTGTCTGTGGACTTATTATTTTAGGCAGCCTCTCTGCTAATGGGTGGGGTTGTGTTCCTGTCTTCCTAGTTGTTTGGCATAGGGTGTCCATCACTGTAGCTTGCTGGTCGTTGAGTGAAGCTGGGTGTTGGTGTTGAGATGGAGCTTTCTGGGCGATTTTTGCCATTTGATATTATGTGGAGCTGGGAGGTCTCTTGTGGACCAGTGTCCTGAAGTTGGCTCTCCTACCTCAGAGGCACAGCACTGAGTCCTGGCTAGAGCACCAAGAGCCTTTCATCCACCTGGCTCAGAATAAAACAGAGAAAAAGTATAAAAAAAGAAAGAGGATAAAAGAAAATAAAGTAAGGTAAAATAAAATAAAGTTATTAAAATACAAAATATTATTAAGAAAAAAAAATTTTAAAGTTAAAGGAAACAAAAAAACCAGATGGATAGAACCATAGGACAAATGGTGAAAGCAAAGCTATACAGACAAAATCTCACACAGAAGCATACACATACGCACTCACAAAAAGAGGAAAAGGGGAAAAAATAATAAATCTTGCTCTCAAAGTCCACCTCCTCAATTTGGGATGATTCGTTCTCTATTCAGGTATTCCACAGATGCAGGTACATCAAGTTGATTGTGGAGCTTTAATCTGCTGCTTCTGAGGCTGCTGGGAGAGATTTCCCTTTCTCTTCTTTGTTCTCACAGCTCCCAGGGGCTCAGCTTTGGATTTGGCCCCACCTCTGCGTGTAGGTCGCCGGAGGGCGTCTGTTCTTCGCTCAGACAGGACGGGGTTAAAGGAGCCGCTGATTCAGGGGCTCTGGCTCACTCAGGCCGGGGGTAGGGAGGGGCACGGAGTGCAGGGGGAGCCTGCGGCGGCAGACGCCGGCGTGACGTTGCACCAGCCGGAGGTGCGCTGTGCGTTCTCCCTGCAAAGTTGTCCCTGGATCCCAGGACCCTGGCAGTGGCGGGCTGCACAGGCTCCCCGGAAGGGGGCTGTGGATAAGTGACCTGTGCTCGCACACAGACTTCTTGGTGGCGGCGGCAGCAGCCTTAGCGTCTCATGCCCGTCTCTGGCGTCTGCACTGTTAGCCGTGGCTCTGCCCATCTCTGGAGCTCATTTAAGTGGCGCTCTTAATCCCGTCTCCTCGGGCACCGGAAACAAAGAGGGAAGAAAAAGTCTCTTGCCTCTTCACACTAACCCCTTCAGGCTGTGTTCACGCCACCAGTCCTCTCCCTGTGCTCCGATGGAAGCCCAAGCCTCAGCTCCCAGCCCCCGCCTGCCCTGGCGGGTGAGCAGACAAGCCTCTCGGGCTGGTGAGTGCCGGTCGGCACCGCCCGTCTGTGCGGGAATCTCTCCGCTTTGCCCTCCGCACCCCTGTTGTTGCACTCTCCTCCGTGGCTCCGAAGCTCCCCACCTCTGCCACCCGCAGTCTCCGCCCACGAAGGGGCTTCCTAGTGTGTGGAAACCTTTCCTCCTTCACGGCTCTCTCCCACTGGTGCAGGTCCCATCCCTATTCTTTTGTCTCTGTTTATTCTTTTTTCTTTTGCCCTACCCAGGTACGTGGGGAGTTTCTTGTCTTTTGGGAGGTCTGAGGTCTTCTGCCAGTGTTCAGTAGGTGTTCTGTAGGAGTTGTTCCACGTGTAGATGTATTTCTGATGTATCTGTGGGGAGGAAGGTGATCTCCGTGTCTTACTCTTCCGCCATCTTCCCCCATCTTCCCCACTGATCAGAAGGGCCCTCTTTAGTTTTATCTCAGTATCCAACCTCCATCCCCCTCCCTCCCAGAGGCAATGATCTACTTTTAAAATGTGTATAGTTTTGTTTACATGAGTTCTTATAAAATGTTTGTTTTTGTTTTGCGTTCATGTAGTTTTGTTTTTTGAAATACGTGTATATTCTGTATTATCTCATTGTATTTCTGACTTTTCCACTAAGAACTATGCTGTAAGATCTCTTCAGGTCGGTGCATGTGAATGTATCTGTTGCATGTACCACACACTGTGCATCCTCCACATTTTACTTATTCCCTCTCCCAGTGATGGACAACCAAGTTCAGTCCACTGTATACAGGCTGCTAGGTTGTCACCTGCGTCACTCCAGGAGCTGCTATTGGCATAGCTTACAAATAATTTACAGTGAACATCTTGCACACATCCCCTTTTGGACCTGTGTGAAAATTCATTTTAGATATATAATCGAGGAACAGATTTGCTAAGTTATAAGGTATGTGCATTTAGTTTTGTAAGTAATGCAAGACTTGTTTCCCCTGAAAATGGCATTGGTCTCTATTCCCCACAGCAATGCAGGGAAATTCCAATATAACTGTATGCCGTGCCCCAATGCCTGGCATTATCCAGTTTTCTAATTTTTGCCAGTTTAATTGGTATAGAGTGAAATCTCAGTGTTGTTTTAATTTGCATTTTTCTGACTACTGATGAGTTTGAGCATCTCTCGATATGCTTCTCAGGTTTTGGATTTCCTCTTTTACAAACTGTCTGTATTAGTTGCCCATTTTTCTAACGGAGATGCTCTCTTCTTGATGTTAATTTGCAATTCTTCTAGTTTCTAGATATTGATTTCTTAACAGTTTTAAGCATTGAAAACGTCTGTCTTCTAGCTCTGTCCATGATGTCATTCAATTTACAGAAATAATAAATTTTGTTGCCATAACATTCATTGAGTTATTGTTTTAGGAGTTACACTTAGAAAATTTAGAAAGTTCTACACTTTTACACCACAAAGCTATTCTCCTATATTTCTTCTTTGTGGTATTAATTGGGGATTCAGTTATACTTTTCTCTAGCAAATCAGTTTTGGCCAAATGACTAAATAATTCTTTCTTCATTGATTTATATAACTACTTTATTGTGTATTATAGTCCTATAATGTCATAGACCTCTAAGTTTTCTCTTCAGTTCCTTTGTCTGTTTACCTGTTTTTATGTTAATACCAGAGGTATTTTTTAAAAACTGTCATCTTATAACAATATTTTGCAGGACAAGTCCCTCCAATTTAGTCTTCTCTTTTAACAATGGCTTATCCATTAGTAGAGAGATTTTTCCGTGTACGTGTTAGGGTATGTTTATCATGTTTCATGGAAATTTGATATAAGATTTTAATTTGATTGCTTTAATTTAAATATTAATTCAGAGATAATCAGTGTCTTTAGACTATTAAATCATCCTATCCAAGAGCCTGGGATCTCTTCATTTATCTGTTACTTGCGTATTATTCTCTTTTATGTCCTTTATTTGAGTTTTACATTTTCTTTATAGAGGTCTTGTGTACTTTTGGAGAAGTTAACTTTTAGATATTGATACTTTGTAGTTGTTGATATTGCAGTTGGTATTTTTCTCTCTTTAAGATGACATTTTCTGTTGGGTTTTACTAGTCTAGAGAAATTACTTTGATTTTTGTAGGTAGATCGTGTATCTGGCAGCTGTTGTGTTGAGTCTTCTAGGTAGATTATCACATTTACCTAGAAGACAATTTAAACACTCTTCCAATCCTTACACCTCTTATTTTCTTTCACTTTGCTTGTAACATTGACCTCTTATACTAAGTTAAATTAGTATAATGAGAGAATGCATCACCATAGGTATCAAACCTTATCAACTGCTTTTTCTGAATCAACTGATATTATTATATAATTATTATTTATTGATAAAATTTTAAAAATTTATATATAATTATTATATATTTAATTGACATATAGTTGGTTTACAATGTTGTGTTAGTTTCAGGTATACAGCACAGTGATTCTGTTATCTTCTTTTTCATATTCTTTTCCGTTATAAGTTATTACAAGATACTGAATATAGTTCCCTGTGCTATATATACAGTAGGTCCTTGTTGTTTATCTCTTTTATATATAGTACTGTGCATCTGTTAATACCAAACTCCTAATTTATTCCTCCCCTCCTTTCCCCTTTGGTAACCATAAGTTTGTTTTCTATGTCTGTGAGACCGTTTTGTAAATAAGTTCATTTGCATCATTTTTAAAGATTCCACAAATAAGTGATACCGTGTGATATTTGTTTTTCTCTGTCTGACTTACTTCACTTAGTATGGTAATCTGTAGGCCCATCCATGTTGCTGCAAATGGCATTATTTCATTCTTTTTTATGGCTAACATTCCATTGTATATATATATACCACATCTTCCATGTGTTGGCTGTTGTAAATAGTGTTGCTGTGGACATTGGGGTGCATGTATCTTTTTGAATTAGAGAGTTCGACATTTCCAGATATATGCCCAGGAGTGGGGTTGCAGGATCAAATGGTAACTCAATTTTTCGTTTTTAAAGGAACCTCCTTACTGTTGCTCCATATTTTTCTTCCTTCTGATCATGATAAATTATGTTGTTAGATTTTTGATACATTCCTGAATAACTTCATTTGAGCTTGATACATATATATCATTGTTGATTCTGCTAGCTACTGTTTTATTTAGTATATTTGTATTGAAATTTATAAGTGAAATGGCTCTAGAAATGTATTTTCTTATGTTTATCTGGTTTCAGAATCGAAATTCATTTCTCTCATAAAATGAGCTAAGTGAGTTTCCCTCCTTTTCTATTTTTTAGAAGCAGTGCTGGAAACTGGAATTCATCATTCCCTGAGAATTTTATAGAACTCTCCAGTAAACTATCTGGTTAGTTTCGGGACAGGAAAGTCATTGAATTTCTTTTATAGCTCCTTTAAATTTGCTGGTTTCTTTAAGCTCCCAAAATCTAGTTATAATTTTGACAGTTAAAAATTTTTAGTCTTTTATTCATTTCATCAGTGTTTTCAAATGTATTCACTTACAGCTGTTTCTTTTCTTAATTTTTTCCATCCTTCCATCTATCCGTCCTTCTTTCATGGGGAGGATGTGCAACGTTCCTCTTTTTTCCTTGATCAGTATTTCTGGAGATCTGTATTTTATTTTCATTATGAAACAAACAAAATATCTTTAGAATTTGTTAATCTTTTGTTGTTGTGTGTATTCTCTATTTCACTGATTTTTGCCCTGTTAATATTTTCTTACTTTTCATTTCCTTGAGTTTGCTCTAAGGCTCTTTTTCCAACTTATTTAGTTGCATGCTTAGCTAATTTACTTCTAACTTTTCTGGTTTCCTGATAATTTATTTAAACCTATAAATAGTTCTCTAAGCACGGCCTTATCAGTGTCCCACAGAATTTGACAGGTGTTATTTTAATAATCATTCAGTCTTGAATATTTCTAAATTTCCTTTATCATTTCCTGTCTAACCCAAGAACTATTTAATAAAATGTGATTTCATTTATATAACGAATATGTTATATAAGTTACACTTTTGTAGACAACTTCTAATTCTATTTCATTATTGTTGAAGTCTGATATTGTTCTTCAGTAATATATCGAGATTGCTTTAATGGTCTAATATGTGGCCTATTTTTGTAACTGAGGTGGGATTAAAAACTGTATTCTTTATTTATTGGGGAAGAGTTCCCATATGTATTCTTTATATACTTGCTAGAATTTACTAATTATGTTATTTAGGCTTTAGATATCTCTGCTATTTTCTCCTGTTTGATATGTTGGTTTCTAACATATCCAGCACACCAATTGATTAATCTCTTTCATCCTGTAGTTTAGACAACTGTTGCTTTGTGTCTCTGGTGCTGTATTAGATACGTAGGTTTATGTTGACTATGCCTTCTCTTTAATCCCTTCCCCCTCTTATGAATTGATGTTCTTTGTTCCTTTCAAATTTTTTAGCTTTAAATTCTATCCTGCCCAAATACTAAGATCACTACTAAACTTTCTTCTGGTTCATATTTTACTAATACATCTCTTCCATCCTTTTATTTCTGACCCATCTGTGTTTTTAAGTATGTATCTTGCAGCCAATATATTGTTGCACTAAACAAACAGAAAGGTTCTATATTTTAATTGAGTTTAATTAATTTATATTCTAACTACTATTATGTTAGAACCTAGGTCTATCATCTTATTTATTTTTTCCATTTACTGTCCTTTTGTTTCTTTTTTCTTCACTCCTGCTTTTCATCGGACATATTGACATCTAATTCTGATGCTGTGGTGGTTGCTGTTATGACCCAAACTTATATTTATTTATCCCGATTGATTTTTAAAGTCGTTCTTTCTCCCCCCTCCTTCTTTCCCATGTTCCCTCCCTTCACCTCTCCCTCCCTCCCTTTCACTTTCTTCACTCTTTATCTCCCTCTCTTCCTTCTAATAACACACAGTACATTAGCATGCTCTTATGTTCTTTAGTATCTTTACCTCCCTACCTTCTCAGTTGTTAATTAGGATCAATAGCAGGTTGTTGTGATAAGTATGTGTAAATACCCAGCACAATTCAGGACACAAAATAGGTACCTGATGACATTATTTCTTTTTCCCCTTTAAAAGAAAATTTTTTTCTACGTTTTTCTGTTAAAACAGTCAGTATCAATCGATACATTTATTGAACTCCTCTAAGGTGTTATAGCACATAGAAGATAGAAAATGGCACAGGTGCATGACATCTGAAGAGCAGTACCTCTATGCCGTTATTTGTGTGATGGGTAAACATGTTTGTGATAGTCCAGATGGCTTGACATACATAAAGCATGAGTGTGAAGACATGGAAGACAACAGAGACATGGAGCTTTAATACCTCTTTCTCTTGGCCCTAGGGTCCTCCTTTGCTCGCTCAACAATGGTCAGGTAAAAATCTCTTCTTTAAAATCCCTCAGAATGGCATCTAATGATGGTTGAGGTTTAAAGTCAAGTTACTACTATCTATTTTAATAAATACATTTGCTATGGAAGATGTCTAGAATAAGTTTCTTCTGCTAGTAGCCACAGGATCCTAATAGATACAGGGATTCTAGTACCACATATTGGGTTTTATAGCTCAAACTGTTCTGGGGTTTCTAACACAGGCTGGAACTCTAACTCATACTCATTCCAGTAGCTCCGTGGAGCTTTTTCAGTAATTTAGTAATAGCCCTGAGCTTTTGTGAATATCCTGTTATAGATATTTTATAAACATTAACCATTTAATTCTTTACAACAATCCAGAAATGTCGATGCATAATCCCAATAATTCACTTGGGGAAACTGAGGATCTTAAGTAACTCACCAAAGTCAGGTAACTAGCATCGGACCGAGCTGGGATTTGAATCTGTCTGTGCTGACTCTTCCTGTCAGCAAGAAGAGGTCTTGCTGTCTTTCTGTCTGTACTTTTCTTCCTCCGACTGTACTGCAGCTGCTCCAATACAACTTCAAAAATCGTAAATGAGGGGAAAACCCCATACACACCTCTGAATCTCCCCTTATTTTATTTCAACCCATTGTAAGGGGCTCACTTATACAACTTAGCAGGGACACACATATATGACAAAAAGTCAGTACCCATCAAAATCATTTCACTTGTGATCTGAAATCATATTGAAATGCTGATCTCCAGAGAGATGGAATGCTGGTGGGTTATTGCATTCCTTGGTTTCTCGATTAAAATAATTAATTTTGCCCGTACCTCCTCATTTGTTTTTCTTTCCCTAGTGGTGAGGTAGTGGATGGAGCTGAGGGCTGGGAGAAGGAACTAGGCAGGGGAGGCAGGTCTGGCTTTACTTTCATTGGAAGTGAAGGCCGTTAATAGCTTAGGGAAAGCAGGCTTCCTTGCTGAACTTTGCTGCCAGCGCTGCCTCTCGGGAGGTGATGGATGTGGTGGAGGGATGCCTGGGTTTGGATATCCCTTGATTGGTGGGGAGAGGATGCTGGGGCAAATGATGACAAGAGGACTCTCTCTTTGTCTTTATTATGAAGAGTTTCAAAAAGGTAAGTGCGAGAGAAGGAGACTGTAGTGGGGAACAGGAGACAGCACAGCCTGGAGCCCAGGCCCAGCGTCCCGGGGCATCTCCATCTATCCCAGTGAGGCTAGTGCCTGCTGTCACTGACTCTCGCTCCTGAAGCAAATCTCTCTCTTATGAGGCTCTGAATCGCCCAAGGACCTAGAAGTGCAGTACATATTCCTGAAAGTCACAGTGCCAGGTGGGAATGTAGCCAAATGCCCCATGCCATCCATTTATCATTCCATGTACCAGGCTGCTGCTGTGCAAGGTTCCTGTGGGCCAACTCTCCCAGCCAGCCCCTCAGCATCCCGACCTCCGTCAGGGAGCAGGCAGTTGGACCTTGACCGACCTTGGGGTGGGGTGGTGAAGACTCTGAGAAGCGGTTCAGCTTTGTCAGAGACCCTGCCTAGTGTTTTATTTTGTGCTACACATACACAGTAAGCTCATTTCATTTCTATAATAACTCTTTACTTAAAGGTAGATACAATTTCCCCTATTTTACAGAATCAGTAACTGAGGTCTAGGAAGTTAAATAAGTTCCCAACTAGTAAGTGGTAAGAGTGGGATTCAAAGTCATGTTTGGTTCCTTGTCATCTTTCTGGTGACATTGATCCCTCTCAGCTGTGCTATTCACCCTGTTGAGAGGACAACCCCTCCCTGGTCCTTTAGAAATGTGAACAATAATGATAATGATGAACAAGGATGGTGATCATCCCAGGAAGAATGAATAAAGCTTCCATTGAAAGCTCTTGGAATTTGTTTGAATTTCATCTTGTCTGAGTTACAGAAATTAATGAGCTACCAGATCTGGACCTGGTGTGCCTTGATAAAAGGACTTATTTTTAGTGGTTTAGCATTTAAAAGGATCTGTTATAATTTCATGCTTAAATACTACTAAATAAGGGCCTGTATTTGTCTAGCATAGTTGGAAGAAGCAAAGGAAAAGGGAAACAGTTACTTCCAAACAAATGGCATGACTGCATCTTGGGAGAAATTTGAAGATAGAGAAACCCCCCAATAAAACAAACACCAGGGCTTTAATTATCCTCCATGGAGAGCATTTCCCACAGACCAGAGATGGCCTTTAAGAACACAAAGTCCCACACAGCTAGGCTGGGGGTGTGTGGGTAGCTCTAGGGGTCAGAAGCCAGTGTGTGTGTGTGGCAGGATTGCCTCAGTTAGGAGTGATGCTGTCCATCGAATAGCTCACTTGAATTGCCTTAGGACAGGAGAGAAAACACAGGAGTGCTTCCCTCCCTTTACTGACTCTCTCAGGGATGATGTGTTGACTTGTCCTTTTGCCTTTAACCTCACGATCTTAGTGGCCTCTGAGACCACCTAAGTCTAAATACCCAAGACAATGAGAAAAAGTTGGCTGAAATAAAGGATGGGAGAGGGTAAAGCCTATGATGTAGTAAAAGGACTGCTCTCCCAGACTTCCAGGTCAGCCCAGGGTGCCTGAGTCTCTTTCCTTCCTTGCTCTCAGTGCTTTTTCTGCCCTGGAGCCTCGTCCTCAAGCAGCACCTCCAGGCCACTCCCCTCTCATGGCCACACCACTCTCTCCTCAGTCTTCACCCAGTCCCTGCTCTGTCCTCAGCCTCTTCCTCCCACAGTAAAATTTTGCTCTCTGTGCATTTGCATTTCTGCTGACTGCTAAGATCCGTTTAATTTCATGGGTGTCATTTCCTTCAAGAAGTCTCTCTCTGAGCAGCAGCCCATCGAATCCCCGATAAAACATATTTTCCTACGGTAATGATTTTATGGGCCCATAAGTCATGAATTTATTATGATCTCAGCCCCTGCTGCTGATTGCTGTAAAATGCAAAGTAATTAACAGCGAGCGGTAGCAGTTATTCCCACCTGGTAACATGTTCCTTCGTTCGCTGATGGGTTTGATTAAAGTAATGAGTAAAGAGTGAAGCCCGGCTGTAAAGCATTAGCATGATTAATGCTGTATCCTAATAAGAAACAAAACTAACGGGCACGGTCTGAGAAATTAAAAAAAAAACATATACACACATCCTTCCTCTTCCACCCTCTCCCCGCCTTAAGCAATTTTCTGGCTCATTTAGGGTATGTCTTCCTTCTCATTAAATAATGTATGGATTCCAAGGCCAGGGGCTGGCTAACAGAGCATGTCACATAGTTTCCGTAACGTCTTACGTGCTGGTGTTAATTTTGTCCCCTTCTTCTTGGACTTGCGGGATGGAGCTTGGGTGGCAATATACTTTGAACTACAGCCTAGGTAGCTCCTAAAGTGTCCCCTTCCTCTCTGCATGGGGCATGAGGCCTTCATGGTCCACTTGCGGCATGAGCAAAAAGGGCTTTGGTGACTTTGCTTCTCCCCTTGACCAGCTGGAGCTGGGAGGAAGCTGTGGAGTCAGGTAAAGTGTTACTAGGGCCATCCCCAACCAGAGAGCTATGACTGAAGTTGCTGACCTTCAACTTTATCTTCTGTAATGTTAGGAAAAACTTATCTCTAGTGTTGCACTGGTCTGTGGATAAACATATATGCCTACTTGGTGCCCGAACACTTAATCATTCTTATTCCTGGTGATATAAAGAGGTACAACTTTCTCGAAGCCCCACTTTTCCTGAAGATCAAGTTGGAGGCCCTCTTTTTTTTTTTTTAACATCTTTATTGGAGTATAATTGTTCTACAATGTTGTGTTAGTTTCTTCTGTATAACAAAGTGAATCCGCTATACATAAACATACATCCCCATATCTCCTCCCTCTTGCCTCTCCCTCCCACCCTCCCTATCCCACACCTCTAGGTGGTTACACAGCACTGAGCTGACCTCCCCATGCTATGCGGCTGCCCCCCACCAGCCATCTATTTAGGGCCTCTATTTGGGAGGCCCTCTTGACTGTAGGGTTGGAGGCAGTTCTGCATGTGGAACTCCAGAGCATCTTGACCTCTCAACTCTGAGGTCACCCTACATTCCAGAGAATCAAGGGACGGTGCACAGGCACAGCCCTCCTGAAGTAGCTGTGGGCAGGCAGAGATTGGCAGGGAGCTGACAGTGGGCTGGAGGAGATGGCCTGCTGAGGGAGGTCATGGAGAAATGAGAGAGGTATGCCTTTGCCTTCCTCCAGTGGCCCTGGAATTAATTAATTAATTTCACACTGACCTCTGTAGGCTGGGAAAGAGACAAAAAGAGGGATATGCAGGAGTATGTGTGCAGTAGGAGGATTCTCAAGCATTTGACTCTGGAAAAGTTCAGGAGGGTCTTACAAGAGGATTGTTCAGGGTTGGAAGCCTGGGTCTATGGGGAGACAAGAGCCCACTTCATTAACTCATTATTGAACACCTGTTATATGCCAGGCATGGGACTATAGTCTCTGCTTTTAAGAAACTCCCAGATTAAAAGCTTAACTGAAAGAGAAGATGATAAATGAAACCTCATTGGTGAGAGCATGAATAAAACAAGAAAGGGGAACATTGGGACTCTTGGTCATCATTGCCTCGGAGAGGGGTGTGTATGAGGGGCTGGAGAGAGAATGCCATACTGCTACATAGGAGACAGAAGTGGATGACCCAGGTGGTACAGTTTGTGAATTTGGAAGGAAAGAGCCTGTCTCTTATGGGAGCAGTGGGCATCATTTTTCTGGCCCATAGCCATGGAGAGCAGGGAGAACAGTGTCATCAGTTTACATCTCTCCTTGCTTTAGGAGTGCTCAAAACACTTCAAAATACAGTGAGATCCCTGTGGGGGGAAGACAGGAGGGACGTATATGGAACCATCTTAAGGATATGGGGCCCTAATTATGAAGAAGAAAATAATTGGTCCAAAGCTGCTCTTAGTAAGGGGCTGATGTGAGATCAGACCCCATGTCTTTCCCATTAACCAGTCATGCCCATTTGCTTAATGGAATGTGCTTCAGATGACAAGGTTCGGGAGACCATGCTTCCAAGCTGACAGGCCACGCAACTGGGTTGAGCAAGCTTCAAACAGTGGCAAGTTTCACAGCTCTGCTATGAGTCCCTGGAATGTCACGTGTGCTGCCTGGTAAAGAATCTGACAGAAGGGCATCAGGGTTTTTGTTTCCTGCAGTAAAAACACAGCTGCTTCCCATATGCAAGGTATTCCTATATTTTCCTATTTTCCTAATCAAGGTGAGTTTGTGGGTTAGGTGAGAGGAAATCGATCTCTAAAAATACTTTCTATTTTCCTCTTCCCTTCCCTTCTTAATAAATTAAAGAAAAACCCCTTGTGGCATGATGTTTCAGAAATAATACAATAAACACACGCCTCTCTGCCTTTACTCCTCTAGCCCTTGCTTCTCAGGGGTAGATGAAGGAAGAGTTATGAGGATCGAGGTGCTGGCACCAGGAAGATAAATGCAAAGCCCTCCCTCTCTCCACCACTGAGCAGGGCAAAAAATGATTGTGTTGGGTGTGAAGGATTTATGTCTGCCGTGAGTCAGTCAGAGTATCGGGGTAAATCAAGGCTGACATTTTCAGCATCTGGGGAAAAAAAGCAATTGCATTTTATGCCTACATTTTGCTCGGCTAATCAAGGTGCGGAAGAGACAGTCTGTCTGGGGAAACTTTTCTACTTTTTATTATTTAGTAGGGTTTGGTTTGCCCCATAGATACATGGAGCAAGTCTATAAAGGCCTCAATTTAGAGTCAGGAAGAAAGGAAGAGGCCCTCCCTGTCAGATTCGATTTAGAGAGAGAAGTTGGCAAAATGTACGGATGGCTGAGGAAGGGATCTGGGGAGGAGCTGGACCCGGGCTGGGGGGCACGCACCTGAGCAATCTTGGGAAGAAGGAAGTGAATAGACACCTTTGCAAAGAGTTTTTCTCTTAGTGGGTCTCCAGCAGGACCTAGGATATAACAGACCCGTTAAAAAAAACCTAGTTTGATGCTTTTTTGGCCAGCTGCTAATTGACCACTAGTCAGTCCTTGAACTGAAAAGTAACCAGCGAAATAACTAGGTAGATGAGTTGAAACTGTTGAAGCAGTTGATGTATATTGACATAGTTCAAGATCAAGCCACAGTTAAATGTGTGCAAGTGGAAAAGAAAAACGAACAAATTCACTAGTAATATTTCTTTTTAGCTTTCCATTTCCAAGGCTAATTATTGGTGTATCTAAGTGCTTTGCCTTAGTAAATGAGAATGTATTTGGATTTCAAAAGTCTTCTATTTTGCACCAGGGACTAGATTCAGCAATATACTTTCATATGTTAACCGATAGTAATCATGATAGCTAATTTCTTGAGAAGGAGGGGATTTCTCATTAAATCTCCAGTGCCTCAGGAGATGCTTACAATCTCTGTTTTACAGAAGGGGAAACTGAAGCTTAGAGAGGTCGGGTAGTATACTCCGGGTTATATCTGGCTCTTCATAGCTGGTAAGAGCTAAAAACCTCTTTGAACAGGGGCAATTCTCCCTCCCCAGTCTTCATCACTGACTTCTATGCGTGCTGCTTCAGATTTGATCTCAGCAGAGATGCACCGTTATTCTAACAACGTTGGGACCAAGAGGTTTAACAGAAACACATTTCATAAATGACTAGATTTTCCTTTTCATGGCCCTGAAAAAGCTTAGGAACCAGCCACGGGTCCTGAAAGTGTGAGATGATGATGATAATAGCTAAAATGTATTGCTTACCTGTCATGTGCCAGACACCATGTTTTAAGTTCCTTATGCATATTTACTCATAGAACCCCCACACAGCCCTAAAAAGTGAGCCTGTTATGAACCTAAGCTCCAGATGAAGAAACAGAGGGCCCAAGACGTTCAGAAAATTTCCCCTGCATTTAATTAAGAAGTGACAGCTAGGATAGGAAGTCAAGCAAGTTGGCATCAGAGCCCAGCACTGCTAGATAGAGCTAGGAATGGCTTGGCCAGGCCAGAACACGTTTCGGGTGAGACAAGAGTATTGGCAGTGGTTAGTTCATTACCTACCTTCTCTTGTGTTTGTCCTCAAATGATTGCTTTGTGGTGTCTGATTTAAGAGACTTCTGAGTTTTCTCACAAAAAATTTAAACTCTTCATCTATTAGCACATACTTAGTTTAAAAAGAAAGGGTCAATAAAACTGGAAGGAAAAAATGTTATCTTATAAAAGAAAGAGGAAGAAGAAAACCTGATCTGAGATTTCAGTCAGTGCTTCCCTTACTAGGGCCCTAGGACCCCTAGAAGGTCCTGTAAGGGGGTAGCGGGGACCTTAAAGTTATCTTCAGTATATCAGAAAGCTAAATTCAAATTGATTTACTGATCATAAGGCATCAGAGTGTTAAGTCAGACACCAAGTTCATGGAGTTATATTTGCTCAGTGTGGTTTTGTGGATTAGCGCATACTGATTGGTCTTTGATGCATAAGGAGAGGGAAATGAAATATTCTTTAATAAAGGCTATCAATTAGACAAAAAATATTAAAAATAAGAAACCTCATAGGGAAAAGAATAAAAGAGGTCTTTGGTGACAGAAAGCCCGGGAGCCCCTGATACAAAGGTTTTTTCTTTTTGTTTCTTGTAGCTTGGCTATTTGTTGGAAATGTTAGCAAAATATCTTTCAAAGCCCAATGAGATAATTTATGTAAAGTGTTATGCAAATACAAGTTTTTTTGTTATTAACGTTAACAGTAATAGTCATGGTAATGATCTTGCTATGGAGCAAGTGATTTCAGGTTACGATTGCATCAAGAACCTTAATTTTAAACTTTTCCTTTCCTGAGGTGAGATTTGTTTTCTTCTACACTAAATCTCATATTAGCGTAGGTGTGCCCTGAATGCCGTGTGCTCTGTGTGCTCCCGTGTGTCTGCATGTGCAGTGTGTACCTACACACATGCCATGGTTTTGTGAAAATGATGTTGCCCTCACCCCCTTTGTCTTGTGCAGCTGCACATTACAAAACTCTTTGTTCAGAAAACTTATTTGAAAGGGTGATGAAGCATTTGGGCTGTGGTGTGGGTTTTCACTCCCACATTTTTGCCATTAATTAGACAAACGTCACCACCAAATCCTCTCCTGCCTCTGTGGAGGCTGAAGTGTCTGTGAGAAGCTAGATTTGAAAATCTGGCTGTCATTGTCTTGGGCCTGTGCCTCTGTACGCAAGGTGCTTTAAATGTCACAACAAGGTTGTGAAATCGGTGTCCCCAGGTACACACACCGAAATGGATTTGACTTAATTCTTCCTTTTAAACTAGTTGTTTTGATGCACTTTGGAGACAGTCTGAGTCACACTATTAATTGGGCAGAGATTAGCACATAATCAAGTCACATCTGCTTTAAAAAAAAAAAAAAGAGCCCTCCTTATTAAAATAGAATAAAGTGTAAATTGATCTATAGCAATTTAGCTCTGCACTCCTGGTTAAGAAGAGGATATCAAGTGGAATGAGATTGGTACCTGCTCTAATCTTTGTTATCAATCACTTCTTAGTCTGTCTCTGTACTTCCTTTATCTTATTTCAAAGAAAGCCCTTATAGTTCTCACATGGCTCTCTGGGGTTTAGTCTGTTCGCAGCTTCTCTGCCTGCCTCATGGGTTTCTCTGGCCCCAGTTCCAGGCTCACACGTACTGCCAGCAGGCAGTGAGGCCTCCTGAACACCTACAATTCACTCTGAGGGTCCACTTCTTACTCTAGACCTCTCCTCTGCTTCTCTCTTTGGCATGAAGCTAGCTGTCTTCTCTTGGGCTGACTTGGGTACTACTGGTCTCTTTCCAGCACCTAAAGCAGTAGGACATCCCTCCCCATTACCTGCGAGCACACACGAGCAGGTATGTTCTAGCCCATTATCGCCCCCTTGCCAATCATTGTTGTGTTATTTCTTCCTTGTTCTGAAGCTCATTATTTGTTACTCACCTTTACATAGACTAGGCCTCTTCTACAATACCATTTTTCACAGCGTACCGAAGATTTTGCCAGGGACTTAAAATAATTCCACCCTCATCTTATTATTTGTATTACTTAGATTGAACAGGGTGGTGAAAATGGCAGTGTGTAGTGGTTTCTCACAAAGAGGAAGCACCACCGTGGCCTCCAGGGGCTGCAGGCAGTGGTTCACAGGACAGGCATTGAGCTAGTGGGGGACATGAGTTGATTTGAATCGGTATTTTTTTCTTCACGGCAATCTCTGCAGCTTTAGGGAGCCAGAACATGGAATGAAATGGTGGCCAAAAAGACATGTCAAGAGAGCACAGCCGTCTACCCCACAGCCTGGCAAAAGTGGGAAGGTTTTAGGCTTTCGAGTGTGACATTTTTATTGAAAATGGTGACTGGCTTCTCGCCGCTCAAAAGCCAATAAAGAGACAAGGTTGGTGGAAAGGAAAGTTTGCTTTACTTTGGATGCCGGCAGTTGCGGGGGAGGGTAAACTCGTGTCCAGAGGCCAACTGCCCTCCCTCCCCCCCTCCCCCCCACTGACAGCCAGTGGGCAAGAGCTTTTATAGACAGAGGGAGGGGGCTACGTGCAGAAACAGCACAGTCGGCTGTGACAGTCATCTTGCAATTGGTCATGCGGTGGTTTGACCAGTGTCATCTTGATTTTTTTAATCTTCAATTCCAGGGTGGTTTGTTCCCATTTCCTTGAGGCCAGTTCTCAGAATTGTGGCAGCTTATGCCATGGCTACAGTCTGGTCACCAAGTAGTTAACTTCTTCTACCTGGCCGGGGGTTTCAGTATCTATAAGACAGCTCACATGGCTCAGAATATTATCTATAGCCCTTGAGAAGGAACTAAAGGTCCTTGACGTTGCTTAATGACTAAACTATTATTATTTTGTCCTGTTTGACTGCTTTTCTTTGCTTCTGCATTTTCTCACTTCTCTGATTACACTTATTCTTTGGCTAAAGTTTTTCCACAGACAAAAGGCAGGCAGAGGATGTGGGGGAAGGACCATAGGGTCCTGCTCCACTTCAACCTGAGTTCAAATCCTGACTCCCTGATATGTTAGCTGTGTGACCCCTTAGTTTCAATTTCCTAACCCATAAACCAGGAATGATGATACCAAGCTCACTGGGGGTTGTGAGGGAAAAAAATGAGATAATATGTCTAAAGCAGCTCACAGAACACATTGCAGGTCCACTGATGTCAGGTGCTATAGTAGATTAACAGAGAGGTGGATATCCTTGGGGTATGTAAAACTTAAATTATTACCACAGTCATACTTCAAATAAATGCTGAACACTGATGAAAATAGATGAGCAGAGAACTGCCAGAAATGAAGTTCCTAAGAAAACTATAGCCTTTACTATATGCTGAGCCCTGCACTTCCTGTGGGCAGGGGATGCTCAGAGGACTTTGCCCCTTGAGTGGCAGGGAAGCAGGAGGCAGTGAGCTGACCCGAGCTAGTGCTCAGCCTTCAGGCAACACCGCAGGTGGTAAAAAGGCATGACTCAAATCTTTAAAAGTTGAGAGAAGGGAGAAGAAGAGAAGTCTCTACAAAGAACTGAGAGTCAGAAAGAGACTTAGAAGAACCCCAGACGGGTAACTTAACAGAAAATCAAGTGCCAAGGTCTGAAGGTTGAAACATGGGGAAAAAGAAGAATGCAAACTGTGGGATACTAGAAGCAAGATTCACAATTTCTATACCTGTTAGAATCCTGTTAGAATTTTGGTCAAAATCAATAAGATAATAGAAATACATGAAGAGTCTTTAACTTACGATGTCAATTACAGGGGTATAGTGTTGTGTGTATGTATGTGTGTGTGTTTGTGCACACACGTACGCACATGCAAAGGATGATAGTCACTCCTCTCAACAAAGATTAGTTCCTTCGAGTGTGCCCTGAGTTCCGTTCTTTATTGCCTCCATCAGGTCTTCAGTTTTCTTCTCCCTTCAGCATCATCAATTTCTCCCTTTCTTACTGCATCGCTCTCAACAGTTTGCACACATGTTGTATTTTCCCAAGTTAAAATCAGATCAAAATAAAACCCTCTTTTGACGGCTTATTTGCTCCAACAAATGCCTCAATTCTCTGCTTCCTTTCAAAATCAAACTTCTAAAAGTTGTCCAATTGTGTTTTAATTTTCTTGTCTTGTGCAGTCATTCTCTAATCCCCTCCTTTGCCCTGAAGGTGGCTCAGGGTCACTGCCTACTTATTTATTGTGCCATCCAAGGGTCACTTTTTCAGTCTTCATCTTCATCAGTCTCCCAGCCACCATCTCCAGGGCCAGCCTTGCTCTTCTCAGCATAGTTCTCTCTTGCCTTCCACGACTCCACACATTTCCTGGTTGTCCTTTTCCCCTCCGGTTCCTCCCTTAAGTCCGGGCTCTCTGAGTGTGGCTGTGCTCTAGGGCTTAGTTCTGGGCCCTCTTCTCTCCATATACTTATTTCCTACATGATTTCTTCTATCCCTGTAGCCCTAAATGCCATCTATATGCTGATGACTTATAAATTTATGTATCCAGTCCAAAACTTTTCTCTGAGACTCAGGCTCGTATATCCACCTGGCTACTTGACATCTCTACCTGGATTTCTCACAGGCAGCTTAAAGAAAGATGTAAAAATGGAATTTTGCGTTTTCCTCCCAAACCTGTTCCCTTTTCAGAATATCCTGTCCCCATAAATGATGCCACCATCAATGCAGTTGTTCAAGCCTAAAGCCCTCAATTCATGAACAGGTACTGCCATATCTATTGCATTCATTTGTTCAGTTAGCATTTACAGTTGATTCTCATTATTTGAGGCAGTTATGTGCTATAAGGTTGCTGAGAACACCGATTTAGTGAATTTTGAACCATTGCTTCTAGGGAAATTACAGGGTTAGGTTCCTGTGAGCCTCTGGTCAAACATTTTTGCCAACTGCTCAATACATTCTGTGTGTGTTTCTGTTTAAAGACACCTTCTTTAATGTATATTGTTGATTCAGTAACACTGAAATCATGGCCAACAGCCCTATCACTCATGCCTGAATGAAGTTTATCTAACACACGTATTTTCTCCATAAGGCACATCACACCCTTCTTGCACTTAGGAACACTAGAAAGCACTTGAGTACTACACTTGGGGACCATATTAAGCAGGAAAGGTACCAATAAAAAGCACAAAAATGAAAAAAGTGGCACTACGTACACAAGGAAAAGGACACCTCTATACGGTATGAGAGCTGAAACAAGAAGGCAAAACGTTGCCTTGTTGGACCTCAGCCAGGAACAAGTGTGATAGGCAACTCAAAATTTTCACCTGTTTGCAAATGCCCATGTCTGTGAATGAGGGCAAAAGTGCCACAAGTATCGATTTGGGGGTTTCATTTAGTGAGTAGGTGAATTTGCCAATATGGAACCTGTAAATAATGAGAGTCCACTGTGTTCATATTTATATACCAGATGCTGTGCTAGTGAAGATATGCTGCTAAGCAAAACACACATGGCCTCTTCCATCATGGAATATGCTCATTCTGACTCTGGAGTATAATTTAAACTCATCTGCTTTTCTCAAATTCTTCCCTCAACTACTCTAGTTCTTACCACCAATATTTCTCACTGGGGCAATTACTTGTTAAGTGACCTCCTTCAATTTTGCCCCTTCCAATCCATTTTCCAAACATGGCCAGAGTCACCCCTTCCAGCATGCATTGAATTATGCCACCATCTGCTTTTTATCCTTTAATGGCTTGCTACTCAGATGTCTACTGTGGCAGCAGCCTGGTTTACCTCTGCGATCTCATCTCAAACCACAGCCTCCCTTCACTCATGCTCCCGTTATGCTGACATCCTTTCCGATCCTGTGTGTGGCCAGGCTCTTTCCTGCCTCTGAAACTCTGCACATGCCTTTCTCTTTGTCTGTGCCCAGAGCACTAAGCAAACTTCTGTCTATCTCAGGTCGAATATAAACTCTATCCTCTCAGAAAAGCCTTCCTTGAACACAAGGTCTGCCCTGTTATACTCCATATAAATATACCTTGTTTATTAATTTTTTTAAAACACATTATTTTATAACATACCTATATTTTTGCTTGCTTACTAGTTTACTATGTCACCCCACTAGACTTTAATTCCATGAGGACAGAGATCATGTTTGTTCTGTTTACTACTCATTCCTTGTACCTAGTACAGTGCCTGATTACAGTAACCATGTAATCAATATTGTGAATGAATGGATTTAGTGAATCCATGAATGAATAGCTTAGAATGTCAGAGGGCCACTGTATACTGGCTTGTACCAGCTAAGATAGAGAAGCCCCAGTATTGTCTTCATTCAAATTTCTTTTGCTATTTCCAATCATCCTAGGCAGCTGTATTCTAGTTCTTACTCTGGATTTGTAATTTAACATTTTTGTTAGGTCTAATAAGCAGAACCAGATATTTGTCATAGCAGCCTACCTTCTTGGAGCAGGTTCCCAGGGCTCACTGCATCACCATCATCCTAGAAAGTATTCCTGATGCTCTCCTAGCCAGTCAGTTCCTTTGGGGGCTCCCTTCAGACAATCCTACATCCTCGCACATTCACCAGCCAGTGTATCTGGTTTACTTTAGGTCCTCTCACAGGTGAGCAAGAGCTGTCATGCAGACCAAATCTTCTGAACCATCCCCTGAATCAAAGCTGCCCTGTCAATCATCTGTGACCCTGAAATACTCTGAGTTGCACAAAGGAGAACTGGTATCAATGGTCAGAAATTTCAGAAAGTCCTCTTTGGACCCAATATAAGGAAGAACTTTTAAAGTCAGCTGACTGAAGACAAAATAGGCTGCTTGAGTAGGTAGTGAGAACTCAGTCCTTCCAGGTGCTGAAGGGCTACTGTCTGGAATGCTGGAGAGAGGATGATTGTATTTGATGAGTTGATAACCTTAGAGATTTCAGATTCTGATCTGTGGACCACCTGCAGCAGAATCATCTGTGGATGGTTGCAGGGCAATGGGGTTGAGTAGTGCACTGGATAAGTGGTACAGCCACATATGGTGGCCCTGGTATGCTTGTTAAAAACCACTTCCTGGACCCCACCCCAACCTTTGACATAGATTCTCTGGAGGATACAACATGGGGGAATCTCTGAAGCTTGAAAATTCTGGCCCAGACAGTCTCTTAAGGTTATGTCCTACCTTTAGATTTTGGCCTTGTGATCCCATAATTATATATTCAACATTCATTCAACAAATGCTGATGGAAAGCTTCTAGTGTCAGTCACTGTTCTTGGCTTTAGATATTGTGATGATTCATTTTTTGTGTCAACCTGTCTAGGCTATGGTACCCAGTTATTTAATTAAACACTTACCTAGGTGTTGCTGTGAAAGTAGTTTGTAGATGTGGTTAACAATTATAATCAGTTTAAGTAAAGATAATATGGATGGGCCTCATCTAATCAGTTAAAACCTTTAATTGCCAAAACAGGCTTTCTGCAGGAGTAGAAATTCTGCTTCAAGACTAAAGCATCAACTCTTGCTTGAGTTTCCAGCCTGTTGGTATGCCTTACAGATTTTGGACTTGCCGGACCTCACAGTTGCATGAGCCAGTACCTTAAAATAAATCTCTCAAATATATTCTTGAAGATAAAAAAATCTGTCTCTCTATAGATATATGTATGTATCTGTTTCTCTGGAGAACTCTGCTTGATCCAGAGATACAGCAAAGAACGACACAATGTGTCTGATCTCATGAAGCTTAAATTTTAGGTTCCACAGAGGGCTATTATGTTTTCAGTGGTTTAAGATTTACTAAAACTTTTTTATGACTCAGCATATGGTCTCCTCTGATGAACATAACCATATGCTTGAAAAGAATATGTATTCTGAAGTTGTAGGTCAAGGTGGTTGAAAATCTGGTTTAGATCATCTGTGTCTCTCCTGATTTTGTTTTTTTTTTCATTTAAGAGTTCTATCGGCTTTTGAGAGATGTGTGTTAAAATATCCTACTATGTTGCAGAATTGTCTATTTCTCCTTTAATTCTGTAAATTTTTGGTTTATATTTTTTATAGCTCTGCTGTCAGGCACATGCCACATTGATGATTGTTATATCTTGATAAATTGATCCATTTATCATTTTGAAATGTCCTTTATCTTTAATGTTACTTTTAATCTTGAAGTCTATTTTATCAGATATTAAAATAACCACTCTGGACTTCATACTTATTACTATTTGCCTAGTATATATTTTTCCATCCACTTACTTTCAATCAATCTACTTCTTTTTCAAGTGGAATTTCTTATAGGCAACATGTAGTTGGGTGTTGATTTTTTAAATCTATTCTTACCATCTCTGACTTATATTGAGGTGTTTAGTCCATTAAGCTTAATGCAATTTTTGTTTGGATTTTGGTCTGCCTTTTATTATTTTTCTCCTTGTACAATTCGTTTTTCGTTCCTTTGTTTCTCCTTTCATTCTTTCTTTTGAATTAAATAATTTTTAGAATGCCACATTAACTTACCTGTTAAATTACATTTTAAAAACATTTTTTTTGGTGTGGTGGTTCTAGGAACTATAATATAAATTCTCAATTTTTCACGATGAAGTAAGAATTAATATTGTACCAATTCATGTAAAATGTGGAAACTTTGCAACTGTATAGGTTCATTTACCTCCCCCAACCATGCCTTTATTGCTATGGTTGTCATATATATTAAATCTAGATAAACCCTATAAGACTATGTGTTATAATTATATAACCCTGTATGTTCTAGTTTTTTAATTAAAAGGAAAATAGTATTTTATATTTATGTATATATTTGCTATTTCCAGTGTTCTTTATTCCTTCCTAAGGATCTGAGTTTCTATCTGGTATCATTTTCTTTTAGACCAGAGAGCTTCCTTTACCATTATTATAGTGTAAATTTGCTGGTGATGAGTTCTCATTTTAAAAAAGTATCTGAAAATGCCTTAATTTTGCCTCATTCTTGAAGTGTATCTTTGTTCAGTACAGAAGTCTGGGTTAACAGGTTTTCTCTGAGCACTTTAAAAGTGTTGATCCATTATCCTTTGGCTTGTAAGGTTTTCAACAGGAAGGCTACGGTAATTCTTATTTTTTGTTCTTCTGTACGTAATGTGTTGTTTCTCTCTGTGTTCATCCAAGGTTTTCTCATAAAGTTTTGCAGTTGATGGTGATATGCCTTGGCAGGGTATAATTATTTTACTCAGGGCCCTGAGATTCTTAAATCTGTCATCAAATTTGGGAAAATTTCGGCCATTATTTCCTCAAACATTTTTCTTCTGCCACATTGTTACACCCCTCATATTCTGGCAGTCCAGTTATGTCCAGTTATACATTGGATGTTTTGATATTTTCCTCGGCTCTAGCTTTTTTTTTTTTTTAAAAAAAAAAAAATCATTTCCCCCTTACTCTTCAGATTAGATCATTTCTATTGATCTATCTTCAAGTTCCCTGACTTTCCTCCGTCATCTCATTCTGCTGTTAAGCCCATCCTGTGACTTTTTAAATTTCAGAATCTGTTTTTTTCCTGGTGCAGAATTTAAAGTTTTTAAAAATAGTTTCTCTGCCGAGATTTCCTATCTCTTGTTCACTGTGAGCATATTTGACTTCATATCGCTGAGCATAGTTATAATAGCTGCTTTAAAGTCCTCCTCTGAAAGTGAACCCTCCTACACTGTTGATGGGAATGTAAATTGGTGCAGTTACTATGGAACACAGTATGGAGGTTCCTTAAAAACTAAAAATAGAATTACCATATGATATAGCAATCCCACTCCTGGGTGTATATCCGGAAAAGACAAAAATTCTAATTTGAAGATACATGCACCGCAGTGTTCATAGCAACACTATTTACAATAGCCAAGACGTGGAAGCAACCTAAATGTCCATCGACAGATCAATGGATAAAGAAGATGTGGGAGATACACCCCCCCACACATATATACAATGGACTATTACTTAGCCATAAAGAAGAATGAAATAATGCCATTTGTAGCAACATAGATGGGCCTAGAGATTATCATATTAAGTGAAGTAATCAAAAACAATATCACATGATATCACTTATATGTGGAACCTAAAAAAAATGAGCCAAATGAACTTATTTATAAAACAGGAACAGACTTAGAAAACAAATTTATGGTTATCAAAGGGGAAAGTGGGGGAAGGGGTAAATTAGGAGTTTGGGATTAGCAGATACACACTACTATATATAAAGTAGGTAAACAAGAAGGACCTACTGTTGGAAATGCAAAAGAATATGAATATATGTATATATATATATGAATCACTTTGCTGTACACCAGAAACTAACACAACATTGTAGATTCACTATACATCAATAAAAGTAAATAAATAAAAAATCCTTCTCTGCTAATTCCAACATCTGTGCCAACTTGTTAATCTCTGTTGATAACTTTTTCTCTTGCTTTTCAAATTTTCATGGTCCTTAGAACATCAAATAATTTTTATTTTACCCACAACATTGTGGCTGTTTTGTTGTGGACACTCCAAATTAAGTCATATACCTCTGAAGGATGTTGACTTTTTGTTTTAGCAGGCAATTAATTTGGTTGGATTTAAACTGCAAATTTCTGTCTGTTGGCCAACAGCCAGGTCTCGTTTTATCCTTAGCGGAACTGCTTTTGAGTCTGTCTGGCACTGCATAGTTCAAGGGCAAGCCAGAGATTTGGGTAGGGTAGAGTTTATGTACAGGATTTGGTGCCCCATCTCTCTGGATCTTTTGTTTGTGAGATTCCCTCTTTCCAGTGGCTGTAGTTGCACCAAACTCTATCCTCTGGTTCTTCAGGCCAGAAAGATTGTTTTTCTGTCTTGATTACTTTAAACTACCTTATAAAATTCTGGCTCATTCTTTTTTTTTTTATTATTATTGAAGTCTAGTTGATTTACAATGTTGTTTAGTTTCAGGTATGTATACAGCACAGTGATTCAGTTATACATATCTGTATCTAATATCTAAATCTATATCTGTACTTTTTCAGATTCTTTTCATCTATAGGTTATTACAAGGTATTGAGTAGAGTTCCCTGTGCTATACAGTAGGTCCTTGTTGGTTATCTATTTTATATATCGTAGTGTGTATATGTTAATCTCACAAACTCCTAATTTATCCCTCCCCCCCGAATCTTTCCCCTTTGGTAACCATAAGTTTGTTTTCTATGTCTGTGGGTCTATTTCTGTTTTGTAAGTAAGTCATTTGTATCTTTTTTTTAAGATTCCACATATAAACAATATCATATGATATTTGTCTTTCTCTGTCTGGCTTACTTCACTTAGTATGATAATCTCTAGGTCCATCCATGTTGCTGCAAATATTTCTTTCTTTTTCATGGCTGAGTAATATTCCGTTGTATAGATATACCACATCTTCTTTATCCATTCATCTGTTGATGGGCACTTAGGTTGCTTCCATGTCTTGGCTATTGTTAATAGTGCTGCAGTGAACACTGGGGTGCATGTATTTTTTTGAATTATGGTTTTGTCTTGATATAACTAGCTCATTCTTAAAGTTGTAAAAATGGGAAACTCACTTCATGCAATTTTCTTCTTCAAAGTCTTGCTGCCCCTGCAGCATTTGCTTGCTTTTGTTTTTCACTTTCCAGTCTTCAGGTTATTTTTTTTTTTCCTTTTTGGATTTTATCCAGAGTTTATAGTTATTATCTGAGGGAAGGTTGGTATGATAGGAGCATGGTGTTTATTGGGACACACTGGAAGTGACACTCTTTGAGATTTGGACAGACGTAGCTCCCAGCCCTCATGAAATGGGTGCCTCTTGGGATAAATGGAAATGAAGGACAGAGTCAAGGGTCAAGGCTGTGGTGAGACCACCTACGAGGGTCAGAGGCACACATTTGTTGTAGTAACATGTTGCTGACCTTCATATCAGGCATTTGGTAGAAATTAATGAAGAGGAAAGTGTCTCTGCCATCTGTGTGTGGTGGTAATTGGGGTTAGAAGAAAGAAAATGCTTGGGTTTGGTAGACAGAGTGATGAGGATCAACTCTGCCCTACAACTCACTTGGTTTGTGACAATGGGTACAAGTTATCTAAAATTCCTCATTGGAAAAACTGATGTAATGATTCCTATCCTGCCTTTTTCGTTGTGCAGATTCAATAGGATAAAGTGCTTAGGGGCCCCTGCCACTTAACAAGGTACTCAACATTGCTTCCACCTCTTCTTTGTACTTTGGGAAATGGCCTCCTTTGCCTTGAAGTACACATCTCCCCATGTGATAGTGGAGAGAACTGAAGTTTAGTCTGCATCCCTGATGTTTACACAGCAGGATTTCATTGGGTTCTAGAGTTAATTTTTATTAAAATAAAAAAAAATCCCTACAGTAGATGAGCATGGTCTTTGAAGTCAGAGACCTGGTGTGAATCCCAGCTTTGCCAATTCCACACAATATAACTTGGGCCAATTATTTTCTCTGAGCCTCAGTTTTCTATCTATGAAATAGGAATAATAGAAAACATTCCTCATAGGGTTTTAGGAAGATTGCATGAGATCACATACATAATGCTCCTAAATTGTCCATCAGGGCCTGGTACAGAGTAGGCATTCAGTAGATGTTAGTTATTGTCATTATCATTGTTATTTGTTTAATAAAAATGGGGGCTAACATAAAACCATTGATTTTTAAAACTGGGGAATACTCACTGGGGAGAAGGAAGAGCCAAAGGAAGTTGTGGGTGAGGGTAGGAGGAAGTTTATTTTTGTAAGTGGGAAGAAAAGGGGTGTGTTTCTTTTTCTTTTAATTTTTAAAAACTATTTTTGGCTGCGTTGGGTCTTCGTTGCTGCGCGCAGGCTTTCTCTCTAGTTGCGGCGAGCGGGGGCTATTCTTCGTTGCAGTGCACAGGCTTCTCATTGTGGTGGCTTCTCTTATGGAGCACGGGCTCTAGGCACATGGGCTCAGTAGTTGCGGCTCACAGGCTCAGTAGTTGTGGCTCGTGGACTCTAGAGCGCAGGCTCAATAGTTGTGGCGCGCAGGCTTAGTCGCTTCATGGCATGTGGGATCTTCCTGGACCAGGGTTCGAACTCATGTCCCCTGCATTGGCAGGTGGATTCTTAACCACTGTGCCACCAGGGAAGTCCCAAGGGGTGTATTTCGACAGTAAGGCTAAACTGCCCATGGGAGAGAAATTAATGTGGGAAAACCTTGTGGAATTTTTGCCCTTGGAGTAAGTCAGGCCCACCGTGGGCCTCTGCCTCAAGGGTTAAAGATGAGATTAAATATTTAATGTCCATTTATAATTAGGTCCTTAGAGGTCCTATGGAGCGTTTCACTAACACAGTCATTTTTCTCTCTCTATTTACATTTCCAGCTCTACGGGTAAAAGCATTGATTCTACAGTCTGATGTGCCTGTGTGGAATGATAGATAGTTCCTTAGCAAAATCATAGCTCAATTATTCAACATTTGCAGGTTTAGAGGACAGAGGGTGGCCATAGAGTCCTAGAGCATCTGTTTGTAGCCCTCAGCCAGGACTGGGATTGAAGGAGGCACAGCGTTTTTTCAGGTTGCTGAGGAAGCGGATCTCTTGTAATTTGCATGGCACACAGAAGCGGACATCATCCACCTTCACTTGAACGGCTATAAAACTCTCATTTGGATGAGCATCCCTCTAGGTGTTTAATGACTCTTTGCCATAGATCACCCATTTGCCTTCCAATGCTACAACTTCAAGTCATTCTGCACAATCTTCCTTAGCTCTGCACCTAAATATGTATTCACATTTGTGTTTCACTAGATGTTTTGGTAAGAAAAGCAGGAGAGAGGCCAAAAGAGGAGGACCACATCTAGAGGAGGAGACAGCACTGATAACAGGTGGAGGAATTCAGAGGACCAGGAGTCTCTGCATCCTCGGCAGGAGCAGCAAAGGACAGAGCGAGTGGCAGGAGGGCCGAGTGCAGCCTCCAGGGCTTGTGGGATCAGCCTTCAGCTGCCCCACCTCGCTGAGCAAGGGTACTTACTGGCACATATCAGGCCTGAAGCTCACAAGCTGGCCCTCAGTACTCTGTCCTTCCACATGAGTTATTGATCTATTTGACTTATTTGAACTATGTCTCTAGCTCTGGGGCCTCTGAATCTATTCCAAACTACTACCTGACATGTACCGGAAAATCAGAGATTCCCTTCTAAAGGATGCCAGGTCAGAAAGTTGGCGCTCTGCACTGGAAATTGGGGACCCAACCATGAACTTCTTGTGAGTCCTTGAGGAAAATCCACTTTCCGTGTCATGCCTCAGCTTCTCTGTTTTATAATATCCGCCTTGGCACCTACCCGCTCTCGGGTGAGGACGGGCACAGTTCTCGGGGAGGCCATCTGACCTCTCCACCTCCCTCACTTCCCATAGGTACTTTAACCAAGTTGGTAACAGAAAAACTTGGTCCCCACTCTGGACCCTGTCCCCTCTTACGTTTCCTGTCTTATCAAAGGGCCCCGCCATCCCCTCAGTGAAAGCATCTTCTTAGGTCCCACCTCTCCCTCCTGAACCTCTGCCCTCGGTCACTCCTGTACTCTTGTTGAGTCTACCTCATCTATATTCCTAAAATGTATCTACTTCTCCCAAACTCCACAGCCACTCACTTGGTTCAGACCAGAGTCATTTCTTGCCTAGGTGACAATAATCCTAATTCTTTTCCTTATCTCCAGCCTTGCTCCCTGTACCCCTTGCTCTCCCAGCCCGAATGATATTCTGAAATGTGAACTGCATCCTGTTGGTTCCTGCTTAAAACTTTTGAGCGGTACCCTGCTGTCACCAGGTTAAGGTCCAAACACTTTGGATTTTAAGATCCCAAAGCCTTCAGTCGGGCCCCTGCTGACACCTCAGGCCTTTCCACTCATTGTATCCTGCCTTCCCGCTCAAGCCCACACTGGACTCCGGTCTAGAGAAACCACTGACAGAGCTCTTTCTTGTTTCCCGATGGTCTCTCTGCCTCTGGGCACTCTTCTCCTCCGTCTCTCCCACACCACTTCCCTTAGTCTGTGATTTCCCTTATCTTGCAGGTTTCCACTTTGGTATGACTTCCTCAGGGATGTCTCCCTTGGACTTTCATAGCCTGGATGCAGCACCCCTCATGTGTGTGTTTATATCCTGTGCTTCATCTGTCATGTAGTCCTTCATCATTATAGCAAGTGCTTTTGACTCGTATGAATTCAACAAACCGTGAGCCCTGAGAAGTCTGGGCCACATCTGCCTGGCTCACCTCCATATGTCCACCTCCTAACATGGTGCCTGGCACAGAACAGGGGCCTGAGACATATTTCCTAAATAAAGTAAACAGAAAGAGTTACTCAAATATAGGCTCTGTTTTTCTGAGTGGAGGAAATTTGTTATTAATTAAAGAAGAACCATATAAGGTCATTTTTATTCCAAAAGGTCATTGGCGTTTCTCTAATACCCAGTGCACTTTTCCAGGGAATAGGAAGGAGACGACATTTGTCACTCGCCCCTGCAAACGTTGTCTGGAAGGCTTGTCTCGTAAGATTGGCTGTGTTAGTTTGTGGGAGTCCAGCCTTGCAGGCGGAAAATGGCTTTCGAGAAAATTTGAGGTCTGTCAACTTCTCATTTTCTAGTAGGCCCGAGAGGGAGAGGGTCTGGGAGAAATGGGCCCTTAGTGGGCCAGCGTGATCCTTCTATGTCTCTGGGCAACTAAGTTCAGAAAGGGTCTGGCCAACCCCAGTCGCCCCGACAACGCACAGGGAGTGAGTGCTGAGCCTCAGAACCAGCCGGCAGCTCAGTTCCCTCTATTCGGGAATGACAAGGCTGGGCCCTCGGGGTCCTGACAGGCTGCCAGCGTGGGTCTCATCCATAGTGTCTGATTGCTGCCCTGCTGCTGGGAGAACAGAAAACAGTGGCATGTCAGCATGGAGGACAGGCCAACTGGGAAGACCGGATTGGGAAAGAAAACTTTATTCTGTCACCTGATTTAAAATTAAGGGGACGTGGTGAGATCACAGGAACTAGATTAAAGAAAATATCTCTGGCTCTGTTGTATACTATAGAGCTGGTCTAACTGTGGCAACAACATTCTGGGTTTTTATAGCACCTTTCTTCCCTAGGGTGCAAGGTGCTTTATTGTCTATCAACAGGATTTCAACTGAATGGGTTCTCCTATGACCTCAATTCTGGTATCTGTAGCATTTGTTTTTTAAAAAAATTATTATTATAGTGCATGGAAAAATAAATTGAGAAATTGTATTGACATGAACAGAGGGCTAGATAAGGGTGTGTGTGTGTGTAGGTGTGTGTGTGTGTGACTATGTTAAATTCAACCATTAAATATTAGCTGGAATAGGAAGATATACAATGAACAGAAGGGAGCTAAAGAAATAAGAACCACTTTTGCATAAATCATTACAATTCAGTTGTGGCATTGTTGGGAAATCAAGACCAGATCATACTTTGGAAACAGTGAATACTTAGGAGAGAGGGTTTCTCTCTTATGCTCAAAGGCTGATGTTTCTTTTCAGAAGAAAATCTTTCCCTGTCCTTGAAAGTCATCAGCAAATGAGTAAATATGAAACATGTAAAATGGTTTCATATGAAGCCATCATAATGACTGAACCATTTCTTCTGGGTTTTTGAGACTAAATCTAAGCCAGCACTGATGAGATTGCCTCTACTTAGACTTCTGTAAGTAGTGTGATTAGAAATAGTGGGAACCACGTTAGAAAAAAAGGCAATAAGCATTCATAATGTTTCAGTGAAGCTGTTTACTGAAGGAAAAAGAAAACAGTTAATGAAACAGTAAACCTAAATATATATTTAGGTGCAGAGCCAAGGAAGATTGTTGAGAATGACTTAAGTTATAGTATTGGAAGGCAAATAGGTGATCTATGACAAATAGTCATTAAATACTTAGAAGGATACTCATCCAAATGGGGGTTTTATAGCAGTTCAATATAAGGTGGGTGATTTCTGATTTTGGCCAGGATGGAGTAACAGAGGCTAAATTTGCCCACTCTCACGGAACAACTAAACAGTTGGGTCATTTGTATGAAACAATTGTTTGTAAGATGTTAGACATCAGAGAAGAAGAACAGTGATACCTGAGAGATAGAAAACAAATTTTGTGTCTCATGGTTATCTCAGTGTACTACCAAGAGAGATCTTTCAGGTCATGGCACAGGATGGGTAAATGCAGGAAAATCTTGGTGGTCTCCCTGGATTGAGGAGACAGAACTGGGAGTCTGGGGAGGCCAATGTGGCTAGAGTTTTGCAGGGTAGAGTGTTCTGAGGAGAGAGTTGCATAGAGAGCTTCAGAGATCTGCAGAGAATCTCCTTGTGTCTTCAAGTAGATAATGGTCAGCACATGCTTATAAGGAAACTGCCTGAAGCTGGGAAAAGAATAACTTGAAATGATTAGAAGGAACAATCTCCAAAACTCACACAAACTATTCCCACCAGAGTGGAAAATCTCATAATTCATGTGATATCAGGAAGAGTAGTCAGAAGTATCCTGCCCCAGTAGTGGGTTGACATTGTCCTAGACTAAGCACTGCTCTGGTTCTCCCTAACAAAGCTTAAAAAAATGGCCAGAAAGGATCAAACTGTTTTGAAGTAAATTAAAGGTGAAGCAGAAGAAAATTCAAAAATATTAATAGAAGTACAAAAATATCCAACACCCAATAAGATAAAATTCATAATTCTGGCATTCAATAAGAAATTACCAGGTCTGCAAAGGAGCAAGAAAAGATATGATCCATACTCAGAAAAATCAGTCAAAACCAACCCAGAAATGGTATAGATGACAAAATTATTAGACAAAAGCATTCTGTATGCTCAAGCTAGAGAAAAGATTGAGTGTATTAAGGATTGTATAATGGAAAATATAGAAAAGAACTTCTAGAGGTGAAAACCACAATTTCTGAGATGAAAAATACACTAGAGAGGCCTAATGGCAGATGAGACAATGCAGAAGAAAATGTTATTGATCATGGAAAGACAGAGTAGAAACTATTAGAAATGAAGCAGAGAAAAAAAGACGGGAAAAAATAATAGAGCATCAATTAACTGTGGTATACTTCCAGTGTCCTAGGGTACATGTAACTGGAGTCCTTGAAGGGAGGAGAACAAAGCACCAAAAGAATTTGAAGGCATAATGGCCAACTATTGTCCAAATTTGATGAAAACTATAGACCCATAATTCCAAGTTTCAACAAAAGCCCAAGAAATGTGAATAAAAATACACCAAAGCACATCATAATCAAATTGTTTATAAATTAGTGATAAAGAGAAAAATCCTATAAGCAGCTGGAGAAAAAACATGCCTTATGTATAGAAGAAAAAAGTTGAGGATGACAATAGATTTCTCATCAAACATGCAAGAGGAAAAACTAAAGCAGCTTTTAAAGAACTGATGGAAAACAACTGTCAGCTTACAATTTTATACCCAGCAAAAATGTTTCAAAACCAAGGCTAAATAAAGATTTGTCAGATATACATAAACTGAAAAAAAAATAGTTACTAACACATTCTTACACAGAGAGGAAATCCTCAGGCACAAGGGAAATGATACAATGGAAATCTGGATCTACACAAAGGAATGAAGAGTATTGGACATGGTCACTATGTGGGTAAATATAAGACTTTAAACGATTATTTTAATTTCTTTAAAAGAAAATGGTCAGAGCAAAAATAATAACAATGTATATTGGAGTTCATAACATATATAGAGGCAAAATGTGTGAAAATATCACAAAGACTGGGAGAGAAAAATGAAATATTGTGGTTGTTAGGTTCTTTTAATATATATGAATTGGTATAACATTACTTGAAGGTAGTTAGGTTCTTTTAATATATATGAAGTGGTATAATATTACTTGAAGGTAGATGGTGATAAGTTAAAGATGTATATTACATAAACCTTAGAGCCACCCCTGAAATAATACTACAAAGAATTCTAGTTAGAAATCCAACAAGTTAGGCAATATGGAATCATAAGGGATACTCAACTAATCTCAAAGTAGGGATGATGGATATTGTCTTGTCTGAAGTGATGGTTTAATGAGTATATACATCTGACAAAGTTTATCAAATTATATACTTTAAATAAGTGCATATTATTGCATGCCAGTTTTACCTTAATAAAGCTGTTAAAAAAGGTAAGATGGGTTTAACTACTCAACATATCTAAAATAAAATATTTATTTTTAAACAATAAAGTGTTCCATAGTTCAGATTAAAGTACCAGCAATACAACTCCACAATTTTGGAGAAAAAATTAGAATCACAGAAGCTGTGGCATTTACAAGAGCTAGAAGGTATCTTAGAAACCACCTAGCTCTCCTTCCCTACTTCACTTATATAGAAATGAAGGTCCAGATACATAATATGAATTACTCCAACTTATCACCAATCATCCATGATGAGAGTGAACAATAACAATGATAAAAAAAAAGGCAGTCCTTACTTAATTTGTTTATTTTCCTTTGAAACTCCCCAGGTGTAGCACTCCATAGGTTATAGGCAAAAGCACACCTATCATTGTGTCCTAGGGGAGGGAGAGGACAGTGTTTTGACTGAGATGCTGGCGACTCAAGCTAACAGTGGAACAGCACTAGAGGTCCTAGGATTAGCAATAGCTGAATTATATAGTTAAAGCCAAGGCAGCTTCCTTGTTACTGGTAATCATGATCTTCTTGAATTCTTTAAGTAAGCAGCGTCTTCAAAGACCTAGGGTATTAAACTTCAAAAAAAAAAAAAAAAGCACATTTGGGGAATTAACCCAATAAGTATGGTACAGAGGGAAGAAGTATTAAAATCTATAACTAGATGGAATTTTGAACATCTGAATAGACACTATAATTAAAGCATAGTGGATTACAATTGCTCTGGAAAAGAAGATTAGAGATTGCTTGTTCTTTGCAAAGTGGATTTACAAAGGGTGGCTTAAAAACCTATGAGCAAAGAAAACCCTGACTTGGAAAGGAAAGGGACAGGAGGGAATCAAATGAGAATGTGCAACTCAAGTTAGGGCAGCCAAAGAGCAGAGTGAATTAATGTGAGCAAATGAGAATGAGAAAGGCTTTTCTGAATAACCAAGAAAAAATAGAGTTAAAGGAACAGAGAGGCTGATGGATGAAGATGATTATAAGATTAAAGAAGACTTTGAAGGTTGTTGAGGTATAGCTAGGTTCTCCCTCGCCCCCTCTGCCAACTCTAATAAGAGGAATGAAAATAAACTCGGACAATTAAAAGGCAATGAAGACTCCTCCAAGGGAGTGTTTGTTAAAAAACAGGAATGGAAAGCTTTGGCTTTCCATTAGGAAATAGCCCTGCTAATCAAAACTGGAAGGCAGTTCAGGATGGCGCTCGCTTTAGGAGGGTTTTTGGTGTTTGTGTAGAATTTAAATAAACTAGGAAATAAACTAGGAAAAATATCAGCCTTTGGAAAAGCTAGAAACATCTTTGTAATAAATGTCTGCCAAAGCTGATGCCAGTGTTTAGCAGAATAGTGGAATCGATTTGGACATAGGAAAAAATCTACAAAAGTTTGAAAAATAAACATTACTATAGTAGTTAAATAGCCTGATTGTTTAGGTATTTAAATTAAGTTAGGTCATGCTTTAACTCTTTTAAGCAAAATTACGAAGAAATGGACTACCTGGTATGAACAGGGGAAATAAAATGATCTGTCGTAAACCCTTTTTCTAATAGAGCTGTGGAAATAAGCCCTGGTTGTCATTTTCTAGGCTTAGGGCCTTAAGGAATTTAGACAACAAGCCCAAGTCTTTCTCCACCTGTTGGAGCAACTACCTGCTTTACTTGATATCAGGGATCTAGGAATCCTACTTACCCTGAAACACTTCCATTCTCCATGTGCCAGGACCTTGGGATTCTCCAGGTACAACCCTTCATTGGATGAAAACATCCTTTCAGCCTAAATGCAGTTATATTACCTGGGAGAGGTAAAATATATTGTCCTTCAGTATTACTTAATAGGGGGGATTGATTTGGACTGATTTTCTTAAAGAATAAGAGATATAAAGGCTTAAAGAAATAATAAGAGCTAACATTTATTGAGTGCCAGGTAACCATGCTAACTGATCCACATAAGATTATCTCATGAATCCTCTGGCCAATCCTTTGAAAAAGGTACAATATAATCCCACTTTGCTGATGGGAAAACAAAGGCACAAAGAAGTTTAGATAGTTGCCCAGGATCAAATAGCTCCTGAAGAGTGGAGCTGATATTTAGAAGGATGTAGGGGACAGGGTGCTATAGAGAAGAGAAGGGACCTGTCAATAAGGGAGGGGATCCTAAAACCCCAAATCCCCACCTCTTACAAGAAGCATCCTCTGACTTTCCTACACTTTGGTAGAGATCTTTATGTTCCCATTTTATGGTTAGATCATATATACCTAAAATTCTGTGATTCTATAGTTATATTAGAGTAGGGTCCTAGAAGAAAAAATGAGAAGGTGGGTGAATGTATTGATGGGAGGTGGGGAAGAGATGGAGAAAGTGATTCAAGAGGCTCAGGCAGTGGGGAGGGCGCTTTGGCACCATTTCCAGGTGCCTGCAGTTATCAGCTACAAGGGCAGGGCTCAGTCCTGAATTTTGAGAGGTAGCTGGATGGTTTTCAGGAGAAACGATCACCGAGTAACCAGGAGGCAGAGCCCAACCCATTGCTAGGCCAATGGGAACCTAGAAACCCAAGTTAAAGCACGTGGGCAACAGGAGTTTGCAAACAGAGGGAAGCAGGTTGGGATGCACACACAGAATTGGAGGTAAGAAGAAACTAGAACAGCAAACAACCCCTAGAGTGTGATGACCGTGCACAGACCTGGCTAGGAAGAGCTGCCGTTGCACAGGGCGGTTTCAGCATGAGCAGGCAAAGGTCTTTTTGGTCAGGGCTTGAGTCTATTTACAGAGCGTGGAGCAAAGGATGGGAAAGTGCCTGTCTGTACAAGGTACCAGAACTAGGCAGAACCCAGGGTCTGTCAGGCTGAACTTGCCAGGAAGGCCAGAAAAGAGGTCAGCCCTGGTGGTGGGCTGGGCATGGCCTATACCATCTAGAAGGGCTCTGAGACCCATTGCAGAGGGTCACAGGAACAGAGAGCAGGATGTGGTATTATCTGAGGTCAGCTAAAGGAGGATTGAAAGCTCAGCAAACTTCCAAGCAAGTAAAGAGGTTCAAGCGAGATCAATCATAAAATACCCAGGAGAGCACTAAAGGAGCTCAGCTCAGACAAGGTCCCCTGTTGCATGAACTCTTTTCCTCCGGGCAGCTCCTAGAAACCCAGTTGCCCCTTCCTCAGGGTTTAGCCCAGAGGCACTAGAGGATCTCAGCTTGTTCAGGAAGCTCTGTGTCTCTTGGGAAGGGAGAGGGGAGGCATTCTCCACATTTACCTTGGTACACTGGAATCTGAATTTGGAGGGAGGCCATGGTCTTTGAGTGGAGTTCTTTGGGATATTTATTTCTGGGCTTTTTGGGGCTGGATCCTGCAAGAGTGCTGGTCATCCTGTAGCAGATCATCTTCCCAGCTTGAGTCCTCTCATTTAATATCCAGTCCCTTCCCATCTTTCTAAGACAGACGTAGTGATACAGTCATGTAAGCCCCGAGGAAAAGAATAACATTGGTTTATTGATTCCTTTACTCATTCATACAGTGAAGGCTTATTAAGAACCTATGGGGCATGGTGCCCTGGATATGATGGTGAGCTTGCTACATGCAACCCCTGCCCTCCAAACACCTAACAGTGAAGAAGGCAAGACAGAGAAGTAAACAGCCGTCATATGACTATGAGGTCAGTGGGATATGACAAGGACACACACGAGTGCTGTGGGACAACAGGCAAGAGGCATCTAACTCTGACCTGGAGGGTCAGGGGAGATTCTAGGAGGTGGTCACTCTTGGTCTCTGGAACTTTCCTTAGTGGCTGCACTTCCTAACACATATTCTGGCACTGAATGCTCTACCACTTTCTAAATGAAACCCACCCCATAAACACAGGCAAGACTGTTGTCATCATAAACATTTACCTGAAACACACCAATGTATTATCTCTAAGGCCTGTGCATTTGTAAACATTATATCTCTAATTGTGGAATGAAAGATTATTTCCTGTTCAAAGGAATTTCAGGCTTCAGCAGTTAGTTATAATGGGTACTTTTTCTATATTTAAAAAAAATTGTGAGCAGGCGAGTATGCTGCTTGGAAAGTGAGCACGTGAAGTATGATTATAAAGGATGTAATCAGACCAGTTTCTTCTGTATATTCTAATACACCATCAAAATTAAAAGACAAATTCCAAACTGGAAAAAATATTTGCAGCACATGTGATAGATAAAAGAGTTCTTTCCTCAATGCATAAAGACCATTTAAAAACCATTAAGGAAAACGACAAACAATCATGTAGAAATACGGGCACAGGACTTGAGAAGACAATGTAGTTCTGTTAATTTACAGTCCTTTTACATCCACAACTCTAGTACATGAAGAACACTCAGAATTGTTATGGAAAATTTACAAGAAAATTAATCTGACACGTTATAGTGATAGACATATTATTATTATGTTGCATGATAATTAGACTTAATTTGCATAAAGGCTGTAATTAGTATTACTCTTAGCTAGCCAAAGTTTCAGTTCTTTTTCTCATTTTTAAAGTTTCTTGGTAACTGTAATTATCGTCAAAGATGTCAATTTTCCCTCAACACCCTCATGTTTTCTCTCTCTCTCTCTCTCTCTCTCTCTCTCTCTCATACACACACACACACACACACACACACACACACACACACACACACACGTGAGAGGACTTGCACAGGCAGTGATAAATATCCTAGATCAGGTCCCATATCTCTGCTGTTTCTACTCACCCTTCCATGGCTGAAGCTCCCTCTGTGATCCCCTAGGTTCTCCTACGTCTGGAACTGGTATTTGTTGAGCAATAGTAAGTTTCTAGCTCCTTCTCTCCTCCCACATTCCCAGGCGTCCCTTTGCTAAATTCTTCAAGGCAGAGAACTCTGCATGGAGGGAGTGGACAGTCTTTCTAGAGGGAAAGTGGCAGTAGCGTGGGGGGCGGAGGGGAACTTGGTGAAGGAGCGCAAACAGGTCATTGATGGTGGCTCAAGGGAGGTGAGAGGAAGGGACAGAAAGACTGTGTAGTCCCAGGGCCTGGGAAAGAGTCCGGGAAGACCAAAGGCAGGGAAGAGGGGTCAGACACCTCTGGCTCCAGGCCCAGAGGCTGCAGTGCAAGAAACCAGCAATTCCAGACTTTTCCCCTTGCAACCACTGCAGAAAATAGCTTCTTAGGGAGCAGCCCAGATACATGCACATGAGGACAGCCAAGTGAACAAGGGAACAGAGCAGTCACGGCGAATCAGGGCTCTCTGACTTAGGCCATCTCCTCTGAACTTCCATTCCTGATATAGCATCTGCTCTGGGTCCCCCAAGACTGAGCATGGTTTTTAGGAGCCCAAGGAGGCTCCCTTCCACCTCTACCCTGCACACTGCTTTGTTGGTGCATGAAATTCCTTTCATGGGAGATAAAATCCTTAATTCCACAATTAAAGATAAGAGGTTAAATTGCCTAGGGAAACTAATGCATTATTATGAAGGTGTTTTTGTCAAGTTGTAAAAGACTTAAAACGTTGTAGAATCCTCTTCTGTTTTGATGGGAGCAATGAGAAGGCAGAAGGGCCGAGAGATCAAGACCGGGCAGACTACATTGAAAAGAACCACCCCAGGTTGACTGTTACTTGGAATCTTAATGACTTTTCACGAATTGTCTTTAAGAAATGAAAATGCCTGAGACCTAGTGTTCCTCTGGCTCGTATTATAGAAATGATGCAGCGAGCCCAAGCCAGAGCACTAGGTGAGGAGAGGTGGAGATGGCAGGTGACAGACAGGCTATACTTCCTAACAACAAGTATTTGTCACCACCTGGGCTGCCCGACATCCTCAGGATCCATTTACTCTTTCTGGGGCAACCGGAACCTCCGAAGGTTAGAAGGTTGCAAAGCTGTGAGGACCTGGTTCTCCTGATTTTTGATTCTTCCTCTCAGCACAGTTCTTGGCTTCTGCATTTTCTACTGAAGACAGCTGGGAGGGAGTGAACAGAGAGGTCTTGGAGTGGGGAACCAGCTGCCAGATATAATGACCAAGATCAGTTTTCCTCGGACTTATATTGTCATCCGTATAGCCCCTCTTTATTTTATGGCCTACTCTTGATGTTTCATAGTCCTATAATTACACAGGGACTGACACACTGTTTGCTTATGTGTGAGGACATGCCGTTCTGTTATTTTAGTCTATGGCAATAGTTTGTACCAACATTATTAAGTAGATGTGACCAGACCCAAGAAACAGACACTGGAAGGCTGAAAAGGTTAATGAGAGAGTCATAAAGAAGCTGGTGGACTGTTGGCAAACCTTGCTTCACTGAGGTTTTTTAGAAATTTGGAACTTATGTGAGTCCCCAGAGGGAAAAGGAGATATTACATGCACAGATATTTTATTTATTGTCTTCTCCCCAAACAGTAAGTAATAGATGAAATCACAGGGTTATAGAATTGTATTACCTTTTGGCTTTGGCCAAGTAATACTTGAATTTTTCAGCTAGAGATAACAGACAGCTCCTGTTACTCTGAGGCAGGGGAAGGGCTACTGTAAAAACTTCCCGTAAGAGGATTTGTTCTGGGCTTTAGTGGCTCCTGGGGGAAAATGCACAGGGTGTTGGATGATCTAGGGAAGAGGGTCAAGGATTAGGGTAAGCTCCCTCCCAGAGGCAGGCCAGTCAGATTTACAGTGATTCATGAGCTGAGCTTTCTGAATCCCAGTAGTGATCGTGGCTTATTTCTCCTTCCCAGCTCTTCATGCCCAGCCCTTAACCTCACATTAAAAGCTCAAAAGGCCAGTAGGTCAATGCTTGAATCCTCCTACCATTCATGTCCTGCAGGATCTGGGGTCAGGCATTCCTGGCTATATGAGAAAGGATACTAATGATTACTACATGTGTATAAATCAGGTTAGATTAAACTATGCTGCAGTTACAGACAGCCCGAAATCTCAGGGGCTTAGCAGCAAAAATTTATTTCTTGCTCCTGCAAAATCTACTGTGATTCCCAGCAGCTATCCAGGAAGCTGTCCCCATCCATCCAATCACTCCTTCACCCACCCACCCACCCACCCACCCACCCACCCATCCACCCATCCATCCATCCATCCATCCATCCATCCATCCATCCATCCATCCATCCATCCATCCATCCACCCACCCATCCATCCATTCATCCATCCATCCATCCATCCATCCATCCATCCATCCATCCATCCATCCATCCATCCATCCATCCAGGCTGCTCCAATCTTTAGGCCCCTATCATGTCAACCCATGGCCTCTAAACTCTCCACCAAAGGGCAAGAGGGAAGCTGGAGAGTTTGAGCCTTTTTAAAATTCTGCCTGAGTCACTTACCATATGATATGATCTTGCAAACTTTAAGGTGGCTGAAATTTGTAATCTTCCATGTGCCTGGGAAGGAAAAGATAACTGCATATTGGCAAGAACTGGGTGCTGTCTACCATGACGTCCTTCCCATGTGCCATAATTTTGAAAATGAAAGATGTGCCTGTCTATATTGTTATCCCTGGTTTTCAGAGCAGGACATTGGGATTCAGAAAAGTTAAGGACTTGCCAACATTCAAGACAGGTCTGCTCAACTCTCATAGACAGGGTGTATGTTTGTTTGATTTTTACCTTGGGTACCAAGGGTTGTTTTCATTATATACACTATTATCTTCAATCCAAACCGGTTTTCATACCTACATTTACTTATTTATTGCCTTTTACTCAGGCCCAGCCACTCCTTTAGGGAACAATTCAGATCAGTTCATGTGTACGTACTTATATATTTATATAGTTTCTGTGTTCTCGTAAAATATGTGTTCCTTTGAATGGCCTATGCACTTTCAACCCTGGCATAGCAGCTCTCAAAATGTGCATTAATGATCTGTGGCAAGACCTTATAAGCATACTGAAGGGGAGAGGGAAATAATTATTGGGTACACGTGATCACTTTAAACAGTCCAAGCAGAAATCCCTCATTTTCCCTGTAGTAGTCTTGGTTATGTGTATGTGTTTCGCATTTAATAATGTACTCAAATACCCCAACCCTATGTTTTGCCTCTGCTAGTCATAGTTAACCTTAGATAAGGCAGTTAGTGAGTGTCTCAGGGTCTCAGCTTTACCATCTATGACTTGAAGCCAAGGCTAGCTTCCCTGTACCCCCAAAGGATGTCTTGATGTTTAATTACTTCCAAAGGCAATCTGAAAAGGAAATCACCAGGATTTCCTTGGAGGCTAGAGCTTTGCAGAGACAGGTATCCTCCACTTTTTGAAAGTTCCCTTTATGCCACTCTTTGCTTTTACGAAGGCGCTATATTAGTACCGGTTTTCATTAACAGAAAGAAATCCAAAGAGGATTTTCACTTTTATGAAAAAAAGGCAAAAAGCACAAATAGCATTTAGTGTTTGTTTTTCAGAGAGTTGTTGTAGAGGCAAAGTGTGCGCCAAGCAGGGAGAGTGGCACTGCCAAGGTCCTTCCCCTGGAACTACAGTCAGCATGTCAGCAACAAGACGCCAAGCTCTGAACCGTGTCTGCAAGCATCTGTACTTTATCTCAGTTTATTTTGTGCATCCATTAGCAAGATGTGTCCTAAGGTAATTGCTTCTTCGCTTTATGCCGTTTTGATGTAGAAAAGGTTTCACAGGAACACTTTACTTCCAGATAGTGGGAGTAAGCTCTTATTATCCTTTTTTTCCTTGTGACAGATTTATAGTCTGTTGGACTCACTTGGTACCTGTCACTGACCTTTCTCTTGATCCCTTCCTACAGAGCTTTATCCATCATTGCATCTCAGGATCAAAAGAGTTTGTAGAATCAGGCTCATGGGGGATGGTGCTGGCAGTGCACTGTTCTCTTCAAGACACCATAGGTGCTAGGCTGCTTTCTGCAGTAGCAGGAGGTATTTTAGGAGAGGCCAAAGTCTGGTCTACTTGTGGTTACCCAGTCTACACTATTTAATTAGCCCCAACTCTATTAAGAAATGTGAATGCTTTCCTTAACAGAGAGGACCTTATCTTGATTTGTCTATCTTTCCTAACTACTGGCTTCCTTGTCCAAACTTTCTAAAATAGCATTCTCCGTTATTCCCGGTTGGCTCATTTTTTTTCCCCTTAATCCTTTCTACTATCTGACATTTTGTATATTTATTATTTACTATTTCTCTTTACCCCACCTCACTCAACAACACAGACAACTGGAATATAATTTTTGTGAGAGTAGGAACTCTGTTGTATTTACTGTTGCTCTCTCAGTGCCCAGACAGTTCCAGGAACATAGCAGGACACATTTTTTGAACGAATGGCCTGTAGGTACACTTGAACACTGCCTCTTATGTGTATCTGCCCCACAACTGTGTGTCTCTGAGCTGGGTATACAGTGAGAAGAGTGTATATTAAAAAGTAACACCCAATACCTTGCCTTAAGTTATAGTGTAGTTAGAAGACAAGGCTAAGTTGCATGAGATGAAACTTCACAGCTCTCTTGAGTGATTCTAATTGTATTCATTGTACTGTGCCTTCTAAGCTCCCCTTGTGCAGGCCGGGTGGGCAGGTGATTTTTCTTTATTTTCTTTCTTAAATTGAGACTCTTTGCTCTAGCAGTTAACAGCTGTGGTATTTCACCTCCAAGTTGTCTGCTGCCCAGGAGTGTATTAGCTTATCCATACCCATTTGGTCCATCTGTCTTCGAGACTAGCTCCTTCTCAGCCTGCCCCAACTATTCTTTAACCCTGTAAGTCATTTTAATCGGAGATGATCTGCAGGTGAAAGTTATTCCACACATGCCATATAAATTAATATTATGATGCAGAGACCATTCCATTTGTCTAGAGATTTGCAATGATTTACTTTTTATGGGTAAAGTTTTATTCAAGTCTTAACAGTGAAACATAAAACTGTTAGAATTGTAATGAAACCTATAAAAGCACAGAGGGTAGTCTCTGCTAAAAATGTCCCAAGGGGGATGATGATACCTCTGAGAACAAATTGAGGAAAGCTTTGATTAGTCATTCACAAAGGTCCCCTCACCATATTTAGGGTGATCCCAGACCAGGGTCTTGAACCAATATTGTTCATAACTTTGGCTCACAGCCTCTAATCAACATCAAAATTGGAAACTCTGAGTGTTTACAGAATCCTAAAAAGTATCCTTAAAGAAAGGTGAACTTATTTTTAAGCCTTTTGGAACAGGTTGGTTGTAGTAGGGCATAGATGGCATGATTACGTTAGAATAATCTTAGGCGATTTTTATTAAAGGAACCATTTTTAAAGGTATGGCTGTAGGAAAACCATAAGTGACAGTGTACTACCCTGGAACTAGTAACAAGTAGGGCTCCAGTTTCACCCCTCTATCTGAAGGACTGGGGAGACCAAGTGGTTCCTTGAGCTTTGGGACAGACAACGTTTCTGGAGGGCGTCGTTTGACTATAGTTAAGATTTCTAGAAACACAGCCAGCCTACGGCAACCGTTCAGGAGGGGAACTAGGGAAATTCCTCCTTCACTCTAGTCTTCTGCCATTGCTCCTGATTGGCCAAACTCAACTGGAAGCCACAGGACAAGGGGACTCAGGTAATCTACATAGGTTAGACTTGTGGGAAACAGTGCGATACATAATCAAGACTGGATTCGCATGGGAACAGCAGGAGTTGAAGGGCTTCCTTAATGGGGAGGAGATAGCTGGGAGAAAATGTCATTTCCAGGATCTCAGCCATCAGAGCAGTGGAGGTGATAGCTCTTCAAGTGCTATAAAACCCTGGCAATGCACAGGTCCACTGGAAGCTCTTCTTAGGCCAAAACAAGTTACATAAGTTTTGCTTCCTGCCTAGTTTTCTGAATGTGTCAGGGCATGGCAGAAGGGAAGGGGAAAGAGAAATAAGAGTCTTGGGAAAGTTGGACTCCAAACCTAGGGATAAGGCTCTTTTGATATTGCAGTCGTCATTGGTGTCACAAATTTCACTATTAAAGGTTTTACCTTTTCTTGCTTCCTCTTTAGACTTTAGGATTTCAAAACTTTATGAGAGGCAGATCTTGATAATGTTACTGGTATGAATCGCCATTTGCTTGTGTAGTCTTCATCAGCCTCTCATGAAAAGTGGTGCCCATCTTCCCAGGCTCTCAGAAAGGATTTAGAGCAATGAGAATAAGCAGGAGTGGGTGAGGCCGGTGCCTGTCAGGGTCTCTAGCCTTGACGAAGAAAGTGTTCCGGAGACTAGACAAGTGTGTGAACCGTTAATCAAAGCAAGAGTTTTTCAACCTTTCATTTTTTGCCACATGTGGTTGATTCTGCCTTGTATGCCTAACTGCCCTGCCTTATCTCTTCACTGTTACTCTACCTTAAGAATGCCGTCTGACACAGGTACTTATGAATCCTTATTTATTTAAGAATTTTGGGGATCAGTGTTAAGTTAATCATACCCCTCCATTCATGGTAGATGGTTACCGGTCCACGTAAGGTTATTCATTCATTCATTTCCTCCTACCCTATTTCCTTCTCTGTGCCCACAGGCAACCATTCTAATGTCTAATGTGCATCTTTTTGTTTGGATGTATTATCTTAAAATGTACATTATTGTTTTGTACACATGTATTTTAAATTTACATAAATTGTACTATGTTATATATGTAGCAGAACTGTGTTTTCAGATCCATCCATGTTATTATATGTATAAAAACACTACTGCTTCTAACTTATTGCATGAAATACATTCATTTAGGCAAAGAATGTCATACTAATGATATTAGTCCCTTAATAAATATCATACCACAGTTTGCCTATCCACTTTCCCATTGATGGGCACTTGGATGATCTCTAACTGCTTACCATCTCAAGCCATGCTTTACTGAAAACCCTTGCACAGAGATCAAGGGTTCTTATGATCCCACACCTTCACTAACACTGGCATTAACCATCTTTCTAATTCTTGCTACTTTAGTTGGTATAAAATGACATCTTGTTGTTGTTCTAATTTACAGTTTTCTGATTACTACTAATTTTGAGCATGGCTTCATATATTTGATGGTCATTTAGGTTTCCTCCCTGTGAATTGTGTGTTCCTATCCTTTGCCCATTTGCAAATTGATCTCTGTGTGTGTGTGTGTGTGTGTGTGTGTGTGTGTGTGTGTGTGTATTTTAATGTTGACTTGCGGAAGTTCCTTATATATTTCAGATGGAATTTTTTTGGGGGGGCGTTGCGATGTTGTAAATATATTCTCCTAATTTTATTAACTTTGTGATACCCTTTGTTGAGGAGAAAAATATTTAATTTTCATGGAAAACTTTTTTTTGGGTCATAATTCGTGCTTTGGAAGTTTTGTTTAAGAAATCCTTCACACACAGGCTACATAGATATTCCCCTACAGTTTTTTTCTGCTTAACTTTTATAAATACACTGTTTACATTGAAATCTTTAATCCATCCACCTTCCAGCTTTGAATGAGACATTAAGTAGAGATCCAGTTTTAGTTTCCTCTATGTGCTGAGCTACTTGCCCCAACGTTACTCAGTAAACAGCATTCTTTCCATTTGCATTTGTGCTGCCATCTTTATCATGCATTAAGTTCTCATACACACATGGCTCTCTCTCTCAACTACCATTGTTCTCAATGGAGCAATGCTGTTCCATTGTCCATGTTTTGTTCTTGTGCCAACATCACCTTGTTTTTATTGCTAAGGCGTTATGACTGATTTTAGTATCTGATAAAGTAACTCTCTGCTTCTATCATTTAAACTTCTTTTTTTTAGGGTTGTCTTAAATATTTGTGGGTGTTTAATTTTTCATATAAGATCTCAAATGTTTATAGAGTTTCTCAAAATTCCAGCTGATAATTTGAATGAGATCGTATTGAATTTATAGATTAATGTGGGGGGGAGAACTGACATCTTTATGATATTAAAATCCTGTAGATTTTTATTATTGATCTTGAACCCTCTAAACTTGCTGAATTCCCTTTTACATCTGTCTGCAAATAATGACAGTTTTTGTTTCTTTTTCAGAATATCTTATTTCTCTTATTTCCTTGTTTCTTTCCTTATTGTGTTAGCTAGGACTTCTAGTACTATGTTAAAAATTGTATTGCTAATGGTGACTTCCTTTTCTTGCTCCCAATTTTATAGGGAAAATACCTAAAATTCTCCATTAAATATAGTGTTGCTATCAGTTCTTGTGATATTACCTTTAAAAAGTTAAAAAAGTTGACTCGTTTCCTACTTTGATAAGAATATTTTTAAAAATATGTCATCATAAATGGAGGTCAAATACTATTTCTGCATCATTTGAGAGAATCAAATTTTTATTTTTATTATGTTGTGAATTACATTTATAGATTTCTATGATTTTTTTCTTTCCAGTTTTATCAAGATATAATTGACATACAGCACTGTGTAAGTTTAAGGTGTATGTATAACGATTTGACTTACATATATCATGAAATGATTACCACAACAAGGTTAGGGAACGTTATCATCTAATATAGATACAAAATAAAGAAAAGGAAAAAAATTCTTGTGAAGAGAACTCTTAGCATTTACTCTCTTAACTTTCTTATATAACATACAGCAGGGTTAATTATATTTATCATGTTGTACATTACATCCCTAGTACTTATTTTTCTAACTGGAAGTTTGTACCTTTTGACTGCCTTTATCCAGTCCTCCTCCCTGACTCTGGTAACCACAAATCTGATCTCTTTTTACTATGAGTTTGTTTGCTTGTTTGTTTTTGAAATATAATTGACCTACAGTCTATGTTCATTCCTGGTGCATGACGTGGTGATATGATATTTCTATGCATTACATTTCTCGGATTATATACATTTCCCTGATTTTTGAAACCACTGTTTCTATACTGAAATAACCTGCACATAATCATTTTTTAAATTTTTTATGCAAAATTAAAAATACAAAATAGAAGAGTATAACCATCTTCTATTTACACACAACCTAAATTCAAAAATTATTAACTCATAGTTCATCTTGCTTCATCTTTTGCCCCTTCTTCACATCCCACAAAATGGATCATTTCAAGCAAATTCCAGACATTTTATTATTTCATTAAAAAATGCTTCAGTGTGCATCTTTCAAAGAAAAGATCTTTAAAACTGCATAATCGCTCTATCATCAGGTTGCATTTATGTTTAATCATTTTGCTAAAATTTTATTTAGATTTTTCATCTACATTTAATATTATTACTTTAATTTCTTATCATTTTAATTTGGTTTTAAGAAAATATTGAATCATTGCCTTGTGAAATTAACCTGGTGGTTTTTGCTTTCTCTCTTCTCTTGAAAAGTTTGTACAATTTAGAAAATAGCTAATTCTTAGAATTTTGGCAGAATTCATCTCTAAAACAATCTGAACATGGGGAGTATAATTTTTTCTGAAAGGGAGGTCTTTAGCTTAGATTTCACCTTTTAAAACTATTTATTTGCCTATTCCTTTCCTCTTTTTCTCCTTGAACTAATTTTGGCACTTCACATCTTCTTTTTCTTCTAGGTCTCAGAGTTATTAATAGGTAGGTGCTCACAATATCATCATTTGAATCTCTGTTGTATTTATAGTTGTTTGCTGTTTTCCCCCTGTATTTTATTTGTATATTTCTTTTTTTTTCTTTGATCAGTTTTGAGGTCTCTTTCTCTTGATCTTTTCAAAAAACCAGCTTGAACAGTGAACAATACACATTACCAAGACATTAAAAAATTTATTGAAGTATAGTTATGTACAGTATTTTGTTAGGTTCAGGTGTACAACGTATTGCTTTGACATTTAAATCCAATACAAAATGATAACCATGATAAGTCTAGTAAACATTTATCACCATACAAAGTTATTATGGTATTATTTACTATATTCCTTATGCTGTACGTTACCTTCCTGTGATTTACTTATTTTATAACTGGAAGTTTGTACTTCTTAATCTTCTTCACCTATTTCACCCAGTGCTTGCCCCTTCCCCTACTGCCTGGTAATCACCAGTTTGTTCTCTATATCTATGAGTGTGTTTCTGTTTTGTTTTGTTTTCTTATTTCATTTGGTTTTTAGATCCACATGTAAGTGAAATCATATGGTATTTGTCTTTCTCTATCTGACTTACGTCACTTAACATAATACTGTTTAGATCTGTCCAAGGTGTCCCAAATGGCAAGATTTCATTTTTAATGGCTGAGTAATATTCCATTGTATACAGATATAACACTTCTTTATCCACTCATCTGTTGATGGAGAGTTTCCACAACATGGATGTTGTAAATGCTGCAATGAACATAGAGGTGCATATATATTTTTGAATTATTATTTTTATTTTCTTTGGGCAAATACCCAGAAGTGGAATTGCTGGATTGGATGGTAGCTCTTTTTTAAAATTTTTGAGGAGCCTCCATAGTGTTTTACATAGTGGCTGCACCAATTTATATTACCACTTACAGTACACAACGGTTCTCTTTTCTCCACATCCTCGACAATACCTGTTATTTGTTGTGTTTTTGATGATAGCCGTTCTAAGAGGTTTGATGTACTATCTCATTCTGGTTTTGATTTGTGTTTCCCTGATGATTAGCACTGGGGAGCATCTTTTCATTTGTGTCTGTTTTCCATCTGTATGCCTTCTTAGGAAAAACAAGTTATTAGGTCTTCTGTTTTTAATTGGATTCCTTTTTTTTATATTGAGTTTTGTGAGTTCTTTATTTTGCATGTTAACCTCTTATCTGACATATCATTGGCAAATATCTTCTCCCATTTCGTAGGTTGCCTTTCATTTTGTTGATGGCTTCTTTCTGCTGTGCAAAAGCATTTCAGTTTGATGTAGTCCCATTTGTTTATTTATGTTTTTTTGCCCTTGCCTGAGGAGACAAATCCAAAAATATATTGCTAAAACTGATAAAAAGCATTTACCACCCTTCTAGATGTTCTGTGGATTCAGGTCTAATATATAAGTCTCTAATAAGTTTTGAGTTTATTTTTGTGTATGGTGTAAGAAAGTGGTCCAATTTCCTTCTTTTGCATGTAGCTGTTCAGTTTTCCTGACCCAATTTATTGAACAGGCTCTCTTTTACCCATTGTATATTGTTGCATCCTATGTCAGATTAATTGGCCATATGTGTGTGGGTTTATTTCTGGGCTCTTTGTTCTGTTATATTGATCTGTCTGTTTTTGTGTAAATACCATATTGATTTGATTATTATAGCTTTGTAGTATGGTATGAAATCAGGAAGTGTGATATCATCAGCTTTGTTCTTTTTTCTCAAGATTGCTTTGGCTATTTGGTCTTTTGTTGTTCCATACAAACTTTATTTGTTCTAGTTCTTAGAAAAATGCCATTGGTACTTTGATAGGGGTTACATTGAATCTGTAGATTACTTTGAGTGGTATGGACTTCTTAACAATATAGTAGTTCTCCCAGTCCATGAGCATGGTCTATCTTTCCTTTTATATGTGTTGATTCAATTTCTTTCATTAATGTCTTAAAGCTTTCATAGTACAAGTCTTTCACCTCCTTGGTTAAACTTATTCCTAGGTATTTTTTTTTTGATGCAATTGTAAACAAGATTAAAAATTTTTTCTCTTTCTGATAGTTCACTGTTAACTATCAGAAAATCAACAAGTTTCTTTGTATTATATTCTGCAAATATACTGAATTTATTTATTCTAATAGTTTTTTAGTGGAGATTTTTAGGGTTTTCTATATGTAGTATCGTGTCATCTGCAAATAGTGACAGTTTTACTTCTTCCTTTCCAATTTAGATGACTTTTATTTCATTTTCTTGTCTGATTGCTATGGCTAGGACTTTCAATACTATGTTAAATAAAAATAAAGCGAGTGGTTATCCTTGTATTTTTCCTGGTTTTAGAGGAAAAGCTTTCAGCTTTTTACCATTGAGTATGATGTTAGCTGTGTGTTTGTCATAAATGGCCTTTATTATGTTATGTTCCCGCTATGCCATTTTTGATGAGAGTTTCTTTTTGTTTTTTGTTTTGGTTTTTTTGCGGTACACGGGCCGCTCACTGTTGTGGCCTCTCCCATTGCAAAGCACAGGCTCCAGACGCGCAGGCTCAGCGGCCATGGCTCATGGGCCTAGCCACTCCGCGGCATGTGGGATCTTCCCAGACTGGGGCACGAACCCGTGTGCCCTGCATCGGCAGGTGGACTCTCAACCACTGTGCCACCAGGGAAGCCCTTGATGAGAGTTTTTAATTTTATTGATTGATTGATTGATTGATTGATCATCTGTGCTGCATGTTTCACAGGATCTTAGTTCCCCAACGAGTGATTGAAACCGGGCCATAGCAGTGAAAGCGCTGTGTCCTAACCACTGGACCGCCGGGAACTTGAGAGTTTTTATCATGAATGGCTGTTGGATTTTGTCAAATACTTTTTCTGTGTTTATTGAGATGATCATGTGATTCTTTTCTTTTCTTTTATTAATGTGGTGTATCACATTGATTGCGAATATTGAACCATCATTGCATCCCTGGAATAAATCCCACTCCATCATGGTATATGGTCCTTTTTATATATTATTGAATTTGATTGCTAATATTTTGTTGAGGATTTTTGTATCTTTATTCATCAGAGATATTACACATATTCATCTGTAATTTTCTTTTTCATTAGTATCTTTGTCTAGTTTTGGTATCAGGGTAATGGACACCTTATAGAATGAATTTGGGACTGTTCCTCCCTCTTCAATTTTTTTGAATATTTTGAGAAGGATAGTTATTAGCTCTTATTTATGTTTGGCAGAATTCCCCTGTGAAGTTCTTGGTCCTGGGCTTTTGTTTTGCTGAGTGTTTTTTTGTTTGTTTGTTTGTTTACAAATTCATTTTCAGTAGTAGTGATAAGTCTGTTCAGATTGTCTGTTTCTCCCTGATTCTTAGCAGAAGTTTGTCCATTTCTTCTAGGGTGTCCAATATGTGGCATATAGCTGTTTGTAGTAATCTCTCTTAATTGTTTGTATCCCTGTGGTGTTATTTTTAAATTTACCTCTTTTATTTCTTATTTTGCTTATTTGGGTCTTCTCTCTTTTTTTTCTTGATGAGCCTGGCTAAAGTCATATCAATTTTGTTTATCTTTTCAAAAAAACAGCTATTGGTTTCACTGATATTTTCTATTGGCTTTTTTTTTTTTTTTGGTCTCTATTTTATTTTTCTCTCTGATTTCTATTATTTTCTCCTTTCTGCTGACTTTCAGCTTTGTTCTTTTTCTAATTCCTTTAGTTGGTAGGTTAGGTTGTTTATCTGGCATTTTAATTTTTTTGTTGATATACCCTGTATCTTAAGTATCTTAGAACTGCTTTTGCTGCATCCCACATATTTTGGAAAGTTGTATTTTTATTTTCATTTGTCTTATGTTAGTTTCTGACTTCTTTGATTTCTTCATTGACCCATTGGCTTTTTAGTAGCCTGTTGTTTAGACTCCATTTGTTTGTGTTTTCCCATTTTTCTTCCTGTAACTGATTTCTAGTTTCATATTGTTGTAGTCAGACAAAATGCTTGATATAATTTGTATCCTCTTAAATTTCTTGAGACTTGCTTTGTGGCCTAGGACATGATCTGTTCTGGAGAATGTTCCATGTGTACTTCAAAAGAATGTGTGTTCTGCTGTTTTGGATGAAATGTCTTGTAGTTATCTATTAAGTCCAACTGATCTAATGTGTCATTTAAGGCCTCCGATGCCTTATTGATTTTCTGTCTAGATGATCTGTCCACTGATATAAATGAGGTGTTAAAGTCCCCTACTATTACTGTATTATTGTCAGTTTCTCCCTTTATGTTTGTTAATATTTGCTTTCTGTATTTAGGTTCTCCTATATTAGGTGCATATATGTTAACAAGTGTTATACCCTCTTCTTGTATTGATGCCTTTATCATTATATAATGCTCTTCTTTGTCTTTTGTTATAGACTTTAAAGTCTATTTTGTCTGATAATGTGTATTGCTACCCACACTTTCTTGTCATTTCCATTTGATTAAATATCGTTTTCAATCTCCTCACTTTCAGTCTGTGTGTGTCTTTAGCTCTTCAGTGAGTCTCTTTTAAGCAGCATATAGGTGGGTCTCGTTTTTTTAATCCAGTCAGCCACTCTGTGTCTTTTTATTAGAGCATTTAGTCCATTGGTATTTAAAGTGATTGTTGATAGGTATGTACTTACTGTGATTTTGGTACTTGTTTTCTGGTTGTTTTTGTAGTTCTCTGTTCTTTTTAGTTTCTTCCCTTGTGGTTTGATGTTTTTCTTTATTGGTATGCTTGGGCTACTTTCTTTCTATTTTTTGTATAACTATTATATGTTTTTGATTTGTGGTTACTATGGGGTTCATACATGTTGACCTATAACTATATCTACTTGCTTTAAACTGGTAGTCATTTAATTTCAAACACATTCTAAAAGGTCTATCTATTTTTACTTACCTTCCCCATGTTTTGTGGTTTTGACATTGTATTTTACATCCTCATTTTAATCCCTTCACTGTTGATTATAGTTATAGTTGATTTTACCAATTTTTTGTCTTTTAATCTTGACGTTTCCAGTTTGTTTTCAGTGAGGATTGTGTTTTTGATGTGTTCATGGGGGGAAGTAAGTTCCACATTCTCTTACGTTGACGTCTTGATCTCCTTCCTTCCTTTGATGACTTTTTTTAGTGTTGTGTTTGTATTTCTTTCTCTTTGTGTGCGTGTGCGTGTGTGTGTCTTACTGATTTTTGGTTTGTTACTACCATGATGCTCTTACATAACAACCTATGAATATAACAGTCTATTTTAAGTTGATAGTCACTTAAGTTTGAGCACATTCTAAGAGCACTACATTTTTACTCCCTTCCAGGTTTAACGTTTTTCATGTCATATTTTACAACTTTTTGTTTTTCCCTTATCTAATTATTGTAGATATAGATGATTTTAATTTTTTTGTCTTCTAACCTTCATACTAGCTATATATGTGGCTAACTCACTACCTTTATTATATCTTAGCCTTTAGCAGTGAAATTTTTTTTCTTTCACAATTTTTGTATTTCTGGTTATGGTCTTTTCTGTTTAAAGAAGTCCCTTTAACATTTCTTGTAAGGTTGTTTAGTGGTGATGAACTCCTTTAGCTTTTGCTTGTCTGAGAAACTATCTCTTCTTCAATTTTGAATGATCATCTTTCTGGATAGAGTATTCTTGGTTGTGACATTTTCCCCCCAGCACCTTGAATACGCTGTGCTACTTCCTCCTGTCCATGTAAAGTTTCTGCTGAAAAGTCAGCTGGGAGTCTTTTTGAGGGCTCCCCTATATGGATCTAGTTTTTTGTTGTTGTTGTTGCTTTTAAGATTTTCTCTTTACCGTTTGACATTTTAACCATAATGTGTATTGGTGTGGGTCTCTTTGGGTTCATCTTGTTTGGGTCTTTCTGTGCTTCCTGAACTTGGATGTCTGCTTCATTCCACAGGTTAAGGAAGTTTTCAGCCATTATTTCTTCAGATAGGTTTTCTGCCCCTTTATCTCTCTCTTCTCCTTCTGGAACCCCTATAATGTGAATGTTACTATGCTTGATGTTGTCTCTGAGGATCCTCATTTTTTTTTGTTTCTTCTTTCTTTTTGCTGTTCTGATTGGATTATTTCCACTACCCTGTCTTCCAGGTCACTGATTTGTTCTTCTGCACCCTCTAATCTGCTGTTTATTTCCTCTAGTGTATTTTTGATTTTAGTTATTGTATTCCTCAGCTCTGATATTTTTCTATCTGTTTCATTTCTCACTGTATTCCTCCATTCTTCTGAGTTAAGTGAGTATTTTTATGAACATTGCTTTGAACTATTTATCTGGTAGACTTCTTATCTGTTTCATTTAGTTATTTTTCAGAGCTTTTGTCTTGTTCTTTTACTTTGAACATATTCCTTTGTCTCCTCATTTTGCCAAAAATCTCTGTGTTATGTCTATGTATTAGGTAGATCAGCTACATTTCATCGTCTTGTAGGAGTGGCTTTATGTAGAAGATATCCTGTGGGTCTCAGTAGTGTGGTCCCCATTGGCTGCCAGAGCCAGGTGTTCCAGAAATGTCCACCGTGTGGGCTGCCCACCTGTGTGGCTGAGCTGCAGTTGCTGCTGGCATGCTAATGTGTAGGTGTGAACCTTGTGCTGTTGGCTGTAAGGCCTGGTTCTGACTGTTGTGGGTGTTCTGGTGTGCTAGTTCAGCCATTGGGCAGGAGCTGCTTTGGAGGGACTCTGATGCCAGCCAAGGGCACCTGCCTGCCAGTAAGGTAGATGGGGAGAATAAAAAATGGCATGTGCCAGTGCTGGGCCAGGTAGGTAGAAGATGAGCAGAAATAACTTGTACCCACCAATGCCTATGTACCTGAAGAAAGTTCCAACAGATCCCTGCCCCTCCAGCGCATGCCCTAAAATTAGTCATTTAATTTTCTTCTCTTATGACCCAGGCACTTTTCAAACTGCTGCCTCTGTGCTGAGACTTGAAGTGAGTGACTTTTTGTATGTTCCCTTTAAGAGAAGAGTTTCAGTTTCCTACAGCTCTCTCCCAGACATTAAGCCCAGCTGGTGTTCAAAGCCAGATATTATGGGGGCTTGTCTTCCCAGTGCAGGTCCCCTGGGCTGGGGAACCTGATGTTTGGTTTGGACCCTTTGCTCCTCTGAGAGGACCTTTGTGGCTGTGATACTTCTCCTACTTATGGATTGATGAGCTGGGGGTATGAATCCCAACCAGATTGCCTCTACCCTCCTATCTGTTTCAGTGTGGATTTTTCTTTTTATTCTTAGATGTGAAAATCTTTTCTTCTAGTCTTTAGGTCATTCTCAGAGATAGTTGTTCCATGTGTAGTAGTTTTGGTGTGTCCATGGGAAAAGATGAACCCAGAATCTTTCTACTCTGCCCCCTTGTCCTCCTCCTCAGGATGCTTAACTAGGTTTACTTTGCCTATCTCTTGCAGCATTTCTCCTTTTTTTCTTATTTGAGTATCTTGCAAGAGTGTTTGAGTGGGGATTTTTGCATGTGAAACCTCCTGAAGTCTTATATAGTTGAAAATGTTTTTGTTATGCCCTCATAATTGAATGATAACATTCTAGATTTGAAACTGCTTTTCCTTCAGTGCTTGAAAATATACTCTAGTATCTTTATAAAAAATTCCATTATCATCTTTTAGTGTTCTTGAAAATTCTAGTGTTAGTCTGATTTTTGTTACTTAACAGGGAATGCTTTTTCCCTTCCATTTAACATATTTTTCTTTGCTTTCATATACTTCTATTATAATGTGAATAGGTATGGATTTTTTTCTTATCTCTTCTATTTGGTCCTCTAAGGACCTTTTCATTCTGAAGGATTCTATCATTCATCAATCCGGGAATGTTTATTTTCATTATTTTAAAAAATATTTTCTCCACCCCATCCCTCTGGGATCCTGTTATCAGGATGTGAGTACTTTTACTTTTGTCATTCATATTTCTTAGCTTTAATTTTTTTTTCTCTATATTTTCTGTCTCTCTATTCTTTCCTGTTACTTTTCGGGAGAATTTCTCATTCTGATCCTCCAATTCACTATTTCTTTCCTTAGCTCTATTCCATCCTCTTATTTATTCCATTTCAGCTATATTTTTTTTGCATCTTATATTTTACTTGGTTCTTTTTAAGATTTCCTATTCTTGCTTTACTAGTATCTTCCCACATTTCCTTAAGCATAGTTATACTAATGTTATATTCTTCTATTTGTTTAAATGGTTCTGCTTCAGATAGTGTTTAATGTCTATTTTTGTCTTTGTTTACTAGATTCTAGTTATTTCGTCTTGCAAGCTCATGCTGTACTGTGGATACCATCCACTCTGCCTGGTAATGTTTGTTGGGAAAGTCAAATATTAGGCTCTAGTCTCCATCTATTTAGACGTGTTTAAAATACTAAGATATGTTGAGCCCCAGGGCATAGTACCCCAGGCACCATAAAGCACTTTGTATCAGTCCCTTTTACTGCCTCTGCCCTGGGCATCTCACCTGGGCAGAGTTTCTCCTTTAAAGTGAATTAATTGGGAGAAACAGCACTGAGATGAGTCAGTCTCCATAGATTGTAATTCTCCCAAGCATGGGAGTTTGGAGGAGAAGTGGGGATCAGGATACTGGAGAGCTAGGGCTGCTGCTCATAATTAAGCAGGTGGCCCCTACGTATAGGACAGGGGGGAACAGTCACTGCTATCCACCTTCACTCCCAAGCTGTGTACCCAGGTATGAGACTCTGCCTACCTGGAGGCAGTGGTGCCTTTTCCTAATGCACATAGTGTCACCATATTTTCTAGCAGTGGCCTTTAGAGAGATCCTGGTCAGCCACCCCTGCTTTCAGCATCTCACCCCAGTATCCACCTGCACTTCCTTGATTTTACTGCCAACACCAATGATCTGGAATGTAAAAGGATTTCTGCAGGGAAGTGGCTCGTGATAATTGTCTCTAAACAATGAGGAGGAAAGCCAAGACCTGTAGCAAGAAGCTTTTCTCCAATATACCTTCTCACTGCTACCTCTCATAGCCTTTTGTCTCCAACTGTAATACACTCCCCACCTACCAGTTCAAAACATCTTTCCATCTCCTATGAGATTTACATGCTTTTTATTAGCTCCAAAGATTCGTATTTCCCTAATACTTCTTCATGTACCCCAGGGCTGAAATTGAAGAAGGAGTCAGCAGGTACTAGGTCATCATCTTCATAAGATCTGGAAGCTTAAACATATATCTTTAAAAATATGACTTTATTTGACTTTTATTTTGGAAATAATCCTTTCGGTCTGTTTCTTGAAAACCTTTAAGGTAATTGAAAGATAACTTGGACGTCCCCAATTGAGGGTTGGTTGGTGAACTATCAGGGTTCTCCAAGGAAATAGAAGTACGTATTTATAGGAGAAGATTTATTATGAGGAATTAGGTCATGTGATTATGGAGGCTGAGAAATCCCACCAACTGCTATTTGCAAGCTAGAGACCCAGGAAAGCTGGTAGTATAATTCCAGTCTAAGCCCGATAGTCTGAGAACCGAGGGAGTCAGTGGTGTAAATCCCAGTGCAGGGGTAGGGAAAGACTGATGTCTCAGCATCAGCAGGCAAACAGAAACCAAAAGGGGTGAGTTCCTCCTTCCTTCCCCTTTTTGTTTTATTCAGGCCTGAACAGATTGGATAATGCCCACCCTCACTGGGGAGGTCAATCTACTTTACTGAGTCCACCAATTCAAATCCTAATCTCATCCAGAGACACCCTCATAGACACACCCAGAAATAATATTTAATTTGGGCACCCCTTGGTCCGGTCAAGTTGACACATAAAATTAATCATCATAGTTGGGAATCATAGAGGTAAAGTAGAGTAAAGAAGAAAAGACACCAACTGCCAAGATGACAAGACTCAGAAGACTATGACTGCATCCTTTTTCAATCAGTTACCCTCTCTATCCTCAAATTTCCTTGCCTGTAAATTGAGAATAAGAATACATGTCCTGTTTTCGTCACACGGTTGTTGTGCTGCTAAGTAGGATACTAATCTATGGAGGGCACTCTGTAAACCACTGCAGAGAGAAAGCAGCAGTATTTACCATGAACCAAAGAGCATTTGAAATGATATTAACTCTCAGGGGACAGGATGTTCTTTGGCTGGGAAGGTGGTAATCCCTCCCCTCAGCGACCTCAGTGAATTTCAGACAGATCTTCAAAGCAGGTCAGGTCTCTGCAGCACAGAGTGGTGAAAATATTCCAAGTTCTCTGACCTCCCTAAGCTAGGGAAGGTTGGCATCAAGGACAAAAGCTTTCAATTCCATTGAACATGGCCTGGACAAGTTCCAAGTGGGTAATTACTTTATGGTTACTTACAATTTCCCCTTCAGCTTCAAAGGGATAGAGCATCCCTCACTTCCTAGACTAAGCAGGGCTTTCATTGTTGCTAGGCATATGTTGAACAGCTGCCCCAGTCACCCACCTCAGCAGACACCGTATTTTAGTAATGAAGTCAGGGCTCAAACTGGGCAAGATGGTAACACATTTCTTTGATTAGTGTGTAGGACAAATGTGGCCTCTCTTTGAACAGAAGGGAGGGCATTTAAGCATGTTTTCCTCCTCACTTGCATCATACCCAGGAGTAAACTGAGCAGGTTCTCTGTGAGCCAGCTTTGAGAGGTTCTCTGACATGAATCTAATTAAGAAAAATATATTAATTTTATCATCATCAATAACTACATCAGTTACTCTTCAATTATGGAAAATACATGCTCCTGAAAACTGGGATGGAAGCAAAATTTCATCTAAGGAATGTGTCCTCTGAACATCTTGTGTTATAAAACTGAGAATGTTTGTGGGCAAAGAAATACCTCTAATCTATATGGTCATGGCAGGGTCTAGGCAATGAGGGATATCACATAACTGCTGATCAGAAGCTTGGGTTGTCTTAATATGCTGATCCATTTGCCTTTCTCCCACCCTTCATTTTTCCATTGCCTAATTAGCACAGTGATTTTGGTCTAGGCGCTTAACTTTTCTGAGTAGCAGGTTCTTTCATCCACAAAATAGGGGAAATAATGGTGCGTATTTCTTAGAACTCTTGAGGAGAATGAAGAAGATAATATTTTTGGCATATGGAAAGAGCTCAATAAGTGTTAGTCATCACTGTTATTGTTCTTATTATCTTTCAGGCCTTAGTTTAAATATCACTATTTTGTTACCACTAACTTCTGCCCCTGTTTCAAAACTAGGTTAAGTGAATGGCTTTGTGCTTCCATAGAACACCCTACATTCCCACATAAAAAAAAATAACATTTTTTGAGTATATACCAGGTTCCCTGCACTATTTGAGTTGTTTTCAATGGATATATTATAACTTCATTTTACAAATAAGGGAACGTAGGTCCAGAGAATTCATATAGCTTGTAAGGGGTGAGATTTGCATGTAGATGTTTTTACTCCAAAGCTCATATTCTTAATGATGACACTTGTCATGTTTTATGGTGATTGTTCATGTAATTTTCTTTGCTGGACTGTAAATTCTGTATGTTCCCAACCCCTCATTCTTTCCAAAGCTACCACTAACTTACGTGTGGTCTCAACCTCTCCAAAGCCCATTGATGCCAGCAATTTTCTTAGCTTTTGACTCCTCAGTTTCACCTCAGCCAGTAACATCCTTCTCTGTGTTCTTGACTTCTGGTCTAATCTCTACTTCAAGATCAGTTACATCAATATCTCCCTTGCTGACAATTAGATCTGCTGTTATCCTTCTCACCGTCTACCACATAATGTTTCAGTCAGGGGTTTTGGTTGCAAGTGACAGAAACTGTCTCTGGTTGTTTTAAGCAGAAAGGGTTTACATTGGCAGGATATGAAGTGCTCAGAGAATTGATGAGATCAGGACCAGGCTTAGAAAACTAGAAGGAATCAAGGATTCTATTATCCCTACCCCAGCCTCCACCAATCCCCACCTCCTTGTCTTATGTGTTCAGGATTCAAAGTCCTGGAGTCTGATTGGCTGAGCGTAGGGCCAAGTGCCCACCTCCTAGGATGGCAAGGTATGGGAGGAACCAGGATCTAGCTCCTTTCAGCTTCTATAATAGAAGATGGTAGTGGCAGGCCCTGTGAATCACCCATGCTCAAGGCCACATACACACAGGCGGAAGGATATGTCCTCACAAGGAAAGAGAATGGATGTTTGACAACAAAAAATTACATGTGTCCACTGTATATTTCAATGGTTAGCTCTGGTCACCCCCACCAAACTGTAATTTCCCAATCCCAATTTCACAAGATCAGAAAGTCTCTCAGAATACAGCCCAGGTCCCCTAATATACCACATGATCTTACTTAAGAAGCTTCCTTGTGCTGTATCCTTTATGTCCTCTTGATTCCTACATTATATACCCCTATGGAGGCCTCCTGATTTTAAGGCTGGGCACAGGCCTTAAAAATTGGGGACAGAGAATGCTTCATGGATAGTCACAATTATCCCCTCTTATTTACAGCATGATGTCTCGGTTCTGGCCACGCATATTCCCCTGGCTCACTCCTTTGAGATATCTTTCTAAGCCTGTTCCTGTTTTCTGGATCCTCGACCACGTAACTGCATTTACCTCCCTTTCAACTCCCTCGCACTCTTTCAGTTTTAAAATGTATTGATTTTCCTTTCTCTCATTGCTATAGCCCATGCTTTCCTTTTCGGGAACACCTTGGTGTTCACCTCATTTTGGCCAGTAGTTTTCACTTCTGCATGCTCTTGTGCTGATTGTTTCCACTCCTCCTGGCTTTGTGGTTCTAGGTCTAGTTCATGAGTCTTATGTGGCTTCACCCTGGCCAACCAGATCTCCCGGGATTCTCTGTACAAACCCATCTGTACCATGTCCTGATCCTTTACATTGTCACTTCTGGTTCAATCCTTTGGGAGTTTCTCGAACTCATGTTGATGGCGTTAGGAGAAATTAATATAACCTGACTTTTGTGTCTAGTTAGAAGAAAGGCCCAAGATTGGTCATATTTTTGAGTCCCAGTCACCTTTCTGTCCCAAATTCTAATAAATGGCCACTCTACCATCAGAGTGAATGTCAATTCTAGTGTAAAGCTTTTGACTTGTTCTCTTTGTGCCAGTACTGCTTTGGTAATATCTTAGTGCTTTAGTCCTTCGCAGGACTGTAAATGTGTCTTGTGCTAGAGTCCTGACATTGATATTGAGCCTTGCTGGTTGTGATACATTTCTCTGGTGCCACCTGTTTGTTTATTGATGCTAAAGGCCAAGCACACATTTAAAATGCACTAAAAAGAAAGTGACTGCAATTGTGGACAGCTTGATAGAATACAACCAAACTGCCTTGGATGTTGTGAAATAGTAGAGTTCCCTGAACTGCACTGATTGGAACTCTGATACCTATCTTCCCTGTGTTTGCTTCTGAGCTCCTGTTTCAGTCTTCACTACTCAGCTTGGTCTTTACCTTTTTGATGAGGTATGTGATCTCTCTTTTTTTGATCTCATGTGTCCTAGGACCTGATGCAACACTCCTCTGGTTTCATTTTCCTTCCTTTCTCTACTACTCTACCATAGGATGCACTTGAATGTGCCTTTGCCTTTCCTGAGGGTGGTCTACATCAGCCTGTCTGGAAGAAACCAGCCCCACCACAATAGAAGGTCTTATGTCAGGTGTTCCTGGTATATCTGCCCTGTTTGCTGAATGCAAGAAGACATTTGACATAGACCATGTTCCAAGAGAGGACACTTCTGTATATTAGTTCTTCTACACCCACCTCCACTCTCCTTATATTTCCCACATTAGCAGTTCTCTTGCTCTGTCAGCAAATGGTGTTGCTTTGTGCATTTCTTTTTTTTTTTTATTTTTATTTTTTTTTATTTTTTACTGTCTTTTTTTTTTAACATCTTTATTGGGGTATAATTGCTTTACAATGGTGTGTTAGTTTCTGCTTTATAACAAAGTGAATCAGTCATACATAAACATATGTTCCCATATGTCTTCCCTGTTGCGTCTCCCTCCCTCCCACCCTCCCTATCCCAGCCCTCCAGGCTGTCACAAAGCACCGAGCCAATATCCCTGTGCCATGTGGCTGCTTCCCACTAGCTATCTACCTTACTACGTTTGTTAGTGTGTATATGCCCATGACTCTCTCTCGCCCTGTCACAGCTCACCCTTCCCCCTCCCCATAACCTCAAGTCCGTTCTCTAGGAGGTCTGCGTCTTTATTCCTGCTTTACCCCTAGGTTCTTCATGACATTTTTTTTCTTAAATTCCATATATATGTGTTAGCATACGGTATTTGTCTTTTTCTTTCTGACTTACTTCACTCTGTATGACAGACTCTAGGTCTATCCACCTCATTACAAATAGCTCAATTTCGTTTCTTTTTATGGCTGAGTAATATTCCATTGTATATATGTGCCACATCTTCTTTATCCATTCATCCGATGACGGGCACTTAGGTTGTTTCCATCTCCGGGCTATTGTAAATAGAGCTGCAATGAACATTTTGGTACATGACTCTTTTTGAATTTTGGTTTTCTCAGGGTATATGCCCAGTAGTGGGATTGCTGGGTCATATGGTAGTTCTATTTGTAGTTTTTTAAGGAACCTCCATACTGTTCTCCATAGTGGCTTTACCAATTCACATTCCCACCAGCAGTGCAAGAGTGTTCCCTTTTCTCCACACCCTCTCCAGCATTTATTGTTTCTAGATTTTTTGATGATGGCCATTCTGACTGGTGTGAGATGATATCTCATTGTAGTTTTGATTTGCATTTCTCTAATGATTAATGATGTTGAGCATTCTTTCATGTGTTTGTTGGCAGTCTGTATATCTTCTTTGGAGAAATGTCTATTTAGGTCTTCTGCCCATTTTTGGATTGGGTTGTTTATTTTCTTGTTATTGAGCTGCATGAGCTGCTTGTAAATTTTGGAGATTAATCCTTTGTCGGTTGCTTCATTTGCAAATATTTTCTCCCATTCTGAGGGTTGTCTTTTGGTCCTGTTTATGGTTTCCTTTGCTGTGCAAAAGCTTTGAAGTTTCATTAGGTCCCATTTGTTTATTTTTGTTTTTATTTCCATTACTCTAGGAGGTGGGTCAGAAAGGATCTTGCTGTGATTTATGTCATAGAGTGTTCTGCCTATGTTTTCCTCTAAGAGTTTGATAGTTTCTGGCCTTACATTTAGGTCTTTAATCCATTTTGAGCTTATTTTTGTGTATGGTGTTAGGGAGTGATCTAATCTCATACTTTTACATGTACCTGTCCAGTTTTCCCAGCACCACTTATTGAAGAGGCTGTCCTTCCTCCATTGTACATTACTGCCACCTTTATCAAAGATAAGGTGTCCATATGTGCATGGGTTTATCTCTGGGCTTTCTATCCTGTTCCATTGATCTATCTTTCTGTTTTTGTGCCAGTACCATACCGTCTTGATAACTGTAGCTTTGTAGTGTAGTCTGAAGTCAGGGAGCCTGATTCCTCCAGTTCCTTCTTTCGTTCTCAAGATTGCTTTGGCTATTCGGGGTCTTTTGTGTTTCCATACAAATTGTGAAATTTTTTGTTCTAGTTCTGTGAAAAATGCCAGTGGTAGTTTGATAGGGATTGCATTGAATCTATAGATTGCTTTGGGTAGTAGAGTCATTTTCACAATGTTGATTCTTCCAATCCAAGAACATGGTATATCTCTCCATCTATTTGTATCATCTTTAATTTCTTTCATCAGTGTCTTATACTTTTCTGCATACAGGTCTTTTGTCTCCTTAGGTAGGTTTATTCCTAGATATTTTATTCTTTTTGTTGCAATGGTAAATGGGAGTGTTTTCTTGATTTCACTTTCAGATTTTTCATCATTAGTATATAGGAATGCCAGAGATTTCTGTGCATTAATTTTGTATCCTGCCACTTTACCAAATTCATTGATTAGCTCTAGTAGTTTTCTGGCAGCATCTTTAGGGTTCTCTATGTATAGGATCATGTCATCTGCAAACAGTGACAGCTTTACTTCTTCTTTTCCGATTTGGATTCCTTTTATTTCCTTTTCTTCTCTGATTGCTGTGGCTAAAACTTCCAAAACAATGTTGAATAATAGTGGTGAGAGTGGACAATATTGTATTGTTCCTGATCTTAGTGGAAATGCTTTCAGTTTTTCACCATTGAGGATGATGTTTGCTGTGGGCTTGTCATATATGGCCTTTATTATGTTGAGGAAAGTTCCCTCTATGCCTACTTTCTGCAGGGTTTTTATCATAAATGGGTGTTGAATTTTGTCAAAAGCTTTCTCTGCATCTATTGAGATGATCATATGGTTTTTCTCCTTCAATTTGTTAATATGGTTTATCACATTGATAGATTTGCGTATATTGAAGAATCCTTGCATTCTTGGAATAAACCCCACTTGATCATGGTGTATGATCCTTTTAATGTGCTGTTGGATTCTGTTTGCTAGTATTTTGTTGAGGATTTTTGCATCTATGTTCATCAGTGATATTGGCCTGTAATTTTCTTTCTTTGTGACATCCTTGTCTGGTTTTGGTATCAAGGTGATGGTGGCCTCGTAGAAGGAGTTTGGGAGTGGTCCTCCCTCTGCTATATTTTGGAAGAGTTTGAGAAGGATAGGTGTTAGCTCTTCTCTAAATGTTTGATAGAATTCGCCTGTGAAGCCATCTGGTCCTGGGCTTTTGTTTGTTGGAAGATTTTTAATCACGGTTTCAATTTCAGTGCTTGTGATTGGTCTGTTCATATTTTCTATTTCTTCCTGATTCAGTCTTGGCAGGTTGTGCATTTCTAAGAATTTGTCCATTTCTTCCAGATTGTCCATTTTATTGGCATAGAGTTGCTTGTAGTAATCTCTCATGATCTCTTTTATCTCTGCAGTGTCAGTTGTTACCTCTCCTTTTTCATTTCTAATTCTATTGATTTGAGTCTTCTCCCTTTTTTTCTTGATGAGTCTGGCTAGTGGTTTATCTATTTTGTTTATCTTCTCAAAGAACCAGCTTTTAGTTTTATTGATCTTTGCTATTGTTTCCTTCATTTCTTTTTCATTTATTTCTGATCTGATTTTTATTATTTCTTTCCTTCTGCTAGCTTTGGGGCTTTTTTGTTCTTCTTTCTCTAATTGCTTGAGGTGCAAGGTTAGGTTGTTTATTCGAGATGTTTCCTGCTTCTTAAGGTGGGCTTGTATTGCTATAAACTTCCCCCTTAGAACTGCTTTTGCTGCATCCCACAGGTTTTGGGTCGTTGTGTCTCCATTGTCATTTGTTTCTAGGTATTTTTTGATTTCCTCTTTGATTTCTTCAGTGATATCTTCATTATTAAGTAGTGTATTGTTTAGCCTCCATGTGTTTGTATTTTTCACAGATCTTTTCCTGTAATTGATATCTAGTCTCATGGCGTTGTGGTCAGAAAAGATACTTGATACAATTTCAATTTTCTTAAATTTACCAAGGCTTGATTTGTGACCTAAGATATGATCTATCCTGGAGAATGTTCCATGAGCACTTGAGAAAAATGTGTATTCTGTTGTTTTTGGATGGAGTGTCCTATAAATATCAATTAAGTCCATCTTGTTTAATGTATCATTTAAAGCTTGTGTTTCCTTATTTATTTTCATTTTGGATGATCTGTCCATGGGTGAAAGTGGGGTGTTTAAGTCCCCTACTATGAATGTGTTACTGTCGATTTCCCCTTTTATGGCTGTTAGTATTTGCCTTATGTATTGAGGTGCTCCTATGTTGGGTGCATAAATATTTACAATTGTTATATCTTCTTCTTGGATCGATCCCTTGATCATTATGTAGTGTCCTTCTTTGTCTCTTTTAATAGTCCTTATTTTAAAATCTATTTTGTCTGATATGAGAATTGCTACTCCAGCTTTCTTTTGGCTTCCATTTGCATGGAATATCTTTTTCCATCCCCTTACTTTCAGTCTGTATGTGTCTCTAGGTCTGAAGTGGGTGTCTTGTAGACAGCATATATAAGGGTCTTGTTTTTGTATCCATTCAGCTAATCTGTGTCTTTTGGTGGGAGCATTTAGTCCATTTACATTTAAGGTAATTATCGATATGTATGTTCCTATTCCCATTTTCTAAATTGTTTTGGGTTCGTTATTATAGGTCTTTTCCTTCTCTTGTGTTTCTTGCCTAGAAAAGATCCTTTAGCATTTGTTGTAAAGCTGGTTTGGTGGTGCTGAACTCTCTCAGCTTTTGCTTGTCTGTAAAGGTTTTAATTTCTCCATCAAATCTGAATGAGATCCTTGCTGGGTAGAGTAGTCTTGGCTGCATGTTTTTCTCCTTCATCACTTTAAATATGTCCTGCCACTCCCTTCTGGCTTGTAGGGTTTCTGCTGAGAGATCAGCTGTTAACCTTATGGGGATTCCCTTATGTGTTATTTGTTGTTTTTCCCTTGCTGCTTTTAATATGCTTTCTTTGTATTTAATTTTTGACAGTTTGATTAATATGTGTCTTGGCGTATTTCTCCTTGTATTTATCTTGTATGGGACTCTCTGTGCTTCCTGGACTTGATTAACTATTTCCTTTCCCATGTTAGGGAAGTTTTCAACTATAATCTCTTCAAATATTTTCTCAGTCCCTTTCTTTTTCTCTTCTTCTTCTGGAACCCCTATAATTTGAATGTTGGTGCGTTTAATGTTGTCCCAGAGGTCTCTGAGACTGTCCTCAGTTCTTTTCATTCTTTTTTCTTTATTCTGCTCTGCAGTAGTTATTTCCACTATTTTATCTTCCAGGTCACTTATCCGTTCTTCTGCCTCAGTTATTCTGCTATTGGTCCCATCTAGAGTACTTTTAATTTCATTTATTGTGTTGTTCATCGTTGCTTGTTTCATCTTTAGTTCTTCTAGGTCCTTGTTAACTGATTCTTGCATTTTGTCCAATCTATTGTCCATTCTATCTCCAAGATTTCGGATCAACCTTACTATCATTATTCTGAATTCTCTTTCAGTTAGACTGCCTATTTCCTCTTCATTTGTTAGGTCTGGTGCATTTTTATCTTGCTCCTTTATCTGCTGTGTGTTTTTCTGTCTTCTCATTTTGCTTATCTTACTGTGTTTGGGGTCTCCTTTTTGCAGGCTGCAGGTTGGTAGTTCCTCCTGTTTTTGATGTCTGTCTCCAGTGGCTAAGGTTGGTTCAGTGGGTTGTGTAGGCTTCCTGGTGGAGGGGACTAGTGCCTGTGTTGTGGTGGATGAGGCTGGATCTTGTCTCTCTAGTGGGCAGGTTCACGTCTGGTGGTGTGTTTGGGGGTGTCTGTGGCCTTATTATGATTTTAGGCAGCCTCTCTGCTAATGGGTGGGGTTGTGTTCCTGTTTTGCTAGTTGTTTGGCATAGGTTTTCCGGCACTGTGGCTTGCTGGTCGTTGAGTGAAGCTGGATGCTGGTGTTAAGATGGAGGTCTCTGGGAGATTTTCGCCGTTTGATATTATGTGGAGCTGGGAGGTCTCTTGTTGATCAGTGTTCTGAAGTTGGCTCTCCTACCTCAGAGGCAGAGCCCTGCCTCCTGGCTGGAGCACCAAAAGCTTTTCATCCACACGGAAGTCTGAAGCCAAAGGTCCTGGAGCGACACTACTGCAGACAGAAGACAGGACATACCCAGCAATCTTCACTCGCTTTGTGCATTTCTGAGACCATGGAAACCATCTGGCAGGTTCTTCTTCTCCACCTGCTTCCTCAAAGTCTCTGCCTTCCTTCTCCTATCTTGGAGAAGGAGGTGTCTCCCTTTCCTAGGCTCATTCCTGGCTGCAATCAGTAGTGTTGGTCCCTATCTCCTCTTACAGAATGATGTTCTATCAGGTGTTCTGCTTTTCCTGGGCATTTGAAAGCTCTGTTCCTCTCGGTGGATCCTTCCCATGTGCCTTTAGACCAGCTTGGTCTATTGCCTCCAAAAGAATGGTCCTCTGTTCTCTTCTTGTCAAACTTCTTGAATATGTGAGCGCCACCCACAGACTGGGCTTCTTCACTACTATTTCACTCCAAATGTCCTGCAATCTGGCTTCTGTTGTCACCAGTTCTGAAGTTCCTCTCTCAGAGTTTACTGTTAACCTCCTAATTGCCAAATATAAAGGCTTGTTCTCAGACTTTATATCCTTTGTTCTATCAGCCACACTGGTAGTGTTAAAATAGTTGATTTTATCTTTCCTGATTGAAATTATTTTCTTTTCTATATGACCATCTTATTTATATTGAATATTTGAATGTTATTTAGCTTCCTATGTGTTTCTCTGTTTTTACCAGCTAGATGTAAGTTCCTTGAGGCTGGGAGCTGTATATTGATATATACTGTTGTTTCACGAGTATCTTTAGCATAATGCTATGTACCTCTTAGGTGTATGATAAATATTTTTAAAATAAGCCTATTCAGAGTGAATTATCCATTCAGTCATTTATTCATTTATGAACAAATGCTTCTTATGTGCCCACTATATGAAGATTGTTACTTTCTGTGATGTAGCAATTCATAAGATATGCTTAGTTCCTGCTTTCAGAGAGTTTATAGTCCAGTAAAGAGTGTATACATGTAAATATACAATCATAATACAAAATGAAAAATGCCCTGAAGGGGAAGCACTTAACTGGAGGGGGGGGGATCAGGGAAGGTTTCCTAGAAGAAATATCATACAAACAGAGAGTTAGCAAGGCAGGAAGAGGAAAGAGGAAGTACGTGTTCCTGGCAAAGGGAGCAACGTGTTCAGAGGCTAGAGAGCATGACGGTTTTGAGGAACTGACTGAAAGAATATCAGAGCCATGAGTATGGTGAACAAGGGAGATGGAGCAAATGACTGGGTGGACTGTGCCTAAATCAAAAAACAGGCATTTCTCCCCTTCCCCATTTTTAAGAATTTTACTGCCATTTACTATTTAATCCTCACAGCCTTTGAGTGGTAGGTGGCAGCTGTCTTACAGATGGAGAAACTAAGTTTTGTAAAACTGAAACTCACTAAGTCAGTAGTAAGTCTGAAAATATCATCACTTCTTGATACAGCTTCCTTTTATAAAATATTTTAATTTTATTGGAGTATAGTTGATTTACAATGTTGTGTTAGTTTCAGGTGTACAGCAAAGTGATTCAGTTATACATATAGATATATTCATTCTTTTTAAAATTCTTTTCTCATATAGGTTATCACAGACTATTAGGTAGAATTCTCTGTGCTATACAGTAGGTCCTTGTTGGTTATCTAGCTTATATAGAATAGTGTGCGTGTGTTCATTCCAAGTTCCTGATTTATCCCTCCCTCCGCCTCATGTTTCCCCTTTGGTAACCATAAGTTTGTTTTCAATAGCTATAAGTCTGCTTCTGTTTTGTAAATAAGTTCATTTGTATCTTTTTCAAAATTAGATTCCACTTCTGAGTGCTATCATATGATATTTGTCTCTCCCTGTCTGACTTCATGTAGTATGATAATCTCTACGTCCATCCATGTTGTGATGCAGCTTCCTTTTTAATTGACCTAAGCAACCAGAACAAACCAAGCAAAATATAAACCATAATTTTAAAAAAAGCTTCAGAGAGCTAAAGATGAAAAGAAACCTGAAGGGGTTATATCTGAGGAAGAAGAAGACACATAGCTGTGTTCACCCCTGGAAAAACAGCGGGAGGGGGAAGAAACCACCATAGACAAGAGTGAATAGAAACCAAGCTAACTGTTCATGAATTTTAATAACCACATGGATCCTGGTGTGATGGTATCCTCAGTCACAGAGCATGTCAGTACCCACCTGTCAACTTCATTTTGAATCTTCACTAAATACACAGGGAAAGGATGTCAAAGGTGGGGACTCAGCAAAGGTGCTGGGAGAAAGCCCCCTGAGAAACATAGGTCTTCCCTAAATGAAAGGCAGGGACCTTCTCCAAGTATAATGTAGTGTCCTGATGAGGGCTGGGGAAGGGCAGATGAACTGAACAAATCCCCCACCTGCACTGGGCCTTTCCTGAGTGCAAGGCAGTGTCCCACTGAAGGTTGGCATCAGGGCATGAGAATTTATGGAAATCTTTCTAAGTCTCAGTGAATCTCTCACTGGCTCTTCAACAAATGCACTGAACATGCTCCCTGAAGGCTGGGGGAAGAGAAGCAAAGGTGGAAAAAACCCCTCCTAGACACTTCAGGTCTTTACTGAATCCATTGCTACAGCCCTCCAAAAACTGGAGACAGGACATCAGTACAGAGAGATCTCCTGAGCTACAGAAAGTCAGAACTGGGGATGGAAAGAAAAGAGGACTCCTCAGTGACTCCAAAGCTCATGGTCAGGCCGCAGGGCAGAGATCTCTCATGGTTCAGAAAGTTGGGAACTGAGAGAACAAAGGGTAACTTTTTTTTGGATCTCCCAAGTGCTCAGATCCCACATTATGCTAAGGGAAAAGTTCTAGTCCTGTCCTCAAAATATTTAAATCCAACTGTAAACCGAATATAACTAAAGCTACAACATAGCCCAGTTTAATACAGAGTAGATGGAAACAGACCCTTACAATAGTAGCCTGACAGAAGAAGGGATGCACTATTTTCTGAGTAAATATTTACTTTGCAACTTAAATTTTTTTAACACACAATATCTGGCGTAGTGAAAAATTATGAGACAATGGAAGATGCAGAAACATGTGATATAATAAAGAGATAAAGAATAAATAGAAATAGATCCTCAGCCAAAATGTTGAAATTATCAAATAACTTTAGAATGACTATAATAAATACATTAAAGGACATTGTAGAAAAGGTGAACAGCATGCATGACTACATGGGGAATTTCAAGAAGTGATGAAATTTGTAAAAAACAAAACAAAACAAAAGAACCAAGTGGACATGCTGGAAATATATATATATAAAATGATGAGTTCATTCAATCTGCATTTTAATCATCTATTGCTGCATAGTAAGGTCCACAAGCAGAGGCTTTGAAGAGTTACAACTTATTTTTTTCCTCATTATCTATGCTGGGCTCAGTTGGGCAGTTCTTCTGCTTCAAGTGATGTCTGCTGGGCTTTGAATGTCTAAGATGGCTTCCTTACTCATATATTTGGTGCTCAAAATTTCAGTGCTTTCACCAGTGTGGTTTGCCAGAAAAGTTGGAGGCTGCCTGATTTTCTTTCATTCTATGGGGCCTCTCCAAGTTGGTAACCTTGGCTTCTTCACAGAATGATGATCTTAGGGTAGTCAGGTTTTAATATATGGTGCCTGATTTCCAACAGAGAAGTGGAAGCTGAAAGTTCTCTAAAGATCTGGACTCATAAATCCTAGACCATAATTTCCTTCTTCCTTCCTTCCTTCCTTCCTTCCTTCCTTCCTTTTTCTTTCTTTCTTTCTTTTCTTTTTCTTTCTGCCTTTCTTCCTTTCTTTCCTTCCCTTTCCTTCCTTCCTTCCTTCTTCCCTTCCTCCCTCCCTCCCTTCCTCCCTCTCTCCTTCCTTCCTCCCTCTCTCCTTCCTTCCTTCCTTCCTTCCTTCCTTCCTTCCTTTCTTTCTTTCTTTCTTTCTCTCTCTTTCTCTTTCTTTCTTCCTGCCTTTCTTCCTTTCTTTCCTTCCCCTCCCTCCCTCCCTCCCTCCCCCCCCCCTTTATTTCTTTCGTTCCTTCCTTTTTTCTTTTTGGCTGTGCTCTGTGGCTTATAGGATATTAGTTCCCAAACCAGGGATTGAGTCCAAGCCCTCAGCAGTGAAAGTGTGAAGTCCTGACCACTGGGCCACTAGGGAATTCCCTAGACCATAATTTCTGATGCATTCTATTTTTCAAAGTAAGTCACAAGTTCAGCCTAGATTTCACCACTTAGTATGTGGAATAGTATGTGTGTACAGGAGAGGAAGAATGGATGGTGGCAATCTTGGAGACTGTATCACTCTTCTCTCTGGCCACCACAATTCACATCTCTCTCATGTGAAAACTACAACACACTCCCCCACCAGGGTCACCAAAATCTTTTCCAGCTACAGTATCATGCTCAACTCCTGCATCTCATGATCTGCATCAAGTCCAGATGTGGCTGAGGCTTCTCAAGTGCATCTCATCTCAATCTGGAGAAAAAGTTACTTATCCCCCATATCCAACATAAAACAAAAAGATGGTGATAGAATAACTGCAGTAGTCACTCCTATTTAAAAAGAGGGAAATGGAAGTAACATAGCAGTCAATGGTCCATAACCATTCTAAAATCCGGTTGGTCATATGTCCAAGTACTGCCTGCTCTGGGGAAGTATGGAACATTCCATGATAAATGCCCAATTCTCCTTTTTGAGATTGGTTCTCTGCAGTGTTTGACCCTGTCGTCTGGGATCTGGGCTATGATCTCTGAGGTATCCTTAGGAAATGGTCTTATTTTTCAGCTGAGTTGTTGTACTAGCCTTCTTTATGCCCATATACATTTTATGTGCTCTTTCTGTGCATTTTAGTCAAAACCTGTGGTACTTCATTAGTAAAGTTATCTTAAAAACTTTATACATTTTCTATGACGCTTATTGGGGGTTACATTTTACAAAGCCACACCTACAAATCTCTTAGAAATAGGCCTCTTTGCACTTTAAGCTGCTTTTGTACAATACCTGAAAGATCCTTAGAAGATTTTTATTGAGCTAAGGGTGTCTATGAGACACCATCATAAATCCTTCTGAAGTCTTAAAAAAAGTCTTGAAGCCACACTCTTAATTTGAACTTTACTGTGAGGCTACATTGTACTGTCAGTGCCCTGGATTTGGCCTTTGCTCTGACCCTATTCTTTTTTTTTTTTTTTTACGTCTTTATTGGAATATAATTGCTTTACAATGGTGTGTTAGTTTCTGCTATATAACAAAGTGAATCAGTTATACATACACATATGTTCCCATATCTATTCCCTCTTGCGTCTCACTCCCACACTCCCTATCCCACCCCTCTAGGTGGTCACAAAGCACCGAATTGATCTCCCTGTGCTATGCAGCTGGTTTCCACTAGCTTTCTGTTTTACGTTTGGTAGTGTATATATGTCCATGCCACTCTCTCACTTTGTCACAGCTTACCCTTCCCCTTCCCCATATCCTCAAGTCCATTCTCTAGTAGGTCTGTGTCTTTATTCCTGTCTTAACCCTAGGTTCTGCATGATATTTTTTCTTAAATTCTATGTATATGTGTTAGCATACGGTATTTGTCTTTCTCTTTCTGACTTACTTCACTCTGTAGGACAGACTCTAGGTCCATTCACCTCACTACAAATAGCTCAATTTTGTTTATTTTATGGCTCAGTAATATTCCATTGTATATATGTGCCACATCTTTATCCATTCACCTGAAAATGGACACTTAGGTTGTTTCCATCTCCGGGCTATTGCAAATAGAGCTGCAATGAACATTTTGGTACATGACTCTTTTTGAATTATGGTTTTCTCAGGGTATATGCCCAGTAGTGGGATTGCTGGGTCATATGGTAGTTCTATTTGTAGTTTTTTAAGGAACCTCCATACTGTTCTCCATAGTGGCTTTACCAATTCACATTCCCACCAGCAGTGCAAGAGTGTTCCCTTTTCTCCACACCCTCTCCAGCATTTATTGTTTCTAGATTTTTTGATGATGGCCATTCTGACTGGTGTGAGATGATATCTCATTGTAGTTTTGATTTGCATTTCTCTAATGATTAATGATGTTGAGCATTCTTTCCTGTCTTTGTTGACAGTCTGTATATCTTCTTTGGAGAAATGTCTATTTAGGTCTTCTGCCCATTTTTGGATTGGGTTGTTTGCTTTTTTGTTATTGAGCTGCATGAGCTGCTTATAAATTTTGGAGATTAATCCTTTGTAAGTTGCTTCATTTGCAAATATTTTCTCCCATTCTGAGGGTTGTCTTTTGGTCTTGTTTATGGTTTCCTTTGCTGTGCAAAAGCTTTGAAGTTTCATTAGGTCCCATTTGTTTATTTTTGTTTTTCTTTCCATTTCTCTAGGAGGTGGGTCAAAAAGGATCTTGCTGTGATTTATGTCATAGAATGTTCTGCCTATGTTTTCCTCTAAGAGTTTGATAGTTTCTGGCCTTACATTTAGGCCTTTAATCCATTTTCATCTTATTTTTGTGTATGGTGTTAGGGAGTGATCTAATCTTATACTTTTACATGTAGCTGTCCAGTTTTCCCAGCAGCACTTATTGAAGAGGCTGTCCTTTCTCCACTGTACATTCCTGCCTCCTTTATCAAAGATAAGGTGACCGTATGTGCGTGGGTTTATCTCTGGGCTTTCTACACTGTTCCATTGATCTATATTTCTGTTTTTGTGCCAGTACCATACTGTCTTGATTACTGTAGCTTTGTAGTATAGTCTGAAGTCAGGGAGCCTGATTCCTCCAGTTCCGTTTTTCGTTCTCAAGATTGCTTTAGCTATTCGGGGTCTTCTGTCTTTCCATACAAATTGTGAATTATTTTGTTCTAGTTCTGTGAAAATGCCAGTGATAGTTTGATAGGGATTGCATGGAATCTGTAGATTGCTTTGGGTAGTAGAGTCATTTTCACAACGTTGATTCTTCCAATCCAAGAACATGATGTATCTCTCCATCTATTTGTATCATCTTTAATTTCTTTCATCAGAGTCTTATAATTTTCTGCATACAGGTCTTTTGTCTCCTTAGGTAGGTTTATTCCTAGATATTTTATTCTTTTTGTTGCAGTGGTAAATGGGAGTGTTTTCTTGATTTCACTTTCAGATTTTTCATCATTAGTGTATAGGAATGCCAGACATTTTTGTGCATTAATTTTGTATCCTGCCACTTTACCAAATTCATTGATTAGCTCTAGTAGTTTTCTGGTAGCATCTTTAGGATTCTCTATGTATAGTATCATGTCATCTGCAAATAGTGATAGTTTTACTTCTTTTCCGATTTGCATTCCTTTTATTTCCTTTTCTTCTCTGATTGCTGTGGCTAAAACTTCCAAAACTATGTTGAATAAGAGTGGTGAGAGTGGGCAACCTTGTCTTGTTCCTGATCTTAGTGGAAATGCTTTCAGTTTTTCACCATTGAGGACGATGGTGGCTGTGTATTTGTCACATATGGCCTTTATTATGTTGAGGAAAGTTCCCTCTATGCCTACTTTCTGCAGGGTTTTTTTTTTTTTTATCATAAATGGGTATAGAATTTTGTCGAAAGCTTTCTCTGCATCTATTGAGATGACCATATGGTTTTTCTCCTTCAATTTGTTAATATGGTGTATCACATTGATAGATTTGTGTATACTGAAGAATCCTTGCATTTCTGGAATAAACCCTACTCGATCATGGTGTATGATCCTTTTAATGTGCTGTTGGATTCTGTTTGCTAGTAGTTTGTTGAGGATTTTTGCATCTATGTTGATCAGTGATATTGGCCTGTAGTTTTCTTTCTTTGTGACATCCTTGTCTGGTTTTGGTATCAGGGTGATGGTGGCCTCGAAGAATGAGTTTTGGAGTGTTCCTCCCTCTGCTATATTTTGGAAGAGTTTGAGAAGGATAGGTGTTAGCTCTTCTGTAAATTTTTGATAGAATTCGCCTGTGAAGCCGTCTGGTCCTGGGCTTTTGTTTGTTGGAAGATTTTTAATCACAGTTTCAATTTCAGTGCTTGTGAGTGGTCTGTTCATATTTTCTATTTCTTCCTGATTCAGTCTTGGCAGGTTGTGCATTTCTATGAATTTGTCCATTTCTTCCAGGTTGTCCGTTTTATTGGCATAGAGTTGCTTATAGTAATCTCTCATGATCTTTTGTATTTCTGCAGTGTCAGTTGTTACTTCTCCTTTTTCATTTCTAATTCTATTGATTTGAGTCTTCTCCCTTTTTTTCTTGATGAGTCGGGCAAATGGTTTATCAATTTTGTTTATCTTCTCAAAGAACCAGCTTTTAGTTTTATTGATCTTTGCTCTCGTTTCCTTCATTTCTTTTTCATTTATTTCTGATCTCATCTTTATGATTTCTGTCCTTCTGCTAACTTTGGGGTAATTTTGCTCTTCTTTCTCTAATTGCTTTAGGTGCAAGGTTAGGTTGTTTTTTCGAGATGTTTCCTGTTTCTTAAGGTAGGATTTATTGCTGTAAACTTCCCTCTTAGAACTGCTTTTGCTGCATCCCATAGGTTTGGGTCATCGTGTCTCCATTGTCATTTGTTCCTAGGTATGTTTTGATTTCCTCTTTGATTTCTTCAGTGATCACTTCGTTAATAAGTAGTGTATTGTTTAGCCTCCATGTGTTTGTATTTTTTACAGATCTTTTCCTGTAATTGATATCTAGTCTCATAGTGTTGTGGTCAGAAAAGATATTTGATACGATTTCAATTTTCTTAAATTTACCTAGGCTTGATTTGTGACCCAAGATATGATCTATCCTGGAGAATGTTCCATGAGCACTTGAGAAAAATGTGTATTCTGCTGTTTTTGGATGGAATGTCCTATAAATATCAATTAAGTCCATCTTGTTTAATGTATCATTTAAAGCTTGTGTTTCCTTATTTACTTTCATTTTGGATGATCTGTTCATTGGTGAAAGTGGGGTGTTAAAGTCCCCTACTCTGATTGTGTTACTGTCGATTTCCCCTTTTATGGCTGTTAGTATTTGCCTTATGTATTGAGGTGCTCCTATGTTGGGTGCATAAATATTTACAATTGTTATATCTTCTTCTTGGATCGATTCATTGATCATTATGTAGTGTCCTTCTTTGTCTCTTGTAATAGTCTTTGTTTTAAACTCTATTTTGTCTGATATGAGAATTGCTACTCCAGCTTTCTTTTGGTTTCCATTTGCATGGAATATCTTTTTCCATCCCCTTACTTTCAGTCTGTATGTGTCTCTAGGTCTGAAGTGGGTGTCTTGTAGACAGCATATATATGGGTCTTGTTGTTGTATCCATTCAGCCAGTGTGTGTCTTTTGGTGGGAGCATTTAATCCATTTACATTTAAGGTAATTATCGATATGTGTGTTCCTTTTCCCATTTTCTTAATTGTTTTGGGTTTGTTATTATAGGTCTTTTTCTTCTCTTGTGTTTCTTGCCTAGAGAAGACCCTTTAGCATTTGTTGTAAAGCTGGTTTGGTGGTGCTGAACTCTCTAAGCTTTTGCTTGTCTGTAAAGGTTTTAATTTCTCCATCAAATCTAAATGAGATCCTTGCTGGGTAGAGTAATCTTGGTTGCAGGTTTTTCTCCTTCATCACTTTAAATATGTCCTGCCACTCCCTTCTGGCTTGCAGAGTTTCTGCTGAAAGATCAGCTGTTAACCTTATGGGGATTCCCTTGTGTGTTAATTGTTGTTTTTCCCTTGCTGCTCTGTATATGTTTTCTTTGTATTTAATTTTTGACAGTTTGATTAATATGTGTCTTGGTGTATTTCTCCTTGGATTTATCCTGTATGGGACTCTCTGTGCTTCCTGGACTTGATTAACTATTTCCTTTCCCATATTAGGGAAGTTTTCAAGTATAATCTCTTCAAATATTTTGTCAGTCCCTTTCTTTTTCTCTTCTTCTTCTGGAACCCCTATAATTCGAATGTTGGTGCATTTAATGTTGACCCAGAGGTCTCTGAGACTGTCCTCAGTTCTTTTCATTCTTTTTTCTTTTTTCTGCTCTGCAGTAGTTATTTCCACTACTTTATCTTCCAGGTCACTTATCCGTTCTTTTGCCTCAGTTATTCTGCTATTGATCCCTTCTAGAGTATTTTTCATTTCATTTATTGTGTTGTTCATCGTTGCTTGTTTCCTCTTTAATTATTCTAGGTCCTTGGTAAATGTTTCTTTCATTTTCTCTATTCTATTTCCAAGATTTTGGATCATCTTTACTATCAGTATTCTGAATTCTTTTTCCGGTAGACTGCCTATTTCCTCTTCATTTGTTAGGTCTGGTGGGTTTTTATCTTGCTCCTTCATCTACTGTGTGTTTTTCTGTCTTCTTATTTTGCTTATCTTACCGTGTTTGGGGTCTCCTTTTTGCAGGCTGCAGGTTCATAGTTCCCGTTGTTTTTGGTGTCTGTCCCCAGCAGCTAAAGTTCTTTCAGTGGGTTTTGCAGGCTTCCTGGTGGAGGGGACTAGTGCCTGTGTCTGGTGGATGAGGCTGGATTTTGTCTTTCTGGTGGGCAGGTCCACGTCTGCTGGTGTGTTTTGGGGTGTCTGTGGACTTATTATGATTTTAGGCAGCCTCTCTGCTAATGGGTGGGGTTGTGTTCCTGTCTTGCTAGTTGTTTGGCATAGGGTATCCAGCACTGTAGCCTGCTGGTCGTTGAGTGAAGCTGGGTGCTGGTGTTGAGATGGATATCTCTGGGAGATTTTCACCGTTTGATATTACGTGCAGCTGGGAGGTCTCTTGTGGACCAGTGTCCTGAAGTTGGCTCTCCCACTTCAGAGGCACAGCACTGAGTCCTCGCTGCAGCATGAAGAGCCTTTCATCCACATGGCTCAGAATAAGAAAGAAAGAAAGAGAGAGAGAGAGAGAGAAAGAGAAAGAGAGAGAGAGAGAGAGAGGGAGGGAGGGAGGGAGGAAAGAAAGATAAGAAAGAAAGGAAGAGCATAAAGGAAAATAAAGTAAGGTAAAATAAATTAAAGTTATAATAAAAAAATAATAAGAAAAAAAAATTTTAAGTAAAAAAAATACAACAAAACAGATGGATTGAACCCTAGGACAAATGGTGAAAGCAAAGCTGTCCAGACAAAATGTCACACAGAAGCGTACACATACGCACTGACAAAAAGAGGAAAAGGGGAAAAACTAATAAATCTTGCTCTCAAAGTCCACCTCCTCAATTTGGGATGATTCGTTGTCTATTCAGGTATTTCACAGATGCAGGGTACATCAAGTTGATTGTGGAGATTTAATCCGCTGCTCCTGAGGCTTCTGGGAGAGATTTCCCTTTCTCTTCTTTGTTCGCACAGCTCCCGGGGTTCAGCTTTGGATTTGGCCCCACCTCTGCGTGTAGGTCACTGGAGGGCGTCTGTTCTTCACTCAGACAGCACGGGGTTAAAGGAGCCGCTGATTCGGGGGCTCTGGCTCACTCATGCCGAGGGGAGGGAGGGGTGCGGAGTGTGGGGAGAGCCTGCGGCGGCAGAGGCCGGCGTGACGTTGCACCAGCCTGAAGCATGCCATGCGTTCTCCCGGGAAAGTTGTCCCTGGATCCCGGGACCCTGGCAGTGGTGGGCTGCACAGGCTCCCCGGAAGGGGCGTGTGGATAGTGACCTGTGCTCGCACACAAGCTTCTTGATGGTGGCAGCAGCAGCCTTAGCATCTCATGCCCGTGTCTAGGATCCGCGCTTTTAGCCGTGGCTCGCGCCCGTCTCTGGAGCTCCTTTAAGCAGCACTCTTAATCCCCTCTCCTCTCGCACCAGGAAACAAAGAGGTAAGAAAAGGTCTCTTGCCTCTTTGGCAGGTCCAGACTTTTTCCTGGACTCCCTCCCGGTTAGCCGTGGTGCACTAACCCCTTCAGGCTGTGTTCACACCGCGAGCCTCAGTCCTCTCCCTACACTGCTCCGTTGGAAGCCTGAGCCTCAGCTCCCAGCCCCGCCCGTCCCAGCAGGTGAGCAGACAAGCCTCTCGGGCTGGTGAGTGCTGGTTGGCACCGATCCTCCATGCGGGAATCTCTCCGCTTTGCCCTCTGCACCCCTGTTGCTGCGCTCTCCGCCGTGGCTCCAAAGCTCCCCACCTCCGCCACCCAAAGTCTCCGCCCGCGAAGGGGCTTCTAGTGTGTGGAAACCTTTCCTCCTTCAAGGCTCCCTCCCACTGGTGCAGGTCCCGTCCCTGTTCTTTTGTCTCTGTTTATTGTTTTTTCTTTTGCCCTACCCAGGTACATGGGGAGTTCCTTGCCTTTTGGGAGGTCTGAGGTCTTCTGCCAGCGTTCAGTAGGTGTTCTTTAGGAGTTGTTCCACGTGTAGATGTATTTCTGATGTATCTGTGGGGAGGAGAGTGATCTCCGCGTCTTACTCTTCCGCCATCTTCCCACTGTCCCTGACTCTATTCTTTTCTTATTTAAGTATAGTTGCTGTTCAGTGTTATATAAGTTACAGTTGAATAATATAGTGATTCACAGTTTTTAAAGGTTATACTCCATTTATAATTATTAAAAATATTGGCTATATTCCCAGTGTTCTAAAATATATCCTTGTAGTTTATTTTATACTTAAAAGTTTATACCTCTTAATCCCCTACCCCTATATTCCCCCACCCCTATATTCCCCCCCACACTTTCATATCCCCACTGGTAGCCAATAGTTTGTTTTTTCTATCTGTGAGTCTGTTTCTTTTTTGTTATATTTACTGTTTTGTTGTATTTTTTAGATTCTACATGTAAGTTATATCATATAGTATTTGTCTTTCTCTGTGTGACTTATTTCAATTAGGATAATGCCCTACAGGTCCATCCATGCTGGTGCAAATGACAAAATTTTCTTTTTTATGGCCGAGCAGTATTCCTGTGTGTGTGTGTGCACACGCATGTGTGTATACCATATCTTCTTTATCCATTCATCTGTGGATGGACACTTGGGTTGCTTCCATAGTTTGGCAACTGTAAATAATGCTGCTGTGAACATTGGGCGTGCATGTATCTTTTTGAATTAGTGTTTTTGTTTTTTTCAGATATATACCCGGGAGTGCAATTGCTGGGTCATGTGGTAGTTCCATTTTAGTTTTTTGAGGAACCTCCATACCATTTTCCACATTAGTGGCTGCACTAATTTACATTTCCACCAGCAGTACACAAGTGTTCCCTTTTCTCCACATCCTTGCCAACATTTGTTATTTCTGTTTTTTTTTTTAATCATAGCCATTCTGATAGGTGTGAGGTGATATCTCATTGTGGTTCTGATTTGCATTTCCCTGATGATTAGTGATTTTAAACATCTTTTCATGTGCCTGTTGGCCATCTGCATTTGCTCTTTGGAAAAATGTCTGTTTACTTCTTATGCCCATTTTTTTAACTGGGTTGTTTGTTTTTTGATGTTGAGTTGTATGAGCTGTTTCTGCATGTTGGATGTCAATCCCTTATTGGTTGTATCATTTGCAAACATTTTCTCCAATTCAGCAGGTTTTCTTTTTGTTTTATTTATGGCTTCCTTTGATCTGTGAAAGCTTTTAAATGTAAGTAGGTATGCTTTGTTTATTTTTGCTTTTATTTCCTCTACTTTAGGAGATGATCCAAAAAATATTGCTGTGATTTATGTCAAAGAGTGTTCTGCCTATATTTTCCTCTAGGAGTTTTATAGTATCCAGTCTTATATTTAGGACTTTAATCCATTTTGAGTTTACTTTTGTATATGGTGTTAGAGAATGTTCTAATTTTATTCTTTTACAAGTAGCTGTCCAGTTTTCCCAGCACCACATATTGGAGAGACTATCTTTCCTCCATTGTATATCTTTGCCCCCTTTGTCATAGATTAATTGACCATAAGTTCATGGGTTTATTTCTGGGCTCTCTATCCTGTTCCATTGATCTATGTATCCATTTTTTTGCCAGTACCACACTGTTTTGATGACTGTAGCTTTGTAGTATAGTCTAAAGCCAGGGAGTGTAATTCCTCCAGCTCTGTTCTTCTTTCTCAAGATTGTTTTGGCTATTTGGGCAATAATATAGTCCATTTATGACAAACTGACAGCTAACATCATACTCAACAGTGAAAAGCTGAAAGCATTTCCTCTAGGATTGGGAACAAGACAAGGATCCCACTCTCACTACTTTTTTTCAACATAATTTTGTAAATCCTAGCCACAGAAATCAAAGAAGAAAAAGAAATGAAAGGAATCCAAACTGGAAATGAAGAAATAAAATTGTCAAAGTTTGCATATGACATGATACCATGCATAGAAAATCCTAAAGATGCCGCTGGAAAACTTCTATAGCTCATCAATGAATTTGGTAAAGTTGCAGGTTACATAGTTAGTATTCAGAAATCTGCTGCATTTTTATACACTAACAACAAACTATCAGAAAGAGAAATTAAGGAAACAATCCCACTTACCATCACATAAAAAAAGAATAAAATACCTAGGAATAAACCTACCTAAGGATGCAAAAGACCTGTACTTGGATAACTATAAGACACTGATGAAAGAAATTGAAGATAACACAAACAGATAGAAAGATATACCATGTTCTTGGATTGGAAGAATCAATATTGTTAAAAATGACCATTACTACCCAAGGCAATCTACGGATTCAGTGCAATTCCTATCAAAATACCAATGGCATTTTTGACAGAAGTAGAACAAATAATTTTAAAACTTGTATGGAAACACAAAAGACCCTGAATAGCTCTGACACTATTCTTACTTAAAAAAGCCTTTGCCAGCTGGAAAATCTGGAAACTGAAAGAGCACCAGTAGGGTAAATATCTGTTAATTGAAATGACCCAGGAGCAACAATAATGCAGCATCTATGAGCATCTCTAGTAACCAGTCTGTGTTCTCTAAATACTGTTCTCAACTCAAAGGAACCAGAACTTCTTGGAGAAATGGCTGGTTAAATGTTTAGAGCAATAAGTGTACAAGATGACTTTGAACATCATGTTGTACTAGAAAACTGGCAAGCTATTGAAGACTGATGAGTCACATTGATGAGAATATGGAGAAATTGGAACTCATGTACATTGCTGGTGAGGATATAAAATGGCTCAACTGCTGTGAAAAGCAATTTGTCAGCTCCTCAAAAAGGTAAACACAGAATTACCATATAATCCATTAATTCCACTCCTTGGTATATATGTTCAAAAGAATTGAAAACGGACTCAAACAGATATGTGTATGTCCATGGCCGTTGCAGCACTATTCATAATAGCCAAAAGGTGGAAACAAAGTGTCCATTGACAGATGAACAGATAAACAAAATGTGGTGTATACGTACAATAGAACTTTATTCAGTCATAAAAAGGAGTGAACATAGGTGATACATACCATAGATGCCACAACATAGATCAATACTGAAAACATATGTTAAGTGAACTAAACCAAACACAAAAGGACCAATATTTTTGATTCCACTTATATGAAATATCGAGAATTGACAAATTCATACAGACATAAATAGATTATAGTCCAGAGGCTGGGGGTGGAGATAGGGAATTATTGTTTAATGTTAATTAATGTTTAATTCTGTTTGGAGTAGTGAAAAAGTTTGGGAAATAAATAGTGGTGATGGTTGCACAACACTGAAGTATAATTAATGCCACTAACTTGTACACTTAAAAATGGTTAAAGTGGCAAATTTTATGCATATATTTTACCACAATAAAAAATGTATTAAAATACCTAATGGTCATGTCAAAAGAACAATGACGCCAACTTGAGGGGACTCCCAGTTGGCTTACATTGGGACAAGTTGATCATTAAAAAGAATAACTACATTTTAGTTGAAACACATGAAACATAATAAAAACCCTGACTTCATATGGGTTATAAAAAACTGATACTAAAAAAATAAAATTGGTCACCACTGGGTCTTTCTAAGGCGCAACTCATTACTCTGAAGATTATTAAATAATAGGGAAGAATTAAGCAATTATTTTGCCTTTCCTGTAGGAACTGTATTTAGGGATATCAATGGCTGATAAGGAGAGGTTCTTCTTTACAGAATTCCCATTAATAGATGCAAGGGTAATAATGGAATTGAAAATTCCCATTCTCAACTGCTAATGATACAATGGATCATCAATTGAGCAAATGGTACATAGTGTTTAGGTGAAAGATTAAAGAAGAGTGATATAGCGGAGGGATCCTCTGATCCCATTGAAAGTCTTAGCATCACTAAAACTGAGACCTCAAACATCACGTGCCTCATGACATGGTGCAATAAGAAGTGTGCAGCAACATCTATGAATGATTTTCACTTAAAGAAGCCTGAACTTGAATCTCATCAAATCTCCAGCTTTAACTTTTAGTTTACAGGAAATATGGAGGATAGAAGAACAAGTTCAATAACACTGTGAGGAAGCAATCAGCCAACTTCAGAATATAGGACATTTTAGAGAACAGATGACCCAGTTTTACTAACTGTTCTGGGAAAAAGGATGAGAGTGAGGAAAGCGAGGGAGGAGTGTTACGGAATAAAATCTACCGGCCAAACGCAGTGTGTGGACCTTGTTTAGATCCTGAATAGAAAAACCAGTTGTAAGCTCACATCTTTGAGACAATGAGGGAAGTATGAATAGATTCTCATTATTTGATGGTAATAATTAACACTTGTGAATTTCTCTTAGGCTTAATGGCATAGTGGTAATATATACATAGATAGATAAGTAATGTACTTAGAAATCTATACTAAAGACTTTTTTAATAGAATGGGATGGTATCTTAGTTTTGCTTTAAAATATTCCAGGAAGAACAAAAACGACAAAGTTGGGATGATAAATGAAACACAAGATCAGTAAAATGTCAATGATTATTGAAGGAGCATGGTGGGTTCATTGAGGTTCATTTATTATTCTACCTTTGTGTGTGTTTAAACATAATAAAAAGTTTTCAAAATAACATTCAGTTTTCCTGAATAGGAAAATTACAATCCAAAAATAAAGAGTAGGACTGTGCTCCCGCTTTGCCTAGTAAAAGTAATTTGGAAAGGCTTCATCACATGCCGTTGCAGGAAGGAGCTGTGATATGTGGAAGCTCTGCTTGGGAACACAGAACTATTTTGAGTGTCAGCTTTGAGGAGCTGAGATCGAATTAAATTAAAAGACATGTCCTGCATACAAACGGTTGGATCATATCAATGAGGGACTTTGTGTTCCTTTTGTGCTTCTGGCCTGCCAGTCCCCTCCTTGCGCCAGCAGCTCTGTCTCTCACAAGCTGGAGGCCGATTCTTCGTTCAGTGAGTTAATTTTAAATGGAATGAAAACCCAAGTCATAATGTTTGGTTCACTACACAGGCAACAGGCACTGTCTGCCTCATTAATGACTAACATGGCAGCTGGTAATGTCTTGCAGCTGGTTGATCAGTTTTAATGATGCCAAATTTGGTTACATCCTCCTTCTGCTCTGACCAATGCAGGGATCAGCTTTCCTCACAGTGGCTCAAGGTTGGTGCTTGGTAGACACCTTGTCCACCACTCCACATGGATTATCAAGAAGAAGGAATACTGTCTCTTCTACTGTGACCAACTCATGTGCACAGGCTCCAATGCTTTTTGCTGGGTTAGATACAAAGAATACAGGACCTAGAATACATTTATCTCATGTGGGATGCAATAGGACGTTAGCTACCCTAAGAGGCAAGGCTGCATCTCAGAAAGAATTAAGGGGCCACTGTTATTAGAGACTAGCTCTAGAAGAAAGTCTTGGGGGGTTCTAGGTAGCCAAGAAAAGAATTAAGGACTTGTTCTTCCAAGAGGTGCATATAGGGTCCAGAATTGAAGGTTAAAGAGAGCAGATCAGGGAAGGTAAGAGTTGAAATCCTGACTTAAGTGAGCTGCCAAAAAGATACACCCTTCACAGCTTTGTGGTATGAATATCAAACTTACTCCACTCATATTTCTGCAAAGAGACAGATCTGACAAAACCTCGCCCCAGAAGTGTGAGTGGAGAAATACCTGCTTCTGGCTGACTGTGGCCAACGCTGAAAGGCAGGCAGAATGGAATGAAGATGAAGAGGTGGCCTTTGGAGTCAATGGCCTGAGTTGAAGTTTTAACCATTCTGTGTATTATCAGTATGACTTTGGACAATACTCTTAACCTCCTGAGATTCAATTTCCTCATGTATATTGTATAAATACAATAAATAGTAGCTATTACTAGTAATGGAACGTCTCAGATATTAGCTTTGTTTTTTCTTTGTGATGTATAAAGTTTTATGCATACCTCATCTCTTATTTATTTGGGGAAAAGATCCCTGTGGTATAGATACTGTTATCTTGATATTACAGCTGAGGAACCTGAGGCTCAGGATGCACCCTGGTCATTGGCCGGAAGTAGCAGAGTTAGAACTAAGCCAGTTCTGCCTTCCGAACTCCTCGCTGCCTACTCCGCCACCGTTCAACAATTTCTTAGCCTTTCCTAGTCTCAGCTTGCTTTTTGCTCTAGCATCTCTGATGATCTTAAACAACCCCCCTAGACCACTTTGCAGAGCAACTCATAATTTATGACAGGGTAAACTGGCTTGCTGATAGAAGGTACCATATCACTGAGAACAGAACTCCAACCTGGGGCCGTCTCTGTCCTGGCTGCTTGACTTTCTTAATGCCCCTGATTAAGATGCTGTTGATAATCTGTGCTGTGAAGACTGATTTTGAGTTAAGTCCTTGTACACTTAATTTGCTTTTACCTGATGCATGTTGTCACTGTTCTCTGTGCCCGTTCTGTGACTTTATTTATTTTTCAGCATTAGAGGTTGAAGAACACCAAAGGAGTGTAGAGTTTTAGGAATCACACCATCTCCCATCCCTGCCCCAGCCTCCTGTTCACACAGACACACAGACACATGCACACAGGCATATGCAAGCCTCTGTGCACTCATGTTGGAATGAAGCCTCCACGGTGCCAGGACACTATTTCACTTGGAAGAAGTGTTTCATTTCCACCCTTCTAAAGCCTTCTCAGGGTAAGAAAAATGGAAGCTGTGACTTTTCAATGCCATCTGGTAAGTTAGATTGAGCATCAGCTTCAGAGTACGTGTCTGTTGTGCTGAAACAGGCTTCTTTAGGATTGAATAGCTGATGTTCTCTCAGGGATCTCAGGGGAAGGAGGCATTTCTGAGGCTTGCCTCACTGAGAGAAATGTCAGGAATTAGCCATCCTTCCCCGTCAACCATCACTGTCACCTTCTGGATGTGTTCATTTCGGGTGAGTCACACACATGCTCAGTCCCAGAACACCCAGGGTCCTGGCAAAGCCCCGGCTCAGTTAATGAGGAGTTTAATGATCTCTGTGCATGCCAACCTGGAGCCATAACATCTAACTCCTTTTCATTCAACCCCAGGCAGTTTTCCTCCGTTTTCACAGTAGCACTAGTAGAACACAGCTAGTTGTAAGTCCCTGCAATGAAACTCATTATCAAAGTGAAAATTAAGGATAAGGAGAGCCTTTCTGTCTTCTTCCTCTGGCAGGGCTGAAGCCCGCTTCTACAGCAGTCAGAGCTGAGTGATGAAATGAACAAGTCCCCAACCCAGGAGGAGAGAGCAGCATCTGCCACTGGGTTTGGAGAGACGGCAGTGCATGGTCAGTTGACTGGTCCACGTGGGACTGGGGAAGGAAAACAGAGGCTGTGTCAGGCCAGGCCTCCATCTCCATCACTGGCCCTTGGCATGCTTGGATAACTCTGGAAACTTCTACTCAGCTGTGGTTCTGTGTCCTTCCTCCAGCCTTGTCATGGGCCAGTGCCGCAAGCCTAGAGCTCCTGCTTATGCCGCCCTGACACTCAGCCTACTGCCAGTGGCTGAGCCCAGGGCCCAGTCCATTCCTGCTGAGAGAGAGGCTTTAGATAGTGTGGAGGCTTTGTGACATGTGGGCTTGGGTAGGCTGAACTACATTTCCCAGACTTCCCTTTCCTGTATGTTTCTTGCTAGGGTAGGCCACAAGAGAGATTCTTGTGTGGGAAGTGCAGGGTGTAAGTGAAGGAGCAGCCATTTGTAGCTCACATACTTTGTCACTGATCTGCTGATTTACCTCATCAGCATGAAGCAGCAACTAGGGCTTCCGTTGTTCTTCCTTCTTCTGGATCTTACGGTTTCCCTGACTCTTAGGACAGATCCGTGTGTTTGGCTCCATGATAAAGGGCCCTGGCTTCTGCAGGACAGTCATACTACTAAGGTCAGAGGCAAGCACTGATACGCATTTCTGTCCATCTTTGTGGGCTTGTGGGTTCCTACTTGTTCTTACGTTCCCTCTCCTTCTGCCTCCCCGCCCTGTGGTCTCCCAGCTCCAACAGCAGCTGTGTAGATGTTCAGAAGAAACCTGCTTAACCAGGTTTCACAGTTGCGTACAGTCAAATCCCCATAATAAATCTATCTGTCAGCCTGCCTGCCTGTCTGTCTATTAACGATCCTAGTGGTTCAGCTACTTTGGCTGTTTGCAGTAGAGAAGAGCGCCTTATGAATCCCCTAAGGCTGAATCCCCTTAAGACTGCTGCCTTGGGACTCGAAGATAGTGCACTCATGGCTGGGCACACTCAAACATGTTTTCCCATTTTTCCGTTCTGGGAAATGGCCCCAATCGCCTACATATTCTGCACATATAGGAAGTCACGTTGGCTGCGTAGGTAAATGTGTTCGTATTGCAAAGGCCTCTTCTACCTACCTATCAAGTGTCTCCTCTACTGTACATATTTTCCTCCTTCTAACCCCCATCTGCACTTGACTCTTTGGGAAATTTGAGACTGTCTGGTCCTGAATCATCCTAAGCCTAATAGAACAACTTCTCTGCAGGAGCGAGGTGGGTGGGAGACTTCAGGGAAAGGGCCCAGTTGGGAAGTCAGTGCAGTGGACCCTGATTGCAGCCCCTCCAGCGTGGGGCAGACAGATGAAGGAGGGAGCGTGATTTGCTTTCTTTTACTGCAGTGTAGAGCATCACACTCCTGTCGCTCAGTCCGAGATCGGAGAATGTTCCAAACAGGAAGCGGTTTCCTCCTGCCGACTGCTGGGAGCTGGCTGAGAGATGAAGGGTGACACTCGGTTCTCCGATCCCAAGCAGAAGGAACTGGGCCCCTCCTATTCCCACCATAAAAGACGGAGTCTGGAAACACTGGTTCCTCTGACTAATCTGCCCCAAGTCCCTTGCCATAGGATGGGTAGTGTGTTTTGCATTTTGAGCTTTGATGGGTAGGTCTGTGTCTCCTGGTAATTTCTCAGTACAAAATAATGACAGCTTGAATGAACTTCTGTGGTTACTGTTTCTCTCCCAACTCTTAGTTATTGTTTTGCACCAGCTCATTTCTTCCCCTAGTTAGAACTGGTAGCAGGAACAGAGGGGTATAAAATACCACCAAGGGGACTCTTCCTTCAGTGTTCATAGCAAGCTCCATTAAGCTTTTCCTCAGAGCCATGTCCAGGTGTAACAGATGAGTTAAGAGGGCCACGGGTTCATTTGCGTGTGATCTGCATATTGTTTCTGAGTACCTAGATGAACGATGCTGGCACTTTTCGGGCAAATTCCGAGTTTAAATTTTGTTGCTTCTTCCTTGGTATTTCCTTTTTGGTCCTCTTCCTCTGTTTCCTACCCATAACTCCATGCTATCCGGCTTCATACCAGAATCCGTACAATCACATACGTGGAAGAACATTTAAGGGGTGGAGGAGAGAGCTACGTGGGAAGGCTTTCCGTGCTGCTGTACCATGGGGTGTGTTAATGCAGAAGTCTTAGGGTGGGAAGGGAATGTGGAAGTACAAGGAACCTACTATCCAAGGGCTTTCCCATCTAAAAGATCAAAAATGGTGAAAGTGATGTTGAGGATGGTGACGATACTGGTGACGGTAATAACTAACCATTTGGGTCTGACATGCTGTGAAGTTCCCACGTGACCTCCCCAGGCTCAAAATACATTCACGATTCATCCATTTGATTTCTACATTAATGTAAACGCTGCTGTAGGTCACTGATCTAAAACCTTTGTGACAAAATCAGGGACTGCAGTCTGTTGGTGCTGAGTATTGCTGAGTAAATCAATGCTCTGCCTTCAAAGGATTCCTCTCCTCGTATCCTTTAGAGAAAATCCAGTCATCTCCCCCAACTCCCCCCACTCACCTGCCCTCACTTTCCCATCTGTTCCTCCTTGCTGTCATTGGATTCAGGGTCCATTAGGAGGTTTATTTTGCTTGCCAACAGCCTGCAGGCCTAAGAATACAGCTTACTCTTTCCTTTGGCTGAGTTGAAAGAACATCGCCATCTGATTTCCTGAGGGACTTGATCCCGTTTTCTCTAACTTTTTCCTGTCCTTTCCCTGTCTCTCCCTCTGTCTTCACTTCCCTCTCCCCTCCCCTTCTGCACTCTGCACAGAATCCCACGAAGCTTAGTCGGAGCAGAAAGGCCGTGGTGGTGGTGGCAGCAGAGGGAGAGCAGTGCTACGGATGACCCTGCAACGAACAGGGCAGTGGGAGGTAGTGCGTGTCATGTTGAGGAGGCTGGAGCCATGTAACGATGGGCACTGAATCCTGCCCTGGGCACTCCGTAAAACCCAGTGCAGTAGGGCACTCCATAAAACCTGCCCTGCTGTAGTTGGATTCCATGCCAGGAGGATTAAGCGAGTTTTGTTAAGACCCTTAAAGACTTGAGGACATGGGGAGGGGGAAGGGTAAGCTGGGACAAAGTGAGAGAGTGGCATGGACATATATACACTACCAAACGTAAAATAGATAGCTAGTGGGAAGCAGCCGCATAACACAGGGAAATCAGCTCGGTGCTTTGTGACCTAGAGGGGTGAGATAGGGAGGGTGGGAGGGAGACGCAAGAGGGAGGAGATATGGGGATTTATGGATACATATAGCTGATTCACTTTGTTATAAAGCAGAAACTAACACACCATTGTAAAGCAATTATACTCCAATAAAGATGTAAAAAAAAAAAAAGCAGTGAGTGGCAGCAGTTTACTGGGGCTGTAGGAGATTTGTTGGAGGAAAGTGAGGCTAGGCTGCCTGCCCTCATTGGAGGGAGAAGAGAGCTATATCCAGATCTGCATTAAGGCCTGGACTGTGGAGGGACTTGGAAGCCAGGATGCCAGGGTGTGATGGGATTCACTGACCAGCATTTCAGTACCAGAGTGAAGCAGGCTTATAGCAGACTCCAGCGAGTCTACAAAACAACCTTTTTGGTTTTTCTTCTGTTCGACATGTGTTTACTTGTTTTTCTCCAAGGAGCTCAAAGTGCTTTCTCTACCTTACTTGATATTCAATTGATCTGCTGTTTTACTCCACCTCTTGAGCTGAGGATGGGTGTGGCAGATGCCAGGCATTCTGAAATCAGGGTCAAAGAACCCATATTTAGTCCCTGTTAATTCATCTCTCATCCAGGTCAGTCCTATAATATGTCCTCTTAGAGGAGTAGACACGATTTGCCGCCTCAGTTTATTGACGGGCAAAACCACCAATGGGCAAAAGGACAGAGCTCCTCCCTAGTAGAGGCCCCTTCCATGGCACTGGGAGAGAGCCTAGTAACATAGTCCTATGATTACACATTTTGGATAACAATTTGTTTTTAACTGCAATTGGTTAAGATTACTGTACTCTCTTTCAACGTCAAGTCCCACGTGGTCTCACTTCCCCATGTGTTAGGAGAAGTCAGAATGTCCTTGGGCATTTTGGAATCCAGCTAAGGAGAAGCTGAAGTGAGACATATAGATCGGATTTGTTAATAGAGGTCACTGTCACTTCCATGCATATCTAAGTTATTGCCAGCTGCCCCAGTGTAGGAATGGCTTCCGGGAATACTTTTGCCACCTGCTGCGCCACCAAATCATTTTCCAAAGTTGTAGGAAGCCTGGTTATATCAGGATATCATGATAGGAAGATGTGCTATAATGCCTGCTACTGGATGGATGTGGTTAGCAGTGGAGAAAGAAGATCTGAAATGTATAGAGTCATAAGATTGCCTACAGAAAATTCTTAAATCTTATGGGTCACATATGAAAGAAACTTGACAGGAGTTTTCCCAGATTTGTCAACAATCCTAAAAATGTACATGTCATTGCTAATTACAAGTTTTGAAGCTGAAAGAAACTTCTCTAAATTATCAATAATAAAAAACAAATGCTCATCAATTATGTAGGGGAACGACTAAATTATGTTTCTCTTCTCTTTATAGAAGCTGTTATAAGTGCCGTATGAGGAGGTGATCATGCATTTAATAATGTACAGGAAAAGAAACAGTGGAGAGATTTGTCAGGCAGTTAATAAAAGTACTAGGTTATTTTTAAAGATTAAAAAAATTTGGTGTTTGTTATATGTGTCAGCTTTTTAAAATATGTGATTTATTTTCTCATTGTAAACAAGTATTCACTTTTACCCTTAACTTTGAATTTGTCACCTTGTATTCTTTTCTAAAAGAGCAATTCCTAAATTGTATAAGCTTCAGGCTGTAAATCCTGAATCTGCCCCTGGGCGTTTGACTTGCCTTTGGGAATCCAGGTTCCTGGTAGCTCTCCTGCTTTTCTCCTGTCTGCCAGACTATTAAATCCGGTGATTAAGCTACAGGCAGATCCAGTGAGTGAACCCTCCCAATCACTTGTTAAACTTGCATGAATAGAACTAACATCCCCTGGACTATCTTGCCTTTCTTAAGACTATTTTTATCTTCAGGGTTACAGCCTGTGAGATTTAATGGAAAGATCCCTGGGATCATCTGATTGTAGTTGAAAGTTGGACATGATCTAATTATGTGAATTTGGTCAAGCCAGCCTATCTTTTTGGAGCTCAATTTCCTCATATCTCATCTGAGCATAACTGCGATGGCTCACTCTCTGTTACAGGGTTATGGTGGATAACCATTGGGATTAAAGGAGAGGTGAAAGTTGTCTGAAAAGTACAGAGTACTTTGCAAACAAGAGGGATTATGTTTTATTTATAAAGCCAAAGCAACCATCTTTCAAACCTGAGACTAGGTACTTGCACTCATTTTCCAAGTGAGTCAGTATTTTCTACATTTGTCTTTTTGACAGTCACAACCACTTTGTGTTTTATAGGTCTGGTGCACAAAGCCATGGCACTTTGACTGTAGCACATGCTATGGGGCAAGCAACCATATCTCTTAGATGTCAGAGGTTATTAGAGGATTTGGTGTATAAGAGGGTGCTTAATTCAATCCACATTCTCAGGAGCTGCTCCTCTGAGGTGAGTTCCTCCTCTGTGCACTGAATCCTCTAACACTTCTAATTGACTTGAAAGTATCTTGTCTCTCCTTAGAAACGTCACCTAGCCCTTTCCAGGTGCATTTCCAGACAATCAGGATCAATACATCGCTTGGGTTAAGCACATGAGATAGCGATTGACAGTGCAAATGAGCTTAGGCTTTGACCCTCAGCATCAGTTCTGATATTAGGAGCTGCTAAGACCCATTCATATCTATGAACAGAGATCAATGACTTAGAAAGACTATGTCTTGAGAACAGGCGTAGCCTAGAGTAGAGTTTATCACAGCTGGCCTCTGGGTTCAAGCTGGTCAGAGGGCTCAGGATTCAAAGTCAATTTCAATTAAATAGTTACTTTCTGGGTCCTGTTTTGTTCCAGACATTGTGTTGTGCATGAGATATAAGGCAGATCAAACTTGCCCCTTCCCATAATGAACTTACAGTATAGTAGGGGGTTAAGATACATACGCAACATACTCATGTCTTTGGTATTAGGGCTATAACAGCAGAAGAAAAAAGACTTCCAGGATCCAAGGAGGGAGAGTTAATATCCTATCTATTTGGCCTTCATTTTTCTTTATTTGAACAATGGGACAAGCCCGAGTAAAAATACTTAGGTTGAGGAACTGCAAAGTTAACCATTTCACCAACTTAGCCCAGAAATGACTCTTCATTTCTCCTCTTTAATGATCAAGCACTTCTTTCCCATAATGTATTAATCACTGTACTGGATCCTGTTTCGATTAAAGAGTATTCACTCTCTGACTTCAAGAAGAACATGGTCTGATACTATGATCTTTCATTCATGAAGACAGTACTGTAGGCTCTCAGGAGTAGGATGTGTGCTGTATTGGGGAGCATTTGTGTTCATCCAGTGGCCACTTCCCCACTCATTTCTTGGTGGCCACTTACTCTTGGTTGCAGGACAGTGAAACAGTTCTAAGAGGTATGTCTGTGGACACGGACCACCACGGCCTGGCCCAGATGGGAACTGAACACACAACCTTGGCTTCATTTGCTGTGGCTCAGCCATCTGTCAAACCATGGTCTCCTGTAGTGCCCTGCCATTCCTGGGGCTTTTGTCCTTACAAGTTGAGGGGCAGCAGAATGTATAAGCACAGATAAGATGTAGAGGGGAGAATCGTGCACTTGGAGTTCAAAGACCTGGATTCTCATCCCATCTCAGCCTGTTTCCTGCCCTCCCTTGACTCTGCCTATACACTTTCAACCAGGTTGGTTGCAGGTCTGAGGCTGAGCTCTCTTGGGATGCACTCGAGTTCTGGTGAACCAGGGACAGGGGGCCTCCCTAGCAGTTCTTTGCTTGTTCCCAGGACTGAGCCTCCTCTATTCTTCTTCCTGTTTGGCTCTGCTCCCTCAGCTCTGATTCTTGTGAGTCTCCCCTTAGATGCCTGCTTATTTGGCCCTCTGGCAGCTCCGGAAGCTCTCCTCATTATTATTTGTGTACACATTGTGCCCTGCTAGGAGCCTGGTTTCCCCGATGCCTGGATTTCCTGTGAGTTTATGGTCTAAGGCGATTCTTCCCATGTGAAGCATGGAAGGTGGGACATTCTGAGATAGAAAATTCTGAAATTCATTGAGACCAAGGGGCATTAGACTAGGTACTAGTTAAATGGAGTGGAAAGCCCTTAGCATGTTCTTTCAAATAGTATACTCTAAATAAATCCTATTATTATTACTGGTAGTAGTAATGCTATTATTGTTTTGTCATTATTATCATTACTTAACACTTATTATCCTGTCTTCACTCTGAAAGAGAAAGGGACCTAGAGCAGTGCTCCTTGAATTTTAACCTGAATACAGACCTCCTGAGTGTATTGTTAAAATGAAGATTTTTATTCAGAAGGTCCAAATAAATAACCAGTCCTCAGATAATGCTCGTGTTCCTGGTCCATGGACCACAGTAGCAAAGGTCTTGGGGACCTAGAACAGGGCAGAGGACTGAAGGTAGGGTCTGAAGGGAAGAGAATAAGATTGATGATGTTTGGTCTCTGAGCACCTCTGAAGTCAGGAACACAGACTGGGGACAGGCCTGCTGGAGGCTTTGTAATTCCCCACGTTTATAATTTTTGCAATTATGGTTAAATGATTGCTTTCTTGTGGAGATAGCAGAAAACTTATTGAAATGAAAAGGACGCAAAGCTTGTTTTTGAATCATAACACGAGAGGAGTCAAGAAGAGACTACCTTCTACCTAGCAGTCAGTGCTAGAGAAGAGAACCCTTTGTCTTGCCTTGGGTGGGTCATGGCAGGTCTTGAGAGGACCTGAATCTTTAGGTCTTTGGAAAGAGAAAGCAGAAGGTTGTGGGAGGTCTAGGACCAAGCAGTGATCCTCTACATGACACATTTTGTGTGATCTGTTCAGTCCCTTTGGACTCCTGCTTTCCCCAATTTAGTAGATTATAAACTTGTCAGAGAAGATGGGCTCCAAGCAGAAAGAATTCCTGTTTCCTATTAGTACCTGCACAACAGTTCTAGAAGTAGGTGCTGCTTTATTCCAAGACCCTTTTCACCCGCTAACATACTTCGTGTTTTGCTTATTAATTTTGTTCACTGTCTCCCCCAACAAGACTGCAGTCTTCATTCAACTTTGCTCATTGTTTCCCGGCCCCTAGAATAACACCTCACACATAGTAGTTGCTCAATATGCATTTGCCAAACAAGTGAGTGGATGGATAAGAAAATCAGAAATTAGTAAGGTTAAGTGATTTGCCTTAGGTTACCTGGATGGTAAATGCTGTAGTCAAAACCCGAATTCTGTGCATCTGTCTCTAAAGCTCTTCCTCACTCTGTGGTGCATGGTCCCTGTCATTTTGGCTGTACCCTAAGCCCATTGCTGTAGGCTTAGGTAGTACATGCTACTGCTCAGTTGAGTCCTTGGCTGCTGAGGCCAAAGTGCCGTGGATGCCACCTGGGTATTTGAGCATTAGTTATCAATGATCTCTGGGAGGTCACAGTAGAGCTGACTGATGAGCCAGCCCCAAGGCGTCCCAGGTTATATGCACTCCAGGATAAGTCATGGGGAGATGTTTCTAGAGATCACACACCCTGATATGCCTGAGTCAGCAGGCCAGCTCAGGGTGAAGTTTTCTATCCAAGGTCCATGTCTATTTCTTTATGAGGGTTGTCACCTACTGAGCCCTAGCAGAGGATTTGTCTATTTATTGTTCTTTTTGGTTCCCAAGGAAAACCTTCTAAGGTACATGTTTGAGTTGGAGAAGCTGGGATCTCCAGGGGAAGCAGTCAGGCAAGCCTCGCAAGCTGCAGACTCCATGGCCAGAAGGGTGTCCTGCTTTCCCTATTAGAGCAGTGGGTGCCGACAGCGGTCCTTCTGCTGACTAATATGCACTACTTTAAAATACCATCAGAGACTCAGGATGGCAGCTTTGGCATATCAGTGGAAAGCAAAATCAACTGGTTTCCTAAGGCTAAGTTCTTAAGTCATAATTAGTATCTCTGAGTCTCCTAACATAAAGATAAGATGCACACCCAAAGCTAGGTGACCTTTATTGAGTGAGGCAGTCACATCCTGCCATGCCACAACCTTGGACCAAGCGTACAAAAGATTGACACTAATTGATCCCCACCCAACCTCATTGGTATAAAAGTGCAAGTGATTACACCTGCCATTTAACACATCCCCAAATGTCCTTGAACATAACCAGGCCCAATAGGCATGAAGCCAGAAATGAGATCCAAATTTATTTCCATCAATTTCCAATTGATGGAAATAAAATGTGCTTCCTTTCCTGAGATGGTTGTTGTCAGGAAAGGACAGAAGAAAGTGGTATTATTTCATGCCAGCAAACTGAAACTTTCCAGTTCTGGTTAGTTTAAATAGCTTGTTCTGAGATGGAAGCCATGATTCCTGCAGAGTCAACATCAGAGGATTACCTCGACTTTCATCATGTAATCAAGACAGGACCTCTTCTAATTGGTTCATTATGTATCTACAGTGGCCCCAAATGAAGTGCTCAATTTTTAATGGCTTCATCCAATGAAAACTAAGATCTGTTGTTCCTACTATGTCACTTAAAAGCGTTTCAAATTATCCTTGTGAGAAATTTTTGTGTCTAACTGGCTTCGTGAATTTAGAGGAGCGACTTCCAAATTCCTGTAACCCAGTCTAAAATAGAGTTTCCTTTGGCTTCATGTATTGATGAAGGGAATAATTTTCATTAGCCTTCTATAATGTATTATAAATATGGAAACAAGAGCGAGCAAAACAAATTCTTTCAAATTTAGGGTGATCGGCGGCTCATACCTTACCTTCAGCTCATGGGTTCATTTTGCAACGAAGAGGTGAGGAATTTTCCTCTTGAGGTGCATACATCACACATCACAACAATCTCCAAACCCAAATGAGGGCCCAGCTCCATCAGAAATAATGAATGTCCAAGCTGTTTCAGACCATAATTTATTTCTGTTCCCAGAGTTCATCATATGATCTGTCACAACTGCTCATTTTCTGAAAATAACTTCTCTAGATGTCCATGGGTTTCTAGCTCTCATCACACAGAAGAGTAAAAAATAAGTCACATCACCTTACATATTTTATCCCAGTGTCCCAAATCTCTCCAGGTCTCCACAAACAAAGCAGAATGCAAAATGTAAAATACAATTGTTCATCAGTGCGTGGGCATGTCTCCAAGTGCATAATAGAAAATGTGAACAAAGGAGAAAATTGTGGGCTTGGAACTTTTAGCCAGTGGCTCTGGTTTTACCCTTGCCTCCCTCTAAACTAAATGGGCTTCTGGCTACAGATCGATTCTCCTTGTTTCTAATGTGAAACCCTCGTTGTAGATGGTCTAATGCAATTTGCTCTGAAATCAAACTGGTATCCTGTCTCAGTTGTCTAAAGAAATACCACAAGAGGAAACAAACAGAGCAAGAGTCATGTTTCAGGCCAGAAACAGGAAGTAGACTTTGGACTTTGCAAGAAAAGCATGTCCAAACCATCTCCATATATGTTTGTTTGCTTTAGAGTTACCAGTGTTTGTGGTCAGTACCAAAGTTATAGGAAAGAGAGATAAGGCCAGGAATCCGGGGTTATCATGGCTTGAGTCAGAATGATTACATCTTTGCTTGCAGTTACTCTCAGATAAATACTATGTTAGGAAAAGCTAGAGGGGGAAAATTACAGTGAAAAGTTCACCACAGGTATCATCAGACTCAATAAAGCAAATCCCACGGAAGAAACCAGTCTAATGTTCCTCTTATGTTTTGAGGAATTAAATCAAATACAACCAGGAAATACCAGGGAAATAACTATAATCATTATCTGGAAATTTGTTCAGCAAGGAGGAATCACTCACCTGGGTCCTGCCTGTACAATTTCTCTTCCCATTTCAAGCCAGTTATATATCAATATTATAACTAAAGAGTGATCATTGACTTTTTTGACTGCCTCCCCCCCATCCTTCTACTATCACTCCATTCTTCCACTGCACCTCTCCATAAGCTGGAGAATTTACTTATCTCCTATATTCATAACTCTGTCTTAGACTTACTATCATCCCCAAACAGCTCCCTGTTTTGTTATTATAAGTACCCATATCTCTCTCATATTTGACTATACGGTTGGCCCTTGAACAATGGGGTTTGCATCAGGGACTCCAACGCTTTGCAGAGTAAAATCCACATATAACTTTGGTCCTCTTATCTGTGCTTCTGTATCTGTGGATTCAACCAATTAACTGCAGATGGTGCAGTGCTGTAGGACATATTTACTGAAAAAAAATCTGTGTATAAGTGGACCTGCACAGTTCAAAGCCGTGTTGTTCAAGAGTCAACTATATCATAGTTATCTCTGCAACCCTGTGCCCAGCACACTGCTGATCGTATAGCAGGGCTTCATGTAAATTTATTGAATGAAAAGATTTGGAACTAAGAGGAAAATCCCATTTTCTAATATTTTGTGGAAATGTATGTATGTAATCTCTGAGCTATCGTTAATAAATGGAAATCTATAGGATAATTATTGTCTGTGTGTTATACATAGGGCTCTTGGTTTGTTGGTTTGTTCTTGATTATAAGCTTGTTGCATTTAGACACAGTTTTTAAAATATTTTCTGTACAGTGCTAGGAACATGTGAATTAAAATGGAATTAAACTTAATTAAAAACAACCTTCCATCTAAAAAAGCCAAACTCATAGAAACAGAGAGTAGAATGCCAGGGACTGGGAGTTGGGAAAATGGGGAGATTTTGGTCAAAAGATACAAACTTCCAGTTATAGGATGAGTAAGTTCGGGAGATCTAATGTATAGCATGGTGATGATAGTTAACAACACTGTATTATATACTCAGAAGTTGCTAAAAGAATAGATCTGAAATGTTCTCATTGAACACACACATACACACACACACACACACACACACACACCCCTACATAATTATGTGAGGTGGTGGAGGTGTTAACTAACATGACTGTGGTAATCATTTCACAATATATAGGACAGCAAATCATCACACTGTACACTTAAACGTATACAGTGTTACATGTCAATTATATCTCAATAAAGCTGGAAAAAAAGGAAAGAAAAATTTTCTATCTGAAAGTAAAGTTTCTTTTCTCTCTGAGTTGCATTGTCTCTTTTGAAGGTGTTTGGAATACTCTCTTGCATCCTGGAATGGGCCATTTGCTAAATAATGCCCTTTGCTGAAAAATCCTAACTTTTCCTTTGAAAAGTATTGCATTTCCGTTGTGTCAGGTGCTTCTATAAAATTCTAAAAGTTCTGAAAACATACCAGATTGGCCATGTCTTTACTTATAAGTGTCAGTAAGTGAGAAACGGTAAAAATTATTTGAATAATTGATGTGCACAACCAGTTGAGGCAAAGGGATTTGTCTTGTACCCAATTATCTACCAGTTTTCCCTAGTTCTTTTCTTTTTGCATGAAGCCCTGTCCTTGGTTGTCTAGAGGTGTTAAGGTCCTGGGCTCAGGAAGACCTTGCATCTTCTTCAGTGAAGGTCAGTGGCTTTTTTCATCATTTCTGTCTCTTAAATCTCCTCAGGTCTCTTTTCTTTTTCTTCTTTTACTTCAGGTGCCCTAGAAGAAATGAAACAAACTCTTCCATCTTCCCTCTCTTTGACAGAGTGGACCTGTTGTCTCCTGCGGCATATCTCTGAAATTAAGGGGTTATAAATGTAACTCTTAAGTGGCAGCTGCTGTGTTTTTATGATGGGTGGCAAATTAATTTCTTATCTGCTGGTGTTGGACTATTCTTTTCCCCACATGCCAGGTCTCAGAAAGCACCTATAATTCTCCAGACTGCCATGCTGCTAAGTTACCTTTGCCTTTTCCTTTCTTCCTTTATTTCTTTGTCTTTTTTCCTGACTTTGTGGTTGACCTTGAATAGAATACTTTCTTGAACATCCCAGGGCTCATCATACAGGTTGCCATTGCTCATTGGATGACTTGACATCCCTAGTTCTTATTCCATTAGTTCTGCTCCTCTCTCATCCCTAATATATAAAATATTATTCTGTGTTTCTCTTGAAATGACGAGGTAGATCATGTGTTAAGAATGGGTACTGACACATATGATTAGCTTTTGGGAGTTTGCTTGTTGTTATATATAGTACTGGTCCTCCTCCCTGCTCTGTGGCTGTGGGAGACTTTTGAACTTTACATCCTTGGTCTGCAAGTGTTTCTGTCCAGCCTCAGGAAGCTGTAGATGGCAATAGTAGTGGTACAAGGAGGTATATGGGTAGAGACAAGAGGCAATAAAGCCATACAAGGTGTTATTCTTCCCATAGGATTATCCAAGGCAATTTAACCAAATTATTTTATTGACTTTTATGTCCTTTAGGGTGTATCCAGATCTCCTTCCCCTCTTTTTTGCCTAAAAAGATTATAATAATAACTAATATTGGATGATGCTTTGCAGTTTTCAGAGCAAGTCCAGAGATTCTACCTCATATGATTTTTAAAACAGCTCTGTAAGGTAGGCAAGGCTGGTAATATTTATTATCACTGGGTGCATACTTCCTTCATCCTGCTTTTGCTTTCTGTATTTATACTTAACATCAAAATCAGGTGAACTTTGAGCTAGCTTTGTCATTCTGCCTCACAGGTAGGAAAACTGACGCCCAGGGAGGTGAAGCGACTTGGCTAAAGTCCATGGATGAAAGTTAAATAATTCAGGTCTCCAGCCCATGTTGTCTTCATACTTAAAAAAATAGGTTTTTAAATTTTGAAATAAATGTGGATTCACATGAACTTGTAAGAAATAATACAGAGAGATCTATATTAACCTTTATTCAGTTTTCCTCAATGGTAGCATCTTCCAAAACTATAGTACAATATCACAACCTGGATAATGACAGTGATTCAGTCAAGACACAGAACATTTCCATCACCACAAGGATCCTACTACCTTCTGTCCCTGCCCTCTCTTTAACTTCTGATAACCATTAATTTGTTCTCCATTTTTATAATTTTGTCACTTCATGAATGTTATATGACAAAGTCATACAGTACGCAAACTTTTGGGATTGGTTTTTTCACTCAGCATACTTCTCTGAAGATTCCTTCAGGTTGATGCCTGTATCAGTAGTTATTTTCCTTTTTATTGTTGAGTAGCTTTGCATGATACACTGTACCGCCACAGTTCGTTTAACCATTCTCCCACTGAAAGACAGCCCAGTTGTGTATAGTTTGGGATATCACAAATAAAGCTGCTGTAAACATTCGTGTAGGGTTTTGTTGTGTGAACATCCGTTTTCATTTCTCTGGGATAAATGCCCAGGAGTGCAGTTTCTGGGCTGTATGGTAGTTGCATGTTTAGTTTTTTAAGGAAGTGCCAAACTGTCTTCCAGAGTGGGGGTACCCTCTTACATTCCCATCAGCAATGCATGAGTGATCCAGTTTTTCCACAACTTTGCCGCCTTTGGTGTTGTCATTATTTTTTGATTGTAGTCATTCTAATAGGTATGTAATGATCTCATTGTGATTTTAATGTGCATTTCTCTAATGACTAAAAATGTTGAACATCTTTTCACTTGCTTATGTGCCATCTGTATATCTGCTTTAACAAAATGTCTCCTTATGACTTTTGTCTATTACTTAATTGCATTCTTTTTTATGTGCATTTACTTACTTAACTTTATTTATTTATTTAATTGAGTTACGAGTATTCTACATACTGGTTCTTCATTGGATGTATGGTTTGCACATAGTTTCTCTCAGTCTGTAGCTTGCCAATCATCCTCTTAACAAGATCTTTTTCAGACCACAATTTTTAAAGTTTGATGAAGTTCAATTTAGCAGTTTTTCCTTATATATATTGTGTTTTTTGATGTCAAGTCTAAGAACTCTTTGTCTAACCCCTAGATTCTGAAGATGTTCCATTGTTGTTTTCCAAAAACTTAATAGTTATAGAAGGGGTAAGACCTAGATCAATGTTCTTTTTCTTTCTTTATTTTTATTATGCCAATGGCTGTGCAATTGATCCAATACCATTTGTTGAAAGCCTTTCTTTCCTTCATTGAATTATTTTTGCACAGTTGTCAAAAATCAGTTGGGCATATTTACGTGAGTCTATCTATCTATTCTATTTCATTGATCTATCTATTCTGTGTCATTGATCTGTCAATTTCTCCACCAATATCACACAGTCTTGATTACTGTTGTTCTACAGTAAGACTTAGAATCAAGTAGAATGATTCCTCCCACTTGATTCTTATTCAAAATGGTTTTTAGCTATTCTAGTCAATTCACTTTTCCATATAAATTTTATTGTATTCTTGTCTATATCTACAAAATATTTTTGAAGATTTTATAGAAAATGCATTAAACTTGTTTATCAATTTGGGAAAAATTCACATCTTTACTATATTGAGTCTTACAATCCATGAACATGGTGTATCTCTCCATTTGTTTAGATCTTCACTGATTTCTTTTATCAACATTTTGAAGTTTTTAGCATACAAATTTTTTTTATATTTTGTTAGTTTTTTTGAGTTATTATAAATGGTATTGTTTTTAATTTTGGTGTCTACATGTTCATTGCTAGAGCATAGAAATATAATTTATTTTGTTTATCTGTATCTTCCAGCCTTGATGAACTCACTTATTAGTTCTATGAGTTAAAACTTTTTTTTGTATATTCCTTGGGAGTTTCTGTGAACACAGTCACAACACTGAAAAATTAGACAGTTTAATTTCTTCCTTCCAACAAGTATATGTTTAACTTCTTTTCTTGCCTTATTGCACTGGCCAGAAGTACTCAAAATATGCTGAATAATAGTGATGAGAGTCAAAATGTGTAGGACATAGTTAAAGCACTGCTGAGAGGGAAATTTATAGCAGTAAATGCATACATGAGAAGAGTCTCAAATCAATCATCTGAACTCCTCAGGGATGCAGAAAAAAAGAGCACTAAAAACTCAAAGCAAAAAAGAAAGGAAATAATTAAGACAAAAGCAGAAATCAGTGAAATAAAAACCAGAAAAACAGAGAAAATGAAGGAAACAAAAAGCTTTTTGAGAATGTTAATAACTGACACATCTCTAGCAATATTGACAAAGGAAAAAACCATACAAGACACAAATTTCCAATATCAAGGAATTATTCTAAACAGTATCTTCTAGAAAACATAAGAAGAGGAAACACTTTCCAATTCATTTTATAAAGCTATTATTACCTTGATACCAAAACTAGACAGTACAAAAGGAAAACTACAAATTTCCTTTATGCAAATATCCTTAACAAAATATTAGCAAATAGAATTTAGCAATATACATAAAAATAATACACTATGACCAAATGGAAATTATTCCAGGGATGCAAGGCTGATTCAATATTAAAATATCAATCAATGTAATACCATATTTTTGCTTACACTGTCCTTTATTCCTTCCTGATGTTTCAAGACTCCTTTCTTATTTCTTTTTTGTTTAGAGAACTTCTTTAGCTATTGCTTTTAGGATAGATGTTCTGGTGACAAATCTTTAGTTTTCCTTCATCTGAAAATGCCGTGATTTTTCCTTTATTTCTGCAGGATATTTTCACTGAACATAGGTTGCTGGATTAACAACTCCATTTTTTCAGCACTTGAAAAATATTGTGCCACTTCCTTCTTGCCTCCATGATGTTTGAAAAAGTATATGCTGTCATCCAAAAGGTTTTTCTGCCTATAGGCAAGTGTCATTTTTCTCTGGCTGCTCTCAAGATTATTTCTTAGTCTTTAATTTTCAGAATATGACTCTGACATGTCTTGGTGTAGATTTCTTTAGGTTTATTCTTTGGGGGATTTACTCAGATTCTTTTTTATTGTGGTGAAATATATGTAACATAAAGTTTGCCATTTTAACCATTTTTAAGTATACAACTCAGTGGCATTAATTATACTCACAGTGTTGTACAACCATAATTATGACATATTTCCAAAACTTTTTATCACCCCAAACATAAACTCTGAATTCACTAAGCAATAACTCCTCCTTTTCTCTTCCAGCCTCTGTAGCCTCTAATCTAGTTTTGGTTACTATGAATTTGTCTACTCTAGATATTTCATGTAAGTGGACTCATATAATATTTGTCCTTCTATGTCTGGTTTAGTTCACTTATCACAATGTTTTCAAGGCTCATCCATGTTTCAGAAAGTATCAGAACTTCATTTTGGGAGGCTGAATAATATTTTATTGTATGACCATTCCACATTTTGTTTCTCTGTTCATCTGTTGACGGACACTTGAATTATAAATAATGCTGCTGTGAACATTGGTGTACACACATCAGCTTGTGTCCCTGCTGTCAGTTCTTTTGGGTATATACCCAGAAGTGGAATTTCTGGGTCATATGGTAATTCTATGTTTAACTTTTTGAAGAGCCACCAAACTGTTTTCCACAATGAGTGCACCATTTTACATTCACATAGACAGTGTATGAGGGTTCCAATTTCTCCATCTCCTCACCAACACTTATTTTTCATTTTATTTTTATTATAGCCATCATAGTAGGTATGAAATAGTATATCATGGCGGTTTTGATTTGTGTTTCCCTAAAAACTAATTATGTTGAGCATCTTTTCATGTGCTTATTAGCCATTTGTATATCTTCTTTGAAGAAATGTCTATTCAAATACTTTGTCCATTTAGAAAATTAGGTTGAGGGACTTCCCTGGTGGTCCAGTGGTTGAGACTTCGCTTTCCAATGCAGGGGTTGAGGGTTTGATCCCTGATCGGGGAGCTAAGATCCCACACGCCTTGTGGCCAAAAAACCAAAAAACCATAAAACAGTAGCAGTATTGCAACAAATTCAATAAAGGCTTTAAAAAAAAATTAGGTCGATTATCTTTTTGTTGTTGAGTTGTAGGAATTCTTTGTATATTCTGGATAGTAAACTCTTATCACATATATGATTTGCCAGTATTTTCTCCCATTATGTAGAAGGGTTCTTTCTTAAAGATTTTAATAGGGTTTATTTTTAGAGCAGATTTTGACTCATAGAAAAATTGAGGAGGTCCAGAAGTTTTCAATACCTGCTGTCCCTGCATATGCGTAACCTCCTTCATTATCAGCATCTCTCACCTGATTGGTTCATTTGTTACAATTGATAAACCTACTTTGACACATAGCCCACAGTTTACATTAAGGTTCACTTATGGTGTTGTACATTCTGTGGGTTTGAACAAATGTATAATGAAACATATCCACCTTTATAGTAGCATACAGAGGAGTTTCACTGCCCTAAAAATCCTCCGTGCTATAGCTGTTCACCCCTGTCTTCCTCCAGTCGCTCACAACCATTGATCTTTTTACTGCCTCCATAGTTTTGTCTTTTCTAGAATGTCATATAGTTGGAATTATACAGTATGTAACCTTTTTAGATTGGCTTCTTTCATTTACTAATATGCATTTCCTCTGTGTCTTTTTTTAAATTGAAGTATAGTTGATTTACAAAGTTGTGTTAGTTTCTGGTGTACAGAAAAGTGATTCAGTTATATATACATATATATGTATACACACACATATATATACACATATTCATATTATTTTTCAAATTCTTTTCCATTATAGATTACTACAAGATATTGAATACAGTTCCCTGTGCTGTAGTAGGTCCTTGTTTACCTATTTTATATATATAGTAGTGTGTATCTGTTAATACCATACTTCTAATTTATTGTTCTCTCCCGGCCTTTCCCCTTTGGTAGCCATAAGTTTGTTTTCTATATCTGTAAGTCTTTTTCTATTTTGTAAATAAGTTCATCTGTATCATTTTTTTAAGATTCCATATATAAGTGGTATCATATTGTATTTGTCTTTTCTGCCTGCCTTACTTCACTTAGTATGATAATCTCTAGGTCCATCCATGAGGATTCCCTTTTCTCCACACCCTTTCTAGCATTTATTATCTGTAGACTTTTTAATGATGGCCATTCTGACCAGAGTGAGCTGACACCTTATTGTAGTTTTGATTTGCATTTCTCTAATAGTTACTGTTATTGGGCATCTTTTCATGTGCCTTCTGGCCATCTGTATGTCTTCTTTTGAAAAATGTCTATTCAGATCCTCTTCCCATTTTTTTTTGATTGGGCTGTTTGTTTTTTTGATATTGAGTTGCATGAGCTGTTTGTATATTTTGGAAATTAATCCCTTGTCAGTCACATGGTTTGCAAATATTTTCTCCCATTCTGTAGGTTGTCTTTTTGTTCTGCTTATGGTTTCCTTTGCTGGAGAAAAGACAGTATCTTCAATTAGTAGTGCTGGGAAAACTGGACAGCCACATGTAGAATAATGAAATTAGAACATTCTCTAACACCATATACACAAATAAACTCAAAATGGGTTAAAGACCTAAATGTACGACCAGATACTATAAAACTCTTAGAGGAAAACTTAGGCAGAACACTCTTTGACATAAATTGCAGCAATATCTCTTTGAATCTACCACCTAGGGTAATGAAAATAAAAATCAAAATAAACAAATGGGTATTAATTAAACTTAAAATCTTTTGCACAGCAAAATGGGAGAAAAGATTTGCAAAGGAGAAAATATTTGCAAAATGAAAGAAAAGGGAACCCTTCTACACTGTTGGTGGGAATGTATATTGGTACAGCCACTGTGGAGAACATTATGGAGGTTACTTAAAAAACCAAAATAGAGCTACCACATGACCCAGCAATCCCACTCCTAGGCATATATCTGGAAAAAAAACATAATTCAAAAAGATACATTCACCCAGAGTTCATTGCCATACTACTTACAGTAGCTAAGACATGGAAGCAACCTAAATGTCCATTGAAAGATGAGTGGATAAAGAAGATGTGTTACATTTATACAATGGAATATTACTCAGCCATAAAAAATGAAATAATGCCATTTGCAGCAACATGGATGGACATAGAGATTATCATACTAAGTGAAGTAAGTCAGACAAAGACAAATATCATATGATATCACTTATATGTGGAATCTAAAAAAATAATACAAATGAACTTATTTACAAAACAGAAACGGACTCACAGACTTAGAAATCAAACTTATAGTTACCAAAGGGGAAAGGTGAGGGGAAGAGATAAATTAGGAGGTTGGGATTAACATATACACACTACTATATATAAAATAGATAATCAACAAGGACTTACTGTATGGCACAGGGAACTCTACTCAATACTCTGTAATAACCTATATGAGAAAAGAATCTGAAAAGGAATACACATATGAATATGTATAACTGAATCACTCTACTGTACACCTGAAACTAACACAACATTGTAAATCAACTATACTCCAACATAAAATAAATTTTTTAAAAAAAATGAGTTAACACCTATCCTTCTGAAACCATTCCCAAAAAAGTTCAGAGGAAGGAACACTTCCAAACTCATTGTATTAAGCCACCATCACCCTGATACCAAAACCAAAGATAGCACACACATACACACACAAATCACAGGCCAATATCACTGATGAATGTAGATGTAAGAATCATCAACAGAATACCAGCAACTGAATACAATGATACATTAAGATGATCATACACCATGATCAAGTGGGATTTATCCCAGAGATGCAAGGATTTTTCAATATCTGCAAATAAATCAATGTGATACACCACATTAACACATTGAAGAATAAAAACAATATGATCATCTCAATAGATGCATAAAAATCTTTTAATAATATTCAACATATATTTATGATAAAAACTCTCCAGAAAGAGGGCATAGAGGGAACATACCTCAGCATAATGAGGGCCATATATGACAAACCCACAGCTAACACCATCTCAATGGTGAAAAGCTGAAAGCATTCCCTGTAAGATGAAGAATAAGACAAGGATGTCTGCTCTCACACCTTTTATTCAACATAGTTTTAGAAGTCTCAGCTGCAGAAATCAGAGAAGAAAAAGAAATAAAAGCATTCCTAATTGCAAAGGAAGAAGTAAAACTGTCATGGTTTGCAGATGACATGATATGTCCAGGTCTTTTTATGGCTTGATAGCTAATGTATTTTTCACACCGAATAATATTCTGTTGTTTGGATGCACCATAGTTTGTTTATCCATTCACCTACTGAAGGACATCTTGGTTGCTTCCAAGTTTTAGCAGTTACAAATAATGCTGCTATAGACATCTGTGTGTAGGTTTTTGTGTGCACATAAGTTTTCAACTCCTTTGGGTAAATACCAAGAGCATGATTGCTGGATTGTCTGTAAGAGGATGTATAATTTTTTAAGAAAACTTCATGTATAATTTTTTAAGAAACAGTGTCTTCCAAAGTGGCTGCACCATTTTGCGTTCTCATCAGCCATGAATGAGTGTTGCTCCTGTTGCTCTGCATCCTCACCAGCATTTAGTGTTGTCAGTGTTCTTGATTTTGGCCATCCTAATTGATGTGTATTGTTGTCTAATTTTTCTTTTAATTTTCATTTTGTTGATGACATGTGGAGCATCTTTTCATGTACTTATTTCCCATCGTTGTGTCTTCTTTGGTGAGGTGTCTGTTAAGGTTCTTATTGTCCAATTTTTAGAGTTCTTTGTATATTTTACATAACAGTCCTTTATCTGATGTGTCTTTTGAGAATATGTTTTTCCCAGTCTGTGGCTTGTCTTTTCATTCTCTTGATAGTGCTTTTGCAGAGCAGACATTTTAAATTTTAATAAAGTCAAGTTCATCATTTCTTTCTTTCATGGCTCATGCCTTTGATAGTTTATCTAAAGAGTCATCACCAAACCTAGGTCATCTATATCTTCTCCTATGTTATCTTCTAAAAGTTTTATAGTTTTTCTTTTTACATTTAGGTCTGTGATCCATTTTGAGTATAATTTTTGTGAATGATGTAAGGTCTGTGTCTAGATTCAGTTTTTTAATATGGATGTCCAGTCATTTTAGCACCATTTGTTGAAAAAGCTATCTTTTCTCCATTGTATGGGTTTGAACCTTTGTCAAAAATCGGTTGAATATACAGTTGTCCTTTGAACAGCATAGTTTTAAACTGTGGGAGTCCACTTCTACTACAGTACTACACAATCGTTGGTTGTTTGAATGCAGATGGGGAACTACAGATATGGAGGACTGCCTTTGGGACTTGAGCATCTGTGGATTTTGGTACACTCAGTGGTCCTGGAACCAGTCCCTCTCAGATACCAAGGGATGACTGTATTTGTGTGAATCTATTTCTGGGCTCTCTGTTCTTTTCTGTTTTTTAACATCTTTATTGGAGTATAATTGCTTTATAATGTTGTGTTAGTTTCTGCTATACAGCAACATGAATCAGCCACATGTATACATATATCCCCATTTTCCCTCCCTCTTGAGCCTCCCTCCCACCCTCCCTATCCCACCTCTCTAGGTCGTCAGAAAGCATTGAGCTGATCTCCCTGTGCTATGCAGCAGCTTCCCCCTAGCTATCTATTTTACATTTGGTAGTGTATATATATATCAATGCTACTCTCTCACTTCGTCCCAGCTTCCCCTTCCCCCTCTGTGCCCTCAAGCCCGTTCTCTACCTCTGCATCTTTATTCCTGCCCTGCCACTAGGTTCATCAGTACCATATATCTGAGATTCCATATATATGCATTAGCATACAGTATTTTTCTCTTTACTTACTTTCTCTTGACTTACTTCACTCTGTAGGACAGACTCTAGGTGCATCCACCTCACTACAAATAACTCAATTTCGTTCCTTTTTATGGTACAGTAATATTCCATTGTATATATGTCTATTCTTTTTTAAAAATTTTTATTTATTTTTGGCTGCATTGGGTCTTCGTTGCTGCATGTGAGCTTTCTCTGGTTGTGGTGAGTGGGGGCTACTCTTCATTGTGGTGCACAGGCTTCTCATTGCAGTGGCTTCTCTCATTGCGGAGCGTGGGCTCTAGGTCTGTGGGCATCAGTAGTTGTGGCACGTGGGCTCAGTAGTTGTGGCTCGTGGGCTGTAGAGCACAGGCTCAGTAGTTCTGGTGCACGGGCTTAGTTGCTCCATGGCATGTGGGATCTTCCGGGACCAGGGCTTGAACTCGTGTCCCCTGCATTGGCAGGCGGATTCTTAACCACTGCACCACCAGGGAAGTCCCTATGTCTATTCTTTTTATTTATCTGTTCTTTCACCAGTGCCACACTGTCTTGATTACTATAGACTTTTAGTAAGTTTTGAAGTGGAGTAGTGTCAGTCCTCCAACTTTGTTCTTGTTTTACAATATTTTCTTGCTGTTTTGGGTCTTTTGCCTCTCCATATGAACTTTAGAACAGGTTTGTCAAATCCACAAAATAACTTACTGGAATTTTGATTTAGATTGTTTTGATTTGGATCGAGTGGGAAGAACTGGTGTCTTGACAATATTGAGTCTTCTTATCCATGGACATTTATCTAGTTCTTAATTTCTTTCATCAGAGTTTTGTAGATTTTCTCATACAGATCTTGTGTATATATTTGTTACATTTATACCTAAATATTTCATTTTTAGGAGTGCTAAAGTAATTATTGTGTTTTAAATTTCAAATTTCACTTGTTCATTGCTGAGGTATAGGAGTGCACTTTTGTATACTAACCTTGTTATTCTGTAACCTTGTTATAATCACTTATTAGTTCCAGGAATTTTTTTGTTGATCATTCCAGATTTTCTACATAGATGATCATGTCACCTGCAAACAAAGACAGTTTTATTGCTTACATCCCAATCTGTATGCTTTTTATTTCTTTTTCTTATTTTATTGCATTATCTAGGACTTCGTGTATAATGTTAAAAAGCAATGGTAAAAGGGGACAGGCTTGCCTTGTTTCTGATCTTAGTGGGAATGCTTCGAGCTTCTCACAATTGATTATAATGTTATCTGCAATTTTTTTTGTAGATTTTTAAAATCAAGTTGAGGAAGTTCCTCTCTTAGCTTACTGAGAGTTTTTATCATGAATTGGTGTTGAATTTTGTCAAGTGCTTTTTGTTGGCACATGTTGAAGTGATCTTTTGATTTCTCCTCTATAGTTTTTTGATGTGATGGAGTACAGTAATTGATTTTCAAATGCTGAACCATCTTTGTATACCTGGGATAAAACTCAATTACTTGTGATGTACAGCTTTTTTTGCTACATTGTTGGATTCAATTTGCTAATATTTAATTGAGAACTTTTACACCTGTGTTCATGAGAGATATTGTTGTGTAGTTTTCTTGAAATTTCTTTGTCTGGTTTGAGTATTATGATAATGCTGGCCTCATAAAATGAGTTAGGAAGTATTCCTTCTGTGGTCTATCTTGGCAAATATTCATAAATGTTTAAAAAGACTGTGTATTTGGCTATTCTTGGGTGAAATGGTCTTTAGATATTCATCATATTCAATTGAGTATTGGTGCTATTGAGTTCAACAATGTCCTTACTGAATTTCTGCCTGCTGGATCTGTCCACTTTTGAAAGCTGTGTTGAAATCTCCAGCTATAATAATTAATCTATTTCTCCTTGCTGTTCTATTGGTTTTTGCCTCATGTATTTTGATGCTCTATCTTTAGGTCCATACACATTAAGGATTGTTACGTCTTCTTGGTGAATTGATCCCTTTATCATTATGTAATGCCCCTCTTTATCCTTGGTAACTTCCTTTGCTCTGAAATCTGCTCTGTGTGATACTAATGTAGGTACTCTTATGTCTCCATCCATTTACTTTTAATCTGTATGTGTCTTTATATCTAAAGTGCATTTCTTGTAGACAACATATAGTGGGTCCTATCTCTGATAATTTGTGTCTTTTAATTGATACATCTAGACCATTGACATTGACTTTTGATATAGTTGGGGTAATATCTGCCATATTTTTTGCTATTCCTACTTTTTGCCCTCGTTCTTTGTTCCTATTTTTGTCTTCCACTCTTTTTCTGCCTTTTGTGATTTTAATTGTGCATTTTATATGATTCCATTCTCTTCCCTTTATAGCATATTAGTTATACTTTTTTCTTTCTTTTTTGTTTCAGTGGTTGCCCTAGAGATTGTAATATATATTTACAACTAATCCAAGTCCACTTTCAAATAACACTGTACCATTTCACAGTTAGTACTTAATAATAACAAAATAATCCGAGTTTCCTCCTTCTCATTTCTTCTGTCATTCATTTAACTTACACATAAGCATACATGTCTCTCTTTTTCTCTCTCTTTATACATAATATTTTATGTGTATTTATATATACACAATTTGTTATTTATGTTTGTTATATATATTATATATAAAGCATACATAATCAAATACATTGATGCTATTATTTTGAAAAAAACTGTTATCTGTTACAATGATTAAGAAGCAAAGCTTTTATTATCTTCACTTATTCCTTTTATGCTCTTCCTTTCTTTATGTAGATACAAGTTTCTGACCTTTATCACTTTCCTTCTCTCTAAAAACTCCTTTTAACATTTCTTGCAAGAAAGTCTTTATTTCTCCTTCACTTGTGAAACATAATTTCTCAGGGTACAGAATTCTAGATTGGTGTTTATTTTTCCTCTCAACTATTTAAATATTTTACTTCACTCTCTTCTTTCTTGTATAGTTCCTGAGGAGAAGTCAAATGAATTAAAAGATTCTCCTCCTCGATAGGTTAGGTGTTTTTAATCCACTGGCTTCTTTCAGGATTTTCTTCTTCTTTTTGATATTCTGTCATTTGAAAATTTAATGCTTAGGTAAAGTGTTTTTGGTATTTATCCTACTTGGTGTTCTGTTAGCTTCCTGGATCTGTGGTTGTTGTCTGACATAAATTTGAGAAAACTCTCAGTCACTATTGTTTCAAATATTTTTTCTTTCCTTTCTCTTTTCTCCTTCTGATATTCCCATTACATATATGTTACACCTTTGGTAGTTGTCCCACAGTTCTTGGATATTCTTTCCTGCTTTATTCAGTTTGCTTTTTAGTTTTGAAGGATTCTATTGAGATATTCTCAAACTCAGAATTTCTTTTCTCAGCTGTGTCCAATCTACTAATAAGTCCATTGAATGTATTCTTCATTTCTGTTACAGTGCTTTTAGTGTCTAGCATCTATTTTTGGTTCTTTCTTAGAATGTCCATCTCTCTGTTTACATTGGTCATCTGTTCTTACATGCTGTCTGCTTTATCTGTTAGAGCCCTTAGCATATTAATCATTGTTTTTTAAATTTCCTGACCTGATCATTCCAATGTTTGTCTTTTTTTTTTTGCGGTATGCGGGCCTCTCACTGTTGTGGCCTCTCCCATTGCGGAACACAGGCTCCGGACGCGCAGGCTCAGCGGCCATGGCTCATGAGCCCAGCCATTCCGCAGCATGTGGGATCTTCCCGGACCGGGGCACGAACCCGCGTCCCCTGCATCGGCAGGCGGACTCTCAACCACTGCGCCACCAGGGCAGCCCTTCTGTCATATTTAATTAAGGTTCTGATGATTGCTCTGTCTCTTAAAAACTGTGCTTTTTTTTTTTTGCCTTTTAGTATGTCTTGTATTTTTTTCTTGATAGCCAGGCATGATGTACTGGGTAAATGAGGATGCTGTAAATAGGCTTTTAGTAATAGGGTGTTGGGGGAGGAAAAGCATTCTGTAGTCCTGTGATTAGATCTCAGCCTTTTAGGAGTTTTAGTTCCTCTGGACTGAGAACTTCAAATGTATTCCTCAGCCTTCCCCCAGCCCCCACTGCCCTTAGGTGGGACCTAGTAGTTAGAACGTGCTGGAGGTGGATACTTCCCTTCTCTCATGAAGAAGATTAGAGGGGAATGGTGTTGAGTATTTCCTCTCCTCCATGTGGAAGGTTAGAGCTGGCTGCTTTTTAAATATTCCCCTTCCACCAGATCAGTTAGGCTCTGATAAAACCCCAATAGGTTAGGCTCTTGTTAAATAATTTCTCCTGAGAGCAGGCCTTGTCAAGTAGAACAGAATGCTCCGCCATTTTCCAAAATGGTTCCTTTCCACTTCACTCTTCTGGAAGCTTGAGGAGTTTTGTCTCTTATATTCACTGTGAGAACCAAGTTGACCTCCTGGAGGTAAAACTCATAAATATGTGGGGTCCCCCTATGAATGTGTTCCCCTGGTGTTTTTAACTCCCAGAGTTGTGCACACTAAGCCTCCAGCAGTTGTCAATTACAGTTCAGGTTTTCCTACCTGAGCATTGGTCCTTTTGGAGGTTTAAGCTCTTGGATAATTGCTCAGGTAAGTTGTAATTCCCTGATTCCACCTGTCAATTTCTGCAAGTTTTGAGGGCAGTGGTTTGTCCCGTCACCTCATTTCTCTTATGGATCTAAGAAGACTTGTTGATTTTCCAGTTTGTTAAGGTTTTTTTACTTGTTGGGATGTGTTGACAACTTAAAAGCTTATGCTGGACCAGAAACCAGAAGTCAAAGGTTTTTCTTTTTTTTTTTTTTTTAACATTCTTGATAATATTCTTTGTTGCAGAAGTTTTAAAATTTTGATGCAGACCAGTTTATCTATTTTTTCTTTTGTTTCTTATGCTTTGTGTGTCATAAATAATAATCCATTGCCAAATTCAAGATCATTAATATTTATGTCTCTGTTTTCTTCTAAGAGTTTTATGGTATTGCTTCTTAAATTTAGGTTGTCTATCCGTTTTGAGTCAATTTTTGTATGAAGTGAGAGGTAGGGGATCAAACTTCATTGTTTGGCATGTGAAAATCCAGTTGCCCTAGCATCATTTGTTGAAGACACTGTTTCCTCATTAAATGGTTTTGGCACCCTTGTCAAAAATCAATTGGCCTTAGATATATGGCTTTAGTTCTGGACCCAGTTGGTCTATATAGCTATCCTTATGCAAGTACCACTCTGTTTATTTAGTGTAGGTTTGTATTAATTTTGAAATCAAGAAGTGTGAGTACTCTCTGTTTTTCAAGATTGGCTACTCAACCTCTTTTGTAATTCCATATGAATTTGAAGATAGACTTTTTGATTTCTGCAAAAAAAAAAAGCCATTGGAACTTCGAGAGCAATTCTGTTGAATTTGTGGATTACTCTGGGTAGTATTGACATCTTAACAATACTAAATATTCCAGTTCACAAATAGATATAGCCTGTCTTTTTATTTATTTAAGTTCTTTTAAAATTTCTTTCAGCAACGTTCTGCAATTTTTAAGGTACAAGTCTTTTATTTCCCTGCTTAAATTTATTTGTAGGTATTTTATTCTTTTGGATGCTATTGTAATGGAATTATTGTCTTAATTTCCTCTTTGGATTGTTTATTGCTGGTCTGTAACAGCACAACTAAATTTTGTGTGTTGATCTTGTAACCTGCAATTTTGTTGAGTTCATTTTATTAACTCTAGTAGCTTTCTTGTGGATTCTTAGGGATTTTTTTATATATAATATTATATTATCTGCAAATACAGTTTTACTTCTTCCTTTACAATTTGGATGCCTCTTACTTCTTTTTCTTGCCTAATTGCTTTTGCTAGAACTTCTAGTACAATGTAAAATAGCAGAGGTGAAAGTGGACATCCTTGTCTTCATCCTGATCTTAGAAGGAAATCTTTTAGTTTTTTACTATTGAGTATGATGTTAGTTGCAGGTTTTTCATGAAGCCCTTAATCATGTTGTGTAAGTTCCTTTCCTTCCCTAGTTTTCTGAGCATTTTTATCATGAGACAGTGCTGGATTTTGTCAAATGCTTTTCCTTCAACAATTGAGGTGATTATCTGTTTTGTTTTCTTTCAGTTGTATTAATGTGGTGTATTACATTGATTGATTTTCTTATGTTGAGCCACCCTTGCATTCCCATAATAAATCACACTTGTGACTTAGCTAAGTCATGTCACACTATTAGTTTTTTGAATGGGCAGGTTTACGTTCTTTGCCTAATTTGTAAAGTTTTTAGCTAGTCTTTCCCTGAATATTTTTTCAGTCCTACTCTTTTTCTCATCTCCTGAGACTCCAATCACATGGATACTTTATATATATGGCCCCAAAGGTCCCTAAGTCTCTGTTCTTTTTCTTTCAGTCTATTTTCTCTCTCATCAGAATATGTAATTTCTATTGTTCTATGTTCCAGTTCACTGATTCTTTCCTCTGCCTCATTCATTCTGCTGTTGAATTTTTTAATTTGGTTATTGTATTTTTCAGTTCTAAAATTTTCAGTTGGTTCTTCTTTATATCTTCTGTTTATTTGCTATTTATTACTATTCTTTGTACGGATTTTATATTTTTTCATTTGTTTCAAGCATGTTTGTATTTGATAATTGAAGCATTTTTATGATGGCTGGTTTAAAATATTTGTCAGATGATTCTAACATTTCTGTCATGTTAATAGTGGTATGAATTATCTTTTTTCATTCAGTTCAGTATCTTCTGTTTCTTGATATGATGGTGATTTTTGACTTAAACCTGGGCCTTTTGGGTGTTATGTTATGGGACTCTAGATTTTATTTAAACTCTTGGGTTTAATTATTTTCCTATGAAACTGCTCTGGAATGGAATGGCGGGTCACCAACTCATTACTTCCATATGGGGGTAGAAGTTCAGGTGCCCCCCTAAACCACCACTGACAGTTGAGGGGAAGGCTCTTTGTTAATTCTAGGCAGGGGTAGGTATTCCGGCTTCTATCTATACCTCTTTGGTTGTGAGGACTAGAAGTTTATCATTACTGCTCCTCACGTGGTGTCTACTACACAGTGGGGGTCACCTTGTTACCACTGGGCAGTGGTACAAGTCCTTATTCTCCAATAGACCTACACCAGTGGTGAAGTGGAGGCTTGCCTTGGTAGTACTGGGTGGAGGTGGAAGCCCAGACTCCTCACAATGTCTCTGATGATACTGTGGACAGGGGTGAGAAGAACTCATTACCATCCAACAGGGATGGAAGTTTCAGCTCCTTACTCATCCTTCTTTGACATCAGCACGTTGGGTGGGTTAGGGCACCTCATTATAACCTCGTCTAGGCTTTTCCACTTGGCCTTTGCTGGCATGGGTATAGTTTTACCTGTTGTGTTTGGCATATGGTGTTTATTGTCTAAAAGGTTTGTATCTTTGTGGGCTTCCCCTTTCTTGGTCCTTTGTTTAGAGAGAGTTGACTTTTGTCTATATTCATTGGCACTTCCAGGTTGCCAGCTTCTTCAGTTCCAAGTCTGAGATATATGAGGCAAAAAGAAAGGCCATGAAATCAGTAGTACATCATTCCTTGGGTCACCTAGTCCCTAGCCCATCTGACTTCTTCGTCTTAACCTTTCAGAGTCTTCTTATGTTTATTTAAATATAATTCCTAGAGTTTTTAGTTTTACTTAGTAGGTGGAATAGGATAAAGTACATGTTTTCTATCTTATCAGAACTCTACATGTAATTTTAACAGAACTTAAACTTCCCATATACTTTAAAGTATGAACCTCATTTACTCCTTTTCTAGATTAGTAGCTCCTTATTAAAAATCTGGCTCAGTGTTTTTAAAACAATGGGCTGTGACCCATTAGAGTCATAAAATCCATTTTAAAGGTCATGACTAGCATTAAAAAGTGAAATATAATAGAGTGGAAATCAAGTACATAGTAATGGCAAGAATTGTTGCATAACATTTTTGATTGTGTGTGTGTGTGTGTGTGTGTGTGTGTGTACGCATGTGCATGTATGTTTGAATACTGAGGTGCAAAGTTAAATGTATTTTTTAAACTGTGGATTACAGTCAACAGAGTTTGAAAGATGTTCACTTATGTGGCAAAGAATCATGAGAGGGAGAGAAGAGAAGAGGCACTTAAGCTGACTTAGATGAAGCCTCCTGCCACCCACAAGCATTAGCTGAGTTAGGGGATTGTATGTCAGCTAGGTTCAGATTGTACTAAAGGCTCATGTTTGCTACTTAAAAATGCTTTTTTCCCCAGAAGCATTTGCCTGTAGGTTGAAAGGGGGAGACCCCAATGTCACTATTGGCTCTAAACCTGAGATGTTCCTTCCAGCCCCTGAGCTTGGCAGCAAGTAGGTTCTTATAAGGAATGTTTGGAGGAGACTCCTTTGTATTCCAGACACAGATTCCTCCAGGAAAGTTCTCTTAGGAATAAAAGGTAAATTAGTGCCATCCTCATCTCAGCCCCTAATGCATCTGTGAGTTAAAAACAAGGTTTTACTCCATAGCTTTTGTGCTCTGTTGGCACTGAGTGAGGAAGAGGCAGTAGAGAGTGACAGGAAACCAGAACTCTTGTGGGGAATCCACAGGACTGTTCCTTGGTGGAGAGGGTAAAAATAAAATTTCAAAACAAAATAGTAGCAAGTTGAACTGTAGGACCTGTATTACCAAAGGCTAAGCACCGGAGGTAGAAAATAAATCAGGTAAATCTTAAATGGCCAGAACACCTTAAATTGCCATGGAGTTCTCCATATTACTTCACCCTAGAAGACTCCATGTAAATTATTAATTCATGTGATCTCATGCTAGATAAATTGTGTATGCCCTGAAGATTCTAATAATGAATCCTGATTGCCTATTTTGGGCCGGGCTCAGTGCTAGGCACATTTACATGGGTACTGCATTGTCTCCTTAGAATAACTCTGTGGATAAGTATTATTAGCCCTAATTCACAGATGAGGGTGAAGAGGCTCATAGAAGTTAAGTGATTTGCCCAAAATTATAGAGTTTGCAAGTGGCAGAGTTAGGATTTAGACCCAGGTAAACTGAGTCCAGGTTCAGCATGCCTCCCACTCTACTACAATTGCTTTTGTGAAATGAGGCCATGAGAGGCCATGAGAGGCCATGCAACTAACCTCTATGAAAATTAAGAGGCCCAAATATATTTTTAAAGGTCTGCAGGCTGCACTGTTGCTATTTAGGCCCATGAAAAGATTTCATGATATAGAACTCTTTCTGCAACCTTACTGTTTAAAGGTATCTTGTACTCTAAAACAAATTTTACTGGTTAAAAAGAGATCACTGTGAAATCTACCAAAGCATAAAACAAAATGTGAAATATGACAGGAGGCATAAGCTGTTTCATCTAACACTGAATGGTGCATTTTCAGAAACAGCTATAAATTAAATAAAGGAGAACACACTTGAAACTGTTTAAGCCTTTAACAAATATTTGGGATAGTGATGTTGTTAGAGGAACTTACTGCCAGTGATAAAAGAAGCAGTAGAGAGAAATTCTGGTTAATAAATCCTGTCATTATATCAGTGGAGTAGAAAATACTTTCAGTACTTTCAACAAGAGGTTCATGATGCAGGAGACATTCCAGTGACCGTCTCTTCAGTATCTGCTCTAGGTGGCATGGTCTAAATCCAAACATCAGCTGTAGCTACCATTTCTGTTCTTCTCCTCCAATATTAAGCAACCAAAGAAAATCCAAACAGACACCTCAACAAACCCTATCCCAGCATCAGAAAAACAAAGTGGTTCCTGAGCAGATTAATAGGGATAGTATTGGGGGAAAGAGCAGACTGAGCAGTACAGGTAGAAACCTTAATAGTTGACTCTATCCTGACTCTGAGTGGCTATAAAGGATTCTTTGGGGACAGGATTTTATAAGGCAACACAATTGCCTGAATCAGCTACATTGGCTCTCTTAGCTGAGTTGGAAAGTTCTGGAAAGAAAAATTTCTGAATGTCTAAATAAGGTGCTTTATTCACTGTGCAGAGGTTTAATTAAGAAAGAAAAAAAATTCATATGTCGTAGCTTTATGTAGGAAAAATGTCTTTTTAAAAAAATCACTCCAGTGACACCTGGATCATTACAGCAAAGAAGAATTTAGAATCTAATTACCTACAGGGTGTTTACATATGTTATCACAGGAGCTGAGAGAGCAAATTAAGAGACCTAGGGACTTCTTATTTAACCTGCAGTCAGTCTTCTCTTTGCAGTTCTCAGATGTAAATACAATATCATTAAAGAGATGACCCAATTTACATAGATGTATTCCGAAAAACCAGATGTGCTGTGTGAAAACCAAATGGTTGTGGAGCAAATTATGTTTTATATCATAAGAGAACTTGTTATTTAAGCACCTGTGATGTTTGCTAGGACTTAAGGGATTGACATTTATAGGCCAAATGGTTACCTCTGCTAAAATGGTGTGTCTGTGCTGTAGTCAGGATCATGTTATGCTGTGCTGTGGGGGGAAAAAATAGGTGTCAGTGACTTAATACAATGAAGATTTTTAAATTTTATTTTATGTTTTTATACAGCAGGTTCTTATTACTTACCTACTTTATGTGTATTAGTGTATATATGTCAATCCCTATCTCCCAATTCATTCTCCCTTCCCCTCCCACTTTCCCCCCTTGGTGTCCATGTTTGTTCTCTATGTTTGTGTCTCTATTTCTGCCTTGCAAACCTGTTCATCTGTACCATTTTTCTAGATTCCACATACATGCATTACTATACTATATTTATTTTTCTCTTCCTAACTTACTTCACTCTGTACGACAGTCTCTAGGTCCATCCACATCTCTACAAATGACCTAATTTCATTCCTTTTATGGCTGAGTAATATTGAGCCATAGCATATTGGTTTCCATATGTTTCTTCTCTATATCTGTGTCTCTATTACTGCCTTGCAAACCAGTTCACCTGTACCATTTTTCTAGATTCTACATATATAAATTACTATACGATATTTATTTTTCTCTTCCTGACTTACTTCACTCTATATGACAGTCTCTAAGTCCACCCACGTCTCTACAAATGACCGAACTTCATTCTTTTTTATGGCTGAGTAATATTCCATTCTATATATATGTACCACATCTTCTTTATCCATTCGTCTGTCAGTGGGCATTTAGGTTGCTTCCATGACCTGGCTATTGTAAATAGTGCTGCATTGAACATTGGGGTGCATGTGTCTTTTTGAATTATGGATTTCTCAGGGTACATGCCCAGTAGTGGGATTGCTGGGTCGTATGGTAGTTCTATTTTTAGTTTTTTAAGGAACTTCCATGCTGTTCTCCATAGTGGCTGTATCAATTTACATTCCCACCAACAGTGCAAGAGGGTTCCCTTTTCTCCACACCCTCTCCAGCATTTTTTGTTAGTAGATTTTTTTTTTTTTTTAAAGAAGATGTTGGTGGGGGGGTTCCCCTGGTGGTGCAGTGGTTGAGAGTCCGCCTGCCGATGCAGGGGACACGGGTTCGTGCCCCGGTCTGGGAAGATCCCACATGCCATGGAGTGACTACACCCATGAGCCATGGCCACTGAGCCTGCGCGTCCGGAGCCTGTGCTCCGCAACGGGAGAGGCCACAACAGTGAGAGGCACGCGTACCGCAAAAAAAAAAAAAAAAGAAGAAGAAGATGTTGGGGGTAGGAGTTTATTAATTAATATATTTATTTTTGCTGTGTTGGGTCTTCATTGCTGTGCGAGGGCTTTCTCTAGTTGTGGGAAGCAGGGGCCACACTTCATCGCGGTGCACGGGCCTCTCACTATCACGGCCTCCCTTGCTTCAGAGCACAAGCTCCAAACGCGCAGGCTCAGTAGTTGTGGCTCACGGGCCTAGTTGCTCCATGGCATGTGGGATCCTCCCAGACCATGGCTCGAACCCGTGTCCGCTGCATTAGCAGGAAGATTCTCAACCACTGCGCCACCAGGGAAGCCCTGTTTGTAGATTTTTTGATGATGGCCATTCTGACAGTTGAGAGATGATACCTCACTGAAGATTTGATTTGCATATCTCTAATGATTAATGATGTTGAGCATTCTTTCATGTGTTTGTTGGCAATCTGTATATCTTCTTTGGAGAAATGTCTCCTTAGGTCTTCTGCTCATTTTTGGATTGGGTTGTTTGTTTTTTTGATATTGAGCTGCATGAGCTGCTTGTAAATTTTGGAAATTAATCCTTTGTCAGTTGCTTCGTTTGCAAATATTTTCTCCCATTCTGAGGGTTGTTTTTTTGTCTTGTTTATGGTTTCTTTGCTGCAAAAAGCTTTGAAGTTTCATTAGGTCCCATTTGTTTATTTTTGTTTTTCTTTCCATTTCTCTAGGAGGTAGGTCAAAAAGGATCTTGCTGTGATTTATGTCATAGAGTGTTCTGCCTATGTTTTCCTCTAAGAGTTTGATAGTGTCTGGCCTTATATTTAGGTCTTTAATCCATTTTACAGTTTATTTTTGTGTATGGTGTTAGGAAGTGTTCTAAGTTCATTCTTTTACATGTACCTGTCCAGTTTTCCCAGCACCAGTTACTGAAGAGGCTGTCTTTTCTCCACTGTATATTCTTGCCTCCTTTATCAAAGATAAGGTGACCATATATGTGTGGGGTTATCTCTGGGTTTCCTATCCTGTTCCATTGATCTATATTTCTGTTTTTTTTGCCAGTACCATACTGTCTTGATTACTGTAGCTTTGTAGAATAGTCTGAAGTCAGGGAGCCTGATTCCTCCCACTCCGTTTTTCTTTCTCAAGATTGCTTTGGCTATTCGGGGACTTTTGTGTTTCCATACAAATTGTGAAATTTTTTGTTCTAGTTCTGTGAAAAATGCCAGTGGTAGTTTCATAGGGATTGCATTGAATCTGTAGATTGCTTTGGGTAGTATAGTCATTTTCACAATGTTGATACTTCCAATCCAAGAACATGATATATCTGTCCATCTGTTTATATCATCTTTAATTTCTTTCATCAGTGTCTTATAATTTTCTGCATATGGTCTTGTCTCCTTAGGTAGGTTTATTCCTAGATATTTTATTCTTTTTACACCTGGGGTGCAGCCCACCCAGGACTCAACTACCTTCCTACACCTGGAGCTCCCCTGCTGGCAGGGAAAGCCGGGCTGGACCTGGACGGGAACTGAGAGATGGTGACGTTAGGGGAGGCTGGGATGGAAGAAGGGCCTGTCTCATCCTCAGCATCCCTTTGGGTTGTCCCGCCCACTCCCCTTCTCCATCCCATACCAGGCCCCACTGCCTACTCAGACGCTGTGCCTGGACTGCTAAGGTTCCGCGCCGCTGGGTACCGAGTACCCCGAGTTCACCTAAGCCTCACCAGCCGAAGACGGCGGCTCTCACTCCCGGAAATGGGTCCCGGCCCACCCCTAAGATGTGGGGGCGCCCCGGGGACGGAGATGCAGGGCCAAGCGCACCGGCGTTCCTGCGGCCCTCACTCCCACTACCGACCCGTCCCCAGAGCTAGCACACTGCCTCCTCTAGGAGGGGTGGCCGGTGCCCATCGCCATCCCCACCCTCGCTACCTCTTGTCTCTGCTCCTGTGGTCCCAGCTCTGGGAGAAATGCGGCGGCCAATGGACCCACGAAGCCAGCAGCGCGCCCCTCAAGCCCGCACCCTTCACAACTCCCCTCGGTTGGCAAACTGTTACATTAGCCACCAACCTCCCAGCGGCATCTAGCGAACCAGCCGGCCCCAGACGCGGCGTGCCAGGGAGTGTTTTCTTAATTTCACTTTCAAATTTATTCATCATTAGTGTATAGGAATGCAAGAGATTTCACGCAACAATTCTGTAACCCTCAACTTTACCAAATTCATTGATTACCTCTAGTAGTTTTCTTGCAGCATCTTTGGGATTCTCTATGTATAGTATCATGTCATCTGCAAACAGTGACACCTTTACTTCTTTTCCGATTTGGATTCCTTTTATTTCTTTTACTTCTCTGATTGCTGTGGCTAAAATTTCCAAAACTATGTTGAATAATAGTGGTGAGAGTGGGTAACCTTGTCTTGTTCCTGATCTTAGTAAAAATGGTTTTGGTTTTTCACCATTAAGGAAGATGTTGGCTGTGGGTTTGTCATATATGGCCTTTATTATGTTGAGGTAAGTTCTCTCTATGCCTACTTTCTGCAGGGTTTTTATCATAAATGGGTGTTGAATTGTGTCGAAAGCTTTCTTTGCATCTATTGAGATGATCATATGGTTTTTCTCCTTCAATTTGTTAATATGGTGTATCACGTTGATTGATTTGCGTATATTGAAGAATCCTTGCATTCCTGGAATAAACCCCACTTGATCATGGTGTATGATCCTTTCAATGTTGGATTCTGTTTGCTAGTATTTTGTTGTGGATTTTTGCATCTATGTTCATCAGTGATATTGGCCTGTAGTTTTCCTGTTTTGTGACATCTTTGTCTGGTTTTAGTATCCGGGTAATGGTGGCCATGGAGAATGAGTTTGGGAGTATTCCTCCCTCTGCTATGTTTTAGAAGAGTTTGAGAAAGACAGGTGTTAGCTCTTCTCTAAATGTTTGATAGAATATGCCTGTGAAGCCATCTGGTCCTGCGCTTTTGTTTGTTGGAAGATTTTTAATCACAGTTTCAATTTCAGTGCTTGTGACTGGTCTGTTCATATTTTCTGTTTCTTCCTGGTTCAGTCCCAGAAGGTTGTGCATTACTAACAGTTTGTCCATTTCTTTCAGGTTGTCCATTTTATTGGCATAGAGTTGCTTGTAGTAACCTCTCATGATCCTTTGTATTTCTGCAGTGTCAGTTGTAACTTCTCCTTTTTCATTTCTAATTGTATTCATTTGAGTCTTCTCCCTTTTTTTCTTGATGAATCTCATTAATGGCTTATCAATTTTGTTTATCTTCTCAAAGAACCAGATTTTAGTTTTATTGATCTTTGCGATCATTTCCTTCATTTCTTTTTCATTTATTTCTGAGCTGATATTTATGATATCTTTCCTTCTGCTAACGTTCGGGTTTTTTGTTCTTCTTTCTCTAATTGCATTAGGTGTAAGGTTAAGTTGTTTATTTGAGATGTTGCTTGTTTCTTAAAGTAGGATTGTAGTGCTGTAAACTTCCCTCTTAGAACTGCTTTTGCTGCATCTCATAGGTTTTGGGTCGTCATGTTTTCATTGTCACTTGTTTCTAGGTATGTTTTGACTTCCTCTTTCAGTGATCACTTAGTTATTAAGTAGTGTATTGTTTAGCCTCCATGTGTTTGTATTTTTTACAGATTTTTTCCTGTAATTGATATCTAGTCTCATAGCATTGTGTTTGGAAAACATACTTGATATGATTTCAATATTCTAAAATTAATCAAGGCTTGATTTGTGACCCAAGATATCATCTATCCTGGAGAATGTTCCATGTGCACTGGAGAAGATGTGTATTCTGTTGTTTTTGGATGGAATGTCCTATAAATATCAATTAAGTCCATCTTGTTTAATGTATCCTTTAAATCTTGTGTTTCTTTAATATTTTCATTTTGGATGATCTGTCCATTTGTGAAAGTGGGGTGTTAAGGTCCCCTACTATGATTGTGTTACTGTCAATTTCCCCTTTTATGACTATTAGCATTTGCCTTATGTATTGAGGTGCTCCTATGTTGGGTGCATAAATATTTACAATTGCTATATCTTCTTGGATTGATCCCTTGATGATTATGTAGTGTCCTTCTTTGTCTCTAGTAATAGTCTTTGTTTTAGTCTATTTTGTCTGATATAAGAATTGCTACTCCAGCTTTCTTTTGATTTCCATTTGCATGGAATATCTTTTTTCCATCCCCTCACTTTCAGTCTGTATGTGTCCCTATGTCTGAAGTGGGTCTCTTGTAGACAGCATATATATATGGGTCTTGTTTTTGTATCCATTCAGCCAGTCTGTGTCTTTTGGTTGGAGCATTTAATCCATTTACATTTAAGGTAATTATTGATATGTATGTTCCTATTACCATTTTCTTAATTGTTTTAGGTTTGTTATTGTGGGTCTTTTCCTCCTCTTGTGTTTCCTGCCTAGAGAAGATCCTTTAGCATTTGTTGTAAAGCTGCTTTGGTGGTGCTGAATTCTCTTAGCTTTTGCTTGTCTGTAAACTTTTTAATTTCCCCCTCAAATCTGAATGAAATCCTTCTGGGTAGAGTAAACGTGGCTGTAGGTTTTTCTCCCTCATCACTTCAAATATGTCCTGCCACTCGCTTCTGTCTTGCAGAGTTTCTGCTGAAAGATCAGCTGTTAACCTTATGGGGATTCCCTTGTGTGTTATTTGTTGTTTTTCCCTTGCTGCTTTTAATATTTGTCTTTGTATTTAATTTTTGATAGCTTGATTTATATGTGTCTTGGCATGTTTCTCTGTGGATTTATCCTGTATGGGACTCTCTGTGCTTCCTGGACTTGATTAACTATTTCCTTTCCCATATTAGGGAAGTTTTCAACTATAATCTCTTCAAATATTTTCTCAGTCCCTTTCTTTTTCTCTTCTTCTTCTGGGACCCCTATAATTCGAATGTTGGTGCATTTAATGTTGTCCCAGAGGTCTCTGAGACTGTCCTCAGTTCTTTTCATTCTTTTTCTTTATTCTGCTCTGCAGTAGTTATTTCCACTGTTTTATCTTCCAGGTCACTTATCCGTTCTTCTGCCTCAGTTATTCTGCTATTGATCCCTTCTAGAGTATTTTTCATTTCATTTATTGTGTTGTTCATTGTTGTTTGTTTCCTCTTTAGTTCTTCTAAGTCCTTGTTCAACATTTCTTGTATTTTCTCCATTCTCTTTCCAAGATTTTGGATCATCTTTTGTATCATTACTCTGAATTCTTTTTCAAGTAGACTGCCTATTTCCTCTTCATTTGTTAGGTCTGGTGGGTTTTTACCTTGCTCCCTCATCCGTTGTGTTTCTCAGTCTTCTCATTTTGCTTAACTTACTGTGTTTGGGGTCTCCTTTTCACAGGCTGCATGTTCGTAATTCCCGTTGTTTTTGATGTCTGCCTCCAGTGGCAAAGGTTGGTTCAGTGGGTTGTGTAGGCTTCCTGGTGGAGGGGACTAGTGCCTGTGTTCTGGTAGGTGAGGCTGGATCTTGTCTTTCTGATGGGCAGGTCCAAGTCTGGTGGTGTGTTTTGGGGTGTTTGTGTACTTAGTATGATTTTCGGTTGCCTCTCTGCTAATGGGTGGGGTTGTGTTCCTGTCTTGCTAATTGTTTGGCATAGGTTTTCCAGTGCTGTAGCTTGCTGGTCGTTGAGTGGAGCTTGGTCTTGGCGTTGTGATGGAGATCTCTGGGACAGCTTTCACTGTTTGACATTACGTGGAGCTGGGAGGTCCCTTGTGGGCCAGTCTCTTGAACTCAGCTCTCCCACCTCAGAGGCACAGCCCTGACGCCTGGCTGGAGCACCAAGAGCCTGTCATCCACACAGCTCAGAACAGAAGGGAGAAAAAAATCAAATGAAAGAAAGAAGATAAAATAAAATAAATTTATTAAAAAATAAAAATAATTATTGAGAAAAAAATTTTAAGTAAAAAAAAAGCAAACAAACCAAAAAACAAATCCACTAATGATAACAAGCGTTAAAACCTTTACAATAAAACCCAGACAGATCCCTAGGACAAATGGTAAAAGCAAAGCTATACAGACAAAGTCACACACAGAAACATACACATACACACTCACAAAAAGTGAAAAAGGGAAAAAAATATATATATCGTTGCACCCAAAGTCTACCTCCTCAATTTGGGATGATTCATTGTCTATTCAGGTATTCCACCGATGCAGGGTACATCAAGTTTATTGTGGAAAGTTAATTTGCTGCTCCTGAGGCTGCTGGGAGAGATTTCCCTTTCCCTTCTTTGTTCGCATATTTCCTGGGGTTCAGCTTTGGATTTGGCCCCTCCTCTGCATGTAGGTTACCTGAGGGCATCTATTCTTCGCTCAGACAGGAGGGGGTTAAAGGAGCCCTGATTCGGAGGCTCTGGCTCACTCAGGCCGGGGGGAGGGAGGGGTATGGAGAGTGGCGCGAGCTTGCGGCAGCAGAGCCTGGTGTGACATTGCAACAGCCTGAGGCACACCGTGTGTTCTCCTGGGAAAGTTGTCCCTGGATCACGGGACCCTGGCAGTGGCGGGCTGAACAGGCTCCCCAGAAGGGGGGTGTGGATAGTGACCTGTGCTCGCACACAGGCTTCTTGGTGGCAGCAGCCGGAGCCTTAGCGTCTCATGCCCGTCTCTGGCGTCCGCGCTGTTAGCCGCGGCTCGCGCCCGTCTCTGGAGCTCCTTTAAGCGGCGCTCTTAATCCCCTCTCCTCTCGCACCAGGAAACAAAGAGGGACAAAAAAGTCTCTTGCCTCTTTGGCAGGTCCAGACTTTTCCCTGGACTCCCTCCCGGCTAGCCGTGGCACACTAACGCCCTGCAGGCTGTGTTCACGCCGCCAACCGCAGTCCTCTTCTGGCGCTCCGACCGAAGCCCGCGCCTCAGCTCCCAGCCCCACCCGCTCTGGCGGGTGAGCAGAGAAGCCTCTGGGGCTGGTGAGTGCCGGTCCGCACCAAACCTCTATGCAGGAATCTCCCTGCTTTGCCCTCCGCACCCCTGTTGCTGTGCTCTCCTCCGCGGCTCCAAAGCTTCCCCCTCCGCCACCCTCAGTCTCCGCCCGCGAAGGGGCTTCCTAGTGTGTGGAAACCTTTTCTCCTTCACAGCTCCCTCCCACTGGTGCAGGTCCCGTCCCTATTCTTTTGTCTCTGTTTTTTCTTTTTTCTTTTGCCCTACCCAGGTATGTGGAGAGTTTCTTGCCTTTTGGGAGGTCTGGGGTCTTCTGCCAGCGTTCAGTAGGTGTTCTTTAGGAGTTGTTCCACATGTAGATGTATTTCTGATGTATCTGTGGGGAGGAAGGTGATCTCTGCATCTTACTCTTCTGCCATCTTGAAGTTCCCCCTTAAATTGCTTTAATTGCTTTAATTCCTCTCCTCCATCCTCACCTACATCCCCAGTTAAGCCTTCACCAGCATTACTCTTTTGAAACTGCACTTGTCAAGGTCACCCTTGATTTCCATGTTGCTAAATTCAGTGGCTATTCTCCATCTTCATCTTACTTAAATTCACAACAGCACTTGACACACAGGTGTTCTGTTATTCTCTGTGAAACTCTTTCTCTTCTTGGCTTCCAGGTTACCACACTTGCCTGGTTTTCTTCCTACCTTTTAAAATGCTTCTTCTCAGTTTTTTTTTTTTTTCTGGTTTCTCCTAACTTCACCATCTCCCAAATATTAGAGTACTCCAGTGCTCAGCTCTTGAACCCCCTTTTTTTTTCTATCTATAATCACTCTGTAGTTGATCTAGTCCAGATTCATAGCTTTAAATAGCGTCCCTCTGCTGATATCCCAATTCTTACCTCCAGTCCAGATGCCTTCCCTGATTCAGACCTATATATCTTACAGCCTACTGGGCATCACCACTTGGATGTCTAATCAGGCCTGAAAACTTAACATCTCCAAAGCTAAGCTCTGGATCTTTCTCCAGACTAGCTTCTCTTATGCTTTTTCCATTTCAGTTAGTGTAATTTCAGTCCTTAAACTGCTAGAATAAAAATACATTGACCTCAGCCTTAACTCTTCCATTTCTCTTACAACCTTTATGTGATCCATCAGAAAATCCTGACAAATTCTTATAAAATTTGACCATTTCTCATCTCTACCATCATGTCTCACCTGTGTCATTGCAGTAACTTCCTAATTGGTGTCTTGCTTCTGTCTTTGTCCCCCTTGCCTCCCTCAAATCTATATTATCACAGCAGCCAGAGGGACCCTACAAAAGTATAAATTAGATCATATCACTCTCTGCGTATTACTCTCATTGGAGTTCCATCTTATCAGACTAAAACCCAAAGTCCTCACACTCACCTACAGGGCTCTGTGGGACCTGGCTCCTGGTTATTTCTCTTCCCACCCCTAATCTTCCCACTTCAGCTACATTGCCTAAGTGCTGTCCTTGGACATACCAGGCAGTCTTCACTTCTCAGCCTTGATCTTGCTCTTTCCTCTGTCTGTCATGCTAGCTTCACATGGCTCACTTATTCACTTCCTTCATATTTTTACTCTAGTGCACCACCTCTATGAGAACTTTCCTCATCAATTTATCTGAAAATTGCAACCATTTCCCCTGATATTTTTGTACCTGTCTTCCTACCAAGATTTATTTTTCCCTTTAATACTGTCAATTTTCAACATACCTTATTTTTAAACTTATTTTAGCTTTTTATTTTATCTTCCGCATTAGAATATAAGCTCCCAGAAGGCAATATATTTGACTGATTTGATTAATGTTGTATCTCTTGTGGCTCAAACAATGCCTGACATATAGTAAATGTTCAAGAATCTTTTGTTGAATGAATCAGTGATAGGATAGAGTCCTAAAGTTAATTTTAAATTCTGCTGTTTAGAACACTGTAACATTTGCTCAACATCTAAGTTCTACAGTATGCAAGAAACTGGGCATTAGTTGCGTTATCATACAATGTTCCCTAGCTAGCTACTGCCAGTGAGACACACTTGGAAACAATTGATTACGCTACAACATTGTGAGGGCTCTAAAAGAGGAAATACATAATACAGTGGGGGAACTCAGAAGAAGGAGCAGTGATTTTGGAATTGGGGTTAATTCACAAAAGAAATGATATTTGCATTGAGTCTATAAGAATAAATGAAAGTATGCCACAGAGAGAAAAGGGGAGAAGTATTAATAGGCAGAAGGATTACCATATCAGATGACACAAGTATAAAATAATATGGTGTGGGGGCTTCCCTGGTGGCGCAGTGGTTGAGAGTCTGCCTGCCGATACAGGGAACATGGGTTCGTGCCCCGGTCTGGGAGGATCCCACATGCCGCAGAGCAGCTGGGCCCGTGAGCCATGGCCATTGGGCCTGCACATCCGGAACCTGTGCTCCGCAACCGGAGAGGCCACAGCAGTGAGAGGCCTGCGTACCACTATATATAGATACATATATATACATATATATGTATATATATGTATATTATGTGTATATATATGTATATACATATATATATAATACATACATATATACATATATATGTATATATATATATGGTGTGTTTGTGGAAATGAGAACAAGTTTTATGTGACAGGAATATTGGTGAGAAAGGCAGATGGGTCAAAGTAGTGAAAAATCCTATAAGCACAGTTAGGGAGCTGACATTTATTTTGTCAGTGCTAAGAAAATTTTCTGAGTTGAATGGAGCCCTGGAGACTGGTAAAGATTCAAAAGCTCATTTCTTCTCTGAGAAATTTTCTTAATGCTTTGTGGATTATAAATTGTGGTTTTCAAATGTTGTTTGGTTTCTAAGCAATTTCAGAATGGATTGGGCTACTTCAAAGTTCTGGTAGTTTCTCTCTCTCTCATTTATTTTCAAAATGTCTGACCTCTGGACATTGACATTGTAATTTACTGTTTTACCCAAACATTATATTTATGATATCCACATACCCCCTGAATAAATATTGCCAGGTTATATCTCTAGCCATAACCACTCAGTAAAGTCAAGCTTCATTTTTAAGAAGAGATTGGTGACCTGGAAGAAGGCACAGGAAGTTTGCTTATCAAAAATGCAGGTGCCAGAGTCCTGGGAAAAGAAATTATAGGGGAAAAGATGACAGAATCAAGATTCAAAATTATCTTGAGCCTGAATCCTGAATGCTCAGTCCATATTAAGAAAAAAATTAAATATAGAAAAGCTTAGTGTCCTGAATTTAGGTTCAAAAATGTAACTATGTAAATCAAATTTTGGGGAGGCTTGAGCTGGCAGCTGATATGAGGCTGAGTACCAGGTACTATTCTCAGGGCTTTGAGTGTGTTAAATCATTTAATCATCATAGCATCCCTCTGAAGTAAAGGCAGTTATTCTCCTCATTCTACAGGTGAGGAAACAGGCACTGAAACTTTCCCAACATCTCATATCCGTAGCATAGTAGAGCTGGGATTTGAACTGACATTGGTAACCACTATGCTACATGCCATGGCAACATTTCATATGAAAAACTGTGGGGTTTTTTGTTTGTTTGTTTTTATTGAGAATTTTAGGGCTTGAAGGAAAGTGAGAGATCAAGGTATCCATAGATTCCTAGGGTTTTCTGGACAAGGCTTTAATAGCAACCCTCAGAGAGCAATAGGGTAGGGTACTGAGTAGGCAGGGATGAAATGGGCAGAGTACAACCAGCACACTTCTATTGGTTCTGTTTCCTGTTGGAGATCCACATATGGTTTAATTTGAAGTAAGAGTTCATACAGCTGAAAAAAAAAAAGAATAGCTAAACAGTCTTGAGAAAGAACAGAGCTGGAGGAATCACACTCCCTGACTTCAGACTATACTACAGAGCTACAGTCATCAAAAGAGTATGGTACTGGCACAAAAATGACACATAGATCAATGGAACAGAAATAAACCCATGCACTTACGGTCAATTAATATTTGACAAAGGAGGCAAGAATATACAATGGAGGAAAGACTGTGCTGGGAAAACTGGACAGCTACATGTAAAAGAATGAAATTAGAACATTCTCTAAAACCGTATACAAAAATAAACTCAAAATGGATTAAAGACCTAAATGTAAGACCGGATACTATAAAACTCCTAGAGGAATATATATGCAGAACACTCTTTGACATAAATCATAGCAATATAATTTTGGATCCATCTCCTAAAGTAAAGGAAATAAAAGGAAAAATAAGCAGGAGAGACCTAATTAAACTTAAAAGCTTTTGCACAGCAAAGGAAATAATCAACAAAAAAAAATGAATGGGAGAAAATATGATATGACCAATATTACAGTTGATATGACCAATAAGGGACTGACATCCAACATATACTAACAGCTCATACAATTCAACATCAAAAGAACGAACACCTCGGTTAAAAAATAGGCATAAGAAATGAATAGACATTTTTCCAAAGAGCAAATGCAGATGGTGTGCCAACTGGCACATAAGTAGGTGTTCAATATCACTAATAATCAGGGAAATGCAAATCCAAACCACAATGAGATATCACCTCACACCTGTCAGAAAGGCTATGATTAAAAAGAACACAAATGATAAGTATTGGTGAGGATGAAGAGAAAAGGGAGCCTTTGTATACTGTTGGTGGGAATGTAAATTGGTGCAACCACTGTGGTAAACAGCATGGAAGTTTCTCATAAAGCTAAAAGTAGAACTTACCATGTGACCCAGCAGTTCTACTCCTGGGTATATGTATGAAAAAAACAAAAACACTAATTCAAAAAGATACATGCACCCCAATGTTCATACCAACATTATTTACAATTGCCAAGACGTGGAAGCAACCTAGATGTCCATTCACAGGTGAGTAGATAAAGAAGATATCATACACACACACACACGCACACACACGCACACAGACACACAGACACACACACACATACACACACACACACTGGAATACTACTCGGCCATAAAAAGAATGAAATTTTGCCATTTACAGCAACGTGGATGGACTTGGAGGGCATTTTGCTAATTGAAATAAGTCAGACAGAGAAAGACAAATACTGTATGTTATCACTTATATGTGGAATCTAAAAAATACAACAAACTAGTAAATTAAAAAAAAAGAAGCAAATTCACAGATACAGAGAACAAACTAGTGGTTGCCAGTGGGGTCTGGGGAGCAAAGTAGGCATGGGAGAGTGGGAGGTACAAACTGTTGGGTGTATTATACAACAATTGTTGGGTGTATTATACAACACGGGGAATATAGCCAATATTTTGTAATAACTGTAAATGGGGAGTAATCCTAAAAATTGTATAAAATTAAAAATATATCATTGATCTTGTAGCTTAGGCTCTTATTTTGTAGATGAGGACACCATGGTCAAAGTAATGAGTATAATAAGAGCCAACAATGAAGTGGAGCTTCACAAACATAAATCCTATTTTTTATTTGTATCATTCCATAAAAATTATTTTATTGTGGTAAGAACAAAACATGAGATCTACTCTCTTCACAAATTTTTAAGTGTAAAGTACATTATTGTTGATGATAAGTAGAATGTTATACAGTGTATCCATAGAACTTATTTATCTTTAGAACTTATTTAACTGAAACTTTATGCCCACTGTTTAGTAACTCCCCATTTCCCTCTCCCTAGCCACATTCCACTCTTTGATTCTCTGAATTTGACTCTTTTAGATACCTCATATAAGTGGAATCATGCAGTATTTGTCTTTCTATGACTGACTTATTTTACTTAGCATAATGTCCTCAGGTTCATATGTGTTGTCTCATACTGCAGAATTTTATTCTTTAAAACTAAATATGTATGTATACACCACGTTTCCACTGCATGTATATACCACATTTTCTTTATGCATTCATCTGTCAATGGACATTTAGATTATTTATGCATCTTGGTGATTGTGAGTAATGCTGCAATGAGCATAGGAATGCTATTATCTGTTTGAGATCCTGATTTCAGTTCTTTTGGATAAATACTCAGAAATGGGATTGCTGAATCAGATGATAGTTCTATTTTTAATTTTTTGAGAACCCTCCATACTGTTTACCAAAGCAGCTGCACCATTTTTCATTCCCTCCAGCAGTAGAAAAAGGTTCCAGTTTCTCTACATTCTTGCCAACCCTTGTTGTCTTTTGTTTTTGTTGGTAATAACCATCCTGTTATGTATGAAGTAATGTCTTATTGTGGTGTTTTTTTTTTTGTTTTTTTTTTTTTTTTGCGGTACGCGGGCCTCTCACTGTTGTGGCCTCTCCCGTTGCGGAGCACAGGCTCCAGACACGCAGGCTCAGCGGCCATGGCTCATGGGCCCAGCCGCTCCACAGCACATGGGATCCTCCCGGACCGGGGCACGAACCCGTGTCCCCTGTATCGGCAGGCGGACTCTCAACCACTGCGCCACCAGGGAAGCCCTCTTATTGTGGTTTTGATTTGCATTTCCCTGATGATTAGTGACTATGAGCATTTTCCCATATACCTGTTGGCCATTTATATGTCTCCTTTTGAGAAATGTCTGTTTAAGTCAGTCAAATGTCAGTCTTTGGAATTAAGAAGGACATCATGTGCCACCTACTGGGGGTGAGTGTTCCCTCTTGCACCATTTTTGGAGTACTGTACTTAATTCAAGGACTACATTTTAACTGCGCTACAAAGTGGCCCCAGAGAATGAAGTCAGGATGTTATGGGGTCCAGAAACTTATATGGAGAATGACTGAAGTGATTAAGGTTGTATAGCGTGGAAGAGAGATAAGGGGATGCTTGATAGTTGCTTCAAATATGAAGGGCCATTGTATTCAAGAAGGAAAATTTGGGGCTTAAAAATGGTTTGGTTTCAAAATAAACATAAAAGAGTGCTTTAATATTAGAATTCCAAAAATGGAAAAGGTATCTTGTGGGGCAGTGAGGTCCCTGTCATGAGATATATTCAAACCACGTTGTGAAAATTGTGGGGATACAGTAGAAGGGGTTCCTCCAATGGTTGGAAGATTTGACAAGTTGGCTTCTAAGATTCTTTTAAATTGTAAGAATATATGAATCTAAGAGGTCCTCAGTCCAAAGGGTAAGCCATTAAATCTTTACACTCCATTTGATGTTACAAAAACCATTTTAGATTATATTCTTTACCCAAGGTCATTTACCATAACCCTTTATATAAATCAATAGATGATATGATTTTAGCAATTCCCACCTGATCTAACAATATATCAATTTTAAACATAGAATACACATTAGATTTGGTTCATAGATCAAAGAGTTTTAGAGCTATGAGCTATAAGGTCCTTAGAGATTGTCTGGTTAAATCCTTTTATTGTAGAAATGACAAAATTGAAGCTAAGTGGCACTAAATTTACTCCTGCCTTGCCTAGCTCCCTACAGGGGCATAAGGAATTCCTTTCCTCTACAGGCTCAACCCTGTTAACCTATGAGCCAATACAAGCTAGGGCAGGGCACCTAGCAGGAGTCTGGCTCACATATGGTGAAGCATAGAATTTGTTGAATGATGATGCTTACAATTTATTAAGCACCAACTCTGTACCAAACACTGATATGCGTGTCTCTCAAACAATATAAAACTTAATTCTGTGAAAGGAGGATTACTATCTTTATTTTACAGGTGAGGAAAGTGATTTATCCAAGGTCATACAGCAAGTAAGGTAGCTGACTTCAGATTCAAATCTATAAAGGTTTGACCCCAAACCCTGTGCTCTTAGCCACTTTACATTGCCATTCAGTCATAGCCTGTACTTTTCCTACCTCACCTGGAACATTTCCTTTACTCAGTAGACTGATTCTTCCTGATACAAGCATTCTCTTGGATCATGCCTCATCTTAGTACTCTCTTTGGATATAGGGTACAGAATCATCGACCTGCTTCTCAGGGCCGGTCTTGGCAGCCAGAGCATCACCATGCCTTTGAGATTGTGATTTCCACATAGTTTTCGCCTCGAGTTAGGACAAGTGAAGTAACTTACTCAAGGATATGGAGGGTAAAGGGGAGATCTGGGACCTGGATCCCAGAATTCTAATACCCAGCATAGTTCATGTTCTTCTGTACTTCATTCTATTTCCTCATAAAGCCATAAATAAGATATATTTTTTTAATGTTTTTATATCAACCTTCAGAAACTAATACAAAGTAAAAAGCCACGAGTCATTCTCCATTGTCTTCTGGCACTGACTGCTGCTGTGAAAGTATCTGGGATAGTGTGGGTTTCTAATCCCCCTATAGACAACTCAGTATTTTTCTCCCTGTATAATGTCAATGTGCAGGTTCAAGTGTTTCTCATTCATGAAGGATTTTTTAAAGTACTTATTCTGGACCATTTGGTGCATTCTATTATGAACACAAATTATGTATACGTTGGATCTCCTTTGTCTTCCATATCTATCAGCTTCTCTTGAATCATTTTTATAAAAGATTTCATTTTTCTCTCAGTTTCTTTATTTATATTTAGAAACTATTTAAAACTTAATTATACAGTGTGGAAGTTTCCAACTCTAATTTTGGGTTTGTGTATTTCTCCTTTCAGTTCTGTCAGTTATTACCTCATGAATTTTGAAGTGCTGTTATTAGGTGCATGCATGTTTAGGATTGTTCTGTCTTTCTGAAGAAGTTATTATCATTAAAAAATGTCCCTCCTATGATAATAGCCCTTATTCTGAAGTTCCCTTTTCTGATAGCTACATAACTATTTTCGATATTTTATCCTGAGTGATGCATATCTTTTTTCATTGTTTTACTTTTAACCCAATTTACTTTGATTAACATTGGCCTGATACATCTTTTTCTATTATCTTACTTTCAACCTACCTGTGTTGTTTTGTTTAAAGTGAATTTCCTATATGCAGCATGTAGTTGGGTAATTCTTTTCTTAACTCCACTCTGTTCATTTCTGTCTTTTAGTTAGTGTATTTGGACCACTTATATTTAAAGTAATTATATAGGACAACTGATATTTTCATGATAGAGAGTATCCTTATCTATGAATATGGTATAAATTTCCATTTATATAGTTCTCTATATATTCTTTCACTTTAGGCTTATATTTTCTCCATGAAAATATTGCCCATGTTTTAATATATTTATGTCTAGGTGCCTCATATATTTTATGGTAGTTAAAATAATACTTTAAAAATATTTTCTGTTTATTGATGTTATATAGAGGCACAATATTTGTATATGAATTTTAGTCTAGCTACTGCCAAATTTTCTTATTAATTCTAGTAACTAGTCTGGAAAATCATTTGGGTTTTCTATGTAGATAATTATATCATCTCTGAATAATGACAATTTTGTTTCTATCATTCTAATCTTTTTAACTTTTATTTTCATTAATACTATTTTCTGGCTATGTTCACCTCCAGTGCTGAATAAGAGGTTCTTTTATTGGGAAAGCTTATCCTGTTACTAATTTTACAGAAAATAACTCTAACAATTCTCCATTGAGATGATGTTTCTTCCAGGTTTCTGGTAAGATGCTGTTTACTAGGTTTAGGGAGATGTCGTGTGCATATACTGTTCAGGTCTGTTTTCAGAATTAAGTTGACACCAATCCCATTAAGTGAACAGAAAGTCTACTATAGGTCAAAAATTGCTCTAGAGATTGGAGATATAGTGCAGAACAAAACAGATAAAAATCCTGTCCTTTGTATCTTACTGTTTCTTAAATATTTGGTAGAATTTACCTATAAAGAAGTTTGAGACCATTGTTTTCTTTGTGAAACATTGAAAAATTACTGGCCCAGTGTCATTTATGGTAATTATTTTTATATTCTTTTTAAGCTAGTTTTGATAAGTTATATTTATCCAGGAATTCGTTAATTTTCTCTATATTTTAATACATATTGGCACAAAATTAGTGATAATGATCTATATTGTTTACCTCTTTTCTGTATCAGTAGTTGTATCCCTTTTTTATTTCAAATATTACTGATTTTTCTGTTAATATCTTCTTTGTCTTGCTGTTTGAATTTTATTTTGAACATTTTTACATGGTAATATATTTACGTGACTAAAATTCGGAAGGTAGAGAAAGATATGGAGTGGAAAATCTCTCTCTCATTCTTGCTTTCCTGACATCGCTACCCTCTAATAACTAATATTATCAGTTTCTTGTTTATCCTTCTAGATAAGGTACAAATATATAAGTAAACATGAGTACATATAAGTAAATAATTTTACATTTTCTTAAATGGTAGAATACTATACATGCTTCTGTTCTTCTAACCTTTTGCACTTAATAGTATCTGTTGGAGATATTTCCATATCAGGAAATAATGAGTTTTTTTCAATCTCTTTTGTGGGTGCGTGGTGTAGTCCTCTGTGGATATATATAATTTATTTTACTATTTTTCTAAAAAAATTAGAGGACATAAAATTATATCCAGTGTCCTACTGCTAAAATTTTAACTGCAACAAATAACTTTGTGTATGTATCAGTTTGCATATGTGCAGATGTATCTTGGGATAAATTCCTGGAGGTGAAATTATTGGATCAAATGGTGTAGGAAGGATATTTTATTTTACTCATTTTGGTTATTCTATATGTACATATGTTATAAAATTCAAAAGAAACAAAAGGTAAGTGGTGGAAAATAAGTTTTCCTCAAGTTCCCCTTACCAGTGGCAATCAGATGTATCTTTCCAGAGCTATTCTATGCATATACAACTATACATGCATATGTAGGATAAATTCTTATATGTTTCAGATTTTGTTTCAGTCTGTGGGTAGCAGTTTTTGCTAATTTGTTGGCTCAAATAAAAATCACCAGGTTTAGCAAATCCACTCATTTTAGGAATATATAATTTGTGTCTCAGTTTTCAGACTCATCCTTACGCCAGCATCCTTCAGGTCTCATCAGGACAAATGATGCCTCTCCATTGACTTTAATCATGCCCATTTGTGTATGTTAGAAGGAAGGGTGCCTATATTTATGGGATCCTCAGTTTTTCTTGTCTAAACATCTCAAACATGATCAAATTTGGATAGTTTGTGTCAGTACCATCTCGGGGATACATTGCATCTTTCTTCTGCATTAAACTTTCATTTCTTGTATTTCTCTTTCTTGCTTTACTTCCTAGTTTTGAAGCAACACACTCTTTGGTAACTTTCTGAGAAAGGGTATATAGCAGGGAAAAACTTTAGATTATCTATTTCTGGAAATATCTATACTTTTTTCCTTCTATTTAATTGGTATTGGGTGGGTACAGAAATCTAATTTAGAAAATATTTTCCTTCATAATTTTGAAGGCATTGCTCATTTTCTGCTAGTTTTCTGTATTGATGTGGAAATATCTGAAGCCACTGTGGTTCTTGATCTCATCTATGTCACCTGTTTTTCCCCTCTGTCATTTAAGGAACTTTTTTTGTCCTCAGTGGTCAGAAAGTTTACAATAATATGCCTTAGAGTGGGCTTATTATAATCCATTGTGCTCTATACTTTTAATCTAGAAAATCATGTCTTTCATTTCTGATAAATCTTGAATTATTTCATATGATATCCTCCTTTATTTTATCTGTTCTCTCTTTTTGGTTGCTGGACACGGTGAAATTATTCTCTAATTTGAGGATCTTTTTTCTACTGTGATCAACTTACCCTCTTTTTACTTTATGGTTAATTTATCTCCCTTCTTGATTTTTAAAATTCTGCCATCATACATTCAATTTTGTTCCCTATATATTCCTTTTAGTCTAGCATTCTGTTATTGCATCATTAAAGCCTTGTCTTTCCTTAAGTCTCTTGAAGATATTAATGATAACTTTTTCTGAAGGTTTTATTTTTTGACATCTTTATTGGAGTATAATTGCTTTACAATGGTGTGTTAGTTTCTGCTTTATAACAAAGTTAATCAGTTATACATATACATATGTTCCCATATCTCTTCCCTCTTGCATCTCCCTCCCTCCCACCCCCCCATCCCGCCCCTCTAGGTGGTCACAAACCACCGAGCTGATCTCCCTATGCTGTGCGGCGGCTAGTGGGAAGCAGCTGCATAGCACATGAAAGGTTTTTCTTGTCTCCTTTCTGAGTAATCTCCACATTATCCAAATTGCTTTTCCATTCGCCTTCCCCCATTTCTTCAGATTTATTTGCCTTTCATGTTAGAGGCTTTCCTTTTATATCTGACAATCCTTGGTTGTATGTTAATGACTGAGAGATAGAGCCTAAACATTTATTTGGAAGTTCTGAACGCATAGGTGGGGTTGTCAGTTTAGAGCATCTCTGTGGGCCAAACTGTGTGTGAAACTCTTGTTAACAACTTTGTTTCTATTTTCACCAACTCCTCTTTTTTTTAAAAAAACAATTACTTCCTTATTCCTTATGTGGGTGTATTTCTGGTTTGTTAAGTGGTTTTCTTATTAACTTTCAACCCTTTCCACTTTGCTATCCTGAGTATTTAAATCTATAATATTTTCTTTAAGCATCACCTTGCCTATGTCCTATAAGATTTAATGCCTGTAAGTCTCATTGCTATTCAGTTCTAAGTATTCTATAATTTCCATTAGGGGTTCTTCCTTCTTTACACATAAATTATTTAGAAATGTATATATGTGTGCATATGCATGTGCACACCCTTGTTTTCCATTCATATTCAATTTTTTTTTTTTTTTTTTTTTTTTTTTTTTTTTTGCAGTACGCGGGCCTCTCACCGCCGCAGCCTCTTCCGTTGCGGAGCACAAGCTCCGAACGCGCAGGCTCAGCGGCCATGGCTCACGGGCCCAGCCGCTCCGCGGCATGTGGGATCCTCCCGGACCGGTGCACGAACCCGCGTACCCTGTACCGGCAGGCGGCCCCTCAACCACTGCGCCACCAGGGAAGCCCTCATATTCAATTTTTAAAATTGCATTGTGGTCAGAAAAAGTTGGTCTTTATGATAGTTATTCTTGAACGTATTTGGAATTTGCATTATGGCTTAGTAAGTGATCCATTTTCATAAATGTTCCCTGTGTGTTTGTTAAAAAATCGGTTGCATATTCTATATATGTCTTAAAGAACCCAAGTTTGTTCACTATGTTGCACAAATTTTTTTTTAACATCTTTATTGGAGCATAATTACTTTACAATGGTGTGTTAGTTTCTGCTTTACAACAAAGTGAATCAGCTATACATATACATATATCTCCTCCCTCTTGTGTCTCCCACCCACCCTCCCTACCCCACCCTTCTAGGTGGTCACGAAGCACGAGATGATCTCTCTGTGCTATGTGGCTGCTTCCCAAGCTATCTATTTTACATTCGGTATTATATATAACTGCATGCCACTCTAAGTCCATAGGTCCATTCTCTACGTCTGCATCTTTATTCCTGTCCTGCCCATAGGTTCTTCAGAAGCTTTTTTTTTTTTTTTTAGATTCCATATATATGTTAGCATACGGTATTTATTTTTCTCTTTCTGACTTACTTCACTCTGTATGACAGTCTCTAGATACATCCACCTCACTACAAATAACTCAATTTCATTTCTTTTTACGGCTGGGTAATATTCCATTGTATATATGTGCCACATCTTATCAGTTCATCTGTCGATGGACACTTAGATTGCTTCCATGTCCTGGCTATTATAAATAGAGTTGCACTGAACATTGTGATACATGACTCTTTCTGAATTACGGTTTTTTCAGGGTATATGCCCAGTAGTGGGATTGCTGGGTCATATGGTAGTTCTATTTTTAGTTTTCTAAGGAACCTCCATACTGTTCTACATAGTGGCTGTATCAATTTACAGTCCCACCAACAGTTCACGAAGGTCCCCTTTTCTCCATATTTATTGTTTGTAGATTTTTTGATGATGGCCATTCTGACTGGTGTGAGATGATACCTCATTGTAGATTTGATTTGCATTTCTCTAATGATTAGTGATGTTGAGCATCCTTTCATGTGTTGGCAATCTATATATCTTCTTTGGAGAAATGTCTGTTTTGGTCTTCTGCCCATTTTTGGATTGGGTTGTTTGTTTTTTTGATATTGTGCTACATGAGCCGCTTGTACATTTTGGAGATTAATCCTTTGTCAGTTTCTTCCTTTGCAAATATTTTCTCCCATTCTGAGGGTTGTCTTTTCATCTTGTTTATGGTTTCCTTTGCTAAGCAATAGTTTTTAAGTTTCGTTAGGTCCCTTTAGTTTATTTTTGTTTTTATTTCTATTTCTCTAGGAGTTGGGTCAAAAAGGATTTTGCTGTGTTTTATGTCATAAAGAGTTCTGCCTATGTTTTCCGCTAAGAGTCTTATAGTGTCTGGCCTTACATTTAGGTCTTTAATCCATTTTGAGCTTATTTTTGTGTATGGTGTTAGGGAGTGTTCTAATTTCATTCTTTTATACGTAGCTGTCCAGTTTTCCCAGCACCACTTATTGAAGAGGCTGTCTTTTCTCCATTGTATATTCTTGCCTTCTTTATCAAAGATAAGGTGACCATATGGTCATGGGTTTATCTCTGGGCTTTCTATCCTGTTCCATTGATCTATATTTCTGTTTTTGTGCCAGTACCATACTGTCTTGATTACTGTATCTTTGTAGTATAGTCTGAAGTCTGGGAGCCTGATTCCTTCAGCTCCGTTTTTCTTTCTCAAGATTGCTTTAGCTATTTGGGGTCTTTTGTGTTTCCATAAAAATTGTGAATTTTTTTGTTCTAGTTCTGTGAAAAATGCCATTGGTAGTTTCATAGGGATTGCATTGAATCTGTAGATAGCTTTGGGTAGTATAGTCACTTTTACAGTGTTGATTCTTCCAGTCCAGGGACATGGTATATCTCTCCATCTGTTTGTATCATCTTTAATTTCTTTCATCAGTGTCATACTTTTCTGCATACAGGTCTTTTGTCTCCTTAGGTAGGTATATTCCTAGGTATTTTATTCTTTATTTGCAATGTTAAATGGAAGTGTTTGCATTAATTCTCTTTCAAATTTTTCATCATTAGTGTATAGGAATGCTAGAGATTTCTGTGCATGAATTTTGTATCCTGCTACTTTACCAAATTCATTGATTAGCTCTAGTAGTTTTCTGGAAGCACTTTTAGGATTCTCTATGTATAGTATCATGTCATCTGCAAACAGTGACAGCTTTACTTCTTCTTTTCCAATTTGGATTCCTTTTATATCTTTTTCGTCTCTGATTGCTGTGGCTAAAACGTTGCAAAACTATGTTGAATAAGAGTGGTGAGAGTGGGCAACCTTGTCTTGTTCCTGATCTAGTGGAAATGGTTTCAGTTCTTCACATTAAGAACAATGTTGACTGTTGGTTTGTCATATATGGCATTTATTGTGTTTAGGTAAGTTCCCTCTATGCCTACTTTCTGGAGGGTTTTTTATCATAAATGGGTGTTGAATTTTGACAAAAGCTTTTTGTGCATCTATTGAGATGATCGTATGGTTTTTCTCCTTCAATTTTTAATATGGTGTATCACATTGATTGATTTGCATATATTGAAGAATCCTGCATTCCTGGGTTAAACCTCACTTGATCATGGTGTATGGTCCTTTTAATGTGCTATTGGATTCTGTTTGCTAGTATTTTGTTGAGGACTTTTGCATCTATGTTCATCAGTGATATTGGCCTGTAGTTTTTCTACTTTGTGGCATCTTTGTCTGGTTTTGGTATCAGGGTGATGATGTCCTCGTAAATTGAGTTTGGGAGTGTTCCTCCCTCTGCTATATTTTGGAAGAGTTTGAGAAGGTTAGGTTTTAGCTCTTCTCTAAATGTTTGATAGAATTTGACTGTGAAGCCATGTGGTCCTGGACTTTTGTTTGTTGGAAGAATTTTAATCACGGTCTTAATTTCAGTGTTTGTGATTGGTGTGTTTTTCTATTTCTTCCTGTTTCAGCCTCGGAAGGTTGTGCTTTTCTAAGAATTTGTCCATTTCTTCCAGGTTGTCCATTTTATTGGCATATAGTTGCTTGTAGTAATCTCTCCTGATCCTTTGTATTTCTGCAGTGTCATTGTTACTTCTCCTTTTTCATTTCTTATTCCATTGATTTAAGTTTTCTCTCTTTTATTTCTTGATCAGTCTGCCTAATGGTTTATAAATTTTGTTTATCTTCTCAAAGAACCAGCTTTTAATTTTATTCATCTTTGCTATCATTTCTTTCTCATTTACTTCTGATCTGTTTTTTATGATTTCTTTCCTTCTGCTAACTTTGAGGTTTCTTTGTTCTTCTTTCTCTAATTGCTTTAGGTGTAAGGTTAGGTTGGTTATTTGAGAGGTTTCTTGTTTCTTGAGGTAGGATTGTGTTGCTATAAACTTCCCTCTTAGAACTGCCTTTGCTGCATCCCTTAGATTTTGGGTCATTGCGATTTCATTCTCGTTTGTTTCTAGGTATGTTTTGATTTTCTCTTTGACTTTTTCAGAGATGTCTTGGTTATTCAGTAGTGTATTGTTTAGCCTCCATGTGTTTGTATTTTTTACAGATTTTTTCCCTGTAATTGATATCTAGTCTCATAGTGTTGTGGTTAGAAAAGGTACTTGATGCAATTTCAATTTTCTTAAATTTACCAAGGCTTGATTTGTGACCCAAGATATGCTCTATCCTGGAGAATGTTTCATGAGCGCTTGAGAAGAAAGTTTATTCTGTTGTTTTAGGATGGAATATCCTATAAATATCAATTAAGTCCATCTTGTTTAATGTATCCTTTAAAGCTTGTGTTTCCTTATTTATTTTCATTTTCAATGATCTGTCCATTGGTGAAAGTGGGGTGTTAAAGTTCCCTACTATGATTGTGTTACTGTCGATTTCCCCTTTTATGGCTGTTAGCATTTGCATTATATATTGAGGTACTCCTATGTTGGGTGCATAGATCTTTAAAATTATGTCTTCTTGGACTGATCCCTTGATGATTATGTAGTGTCCTTCTTTGTCTCTTCTAATAGTCTTTGTTTTAAAGTCTATTTTGTCTGATATGAGAATTGCTACTCCAGCTTTCTTTTGATTTCCATTTGCATGGAATATCTTTTTCTATCCCCTCACTTTCAGTCTGTATGTGTCTCTAGGTCTGAAGTGGGTCTCTTGTAGACAGCATATATACGGGTCTTGTTTTTGTATGCATTCAGCCAGTCTGTGTCTTTTGGTGGGTGCATTTTTTCCATTTACATTTAAGGTAATTATTGATATATATGTTCTTATTACCATTTTCTTAATTGTTTGGGGTTTGTTATTGTAGGTCTTTTCCTTCTCTTGTGTTTCCTGCCTAGGGAAGTTCCTTTAGCATTTGTTGTAAAGTTGGTTTGGTAGTGCTGAATTCTCTCAGCTTTTGCTTGTCTGTGAAGGTTTTAATTTTTCCATCAAATCTGAATGAGATCCTTGCTGGGGAGAGTAATCTTGGTTGTAGGTTTTTCCCTTTCATCACTTTAAATATGTCATACCACTCCCTTCTGGCTTGCAAAGTTTCTGCTGAAAGATCAGCTGTTAACCTTATGGGGATTCCCTTGTATGTTATTTGTTGTTTTTCCCTTGCCGCTTTTAATATTTTTTCTTTGTATTTAATTTTTGATAGTTTGATTAATATGTGTCTTGGCATTTTTCTCCTTGGATTTATCCTGAATGGACTCTCTGTACTACCTGGACTTGACTATTTCTTTTCCCTTATTAAGGAAGTTTTCAACTATAATCTCTTCAAATATTTTCTCAGTCCCTTTCTTTTTCTCTTCTTCTTCTGGAACCCCTATAATTCAAATGTTGGTGCCTTTAATGTTTTCCCAGAGGTCTCTAAGACTTTCCTCAATTCTTTTCATTCTTTTTTCTTTATTATGCTCTGCAGTAGGTATTTCCACCTTTTTATCTTCCAGGTCACTTATCCGTTCTGTTGTGTGTTCCTGTCTTGCTATTTGTTTGGCATCGGGTGTCTAGAACTGTAGCTTGCTGGTTGTTGAGTGGAGCTGGTCTTAGCATTGAGATGGAGATCTCTGGGAGACCTTTCACCATTTGATATTACGTGGAGCTTGGAGGTCTCAGGTGCACCAATGTCCTGAACTCGGCTCTCCCACCTCAGAGGCACAGGCCTGACACCTGGCCGGAGCACCAATACTCTGTCAGCCACACGGCTTTCTCTTGTGTGTCATAGTCCAGAGGAAAATGGTGTGACAGTAGATGTCATTATGGTGTTCCAGATCCCCTCCTCTGAGTCAAGGGCAATGAGAAAGAGGAAAATCCGTAGCATCCATGGTGTCGCTGGCAAAGCCCATGGTGTCCCCGGGAAAAATATGATGGAATCTAGGTAATAAAGTCTACCTTCTTTTGTGCCCAAATATTTCATACCCTTACTATCAATTTCTGAGAGAGGTGTGTTAAAATTTCCCAGTAACATTGTAGATTTTTTTTTCTTGTGGTTCTTTTATTTTTTTGCCTCATGAATTTTAAACTATTTTATTGCATATATTCAAATGTAAAATTATATCTTTCTGGAGAGGTGAACTGTTTACCGTTATGAAATGATTCTTTTTCTCTGGTAATGCCTTTGCTCTAAAGTTTATTTTTGCCTGATATGAACATAGTTATGCTGTTTTTCTTTTCCTTAATGCTTGTATCTTATATATAATTTTTCTGTGCTTTTACTTTTAACTTTTTTTGTGTCTTTATGTTTTTTGTATATCTCTTATAAACACCACAGAGCTTAAAAATCCTGTCTGACAGTCTATGCCTTTTAATCAGATAGGTTAATTTTATTTATTGTACTTACTGATATATTTAGCTTTATTCTGTTTTATTTTATGCTTCCTGTTTTTAGGGGGAAAGTGTTAAGTCCTTTTCCCCTCTTTTCTTTCCTTTATTTGAATGATTCAAGTTGTTTTTTTCTTTTTACTGGTTTCAAAGATATTAATTTTATTCCATTTTTTCAGTGATTACCTTTGAAATTTTTTAAATGCATTCATAGCACAATATAAAGTTAATTAATAGTTTTACTTTTCTTCCCTCCAAATATAAGACCTTAGAATTGTTCAATTCTAACCACCGCTAACAAGTGTCTACATGACCATCCTTTTAGTGTCTATTCGATCATAAATTAGATACTTTAATATTGTTTTATAGATTCAGCTTTTATTTAAAGTTATCTATATATTTACTTCTTTAGAATTTTTATTTATTTATTTGGCTGCATTGGGTCTCAGTTGCAGTGTGTGGGATCTTTCATTGCAGCATGTGGGCTCTTCGTTGCGGGGCACAGTCTTCTCTCTAGTTGTGGTGCACAGGCTCTCTAGTTTTGGTACACAGGCTCCAGAGTGCACAGGCTCAGTAGTTATGGCATATGGGCTGTCTAGTTGTGGCACACAAGCTCTAGATATGGGCTGTCTAGTTGTGGCACACAAGCTCTAGAGTGGGCGGGCTCAGTAGTTGCAGCGCACAGCCTCAGTCATTGTGGCACGTGGGCTTAGTTGCCCTGTGGCATGTGGGATCTTTGTTCCCTGACCAGGGATCGACCCCACATCCCCTGCATTGGAAGGCAGATTCTTAACCGCTGGACCACCAGGGAAGTGCCTATATTTACTTTTTCTTTCACTCCTATTCCTTCCTGAATGTCAGAGCTCCTTTTTGCTATTTTCTTTCTTCTTGAGATACATATTTTTAAATTTTCTTTATTACAGGTCTAATAGTGGTAAATTCAGATTTTTATAGCTGAAAATATCTTTATCTCATCTTTGTTCCTGAGATATAGCTTAATATTAATGTACAAATTTAGGTTAATACAGTAAAACCCTAACATAATACAATAAGCCTGAGCCCAAATATTTATATTTATAAAATGCAAGTTCACATTATTTTAGGGTTGAAATGACTTGGTTGAACCTAGCTGGCTGGCAGTTCCCAAGTTTTAGCCATACGACCCAAATCTGTCTGTATTCCATTAGTTAGGCACAGTCTTGTGGCCTTTATGTGTATTTCAGCTTCAATATTGACGGGGACAGTTCTGGGTTCAGTGTCTGGCTGAGATTTCCAAGAGAGTAACAGTGTTTCTAACGATCTCCTAGTTAGTTGGGGAGATTGGGATTCATCTTTTTTCCACTCTCCCCAGCTCTTTAACCTTTAATCTATATAAGGTAAGAAACTGAGCCAGAGAAGGAGCCTATCTTCCATTGTATTACATATGTATTACACTATATGAAGAAATGCATTATTGCATGAGATTTTACTGTACTTATTCTTTGTCATTACTTAAGGAAAACTGAAATATTATACTGTCTTCTGGCTTCACGGCTGCTGTTGAGATGTTAGCTGTCAATTTACTTATTATGACTATGCAAGTAATTACTCTCGTCTCTGATTGCTTTTGAGGTCTACAATTTATCTTTGGTGTCCTGCAGTTTTACTATGATGAATCTTGGAATTGTTGAGATTCCTAAAATGAGGTTTTTTGTCTTTCAGCCATTCTGGAGAATTCTCATCCATTGGCTTTTAAATATTCTCTCTTTTACCTTCTAGTTTCAGTGTCCTTCTGAAACTTTGATTAAATCTATATTTGACCCTCTGACTCTATAGTCTTGAATTTATTAGTTTTCCTTAATATTTTTTAAATATCTCTGAGCAGAATTCTCCATTTTTCTTATTCTCCAATTCTCTCTTGGATATATTTCAATTCTTTCATTGATTTTTAAAAAATTGAGGTATAATTAACATACAATAAAGTGCACAATTCTTATGTATTTAGTTTATGAGTTTAGGCAATACAGCCATCTAACAGCCAACCGTAATAAACTAGAAAACATTGCCATTACCCCAGGAAGTTTCCTGGTGTGTCTTTCTAGTCACTCGCATTGAGCTTTGCAGTTATTTCATTGTTTATTTCAATAAGTTGTATTTGGTTGTTCTTCAAATCCACCTGTTCATGTTTGATAGTCTATTGCTCCTTATTTTATAAATTCTTTTCTCTAATTCTTTAAACATACTAAAAATAGTTATTTCATAATCCTCTGTCTGATAATTCCAATATCTGGAGTCTGTTTTATTGTTGTCACTATTGTTTCTAGCTGATTTTCACAAAACTCTTAACTCTGAGTTTTGTGACCTTTATTGTGAACTGATGTTTATTGGGACACACTCTGTGGGAGATTTATGAGGCCTGAATTGAAGGACCTTTTTTCCCCCAGAACATTTTGTTTGCTTTTATTGTTTTATAGCATTTTATTTGAACTCTTTTCTCCTTTGAACATATGTATCAAAATTTTAATTATTATTTAGCAAGAGACAGATTAGTTGTGTATAAGTTTTTGAAGATAAGTAGAAGAATTACGTATTTAAAATAACATTTCTTCTCTTTTGGTGACTCCTCTTTGAATGCATAATATAATCTTCCACATGTTTTTGTTCATACTCCTTTACTTAATTATTTGTTTTGCTCTGGGAATCATAGCTGCCCACAGTTTTCAGCTTTTAAGACGTTGGTTTGGCTTAGAGTAAGTTCTCAGTTAAGTTCTGGTGATCACGTCATCTTCACCTTGTTTCACCCCAGTGATCTCCCTTGGCTAGGGGTTAAGGTCAGAGATGTCAGCATTGTTTCTTCTTAATTTTTCCCCTGAGTACTTTAACATTCATCTTCTTCTCCCCAAAATTGTTGCGCAGTGGTTTATTAACCAGCCTTCCCTAGATACTTCCTTTTAAGGATCTTATTGAAGAACTGAGGAGCTATGTCAGCTCCTAGAATCTTCCTTCATCTTAGTCCAGATTTCTCAATATTAGGCAATAGGCCTCATCGTTTATAGCTATTTGCTTATTTTATAGACAGAGTTTTTAAAAATTCTCTTTTTGTTGTTGTTGTGACTTTAGAAAGAGCCTTGTGGTGTATAAATGCCCTTACTCTGCCAGCTTTACATGGAGATCCCCTTATAATGTTTACCAGCTCAAAAGTTAATCAAAATGAAGTAACCAGTTTGGGAACAAGAACCATGGGAAAAGCCAAAGGATTAAAGTTCGTTGGATTATTTTCATAGCTGTCTTACCTCTTCCCTGAAGTCACTTATCTCCTCTTAACTAACAAAAAATAATTGATAACATGTTGACCACCCTATGTGTAGACTGGCCAAGTCGGATCATCCTGGTTTGCTTTGGTATATATCTCTGAGGCAGAGAAGGCAAACTTTAAACCAAAATTCATGCCTGTCCTTCCATATTATTGAGTTGTCCCTGTAAAGCAGGTTCATATCTAGAAATTCTAGTTCCCAGTTCTTCTGCACCTAGGGAGGCCATGTGGCTGGTGCTCTCCAACTGGAGTATAAACAGAAATAATGATGCCACTTCAAGGCCAAGGATATTAAGAAGAGGTGTGGCTTTTGTGCCTCCTATTTTTCCCATCTGCCAGAGTAGAACATATGGCTTCAAGGTTCCAAAGGAATAACAAAGCCGTAAGATGGGTCTTTCGGTCACCAAATGGAGAAAAGCAGCCTATCTACCAGGAACACCCACATTGGAATGCTATTTAAGTGAAAAATATACATACTTTTATTTTTTAAGGGTACTGAAATATTGGAATTGGTTTGTTAAAGCTGCTTGCATTACCCTAACTTATATAGTCTAGGTATTCACTTGAAAAGACCTATTCCCTTTCTTGGAGAGTCAAAAACACTAGGAAATCACACTAGATATTTCATGCTGCATGTTTCTAAGTATATCAAGGCCTTCCATCATCTTTAATGCTCATCCAATTTTGAGTCCTTGAATGAAGTTTCCCTTGACACATGGCTTTATATAATGACATGTACCTCTTTAAGGTTTTATTTTATTTTATTTTATTTTATTTTATTTTATTTTATTTTTATATTGCCTGGGAGATGTTTTCCTAATATAGTAGTTAAGGAAGTACATTCCTATGCAGTCCACAATATTTCTGTGTAAGTGCAGGAATGCAGCTTATCTTCCACTTGAAACATTTTACAAAATACATTTTTTCTTTTTCTTTTTTTTTTGCGGTATGCGGGCCTCTCACTGTTGTGGCCTCTCCCGTTGCGGAGCACAGGCTCCGGACGTGCAGGCTCAGCGGCCATGGCTCACGGGCCCAGCCGCTTCGCGGCATGTGGGATCTTCCTGGACCGGGGCACGAACCCGTGTCCCCTGCATCGGCAGGCGGACTCTCAACCACTGTGCCACCAGGGAAGCCCCCCCAAATACATTTTTAAAATCCCAGAACTCCTAGATATTTTATGTCTGCTATCTTTCTTTGTACCAAAAGTTCTTTTTCTTTCATTTCTTCCTGAGACTTGATCCATGGTATAGAGCTATGATCTTGAATCCTGCAGTGTTCTCTTTCAAGGGTTTTGCTGAAACGTGATGTTTTTCTTACTTTCATCCCAGTTCTGAAGTGAGTGCATGGTGGATCCCTGGCAAAGATCTTTCTACCCATATAATAATAGCTTATCATGACAATTTTAGGAGAGGATAATCTGACTATTAGTCAATTGTGGACTCTTGCTGTAATTGGATATAAATAAAGGGTTTCATAGAGCTGGTCAGATCCCAGGCTCACAAATTAGTGCAGGTAGGAAAGGAAGAGGAGCTAGAAACCTCACTAGCTGTTGGAGGTGGGAGGGCCATTGGACTCTATCTGACATTCCAGACTCTTCCTGCTGTCACTGCTCACATAAGACTCTGTGTCCTAGAAAGCGAAGCACAGAATGGATCGTGTGACAGCAGCCAAGAATTTTTTTATATGCCTTTACGGAGTGACTGAGTATGCGTGGTTTACTGTTCTTGGCACAAAGACGTAGCAGGTGCAAATAGATGAAACTGGAGAATTTGTCCTGAGAATGACAGAGGGGACTGGCGGTGCTTGGCACAGACAGACTTAGAAGGCTAGTGGTTCTGCTGTGCCCTGGCCGTTTGTCTTGATGGCTCTCCTTGGAGCAGCTAAAATGACACGAGTGCTCCCTAGAACTGGTGTGAAGGAAGTCTATGCTCTCTCCTGCCTCCTTCAGGTTTATGGAGGGACTACCCATTCCTTCATTTTAAAGTTTCAACTGCTCGACTCATGTATCTCTCATCTTGAAGCATTTCCCACTGGTTTGACAAGGCACAGGGGTTAATTAAAGCTGCAGAAAGAGGTAGGCTTTTGGGCTCTTCCTCACAGCTGGGCTGGGAGGCCGCAGTCTGGCCAGTTTGAGCACAAACTTGGAGAGCCTCCCAACTGGAATGGAATCAAAGACTTCTGTGGCCTCAGGTTTGTTTGCTTTTGGTATTATCCAGGGTTTTCTGGCCCTCTGGTTGTTTGAGAGACAAGAGGCTCTGAATGGCTCTGACCCAGAGTCAGTTTTAGCACTGGGAGGAATTACATGCAAGTGAGATGAGCAACATACTGGTTGTTTACCCTGCAACACACAGGGGGTGAGGGCTGGGCCAGCTGTCTGAGACATCCCCTGAAACCCCCAGTGCAGCTGGATTTTCCCCTCCCTTGTGCCAAGCAGGCCTATCATTACTAGATCATACTGCTCTGGGCCATGTGACAAGCATACTATGAGGCAAATAATACAGTAAAGAAGAATGATGTAAAAGGAGCTGCATTTTCCTTTCTTTCGTTCTCTTTGCAGAAAGCCTGCAGTGTTATGCTAAAATCTGCCTATTGATTTCAGTGTAAATAGACCCCTTTTTCTAATCCAGATGCAGCCATGTGCCCCTCTGTATAGGGTTGGAGATTCTCTGTTGTGTCTTGGGAGTAATAAGAAGATTCCACTGGAAAGAATGCAGGCAAATCAGCCCAGCTGAGATTACATAATAGGAGAAGGAAAATTGGAGAAAGTATGTAATAAACCTCAATATCTAGTTGAGTGTGATTCTTAACAAAAGGCTCTTGCATTTGGCTCAATGACTTAAGATCTTTATATAGTAGCTAAATGCATTTTATTCAAACTTCTCCAGCCCTGGGCAGGAGCCATTTCAGTAGGCAAGTTAATTCTTCTGGAAAGGCATAAGCCGCTAAAATCAGAGGCTTAGGGGTGGATTTCTGCTCCTTGGTGATTTGTATTTAGAACTTCAGAGGATTGGGCCCTGCTAATGAGCAGCTAGGCATCTTATGGGGGAAGTTCCACTTTCCAGATCTAGGAGAGAGGCCTCTTGTCTTGAAAGATCTGGTGAATCTTTGATTCATCCTTATATTTTTACTATTCCATAGCTCCACTGTTCTTGGACTTCTGTGACTCCGTTTTTTTCGGTTTTTGGGGGGTTTTTTTGGTATTTATCTTAGCTCCTGCTTTTTTCCTCCAATGCTACGCATAGCGCTTTCCCTCCTACCCTTAGATATTTTGGCCCAGTAGAGAAGTATTTCCCAAAGATGTTCTCGTCAGATCTATGAGATGCTTCATAGTAAAAGGTTTCATGGTCAATTTAGATTGAGAAATGATGCATACTATACACCTCTCTTGGAAATGTGTAATGAACTTTTTAAAAGACACGGAAGGAAAGTTATTTACATTTGTTTATGTAAATATATGCATACTTATTTATTTAATATCAAAGTGTCTGTTAGCCTCCGAAGAATTACTAGTTTTCAGAATTTGCTTTAGGCATTGCTACTATAATGTCCACAGGCTAAAAATTCTGTCTAGACCACTAGACATTCAAGTTACTGAGACATGGCCATGGATCATAAAACCCTCCGAAAAGGCTTACTTTTGAAGGTAAAGGGTGAGCACTGGCTAATCATGTAAATAGAATTGAAAGGAATCAAATGTTCACTAAAGCATAGACTAGCTGGAATAAACTGGATTGGCTGCTGTCCGTGTGCAGAGGTGCTGAAACAGGAATACATTGTGAAAAACGGATCACTGACAAAGCCCTTAAAAAGAAACTGTTCAGGGCTTCCCTGGTGGCGCAGTGGTTGAGAGTCCGCCTGCCGATGCAGGGGACACGGGTTCGTGCCCCTGTCCGGGAAGATCCCACATGCCGCGGAGCGGCTGGGCCTGTGAGCCTTGGCCGCTGAGCCTGCACATCCGGAGCCTGTGCTCTGCAACGGGAGCGGCCACAACAGTGAGAGGCCCGCGTACCGCAAAAAAAAAAAAAAAAAAAAAAAAGAACTGTTCAGAGTGAATTTTTGGTGCTACATGGAACACCTAGGTACAAAACCTGTGTAGTAAAGCTGCACAGAGACAGAATTGGGAAAAAGACACACATATTGGGTAGGAAAATAACAGAGATGGGATTTGATTTCACTGCTCCAACTAATTGGACACGTGAGCCTGGGCAAGCCATTTAATCGCCCATGCCTTATTTTCAAATAAGATGATTGGACAGGATGCGAGTTCATTCCCAGTTCTAAAAGTTATAATATATAATAACTCTTCAAGTTGGTCTTCATATGAGCACAGGAGAAATCAAACTGATGCATATTTGCCCCAGGTCTCTGGGCTTCTCTAGTCCCCTTTTATTCTTAGGAGATGATATGCTTCTGAACCATATGTGTTGCACTAATTGGTAAGAACATTCAATCTTGAGTCAGTAACAAGCCACAAGTTTGGGAAAGTAGAGAATGCCTGAATCAAATGTTACAAGCATCTTACAAATTTCAGTTACTGTTATTGAGAAGAAAAGTTCTCCTCCTTCTGACTTCTAGAAGGAGACAGTTTTTAATAATGTGTTTAATTATTAAATACCTATTAAGTACCAGCCTCTGTTCTAGGCACTTGGGTTACCCTGTGTGTGTGTGTGTATGTGTGTGTGTGTGTGTGTAGGGGAGACAATAAAGACAAAATTTCCTACCCTCAAGGAGTTTATATTAGTAGAAGGAGACAGATAATAAACAGTACACCCAATAAACAAGTATATAGCAAAAAGTAAATTATATAGTATGTGAAAAGATGATGATTCTATGGACAAGGGTAAGGGGGCATGAAGGGTTGTAATTACAAATAGGGTAGTTAGCGTTAGCCTCATTGAGAAAGGAACCTTTGAGTTAAGACCTGAAGGAGGTAAAGGAGTGAAACACATGCCTATTTGGAGGAAGAAGGATGCAGGCAGAGGAAACATGGCAGAGGCAAGAGTGTGTCTGGCAGGTTCCAGGAATAGCAAGGCACGCTGTGAAGCTGGAGTGGTGTGAGTAGGCAGGTGTGTTATAAAGATGGGGTCTGGGCTGCTTCGTCTGGCTGGAAGAAAGACATTGAACCTGCGAGAGCAGCTTCCATGCCTAATAGCAGCATGGTCTGACCTCAGTCTTCTTTTCCTTGTAGGAAGCCCTGTAGGAGTCCCAGAGCGATGAGACTCCGTGCCTGGCCTGAGACACCCAGTTAGCACCTGCGAATCAGGATTTCCTCTCCCAGCAATAAAGCATCCAGGCTTTGCATCTGTAACAGCCTCCCCTGTAATTTATGCATTCTATGGTGAGTTTACATGCTGACTCTGTCATTATCTGAGTTTAATACCATTGCCATTTGCATATGTTTGATGGGGATGGGGTGGGCAGGATACCTCTGGACAGATTCCAAGTTGGAAGTCTGCATGTCTCTTCTCACCCTTACTTCTTCCCCAGTCCTACGCCTTTTGCAGGGCCTGGGCCAAGGCCAATGGTACATATTGCTAGGAAATATGTGAGTGTTCTCAGTAAGCATGTTGCCCTCTTTTGTGTCTGCCTCATTTCTTGTCCCTACTGTGCCTCACTCCCAACATTCCTGACTTTTCAGTACCCAGTACAGTACAGTGAACCTGCCTCCCTCCCCACCATCATCAACCACCAACAATGACTCTCAAGGAGGAACTGATACTTTTGCTCAAATTAACAGAAGCCTAGGGGTTACCTCTTGGGGGCAGGATTCTCCTTTTTGACAGAGAATAACAGAATTTCTCTTTCATTATGCCATTTCATCTATCATCAACTTAGAATGGACAGGGTTTGGGGGTGTTGGGGAGGCTTCTCAGCATCCCGGAACGCTGAAAATTATTACCAAATGGTAGGCAGTCACCTACTCCAGCTTTGGTTTCTGCTGCCCACGTACCCCTAGCTCAGCTCTGCCTGTTTTCCCTAAATCACTTTTCTGCACAGAAGTTTGCTGACATTTTTTTTGGGGGGGTGGGGGGCTAGGAAACCTTCTGTAGATAGTAAGATATACAGGCATACCTCATTTTATTGCGCTTCGCAGATACTGCATTTTTTACAAATTGAAGGTTTGTGGCAATCCTGTATCAAGCAAGTCTATCGGCACCATTTTTTCAATAGCATTTGCTCACTTCATGTCTCTGTGTCACATTTTGATAATTCTCATAATATTTCAAACTTTTCATTATTATTATATTTGTTATGGTGATCTGTGATCAATGATCTTTGATGTTACTCTTGCAAAAAATATAGTACTTATTGAAGTCGCAGGTGATGATTAGCATTTTTTAGCAAAAAAGTATTTTTAATAAAGGTATGTACATTGTTTTTTAGACATAATGCTATTGTACACCTAATAGATTACAGTATAATATAAACATAACTTTTATATGCAGTAGGATACCAAACAATTTGACCTGTTTTTGGTGGTGGTCTAGAACCAAACCTATAGTATCTCCCAGGTGTGTCTGTATAGTGAAATGTTTGTGTGAGCCTCTGAATTTCTCTTAGGAGCCAGGAAGCAGTTCAAGCCATAAGGACGGGGTGGAAGGAATTGTTGCCCAATGGCAAGCAATTAGGTTTATTTTACAAGATTGTGTTTTCCATGTTGCTTACATTGTGAAATAGTGTGCACAGGTGCCCCCATTTGATTCAATTTCAATTCTCATCATGATTGATAGTCCCACCTGGTCACAGCCAGATCACTTTGCAGTTTGCCCTTGTCTGCTGGGCTGTGGTCTGAGTGGGGAGCCAGGGCCAGACATTTTAAGGACTCAGGATGAACAAACATGTCTGCCTCGCCCTTCTCCCCAAATTTTCACCACTTCAGATTTTTTTTATTCAACCGACAAAAGTCTAATCCACATTTCTTTGTAAAGAGGCACTGCCAGCCTACAGACAACATGAAAATGAATGGAGGAATTACAGATGTTAGAGATGCAAAACGCTTGGAAGAGCTAAAAAAAAAAAAGAAGAGGACACATTAAGACCCGTTTATGATCTTGTGTCCCTTTGTTCATGTAATTGCTATCACCAATACCATCATCATATCAGTGGTATCATCATCAAGTTAACACAATAACCATCAATTATTGAATATGTATTATTTGTCGCTTTGGCAAGTATTTTATGAGAATAGATTAAGTTATCTCAACCACCTTAAAAATCCCCATGTTACAGATTAAAAAAACTGAGGTTATGAGATGGTTAGTAACTTGTCCCAGGTCTAAGCCAACCAAATAGGCAAAAGTCTCTATAATCAAACAAAGGTAAATAGTTAAAATGTGTATGTATAAATAAAGATAGGTTTTAAGGTAGTAATTTACCTTTGCAAGATTCTTAAGACCTTTTTTACCTAGGAATCTTTCCTGGTGACTTAAGATGGGACTCTGTCACATGTTGCCTGCTCAGGGTCACATCTCCTGCTCATATAAACCATTTACTTTTTCATAAGTTTATCGAAGTATAATTGATTTACAATGCTGTGTTAATTTCTGCTGTACAGCATATATTCTTTTTCAAATCCTTTTCCATTATGGTTTATCACAGGATATTGAATATATTTCTCTGTGCTATACAGTAGGACCTTGCTGTTTATCCATCCTATATATAATAGTTTGCATCTGCGTATAAGCCATTTCTACATCACCCTTGGCCTGACCTCTCGTCTCTCTTTGTTGGTTTCCTTTCTCTGTCTTCTGTATCCCAACAGTGACATTTGGTTGGCTCCTGGGTAGGTGCCTACAAACAAAGGATGCAAAGACGTCTTTTTTTTTTTTTGCGGTACGCGGGCTTCTCACTGCTGCGGCCTCTTCCGTTGCGGAGCACAGGCTCTGGACGCGCAGGCTCAGCGGCCATGGCTCACGGACCCAGCCGCTCTGCGGCATGTGGGATCTTCCCGGACGGGGGCACGAACCCGTGTCCCCTGCATCAGCAGGCGGACTCTCAACCACTGCGCCGCCAGGGAAGCCCCAAAGACTTCTTTATCAGTGAGTCAAATACCACCTCCTCTGCAAAGCCTCCCTATTACTAAGGCACAGAGCTCCTTCCCCTGTGCTTGCAAAGCACACTGCTTCTAGTTCAATTAATAATACATTTCATATTATTAATAGTATGTCCTATGCCGTGCTCACACAGCCCTTCTTTACAAGTACCAGGCTTTGTTCTAAGACTTCAACATTTATTGACCCATCTAATCTTCCCAAGAACCCTGCATGGTGGGTATTATCCCCATGACACAGATGACGAACCAAGGCGCAGAGAGATCAGTAACTTGTCAGGGTCATCTGGCTAGTGGCAGAGCTAGGACGATGGACCTAGACAGTTTGGAGCTAGCACCTAGGCCTTAGTCACATCCCCTTTCAGTGGTGGGCTTTACTTGCTCACATGGCTGTTTCCTAATAAGGCTGTGACCTCAAAGGCCCAGTGCATCGTTTGTACCTCTTTGTCCTCAGCCCTGTGCTCATTGCCTCTCACCCAGCAGGCACTCAAGAATTACTTGTCAAGTGAGTGAGCGAAAGAAGGGTGACCACTGGGACAGACTGAGAGGCAACCAGCTCAAACCACCCAGGTCTGTCTTTGCTTTAAGGCATCTAATTGCTACCAGGACAAAGAGAAAGTGAGAGAGGCAGGGGAGGTAGTGCAGAACAAGCCTTGTTTGACCTGGATCGTCTCTGACTCCATCCCTTTTCTCCTCTCTTCCATCTGTTTCTATGCACCTGCCCTGAATTTTCCCCACTTAGGTTGCATTTAGCTCACCCTCCTTTGTCCTCTCAGCTAGATCTCCATTGTGGCACCAGTCACACCTCATCAGACAGTCTACATGTGTCTGTCTCCCCTCCCTCAGTGCAACCCTGACAGTGAACAACTTGAGGGAATGACCTTGTCTGCATCATCTTGTGCCCAGTGTCTAGAAAGAGGGCCTGACCCACCAGAGTCCCCCAGGCCATGCTTCTTTAATGAAAGGATGCTTAGCCATTGCTAGACCTGGTCCAGGTGGGCAAAGAAAGTACAGGAAGGAAGTAATTGTCAAGCATTTGAAAAACAAAGCAGAACAAAACACAACACAAAATTAAGACTGTAATCTCTGGCCCAAGGAACTGAGAATCATTTAGAACTTGTTTCTCATCCTCTTCCCTCTCTCTTTCCCACTGGCTCTTGTCATTTGGTAAATGATGCAGACAGATTCTTTTCTCAGGATTGGTTAAGAGAGGCTGAAAAGGTTGTTGGACTGTGTGGGGGTTAGGGTTAGAGGAGACATAAAACAATGAAGATGATTTAATTTATATCTGATCACAGCAACCAGCTGGCTATGCCATCAATTGTTACACCCTCAAAGTTATTAAAGAGCACCTCTGTCATAGGTACCTTATTAGCTAGGGATTTATGGAGCACAGAACCACAGCAGGAAATACTGATATTTCACTCACAACATCGCCCGTGGATGTCTGGGTTGTCTGCCTCTCAGCCCTATGTCTTCTCTTATATCCTCATTCGTAGGCCCCATAGCCCCAGGCTCAACTCCCAGAATGTTTTGTTCCTAAAGTGTGCATGATGGTAAACAGGCTCACTCACTTGTGCTTCTATTCATTTTGCATCTGTTTCACACCTATGGCTATAATATTCCTACTTTCTAGGCAGAAGGTGTTCTGGGCTCTGTCAAATATTTGACTTGAACAATTTCTGTGTTGTAAATCACCTCCTGTTATAGGATTTCTGGTTTCAATCTACTTTTTTTTTTTTTTTTTTTTTTTTGCGGTACGCGGGCCTCTCAATGTTGTGGCCTCTCCGGTTGCGGAGCACAGGCTCCAGACGCGCAGGCTCAGCGGCCATGGCTCACGGGACCAGCCACTCTGTGGCATGTGGGATCTTCCCGGACCGGGGCATGAACCCGTGTCCCCTGCATTGGCAGGCGGACTCTCAACCATTGCGCCACCAGGGAAGCCCCTCAATCTACTTTTTAAGAGAAGAAAACTGGACATTGGTTTTCGTTTATCCAGGTCTCGTGCTGTGCCACGAGTCCCAGAACCCAAGCCCTTAGTTTCCTTGGCCTCTGTTTTCCCTCGAAGCCCCAATGTACACGGGTCTTACCTGTCACCTTCCAGGTTTCTTACTCGCATCTCTGGACAAGGTGATAAGTTGCCTCAACATTAAAGGCATACTTTATTTTAAACACAATTAGACACTTTACTCATCCCTAGAAGAAATTTATTCCTAATTATAACCAATTATTATGGTGATATCAGAAAAAAACACCAAATTGCAGTTTAAAATTGGAAATCTGTGTGGGGAAGAGTAGTGATACAGAGCCATTTGTGTCAACTCAAGTCAGAGAATTTTCCTTTGAAGGTAACATTTTTAAGAACTAAAAGAGTTTCCACGTTTTGATCCTTTGAAGTACCACAGTGACAACACAGGAAGAGATGACATAAGAAAAGTGGCAATTTAGTTATTTACCCAGAAATGCAGAGTTAGGTGTTATTAATGAGTGGCTAGATCACACCTGACGTTTTACAAAGTGACTTTCAATCACATCTGTGTGAGCAGGTGCATATACACACACGCACACAGACACACACGTGAATATATACTCCATGTGGGATAGAACGAGAGAAGAGGACAGAACTAGGTATTATCCTCAGGGGCAGAATCTACTGTAAATAGTGCCTGTCTTGGTAAGATGGGATAAGAAAAGTACAAGCAGGAAATGGAGAGGAAAGGAATTAAATCCATGAATGAGGAGCATTAGCTGGGTGAGGCTTATATGCACACACATAAGTTAAATCACTCCATTCACACAGGCATATGCATTTATGGTTTTCTGACAGCTCCTCAATGGGTCTAGATTGCTACTGCTGCTCCGAACTTAAAGGTTGAAGGAATCAGCCTTTGGGATTGTCTGTGGGAATAATGCCCAATGTAGCATTACACGTTGGAGCTCTAGATATTTATGCTTTCAATTGGCTGTTGCGCTTATGGTGTCTCACATAGCAGCTAGGAGAGATGGGTGGTGGATTTGACTCTTTATTTGTTATTATTTGTTGTTTTATTTTTTCCAGCATTACTGAGGTATATTTGACAGATGATTTGTATATATTTAAGGTATATGATGTGATGATTCGATATATGTATATATTGTGGAATGATTACCACAGTCAAGTTAATCAACACATCTGTCACCTCACAGTTATCTCTTTTTTTCTATAAAAAAATTTTTAACATCTTTATTGAAGTATAATTGCTTTACAATGGTGTGTTAGTTTCTGCTTTATAACAAAGTGAATCAGCTATACATATACATATATCCCCATATCTCTTCCCTCTTGCGTCTCCCTCCCTCCCACCCTCCCTATCCCACCCCCCCAGGCGGTCACATAGCACTGAGCCGATATCCCTGTGCCATGCGGCTGCTTCCCACTAGCTACCAGTTATGTATTATTTTTTTGATGAGAGTACTTAAGATCTACTCTCTTTGCAAATTTCAAGTACATTATACAGTATTGACTAGAGTAAGCATACTTTACATTAGATCCCCACAACTCACTCAACTTATAACTGAAAGTTTGTACACTTTGACCAACATTTCCCCATTTGCCCCACTCCCCAGCCCATCACCATCACCATTCTGTTCTGCTTCTGTGAGTTTGACTATTTATTTTCCACATATAAGTGAGATCATATAGTGCCTGTATTTCTGTGTAGGATTTCCTTCTTTTTTATAGCTGAATAATATTCCATTGAATATATATGCCATTGTGTGTTTGTGTGTATATATATATATATATAAAAGATGGAGATATATATATATATATATCCATTCATCCGTCAATGGACACTTAGGTTGTTTCCATATCTTGGCTTTTGTGAATAATGCTGCAATGAACATGGGAGTGTAGATGTCTCTTCCAGATACTGATTTCATCTCCTTTGTATATATATCCAGAAGTAGAATTTCTCGATCATACAAGAGTCCTATTTTTAATTTTTTGAGGAACATCCATAATATTTTCCATAACAGCTGTACAAATTTACATTCTCACCAAAAATGTGCAAGGGTATAGTTTTTTTCATACCCTTGTCAACACTTGTTATCTTTAGACTTTTTGATAATAACCATGCTGACAGGTGTGAAGTGGTATATCATTGTAGTTTTGATTTGCAGTTCCCTTATGATTAGTGATATTGAGTACCTCTTTGTATACCTGTTGACCATTTGTTTGTTTTCTTTGGAAAAATGTCTATTCAAGGTTCTTTGCCCATTTTTAAATAGAGGTCTTTGGTTGTTATTACTGTTTGCTATTGAGTTGTATGAATTCTTTTTATATTTTGGATATTAACCTCTTATCAGATACATGTTTTGAAAATACTTTCTGCCATTCATACATTGCCTTTTCATTTTGTTGATTATTTCCTTTGTCATGTAGAAGCATTTTAGTTTGATGTATTCACACTTTTTTATTTTCACTTTTGTTGCCTTTGCTTTTGGTTTTATTTCCAAAAAATCATTGCCAAAACTAATGTCAAGGAGATTTTTCTCTGTTTTCTTCTAGGAGTTTTATGGTTTCAGGTATTAGACTTACATCTTGAATCCGTTTCTGATTAATATTTGTGTGTGGTGTAAGATAAGGTTCCAATGCTATTCTTTTGCATGTGGATATCCAGTTTCCCTAACACCATTTATTGAAGAGTCTATCCTTTCCCCATTCTGTATTCTTGGCACCCTTATCAAATATTAGTTGATCATATATGTGTGGATTTATTTCTGGGCTCTCTGTTCTGTTCCATTGGTTTATGTGTTTGTTTTTATGTCAGTACCACACTATTTTGAGTACTATAGCTTTGCAATATAGTTTGAAATCATGAAGTATGATGTCTCTAGCTTTGTTCTTTCTCAAATTGCATTCATGATTTGGGATTTTTTTGGTTCCTTACAAATTTGGGGAATTTTTTTCTATTTCTGTGAAAAATGCTATTGGAATTTTGACAAGGATTACATTGACTCTGTAGATTGCATTGAGTAATATGGACATTTTAATAATATTAATTTTTCCAATCCATGAGCATGAGATATCTTTCCATATATTTGTGTCTTTTTTAATTTCTTTCATCAATGCTTATATTTTTCAGTGCACAGATCTTTCACCTCCTTGGTTAAGTTTATTCCTAAGCATTTTATTCTTTTCGATGACATCATAAATTGGGTTGTTTTCTTAATCTTGGGGGGTCAATTTGTTGTTCATGTATGGAAATGCAACTTATTTCCATATGTTGATTTTGTATCCTCCAACTTTACTGAATTTATTAGTTCTAAGAGTTTTTTGGTGGAGTCTTTAGGGTTTTCTATATTAAAATAAGATCATGTCATCTGCAAACAGACAATTTTACTTCTTCCTTTCTGATTTGGATGCCTTTATTTATTTATCTAATTGCTGGGGCTAGGATTTCTAGTACTGTGTTGAATAGAAGTGGCAAAAGTGGGCATCCTTGTTTTGTTCCTGATCTTAGAGGAAAAGCCTTCAACTTTTCACCATTGAGTATGTTGGCTGTTGGCTTTTTCTATATGGCCTGTATTATGTTGGGGTACACTTCTTCTATACCTAATTTCTTGAGAGTTTTTATCATGAAAAGATGTTGAATTTTGTCAGATGCCTTTCCTGCATCTATTGAGGCAATCATATAATTTTTATCTTTCATTCTGTTAATGTGGTGTATCACATTTATTGATCTGCGTATGTTTAACCATCCTTGCATGGCAGGGATAAATCCCATTTGATCATGGTGTATGATCCTTTCAGTGTGCTGTTGAATCCAGTTTTCTAGTATTTTCTTGAGGATTTTTGCATCTATGTTCATCAGGTATATTGACTTATAATTTTCTTTTCTTCTATTGTCCTTATCTGGCTTTGATATGAAGGTAATGCTGGCCTCTTAAAATGAGTTTGGAAGTGTTCCCTCCTCTTGAATTTTTGGGAAGAGTTTGAGAAGGACTGGCATTAATTCTTCTTTGAATGTTCAGTAGAATTCACCAGTGAAGTCATCTGGTCCTGGACTGTGCTGGGAAGTTTTTGATTACTGATTCAATCACTTTACTAATAATTGTTCTGTTTAGATTTTCTGTTTCTTCATGATTCAGACTTGGTAGGTTGTATGTTTCTAGACATTGATCCATTTCTTCTAGGTTGTCCAATTTGTTGCATAACTTTTCATAGTAGTTTCTTGTGTATTTCTATGGCATTAGTTGACTCTTTATTAATGACGCTTGGGACTCCTAGGTGTGTGCCTTTCCCCAAACAGGTGGCAAAACCTATTAAAGCCAAACATACCTAATCCCTTCCTTTTAAAGAGAGGGAAACTGGGTCAGAGAGGAGCCAGATCTGTATAAGGTCCCATAACCTTTTAGTGCCTGAAGCCAGACCTTCCTACTAAAAGCTCTTCCTATCATTGAATGGCACTTTCTAGGCTTATAGAGTACCCGGCTGGCAACACTGATACTGGTGACAAAGGTGATGAGTGTGCACCACTCTCCATCAGTCTCTTCACTCTGGAAGTGGCCCTCAATTATGAAATGAAGTGCCCTGTGGTTGAAATGAGTATCTATACACAGTTCCCCTTATTCCAGAGCAATCAGATGTACTGTATTCCTTTAATAGATCAAGGACTATCTTTTACACTGAATATAGACTACACTGTAGAGCTTCCAAACTGGAAGCTTCATTCATTCAGAAAATCTTCATTGAGTGCCTACTATGTGTCATGCCCCCTTCATGCATAGGAAATGCAACAGGGCATGTGACAAAGTCCCCACACTCATGGAACTTATTTTATTTTCAGAGAGACAGAATCCACAGCATCCACTGGCTGTAGCTGAGGAGCAGCTGCTCCTTTTAGGGTCACAGGTGGCCCCTGTGGTCTACTGTAGTTCCCCACATTCACTTGAGATATTGGTATGTCCTAATATCTACCAACTTCTCTTGTTTCAGTTTCCTGCCTGGCCTCTGTGAGATTTTAAGTTTAAACCCTCCAAGCCACAACTCTACCATCATAGAGTAAGAACTTGTTGACTTTCAACAGTAAGAACAAGCATGATTTCAGGCCCTCAACCCCATCCAGCTGGGTATAGTCTCTGGCTATTAAAGGATTTAATAAATCAGGCTTTATGATTGGGACATATGCGTGAGGAGACTCATTTAGACTGAGCAGGGGTTACTGCAAATCACAACTGAGGGACGTCAGAGGTGTAGAAGTTGGGGTAGGAGGGAGGACAACATTAATCAGTAATTAAGAGAGTGATTATGGAATCTAATTAGCCTCTTATTTTCATTTGCTGAAGGAACGTTCAGTTCACTTAACACCACTGCACAGATCCTTCTACTCTCATCTGTACCCAGGGGAAAAAAAATTCATGTAGTAGAGCATTTGGACAGTAGCAGACTTCAGCAGGGAAAGGATGTAGCTGAAAATATGGAGCCCTAGGTCCCAGTCTCAGCTCTACTCTACTAGCTGTGTGACCCTGGGCACAGTGCCTCACCCCGAGGGGACCCAGGGCCCATCTGCTGAGTATAGAGATTGAATTAAAGCATTTTAATGGTCTTTTTAACTCCAAAATTCTGTGTTTGTTTTTCAGTGCAGAGCTCCATACGATGGCTTAGTAAGGCATGCAGTTACAATTTTGTAATTATTTATTACAGTTCTGTCGATAAGAGTTTGAGTTTTGGAATCAGACAAACCTGAATTCCAATGGAGACCCTACCCACTTCACTGTGGGCCAGTTACTTAATGTTTCTAATCTTCAAGTTATAAAACCAGGACAATAATAATAGTATTTATTTTACGGATTTTTTTGTGGATTAAATGGACTAATGTACTTGAAGCACTTTGTACAGTGTTTGCAACATAGTAAGACTCAGATGTTCAGCTGTTATCATCTAGTTTTAGAATAACTTGGCTACTTTATCTCATTCTTGAAAAAGAAGGGATGGGTGTCTTTTTTTAAAAAATTGCTTGATGACATGGTGGGTAAGCTAAGTAATGGAGTGAGACTGAAATAGCTCCACAGAAATAAAGCATTTAATGTGGGAATAAATGAAGTTGCCACCCAGAACTAACAGCCAGAGTCCTGGTTGGTCTGTAATTAATGAATACGATGGCCAAGATTTATAAGGATATTATAAGAAGTAACCGCACTGCACAGAGCCCTGGGTTTTATGCCTGGGCTGAAGGAAGATCAATGGGAAATTCATTAGGCCCAAGATTTAACGGGTGGGGACGAAGTTCTGTCCCCAGTGTTAGGGCTCTGTGCATGGCAGCTACTAGGCATGTTTTCTCAGAGGTGGAGGCCAAGGGGATGTGAAAAAAGTTGTTGCTTCCTTGAAGCCAAATGAAAAAAATGATGGCCTCTACCTCTTTGCCTGTTAGAAAAGGCAGAGAAGAGACTCCCCACCCAAATTTTTCTAAAGAGCTCTCTCTTTTAATACCTTAGACACAGCCCAGCTAGCAGGTGGGAGGTTTCCTCAGTCTTCCTTTCTGAGGAAGACTTTGGACAGAGCTGCCCTGAGCACAGGGCACACTCCACTGTGAGAAGCCTGGGCACCCTGAAGCTGTAATTGCTGGGTACCCGAGATAGTGGATCGGCAAATGGCAGGCCTCTGCAGATGGCTTTGCTATCAAGAGGGACATCTTATGCTGGTCCAAAGTGCATTCCAGGTGGCCCTTTGCACCCCAAGGCTCTGTAGGAATTTGCTTTGTGGCTTGCCTCACTTTTATCAGTAGCAGAGAGAGGTGGCTCATAAAATCCTACTACGACCTCTGTTCTGCACTGGGATTTGAGGATAAAAAGCACATATATGTTTTCAGTTCCCCTTTTACTCTGTTCTCAAGGAAGACTGAAAATCAGAGCACAGCTTGCTGAGTCTCCCTGGACTCTAATTCTGAGCACACTAGGCCAGGGAAACATCTAATTCAGGCTCACCCCTGGGAAAGGGATTTTCTGTTTTCCCTTGGTCCATGTGTAATGCTTTTATGCTGTGCCAGTTTTCTGTTGTTACTTCTGCTTGCGTGTCCTTCTTCCAGGAGCCCAGCTTAGTTCTTTTAAGGGTCCTCGCCTGGGATAGCAATGACCTTGGCTGAATATAAACCTGGCACAATTTGTTCTCATTGTTCATGGATTTAATACATGGTCCCTTCCATTTCACTTGCTTGTACTTTATGTAGCTGCTTGGCCCCTTCTTTTTCATAATTCACTCATTATTTAATCCTGCCTTTTATAAATACTTCTTAAAATATTCATCATCTACTTCCAAATTTCAATTGTAGACTTTTTGCTCTGTTTTCTGGATATGATCCTTATATTTCTCCCTTAATAATGGTATACTCTGTGGTCAGAGTATCTGGGCGGTGATATCTATCCCTCCATCAGTCCCAAAGATATATTCCATACATTTGTATGATATTTTACATTTTACTAATAACTGTAAAATCATTATCATTCATTGTGTATTGACTTTTATTAGGTGCTGTGCCGAATACTTTGTATATGTCATCTCATTTTCTTTTTTTTTTTTTTGTGGTACGCGGGCCTCTCACTGTTGCGGGCTCTCCTGTTGCGGAGCACAGGCTCCGGACGCGCAGGCTCAGCGGCCGTGGCTCACGGGCCCAGCCGCTCCGCGGCATGTGGGATCTTCCCAGACCAGGGCACAAACCCGTGTCCCCTGCATCGGCAGGCGGACTCTCAACCACTGCACCACCAGGGAAGCCCCCGTCATCTCATTTTTATCACGTCACGCCCTTATTCCCATTGTACTTTATTAATTTGATTTTTTAATTATTTTTTTCCAGTTCTGTTGACATATAATTGACATACAGTGCCATATAACTTTAATGTGTACAGCATAATAATCTGAATTATCTAAATCATGAGATGATTACCACAGGAAGTTTAGGGAACATCTATCATCTCATCTAGATACAAAATAGGAGGAAAAAATTTTTTGTGGTGATGAGAACTCCTAGGATTTACTCTCTTAACAACTTTCATATAGAACACACAGCAGTGTTTAATCATGTTGTACATCCCGTCCCTGGTACTTATTTATCTTATAACTGGAAGTTTGTACTTTTAATTAATTATCTTCCAGTTTCATTGAGCTATAATTGACATACAGCATTGTATAAGTTTAAGGTATAGAGCATAATTATTTGACTTACATACATCATGAAACAATCATCACAGTAAGTTTAGTGAACATCCATCATCTTATATAGATAAAATAGAAAAAAAATTTTCCCTGTGATGAGGACTCTTAGGATTTGCTCTCTAAACAACTTTCATATATGACATACAATAGTGTTAATTATATTTATCATGTTGTACATCACATCCCTAGTACTTATTTACCTTATAACTGGAAGTTTGTACTTTTGACTACTTTCATCCAATTCCCCATCCCCCACCTCTGGCCTTTGGTAACAACAAACCTGATCTCTTTTTCTATAACTTTGTTTGTTTGTTTTTGAAGTATAATTGACCAAATATACTATGTTAGTTCTGTTATACAGCATAATGATTTGATAATTCAATACATTTCAGAATGATCACCATGATAAGTCTGGTTACAATCTGTTACCATAACAAGAAATCACATAGTTAGTGACTGTATTGCCCACACCATACATTTCATACACATGACTCACTTATTTTGAAACTGGAAGTTTGTACCTTTTCATCTCTCTCACTTATTTCATTCATCCCCAGCTCCCCTTCCCTCTGGCAACCACCTGTTTGTTCTATGTATCTGTAACTCTTTCTGTTTTGTTATGTTTGTTTACTTGTTTTGTCCTTTAGATTCCACATATAAGTGAAATCATACAGTATTTGTCCTTCTCTGTCTGACTTACTTCACTTAGAATAATACCCTCTAGGTCCATCCATGTTGTCCCAGATGGCAAGATTTCATACTTATTTTATGGTTGAGTAATATCTCATTATATAAATATATATGCATTATACATATATATGCATGCTCCATTTTCTTTAGCTATTCATCTATTGATAAGCACTTAGGTTGTGTCCATATCTTGGGCATTGTAAACAATGCTGCAATGAACATAGGGGTACAAATATCTTTTCTAATTAATGTTTTTGCTATCTTCGAATAAATACTCAGGAGGGGAATTGCTGGATCATATGGTAGTACTATTTTTAAGTTTTTAAGGAATCTCCACACTGTTTTCCATAGTGGCTGTACCAATTTACATTCCCACCGATAGTGCACAAGGGTTCCCTTTTCACCACATTGTTGCCAACACTTGTTATTTGTTATCTTTTAATAATAGCCATTCTGACAAGTGTGAGGTGATACCTCATTGTTGTTTTGATTTGCATTTCCCTAGTGATGAGTATATTGAGCATCTTTTCATATGCCTGTTAATCATCTGTATGTCTTCTTTGGATAAATGTCTATTTAGATCCTCTGCTCATTTTTTAATCGGGTTGTTTTTAAGATGTTGAGTTGTATGATTTCTATGTATACTTTGGATATTAACCCCTTATTGGATATATGGTTTGCAAATATCTTCTCCAATTCAGTGGTTGACTTTTTCATTTTGTTGATAGTTTCCTTAACTGAGAAAGAGCCTTTTAGTTTGAAGTAGTCCTATTTGTTTATTTTTGCTTTTGTTTCCCTTGCCTGGGCAGACATATCCAAAAAATATTACTAAAACTGATATCTAAGAACATACTGCCTATGTTTTCTTCAAGAAGTTTTATTGTTTCAGGACTTACATTTAAGTCTTTAATCCATTTTGAATTTATTTTTGTGCATGGTGTGAGAGAGTAGTCCACTTTGATTCTTTGTGTGTAGCTGTCCAGTTTTCCCAACACCATTTATTGAAGAGGCTCTCTTTCCCGCATTGTATATTCTTGCCTCCTTTGTCATAGATTAATTGCCCATATGAGCGTGGGTTCATTTCTGGGCTGTCTATTCTGTTCCATTAATCCAGTTTTCTGTTTTTGTGCCAGTACCATAGTGTTTTGATGACTGTAGCTTTGTAGTATAGTTTGAAATCAGGGCGCATGTTACCTCCAGCTTTGTTGTTCTTTCTCAAGATTGTTTTGGCTATTTGAGGTCTCTTGTGTTTCCATACAGACTTTAAAATTATTTGTTCTAGTTCTGTGAAAAATGCCATTGGTATTTTGATAGAGACTGCATTGAATCTGTACATTGCCTTGGAGAGTATGGTCATTTTTAACAATATTAATTCTTCCAATCCATGAACATGGTATATTTTTCCATCTGTGTCACCTTCAGTTTCTTTAATCAGTTTCTTACAGTTTTCTGAATACAAGTCTTTTACCTGCTTACTTAGATTTCCTAGATATCTTATAATTTTGATGTGATTGTAAATAAGATTGTTTTCTTAATTTTTCTTTTTGATAGTTCATTGTTAGTGTATATAAATGCAATAGATTTCTGTATATTAATTTTATATCCTGCAACCTTACTGAATTAGTCAATGAATTCTAGTAGTTTTCTGGTGGTGTCTTTAGGATTCTTCTATGTGTAGTATCATGTCATCTACAAAGAGTGACAGTTTAATTTTCCCTTTCAAATTTGGATTCCTTTTATTTCCTTTTCTTCTATGATTGCTGTGGTTAGGACTTCCAATACTATGTTGAATAAAAGTGATGGGTGGGCATCCTGTTTTGCTTCTGATCTTAGAGGAAATGCTTTCGGCATTTCACTGTTGAGTGTGATGTTAGCTGTAGGCTTGTCATACATGGCCTTTATCATATTGAGGTATGTTCCCTCTGTACCCACTTTGTTGAGAGTTTTTATCATGAATGGATGTTGAATTTTGTCAAAAGCTTTTTCTTTATCTAATCAGATGATCATATAATTTTTATTCTTCAATTTGTTAATGTGGTGTGTAACATTTATTGATTTGCAGATATTGAAAAATCCTTTCATCCTTGCGATAAATCCCACTTGATCATGGTGTATGATCCTTTTAATGTATTGGTTGAATTTGATTTGCTAATATTTTGTTGAAGATATTTGCATCTATGTTCATCAGTAATATTAGCCTGTAATTTTCTTTTTTTGTGGTATCTTTGTCTGGTTTTGGTATCAGGGTAATGCTGGTCTTGCACAGTGAATTTGGAAGTATTCCTTGCTCTGCAGTTTTTGGAATAGTTTGAGAAGGATAGGTTTGGTACATGTTTGGTAAAATGTTTGGTAGAATTCATCTGTGTAGCCATCTGGTCCTGGAGTTTTGTTTGTCGGGAGCTTTTAAATTACTGATTCAATTTCATTACTGGTAATTGGTCTGTTTATATTTTCTATTTCTTCCTGGTTCAGTCTTGGGAGATTGTACCTTTCTAAGAATTTGTCCATTTCTTCTACGTTGTCCATTTTATTGGCATATAATTGTTTATAGTAATCTCTTATCCTTTGTATTTCTGTGGTATTGATTGTGACATCTCATTTTTCATTTCTGATTTTATTGATTTGGGCCCTCTCTCTTTTTTTCTTGATGAGTCTGGCTAAAGGTTTATCAATTTCACTTATCTTTGCAAAGAACCAGCTCTTAGTTTCATTGATTTTTTTTCTATTGTTATTTTAGTTTCTATGTCATTTATTTCTGATCTTAACTTTATGACTTCTTTCCTTCTAGTAACTTTGGGTTTTGTTTGTTCTTTTTCTAATTCCTTTAGGTGTAAGGTTAGGTTGTTTATTTGAGATTTTTCTTGTTTCTTGAGGTAGGCTTGTATCGCTATAAATCTTCCTCTTAGTACTGCTTTTGCTGTGTCCCATAGATTTTGGATCATCATGTTTTTGTTTTCATTTGTGTCTAGGTATTTTTTTATTTCCTCTTTGATTTCTTCAGTGATCCATTGATTATTTAGTAGCATATTATTTAACCTCCATATGTTCATATTTTTGTGTGTTTTTACTTGTAGTTAATTTCTATTCTCATAGTGTTATGGTCAGAAAAATGCTTGATATGATTTCAGTTTTCTTAAATTTACTGAGATTTTTTTTGTGGCCTAGGACGTGATCCATCCTGGAAAATATTTTATGTGCACTTGAAAAGAATGTCTATTCTGCTGCTTTTGGATAGAATGTTATCTATCTATATTTATATCTATCTATATCTATCTATAGGTCAATGAAATCCAACTGGTCTAATGTGTCATTTAAGACCAGTGACTTCCTTACTGATTTTCTGTCTGATGATCTGTCCATTGATGTGCTGATAAGTGGGGTGTTAAAGGTCTCTATGATTACTGCATTACTCTTGATTTCTCCCTTTATGTCTGTTAATATTTCCTTTATGTATAGGTGCTCCTATGTTGTAAATATATGTATTTACAATTGTTATATCTTCTTGGATTGAACCCTTGATCATTATGTAATGTCTTTCTTTGTCTCTTATTACAGCCTTTGTTTTAAAGTCTATTTTGTCTGATATAAGTATTGCTGCTCTAGCTTTCTTTTGATTTCCTTTTGCATGGAATAGCTTTTTCCAATCCCTCACTTTCAGTGTGTGTTTGTCTTTAGATCTGAAGTGAGTTTCTTGTAGGTGCCATATGCATATCTTGTTTTAATATCCGTTCAGCCATCCTATGTCTTTTAATTGAAGCATTATTCCATTTACATTTAAGTAATTATTGATAGGTATGTACTCATTGCCATTTTGTTAATTGTTTTCTGGGGGTGTTTTTTGGTAGTTCTTTTTTCTTCCTTTTATCGTCTTTTGATCTCTTCCCTTGAGATCTGAGGACACTTTTTAGTATTATGTTTGGATTCCTTTTTCTTTCTCTTGGGTGTATCTATTATGAATTTTTTTTTTTTTTTTTTTTCAGTACACGGGCCTCTCATTGTTGTGGCCTCTCCCGTTGCGGAGCACAGGCTCTGGACGTGCAGGCTCAGTGGCCATGGCTCACGGGCCCAGCCGCTCCGTGGCATGTGGGATCTTCCCGGACCGGGGCACGAACCCATGTCCCCTGCATCGGCAGGTGGACTCTCAACCACTGCACCACCAGGGAAGCCCTATTTGAATTTTTGATTTGTGGTTTTCAGGACCTTGGTAGTCCCAGGGCTGGTGTCTGCTGGCTGGTGGGCATGGCTGTGGCCCAAGTCATCTTGGAGTTGGTGTCCACCTACTGGTTGGTGAAGCCATGCCCTGGTGTCTCTGGCTACAGGGCCTGGGGGTCCCAGAGCTGGTGTTGTCCCAGTGGTGGGTGGGGCCAGGGTCCAAGGGGTCCTGTGCTTGTCCCTGCCTCCTGGTGCTTCCTACTTTGTCTTCGGCACTCTGTTGATTGGAGTCAGGTCCTGGGTTGCTGGGGGCTCAGGGACTCCTAAGGCAGCTGGCCTACTGATGGGTGGGGCTGTGTCTCTCCCAGCTAGGTTTTTGACCAGGGACATCCCAGGGCTGGTGCCTACCAGCTGGTGGGCTGTGCCAAGTCTTTGCACCAATAAGCTAGTGAGAGTGTTCCAAAATGGTGCTTGCCAGCACCAGTGTCCTCGTGGTAGGATGAGCTTCCAAAAATGACTGCTGCCAGCATCTGTGTCCCTAAATTGAGTCCCAATTGCTTCCTGCTTCTCTGGAGGCTCTTCAAGATCAGCAAGTGAGTCTGACCCTGGCTCCCTTCAAATTACTGCTTTTGCCCTGGGTCCCAGAACATGTGAGATTTTGTGTGCACCCTTAAGAGTGGAGTTTATTTTCCACAGCCCTTTGGCTCTCCCTAAAGTAAGCCCCACTGGCCTTTAAAGCCAAATATTCTGGGGACACATCTTCCTGGTACAGTACCCCCAGGCTGGGGAGCTGTTATGGGGCTTGGACCCCTTGCTCCTTGGGGAGGACCTCTGCAGTAATTGTCCTCCTGTTAGTGGGTCTTGACAATATTGCCTCTCTGTCCCTCCTATCTATCTCATTGTGGTCCCTTTAGTTGTGTAAGATCTTTTCTGCTAGTCTTCAGGTTGCTCTCATCAATAGTTGCTCTGTAAATATCTGTAATTATGGTGTGTCTGTGGGAGGAGGTGAGCTCAAGGTCTTCCTGCTCCACCATCTTGGCCAATCAATTAGGTCTGCATTTAGAGGAGGTGAGAGACTGGAGGCAGACCTCTGTGAGGGCATGTGCCAGGTCTGTTTCTCCACTGCATACTTGCATGTGTTTGCAGAGGGCAGCACAGGATGACATCTAGATAGACAAACATGATTGATGAAGATGCTATTAACTGAGATGGGAAATTTGGAATGAAGGGAAATTGTGAGGTTGGGAGTGAGGGAAAGATAGGATAGAGATCATGAATTTCAAATATACCATGTTGAATTTGAGATGCCTTTGGGAAATCCAAGGGGATGTATTCAGGAGATAAATTATGGATTTTTGGAGAGAACTTGGATCTAGGAATTTATATTTAGAAATTATCAGTGTATAGGAATTATGTAATGTTGGTATGAATAAAGTCACTTTTGGAGAGCATTATGAGGGCTTGGAAAATGCCTTCTTGGAGTTAACCAACTCTTAGACTGATAAGGCAGTCTAGAGTATTGAGTCCCCTTTGTGTAGAGCATCTTTTCTGATAATGTTGAAAAGATAAATTTTATCTCTGACTCAGTGAGACAGAAAATCTTGAGAGTATTTTTGTGAACTTTAAAGAGACTCTCTCATTCATTCCTCCATCCTCACTAATACCATTCAGGTCAATTCAGTTCAACACCCTGACAGAGCCCCTAGTGTATGAAATTCACTATATTAGGTTCCATAGGGTTTATGAAAGGAGTGAGTCCTCCCTTCAAGGAACTTCCAACATCTTAGAGAATAGTAAGCAAGGGTATAAGTGACTAAAATACAAGGTGGAAGAAAGTAAGTACCATTTTCATTAATAAATTGAATGCTATGAGTCTTCAAAAGATGAAGGAATTAGTATATTTGTAGAGATCCGGAAATGTTCTATAGAGAAGGTGGTCTTGAAGGATGAATAGATTAACGATCAGCAAAGACAAATTATTGATAGAAGAAACAGTAAAATGAAAGTGACAGTGGGTTATGTTTGGCTGACTTGGAACATTGGGAGGTAAGCCTGAGAAGATGGGAGTAAGGCCTTGAATGCCAGGGTGAAAAGATTCTATTTGATTTCATAATTCATAGTGCTTCAGCTCTCTTTCAACAATATTTCAGAGGTCAATGCTAGGCCTTTCTCAATTTCAGAACAAATGGGTATAGAAGAACTGTGATCCTTATTCAAGAAGAAAGTTAACTGATTGGTATTACAGAGTCATCATATACAGACAAGCCAAAATTGGAAATTCACTTCTGAAGACAGATACTCGTTGCTTAGACTGAAGCCACAGCCCCAATTCCCATTTCCTTAGATCTAGATCTGTATTTTTCTCAGCTCACGATTCCCTTGAGGGGACTGCTCTTGTTTTTCTCGTGAGTCATTTGTTATCTTAAATATTGGCATCTATGAGATAAGAGTTTTCTAAATCACTTTTACAGAATGCTTGTAAACACTCATGTTTAGAGCAGGTTTCTTCATTGACCTCGTGCCATTGATGTGTTCCAAGCTACTTCGGGGCATTAAATTCCCTGAAGCTTTACCGTGGAAACATACTTTCAGGTCATAACTCTTTCTTGTGCCTGGGCGTGGGCCTCAGTTATTTATGTGGTAGCTCATATAACCAGTCTAACAGGGTTTTCAGTAAAACCTGAGCTTCCATAGGGATATAATATTTCTTTTCCTAATTGCTCATAATTTCATCCTATTTCTTCTAACTGCAATTGAAGATGACATTACTCTCCCTTTTATGTCAGTTGATGATACATAATTCTCCTGCAACAGCCGATGACTGTATTTACTAACACATTAAAAAACATCGATATGTATTCAGGTCAGAGTCATTTTTACATCAGTATTTTATGTGTGCGTCAGGTGGCGGAATGTTGAAAAGGGGCTTCATTCTTATAAAAACTACCTCGCACCTTTGCAGACAAAGTGTACGACTGAAAGCCTGTGAATCACCAGAGGTACTGGTTATTCTCTGTATCATCCCACACTGACCTCCACCCCAGTCCCAGATTCATTTTCTGTCCTTCCCTGCCTTGCTCTGTACTTGAGAGTCTATTTCAGACCGTATCTCCAGGGCCCCTTTGCCCACTGGCTCCCCATTGGGTTTGGATAGTAGGAGCCATCAGCAAGAGACCAGAGGTTGGGAGGAGAGTAACATGGTATTTCTCTCTTGCTCTCTCCCAGCTTTAGTGTGGTGTTTTTGGCAATAGCTATTCCCTGCCGTGACTGTAGCCTTCGCTGGCTTCTGGTTACGCTGCTTCTTCCCCTCACCCGTTCTTCCTTGGAAGTGTAACAGCTTTCATCAGTTGCCAGTCCCTGGGTGCCTCAGTACCCTGACCCATTGCTCTGTGGGTAACCCCTTCATGTAGGTGTCTTCACTTGATCCATTTGTGGGTGTACCGCATTTCCTGTTGGAATTATGTTGAAAACACCAGATATTGCAGTTTCCAAATAAATTATTTGGCAAACGAGCTATCTGTTCACCTTGCCTGTAACCTGCCTGGGTCTTTCTTTCATGGCCATCAAGGGGCCCACTGTGGAAGTATCACCAGAAGTAATTAATTATAGAACACTGAAGCTCACTTCTGAAAAAAATGGGGCCAGAATATTCTACTTGGAATGGAGACGCTATATATTTTAGATTTTATATGCATAGCTTATGGGAGCACATAAGATGATAAAGTTTTGATATGAATAATGTGTTCACTGATGAAAGAAAGATCAGAGGGAGAGCCACAGTGGATCAGCTCCGTGTGATTCAGCAGACTTATATTTTTAAGTGAGAAAGAAAAGGTGGGGTAGATGGAACATTGAAAAATACTAAAGGCTTTTCCTACAGATACTGATTCCTGATAAAGAGTTGCTACAACTGATCTGCGTGATTAAGATAGGATGGAAGTCATCAAAACTATATGCAATACCAATGGCTCTTTTGTAAGAAATGCACAGCTGCTCAGCTCGAGATTTCTGGAGATCTCGATCCATTCTCCCTCAGTCCTACCACTGTGAGAACTTCACCAAGTCAGTGAGCCTCAATTTACCATGGGTAAATGGGAATAATTATAATCAGTTTAGCTCTTTCATAGGACTGCTATGAGGATAAAATTTAATTGTAGATATGAAAGCACTGGGGTATACATATATGTTGTCTACTACCATAATAAGCCAGACTTGCTGCCTGAGGCTGTGTCTGATGGGGCTCACCAGGACTCAGAGCTCAGATGTAAACCACAAAACCATTTTGCCTCTATGGTGCCCTGTATACACAGGAGACTCAATACATATTTGTAGACTAGATTTATCTTATCTACATTGGTTTGGGTATAATAAACATTTTAATGACTTCAATGGCATAGACCAAAACACTAGGTGACTTTTCCTGTAACACCTTACTTTGGACTGGATCACAGCTAAATTAGTGGATAGGTCATTTTTAGAGCTAAGGAGTAAGAGTGGTGGACAGTTCCCACTAGGCTTCCATAATGATTAACAATACAGAATGTGCTAGAAACTCTATTGTGTTCAGTCACTCTGTAGAGCAAGTAATGAGGCAATATGGAAAAAATTCTGAACTTGGTAGAGAGAATAGTCAGCTTTCAGTAAAGAAAAGTGAATGTAATTGAGGTAATCGCTTCCTACCGAAAATGGAAAGGGGGAATCTTTACCATGAGAAAGACGTTATAAAGTCACTGAAGTAGCATAAACACTGGCATCAGAAAAATCTTCATCACTGACTGCTTGACCCTGGAGCTTTTTGTAAACCTCTCTGAGTCTCAATTCTCCCGTTTGTAAAATGGGTATGAAATGCCAAGGTTGTTTATACGCGCACACACACACACACACACACACACACACACACACACACACACGTGCTTTCACACATATAGGGCTGAGTAGTGCCCAGCATAGAGAAGGTTCTTTTCTAAAAAATTTTTTATTGGAGTATAGTTGATTTACAATGTTGTGTTACTTTCTGCTGTACAGCAAAGTGATTCAGTTATACATATACATATATCCACTCTTTTTAAATTTCGTTTCCCATATAGATCATTACAGAGTATTGAGTAGTGTTCCCTGTGCTATACAGTAGGTTCTTATTCATCATCTATTTTATATACTGTATTGTGTATATGTCCATCCCAATCACCCATTTATCCTTCCCTTCACTTTCCTCCGGTAACCATAAGATTTTTTTCTACGTCTGTGACTCTATTTCTGTTTGAGAAGGTTATTAATAGCAGTTATTATTAATGTAAACAGTAATCTGACTTCGATTTGCTATCTTTTCCCCAGTATGAATTAATCAGTATAGGCTACACTATGTTAAAGTAATAGGTAAACTTTGAAATATCTGTGGCTTAACATGACATAGGTTTATTTATTGCCCATGTCAGTTTCTGATGTGGATTAGGTTGCTCTCCTTTGGGAGGTGACTCAGAACTCTGGGATTCATCCATCATGTAGTTATGCCAACTGGGACTCATGGTTTTAATGGAAAGAAAAGCAAAAGATGGGAGATGTTGGCATGATGCCTTTTAGGGATGCCAGGACTTCCATCTCTTCCATCTACCATTCATTGGTCAAAACCTAGTTGCATGGCCTCTAATCGAACAGCAAGAGAGGCTGGAAATTTTAATTTTCATATATCTTCAATAAAATAAAAATGATATATCTACTACACATAGCAGGTGTAAGACTCAGTGATCCTAAGAAACTGGATTGATAAAATTCTTCTTTGGTATATTTGACAGTTTTCCTAATTTTTTATATTCCAGTATGTCAAGATCTTGGTTTGTAAACAGCCCAGCCCTTGGAAAGGACTGAGCATGTTCTAGTCTGCCATGAAAAGTACAGCTTAAGAGGAGCTGAGGCTTGAGCCTTTTCCGGCCCCTGCCCTGGGCAAGCTGCAGTAGGGGAAGGAGTGAAGCTTATCTAACTGGAGGATGGGAAACATGTGGTGAGCAGTTGTTTGGCTGCAGGGATGTGCCAAGAAGAGCAGTGATGTAAAGCTGCTTTGGGCTTTAGCAGATGAAGCAAGAGTCCCAGAAGATCCTTAGAGATTAAGAAGGAAAACAAACGGTCTCAATGATCTGGGGTTATCACGGCAGTTAAAGGAAGGAAAGCTGTCAGCTCACCTTGTTGGGGGCGGGGCTGTAATGGCAAGGTGCATCAGAGTCATGACTAGGACTAAAATCTCAGGAAATAGTTATTATAAAACCTAGAAGGAGCCTTTAGCTTAGAAAAAAGTTTTAATTGTTCTGTTCCTTTTAAAAAATTATGTTGGATCAATAATCTTTTACAATTGTTTTTACTACCAATAACATTTACATTTGAGATATTACTGGTAGAGAGACCTGGACTTTACATTTGACATTTTATTAATATAATTTTTTGTATAAAATGCATGGACTCCTTGGGCCTCAGATTCACAAGCCTTGCTCACTCCTATCTATGTGTTTATGTGGATTCTCTTTCTTAGACTCTTTGTCTGTTCGAATCCTTTCTTAAGTCTCTAACTCAAGTACTACCTTTTCCATTAAGCCTTCCCTGGGATTTCTGCCTACATGGTCTGTAGCTAATGAACTAATGTCCACGTGCCATTACCAGACATTTAGGACATTTAATCACTCACCACATTGTAATGTTTCTTGGTTTGTTTCATATTACTTAATTCCAGAACTGTTACTGAGCTTCGATTGTGATCATATCTGGGCTTTACAACCTGAGACCCAGCGCGCGGTATACAGTAGATCCTCTATAAATATATATTGTTTTGATGAATGCGTGCCATAGCCAGACAAGTGAGGGGTAGAGGCTGAATTATGTAGCACGAAATGAAAACATGCCCCCAAACACAGTTGCTTTAGTAAGAGATCAGGCTTGGAGATGTGGTATTGGATTTATCTCTTCGGGTAATTTTCTGCATTACTGAAAGGAAAGATATGCTGTCCACAGACATATCATTCTTTTTTCTTTTGTTAAGTAAAGTGGCAGGGAATTAAGCTGAAACTTCATCAGGCTCAACTAGAAACACACAGTTGTCAATCTCCTATTGGGAGAATGAGTCATGCTCTTGTACTTTGTGAGTACTTTGTGAGTTTAAGAGGAAGTGAACTCTATAGACATGTACAATTTTGTCTGTGGTGGTTGTTATTATTGTTCTTGGGATAGCTGTAAAGGTAAATAGATCTGTACTCTGATGGGAATAGAATTTTCTGGGGGCACCTGGAGATTGGAGAAAGAGCCTATAGGATAGGCAGGCATCTGTCTACCTACCTAACAGACCGGTGACTCCAGTGTCCACTGGATTTTAAATCATGCAGTTGACTCTGTGTCAGGACCCATTGCTGACACTTCATCCTCAGAGGAGCAGCCCCCTTTAGATTCTGATCAACACCAGAGGGAACAATCTGACCAGTCACCTGCAACTTGGACTGATCTGCTTTTATTTTGATTGAATAAAAGTATATTGAGCATCTACTGCACATGAGATGCTGGGGAAAGAGAGCTGATTTGGGCCCCAGTGAAAAGACACATCAGGGAACATTAATAATATCACAGTGTGCAGTCATCCCAGGGCTTTGGGTTCTATTTGCTGTTTATATTGAGCTATCATTTCTTGAGCAATTACTATGCACCAGATACTCTGCCTCAGTTTTATATGTATTATCTCATTTAATCTATGCAATGTTCTTATTCTCATTCATTCAACAAATGCATTGAGCACCTATTATGTGCCTGGCAATGTTCTAGACCCAGGGAGTACAACAATGTATAGGATGGACAAAAATTCCACCTCATATGGATCTTACATTTTGGTAGCTGACACAGGTAGTGAGCAGAATAAATAAGTAAAATAATCAGTGTGTTAGATGGTGATAAAGTTTAAGGAAAAAATCAGGCAGGGAATGAGGACAGGATAGCCAGGGAGGCCGCAGAGAGAAGGTGAACTTTGAGTAAAGACCTGGAGGAGGGAAGGGAGTGGGTCATGCAAGTATTTGAGGAAAGGAATATTGCAGAGAGAGGAAATTAGAAGTACAAAGCTCTAGAGAATGACAAGGAGACTCTTGTGGCTATAGTGGAAAGATCAGAGTACTGGGAGGCAAGATCATGAGGCCTTGTAGGCTACATAAGTAATCCGGCATTTACAGTGAGTGAGATGGGAAACCGTTGGAGGGTTTGAGCAGAAAAGACATGCAATCTGACTCACTGGTTAATGGCTTTACTGAAAGTGTCCTGGGCAGAAGAGTGTTAGGAAACCAACACAATAGTCCATATAAGAAATGATGGTGGCTTGGACAATGGTTATAGAGTGGACTTAGTGAAGAGAGGCTGGGTTTAAGGTATATTTTAAAGGTTGAGCCAACAGGATTTTCCTGCATGTTGGATTTGGGGTATAAAAGAAAGATGATAATAAGGCTTTAGTTCTGATCAGTTAGAAGAATGAAGATTCTAATTAATGAGCTCAGAAAGAGGATGAGAGAAGCAGATTTAGGGGAAAATATTAGGAGCTCCACTCTAGATAGGTTCAGTTTTAGATGCTAGTGACATATCCAAGCATAGATGTGGAGTAGGAGATGTACAAACATGGAGTCCAGGGAAGAACTTTTTGTTAGAAATAGAAATTTTAGCATCATCAGTTTATGGATGGTATTTAAAGCCATAAGCCTAGATAAGATAACCAAGGAAATAATAATAATAAATAAAAATAAGCAAAATAAAACTTAGGACAGTGAAATAATTTAAGATTATATAGCAATGGCACATCAGGGACTCAAATCCTGCTCCATCTGACCACTAAACCATGTCCTTCATGAGTAGAGGGTCCTGCCTTCTTTGATGTTTGACACTTAATAGTTTTCCTGGACTTGACCAGCAAGGGGGTTGGGGACTGATAGCAGAAAAGAATGATCTATTGGAATCTGGAAGAGTCCAATGACGAGAAGCCAAAGAAACTCCTGCTGTCTCCCCAGTTCTGTGGAACATATTGGAAATAATCTCTTGCATTTAAAAAATACTTACAGTAGATTGTATTCATCTCTCTAACTCTTTACCAATCCCTGCATCTATGCCCTTTGCAATGGAGCCTTCCGGTTTTACCCACTACACAGGCAGGTCACATCCTCCACCCCATCTCTTCAGGTTCACCAATGTGAATTGTTTTGGCCAATGCTAGCGAGCATTACGTGAGCAAAGTCTTGAGAAGCTCTTGTGTGTCTGGGCTTGCTCTCTTCTTAGTATTTCATTGTCATGAGAAGAACACGCCTGGGGTAGCCTGCTGATTTCAGGAGGCAAAGAAACATGTGGAACAGAGCTGATCAGTGTCACTGAGCCCTGCCTAGATCAGTTGATTCCAATCTGACCACCAGACATGTGAGTGAGGCCAGCTGAGATCAGGAAAGTTGTTCAGCTGAGCCCTACTGAGCCCAGCCTAGATCAGCCAATTCATACATCAGTGAGAATAAACTAATGCTTTAAGCTCCAGAGTTTTGGGGTGGTTTGTTAAGCAGCATACTTTTTGGCAAAGCTAACTGATACAGCACCTTACAAAACAGCTTCATGGACATTGCCCCATGTAACCCTCATAGCAATTTTGTGAGGTAGAATTTATCACCCCTTTTATACCTCTGAGGGAAACTGAGGCTTAGAGATGTCTCCTGACTTGCCCTAAGGTATGTAGCTAGTAAATAGGGGAGCAAGAATGCAAGCAAGGATCAGTTTCTGATGAAGTCTCTTATCCTCTTGAGTCTAGTACTTTGCTTTCTTCACCTTCAGTTGCCATTTGGGAAGACAGTTTACTCTCATGAGATCCTGGAAACAGCATCTTCCTTGTCAGTCTAGAACTTTGATTCACATAGTTAATTATTGATGTAATTGATTGGCTCTTGATAAATTCACACATGCACACACACGCACGGGCACACATACACTCACACTCACTGGATGACCTAAATCCTTCTCTTCTCTTATGCCTTCGGTGAATCTGTCAGGGTAACAACAGGTTGGGGATGGCATCTTGGCCCTAACCTCAAGGAAGAGTCCGCCCCATTCTTGAAACCCCATGATTGAAAGCTGTTTCTCAGCTTCCATGGCCTCTGCTCCTACATCCCACAGACTTCCTATCAAAGTCCAAAGACGCCTCTGTTTCCCAAACCACCTCTCTTTGGGAGCATGCTGAATTCTGGGAAGAAACCTGTGTGAAAGTCACATGGGTTTGTCCACTTTGTGATCCATCATCTCTGAAAATTAAAGCCACTGTTGAATTTCCTGCCAGGGAAGAAGTGGTTTACATGTTGTCCAGAGAAGCCTTCATTTTTATTTGTGTTCACAGAATATGACCTGTCCATGACCTCAGACAAATGAAAAACAGTTCCTCCTGACAAAAAGTGCCTGCATTTTAAATAGATGTTAAGAGTAGGATATCAGCTCTCTCTGGCTGTGGCCAGAGCCTGGAAGACAAAGCACCCTCATCCTCACCTTTTCAGCCTCGATTCCCACTTTCCTCCAAGGCAAAACTCCTAGTCCTGCCAGGTGAGCCTCCTCACTGCCTCCGCTCCCACCACACCTGGAACTTTCCCACCTTTGTGATTTTGTTCACAGCATTCTTTTGCCTCAGTGTCCTTTCCCAGCCACTCAAATTAATGAGCACCTAATATATAGCAGGCACTGTTCTAGGTGCTGTGAAAAATTAGAATTAACTGATAAAACCCTTCCTGATATGCAGCTTGTGTTTAAGAGACACATGACTGTAAACAAGTCATGTATCAATGGCATCATTTAAGTAGTGGCCTGAAGGAGGTAAAGGTGAGCCAGGCAGATATCTGGGTGAGAGTCTAAGAGCGGGTGAGGTATGTTTGGAGAATATTAAGAAGCTCAGTGTGATCAAAACAGAGTGAATGAGGGGTTGGAGGATAGTATTAGTAGATGAAGGCAGAGAATTAATGAAGGACCAGATTATGTGAGCCTTGTAGGGCACTGTAAGGAGTGAGATGAGAAGCCAGAGGAATGACATGATCTGACTTAAGTGTTAAGTGGACTTTCCTGACTACGATATGGACAATAGTCTGTAGGGAGGCAAGCCCCAAAGTAGAGAGACCGGTTAAGAGGCAATTACAGTGATCTAGGTGGGAGGATGGGGATTTGGACAAGTGAGCAGTGATGGAGGTAGGGAGAAGTAGTCACAGTCTCTATAAAATTTGAAGGTGGAGCCAACGGAATATGGACAGAGTTTAGATGGCAGTATAAAAAACATAGAGTCAGGGTTGACTCCAAGATTTATAGACTCGCAAAGTGATATCTGTCCTCTTTCAAGGGCCAGCTCCAGCATCTGCTCCTCGAGGAAGTTGTCACTGAGCACCCCCAACATCCCTTTATGTCTCTTCTAAACAGTACCATTTATGGGCCACTTATCCTATACGGCCCTGAACTGAGAGCATTACCTTTCAAGCTTCTCTGTCTCATCTTCCCAAGAAGTCGGTAAACTGTTCAAGAGCTGAAGCTGTGTCTGCTGCTTCTCAGCATCTCCCAAAGTTCAAGAAATAGTGTCTAGTACACAAAAGATCAAAATGGTCGACTGATGATAAATTGATATAGGATTATGGAGTCTTAGCATGCCTACCTCAGAGGCTTGTCCCAGCCACAGGGATGGGAGTGTGTGTGTGTGTGTGTGTGTGTGTGTGTGTGTGTGTGTGTGTGTTTAGAGTCCAGGGCCTAGCCACTAAAGGACTGGACTTAGGGTAGAGCAGGTGCGATGGCCAGACCAATCTCTCACGGGAAGTTCTGCATCCAGAGAGGCTCGGCCTCTTCCCCACGGCATGCACTCAGGTGTGGCGCACATGGTTATTTCATTTTCTTTTTTGAAAAAAAGTTTTTTTTATTTGAAGATACATAAAGAAACCATTAACATTTTATTAATTTTTATTTAATATTGGAGTATAATTGATAACAATGTTGTGTTACTTTCAGGTGTACAGCACATTGTTTCAGTTATAGGTATGCATCTATTTGTTTTCAAATTCTTTCCCCATTTAGGTTATTACAGAATATTTTGCAAATTCCTGTGCTATACAGTAGGTCCTTGTTGGTTATCTATTAAATATTTAAATACAGTAGTCTGTATGTATCAATAAGAGCGAGTGTTCCAACTGTGAGCGATCAAAACCAAACCAAATGGCTCCAAGCAATGATTGGACGGAGTTTTAGCTTCTTTTAGTTTTTATGCTTAGTGTGTTTCAAAAGTTCTGTTTTCCTTAAAAAGGTTCCCTAAACTTTGGGTCCCAAACCATTTTTTTTTGATATGGTTATGATTTATTCTGAGATTGTGTGTGGGGTGTGTGTGTGTAGTTAGGTTTCAAGACTATTGGGTCATTCTTGACCTGCCCCAGTTGTAGATAGCCAGGTGAGGAGACAGATGGCTGATGCTCCAGGGCTGAGGGACTGCGACTGCTCAGTGAGTATTTGTGGCTAGTTGATAAATGAACCTCAGGACTAGGAAGTCAGATCCTAGTCTCAGTTGAGAGACTTAGTCAAAAGGGAAACTCCTTGCGGGCTATTCAGCTTCTAGACCAGTGTTTTTCAACCTCTGGATTGAGATATATTTGGTGGGGTATGAGATCAATCTGATCTCAAAGAGACAGCAGTGAGAGGTCCTGAAGAAAGAACTTATTCCCTGCCCAGGAATTGAACCTGGGTAGCCTGGATAGAAACCAGGAATCCTAGCCGCTAGACCACAAAGGACAAGAGGCTAGAAGCAAAGTTTCCCTGGCCCTTGCTCCATTTCAAAGCAAAAATGTTTCAAGGAGGCAAAAACTACAAAAACAGGTACAAAGTTTATTATTAGAGACACAGCACAACATATGGGAGAGCACACAGAGGAACAGTTTGCGTCAGGAGCAAGGCAGAAATACACACCCAGAGAGGCGCGCTCCTGAATGAGGCATGCAGTACGTCAGAATCTAGGGAGAAATACGCACGGGAGAGAAAGGGTGTGGGCATCCCTCCGAATATATAGGACAGTTCTTCCAGGTCTTTGTTTACCTTTGGCCAATTGTCTTGTTTCTTTTTCCACACCTAACCTGTCCTAGGACTCACCCCAACATGCGTGTACATCTTTTTGCTAAGATGGATTCTACCACAGAGGCCTGTGGGTTCATGTCCACACTTACTATGGGGTGTCACCCCCTCCCTTTTTGACCCCCAAGGAGCTTTCCTGAGCATGTGCAGACAAGGAAGTTTTCCTTGACCTCAGGAGTGGTCATCTTACCTCTTTACTTCAGTAGAGCTCAGCTTCTGCCACTAGCTTTGTCCTTGGAGTGTCTGCATGAGAAGCTTCAGTTTTACTCCACGTGACAAACACCAGCTGTCCAGCCCAGGGGCCCATCTATCTCCACCTCGCATCTAGAGGGTTGCAACCCACATTTTAAAAAAATGGGCTAAGATAGAGTGTACAGTGTAAAAAATGCCTTCACGAGTGGTGGTTTTATTTTGGAAAACTTTGTTTCACTGCTGTGTATGGGTGGATGCGTGTGGGTATGTCCTAGGTAACAATGTAAATTCTATTTCGAGAAAGAAAAAACACTGTTCAAGGCAATTTGGAGACAGGTGGAAGATCGAATTTAGAGAGAGACCCTTCACTCCTTGCGCCACTTCCCCAAATGCCAAGCGCACTGGGTCCTGTGTTTTCCAGGAGGTGGCCAGCCCCACACACCACATTCACACATGAATCTAGTAAAGAGAATGATGCCCTCCAGTTTATAGTCTCAGATACACACACACAGGTGCCAGCACATACGCACACCTTCACTTGGAACAGCGTCCGCCTTTCTGGGAAACAGCCCTAAGCCCCAACAGAGTCTCAGAACTCAGTGTTCATCCAAGGGTAAAACTCAAGAAGAGGGGGTTTTCACTTTCTTGCCTGAAGCTGCTTAAAAAGCTTCATTAGAAAGGTCTCTCCACCTCCGCTCCCTGCCACACACTGCTATGCGCTGGTGCCAAGTGTGTGAGCCTTCGTTAAGCATGCACTTCTAAGCAAGGAGCATTGACTTCCTCTTAATTGAGGCATGATAATTAGAGCATTAACACATTAGGAGGGTGAGACAACATGTTTGGCTTTTGTGATTAATTATCTGAGGATTGTAATAAGTTGTTAAGACATTAATTACACTGGCATGTTTACTGCTCTCGGTTGCACAGGCAAGGCCTCGCCATGGCAAGTCAGAACATATCTAAGGAGGTAGCCGTGATGGGAAGCGCAGGTGGGTGGGTCACAGAAATGAGTCTGTGGAGCCCTGCAGCCCTGTCTGAGGGGGCCGGTGTCAAGGTCTGCTGCTTTTCTTCCAGGTCGTGTGTGGGCTCAGGATGTAGAAGAATAATTTTTAAAATTTTAATGTAGAGTCAATGAAATAAAGACACTGAGGTCTCCAAGTTCAAAGCTTTTTCAGTCCTAGAGGTCAGTAAAAATGTAAACCATGTCATGGCCTTGGAGAAGGCAGGCTTGCGGGTCTTCCCTTCAGGCCACCCCACAAGGATGAGTCTCTCTGTTGTGTGTGAGGGAGACTTCTATTAGGGAAGAGGAGAGAACAGAGGGGCAAAGCCTGGACATCTGAGCCGGGCAGGAGCGAGGAGGAAGGGCCTGGGAGACTCTGGACAGAAGCCTGAGGGGGAAGGCACCGTCCATTCTGTTCCCTATGTCACGGGGTGTGGCCCCCGTGCTGGAAAGGCATCAAGATAGGCTGAGTGTGCAGAATGTGTTAGGGGCAAACAGCTATCCGTGTAACTTAAAAAGATAACAAACTTACTATTGAGGGAGAAAAGCAGCTTAAGGGACCGGAACCTGGAGAGGGCATTTAATAATTGTTTTAGGCTCTTCGTGTACACTTCCTTGGGAAGTAGTTACTTGTTCTTGCTGAGAGGGGACGTCAGGGAGCATAACCCAAGAGGTGCGTGGAATACATATTTGTATTCCTAATGATGAAGAGTCACCTGTTAAAATCAACATTTGGCTAAAGCCAAATATGACCACTCGAGAATGAACTTCTGGGTTATAAATCTAAATAACAAATTTTATTATAAAAATTTAATTATTCCAAAAAGTTCATTATGGAAAATTTTAGGACTCATGTTTTAAGTTTGACATTATGATGCAGGAACAACAATCTCTCGGCTCTGCCAGCCACTGGCTAGGCTGTGAGGACCCCAGGTTATCCAACTACCATCCTAAAGCCATGTTCATGCTCAGTTCAGGTAGCTGGAGGAGTACGAGGCATGGCCTAAAAGAAAGTGACTAACTAATAGCCAATTCATTTTTTCAAGATTATTTTGTTTAACGTTACTAATGCCAGAGTTTTTAAAAAAACAACAAAGATTAGAAATATGATTTTATCTAATCTCTATTACTCTGCCTGAGATGGTTATTTACATTGTAATAAACATTTGTGCTTGCACAAGGAAACAGTGCTCTTCCTGAAACCTTGATAACACACACATGTTAACTTCCCATTAATTTTCCCATTTACCCATGTGCTTAGCAGTTTGAAAGTTCTGAATAATTACTTTTGTTCTTAAAATTAACAGCTTGCACAATCATCATTAATTTTTGTAGTGTTTTACTCTTGCAATAATAAATGTGTATTTAAACCGTAAGTGGTAGAATTTCAACACATAAAACGCATAAGGAGCCTTTCATTCCAAGGTCTTTGTGTAATGCTTTTGCATATTTGAAAGTAAATATTCAGATGAGAATAAATTCAAATGACATGGCTTTTTAAAAAACTGATTGGACTATCTTGACTTGAAAGGCTAGTGACCTAGATGATTACATGATCGTTGACCACACATACATTCAGGGCTCCTGGAAATGCTGTTGAAGTGGGCCTTTGGTTATTTAGCCTTTTGATGGCTAAATAACCATAATAATAATAATAATAGGAGATATAATAATAATCGGAGATTTTAATACTAATAGGAGATTTTGGCCAGGCACCAAGTGTGAAGGCTGAATTTGGTACATTCTAATCTCATTTGTTAAAATGAAATGGCAGCTTCTGTATAGGGTGAATTACCATCATCAAGAGCTTGGGGCTGGTGTCTTTTGGGGCAGAGTTGAGAAGGCATAATTTAAATGGAGGGAACTGATATCTAAGACTGTAAAAGAAGTCAGGGTGGAACCTGGACACAGGCTGCTCCCCACCCCCAATATGTTGCCATGTTGACAAGGGAAAGCCTCTTCATCCAGCCTAGTCTGACCTGGAAAGGAAGCAGAGGAGGGTGATGTGTCAGTCTGTGCTGGAAGTGGTGGGAATCACCAGCCTTCAGAGCACCAGCTTCAGAGTTCCCCACTCAGAGATGTGGGGAGGAGGAAGAGGGGCCTTCTTTCCTTTTATCTCCTACCTCCTCACTCCAGAAAGTTCCTTCCTAGGCTGCATTTAAGAATGTTCAATTCCAAATTAGCCTGTTTCCCTGGGGTGTCCTTAGGGTCTTCCCTGCCAGGCTGGTTCAGAGAGACCCTCTAGACCGCAGAGCATACTACTAACCTGCAGGTGAAGGCCTGATGGGCTTCGGATCCTACAGAGCATACATTCTTCCTCAGCTCAAAGCTGCCCCCTCACTTTCCTGTTCTTTCTCCCTGCCTATTCTGCTCAGAGCATTAAATGTGGAGCAGTTTGTTTCTATCCCAGTAGACCATCACTAGAGCTTGGAAGGTGGAAGTGATCATTATTAAATACAGTTCAAGTCTTCCACACGTATCTGAGTACAGTAAACATTAAAAATTAATGCCTCTAATAATAAAACCCAGAATAACGATGCTGTTATCACTAATTGTAATTTATTGCAAGCTGGTAGTGTGTTAAGTGCTCTGAAGAACATAAAGGTAAAAAAACAGCCTTCTTTGAGTAGGTGAGTGGGATGAATGATTTCCCTGCTCCTGAGATTACCTGCCCGTTGATGCTTACTTACAGAGCTGTCATTAGGAACACCTTCTTCCTGGTTATAGGCCAAGTCTGCCCCTTTAACAATGGGGGAGGAAGAAAGAAGTCTTTGAACCATTTCAAGGGCTGATGATAGCCATTCTCTTTTGTGGTCCACGAGGTTATGATTCACATGACTGGCATTAGCTAACATTTGATGTTATTAGTTATCTTTTCCTGTATGCTCTCCGTCCCCTCTACTAAGTCCCTTCAGATTTAGACCATTTTATATCTCCCAGTGACTGTTACACTGTTACAGTGTCTTAATTTGCATTATCGTAAGAGCTCTTAAAATGGAATTGTGTGTGTGTGCGTGCGTGCATGTGTGCACTCGCAAGTCTTTTGGCCCTTACTAAATTGTAAACTCTTTGACATTCAAGACAATGTCTTAACGTATCTTATTATCTGCTGTTCTTAGCAGAGCCCTGTTCTCCCTATTAACAAATATTAATTGGTTAAATATTAAGCTATGTTAACTTTTCTCATAGCTCTGATATTCTTACACATTAATTAGACATGATTGTCCATTCACTCACTCATTCATTCATTCATCCATCAAATATTATTCTAAGCACTATGCTAAGTGCCAAGGGTACAGAAGCAAACCAGACAAGTCTGTGCTCTCTTGGAACTTATTCTTTTAAGACATACAATAATCAAATAAGCATATAAACAAACAGGATAACTTCTAGCCACGGTGAGTGCTGGTAGGTAAATTATGGATAAAAGGCGAGTGGGGGGAAGGAAGCTACTTCGAAGAGAGTCATCAGGGAAAATCTCCCCAACAGGGGGAAGGCCTGGCCAGGCATTATCCACAGAAGCTCTGGGAGGATGCTTCTGAGGTTGAAATCATTTAGCCTGTTAAGTTTTCTTTATCTAATTTATTTATTCAGTCATTTAATAATTCCTTTATCATTTGTTATGCCCATGAGTTTGGGATTCTGAACCTGGCCCTGAGGACCCAGAGATAGTGATGGCATAACCCTGCCCTTGAGGAATTTACAATCTAGTGGTGGAGAGTAACCTGGAGATATAAAATGACAGTGGGTTCCTATGAGCCGCAGAATGAAGGAATCTGGATTATGGCTCACTTTGTATATGCTGCTTTCTGAAGGATTTTAGCAATTAATTCTGCAGGGAGTAAATTCAAATGAAGAATGAGGCCTCCGTATAGGCCCTGTCTATGCTCACTCAGCTCCTGGCCCAGGGCTGCTTTGTGGTCGGCCCTCAGTGACTATCTGGGAAACTGCATCGAAGGGATGCAGACGTAGAGAATGGAGTTTGAGGACACGGGGAGGGGGAAGGGTAAGCTGGGATGAAGTGAGACGGTGGCATGGACATATATACACTACCAAATGTAAAATAGATAGCTAGTGGGAAGCAGCCGCAAAGCACAGGGAGATCAGCTCGTTGCTTTGTGACCATCTAGACGGGTGGGATAGGGAGGGTGGGAGGGAGGGAGACGCAAGAGAGAGGAGGTATGGGAATGTACGTATATGTATAGCTGATTCACTTTGTTATAAAGCAGAAACTAACACACCATTGTAAAGCAATTATACTCCAATAAAAATATTTTTTTTTAAAAAAAGAGAATGGAGAGATTGGAAGCCACAGGTGGGAAAGAGAAAGCGGGAGGACAGGCGGAGAGGCAGAAGTCACTGCGAACTTGAGCAGCTAAATGCCTTAAGTAGGGCTCTGGTCAGGGCCTATATGGCGGCCTCATTCTTCATTTGAATTCACTCCCTGCAGAATTAATTGCTAAAATCCTTCAGAAAGCAGCAGGGAAGTATTACTTGCCCAGAAGACATTTGGATTTAGTGAAGTTTGTGCTTGTGACATATTTCTAAAAAGAACCAGATTTTATATCCTCCATATTTCTTGCACAGCCTGTTAGAGTACTGTGTGTGTGTGTGTGTGTGTGTACATATGTGTATGTATTTGGTTGTTTGATTGACTTGAGGTCTAGAACCAAAGAAGGAAAAAGATTTTTGGTTTCTAAAAGGCTGTAGTCTCTGTCCCCTAAAAGAAGATGAGCCATAAGAATGTCAAAAGACAGCTTAAGAGGAGAAACACAGGATTATGTGTTCCTCCTGGTTACTGCATATAAATTGCTTCTTTGCCTGAAAGATCATGTTCCATAGGGACCAGCAAGTGCCTGGCTTAATATTGTTGGTCCTTGTGCCACTGAGCGAACTGAGTTCTTCCCCCCAGTACTGGGGCGATTGTGTCTAGAATACCAAACACAGGAGGTGGGCATTAATTAGGGCTAATGGCCTGTAATTGGAGTTGCCTTTATCCCTCCTTCCATTCTCCAAGCACAGACTGTCAGAAGGCTCATTTTCACTGAAGCGTCATAATTAACACAGAGCCTAATGTGAAAGGCAGATGAGGTTGAAGCCCAGAATAGCTCCGAGATCCCCAAGGGTGTATGTATGCAGAGCTGTGGGGAGCAGGCCTGGGAAAAGAAGAGGCTGGCATTTAGGTTGACCTCCAAATGTTTTCCTTTCAGAGAAGCAGTCACCACTGCTCTCACCCTTTATATTCCTAAAAGGAGTACTCTAAAATACTGGGCTAGTCACTACTGGACTGGGATTTCAGAACCCTGGCCTCTGGAAGTTGCAGGAAGCGCACCTGGCGAGTTTCAAATCCTCTACTTTCCATTCCCCCCCCCCCCTAATTTGTAAGGGAAGATTTCCTTCTTCATGAAGCTGACATCTTTTTTGGGTGGACCTGGGGGGGTTGGTAAGTGTAATAATGTCTCGGAAGTCCTTGGAGTGCCTTGGGAAAAAAAAAATCAAGGTATCTCTCTTATTACTGTTGGTCTTCCAATTCCCCTGAACTCTGAGAACCCATTAAAGTGATTACTTCATGAGGAGGCTAGTAGAAAAGCAAGACTAATATATTTCTTCACTTGGCAGCTCCCACATATCAAAGGACTCTAAGTGCACTTACAATCACTGTCATATTCTCATGTTTACCCCCTTGGTTCTACTTAGAACATAATAAACTAAACACCTGCTATTTGTCTCCTAAGACCAGATTTCATGAACTTTCCACAGGTTGCTTACAGCACCCCTTGTGCACATGCACAAATATTTACTTAATTCCATGCCACTGGAGAACTAGGAGAAAGATAAAATAAGGGGAGTGCCTATGCCACATTCTAATTCCAGGTCCCCAAATCAGAGGGAGGAAAAATGGGAAAAGAAAAAACTGATGAATGGTCTAGGTTCTCCATATCAGGCTTCCTTGGAGTATTCAGACAAAGTCGTTGGCTTAATTTCCATTCTGAGCCGTTTATTGAAAGGAGATTCCCTAAATATATGCAATTTTCCTCGTCTCATCAAGGGGAGGTACCAGAGGAGTGTCGCATGATGCTAGTTGTAAGAACAAAGACAACAATTGCTAACTTGATATAGGGATGATTGACACATTGGGATATTGTCTTATTGCACTTGCTGCTATAGGACACTACCATGACTTGGGAACATCAAACCATGCAGCTCCTCTGGTAAGGATGGAAAATGGTACCCAGATTATTCACAGCCAGCTGCAGATTCACGAATGCTGGAGGCGGCCACATGCAGAAACCAGCTGGTTCGTTTCTACAGAGTGTTTTTACTGCCCTAGTGGGCTTTTTCTTTAAATCCTTTCACTTGGGCAGTAATCTACCATGTCATTAAGTTGCTTCATTAGTAGATTTCTCTAGATCATTTGGATTTTTATTCTGATGCTTGGCCATATTGGAGAACTTGGGTATAAATTATTTTCCTGATCTCAGAATACTCAGGGACTGACTTATTAAAGAGACATTGTTTTCTGATTTTTTCAGACTTCCTCTGACACGTAGTAATTTACCTGAGTTGAAATACTTGCGAGTACAAGTAATTTGAGCTGAAGCCAGACAGTGTACACATATTAAAGATACTTGGGGAAAAGTCACTGGGTAGCTGCGAATATGAGCTTTGGGGTTGGCTGGGGATAGGCAGCTGGGTTTGAGAAATGGTGTTGAGCTGGCACATACTGCCTGGCGTGACCCTGCTGAGCCTCCTCTGATGAGTGGGTACCTGATGTACTGGCTGTTCCATTGCTTGAATATCACATCTGCACGCAGCCCAGTCCTCTGCTTTTAACTGTGGCACCAAGGTGTTTTGAAAGAAAGATGGTGTTGCTTTCCACATACTGAAATTTAGACTGGAGGTACATCCTTTAAATATATACAATTTTTATTTTTATGTTTTTGAAAATGCTGGAGATAAAAGATCCAGATCTCTTCATTTTCTACACAGTAAGTCTTTAATAGGTTAACATTCTTCACTTTTTTTTTTTTTTGCCAAATTTTCTAAAATGTTAGAAGTTAGAGATGCATGAAGAAACAGGCTGCTTTTAGGAAACTCCAAATTTCAGACACCTAGAAAGACAGGTGGGAAGAGATTAGCAGGTAAGGCTATAAATGGGCCAGTTGTAAAGGGCACTGAATATAGCTGTATAGGAAAGAACAACAAGAACATGGGTTAAGGTCTCAGCTCCACACAGGGAGATCAGCTCGGTGCTTTGTGACCACCTAGAGGGGTGGGATAGGGAGGGTGGGAGGGAGGGAGACGCAAGAGGGACGAGATATGGGGACATATGTATATGTATAACTGATTCACTTTGTTATAAAGCAGAAACTAACACACCATTGTAAAGCAATTATACTCCAATAAAGATGTTAAAAAAAAAAAAACTCCATTGTTTAACCACCCATGTGAATCTGGAAAAGTCCTATGAGCTCTCTATCCTCCGATTCTTAATCTGTCAGATGGGGAGAAGACTTCACTGAAAAGAGCCAGGTTCTTTACATATTCCTGCCCTGCTATCCTCAGGCCATCAGATTAGCTCCTCTCATGGTTGCAAAAGGACAGCTGCAGTTCCTAGTGTCACGTATTTATGCATCAATGTCTGAAGATAAACACAGGGCCTACTGTATTTTACAGAATCTAAGATGTCATTGGCTGGAAGGTACACTATTATTATTATATATCACCGCAAAAGAAACAACACTGCCAATTAGATTATGAAAAACTGTTTTTCGTCAGATGCATCCTGAATTATCCAATTGATGAAACGCAATGTACAATATATTTTCTTATGTAAGAATGTCTCTAAAACTCTTTACCATACCATTTCCCCTCTGTCAGCAGACTTCCCACACGCCAGTCCTTAAGCCAGTCCCTAGTAGTATCCCTGTACCTTGTGTATGTCCTCCTATTCTCTTCTCTCCTGGGCCGTTGGAAGCTTGCAGCTTCTGCTGCAGCACCCTGGGCCAGTTCTATGCAAGCCCACACCATTTTACTAAGTCTCTGGCTTCTCCCACCACTTCTACACTTCAGTAAACACCATGCTGGCAGTTACTCCTTACAGGACGAACTCTTACCAATGGAAGACAGAGAGTGAGAACGGGCTTGCAGACAAATTGCTTCTCTGTTCCCCCCTGTGATGGCCTGTTCCAAAGCATGTGTGTGCTTTTTTTTTAAAATTTTTAAAATATTTTATTTATTTATTTTCTTTATTTTTTGGCTGTGTCAGGTCTTAGTTGAGGCATGTGGTCTCTTCGTTGAAGCACTGGGGCTTCTCTCCAGTTGTGGTGCATGGGTCCAGACCACGTGTGCTCTGTAGTTTGTGGCGTGCAGCCTCTCTCATTGGGGCACGTGAGCTCAATAGTTGTGTCTCACAGGCTTAGTTGCCCCGCGGCATGTGGGATCTTAGTTCCTGGACCAGGGATCGAACCTGCATTGGAAGGTGGATTCTTTACCACTGGACCACCAGGGAAGTCCCCAAAGCATGGGTTTTTGATGTAGCTTCTCTGGAGATAATCTCTAGTAGCTCAGTAACTTTGTGTCTCTTTGTGAAATAGTGGCCAACCTGGAAAAGCATCAACTTTGTTTACTTCCCATTCTCCCTCGCAGCATTTCCTCCTTCCTTCACTCTTGATACCCTGACGTCATACCTTCCAATAACATATTCACACTTAAACCTTGCCTCAGACCTTGTTTTCTAGGGGAACAGCCTGATACAAGCACCACAATGACCTCAAACTAATCAAGATTAGTTCTAGTTACTTGGGGGAGGAGTAGACTTCAGAAGAAAACTAGAGCTCTGCCGACATGGAAGAGAAATGACATAGCTAGAGAGAGGGTGATCAGCAGTGTTTGATTAGTACCTGCCTTGCTTCCCAGGGTTGTTAAAAGAGTTAAATGAGATAATGAGGTATAAATGTGCTCAGTCAACAATAAAATAACATAAAAATGTAGAGTTGTCATTAGACTCAAGACTATTCACAAGAAATTTACTATTTATTCACTCATTTAACAAAAATTATTTAATGAGCACCTACTGTTTGCCAGTCCTGTGGCTGGCAGAGATAATACAGTAGTTCCTACTTTGCAAGAGCTTCTTGTCTAGAGGGAAAATGAGCATATAAATTACATGTGATTACAATTTTCTAGAGGGAAATAGAGTGTGTGTTGTAAGAACCTAGGTTTGGGGGGTCAGACAAAGCTTCCTGGGCAAAATGATACATAAGCTAAGAGCTGGAGGATGATTTGGGGATAGGTGGTTGGGGGTGGAGAGATGTGATAAGTAGAAGGAAAAGCATATACAAAGGTGAGGAAGTAAGAGAGGGCTTGGTGTTATTTTTCTGGGTAGAATGGTAAAGGCCCATTTATGGAGCATGGGTTCCTTGAACTGAACTGTGAAGGCAATGAGGAATGACTGAAATGTTTAAGAAGGGTAGTTTTAGAAAGATCTCTTCAATAATGATAGAATGAGGGCTTCCCTCGTGGCGCAGTGGTTGAGAGTCCGCCTGCCGATGCAGGGGACACGGGTTCCTGCCCCGGTCTGGGAAGATCCCACATGCCGCGGAGCGGCTGGGACCATGAGCCATGGCCGCTGAGCCTGCGTGTCCGGAGCCTGTGCTCCGCAAGGGGAGAGGCTACAACAGTGAGAGGCCCGCATACCGCAAAAAAAAAATAATAATAATAATAATAATGATAGAATGAATGGAATTTTGTGGGGTAGGGATACAGGATGGGAGGAAGTGAGGAAGCTGAGATATAATGATGTAATGTGGTATTTTATTTGTTTAATTCAATTTTGGAGAGTTTTTCTTAGGTAAATATTCTTCATAATTTAGGACTTTTTTTTTCTTTTTTTTTTTTGCGGTACACGGGCCTCTCACTGTTGTGGCGTCTCTCGTTGTGGAGCACAGGCTCTGGACGCGCAGGCTCAGCGGCCATGACTCACGGGCCCAGCTGCAGATCTTCCCGGACCGGGGCACGAACCTGTGTCCCCTGCATCAGCAGGCGGACTCTCAACCACTGTGCCACCAGGGAAGCCAATAATTTAGGATTTTAAGAATATTACAAACCCCACATATGTCCCTAATGTCCCCACATATGTCTCCTCAAGGAGAGGTTAACATTTTCAAATAAAGGATGGAAAGGATCTTTGTGGTCTTCAACCCAGACAGTCATCTACATAATGGCTGTCTTTTGTTTGTGCTGTTAGTTCTGATTAGATCGTGGGGGTACTGAAGAGTGCAAGGTCAATAATGTGACACCCCAGGGGAACCAATTATCCCTGCAGAGAGAAGAACCACGTACTGAATATCTATATGTGACTTGTCATCTGCAGCCTTGAGCCACTGGTTACAAAGTGTACAAGGGGCAAATCTACTATACTAGTCCACTTACTCATCTTTTTTTTTTATTTATTTATTAATTCATGTATTTGTTTATTCCTTCCTATCTTTTCTGCTCGGGCTTTCATAACAAAATATCTTAGATTATTGGGCGGATTAAACAACAGACATTAATTTTCTTACATTTCTGGAGTCCAGAAGTCCAAGATCGGGGTGCAGGCCAGTTCAGTTTCCGGTGAGGAATCTCTTTCTGGCTTGCAGACAGCAGACTTCTTGCTGTGTGCTCACATGGCCTTTCCTCAGTGCATGTGGAGAAAGAGTGAGAAAGCTTCTGATGTCTCTTCTTATAAGGGCACTAATTCCATCATGAAGTTCCCACGATTATGACCTCATCTAACCCTGTTTATCACCCAAAGGCTGCATACAAATACCATCACATCACAGTTAGGGCTTCAACATATGAATTTTGGAGGATACGAATATTCAATCCATAGCACTTCTCTTTTGATTTCCTTCCATTCTTCCTTCAATCACTTATTTTTGTTTCATTGAAACTGTATTTATTGAATATCTCTATGCATTAGCTATATAATTGGCCACTGTTGGTACAAAAATAAACAAACATAGGCCTTGTTTCAAAGAGGTCTAGTGGAGAAAGAAAAGTGAGAAAATAAAAGATGACACTGTGGTGTGAGAGTGCCATAAGAGAGTTATGCATGAAATGCTATGAAAGTACACAGCAGAAATATAAACCTTCATAAATATAACCTTCATGTTGTGGGGCAGAGGGAAAGAGGAGGGGAAGGAGTGAGCATTGGAATATTATTGTTATTTTTTACATCTTTATTGGAGTATAATTGCTTTACAGTGGTGTGTTAGTTTCTGTTGTATAACAATGTAAATCAGCTATACATATACATATATCCCCAAATCTCCTCCCTCTTGTGTCTCCCTGCAACCCTCCCTATCCCACCCCCCTACGTGGATACAAGGCACTGAGCTGATCTCCTGTGCTATGCAGCTGCTTCCCACTAGCTATCTATTTTACATTTGGTAGTGTATACATGTCCATGCCAATCTCTCACATAGTCCCAGCTTACCTTTCCCCCTCCCCATATCCTCAAGTCCATTCTCTACATGGTCTTTATTCCTGTCCTGCCCCTAGGTTCTTCAGAACCTTTTTCTTTCTTAGATTCCATACATATGTGTTAGCATATGGTATTTGTTTTTCTCTTTCTGACTTACTTCACTCTGTACGACAGTCTCTAGGTACATCCACCTCACTACAAATAACTCAGTTTCGTTTCTTTTAATGGCTTAGTAATATTCCATTGTATATATGTGCCACATCTTCCTTATCCATTCATCTGTTGATGGACACTTAGGTTGCTTCCATCTCTTGGCTATTGTAAATAGAGCTGCAATGAACATTGTGCTACATGACTCTTTTTGAATTCTGGTTTTCTCAGTGTATATGTACATTAGTGGGATTGCTGGGTCGTATGGTAGTTCTATTTTTAGTTTTAAGGAACCTCCATACGTTCTCCATAGTGGCTGTATCAATTTACATTCCCACTAACAGTGCAAGAGTGTTCCCTTTTCTCCACACCCTCTCCAGCATTTATTATTTGTAGATTTTTTCATGATGGCCATTCTGACTGGTGTGAGATGATACCTCATCAGAGTTGTGATTTGCATTTCTCTAATGATTAGTGATGTTGAGCATGCTTTCATGTGTTTGTTGGCAATCTGTATATCTTCTTTGGAGAAATGTCAACTTAGGTCTTCTGCCCATTTTGGATTGGGATGTTTGTTTCTTTGATATTGAGCTGCATGAGCTGCTTATAAATTTTGGAGATTAATCCTTTGTCAGTTGCTTCATTTTTTAAATATTTTCTCCCATTCTGAGGGTTGTCTTTTCATCTTGTTTATGGTTTCCTTTGCTGTGCAAAAGCTTTTCAGTTTCATTAGGTCCCATTTGTTTATTTTTGTTTTTATTTCCATTTCTCTAGGGGGTGGGTCAAAAAGGATATTGCTGTCATTTATGTCATAGACTGTTCTGCCTATGTTTTCCTCTAAGGTTTTATAGTGTCTGGCCTTACATTTAGGTCTTTAATCCATTTTGCATTTATTTTTGTGTATGGTGTTAGGGAGTGTTCTAATTTCATTCTTTTACATGTGGCTGTTCAGTTTTTCCAGCACCACTTATTGAAGAGGCTGTTTTTTCTCCATTGTATATTCTTGCCTCCGTTATCAAAAAGAAGGTTACCATATGTGCGTGTGTTTCTCTCTGGGCTTTCTATCCTGTTCCATTGATCTATATTTCTGTTTTTGTGCCAATACCATACTGTCTTGATTACTGTAGCTTTGTAATATAGTCTGAAGTCAGGGGTCCAGATTCCTCCAGCTCCATTTTCCTTTCTCAAGATTGCTTTGGCTATTTGGGTTCTTTTGTGTTTCCATGCAAACTGTGAAATTTTTTTGTTCTAGTTTGGTGAAAAAAGCCATTGGTAGTTTGATAGGGATTGCATTGAATCTGTAGATTGCCTTGGGTAGTATAGTCATCTTCACAATGTTGATTATTCCAAGCCAAGAACATGGTATATCTCTCCATCTATGTGTATCATCTTTAATTTCTTACATCAATGTCTTATAGTTTTCTGCATACAGGTCTTTTGATCCTTAAGTAGATTTATTCCTATGTATTTTAATCTTTTAGTTGCAGTGGTAAATGGGAGTGTTTCCTTAATTTCTCTTTCAGATTTTTCATCATTAGTGTATAGGAATGCTAGAGATTTCTGTGCATTAATTTTGTACCCTGCTACTTTACCAAATACATTGATTAGCCCTAGTAGTTTTCTGGTAGCATCGTTATGATTCTCTATGTATAGAATCATGTCATCTGCAAACAGTGACAGCTTTACTTCTTCTTTTCTGAAGTAGATTCCTTTTATTGCTTTTTCTTCTCTGATTGCTGTGACTAAAACTTCCAAAACTGTTTTGAATAACAGTGGTGAGAATGGGCAACCTTGTCTTGTTCCTGATCTTAGTGGAAATGGTTTCAGTTTTTCACCATTGAGAATGATGTTGGCTGTGGGTTTGTTATTTATGGCCTTTATTATGTTGAGGTAAGTTTCCTCTATGCCTACTTTCTGGAGGGTTTTTATCATAAATGGGTGTTGAATTTTGTCAAAAGCTTTTTCTGCATCTGTTGAGGTGATCATATGATTTTCATCGTTCAATTTGTTAATATGGTGTATCACATTGACTGATTTAGGTATATTGAAGATTCCTTGCATTCCTGGGATAAACCCCATTTGATCATGGTGTATTATCCTTTTGATGTGCTGTTGGATTCTGTTTGCTAGTATTTTGTTGAGGATTTTTGTATCTATGTTCATCAGAGATATTGGCCTGTAGTTTTCTTGTTTTGTGACATTTGTCTGGTTTTGGTATCAGGGTGATGGTGGCCTCATAGAATGAGTTTGGAGTGCTCCTCCCTCTGCTATATTTTGGAAGAGTTTGAGAAGGATGGGTGTTAGCTCTTCTCTAAATGTTTGATAGAATTCACCTGTGAAGCCATCTGGTCCTGGGCTTTTGTTTTTTGGAAGATTTTAAATCACAGTTTCAATTTTAGTGCTTGTGTTTGGTCGTTTTATATTTTCGATTTCTCCCTGGTTCAGTCTCCAAAGGTTGTGCTCTTGTGAGAATTTGTCCAATTCTTCCAGGTTCTCCATTTTATTAGCATATAGTTGCTTGTAGTAATCTCTCATGATCCTTTGTATTTCTGCAGTGTCAGTTGTTACTTCTCATTTCTATTTCTATTGATTTGAGTCTTCTCCCTTTTTTTCTTGATGAGTTTGGCTAATGCCTTATCAATTTTACTTTTCTTCTCAAAAAACATACTTTTAGTTTTATTGATCTATGCTATCATTTCTTTTTCATTGATTTCTGATCTGATCTTTATGATTTCTTTCCTTCTGCTAAGTTTGGGGTATTTTTGTTCTTTCTGTAATTGCTTTTGGTGTAAGGTTAGGTTGTTTATTTGAGAGGTTTCTTGTTTGTTGAGGTAGGATTTTATTCCTATAAACTGCCTTCTTAGAACTGCTTTTGCTGTATCCCATAGGTTTTGGATCGTTGTGTTTTCATTGTCATTTGTCTCTATGTATTTTTTGATTTCCTCTTTGATTTCTTCAGTGATCTCTTGGTTATTTTGTAGTGTATTGTTTAGCTTCCATATGTTTGTATTTTTTTCAGATTTTTTCCTGTAATTGATATCTAGTCTCATAGCGTTGTAGTTGGAAAAGGTACTTGATACGATTTCAATTTTCTTAAATTTGCCAAGGCTTGATTTGTGAGCCAAGATATGGTCTATCCTGAAGAGTGTTCCATGAGCACTTGATGCATTTAATGTTGTCCCAGAAGTCTCTGAGACTGTCCTCAATTCTTTTCATTCTTTTTTCTTTATTCTTCTCTGCAGTAATTATTTCCACCATTTTTTCTTCCAGGTCACTTATCCATTCTTCTGCCTCAGTTATTCTGCTCTTGATTCCTTCTAGAGAATTTTTAATTTCAGTTATTGTCTTGTTCATCATTGTTTGTTTGCTCTTTAGTTCTTCTGGGCCCTTGTTAAACATTTATTTTCTCCCTTCTATTTCCAAGATTTTTGATCATCCTTATTATCATTACTCTGAATTCTTTTTCAGGTAGACTGCCTATTTCCTCTTCATTTGTTTGGTCTGGTGGGTTTTTGCCCTGCTCCTTCATCTGCCACATATTTCTCTGTCTTCTCATTTTGCTTTACTTACTGTGTTTGGGGTCTCCTTTTCACAGACTGCAGGTTCATAGTTCCTGTTGTTTTTGATGTCTGTCCCCAGTGGGTAAGGTTTCTTCAGTGGGTTATGTAGGCTTCCTCATTGAGGGGAACACTGGTGCCTGTGTTCTGATGGATGAGACTGGATCTTGTCCTTCTGGTGGGCAAGACCACGTCCAGTGGTGTGTTTTGGGGTGTCTGTGACCTTATTGTGATTTTAGGCAGCCTCTCTGCTAATGGGTGGGGTTGTGTTCCTGTTTTGCTAGTTGTTTGGCATAGGGTGTCCAGCACTGTAGCCTGCTGGTCATTGAGTGGAGGTGGGTCTTAGTGTTGAAATGGAGATCTCTTGGAGAGCTTTCGCCATTTGGTATTACGTGGAGCCAGGAGGTCTCTTGAGGACCCATGTCCTGAACTTGGCTCTCCCACCTCAGAAGCTCAGGTTTGACACCTGGCCAGAGGACCAAGACACTGTCAGCTGCACAGCTCAGAAAAAAAGGAGAGAGAGAGAGAGACAGAGACAGAGAGAGAGGGAGAGAGAGAGGGGGAGAGAAAATAAAATAAAATAATTAAAATTAAAAATTTTTTAAATATTCTTAAACATAAATAAAATAAAAAAGTAATAAAAGAAAGAAAGAAGAGAGCAACCAAGCCAAAAAAACAAATCCACCAATGATAACAAGCACTAAAAGCTGTATAAAAATGTGGCAAGGGCAAATGCTAAAAGCAAAGCTATACCAATGATAATAAGCTCTAAATGCTAAACCAAGCTAAACATAAAACCAGAAACAAATTAGATGCAAAAAGGAAACCCCAAGTCTACAGTTGTTCCCAAAGTCCACCACCTCAATTTTGGGATGATTCGTTGTCTATTCATGTGTTCCACAAATGCAGGGTACATCAAGTTGACTGTAGAGATTTAATCTGCTGCTTCTGAAGCTGCTGGGAGAAATTTCCCTTTCTCTTCATTGTTCACAGTGCTCCTGGGTTTCAGCTTCGGGTTTGGCCCTGCCTCTGTGTGTAGGTTACCTGAGGACGTCTGTTCACTGCCTAGACAGGATGGTGTTAAAGTAGCAGCTGATTAGGGGGCTCTGGCTCACTCAGGCCTGGGGGAGGGAAGGTTGCAGAATGTGGGGCAAGCCTGCAGCAGCAGAGGCCAGCATGACAATTGCATCAGCCTGAGGCACACCGTGTGTTCTCCCAGGGAAGTTGTCCATGGATCATGAGACCCTGGCAGTGGCGGGCTGCACTGGTTGCCAAGAGGGGAGGTGTGGATAGTGACCTGTGCTTGCACACAGGCTTCTTGGTAGCTGCAGTAGCAGCCTTAGCGTTTCATGCCCATCTCTGGTGTCTGTGCTGATAGCCATGGCTCACACCCCTCTCTGGAGCTCGTTTAGGCAGTGCTCTGAATCTCCTCTCCTCATGTACCCCAGAACAATGGTCTCTTGCCTCTTAGGCACGTCCAGACTTTTCCCTGGCCTCCCTCCTGGCTAGCTCTGGTGCACTAGCCCCCTTCAGGCTGTGTCTGCACAGCCAACCCCAGTCCTCTCTCTGGGGTCTGACCTCTAACACCCAAGCCTCAGCTCCCAAACCCCACCCATCCTGGCCAGCGGGTGAGCATGCAGACCTCCCAGGCTGGTGAGTGCTGGTCAGCACCAGTCCTCTGTGTGGGAATCTCTTTGCTTTGCCCTCTGCACCCCTGTTCCTGCACTCTCCTCTGTGGCTCCAAAGCTTCACCCCTTTCCCCGTCTCTGCCAGTGAAAGTGCTTCCTAGTGTGTGGAAACTTTTCCTCCTTCACAGCTGCCTCCCAGAGGTGCAGGTCATGTCCCTATTCTTTTGTCTCTTTTTTTTCCTTCTTCCTTTTGCCCTACTCAGGTATGTGAGGAGTTTCTTGCCTTTTGGGAAGTCTTAGGTCTTCTACCAGCAGTCAGTAGGTGGTCTGTAGGAGTTGTTCCACGTGTTGATGTATTTTGGGCGAGGAAGGTGATCTCCACGTCTGACTCCTCTGTCATCTTGAAGGTCTCCCAGTGGAATATTATTGAAGAGAGAGCATTAGGAAATCCTCTGAAGGAGAAGATATATTTGATCAGAGTCTTAAAGCAAAGAAGACATCAGCCTGGTTGGGGCATTGGAGATGGGGCTGGGCTTGGTACTCCAGGTAGAGGGATCACACAGGAAGAGTGAAGCTGTATGTGACAGCATAATGTGTGCAGGGAACAGCAAAGTTTACCATGAATGGTAATGAATGGCGAGACCTTGGGTGACTGTGGGGAGAGTCATCAGAGAAGGCTGGGACAAGGGGCAAGAAGCAGACCATGAGTGTCCTTCTGGACCGTGGTATGAAGTTTGAATTTATTTTGAAGATATTAAGAGGTTTTGAAGGTTTTTAAACAGGAGCGTGACATAAACAGGTTTGCATTTTTGGAATGTGGATGAATTTAGGAATGTGAAGGGTAGATAGGCAGGGCTGGAAGCAGAGAGACAATTACAAAGGGTGTTTGTTTGCAAATCTGCTCTCAATGTTGTTTGACACCCCCTATTGATGGGGGGGGTGGTCAGTGGCATCATTGTTTTTATCCATTCAGGGTGTTACACAGAGAAGGAGAGCAAAACTCCTGGTGTTTGGATAAAGAAAACATGAATATGAAAGATGCTCACCATATGTGGGGGATAAATTCTAGAAGACTTGGTGACTAAGGAAATTTATGAATTCTATAATAATAATGAAAAACCTCCTTTTAACTCTCATTTATCTAGCATATGCTGTTTTCTTTCTTTAGTCGCCAAGCTCAAGAATATCAACCATTCTGAAATAATGCTACACATTGGGTTTGAAAAAGGGCCACACCTCCCTGTGTCAGAACATGGCATGTTTCCAATAGCTTGTGATGAATATTATAAGGTCAGAACCGTGAGCAATGGCGATGGCATATTCTTAAAAGTTTTTCTCTAAACTTGGGCTGTAGGATCAAGAAATAACTGAGAATATTATTAGATTTTCTAAGCTTTCCCAAGAACTTTCCATTTGAATTTGTAAAATTAACATAGTTCAGAGCTTCCTTTCTTTTTCAAATGAACATTTCCTCAATGGGATTTACTACCATATGGGTAGGTAAAATGGTAATGAATGACATTTCGCTTCATCTGGTTCAGAAAAAATCATGCTGTTCAGTCACCCTATCTTCCCTGAATGGAGGAAGGACATTTAATCTGCATGTCACTTTCTTTTGCCAGAAGTCAGTAACGCTCAGTATTTTTAGCTCCTTTTGAAAGTCCATTAGTACTGTTGCTTTATTTATTTATTTATTTATTGAGGCCTTTCCTGTCTTATGCACTGACATCAGCATACTTCTGGTTTTCTGCTTGGACCTATGGGAGAGTTTCTTTCATTCACCTTCCTGTTCATAAACCCTGCCTAGATTTTCTTAAGTCTCTTCCTATCTTTCTACTCGTTATTCATTAAGTCTTGTTCTCCTCTTTATCCTTTCTTAATGTTGAGGTTTTTTTCTAGACTGTATGTCATTTCAAATAGCCACCCACGTACATCACAGATTCAAGCTCTCGCACCTGTGTTCTCACCCCGATTGTGTGACCACCTCTTAGATGTAGGATATGAGAGCCGTGTGGGATTAATGCTGTACTGTGACACACAGAATCTGTAAAAACACAGTGATGAACGCTATATTCAAAAGTGCAGTAACTCTAGCTGGGAAAGCATGATGGCTCGATTTTAAATCTAGGCAGATTATAGGCTGAAAACAACTTCTGGTGGAGATGTCTTAGTGGTTAACTTATTAAACTCTTAAGAGGAATTTAAAAACTTACTGAAGAAAGAATGAATGGTACCAATTCTATCTGCTTCATCAGTTGAAAGTTGGGGCTCACTGTTTGTGGTATAAGGTCAGAGAAATGCAAATAAATGGGATGATCCTCACACTTCTAATTGCCACTTTTCCTGGGTTTTCTGCCGAGAGAAGGTGATTAGGCTCAAATGTGTGACCCATGTATATAGGCATCAAAGAGTTAAAGAGCAAATCCCTAGTTATCACACAGAACAGCTTTTAACTTCTATCTTTATCCGAGGACGTTCACTATGTGAGGCAGGAATAGCCACCATCAGGCGTTATAGTAATGAGAAAAGGTCTTCCAGGCAGTCCAGAAAATATTTATTTCTCATCGAAAATGATGCAAGACTTGAACAAAGCAACACATAACAAAACTACTCTCATGCAGCAGGAGTAGGCATTTGATGGGTCATACAGGCAAGGTCACATGACCTGTTAGCCTGCAATGAAAATATCTGTGTGGTAGCAGTTAAGTGGTAGAAGTAGAAATAGAAGAGTGATGGAAATAGAAAGACACTGCCCTTCTGCATAATGTGATGGTGTAGCTGCTTTTGGATGGAGGGCTTGTCCATACACTATGGTTTCAGTACTATAGGGCTTTTTTGAAGACTGAGTTTCATTTAAAGTACATGATGAGTTTTCAGATGATTCACAGACACACAAATATTAGGACGAAAACTTGTCCCAAAAATATTAATTTTGAAGAATTATTTGCTTTGTAAACTTTTTCTACTATAGCTTCACTCTCTTTTGGGGAAGCAAAATTGACATAATGTGAGATTTAGAAATTTCAGGTATTCATTTTACTGAAGTTTAACATATATACGCAACACCACAATCAATATGTAGAACATTTTCATCACCCAGAAAGTTCTCTCATGCCAGTTGTAGTCAATTCCCACATCTAACTGGCAACGATTGATTTGATTTCTATCACCATAGATTAATTAGTCTTGCCTGTACTTAAATATCACGTAAATGGAATCCTACACTGGGGGCACTCTGTTCTGTCTGGGTTCTTTTTCCATATTCTCAGCAACATTTGGCGTTGTCTATCTTTTAAATTTTAGTTCTTCCAGTTGCTTTGAAATGGTAAGTGATATTTAATTGTCCTTTTAAACGTGGAATTCTTTGCTAAATAATGGTTTTGAATACCTACTTATGTGCTACCTTTGTGTTATAGTATGTGCTCATGTCTTATTTTTGTGAAATGTCTGTTCAAGTCTGCAGTCTACTTGGTAATTTGGTTGTTTGTCCTTTATTAGTTAGTAAGAATTCTTTATTCTGGATACAAATTTTTTGTCAGATATATGTATTGCAGATATTTTCTCTCAGATTGTGACATGCCTTTTTATTTTCTTAATAGTTCTTATATATAATTCTTAACAGTACTATGACTTTATTTTGTCCTGTCTGAGAAATCTTTGGCAATCCCAACTTGTAAAGACATTCTCCTATGTTTGCTTCTAGAAGTATTTTAGTATATATATATAAATATAATCCTTGATGAGTTATAGTGTAGGTAGGTGTTGAAATTTTGGGTTTTCTTTCTTTATTCTTTTTTTTGTTTTTCTGACCATGCCACACAGTTTGCAGGATCTTTGTTCCCCAACCAGGGACTGAACCCGGGTTCTGGAGATGAAAGTGTCAAGTCCTAACCACTGAACAGCCAGGGAATTCCCTAGTTTTTCTTATATGTTATTTAGTTGGTCCAGCCATGTTTGCTGAAAAGACTTTCGTTTCCCCTATTGAATTATCTTGGTATCTTTGTGAAAATCAATTGATCCTGTATGTGTGGGTATATTTCTGAAATCTTTTTCAGGTCTAAACCCAATACAACAGTGCTTTTTAGATTGTCATTAACTCAGTGTCAATCTTTAACTTTGTTTTACTTTTTCAAGATTACTTGGTATATTCTGGTGACTTTGCATTTATAAAAAAAAATTGGAATTATTTTATTGTTTTCTACAAAGAAAGACTTTGAAATACTGTTTGGGATGATGCTGAATCTGACATCTTAACAATATTGGATCCTCCAAAATTTAATTTCTCTGAGCAATGTTACATAGATTTCAGTATGAAGGTCTAGCCCACTTTCATTAAATTTATTCCCAAAGATATTTTTAATAGCTAGGGAGGTGTAACTAACGTACTATGAAAACCATCCTTTGCAAGTGTACAGTTCAGTGCTTTTGTTAAATTTATAGATGTTGCCAACATCATTTCAGTCCAGTTTTAGAATATTTCAATCACCCAGAAAAGCTTCCTCATATTATTTACAGTTAATCCCCATTCACCCTCATAGCCCTTGGCTACTATTGATCAAATTTATGTCTTTATAAATGTCTTTATAAACATTTAATATAAATGAATCATGTAACACTTTTTTTTTTTTTGCAGCTGGCTTCTCTCATTATAATGTTATTGAGGTTCATCCTTACTGTAGCATGCATCAGTAGTTTGTTCTTTTGGACTGGTGAATAATATTCCATTGTATGGATATACCACAATTTGTTCATTCGTTTACCAGTTGATGAGCATTTGGGTTTTTTCCCCCAGTTTTTGGCGTTTATGAATAAAGCTGCCATGAACATTCCTGTACAAGTTTTGTGTGGACATATATTTTCATTATTTTGGGGTAGATTCCTAGCAACTGGATTGCTGGGTTCTATGGTAACTTTGTGTTTAGCTTTTTTTCCCCCAATTGAATTATAATTAACTTACAACATTATTAGCTTCAAGTGTACAACATCATGATTCAATACTTGTATATATTATGAAAAGATCATCATATGTTAACTAGACTTATTGTTTTTAGCTTCTTAAGGAATTGCCAATCTGTTCTCCAAAGTGGTTGAACTCTTCTATTTTCATCAGCAATACACAAGGTTCTGGTTGCTTCAAATACTTGCCGAAACTTGCTACTATCTGTCCTTGATTATTATAGCCACTATACCAGGTGTATAGTGACATTTCATTGTGGCTTCTGTTTGTATTTACCTAACGAATAATGATGCTGAGCATCTTTTCATGTGTTCTTTAATGATTCCTGTATCTTCTTTGGTGAAATGTCTATTCAAATCTTCTGCACATATTTAAAAATCGGGTTGTTTGGCTTCTTATTATTGAGTTAGAAGTAGTCTTAATACATTCTGAATACAAGACCTTTATCAGATAGATGATTTGTAAATATTTTCTCCCAGTCTGTAGCTTGCCTTTTCACTTTCTTAATGATGTCTTTTGAGGGATTAGAGTTTTAAATTATGATGTCTAATTTATCAGTTGTTTCTTTTATGGCTTGTTCCTGTAGTGTCACATCTAACAACTCTTTGTCCAACCCTTGGTTACAAAATTTTCTTCTTTGTTTTCTTCTAGAAATTTGATAGTTTTAATTTTTACATATATGTCCATGATCCATTTTGAGTTAATTTTCTTTGTATTTTGTGAAGGGTCCATGTTCATTGTATAATGCAATTAGATTTCCAATAGTCTCAACATCATTTTAGTAAAAAAACAAAAAACAAAAAAAACTGTTCTTTCCTTATGGGTATGTTTTGGCAATTTTGTAGAAAATCAAATGACCATAAATATAAGAATTTATTTCTGGACTTTCAATGCTATTTCATTGATCTCTATACTTATTCTTGGGCCAGTATTACCTTGTCATTATTACTTTGACTTTATACTAAGTTTTGAAATCAGGTAGTGTTAAGTCCCCTACCTTTGCTTTTTTTCCCAAAATTGTTTTTGGCTATTCTAGGTCCTTTGAAGTTTAGGTTCACATACATTTTTAGCATCAGCTTGCTTATTACTACAAAAAACTGCTGAGATTAAATTTATAGATCAGTTTGAGGCAAATTGATGTCTTTTAGATTTTGAGCCTTCCAATCTATGAACAAGAAATATTTTTCCATTCATTTAGATCTTTAATTTTTCCCAGCAATATTTTATAGTTTTCAGTGTATAGGACTTACATTACTTTTGATAATTTTACTCTTAAATATTTTACTCTTTTCAGTAATGGAATTTTTTTAAATTTCAATTTCCACCCATTGATTGCTTATTATATAGAAAAATAATTGATTTTTCTATGTTGATCAGTGTTGTATCTTGCAACCTTACTAAACTTTTTTATTAATTCTAGCAGTTAGCATATGTTTGTCTGTATGTTGGGACAGGGAATCCTTGAATATTATACATATAGGTTCATATTATCTGACAATAAAGAGATTTAATTCTTTCTTTCCCTCTGGATACCTCTTAGTCATCTTAGTTGTGTGATTACTCTGGCTAGAATTTCCACTACAATGTTGAATATAAGTATCAGAGCAGACACCCCTGTCTCGCTCATGACTTTAAGGGGAAGCATTCAGCCTTTCACCATGAAATATAATATTGGTTGTGGCCCTTCAGAGATGTCCACATCTTAATTCCCAGAACCCAAGAATATGTTACTTTACCTGTGAAAAGGGATTTTGCAGAAGAGATTAAGGTTATAGACCTAGAGATGGGGAGATTATCCTAGATTATGAAGTAGGGCCGATTCTAATCACACATGTCTTTAAAAGCAGAGAATTTTTTCTGGCCATGGTCAGAGAAAGAGATGTGATGATGGAAAAAGGGTCAGAGAGATACTACAATGCTGACTTTGAAGATGGAAGAGGGGGGCCATGAGTCAAGGAATGCAGCCATTCCTAGAAGCTGGAAAAGACAAGAAAATGGATTGTTCCTTAGAACATCCACAAAAAAAAAAAAAAAAGAAACCCTGCTGATATTTTGTTATTATATTATTATAAGATAATAACTTTGTGTTGTTTGAAGCTACTAAGTTTGTGCTAATTTGTTATGGCAGCAGTAGAGGTAATACAGTCAAACTGAGAAAGCTTGCTTAACCCTAGTTTGAGGGTTTTTATCATGCATGAGTGTTGGATTGTCTTAAATGCTTTTTCTGGACCTATCTGCATATGATAATGTGGTTTTCTGTCTTTTATTCTATTAATATGGTATTATATGATTTGTTACTATTCTTTTTATTCTATATTCTATTAATATACTAATATATGTATATTATATTAATTGATGTTTGGATGCTAAACCAGCCTTTCATTCTTGGACTAAATCTATTGGGTCAAGGTACATAATCCTTTATAAATGTTGCCAAATTCACTTTGCTACTATTTTGTTGAAGATTTTTCATCTATGTGTATGAGGCATAGTGGACTGTACTTCTCTGGTGATGTCTTTGATTTTGGAATCAGAGTAATATCAAGGATATTTTTATACTGTTGTAAGTGGTATTGCTTTCCAATTCGTATGCCAATTGTTTACTTTTATGGTTAGTTTATTTATGTATCCAAAATGAAAAAAAAAACTTTTCCTACCACACAGTCGCTGTAATGACTCATATGTTCTCATATGTTTTATTCTAGAGACTTTATAGCTTTAGCTATTACATTTAAGTCCATATTCATCTCAGGTTAATTTGGGAGCATGGTATGAGTAGGGGTTTGCTTTATTTCTCCTAGTGCATATTCAATACTTTTAAAAATTGAATTTCTTTGGAACTCTTGTTGAATATTACTCGACTGTTTATATGTAGGACTATTTCTTGACTATTTCATTAAACTATTCATTTATATTTTTGCCATTATTACCACAGTCTTGATTACTGCATCTTTGTAGTAACTCTTGAAGTCAACTAGAATAAATCCTCAAACTTAGTTTTCTATTTTCAATATTGTTTTGGCAATTCTATGTCCTTTGCATGTTTATATAAAATTTAAGAAGTAATTACCAATTTCTGTGAGAACACTTACAGATATTTTCTGTGAATTTCATTCACTACCTAGACAAAATTTGTGAAAATTAATGTCTTAAAATATAAAGACTTTCAATTCATGAACATAATATAGTCTTTATTTTAATTGAACTGTCTTTAAATTTTTTGGCAATTTTACTTTTTAGTTTTCAATGTAGAGGTCTTATACCTCTTTTGTTATATTTTTTCCCAAGTATTTATATTTTTGGATGCTATGTAAATGGTGTTGTTTTTGAAAATTTATTTTCCTGTTGTTCATTTCTAGTATATATAAATACAATTGATTTTTGTAAAAAGACTTTGTGTCTTGTGACATTGCTAAATTCACTTATTAGTTCTATTCACTTTTAAAGATTGACTTCTTTCATGTGCAATCATGTCTCATGCAAAAAAAAAAGACAATTTAAATTCTTTGTTCTCACTTTTGTATGCCTCTTTTATTTCTTTTTCATGTTTTATTGCACTGGCCATTGAAGTTCAATATAAATGGTGAAAAATGACAGTTTTTTCTTATTCTTGATTTTAACATTCAATACGTCACCATTAGGTATGACATTAGTTGTCATTTTTTATAGATGCCCTTTATCAATTTAGATTTCTTTTTATTTTTGATTTGCTGTTTTAAAATTTTTTTTAAGTGAATGACTATTTTCTAACTTATTTTGATTTCTCTACTGACTCGTAAATTACTTACAAGAGTATTATTTAAATTAAAAATATTTAGATATCTTCCAATTACTTTTTGTTTTGAATCTAATGCAATTCCATTTTGGTCAGGGAATATGATTTCAATCCCTTTGAATTTTTTAAAACTTGTTTTATAGCCCAGACATGGTCTACCTTGGTGAATGTTTTAATTCCTGTTAAGAAAAAAATATTCTGGGCCACCTTCAAGATGGTGGAGGAGTAAGACATGGAGATCACCTTCCTCCCCCAAAATACATCAAATATACATCTACGTGGGGAACAACTCCTAGAGAACACCTACTAAACAATGGCAGAAGACCTCAGACTTCCCCAAAGGCAAGAAACTCCCCACATACCTGGGTAAAGCAAAAGAAAAACAAAGACAAAAAAAATAGGGACGGAACCTGCACTTCTGGGAGGGAGCTGTAAAGAATGAAAAGTTTCCACACACTAGGAAGACCCTTCACTGGTGGAGAAGGGGGTGGATGGAGGGGAAACTTTGGAGCCATGGAAGAGAGCGCAGGAACAGGGGTGCAGAGGGCAAAGCAGAGAGATTCCTGCATAGAGGATCAGTGCCGACCAGCACTCACCAGACTGAGAGGCTTGTCTGCTCACCCACCGGGGTGGGTGTGGTCAGGGAGCTGAGACTCGGCCTTTGAAGGTCAGATCGCAGGGAGAGGACTGGGGTTGGCTGCGTGAACACAGCCTGAAGGGAGCTAGTGCGCCACAGCTAGCCTGGAGGGAGTCCAGGAAAAAATCTGGACCTGCCTAAGAGGCAAGAGACCATTGTTTTGTAGTGTGAAAAGAGAGGGGATTCCTTCCCTGTCTGCCAACAGAAGGCAGAGAAATGCCTAAACGAACTCCAGAGATGGGCATGAGCTGTGGCTATCAACTTGGACCCCAGTCACAGGCATGAAACGCTAAGGCTGCTGCTGTAGCCACCAAGAATCCTGTGTGGAAGCACAGGTCACTATCCACACACCCCCAGGAGCCTGTGCGGCATGCCACTGCCAGGGTCCCATGATCCGGTGACAAGTTCCCTGGGAGAACACATTGTGTGCCTCAGACTGTTGCAATGTCGTGCTGGCCTCTGCCGCTGCAGGCTCACCCTGCATTCCAATAATAACTACTGAACCGCTCTCTCCCCCCAGGCTGAGTGAGCCAGAGCCCCCTAATCAGCCTCTGCTTTAAATCCGTCCTGTCTGGGCAGGAAAAGATGCCTGAGGGCAACCTACATCCAGAGGTGGGGCCAAAACAAAAGCTGAATCCCAGGAGCTGTGCAAACAGAAGAGAAGGGGAAATTTCTCCCTGCAGTCTCAGGAGCAGCAGATTAAATTCTCACAATCAACTTGATATAGCCTGCATCTGTGGAATACCTGAATAGACAACAAATCATCCCTAAATTGAGGCAGTGGACTTCGGGAGCAACTGTAGACTTGGGGTTCACTGTCTGCGACTGATTTGTTTCTGATTTTTATGTTTATAAGAGTATAGTTTTTATGGCTTGTTAGCATTGGTGGATTTGTTTATCAGTTTAGTTGCTCTCTTTTTTATTATTATTTTATTTTAATAATTTTTTTTACTAATTATTAAAATAAATTTTTTTTTCTTTTTTTCAAACTTTTCTTCTGAGCCATGTGACTGACAAGGTCTTAGTGCTCCAGCTGGGTGTCAGGCCTGAGCCTCTGAGGTAGGAGAGCTGAGTTCAGAACACTGGTCTACCAGAGACCTCCCGACCCCAGTAAATATCAATCAGTGAGAGCTATCCCAGAGATCTCCATCTCAAAACTAAGACCCAGCTCCACCCAACAGCTAGCAAGCTTGAGTGCTGGATGCCCCACGCCAAACAACTAGGAAGACAGGAATAAAACCCCACCCATTAGAAGAGAGGCTGCCTAAAATCACACTAAACTCACAGACATTCCAAAACACACCACTGGATGCAGCCCTGCCCACCAGAAAGACAAGATACAGCCTCAACCACCAGAACACAGGAAACAGTCCTCTCCACCAGGAAGCCTATGCAAGCCACTGAACCAACCTTACCCACTGGGGGCAGACACCAAAAACAAAAGGAACAATGAACCAGCAGCCTGCAAAAAGGAGAACCCAAACACAGTAAGTTAAGCAAAATGAGAAGACACAGAAACACACAGCAGAGGAAGCAGCAAGGTAAAAACCCATAAGACCAAAGAAATGAAGAGGAAAGAGGCAGTATAGCAGAAAAAAAAAATCAGAGTAATGATAGTAAAGATGATCCAAAATCTTGGAAATAGAATGGAGAAAATACAAGAAACGTTTAACAAGGACCTAGAAAAACTAAAGAGCATAAAAACAATGATGAAAACACAATAAAAGAAATTTAAAATTCTCTAGAAGGAATCAATAGCAGAATAACTGAGGCAGAAGAATGGATAAGTGAGCTGGAAGATAAAATGGTGGAAATAATTACCACAGAGCAAAATAAAGAAAAAATAATGAAAAGAATTGTGGACAGTCTCAGAGACCTCTGGGACAACATTAAACACAACAACATTTGAATTATAGGGGTCCTAGAAGAAGAAGAGAAAAATAAAGGGACTGAAAAAATATTTGAAGAGATTATAGTCAAAAACGTCCCTAACATGGGAAATGAAATAGTCAATAAAGTCCAGGAAGCACAGAGAGTACAATTCAGGATAAATGCAAACAGAAACACGATGAGACACATGTTAATCATACTATCAAAATTAAATACAAAGAAAAATATTAAAAGCAGCAAGGGTAAAGCAACAAATAACATACAAGGGAATCGCTGTAAAGTTAACAGCTGATCTTTCAGCAGAGACTGTGAAAGCCAGAAGAGAGTGGCACAACATATTTAAAGTGATGAAATGGAAAAACCTACAACCAAGGTGACTCTACCCAGCAAAGATCTCATTCAGATTTGACAGAGAAATTAAAAACTTTACAGACAAGCAAAAGTTAAGAGAATTCACCACCACCAAACAGCTTTACAACAAATGTCAAAGGAACTTCTCTAAGCAGGAAACACAAGAGAAGGAAAAGACCTACAATAACAAACCCAAAACAATTAAGAAAATGGCAATAGAAGCATACATATCGATAACTACCTTAAATATAAATGGAATAAATTCTCCAACCAAAAGACATAGACTGGCTGAATGGATACAAAAACAAGACTCATATATATGCTGTCTACAGGAGACGCACTTCAGACCTAGGGACACATACAGACTGAAAGTGAGGGGATGGAAAAAGATACTCCATGAAAATGGGAATCAAAGAAAGCTAGAGTAGCAAGTCTCATATGAGACAAAGTAGACTTTAAAATAAAGACTATTACAAGAGACAAAGAAGGATACTACATTATGATCAAGGGATCAATCCAAGAAGAAGATATAACAATTGTAAATATTTATGCACCCAACATAGGAGCACCTCAATACATAAGGAAAATTGTAACATCCCATGAAAGGGGAAATTGACAGTGACACAATAAAAGTAGAGGACTTTAACACCCTACTTTCACCAGTGGACAGATCATCCAAAATGTAAATAAATAAGGCAACCCAAGCTTTAAATGACACATTTAAAAAGATGGACTTAATTGATATTTATAGGACATTCCACCCCACAAAACCAGAATACACTTTCTTCTCAAGTGCTCTTAGAACAATTTCCAGGATAAACCATATCATGGGTCACAAATCAAGCCTTGGTGAATTTATGAAAATTGAAATTGTATCAAGTATCTTTTCCGACCACAACACGATAAGACTACATATCAATTACAGAAAAAAACTGTAAAAAATACAAACACATGGAGGCTAAAAAACACACTACTAAGTAACCAAGATGTCACTGAAGAAATCAGAGGAAATCAAAAAATACCTAGAGACAAAGGACAATGAAAACACGAGGATCCAAAACCTATTGGATGCAGCAAAGGCAGTTCTAAGAGGGAAGTTTATAGTAGTACAATCATACCTCAAGAAACAAGAAACATCTCAAATAAAAAACCCAACTATTAAAGAAAGAACAAACAACCCCTAATGTTAGCAAAGGAAAGAAATCATAAAGATCAGATCAGATATAAATGAAAAAGTAATGAAGAAAGCAATAGCAAAGATCAATAAAACTAAAAGCTGTTTCTTGAGAAGATAAACAAAATTGATAAACCATTAGCCAGACTCATCAAGAATAAAAGGGGGAAGTCTCAAATCCACAGAATTAGAAATGAAAAAAGAGGTAACAACTGACACTGCAGAAATACAAAGGATCTTGAGAGATTATTACAAGCAGCTATATGCCAATAAAATGCACAACTTGGAAGATGGACAAATTCTTAGAAAACCACAACCTTCTAAGACTGAACCCAGAAGAAATAGAGAATATAAACAGACCAATCACAAGCACTGAAATTGAAGCTGTGATTAAAAATCCTCCAACAAAAGCCCAGGACCAGATGGCTTCACAGGTGACTTCTGTCAAATATTTAGAGAAGAGCTAACACCCATCCTTCTCAAACTCTTCCAAAATATAGCAGAGGGAGGAACACTCCAAGCTCATTCTATGAGGTCACCATCACCCTGAAAGAAAAACCACACAAAGATGTCAAAAAAAGAGAAAACTACAGGTCAATATCACTGATGAACATAGATGCAAAAATCCTGAACAAAATACTAGCAAACAGAATCCAACAGCACATTAAAAGGATCATACACCATGATCAAGTGAGGTTTGTCACAGGAATGCAAGTGTTCTTCAATATATGCAAATCATCAATGTGATACACCATACTAACAAACTGAAGGACAAAAAGCAACTGGCAAAGGATTAATCTTCAAACTATGCAAGCAGCTCATGCAGCTCAATATCCAGAAAACAATGATAATGTCAATAGATGCAGAAAAAGCTTTTGACAAAATTTAACACCGATGATAAAAACTGTCCAGAAAGTAGGCATAGAGGGAACCTACCTCAACATAATAAAGGCCATATATGACAAACCCACAGCCAACATTGTTCTCAATGTGAAAAACTGAAAACAATTCCTCTAAGCCTAGGAACAAGACAAGGTTGCCCACTCTCACCACTATTATTCAACATAGTTTTGGAAGTTTTAGCTACAGCAATCAGAGAAGAAAAAGAAATAAAAGGAATCCAAATCTGAAAAGAAGAAATAAAACTGTCACTGTTTGCAGGTGACATGATACTATACATAGAGAATCCTAAAGAGGCTGCCAGGAAATTACTAGAACTAATCAATGAATTTGGTAGAGTAGCAGGATACAAAGTTAATGCACAGAAATCTTTTGCATTCCTATATACTAATGATGAAAAATCTGAAAGAGATATTAAGGAAATATTCCCATTTACCATTGCAACCAAAAGAATAAAATACCTAGGAATAAACCTACCTAAGGAGACAAAAGACCTGTATGCTGAAAACTATAAGACACTGCTGAAAGAAATTAAAGATGATACAAACAGATGGAGACATATACCACATTCTTAGATTGGAAGAATCAACATTTTGAAAATGACTATACTACCCAAAGCAGTCTACAGATTCAATGCAATCCCTAACAAACTACCAATGGCTTTTTTCAGAGAAGTAGAACAAGAAATTTCACAATTTTTGTGGAAACACAAAAGACCCCAATAGCCAAAGCAATCCTGAGAAAGAAAAACGGAGATGGAGGAATCAGCCTCCCTGACTTCAGACTATACTACCAATCTACAGTAATCAAGACAGTATGGTACTGGCACAAAAATAGAAATGTAGATAAATGGAACAGGATAGAAAGCCCAGAGATAAACCCACACACATATGGTGACCTTATCTTTGAAAGGAGGCAAGAATATACAATGGAGAAATGACAGCCTCTTCAATAGGTGGTGCTGGGACAACTGGACAGCTACATGTAAAAGAATGAAATTAGAACATTTCCTAACATCATACACAAAAGTAAACTCAAAATGTATTAAACACCTAAATGTAAGGCCAAACACTATAAAACTCTTAGAGGAAAACATAGGCAGAACACTCTGTGACATAAATGAAAGCAAGATCCTTTTTGACCCAATTCCTAGAGAAATGGAAATAAAAACAAAAATAAACAAATGGGACCTAATGAAACTGAAAAGCTTTTGCACAGCAAAAGAACCATAAACAAGATGAAAAGACAACCCTCAGAATGGGAGAAAATATTTGCAAATGAAGCAACTGACAAAGGATTAATCTTCAAACTATGCAAGCAGCTCATGCAGCTCAATATCCTGAAAACAAACAACTGAATCCAAAAATGTTCAGAAGACCTAAACAGACATTTCTCAAAAGAAGATATACAGATTGCCAACAAACACATGAAAGGATGCTCAACAACACGAATCATTAGAGAAATGCAAATCAAAACTACAATGAGGTATCAACTCACACCTATCAGAAGGCCATCATCAAAAATCTACAAACAATAAAGGTTAGAAACGGTGTGGATAAAATGGACCCCTCTTGCACTGTTGGTGGGAATGTAAATTGATACAGCCACTATGGAGAACAGTATGGAGGTTCCTTAAAAAACAAAAATAGAACTACCATATGACCCAGCAATCCCACTACTGGGCATATACCCTGAGAAAACCAGAACTAAAAAAGAGTCATGTACCACAATGTTCATTGCAGCACTATTTACAATAGCCAGGACATGAAAGAAACCTAAGTGTCCGTCGACAGATGAATGGATAAAGAAGATGTGGCACATATATACAGTGGAATATTACTCAGCCATAAAAAGAAATGAAATTGAGTTATTTATAGTGAGGTGAGTGGATCTAGAATCTGTCCTACAGAGTGAAGTAAGTCAGAAAGAAAAATACCATGTGCTAACACGTATATACGGAATCTGAAAAAAAAAATGGTTTTGATTAACCTTGGACTAGGACAGTAATAAAGACGCAGGCATAGAGAATGGATTTGAGGATACGGGGAGGGGTAGGGTAAGCTGGAATGAAGTGAGAGAGTAGCACTGACATACATACACTACCAAATGTAAAATCGATAGCTAGTGGGAAGCAGCTGCATAGAACATGGAGGCCAACTGGGTGCTTTGTGACCACCTAAAGGGTTGGAATAGGGAGGGTGGTAGGGAAATGCAAAAGGAGGGGTTATAGGGATATACGTATACATATAACTGTTTCATTTTGTTATACAGTAGAAACTAACACAACATTGTATAACAATTACACTCCAGTAAAGATGTTAAAAAAAATATTCTGCTGCATTGGGTGGGTGTAGGGTTATCTAAATGTTATTTTATCCAAGTTGTGACAGTGTTATTCAAATATCCTTATGATTGCTGTCTCCTTGTTCTGTTGCCTAGAGAAGGGTGTTAAAATTTCCAACTTTGATTGTGGATTTGTTTCTTTCATTTTTTTTTTAGTTTTGCTTCATGTATTTGGGAGCTTTGTTATTAGTTACCTATATTTTTAAGATTGTTTTGTCTTCTTGGTGAATTGTCCATTTCCTCATTCTCAAATTTCTCTCTTAATTGTTTGTAATACTCAGTGTTTGGGTTTAATTCGTGTGATACTAAAAAGTTGCATAGCTTTCTTATGCTATATACTTGTACTACTTGATTTTCTTTTTATTCTTTTACTTTATACCATGTGTTTCTTCATATTGAAAGTGTTACTTATCGTGTATGAAAATTTCTGCTTTTTAATTGGCATGTTGAGTCCACTTACAATTAATATTTTTATTTCTAAATTGGATTTAAGTATGCCACTATGGTGTTTGTTTTATATGTATCTCATATTGTTCCTCTGATCTTTCTTTCCTTTTTTTTTTTTTTTTTTTTTGGTGATTCATGTGTTTTTCAGTATTCTACTTTTTCTTCTCTGTTGACATTTTAGTTAGTTATTTTTGTGTTTTTGTAAGTTGTTGCTCTATGCATTTTGACTTATCATATTCTACTTTAAAGTATATTCTATTATTTTCTATTATTGCATGATCAATTTGAAAATCTTACAACAATATACTTCTATTTACCATCCTCCTACTCTTTGCCTGTATGTGTGTTTTTGTATGTATAATTTTTGGTATTTACTACTTACTCTTTTTGTTGTCCTTCACTTTTTGTTCAATGTCAGGTTTCTTTATGGTATCATTTTCCTCCGAGTAAAATCTTTGGCATTTTTAAAAAGTAAAGTTCTGTTAGAAAACAATTTTTTCAGCCTTTGAATGTCTGAAAATATCTATTTTTTTATTTTTGAAAGATATTTTCTCTGGAGGTAGAATTATAGATTGAAAGAGTTTTTCTTTCAACACTTTAAAGATGTTGTTCTGTTGTCTCCTGTCCCTATTGTTTTTAATGAGAAGTTAGCAAATATTAGTATTGTTATACCATTTTATGTAATTTTTTCTTTGTCTGCTTTTAAGATCTTTTTATCTTTGGTTTTTAGAAGTTGACTGTAATGTGCCTAAGTGTAATTTTCTTGATATCTATCTAGGGTGGGTTTTGCTGAGTTTGATGTCTGTTCAATTTTGGAAAATTCTTGGCCATTATATGTTAGATTATTCTGTGTCTTTTCTCTTTCTCTTTCCCATCTAGGACTCCAATAACATATATGTTAGGTTATTTACTATTCATTCCTTCCCTTATTTTAAATACTTTGTAGCATTTAAATTTTTTTATTTTTATTTCAATTTGTATAATATATTAACCCATGTTAGGACTTACTGATGTTTTAGTTTTATTTCATCTTAAATACAGTTCACTCAGTTTAACATGATGGTCCCATTGAAAAAAGTTTTTCACATACTTCATCTGTATGGTTATTTTTTTGTTAAAAGACAGTGGTAATTAGACTTTATTTAAGGGAACTACTACAATGTGGTCATTTTAGTAGGGGAGAGAGATTTAGTTTAACTCCCTGGTTCTTTTTTTCTTTATAGTTCTCATTTCTTTGATGAAATTCTCCATCAGTTAATTTTTTTTTTTTACCTTCTGCATTAGAAATATGTACATATATTTTTTCACCTGAGTCTTCTCTGTGTCTGTTTATATTGACCATTTCTTCTCTTCATGGTGGGCCACAAATTTTTACTTTGTGTGTTTGGATTACATGTCTAAAATAACAGTAAAGCCTGGGGTAAGTAGTATTGATACTGAAAAATGAGTACTGCTTTTTCTGCCAAGGAACTTTTAGGGGTTGCACTCATTCTGTTTTTGAGTTGGTCTTGGTGTAGGCCTTTTTTTTTTTTTTTTTTTTTTTGCTTTTGTTACATTCAGTTCATCAAGGCTTTAGATTATATGAGGGCACGCACTTAACCTTTTCTTTAGCAAAACTTTGGATCTGAGGGTTTGAGACTATCCTATTGTGTGCCAATAGACTTCAGTAGGCCATGTTCATGTGCTTCAGTGGGTTGTGTTCATGGCTCATTTCTAGGTCTATTGCCCCCTCTTTGTGTGCAGAGGCTACTGCCTTGTACTCAGTGTAAGGCTTGGAGTGCATGTATATTTGCTCATAGTTTTCATGTTCTGTCTTCAGACTTCTGCAGGACCCATGCTGCTGTTGCTCAGGGCATTCTCACTTGATGGTTGTGCCCTTGCCCTAGCAACCAAAGGCCACATCCTATACTCAGAGAAAGGCCTAAAATGCTAATTGGATTTCTTTCCATTCTTCGCAATTCTTCCAGACTTCAGCTGGCCCCCTGAGCCTGTACCTCAGGTGTCCTCCCTCAGTTTTCCTTCTGCATCTCTGTTGTAGACAGTCACTGCCTGGAATTTAGTGAAAGGTTTTGAACTATCATGAAGTTTCCCTCAGTTCTTCAGCTTCATTTGAGACTTCAACAGGACCTTCTCATCTGCACCTCAGGGGGTGACATTTTCTCTCCTGCTCTGACCTGAGTCTTTCTCAAAAGTACTCAGGAAAGGCTCATAGAAAGGAATTGAGGATGGGTGCAGAATCCCCTTGACTCTGAGGCTTCTAGAGATTAATTGTCATGCCAACCCTCACTTGAGCTTTAATAATGGAAGTTTCCAGCTGTTTTCATCTTATGTTGTCTACAGCAGATTTCTCTTCCAGCTACTGCTCCAACAAGAATGCAAGCAACACTGGGTCCCTTCTCTCGTATGAGTGACTTATAAGATTTTAGAGTTTATTATATTTTATTTTTTGTGAGTTCAATTTAAATTTTTTACATTATGTAGCAGAAGCAACCCACCCAGTAAAATTTTTAACTTTCAGATAATATACTGTTCCGGTATAGTATCTAATTTTCTTTTGGTTGTTATTTTAGTTTTTATTTCTTTGCTAAGATTTCTCCATTGGTTCACACATTAGGTCCACCTTTTTCTTAATGTAATTGAGCATAATGTTAACAGCTATTTTAAGGTCTCTATAAAAATTCCAGCATCTGTTTTTATTGACAGCTTTGTCTCTAGATTAGAGTCACATTTTCCTGCTTATTTGCATGTCTACTAATTTTTTATTTGATATAATTTTGATTTGTGTTATCATGGTATAAATTTACCATCCTTTTACATTTAACCTAGTTGCATCCTTAGATTTATAGTGGAATTCTTATAGATAACATATAATTCATCTTGCTTTTTATCTAATTTGGCAATTATAGTATTTAGACCATTTATATTTAATGGAAATTGATATGATTGGGCTTAAATCTACCGTATTGCCACTTGTTAGTTTGTTCCATCTGCTCTTTGTTCCTTTTATCTTTTTCTCCTTTCTTTTAGATTAATTCAGTAATATTTATAATTCTATTTTACCTCCTTTTTGGTTTATAAACAACTATAATTTTTTTCTTTTATAATAGTTGCTTTAGGGTTTATAGTATGTATTTTAAAATAACCATATTCTACCTTCAAGTAATATTATTTTACTTCTGACTGAAGGGACTGAATATTGTTTTCTCTCTGACTGGAGGGCTATCATTAACAGTTCCTGTAGTTCAGGTCTGCTTGCAATGAATTCTTTCAGCTTTTGTATGTCTTAAAAAGTCTTCATTTTACCTTCAGTTTGACAGAAATTTTCACTGGGTATAGAATTCCCTGTTGAAAGATTTTTCTTTCAGTATTTTAAAGATGTTACACTACTCTTCTTTCTTGTCTTGTTTCTGACAAGTCTGTATTCATTCTTGTGTATGTTTCTTTTTTCTTCTAAATTTTTAAAACACATTTTCTGTTTATTACTGATTTTAAATAATTTTAGTACAGTGTGCCTTTATGTAGCTTTTTGTATGCCATCAAGCTTGGGGTTTATTAGACTTTTTGGACCTGCTAGTTTACAGTGATTATCAAAAATGAAATAAACTATTAAAAAGATATGGATTAATGGGAACAGTTTCCCTGAAGTTGTGTGTAGACACTCAAATTTGGAGCCTCCCTCCCTTTCTCCCTCCCTCCCTCCCTCCCTTCTTTCCTTCCTTCCTTCCTTCCTTCCTTCCTTCTTCCCTTCCTTCTTTCCTTCCTTCCTTCCTTCCCTCCCTCCCTCCCTTTCTTTCCTCCCTTCCTTACTTCCTTCTTTCTTTATTTTTTTGATTTGTCTGATGTTTCCTCATGATTCCTCATGATTTTTCTTTCTTCTTTCCTTCCCTCTTTATTCCTCTCTCTGTCTCTCTTACTGAAGCGTAGTTGATTTACAATACTGCATTAGTTTCAGATGTACAGAATAGTGATTCAGTTAATTTTTTATTTTAACTTTTTGAAGATTATATTTCATTATAGGTTATTACAAGATATTGAATATAATTCCCAAGTCTTTTTAAAGGTTTCTTTTAAAAACAATGTATTTTGTTTTCTTAATAGAGTTTTGTTAGTTTCTTATTAACTTTTTCTTTAGGTATTTTATACTGCAAGTGTGATGCAACAAATTAACTCTTTTTTTCCTAATAGGTTGCTGCTGGTATTAGAAACTTCCAGTTTTGTTATTTAATATCAGCTTCCACTGAATTATTATAATTCTAATTGTTTTTATTTGGCTATGCTTTTCCCTAGGCAAACAAAAATATCAGAGGTATAATAAGTATGAATTTATGTTATTTGTAATGATCATTTTTTCCTCAAAATTTTTTTAAAAATTGAAAAATATTTGGTTATTTCTTCAAATATTTTTTTCTGTATGCTGTGTCACTTCTTCAGGGACTGTAATTACAGGTAAATCAGAAGTTTGAAGGTCACTGATGCTTGTTTTTTTCTTTTTTTTTCTGTCTTTTTCTCTGTTGCTATGTCTTCAAGTTCACTAATCTTTTCTTTCATAGAGTCTAATCTGCTTTTAATCTTATCCAGTGTACTTTTCATCTCTCACATTGTAGTTTTATCTCTAGAGGTACAGTTTGGGTCTTTTAATATCTTCCTCGTTTTCGTTTAACATTCATGATCTCTTCTACCTACTTGAACAACTAGAAAATAGTCATAATAACTGTTAATATCCTTGTCTACTAATTCCATCATTCATGTCATTTATGCATCTATTTTCATTGACTGATTTTTCTTGTTAGTATGGGCTTCATTTTTTATCTTCTTTACATGTCTCAGAATTATTGGTTAGATGACAACAATTTTGCATTTTACCTTTATGGAATTCTGTATATTTTCATATTTCTGTAAATATTCTTGAGCTGTATTCTGGGACATAGTTAAGTTACTTGAAAACCATTTGATCTTTTTGAGTTATATTTTTAAGCTCTGTTAGGTGGCACCAAAGAAGCTGTTATCTAGGGATGACTTTTCTTCCATTACTACAGCAATACCCATGTGAATTAAAAGGTTTTTCTGGGCTTCCCTGGTGGCACAGTGGTTGGGAGTCCACCTGCCGATGCAGGGGACATGGGTTCGTGCCCTGGTCCAGGAAGATCCCACATGCCGCGGAGCGGCTGGGCCCGTGAGCCATGGCCGCTGAGCCTGCGCGTCCGGAGCCTGTGCTCTGCAACGGGAGAGGCCACGACAGTGAGAGGCCCACGTACAGAAAAAAAGGTTTTTCTACTATAGTGGTGGGAATGTGAATTACTTGTGGCCATGTGTGAGCTCTCAGAATTTTCCCCTCTATTCCTTTTGGGTGTGTCTTTCCCCAGCCTTGGGTAATTTCTTTACATGCATACTTTGATTAGTACTCAGCTAAAGACTTGAGGCAGACCCCTTGTAGTTCTGTTTCAGTGAAGAGTTCTTCTATTCAGTACATTGCCTTTTGGACTCTGGTCACATTGGCCTTCCCAGTATCCCATCTGAACCTCCTCAACTCAGGGAAATTCTGGGTTTGGTCTTGGTTTCCCCTCCCTTGCCCTGCATCTTGGAAGCTCTCTCCAGGCAATAAGGTAAAACAGTTGTAGTTCTCCTCTCATTTTTTTTTCCCTTTTCTCATGATCATTACCTTCTACTGCCTGATATCCTATAGCTTGAAAGCCATTGTTTTATATATTTTGTGCATTTTTTAGTTGTTTCAGGTAAGAGGGTAAATTCATCTTCTATTACTTCATATTGGCTCATACAGAAGTATATTTTGATGTAATTTCAAATGTACAGAAAAGTTTTTAAAATATTGTCAGGTAGTCTCAGATACCTTTTACTCATTTCCACCAAACATTTGTATTTTATCCATTTTCTTGCTCTCTCACTGTATATGTTTGTTCCTGGAAAAAAATATTTGAACAAGATCAAAACATCATGTTCTTTTATATTTAAATATGTCAGTGTGCATATGCTAAGAAAAATGGCATTGTCTTGCATAAACAGATTAGAGTTATAAAAACCAGGAAATTTGATATTAATACAATACTGTCATCTTATCCTTTTTATCAACCATCCTAATAATGTCCTGAATAGCAATTGATTGCTTCTAGTCCAGGATTAAATCCAGGGTCCTGCATTACATTTAGTTGTCACATCTCTTCAGTGTCTAATTTGGAATCGTTCTTCAGCCTTTATTTGTGCTTTTTGACCTTGATATTTTTGAAGACTTTAAGCCATCTGCTTTGTAGAATGTTCCTCAGTTTTGATTTGTCTGATGTTTCCTCATGATTAGATTCAGGATATGCATTTTTGGCAAGAAAACTACTGAAGTGATAGTGTATTCTCCTCAGTGAATCTTATTAGGAGGCACATAATGTCAGTATGCTCCCAAATTGGCTGTGTTAGCTTTGATGACTTGGATAAAATGGTGTTTTCTAAGTTTCTCTACTTAAAAAACTTCCCCTTTGTAATTAATAAATAACTTTGGTGGAATATTTTAAAAATATATGAATATACAGCTAACTTCAAACTTTTACCTGCCAATTTTAGCATATAATGATAATTTCCTAACTCCATCAGTCTTCCTATATTTTTTAATTGCATTTTTCCATAAGGAAAAACTTGGTTTTTCTGGTAAAAGAAATAATAATTATGATGGTACACGCAATTTTTTTGGTTTTATTAATGGATTACAATACATTATCATTATTTATTTTGATACTAAAATTGTCCTAGGTTTAAAAAAATTAAAAACCATAGAATTATTTATTAATGTCATGATTTGATTAGCTTTATCTTCTTGTTTTGTCTTCCTCTCCTCCAAAATGCTCTCCACCTCCCTGTTTCTAGTCAAACTTCATCCATAATTGCAGGTGCGTAGCTCAGGCTCCATCTTACCCATGTATCATTCCTTCTCTGATCATTAAAATTGTCCCAGATTTGACCTGGAGAATACCTCTATCTGCTCCTGTGATCTTTTGATATGTCTTCATGTTTCTTTGAGTATTTTCTTAGTTTCTGGTGCAGTGAGGTACTCTGGGGTTTGTTTGTACTTTCCCTGCATTAGCCCTGGAATCATCATTTCTCTAAGAGGTTTTGGTTTATAGTGAGGATAATAATATTTAGAAACAAAAATTGGGCACAGTGTGTTCTTATTGTTACTGATGTGTCATCACTTCTAGGCACTCTAGGTAAACATAGACTGGGATTGTGCATACATTCCAGAAAAACCTGAGAAGGTCCTAAGCCTTTAGCTCTGGTCTTTTGGATCCTTTATAAGCAGAAAGTGAAGGTTAAAGCAGAGATGTAAACTATGTGGTTGAGTGTCAAAGGCATGTCCTAACACTTTCAAAGAGCCCATCTGTAAGCCTGGGAGGTTTTATCAGGTTACACACATTTGAGGAGAACTATGTCTAATCACTGTATGGCCACTATGCTAATGGAGCAGAGACTTCAGTGGCCACACATGAAGAATACAGACTTTACAAAAGTAGTTAAAACAGTCACTAAACAAGCGACCAAGAACAAATACAACAAACAGCAATGGCAAGAAGGGGGAGAATCTGATTTTATTGTTGCTATATCATATTAAAAATGTCCAGTTTTCAACAATTACAGGGTATGCAAAGAGAAAGTCTGACCCATGCACAAGAAAAGAAAAGCAATCACTGAGAACTGTCTCTGAGGAAGTACAGACATTGACCATACAAGACAAAGACTTTAAATTAGCTATTTTAAATAGGTTCAAAAAGCTAAGGGGAACCAATATGTAAAGAATTAAGGGGAACCATGAGAATGATATATCAAATAGAGTACATCAGTAAAGAGCAGAAATGTAAAAAAAAGAACCAAATGGAGATTCTGGTATTGAAAAATAAAACTGAAATGAAAAATTCACTGGAGAGACTCAACAGCACATTTTAGTAGCATAAAAAAAGAATCAGTGTACTTGAAGATAGGTTCGTTGAGATTATCCGGTCTGAGGAATAGAAAAAAAATAATGAAGAAAAATGACCAAAGCCTCAGAGACTTATGGGATATTACCTAGCATACTAACTTATGCATAATGGGAGGACTAGAAGGAGAGGACAGAGAGAAAAGAAGAAGAAAGGACATTTGAAAAAAATGGCTGAAATCATCCTAGCCTTGATGAAAAGTCCAAACTTTACATCCAAGATATTCAGTGAACTCCAAATAAAGTAAAATAGATCCACACCGATACACATTATAATCAGCCTGTTGAAAGGCAAAGAGAGAATGTTGAAAGCAGCAAGAAAGAAGCAACTGATCATAAACAAAGAGTTCTCAATAAGGTTATCAGTTGATTTCTCATCAGAAACCATGGAGGCTAGAAGGCAGTGGTATGATGTGTTCCAAGTACTTAAAGAAAGAAAAAAAAGTGACAGCCAAAAATTTTATCTGGTAAAACTATCTTTCAAAGATAAAAGAGGTGTTAAGATATCGTAGGGTAAACAAACAACAGGAGAGTTCATCACTAACATATAGTAACTTGAATACACAAAAACAAAGACCACAAGTAATGGTAACTACATCTGAAAATGTAAAAGTTGTTTAATGTATTTTTTTATGTTTCCTCTTTTTCACAAACTTATTTAAAAGACAGCTGAATAATACAATAATTAAAAATCTATGTTGATAATTGCACAATGTATAAAGATATAATTTTTGACAATAATAACATAAGGAGGGGGGCAGACCATATAGGAGGAAAGTGTTTGTATACTATTGAAAGTGAATAGGTATTAAATTAGGAATTAAGATTATAATAAATTAAGTTGTTACAAATTAAGATTGTTGTAAATTAAGATATTATAATCAGGACATCTACTAAAATAATAACTCAGTACTGTATAGTAAAAGAAATAGAAAGGGAATAAGATGATACACTAGAAAATACTATTTAACATTAAAGAAGACAATAATGAAAAAAATTGAGGAGCATAACTAATATGGTATATAGGAAAAAAATAGCAAAATGACAGAAGAAAGTCCCTTTTTATTAGTAATTATGTGAAATGTAAATGGATTATACTCTCCAATTAAAAAGCAAAGATAAGTAAAATGAATTTTTAAAAAAGCATGCACTGGTCAGAACGGCCATCATCAAAAAATCTAGAAACAATAAATGCTGGAGAGGGTGTGGAGAAAAGGGAACACTCTTGCACTGCTGGTGAGAATGTAAATTGATACAGCCACTATGGAGAACAGTATGGAGGTTCCTTAAAAAACTACAAATAGAACTACCATACGACCCAGCAATCCCACTACTGGGCATATACCCTGAGAAAACCATAATTCAAAAAGAGTCATGTACCAAAATGTTCATTGCAGCTCTATTTACAATAGCCAGGAGATGGAAGCAACCTAAGTGTCCATCATCGGATGAATGGATAAAGAAGATGTGGCACATATATACAATGGAATATTAGCCATAAAAAGAAATGAAATTGAGTTATTTGTAGTGAGGTGGATGGACCTAGAGTCTGTCATACAGAGTGAAGTAAGTCAGAAAGAGAAAAACAAGTACCATTTGCTAACACACATATTTGGAATCTAAGAGAAAACAAACAAACAAAAAATGGTCATGAAGAACCTAGGGTAAGACGGGAATAAAGACACAGACGTACTAGAGAATGGACTTGAGGATATGGGGAGGGGGAAGGGTAAGTTGTGACAAAGTGAGAGAGTGACATGGACATATATACACTACCGAACGTAAAATAGATAGCTAGTGGGAAGCAGCCGCATAGCACAGGGAGATCAGCTAGGTGCTTTGTGACCACCTGGGGGGGGGGGGATAGGGAGGGTGGGAGGGAGGGAGGTGCAAGAGGGAAGAGATACGGGAACATATGTATATGTATGACTGATTCACTTTGTTATACAGTAGAAACTAACACACCATTGTAAAGCAATTATACTCCAATAAAGATGTTACCAAAAAAATGTTGCATTCTGTTACTTTCTCATATTTTAAATCTATGAATATGGATGAAAAGTAAAAGGTGAAAAAAAAAAGCATGGTACAACTATATGCTGTCTGCAAGAGACTCACTTCAGATTATGTTGAAAATAAGGATGGATAGTGATATTCATAAAACAGTATACAAAAGAAAGCTGGAGTATGTATATTAATATTATACAAAATAGCCTTATGGAAAAATTGAAAGACAAAGAAGCACATTATATAATGGTAAAGGGTCAATTCATCAAGAAAACATAGCAATTATAAACATAAATGCACTTAACAACAGAGCTACAAATATATGAAGCAAAAGCAAACAGAATTGAAGGGAGACATAGTTTAAAGATAATGGTTGGAGGCTTCAATACTCCACTTTCAATAATGGGTAGGACAAATTGACAGAAAGTCAGCAAGCAAAGAGTCAGCAAGGAAATTGAACTGTACTATAAACCAACTAGACCTAACATTCATCTATAGAGCAACATTTCACACAGCAAAAGCAGAATACACATTCCTCTCAAGTGCACGTGGAACTTTGTATACAACCAAGAGAATTGAAAACGTATGTTCATATAAAAACTTGTACATGAATAGCCATAGCAGTATTATTTACAATAGCCAAAGTGTGGATCTACCCAAATATATCCATCAGTTGATCAATGGATAAGCAAATAGTAGTGCTTTAGCATGAAGTACTAATACATGCTGTAACATGGATGAATCTTGAAAACGTTATATTGAGTGAAATAATCCAGACACAGAAGTCTATATATTATATGATTCCATTTATATGAAATGTCCTGAATAGGCAAATACATAGAGACAGGAGATTAGTGGCTGCTACAGGCTAGTGTAAGGATGAAATGGGGATGGCTGCGTAATAGGTACAGGGTTTCTTTCTGGTGTGATGAAAATATTCTGCAAATATGCAATGGTGACAGTTGAATAACATTGTGAATATACTAAAACGCACCAAAGTTTACACTCTAAAATGCCTAAATTGTGAATATTATATTCTGTAAACTTTATTTCAATAAAAAAATTGAGTAAAGGAAAAATAAAATCTTCTCTATTTACAATTTTGTTTTGTTTTGTTCTGTTTTGGGCCACACTGTGTGGCTTATGGGATCTTAGTTCACTGACCAGGGATCAAATCCAGGCCTTTGGCAGTGTGGAGCCCTAACCACTGGACCACCAGGGAATTCCCTCTAGTTCCCTTTTTCATGGTCCTCATTTCTTTGTGTAGATCTGTTTTTCCATCTGCTGTCATTTCCCTTCATTCAGAGGAACTTCTTTTATCATTTTCTCTAGTATAGTTCTGCTAGATATGATTTAATCTCAATTTTTTTTTCTTTTTGAATATTTTATCACATATTTGAAGGACATTTTCCTTGGATTTAAGATTTTGGATGACAGTTTTTTTCAGCACTTTAAGATTTTTATCTGAGCTTTAGTCTTTCTAATGTGAAACTAGATGTAGTTTATTTTATTGTATTCCTGCATATTATGTGTCTTTTTTCCCTTAGTCTGATTTTAAGATTATGTCTGTCTTTTGTCTTCACTAGTACGATTATGATATGCCTAGATGAGATTCTGTTTGTGAGAGTCTATATTGGCATTTGTGGAGATTCTTGATTCTGTCACTTGATATTTTTCCTTAAACTTGAGAAATTTTCAGCTATTATTTTTCAAGTACATCTTTATATTTTATATATCTTTTCTGTCTGAGATTCCAATGACAAGAGTATTAAACAGATTAATATTTCCCTACATGTCACATTGTCTCTATTTATGTCCATTTTTTTCTTTCTGTTCTTCTTACTAGATTATTTGTATTGATATATCTTCAAATTAACTGCCTAGTTTTCTTTTCTCTCAAATATTCTGGTAAGAATTTCCATTAAATTTTTATTTTAGTGATTGTACATTTTAATTCTGGTACTTTAATTTGTTTTACAGTTTCCACTTTTTTTGCTGATATTCCACATATGATCATTGATAATTATCACAAATTCTTTTTAGTCCTGAACACATTTAAAGTAGCTGACTTAAAATTCTTATTGCTATTTCTACCATTTGATTCTTTTGGGTATCAGTTTCTGTTGAATTTTTCCTCTCTTGACTTTGGGCATATTTTTCTGATTTTTTTTAAAGTCTAGTAATTTTTTTTCTAAACTGGACACTGTTTCCATGATAAGTTGTAGAGAATTGAATTCTGCCATTTTCTTCTCTTGAATGTTGATTTTCTTTCTAGCCAGAAGTTAATTTGGCTGGATTTAAACTCTAAACAGTATCTTTCCTATGGTGGTCAGCAGCTGAACTATTCTCTCATCCCTTTCAACTTCTGTTTTCACCAGGCCCCCTGAAGTTTTCCCCAAGAATGTGTATTTCAGTAAACAGCCAAGCACTGGGCAAAATTTATTTTCAGATATAGGGGCTTAACCTACCGACCACCCTGCCCCAGGGCCTCATTCTTCACATTGTTTTCCTTCTAACCCTCCAGGTGCTTTGCTAGTCCTATTTTCTTCCTCAAGCCAGTAAGACTACAACTTTCTTCTGCTCCTCACCATACATACTAGGGAGTGGCCTTGGGTGAAAAGCCACCTTTATATAAATCTAATGTAGTGGACTTTGCTCTTTCAAGAGTCCTTCCATCTAAATGTTCTGCCTGCTCTTGGTCACTATATCAGTTTTCTAGAGTAGTTTTAAGAAAGTACCACAAACTGGGTGACTTAAAAAATAGAAATTTATTGTCTCACAGTCCTGGAGACTAGAAGCTTAAGGTCAGTGCGTTAGAAGAGTTGGTTCCTTCTGAGGGCTGTGAGGGAAAATCTGTCTCATTATGGTTTGCTGGCAGTCTTTGGCATTGCTTGACTTATCACCCAAACTCGGTCTTTGTCTTCACATGGTGCTCTCCCTTGGTGAGAGGGAGAACTTGGTCTGTGTCCAAGTTTCCTGTTTTTATAAGGACACCTGTCCTATTAGATTAAGGCCACTCTAATAACCTCATTTTAACGTGATTACCTCTGTAAACACTTTCTTTTCACATAAAGTTGCATCCTGGGATACTGGAGGTGAGCACATCAAATGATCTTTTTTGATCAATTCAGCATATAGCAACCACTCTCCATGGCCTTCGAATAATTGTTTTATAAATATCTTGTCCAGGTTTGATAATTTTTATTTGTGGATATTCTGCCATTATTGGAAGTAGGAATTGAATGAAAAATTTTGATGGTTGGTAGGCCTTTTACGTAATATGTAGAGGATAGCCTGCTTTACTTTGTCTTCCTTTCTACAGTGTTAAATTTGTCCTGGCAGACAGTTAACTGCTGGGTCTCCTTCCTGAAATTTTCAGACATTGTTTTATACACTGCTGGGGCAGGACTCTTTCAAATTTGTCCATAATTTGGGTCATGGGCCTAAATCTAGGCCAAGAGTCTGCAAACTATGACTCATGGGCTTAACCTGACTTGCAAACTGTTTTTGTATAGCCCAAAGTTAAAAATGACTTTTCTTAAAGAATAGGAAGAGGAGGAGGGGAGAGGAGGGAGAAAGATGACTATATATGGCCTGCAATCTCTAAAATATGTGCTATCTGATTCTTTACATAAAATATTTGTGACCCCTGCTCTGGGGCTTGGTCCTTGCTTCTAAAGTGTACTCTCTTTTGGAGTCACAAATGAATAGAGAGGTGCTGAGTGAGGTCTCTCCACCCTGGCTGGGCTGGTACTTCAACGTTTACCAGCACTGCATGACCTTTGGTTTCTTCATTCAACTTTTCCCCTTGTTGCAGCCACTCTCTGATAGGCTTCATGGAGTTTGAACTTGTGCAGACTCAGTCCAGCCCTTGACCAGGAACTGAAGGGGAACCTCCCTGCAGATCTTGGGATCCTAATGCCTGTGTAGGTTTTCTTCTTTTATAACATGGTCTACAAATTCCAGCTACCTCAACTGCCATAAATTCTGATCTCAGCCTCCTCAGCAGTAAGACTTTTGCTCTGCTTCAACTGCACCACTCTGCATCATGGTTCCCCCTGCAGAGCTGTTGTGAACACAGGCTCAGTTAAAGCATTTGCCTTCTTTCACAGTTCTGCTCTATTATTCGTACCTATAAACAGTTGTCTCATGTATTTCGTCGAGTTTCATAGTTATTTGGGTTGGGATGGTTAGGTCAATCGTAGTTACTCTAACTTGACCTAATGTGAAAGCCCGTGTTTTAACTGTTAATATTCACGCCAGTTAAAAAGATGAAGCCTTAGACCTAAGAGAGGTAAACACCTAGAACTAACAGCAACACTTCCCCCAACACACATGTACACATGTAAGTTGGAAGCCTTAAAATACTATAACCTCAATGAAAATGTACGTTTTAAAAGCAACCTCCCTAGGATCACAGGGAGATTACAAGGACATCTGTATGTCTCAGACTGGCTTCTGGGTGGAAAAAAGGCTTTCCTGATTTATTTCAAGCCTAGGTCTATGAATCACAGGGGTAGTGTTTTGAATTTACACTAGCTTCTTGTCCTGAGAGATGCAAAATTGAGAAATTAACATAAAATTCAGTCCTATGCTGCTGATACTTTGACTGACAGATACAAATATAAAACCGTTCTTGAGAAATAAAGCCTCAACCTTGGCTGCACTGATTTTCCACAGATAAAAGTGTATTAAAGATTAAATTAAAAGTTAAGTAATACAGGGAAACATTCTATGATATGCAGGAGTTAGCAGATACAACAAACATCAGGGAATTGGGTTGTTAAGAATTTCAGATTATTGAACAATGTGAGAGGTATGTCTGAAATGATTAAATACGTGAAAGAAGAAAAAATTAAAAATAAAGAAGAGCAAGATGCTACAAAAAGACTAAGCAGTTTCTAAAAGGCATTAGTTAAAACTTACAAATAAAACTAGTTATATAAGATAAAACTTAATAGTTTGGTTAAAACAGCATATCATGTTCAGCCAAAGAAATAATAATTATTATTTTTAATTGAAGTATAGTTGATTTACAATGTTGTGTTAGTTTCAGGGGTACAGCAAAGTGATTTAGATCTATCTGTCTATATCTATCAACTATCTATCTATCTATCTGTCTATCCTTTTTCAGATTCTTTTCCATTATAGGTTATTACAAGATATTGAATATAGTTCCCTATTGCTATACAGTAGGTCCTTGTTGTTTATCTATTTTATATATAGTAGTGTGTGTCTCTTAATCCCAAACTCCTAATTTATCCCTCCCACATCCCCTTTCCCCTTTGGTAACCATAAGTTTGCTTTCTATGTCTGTGAGTCTGTTTCTGTTTTGTAAATAAGTTTATTTGTATCATTTTTTTTTGATTCTACATGTAAGTGATATCGTATGATATTTATCTTTCTCTTTCTGGCTTACTTCATTTAGTATGATAATCTCTAAATCCATCCATGTTGCTGCAAAAGACATTATTTCATTTTTTTATGGCTGAGTTATATTCCATTGTGTAGATACCACATTTTCTTTATTCATTCATCTGTTGAGGGGAATTTATGTTGCTTCCATGTCTTGGCTATTGTAAATAGTGCTGCTCTAAACAGCATGGGTGTCTAAACAGCATAGGGGTGCATGTATCTTTCTGAATTAGAATTTTCATCTTTTATCGATATATGCCAAGGAGTGGAGTTGCTGGATCACATTGTTAACTCTGTTTTTAAAGGAACCTCCATACTGTTTTCCATAGTGACTGTACCAATTTACATTCCCCCCAACAGTGTAGGAGGGTTCCTTTTCTCCACACTATCTCCAGCATTTATTATTTGTAGACTTTTTGATGATGGCCATTCTGACTGGGGCAAGGTGTTACCTCGTAGTTTTGATTTGCATTTCTCTAGGATTTAGTGATGTTGAACATCTTTTCATGTGTCTTTTGGCCATGTGTATGTCTTTTTTGGAGAAATGTCTATTTAGATCTTCTACCCATTTTTTGATTTGGTTGATTTTCTGTGACATTGAGCTGTATGAGCTGTTTGTATATCTTGGAAATTAAGCACTTGTCAGCCACATCATTTGCAAATATTTTCTCCAAGTAAGTAGGTTATGTTTTCATTTTGTTTATGGTTTCCTTTGTTGTGCAAAACCTTTTTAATTAAATCCCATTTGTTTATTTTGCTTTTGGTTCCATTACTTTAGGAGATGGATCTAAAAAAATATTGCTGCAGTTTATGTCAAAGAGTGTTCTGCCTATGTTTTCCTTTAGTTTTATCGTATCCTATCTTACATTTAGGTCCCTAATCCATTTTGAGTTTATTTTGGTTTATATATGGTCTTAGAGATGTTCTAATTTCATTCTTTTACACGCAGCTCTCCAGTTTTCCTAGCACCACTTATTAAAGAGACTGCCTTTTCTCCATTGTATATTCTTGCCTACCTTATTGTAAGTTAATTGACCATAAGTGTGTGGGATTATTTCTGGGCTTTGTATCCTGTTGCATTGATCTATATGTCTGTTTTTATGCCAGTATCATACTGTCTTGATGACTGTAGCTTTGTAGTATAGTCTGAAGTCAGGAAGCATGATTCTTCCAGCTCTGTTCTTCTTTCTCAAGATTCTTTTGGCTGTTTGGGGTCTTTTGTGTTTCCATATAAATTTTAAAATTTTTTGTTCCAGTTCTGTGAAACATGCCATTGTAATTTGATAGGGATTGCATTGAATCTGTAGATTGCCTTGGACAGTATGCAGTGTTCCCCAACCTTTTTGGCACCAGGGACCAGTTTTGTGGAAGACAGTTTTTCCACGGACTGGCATGGGGCGGATGGTTTCGGGATGATTCAAGCGCATTACATTTATTGAGTACTTTATTTCTATTATTATTACAGTGTAATATATAATGGAATAATTATACAACTCACCATAATGCAGGATTAGTGGGAGCCCTGAGCTTGTTTTCCTGCAACTAGATGGTCCCATCTGGGGATGATGGGAGACGGTGACACCTGAAGTGTGTTGCTTATGTCCAGTCTACTCCGTCATCTCGTTTTGGTGGCCGTCACTGCAGAAAACCCTGCTTCACAAAGATAGAATGTTGGAAATGGAAGCAGGCTTTTCAGTGCTTTTGTGGCAATTTCAGGATATTCTGCCTTGACTTTGATCCAGAACCTATGGAGATTTGAAGTTGTTTCAAACATACTTTTAAGGCCACTGCCTTAAAAGTTAAAAGCAGTTGATCCTCTTCTAGAACGGGCAAAGTCGATTCACCTGGCTTATTCACAAATGGGTCGTGGATCCATTCCTTCCCAGTTCGGGGGTCTTTTGTGGTTGGGAAGTAATGCTCAAACTCTTTTGAAAGCTGAGATAGGTGATCATGCACCAGCTGGGAGAAAGAAGGCCCTGGCTCAGTCTCTTTCAAAATCTCTGCTAATGTTTGAAACATGTCAGAAATCCCAATGTTCACTCATCACCCCCATAATTCCAGTTTGCCTTTGAATGCAGCCACTTTATCTGCCGACCTGCACACCATTGTCATTCTCCCCTGAAGTGACAGACTGAGTTCACTAAGGAGGTTGAATATGTCACACAAGTAAGCAAGTTTTGTGACCCAGTCTGTGTCACTGAAATATGCTGCCAATGGTGACTGTTTTTCTAGAAGAAATCTCTGGAGCAGCTCTTGTAACTCAAAAACTCTGGCCTGTGATCTACCTTTAGAAAGCCACCTCACTTCTGTGTATAAGAGAAGACGTGTGCTCTGCGTCCATCTCCTCGCAGAGCTGTGCGAACAGACATGAGTTAAGGACATGTACTTTAATGTGGTTGATAATATTAATCACATCCTGCAAAATGTTATTAAGTTCAGGTGACATTTTTCAGCTAGCCAGCATTTCTCTATGGATGACACAGTGCATAGACTTACATTCAGAAGTGACCTCTTTGACCTGAGTAGTGAAACCAGAAAGCTATCCAATCATGGCAGCTGCTCTGTCCATGCATATACTGACACAAAATGACCAGTTCAGCTTTCCTGATATGTAATCATTCAAAGACTTGAATAGTTCTACAGCTGTGGTGTTGCGTGGCAACAAAAGTGCACATAACATATCCTTATGCACATCCTCCTGAAAAATATATCACACGAAAACAAGCATTGTTGCCTTGTTGTCAACATCGGTAGACTTGTCAACCTGGGTTGTGTACCACAGTGACTCATTAATCGTCTCTAACAATTGTGCCTCAGTATCCTCTGCTATTTCATCAATTCATCTAGTTATGGTGCTAGCCAAAAGAGGAACACGTGCCACCTTTTGAACTGCAGCCTCTCCTTAAAGTTCATGACAAATGTCCTTAGCGGCAGGCAGGATCAACTCTTCACAAATAGTAAAGGGCTTCTTAGGTTTAGCAATGTGGTTAGCCACTAAGAATGATGCTCTCAGTACCAACACATTTGATGAAGTGGTGGCCTTCAATAATTGCTTCTGTTCTTCATGTTCATGTTTTTTTTTTTCTTTTGAAAAACTCCAAAGGCATGTTTTTTAACGCAGAGTGCTTGGTCTCCATGTGGCAAAGCGGTTTTGAAGGTTTCATGGCTTCCTTGGATTGGCGGTCACCACGTATTGTACAGAGCGGGCTTGGAGAACGTGAATCACCTGTTGCAGTGAAGTAGGACTCTTAGTATTTTCTTTTAAATGCAGCTTTCTTTTTTGTTGGCAGTCTCAGAGTCTTCTGCTGTCTCATCTTTGGGTCTTTCTCCCTCTTTAAAAAAGCTCTCCGGCGACATTTGGTCTTTACTCATTTTGGCTAGGGTTAGCTTGTGGACTTGACGAAACTGTGACTGAGACAAGTGTGCAGTGTGGGAAAGAGGCATGGATGGAAGTGATAAATAAAATAATGGGCAGGTCATGCACAGACTAAAATAAGTGTCGGATTCTGACTTAAAGCCTGCCACTAGATGCGGTTGTTCAACTGAAGTACATCAACTCACTTGCCACTATAAATCCTGCCACCAGATGCAGCTTAATTGTCACTTGCCACTCACTGACAGGGTTTTGGTATAAGTCTGCAAGCAATTGATTTATTATGGTCTCTATGAATTCAAACCTCTCTGATAATGATAATCTGTATTTGCAGCCACTCCCCAGCGCTAGCATCGCTAACTCAGCTCCACCTCAGATCGTCAGGCATTAGATTCTCATAAAGAGGGTGCAACCTAGATCCCTCACATGCACAGTTCACAGTAGGGTTCGCACTCCTATGAGAATCTAGCGCTGCCACTGATCTGACAGGAGGCGGAGCTCAGGTGGTAATGTGAGCAATGGGGAGTGGCTGTAAATACAGATGAAACTTCGCTCACTTGCCCACCACTCACCTCCTGCTTTGTGGCCCGGTTCCTAACAGGCCACAGACCGGTATCGATCCATGGCCCAGGTGTTGGGTACCCCTTCAGTATGGCCTTTTTGACAATATTGAGTCTTCCAATCCAAGAACATGGTATATCTTTCCATTTTTTTGTGCCACCTGCAGTTTCTTTCTCCAGAATCTTCTAGTTTTCAGAGTACATGTCTTTTACCTTCTTAGGTAGGTTTATTCCTAGGTATTTTATTCTTTTCAATACAATGGTAAATAGGATTTTTTTCTTAATTTCTCTTTCTGATAGTTCGTTGTTAGTATATAGAAATGCAATAGATTTCTGTATATTGATCTTGTATCCTGCAACTTTACCAAATTTGTTGATGAGCTCTAGTAGTTTTCTGGTGGTGTCTTTAGGATTTTCTATGTATAGTATCATGTCATCTGCAAACAGTGACAGTTTTACTTCTTCCTTTCAATTTGTATTCCTTTTATTTTTTTTCCTTTGCTTGGCTAAGACTTTCAAAACTATGTTGAATAAAAGTGATTAGAGTGATCATCCTTGTCTTGTTCTTGATCTTAGAAGAAGTGCTTTCAGCTTCTCACCATTGAATATGATATTAGCTGTGGGTTTGTATTTATGGCCTTTATTATGTTGAGGTATGTTCCCTCTATACCCACTTTCTGAAGAGCTTTTATCATAGTTGATGTCGAATTTCATCAAAAGCTTTTTCTGCATCTATTGGGATGATCATATGGTTTTTATACTTTAATTTGTTAATGTGGTGTATCACGTTGATTGACTTGCAGACATTGAAAAATCCTTGCATCCCTGGGATCAATCCTACTTGATCATGATGTATGATCCTTTTAATGTATTTTTGCATTCAGTTTGCTAGTATTTTCTTGAGGATTTTTGCATCTGTGTTCATTAGTGATATTGGTCTGTAATTTTTTTTTTGATATCTTTGTCTGGTATTGGTATCAGGGTGATGATGCCCTCATAGAATTAATTCAGAACTGTTCCTTTCTCTGCAAGTTTTGGAGTAGTTTGAGAAGGATAGGTGCTAAATATTCTCTAAGTGTTTGGTAGAATTCACCTGTGAAGTCATGGTCCTGGACTTTGGTTTGTTGGGTGTTTTAAAATTACTGTTTCAATTTCATTACTGGTAATTGGTCTGCTCATATTTTCTCTTTTTTCTGATTCAGCCGTGGGAGATTGTGCCTTTCTAAGATTCATTTCTTCTAGGTTGTCCATTTTATTGGCATATAGTTGCTCTTAGAGGTCTCTTTTGATCCTTTGTATTTCTGTAGTATTGGTTATAAAATTCTCCTTTTTCATTTCTGATTTCATTGATTTGGGCCCCCTCCCTTTTTTTCTTGATGAGTCTGGGTAAAAGTTTACCAATTTTATCTTTTCAAAGAATCAGCTTTTAGTTTCATTGATCTTTTCTATTTTTTTAGTCTCTATTTTTTAAATTTCTTCTCTGATCTTTATGATTTCTTTCCTTCTATTAACTTTGGGTTTTGTTTATTCTTTCTCTAGTGGCTTTAGGTGTAAGATTAAGTTGTTTATTTGAGATTTTTCTTGTTTCCTGAGGTAAGATTGTATTGCTATAAACTTTCTAAGAACTGCATTTGCTGCCTCCCATATGTTTTTGGAGTTTTGTGCTTCTGTTTTCATTTGTCTCTAGGTATTCTTTGGTTTCCTCTTTCATTTCATCAGTGATCTATTGATTGTTTAGTAGCGTATTGTTTAGTCTCCACATGTTTGTGTTTTTTGCTGTTTTTTTCTTGTAGTTGACTCTAATCTCAAAGTGTTGTGGTCAGAAAAGATGCTTGATATGATTTCAACTTTCTTGAATTTACCGAGGCTTTTTTTGCAGTGTAGCATGTTATCTATCCTGGGGAATGTTCCATGTGTACTTGAAAAGAATGTGTATTCTGATCCTTTCAGATAGAATGCTGTGTATTTATCAATTAAATCCATTTTGTCTAATGTGTCATTTAAGGCCTTTGTTACCTTGATTTTCTGTCTGGATGATCCATTCATTGATATAAGTGTGGTGTTAAAATTCCCTACTATTGTTACTCTTGATTTCACTTTTTATGTCTGTTAATATTTGCCTTATGTATTGAAGTGCTGCTATGTTGGGTGCATAAATATTTATAATTGTTATGTCTTCTTGGATTGATCTCTTGATCATCATGTAGTGTCCTTCTTTGTCTCTTGCAATAATCTTTATTTTAAAGTCTATTTTTCTGATATAACTATTGTTACTCCAGCTTTCTTTTGATTCCTGTTTGCTTGGAAAACCTTTTTCCATCCCCTCACTTTTAGCCTGTATATTTCTCTAGATCTGAAGTGAGTCTCTTGTAAGCAGCATATGTACAGGTCTTGTTTTTGTATACATTCAGCCAGTCTACCTTTTGATAGGAGTATTTAGTCCATTTACATGTAAGGTAATTATTGATATGAGTGTTCTTATTGCCATTTTCTTAACTGTTTTGGATTTGTTTTTGTAAGTCTTTTTTTTCCCCTTCTTTTGTGATTTGATGACTATTTTTAGTGTTATGTTTGGCTTCCTTTTTCTTTTTTTGTGTTTATATCTATTATAAATTTTTGGTTGGTTGTTACCATGAGGTTTTTGTATAGCAGTCTATATATAAACGTGATTGTTTTAAGTTGCTAATCACTTAATTTCAAATGCATTTTAAAAACCATGCATTTGTACTCGCCTCCCCTCATTATTACTGTTTATTATATCATATTTTAAATCTAACTGTTTTGTGTATCCCTTAACTTCTTATTGTGGATGCCACTGTTTTTACTACTTTTGTCTTTTAACCACGCTACTAGTTTTGTGTGTGGATGATTTCCTACATGTACTATATGTTTGCCTTTACCAGTGAACTTTTACATTTTGTAATTTTCTCGTTTCTAATTGTGGCCTTTTCCTTTTTGCCTAGAAATCTTCCTTTAACATTTGTTGTAAATCAGGTTTGGTAGTGCTGAATTCCTTTAGTTTTTGCTTGTCTGTAAAGCTTTTGATTTCTCCATCAAATCTGAATGAGAGCCTTGCTGGGTAGAGCATTCTTGGTTATAGGGTTTTCCCTTTCATTACTTTAAATATGTCTTGCCACTTCCTTCTGGCCTGCAGTTTCTGCTGAGAAAGGGAGTTCCCTTTTATGTTATTTGTTGCTTTTCCCTTGCTGCTTTTAGTGTTCTCTATCTTTCATTTTGTCATTTTGATTGCAATGTATCTTGGTATGTTCCTTTTTTAGTTAATCCTGTATGGGACTCTCTGTGCTTCCTGGACTTGGGTGCTTGTTTCTTTTTCCTGGGTAGGGAAGCTTTCAGCTATTATATCTTCAAATATTTTCTTGGGCTCTTTCTCTTCTCTTTCTGGGACCCCTATAATGCTAATGCACTTGATGTTATCCCAGAGGTCCAAACAGATAATTATTGAAATGCACAAAAGGTTTTCAGGGGACTGAAAAATTTGAAAAATATGAAAAAGAGGTCAAGAGATATAGAGAGAATATATTCTGTTAAAATATAACAGAATATATTGAAAATGAAAAAATGAAAAGGTAAATCAATTTTATGAATAAAACTGCTGTGAAACATGTTGTAGGTCCAACACTCCTGAAAGTAAATAAAATTCTTGTAAGTTAGATTTTTTTAAAATGGCAAATCTAAAAGAACAAATAGACTTGTGGAAGAGATGATTGGTAAAAAGAAATACAGCAATAAATTTTGAAAAAATGAAAAAGATAAATGAGTTTTAATTATTTTAGCACTCTAGAGAAAGGCAGTGTGTAACTAATGCAATTGAAGTAAGTCAAAGAGAAGGAAGACTATTGACACCACAGAATCTTGGAACATGTTTGGCATTGGAGGTATAAGGTATGTCTGAAGGCTGAGTGGATGTCGGACTGAAACCAGGAAGAGATTGCAATATGGAAAGTCTGGACTCAGGAGTAAAAAGTGCAGCTGAGGTTGGATGTGCGTGCTGTACAGAACACATTGTTATTAAGTGAAAGTCAACATAGTGAATAATGAGGCTCCAACCTCAACTACCAAAGTGCTAGCTGTTGGGTTCCTATATTCTGTGGAAATACAGTTGATGTTCCTAGTCCATATGCCCTCTGGCCCTCCGCTGTTTGGTCACTGAAAGGTGCTGCATGTATGCCCTGTGTATCATCTCCTAATACCCTCAGTTGTTTCAGCCTCTCCTGAAGTGAGAGTCGAGCTTTAGCACATCTTTCTGCGTGGCAGTTGTCAGTAACTCCAACACTCAGTTCCAATACAGTCAGGCTCAGAGAGGCTTTCACGAAGTCTCTGGCTTTTTCTTCCTCTTCTTGAGTGATGATGGCTAGTAGATCAGAGTGTTCCTAGGGATGAGACAGTTGGGCAACTTACCATGGTTTTACTCAGATGATGAATAGAAGTTGAGTCTTGGTAAGCAGAAGGAAAAGGTAAATCACTTTTATGAATAAAACTGCTGTGAAACATGTTGTAGATTTCTTATGTTTGGACATATGTTTTTATCATCTGTTCTTTCGTTCTTCCTCAGAGTGGAATTTTTGGATTATAAGATGGATGCATGTTAACATTTATACAACACTGTCAGATCTTTTCCTTAAGTGGTTGTACCAGTCAGTATTCCCATCACAGTGTATAAGAATTTAGGGTTGCCAACATTGAATGTTGACTGTCTTTTTATTTTTTAACAATTCTATTGGTTGTATGCTTTTATTTCATGGTGGTTTCAGTTGCATTTCCTTGAGGACTAATAATACTGAGCACTGTTTGGGGGGTTTATGGCCCTTTTGTACATCTTCCTTTGTGATGTGTCTGTTCAAACCTTTTGCCCATTTCTTACTAGGTTGCTTTATTTTTCTCAGTGAGTTGTAGAAAAAATTTTGCATTAACTAAATATTAATCCTTTGTCAAATATAAGTTTTGCAAATACTTTTTCCCAGGCTGTGGCTTATCTATTTTTTAAATGGTTTCTTTGGATGAATAAAACTTTTTACTTTTGATGAAGACTGATTTATTCATCCTTTCTTTTATGGTTATTGATTTCTATGTTCAGTTTAAGAAACCATTGCTTACCTCTAAGTTACAATGATATTATTTAATAGTTTCAGTTTTACCTATGGAATTAGGAGTCATTGTAAAGTAATGTTTATATATTATATGAAGTAGGGGTCAAGGTTCATTATTTTCCCATATGCATACCCAGTTGTTCATTTGTTAAGAAGACCTTCTTTACCACATTGAATTGCTTTGAAATTTTGCCAAAAATTAAATGACTATATAAGTGCAGGTATATTTCTGATCTCTTTTCCATTGCATCAATTTATTGACTCTTATGTTTGACTGACCATTCTTTTTTTTTTTTTTTTTTTTTATTGTCAGTTTTTATTATCACATTAACACGATTATGCAAAATAATTTGCTATTGTGTGTCTATATGAATACCAGTTATCTTTGATGTTTAATAATTTCACACACACTTCAGCCAACATGCTCAGTTTTCTTTTCATGATTCTTCATCTGCCTAGAATATTCCCATCTTCCTCTTTACTTATTAGATGGGTGCAAATAGACTGACCATTCTTGATTATATTGTCTTTAAGTCTAAAATCACCTGGTGAAAGTTGTGTAACATTATACTTTTTAAATAAAGTTTGTCATTATTCTTTTAAAATAAAGTTTGATGTTTAAGTCTTGCATTTCCATAGATACTTTAGGGTCAGATGATCAATTTCTTTAAATACATGCTGGGATTATGACAAAAATTGCATTAGAACAATTTTGTGGAGAGTTGTGGAAACCAGTTTGTGAAGAATTGACATCTTAATAATATTTAGTCTTACAATCCATGAACATGTCTGCTTATTTAGATCTTTAATTTCTCCGCAATGTTTTGTAGTTTTCACTTTACAGATATTCTTAAATTTGTTAAGTGTTTTATGATTTTTGATGATTTTAGAAGTAAAGTTGTTTTTTAATTAATTTTATAATTGCTGTTACTGTGTAAAATATAGTTGATTTTTATTAACTTTTTATTCTACAATTTTGCTAAATACACTTATTCTGTTAGATGTTTTTCAAATTCCTCAGAATTTTCTGTGTTAACAACCATATCATCTGCAAATATACATTTTTACTTCTTTTGTTCTGATTTTCATAAATTTTATTTTATTTTTTCACTAACTGCCCTGGCCCTCACCTCCAGGAAAATATTGACTAGAAATGGTGGGAATGGGGAATCTCTGCCTTCTATATAATCTTACAAAAAAAAGCATTTAGCCTTTAATCTTTAAATATGGTGATATTTTTTGTTTTTCATAGATTAATTGAATTGGATCAATTAATGAACTAAATTAATTTCTCTTCTATTCCTGGTTTAATGAGAACTTTAAAAATATGAATTAGCATTGCAGTTTGTCAAATGCTTTTATTTTGCATCATTTTCCTATTTATATATTACTGGATCCAAGTTAGTTAACATTTTGAAAAGTATTACTGCATTCTATTCATGACTGATATTGGTGAGTAATTCTCTCTCTCTCTCTCTCTCTCTCTCTCTCTGTCTCATTCTGTAACATCTTTTTCAGGTTCTTGTATTAGTGTTATTCTGGCCTCACAGAATTAGTTAGGAAGTGGTCTCCTTTTTCTCAAAAAGGTTGTGTAAGTTTGGTATTATTTTTTTCCTTATATGTCTGGTAGAATTCACCAGTAAAACCAACTGAGCCTGGAATTATTTTGTGGAAAAGTTTTTGATATTAAGTTGAATTTCTTTAGCAGATATATGGCTCTTCCAAATTTCTGTTCATCTTATGTCAGTTTGGTAAAGTGTATTTTTTGAGGAATTTGTCTATTTAATTTAAGCTGTTGAATTTGTTAGCATAATATTGTTTGATAATAGTCCACTATTATTGATGTGTGTACAGTCTTAGTAAGAATGTTCTTCTTATTCCTGATATTGGTAATTTGTATTGTCTCTCTTTTTTTTTTTCCTTGTCCAGGATTTTTATCAGTTTTGCTGGTCTTCTCTAACACTTACTTTTAGCCTTATTGTTCTTTTCCTATAAGTTATTTTCTATTTTCAGTTCTCTTTTTTATTATTTCCCTCCATCTTAACCTTATGACCAAATTTCCCTAATTATACTGTTTTAAACATAGAAATAAATATACCTCAGAATTATAAGAGTTAAATGAGAAAATGTTTTCTCACGCATAATACTATAAAAGTGGTATTCATTCTAATTATCATAGAGACTACCCTGGTTCTTCCTGTGAGGTTTCTCTAAATTTCTAGTTCAGAATAATTAATTTTAAGTACTTTGTTCCTGTATTTTTACAGGAGAAATTTTAACCAAGCGGAGATCAATAGCTTAATATTTTAAGGTCCTTATTGAATAAAATCACTAACATTTATAAGGCTGTATTCCCTTCAAAATGAAAACAAAACAGGAATTGTCTCTAGCTGAGTGAGATAGTTTTCTCCTAAACTATAGCTTCAGTGGCTCACTGTCTGATGAGAACATTTTCATAGAACTGAACCAAGTCAGCATTCAAGTTCCATTCATGTACTTTGAATGAGATCAGCTTGGGTTAGAAAAGAGGTAGGGATTTGTAGAACCCAGTAACTGTGGCAGCTTTGAGTAACACAAAAATGTTATAAAGCACCCCAATAAAGATGTTAAAAAAATGTTATAAAGGATGAGAAGGGGGAGGTGTGATAGAATTACTTCCCATTGAAACCCAACTGTGTGACAGGCCCATGCTAGGCACTTTATGTACTTTATCTCTAATGCTCCTAATGTGATGTAGATTATCCATTTTTGGAATGAGTATATCCAAGTTTACAGTGAATTATAAGATGGGATTTAAATTTAGGACTGTAAAATCCCAAAACCTATTTCTTAACACTGCATAAAACTTACACATAGCCCTCCAGAGTAGAGAGCCATACACTGCTTCAAGCATTGGTGTAGCACCAAATAGTGGTATCAGCTGGAGTAGTGATTAAGCAAACTTGTTATTGCTTGTCTGAAACCCCTGACTTTAAAATCTGCCATGATACAACGTGGGGGAAAACTCTATAGAAACTCAAAGATTTCTTTTTTGAAGGGGATGCAGAAGGGCTGTATACAGTAAAACATCTGTAGACTTTCCAATTTACGTCTTGTTGGAAGGTAATGAGGGCTGAGGGAGTTTTAAAAGTCCCAGGAAAGTAAAAGTTAACCTTGCTTTATGCACTAAGTGCGTTACATTGGATAAAAAGCTAATATTTGCATATGAAATCTCTTTTGATGTAATTTGGAAGCTTATGAAAACAACTCTTAAGCGTCCTAACATTCCCTTCAAAGGAGCACGTTGTCCGTAAATATGCAGTCTCGAATGAATTTAACTCTCTGGGCATCTCCTGTGAGCAGTTGGCTCAATGGGTAATCAATCCATCTGATCTTGCCCAGTTCAATTAAAGAAAGCACAGCTACAAGAACACAGACATTGCCTCCCACAGTGGAGATGGCAAGTGGGACTGCTAAGTGGAAGCTTCCAGCCCAGAGGTGGCATGCCCTCTTCCCCCACTTCCGCAGTGTCATGAAAGGTGAGAAAGTGGCATCGGACAGCCCATTTGCCACTTCCTCACATGCTGAGTCTTCTCTTGCTTTTAATCATGTGCTGTATTTCTCAGTGCACATTGACTCCTCAGTGGTTTTGTCTCTTCATTTCTCTTTTACCTTCTCTCCTCTTCCCCTCCTTTTTCTCTAGGCTACCTTTGGTCCTTTTGATGAGATCTCTCGATAAATGACATTAGATATTTATTAACTATGTTGGTTATAACCTTACTCTAGAACCAATTGCCAAAAATCTCAGAGGCTGGAAATTCTGCAAGAAGGTGCTTTATTAGGCTGTCTTTTTTCAGAGATAGAATGAGCCATAATTATCATTCACTCATTCATCAAGTAATTTTTTTCATATTACACACTGTCCTAGGTTCTGAAATAGAGAAGTAAAAATAAAAGGAAAGGAAAACATATACACATTCACAGAGCTTTCATTCTTGGCAGGAGATGGAAAGACATACATAATTTAAAAAGTAAATTATACAGTATGTTGTAGGTGGTAAGAGCTGTGGAAAAATAGAGGAGGGAAAGAAGGATGGGAATGCTGTAAGGTTGCAATTTTAAAAGGGGTTTTAGGGCTGGTCTTGCTGAAATGGTAACATTTGAACAAAACTTGGTGGAAGAGGAGGTGAAAGAGTAAGTTTTATGTCTCTCTGGGAGGATTTGCAGAGGAAACAATTGCAAACTCCCTGAGATGGGAGTACTCAAGATATTTGATGAAAAGCAAAGAAGGCCATATAGTTAGAATGGAGCGAGCAAGTCTGAATTTTCCAGTAAAGTTGCTATTGAACTTCAAAGTGTAATTTCTCAGGTGTCCAATAATCATTTCTTGATACTAATGACTGATTAATGGATTCCAAATAGATTCCTAGATGATCTCGTACAAGATCCAAAAGTACCCAGGCTGCTAGAACCAAAAGGAGCACTTGGCGGAGTGTTATAATTATAGAACGTTTAAGCAAGTGAACATATCTGGCTGATCACCAGCATTTTATCAAATGTCTGCACACCAACTCATGGAAACCAAGCTGCATGTAATACCACATACCTCTAGTGGGTGAAAAGTAGGCAAACTACTAGACTTATCAAGGTCAAGAACACATTTCCTATATTCCATACCTTCTCTGTTCTCTTCTTTTTCAAACTGCTTTCAGCCAGTATGTCCAAGCTTATTGAGAAGGTCAGAGCCATCTGACCTTAGCTTCCTTACTTTCACCTCCACTGTATCTGTTCCCAAAGGCACTTCTTCCTTCTCTCATGACCAGTCTGTATGACTTCCCCCCACCAGCCTTCTTTGTGTTGCTTTCAAACTTCCCCTGCTCTCCAAAGAAGCTGCAGAGTTCCCATTTGATGAAATCCCTTCTTCTGCTTTCACATGATAGCAGGGCTTTGTTTGTTTCTTTATATTGCTCACTATTGGATACTTAGAGCCTGGCGCTTTCTTGTACCAAGTAAACATTTCAGAAATATGTGTGAGTGGAAAGAATGGTAGTTTTCCCTTGTCTTAAAGTGAAAATAATTCCCTTTAATTATTTGTGGATGAGGAGTTCCTTTTCCTTTCTCCACCTCTCTCCTAACACCCACTTTTCTCTTTTCCTAAAAAGCAAACCTTCCCATTGCCCTAAACCTCAAAGCTGCACATGTGTCAGTTACCCATCTTTTCTCTTCCTCAGTCAAAACCCCATCCCTTCAGTGGAGGGTATTTCACCGAGAAAAAAAGAGGAAAATAATCTATTGAAGTAATTTACTTTGATGTCCCAATAATTACATCAGAGCCATCGTTGGGGTGTCTGAATGTTCATTAGAGGAAACCTGTACATCTACATATTTGGTCTCAGGAATACCATGGGGAAAAAACTGCCAGTGATTTTAAAAGAAGTCGGGGGGCTTCCCTGGTGGCGCAGTGGTTGGGAGTCCACCTGCCAATGCAGGGGACACGCGTTCGTGCCCCGGTCCGGGAGGATCCCACATGCCGCGGAGCGGCTGGGCCCGTGAGCCATGGCCGCTGAGCCTGCGCGTCCGGAGCCTGTGCTCCGCAACGGGAGAGGCCACAACAGTGAGAGGCCCGCGTACGGCAAAAAATAAAAAAAATAAAATAAAATAAAATAAAAATAAAATTAAATTAAAAAAAAAAAAAAGAAGTCGGGTATTTTGGGGATAATATTGTCTGCTTCCCTTTATGAGAGATATCCCTTAGAATTGTTTTTTTGTAAACCTGTCTTTTGCCCCTTTTAAACCTTCTAAGTGTGCTGTTTCTGGGTATCATCGTGGTTATTTTCAAACATCCATTTTGAGATGCTTCTCTTGCAGCTGAGGCATTTCTGAGTGACATTTCCCATCAGGACTGCAGGTACATCTGACCGACCTCCCTGATTGTCCCACGTCAGTGCTGAGGGTCAGACCAGGCTCTGTGATTGTTGGGTAACAGGCAATCCTGGCCAATGGGATTAGCTCTGTTTCACTTAGCCTGCTCTTCAGCTAAAAACTCTCATTTTAAGGGCCAGTCAGGGGGCAAAAGACATAGATACAAAAGTGTAGCTTGGCAAATCGGCAATCCTATTATTTGGGAGAGAACCATTTTCAGGGGTTTTGGAATCGGGGCAAGATATATCTGTCCTGAAGGACCTGACATGTCTGAAGTAACTGCAGTAGCTCTCCAAATAGAGGAAACATTCACAAAATAAGGCGGGGTGGATAGAAAATATAGACACTTTCAAATTACTTTAACTTCTCTGGTTTCTTGCCAGATTGATTTCTTTCATTAGGGGAAGTTCCATCTACATACCATTCTGGCCTCAGGAGGTAAGAGACTGATTTAGTGGTCTTAATGTAGGAGCATCCTGAATTTTCGGGAATTTATTGTTTAATATTTGAATGCCCATATGTGACATTTAGATTAATCGACTTGATTTGGGTGTCAGTCTTTTGTGAGTTATGCCTCAAGTTGAATTTAAAACACAGTTTCCAATTGGTGGTGCCGCCGTCTTGGACATCCAGCCTAGAGGTAACAGATTTGAACACTATTTTCAGCACAGTCTCCATTTAAGGCCTTCAGTAGTTTCCTCTTTTCTCTCCCTTACCCTCCCTAGCCTCACATCAGGACCCTACATCAAAGGTTTCCTGACCACTTTTCTGACCTTATTTCTCTTTATTCTCTGGCCAGTGCCCTTAATAGAGGCACGACTGCTCTATCCCTTTCCCCAGGAGGGAGATTTGGAAGTATGGAGGAATTTAATAGTCACTGTTACTTGGGGGTAGTACCAGCATTTGACGGATGCGGTTTAGGGATGATTAAAGTCCTGTGATGTGTGGCAGTCCTATAAATAAAGAACTGTTCCTCTGCTCCCAATGCCAAAAGGACTCTCATTGATAAATGCCATTTGTTTGATTACTATCTCCCTCCAGCCTCCTTATAATTATCTTTCTGCCCTTGATCATATTCCTTTTCCACCTTCCTCATTTGTATTAATGTTTACCCTCTCTTTATACCTATCCCACCTGAGATATCCGCTCCGGTACTTCTATCTCTCTGAATCCTCTCTGCTTCTATCCTTAAAGGCACAGCATTATTTCTGCATCTTGCTTGAAACCTTTTCCAATCATGCCACACTGAGCAACCTCTCAACACCATAAATCCCCTTCCCATCTATTTTATGCCTCACCCTTAGGAGTATTAGGCACAATTCTTTTGTTTTTAAACCTTTTATGTGTGCCTATCCTCCTTCTCTTATCTCCTTGAGAGCAGTCTTGTGTCTTACACTTTCCCATCTTCTTTTTTTTTTTTTTTTTTTTGCTGTACGCAGGCCTCTCACTGTTGTGGTCTCTCCCGTTGTGGAGCACAGGCTCCGGACGCGCAGGCTCAGCGGCCATGGCTCACGGGCCCAGCCACTCCGTGGCATGTGGGATCTTCCCGGACCGGGGCACGAACCCGTGTCCCCTGCATCGGCAGGCGGACTTTCAACCACTGTGCCACCAGGGAAGCCCTCCTATCTTTGATTTCATCTATTTCTCTAGCCTCTTCCGCACCAGCCAGTTAGGTGTACTTTCTTTCTCCCAAACATGCCGTGGCAGAGACTGCTACGTGTTCACCCCAGCCCACTGCCATGTCCTCCTGGACACATTACGTGGCCACCCTTGCAGTTAGGTGTGGTGTTGGGACTGAGTACTAGCCAACGGAATGAGGGTTAACTTGAGATGTATCCATCACATCTACACCTGCCCTGTGAAAATTTTCCATATTCAGTCAGTCTTCCTTATTCCTTCTCTTTCCCACCCATCAGCTAAAGGGAGGGGAACTCTACACACCCAGAGGACAGAACAACAAGATTAAAATAGTCAGGTCCTCAAAATAACTGGGCAGATGCTCCTTCAATTCACTGGGAACATCTGAATTTGAGCCTATATGAACAAGGAATACATTTTAATTTTGTTTAGCCATTGAGATTGTTGCCTTTTTGTTATAGTAGTAAGCATTACTAACACACCTGCCGTATACTTTCTTATCTACATGAATTCATGTGCATGGTTCCCATTGCCTGGAATGAGTTTTCTCTTCACATTTAAAAATTTTGTGCTTCGTCTGATACCCAGACCATTCCTACCCCCTCCATGAAGCTTTCCACAATTTCACCAATCCAGAGTCACGTCTTCCTCCTCAATTTCTTGAAAATCACACATACTGCTTTCCCACTCACTCAACAAATAATGTGATACTGCACATATTTTTATTTAGCTTTAATGTGCGTATTCTGTCTTCTCTGGAAAGTTTTAAGATCTTTCAAGGTCTATGCTTCACGGTATTAGGGGTGTTGTAGGTGCCCAGGAAATAATTATAAAATGAGTCAATTGACTTATTTTACACAGGCCCTTTTTTACATCTCATTCTTTCTTATTGATACATCTTACACTGTAATATCTTGCTCCTTCCACGGATGACTTTGATGTCATTTCTTGTTTCTGTGCCTGCTTCTCAGTTGGAAATGCTGTGGAAAGAAAATTATACCTTCCCCGTATTTCTTCTCTTTCACACTATTTATTTTAGCACCACTTATTTATTTGTGTTTAATAATGCTAGTTGAGTAAATGAATCTAATTCTTCTCTCTGAATTCAGGAAAAAATACAGGTAAAGCATCTTAATCCTCCTGCTTTTGGAGATATCAAAGCATTGTATCTTATTCCTTTATTTTCTTTGTTGTCATGGGAGTAATCACATAGGGCTGGCTGACTGTTGTGAATGAGGTCAATCATTACTCTGTTGACTTTTTGTCTGACAAAAGAAAAGATACTTCGGTCTGTGACTATAGTGTGATCATCGCTTTTGCTGATTTCATCTTTGAGCTAATGTATCCTCATGCATATGGTATTTTTCAAACTGGTGGGGTGATCCAGTGAGATTTTGCCTGCAGGGATTTGTTTGGGGGAAAGCCTATTGAGGCAGAGGCCTTGCCAAGAAATCAAAGTTGTTGGCTTTGCTCTTCTTTCTTCCCCACTGGGACTTGAGACCCCAGTCATTAGTGGCCATAAAGAGGAGACTCACAGGTCAAGTGTCAGGAGGCCTGACCTCTTATTCTAACAGCTTGATCCTCAGCAACCCACTTCTTTCTGCACAGGAAAATGGGTCAATATATTTGTCATATCCTTTTTGGTGTCTTATTCGAGTCAATAAGGCAGTATTAATAACCATATAGGAAATTTCTGACTAATGAACAGATAATAGGCAAAAATTCCCGTACTACATTGGTGTTAGAATCTGTTTGAATCTATACTAAAGAGATGGCTTAAGTCTCTAACTAGTCTCAGTTACTTGGATGTATCAGCTGTAGCCCTAATAACAGGTCTCTGTCCTTTGCTTAGATCCCTGAGTTTCTTTTAACCCTGAAGGGAGCAGATGTTGTATGGGAAGGAGAAGGCCAATGACTGTGAAATTGCTAAGGAGCAAAATGAGAAGGTTCTTTCAGTGAGGAAGTGACCAAGCAGCTAAGCCAGGCCTTCAGTGGCTGGTCCTGTCAGGGGGAGTAGTGGGGGAAAGAGACATGTATGGCAGAGGAAAGGAGCAGGTGCGGGGGCGGGGGGAACGGGAGGGTAGAAAACATCCAGTGGCTCCAGGCAAGGTGATACAAATTTATTAACTAATTAGAGTTTTAATTTAAAGACCACCAGTACTTTTCTATCAACTGTCTCATTCACTAAGTATTTAATATGTCTATTCATCTTAAGTGTCTGCTTACTATGGGCAAGGACCAGACTTGTTTTGTGTTGACAATTGTGTTCTTCAGGGGACAGAGGAAATGTTTGGTACACACCTACTAGAGGATTGCTATCTGGCCTTAGTTTCTGTTTGGTTCATTCTCTTTTGTTTCAGATTGTGGGATGTACCTTCATCCCCTTATTCATTCAATAATCATGTATTAAATGCCCAATACTATTCTAAGTGCTAGAGATATAGACAAAGTTCATACCCTCACAGAGCTTACATTCTTGTGGGAGGAGAAAGAGTGCATGTGAGTATATATATGATACATATATATGTGATTTTATATATATTAAATCATATATTTATATATTTCAAATTTAAGAAGAGTCCTGAATGAAATGAGTGAGGAAGCCATGCAAATTTCTAGAGGGAGATCATTCCAGGAAAAATAATTGCCTAATCCCAGAGGCAGGTATGATGTTCTTGCTGTGTTGGAGGGGCAACGAGGAGGCCAGTGTACGCAAAATGCAGTAGCACGGGGAAGAGGTATAGGAAATGAGGTCGAATAGGCTGGGGCCAGATTACTTCGCACTTTTAGGCAGTGTAAGAACTAGGATTTATTCCAGGTGAAATGGGAAGACATTGAATCGTCTTGAGCAAAGGGGAGACCTGATCTGATTTCCTTCTCACAGGGATTGTTCTGGCTGCAGCATGGAGCACAAATGTAAAAGGACAGGGGTGCAAAGAGTCTCTTGCTTTGTCCAGAGAGGAATCATGGTGGCTTAGAATAAAGTGTAGTGGTGGAGGTGGCCTTCTCCCCAGTCACTGTCAGAGTAGAAAGATGATACTCTATTTTGCAAGTCCGAGTGCCTGGCCTACAATATGTATTGAAATTAGAGCACCCCTGATCTTGATTTTGAAATTACGATCTTGTTATTCTAGGGCATTAGACACTGATCAGAGCTGGATCTGGAGCCTAGGAGTACAAAGGAAGTCAGAGTAAGAGAAGTTGGTGGAGAAGCAAAAGGTGGAGCAACAAGAGTATGGGATATGGTTTTTGGTGTCACAGGGATCTCTGACAGTGCCCTAGTCAGACCTGAGGACACAATACAAAATGGATGCTGAAGGCTCTGCGCTCACATCCCATTTCCTTCTCGGCCCATTGGCTTCCGTGCCCACCCCTCCATTAGAAGCCTACTTTGCTTATGTGGTCAGTGACATCCAGAAGGACATTCAACTCTGCATTTCAGTTATCGCCGTCCTCGACTCTCTGCAGCACTGGGCACCATGTCCTCTCTTGGTTTCCAGAGCACCACGCTCTACTGTTCTGCCTTCTACTCTTCTGACCGTCCTTCTCCCTCCCCTTTACAAGTTCTTCCTCTGGTAGCTCTTCAAATATTGCTGTTCCCCAGGGTTTTATTCTCTGCTCTCTTACTTTCTCACTCTTCCCACTGTTCGTGGGGCTCTCATCCAGGTCTGGGACTTAAACTATTATGTTTATGCAGAAGTCCCCCTCCCCACTACTTATCTGTAGCTCTGACTTCTGACTTGAGCCCCAGACTCCTGTACCAGCTGCCCGCTGGGCATCGCTACCTGTTGCCCCACAGTCACCTTAAACTGAGTTTCAAAACCGAGTTTGCAAGTCTCAACCTTCTCTGGGATCAATCTGCTTTTCTTTCTTTATTCTGCTTCTTGGTTTGTGGAGCCATCCTGCATTCCTCCTTCTTTCTACCCAACCCCTTCCCCTATCAGTCATTCATCCAATCTTGGTGATTTTGCGTCCTAAATTTATTTTAATCCCTCCTTCCCCCTCCATCCCTGCTAGCACTGCCCCGGCTAGGTTCTCATCATCTCTTTCCTGGACTCTTACCTGATCTCCGTGCCTCTCATCCATTCTCTTTGCTCTCTTAGGGATCTACCTATCCTGCAATGTGATCATGTCACTCCTTTGCCATAAACTTCAAAGGGTTCCTGTCACTTAGAGTATACTGTTTGGTTCCACAGGGGATCAGGAAGGGCTGTCCCTGTGATGAACCTAGAACAGTGACTGGTGCATGGAAGACATATTCATTAATAGCTGTAATAATAATAACAACAATAATATTATAATGTAATAATTATAATAATTAATATTATTGATAGTTCTTTTATTATGATAAAATTATTTATTATAATAATTAGCATATTATTGATGAAAAGGACCCCCCTAAGCAGTGCCTCTCTACCTAGCTGATCATTATGCAATTTTAAAGTGCTCTCACAAAGTGGACTTGCCAGAAATAACATGAGTTGCTCTACTTTGTAAGTTAGTCATAGTTTTGGTCATGGGAAAACATGAACAACAGTTTAAGATGAAAAACAGAATGCATTCAGCCCCTAGCTGCCGCATAAAACTCCTGGCGCAGTAACGTGAACGGCCATAATTTTCCAATCGTGTTGCGCCATCTGCAACATCACAACAAGTTAAACAGATATCAAAACAGACTGAAGTTATTGACCCTAAAGGGCTCTGTGTCCTAAGAATAAAGGCAATATCATGGGCTTCCCTGGCAGCGCAGTGGTTGAGAGTCCGCCTGCCGATGCAGGGGACACGGATTCGTGTCCCGGTCCGGGAGGATCCCACATGCCGCGAAGCGGCTGGGCCCGTGAGCCATGGCCGCTGAGCCTGCGCGTCCGGAGCCTGTGCTCCACAACGGAAGAGGCCACAGCAGTGAGAGGCCCGCATACCGCAAAAAAAAATAATAATAAAAAAATAAAGGCAATATCATATAGCAGAAAATATTCTGGACAAGGAAAAATGCGGGAAGGGAACAGACACTTATTAAGCAGCTATTATGCACTAAATGTTTTACATATACCTGCCCGTTTAACACTCACAAGCCTATGAATTAACAAACATTCTCCTGTTTACTGCTGAGGCACAGAGAGGCTTATAAGTTGTCCTGCGTTATAGAGCTAATTAGTGACCCTGAGCAGACCACTTCACTTAAGTAACCAGCTACTCCCTGCTTGCCTAGTTTGTTCAAATCCTTCAAGTCTCAGTTTAAGTTATCTCCTCAGGAAATTTCCATACCTGGCCCCGTACACTGTTATAATTGCACCCTGGACTTTTGCCTTTCATCACTCTTCGCCTGCTCAATCTGTAAACTCCACAAGGGTCCATATCTCTCTAGTTCCCACCTTTAGGACCAAGAACTCGTACAGTCCCTGGCTTGAAGTAGGTGCTCAGTAAATGCTTGTTTAATTAGCTTTCTCATCTTTAAAAGGAGATGTCTGGAGCATGCGACCTGTAAAGTTCCTGCCAGTTCTGTGTTTCTGGTGATAAGGTTCTGACCTGGCATAGTCAGAGACCTGAGAAGAACTTTGTGTTTCCCAGCAGCTGATGTTGGAGGAAGAGCATGAATGCAGAGGCTGTGGATTTTAGTTCTTGTCAGATATTCTACCCAAGTCTTTCCATTTCTAAGCAGGAGCCAGCTGGGGCTTCTCATCCTCTCATTCCTTCCTTCCAGCAGGGCCTGGAAAAAGCCTGCAGCCCTTTCTTCTTTAGCACTACTGCCACTCACTCCTCCCTGGGAACTCCTCCTCTCCCTAGACGTGGATCGGAAGTGGGGTATAGTCTTCCTGCAGAGAGATGCATTACAGCCCATTTTATTGTATAGAGTTTTACCATGAATCAACACAAAGCCACAGTTGGGGGACCAGAAACAATAAATATGGAAAAGTTATAGGGCTTAAAATAATCTTTGTTAATTGTCAGAGACACTATTCTTGGTTTCTAGTTCCTGTCCATGACTGGCCCCTCAGGAGACCAGGCAGGGCTATTCACCATCTGGTCCTAAGGCTGCCTGGGTTCTAATCCCAGCTTTTGGAACTTCAAATATTCATGTTTAAAATGGGGATAATGGTATCTGTTAGATTGAAATATATAACATTGCCATTTTGGTAGGTCAAAGGGTCAACTATTGACAACTTCATATGACTCAACTTAATACATCATAGGATTGTTGTAGGTGAAATGAATAATGCATGTAGAGCACTTACCATAATGCCTGTCACAAGAGTACTCAGTACATGCAAGCTGTGATGATCCTAATGATTTTTTATCTGAGATGGTAAGTGAGGTCTTAGTAAGTAAGACCTTACTTACTAAGTAAGGTAAGTGGACTTCTGCCCTCAGTTCAGTTTTTCTAAGTGGCACCAACAAAATGCCTAGCTTTATCTGACCATTGCCTAAAGGTAAAGAGCAAACAGGCAGCCACTGAAGCCCACTCTTCTCAGTATGTTGCCTTGGATATGATACTGGACAAGAATGACAGTGGTCTCACGTCCCAAATAGATGTGTTCACGCTCCAAAGATCTCTGTACTGAGAAACCTGTTCCTGGAGCCTCTCCATATACTGACTGGTCACCTTGAAGTCTTGTCCTCACACTGCCTGCTTAATATTGCTGTGACCCAAGTTGAGTCATTTAATATTTGAGTGCCGGATAATTCATTTGCATTTTCAAACAAATTTGAGTATTTGCTAGGTTTTAGACAATGACATGTTGTTTTCACCAACAAAAATGTATCCTCATAATAATGTCATTCATTTTTCATTCATTCCACACATGTTTATTGAGCATCTGTTAGATGTCAAGGATTATGTTTGTCAATGGATAAAATGGTGGCCAAATCAAATATAGTTCATGGGAACTAAGGCAGACATTAAAAACATAACCTTATACAGGTAAATAAAAAATTGCAATTGTGGAAGTACTATGAATGGTATTATGGCAGCAAGAAATACAGAGCTTTGACCTAGTTAGTCTAGGAACATAGGACAGAAGCTGATAACTAGAACTCACCACACCTTTGAGAGGATTAAATAAAGATGTCCTAGAACATGCAGTTCTGGGCCAGAATATAGGGATTGGTGAGTGGAGTGCGGCTCACTTCCACCCATCACTTTCCCCTCAGCCAGATGCTCTTGTGTAGGGTGCAACCTGCACAAATGTACAGGAAAGCCTGGTTCAAGGGGCTTTCTGGAGGAAATAATGTTGGAACTCTTGTTATCAGAGATGGGTAGAAACTAACTATAAATATAAGAAGATGCGTGTTTGTATTTGGTAGAGATGAGAGTTGGGGTAGTGCTCCAGACAAAGAGAATTGTGTGTGCAAAGGCCCTGTGGCAGGAAGAAACAGAATACACTTGAAAAAAATCCAGTGAAACTGCAGTTCATAGAGTAATGAAGGGCAAAGTGGGAAGTAAAGCTGGAGAAATAAGCAGAGATCAGAACTTGTGGGCCTTGGAAGGGATTTTGGTCTCCATCATGAGAGCCATGAAGAGTCACTTAACTGTTTTAAGTAGATGACAGTAACATAATTAAATTTTTGTTTGTCAGGATTACTTTGGATGTTAGGAGGAAAATGGATTGGAGAAAGATGGCAACCAGATAGAAAGTTGTTGAAAGTGAGAAATGGTGATTGTAATAGTGTGGCATCCAAGGAGATGGGAAAATGTTACATATTCGATAAATATTAGGAGGTAAACTTGATAGAGTTGCTGATGGATTGAATGTTGGGGACAAGGAGAGGAAGCAGTTACAGATATTGCAAAGGTTTCTGGCTTATGGAATGGCATGAATGGTGAAGTCATATCCTGAGATAGAGAATGCTGGAAGAAGTACATGTTGGACAGGGGAGAGGCCAAGTTGTGGTTTTATTTGTGGCATGCAAGTGGAGTTATCAGGTAAGCAGTAAGACATATCAGCAAATCAGAGAAGAGAACTGTGTCAAAGGCAGACATTTCTGAGGTGCCTTTACAAAAGTAGCAATCAAAGCCATAGGCGTGATTGAAATCACCAAAGAATAAAACATAAATAAGAGAAGAAGGCTTAGGAATGAGACTTAGGAATTCCAAATTTGCTGGCCAGGTGGAGGAAGATAACAGTTCTTCTTATATTCATTTTCCAGACCAGTGTTCCAAAGATTTGAGTAATTTGCCCAAGGTAAGTAGCTAGCAAATGGTAAAAGTGGAATTTTATTTTTAATTGAAGTATAGTTGATTTACAATGTTGTGTTAGTTTCAGGTACACAGCAAAGTGATTCAGTTTATATATATATATATATTCTTTTCGGATTCCTTTCCATTATAGGTTATAACAGGATATTGAATATAGTTCTCTGTGTTATACAGTAGGTCCTTCTTGATTATCTATTTTATGTATGGTAGTGTGTACCTGTTAATCCCAAACTCCTAATTTATCCCTTCCCCCATTTGCCCTTTGGTAACCACAAATTTGTTTTCTATGTCTGTGAGTCTATTTCTGTTTTGTAAATAAGTTCATTTGTACCATTTTTTTAGATTCCACATTTAAGTGATATCATATGATACTTGTCTTTCTCTTTCTGACTTATTTCACTTCATAGGATAATTTCTAGGTCCATCCATGTTGCTGCAAATGGCATTATCTCATTCTTTTTTTTGTGTCTGAGTAATACTGTATGTGTGTATATTGTGTGCATGCATATATGTGTAATATATATATACATATAACTCACATCGTCTTTATCCATTCATCTGTTGACGGTTAGATTGCTTTCATGTCTTAGCTATTGTAAATAGTGCTGCTATGCACAATTGGGTACCCGTATACATATATATATATATTTTTAACAGCTTTATTGGAGTATAATTGCTTTACAACAGCGTGTTAGTATCTGCTGTATAACAAAGTGAATCAGCTATACATAAACATATATCTCCATATCTCCTCCCCCTTGTGTCTCCCTCCCAACCTCCCTATCCCACCCCTCTAGGTGGACACAAAGCACCAAGCTGATCTCCCTGTACTATGTGGCTGCTTCCCACTAGCTATCTATTATACATTTGGTAGTGTATATATGTCCATGCCACTCTCTCAGTTTGTCCCAACTTCCCCTCCCCGTGTCCCCAAGTCCATTCTCTACATCTGTGTCTTTATTCCTGTCCTGCCCCTAGGTTCTTCAGAAACATTTTTTTTTTTTAAGATTCAATATATATGTGTCAGCATACGGCATTTGTTTTTCTCTTTCTGACTTACTTCACTCTGTATGACTGTCTCTAGGTCCATCCACCTCACTACAAATAACTCAATTTCGTTTCTTTTTATGACTGAGCAATATTCCATTGTACATACGTGCCACATCTTCCTTAACCATTCATCTGTCGATAGACGTTTAGGTTGCCCTCATGTCCTGGCTATTGTAAATAGAGCTGCAATGAACATTGTGCTACATGACTCTTTTTGAATTATGGGTTTCACAGGGTATATGCCCAGTAGTGGGATTACTGGGTCATATGATAGTTCTATTTTTAGTTCTTAAAGCAACCTCCGTACTGTTCTCCATAGTGGCTGTATCAATTTACATTCCCAGCATCAGTGGAAGAGGGTTCCCTTTTCTCCACACCCTCTCCAGCATTGATTGTTTGTAGATTTTTGGATGATGGCCATTCTGACCAGTGTGAGGTGATACCACATTGTAGTTTTGATTTGCATTTCTCTAATGATTAGTGATGTTGAGCATCCTTTCATGTGTTTATTTGCAATCTGTATATCTTCTTTGGAGAAATGTCTGTTTAGGTCTTCTACCCATTTTGGATTGGGTTGTTTGTTTCTTTGATATTGAGCTGTGTGAGCTGCTTGTGTATTTGGAGATTAATCCTTTGTCAGTTGCTTCATTTGCAAATACTTTCTCCCATTCTGAAGGCTGTCTTTTCATCTTGTTTATGCTTTCCTTTGCTGTGCAAAAGCTTCTAAGTTTCATTAGGTCCCATTTGTTTGTTTTTGTTTTTATTTCCATTTCTCTAGGAATTGGGTCAAAAAGTATCTTGCTGTGATGTATGTCATAGAGTGTTCTGTCTATGTTTTCCTCTGAGAGTTTTATAGTGTCTGGCCTTACATTTAGATCTTTAATCCATTTTAAGTTCATTTTTGTGTATGGTGTTAGGGAGTGTTCTAATTTCATTCTTTTACATGTAACTGTCCAGTTTTCCCAGCACCACTTATTGAAGAAGCTGTCTTTTCTCCATTGTATATTCTTCCCTCCTTTATCAAAAATAGGGTCACCATATGTGTGTGGGTTTATCTCTGGGCTTTCTATCCTGTTCCATTGATCTGTATTTCTGTTTTTGTGCCAGTACCATATTGTCTTGATTACTGTAGCTTTGTAGTATAGTCTGAAGTCAGGGGGCCTGATTCAACCCACTCCATTTTTCTTTCTCAAGATTGCTTTGGCTATTTGGGGTCATTTTTGTTTCTATACAAATTGTGAAATTTTTTGTTCTACTTCGGTGAAAAATGCCATTGGTAGTTTAATAGGAATTGCATTGAATCTGTAGATTGCTTTGGGTAGTATAGTCATTTTCACAATATTGATTCTTCGAATCCAAGAACATGGTGTATATGTCCATCTGTTTGTATCATCTTTAATTACTTTTATCAGTGTCTTATAGTTTTCAGCATACAGGTCTTTTGTCTTCTTAGGTAGGTTTATTCCTAGGTATTTTCTTCTTTTTGTTGCAATGTTATTTGGAAGTGTTTCCTTAATATCTCTTTCAGATTTTCATCATTAGTGTATAGGAATGCAAGAGATTTCTGTGCATTAATTTTATATCTTGCTACTTTACCAAAGTCATTGGTTAGCTCTAGTAGTTTTCTCGTAGCATCTTTGGGATTATTTACGTTTAGTATCATGTCATCTGCAAACAGTGACAGCTTTGCTGCTTCTTTTCTGATTTGGATTCCTTTTATTTCTTTTTGTTCTCTGATTGCTGGGGCTAAAACTTCCAAAACTATGTTGAATAATAGTGGTGAGAGTGGGCAACTTTATCTTGTTCCTGATCTTAGTGGAAATATTTTCAGTATTTCACCACTGAGAATGATGTTGGCTGTGGGTTTTTTTCATATATGGCCTTTGTTATGTTGAGGTAAGTTCCCTCTATGCCTACTTTCTGGAGGGTTTTTATCATAAAGTGGTGTTGAAATATGTCAGAAGCTTTTCTGCATCTATTGAGATAACCATATAGTTTTTATCCTTCAATTTGTTGATATGGTTTATCACATTGTTTGATTTGCATATATTGAAGAATCCTTGCATTGCTGGGATAAACCCCACTTGATAGTGGTTTATGATCCTTTTAATGTGCTGTTGGATTCTGTTTGCTAGTATTTTGTTGAGGATTTTTGCATCTATGTTCATCAGTGATATTGGTCTGTAGCTTTCTTTTTTTTTTTTTTGACATCTTTGTCTGGTTTTGGTATCAGGGTGATGGTGGCCTCATAGAATGAGTTTGGGAGTGTTCCTCTCTCTGCTATATTTTGGAAGAGTTTGAGAAGAATAGGTGTTAGCTCTTCTCTAAATGTTTGGTAGAATTCGCCTGTGAATCCATCTAGTCCTGGACTTCTGTTTGTTGGAAGATTTTTAATCACAGCTTAAATTTCAGTGCTTGTGATTGATCTGTTTATATTTTCTATTTCTTCCTGGTTCTCTCTCAGAAGATTGTGCTTTTCTAAGAATTGGTCCATTTTTTCCAGGTTGTCCATATTATTGGCATATAGTTGCTGTAGTAATCTCTCATGATCCTTTGTATTTCTGCAGTGTCAGTTGTTACCTCTCTTTTTTCATTTCTAATTCTATTGAGTTGAGTCTTCTCCCTTTTTTTCTTGAGGAGTCTGGCTAGTGGTTTATCAATTTTGTTTATCTTCTCAAAGAAACAGCTTTTAATTTTATTGATCTTTGCTATCGTTTCCTTCATTTCTTTTTTTTTTTTTTTTTTTTTTTGCGGTACGCGGGCCTCTCACTGCTGCGGCCTCTCCCGTCACGGAGCACAGGCTCCGGACGCGCAGGCTCAGCGGCCATGGCTCACGGGCCCAGCCGCTCCGCGGCATGTGGGATCTTCGCGGACCGGGGCACGAACCCGCGTCCCCTGCATCGGCAGGCGGACTCCCAGCCACTGCGCCACCAGGGAAGCCCCCTTCATTTCTTTTTCATTTATTTCTGATCTGATCTTTATGATTTCTTTCCTTCTGCTAAGTTTGGGGTATTTTTGTTCTTCTTTCTGTAATTGCTTTAGGTTTAAGGTTAGGTCGTTTATTTGAGATGTTTCTTGTTTCTTGAAGTAGGATTGTATTGATATAAACTTTCCTCTTAGAACTGCTTTTGCTGCATCCCACAGGTTTTGGGTTGTCATGTTTTCATTGTCATTTGTTTCTAGGTATCTTTTGATTTCCTCTTTGATTTCTTCAGTGATCTCTTGGTTATTTAGTAGTGTATTGTTTAGCCTCCATGTGTTTTTATTTTTCACAGATTTTCTTCCTGTAATTGAAATCTAATCTCATAGTGTTTTGGTCAGAAAAGATACTTGATATTATTTCAATTTTCTTAAATTTACCAAGGCTTGATATGTGACCCAAGATATGATCTATCCTGGAGAATGTTCCATGAGCACTTGAGAAGGAAGTGTACTCTGTTGTTTTTGGATGGAATGTCCTAGAAGTATCAATTAAGTCCATCTTGTTTAATGTATCATTTAAAGCTTGTGTTTCCTTATTTATTTTCATTTTGAATGATCTGTCCATTGGTGAAAGTGGGGTGTTAAAGTCCCCTACTATTATTGTGTTACTGTCGATTTCTCCTTTCACGGGGTGTTAGCATTTGCCTTATGTATTGAGGTGCTCCTATGTTAGGTGCATAAATATTTACAATTGTTATATCTTCTTGGATTGATCCCTTGATCATTATGTCGTGTCCTTCTTTGTCTCTTGCAATAGTCTTTAAGATCTATTTTGTCTGATATGAGACTTGGTACTCCAGCTTTGTTTTGATTTCCATTTGCATAGAATATCTTTTTCCATCCCCTCACTTTCAGTCTGTATGCGTCCCTAGGTCTGAAGTGGGTCTCTTGTAGACAGCATATGTACAGGTCTTGTTTTTGCATCCATTCAGCCCATCTGTATCTTTTGGTTGGAGCATTTAATCCATTTACATTTAAGATAGTTGTTGATATGTGTTTTCCTATTACCATTTTCTTAATTGTTCTGGGTTTGTTATTGTAGCTCTTTTCTTTCCCTTCTGTTTCCTGCCTAGAGAACTTCCTTTAGCATTTGTTGTAAAAGTGGTTTGGTGGTGGTGAAATCTCTTAGCTTTTGCTTGTCTGTAAGGTTTTTAATATCTCCACCCTTATATTTTAATATCTCCAGCAAGAATGAGGTCCTTTCTGGGTAGAGTAATCTTGGTTGTAGGTTTTTCTCTTTCATCACTTTAAATATGTCCTGCCACACCCTTCTGGCTTGCAGAGTTTCTGCTGAAAGATCAGCTGTTAACCTTATGGGGATTCCCTTGTATGTTATTTGTTGCTTTTCCCTTGGTGCTTTTAATATTTTTTCTTTGTATTTAATTTTTGATAGTTTGATTAATATGTGTCTTGGTGTGTTTCTCCTTGGATTTATCCTATATGGGACTCTCTGCACTTCCTGGACTTGATTGACTATTTCCTTTCCCATATTAGGGAAGTTTTCAACTATAATCTCTTCAAATATTTTCTCAGTCCCTTTCTTTTTCTCTTCTTCTTCTGGGACCCCTATAATTCAAATGCTGGTATGTTTAATGTTGTCCCAGATGTTTCTGAGACTGTCCTCAATTCTTTTCATTCCTTTTTCTTTAATCTGCTCTGCAGTAGTTATTTCCACGATTTTATCTTCCAGGTCACTTATCCGTTCTTCTGCCTCAGTTATTCTGCTATTGATTCCTTTTAGAGAATTTTTAATTTCATTTATTGTGTTGTTCATCATTGTTTGTTTGCTCTTTAGTTCTTCTAGGTCCTTGTTAAACATTTTTTGTGTTGTCTCCATTCTATTTCCAAGATTTTGGATCATCTTTACTGTCATTACTCTGAATTCTTTTTCAGGTAGACTGACTATTTCCTTTCCATTTGTTTGGTCTGGTGGGTTTTTACCTTGCTCCTTCACCTGTTTTTTATTTCTCTGTCTTCTCATTTTGCTTAACTTACTGTGTTTGGCATCTCCTGTTCACAGGCTGCAGGTTCATAGTTCCCATTGTTTTTGGTGTCTGCCCCCAGTGGGTAAGTTTGGTTCAGTGGGTTGTGTAGGCTTCCTGGTGGAGGGGACTGGTACCTGTGTTCTGGTGGATGAGGCTAGATTTTGTCTTTCTTTTGGGCAGGACCATGTCTTGTGGTGTGTTTTGGGGTGTCTGTGACCTTATTATGATTTTAGGCAGCCTCTCTGTTAATGGGTGGGGTTGTGTTCCTGTCTTGCTAGTTGTTTGGCATGGGGTGTCCAGCACTGTAACTTGCTGATTGTTGAGTGGAGCTGGGTCTTCACATTGAGATGGAGATCTCTACAAGGGCTTTTGCCGTTTGATATTACATGTGGCTGGGAGTTCTCTGGTGGACCAATGTCCTGAACTTGGCTCTCCCACCTCAGTTGCTCAGGCCTTACACCCGGCTGGAGCACCAAGACCCTGTCAGCCACATGGTTGTTCAAAATGAGAGCTGGTCAGGTCAACATCTTGGTTGGTGACTTGATTACTCTTGAGAAGAGCTTCAACAGGGGCTGCTGTCTAAACGCCACAAGGAGCTGTCTGGATGTCTTCGTTGAATATGCCTCAGGGACCGGGAGGGAAATGGCCCAGCAAGGGGCTCCCACACTGTGTGTGGAAGAGGTTCATTTGCTCGTCTTGGAGCATCAGCCTGAGACACAGCCATCTGCTTTGACTCACATATGGGGACTGTTGAGGCAGTCTTTGGGAGGGAGACTGGCAGACGCCATCCTCGCCCCTGCCCGCACCCCCAAAAGTGGAATTTGAACTTGTATTTTTATATATGTCAGAATTCTTACTCACTTAGCATATCACATTTTTCAATTTTTAAACAATTAATCTTTGAAAACTTTGAGGAATATTGCCAGTATTTCATTTAGCATTGAATAACTCTATTTTCTTCAATACAGCTTTTTAAAAAACGTGGCCTAAATGTTCCATACAACTGAGGGTAAGGAAAGAAAGGCAAAGTGGGTGCTATAAAGAAGGGTAAAAAACAAACTCTACCAGCCCCTGGGAGCCTGGAGTTCACCAACCTGACATAATTAGGTGTTCACTTAACACTCCATCATTAAATGACTTTACACCAACTTCTTTATGAGAGAAATAGTGTGAGGTGTGGCAAACACCTCCAGGCCCTTTCACAAGACCTGCAATTATGGGATTCTGCACCTGGCTCCTGCTGAGTTACTAACTGCACTCTCACACTTCCACGGAACATGCAGGCACTCCTCTCTCCTTGCCTCAGATCAAAAAGCTGAGAAATGTGTGCCACCAAGTTCTGGGAATGAGGTGCTGAGCTTCTACTGGGTATATTTTGTGCAGGTTCCCTTGGCAGTGGACGACATGGGAATAAGTCCAGGAGTTCTATGAAATAAACTGTAACTTAGAAAATTTGGGGAAGAGCTTTCTAGGTCAGTTCTGTCCTGAGTTGACTGGGTGGCATGCGTTGCATCTTGTAGGTTCCTTCAGATTTCTCTCCCTTTATAATTAGAGGTCAGGAGGAGATTCTGACTTGGAAACAGCAATAAAAGGAAAACCAAAAAGAGGGGCTTAAATGACATGGCTCCATAGACTCACAGGCCAGGAAGACTGACAATTTCACTTTAATTTTTTAAGGACATGAAAGTGGTTTAATAATCTAAATGCCAGGCAAACCCAAACAAATTATTCTCACCTACCTACCCACTTAAACAAATAAGCAACAAACATGGTTTCAAAATGTCTTACCTGGAAATGGAACCTTTGAAAAGAGTGTAAGTTAGGCAAAATTTGGGCCTTCACAGAAATTAATTGCAGATGCAGGCTTCCTCTCTGGGATAGCCACTTCATATTCCTTGTTTTGCAGAAATTTTAATTAATATTTAATCACCATGGAACCGTCCTCTTCCTCCAAGAGCTCATTGGGAACCAGAAGATGCCTCTGCCTAAACTGATTAATTTTCTTCTGGTAATGGTGACTCTCATTGGCTTACCACAAAAGCATTAAATTGTTGACCTCAGAACACGGAAGTGACAAGGAGCATTGGGCTGTTCATAACTTTTAGATTCTTGTGATATCTCTGTTTCTCTAATATGATGGTGTGGGCGGGATGGAGCAATGAAGAAAGCACTGGGCATGGAGTCCAAAGATCTTGAATTTCAGTCCTTGTCCCACCATTTGCCAGGTGTGTGACCTTGGCTAAGTCATTTAATTTAGTTAACCAAACAGGGACTGAGTGTGACTAGTGAGATTAGCCACAGCCCAATAATAAGTCTTCTAGGCTATGGCAAAGAATTTGTATTTTTTTCTAAAGGCAATGGTGAGCCAGGGGATAATCTTGAGCTGGAAAATAACACTATTAGGTGAGTATATTAGAAAGATCTGCCTGGTGTCAGGTGGCTTGGGTAAAGATGAGGATAGATACAGAAAACCAATCAGGAAACTTCTGCAATTGTCTAAGCAAGATATATGAGTGTAAAAATTAGGGAAATGATAACAAACATGGAAAAAGGTGACAGATGTGGGACATAATAAGAAAGTAGAAAAAGAAAGACACAGTGAAAGTTGAATATGAGCCTAAGGGAGGAATAGAGAATGACTTACAGATTTCCGGTATGGGCTACTCGATAGATTAAGCTGCCTTCACTGAGTCAATAAGCAAAGGAAAAGTGCCAGGTTTTATGCTTGATGACAATGAATTTCTTTTGGAGAATGCTCAGTTTGAAGTTTATGTAGAGAATTCTAGATGGAAATGTATTGTGAACAGCTCTGATACAAAGCAGGAGAGACTCCGAGTATGAGGTAAGAATTTTGAAGCCAAATATTTATACATAGTAGATGAAGTTGTGAACACAGATAAAATCATGCAGAGAGCGCATTCAGAATGAAAAGAGAAGAGGACTGAGAACAGTGGGAACATTAAGAATGTAAGGGGCAGATCGTGGAAGAAGAGCTATGAGGTACAATAAGTAGCTATCAAAGCAAGTAAAGGAGAATCAGAAGAAAGAGGTCATAAGGAATCCCAGACAGGAAAGAGCTTCAAGAAAAGCATGGCCAACAGTGTCAAAATCACTAGAGGATTCAGGTATGATAGGAACTCAAAAATGGTTGCCTTAGATGGGTTGAAAAGATGAAATAAAACATATGTGGAGGGGCTTCCCTGGTGGCAGAGTGGTTGAAAGTCCGCCTGCCGATGCAGGGGACATGGGTTCGTGCCCCGGTCCGGGAAGATCCCACATGCCGCGGAGCGGCTGGGCCCGTGAGCCATGGCTGCTGAGCCTGTGCGTCCGGAGCCTGTGTTCCACAGCAGTGAGAGGCCCGCGTACCACACACACACAAAAAAAAAAACATATATGGAGATATAAGTTCTCTGTGAAGAGAAAAAAGAAGATTATAGATAATAAATGGAGGGATAAGGGATTTTTTTTTCTCATATAGAAGAGACTTGAGCCTGTATATATCCTCACAAGCTAGGAAGAAATGGCCAGAATGTAAGAGAAGTTGGATAGAGGAGCCTATCGATGGGGTCAGAGTCTTAGAGGTTGAGTGGCTAGAACCTTGTTTAGGGAGGAAGGCTAAACTTTCGACAGGTCCTTTTCTTCCTGTGAGACCAATAGGAGGGAGATAAAAATGGTTGTGTTTGATTATTTATAATACGGTGGGTAAGAACTCATGGAAATTCTCATTCAGCGACCATTATTTTCCTTGTGATGTGGGACATAAAGTCAGATTCAGAGAGTATGGGAGAAAAGGGACAATTAGGAGTTCAAGGAATGTGATATGAATTAGACAGACCCAGACCAGGGAAATATGCAAAGATTAAAGAACATCGATGAAGATCCAGCTGAAGTTGAAGACCTTATCTTAGGGGTGGCATCAGTCCAGAGAATAGTGAATTTTCTCCATTAGTACACAGCTACTAAAGTGTAAGAATGCAGAATGTGAATGTTTAGGTTGATCTATGTTAGGGATTTGCTTTAAGGTAGATAGCTAAGTAACCAAGGTGGAAGGGGTTCAAATTGCAAGCCAGGGAGATGTTGATTGATGAACCATAGAATAGAGGCTCTATATGAAATGATGAAAGTCCACAGGCCTGGTAGACCTGGAGAAAAGTGAGGACATAAAAGAGCTAGATATTTTGAAGGTTGAGGTTAAAAAATGGAATTTAAAATTTGGCATGGGGCAGGGCTGGGTTGCGTCAGGGCAAGGTAGTAGGAATGGGTTGCTAAGTGAAAAAGAGGGCTCTTGGAGTTAAAGGGATCAAGGACATCTGGAGTGAGGTTATTGAACTGATTGTCCACAAATGAAGGAGTATAGGATCATGGAGGGGCATGGGTGAAGAGAAAGATTGCTGAGATGTTACATGGAGATGGGGGTGTTATCTGCAAATAACTGAATTATAATATTAGAGTTTTATGGGACCCCACAAATAGCATCCTTTGTTCAATCTCAGTTTGAAACCAATTAAGAAAGAGACAAGAATTAAAACAGGTGGGGATCAAAAAGGCAATCTTTATTACTGATAAACTTAATTTTGGACAATGTAGCTTATATCTGCACATAAGTCCACTGTCTAATATTGAACCCTAGGCTTAGCTACCGAGGCTTAGGAAGCTCTGAACCTCTACAGGCTTCTTCTAGGGAGTGAGAGGCAGACCCCTTTCATATTATCAGAAACCAGGAAAGAAGATAAGCTCTTTGAAGCAAGATGAGCTTCTAAAAGGAGGGGGACCGAAAGAGACAGATCCATGCATGCCTGCCTCCTTAGCCAGTCTCATGAATCATTTAGGTCATCCCACCCCATGAAGGGAGAAGAAAGGGTCTAGGAGTATAAAGCTAGTGATACTTCTTCCACATGAAAGGAAGTATAAGTATTAGAAACAAAGGTTTTCTCCCTCTAAAATCTTGAGTCAGAAAAACACATCATTCTAGGTGTTCTAAGTAGAAAGACTTTCTCTTTAAACTGAGACATACAGTTACATACAGTAAACGTGCAGAATAGGATTCTAGGAAATGTAGTAGCAAACTTCTCATTTGCCTTGTAGAAAGGAGCAACGATGGTGAGATACTATAGATCAATTCAGCACATGAGCATATGCCCCCTAATACACAGCACCAAGGAAACTGATGCAGATGGTTGATTTATATGTCAAAAGAAAGTTCTATGGTATAACACTGAAGCTAGGAGAACAAAGATTCCTTCTCAGGGCCCCATGGCACATATGGTGTGAGAGAGTAAGTGCCTTCTGTTTTGAACTGAAAGTGAAAACATGGCTTTTGAAGACAGCCTTTTTTCCATTTAGCAAGAAATTGAAAGGCTAAAAAGGTAGAGATTTTCATTTTCCAAGAAATATGGGATCCAGTGTGCACAGTGAAAAGAGGAAGGTGAGGAGTGGAGAGAGTACATGTCAGTGATTTAAAAAAAAGAAAAAAAAAGCAGGAGGTGGAATAGAGATAACAAGTTTTTAGCTTTTACCACAGGTTGGGAGGGTCAAGGCTGGTCCAGCTTGACTCCAGCCAACAAGGGGATGCTTGTAGGGCATCAGTGTGGCTCCATTGAAAGGGGGATCTATATCATCTTTGTCAGGGATATCTTGGTTGTAAGAAATAGAAACCCTCTCAAGCTAAAGAAAGGGATCAGAGAAAACTTATAAAACCCAGGCACAAAAAGGAAAGTTTTGTCTCAGGAATTGGAAAAACTAAAGCCTAGACTATTCTGTCCATCTCTCTCTGCAACACATACACCCACTCACACTTTGGTCAGCACATCTGCTTCATTCTTTTCTCTGTGGAGACAAGTTTTATCTGCCTTGTCATGAATGAGGTAGGAAGTGGCTTCTATAGCTCTTCTTTTTATAGCTCGTACTTGACTTCTCAGATCCCATGCCCAACATCCTTTAACTAGATTCTCTATGTCCAAACCTAAAATTCCCAGGAGAGAGAATACAACTGGCTCACTTCGGGTCAATAATCTATTCAAGATGCAGTCAGCTGTGTCCCGGGAGAGAGAGGGTCACATGGTCCCAACATGGAAGGTTGGTACTTGGTCCACGCTTCAGCAGGGGCCATGGGTGGTGGCTAGTTCTCAGAGAAGAAGGCATGGGATAGACATGCATCTAAGAAGTTCCTGCAACACAGACAAAGTCTGAAAGAAAAGTATAGATCCTGGGACAGTGAGGACATAGGAAAAAGCAAGACAAGAGGTAAAGTCAGAGAACGTATCTATTCTGTTACCTCTAAATCCTAGGATGAATTTATCAGTCTTCTCTGTCTAGGATTGTTACGAGAATCACGTGAGAGAAGTTTTACACAAGTGGGACATAAATATAAGGTATCTCTTGAAACTGAATCAGGTAATTCTCAATACAGAAAATTTGAATTCTTCTAGCTGTGTTCTAACCTGAGTTGTTTTTGAGTTTACAGTTTTTTTCTTGGCCTCAATTATTGGGAATCTTTTGGAGTCACATATTTTATATCCAAATCAGCTTTTTGGTCGTCTTCTCCATGATAAATATGTCTTGATTTTTACACTCTAGCTTTGTATTTGTGCTTCCAGACTCAAATTAGATTCTTATTTAGGGCCATTAACCAAGATGTCTACTGTACCGTGAGTGTGGAAGGACCCCTGCTTTCTCTACCACCAGGTAGAAGAAATGACCCTCAATGCCCCACTGACCTCATGGTGGAACTTTGAGAGTCTTGGGCAAGTAGTTGATAGGCCTAACCATGCGGTGGTTCACAGGGTGAGGCCACTGATGACCTCCATGCTCCCCCACCAGCCCCATGCCTGCCAGAGCCCACATGGTGATCAGGGTCCTGCCCGATTCCTGAACAGTACCATTTCTGCCTTTTCCACACTGCACATATTAGAGCCCCGATGGAAGTTTAGGCAACTCTTTTTATGAGGAATGGGGAGGTATCCTGAGATAATGCAAAGTTGAGTGGATCAAGAATTGGGAAACTTAAATCACTGACTCATTCTCATAACACACAAGGGATGGATGATCTCTGCCTCGTAGTTTGGATGTTTGGAGAGAGATCCACATGAATACGCCCCTCTTGACACCTGTTTCCCAAACTTACTCTTGTCCTCTATATGTGTCACTCGTCAAGGCTTTCTCCCCAGATGTGGGGAAGCCAATCTGCTGTTTCAGAAAACCCATGAGAAAGGAATCTAGAGCCTCTATGTCTACCTGAGTTTTGGAAACATCAGTATTCCAGATTTCAGGTGGATAAGTAGATTTTTTCTGTCGCCCTGGGGTTTGCTGACTCTAAATAGGGACAGACTGAGCAGAGTGACAGCGAAAAAGATGATTTGTTTCCAGTTCCAACTCTCCACTATTGAAGACTGGGATCAGTTTCTTTCTGCGTTTCCCAAATGCAAACATTTCTTGATACAGTGAGTTGAAGAAAATCAGTTTATTCCCTGAAAGAGGAAAGCATGTTCTTCCTGTTGACATGGCTTTAAACCTATATCTTGAGAAATAAAAACACTGATAGTATTGTGTAAGGAATATTTGATTCCTTTTTGAGCCTATTTTTATTACAAAGAGCCATCACACTGGCGGAAAATAGCATCTGAGTCTTATGTGATGAAAATGCCACTCCAGGTAGATTCTTTTTGATCCCCAAATTTCTTCTGATAAAAGAAGAAATATTCTTCCACATTAAGATTCATTCTTTTTGAATATCAGATGTATGTGTGTATTATCATCAAATATCTCGATCTGCCCCCAACAGGTGAGTCTTCCTGTGTGGGACCCCATCACGTGGCTTTGTAGCACAAAAGATAGACTGGCCTCTGGGGCACTGAGTGAAGCCATGGCTAGTTAGTTCTGAAAAAGCCTGATCCTCCAACACTACTCTAGATGATGTACTTTCTCATGTTATGTCTCTGTTCCTCTTGTGGTTAAATAGGGTAAATGTGCTCTATATTCAGTGGTGTCTGGAATACTCTCCTTCAATCTTTTGGAGTAATCTAATGGATAGATGGAAGAGATAAGAAGAGAAGAAAGCAAGGAGGGAAGAGGAAAGAAAATTAAAGACCTCAGGATTTGAGTTAATTTCTCACTAGGAATTGCATTCACATTGAAGGAAATGCAAGCCAGTTTCGAACTGAAAGAAAATTTACTTCAAAGTACAAAGATAATATGCCTCATCATAGAGAAAACAATATGTGTTATTATGACCTGAACATTTTATGAGAAAGACAGGTATTTGAGGAGGGACAAGTTCCTACCCACAGACATGTTAGATATTAACATCAGGCTTGAAAAATTAAATGGGTAACTCAGTTATGGCCCTAAAGAAATGTAGTTCTAGAGACCGGATTTATTAAGAAGGCATACAGAAAACAGCACAAGCGGGTCATATTAGGCTTTATGTTATCAGGGGCCAAAATACAGAGTATAAACTGTGGGATGACAGGAGAGAGCAACCCAGGTAGAGGTGGCCCATTGTTCTTTTTTCTTAAGATGCAGGATCATTCATCCGAGAAATACATCCATCTTGATTCAGCTGTGGGTTCATTGATTCCTTCTCCTGTGGGCCAGTTGTTCTGTTTTTGATGTGTCAACTGCTGTTGCTGTTACAGAGATGGTAGCCAAGTCCCATGGGTAACTCCTCCTTTGTAAGCTCCACTCTTAACAAGAATACTAGATTTCTGATGCTGTTCTTTTTTACTAACTTGCTTCCTATATATCTTCAGCCATTTCAACTTCTTGTTCTTTTTGTTTTTGAACTGTTTACTCCAGGGCTTACGATCAGCAAGATCATATCAAAGAAAGGATAAGAGAGAGAAAGCTAAAGTTCAATGCCTTTGCATGTAAGCTCCTGAATACAGTTCCAGGATATTTAGAATATTCTATTCTGAACAGTGTGTGATAGTAATTGATAATGATGAAACTGTGCAGTAGTTTTAAATGGATATCAATAATAGGAGAAGATACTATCTGCTCCCTATTCAGTTTCTAATTCTCTATCAGTACTGCTCTCTTGGTTGTGCAGAGCTGCTATCTCCTCCAGGTGATGTTTAAGCCTCTCCCTCTCCTCCTCTCACGTGCCTTATGAAAAATGTCTTTGCCATCTGCAGCTGTCAGGAGGCTGTGGAGTAGGGAGTATGGCTCAATGAATACACAAATGTGCAGCTGGACCACAGCCCCTTCCAGAAGGTAGCTGGAATATAAATCAGTGAGCTCTCACTTCTTAAGTAACTGGCTGCCTTTGGAGGGCTGCCATGCACAAGGCACTGGAAGAAAAAGAAGGATGTGAGAAAGGTCTCAGTGGGAATAGCTCCTGCAGTATGTGGAGACGTTGGCTAGAAGGATAGGACAAAGTGTAGCATGAAAAGCAAATCATGGAACAAAGCTAAGCACAACATGGGGTCTATTGAGCTTTAATACACTTGTTTCCCTTTGAGTGATAGGACTCTCTATTTTTCTCTCTTTCAGCACCTCCTATTTGCCAGGCAAGTGCAAGGTGGTGGATCCACAGTCTTCGTTTTTGAATTAAACAAAATCTCTGCCCTAAAATTTAGTGGTGGTGTGGGGTATGGGGGCTGGCATTGGTGATGGGGAAACAGAGTTTTCTTTGATGGGGTAATGGAATTTTTTTTTTAAATGAAGTATAATATGCCATATTAAGTATATATTATATATATCATTATATATATCATTATATATATGATATATAACATTATATTAGTTTCAGGTGTACAACAGTGATTTGATATTTTTATACATTATGAAATGATTACTATAATAAGTTTAGTTACCATCTGTCATCATACAAAGTTATTACAATATTATTGACTATATTCCCTATGCTGTACATCACATCTCCATGACTTACTTGTTTTATAACTGGAAGTGTGTACCTCTTAATCCCCTTCCCCTAATTCTACCCATCCCCTCACATCCCTCCCCTCTGGAAATCATCAGTTTGTTCTCTCTTTCTATGAGTCTGTTTCTGTTTTGTTTGTTCATTGTTTTTTCAGATTCCACATATAAGTGAAATCATATGGTATCTGTGTTTCTCTGATGTATTTCAGAATAATACTCTCTAGGTCCATCCATGTTGTCACAAATGGCAGGATTTCATTCTTTTTTGTGGTGAGTAATACTTAATTGTGTATATATACCACATCTTCTTATTCATTCATCTACTGATGGACACTTCAGTTGCTTCCGTATCTTGGCAATTGTGAATAATGCTGCAATGAACATTGGGGTGCATATAGCTCTTTGAATTAACATTTTCATTTTTATTCAGATAAATACCCTGAAGTGGAATTGCTGATATGTATGGCTGTTCTATTTTTAACTTTTGGGGGATCCTCTATACTGTTTTCCATAGTGGCTATACCAATTTACATTCTCACCAACAGTGCTTGAGGATTCCCTTTTCTCCACATGCTCCCCAATGCTTGTTATATCTTGTCTTTTTCATAATAGCCATTCTGATAGGTGTGAGGTGATATCTCACTGTAGTTTTGATTTGCATTTCCCTGGTGACCGATGATGTTGAGCATCTTTTCATGTACCTTTTTGCTATCTGTATGTCTTCCTTGGAAAAATATCTATTCAGATCCTTTGCCTATTTTTTAATTGGATTGTTGTGGGTTTTTTGATATTGAGTTGTATGAGTTCTTCGTGTATTTTGGGCATTAACCCTTTATGAGACATAGCATTTGCAAATAGCATCTGCAAGTATCTTGTCCCATTTAGTAGGTTGCCTTTTCATTTTGTCGATGGTTTCCTTTGGTGTGGAAAGGCTTTTTAGTTTGATGTTGTCCCATTTGTTGGGACAACTAGTTTTTGCTTTGTTGCCTTTGCCTGAGGAGATAGATCAAAAAAAATATTTTAGGACCAATGTCAAAGAGCTTTCTGGCTCTGTTTTCTTCTAAGAGTTTTATGTTTTCAGTCTTACATTTGTCTTCAATCCATTTTTAGTTTATTTTTATATATGGTATAAGAAAGTTGTCTTGTTTCATTCTTTTGCAGATAGTTGGCCAGTTTTCCAAACACCATTTATTGAAGAGGCTGTCTTTTCCCCATGGTCTGTTTCTGCCTCCTTTGTCATAGATTAATTGACCATATGAGTGTGGGTTTCTTTCTGGGATCTCTATTTTGTTCTTTTGATCTATGTGTCTGTTTTTGTGCCAGCACCATACTGTTTTGATGACTATAGTATTATAGCATAGTTTGAAATCAGGGTGCTTCATACCTCCAAGTTTGTTTTTCTTTCTCAAGATTGCTTTGCCTATTTGAGATCTTCATAGTTCCATAGAAATTTTAGGATTATTTGTTCTAGTTCTTTTTTAAAAAATGTCATTTATTTTGATAGGGATTGCATTGAGTCTATAGATTGCTTTGGGTAATATGGACATTTTAACAATATTAATTCTGCCAATCCATGAGCACTGTGTATCTTTCCATGTATTTGTGTCTTCTTCAATTTCTATCCTTAACATCTTATTGTTTACACAGTACAGCTCTTTCAACTCCTTGGTTAAATTTAATCCTAGATACGTTTAATGAAGTTATAAATGGGATTGTTTTCTTAATTTATCTTTCTTATAGCTTATTATTAGTATATAGAAATACAACAGATTTCTATCTATTAATTTTGTATCCTGCAACTTTACTGAATTCATTTATTAGTTCTAAGTTTTTTTCAGCAGAGTCTTTAGGGTTTTCTATATATAGAAAATAGTTATAAATAGTAACAAATAGTTGGAAATAGTTACAGTTTTACTTCTTTTTTTCCACTTTGAATAATTTTTCTTTTTCTTTTTTTCTGATTGCTATCATGAGGACTTCCAGTGCTATGTTGAATAAAAGTGGTAAATATGGGCATCCATTTCTCCATTCTGATTTTAGAGGAAAAGCTTTTAGCTTTTTACTGTTGAATATGATGTTATTTGTGGATTCATCATACATGTCCCGTATTATGTTGAGGTATGTTCCCTCTATACCCACTTTTTTGAGAGTTTTTATCATAAATGGATATTAAATTTTGTTGGAAGCTTTTTTTTACATCTACTGAGATGATTGTATAATTTTTATTTTTCATTTTGTTAACATGGTGTATCACATTGATTTGTGGTTATTGAATCATCCTTGTATCCCTGGAATAAATCTCACTAGATCTTGGTGTATGAGCCTTTTAATGCATTGTTGAATTCAGTTTGCTAATATTTTGTTGGGGATTTTTGCATCTATGTTCATCAGGGATATTGGTCTGTAATTTGCTCCTTTTTCTAGTGTCTTTTTTTGGTTTTGGTATTAGTATAATACTGACCTCATAGAATGAGTTTGGAAGTGTTCTTTCCTCTTCAATTTTTGGACTAGTTTGAGAAGGATAGGTTACCCATTCCTTATTTGGATGAATTAGGATCAACTTTTAGTTTCTTTAAACTTTTTACCCTTGTTTTCAATTTCATTGGTTTATACTCTAATTTTTTAATTATTTTTCTTCTTGCTTTAGTCTTGAATTGCTCTTCTTTCTCTATTTTCCTAAGGTGGAAGTTCAGGTTATTTATTTTAGATCTCTCTTCCTTTATAATATATAAACTTAATGCTACAAATATCCCTCTAAGCACTGCTCCCTCTGCACCTCACAAATTTTGATAAGTTATATTTTGATTTTCATTTAGTAAAATATATTTATAATTTATCTTGAGATTTCTTCTTTGACCCATGTGTTATGTAGGAGTATGTGGCTAAGTTTCCAAAATATTTTGAGATTATCCAGCTGTATTTTTGTTATGGATTTCTAGTTAAATTTCATTATAGTCTAAGAATATACTTTGTATAATTTCTATTTTTGAAAATTTGTTAAAATATGTTTTATGGCCAGAAAAGTGTCTATCTGGGTGAATGTTCCATATGTGTGTATGTAAAATGTATATTCTACGGCTGTTTGATGACATATTATGTAAATGCCAAGTATAAAGTTGATTTATGGTGTTTAGGTTAACTATATCTCTACTGATTACCTGCTTATTGATCTCTCAATTGCTAAAAGAGGGGTGTTAAAGTCTCTAACTGTAGTAGTGGCTTTGACTACTTCTCCTTTGAGTTACATCATGTTCTGACGCTGTTGTTATGTGCATGCGCATTTAGCTTTTCCCTGTCTTATGGAGAATTGATCTTTTTTTAATCATGAGATGCTCTTTACCAGTGATAATTTTCCTTATTTTGACGATTGGTTTGACTGATATTAAAATAGCTACTCCTGTTTTCTTTTGATTATTGTTAGCATGGTATATATTTATTTCCAGTTCTTTATATCATTTTGAGTGTTTATATTCAAAATGGGTTTCTTCTATATAACATACAGCTGTCTACAAGGTCTCTATATCTTTTAAAAATTCCTTCTGACAATCTGTCTTTAAATTGATTTATTTGCTCCATTCACATTTAAAGTCATTATTGATACAGTTGAATTAATATCTGCCATATTTGTAACTATTTTCTGTAAGTTGCATTTGTTCTTTTTTCTTTTTATCTGCTATCTCAGTTTTAATTGAGCATTTAAAATGATAACATTTAATCTCTTAGCATATTAATTATACTTACTTTAAAAATTAGTGTTTGCCTAGACTGTGCAATATACATTTTTTAACTAATCTAAGTCCACTTTCAAGTGGCACCATGCTATTTCACGTGTAGTGTAGATACCTTGTGACAGAGTATTTGCAATTCCTCCCTCCCATCTGTTATGATTGTTGCCATTCATTTCACTTACCCATATGCTACAATTACCCAATTTATTGTTAGTATTATTACTTTGAGCAGTTAACTTTCAGATCAATTAAGAACAAAAAATAGACTTTGTTTTACCTTCATTTATTCCCTTTCTGATGTGCTTCATTGCTTATGTAGATTTCTTTTTGATGTATATAATTTTTCTTCTCCCTGAAGAACTTTTAAAATTTCTTGCAGGGTAGATGTACTGAAGGTGAATTTCCTCTGTTTTTTTTTAATTAAAAAAAATAAGCTTTTATTTCTCCTTTACTTTAACAGGACAGTTTCACTGGCTATTTAATTTTAGGTTGGTGTCTTTTTCTTTCAACACTTTCTTCTTGCATGGTTTGTGATGAGAAGCCCACTGTAATTCTTAGGTAAGGTGATATTTTCTGATTTCTTTAAAGATTTCCTATTTGTCTTTGGTTTACAGAAGTTTGAATATAACAGGCTTAGGTGTAGTGGGTTTTGTTGCTGTTGTACTTATTTATCCTGTTTGGCATCTTCTGAGATGGTTTGATCTGTGGTTTGGTGTCTTTATTTGGAAAGTTCATTATTTCTCCAAACATTTCTTCTGCTCTCGTCTCTCTTTCTTCACCTTGTATTCTCATTACACATGTGCTATGTCTTTTGCAGTTGTCCCACATTTCTTAGAAAGTTTTGTTGTTGTTGTTCTTTTTTCTTTGTATTTCAGTTTGGGAAGTTTCTATTGACCTATCTTCAACCTTACTGATTCTTTCTTTGGCAATGTACAGTCTACTAATAAACCTATCAAAGGCATTATTTATTTATGTTACAGTGTTTTTGATTTCTCACATTTTCCTTTTGATTCTTTCCTAGTGTTTCCATCACTCTACTTACATTACCCATCTGTTCTTGCCTACAGTTTATTTTTACATTTGAGCCCTTAACATAGTAGTCATAGTTATTTTAAATTTCCTATCTGGTAATTCTGATATCTGTGTCATAACTGAGTCTAACTCTGATGATTGCTTTATCTCTTTAAAGTTTTCTTCTTCTCTCCCTTCTTCCCTTCCTTCCTCCCTCCCTCCCTCCCTCCCTCCTTCCTTCCTCCCTTCCTTCCTTCCTTCCTTCCTTCCTTCCTTCCTTCCTTCCTTCCTTCCTTCCTCATGCCTTGTAATCTTTTGTTGAAAGATGTACATGTATCAAGTAACCAGTGTTGAAGTATAGAGGACACTGATGTGAGAATCTATGTTAATCTGGCTATAAGTTTGTGTTCAATGTTAGCTGGAGCTGTAGTTGCCAGAGACTTCAAATTCCTTTGATGTCCTTATTATTATCTCTCTTTTTTTTTTTTTTGTACTTGGTTAACACTTTCTGAAGTTGTTTTTTCTTTTTAAACAATAGACCATGGACACCATGAAAGTGTCCATGTTTGATTTTTTTTTAACATCTTTATTGGAGTATAATTGCTTTACAATGGTGTGTTAGTTTCTGCTTTATAACAAAGTGAATCAGTTATACATATACCTATGTTCCCATATCTCTTCCCGCTTGTGTCTCCCTCCCTCCCTATCCCACCCCTCCAAGCGGTCACAAAGCACCGAGCTGATCTCCCTGTGCTATGCGGCTGCTTCCCACTAGCTGTCTACCTTACGTTTGGTAGTGTATATATGTCCATGCCTCTCTCTCACTTTGTCACAGCTTACCCTTCCGCCTCCCCATATCCTCAAGTCCATTCTCTAGTAGGTCTGTGTCTTTACCCCTAGATTCTTCATGACATTTTTTTTCTTAAATTCCATATATATGTGTTAGCGTACGGTATTTGTCTCTCTCTTTCTGACTTACTTCACTCTGTATGACAGACTCTAGGTCTATCCGCCTCATTACAAATAGCTCAATTTCATTTCTTTTTATGGCTGAGTAATATTCCATTGTATATATGTGCCACATCTTCTTTATCCATTCATCCGATGATGGACACTTAGGTTGTTTCCATCTCCGGGCTATTGTAAATAGAGCTGCAATGAACATTTTGGTACATGACTCCTCTTGACTTTTGGATGCCCTTCTTATTCTTCTGTGGAGAGAGTCTATATCTTGCAACTGTTTAAGCTATAAGCCACTGTACTCTGAATCCCCACTGGGCCGGTGGTCAGATGTGGGGGAGAAGAAGAATTCTATGATCCTGTGACTAAATCTCAGTTTTTTACTAAGCTTGTGGCTCTGGGCAGTGGCTCTTACAAATGTTTTCCCAATGGTATAGTTTCTTTTACTCTTAAAATGAGACAGGAAGTGTAGAGGGGGTGAGAGTGGGCGAAATGTTCTTCCTCAGCTGGGATAAGGATTTGGTAAAGTCTTTTTCCCTGGAGGGTAGGTCTTCCTAATGGAGAATGCTCTGAGTGCATTTTACAATGATTTTTCTCCCATCCACAACCCTGCCAGAGCCACAAGTGTATTCTTGAATCTTTACTTTGAGAACATGGTGGGATGTATGAACATGTGGTGAACCCCTTAGACTGTGATCTCCAGAACTTCCTCACTCTCATGCTAGTCCACACTCTCAACAATTCATCAAAATTACTATTTAAGTGTTCCCATCAGTTGCTCCAGCAGCTTCTGCTCTAGGTAAGCAGGTCTTGGATGTCTCTCTGAATGAGCCTGCATGTCCAGATTGTGGACTGGCAGTTAGCCCTACAAACTCAGCTCTCTGATGCATTCAACAAAAGTCATTGATTTTTAGTTTATCTTGTCTTAAGGACAAGTGTGATAAATGCTCAACTTTTTACATGTTGGAGCTCAAACTGGGAGTGTTATTCTTGTTTTTATTACTGTTATTATTCCAACTTTCGCAATAACGTGGGCATATTGGTTTGAGAGAGATGATGTCGCAGCTGCTTATTTATATTTCTCAGTGGTCAAATTGTTTTTTGCATTTAGTGTGCTAAAAAGAAAAGATCAGGTCTTGACCATTTATTCTCCTATAAGCATTCATTTGAACCTGATTTATCTTAAGAATGACTACACACACTGAAAGAAAAAAATATATGGTTTTGCTTTGCTTCTCTGGAAGGCAACTATTTAGCAATCCCACCTCTTAAGAGTGTAGCTGGAAACCAGCAAATAAGCAAAATAGTCCTCTGAACGGTGAACCTAAATGTCAGAAAATGCAGGTGCTAAACTTCTTAAAGTATAATTTTAATATAAGCAAAACTATACGTAATGCATCACTATGAAGCACAGTGATATAATCATCAACTATGAATCCACCACCTGTCATAAAAGCTAGATAATTGCTAATGCTTTCAAAGCTGTCTCCCATCTGCAGGCCTGCTAATCTTCTGGAGTTAATTACTCTCCAAATTTTTGGCCATATAATACACTTTTTCTTTGAAAACTTTTTTCTTATATATATATATATATATATATATATCCCTAAACAACATAATCTTGAGCATTGTTTGGTTTTTAGTTTTAGTAAAATAAACTATCATTCTGTATGTAGTCTTCTGAACTTGCTTTTTTTAAAATTTAGTTTGTTATACATACTTTCTGTGTCCAGTGTCCTTCTCTGCAAAATGGAAGTAATAATACTTCACTATTTTACTGTATTTTTATAACAATTAAACAAGTTACTATTTGGAAATAACTTAGAACAGTTCCTGGTATATAGATCATGCTTCACATATTTTTTCAAGAAAATATATAGTCGTCCATTTTTACTGCTATATATATTTTACATACAGGTGTTTCCCCTTATGCATAGTTTTGATTTCTACAGTTTCAGTTACCTGTGGTCAACCACAGTCTGAAAACATTTAATGGAAAATTCCAGAAATATACAATTTATGTTTTAAATTGTTCGCCATCCTGAGGAGTGTGATGAAATCTTTTGCAGTCTTGCTTCATCCCACCGAGGATACTCAGTCATTGACATTGTCTGCTCCTGACATCCAACCATCCACATCATCGCGTCTCAGTAGTCCAGGATCACCTGAAGAGGATGCTCCTCCTTTTGAGGTGTCATCAGAAGGTCAGTAGTAGCCAAATGCTACATTACATGGCATATGTCATTCACCTCACTTTGTCTCATCACACAGGCATTTTATGATGTCACATCATTATCATCATAAGAAGGATGAGGACAGTATATTAAGATATATTGAGAGAGAGACCATATTCACATTACTTTTATTACAGTATATTAATTGTTCTATTTAAATATTAGTTACTGTTAATCTCTTACTGTGCCTAACTTACAAATTAAACTTTATCATAAAGTATATATGTATAGAAAGAACATAGTTTATATAGGGTTCAGTACTATCTGTGGCCTCAGGCATCCACCAGGATCTTGGAACATATCCCCTGTGGATAAGGGTAGACAGCTGTATAATTTATTAATCCATTCTCCTGTTCATTGGCATTTGGTTGATATCCAGGTTTCTGTTTGTTACAAATAATACTGATTTGAACATTTTTATTCATGTGCTGTGTTATACCTGTGTGAGTTTCTCTAGAAAATATACCACCAGTAGAATTGCCATATCATAGAGCTTGAGCACATTCAGCTTCACAGCATGGTTGCACACATTTATACCTCTATTAGTGGAAAATAAGAGGTCTTGCTGTTCACATCCTTGCTATCACTTGGTATTGTCAAACTTGTAAATTTTTGCATTCTAGATGGGGTAAAATATGGTTTATTTGTGTGCATTTCCAGAATTTCTAATAACATTGAACATTTTTCAAATGTTTAACCTTCAGGTGTCTTCCACTATAAAATAACTCTTTACATCATTTGCCCATTTTTCGAGTTGGTATATACATATATATTATATATATTTGTACCATATATATGGTACGTATATATGCAGGATATATACATACATATATATACAGGATATTGCAAGATATTGTTGTACTTTGTGTTTTCATACTAATCTTTTGTCAGTTAAATATGTTGTAATAAGCTTATACTCTATGATATGCCTTTTTGCTTACTTTGTGGTTTTTTTGAAATAGAAGGTATTAATTGTAAAGTGATCAAGTCAGTATTTTTCATAGGCTTACTGCTCTTTGTGTCTTGTTTGGGAAACTCTTTTTAGCCCAAGTTACAAATTTATTCTCCTATGTTCTAAAATGTTTAAAGTTTGGGGTTTCACGTTGAAGTCTTTGTAAGTCATCTTATATATGGTATGAGGTATGGATCATATTTTTTTCTAGGTGAATATGCATGTATCCTAATATCCTTGAACCCCTGTATTGATTGACTCATTCAGTCTTTACACATTGATTTGCAGTGACACCTAAGTCATACATAAAGCTTTCATATTTGCCTGGGTCTATTTGTGAGTTCTGTATTCTGTTCCTTTAGTTAAACTATCAATTTCAATACCACACCAATTACTTACACAGCTTTTAAACGCATCTTGGTATTTCTATTTTTCTCTTCTACAGGCGTGTCCTAGCTATTCTTCAGTCTTTGTTCATCCGTATAGATTTTACTTTTTAAATTTTATTTATTTATTCATTCATTTATTTTACAGTAGGTTCTTGTTGGTTATCTATTTTAAATATAGCAGTGTGTATATGTCAATCCCAAACTCCCAATTTATCCCTCCCCCTCACCTTTTCCTCCTGATAACCGTAAGTTCATTCTCTAAGTCTGTGAGTCTGTTTCTGTTTTGTAAATAAGTTCATTTATACCATTTTTTTAAGATTCCGCATATAAGCGTTATCATATGATATTTGCCTTTCTCTGTCTACTTAGTATGATAATCTCCAGGTCCATCCACATCGCTGCAAATGGCACTATTTCATTCTTTTTAATGGCTGAGTAATATCCCACTATATGTATGTACCATAGCTTCTTTATGCATTCATTTCTTGATGAACATTTAAGTTGCTTCCATGTCTTGGCTATTGTAAACAGTGCTGCCAAGAACACTGGGTGCATGTATCCTTTTGAACCATTTTAGAATAGACTTTCTAAGAACTTGAATATTTTGTTGGAATTATATTACATATAAAGATTAATTTGGGGAGAATTGATGTCTTATTATATTGAGACTCCTATTTATGACCATGCATACACACACACACACATATATATACACACATTTATTTAGGTCTTTTAAAATATCTTTCAATAAAGTTTAAAAAATATTTTCCATAAATATTTTACAGATCCTTGATAGGCACTTTTTTTTGCTAGTGTTAAGAGTATCTTTAAAAGATTTAAGAAACACAATTGTTGCTGCTGTATAGAAATCAATTTTTTAGATATTAATTAGACATTTGGCAGATTTGTTAAACTTTTCAAAAAATTCTAACCATTTGTCTATAACTTATCATAGCCATATTATCTGTGGAATGTTTGTTTTGCTCCTTTTCCAATCTTTATATTTTTACCCTCTTTTTTTTGCACTGGCTCCAACATTCAGTAGAATATTGAACAGAGTCAGGTATAGTTGCATCTTTTTCCTGGTTTATAATAAAATTCTTCCAACCTGTTTATGACATCATATTTTTATACACTTCTGGGTTAATTTTTTCCAGTATTTTGTGGAAATATTTTAACTACTGATTTAATTTCTTTAAAGGTTATAAGCCTTGTAGGGTAGATTTTCATGTTATATTTTCCATGATTTTACCCCATTCAGCTAATTTTTCAAATTTTAATTCTATTTTTTGTTATTAAGTTACTCATTCAACTTTCTTTTTTAAAATTGAAGTATAGTTGATTTATTGGGTTGACCAAAAATTTGTTCGGGTTTTTCCGTAAGATGTTACTGAAAACCCCGAATGAACTTTTTGGCCAGCCCAATACAATATTGTATAACTTTCAGGTGTCCAGCAGTGATTCAGTTATATATATATTCTTTTTATTAAATTCTTTTTTATTATAGGTTTTTACAAGATATCAAATATAGTGCCCTGTTCCTTACAGTAAATCCTTGTTGTTTATTTTATATATAGTTGTATTTGTTAATCCAGTACTCCTAATTTACCCTCTCCCCCTTCCCTTTTGATAACCGTAACTCTGTTTTCTATGTCTGAGCCTACTTTCCGTTTTGTAAATAAGTTCATTTCTACCATATTTTAGACTCCACATATAAGTGATATCATAAAATATTTGTCTTTCTCTGACTTACTTAGTATGATAATCTCTAGCTTCATTCATGTTGCTGCAAATTCTTTTTTATTGCTGAATAATATTCCATTGTATATATATACTACATCTTCCTTATCCTTTCATCTGTTGATGGACACTTAGGTCGCTTCCATATCTTGGCTATTGTAGATAGTGCTGCTGTGAACATGTGGGTGCATGTATCTTTTAGACTTAGAGTTTTTGTCTTTTCTGGATATATATCCAGAAGTAGGATTGCTGAATCATATGGTAACTCTATTTTTAATTTTTTAAGGAACCTCCATACTGTTCTCCATAGTAGATGCACAATTTATATCCCCACCAACAGTGTAGGAGGGTTCCTTTTTCTCTTCACCCTCTCCTGAATTTATTATTTGTAGACATTTTGATGAAGGCCATTCTGACTGGTGTGAAGTGACATCTCATTGTAGTTTTAATTTGCATTTCTCTAATAATCAGTGATGTTAAACATCTTTTCATGTGCCTGTTAACCATCTGCACGTCTTCTTTGGAGAAATATCTATTTAGATCTTCCGTCCATTTTTTGATTGGGTTGCTTGTTTTTTGATATTGACTTGTTTGTATATTTTGAAAATTAAGCCCTTGTTGGTTGCAGCATTTGCAAATATTTTCTGCCAGTCTATAGGCTTTCCTTTTGGGTTTTTTTTTATGGTTTCCTTTGCTGTGCAAAAGCTTTTAAGTTTGATTAGGTCCCATTTGTTTATTTCTGCTTTTATTTCTTTTGCCTTGGCAGACTCACCTAAGAAAATATTGCTATGATTTATGTCAGAGAATATTCTGCCTCTGTTCTCTTCTAGGAGTTTTATGGTGTCATGTCTTATACTTAAGTCTTTAAGCCACTTTGAGTTTATTTTTGTGTATGGTGTGAGGGAGTTTTCTAACTTTATTGATTTACATGCAGCTGTCCAGCTTTCCCAACACCACTTGCTGAAGAGATTGTATTAAAAAAAGAGAACATTTCTTCTCCATTGTATATTCTTGCCTCCCTTGTTAAAGATTAATTGACCATGGCTGTGTAGGTTTTTTTCTGGGCTCTCTATTTTGTTCCATTGATCTATATGTCTGTTTTTGTGCCAATACCATGCTGTTTTGATGACTGTAGCTTTGTAGTGTTTTCTGAAGTCTGGAGGGTTATGCCTCCAGCTTTGTTCTTTTTCCCTCAGGATTGCTTTGGCAATTCTGGGTCTTTTGTGGTTCCATATAAATTTTTAAGATTGTTTGTTCTAGTTCTATAAAATATGTTATGAGTAATTTGATAGGCATCATATTAAATCTGTAGATTGCTTTGGGTGGTATGGCCATTTTAACTATATTAATACTTCCAACCCAGAAGCATGGATATCTTTTCATTTCCTTGAATCATCTTTGGTTTTCTTTATCAATGTTTTATAGTCCTTAGCATAGAAGTGTTTCACCTCCTTGGTTAGATTTATTCCTAGACAGTTTTTGGATGCAATTTTAAATGGGATTGATTTTTTTACTTTCTCTTTCTGATATTTCATTGTTAGTGTAAAGAAATGCAGCAGTTCTAATAGTTTTTGTGTGGAGACTTTAGGGTTTTCTATGTATAGTATCAGGTCATCTGAATATAATGAAAAATTTACGTCTTCCCTTCTGATTTGGCTACGTTTTCTTTTTTTTTCTTGTCTGATTGCTGTGGCTAGGACTTCCAGTACTATGTTGAATAGAAGTGCTCAGAGTGAGTATCCTTGTCTTTTTCCAGATTTTAGCTTTTCACCATTGAGTATTCCCGTGAGTTTGTCAGAAATGACTTTTTTTTTATTTTGAGATATGTTCCTTCTGTACACACTTTGGTGAGAAGTTTTATCATGAATAGATGTTGAATTTTATCAAATGCTTTTTCTGCATCTGTTGAGAGGATCATGTCATTTTTTGCTGTTGTTGATGTGGTATATCACATTGATTGGTTTGTGTATGTTGAACCATTCTTGTGATCCTGGAATGACTCCAACTTGATCATGGTGCATGACCCTTCTTATGTGTTGTTGGATTTGGTTTGCTAATATTTTGTTGAGTATTTTTGCATTGATATTAATCAAAGATATTGGCCTGTAATTTTCTTTTTTGGCAGTGTCTTTGTCTGGTTTTGGTATCAGGGTGATGGTGGCTTCCTAGAATGACTTTGGGAATGTTTGCTCCTCTTCAGTCTTTTGAAAGAGTTTGAAAGGACGGGTATAAGTTCTTCTTTGTATGTTTGGTAGTATTCTGCAGTGAAGCCATTCAGTCGTAGACTTTTGTTTGCAGGGAGTTGTTTTGTGTGTGTGTGTTTTTTTTAACTACAGATTCTGTTTCACGTCTAGTGATCCATCTGTTCAAATTATCTGCTTCATCCTAATTCAGTTTTGGCAGGCTGTATGTTTCTATAAACTTGTTCATTTCTTCTAGGTTGTCCATTTGGTGGCATATAACTGTTCATAATATTTTCTTATGGTATTTCATATTTCTGTGGTATTGGTTTTTATTTCTCCTCTTTCATTTCTTATTTTGTTTGTTTGGGTCCTCTCTCTTCTCAGTGAGCCTGGCCAGAGGTTTCTCAATTTTCTTTATCCTTTCTGAAAACCAGCTCTTGGTTTTGATCTTTTTCTATTGTTTTTTAATCTCTATTTTTAAAAAAATTTTCTGACCTTATTACTTCCTTCCTTCTGCTGCCTTTAGATTTTGTTTGTTCTTCTTTTTCTAATTCTTTTAGGTGGTAGGTTAGGTTGTTTATTTGGAATTTTTCTTATTTTTTGATCAAGGCTTGTATCACTATGAACTTACCTATTAGAATTGCTTTTGCTGCATCCCATAGATTTTATATAGTTGTGTTTTCATTGTCATTTGTCTTGAGGTTATTTTTTAATTTTCTGTTCGATTTCATTGTTGACCCATTGGTTTTTTAGTAGCATGTGTTTAGTCTCCATGTAATCATTTTACCTCTTTTCTCTTTCTGTGCTTGATTTCTAGTTTCATGCCGTTGTGGTCAGAAAAGATACTTAATATAATTTCTATCATATTGAATTTGTTGAGACTTGTTTTGTGTCCTAGTATGTGGTCTATCATAGCAAATGTTCCATGTGCACTAGAAAAGAAAGTGTATTCTTTTTGGTTTTGTTTTGGATGTTGTGTCCTGTAAATATCAATTAGATCTAAATGTTCTATTGTTTCATTTAGGGCCTCTGTTGCCTAACTGATTTTCTGTCTGGAAGATCTGTCCATTGATGCCAGTGGGGTGTTAAAGTCTCCTGTTATTTTTTGATTCCTGTCAATTTATCCCTTTACGTCTGTTAGTATTTATGTATTTAGATGCTCCTATATTGGGTGCATATATGTTCAGAGTGTGACACCCTCTTCTTGTATTGATTCTTTTATCATTATATAATGTCCTTCTTTGTCTTTCTTTATGGTCTTTGTTTTAATGTCTATTTTTTCTGATATGAGTATTGCTACCTCCACTTTCTTATCATTTCCACTTGTATGAAACATCTTTTTCCATCCCCTCACTTTCAATCTATGTGTGTCCTTCGCCCTAAAGTGGGTCTCTTGCAGGCAGCATATTGTTTGTTCTTGTTTTGTTTGGTTTTGTTTCTGTGGTACACGGGCCTCTCACCACTGTGGCCTCTCCCGCCACAGAGCACAGGCTCCAGACACGCAGGCCCAGCGGCCATGGCTCATGGGCCCAGCCACTCCGCAGAACGTGGGATCCTCCCAGACCGGGGCACGAACCCGTGTCCCCTGCATCGGCAGGCGGACTCCCAACCACTGCACCACCAGGGAAGCCCTGTTTGTTCTTGTTTTGTTATCCAATCTGCCAATCTGTGTCTTTTGATCAGAGCACTAGTCTATTGATATTTCAAGTAATTATTGATAGTATGTATTTATTGCCATTTTAAACCTTGTTTTCCAGTTGATTTTGTAATTCTTTTTCCTTCTTTTTGTTTTTCCTTTTGCGGTTTGATGGTTTTCTTTTGTATTATACTTCTCTTTTTTTCTCTGGTTTTTGTGAATCTGTTGTATGTTTTTGACTTGCTGTTACCCTAGTTTTCAAGCATGTTAACCCATTACTATATCCACTTGCTTTAGACTGGTAGTCATATAAGCTCAAACACATCCTAAAAGATATAAATTTTCTTACTCCCCTCCCCCACATTTTGTGATTTTGATGTCCCATTTTATATCTTTTATGTTTATCCTTTCACTATTCATTTTACTTATAATTGCTTTCATAGAGTTTTTTAAATTGTTTTTTAATCTATGTAATGGCTTATTTAAGTGATCTTCAATCCTTTTATATAGTTACCTTTCCTATTGTTGTATTCCATATCCTATAGGTTCTTTTCTATTTGCAGAAGACCTTTCAATACTTCTTTTAGGATAGGTTTGGTATTGCTGTATTCTTTTACTTTTTGGTTGTCTGAGGAATTCTTTATGTCTCCTTCCATTCTAAGTGATAATCTTGCTGGATAGACTATCCTAGGTTGCAGGTTTTTCCCTTTCAGGTCTTTGAATATATCTTGCCACTCTCTTCTGGCCTGCAAAGTTTGTGTAGAAAAATCAGCTGATAGCCTAATAGAGGTTTCCTTGTAACTGACTCTTTTCTCTTGCTGCTTTTAGAGTCCTCTATCTTTAACTTTTGCCATTTTAATTATGATATGTCTTGGAGTAGATCTGTTTAGGTTCATCTTGTTTGGGATCCCCTGTGCTTCCTGTACCTGGATGTGTGTTTCCTTCTTTAGGTTTGGGGAGATTTCAGACATAATTTCTTCAAATACATTTTCAACCCTTCTTTCTCTTTCTTCTCCTTCTGGAATTCCTGTTTTGTGTAGATTAGCATGCTTTGTATTATCCCATAGATCTCATATGTTGCTTTCTTTTTATTTTTTTCATTTGTCTGCTGTCTGCTGTTCTTATTGAGTGAGTTCTGTTATTCTATCTTCCAGATCACTTATTCGGTCTTCTACATTATTTAGTTTGCCACTTATTGTGTTTAGCTTGGTTTTCATGTTGGCAATTGAGTTGCCGAATTTTTATTGGTTCCTGTTTATGGTTTCTAGTTCTTCATTGCAGTGATCTGCATTTCTATTGAGAGTCTTTCTTAATTCCTTCATCATTTTTATAACTCCCCCATTTTAATTAATTTTATTGGAGTATAGTTATTTTACAGTGTTGTGTTAGTTTTTGCTGTACAACAAAGTGAATCAGCTATATGTATATATATAACTCCTGTTTTTTGGATTTCCTTCCCATTTAGGTCACCACAGAACACTGAGTAGAGTTCCTTGTGTTATATAGTAAGTTCTCAGTAGGTTCTCATTGTAGTAGGTAGTAGGTCCATCCACCTCACTACAAATAACTCAATTTCGTTTCTTTTTATGGCTGAGTAATATTCCATTGTACATACGTACCGCATCTTCTTTATCCATTCGTCTGTTGATGGGCATTTAGGTTGCTTCCCTGTCCTGGCTATTGTAAATAGTACTGCAATGAAAATTGGGATGCATGTATCTTTTTTAATTATGGTTTTCTCTGGTATATGCCCAGGAGTGGGGTTGCTGGGTCATATGGTAGAACCCTGGGTCTGGTAGACTTGAGAGGTCTGTTTCACTGTTTGTTCTTTTAGGGGATTTTTCTTGTTCTTTTAATTGGGAGTAGTTACTCTCCTTTTTCCTTTTATTTATATTTCTCTGACTCTATGAATTTAGGAGAAACAGTTATCTACTGTGGTCTTGAAGGGCTGTTTTTATGTGGGAGCAACCCTGTGTAGACTGCATGAGTCCCATATTCTTGTTGTGAGGGCTGTTATTTAGTATAGATGCTTGCCATATCTTTTCTCAGTATGTGTTGGCTCTCGTCCCATTGATAGGAGGTGTGTTTGGCGTTGTGGTGACCAGAGCCTGGAGTGAGTGTTGGGCAGGGTCTCCTCTTTGCTCTGTGGTTGTCACAACCCTTTTGAGGGCAGATCCTGCTCCCGCGTTGTTGGAGTAGGAGACCCCAGATCTGGTTCTAAGCTGTGGTGTGATGTAGGAAGGACTGGAGTGCTCCCTCTGGAGAAGGGGCCACTGTATGTTCTTCCCCAGGAACTGTCTTCCAGGATGTGTGACTCTGTGATGCTGCCTGCTACCTGGTGTGCATCCACAGAGATCAATGTTGCTGGCACTGCCCTTGGGGGCTGCCTCCATCATGGGAGCACTGGTAATCAGCTCAGAGAACCCTCAGGCATGCATGTGCACTCACACAACCAGTGGTGTGAAAACCCACTGAAGCTGTGCCCCTGTATCTGCAGTGGGAGCCAGAAAGTCACCCCACCTCCATATGCGTGCATCCACAAAATTTGAAGAACCCAGGGTGGCTGGAGCCTTGCCCACTGTGAGCACTCTGATAATGAGGCTGTTATGGTGGACCCATGCTCCTCCCTTCCTGTCTTGAAAATGGGGCTCCTATGGCAGACCCATACTCTGTCCTGCACGCACCCCGATTTGCAGGCCATACTTCAGGCCCTTGGGACTGTCTCTGCACAGCCAAACTGAGTCCTCTCCCTGGGTCTACCCACTGAAGCGAGAAGGTCAGCACCCAGTCACTGTGCACACCAGCAGGTGTGCATTTCAGGCTGGGCAGTGAGGTGACATGGCAAGGATCATCTATGCTGGTCTCTCTTTACCCTGTGGGGCTACAGACCAGCTCTTGCACACTGCTCTCGAGCCTCTGAAGCTCCCTGTCTGTGCCTATGGACCTTCCAGCCAGGGAAGGGGGTGCCCAGGGTGAGGGAACATTTCCTCTTTCACAGATCCCTCCCAAGGGCACAGGTCCCATCCCAATTCCTCTTTTTCTCCTTTTTCCCTTCCTCCTATCCAGTTACGTGGGGATTTTTCTTGCTTTGTTTGTATGAAGTCTTCTGCAAGCTTTCAGTAGGTATTCTGTGAGAACTGTTCTACGTGTAGGTGTATTTTTGATGTATTTGTGTGAGAAGGTGAGCTCCACATCCCTCTACTCTGCCATCTTGATCCCTTCTCATACCACTTTCTTACTGCTTTTTTTTTTTTTTTTTTTTTTTTTTTTTTTTTTTTTGTGATACGCGGGCCTCTCACTGCTGTGGCCTCTCCCGTTGCGGAGCACAGGCTCCGGACACGCAGGCCCAGCGGCCATGGCTCAAGGGCCCAGCTGCTCCATGGCACGTGGGATCCTCCCTGACCGGGGCATGAACCCATGTCCCCTGCATCAGCAGGCGGACTCTCAACCACTGCGCCACCAGGGAAGCCCTATTATTGCTTTTAATGTCTTCTTTTTCTATAGTTATCCTCCACCTTCCATCCTAATATTATTTTTCTTTATCAGTCTCACCAGAAGTTTGTCTTTTTAATAGTCTTTTCAAAGAACCATCATTTCCATTTATTCTTGTTTTCTGATCATTAATATTTGTTTCTATGTTTTTCTCCTTTCTTCTAAGTATTTATTCTGTAATGTTTTTCCTGTTATTACTATTATTTTTGACAGAAAATATTTATTTTGATTTACCTAAATATGTATTTATTTCTTTTCTCACCACTACTTCTTTTCTTTTTATTGAAGTATAGTTGATATAAAATATTATATAAGTTACATGTGTACAATATAATGATTCACAATTTTTAAGGTTATACTCCATTTATAGCTATTATAAAATATAAGCTATATCCCCCATATTGTACAATATATCCTTGTTGCTTATTTTATACATAATGTTTTGTACCTATTAATCCCTTACCCATATATTACCCCTCCCACTACCCACTCCCCAGTGGTAACCACTAGTTTGTTTTCTGTATCTGTGAGTCTGCTTCTTTTTTGTTATATTCACTAGTTTGTTAAATTCTTTAGATTCACATATAAGTGGTCTCATACAGTATTTGCCTTCCTCTGACTTATTTCACCTAGCATAATACCCTCCAAGTCCATCCATGTTGCCACAAATGGAAAAACTTTACTCTTTTTTTTCTTTTCTTAAAGTTTTTAAATTTTATCCTGGAATATAGTTGATTAACAATATTGTGTTAGTTTCAGGTGTACAGCAAAGTGATTCAATTGTACATATACATGTATCTATTCTTTTTCAAATTCTTTTCCCATTTAGGTTACTACAGAATACTGATCAGAGTTCCCTGTGCTATATGGTAGGTGGTGTTGGTTATCTGTTTCAAATATAGCAGTGTGTACATGTCAATCCCAAACTCCCAGTCTATCCCTCCCTCTACCCTTCCCTCCTTGTACTGGTAATTTCATTCTCCAAGTCTGTGGGTCTGTTTTCTGTTTTGTAAATAAGTTCATTTGCATATATTTTTCGATTCTGAATATAAGCAATATCATATGATATTTGTCTTTGACGTACTTCACTTAGTATCATAATCTCCAGGTCCATCCATGTTGCTGTCAATGGCATTATTTCATTGCTTTTAATGGCTGTGAAATATTCCATTGTAACTATGTACCACATCTTTATTCATTCATCTGTCAAAGGACATTTAGGTTGCTTCCATATCTTGGCTATTATGATGCAATGAACATTGGGGTGCATGTATACTTGGAACAAAGTTTTTCTCCAGATGTATCTCCAGGAGTGGGATTGCTGGGTCATATGGTAGTTCTATTTTTAGATTTTTTGAGGAACCTTTATATTGTTCACCATAGTGGCTGTACCAATTTACATTCCCACCAGCAGTGTAGGAGAGTTTCCTTTTCTGTTCACCCTCTCCAGGATGTATTGTTTGTAGATTTTTTGATTATGGCCATTCTGGTGTGAGGTGATATCTCATTGTAGTTTTGATTTGCATTTCTCTAATAACTAGTGATGTTGAACATTTTTTCATGTGCCTCTTGGCTATCTGGATGTCTTCTTTGGAGAAATGTCTATTTAGGTCTCCTGCTCATTTTTTGATTGGGTTGTTTGTTTTTATGGTATTGAGCCACATGAGCTGTTTGTACATTTTGGAGACTAAACCTTTGTCAGTTGCATCATTTGCAAATATTTTCTCCCATTCAGTGGGTTGTCTTTTCATTTTGTTTATGGTTTCCTTTGCTGTACAAAAGCTTTTGAGTTTAATTAGGTCTCATTTGTTTGTTTTTGTTTCCATTACTCTGGGAGATGGGTCAAAAAATATATTGCTGCAGTTTAAGTCAGAGAGTGTTCTGCCTATATTTTCTTCTAAGACTTTTATAGTAGCTGGTCTTATATGTAGGTCTTCAATCCATTCTGAGTTTATTTTTGTGTGTGGTGTTAAAGAGTGATCTCATTTCATTTTTTTACATGTAGCTGTCCAATTTTCCCACCACCATTTATTGAAGAGACTGTCTTTCCTCCAACGTATATTCTTCCCTCTTTTGTCATAGATTAATTGACCATAGGTGCATGTGTTCATTTCTGGGCTTTCTATCCTGTTCCACTGATGTGTATTTTTTGTTTTTGTGCCAGAACTGCACTGTTTGGATGACTGTAGCTTTGTCATGTAGTCTGAAGTCAGGGAGCCTGGTTCCTCCAGCTTTGTTTTCCTTTCTCAAGATTGCTTTGGCTATTTGGGGTCTTCTGTGTCTCCATACAAATTAAAAAAATTTTTGTTGTAGTTCTGTGAAAAATGCCATTGGTAATTTGATAGGGATGGCATTGAATCTGTAGATTGCTTTGGGTAGTATAGTCATTTTGACAAAATTGATTCTGCCTATACAAGAACATGGTATACCTTTCTATCTGTTTGTGTCATCTTCAATTTCTTTCATCAGTGTCTTATAGTTGTTGGAGTACAGGTCTTTTGTCTCCTTAGGTAGGTTTATTCCTAGGTATTTTATTCTTTTTGATGTTATGGTAAATGGGATTGTTTCTTTAATTTCTCTCTCTGATCTTTTGTTGTTAGTGTACAGAAATGCAACAGATTTCTGTGGATTAATTTTGTATCCTGTCACTTTACCAAATTCATGGATGAGCTCTAATAGTTTTCTTTAGGATTGGCTATGTATAGCATCATATCATCTGCAAACAGTGACAGTTTTACTTCTTTTCCAATTTGGATTCCTTTTTATTTCTTTTTCTTCACTGATTGCCATGGCTAGGACTTCCAAAACTATGTTGAATGCAAGCGGCAAGAATGGACATACTTGTCTCATTCCTGATCTTAAATGAAATTCTTTCAGTTTTTCACCATTGAGTATGATGTTAGCTGTAGGTTTGCCAGATATGGCCTTTATTATGTTTTATTCTTTTTTATGGCTGAGTAATACTCAATTGTATATATATATATATATATACACATGCACCACATCTTTGGTATCCATTCAGCTGTTGCTGGACACATAGTTTGCTTCCATATTTTAGAAATTGTTAATAATGCTGCTGTGAACATTGGGGTACATGTATCTTTTTAAATTAGTATTTTTTGGGTTTTTTTTAATGTATACCTAGGACTGGAATTGTTGGCTCATATCATCATCTCAGTAGATGCAGAAAAAACTTTAGTGAAAATTCAACATCCATTTATGACAAAAACTCACCACTACTTCTTATATCTTAGACCTTCTCACTGAGACCATTTTCTTATTCTTTTTTTTTTTTTTTTTTTTTTGGCTGTGCTGCATGGCTTGTGGGGTCTCAGTTCCCCAACCAGGGATTGAACCTGGTCTGTGGCAGTGAAAACCGGGAATCCTACCTAACCACTGGGCCACCAAGGAACTCCCCCGTTTCCTTACTCTTAATGTATATCCTTTGGAAGTCTCTTTAAGGAAAGCTTTCTAGTGGTAAGCTTTCTTAGGTTTTGTTTACCTGAGAGTGTCTACATTTTTTTCTCAGAAATTCAGAAATTCCATGTCTTCTAGCTTCAAATATAGCTCTGCTTTCAGTCTAACTTTCATTCTTTTGTAAGTGATCTGTCTTTTCTCCCTTGCTTCTTTTAGGACCTACTTTTGTGTTTGGTGTTAATCTATTTTACTAACATATCTTCAGTTGGCCGAAAAGTTCGTTTGGGTTTTTCCATAAGATGTTACGGAAAAACCCGTACAAACTTTTTGGCTAACTCAATATTTACATGAGGTTTTCTTCATATTTAACTTGCGTATATGCTTTTCTTCCTTTATCTCTGGATTCTCGCTGTTCATAATTTTTAGAAAAGTATCAGTCACTATTTTTTCAGATATTTCCTCCTACTATATTCACTGAGATTTTCATGACAGGTTATGCTTTTTTATTGTATCCTCCTTGCTTTTTATTTTCTCCTTCACAAATTTCTTTGTTCTTGTCTTTCTGCTGCTTTTTCGGTAAGTCTCTCTTCATCTATAATCAGTCTATCCAGTGTGTTTTCAACTTCAATGATTATATGATTTTTTTTGTTTCACTTCTAAAACTTCTATTTATTTCATTTTGTACATTTTCCTGGTAATTTCGATTGGATTTTGTTCCATGTTTATTTTTATTCTATCTTTTTAAAAAAATCTCATTTGTAGTTATTTTATATTTCCAATCAGATAATTCTAGTACCTGAAGTTCTTGAGGTTTTAAGTTCTGTTTTTTTCCCTCTCTAGATTGTATTTTAGTCCTAGTAGCTTCTTTCCATGCATGTTTGGTGAATTTATAAAAACTTTGAACCCATACTTGATTTAGTTTAATTTGTTTTATTCCAGAGGGCCTAAGTTTTTCTATTTTTAATGTTAAATGTAAATGGCCTACTTTATTTATTTATTTTTAACATCTTTATTGGAGGATAATTGCTTTACAATGGTGTGTCAGTTTCTGCTTTATAACAAAGTGAATCAGCTATACATATACATATATCCCCATATCTCCTCTCTCTTGTGTCTCCCTCCCACCATCCCTATCCCACCTCTCTAGGTGATCAAAAAGCACTGAGCTGATCTCCCTGTGCTATGTGGCTGCCTTGCACTAGCTATCTATTTTGTATTTGATCGAGTATATATGTCCATGTCACTCTCTCACTTCATCCCAGCTTACCCTTCCCCCTCACTGTGTCCTCAAGTCCAATCTCAACGTCTGTGTCTTTATTCTTGTCCTGCCCCTAGGTTCTTTAGAACCATTGTTATTATTTTTTAGATTCCATATATATGTGTTAGCATATGGTATTTGTTTTCCTCTTTCTGACATACTTCGCTCTATATGACAGACTCTAGGTCCATCCACCTCACTACAAATAACTCAATTTCATTTCTTTCTATTGCTGAGTAATATTCCATCATATATATGTGCCACATTTTCTTTATTCATTCATCTGTCGATGGACACTTAGGTTGCTTCCATGTCCTGGGTATTGTAAACAGAGCTTCAATGAACATTGTGGTACATGACTCTTTTTGAAGTACAGTTTTCTCAGGATATATGCCCCGTAGTGGGATTGCTGGGTTGTATGGTAGTTCCATTTTTAGTTGTTTAAGGAAACTCCATACTGTTCTCCATAGTGGTTGTATCAATTTACATTCCCACCAACAGTGCAAGAGGGTTCCCTATTCACCACACCCTCTCCAGCATTTATTGTTTGTACATTTTTTATGATGGCCATTCTGACTGGTGTGAGGGGATACCTCATTGTAGTTTTGATTTGCATTTCTCTCATGATTAGTGATGTTGAGCATTCTTTCATGTGTTTGTTGGCAGTCTGTATATATTCTTTGGAGAAATGTCTATTTAGATATTCTGCCTATTTTTGGATTGGGTTGGTTGTTTTTCATATTGAGCTGCATGAGCTGCTTGTATATTTCGGAGATTAATCCTTTGTCAGTTGCTTCATTTGCAAATATTTTCTCCTATTCTGAGGGCTGCCTTTTCGTCTTGTTTATGTTTTCCTTTGCTGTGCAAAAGCTTTTTAGTTTCATTAGGTCCCATTTGTTTATTTTTTTATTTCCATTTTTTAAATTTCCATTTTATTTCCATTACTTCCATTCAAAAGGATCTTGCTGTGGTTTATGTCATATAAACCTATGCCTATGTTTTCCTCTAAGAGTTTTACCTATGTTTTCCTCTAAGAGTTTTACGATGTTTGGCCTTACATTTAGGTTTTTAATCCATTTTCAGTTTATTTTTGTGTATGGTGTTAGGGAGTGTTCTAATTTCATTCTTCTGCCTGTAGCTGTCCAGTTTTCCCAGCACCACTTATTGAAGAGGCTGTGTTTTTTTTTTTTTTAACAGAAAATATCTATATTTTCCAAAACAAGGAAAATATATGAGAAGAGTAGCATTGTTTTACATTGTTATTTTTACATAAATTTATATCACATTATTTTAATTCAAACAGAAAGTCACAAAAATTATAAACATCTGCATGAGTTCACTCAGTCCCATGTAATTAATTTTTTTCAGCTTCATCTTTTGTTAGCAATTTTATGAATTCATCCATTTTCCATTAGAGTTCTGAAAATGCTTATTCATTCAGTTCAGCAGTATAGTCACTTACCAGAAACCTGTACTTGTCAGAGTCTTTTCCATGAATTCCTTGAAGATGAAACCCCTTTATAGGAACATTTTTGCAAAAGCATCAGAGTACACCCAGAACTGTCTCTAAATGACAAAAGACTTAAAAATGACCACAGCTAAAGATTTGATGAAAGTTCATAATAATGCAATTGACAAGGAAATTTAGTTACTTCTAAGATACACATTTTAAAGTAATAACTAGAATTATGACTTATAACATTATACCAGAACATATAAGATTCTTAGGAATTTCATGTAATGTCTGAAACATTTATATTAACATATTTCCATACAAATAACCCAAAGAAAGTTTAGTATTAGTGGGGTTTTTTTGAATTTTTGAATTTTATTGTATTTATTTTTTACACAGCAGGTTCTTATTAGTCATCAATTTTATACACATCAGTGTATACATGTCAGTCCCAATCGCCCAATTCAGCACACCACCATCCCCACCTCCTCATGGCTTCCCCCCCCGTTGGTGTCCATACGTTTGTTCTCTAAATCTGTGTCTCAACTTCTGCCCTGAAAACCGGTCCATCTGTACCATTTTTCTAGGTTCCACATACATGCGTTAATATACAATATTTGTTTTTGTTTTTCTGACTTATGTCACTCTCTATGACAGTTTCTAGATCCATCCACGTCTCAACAAATGACTCAATTTCGTTCCTTTTTAGGGCTGTGTAATATTCCGTTGTATATATGTACCACATCTTCTTTATCCATTCGTCTGTCGATGGGCATTTAGGTTGCTTCCACGTCCTGGCTATTGTAAATAGTGCTGCAATGAACATTTTGGTACACGACTCTTTTTGAATTATGATTTTCTCTGGGTGTATGCCCAGAAGTGGGATTGCTGGATCATATGGTAATTGTATTTTTAGTTTTTTAAGGAACCTCCATACTGTTCTCCACAGTGGCTGTATCAATTTACATTCCCACCAACAGTGCAAGAGTGTACCCTTTTCTCCACACCCTCTCCAGCATTTCTTGTTTGTAGATTTTCTGATGATGTCCATTCTAACTGGTGTGAGGTGATACCTTATTGTAGTTTTGATTTGCATTTCTCTAATAATTAGTGATGTTGAGCAGCTTTTCATGTGCTTCTTGGTCATCTGTATGTCTTCTTTGGAGAACTGTCTATTTATGTCTTCTGCCCATTTTTGGATTGGGTTGTTTGTTTAATATTGGGCTGCATGAGCTCTTTATATATTTTGGAAATTAATCCTTTGTCAGTTGCTTCATTTGCAAATATTTTCTCTCATTCTGAGAGGTGTCTTTTTGTCTTGTTTATGGTTTCCTTTGCTGTGCAAATGCTTTCAATTTCATGTAATGTCTGAAACATTTATATTAACATATTTCCATACAAATAACCCAAAGAAAGTTTAGTATTAGTGGGGTTTTTTTGAATTTTATTGTATTTATTTTTTTACACAGCAGTTTCTTATTAGTCATTTGTTTATTTGTTTAATTTTTAAATTTCCATTTGTTTATTTTTGTCCCATTTGTTTATTTTTGTTTTTATTTCCATTACTCTAGGAGGTGGATTTAAAAAATTCTTGCTGTGATTTATGTCAAAGAGTGTTCTTCCTATATTTTCCTCTAAGAGTTTTATAGTGTCCAGCCTTACATTTAGGTCTCCAATCCATTTTGAGTTTATTTTAGTGTATGGTGTTAGGGAGTGTTCTAATTTCATTCTTTTCCATGTAGCTTTCCAGTTTTCCCAGCACCACTTATTGAAGAGGCTGTCTTTTCTCCATTTTATATCCTTGCCTCCTTTGTCATAGACTAGTTGACCATAGGTGCGTGGGTTTATCTCTTGGCTTTCTATCTTGTTCCATTGATCTATGTTTCTGTTTTTGTGCCAGTTCCATATTGTCTTCATTACTGTCGCTTTGTACTATAATCTGAAGTCAGGGAGTCTGATTCCTGCAGCTCCGTTTTTTTCTCTCAAGATTGCTTTGCCTATTTGGCGTCTTTACAGTCTCCATACAAATTTTAAGATTTTTTTGTTCTAGTTCTATAAAAAATGCCATTGGTAATTTGATAGGGATTGCATTGAATCTGTAGATTGCTTTGGGTAGTATAGTCATTTTCACAATATTGATTGTTCCAATCCAATAACATGGTATATCTCTCCATCTGTTGGTATCATTTTTAATTTCTTTCATCAGTGTCTTATAGTTTTCTGCATACAGGTCTTTTGTCTCCCTAGGTAGGTTTATTCCTAGGTATTTTATTCTGTTGTTGCAGTGGTAAATGGGAGAGTTTCCTTAATTTCTGTTTCAGATTTTTCATCATTAGTGTATAGGAATGCAAGAGATTTCTGTGCATTAATTTTGTATCCTACAACATTACCAAATTCATTGATTAGCTCTAGTAGTTTTCTGGTGGCATTTTTAGGATTCTCTATGTATAGTATCATGTCATCTGCAAACAGTGACAGTTTTGCTGCTTCTTCTCCAATTTGTATTCCTTTTATTTCTTTTTCTTCTCTGTTTGCCATGGCTAGGACTTCCAAAATGATGTTGTATAAGAGTGGTGAGAGTGGACATCCTTGTCTTTCTCCTGATCTTAGAGGAAATGCTTTCAGTTTTTCACCATTTAGAATGAATTTTCCTGTGGGTTTGTCAGATATGGCCTTTATTATGTTGAAGTAGGTTCCCTCTATGCCCACTTTCTGGAGAACTTTTATTACAACTGGGTGTTGAATTTTGTCAAAAGCTTTTTCTGCATCTATTGAGATGATCATATGGTTTTTATTCTTCAATTTGTTAATATGGTGTATCACATTGATTGATTTTCATATATTGAAGAAACCTTGCATCCCTGGGATAAATCCCACTTGATCATGGTGTATGATCATTTTAATGTGTTGTTGGATTCTGTTTGCTAGTATTTTGTTGAGGATTTTTGCATCTACATTCATCAGTGATATTGGTCTGTAATTTTCTTTTTTTATAGTATCTTTGTCTGGTTTTGGTATCAGGGTGATGGTTGCCTCATAGAATGAGTTTGTGAGTGTTCCTTCCTCTGCAATTTTTTGGAAGAGTTTGAGAAGTATAGCTGTTAGCTCTTCTCTAAATGTTTGATAGAATTCACCTGTGAAGCCATCTGGTCCTGGACTTTTGTTTGTTGGAAGATTTTTGATCACAGTTTCAATTTCATTACTTGTGATTGGTCTGTTCATATTTTCTATTTCTCCCTGGTTCAGTCTTAGAAGGTTATACCTTTCTAAGAAGTTGTCCATTTCTTCCAGGTTGTCCATTTTGTTGGCATAGAGTTGCTTTTAGTAGTCTCTTAGGATGCTTTGTATTTCTGTAGTGTCTGTTGAAACTTCTCCTTTTTCATTTTTAATTTTATTGATTTGAGTCCTCTCCCTCTTTTTCTTGATGAGTCTGGCTAATGGTATATCAATTTTGTTTATCTTCTCAAAGAACCAGCTTTTAGTTTTATTGAACTTTGCTATTGTTTTCTTTGTTTCTATTTCATTTATTTCTGTTCTGATCTTTATGATATCTTTCCTTCTGCTAACTTTTGGTTTTGTTTGTTCTTCTTTCTCTAATTCCTTTAGGTGTAAGGTTACATTGTTTATTTGAGATTTTTCTTGTTTCTTGAGGTAGGCTTGCAAAGTTATAAACTTCCCTCTTAGAACTGCTTTTGCTGCATCCCATAGGTTTTTCATCATCGTGTTTTCATTGTCATTTGTCTCTAGGTATTTTTTGATATCCTCTTTGATTTCTTTATTGATCTGTTGGTTATTTAGTAATGTAGTGTTTAGCTCCGTGTGTTTGTGATTTTTACATGTTTTTCCCTGTAATTCATTTCTAATCTCATAGCGTTGTGATCAGAAAAGATACTTGATATGAGTTCAATTTTTTAAAATGTACTGAGGCTTGATTTGTGACCCAAGATGTGATCTATGCTGGAGAATGTTCCATGCGACTTCAGAAGAAAGTGTAATCTGCTGTTTTTGGATGGAATGTCCTATACATATCAATTAAGTCCATCTTGTTTAATGTATCCTTTAAAGCTTGTGTTTCCTTATTTATTTTCATTTTGGATGATCTGTCCATTGGTGTAAGTGAGGTGTTAAAGTCCTCCACTCTTATTGTGTTACTGTCGATTTCCTCTTTTATAGCTCTTAGCAGTTGCCTGAGGTATTGAGGTTCTCCTATGTTGGGTGCATATATATTTATGAATGTTATATCTTCTTCTTGGATTGATCCCTTGATGATTATGTAATGTCCTTCCTTGTCTCTTGTAACATTCTTTATTTTAAAGTCTATTTTATCTTATATGAGTATTGCTACTCCAGTTTTCTTTTGATTTCCATTTGCATGGAATATCTTTTTCCATCCCCTCACTTTCAGTCTGTATGTGTCCCTAGGTCTGACATGGGTCTCTTGTAGACAGCATATATATGGGTCTTGTTTTTGTATCCATTCAGCCAGTCTGTGTCTTTTGGTTGGAGCATTTAATCCATTCACGTTTAAGGTAATTATTGATATGTATGTTCCTATGACCATTTTCTTAATTGTTTTGGGTTTGTTTTTGTAGGTCCTTTTCTTCTCTTGTGTTTCCCACTTAGAGAAGCTCCTTTAGCATTTGTTGTAGAGCTGGTCTGGTGGTGCTGAATTCTCTTAGCTTTTGCTTGTCTGTAAAGCTTTTGATTTCTCCTTCGAATCTGAATGAGATCCTTGCTGGGTAGAGTAAACTTGGTTGTAGTTTCTTCCCCTTCATCACTTTAAGTATATCATGCCACTCCTTCTGGCTTGTAGAGTTTCTGCTGAGATATTAGCTGTTAACCTTATGGGAGTTCCCTAATACATTATTTGTCATTTTTCCCTTGATGCTTTCAGTAATTTTTCTTTGTCTTTAATTTTTGCCAGTTTGATTACTGTGTGTCTTGGCATGTTTCTCCTTGGGTTTATCCTGTATGGGACTCGCTGCACTTCCTGAACTTGGGTGGCTATTTCCTTTCCCATGTTAGGGAAGTTTTAGACTATAATCTCTTCAAATATTTTCTCTGGTCCTTTCTCTCTCTCTTCTCCTTCTGGGACCCCTATAATGAGAATGTTGTTGCATTTAATATTGCCCCAGAAGTCTCTTAGGCTGTCTTCATTTCTTTTCATTCTTTTTTCTTTATTTCGTTTCGCAGCAGTGAATTCCACCATTCTGTCTTCCAGGTCACTTATCCGTTCTTCTGCCTCAGTTATTCTGCTATTGATTCCTTCTAGTGTAGTTTTCATTTCAGTTATTGTATTGTTCATCTCTGTTTGTTTGTTCTTTAATACTTCTAGGTCTTTGTTAAACATTTCTTGCATCATCTCAATCTTTGTCTCCATTCTTTTTCCAAGGTCCTAGATCATCCTCACTATCATTATTCTGAATTCTTTTTCTGGAAGGTTGCCAATCTCCACTTCATTTAGTTGTTTTTCTGGGCTTTTATCTTGTTCCTTCATCTTGTACATAGCCCTCTGCCTTTTCATCTTGTCCATCTTTCTGTGAATGTGCTTTTTATTCCACAGGCTGCAGGATTGTAGTTTTTCTTGCTTCTGCTGTCTGCCCTCTGGTGGATGAGGCTGTCTAAAGAGGCTTGTGTAAGTTTCCTGATGGTAGCGACTGGTGGTGGGTAGAGCTGACTGTTGCTCTGGTGGGCAGAGCTCAGTAAAACCTTAATCCGCTTGACTGCTGATGGGTGGGGCTGGGTTCCCTCCCTGTTGGTTGTTTGGCCTGAGGCTACCCAACACTGGAGCCTACCTGGGCTCTTTGGTGGAGCTAATGACAGACTCTGGGAGTGCTCACGCCAGGGAGTACTTCACAGAACTTCTTCTGCCAGTGTCCTTGTCCCCACACTGAGCCACAGCCACCCCCCACCTCTGCAGGAGACCCTCCAACACTAGCAGGTAGGTGTGGTTCAGTCTCCCCTGGGGTCACTGCTCCTTCCCCTGGGTCCCGATGCGCACACTACTTTGTGTGTGCCCTCCAAGAGAGGAGTCTCTGTTTCCCCCAGTCCTGTCGAAGTCCTGCAATCAAATCGCACTAAGCTTCAAAGTCTGATTCTCTAGGAATTCCTCCTCCTGTTGCCGGACCCCCAGGTTGGGAAGCCTGACATGGGGCTCAGAACCTTCACTCCAGTGGGTGGACTTCTGTGGTATAAGTGTTCTCCAGTCTGTGAGTCACCCACCCAGCAGTTATGGGATTTGATTTTACTGTGATTGTTCCCCTAGTACTGTCTCATTGTGGCTTCTCCTTTGTCTTTGGATGTGGGGTATCTTTTTTGGTGAGTTCCAGTGTCTTCCTTTTGATGGCTGTCCAGCAGCTAATTGTGATTCTGGTGTTCTCACAAGAGGGAGTGAGAGCACATCCTTCTACTCTGCCATCTTGATTCCTCTTCGAGGCTTTCTTTTCTTCATTTTATATTCGTGCCTCCTTTATCAAAGGTAAGGTGACCTTATGGGCGTGGGTTTATCTCTGGGCTTTCTATCTTGTTCCATTGATCTATATTTCTGTTTTTATGCCAGTACAATACTGTCTTTATTACTGTAGCATTGTAGTATTGTCTGAAGTCCAGGAGCCTGATTCCTCCAGCTCTGTTTTTCATTCTCAAGATTGCTTTGGCTAATAGGGGTCTTCTGTGTTTCCATACAAATTGTGAAGTTTTTTTTTCCAGTTCTGTGAAAAATGCCATTGGTAGTTTGATAGGGATTGCATTGAATCTGTAGATTGCTTTGGGTAGTACAGTCATTCTCACACTATTGTTTCTTCCAATCCAGGAACATGGTACATCACTCCATCTGTTGGTATCATCTTTAATTTCTTTCATCAGTGTCATATAGTTTTCTGCATACAGGTCCTTTGTCTCCTTAGGTAGGTTTATTCCTAGGTATTTTATTCTTTTTGTTGCAATGGTAAATGGGGGTGAGTCCTTAATTTCTCATTCAGATTTTTCATCATTAGTGCATAGGAATGCAAGAGATTTCTGTGCATTAGTTTTGTATCTTGCTACTTTACCAAATTCATTGATTAGCTCTAGTAGTTTTCTGGTAGCATCTTTAGGATTCTCTATATTTAGTATCATGTTATTTGCAAACAGTGACTGTTTTAGTTCTTTTCTGATTTTGATTCCTTTTATTTCTTTTTCTTCTCTGATTGTTGTGGCTAAAACTTGCAAAACTATGTTGAATAATAGTGTTGAGAGTGGACAACCTTGTCTTGTTCCTCATATTAGAGGAAATGGTTTCCTTTTTTCACCATTGAGAACGATGTTGGCTGTGGGTTTGTCACATATGGCCTTTATTATATTGAGGTAAGTTCCCTCTATGCCTAATTTCTGGAGGGTTTTTATCATAAATGGAAGTTGAATATCGTCAAAAGGTTCTTCTGCATCTATTGAGATTATCATATGGTTTTTCTCATTCAATTTTCTAATATGGATAATCACTTGGATTGATTTGCGTATATTGAAGAATCCTGCATTCCTGGGATAGACCACACTTGGTCATGGTGTATGATCCTTTTATTGTGCTGTTGGATTCTGTTTGCTAGTATTTTGTTGAGGATTTTTGCATCTGTGTTCATCAGTGATATTGGCCTGTAGTTTTCTTTCTTTGTGACATCTTTGTCTGGTTTTTGTATCAGGGTGATGGTGGCTTCATAGCATAAGTTTGGGAGTGTTCCTCCCTCTGCTATATTTTGGAAGAGTTTGAAGGATAGGTGTTAGCTCTTCTCTAAATGTTTGAAAGAATTCGCCTGTGAAGCCATCTGGTTCTGGGCTTTTGTTTTTTGTAAGATTTTTAACAACAGTTTCAATTTCAGTGCTTCTGATTGGTCTGTTTATATTTTCTTTTTCTTACTGGTGCAGTCTCGGGTGGTTGTGCTTTTCTAAGAATTTGTCCATTTCTTCCAGGTTCTCCATTTTATTGGCATAGAGTTGCTTGTAGTAATCTCTCATGATCGTTTATATTTCTGCAGTGTCAATTGTTACTTCTCCTTTTTCATTTCTACTTCTATTGATCTGAGTCTTCTTCCTTTTTTCCTTGATGAGTCTGACTAATGGCTTATCAATTTTGTTTATCTTCTCAAAGAACCAGCTTTTAGTTTTATTGATCTTTGCTCTGTTTCCTTCATTTCTTTTTCATTTACTTCTGATCTGATCTTTATGAATTCTTTCCTTCTGCTAACTTTGGGGTTTTTTGGTTCTTTCTATAATTGCTTTAGGTGTAAGGTTAGGTTGTTTATTTGAGATGTAGGATTGTATTGCTATAAACTGCTCTCTTAGAACTGCTTTTCCTGCATCCCATAGGTTTTGGGTCATTGTGTTTTCACTGTCATTTTTTTTTTAGGTATTTTTTGATGTCCTCTTTGATTTCTTCAGTGATCTCTTGGTTATTTAGTAGTGTATTGTTTAGTTTCCATTTATTTGTATTTTTACAGATTTTTTCCTGTAATTGAAATCTAATCTCACAGTGTTTTGGTCGGAGAAGATAGTTGATATAATTTCAATTTTCTTAAATTTACCAAGGTTTGATTTGTGACCCAAGATATGATCTATCCTGGAGAACGTTCCGTGTGCTCTTGAGAAGAAAGTGTATTCCATTGTTTTTGGATGGAATGTCTTATAAATATCAATTGAGTCCATCATTTTTAATGCATCATTTAAAGCTTGTGTTTCCTTATTTATTTTCATTTTGGATGATCTGTCCATTGGTGAAAGTGGGGTGTTAAAGTCCCCTACTATGATTGTGTTACTGTCAATTTCACCTTTAATGGCTGTTACTATTTGCCTTCTGTATTGAGGTGGTCCTATATCGGGTGCATAAATATTTACCATTGTTACATTTTCTTGTTGGATTGATCCCTTGATCATTATGCAGTGTCCTTTGTCTTTTGTAATAATCTTTACCTTACAGTCTATTTGTCTGATATGAGAATTGTTACTCCAGTTTGTTTTGATTTCCATTTGCATGGAATATCCTATTCCATCCCCTCACTTTCAGTCTGTATGTGTCCCTATGTCTGAAGTGGGTCTTTTGTAGACAGCATATATACAGGTCTTATTTTTGTATCCATTCAGCCAATCTGTGTCTTCTGGTTGGAGCATTTAATCCATTTACATTTAAGGTTGTTATCGATATGTATGTTCCTATGACCATTTTCTTAATTGTTTTGGGTTTGTTATTGTAGGTCTTTTCCTTCTCTTGTGTTACCTGCTTAGGGAAGTTCCTTTAGCATTTGTTGTAGAGCTGGTTTAGAGGTGCTGAATTCTCTTAGCTTTTGCTTGTCTTTAAAGCTTTTAATTTCTCTGTTGAATCCGAATGAGATCCTTGCTGAGTAGAGTCACCTTGGTTGGAGGTTTTTCCCTTTCATCACTTTAAATATGTCCTGCCACTCCCTTCTTGCTTGTAGAGTTTTGCTGAAAGATCAGTTGTTAACCTTATGGGGTTTCCCTTGTATGTTATTTGTTGCTTTTCCCTTCATGCTTTTAATATTTTTCTTTGTATTTAATTTTTGACAGTTTGATTAATATGTGTCTTGGCATATTTCTCCTTGGATTTATCCTGTATGGGACTTTCTGTGCTTCCTGGACTTGATTATTTCCTTTCCCATATTAAGGAAATTTTCAACTATAATGTCTTCAAATTTTTTCTCAAACCCTTTTTTTTTTCTCTTCTTCTGGGACTCCTATAATTCGAATGTTGGTATGTTTAATGTTGTCCCAGATTTCTCTGAGACTGTCCTCAATTCTTTTCATTCTTTTTGCTTTTTTCTGCTCTGTGATAGTTGTTCCCACTATTTTATCTTCCACATCACTTATTCCTTCTTCTGACTCCGTTATTCTGCTATTGATTCCTTCTAGAGAATTGTTCATTTCTTTTATTGTCTTGTTCATCATTGTTTGCTCTTTAGTTCTTCTAGGTCCTTGTTAAACATTTCTTCTATTTTCTCCATTCTATTTCCAAGGTTTTGGATCATCTTTTCTCTCCTTACTCTGAATTCTTTTTCAGGTAGACTGACTATTCCCTCTTCATTTGTTTAGTCTCATTGGTTTTTACTTTGCTCCTTCATATGCTGTGTGTTTCTCTGTCTTCTCATTATGCTTAACTTACTGTATTTGGGGTCTCCTTTTCTCAGTCTGCAGGTTCATAATTTCTGTTGTTTTTGGTGTCTGCCCCCAGTGGCTAAGGCTGGTTTAGTGAGCTGTTAGGCTTCCTGGTTTAGGGAACTGGTGCCTGTGTTCTGGTGGATAAGGGTGGATCTTGTCTTTCTGGTGGGCAGGACCATGTCCAGTGGTGTGTTTTGGGGTGTCTGTGACCTTATTATTATTTTAGGCAGCCTCTCTGCTAATGGGTGGGGTTTTGTTCCTGTCTTGCTAGTTGTTTGGCATAGGGTGTCCAGCACTGTAGCTTGCTGGTCGTTGAGTGGAGCTGGGTCTTCATGTTGAGATGGAGATCTCTGGGAGAGCTTTCACCATTTGATATTATGTGGAGCCGGGAGGTCTCTGGTGGACCAATGTCCTGAACTCAGCTTTCTCACCTCAGAGGCACAGGCATGACACTGGCTGGAGCACTAAGACCCTGTTAGGTACACAGCTCAGAAGAAAAGGGAGAAAAAAAGACAGAAAGAAAGAAAGAAAAAAGTATAATAAAATAAGTTATTAAAATAAAAAAATAAAATTTTTAAAAATAAAAGAATTAAAGTAATAAAAAAAGAAAACAGGGCTTCCCTGGTAGCGCAGTGATTGAGAATCTGCCTGCCAATGCAGGGGACATGGGTTCGAGCCCTGGTCTGGGAAGATCCCACATGCCGCGGAGTGACTGGACCCATGAGCCACAACTACTGAGCCTGCGCATCTGGAGCCTGTGTGTCTGGAGCCTGTGCGTCTGGAGCCTGTGCTCCACAACAAGAGAGGCCGCAACAGTGAGAGGCCTGCGCACCGCGATGAAGAGGGGTCCCCACTCACCGCAACTAGAGAAAGCCCTCACACAGAAACGAAGACCCAATACAGCCAAAAATAATAAATAAATAAAATTTTAAAAAAAGAAAAGAAAAACGAGAGCAACCAAACCAAAAACCAAAACCACCAAGAATAGCAAGTGCTGAAAACTACACGAAAAAGAAAAAACTACGGACATTCAGAACCCTAAGACAAATGGTAAAAGCAAAGCTATACAGACAATATCACACAAAGAAGCAAACACATACACACTCACAAAAGGAGAAAATGGAAATATATATATATATTTTAAAACAACAAAAAAAGAGAGCATCCAAATCAATAAACAAATCTACCATTGAGAAGAAACTCTAAATACTAAAGTAAGATACACATAAGACCAGACACAAATTAGATGCAGAAAGCAAACCCCAAGTCTACAGTTGCTCCCAAAGTCCACCTCCTCAATTTGGGATGATTCGTTGTCTATTCAGGTATTCCACAGATGCAGGTACATCAAGCTGATTGTGGAGATTTAATCCGCTGCTCCTGAGGCTGCTGGGAGAGACTTCCCTTTCTCTTCTTTGTTCTCACAGCTCCCAGGGGCTCAGCTTTGGATTGGCCCCGCCTCTGCGTGTAGGTCGCCTGAGGGCATCTCTTCCCCACCCAGACAGGATGGGGTTAAAATAGCAGCTGATTTGGGGGCTTTGCCTCACTCAGGCCAGGGGGAGCGAGGGGTAAGGAATGTGGGATGAGCCTGTTTCAGCAGAGGCTGGCGTGATGTTGCAACAGCCTGAGGCACACCATGTGTTCTCTTGGGGAAATTGTCTCTGCATTATGGGACCCTGGCAGTGGTGGGCTGCACAGGCTCCCAGGGTGGGGTGGTGTGGATAGTGACCTGTGCTTGCACACAGGATTTTCAGTGGCTGCAGCAGCAGTGTTAGTGTTTCATGCCAGTCTCCTGCATCCGTGCTGATAGCTGTGGCTCGTGCCCATCTCTGGAGCTCATTTAGAATCCCCTCTCCTCACACACCCAGAAACAATGGTCTCTTCTCTGAGGCAGGTCCAGACTTTTTCCCGGACTCCCTCCCGGCTAGCCGTGGCGCACTAACCCCCTTCAGGCTGTGTTCACACAGCCAACCTCAGTCCTCTCCCTGGGATCTGACCTCAGAAGCCCGAGCCTCAGCTCCCAGTCCCCACCCGCCCCAGCGGGTGAGCAGATGAGCCTCTCAGGCTGGTGAGTGCCGGTCGGCACCGATCCTCTGTGCGGGAATCTCTCCACTTTGCCCTCCGCACCCCTGTTGCTGCGCTCTCCTCCGCGGATCCGAAGCTTTCCCCCTCCGCCACCTGCGGTCTCCGCCCGCGAAGGGGCTTCCTAGTGAAACCTTCACTTTCTTCCTAGTGAAAGAAACCTTTCCTCCTTCACAGCTCCCTCCCACTGGTGCAGGTCCCGTCCCTATTCTTTTGTCTCTGTTTATTCTTTTTTCTTTTGCCCTACCCAGGTACGTGGGGAGTTTCTTGCCTTTTGGGAGGTCTGAGGTCTTCTGCCAGCGTTCAGTAGGTGTTCCGTAGGAGCTGTTCCACCAGTAGATGTATTTCTGATGTGTTTGTGGAGAGGAGGGTGATCTCCACGTCTTACTCTTCCGCCTTCCTGAAGGTCTCTGCCCCAGAGGGCCTAACTTTGATTTGCTTTCTTCCAGGCAGGGCTTTTCTTACGTTCTTCAGATGCTAGAGGACCCTGTGTCCTGGGACTTCCTTAGCCCCCTTAGAGCATCCTGTCTTCATGCTGGCGTCTCAAGATGAGCTCTGCACTTTGCAGCACGCCCCAGCTGTGGTCTCTTAGTTCTAGTGCTATTATTGCCATTTGTCCCCAGGGTACACTTAAATTTGCTGTTGGCTTCCATTCACCGTTTGAGCTTCAGCGCTCCCTCTCTGCTCCTCAGCTACTTCTATGAGAGTCCAGCAATGCCTTTAAAGTAATGTTTGTTTTAGTTTATATATGGTATAGTTCTCTCATATTGGAAAGGCCTTCAGAGTAGCTAGTCCACCATAATATTAGTACAATCATTGCATTTTATTTACTTTACTGATAAGAGTCCTTAGACCCTTATTCTGGACTCATTTCCCTTTATTTTATGCTTAATTATATGATTTCTTAAACAGCAGCTGATTGAATGCATTAATAAGGGGAGAAAAAGGATTTCTAGAAGCAGCTAGCAGAGAGAAATGAGATATAGGAGCTAAACCTAGACAGTAAGAGAAAACAAAAAACAGGAAAAACAACCAAAAAACTCATAATAACTCAAAATGATCTTCTGTAGGAATTCTAAATAATGATTTTACTATGCACATTTTCCAACCACCTTTCTATCATTAGGTTTTGCATAATAATAGTCCACCTTAAATTCAGTGGCTTCGAACAGCAACTGTTTTTTAGTTCACAGCTTGGGCTAGGATCAGCTGGGAATTTCTGCTGGTCTCAGCTGACCTCCCTCCTGCACCAAGATTCAGCAGGCGGGATTGCCTCACTTGCATTGTCTGGCGGTCATCTGGCTATTGGCTGAGATAGGCATTTGTCCCTTGTCATCCAGCAGGTTAGCTGACCTGGTTCATGGGGTGATGGTTTCTGGTTCCCAAGGGCCTTTGAAGCTGAGTCTCAGAGAACACACAACATCACTTTTAGTCAGAGCAGTTCTCAATGCCAGCAGATTCAAGGGTTAGGGAAATAGACCTCTCTTTCTGGGAGGACCTGCAAAGTGTTAGTGGCGATTTTGCAACCTAGCAGTGCCTCTTTGGTGTAACAGAGCAGACGAGCCTCCAGTGTAACCGCAGGCTGTGCAGTCTATCATGGGCTCTCCATCAGGACCCTATTGCATGTTTTCTGCCACTGCACTCCCAATTTTCTAAACACTAGGTCATGGTGGAGGCTTGCGGTTAACTCTGGTGGTAGATCCAGGTGAGTCAGTGGAGGAGTTCGGACCACTGGACCTCACTGTGAAAGCTAACAGCCCTGCTGGCTTTTCAAAGTTTTCTCTTCATCTGGAAATGCTCTTTGATGTGGGACCACTTACTCCCTCTGTCGGTTGTAATGTTTGCAGTTTCAGGGGAGAGCCAAGGGGGGGTGTGTTCTGTGTGGAAGTTCGTTCTCTGAACGGGTGTAGCCCGCCGTATGGCATGGGTGAGGGGCGGTGGGGGGGGGAGTGAGAACATAACCTCAGTATCTCCAGGCCCACTTGCATTCTGCCTCCTCAGATTGCTGTCCCTCCTTCCCAATCCGGGTAGCACCACATGGTGGGAAATTGCAACTTGTCACTTCTTCGGGTGTGATAGAAAAACCTTGGTTCCTTGAATAGAACAGTTTAATGTTAATTTTCAGCCAAAGAGGAACTGTGTATTTGTGTATGGATGTGCGTGTGTGTGTTTGTGTGTGTGTATGCATGCATGTGCACAAATGTTTGTCAGGGCAGGGGTTGCTATTACTGAGACTGGATTCAGACGAAATCATGTTGCATCTCTGGTAGAAGAAATATTCACCCCAAATCTTCCCAAGTCCTCTTCCTACACCATGAGTTCCTTCAGAATGTCATCCTCCTTTGCCCATCACTGGCCTCAGATTTCTTTCCTGTCTCTAGCTGAAATCCAGAGAGATCTTCTTTGAATTTCCTCAGGCAAATCTACCCATACAATGTAACTCTCATTTTCTCTAGTTGCAGTTAGCAAACTCTGCCCTCAATTTCTTTATTTTGCCCTTGTTCCTACTACCTTGAATCTCACTTTCCTTTCTCTTTCTCATTATATGTATATTGTGATATTTTTCTTTCTGGTATGACATACTCCTAAATAAACAACAATGGGGAGATAGAAATAGCAAAATATTAAGCAATATTTTTGACAGATTTTTCCCTTATCAGAGCATTACAAATCTAGTTACAAGCAATACTGTTGTAGGTATGTACAAAGCAAGTTATACAGTTATGATCCCCAGTACTAGACATTTAATTCTGTTAAGGTATGTGCTCCTTGTACCTCTCCTAAATTAAGAGGAGCTATGGGCAGTCATTTTATATTAGACTGAATCATATGAAATTGCTCATGCTCAACCATTGTTGACCTACAAAAATGGCGATTACATATGGTTCAAACTATTTTATGTTAGCCGACTAATAAATATTGTTAATCAGTTATTTGGCGAAGCGTTCTTCTGCTGCGTCTAGATTAAGCCATAAAAAAAAATCACCCCTTTTCTCATATTGCCTCTACTATTGTAATAGCTTCCTATATGATTTCTTTGCCTTTATCTGATCCCCTGTCCTCCCTTTAATCAAGTCACTGCCCTCATTAAAAGCATCAAGGACGCCTCTGGATAAAAACGAAACTATTTAGTCTGGCACACAGGTCTCTTCTGTATGGAGGCGCCAGTCTACTTCTTCAGCCTCTTATACTATCATCACTCTGTCCCATGTACCTTTGGCTTTAGCCATGATTCCCCAAGAATTGAAGAGATGGAGCTTACCAAGGATGTCTCGTATCATGAGTTTGCTTGTGGTTCTTTCTGCCAAGTATGCTTTTCTCTGCTTGTCTTCTGGAGAAACCCCTGCATACCCTGGGAGGCTTCACTTGTAATGTCACATATTTTTCTCTATCCTTCCTTGACCCACCCCTGGGTGGATTAATTGCACCTTTCCCTGGATTCCAATTATAAAGTACTCTTATAACTGCTACATCCTTTCCATTATACTGTACACATTTGTGGGGTGTACCTTTCTGTAGTTTTGAGTCCTCTATAGACTCAGCCTGTGTTTTAAACCTCTTTGTATCCCTAGCATTGCCTGGCCCCTGGAGAATGTCCCTAAATGTCAGTGAAGTGGATTCCCGGTCCACAAAATTCATCAACGTTTTCTTTTCCTATTCGGGACGGAAGAAAGAAATTCAGAAGCAAGCAAGTTGCTAATATTAAAGTTAATGAGCTTGCAAACATTCCATTTAAATTTGGATAGAGGGAATTCAAGGCAGTCTTTGTTTTCCATAAACCCTTTACCTGTCCCAGCTGTGATTAGTTATTTTAGAAAAGATTAATATATCTTTAATCCAACTACATCATATATTTCTTACTTATTTTAAGCAGCAGAGGACAACTTTCAGATTTAATGTTGAACCAACTTCTGTTTAAACATCACTTTATAACCAACAGATTTTTGTTTTCTCCATTAATCAAATTTAACTTAATCCTCACCATACCACAAGGGAATGCAGCTGGCCAACAATATCCTTTTTTTTTTTTTTTTTTTTAAGGAGATGGAACTCCTGCTTAGCTCTGAGAGACTGAGATTTTAAAATTCAAATTGAATTTAGCTTACAGCTGGCCCCAAATGCTAAACCCTGCATTTTAGGGTTCTTTCACTCTTTTTGACTTCTCAGTCTTAGCAAGTGCTTTGAGAAAGTTAAAACTGTTTCAAAGTTGGAAGAATTCAGCCACAAGAAGAGTCTAATTCATGAGACTGAGGCTAGCTTCCTATGCCCCAGGAGAGACCAATTAGAAGTCCTGGGATCCGGGGATGCAGAAGAGCAGGGGTCTGATCCGGTGGAAGGCCACAGAGCCTGATTCTGCAGCTTTTTCTGAGAAGGCTGGAGGATAGGTTGCGAGTGTGGGCACACAGTGGGAGAAGGGAGCAGTTGCCACAGGCAGAGCTGCCAACAACAGCAGCTATAGCAGCAGGACTGACAGGGGAGGGCCATTGCTAACAGCTCAGAGCTAACAATGCCCTCTTCTCCCAACTCAGCAGTAGCTCTGAGACAGAAAGCAACAGAACAAGTGTCCCGAAAGGGATCTGTGAGTGCTCATTTTGTGCAGTGTTTTTCCATTCTGCCCAGTAGATTTTTATTAAATAAGTATAGAAGCTACTACATTCAGACCATGACTCTGGGGGCATTTGGGGGTGTGGGGGACAGACTCTGCCCACCTAATCAGCATTTACCCTCTTTTCTCACATACTTCAAGTCATCTGGATTGCCTTTTGGGGAAAGAGGGCAGGAGAAGACAGTAGATGTTGGAAGTTATACTGATGGTAGGGTGTCTAAAGCTTGGCGATTTAGAAATTGGTATGTTGGACTTGCCTGAGGGACTTGGTCATCGTATAAGATTACTCACAACTTCTAGGATCCTATTGTTTTTTTTGGAACAAACTTTAGCCTCAGAGCCTTTCAAAACGTTGGTTTTGATACTCAAAAGCCAAGATTTTGGAACATAAAAGCCCTTTTCACTGTAACAGTTGTCTCTGGCAATCATTTCAGAACACTCTTTTGAGACTCAACAGCTATACTGTCCTTTAGTGTTTCTGCTGTAACAATCTTTCCTTGAGGTAAATGGGTATTTGTACTAAATGGAGGAGGGAATGGCAATAAGATTATTGGAAGTGGTGGGGGGAACCACAATTAATATCCCAAATTGTTATCTTGCCACACTTGTATTAAGTCCTTTCTCTGTCTTTATGATAGATGCCAGGACGGTCACCAGATTCCACTTCTGAGGTGATCTAGCAAGCATTATATAGTGTTGTAGCAATCATGGGGGTGCAAATCATGGAGGATTGGGTCCCTTACAAGCAGACTGAGTCCCTGTTTCAAGCTATGGGAGTGAGTACTGCTTGTTTAGATGAGTTTCACATTGCATTGGTCCCCTAAATTGCTGTCAAAGGGGGCACCAGAAGAAGCCACAGTATACCTTCAGAAGAACCATTGCAAATCCCACCTATCACTAGAGCTTCACCAGGCCATGCTCTGGAACCCATCATTGGGATGGGTGTTTAGGCCAATACTTCTGTTTTCACTTCATCCTAATAAATAGGACTTTACACTGAAAGAGGTTAAAAGAGATTGATTCACTAGGGAAAATAGAGAAAAGCCATTTCACATATGCATTTATTTTGCCTCCTGTGCCAGGAGGAGGTAATGAGAAGGAAGGTAGTGATTGGAACAAATGACCACTAGAGAGTATGCAGGATAGAAGAAAGTAGAACCAAGGATAGAACGCCAGTGCCAACAATATTTAAAGTAAGGGGATATCCAGGAGTGTCCATCAGGAGAATACAGAAGCGGAGGAAGAGAGCCTGGACAGAAGATCTGCCACAGATGTCAAAGGACAAATTTCAGGAAGGAGGAAGTAGCCAACAGTGTCAAATATCTTGGACAAGTCAGGCAAGAGAACTGCAGATATAATTATTGTGTCAATAGAATAGGTGGTGTCAATAGAATGATGATGTCAGGAATAAAATTGTTGAGGAGCAAAGGGCAGTAAAGGGGATGATGAGTGTAAATCATTATCTTCCAAAATATGTTCTTTATTATGATTATGTCAAGCAATATACCTTGAGAAGAGAATTTTGAGGTTACATAGAAAAATGGTGAAAAAGTAGCCAGTTCAAACCCAAGTGGTTCTGATTTTGGCTTTGGTTTTCTCATATGTGGCTGCTTTTGTGAGTTCTTCAGAGACCACTGCCCCACTGCTGGGACCTCCCTATATGTCCCTGACATGGGTGTTTCGATCACCCATATATCTTGATTGAATTGTTAATTAAGTCCTGATAGGAAGTGCATGTGTGTCTTTGTGTGTGTGTGTTTATAACTTGATCAAATCATTCAGATATTTGTGATGTCAGCATTTTGGGGTAGTTTCCTTTTTATTCCCCATTAACCAAATAATTTATTACAGCCACATACAAAAGATGCTGGCCTTTGTGGTCATGTTTCCAGAGTCACAGAAGGGTCTCAGTTGACTCTCATGTTGGCAGCTGTTCACAATAATTTTGTGGCACATTCCTCATCGTTAGGTTTTGAGTCACCGTTACTTTTAATTATGGCATTTATTTGCTTGTTGCTATTGTGCCCTAAAAATCCTACTTCTCTAAATCATCACGATGTGAAGTTTCTACCTCAAATCACAATGGAAGGATACAGATCTTATGAGAAGTGTGTGCTATTAGAGTTTACCATACTTTTTTCAGTACAGATGCTCACCAACATACGTCTTTTACTGGCCACAAAATGTTGGAAAAGTATCTTGCTTTATCACTCCACACTAATTCCATTTTAGCGGATCTTTTTAAAAGTCTGAGATCTTTTGGCCCCCACCTTTACATCAAATCTAGGTATGTGTATTTACCCACCTGTGCTTTCATTCTGAGTTTCCAGAGGGTGTTCTGGGTTCAGGAGTTTAAATGTTGGGGAAGAGTATTGTTCATCTGCACCTGATGTGTGCAGTGTTACCTCCTGCAGCCTTCCTGGTCCCTCCTGGTCCCTCCTTTCCTCCTCTCCTTCCCCAGCAGCCTGTATGTGCCACAACTGAAGCACTTCTCAACCTGAACCTCGTGGCCTGCTGACATTCTTAACCACCCCCTTCCCCACCTATAGCCTTCATAAAAACAACGGGTTCATCTTATTAATTTTTGAATTCCCTGAGTCAGGCACACTGCTTTGACACATAGTAGGTGTTCATTGCATATTTTCCAAACGACTAGATTTTACTTTGGCTGTCCAGTGTCAGGGCTTAGATTGAGAATATTCTCTTGGACTTCCTGGGGCTTATAGTCACATATTATTGCAAAAAATTGTGGGGTGTGTGTGTGTATGTGTTTGTTTGTGTGTGGGGGGGTGTGTGTTTAAGAAGGGAATAAGGAGACAATTCAAAGGCAAAGAGGAGAAAATTCCTTGGCCTTCTTTATAAATTGAACAGAGAGGGATGTGAACTTTCTCCCTACTCTGAGCTCCCTGGGCACTTGCTGCCTGTACCACTCATTTTAGCATTTAATCAGCATGTTGCCTTAAATGAAAGTCACCCAGGATCGTAGAGGGGTCTAATCTGCATAGTTACCTCAGGAATTCTGTGATGCCATAGCAGGTTATGTGGGGTTCTGTTCTCTTGAAGTGTCCCAAGTCTCTTGGGAGGCACAGTGATGGGAACTTTGGAGAACCACGGGAAGGCAGGTGAGGACAAAGTCTGCCCTCCAATCCCTTGGGAAGGTATCCCAGGAAGTCAGAAAATGCATGCTGATGTGGGAAAAGCTGGAGGACTGTGCTGGACCTCACATCCCAGGGTAAGGAGCAGAGGAGCAAGACTTCCGGCTTTCACCAATCCTTCTCTACCTGGCCCAGCTCAGAGGTCAGTGGAGTCGCAAACGTTTGGCAACTGAACCAAGATGCAAGAGCAGCTTTCCCCCTGGGTGGGCAAAGCTCCTTTCATCTGGGGAAGGAGGCGCAGGCACCCTCGGTAGAAACGAATGGAGGAAGGCTCTGAGTGGGGAAAGGCAGGGATGTGGGTGGTATGGACGTGGGCCAGGGCCTTGGTAACGGGAGACTAAGGTCTGGAGACCATGACTCTTCTTTTACTACTTTCATTAAGTTGCTCTGACACACAGAGGGAAGTGGACACAGTAAGGCCCTGGTTAGCCCCAGGCCACTAGTGGTGACACTAGTGCATTTTCAGCCGAGGGAATTCTTGGTCTTGGCTTGAGTCCACTCCCTCAGTTTGAAATGGACTGAGAAATCAAGGTGACAGTTCTTTAACCAATTCCTTTAATAAGTCTGTAAACCATAAAATACCAAGTGGAGAGAGTATTTTAGTAAAGTCATCGTAGCCCCAATTCCAGGCCTTGGCTTTTATCTGTTGTTTTGTTGTTGTTGTTGTAATTATTATCATCATTGTCTCCCTCAGGGTTTCTCTGAACAAGTGACTCTACCACCTGAATTTTTAAAAACCCCAGTACAACTGATATATATTAAACAGTTATATCCTTTAACCAACACATATAATTAAACATACAAAACATCCCCTCACACCAGTTTGCCAAGACAGTTGCTGTGATGCAAATTATTGCCCAACACATCCCCTATCTGTTTCCTTCCAGCTTATTCTGCTTGTGTTGCCTGGTGCTACCTTTTCTCTTTCCTTTTGCTTCCCACAGCCCTGGTAGGGAGCAGGGCATGTATAATTTTCCGATGAGCTGCTGCTTTTGATTATCTGCACCATTGCTTCCCAACATTAGCATGTATGATCAAGCGTTGACTCTATATTTGTCCATTGTGCATCCTCAGTTAAGTCCAGAAAGAGAAGAGGCTCTGTGTGATCTGTTCCGTGCTTAGAACGGTGCTGAGCAGACTGGGCGTGCCCCGCACACACTGACTGGAAGCCAGACTGAGCCCAGGTGGCAGCTCTTTGATTTGGCTCCTCTCGGATTTATTTAACCACAATTCAAATCCACTGGAATTTAGATCCCATTTTATAACCCACAGTCTTCTGATCTTGGTGTGAAGAATGTGCTGGAACAGCTCTTGACTACAATCCACATTAATATTAAAAAAAAGCTTCTAACAGTGGACAGAGACAGAGCTGAACCAGGGTCTTCCATCCCAGGTACTGGGACAGTTCAAGTGTATTAGTCAGTTTTCCCTCTGGCTTTCCACAATATATGCCTTAAGTTCCCCCACTAGAGTGTCATTCCTTTTATTTCTCTTTCTCTCTGGAATGTTATATTTTTTAAATGTAAATACCCCTAGATAGGTAACATAGTACGTAGTCATTAGCCCCTTGGTGTAAATAAGCTTAAAAAATTAGCCCCTTGGTGTAAATAAACCAAATTAAATTGGGATGTTTAAGATGGGAACTTAGAGATTAAAGATTTGTTTAAATATCTGTGACCCAAAGACTACATGAGACGGAGGCTGAGAGACATGAAGCCCTCTCAGTGTGGAAGGTCCTTAGGGACTAACGTGGTCCATGCTTTCACTAAATGGTTATCAATGTGTGAGATGGGATGGGGATGGGGAGCAGAGGGAAGCAGGCAGACTCCTGGGGAAATCAAGTGTAGTTTTCAGTTACCATCTTAAGGGGAGCCGTAACTGTAGCCTGGAGACCAGTGCTGTAGAGACTTTGAAGGATTTCTTAAGACTTGTAACTTCACTGTATTTATTATCACTATTAGGTTTTTGCCTGCTTTTTTTTTTCTGTAAGTATTAAAAGCAAACCCTTAAAACCAAAAGGGCCTTTATAGTTACCTTGGAGAAAACAAGGAAGAGGAGAGAGCTCGACAGACTAACTCCCACACTACTGCCAGATCTTTGGGAAAAACCCACAAAAGTGACCCATACAGTGAAAGGAACAGAAAGGGGAGCAGAGGAGGCAGGCAGACTCCAGGCTTAACAATATCAAGGCCCATTTGGTGAGAGAAACCAAAGCTTGCTACAATCACCAGAAGCTAGACCAAAGCCATGTTGGGCAGCAGGTACTGAAGTGAACAGCAGGGAAAGTCTGGGCTGGCAGAAAGGGCAGAAAGGAGAATTAGCCAGGAACTAGGGGAGGGATCACCTCCCGGGCTGGTCTGTCTAAGGCTGGCCTCCAACAAAGCTCAAAGCAGTCACCTGCCATGAGGACCAGGGGCCTCCAGAGGGGAGAGAAAGATCTCAATTTCAATTCCAGGAATGCACTTTTCTTCTGGATATGAGTTTAGATCACGTTTCGGCAAGTGTCCTCCCACAGAGAAAGGCCTTTGTGTTAAAAATAAGGTTGACTGGAGACACACTTGGTATTTCCAGTGGCATTTCTGCCTGTCCAGTCCAGGGTGGTCTTAGCTCCACTGTCCGTCACTGCCTCACCTCTCTCCCTCATGCAGTTCAAGTTGCTGGGTTTAATCTATAAAGTTGTAACAGTGTGGAGCCTAATTTTTTCCAAGGTCACCCCGACACTGCGCATCCCAGCTGGATGGAACCATATTCCTTCTGCTGATTTGAATTTGAGAAAAGAGCTGGTGTTTTCGATGTGGGGTAAAAGGACACTGGGGAGGGGGTGGGGGTAAAGAGGTAACTCTCATCCCCCCTTTTCCTTCCCATGGGTTCAATCCCTGCAGTGCTGCAAACACATTGCTTGTTTGTAGGCAGTGAGGTCAGAAGACTGGTATCTCAACTTACCTGCTTCACTACAGAATTCATGACGAGGTTCCTTTAAAAAGAAAACTTCTCCTGAAAGAGTGAAAATATGGTTTGGTTGTCTCAAATCAGACTAATATGTAGCTGATTGGATGTGCATTTTTCATTAATCTGCTGGTTGGCACGAATGTAACTTTCGGTAAACATAATCCCCTTTTGACTGGGTTGGGTAGGTGTTTCAGCCTTCCATGTTGAAACAAAGTGGTAGCCAATTATAACTTTAAATATACATACTTTCCAAATTTTGCAGTGGACTTTGGGTTTTTATAAAAGGTGATATATTAACAGAGATTGTAAAAATAAATGTGAGTGAACTGAATGTCATTCATAGAATGACATCCTTTTAAAATTGAATGATGCTACAACATTCTACCTTACTTCTTCCTGGAGGCATCTTATGAAAGCAGCTTGTAGATGTCTGCCCTTGGTTGGATTGAGGGCATGTTTGGTCACAGTATAGACCCTGTGAAAAATATGGATGTTCAGTTGCTCCGCCCCTTAGGAGAGAAACTGAAACCGTGTAAGATCTGCCTAAAATTGTAGCAGACTAATTAAATGGAGAGGCAAAGTTATACAATAAATCCTGCCTGGTACAAAGCAGGCTACGTGTAGGAGGGCACGGGGGAGTCCAGCGGAGGGGCGGAGAGACAGGCCAATTCAGCAGAGATGGCACCACGGCAAATTTGATGAAGACACCCTCAGAAGTAATTGTCACTGTCGCTTTTGAACCTCCTAGAAAAATAACCTGAAGCTCCAAGAGAAATGACTTTTCCCTTAATTCACTAAGTGAAGAACTCCTCAAAATGATGATTTTATTTCGCACAGTAAAAGAGAGAGAATAGGAAAGAAACAAGTGGTTTTGCTTTCTTCTGCTAGGGATTTTGAATAATGAGGCCCTCAGGCCAGGAACAGAGGGCTCCCAGGAGAGTAACTGGGTGCAGAGGATGGACCCAAAAAGGAACTCAGATGGGCCAGTATCTGGAACGATCTCGCTCTAATTTTCTACATGAGTGAGGATACAGCACAGGGCCATCAATCATAGTCAAAACTACCTCAGGATGCCACCCTTCCCTGCTACTCCTCTCGCTTCCTCCCTCCTAGCCTCCTCCCCCTTTGAAAAACAGCTGTATTATGTGTGACTAGAAATTTGACCTGCTCCTTGGATGCTAGGTAATTTTTTTTAACATCTTTATTGGAGTATAATTGCTTTACAATGGTGTGTTAGTTCCTGCTTTATAACAGTGAATCAGTTATACATATACATATGTTCCCATATCTTTTCTTGTTGTTGTGACCTCTGCCCACTCCCTAGGGGAGGAGTGAGGGAATGATGAGGCTGCACTGTGGCAGGGAAAGCACATTACTCGTCTAAGACTGACTGACTGGGGGTTTTCTTTTTAAATCACTGCTTCATTAGTACATCCCTGTCTGTCTCCTTGATCTTATATTTCACTTTCTGGCAGGTTAATCAGAAGGCTGTAGCTAAATCATCTATTGTCCGTGGGACACTGGCCACCCACAGACACACCGCTGTGCCTGAGAGCTGTTTGGTGACACGGGTTCCTTTCTGCCCAGGTTGCCATATCCCAGAGTCCTGCAGCCGCTGGTTGCCATGAACGCTTCCTTGTAGTTTTGTTCTCAGAATGTCACAGTGACCAGCTTGCAGGTAGCATGCAACTATAGAGGCTGGCACAGATTTTCAACCATTATGCTGCTTGTACTGATTTTTCCCTTATTGCCAAGGATAGTTGTCAGATCTTCCTCTCTCTCCTCCTTTCTTTCCCCACGCATTGGGCTCCTTCTGAATCACTTAGGTTTAGGAATCAAAGCAGCACCTCCTTGAAGGCTAATCCTAGGATTTCTAGGTTTCTGCCATGAGCAGCCTGACCCTGTGGGTCTCACTGACTCCTTCTCATTCTGTCCCCCAGCTCCTGTCCCCTCCCCTCTCTCTCCTAACTTTCTAGTCCTTCGTAACACTCAGGGAACCACCAACCTCTAAACAGTCCCGTGGTCCTTACCTTTCTTGTTGCAGTTCATCAGGAACAAGCTGACTTCATGTTGAAGTAAATGAGTTTTGCAGGGGTTGCAGATAGCATTTGTTGTCTGTCAGTGGGAATATGAGTGTGGGATGAAGTTGAGAAGGACATGTTTTGATTTGGGGGGGGGGGGCTTGATGCTCTGTGAGGAATGAATGTGATTTCCTAGGAGAAATAGCCAACAAAGTGAGCTCTTCAAAAGTCCAGAGGAAACTCTCTGGAGCTGTGTAGAAAGGGTTACTTCTATTGCAGGGAATGAAACATGGATGGAACAGAGGAGGCCGAGGGGCACACAGGGTAACAGTTATGTTGCGAGTTACTTTGTGCAGTACTCATTCTAGCACCCAAAGACGATGGATACAGCCAACGTTTACCTAACACTTGTTTTGTATCAGGCAGTGTTTTAAGTATTATACATGCTATGTTTCATTTAACCCTTGTAGCCATGCTACAGTGAAATACCAGTATTATCTCATTTACAGAAATGAAGTCCTTTATCTAAAATGACACAGCTAGTGAGTGTTAAACCAAACTCTGAACCCAGACAGTCTGATTTCAGACATTCACTTTTAACCTATGCTAATTCCATTTAATGACAATACTGCTTTCTCTGTGCCTTTCGTAATACTAGCATACCAGTATGCTCAATGCATATTTACTGAAAGGAAATACTTGCTCAAGGGAAAAAAAAATAAAAATTAGATCTCATCAGAGGGAGTGACGAACACAGGATGCTATCAGCACTGACTTCACCTCCTTAGGACTAGAGTCTCACCTGGGTGAGGTGCTGGGGGTGGGGATGTTACACAGCACTGTGTAAAGGGTCAAGATGCCCGTCCCTGTCCCAAAGGCCAAAATCTCAGATTTAGGACACAGCTTCTCCACTCTGGCCACGCCAAAAACTCTTGACTGTTATTCCTTAGCCATGCCTCCACACATTGGCTCTTGTCTGCATTGCTTAAAATGCACCCTCCTTTTTGTCCTTTGTCATTGTTCAAAGATCACCACTTCTCAATCGTTTTCCCTGACCCTCACGTTGCCCTCTTGATTCAGAAATAGCCATCCTTTCACATTTCAGTTTCTGTAGTTGTTTATATCCAATGTTACCATTTGGCAACATAACTGTTTGTTTCCCATCTGTTTTCCCCACTTACCAACAAGCTCTTTGCAGGAAGAGTCATGTTTCATTTACCTATGTATCCAGAATACCAAGCATAGAGCCAGATGCATACTGGGTGCTCATTAATACACGTGGGCTACAGTACAAATTGGGTGTCCAGCTTGTTGTACTTTTCTCTAGTGTTCCAAAAACTTAGTAGTCCTGCAGAGGTGCTGAGGGCCAAAACCACTGCAGGGAATGGGTTACCTGCACCTCTCATCTTAACTGGCCTCAGCTACCTCATCCAAGGGAGGTCAACTTGATTTAAAGGTGCAGGACTGAGGAAGAATATGTCATGAACTTGAATAAATGATTCTCTAACTGTATAAGCACACTGAATTATCCTTTAAATTTTTTTTTTTACATCTAAAACTCCTATGGATTTTATTTCTTTTTAACATCTTTATGGGAGTATAATTGCTCTACAATGGTCTGATAGTTTCTCCTGTATAACAGAGTAAATCAGCTAAATGTATACATATATCCCCATATACCCTCCCTCTTGCATCTCCCTCCCATCCTCCCTATCCCACCCCTGTAGGTGGTCACAAAGCACCGAGCTAAACGCCCTGTGCTATGCAGCTGCTTCTCACTAGCTAGCTATTTTACATTTCGTAGTGTACATATGTCCATGCCACTCTCTCATTTCATCCCAGCTTACCCATCCCCCTCCACGTGTCCTCAAGTCCATTCTCTACGTCTGCGTCTTTATTCCTGTCCTGCCCCTAGGTTCTTCAGAACCATTTATTGTTGTCGTTGTTTTTAGATTCCATATATATGTGTTAGCATACAGTATTTGTTTTTCTATTTCTGACATACTTCACTCTGTATAAGAGACTCTAGGTCCATCCACCACACTACAAATAACTCAATTTTGTTTCCTTTCAAGGCTGAGTAATATTCCATTGTATATATGTGCCACATCTTCTTTATCCATTCATCTGTCGATGGACACTTAGATTGCTTCCATGTCCTGGCTATTGTAAATAGTGCTACAATGAACATTGTGATACATGACTCTCTTTGAATTATGGATTTCTCAGAGTATATGCCCAGTAGTGGGATTGCTGGGTCGTATGGTAGTTCTATTTTTAGATTTTTAAGGAACCTCAGTACTGTTCTGCATAGCGGCTGTATCAATTTACATTCCCACCAACAGTGTAAGACGGTTCCCTTTTCTCCACAACCTCTCCAGAATTTATTCTTTGTAGATTTTTTGATGACGACCATTCTGACGGGTGTGAGGCGATACCTAATTATAGTTTTGATTTGCATTTTTCTAATGATTAGTGATGCTGAGCATCCTTTCATCTGTTTGTTGGCAACCTGTATATCTTCTTTGGAGAAATGTCTATTTAGATCTTCTGCCCATTTTTGGATTGGGTTGGTTGTTTTTCTTTTCATATTGAGCTGCATGAGCTACTTGTAAATTTTGGAGATTAATCCTTTGTCATTTGATTCTTTGTCTTGCTTATGGTTTCCTTTGCTGTGCAAAAGCTTTTAAGTTTCATTTGGTCCCATATGTTTATTTTTGTTTTTATTTCCATTTCTCTAGGAGGTGGGTCAAAAAGGATCTTGCTGTGATTTATGTCATAGAGGAATACTCTAAGAGTTTTATTGTGTCTGGCCTCACATTTAGGTCTTTAATCCATTTTGAGTATATTTCTGTGCATGGTGTTAGGGAGTGTTCTAACTTCATTCTTTCATATGTAGCTGTCCAGGTTTCCCAGCACCACTTATTGAAGAGGCTGTCTTTTCTCCATTGTATATTCTTGCCTCCTTTATCAAAAATAAGGTGACCATATGTGCGTGGGCTTCTCTCTGGGTTTTCTCTCCTGTTCCGTTGATCAATATTTCTGTTTTTGTGCCAGTACCATACTGTCTTGATTACTGTAGCTTTGTAGTATAGTCTGAAGTGCAGGAGCCTGATTCCTCCACCTCCGTTTTTCTTAAGATTCTTTGGCAATTCGGGGTCTTTGTATTTCCATACAAATTGTGAAATTTTTTGTTCTAGTTCTGTGAAAAATATGATAGGTAGTTTGACAGGGATTGCATTAAATCTGTAGGTTGCTTTGTGTAGTATAGTCATTTTCACAATGTTGATTCTTCCAATCCAAGAACATGGTATATCTCTCCATCTATTTGTATCATCTTTAATTTCTTTCAGCAGTGTCTCATAGTTTTCTGCGTATAGGTCTTTTGTCTCCTTATGTAGGTTTATTCCTAGGTATTTTATTTTTTGTTGCAATGGGAAATGGGGGTGGCTTAATTTCTCTTTCAGATTTTTCATCATTAGTGTATAGGAATGCAAGAGATTTCTGTGCATTAATTTTGTATCCTACTACTTCACCAACTTCATTGATTAGCTCTAGTAGTTTTCTGGTAGCTTCTTTAGGATTCTCTTTGTATAGTATCATGTCATCTGCAAACAGTGACAGCTTTACTTCTTCTCTTCCAATTTGGATTCCTTTTCTTTTTCTTCTCTGATTGCTGGGGCTAACAGTTCCAAAACTTTATTGAATAATAGTGGTAGGAGTGGACAACCTTGTCTTGTTCCTGATCTTAGAGGGAATGGTTTCATTCTTTCACCATTGAGAATGATATTGGCTGTGGGTTTGTCACATATGCCCTTTATTATGTAGAGGTAAGTTCCCTCTATGCCTACTTTCTGGAGGGTTTTTGTCATTTTAATCAAAATGTTGAATTTTGTCGAAAGCTTTTTCTGCATATACTGAGATGATCATATGGTTTTTATCCTTCAATTTGTTAATATGGTTTATCACGTTGATTGATTTGCATATAATGAAGAATCCTTGCATTCCTCAGATAAACCCCCCTTGATCATGGTGTATGATCCTTCTAATGTGCTGTTGGATTCTGTTTGCTACAATTTACTTGAGGATTTTCGCATCTATGTTCATCAGTGATGCTGGCCTGTTGTTTTCTTTCTTTGTGACATCTTTGTCTGGTTTTGGTATCAGGGTGATGCTAGCATTGTAGAATGACTTTGGGACTGTTCCTCCCTCTGCTATATTTTGGAAGAGTCTGAGAAGGACAGACGTTAGCTCTTCTCTATGTTTGAAAGAATTCACCTGTGAAGCCATCTGGTCCTGGGCTTTTGTTTGTTGGAAGCTTTTAATCACAATCTCAATTTCAGTGCTTGTGATGGGTCTGTTCATATTTTCTATTTCTTCCTGGTTCTCTCTCAGAAGGTTGTACTTTTCTAAGAATTGGTCCATTTCTTCCAGGCTGTCCATTTTATTGGCATAGAGTTGCTTGTAGTAATCTCTCATGATCCTTTGTATTTCTGCAGTGTCAGTTGTTAACTTCTCTTTTTTCATTTCTAATTCTACTGATTTGAGTCTTCTCCCTTTTTTTCTTGATGAGCCTGGCTAATGGTTTATCAATTTCGTTTATCTTCTCAAAGAACCAGCTTTTAGTTTTATTGATCTTTGCTATCGTTTCCTTCATTTCTTTTTCATTTATTTCTGATCTGATTTTTATGATTTCTTTCCTTCTGCTAACTTTGGGGGTTTTTGTTCTTTTTCTCTAACTGATTTAGGTGTAAGGTTAGGTTATTTATTTGAGATTTTTCTTGTTTCTTGAGGTAGGATTGTATAGCTATAAACTGCCCTCTTAGAACTGCTTTTGCTGCATCCCATAGGTTTTGGGTCGTCATGTCTCCATTGTCATTTGTTTCTAGGTATTTTTTTGATTTCCTCTTTGATTTCTTCAGTGATCTCTTGGTTATTAAGTAGTGTATTGTTTAGCTTCCATGTGTTTGTATTTTTTACAGATATTTTCCTGTAATGGATATCGTGTCTCATAGTGTTGTGGTCAGAAAAGATGCTTGATACAATTTTAATTTTCTTAAATTTACCATGGCTTGATTTGTGACCCAAGATATGATTTATCCTGGAGAATGTTCCATGAGCACTTGAAAAAAGTGTATATTATGTTGGTTTTGGATGGAATGTCCTATAAATATCAATTAAGTCCATCTTGTTTAATGTAACCTTTAAAGTTTTTGTTTCCTTACTTATTTTCACTTTGGATGATCTGTCCATTGGTGAAAGCTGATGTTAAAGTCCCCTACTATGATTGTATTATTGTCGATTACCCCTTTTATGGCTGTTAGCCTTTGCCTTATGTATTGAGGTCCTCCTATGTTGGGTGCATACATATTTACAATTGTTATATCTTCTTCTTGGATTGATCCCTTGATCAATATGTAGCATCCTTCTTTGTTTCTTGTAATAGTCTTAGTCTATTTTGTCTGATATGAGAATTGCTACTCCAGCTTTCTTTTGATTTCCATTTGCATGGAATATCTTTTTCCAACCCCTCACTTTGTCTGGTATGTGTCCCTAGGTCTGAAGTGGGTCTCTTGTAGACAGCATACATATGGGTTTTATTTTTTTATCCATTCAGCCAGTCTGTGTCTTTTGGTTGTTGCATTTAATCCATTTACATTTAAGGTTATTATCGATATGTATGTTCCTATTCCCATTTTCTTAATTGTTTTGGGTTTGTTTTGTAGGTCTTTTCCTTCTTCTGTGTTTCCTACCTAGAGAAGTTCCTTTAGCACTTGTTGTAAAGGTGGTTTGGTGGTGAACTCTTTCAGCTTTTGCTTGTCTGTAAAGGTTTTAATTTCTCCATAGAATCTGAATGATATTCTTGCTGGGTAGAATAATCTTGGTTGTAGGATTTTCCCTTTCATCACTTTAAATATGTCCTGCCATTACCTTCTGGCTTGCAGAGTTTCTGCTGAATGATCAGCTGTTAACCTTATGAGGATTCGCTTGTATGTTATGTACTGTTTTTCCCTTGCTGCTTTTAATATTTTTTCCTTGTATTTAATATTTGATAGTTTAATATGTTTCTTGGTGTGGTTTTCCTTGGATTTATCCTGTATGGGACTTTGTGCTTCCTGGACTTTTATTTCCTTTTCCATATTAGGGAAGTTTCCAACTATAATCTCTTCAAATATTTCCTCATTCCCTTTCTCTTCCTCTTCTTCTTCTGGGATCCCTATAATTTGAATGTTGGTGCGTGTAATGTTGTCCCAGAGGTCTGTGAGACTGTCCTCAATTCTTTTCATTCTTTTTACTTTATTCTGCTCTGCAGTAGTTATTTGCACCATTTTATCTTTCAAGTCACTTATCCGTTCTTCTGCTTCAGTTATTCTGCTATTGATTCCTTCTAGAGAATTCTTAATTTCATTTATTGTGTTGTTCAGCATTGTTTGCTCTTTAGTTCTTCTAGGTCTTTGTTAAACGTTTCTTGTATTTTCTCCATTCTATTTCCAAGGTTTTGGATCATCTTTCTCTCCTTACTCTGAATTCTTTTTCAGGAAGACTGCCTATTTCCTCTTCATTTGTTAGGTCTGGTGGGTTTTTACCTTGCTCCTTCATCTGCTCTGTGTTTCTCTGTCTTCTCATTTTGCTTAACTTACTGCGTTTGGGGTCTCATTTTCGCAGGCTGCACGTTCGCAGTTCCCGTAGTTTTTGGTGTCTGCCCCCAGTGGCTAATGTCGCTTCAGTGGGTTGTGTAGGCTTCCTGGTGGAGGGGACTGGTTTCTGTGTTCTGGTGGATGAGGCTGGATCTTTTCTTTCTGGTGGGCAGGACCGCATCCAGTGGTGTGTTTTGTGGTGTCTGTGACCTTGTTATGATTTTAGGCAGTCTTTCTGCTAATGGGTGGGGTTGTGTTCCTGCCTTGCTAGCTGTTGGGCAAAGGGGGTCCAGGACTGTAGCTTGTTGGTCATTGAGTGGAGCTGGGTCTTAGCATTGAGATGGAGCTCTCTGGGAGAGCTTTCGCCATTTGATATTACGTGGAGCTGGGAGGTCTCTGGTAGACCAATGTCCTGAACTCGGCTCTCCCACCTCACAGGCACAGGCCTGACACCTGGCTGGAGCACCAAGACCTTGTCAGCCACACAGCTCTGAAGAAAAGGGAGAAAAAAAATAAAGTTACTAAAAATAAAAAAATTATAAAGCATTGTAAAAAAAGAGAGCAACTGAAGCAAAAACAAATCAACCAATGATAACTAGCGCTAAAAACGAAATAAAGAAACAAAAAAAACCCAAACAAAATGGACAGAGCCCTAGGATAAATGGTAAAAGCAAAGCTATACAGTCAAAATCACACAGTCTACCACCTCAATTTTGGGATGATTCGTTGTCTAGTCAGATATTCCAGAGATGCAGGGTACATCAAGTTGATTTTGGAGATTTAATCCACTGCTCCTGAGGCTGCTGGGAGAAATTTCCTTCTCTCTTCTTTGTTTGCACAGCTCCTGGGGTTCTGCTTTGGATTTGGCCCCGCCTCTGCATTTAGATCACCTGAGGGCGTCTGTTCTTTGCTCAGACAGGACGGGGTTAAATTAGAAGCTGATTAGGGGGCTCTGGCTCACTCAGGCCAGGGAGAGGGAAAGGTATGGAATGTGGGGTGAGCCTGCAGTGGCAGAGGCTGGTGTAACATTGCCAACAGCGTGAGGCACGCCATGTGATCTCCCGAGGATGTTGTCCCTGGATCACGGCACCTTGGGAGTGGCGGGCTGCACAGACACCCAGGAGGGGAGATGTGGATAGTGACCTGTGCTTGGACACAAGCTCTTGGTGGTACAGCAGCAGGCTTAGCGTCTCATGCCCGTCTCTGGTGTCTGCGCTAACAGCCACAGCTCGCGCCGGTCTCCGGAGCTCGTTTAGGCAGTGCTCTGAATCTCCTCTCCTCGCACACCCCAAAACAATGGTCTCTTGCCTCTTACGCAGTTCCAGACTTTTTCCCCGACTCCCTCCCAGCTAGCTGTGGCAGACTAGTCCTCTTTAGGCTGTGTTCATGCAGCCAACCCAAGTCCTCTCCCTGGGAGCCGACCTCCAAAGACAAAGCCTCAGCTCCCAACCCCCACCCTCCCCGGCAGGTGAACAGACAAGCCTCTCAGTCTGGTGAGTTCTTGTAGGCACTGATCCTGTGTGTGGGAATCTCTCTGCTTTGCCCTCTGCACCCCTATTGCTGCGTTCTCCTCCGTGGCTCTGAAGCTTCACCCCCGCCACCCCGTCTCCACCAGTGAAGGGGCTTCCTAGTGTGTGGAAACTTTTCCTCCTTCACCGCTCCCTCCCAAGGTGCAGGTCCCATCCCTGTTCTTTTGTCTTTGTTTTTTCTATTTTCTTTTGCCCTAACCAGGTACATGGGAAGTTTCTTGCCTTTTGGGAAGTCTGAGGTCTTCTGCCAGCGTTCAGTAGGTGTCCTGTAGGAGTTGTTCCGCATGTAGATGTTTTTCTGATGTATTTGTGGGGGGGGAAGGTGATCTCCACATCTTACTCCTCTGCCATCCTGAAGGTCCTCCCATCCTTTCGTTTTTTTACTGTTCCATCAGCCAAACAGCTTACTCAGCTTTTCAGAGGTGTATTACTTGATCTAAAAACGTTGACAACATTTTGGCTTCCAATCTGACTTTAAGCCTGTTATAGATAATGTGTTGTCTCTGGATTAGATGAAGCATCTTGGTTGTACTGGAGAAACATCAGTTATGTCTATGTCTGGGTTAGTGTCAGCCAGAATTGGGAACGTGCCAGCTTTTACTTCACTGCTAACAGACTCCTTAATTAACCTGATAAATCTAGCACACAATTCATTGTTGTTTTAGAAATGACATGCATAATACGCACACTTTTTATTCCACTATACCTTTTTAACTTTGTTCAGGTTATTAGATAGTTAAATTCTCTTGGGCTGTGCATTAAACCATTTCAAAGAAGCGAAGATTTGGGAAACACCCGATGGGGCTTGGTTTCTTTTGACAAGACTTACCATTGCTGCATTTACCCCTTGATAATTGTGTTCTTCTTCCCCTAATATTTAAAGAAATCAACTCAGTCTAAAGTGTCTCCCTTCTTTGTAATGTCTCCATTTTTGTAAACTATTATTTGTAATGTGAAAGGCTAGAGAAGCCCCTTAAGGGAGTTTTCCTTTTACGGACGTCTGTACAGTGAGAGTGGAAGCTATGGCTTTTCATTCTTCTTGGACTATGCATATGCATGCCTCCGTTTGGCATGCCTGAAATAAATCTGCTACCTCTGTTTTTACTTCATGCTTTGCACATACTGCCCCAAATTGCTACTCCTTGGGAGACTAAGCCAAGGACATTGTGTTCCATTTTCATGATGAAATACAGATTTCCCATTGAACCTAATCAACCTTCATTTCAGAAGGCTGACAAGGTGGATACTTAAAGAATTCAGTTGGTTAAATTTATGGTACTGAAAAGAGTCCATTCCAAGGATATTCTCTGATTCTCAGGCTGTAGAATTTTTCTTTGATTGTGAATTAAATTACATTTTCATTCACTTCAAGTTCTTGCTTCTCGATTTTGTATCCCTCAGAGACAAACTTGTTGACAGTCACATTGGTCTCTGTAACATTTTGTCCCACACTGAAAAGATCTACAGTCTTTTTTCAATCTTTAATTTTATTTTTTATTGAAGTATAAGTGACTTACAATATTATATTAGTTTCAGGTGTGCAACATAATGATTTGATATTTTCATACATTACAAAATGATCACCATGGTAAGTCTAGTTACCATCTGTCACCATATGAAGTTATTATAATATTATTGACTATATTCCCTATGGTGTACATTACATCCCCTTGTTTATTTTATAACTGGAAATTCGTGCCTCTTAATCTCCCTCACCTATTTCACTCATCGCCACCCACCCCAACCTCTTGCAAGCACTGTTTGTTCTCTGTGTCTGTGAGTCTGTTTCTGCTTTGTTATGTTTGTTCATTTGTTTTTTAGATTCCACATATAAGGGAAATCATGTGGCATTTGTCTTTGTCTGCCTGACTTATTTCACTTAGCACAATACCCTCTAGGTCCATCCATATTGTCACAAATGGCAATATTTCAGTCTTGCTGATGGCTGAGTAATTTTCCTGTTCATATATATACACCACTTCTTCTTTCTCCACTTATCTATCAACGGAGACCTCAGTTGCTTCCATTCTTGGCTCTTGTAAATAATGCTTCAGTGAACACAGAGGTGTATATATCTTGGAAAGATCTACAGTCTTGAATCAAGCCTTCCGTCAGATGATTTTTATACCAGTTGATAAATCTGAGATTTCTGGATGAGAGAGCATGGTATCTTTGTAGTCAGGAAGGGGGACTAGCATACTTTGAGTTACTAGCCATGTGCCAGGGTCTGTGTTAGATTTTAACATATGATAAATCATTTTGAGCAACTCTGCGGGTGGGTGCTATTGTCCCCGTTTCACAAATAAAGGTGTATGAACTCAGAGAGGCTTTTAAGCTCTTTGCCTGAAACACAGATACCAAGTGGAAGAGTCAGCGTTCAAACCGAGGCTTGTCTTTCTCCAAAGCAGTCACTTTTTCTTTAGTCTACCAAACTCTTCCTTGAAAATCCTTGAGAGTGTGGGCAGGCCAGCAGCACTTTAGAACATCAAAGGGGAAAAACCTTTTGCCTGTTTACCCTTGATGTGACTTCAGAATCCCTCTCAACACAGCATTTACATAGCCACTACTAACCAATCCGTGTTATTATGCAAGTTGAGTTATTTGCCATCCCTTTCTCTAAAGTTATCTCCAAATCCTCCAAGTACAGACTTTATTCCTTGACCATAAAGGTCAAAACCCTAACCCACTCTACCAGAGAAGCAGCTCTAACGAAGGGGGTGATGTTAACACAGAGACCGAAAGTATGAAGTCCCATTGACCTGGAGAAGTTAGGCAGGTGTCAAGAGGAGGCACTGAAGTCACAAACAAGTGACACAGAACAAGATAATCTTGTTTTCAATTCAGCCAATTTTCTTCTGATAAGAGATTCATTAACTTTGGAACTATCCCAGAAGGGTATAGCAATTAGATTTCTCTCCAGTCTAAATCTTTCAGGTTAATTTAAACATGATGTATAATCACGCACCTGAATCATTGGTACCTGATTACATGCTTCTTCTCACATAGTTTGCCCATGCTCCTTCACACCATTGTATGTTTAGTTACTCACCCAGGATTCATTTTCTCGTTTCTACATCACACCAGAATCTCCTGCTCACCTCTCCCTCTAGCAACCTCAGCATCCTAGTCATACATCTTGTGCATCAGGCCTTCACCAGCCTGGAAGATCTGTCCAGGAGTCAGGACAAACTACACTATGAGTGGTGTATACAGCTGGAGTCCCAAGGTCAAACAGCATGGCCTGTAGATAACATGAGTAGTAAAAATATACTTGCTTTTTTCCTTCACACACACACACACACACACAATTTTAGAATGCTTGACAAACTGTACAAGGAGAAGGTTTATTTTCCATCTTTAACTTAGCCTGCCTCAAAGCAGGGTTAATAGTATCAACAGCAAGGCCTTGGTTTTTCTGAAGTCTTAGGATAGACTTGGTTATGCGAAATTGAAGGTACAGTCTTGGAGCCAAGCAGAATCGCTTTGCATAATTAAGGAGAAAGAAAGTTGAAGTTCGGGGGTTTGGGAAAGATTAAGTAACAGGCAAAAGGGCAGTTGTGTAATTACATGCAGCAAAACCCCCAGGATTGACATGGCTGAGAAGGGAATTTGAGGTATAGATATATTCTAGTGGGAACATTTAAGAAGTCTGTGGTGAGATATCACATGTAAAACTCCTACTGCATCACTTGATGCCAGCCCCTGTTTTGGGGTGATTGAATTCCTCTGGTGGAATTTGAAGAGGTGCCAAGATCTACATCCAGGGTAAGGCAAAAATGGAGCTGTAGGAATGGCGGGGGGGGGGGGGGTGTGCGGCTCAAATGTTTTGAGAGACATTTTAGAGTTTGTGTGGCATTATTTGAATTAAGGTATCTACACTATCACGTATAGCCTTTCCCACCCTTGTCTGAAGCATAGAGCACTGAAAATAATTTGAGGAATTATTTTCTCAGTTTCCTCCAGGTTGGTATAACTAGTATTCTAAATGCACTGAAGAGCAGCTAAATTCTTATATACATTGGATGCTTCAGTGCAAGAGTTGACAAACTATTACTGGAGGCAGGCCACTGCCTGTTTTTGTAAATAAAGTTTTATTGCAACATGGCTACTCCCATTTGTTTGTATATTACACATGGCGACATTCATGCTGCAATGGTAGAGTTGAGTAGCTGGAACAGAGAATGTTTTGTATTCTTTTATGAGATGGTCAGTCAGGTGCTGCCACAAGGCGAGACAGAGGAGAGGTTCAGCAAAACAAATTTTAGAATACTTACAAGTCCTAAAAATGAGAGGCACAACACGCCACAGGGCCACATGGGAAAGACACCAGGGTATTCAGGAAGCAGAAGACAGGAGTGGGGGCAGGGGTGGGGGGTTGGAATTGCTTAGGGCACTTGCCACCTTTATTAAGATTTCTGCTAGAAAGGCAAAGCAGGGCAGAATGAACAGTTTAGCACTGATGAGTCTGCATAACTTCAGCAGACTTTGGGCTACTGAGGTAGTCTCTAATTATCTGATACGTGGCTCTGGTTAGGGCAGAAGAGTATTGCCTCCTGGGGTGCACGGAGGCCAGGTTCTGGAGTGCTTAGTTTACATATGGAAGGCCTGCTCCTGCTTGGGCCTTTTACTTTCTCTAAGAACGGGCTAGTCCTGGGAGAGGCAGTCTTTCCCCAGCCAGAAAGATTTTTTTAGGATGTCAAAACATTATAATATGCAGAAAATTAAAAATGCATACAATGCACCCACAAAGCCTAAAATATGTTCTTTCTGAGCCTTTAATAAAGTTTGCCTGTCTTAGGGCAGTAGGTCTTCATTAGGTCTTAATATCTTTAAGGAATCCCCGTTGTGAAAGTCTGACCTAGTACATCTAGTAGCACCTTAGATTAAATAACCAGCTTAGAATTGAGCCAGGAATGTGTCCTTACCAAGAATGCCAAACTTTCAGATACACACTACCAAGGAGTATGGATTAACTGTACAGATGATGCTGGCTTCTGCTAACGATTATAGTTGAGACTTAGTCATATCTGAAAGAATCTAGACTAAAAAGGGAAATATCACGGTTGCAACTCTGCCAGGATGCCAGTCAGTTTATGCCATGGCCTATGAATTTAAACCCAGCAGGGAAAAAAAATTCCCTTGAAGGAATCTATCATGGCCATGGATTCATCAGAGCTGAGAGAAACCTCAAATATACATGCAGTCCCCTTACTCAGAAAAGACAGGTTTCTTCTTCTAAATTCAGACATGCAATGGTGGCAGTCACAAGCATGTCTTGCTTGAGACCTCCTTTTTCACCCATCCTGCATATATAAAATCTCTTACTTTGCTCTTTTCCATTGGAGTCCTTACACCTGCCACCTGAGAGCCACATTGGGCGTGGGCTCTTTTTAAAGCGATTACCTTCTTGGAGCTTCAGGTGCAGTTATTTGTCAGTCCTGTGCCTCCATGGCCCCACCATTGCCTTTTCCTTTGGCATTGTTTATCCTAAATCCGTCTTTTAAGAAGGTTTTGACCCTTGCCCTGACATCCCTTTTAGCCAGAGCATTATCCTGGGAAAACGCCTAAAGAGAAGTTGCAGTTGACATTTCTGAAGTCTGTGCCCCTGAGCACATCTGCCATGTGATTCTTATTTTTCCTCTGCATTTGCGTGTTACAGGGCTTAAGTAACATTTCTTTTTCCCATAATTTTTTCCTGCAATAATGGGATAGGCCTCTAGTGCGTTTTCTTGCTAGTTTCCCTGTGCCTTTTAGAAAGGCTCAGCTGAGGTTCTGACAGCTTAACCTCCTTCTGTAATTAGTTCCTTTACTTCTCTACCCCGTAGACTAAGTGCTCTCTTTCCTCTCTCCTTTGACTTCTGGCCTAGACAGGAATGATACCCGAATATTTAACCTTCAGTGTAGTGCAGGCAGCAACCAATCAAAAGAGGTGCTGGCTGTAAATAAGGCATGTGGGCGTGTTGTTACATACCAGTGCATTCTAGCTGAATATCAGTCCAGCCCCAGACATTGGCTTTTAAAAAATTTATGCTTGTACATTTTTTTCTTATGGTAACCCTTACAGTGAGACATGCAAAGTCAGTGCAATCTTATCAATAACATCATCTATCGTTCAAGCAAATCCTCTTTGACGTCCTAACCCCGAGTTGGTTAACCTCACCCAGCAAGTATTGTTGCAGAAGATCAGCATCTAAAGCAGTCGAGGACTCACTTTTTGTTGTCTTTCTCAGGTCCCTGTTAGTATGTTTTATTTGTTCCTCACATTCCCTTTGAGGCCAAATTTCACACAATTTTGAGCATACTCCAATAACCTCATGCCCCCAATGGGGTGCCAGAGTGGGCTCACACACACTCACAAAAGCTGATTGTGTACATCTATTCCCATATCCATGTGCAGTGATACTGTACTGCAAGCTTGAAATCAGCTATGGAGGCGGTATTCATAGCACAGAAATTGGCAAACACTACAAATAAGTTTATTATTTTTTCCAGAGAGTGGATTGTTAAATATTAACCATCACAATACTGCATCCCCACCTACAGTAAATGTGTTGCCTTGAAACTCACCCCAGTAATGCTATGAGTATTTATGTTGGTCTTTTTTAAGTTATCTATTTTTTTTCTTCTGAAATCCTTTTTATAACTACCCCGACTTTCAAGAGTATTTCCCCAATCCCCTTTACAAGTAAAGACTATCTTTGGATTTAAAATGAGCAGTTCCTGGATCCAAGCTCCTTTTGGAGAAAAATGACAGGTAAGGCTGGGCTTTGTTCTGTGGGATTTCTTTGGACTGTAGCAACTGTTTTGCATCCAGAACACGTAAACTGCTCCTCTCCTTTTCTAATCCAGGAACATCTCTTTTCCCCTGTCATATCTGTCTGTTGGCCCCCAAGATTGTATTTTCACATTCACATGGGTCGAGGCAGTCCTCTAAGATCTCCTAAGGAAAGCTTTCCTTATTTCTCCCAGAGCTCCAGATATGATAATAAGGTGATGCATATTTTTAAAGCAAATTCAGTTTGTTTCCTGAGCAAACTTGATTCCTTGAAACTCTTCCAGACACAGGTCTTTTTAGCCTTTGAAACGCAAAAATCACTGATATTTTTTTTTCAAATCCTTAATCCAAAAAGATACTATACCTTTTATAAAGTAAGGGCTCTCATGCTTAAAAAATGTCCATTAATAAAATCTACCCTCTGAGGATCTAATGTACAGCATGATAACTATAGTTAATAATACTGTATCATTTTCTTGCAAATTGGTAAGAGAGTATTAGATCTTAAATGTTCTCACCACAAAAATGATAATTATGTGACTGAGGAAGGTGTTAGCTAGTGCTTCGGTGGTAATCATTCTGTAGTATGTAAGTATACCAAATCAAAACATTTTATACCTTAAACTTACAAAATGTTATGTCAGTTATGTATCAGTAAAGCTGGAAAATAAAATAAAATTCACTGTGGGTCTTTAAAACCTGAAGCCATGGTCAAAACTTATATAATTAATAAATCTGAAGCCAACCTGACATCATGACACAGGGGCTAGCCATTGGAAACTTATGAACATGCTATGTAACCCAGGAAATTAACCCCTCCCCACTTCTCATACTTGGCCCTGAATATAATTCAAAATAACATAAAAGAGCTAGTTTCTATAATGTACCTTTACCTCTTTTTCCTAGTCATCTTTCAAGTTTAAGGTCAAATATCACCTCTGCAAAGACTTCTCTGACTCCCCTGGAAGAGTCTTTCCTCTGTACTTTATTCATTCTGTTTAATTACACTTGTATTGTGTAATACGAGTTTCAGTGATTTCATTCTTCTACAATACTAGGAAGTATTCTTAGACCAGGATACCTTTTATTCTTCTTTATATTCCTAGGACTTATGACAATGCCTGTTGCATAGCTGGAACTTCCTAACATTTGATTAATGATAGAATGCAAAATGTTTTTCTAGGATTTATAAAGTTTACATAAAAAATTAAGAAGTGTCATGGAAATCCAAAGTCATTGGCTGCAGTATTCCATTTGAAAACTATTGCTCCCTTTGTCTGATCTGGAGTAGAGCAAACTAAAAGTAGTTATGCTACCATTGAGATGAATCCTTTAGTTTTCTTGTCCTTCTCTAATGGGCCAAAAATCTACTTTGAGTTTTACAACCTAAGTTATGATGCTAGATAGATGCAGAGTAGCATCTTACTTTGGTGATCCAATGACTTGGCTTAGTTGGTTAGTATACTCATTCTTTTATGCCCTAATGAAATGAGCCCAGAATTTGAAGTCAGGAAGTTTGGATTTCCACTCTTAGCTGTGCCAATTAACACCTCTGTGTCCTGAGGCAAGTCATTTAATCTTGGTGAGCTTCTGCTTCCTTATTCATAAAATGGCTTTTTAGATCTACACTACCCATTTTCCCAGATAGTCCTGAGCACTAGTGTCATCTCTGTTGTCCCCTTAGGAGCAAGAATTTTTAGATCTACACTCTGACACCATTAACAAGGCTCTGTTATTCTCTGTTTCTTCTTCTTTTTGTGTCTTTTATCATTCCTCTTCCCACTCTTTGGAGATTCAAAGTGACTAACAGCATAGATGCTGGAGTTAAAATACCTGATTTCAAACACCATCTCTATTTCTTACTAACTGTGCATGTTACTTTACCTCAATCTTCTCATCTGTAAAATGGGAATAATAATAGTGCTTTCCTCATTGGTTGTTTTGATTAGTAATGAGTTCATATATTTAAAGCCCTTATTACTAATATATTTTATCAGTTTCCCCCATTCGAAATCTGGAGAAAGATATTGAATGTTTTGGAAAATTACATTAACCTCTATTGTGTAGAGCTTTTCTTTTTGTTTTCTTTTTTTCTTCATTAAAAAAAAAATCTATCGGAACATAGCTGATTTACAGTGTTGTGTTAATTTCAGGTGTACAGCAAAGTGAATCAGTTATACATGTACATATATCCATTCTTTTTCAGATTCTTTTCCCATATAGGTTATTACAGAATATTGAGCAGATTTCCCTGTGCTATACAATAGGTCCTTATTATCTATTTTTAAATTTATTTTATATTAGAGCATAGCTGATTAACAACGTTGTATTGGTTTCAGGTGTACAGCAAAGTGAATCAGTTATACATATACATATATCCATTCTTTTTCAGATTCTTTTCCCATTTAGGTTATTATAGAATATTGAGCAGCGTTCCCTGTGCTATATAGTAGGTCCTTGTTGGTTATCTATTTTAAATATAGCAGTGTGTACATGTCAATCCCAAACTCCAATCTACCCCTCCCCTCCACCCTTCCCCCCGGTAATCATATCATAGAGCTTTTCTTACAAGAGTATCAGATGATTGGTGACCGGTGTATATAGACTGACCACACTTGGGTCAGATTTCTGTGTTGTTCAATCAGTGGCCAATCTTTGTTTATAAAACACCCCAGGGCAATTTCCCTCAGGAGAAGGCTGTGGGTAGACAATTTTCCTTAGAAGGGATGGTGAATGTAGCAAGCTACATGACTGACAAGCCCATTTTAGGAAGGATTATTGTAAAGGGAATGCCTTATCTAATTAACTGAATCCATCCATCATGCTGCTATTAAAATCTCTGACCCTTCTTTCTTTCTCATTTAACTCCTGTAATTACTTCAATTTTGCATTTCTTCAATTATTATAATTACATATTTTTTATTGAAGACTGTCAGATGCTATGATGTTGGTGAGAATTCCAGAATTTGTAAGTCACATCTTTTGCAACAATATCTGTTTTTTGGTATTTTTTTTGGTCTTTCTCTGATTTTTTTCTTTTTCAACATCTCAAAGGTTCCCTCCTGTCTTGATATTCAATTAGTATGTCTTTACAATGATGCCTGTTAGTTTTGAGGGCAAGCACCCTGTCTTCTTGTTTACTGCCATATTCCCAGCATTAGAATAGTGACTGACGTGTGGTAAGTGATCAGTAAATATTAGTCGAATAAATGAATAGAAAGGAGACTTGGTAGAGGAAAATGGTCAAGCACAGTGACTGGGCATATATTTCATCCATCTTCCTTCCATGTTTAAGGAAGAAAATTAGATAGAAAATTATCCATCACTCATTTTTCACGGGTGTATTTTTCTCACTAGACCAAAAGAAACCTCTGGAAGTCAGTGAAATGAACTAAGTCAAGCTCTAAACAGGAATAGGGGATGGAGATGTTTACACCTAGAAGTTGAACTGGTATGATGCTGATAACTAGAAAAACCTCCACCGAAGTCGCTCTGCAGTTGCCATGGATACTATCTTGGGTGCTCTGAGGTGTTATTACAGAGTGGAAAGAGTCATGTAGAGTTGGGCTCAAATCCCAGGTCTGCTCTTCACTGGCTCTACATCCTTGAACAAGTTACTGAAACTCTCTTGAGCCTCAGGTTTCTCATTTTTAAAGTGCATAGATAGAAGAGCTGGATTGAAGATGGTAATAATGATAGTTACCATCATTTTCCATTAAGCGGCACTAATCCTCCTCAATTATGAGGAGTGAAGTAGGCGTTATCATCCCTTTAAACAGATGTGATAACCAAGGTGCAGAGAGCCAAACTAATTTGTCAAGATCATACAGCTAATAACATTTGGAGCTAAAATTAAGACCCAGGTTTGGCTTGAATCTTCTACCTTGAGTAGAGATCACTTATATAAAGTGCCTGACACATAACAGGCATTTAATAAGTGGAAATGTTAAAGATTACTTTCCAATACATACTGCCCTCAGGACTTTCTCATCCTATTTCTCTCCTTTTAAGAGAGCTTTTAAAACACCCCCTCCCCCTTTCCACCCCATCCCATTTCCTTACACAAACTCATGAACTTCAAAGACCTTGTAAATGAAGTGAGAAAACAGTCAATACAACTGGCTCCCTTCTAGTCAATGCCAGGGAAGGAGAGTCCATTTCCTTGGTGTAGGATCATCCAGGGGTTAATCTGTATCTTACAGTGCTGTGCTCAGCCCCCAGCATCTGGGTAAAAATGGGTCAGGTAATCTTTTCTACCCAAGTAAACACAGAGAAGTGAGTGTTAGAAGCCTTCTCCCACTCACCACTGTGCATCAGCATTGCCTTTTCAAGTGTTCTGAGCTCCAGCCATGAGAGATTCTTTATAAAACCAAATTTGATTCTGTCCTCTGGATCAAAGAAATGATTGCACCCTGGAGGGCTAAAAGTATTATACAAGAAGAAAGGGAAGAAGAGGGTAAACGCTGAGATGGGGAATAATTACTGCCAAAGGTGAAGGAGATTGACTGGGACTGTGATACCTGCATAATGGAGGCAAGGTGAATATAAAAACCTGTGCTTGCTCTTAAGGTGCACATTCAGAGTTCCTTGGCGGCCCTGCGTACAGCAAGTGCGGTGCTTAAGTGTCTGTTTCTCTTGGATCTTTGATTTTATAGTCTGCATTTACAAGGCCTATTTAAGGAGTCCACCTCACTGCTGGCAGGGGAGTGGAGCACAATAAAGCTATATTTAAAAAATAATTCCAGTTATCTTAAATTTCTTATGGCATTCGTTGAGTATTAAATCTGCAGATGAAGGTAATGTGCAACTCTCTCCTCACCTTAAAAATAATTTCTGATAATGGTTGAGTTTTTCAGTGTAAGCTCAGATGATGGGGTGAGTGGGATGGGAAACCAGAGAACCATGTAGATCTGAATCTACATGCGTAATTTCCTGCCTCTGTGAGTTCTATTCTTTGTTCAAAGCTGGAGTTCTATTTTTAGTTTTGGGTGTTTTGTTTTTTCTCTCATTTTTCTAGGAACCTATTTCAAGTTATCCTTCTGAATTCTGGGAAGACTTGCATCCCCACCAACAAGCTGTATTAGACAAATAAACAAGGAGCAAGACAGAGTTGTAGCTGAGGAAATTCTAAGATCTTGGCTTCCTCATCTACCTTCATTTTCTAGATTGCCAATTTCATTTCCGTGATGAGATTCGGGCTCAATTTGCATGTGCTATGGTTAGAGGAAGTGTGTTGCTCTGCTTGAAGTTTACAGCTATGCTGGTCTTCCCTGACCTCCTTTTTCTCCTTCTCCTCTTCTCTCTCCTCTTCGTAGTTGTGCTTCTCCTTCTTCTCTTCTTTCTCCTTCTCCTCTTTCTTCAGTGTCCTTGTCCATACTTTATTTTTTGTCCATTCTATTTTCTCCGCTTCATCTTTCATTTACTTTTTCCTTCCTCCATATTTCAAACCTAACTCATCTTCTGTAGTTTTGTCCTGAATATCTCTTCCTTCCCCTTCTACAATATTTTCTATTTCTTCAAAATAATATTACTTGTGTATCACCTTTTCAAAGGAACATGCATCTTTGATGGTCATGAAACCCCCAAAGGACAGAAGTGGAGGTGATAAGCTCTGTTCCTCAATATTCAGATGGGCTGATGGGGGGTTGGGAGGTGGGGTTAGAGCATGAAGACTTACCCAGGGCACCAGACAAATTAGCTTGGGTTGTGTGCTACCTACTTATCTCTGGATGGCTCTCTTGGTCCCACTAAACAGAAGACCATTTTGTCAACCTCCTGACCATTTATACCAAAGCTTTAAATTTATTTATCTGTTGGTTTTTGTTCCCAACCCCAACAAGTCTGTAATTATTTGCTTTTGAAGACAAATATAATGTTAAAAGCCTCCCATAGGTGCTTACCCACTCATCATGCTCAGAAACATAATGGGAGTACAGCAGAGATAACACTGCAAATCATTACTAATGAGGGATTTGACTCTGAGAGAAGCAGAAAATCAGTGTGAGAGCCAGATGCAATATCTGTGTATCAGTCAGCAGAAGGAGAAAGGAACATAGGGTGCCGCACCCTTGTGGCTGCACTCTCCTCTCTGGCTTCGAAGTTTCCCCACTCCGCCACCTGCAGTCTCTGCCCGCGAAGGGGCTTCCTAGTGTGTGGAAACCTTTCCTCCTTCACAGCTCCCTCCCACTGGTGAACGTCCGATCCGTATTCTTTTGTCTCTGTTTTTTCTTTCTTCTTTGCCCTACCCAGGTTCGTGGGTAGTTTATTGCCTTTTGGGAGGTCTGAGGTCTTCTGCCAGCACTCTGTAGGTGTTCTGTAGGAGTTGTTCCACATGTACATGTATTTCTGATGTATCTGTGGGGAGGAAGGTGATCTCTGCGTCTTACTCTTCCACCATCGTGACTGATAATCTCTACATTACTTTTACAGTAATAAAAATAGTTAACATTATTATAATGCTCACTATGTGCATGTACCATTCTATTTTCTTTTAAAAAATTATTGATAATTGAAGTATAGTTGATTTACAATGTAGTGTTAGTTTCTGGTGTAGAGCAAAGTGATTCAGTTATATATACATGTATTCTTTTCCATATTCTTTTCCAGTATGGTTTCTTACAGGATATTGAACATAGTTCTCTGTGTTATACAGTAGGATCCTGTTGTTTATCTATTTTATATACAGTAGTCTGTATCTGCTAATTCCAAACTCCTAATTTCTCCCTCCCCACCACTTCCCTGTAAGTTTGTTTTCTATTTCTTTGTCTGTTTCTGTTTTATAAATAAGTTCGTTTGTATATTTTAGATTCCACATATAAGCGATATCATATGATATTTGTCTTTCTCTGCCTGACTTGCTTCACTCAGTATGATAGTCTCTGGGTTCATCCATGTTGCTGCAAATGACATTATTTCATTCTTTTTTATGGCTGGGTAATATTCCATTGTGTTTATATACCACTTCTTCTTTATCCATTCATTTGGTGATGGGCGCTTAGGTTGCTTCCATGTCTTGGCTATTGTAAGTAGTGCTGCTGTGAACACTGGGGTTCATGTATATTTTCAAATTAGAGTTTTCTCCGGATATATGCCCAGAAGTAGGATTGCTGGATCATATGGCAACGTATTTTTAGTTTTTTCTATTTTTTAAAATTTTTATTGAACTATATAGTTGATTTACAATGTTGTATTAGTTTCAGGTGTACAGCAAAGTGACTCAGTTGTACATATATATTCTTTTTTAGATTCAGTTATACGTTATTACAAGACATTGAGTATAGTTCCCTGTGCTATACAGTAGGTTCTTGTTGGTTATCTATTTTATATGTAGCAGTGTGTATATTCTAATTCCAAACTCCTAATTTATCCCTCCTCTTCCTTTCCCCTTTGGTAACCATTAGTTTGTTTTCTATGTCTGTGAGTCTCTGTTTTGTAAATAAGTTCATTTGTATCATTTTTTGAGATTCTACATGTAAGTGATATCATATGATATTTCTCTTTTTCTGTCTCATGTACTTCACTTAGTGTGATAAATCCATGTTGCTGCAAATGGCATTATTTCATTCTGTTTTATGGCTGAGTAGTATTCCACTGTATATATATAGTACATCTTCTTTATCCATCCATCTATTGATGGATACTTAGGTTGCTTCTGTATCTTGGCTATTGTAAATAGTGCTGCTATGAACACCGGGGTGCATGTATCTTTTCAAATTCTGGTTTTGTCTGGATATATGCCCAGGAGTGGCATTGCTGGATCATATGGTAGCTCTATTTTTATTTTTTAAGAAATCTCCATACTGGGATTTCCCTAGTGATCCAGTGGTTAAGACTCTATGCTTCTTCATCCACCAGAAGACAGACACTAGTCCCCTCCACCAGGAAGCCTACAGAACCCACTAAACCAACCTTAGCCACAGGGGGCAGAAACCAAAAACAATGGGAACTACGAACCTGCAGCCTGCAAAAAGGAGACCCCAAACACAGTAAGATAAACAAAATGAGAAGACAGAAAAACACACAGCACACGAAGGAGCAAGATAAAAACCCACCAGACCTAACAAATGAAGAGGAAATAGGCAGTCTACCTGAAAAAGAATTCAGAATAATGATCCAAAATCTTGGAAATAGAATAGACAAAATGCAAGAAACATTTAACAAGGACCTAGAAGAACCAAAGATGAAACAAACAATGATGAACAACACAATAAATGAAATGAAAAATACTCTAGATGGAGGGGGGGACCTTGAAGATGGCAGAAGAGTAAGACGCGGAGATCACCTTCCTCCCCACGGATACACCAGAAATACATCTGCACGTGGAACAACTCTTACAGAACACCTACTGAAGGCTGGCAGAAGACCTCAGACCTCCCAAAAGGCAAGAAACTCCCCACGTACCTGGGTAGGGCAAAAGAAGAAAAAAGAAAAAACAGAGACAAAAGAATAGGGACGGCACCTGCACCAGTGGGAGGGAGCTGTGAAGGAGGAAAAGTTTCCACACACTAGGAAGCCCCTTCGCGGGCAGAGACTGCGGGTGGTGGAGGGGGGAGCTTCGGAGGAGTGCACAGCAACGGGTGCGGAGGGCAAAGCGGGGAGATTCCCGCACAGAGGATCGGTGCCGACCAGCACTCAACAGCCCAAGAGGCTTGTCTGCTCACCCGCTGGGGCGGGCGGGGCTGCGAGCTGAGGCTCTGAGGCTCGGGTTTCGGTTTCGGACGGAGCGCAGGGAGAGGACTGGGGTTGGCGGCTTGAACGTAGCCTGAAGGGGTTAGTGCACCACAGCTAGCCGGGAGGGAGTCCGGGTAAAAGTCTGCACCTACCGAAGAGGCACGAGACTTTTTCTTCCCTCTTTGATTCCTGGTGCGTGAGGAGAGGGGTTTAAGAACGCTGCTTAAAGGAGCTCCAGAGACGGGCGCGAGCTGCGGCTAAAAGCGCGAACCCCAGAGACGGGCGCGAGCCGCGGCTAAAAGCACAGACCCCCCAGGGACGGGCGTGAGCCGCGGCTAAAAGCGCGGACCCAGAGACGGGCGGGAGATGCTAAGGCTGCTGCTGCCGCCACCAAGGGGCCTGTGTGCGAGCACAGGTCACTCTCCACACCCCTCTTCCGCGGAGCCTGTGCAGCCCGCCACTGCCAGGTTCCCAGAATCCAGGGACAACTTCCCCAGGAGAACGCACAGCGCGCCTCAGGCTGGTGCAACGTCACGCCGGCCTCTGCCGCTGCAGGCTCGCCCCGCACTCCGTGCCCCTCCCTCCCCCCGACCTGAGTGAGCCAGAGCCCCCGAATCAGCGGCTCCTTTAACCCCGTCCTGTCTGAGCGAAGAACAGACGCCCTCCAGCGACCTACACGCAGAGGCAGGGCCAAATCCAAAGCTGAGCCCCTGTGAGCTGTGAGAACAAAGAAGAGAAAGGGAAATCTCTCCCAGCAGCCTCAGAAGCAGCGGATTAAAGCTCCACAATCAACCTGATGTACCCTGCATCTGTGGAATACCTGAATAGACAACCAATCATCCCAAATTAAGGAAGTGGACTTTAGGAGCAAGATCTATGATTTTTTTCCCTATTCCTCTTTTTGTGAATGTGTATGTGTATGCTTCTGTGTGAGATCTTCTCTGTATAGTCTTGCTTCCACCATTTGTCCTAGGGTTCTATCCGTCAATGGTTTTTCTTAAAACTTTTTTTCTTAATAATCAATTTTAATTTTAATAACGTTATTCTACTTTACCTTCGTTCTTTCTTTCTTTCTTTCCGTCCTTCCTTCCCTCCTTTAGACAATGAATCATTCCAAATTGAGGAGGTGGTCTCTGACAGCAAGATTTATGATTTTTCCCCCTTCACCTCTTTTAGTGAGGGTGTATGTGTATGCTTCTGTGTAAGATTTTGTCTGTATAGCCTTGCTTCCAACATTTGTCCTAAGGTTCTATCCGTCCCTTTTTTTTCCTAAATACGAATTTTTTAATTCAATAACTTTATTATACTTTATTTTATTTTTACTGTATCTTCTTTCTTTGTCTTTTTTCCTTCATTCCCTCCTTCCTTCATTCCTCCCTCCTTTCTTTCTTTCTTTCTTCCTTCCTTCCTTCCTTCCCTCCTTTCCTTCTTTCTTTCCTCATACTTCTACTAATTCTATTTTTTCTCCCTTTTATTCTGAGCCGAGTGGATGAAAGGCTCTTGGTGCTTCAGCCAGGAGTCAGGGCTCTGCCTCTGAGGTAGGAGAGCCAACTTCAGGACACTGGTCCACAAGAGACCTCCCAGCTCCACATAATATCAAACGGTGAAAATCTCCCAGAGACCTCCATCTTAACACCAGCACCCAGCTTCACTCAACGACCAGGAAGCTACGGTGCTGGACAACCTATGCCAAACGACTAGCAAGACAGGAACACAACCCCACCCATTAGCAGAGAGGCTGCCTAAAATCATAATAAGGCCACAGACACCCCAAAACACACCACATGACGTGAACCTGCCCACTAGAGAGACAAGATCCAGCCTCATCCACCACAACACAGGCACTAGTCCCCTCCACCAGGAAGCCTACACAACCCACTGAACCAACCTTAGCCCCTGGAGAAAGACATCAAAAACAGCGGGAACTACGAACCTGCAGTCTGCAAAAAGGAGACCCCAAACACAGTAAGCTAAGCAAAATGAGAAGACAGAAAAACACACAGCACATAAAGGAGCAAGATAAAAATGCATCAGACCTAAAAAATGAAGAGGAAATAGGCAGTCTACCTGAAAAAGAATTCAGAATACTGATAGTGAGGATGATCCGAAATCTTGGAAATAGAATGGACAAAATGCAAGAAACAGTTAACAAGGACCTAGAAGAAATAAAGATGAAACAAGCAACGATGAACAACACAATAAATGAAATTAAAAGTACTCTAGATGGGATCAATAGCAGAATAACTGAGGCAGAAGAACGGATAAGTGACCTGGAATTAAAATAGTGGAAATAACTACTGCAGAGCAGAATAAAGAAAAAAGAATGAAAAGAACTGAGGACAATCTCAGAGACCTCTGGGACGACATTAAACGCACCAACATTCGAATTATAGGGGTTCCAGAAGGAGAGAAAAAGAAAGGGACTGAGAAAATATTTGAAGAGATTATAGTTGAAAACTTCGCTAATATGGGAAAGGAATAGTTAATCAAGTCCAGGAAGCACAGAGAGTCCCATACAGGATAAATACAAGGAGAAATATGCCACGACACATATTAATCAAACTGTCAAAAATTAAATACAAAGAAAGCATATTAAAAGCAGCAAGGGAAAAACAACAAATAACACATAAGGGAATCCCCATAAGGCTAACAGCTGATCTCTTAGCAGAAACCCTACAAGCCAGAAGGGACTGGCAGGACATATTTAAAGTGATGAAGGAGAAAAACCTGCAACCAAGACTACTCTACCCAGCAAGGATCTCATTCAGATTTGATGGAGAAATTAAAACCTTTACAGACAGGCAAAAGCTGAGAGAGTTCAGCACCACCAAACCAGCTCTACAACAAATGCTAAAGGATCTTCTCTAGGCAAGAAACACAAGAGAAGGAAAAGACCTATAATAACGAACCCAAAACAATTTAGAAAATGGGATTAGGAACATACATATCGATAATTACCTTAAATGTAAATGGACTAAATGCTCCAACCAAAAGACACAGATTAGCTGAATGGATACAAAAACAAGACCCTTATATATGCTGTCTACAAGAGACCCACTTCAGACCTAGAGACACATACAGACTGAAAGTAAGGGGATGGAAAAAGATATTCCATGCAAATGGAAACCAAAAGAAAGCTGGAGTAGCAATTCTCATATCAGACAAAATAGACTTTAAAATAAGGACTATTAAAAGAGACAAAGAAGGACACTACATAATGATCAAGGGATCGATCCAAGAAGTTTATCCAAGAAGAAGATATAACAATTGTAAATATTTATGCACCCAACATAGGAGCACCTCAATACATAAGGCAACTACTAACAGCCCTAAAAGGGGAAATCGACAGTAACACATTCATAGTAGGGGACTTAAACACCCCACTTTCACCCATGGACAGATCATCCAAAATGAAAATAAATAAGGAAACACAAGCTTTAAATGATACATTAAACAAGAAGGACTTAATTGATATTTATAGGACACTCCATACAAAAACAACAGAATACACATTTATTCTCCAGGATAGATCATATCTTGGGTCACAAATCAAGCCTTGGTAAATTTAAGAAAACTGAAATTGTATCAAGTATCTTTTCTGACCACAACGCCATGAGACTAGATATCAATTACAGGAAAAGATCTGTAAAAGATACAAACACATGGAGGCTAAACAATACACTACTTAATAACGAGGTGATCATCAAAGAGGAAATCAAAAAATACCTAGAAACAAATGACAATGGAGACACGACGACCCAAAACCTATGGGATGCAGCAAAAGCAGTTCTAAGGGGGAAGTTTATAGCAATACAAGCCCACCTTAAGAAGCAGGAAACATCTCGAATAAACAACCTAACCTTGCACCTCAAGCAATCAGAGAAAGAAGAACAAAAAAACCCCAAAGCTAGCAGAAGGAAAGAAATCATAAAAATCAGATCCAAAATAAATGAAAAAGAAATGAAGAAAACGAAAGCAAAGATCAATAAAACTAAAAGCTGGTTCTTTGAGAAGATAAAGAAAATTGATAAACCATTAGCCAGACTCATCAAGAAAAAAAGGGAGAAGACTCAAATCAATAGAATTAGAAATGAAAAAGGAGAGGTAACAACTGACACTGCAGACATACAAAGTATCATGAGAGATTACTACAAGCAACTCTATGCCAATAAAATGGACAATCTGAAAGAAATGGACAAATTCTTAGAAATGCACAACCTGCCAAGACTGAATCAGGAAGAAATAGAAAATATGAACAGACCAATGACAAGCACTCAAATTGAAACTGTGATTAAAACTCTTCCAACAAACAAAAGCCCAGGACCAGATGGCTTCACAGGCGAATTCTGTCAAACATTTAGAGAAGAGCTAACACCTATCCTTCTCAAACTCTTCCAAAATATAGCAGAGGGAGGAACACTCCCAAATTCCTTCTACGAGGCCACCATCACCTTGATACCAAAACCAGACAAGGATGTCACAAAGAAAGAAAACTGCAGACCAATATCACTGATGAACATAGATGCAAAAATCCTCAACAAAATACTAGCAAACAGAATCCAACAGCACATTAAAAGGATCATACACCATGATCAAGTGGGGTTTATTCCAGGAATGCAAGGATTCTTCAATATACACAAATCTATCAATGTGATAAACCATATTAACAAATTGAAGGAGAAAAACCATATGATCATCTCAATAGATGCAGGGAAAGCTTTCGACAAAATTCAACACCCATTTATGATAAAAACCCTGCAGAAAGTAGGCATAGAGGGAACTTTCCTCAACATAATAAAGGCCATATATGACAAGCCCACAGCAAACATCATCCTCAATGGTGAAAAACTGAAAGCATTTCCACTAAGATCAGGAACAAGACAAGGTTGCCCACTCTCACCACTCTTATTCAACATAGTTTTGGAAGTTTTAGCCACAGCAATCAGAGAAGAAAAGGAAATAAAAGGAATCCAAATCGGAAAAGAAGAAGTCAAGCCGTCACTGTTTGCAGATGACATGATCCTATACATAAAGAATCCTAAAGATGCTACCACGAAACTACTAGAGCTAATCAATGAATTTGGTAAAGTGGCAGGATACAAAATTAATGCACAGAAATCTCTGGCATTCCTATATACTGATGATGAAAAATCTGAAAGTGAAATCAAGAAAACACTGCCATTTACCATTGCAACAAAAAGAATAAAATATCTAGGAATAAACCTACCTAAGGAGACAAAAGACCTGTATCAGAAAATTATAAGGCACTCATGAAAGAAATTAAAGATGATACAGATAGATGGAGAGATATACCATGTTCTTGGATTGGAAGAATCAACATTGTGAAAATGACTCTACTACCCAAAGCAATCTACAGATTCAATGTAATCCCTATCAAACTATCACTGGCACTTTTCACAGAACTAGAACAAAAAGTTTCGCAATTTGTATGGAAACACAAAAGACCCCGAATAGCCAAAGCAATCTTGAGAACAAATAAAGGAACTGGAGGAATCAGGCTCCCTGACTTCAGACTATACTACAAAGCTACAGTTATCAAGACGGTATGGTACTGGCACAAAAACAGAAAGATAGATCAATGGAACAGGATAGAAAGCCCAGAGATAAACCCACGCACATATGGACACCTTATCTTTGATAAAGTTGGCAGGAATGTACAGTGGAGAAAGGACAGCCTCCTCAATAACTGGTGCTGGGAAAACTGGACAGGTACATGTAAAAGTATGAGATTAGATCACTCCCTAACACCATACACAAGAATAAGCTCAAAATGGATTAAAGACCTAAATGTAAGGCCAGAAACTATCAAACTCTTAGAGGAAAACATAGGCAGAACACTCTATGACATAAATCACAGCAGGATTCTTTCTGACCCACCTCCTAGAGTAATGGAAATAAACACACAAAAAAAACAAATGGGACCTAATGAAACTTCAAAGTTTTTGCACAGCAAAGGAAACCATAAAAAAGACCAAAAGACAACGCTCAGAGTGGGAGAAAATGTTTGCAAATGAAGCAACCGACAAAGGATTAATCTCCAAAATTTACAAGCAGCTCATGCAGCTCAATAACAAAAAAACAAACAACCCAATCCAAAAATGGGCAGAAGACCTAAATAGACATTTCTCCAAAGAAGATATACAGACTGCCAACAAACACATGAAAGAATGCTCAACATCATTAATCATTAGAGAAATGCAAATCAAAACTACAATGAGATATCATCTCACACCAGTCAGAATGGCCATCATCAAAAATCTACAAACAATTAATGCTGGAGAGGGTGTGGAGAAAAGGTAACACTCTTGCACTGCTGGTGGGAATGTGAATTGGTTCAGCCACTATGGAAAACAGTATGGAGGTTCCTTAAAAAACTACAAATAGAACTACCATATGACCCAGCAATCCCACTACTGGGCATATACCCTGAGAAAACCAAAATTCAAAAAGAGTCATGTACCAAAATGTTCATTGCAGCTCTATTTACAATAGCCCGGAGATGGAAACAACCTAAGTGCCCATCATCGGATGAATGGATAAAGAAAACGTGGCACATATATACAATGGAATATTACTCAGCCATAAAAAGAAACGAAATTGAGCTATTTGTAATGAGGCGGATAGACCTAGAGTCTGTCATACAGAGTGAAGTAAGTCAGAAAGAAAAAGACAAATACTGTATGCTAACACATATATATGGAATTTAAGGGAAAAAAATGTCATGAAGAACCTAGGGGTAAGGCAGGAATAAAGATGCAGACCTCTTAGAGAACGGACTTGAGGTTATGGGGAGGGGGAAGGGTGAGCTGTGACAGGGCAAGAGAGAGTCATGGACATATACACACTAACAAACGTAGTAAGGTAGATAGCTAGTGGGAAGCAGCCGCATGGCACAGGGATATTGGCTCGGTGCTTTGTGACAGCCTGGAGGGGTGGGATAGGGAGTGTGGGAGGGAGGGAGACGCAAGAGGGAAGACATGGGAACATATGTTTATGTATGACTGATTCACTTTGTTATAAAGCAGAAACTAACACACCATTGTAAAGCAATTATACTCCAATAAAGATGTTAAAAAAAAATACTCTAGATGGGATCAATAGCAGAATAACTGAGGCAGAAGAACGGATAAGTGACCTGGAAGATAAAATAGTGGAAATAACTACTGCAGAGCAGAATAAAGAAAAAAGAATGAAAAGAACTGAGGACAGTCTCAGAGACCTCTGGGACAACATTCAACACATTCTAATTATAGGGGTTCCAGAAGAAGAAGAGAAAAAGAAAGGGACTGAGAAAATACTTGAAGAGATTACAGTTGAAAACTTCCATAATATGGGAAAGGAAATAGTTAATCAAGTCCAGGAAGCACAGAGAGTCCCATACAGGATAAATCCAAGGAGAAATACACCAAGACACATATTAATCAAACTGTCAAAAATTAAATACAAAGAAAACATATTAAAAGCACCAAGGGAAAAATAACACACAAGGGAATCTGCATAAGGTTAACAGCTGATCTTTCAGCAGAAACTGCAAGCCAGAAGGGACTGGCAGGACATATTTAAAGTGATGAAGCAGAAAAACCTGCAACCAAGTTTACTCTACCCAGCAAGGATCTCATTCAGATTTGATGGAGAAATTAAAACCTTTACAGACAAGCAAGAGCTGAGAGAGTTCAGCACCACCAAACCAGCTCTACAACAACTGCTAAAGGATCTTCTCTAGGCAAGAAACACAAGAGAAGGAAAAGACCTACAGTAACAAACCCAAAACAATTAAGAAAATGGGAATAGGAACATACATATTGATAATTACCTTAAATATAAATGGACTAAATGCTCCCGCCAAAAGACACAGATTGGCTGAACAGATACAAAAACAAGACCCATATATATGCTGTCTACAAGAGACCCACTTCAGACCTGGAGACACATACAGACTAAAAGTAAGGGGATGGAAAAAGATGTTTCATGCAGATGGAAACCAAAAGAAAGCTGGAGTAGCAATTCTCATATCAGACAAACTAGACTTAAAAATAAAGACTGTTAGAAGAGACAAAAAGGACACTACATAATGATCAAGGGATTGATCCAAGAAGTTTACCCAAGAAGAAGATATAACAATTGTAAATATTTATGCACCCCACATAGGAGCACCTCAATACATAAGGCAAATACTAACAGCCATAAAAGGGGAAATCGACAGTAACACATTCATGGTAGGGGACTTTAACACCCCACGTTCACCAATGGACAGATCATCCAAAATGAAAATAAATAAGGAAACACAAGCATTAAATAACACATTAAACAAGATGGACTTAATTGATATTTATAGGATATTCCATCCAAAAACAGCAGAACACACATTTTTCTCAAGTGCTCATGGAACATTCTCCAGAATAGATCATATCTTGGGGTCACAAATCAAGCCTTGGAAAATTTACGAAAATTGAAATTGTATCAAGTATCTTTTCTGACCACAACACTATGAGGCTAGATATCAATTACAGGAAAAGAGCTGTAAAAATACTAACACATGGAGGCTAAACAATACACTACTCACTAACGAAGTGATCACTGAAGAAATCAAAGAGGAAATTTAAAAATACCTAGAAACAAATGACAATGGAGACACGATGACCCAAAACCTATGGGATGCAGCAAAAGCAGTTCTAAGAGAGAAGTTTATAGCAATACAAGCCCAGCTTAAGAAACAGGAAACATCTCGAATAAACAACCTAACCTTGCACCTAAAGCAATTAGAGAAAGAAGAAAAAAAAACCAAAGTTAGCAGAAGGAAAGAAATCATAAACATCAGATCAGAAATAAATGAAAAAGAAATGAAGGAAACGAAAGCAAAGATCAATAAAACTAAAAGCTGGTTCTTTGACAAGATAAACAAAATTGATAAACCATTATCCAGACTCATCAAGAAAAAAAGGGAGAAGACTCAAATCAATAGATTTAGAAATGAAACAGGAGAAGTAACAACTGACACTGCAGAAATACAAAGGATCATGAGAGATTACTACAGGCAACCCTAGGACAATAAAATGGACAACCTGGAAGAAATGGACAAATTGTTAGAAATGCACAACCTGCCAAGACTGAATCAGGAAGAAATAGAAAATATGAACAGACCAATCACAAGCACTCAAATTGAAACTGTGATCAAAACTCTTCCAACAAACAAAAGCCCGGCACAGATGGCTTCACAGGCGAATTCTATCAAACTTTTAGAGAAGAGCTAACACCTATCCTTCTCAAACTCCTCCAAAATATAGCAGAGGGAAGAACACTACCAAACTCATTCTACGAGGCCACCATCACCCTGATACCAAAACCAGACAAGGATGTCACAAAGAAAGAAAACTACAGGCCAATAGCACTGATGAACATAGATGAAAAAATCCTCAACAAACTACTAGCAAACAGAATCCCACAGCACATTAAAAGGATCATACACCATGATCAAGTGGGGTTTATTCCAGGAATGCAAGGATTCTTCAATATATGCAAATCAATGTGATAAACCATATTAAAAAATTGAATGAGAAAACCCATATGATCATCTCAATAGATGCAGAGAAAGCTTTTGACAAAGTTCAACACCCATTTATGATAAAAACCCTGCAGAAAGTAGGCATAGAGGGAACTTTCCTCAACATAATAAACACCATATATGACAAACCCACAGCCAACATCGTCCAAAATGGTGAAACACTGAAAGCATTTCCACTAAGATCAGAAACAAGACAAGGTTGCCTACTCTCACCACTATGATTCAACATAGTTTTGGAATTTTTAGCAACAGCAATCAGAGAAGGAAAGGAAATAAAAGGAATCCAAATGGGAAAAGAAGTAGTAAAGCTGTCACTGTTTGCAGATGACATGATACTATACATAGAGAATCCTAAAGATGCTACCAGAAAACTACTAGAGCTAATCAATGAATTTGGTAAAGTAGCAGGATACAAAATTAATGCACGGAAATCTCTGGCATTCCTATACACTAATGATGAAAAATCTAAAAGTGAAATCAAGAAAACACTGCCATTTACCATTGCAACAAAAAGAATAAAATATCTAGGAATAAACCTACCTAAGGAGACAAAAGACCTGTATGCAGAAAATTATAAGACTCTGATGAAAGAAATTAAAGATGATACAAATAGATGGAGAGATATACCATGTTCTTGGATTGGAAGAATCAACATTGTGAAAATGAGTCTACTACCCAGAGCAATCTGCAGATTCAATGCAATCCCTATCAAAGTACCACTGGCATTTTTCACAGAACTAGAACAAAAAATTTCACAATTTGTATGGAAACACAAAAGACCCCGAATAGCCAAAGCAATCTTGAGAACAAAAAACAGAGCTGGAGGAATCAGGCTCCCTGACTTCAGACTATACTACAAAGCTACAGTAATCAAGACAGCAAGGTACTGCCACAAAAACAGGTAAATCAATGGAACAGGATAGAAAGCCCAGAGGTAAACCCACGCACATATGGTCACCTTATCTTTGATGAAGGAGGCAAAAATGTACAGTGGAGAGAGGACAGCCTCTTCAATAAGTGGTGCTGGGAAAACTGGACAGGTACATGTGAAAGTATGAGATTAGATCACTCCCTAACACCATACACAAAAATAAGCTCAAAATGGATTAAAGACCTAAATGTAAGGCCAGAAACTATAAAACTCTTAGAGGAAAACATAGGCAGGACACTCTATGACATAAATCACAGCAAGATCCTTTTTGACCCACCTCCTAGAGAAATGGAAATAAAACCAAAAATAAACAAATGGGACCTAATGAAACTTCAAAGCTTTTGCACAGCAAAGGAAATCATAAACAATACCAAAAGACAACCCTCAGAATGGGAGAAAATATTTGCAAATGAAGCAACTTACAAAGGATTAATCTCCAAAATTTATAAGCAGCTCATGCAGCTTAATAACAAAAGAACAAACAACCCAATCCAAAAATGGGCAGAAGACCTAAACAGACATTTCTCCAAAGAAGATACACATATTGCCAACAAATACATGAAAGAATGCTCAATATCACTAATCATTAGAGAAATGCGAATCAAAACTACAATGAGATATCATCTCACACCCGTCAGAATGGCCATCATCAAAAAATCTAGAAGCAATAAATGCTGGCGAGGGTGTGGAGAAAAGGGAACCCTCTTGCACTGTTGGTGGGAATGTAAATTGATACAGCCACTTTGGAGAACAGTATGGAGGTTCCTTAAAAAACTACAAATAGAACTACCATATGACCCAGCATTCCCACTACTGGGCATATACCCTGAGAAAACCATAATTCAAAAAGAGTCATGTACCAGATGTTTTTTGCAGCTCTATTTACTATAGCCCAGAGATAGAAACAACCTAAGTGTCCATCATCGGATGAATGGATAAAGAAGATGTGGCACATACATACAATGGAATATTACTCAGCCATAAAAAGAAATGAAATTGAGCTATTTGTAATGAGGTGGATAGACCTAGAGTCTGTCATACAGAGTGAAGTAAGTCAGAAAGAGAGAGACAAATACCGTATGCTAACACACATATATGGAATTTAAGAAAAAAAAGTGTCATGAAGAACCTAGGGGTAAGAGAGGAATAAGGACACAGCCCTACTAGAGAATGGACTTGAGGATATGGGGAGTGGAAAAGGTAAGCTGTGACAAAGCGAGAGAGAGGCATGGACATATATACACTACCAAACGTAAGGTAGATAGCTAGTGGGAAGCAGCCGCATAGCACAGGGAGATCAGCTCAGTGCTTTGTGACCGCCTGGAGGGGTGGGATAGGGAGGGTGGGAGGGAGGGAGACGCAAGAGGGAAGAGATATGGGAACATATGTATATATATAACTGATTCATTTTGTTGTAAAGCAGAAACTAACACACCATTGTAAAGCAATTATACTCCAATAAAGATGTTAAAAAAAAAGACACTATTCTTCCAATGCAGGGGGTGTGGGTTCGATCCCTGGTCGAGGAACTAAGATCCCAAATGCTGTGCAGTGCAACCAAAAAATTAAAGATAAATGAATAAAAAAGATCTATTCTCTAGAATGGACTTGAGGACATGGGCAGGGGGAAGGGTAAGTTGGGACTAAATGAGAGAGTGGCCTTGACATATATACACTACCAAATGTAAAATAGATAGGTAGTGGGAAGTAGCCACATAGCACAGGGAGATCAGCTTGTTGCTTTGTGACCACATAGAGGGGTGGGATAGGAAGGGTGGGAGGGAGACACTGGAGGGAGGGGGGGCTTCCCTGGTGGCACAGTGGTTGAGAATCTGCCTGCCAATGCAGCAGACACAGGTTCGAGCCCTGGTCTGGGAAGATCCCACATGCTGCGGAGCAACTAGGCCCGTGAGCCACTACTAAGCCTGCACATCTGGAGCTTGTGGTCCACAACGAGAGGCCCGCGCACCGCGATGAAGAGTGGCCCCCGCTCGCCTCAGCTGGAGAGGGCCCGCGCGCAGAAATGAAGACCCAACACAGCCAGGAGTGAATGAATGAATAAATAAATAAAAGAGGGAGGGTATATGGGGATATATGTGTACGTATAAGTGATTCACTTTGTTATACAGCAGAAACTAACACAGCATTGTAAAGCAATTATACTCCAATAAAGATGTTTAAAAAAAGATCTATTCTCTTAGCAACTTTCAAATATGCAATACGGTATTAACTATAGTTACCACGTTGTACACTATGTCTGAATGCATACTTTAAAAAAAAAAAGAAACCTCCATACTATACTTCACAGTGGCTGCACTAATTTACATTTCTACCAACAGTGCAGAAGGGCTCCCTTGTCTCCACATCCTCTCCAGCATTTCTTATTCATAGACTTTTAAAAGATGACCATTCTGACCAGTGTGAGGTAATACCGCATTGTAGTTTTGATTTGCATTTCTCTAATAATTAGCAAAGTTGAGCATCTTTTCACATGCGTATTGGCCATCTGTATGTCTTCTCTGGAGAAATGCCTATTTAGGTTTTCTGCCCATTTTTTGAGTGGGTTGTTTTGGTTTTGTTGTTGTTGTTGCTGTTGCTATTATTGAGTTGTATGACCTGTTTGTATATTTTGGAAATTAAGCCCTTGTAGCGAAAATTGACAAATCTTTAGCCAGACTGATCAAGTGAAAAAAGGAGAAGACTCATTTACTAAAATCAATAATGACATAGGTGACAACACTACAGTCTCACAGAAGTGAAAAGGATTATAAGAAAATGGTACAAATAATTATATGCCAACAAATTAAATTAACCTATATTGAGTAAATTCCTATAAAAATTACTGAAACTAACTCAAGAAATAAAAATACGAATATATGTAAAACAAGTAGTGAGATTAAATTAGTTTAAAAAAAGCCCCAGGCCCTGGTGTCTTCACTGGTGAACTCTGAAAAATGTTTAAAGAAGAATTAACACCAAACCTTCACAAAATCTTTCCATAAATTGGAAGTGGAGAGTATCCATCTCAACCCAGCATTGAGGCCAGCATTAACTCAATACATAAATTGTCTGAAGACTGAGGTGATGCCTAAATGTAAAAGCTAAAAATACAAAACTCTTAGAAGAAAACATAAGGTAAATAATCATGACCTTGGATTAGGCAAGGTTTCTAAGACATGATACCAAAACAAAATCTACAAAAGAAAAAATAGATAAAATGGATATCATTTAAAATGATAACAACAACAAAACCCTTTTGTGCTTTAAAGGACATCATCAATAAATTGAAAAGACAATCCATATAATGGGAGAAAATATTTGCAAATTATATATCTGATACGGATCTAGTCTCCAGAATATACAAAGAACTTTTACAATTCAACAGTAAAAAGACAATACAGTTTTAAAATGGGCAAAGGATTTGGGTAGATATTTCACCAACAAAGATGAACAAATGGCCAATAAGTACATGAAATGATGCTCACCATCATTAGTCATTAAGGAAATGCAAATCAAAACCATAGTGAGAGGGCTTCCCTGGAGGTGCAGTGGTTGAGAGTCCATCTGCCAATGCAGGGGACACGGGTTCGTGCCCCGGTCTGGGAAGATCCCACATGCCATGGAGCAACTAAGCCCGTGCGCCACAACTACTGAGCCTGCGTGACACAACTACTGAAGCTCACGTGCCTAGAGCCTGTGCTCCGCATCAAGAGAAGCCACTGCAATGAGAAGCCCGCACACCACAAGGAAGAGTAGCCCCCGCTCTCTGCAACTAGAGACAGCCCGCACGCAACAACAAAAAGCCAACGCAGCCAAAAATAAAAAAAAAAAAAACATAGTGAGAGATCACTATACACACACACTAAGATAGCTATAATAAAAAAAGATGGACATTAAGAAGTTTTGGTGAGAATGTAGAAAAATTGGAATCCTTGTACATTACCCTTGGGGATGTAAAATGGTGCAACCACTTTAAAATATAGTTTTATAGTTCCTCAAAAAGCTAAATTTAGAGTTACCACATGGTCTAGAAATTCTACTCAGGCATCCAAGAAAAACTAAAACATATGTCCACACAAAAACTAAAAACTAAACACCAAAACTAAAAACCACTGAGATGTACTCTTTAAAAGTTTGAATTTTGTGGTGTGTGAATTATAAATAAAACTGTCCAAACATAAGAGAGTGAGGCATCTAGGGTGAAGAACTGAAGGAGGCACTTTTTTTTAACCCCTTAAATTTTGTGCCCTAGTTATCTTTCTTACCCCACCCTATTCTTGTATCTGCTACTAAATGTACATTCTAAATTTCCCACAGGAAGAAAGGCCCACTGAAATGCTAGAGAAACTATTCCACAAAAGGATATGTAAAAGTTGGTTCAAGGGATACATGGGATGGACTATAGTGGACATGGACACGTACCCTCCAGATTTCTTGTGAAGAGTTTCTTGTTGCACTAGTAGCAGGGAGTGCTGTGAGCAGTCTTCAGCTGCCAGCCTCTTCAGAGATGGCCTGAGCTGCAGAAATCCACTTTGCTCAAGGTAACGCTCTTTCTGAGGCATTCCACACTCAGTGACTGATAGCAGAAATGATATAAAGGCTCAGCCATTTTAGCCCAATGTGGGATAAATCTGACGGGTCACTTTAGCTGCACAGCTACCCTGTAGAGTAGGCTGAGGCGGTTGTTCAGGCCACCATTAGAGCCCAATTTCCCCCTCTTCCCATCCAAATTGCTTCTCTTCTTTCCACTGTTGTTATCCCAAAGGCACCTCCTAATAAACATTCTGCCTGCTAAAAACTCCATCTCAAAGTTTGTTTTCCTGACTACCTAATCTTTGACAGGGTCTACAGAAGTTATAAGCAAACAAACAAACAGATGAACAACAAACACACAGAATCTATTACAGTTAACCAGTATCTTTCTCTTCAGGAATGGTGATACCCACCTATAAAGGTACGACACCCCAGAGTTAGAGAATCATCTCAGCTCAGGTTTTCGACAATCGTTCATAGAAATGACCTAAATTCCTTTACAGAATGAAATGGGGTTCAGTAAGTAAATGATGATAGGTGTTGAGTGCAGCCTCAGATGCTGACAGGGGTGGTGAAGCATGGTGGGAGGGATGTGGTGTAGGTGGCTGAGAAAGGACACACCCCCTTGGCTTACAGTCTTTTGATAGATGTGGGTGATAATCTCTATAATCACCTTTGATGTAGGGTTAATGATTAGAGTTTAGAATTCGTTTTCTTATAGTTTTTCAGCTACTCATTCCTGTTTCTTCTCTCCTTCCATCCTCTCCCACTCACTGACTTACTCTAGACCCCCTGGTTCTTACTGCACATACACTTGGCCTGAGAGTTAGGGTGGCCTCCCAGCATATCTGTGTCATGGACATGGATGCAGGCTCTGGGAGAAATCTATGCATGATGAGAAGTTGTGGGTTTTTGATGAGCAGGCCGTGGACCTCAGAGCATCAGCCAAGATGCTTAATCAACATATTAATGCGGTTTTGTACAGCGTTTCCAACATCTCTTATTCCATGAACACTGCTTAAAGACTCACACTATATACATTTTTTGAAAAATGAAATAGAAAAATAGAGTATGAATTGAAGTTCTACTGCTTATTACCTATATGGTTCTGGCAAAGTTACAAAACAACTGTGAGCTGAAGTTTTCTTAGGTATAAAATGAAATGAGAGTACCTGAGTGGCCCACCTCACAAAAATAGTTGTAAAGATAAAGGCAGTGGAGGGGGTACCTTCAAGATGGTGGAGGAGTAAGACATGGAGATCACCTGCCTCCCCAAAAATACATCAAAAATACACCTATATGTGGAACAACTCCTACAGAACACCTACTGAACGCTGGCAGAAGACCTCAGACTTGCCAAAAGGCAAGAAACTCCCCACGTACCTGGGTAGGGCAGAAGAAAAAAGAAAAAAGCAGAGACAAAAGATATGGATGGGTCCTGCACCTCTGGGAGGGAGCTGTGAAGGAGAAAAAGTTTCCACACACTAGGAAGCCCCTTCACTGGCAGAGAAGGTGGGTGGGTGGGGGGAAGGTTCGGAGCCATGGAGGAAAGCACAGCAATCGGGGTGCAGAGGGCAAAGTGGAGAGATTTCTGCACAGAGGATTGGTGCCAACCAAGACTCACCAGCCTGAGAGGCTTGTCTGCTCACCCGCCGGGGCAGGCGGGGCTGGGAGCTGAGGCTCAGGCTTCGGAGGTCAGATCCCAGGGAGAGGACTGGGGTTGGCTGCTTGAACACAGCCTAAAGGGGGATAATGCATCACAGCTAGCTGAGAGGGAGTCCAGGAAAATGTCTGGACCTGCCTAAGAGGCAAAAGACCATTATTTCAGGTGTGCGAGGAGAGGGGATTCCTTCCCTGTCTGCCCACAGAAGGCAGAGCACTGCCTAAATGAGCTCCAGTGATGGGTGCGAACTGCGGCTATCAGCTCAGACCACAGAGATGGGCAAGAAATGCTAACACTGCTGCTGCAGCCACCAAGAATCCTGCGTGCGAGCACAGGTTACTATCCACACCACCCCACCCCAGGAGCCTGTGCAACCCACCACTGCCAGGGTCCCATAATACAGAGAAAATTTCCCCAAGAGAACACATGGAGTGCCTCAGGTTGTTGCAAGGTCACAACAGCTTCTGCCGCCACAGGCTCGCCCTGCATTCCAATTATAACTACTGTACCGTTCCTGCCCCCAGGAATGAGTGAGCAACAGCTCCCTAACAGTCGCTGCATTAACCCCATCCTGTCTGGGCAGGAAACAGATGCCTGAGGGTGACATACATGCAGAGGTGGAGCCCAAACCAAAGCTGAACCCCAGGAGCTGTGCAAACAAAGAAGAGAAAGGGTAGTTTCTCCATACAGTCTCAGGAGCAGCGGATTAAATCCCCATAATCTACTTGATGTACTCTGCATCTGTGGAATATCTGAATAGACAATAAATCATACCAAAATTAAGGCAGCAGACTTGGGAACAACTGTAGACTTGGGGTGTGCTGGCTGCAACTGATTTGTTTCTGATTTTTATGTTTATCTTAGTATAGTTTTTAGTGCTGTTATCATTAGTGGATTTGTTTAACAGTATACATGCTCTCTTCTTTTTTTAATTACTATTACTTTTTAATTTTAATAATGTTTTTTCTATTTTTTTAACTTTAATAACTTAATTTTTTTAAAATTTATTTTTCTTCCTTTTTTTTTCCCTTTTCTTCTGAGCCATGTGGCTGACAGGGTCTTGGTGCTCTGGCCTGGTGTCAGGCCTGAGACTCTGAGGTGGGAGAGCCAAGTAGAGGACATTGGACCACCAGACAACTCCCAGCCCCACATAGTATCAACCAGCAAGAGCTCACCCAGAGATCCGTCTGAGGGCTACGACGCAGCTACACCCAATGGCCAGCAAGCTCCAGTGCTGGATGTTCCATGCCAAATAACTAGCAATGTAGGAACACAACCTCACCCATTAGGAGAGAGGCTGCCTAAAATCATACCAAGTTCACAGGCACCCCAAACACACTGCCAGATGCAACCCTGCCCACCAAAGAAAAGATCCAGCCCCACACACCAGAACACAGGCACCAGTCCCCTTTACCAGGAAGCCAACACAACCCAGTGAAGCAACCTTACCCACTGGGGGCAGACACCAAAAACAATGGGAACTACGAACCTGCAGCGTGAGAAAAGGAGACCCCAAACAGAGTAAGTTAAGCAAAATGAGAAGACAGAGAAATATGCAGCAGATGAAGGAGTAAGGCAAAAACCCACCAGACCAAACAAATGAAGAGGAAATAGGCAGTCTACGTGAAAAAGAATTCAGAGTAATGACAGTAAAGATTATCCAAAATTTTGGAACTAGAATGGAGAAAATACAAGAAAGGTTTAAGAATGAACCAGAAGAAATAAAGAGCAAAGAAACAATGATGAAAAGCACAATAAATGTAATTAAAAATTTTCTAGAAGGAATCAATAGCAGAATAACTGAGGCAGAAGAACGGATAAGTGACCTGGAAGATAAAAATTTAGTGGAAATAACTACCACAGAGCAGAATAAAGAAAAAGAAAGAAAAATGAGGACAGTCTCAAAGACCTCTGGGACAACATTAAACGCACCAACATCTGAATTATAGGGGTCCTAAAAGAAGAGGAGAAAAAGACAGGGACTGGGAAGATATTTGAAGAGATTATACTTGAAAATTGCCCTAACATGAGAAAGGAAATAGTCAAGTCCAGGAAGCTCAGAGAGTCCCATACAGGATAAATCCAAGGAGAAGCATGCCAAGGCACATATTAATAAAACTATCAAAAATTAAATATGAAGAAAAAATATTAAATGGACAAATTCTTAGAAATGCACAACCTGCCAAGACTGAATCAGGAAGAAAGAAAATATGAACTGACCAATCACAAGCACTCAAATTGAAACTGTGATTAAAAATCTTCCAACAAACAAAAGTCCAGGACCAGATGGCTTCACAGGCGAATTCTATCAAACTTTTAGAGAAGAGCTAACACCTACCCTTCTCAAACTCTTCCAAAATATAGCAGAGGGAGGAGCACTCCCAAACTCATTCTACGAGGCCGTCATCACCCTGATACCACAACCAGACAAGGATGTCACAAAGAAAGAAAACTACAGGCCAGTATCACTGATGAACATAGATGAAAAAATCCTCAACAAAATACTAGCAAACAGAATCCATCAGGACATTAAAAGGATCATACACCATGATCAAGTGGGCTTTATTCCAGGAATGCAAGGATTCCTCAATATATGCAAATCAATGTGATAAACCATATTAAAATATTGAATGAAAAAAACCATATGATCATCTCAATAGATGCAGAGAAAGCTTTTGACAAAATTCAACACCCATTTATGATAAAAACCCTGCAGAAAGTAGGCATAGAGGGAACTTTCCTCAACATAATAAACGCTATATATGACAAACCCACAGCCAACATTGTCCACAATGGTGAAAAACTAAAAGCATTTCCACTAAGATCAGGAACAAGACAAGGTTGCCTACTCTCACCACTATGATTCAACATAGTTTTGGAATTTTTAGCAACAGCAATCAGAGAAGGAAAGGAAATAAAAGGAATCCAAATGGGAAAAGAAGAAGTAAAGCTGTCACTGTTTGCAGATGACATGATACTATACATAGAGAATCCTAAAGATGCTACCACAAAACTACTAGAGCTAATCAATGAATTTGGTAAAGTAGCAGGATACAAAATTAATGCACAGAAATCTCTGGCATTCCTATACACTAATGATGAAAAATCTGAAAGTGAAATCAAGAAAACACTGCCATTTACCATTGCAACAAAAAGAATAAAATATTTAGGACTAAACCTACCTAAGGAGACAAAAGACCTGTATGCAGAAAACTGTAAGACTCTGATGAAAGAAATTAAAGATAATACAAATAGATGACGAGATATACCATGTTCTTGGATTGGAAGAATCAACATTGTGAAAATGAGTCTACTACCCAAAGCAATCTACAGATTCAATGCAATCCCTATCAAACTACCACTGGCATTTTTCACAGAACTAGAACAAAAAATTTCACAATTTGTATGGAAACACAAAAGATCCCGAATAGCCAAAGCAATCTTGAGAATGAAAAACGGAGCTGAAGGAATCAGGCTCCCTGACTTCAGAATATACTACAAAGCTACAGTAATCAAGACAGTATGGTACTGGCACAAAGACAGAAAAATAGATCAATGGAACAGGATAGAAAGCCCAGAGATAAACCCACGCACATATGGTCACCTTTTCTTTGATAAAGGAGGCAGGAATGTACAGTGGAGAAAGGATAGCCTCTTCAATAAGTGGTGCTGGGAACACTGGACAGGTACATGTAAAAGTATGAGATTAGACCACTCCCTAACACCATACACAAGAATAAGCTCAAAATGGATTAAAGACCTAAATGTAAGGCCAGAAACTCTCAAACTCTTAGAGGAAAACATAGGCAGAACACTCTATGACATAAATCACAGCAAGATCCTTTTTGACCCACCTCCTAGAGAAATGGAAATAAAAACAAAAATAAACAAATGGGACCTAATGAAACTTCAAAGCTTTTGCACAGCAAAGGAAAACATAAACAAGGCCAAAAGACAACCCTCAGAATGGGAGAAAATATTTGCAAACAAAACAACTGAGAAAGGATTATTCTCCAAAATTTACAAGCAGCTCATGCAGCTCAATAAAAAACAATTCAATCAAAAAATGGGCAGAAGACCTAAATAGACATTTCTCCAAAGAAGATATACAGACTGCCAACAAACACATGAAAGAATGCTCAACATCACTAATCTTTAGAGAAATGCAAATCAAAACTACAATGAGGTATCATCTCATACCAGTCAGAATGGCCATCATCAAAAAATCTAGAAACAATAAATGCTGGAGAGGGTGTGGAGAAAAGGGAACCCTCCTGCACTGCTGGTGGGAATGTGAATTGATACAGCCAGTATGGAGAACAGTATGGAGGTTCCTTAAAAAACTACAAATAGAACTACCATATGACCCAGCAATCCCACTACTGGGCATATACCCTGAGAAAACCGTAATTCAAAAAGAGTCATGTACCAAAATGTTCATTGCAGCACTATTTACAATAGCCCAGAGATGGAAACAACCTAAGTGTCCATCATCGGATGAATGGATAAAGAAAACGTGGCACATATATACAATGGAATATTACTCAGCCATAAAAAGAAACGAAACTGAGCTATTTGTAATGAGGTGGATAGACCTAGAGTCTGTCATACAGGATGAAGTAAGTCAGAAAGAGAAAGGCAAATACCATATGCTAACACATATATATGGAATTTAAGAAAAAAAAATGTCATGAAGAACCTAGGGGTAAGACAGGAATAAAGACACAGCCCTACTAGAGAATGGACTTGAGGATATGGGGAGGGGGAAGGGTAAGCTGTGACAAAGCGACAGAGAGGCATGGACATATATACACTACCAAACGTAAGGTAGATAGCTAGTGAGAAGCAGCCGCATAGCACAGGGAGATCAGCTCGGTGCTTTGTGACCGCCTGGAGGGGTGGGATAGGGAGGGTGGGTGGGAGGGAGATGCAAGAGGGAAGAGATATGGGAACATATGTATATGTATAACTGATTCACTTTGTTATAAAGCAGAAACTAACACACCATTGTAAAGCAATTATACTCCAATAAAGATGTAAAAAAAAAAAAAGACCAATAAGGTCACTGCCTTCGTGTAGCTTATATTCCAAAGGTGGAAAAATAAATGATGAAAAAGGAAAAAAAGAAGAAAAACTATTAAAGCAGGAAGGGAAAAGCAACAAATAATATACAAGGGAATCCCCATAAGGTTAACAGCTGATCTTTAGCAAAAACTCTGCAAGCCAGAAGGGGAGTGGCAGGACATATCTAAAGGGATAAAAGGGAAAAACCTACAAGCAAGATTACTCTACCCAGCAAGGATCTCATTCAGATTCCAAGGAGAAATTAAGACCTTTAAAAAACACAAAAGATAAGAGAATTCAGCACCACCAAACCAGCTTTACAGCAAATGCTAAAGGATATTCTCTAGGCTGGAAACACAAGAGAAGGAAAAGACCTACAAAAACAAACCAAAAACAATTAAGAAAATGGCAATAGGAACATACTTATTGATAATTACCTTCAATGTGAATGTATTAACTGCTCCAAGCAAAAGACACAGACTGTTTGAATGGATACAAAAATAAAACCTGTATACATGCTGTCTACGAGAGACCCACTTCAGACTTACAGACACATACAGACTGACAGTGAGGGGATGGAAAAAGATATTCCATGCAAATGGAAATCAAAAGAAAGCTGGAGTAGCAATTCTCATAACAGATACAATAAACTATAAAATAAAAACTGGGCTTCCCTGGTGGCGCAGTGGTTGAGAGTCCGCCTGCCGATGCAGGGGACACGGGTTCGTGCCCCGGTCTGGGAAGATCCCACATGCCGCGGAACGGCTGGGCCCGTGAGCCATGGCCACTGAGCCTGCGCGTCCGGAGCCTGTGCTCTGCAACGGGAGAGGCCACAAGAGTGAGAGTCCCGCGTACCGCAAAATAAATAAATAAATAAAATAAAGACTATTACAAGAGACAAAGAAGGACACTACATAATTGTCAAAGGATCAATCCAAGAAGAGGATATAACAATTCTAAGTATTTCTGCACCCAACATAGGAGCACCTCAATATGTAAGGCAAATGTTAACAGCCTTAAAATGGGAAATCAACAGTAACACAATAATAGTAGGGAATTTTAACACCCCACTTTCACCAATGGAAAGATCATCCAAAATGAAAATAAATAAGGAAACTCAAGCTTTAAAAGACACATTAGGCAAGATGGACTTAACTGATATTTATAGAATATTCCATTCAAAAACAACAGAATATACTTTCTTTTCAAGTGCTCATGGAACATTCTCCAGGATAGATCATGTCTTGATCACAAATCAAGCCCTGGTAACTTTAAGAAAATTGAAATCATATCACATATCTTTTCCAACCACAATGATATGAGATATGAACTACAGGAAGAAAAACTGTAAAAAATACAAACACATGGAGGCTAAACAATACACTACTAAATAATCAAGAGATCACTGAAGAAATCAGAGGAAATCAAAAAATACCTAGAAACAAATGACAGTGAAAACACGACAACCCAAAACCTATGGGATGCAGCAAAAGCAGTTCTAAGAGGGAAGTTTATAGCCAATACAATCCTACCTCAAGAAACAAGAAAAATTTCAAACAAACAACCTAACCTTACACCTTAAACAATTAGAGAAAGAAGTACAAAAAAACCCCAAAGTTAGCAGAAGGAAAGGAATCATAAAAATCAGATCAGAAATAAATGAAAAAGAAATAAGATAAACAATAGCAATGATCAATAAAACTAAAAGCTGGTTCTTTGAGAAGATAAACAAAATTGATAAGCCAGACTCACCAGGAAAAAAAGGCAGAAAACTCAAATCAACGGAATTAAAAATGAAAAAGAAGTAACCACTGACACTGCAGAAATACAAAGTATCATGAGATTACTACAAGCAACTATCGGCCAACAAAATGGACAACCTGGAAGAAATGGACAAATTCACAGTAAAGCACAACCTTCCGAGACTGAACCCGGAAGAAATAGAAAATATAAAGACCAGTCACAAGCACTGAAATTGAAACTGTGATTAAAAATCTTCCAACAAACAAAAGCCCAGGACCAGATGGCTTCACAGGTAAGTTCTATCAAACAGTTAGCGAAGAGCCAACACCTAACCTCAAACTCTTCCAAAATATAGGAGAGGGAGGAACACTCCCAATCTCATTCTAAGGGGCCACCATCATCCTGATACCAAAACCAGACAAAGATGTCCAAAAACCCCAGAACACCACAGGCCAGTATCACTGATGAACACAGATGCAAAAATCCTCAACAAAACACTAGCAAACAGAATCCAACAGCACATTAAAAGGATCATACACCATGATCAAGTGTGGTTTATTCCAGGAATGCAAGGATTCTTCAATATACACAAATCAATCAATGTGATACACCATATTAACAAAGTGAAGGATGAAAACCATATGATCGTCTCAATAGATGCAGAAAAAGCTTTTGACAAAGTTCAATACCCATTTATGATAAAAACCCTCCAGAAAGTAGGCATAGAGGAAACTTACCTCAACATAATAAAGGCCATATATGACAAACCCAGAGCCAACATCGTTCGTTCTCAGTGGTGAAAAACTGAAACCATTTCCACTAAGATCAGGAACAAGACAAGGTTGTGCACTCTTACCCCTATTATTCAACATAGTTTTGGAGTTTTAGCCATAGCACTCAGAGAAGAAAAAGAAATAAATCCAAATCTGAAAAGAAGAAATAAAACTGTCACAGTTTGCAGATGACATGATACTATACATAGAGAATCCTAAAAATGCTACCAGAAAACTACTAGAGCTAATCAATGAATTTGGTAAAGTAGCAGGATACAAAATTAATGTACAGAAATCTCTTGCATTCCTATACAATGATGAAAAATCTGAAAGAGAAATTAAGGAAACACTCCTATTTACCACTGCAACAAAAAGAATAAAATACCTAGGAATAAACCTACCTAAGGAGACAAAAGACCTGTATGCAGAAAACTATAAGACACTGCTGAAAGAAATTAAAGATGATAGAAACAGATGGAGAGATATACCATGTTCTTGCATTGGAAGAATCAACATTGTGAAAATGACTCTACTACCCAAAACAATCTACAGATTCAATGCAACCCCTATCAAACTACCAACGGCATTTTTCACAGAACTGGAACAAAACATTGCACAATTTGTATGGAAACACAAAAGACCCCGAATAGCCAAAGCAATCTTGAGAAAAAAAACTGGAGGAATCAGGCCCCGTGACTTCAGACTATACGACAAAGCTACAGTAATCAAGACGGTACGTTACTGACACAAAAACAGAAATATACATCAGTGGAACAGGATAGAGAGCCCAGAGATAACCCACGCACATATGGTCACCTTATCTTTGATAAAGGAGGCAAGAATATACAGTGGAGAAAAGACAGCCTCCTCAGTAAGTGGTGCTTCGAAAACTGGGCAGCTACATGTAAAAGAATGAAATTAGAACACTTTCTAACAGCATAAAAAAAGTAAACTCAACATGGATTAGAGACCTAAATGTAAGGCTGGATACTATAAAGCTCTTAGAGGAAAACATAGGCAGAACACTCTATGACATAAATCACAGCAAGATCCTTTTTGACCCACCTCCTAGAGAAATGGATATAAAAACACAAAAATAAACAAATGGGACTTAATGAAACTTAGAAGCTTTTGCACAGCAAAGGAAACCATAAACAAGGCCAAAAGACAACCCTCAGAATGGGAGAAAATATTTGCAAACAAAGCAACTGACAAGGATTATTCTCCAAAATTTACAAGTAGCTCATGCAGCTCAAAATGAAAAAAAAAACCAACCTAATCCAAAAATGGGCAGAAGGTAGAAATACGTATTTCTCCAAAGAAGATATACAGATTGCCAACAAACACATGAAAGAATGCTCAACATCACTAATCATTAGAGAAATGCAAATCAAAACTACAGTGAGCTATCACCTCACACCGGTCAGAATGGCCATCACCAAAAAATCTACAAACAATAAATGCTGGAGAGGGTGTGGAGAAAAGGGAAACCTCTTGCACTGTTGGTGGGGATGTAAACTGATACGGCCACTTTGGAGAACTGTATGGAGGTTCCTTAAAAAACTAAAAACAGAACTTCTGTATCACCCAGCAATCCCACTACTGGGCACATACCCTGAGAAAACCATAATTCAAAAAGAGTCATGTACCACAGTGTTCACTGCAGTACTATTTACAATAGCCAGGACATGGAAGCAACCTAAGTGTCCATCGACAGATGAATGGATAAAGATGTGGCACATATATACAATGGAATTTTACTCAGCCATACTAAGAAACAAAATTGAGTTATTTGTAGAGAGGTGGGTGGACGCAGAGTCTGTCTACAGAGTGAAGTCAGAAAGAGAAAAACAAATACCGTATGCTAACACATATACATGGAATTAAAAAAATGGTTCTGAAGAACCTAGGGGCAGGACAGGAAAAAAATAAAATCCATTCTCTACGTCTCTTGTAGACGTAGAGAATGGATTTGGGGACATGGGGAGAGGGAAGGATAAGTTGGGACAAAGTGAGAGTAACACTGACATATACACACTACCAAATGTAAAATAGACAGTTGGTGGGAAGCAGCTGCATAGCACAGGGAGATCAGTTCAGTGCTTTGTGACCACCTAGAGGGGTGGGATAGGGAGGGTGAGAGGGAGATGCAAGAGGGAGTGTATATGGGGATATATGTATTCATATAGCTGATTCACTTTGTTATACAGCAGAAACTAATGCAACATTGTAAAGCAATTATACTCCAATGAAGATGTTAAATAAAAATAATAAAGATAAGGGCAATGAATATGAAAATTTCATAAACTATAAAATGCTATATAATTGTAAGGGTTATTATTTTCAGCTTTTCCCACCTCATTGTAAATATTGTTAATAATATTACCTGTCAATTTTCTTTCTTTATTGCGGGATACTGAAAGAATGAAAGTTTTAAAGGAAAGAAAGGAAAGGATAATTTGGGAGTAATTACATGATTTAGCATCAAGGGTGAGTCTGAACATGTGCCTAACTGGGAGGGGGATTATACTGGATAAATTCGAGAGATAGTGCATTGGTGGTGGAGAATCTGGAAACAGTAAATTAATTACCTTGCAGTTCTCCAAGAGAGATCCGTACACCATACATACAGTGTCTAAAAGATCCAAGTGCTAGTTACTTCACTCATTCATTCATTCATTCATTCATTAAAAAAACATTTAGCCAGCTTTCACTTTGTGTTCCACCCCAGGAAACTTGAATAAGGCAAAATCACCCAGAATGGTGGCAGAGACAGGCCAACAGAACATCCATTTCAGTATAATGTGTTAAAGCTGTGACAGAGGTAGCAAGGCTATGAAAGGAGCACAGAGGAGGAGTATCTATATCAGAATAGGAATCTCGAGAAAGATTTCTTGGAAGAGGTGACGCCTGAGCTGAATTTAGAAGAATGAGTTAGTCTTAGATGACGTGGAGGCAGAGACAGTGTTTTCCTGGAAGAGGGAACAATATGTGCAAAGACTTGGACGCCTGAAGCAGCCTGTTGTATTTTAAGGAATCACAAGTAGTTTCAAATGACTGTTTTGAAAATGTGTGGTGAAGGGTGGGTGGAAGGAAGAGAGGTGAGTGTGGGGTGGGGGGTAGAGAGAAACTGGGGAAGGCATAGCCAAAATATCTGAACTTGATCCTGAGAGCTATGTGGGACCTGAAAACGGTGACAGTGACATGGTCAGAACTACAATTTAGAAAGAGTGCTGAATTGATAGGAAAGAGGTCTGGAGGCAGGAAGCTCAGTTAGAAGTGTGAACAGCAGCTATGAGGACATGAAGTAAGGCAGTGGGCTAGCACTGGGGATGCAGAGAAGGGAGCAGAGCTAACAGAGTCTGCACAAGTTGATAGTATGGACCTTCATGACTGAATATAGAAGTGTATGTGTGACATACTTCTGAGAATGCCTCTCAGAAGCTGAAAAGTACAGGTCATTTGAGCTTGGTCACTTGACTCCTTCTATTAAAACCTTCCTAGTATAGGTGGCTGTTGATGGTCTACCTACTTTCAGGTTCTGAGAGGGTGATCAAGCATTATTTCCAGTTCCAGTCAGTTAAATAAAGGACCAATCTCACCATCAGTCATGCCCAGTCCATTATTTACTCTAAGAAACTGAGCTCATTTAAAGCAGACTTTCAAAGAACAGGGTCTCCAATTTCTCACATTCTCTGCAAGGCCACAGGTTCGCCGCCCTGCTTCCCCCATAGAGCAGTGGGCGGTGACCTGGAACAGACTTCTCCATAGGGTCATCCTCTTCAACTTATGCTCTCCCTCCCAGCATCATGCCATGCTCTGTCAGAAGTGACAGATAACTCTTTTGGTGTTGGAATTTCCTTTCCAGAGTGTGTCTGTCACTTCTCCGGTCTGTGATGAATGCATTTTAAAGAGCTTAAAGGCTGTTTGGGGCTGAGGCATCTATGTTAGGTTGAGAATTGCTGACATCCAGAAGAGCTTTATTATTATTATTTTTAATAGCAAGAAGAGTATCAGAAAGAGATGCCTGCTTTTACACAGCAACATTTCTATGCTACCTGGTGATCTGGGATGGCATGGTGCACTTTGGAATCCATAAATTGTGACCTGTGGTGGATTACAGAAATGGCCACAGTGTCCTCTTAGTATCCATTTCCTTGCAGTGTGACCTAGTGGTTCCTCCCATAAAGCAGGGAAGACTTTTTCTCACAGCATTGAAAGAATGGGAATTTTAAAGGGAAAGAAGGAAGGGAATACTTGGGAGAAGTCATGATTGGGAGAAGTTTGTGATTTACTTGGCACAGCACTCAGGGATGGCAGGTCTAGGCATGCGTCTAAGTGGGAGACAGAATACACTGGATCAACCTGGGAGATATAGAGCATTGGGAAGTTGCTGGGGAAAATAAATTCTTTGCAATTCTCCAAGAGAGAGCCCTACCACACAGTGTCCAAAAAGAGCCAAGTGCAGATAACTTTGCTTATTCATCCATTAATTCATTAACTCATTCATTTATTAACTCAAAAAACATCTACCAGCTTTCAATTTATATCCCTCAGGCACTGTGAGGGGTGAGGCAGGGTAATAGATCATTCATTTGAGTATAATGTGGCAATCATAGCTCAGATTCACTGAACCTACCCCAGCCCAGGCTAAAAGAACCACCTAGGAGGATCATGAGTTAGATAAATGTTGATGTTTCTAAGCCTCTGGTTTTTGGGGTGGTTGATTGTGCACTGAAAGCTAACTGAAGCATGATCTAAATCTGAAGGATAAGTATTTTGGTCTTTATTTTTCTAGAAACCTCCTTAGGCCTCCCCTGAAGCTGGGTGATGCCTAATTTTAAAGTAATAATGTTCCATGCATTAGAGCAGAGTAGAAAATTTCATGAAAGCAGAGGAAAATGATCAAACCATCACTGTTTGGAATGTAGAACACAACAGGATTAATTTTTAAGGGATGCAAAGAAGGCTAGACCCCAGTAACCTTTAGAATTTAGAAGCTTACAGATGTAATTAAAGATATTCCTTTAATTTTTTATTTCCCCAGGTAACAACCGACTTGGTGATTTTTGCCTATTACCTCTTTATTAAACATTTTCAGTTCATAAGCACCTTATGCTAAGCTTATTTATCACAGAAAAATTACCGTTCCATTTCTTCCGAGTAATCTGCAAATTCTATGTACTTTATCAAAATGAACATTTGATATCTTGGGATAATGTGAAACTTTCAAAGGTTCTCTTTGAGAATAACAATATAAAATATCAATAACTATTACTGTAAATTTAATATGGGTTGGGCACTCTGCTTAAGATGCTACATTCACTGTCTCATTCAGTTATTTCTTTAGCTCATATGAGGTGGAAACTATTCTCATTAGTGATTCCACTTACCAGGTAACTGAGACTCAGAGACCTCCCATTAGGGAAGAACTTAGTAGAAAGCACTTGTGGCATCTGAGCACACTGGATTCTAGATGCCATGCTCCTAGCTATCGTTTTGACTGGGATTTGACTGGGACTGAATCCACACTCTGCCATTATTCTCCATTATTGCTGTTCGGCCAGCCATTCAACTTTTCTGCACTTCAGTTTCTTCATCTATAACATGTAGGTAAGAAAATATAGATGCAGAAATTGAGGACTAAAAATGCCATTTTATATTAGTATAGTAGTAAATATGGAAGCTCTCTGAGAATGTAAAACAGTTCCTTGCACACTGTAGGAAGTTTGGTTTTGTCCCTATGAAGATTGTCAAGGCAAGCAGTCAGAGGTTGGAACTCAACAGGTCTCCATATTTTTTCTGTCTCTTCCCTCTTTCTTCACACTATATTTGAAGGATATTCCATAAATATTAATGTCTTGAACAGTTCCTTGTTCTGGTCTACTAGACTGAGCCCTAGCCATCTTTGGCCCTAACAGAAGACAAACCTTATGTGTAGAAGCTCAGAAACACCCAATGATCTGGCATTGCCCTATAAAATATGCAGAAACTGACAGCAACAAGGACGTTCAAAGAGTGATAGTGGAGGCAAAATGTCTGTGAAGATAAATGGTACTCAGTGTGAGGGAAGGTTTAGGAAATTCACAAATGTGGCCAGTGTATAAAGAAGGTGCTTCTTCTGTGCTTCCTGAAGAATGTAAACCTGCTTCAGGTGTACAGTGGATGAAAGGGATGGGTGCTTAGAGGAAATGATTTGTTTTTTAAATCTGGCACCTAGTATTTGTCCCTTGTGTGGCCCCAAGTAGTCCGAACCACTTAGAAACACAGACATGCAAGTGCTCAGGCAAGTGTGTGCACACACACAACACAGGTGCATAGGGACAGACATGCACACAGATCCATGTACACATCACAAAAGATGTGCATAAGCAGTATTCATCTATTATAAAAAATATTTAGCAAATATGGCAGAAGGAAAGGAAAATCAATAGATAACATGAGATAAAATGAATCAATTCCTTAACAAGGAAGAAAGGAAAATGCATAAAACATCGACTTCAGGCTCCGAGGCCAGTGAGGAGGGCTGCCTCTCTGGTCTCATAAATCCTATGTAACAAGACAGAGATTACCAGCCATAAAGCACTTCATTCTCACATGATGCCATTTCCATAAATATGGTATATAAAGACAACAATGATGAGTACTAACTCAGGTCACTGGGGAAAAGACAAATTGTGTTCATAAAGGAGCTTTTGTTGTCAAGGTGAGGTTTTAGAACTTGTCTCAAAAGGATATTACAAAACTGCTTTGAAGAAATAAATATACACATATGCATGTATATACATGAATAATTATTTTTCCTTCAGTTTTTCCCCATCAGCAGGAATCTAGACTGTTGAATAAGGAGGCTAAAGGGACATGATCCTTGAGTTCACAGAAGCGTTAGCTATTTTTTTCTTTATGTGTGTCCTAAATGATGTCACTGATGTGCTTATAGCAGGCCACACCTGGGTACTACTGGAATACAGTTCAGGCTTGTTGGAAGACTCTTGTCCAGGTCACCAAGTCACCTTTGGGTTACTGATGGTCTTTCTAATTAAGAGAACTTCCATCAACACTCCATGCCCATGAACAAAAGGGACACCCTCTATTTGAAGAGGAAGTGAAGCCAATCTTCTAAGTCTATTATCTCCTAGTGTTTTTAACCCTTTCTCACACCTAATCTACCCCTTGTCTATCTACTGTGTTCTTTTAACTTGAGGCCTATGGCAAGAACAGACACCTGACTACGAGGCTTAGGTTGAGCTCCCATATTCCCTAAGCTCCCCTTAAGATGGCTGTAGTAGAAGTTATAACCAAACTTGGGAATCCAGGGCATATGGCAGCAGACTCAAATCCCTCTTAATTTAAACCTATTTTCCCTCCCCTCCCCACAACACCCACCCCAGACATCTGCCGTCACACACATAAACAATCCACACAGAGCATGGGGACACCTAGGCAACCTAGGTCTCAATAAGGGTTCCAAAGAACTGAAGTTACACACAACCACTCATTCATTTGCTTATCCATCCAAGGGGAATTTATCCCAGGCACTGTGCTGGGTGCTGTGAAGTTTTGAAGATAAAGATGATATGCCTCTGCCTTCAATGAGCTTTAAACTCTGATAGTGATTTGGGATATGTGAACTTCCCATGATGTTTGCAAGGACTCATTAAAAGGGGGAAAACTCATTCAAAGGGACCACTTATTTAAAGGAGGACAGGTAAAATTGAAGGACTGGAAAATGGGAGCTATTTGGGAGAGCTAGAGGAAGCACTATTATTTAGCACAGAAAGAAAAAGCTGAAGTGATGACTTAATAAGAGTATTTAAGTGTATAGAGGATGAACTCCATTATGGATCTATCATCCATGAATTTACCTAAAAAACCATGTTGAACCAAATTATCTTTTTTTAGTTTGCACTATCTCTTGGAGTAATGAGTTCCTTATGTGGACTGCCTGATATGTGGAATAACACATCCTTTTGCTTCTGAAATTTCTTTCTTTATGCTTATAGGAATTCCCACTAATTCTGGGTTTCTAGGACTTGGTGAGTAGGTCCTTGTGTTGTGTGCCTTACATGTACCCTGCATGATTCTGCAGGTGTCTTTCATATCCACCCTCAAGTTCCTATTTTTTTCTGAAAAGTCCTTGTTTTTCCTTATAGAGAAGACCCTCAAATTTTGTTACCAAATTACCTACACAATTTCCTGAGATTTTTCCCTAGCTCTTGTGTGTCTTTCTAGGGGTATGCTAAAAACAACAAATTTATCAAATAATCTAAGACACATTTCCCCCACGTTTTAACATCTCTAAAATCAATGTATGTCCTACAATTGATGTTCAGAAAGCAATGTGTCAAAGTTCCAGTTGCAGAATTTTTTTCCTTGGTGGTAAAGAAAGATAATTGTGTGTCTTGACTGTCACCTTCAGTTTCATGAAACATGGTATTGATATATTGTTGGCCTTTTGGACCATGGTTGGTAGGACACAGCAATAATGTTTATGTGATGCCTCTTGTATGCTCCAGGATTCGTTTGTGTATTTGTTCAATGTTAATTCAGGTGCTTTTTTTCCCACTAACATCTTTGTTGTCTCAAAGACCAAACCAGCTTTTCTGTTTATAACTTTTGGTATAACACCACATACCCATCAGTACTTCAAAGATACTAACCAGTAAGACTGGTGAGGAAGCACCTGGAACCTGGCCTCAATTCCTAACCTGGCTCCTCAGGCAAACCCCACAGGAGTTTTCCCCCCATTGGTTCTGTCTGGAAGCATAGAGAAAAGAATCTCTGCCCCTCATTCTCCCAACTGGGTTTGAAGATAAAAGCTAAGACAATGTCAGGATGCTACTCTGAGTTCCTTGGGAAAAGGAATTATAGAAAACGGCATGATATCATTATTATTATTATCATGTTGACCATGTCCCTTGAAATCTAAGCCATTCTGGAGAATGGATTTTCAAGTAAAGTACAGCTCTGTAATAGAAGCTTAATTGGAGGCAGAGTCTGTTCGGCAAGCTTCTCCGCATGATTCTCCTTTCTAAGGCAGATTGTATTTCACTTTGCATAATGAGGCAATCTTTCTGTTTACTGATTATTTCCTTATATAACTTGATCACTAAAAAGAACTTACCGCCAAGATCTAAAACAACTGACTCACAAACATGTTCCCAAATCCTGAGGTGCAGAGCACTTAAGACGCCTCTCTTACTTGCAGATTGAAGTTTGCACACACTGTATGTCAGAGAGTGCATTTTACCAGAAGGCAAAGTTATATTCCCGGCATTTTATGTAGAAAGAGAGAAGGAAAAGAGCAGGATAATGTCTTCATTTCTGGCATCTGGAAGGTATGAGAAAGGATGTGAAACTCCTAGGGTTGATTAATAATAGCAAACTAATATTTGTATACCACTTTATAGTTTCATGTTAATTTGCTCCTCTCTTCCACCATGATAGAAATAAGCGAAACAGGTGTTATCCACCTTGTATGAGAAAAGCAATAATTGAAGCAGTCAACTTGCCCTAAATCACAGGTAACAAATGGCAGAACCAAGAATTGAGTCCAGGGGGACTTCCCTGGCAACCCAGTGGTTAAGCCTCCACCCTTACACTTCAGGGGGCGTGGGTTCAATCCCTGGTAGGGGAACGAAGATCCCACATGCTGCACGGTGTGGCAGAAAAAAAAAAATTGAGCCCAGGTATTTTGATTCATAACCCTGGGTGTCATGCTACTTCTCTGTGAAACCTGACTATATTTCAGGCCTTACCCCAGCCCTCATGGCAGCCATTGTGGCATCTACCAGTACTGTATTCTCAGTGATTCAGATAAGGGAGCCAAAAGGCTTGTACCAGTTTCCTTAGATAATTTCCTTAGTCATCCAATTTGGTTTGGTAGCACAGGTTGGAAACACTGCCTTTCTCCATTATTCCTATCGTATCTCCTTGCTTATCTTCTGTATAGAACTTATCCTGATATATAACTTTTCTGTGTATTAATATATTTGTTTACTGTCTGTCTCCCTGATAGAATGTAAGGTGCATGTGGGTATATATTGTTCCATGCTCAGGACCCAGCACAGTGACTGACACACAGTAGGTGTCCAGTGAATATTAAGTGAATTAATCAATAAAAGATGCTTGAAAATGGCTAAATTTCCCAATCAACACCAAGGTTAATAGCGTGGGTTTTTCTAAGTGACCCATTTACTAGAGATTTTATTTCTTTGAACAACAAATCTGTGCTCAAAGTGATCATGATATTTTGTAGTATAAACCCAGCATCTTGAATTGTACTGCCAGGAATACTGTATCATCTGCATTTAATTATACATTTACTGTATTATAAACCTTGGTTATCTCATTACACCTGGAGGGAAATTAAAAGGAATGCCAAATAGCACACAAGGGACCACTGCAGCAATATAGTCTAGACTTCAGAATAGCTGTGGCCATATTTATGGTCTACTTGTTGGGTTCAACTACTTTCATAATTCTTGATATTAACTCAATGAACCTTCCAATCTTCTCAAACTTATGTAAGCAACATTGGTAATGTGGTAAGAAGAAACCTGTATTCAATGTAGCATGTATCTTGTATATTCAGCAAAGCTAGCTCTCTCCTCTGCCCATAAACCATCTCTTGTAAAGCTCAGCAAAGCTTCAGGGAAATTTTCTATCCTTTCATAATCGCACCAAGTCCCTCTGTGCAGACACTGTACTGTGTTGGTCGATGTGCTTGTTAAATTGACCCAGTGCTCATGTTTTAGTTAGAACTGATGACACTGACATAAGTCAATGTTATTTATCACTGTCCTTGATCTGCTCCTTAGGATAGGAATGCATGCACCTGCTTCCAACAGGTTGGATGAACCTCAGTAGTAAATAATAAATTGTAAATATAGGTCACCTGCCACTGTCAACTATAAGCTTCCTTCCTGGACATTTGCACCAAGAATATCTCCTTCATCCATCTTTCCAAACCACCTGTTTCCAAATGTATCATGTTGTTTTTAAAGAATCTTACTCATCACCCAGTATAAAAACACAAAATCTAACTTTAACCCTATCTGCCACCAAGAACATGATCCCTAATGCTTAGATACATTGGAGTATACAGGCATGTTTGTGCTAAAAAATAAAATGGCTTAGGGTCCTCCAGTTTTGTGAATAAATATGAATTTTTGAATCTACAAATATGAAGCAATGTGCCTATCTTTAGAATCATAGTATGTTTGAGGAAGATAAATCCATGATCATCCATCTAATCTAATAATCCAATGTCCTCTCATTACAGATCAGGAAGTGGAGACCCAGAGAAGTGAAGTGGCTTGTCCGAGATCATCTGGTTACTTAACACAGGAATGGTGCTTCTTTATGTCCAATTCAACCTGATTTGTGGATGCTAGAAGAGAGCATATGGCTGGTTTTTTAGACTTGTCAGGTTTTGGCTTGTTCTATTCACTGGGAGCAATATTTCTAAAGTTTCTTTCTGAGTATTTGTGAGACTGTGGTTCACTGACTCCAACCTCAAAGCTGCCTGGAATTAAGAGTCTTTGAGAAACCTAGAGGGTCTTTGTTGTCATTCTAGAATGCGGGTTATCTGAGTGCACTGCCTTGGGTTGGTGGAGGGGGGAGTGGTGATAGCTGAGGGGAGGGAGGGAGCAAAAAGAAAATGAAAAGAGAGCAAGGTCTTTGTGGACCAGGGAGAATTAACCCTTAGTGGCAGAGAATGCCTATTCCTTGTTCCAGCTGTGTTACAAGAACAGACATGAAGAAGAATTCCTTCATTATAGCTCCTGTTTGGCCTGACCCAGGAATAGGGATGGCTTAAAAGGAGAAGCTTGCCTATTATGTGCTAGATAATCTTCTTTAATTTCAGGCTAATTGCAGAGACTTCATCTGCTTGTCAGTGCCCTTAATTTCAAAAAGCAGCTGCTCTCTATGGGAAAAAAATGTTTTTAGACCCATTCCCAGCATAATTTAGTTAAATCTTCAGGTCACTTGAGAATTTAATGAAAAATACTATTCCTCATGTTTATCAGATGGTTACAATAAAAGTAAAAATTTTATTTATTGTATTCACATAATAGGTCACCAGAAAATTAAATTTCAGTTTCCTACTTAAGAATTACTCTCATTTTTAGCTTTGAGGATACAGCAGGAGTAGAGTTTTTATGGAGGTGCATAGATGAAGAAATTGAATGGAGATTCTTCTGCACTTTGATTCATCTCCACCTAACTCTGGTCTTCTCTTATTTACCCAGAGGATTTTGCTCCCATATTTTATGCATCTGAAATTTTAACTATTCTGTCTGATTCACATCTTGAGCCATTTTACAGTACATTGTGTCAGTGCGTTGAGCTGTGTCATTGACTCTCTGAAGTATCTTAAAATGGCAGCATCTAGTGACTTTGAGCATAGTGGCTCAATTGGGCTGGGCAGGGGAAGGCAAGTGACATCCATTGGTCATTGTGTATCAGTCACAATGTTTCCTGTACAGGATGTTATTTAGTCCTCTTAGCAACTCCATGAGGTAGATATTACCACTCTGTTTTACAGATAAGAAACCGGATCTTACAGAGGTAAGGTAGTGAGTCCAAGATAGCACAGCTGGAAGTAATTTCTAAGTCAATGATTTTTCCATTGTACTTGTGGAACAGTTCTCATGAAGGCTAATACACTAATTTTCATGGTTTGCTCCCTCTTCAACTGTGTTATTAGACAGTTTAATCTAATTGTGATTAACAGTAGGTGTAACATTTTTTAGTACTTACTATGTACCAGGCATTGTTCTAATGCTTTATATATATTAATATATTTAATTATTTCAACATCCTTCTGAGGTTAGTGATATTATTGTTCCCATCTTATGGACAATGAATGGGAAATTCAAGCACAAACAACTTATTTAAAGTCATATATCTAATAGGCAGTGGGTCTACATTTCATATCTAGGCAGTGTCATTCCAGCTCCAAAGCTCTTAAACACTTTGCTACACCTTCTCTCCAAAACCCACCTATATTGGATGTTCTACTAGGATCAGCCCAAGGGCTGCCAAAGACCAGCCACTGCAGCGAAGGGTACCTCTGAACCAAGTCATCACATCCTAGACATTCATCACCAGCAAAGTAACTCTGGCAAATTCTGGACTGGTTTGAATTGGGTAAGTTCTGACCCTTTCATATATACAGACTAATTGGTGATATGGCCGTGCTTTTTATCTTCTCAGTGTAATCACTGTTTGGAATTTTCAGATGATAGACTAGTTTTCTTAATTTTTAAAGAAAGACTTAACAGTTGTTAATCACACCAAGTTTTATCACTTCACTGATGACCACTCTGCTCAAAGTCACTAGATGCTGCCATTTTAATTCATCTATTAATCCAATGAATATTGAGAACTACAGTGTGCTAAGCCCTATGCTAGGCACTTAAGGTACCTGAGAATGGGCCCTGCTCTCTTAGAGCTTGCAATGTGCTGGTAATGGCTGCCCTAGTGGACGAGGGATCCTCACTTTGACATTCAAGGTACACAAGGAAACATTGCTGATTGTCATCTCCTAAGAGAGAAGATCCAAGGAAGTTTTTGTCTGAGAAGGGAATTGTCTTTGGATGCTTCTCTCTCCTTGAATTGGCCTGCCAAGCACTATCACAGCACAGCACCTGAGCTGGTGCTTCACTCTCCATGGAGAAAACAGAAATCTAAAAGAACTGCATGTCATTGATTAGGCTAATTTCATTGTCCCATCTGTCTTCATGGCTCAAGATCCTCAGTTGGAGTTCCAGAAGCCTTCAGAACTTAAGACCAAATATTGGGTCTCACTAAGAGCTTACTGGCTGATTTAGCAGAAATTTAAAAGGGTGCCTGCATGCCAGAGTGCTCTGTGGAGCTCAGAATCACAAAATTCTTTCCCATGGAGTTTAAAGTTTAACTTCAACAAAGCTGTCTTAAACCAAATGAGGAATTTATAAGAAGAAAAACTGATCTGTGAAAGGGAGGACTGTGGTAGTGGGGAAGAGTATGAGCTTGGAATTGGACGGACCTGGAATCAGAAGAGGAAAGTAATTAGAGGTATAGGCTCTAGAGTTGGAAATGCCTTGTTTCTGTTATCTTAATAGCTGTGTGACTTATGTTACTGAACCATCCTGTGCCTCAATTTCTGGAACTGAAACATGGGGATATTAACATTAACAACTTCATTTAGTTGCTGGGAGGACATAGTGAATCTAATTTAGATCCACTTGAAATGTACTAGGGGAGAAAAAAAAGAGATGCTGTTCCAGGATCATGCTGGGCAATGCAAGTGGGGAGGGTGCTACAAGCAGGGGAAAGCCACATGTTTCTTGAGTGTCTGGTATGTATTATGTTCTTTGCTGTGTGCCAAGGAAAGAGGAGATACAGGGGAAAAAGTATGAATTGAGCACCTGAGTGCCAGGTACCTTCTGCATATTATTTAATTAAATTTTCACAACTTCTTTAATACATGGTAACTTACATGCTCTGCAGTTTTCAGATGAGGAAACAGAGACTCCAAAAGTTTATACAGAAAATACAGGACACAGCTAAACCTCAAATGCCTGACTTATTCCTAAAGTCCATACTCTGCCCACTCTTCAAAAGATGAACAAATCTAAGTCTTTCTTCCAAGGAGCTCAGTCTAGTACAGTAAAAAACAAACCAACCAACCAAAAAAACCCCACTATGATTATGTAGATGGCATGAATTTCATGGTTACAGACTCTACCAAGTAAATGCAACTTAATTTCCTTATATCTGAATTTACCTCAGTTCATAAGTCTCAAATGCTACCAATGGGAGAAATTTTAATTTTACCTATGTAAGATAACAAAGTCACTTCCACCATTCTTCTTCCCCTCAAGTTTTTTGAATAAATATTCAGTCAGTTTAGGATGTTTTCCTCTCCCTTAATTAATTGAAAGGAGGTCTAAATGTCAAGCACTCAAATTGTTCCTGGTAATTTTTTGTCTATGGTTCTTCCCTGATCTTGCTCACCATTGCTGAGGAGGAATTCATCCGCCACTGTACCCACTGCTCCTCTGCTGATGCTCACACTCCCGTCATGGTCCAAGCCCCATCCTTCCTTCATGACAAGTCTCCTTCATGACACTCACATGAATGCCCTTTTCTCATTGGGCTTTTCAACATATTGCAGTTCTTCGGGAAAATACTGGATTCATTACATACAATAGTTGATGATTGGGAGTATAAACTATCAGACCCTAAGGTGTGACTTGGGGCTTCACTTGAAAAACAGACAACTCTCCAGATGCCTACATCAAAGAGTCATTTTACTGTCCTGTCACATTTAATGAATGGCATGAAAGTTCTCTCTTACATCTTGGTTTCCCCCACAGAGATAAAGAGTCTTCAAGTTAAGGACTGTCCAACTGGGCTGTCTGAACATCAAGCAAGCCCTTCTAATTTAGGATCTCAGCCCTTGCCATGACTCTCAGCACATCCAAACCCTCCAAACAGTGACCTCAGGTGCAAAACTTAGCTCTGAGCAAGTTTTCTCAACTCTCTGACCCTTATTTTCCCCATGTGTAAAATGGGTATAATAATACCTATAGTATACAGCTATTTAGGAAGGACGTGACTTAAGACGCCCAGTTCTTAATAGGGACCAGATAAACGTTATATCCTTCCCTTTTCCCTGAATATTCAACCTGGTCTTTGCTTACAGTTCAAGCATACTTGCTCAGGCTAACTCTCTGATACCATTTCCTCCCACAGTCACAATTCACCAGAGAAAAACCAGCCAGAAATGAATCTTCTGGGCTTCAGGATTTAGTGAATTTCATTCAAAGTGTAGTAGTTTGGAAGCATTCACATCAAAACCAGCTTGTAGCTAGATCTCATCCAGATTTAGATTTAACACCAATGCTTGGGAAAATTTGTATCCTTCCATAGGTAAGATAGCTTGTCATGATATTGTCCCTTGAGTTTTAGTAAAAGAAGTCCAAATCAGAAAAGAAGAAGTAAAGCTGTCACTGTTTGCAGATGACATGATACTATACATAGAGAATCCTAAACATGCTACCTGAAAACTACTAGAACTAATCAATGAATTTGGTAAAGTAGCAGGATACTAAATTAATGCATAGAAATCTCTTGCATTCCTATACACTAATGATGAAAAATCTGGAAGAGAAATTAAGGAAACACTCCCATTTACCACTGCAACAAAAGGAATAAAATACCTAGGAATAAACCTACCTAAGGAGACAAAAGACCTGTACGCAGAAAACTATAAGACACTAATGAAAGAAATTAAAGATGATAGAAACAGATGGAGAGATATACCATGTTCTTGGATTGGAAGAATCAACACTGTGAAAATGACTATACTACCCAAAGCAATCTACAGATTCAATGCAATCCCTATCAAACTATCAATGGCATTTTTCACAGAACTAAAAGAAAAAATTTCACACTTTGCATGGAAACACAACAGACCCCGAATCGCCAAAGTAACCTTGAGGAAAAAAAATGGAGCTGGAGGAATCAGGCTCCTGGACTTCAGACTATACTACAAAGCTACAGTAATCAAGACAGTATGGTACTGGCACAAAAACCAAAATATAGATCAATGAAACAGGAGAGAAAGCCCAGAGAGAAACCCACGCATATATGGTCAACATATTTTTGATAAAGGAGGCAAGAATATACAATGGAGAAAAGACAGACTCTTGAATAAGTGGTGCTGTGAAAACAAGACAGCTACATGTAAAACAATGAAATTAGAATACTCCCTAACACCATACACAAAAATAAACTCAACATGGTTTAAAGTTATAAATGCAAGACCAGACACTATAAAACTCTTAAAGGAAAATATACGTAGAACATTCTATGACATAAATCACAGCAAGATCCTTTTTGACCCACCTCCTAGAGAAATGGAAATTAAAACAAGCAAATGGGACCTAATGAAACTTAAAAGCTTTTGCACAGCAAAGGAAAACATAAACAAGACCAAAAGACAACACTCAGAATGAGAGAAAGTATTTGCAAATGAAGCAACTGACAAAGAGTTAATTTCCAAAATTTACAAGCAGCTCATGCAGCTCAATATCAAGAAAACAAACAACCCAATCCAAAAATGGGCAGAAGACCTAAACAGACATTTCTCCAAAGAAGATATACATATTGCCAACAAACACATGAAAGGATGCTCAACATCAGTAATCATTAGAAAAGTGCAAGTCAAACTACAATGAGGTATCACCTCACACCAGTCAGAATGGCCATCGTTAAAACATCTACAAACAGTAAATGCTGGAGAGGGAGTGGAGAAAAGGGAACCCTCCTGCACTGCTGGTGGGAATGTAAATTGATACAGCCACTTTGGAGAACAGTATGGAGGTTCCTTAAAAAACTAAAAATAGAACTACCATATGACCCAGCAATCCCACTACTGGGCATATACCCTGAGAAAATCATAATTCAAAAAGAGTCATGTACCACAATATTCATTGCAGCACTATTTACAATAACCAGGACATGGAAGCAACCTAAGTGTCCATCAATGGATGAATGGATAAAGAAGATGTGGCACATATATAAATGGAATATTACTCAGCCATAAAAAGAAACGAAACTGAGTTATTTGTAGTGAGGTGGAGGGACCTAGAGTCTATCATAATGAGTGAAGTACGTCAGAAAGAGAAAAACGAGCGGAGGGGGAAGATGGCGGAAGAGTAAGACGTGGAGATCACCTTCCTCCCCACAGATACATCAGAAATACATCTACACGTGGAACAACTCCTACAGAACACCCACTGAATGCTGGCAGAAGACCTCAGACCTCCCAAAAGGCAAGAAACTCCCCACGTACCTGGGTAGGGCAAAAGAAAAAAGAATAAACAGAGACAAAAGAATAGGGATGGATCCTGCACGAGTGGGAGGGAGCCGTGAAGGAGGAAAGGTTTTCTCACACTAGGAAGGCCCTTCGCGGGTGGAGACTGCGAATGGCAGAGTGGCGGAGCTTCGGAGCCACGGAGGAGAGTGCAGCAACAGGGGTGCGGAGGGCAAAGCGGGGAGATTCCCGCACAGAGGATCAGTGCCGACCAGCACTCACCAGCCCGAGAGGCTTGTCTGCTCACCCGCCAGGGCGAGCGGGGCTGGGAGATGAGGCTCAGGCTTCGGTCGGAGCGCAGCGAGAGGACTGGGGTTGGCGGCGTGAACACAGCCTGAAGGGGTTAGGACACCACGGCTAGCCGGGAGGGAGTCAAGGAAAAAGTCTGGACCTGCCGAAGAGGCAAGAGACTTTTTCTTCCCTCTTTGTTTCCTGGTGCACAAGGCGAGGGGATTAAGAGCACTGCTTAAAGGAGCTCCAGAGATGGGCGCGAGCCATGGCTAACAGCGCAGACCCCAGAGGCGGGCATGAGATGTTAAGGCTGCTGCTGCCGCCACCAAGAAGCCTGTGTGCGAGCACAGGTCACTCTCCACACCTCCCTTCCGGGGAGCATGGGCAGCCCGCAACTGCCAAGGTCCCAGGATCCAGGGACAACTTCCCCGGGAGAACGCACGGTGCGCCTCAGGCTGATGCAACGTCACGCCGCTCTCTGCCGCCGCAGGCTCACCCCGCACTCCATACCTCTCCCTCCCCCCAGCCTGAGTGAGCCAGAGCCCCCGAAACAGCTGCTCCTTTAACCCCGTCCTGTCTGAGCGAAGAACAGACGCCCTCCAGAGACCTATACGTAGAGGCGGGGCCAAATCCAAAGCTGAACCCTGGGAGCTGTGAGAACAAAGAAGAGAAAGGGAAATCTCTCCCAGCAGCCTCAGGAGCAGCGGATTAAATCTCCACAATCAACCTGATGTACCCTGCATCTGTGGGATACCTGAATAGACAACGAATCATCCCAAATTGAGAAGGTGGACTTTGACAGCAAGATTTATTATTTTTTCCCCTTTTCCTCTTTTTGTGAGTGTGTATGTTTATGCTTCTGTGTGAGATTTTGCCTGTATAGCTTTGCTTTCACCATTTGTCCCAGGGTTCTGTCCGTCCGTTTTTTTTTTACTTTTTTAAAAACACTTTTTCTTAATAATTATTTTTTATTTTAATAACTTTATTTTATTTTATCTTACTTTATTTTATTTTATCCTCTTTCTTTCTTTCTATTTTTTCTCCCCTTTATTCTGAGCCGTGTGGATGAAAGGCTCTTGGTGCTGCAGCCAGGAGTCAGTGCTGTGTCTCTGAGGTGGGAGAGGCAACTTCAGGACATTGGTCCACAAGGAACCTCCCAGCTCCATGTAATATCAAATGGCAAAAATCTCCCACAGATCTCCATCTCAACACCAACACCCAGCTTCACTCAATGACCAGCAAGCTACAGTGCTGGACACCCTATGCCAAACAACTAGCAAGACAGGAACACAACCCCACCCATTAGCAGAGAGGCTGCCTAAAATCATAATAAGTCCACAGACAACCCAAAACACACCAGACGTGGACCTGCCCACCAGAAAGACAGGATCCAGCCTCATCCACCAGAACACAGGCACTATTCCACTCCACCAGGAAGCCTACACAACCCACTGAACCAACCTTAGCCACTGGGGACAGAAACCAAAAACAATGAGAACTACAAACCTGCAGCCTGCAAGAAGGAGACCCCAAACACAGTAAGATAAGCAAAATGAGAAGACAGAAAAACACACAGCAGATGAAGGAGCAAGATAAAAACCCACCAGACCTAACAAATGAAGAGGAAATAAGCAGTCTACCTGAAAAAAAATTTCAGAATAATGATAGTAAAGATGATCCAAAATCTTGGAAATAGAATAGAGAAAATGAAAGAAACATTTAACAAGGACCTAGAAGAACTAAAGAGGACACAAGCAACGATGAACAACACAATAAATGAAATTAAAAATACTCTAGAAGGGATCAATAGCAGAATAACTGAGGCAGAAGAACGGATAAGTGACCTGGAAGATAAAATAGTGGAAATAACTACTGCAGAGCAGAATAAAGAAAACAGAATGAAAAGAACTGAGGACAGTCTCAGAGACCTATCGGACAACATTAAACGCACCAACATTCAAATTATAGGGGTTCCATAAGAAGAAGAGAAAAAGAAAGGGACTGAGAAAATATTTGAAGAGATTATACTTGAAAACTTCCCTAATATGGGAAAGGAAATAGTTAATGAAGTCCAGGAAGCACAGAGAGTCCCATACAGGATAAATCCAAGGAGAAACAAACCAAGATGCATATTAATGAAACTGTCAAAAATTAAATAAAAGGAAATATATTAAAAGCAGCAAGGAAAAAAAACAAGTAACACACAAGGAAATCCCCATAAGGTTAACAGCTGATCTTTCAGCAGAAACTGCAAGCCAGAAGGGACTGGCAGGATATATTTAAAGTGATGAAGGATAAAAACCTACAACCAAGATTACTCTACCCAGCAAGGATGTCATTCAGATTTGATGGAGAAATTAAAACCTTTACAGACAAGCAAAAGCTGAAAGAGTTCAGCACCACCAAACCAGCTTTACAACAAATGCTAAAGGAACTTGTCTAGGCAAGAAACACAAGAGAAGGAAAAGACCTACAATAACAAACCCAAAACAATTAAGAAAATGGGAATAGGAACATAAATATCGGTAATTACCCTCAATGTAAATGGATTACATGCTCCCACCAAAAGACACAGACTGGCTGAATGGATACAAAAACAAGACCCATATATATGCTGTCTACAAGAGAACCACTTCAGACCTACGGACACATATAGACTGAAAGTGAGGGGATGAAAAAAGATATTCCATGCAAATGGAAACCAAAAGAAAGCTGGAGTAGCAATTCTCATATCAGACAAAATAGACTTTAAAATAAAAACTATTACAAGAGACAAAGAAGGACACTACATAATGATCAAGGGATCGATCCAAGAAGAAGATATAACAATTGTAAATATGTATGCACCCAACATAGGAGGACCTCAATACATAAGGCAAAGGCTAACAGCCATAAAAGGGGTAATCGACAATAATACAATCATAGTAGGGGACTTTAACATCAGCTTTCAACAATGGACAGATCATCCAAAATGAAAATAAGTAAGGAAACACAAGCTTTAAATGATACATTAAACAAGATAGACTTAATTGATATTTATAGGACATTCCATCCAAAAACAACAGAATACACATTTTTCTCAAGTGCTCATGGAACATTCTCCAGGATAGATTATATCTTGGGTCACAAATCAAGCCTTGGTAAATTTAAGAAAATTGAAATTGTATCAAGTATCTTTTCTGACCACAACGCTATGAGATAGATATCACTTACAGGAAAAGATCTGTAAAAAATACAAACACATGGAGGCTAAACACTACACTACTTAATAACGAAATGACCGCTGAAGAAATCAAAGAGGAAATCAAAAAATACCCAGAAATAAATGACAATGGAGACACGATGACCCAAAACCTATGGGATGCAGCAAAAGCAGTTCTAAGAGGGAAGTTTATAGCAATACAATCCTTCCTTAAGAAACAGGAAACATCTCGAATAAACAACCTAACCTTGCACCTAAAGCAATTAGAGAAAGAAGAACAAAACTACCCCAAAGTTAGCAGAAGAAAGGAAATCATAAAGATCAGAAAAGAAATAAATGAAAAAGAAATGAAGAAAACGATAGCAAAGATCAATAAAACTAAAAGCTGGTTCTTTGAGAAGATAAACAAAATTGATAAACCATTAGCCAGACTCATGAAGAAAAAAAGGGAGAACATTCAAATCAATAGAATTAGAAATGAAACAGGAGAAGTAACAACTGACACTTCAGAGAAACAAAAGATCATGAGAGATTACTACAAGCAACTCTATGCCAATAAAATGGACAAATTCTTAGAAATGCACAACCTGCCAAGACTGAATCAGGAAGAAACAGAAAATATGAACAGACCAATCACAAGCACTCAAATTGAAACTGTGATTAAAAATCTTCCAACAAACAAAAGCCCAGGACCAGATGGCTTCACAGGCGAATTCTATCAAACTTTTAGAGAAGAGCTAACACCTATCCTTCTCAAACTCTTCCAAAATATAGCAGAGGGAGGAGCACTCCCAAACTCATTCTACGAGGCCATCATCACCCTGATACCACAACCAGACAAGGATGTCACAAAGAAAACTACAGGCCAATATCACTGATGAACATAGATGCAAAAATCCTCAACAAAATACTAGCAAACAGAATCCAACAGCACATTAAAAGGATCATACACCATGATCAAGTGGGGTTTATTCCAGAAATGCAAGGATTCTTCAATATATGCAAATCAATGTGATAAACCATATTAAAAAATTGAATGAGAAAAACCATATGATCATCTCAATAGATGCAGAGAAAGCTTTCGACAAAATTCAACACCCATTTATGATAAAAACCTTGCAGAAAGTAGGCATAGAGGGAACTTTCCTCAACATAATAAACGCCATATATGACAAACCCACAGCCAACATCATCCTCAATGGTGAAAAACTGAAAGCATTTCCACTAAGATCAGTAACAAGACAAGGTTGCCCACTCTCACCACTCTCCTATTCAACATAGTTTTGGAAGTTTTAGCCACAGTAATCAGAGAAGAAAAGGAAATAAAAGGAATCCAAATCAGATAAGAAGTAGTAAAGCTGTCACTGTTTGCAGATGATATGATACTATACACAGAGAATCCTAAAGATGCTACCAGAAAACTACTAGAGCTAATCAATGAATTTGGTAAAGTGGCAGGATACAAAATTAATGCACAGAAATCTCTGGCATTCCTATACACTAATGATGAAAAATCTGAAAGTGAAATTAAGAAAATACTCCCATTTAACATTGCAACAAAAAGAATAAAATATAGACATAAACCTACCTAAGGAGATAAAAGACCTGTATGCAGAAAATTATAAGACACTGATGAAAGAAATTAAAGATGATAAAAATAGATGGAGGGATATATACCATGTTCTTGGATTGGAAGAATCAACATTGTGAAAATGAGTCTACTACCCAAAGCAATCTATAGATTCAATGCAATCCCCATCAGACTACCAGTGGCATTTTTACAGAACTAGAACAAAAAATCTTAACATTTGTATGGAGACACTAAAGACCCCAAATAGCCAAAGCAATCTTGAGAACGAAAAACGGAGCTGGAGGAATCAGGCTCCTTGACTTCAGACTTTACTACAACTACAGTAATCAAGACAGTATGGTACTGGCACAAAGACAGAAAGATAGATCAATGGAACAGGATAGAAAGCCCAGAGATAAACCCACGCACATATGGTCACCTTATCTTTGGTAAAGGAGGCAGGAATGTACAGTGGAGAAAGGACAGCCTCTTCAATAAGTGGTGCTGGGAAAACTGGACGGCTACATGTAAAAGTATGAGATTAGACCACTCCCTACACCATACACAAAAATAAGCTCAAAATGGATTAAAGATCTAAATATAGGGCCAGAAACTCTCAAACTCTTAGAGGAAAACATAGGCAGAACACTCTATGACATAAATCACAGCAAGATCCTTTTTGACCCACGTCCTAGAGAAATGGAAATAAAACCAAAACTAAACAAATGGGACCTAGTGAAACTTAAAAGCTTTTGCATAGCAAAGGAAATCATAAACAAGACCAAAAGAAAACCCTCAGAATGGGAGAAAATATTTGCAAATGAAGCAACTGACAAAGGGTTAATTTCCAAAATTTACAAGCAGCTCATGCAGCGCAATAAGGAAAAAAACAAACAATTCAATCCAAAAATGGGCAGAAGACCTAAAAGACATTTCTCCAAAGAAGATATACAGATTGCCAACAAACACATGAAAGAATGCTCAACATCACTAATCATTAGAGAAATGCAAATCGAAACTATAATGAGATATCATCTCACACCAGTTAGAATGGCCATCATCAAAAAATCTACAAACAATAAATGCTGGAGAGGGTGTGGAAAAAGGGGACTCTCTTGCACTGTTGGTGGGAATGTGAATTGATACAGCCACTATGGAGAACAGTATGGAGGCTCCTTAAAAAACTAAAAATAGAACTACCATATGACCCAGCAATCCCACTACTGGACATATACCCTTAGAAAACCATAATTCTAAAAGAGTCATGTACCAAAATGTTCATTGCAGCTCTATTTACAACAGCCCGGAGATGGAAACAACCTAAGTGTCCATCATCGGATGAATGGATAAAGAAGATGTGGCACATACATACAATGGAATATTACTCAGCCATAAAAAGAAACGAAATTGCGTTACGTGTAGTGAGGTGGATAGACCTAGAGTCTGTCATACAGAGTGAAGTAAGTCAGAATGAGAAAGACAAATACCGTATGCTAACACATATATATGAAATCTGAGGGGAAAAAAATGTCACGAAGAACCTAGGGGTAAGACTGGAATAAAGACACAGACCTACTAGAGAATGGACTTGAGGATATGGGGAGGGGGAAGGGTAAGCTGTGACAAAGGGAGAGAGTGGCATGGACATATATACACTACCAAATGTAAAATAGCTAGTGGGAAGCCGCCACATAGCACAGGGAGATCAACTCGGTGCTTTGTGACCACCTAGAGGGGTGGGATAGGGAGGGCGAGGCAAGAGGGAAGAGATATGGGAACATATGTATAACTGATTCACTTTGTTATAAAGGAGAAACTAACACACCATTGTAAAGCAAATATATTCCAATAAAGGTGTAAAAAAATTTTTTTAAAGACATGAAGAAAGTAATAATTTTTTTAAAAATAAGAGAAAAACAAATACCATATGCTAACACATATATATGGAATATAGAAAAAAAAGTGGTTCTGAAGAACTTAGGGGCAGGACAGGAATAAAGACGCAGATGTAGAGAACGGACTTGAGGACACGGGGAGCGTTAAGTGTAAACTGGGATGAAGTGAGAGAGTGGCATGGACTTATATATATTACCAAATGTAAAATAGATATCTAGTGGGAAGCAGCTGCATAGCACAGGGATATCAGCTCGGTGCTTTGTGACCACCTAGCTCTGTGGGATATGGAGGGTGGGAGGGAGACACCAGAGGGAGGAGATATGGCGATATATGTATATGTATAGCTGATTCACTTTGTTATAAAGCAGAAACTAACACACCATTGTAAAGCAATTATACTCCAATAAAGATGTAAAAAAAAATGACTGGATTATTCAATGACAATGCATTTAGAGCTTTTGGTTGAAATCAGTTTGTCTTTTCTTTTCATGTGGCATTTCTTATTATAATTAAATTCTCTTGAATATTAAAAATAAATAAATAAAAGCTATCACCTGATGAAGAACATAACTTGCCCTTGGGGTGGGATTTTCAATTTTCTATGAAACATCCAATTTACCATCCAGTTTCTTCCTGATACCTGGGCTGGAGTATTGATATTGGTTTTACTGGAGATGTGGTGTGCTCCTCATGTGTTGTTTGCAACCACTGTACTGCCTTACTAAATACCAGTCAGAGCCACAAGTTTCTGCTCTGGTTTTTTACACATCTACCACCAACATCAGGTTTTATTAACAGCGGAGACAGCTTTCTAATGAAATATGGCCCTGAACTTCCTTTTATATTTGGTAATATCCTGAACTCTTTATCCAAATGAAGCATAAAGCACTTACAACTGTTTTGCCATTGCACTGACCGAGGAATATATTCATTTGCAGTAACATGGGATTCAATGGAGTGGAAAATAAGCTCTGAAAATTGCTCTTGCTACAAAATTCTATCAGTAAATAGAAAAAGCCCATTTAGATTTCACTGACAAATCTCCCCCCACCCCGTGACAGAAATTAATATGGCCAAGTGGTATATATTGAAGGGAAGAAGCAAGAGGCACCAGAGGCTGAGCAAGCCATGTGTCAAGTCCTGCCTGGTGTATAGCTACACCTGTTTTACTGTTCACAGGGCCAATTGAGGGTGCTTTTGTGGATGTTTGTTGAGGGCAATGAGTGGAAGATAGGCAGAAGCCTTTGGGGTGAAGCAGGAGGAGAGGGGCTGGGAGTACCCTCTGTGGGTCATTGACGATGCTCTTCCTATCGAATCTCTGAGTCTGCATAGACTGAAATGTTTCCCCAAAGATGTCCAGCCCAAGTTAAGAAAATGAAAAGTAGTACAAAATATTGAACTTCTTTGAGTCAGTGTGGCTTCTGAGTGTTAATTTCAATACACTATATTCTCATAATAAAATCCTAGCAGACACACTGGAAAATAAACACATGGTTGGTCTTATGCTTATCCATGTGGAGATGAATAAAACATCAAGTTCAGGTGTGAAGTAGTCGATTATGCTGTTAAAAATTTGTGGAAAATACAAAGACTTGTGATTGATGATCTGGAAGTGAAGTTAAACTAAGAGTTAGAACTGACAGTTTCTGCATCATTTTAGGCAAACCATATAATCTCTTGAACTCAGTCACCATATTTGTAAAATGGGCCTAATCATGGTGGTGCTGCTTGACTCTCAGAGTTGCAATCAAATGAGGTTTTGTATGGGAAAGTATTGTAATTGTGATGATCTGTAAACATTTAAGATACTCTTATTATTTCTCTACCATCTGCATTGATTTTGAACAGTAATCCTGAAGGTAAATTATACCTTTCAGAACTACTCCTTTGTGCCACTAGAGGCAGACTTTTGTGGTGAAAGATGATGGACCTGGGAATCTGAGGAGCTGGATTTGATTAGCCGCCTCTCCTGCTATAACACAGTGAGCCCTCAGGCAGCTAACTTAACATCTCCCGTTTTCATATCTGCAGAATGAGATGGCCGTACTGGGTTATCTCTAAGATTCTTTCCAGCACCAAATTTTGTATGTCTTAGATCAAAGAGGTATCATAATGGAAACCTAGATAGTAAGATAGCGATGAAAGAGCACCTGTTGTAATTTCTAAAGCAAAAACATCCACAGCTCTCTTGTAATCTGATGTTAAAGGACAAGTTCATGGGAAAAATTCTGGAACAGTTTTTAGAGATCTGTACTCTCTAGGGTAAACTTGTCTTGAACTAAAATCACATTACTTGTGCTATTATCTGAAACTCTCAGATTTCTGTTTTTCTCTCTCTCTTCTGTCCAATGTCAATGAAACTTGCTAGTGATATTAGACTCCTCTCCATTCCAGACACCGAGATTGGAGAGTCAAAGGGCAAAGATGTAAAAACAATGTTTTCACGTGACCATTGTCACCCTGGTAGAAGCTGGCTGTATTACTTCCTCTCCTTGCCAATAGAGGTGCCTTGGGGACCTTCTCTCACTTTGGATGTGCAGAATAACACACAGGAGAGCATCCCAGGCCTCTTGCATGCTAACTAAATCCCCTCCCAGCCCTCCTCTAAATGCTTGTCAGGAAGCCCTAACAAGTGGTAAAACTCCATGTGGCACTCAGCATGGCAGAACAAGGCTGTCTTCTCCCTCTGTATGCTCTTGCCAGACTGCCCCTTCCATCCTGCAGGGTTTCTGCTGCTCTCGTTAGCCAGAGTCTAGCAGATGATCACACAGAATTGTAGCAGGTGGAACATGCAGGGAAACATTGACTTGTAGTCTATGTCCCTTTAGCAACGTGGGTGAAGAGAGTCTGTGCAGTGTTCCACGGCTCTACTTGCCAGTTTATACTCTTGGGGAAAGTGCAACTCCTCCATCAAACTTTGAGAAAATCTTATCAGTGCAGAGTCAATAGTACTTAGCATAATATGGTGGTCAGGTTTGAGACTCCAGCCTCAGCTTCCTTGGTTAAACCATACATGGTATGGTTAGAGGCAAGCCAATTTTCTTTTGAATGATTTAATGACATGCATAAAAACATTCTTCTTTGCAAAAACCCAAATAATACAGACAAACTAAAGCCAATTTACCACAGCTTATCATCCCATGTTCTTATCCAGAGAACACTGTAAATCAATTAGTTTTTACAAACATATAGCTGTATGTTACAGGATGATAAATGGGCGTGCAGCTGAGGTGTTACTGGGAACCTCCTTGCAGGCTTTTTTAAGAAGCAGAACTGACCCTGCTACCATCACCCTGTAAGTCCCTCCTCAAGATGTTTAAGAATGGAAGTGGAGTTGTGATTTGTTGGTTTAGAGAGAGTACTGTGGGTTTTCCCTTTCATCTCTATGGGAAATCAGAGGAGGTGTTTTAGCCTAATCCTTAAGTCAAAGGAGGAAAGCTCCAAGAAAACCACTTTTATATCTTGAGGGTATCTACAAGAAGAGGAGTCTAACTTCTAATTCCCTGACTGGACATCTCAGGGAATGGACTTGATGATATTCACTCAGCACTTATTTGGGCCAGGTGAAAAGAAAATTGGCTAGAAAGGGCAAAAGGAAGCAGTTCGTGTTGTTTGGTTTGGCAAGGATAAAAGAGTTTTCTATGCCTCAAGTGGACATGGAGGAAGGTTACTGGAACACTCTTGTTGCTACTCTGACTGAGGTGCTGACTTCCACAAGAGGAGACCCTGTCAACAAGAGAAGGTGGTCTGGACCACTTGGAAGGTGGGTCAGTAGGGGTCAAATCAGAGCCTTTCATCTCTTTCAGGAAGAAGTCACACGTTTCTCAAGAAAGATGCCTGTCAGCTCAATGGCCTCAGAGGCCAGCCTGTGTCAACCAAGAGAAGATTTCAAAGGCACAGAAACTCTAATTCTAGCTCTCTACTTCTGTATACTGGAGCTGAAATAAGAGACCTAGAAGAGGGAGGAGGAGGGGAAGAAGCAAAATAACAGACCAGGCATCCTCCCCACTCTAAGTTCCCCAGCCAGGGTCAAGCTAAATGAGGTAGAAGGAAAGGTGTGAGATTGATGATTTAAACTGGGATACATAAGTTCATTCTCAAAGTAAGTCTGTTTCTGTTTTGTAAATAAGTTCATTTGTATCTTTTTTTTAAGATTCCGCATATAAGCGATATCGTACGATATTTCTCTTTCTCACTTCACTCAGTATGACAATCTCTAGGACCATCCATGTTGTTGCAAATGGCATTATTTCATTCTTTTTAGTGGCTCAGTAATATTCCATTGTATATTAGTACCACATTTTCTTTATACATTCATCTGTCAATGGACAAGATGGCTATTGTAAACAGTACTGTGATGAACACTGGGATGCATGTATCCTTTTGGACCATGTTTTTCTCTGGGTATATGCCCAGGAGTGGGATTGCAGGATCATATGGTAGCTCTATCTTTAATTTCTTAAGGAACTTCCATACTGTTCTCCATAGTGACTGCACCAATTTACATTCCCACTAACAGTGTAGGAGGGTTCCCTTCTCTCTACACCCTCTCCAGCATTTATTGTTTGTGGATTTTTTGATGATAGCCATTCTGACTGGTGTGAGGTGATACCTCATTGTAGTTTTGATTTGCATTTCTCTAGTAATTAGCGATGTTGAACATCTTTTCATGTGCCTCTTGTCCATCTGTATGTCTTCTTTGGAGGAATGTCTATTTAGGTCACCCACCCATTAAAATAAACATGCTAGGTACACTCAGGAATATAAATCTTAATAATAAAATACACTCAACTTCAAAGGTTTACAAACTAGTACAAGAAATAATCTCTATTTGGGGGGTTCAACATTGCTAATTAAATTGTTTGAATCTTAAAAGAAAAAAGTAAAAAATATAAACTGGGATACAGGTATAAGACTAAGCTGGAATATTAATATGTGAAAACAATCAGAAAGCTATGTGTTCTATCCTGCGTATCATTAAAGGTTTGAACACAGAGATTCAACATCATTAAAGATAGTTATTGAAAAACATAAAGCAATCCCATATTTGTATCCCAATGAATTGGATTTTTCAATAAACCAGGTATGTGCAGAAGGATCTTGTATTGTTTTTAACATTACTAATGTCATAATATATATATTATACTGTAACTTGCTTTTCCTCACCCAGCAATGTCTCAAGAGATCTTTGTATGTCAATACACTTCGATTTGTTTATTTATAACTGCTGCATAGACTTCCACAGTCCAGCGTTCCTAGAATTTGTTTAGCCCTTCTGTGGCTGACGGGTTTTCAGCGGCTGTGGAATAGCATGATGATTGGGCTCAGTTAGACTGTGAGGATGGCAAGGTTTGGCACAGCTCTCTAAAATAGGGCTATGCCTTCTGGACCAATTAAGAACTTATCCAGAATTTCTGAACCCCTGGTGCACGCCAAGACTGGGTTGTAAGTACACGGAGACGGGGGAGAGTGGCAGAACAGGTTCCCTAGGGGGATTGTTGTCTTCTTCAACCTCTAATTAATTTTTCTTCAAAGCCCCATTTTACTGAGGTAGAACAAAGCCAGTGAATTCAGATCAACACTGTTTTCTCACCTAAAAACTGAAGTGAATTCTTTCCTTCTTCCAAATTTTGGTTTTGTGGCAATTAACCAGTAATGTTAGAAAAGTACTTCAAAAATCTTGAAACGGAGATTTACTACAAACTGAAGGATTTATTTTAAATTTATTTATTTTTGGCTGCATTGGGTCTTCGTTGCTGTACAGGCTTTCTCTAGTTGCAGCAAGCGGGAGCTTCTCTTCATTGCCATGCGTGGTCTTCTCATTGCAGTGGCTTCTCTTGTTGCGAAGCATGGGCTCTAGGCACGCGGGCTTCAGTAGTTGTGGCACATGAGCTCAGTGGTTGTGGCTTGCAGGCTCTAGAGCGCAGAGTCAGTAGCTGTGGTGCACGGGCTTAGTTGCTCCACAGCATGTGGGATCTTCCCGGACCAGGGCTCGAACCCGTGTCCCCTGCATTGGCAGGTGGATTCTTAACCACTGCGCCACCAGGGAAGTCCCTCAAGGATTTATTAAAACAAATTCCCTTACCAGTTAGACATAATATTTCATGTATATTTGTCAGATACATATATGTTAACCTCTAATTTATGTTTTTAAAGTAATACATCTTCATAATAGCTGGACATTTTTCTGGTGATGCTTTGCCTCATTGCCAGTAATTACTGAATAGATGTAAGGGTATCCAAATAACTACATGCAATATTAAAAATACATATTAAAAATGCTTAGTACAGAATACATTAATGATTTCACATTTTGTAGGACTTTAGTCATCATGGTCAAACATCTATAAATATATCTTAAAATTTAGTGAGCTCCTCCTCCTAATTCTAAGAATTTTAAAATAGAGATTCCAGGTGGTACAGCATTATAAATTGGCATCTGTATACACCACAAGTCTAGTTGCTATCCATCACCATACAGTTGACCCCCTTCATTCATTTTGCCCATACTCTAACCCCCTTCCAACTAAGATTAGTAACCACTAATCTGTTCTCTGAGTTTATTTGTTTTATTTTGTTTGTCTTGTTTTTTCAGATTCCACATATGAGTGAAATAATAATCTGGTTTTTTATCTGACTTATATCACTTGGCATGTCTTTTTAGATCCTCTGCCCATTTTTAATCATTTTTTGTCTTTTTGTTGTTGTTGAGTTGTAGTAATTCTTTATATATTTTTGATATTAACCCCTTATTGGATATACAATTTATAAATATCTTCTCCCATTTAGTAGGTTGGAGTCAGTTCCTAAAAAGCATCACTAAGACCAAAGTCAAAGAAGTCATCACTTACGTTTTCTCATAGAAATTTTATTGTTTCAGGTCCTACATTCGAGTCTTTAATACATTTTGAGTTAATTTTTGTAGTAAATCTCTGTGGGGTTTTTATACATGGCCTTTATTATGTTGAGGTAGGTTTCATCTATACCCACTTTGTTGAGAGTTTTTATCATAAATGGAGGTTGAATTTTGTCAAATGCTTTTTCTGCTTCTATTAAGATGATCGTATGATTTTTTCCTTCATTTTGTTAATGTGATGTATTATGTTGACTGATTTGTGGATGTTGAACCATACTTGCATCCTTGGAATAAATCCTACTCTGTTGTTGTATATGATCCTTTTAATGGCTTATTGGATTTGGTTTGCTAATATTTTATTGAGGATTTTTGCATCTATGTTAATCAAGAATATTAACCTGCCATTTTCTTTTTTTGTGGTATCCTCATATGGTTTTGGTATCAGGGTAATACTGGCTTCATAAAAGTTTGGTAGGTCTCTCGTCTCTTCAGTTTTTAAAGAGTTTTTGAAGGACAGGAAGTATATCTTCTTTGAGTGTTTTGTAGAATTCACCAATGAAGCCATCTGGTCCTGGGCTTTTCTTTTTTGGGGGATTTTTATTACTGTTTCAATGTCCTTACTAGTAATCAGTCAATTCAGATTTTCTATTTCTTCATGATTCAGTCTTAGAAGATAACATATTTCCAGGAATTTATCCATTTCTTTAGTGTCCAATATATTGGCATATAATTTGTAGTAGTCTCATGATCATTTGTATTTTTTGTGGTATCAGTTGAACTTCTCTTTCATCTCTGATTTTATTTGAGTCCTCTTTTTTTCTTGATGAGTCTGGCTAAAGATTTATCAATTTTGTTTTTCTTTTCAAAAAAAACAGTTCTTAGTTTCACTGATCTTTTGTAAGTCTTTATTTATGCTGACCTTTGTTATTTTCTTCTACTAATTTTGAGCTTTTATTTCTATTTTTTAGATATAAAGTTAGATTGTTTATTTAGAATTTTTATTTCTTGAGGTAGGCCTGTATTGCTATAAACTTCCTTCTTAGATTTTGGTATGTAAAATTTCTGTTTTCATTTGTAAGTATTTTTGTGTTTTTGTTTTTGGCTGCGTTGGGTCTTCATTGCTGCGTGCAGGCTTTCTCTAGTTGCAGCAAGTAGGGGCTACTCTTCGTTCACAGGCTTCTCATTGCAGTGGCTTCTCTTGTTGCAGAGCACAGGCTCTAGGCATGCAATCAAAGCCCATGGGCTCAGTAGTTGTGGCACTCGGGCCCTGGAGCATGCAGGCTTTGGTAGTTGCACCACATGGGCTCTAGGACACACAGGCTTCAGTAGTTGTGGCTCGTGGGCTCTAGAGTGCAGGCTCAGTAGCTGTGGCACATGGGCTTAGCTGTTCCATGGCATGCGGGTTCTTCCTGGGCCATCGATCAAACCTGTGTCCCCTGCACTGGCAGCTGGATTCTTAACCACTGTGCCACCAGGGAAGTTCCTGTAGGCATTTTCTGATTTCTCCTTTGATTTTTTAGATGACCCATTGGTTATTCAGTAGCATGTTGTATAATCTCTATGTTTTTTGTGGTTTTTCCTGGGTTTTTTTTTCCCCTTGTGATTGATTTCTGATTTCATACCATTGTGGTGGGAGAAAATTCTTGATATGATTTCAGTTTTCTTGGATTTATTGAGACTTGTTTTGCAACCTAACACATGATCTATCCTGGAGAATGTTCCATGTGCACTGGAGAAGAACATGTTATGCTGCTTTTGGATGAAATGTTCTGTATAGATCTACTATGTCTATCTGATCTAATGTGTTACTTACAGCCAGTGTTTTCTTATTTTCTGTCTAGAATTATCTGTCCATTGATGTGTGGGATGTTAAAGTCCCCTACTGTTATTGTATTGCTTTCAATTTTAAGTCTATTAATATTTGCTTTCTATATCTTGATGATCATCTCCTGGGTGCATACATATATATATATATATATATATATAAATGTTCTATCTTTTGCTGGATTGACCCCTTTCTCATTATGTAAAGCTCTTCTTTGTCTTTTATTACAGTTTTATTTTTAAAGTCTATTAAGTCTGATGTAAGTATTGCTACTCCAACTTTCTTTTCATTCCATTTGCTTATGGAATATCTTTTTCCATCCCTTCACTTTCAGTCTGTGTTTTTTCTTCTGAAGTCTCTTATAAGCAGCATATAGATGGATCTTAATTTTTTTTAATCTATTTGGCCATTCTATGTCTTTTAATTGGTGAATTTAGTCCATTCACTCTTAAAGTAATTATTAGTAGGTATGTACTTATTGACATTTTGTTATTTTTGTAGTTCCTCTCTGTTTCTTTCTTCTTTTTCTCACTTTCCTTGTGTTTTGGCGGTTTTCTTTAGTGTTATGTTTAGATTCCTTTCTTATTTTCTTTTGTGTATTTACTATAAATTTTTTCCTTGTGGTTACTGTGAGGTTCACATATGATATCCTATGTAAGTAGCAGCCTGTTTTAAGTTTCTTGCAACTTAAATATGAACACATTCTAAAGCTCTATACTTATGTTTTATGCTTTTGATGACACATTTTACTTCTTTTTATTTTATACATCTCTTAACTGATTGTTGTAAATGTTATCTTTACTACTTTTGTCTTTTAACCACCCTGCTTGTCTTATAAGTGACTGATCAACCACCATTATCATATATTTACCTTTCCCAGTAAGATTTTTATTTTTGTGTTTTCTTACTATTAATTAGTGACATTTATTTTCAGCTTAAAGAAGTCTCTAATATTTCATGTAGAGCTGGTTTAGTGCTGATGAACTCTAGCTTTTGTTATTTGGGAAACTCTCGCTCTCTCCTTCAATTCTGAATGATAACCTTGCTTGGTAGAGAATTCTTGGTTGGAAGTTTTTTTTTTTTCTTTTGGCACTTTGAATACATCATGCACTCCCTTCTGGCCTGTAAAGTTTCTGATGAAAATCTGCTGGTAGCATTACAGCATTTCCTTTGTACATAACAAGTTGTTTTTCTCTTGCTTCTTTTAGGATTCTCTCTTTAACCTTAACTTTTACTATCTTAATTATAATATGTCTTGTTGTCTGTTTCTTTGGGTTCTTTTTATTGGAACTCTCTTGGCTTCCTGGACCTGGATGTTTGTTTCTTTCCCCAGATTAGGTAAGTTTTCAGCCAACATCATTTCAAATAATTTTTATGGCCATTCCCTTCTTCTCCTGGGACTCCTATAATGTGAATGTTATTCTACCTGATGTTGTCCCAAAGGTCCCTTAAGTTTTCTTCACGTTTTAAAAACATAAAAATTTGCTGCTCTGCATGGATGGGTTCCATTGTTTTGTCTTCCAGCTCACTGACTTATTCTTCTATCTCATCCAGTCTGCTACTGAACCCCTCTAGTGTGTTTTTCAGTTTCGTTACAACTTATGTTTGGTACTTTCTCATATTTTTTGTCTCTTTGTTGAAGTGCTCACTGTATTCATTCATTCTTCTCCTGAGTTCAGTGAGCATCTTTATGACCATCACTTTGAACTCTGTATCAGAGGGACTGCTTGTCTCCATTTTGGAGACAAGTTTTATCTTGTTCTTTTGATTGGAACATATTCCTCTGTCTCCTCATTTTGCTTAATTCTCAATGTTTTTTTTTCTATTATTAGGTATATCAACTATCTTCCAATCTTGAAAGAGTGGCCTTATTAGGACCTGTAGGGCTCAGAAGCTCAATCCTGCTTATCCACCACAGCCAGGCACTCAAGGTCTGTCCCCTATGTGGGCTTCATGTGCCCTCCTGTTGTTATGAAGCTGCAGCTGTCATGGAGCACTGGTGGATGGGGCTGGCCCAGACCAGCTGTGGGGTCCAGCAGCAGCTGCCACAGAGTGCTGGTGGGCAGGGCTCTCAGCAGGGTGCCCCCACTGGCATAGTAGTTTAGATGGAGAATTCCAAAATGGCTCCTGTTAGTGCCAGTATTAACAAGTAGCCTGAGAGTGCATAAGTGGCCCCCACCACTGACTCATTCCCTGAGGAGTGACCCACATGGCTCCTGCCTCTTTGGCAGACACTTCAAAATTATAAGTGTGTCCCCTTCACCTATGGTCTGTGTGCTTTTCAATCTGGTGTTTTGCACTGGTTTTGGGGTTCAGTCTGCATGTGAACTCTTTAAGAGCAGGTTTTCTCTTCCCTGAATTTCTGTAGTTTTCCTGGGCATATTCTCTGTTGGCTTCCAGAGTCAGATGTTCTAGGGGCTCGTCTATCCAATAAAGGATCAAAAGGTTGAGATGCTTGATGTGGGACACATCTCTTACTCTTCAGGGAAAAAATCTGTACCTTTGTGGATCCCTGCAGCTAGGGTGTGGGCTTTTCCTTGGGAAGCCCGTATCTCTGCCTCTCCTACCCATCTTGATGCTATCTTTTTACCCTTTGCTGTGGAGGCTCTGTTCATCCAGTTTTCATTCCCTTTCTGAGGAAATTATTCCATATGTAGTTGTAGATTTGTTGTGTCTGTGGGAGGAGGTAAATTCAGGATCTTCCTACACTGTCATCATGAACCCTCTCCCTAGGAATTTTATGTTTTATTGGCCTTTTACAGCCTACCTCATGAAGCTTTAGAATGAGAAAGTCACACTTTCACGCAATGGATTTCTCTTGGAAATATCTTTTATGTTTTCCCCTAAGAGTAGAAGAATCTGGCATAATCCTTTCTCCATCTATGAGTCTGGGCATTTTTACTGATTTTCCCATTGTCTTTCATATTTGGTTCTGTTCAACTTCCAAAGTCTTAGTGGTTAATTTTTAGCAACAAATACATTATTGTTATGATCATGCACCAACCCAGGTTGCCTGATGGCATGAGTGTGTTCCTAGTCACTGTTAGGAAGAATGGCTGCTCCATATATGTTCTCTTGATTTATAATTCTATTCTAGGCTCTCATTTGCAGGTGTCAGTCAAGTCTTCAGGATGGTCACTGGATATTATACAGATAAGGAAAAGCCTCCTTTCTCCTGAAAACTTGGCTCTCAGAGGAACCACCTGCCAGTGATTTTTAGCATTTTTTTCCTTAGAGGATAATGTAAAAACAAATCATTTGGTATATTTGAAAATCTTCTATTAGAAGGTTTTATAGAACCATGGGGGCAGAAGGGAACCTAAGAGCTCATAAAGTCCATTCCCATGACTCAGGCAGGTCAACAATTGGCATCCCAAGTAGACTGGCTCTCTTCTCTTTTTATAGCTTTTCAGAAATAAGAGACTGTATTTCTTACACTGGATGAATCATTCTAAAATTTAATAATCCTCAATATAAGATGTTCTTTTAGCCTCTCTAAGAGGTAGATTTGGAAACTCTTGGTTTCTTGTCTGTATATACCTACATTCCCTGGCTGAGACTTGGCATTGGTAGGTGAGGTAATTTGCTACTTTTGCAGACATTATCTTTTTTGACACATGTAAGCTTGTGTCTTTATTATTTGTGTGGTTTCCTTCAATGCCTTCTCCAAGAGCTCAGCGTCAGATCCAGAAAAACTACCCCTGTCATGTTGTTGTGGGCATAGTGGGCCAAATGCTAAGAGGACCGTCAAGATTTCCTAACAATAGCCATGTGTGGAAAAGACAGATGGCTTCCTTTGTATCTGACAGATTCCCACTGACTGAACATCTGTGAGAGGAATGGGAGGTGTTTACTTTGAGATCCCATTTGTAGCGGCAGGAAATCAAATGTAAACCTCTGAATGGTTTCCAGAGGTAAAGGTAGAAGGCTCTGCAAGTCTGTTGCCTCATTCCCCCTTCCAGCCACCATTTCCCTCACTGCTTGACTTTAAGCAGAGCTTGCTCTGTTGTCTCACCTTTTGTGATACCAGCCACCTAAAGCTAGTTAGCCATAGGACACAGGTCAAAACAGTAAAACAGTCTGGCAAGGTCACATGACCTATATCCTAGGGATGTATACCATAGTACAGAGTGTGACTTTTCCTTTGATGTTTCAGCCTCTCACCTTCATTCGTTCTTCTCAGGGAAGCAATTCTAGAATTGATATAGGGTGAGAGATTAAGCATAGATTTTGTTGATAACTCAGATTATTTTTCATACTGAAAATATGCATTAATAGTATTAGGGATGTTTTTACCCTGTAGATTTCTTCCCAGTATCAAGGTAACGGGGTACAGGAATAGTAATTTGAAGTTTCTCAGAGAGTACAGACTAAAAAGGAGTGGAAAAGTTTTAGAAGAGAAGTCACATACTCTACAAAAGACAGAATTTTTGCATATTGCTATTGAGCAATTGTTATGCACCACCCAAGACATGATACCTATTTTCAGGAGCTTAGCCTAGTCAGAGAGGACCTTTACAATATGTGATATTTAATATTAAATAATGCTAGATGTTGCAAATCAGGTGTGCCTGAGTTGACTCTTGAAAGATGAGTGAGATCCAGTTAGGTAAAAGAGAAGAGGAGGGGCCAGAGCAGGTGGTGAGAAAAAGAATGAGTAGTTTCTCCAGGGAACCACAAATTGTCCAGCATGGTGGAATATATACTACAAGGAGGGGAATGGTAAGATGTCAGTGTGGATAGACATGATGGGGAGACAGTTTATAAAGCATTTGGGAGTTAGTCTGAAGGAAATAATGAATCATTGCTGGCAAAGGCATCATCATTTGGGTGGGTGGGAGGAGAGAGGTTTGAAGAAGAATAAACTAATGGAAACTAAGTTGGAGGCAGGGAAACCATTTAGAAAATTGTTGAAATAATTCATGAGATAGACTTAAAGGTAGTAGCATTTATGATGGAAAGATTTATATTGGAGATGGAGTTTGAACCATATTACAGAGGAAGAACTAACAGAATTTGACTGATTGGCTGTGGTAGTTGAGGGAGAAGAAACTCCAAATTTTGGTCATGGAAGAGAAGGCACTGAATTTAGTTTTAGATTTATGAATTGTATAACGTCTATGGGCTATCCAAATGGCAATGTCCAGCAGGTCTGGAGCTTGCTTTGAGAGTCATCAGCATATATCTGTAAATGAAGTAACAAGAGTGGGTGAAATTACAAATGAAATGTGCAAGGACTGTACACTGCTCTTGCTTTCCTCTAGAGCACAGCTCTCCAGGAACTGAATATGGTGTTCAACATTTACAGTATCATTTTTTTCTTGGACAGTGGTGGACAGACTCTTCAACTATTTCTGCTTTCTGAACTCTACAGACTCTCACCTTCTAATATTACAATCTCATCAATATTTCATGAACCATTCTAGTTTTCAGGATGATATGGACAAATGTCTTCTTCTCGATGGCATAAATAGATGTCTTAAATTGGGTATTAGCCATGCTCATACACCAAAGTAAAATGAGATTAAAGAAAAGCTCTTCTGCTCTATGTTGATGCCTCTGAGGCAGCTTCCCTGGTGACAATTCCTTGCCTTGTTACTAGATGTGCAGGCGGTTGTTTTACATTTAATTCTGTTCCTTGACTACAAGAACTAGAATCTGAAACCTTTGTCACTGCATTGTTTTCCACAGAATAGTCCATTTGTCTCTTCATCCCTGTCTGTTCATGAATTGTTGTGAATGTTTATAGAAATGGGGGTGGGGGAAAGGAGGGGCTTTCAAAACTTGATTCTCTGAGGCCTGACAAAAGAGTAAATATTTTTAGATTAAAAAAAAAACCCAACAATTCAGAGCAGCAACTAAATGCATCTCAGTGTTCTGATGATCTGAACGTTCTAAATGAGGAAGCACTGGAGCGGCATCTGTACTTGTCTCCTTGCCACAGCTCTGATTCCATTTGAGGCCCTGGGAAGTAAGAAGACTCTGAGCACCAATTGCTCACAAATTTCTTCTTCTCTTCTGAAATAAATTTGTGCTAGCAAGTCTCCTAATATGCACATGCTGCCTTGTTGAGTCAAAGAACATTCTAAGTAGAAGCATTTGCATTTTCGTGACTAGCTTCTGCACTTCTAAAATTGGACTCTACTGAAGAGTCAGATATGCTTCCTGAATCTATCAGGATGGAAGGGATGTGATTCCACGTCCATTTTTCTGCTATTTCACTTGTGCTTGAATTGAGACCCTATTGGAAATATATGGCTGTGTATGAGAGACGGGCCTTGACCCAAATATCTAGATGATTATGCCAGTTCTCTGCCTTCTTTGACTAGTGAAGACTGAACACAGCCCTTGCACATGTGGGGGATGTGGGGGGTGGAAGGAAGTTGCTGATGTGAGCTAGATTCTCATGGCTCACCACTGGCTAGTTTGGCTTTGGGGACATGGCTTCTGTACTAATAAAAAATGCTAGTTGGAGTGTCACACTGAAAGTTTCAGTATATTGTGCCCAGAATAGTCTTTATTTAGATGGCAAAAGTGTCAGAAAAAAATTCTAATGAGTCTGATGGGCTTACTGAACTCAAGAGAGAGGTAGCTAACTGGAAGAAGGTAGAGAGAGGGCAAAAGAGCAGGTTTTAGGCAGAAATGTGGCAGTCAAGATGAGTTCTGGGGATGGACCAGCCATTTATCATGGCAAAAAGAAGGTCATATGAACTTATTTTGGAGTTCAGAATGGTGATGGAAATAGAAATTTAAAAACCATTAAAAATGACTCAAAGTTGGGTAGAATCTATCTGGTTTGGTACTTACATCCAAGCATTTAACTACATAGGTTAAGAAATGACTGACTCCGCAACCAAAGCAGAAGCTGATTCATCCAGAAGCAGCAGCCTAGCATTAATGGTGGCATTGGTGCCAATGAAGATGGAAGGCAGCTTTCTGGGAACTGCCATTGCCAGGGGCATTGTTAGTAAGTATCTGCATAGATTTCTGTATAAGTTGTAGTAGCAGCAGATAAGGGCAGTGACCGGAACACTAAGAGCAGTCTCAATGAACAACTAGTCTTTCCTGACATTATTCCCAGGCTCAACCTGGTAAATTATTTTTTCCTTTAGTTTATCTACTGCAGTTATATGCACTGCTGTGGCAGGACAGGTTTCAGGTTCTCTTTCTCTCTCTCTTTCTCTGTTGTACACACATACAGACCCCTGCAGGTCACATGACTTTGTTTGGAGGCTATAAAACTTATCTGATGACCCAGAATTTTGCTGATACAGGTCACCACAGAACACGATATGGCCTATTTTAGAAAAGACACGATATGGCCTATTTTAGATCAGGACCATCTAAATAGGAAGCAGGGGTCTGAGATACTTTTGAGCCTGGTGGACCAAGAAAAGTCAACTTAAATGGCAAGATCAGCTGCATAAACCAGGACAGTTAGGGTACAATATAATTTTGTGAGCTACGGTCAGAAGTGGTAGGAAAACTACTACAACTCTTGTACCTCTGAACGATACCAAGTTATATTTCATCATGGTGCTCTGGGGCAGCTATTATTCTCTGTCTTAGGTTAGGTCTCCTAAAATCAGAGCCCAAGTCAGGGATCTGAGTGCATATGATTTATAGAAGGGATGTTCTCAGGAGAAAGTGAGTGAGGGAAGTCACTCAGTGAGGGAAAGTCACACAGTGAGGGAAAGAAGTAAGCAAGCATTTGGTCTCAGTTTGATCCCATGGGAGCTCTGCAACATAAATTACACCATGGAGTTGTTCTACCTTGAAGTGAAGGGGTTGCTTTTTTGTACATTGCTCTCCCTTCAAACAGTCTTTGACTTCCCTTAGGGCAGGGGTGGGCAAGGCTTAACATCTTGGGTGAAGCAGCTTCGGTCTGGCTGTGGACAATTACCCAGAGAAGATCACCAGCCAACACTCACAGCTGCTGGGAAAGAGTATTATAACCCAGGATAGAGGATCTAGCAGGTAAACAGAGGTGTTGACCCTACCCTCTATTTTCAGATGGGGAAACCTGAGACTCAAAGTGAAGCTTCTGCTTTCAGCTATCCCACCAGTCAGTGGCAGAGCACAGACTTAAATGGAGTTAGTGAACATAGATCATAGGATAGAGGTTGATTGGTATTTGCCTCTACTATTCTGTCTATGCATGTGTCCCTGGGTCCACAGCTAGGGTATGTACCAAAACCAGAAATTAAAGCATGGAATGTAATGCATGGAATCCTGGCTGTGGCCGAGGTCCATACAGAAGAGCCAGGATTATTTTAGTTGGTCAGGATGCAATTCTCCATGGATCTCTTGTATTTCCATAAGTATTGTGAGAAGAAGCACTGACTGCCTTTATTCCTACCTATCTTTTTAGTGATGTTGTATAGTCAAAGCCTTGGAGAATGGATATAGTGTTGCTTCCCCTCCTAGCAGGGGTAGGCATGCTTATTATCTACTATACAAGGTTTGGGTTTCGTAAGCTCAGTTTTCCTCTCCAGAAATGCCAAATACTGAGTACACAGATGTCACTTGGCCCTCTCAGCATTGTCTTATGGGAATTGGGCTCAGGGAACTGATGCAAAAAAAGTTGATACTCTGGTAGCTGCTGTTGCTGTGAGTAATAAAACATCCTTTGTTTCTGAGCCAGCAGTCTCATGTCTTCTGCCAGTATCCATGAAACGATGGCAGGCTAACTTGTTACTTGTTAGTGTGCAAGTAGGGTAAAATCTTAGACCTGTCAAGCTATTAACCAATATATTACCACTTCTGGATTTATGAAAGGAGATTTAACTTCTTGATTGGTAATTTGACTTTCTAGGGAAGTTTAGAAGTTGTTTTTTTCCCCCAGAAGTATTTATGTCTGTGCCAAACAATGGTATGTTTACAATGTGCTTTTAAAATAATTATTTGCTCTCACAACAATGAAGAGCCTCTTCATTGGTCAACTAGATTAATGCAATTAGGTGGATTGCATTAATGGCCACAGTTCTTCAACCCTTTGGTCAGTGAGATATTAGCAGGTATAACTCAAGCAGAGCCTTAAAAATGCTTGCGTGATTAGGCTTCCCCTTGTACTCTGCCATTACCATGAGATGAGCAAGCCTGCTAATTCTAGGATGATAATTAGAGGCACATGGAGTAGACACTGTCCCAGCCTTAGATAGCCTAGGCCAGCTGACCCCTAGGTAGCCAAAGGCATGTGAAGGTACAAGCCAAGACTAGCCAAACATCTCTGCTAAGGCCCATCTAGATCAATCAAACTTGACAGCTAAGTAAATGGCTGTTTTGTTGTCTTACGTCATTAATTTTGGTGATAGTTTATTACATAGAAAAAAACTAATTCTCACAGCTTCCCAACTGAATAGATTTTTATTTTTTTATTTTCACAGACTTAGGAGAAGGGTGCTCAGAGTTAGCTGCTGGAGCTCCAAACTGCACATCTCAACTCTCAAAGCTACATGAACTCTGCTAACTGTTTATATGTTTTATATGGACAGACTAGGAGGTTTCCTTCCTTCCTTCCCTCCCTTCTTTCATTTGTCGGTTAATTTATTAAAGATTAATAAACTGAAAAAGCCCAGAGATAAACCCACGCACCTATGGTCAACTAATCTATGACAAAGGAAGCAAGGATATACAATGGAGAAAAGACACTCTTCAATAAGTGGTGCTGGGAAAACTGGACAACTACATGTAAAAGAATGAAATTAGAACACTCTCTAACACCATACACAAAAATAAACTCAAAATGGATTAGAGACCTAAATGTAAGACTGGACACTATAAAACTATTAGAAGAGAACATAGGAAGAACACTCTTTGACACAAATCACAGCAAGATATTTTTTGATCCACCTCCTAGAGTAATGGAAATAAAAACAAAAATAAACAAATGGGACCTAGAAAGCTTTTGCAAAGCAAAGGAAACTACAAACAAGACAAAAAGACAACCCTCAGAATGAGAGAAAGTATTTGCAAACGAATCAACGGACAAAGGATTAATCTCCAAAATATATAAACAGCTCATGCAGCTCAATATTAAAAAAACAAACCCAATTAAAAAGTGGGCAGAAGACCTAAAAAGACATTTCTCCAAAGAAGACATACAGATGGCCAAAAAGCACATGAAAAGCTGTTCAACATCACTAATTATTAGAGAAATGCAAATCAAAACTACAATGAGGTATCACCTCACACCAGTTAGAATGGACATCATCAGAAAATCTACAAACAACAAATGCTGGAGAGGGTGTGGAGAAAAGGGAACCCTCATGCACTGCTGGTGGGAATGTAAATTGATACAGCCACTGTGGAGAACAGTATGCAGGTTCCTTAAAAAACTAAAAATAGAATTACCATATGACCCAGCAATCCCACTACTGGGCATATACCCAGAGAAAATCATAATTCAAAGAGACACATGCACCCCAATATTCACTGCAGCACTATTTACAATAGCCAGGTCATGGAAGCAACCTAAATGCCCATCAACAGACGAGTGGATAAAGAAGATGTGGCACACATATACAATGGAATATTACTCAGCCATAAAAAGGAACAAAATTGGGTCATTTGTAGAGACGTGGATGGATCTAGAAACTGTCATACAGAGTGAAGTAAGGCAAAAAGAGAAAAACAAATATCATATATTAACGCATAAATGTGGAACCCAGAAAAATGGTACAGATGAACCAGTTTGCAGGGCAGAAATAGAGACACAGACGTAGGGAACAAACATATGCACACCAAGGGGGGAAAGCGGCAGGGGTGGTGGTGGTGGTGTTATGAATTGGGAGATTGGGACTGACATATATACACTAATTAAATTAAAATTAAAATTGTTTTATTAAAAAGATAAAAAATTTAAAAACTCACTTTTAGCAGACAGGTACTGAGCAAAGAGAAAAACTCAAACTCTTGAGGACATACATAGAGGAAAATATTACAGTAGATATAAGTGCTAATAGAGGTGTGTGCATCTGTTGAGAACACAAAGGGTAAATCACAAACCTCTGAGACATAGGCATCGGTAGCTTCACTGAAGAGGTGTGGACTCAGGATTATCAAGTAGGCACTGCCACAGTTATTCCTGAGCTCATGCTGGTGCATTCAACATGGATTTTCCTACTCAGGAAATGTACTCTATGCTATGTGCTTTGCTAGGCATGACATACTCGGTTCCTTCAAGGAGTTTGCCTTTTTAGCTTAATTCCAGTAGCTTAGCATTCCCCCCCACCTTATTTAATACATAGCTATCTCTGAGAGAAGTTGCACTTTAATCTGATATCAATAATTAAACCTTATTGTGTTCCAGTTCCTTCCTTCCTCCTTTCTTCCTTTCAATTGTTGACAGAAAGGGTCAGACTGGACTGTTTCAGGATGCCCACCCCCCCACACTGGGGAAAGGCAGGGGGGCCCAGTGATTAGACTGATTCACTGGGTCTAGGTAGTCACCAAGAATGTCTTCATTGTGAACTGGAAGATCTGTTTTTAAGTCTTTTCCCTTCTGAATGTTCAAGGTGGTATAAATACACTGTACTCTGTGTTATCAACTTGGCCCCTATAATCAAGGAAGTAGCCCTCATTCTCAAACTTAAGATACTGTGAGATGGTATCTCAGGGACTCATTGTCTTGACAGCAGGTTCCTTGACTGATGTGTGTATACTCAGCTCACAGGTTACACCTCAACATGTTCTGTGCCCATTAGTAAGACTACCTAAGGCTGTACCAACAATGGCAATTCTCACACTTCCTATTCTGCCTCATCCAATCGCTGACTCCAAAACTTTTTGCACCTTATTTGTTAGCTTTTGAAGGAATAAATGTATCATATGTACAGACAAATCAATTTTATTTAGTTGCAAGTGACAGAATTCTTTTAAGCAAACAAACAATGGATCTATTTACTCATACAACCATATCATGAAATGACAGCTCTGGCCTTAGGAGAAACTGGAACCAGAGTTGTTATGTGCATTTGCATATTACGTACACAGCACAGGTACCCAGCCAAGGGGGCAAATAGGAGCTGGTATCCAGGAGCTGGTATCCAGCTGGTATCTAGCTCCATTCCCCAAGCTATGCTCTTTGGCATGAGTTTATGTCCAACCAAAGGTACCTTCTGCTCATCTTCAGGGCTAGGTCTTCTCAGAGGCAGTGCATTCCTCTAAGTGGTTCCCTCAGAGGAGATGCCCATATTCTATCTCTCCTCTGATCATTCTTTGCTCTTTTATTTCAATAAGAGTCTCATTATAGAGATTATGTGAATGAGATTCTCACAGCTCAAGCGTGTTTGCAGGATATACCTCACTAGCTAACCAAGTGTGATAATTGAGTTGGCATGGCAACAGCATTAGTGATGGTGTCATTCACAGTCATTAGATGATCTTTAATACTAGTTTAGATCATTACTGTGATCATTAAAAGAAATATCATAAAAATTGTGGTACTGGGGAAGTACAAGTCTAGTAACTATAAATCAAGGTTTCCTGTAGAAGAATTTGAGTTTGCATCAGAGGCACCTAGGAATAGAATTGATGCTGAAGGGAAAAAAAGTGAATCGCAGTTTGCAAGTGTAACACGAGAAGCTCTTCAGATATGCAGAGGAAATAGGGAAAATGAGAAAGAAGACTATGAACGTACATAATAGAAGGCAGCAGCTTTACCAGATACTTAAAAGTGCTTCTGAAAAGGGAACCCAAACTATGGGAACCAGATTAAATTAGAAAAAATATTATTGAAAATGTTTCTGGATTTAAGAAAAGATCTCACATCGGGATGACCAAAAATTCTTACATATATAGGTAAAATTAATAAAATGATCTCTACACCTAGATATAGTCAGGCAAAATTTTTGAACTATAAAGGGGGAAAATATCCTATGAGTACCACTGACAAGAGGAAGAAAAAGGCAGAGCTTATGTACAGAGGCATTAATATTAGACTGGTGACAATTAATTTCCTTCAACAATAAATGCTAGAACACAATGGAGCAACCTTTGGAATTTTGGTACTATGAGAATAAAGATTGTTAGCCCAAATTTTATACCCAATCAGTTATTCAAAACACTTTCCTATAGAACTAGTAAAGATAGTACCCACTAATCTTTTTTTTTTAATACTTCCTTATTGGAGCATAACTGCTTTACAATGTTGCATTAGTTTCTGCTGTAACTAATACTTCTTTGAAAAAGTTACTTGAAGACATTCTCCAACTGGTGAATGAATTTGTAATAATTACATGAGAAATCATTATTAAAATACAAATCTTAATACAAAACTGAAAATAGAACCCTTTGGCATTGGTAGGGTTCATATTTATGGTTTTAACTGTTTTCAAGCAATCCCAAAGGCCTATGATATGTAGCAGTTTTTAATTGTGTGAAGTTGAAACATGAAGAGTGAATCCCAGAGCTAGGGAGCTAATCTCATCAGTAATGCAGCATCAGTATCTTCATATGTGCAATGTTTTCCTTAACTAAGTAAACATTAAACTCTCCTAGATTAAAATATGTTATTTCTTTGTTTTAAAAATAGCCAACAACTGAGAGAAAAACAATAGCAAAAGTCAATAAGGCAAGTAACGGGGGACCCTTCAAGGTGGCGGAGGAATAAAACGTGGAGATCACCATCCTCCCCACAAATACATCAAAAATACATGTATGGGTGGAACAACTCCTACAGAACACCTACTGAATGCTGGCAGAAGACCTCAGACTTCCCAAAAGGCAAGAAAAACCCCATGTACCTGGGTAGGGCAAAAGAAAGAAGAAAAAACAGAGACAAAACAATAGGGACGGGACCTGCACCAGTGGGAGGGAGCTGTGAAGGAGGAAAGGTTTCCACACACTAGGAAGCCCCTTTACTGGCAGAGACAGTGGGGGGATGGGCGGGGGGGGAAGGTTCAGAACCATGGAGGAGAGCACAGAAACAGGGGTGCAGAGGGCAAAGTGGAGAGATTCCAGCACAGAGGATCGGTGCCAACCAGCACTCACCAGCCTGAGAGGCTTGTCTGCTCACCCACCTGGGCAGGTGGGGGCTGTGAGCTTAGGCTTGGGCTTCAGTCGGATCCCAGGGAGAGGACTGGGGTTGGATGCATGAACACAGACTGAAGGGGACTAACGCACCACAGCTAGTCGGGAGGCAGTCAAGAAAAGGTCTGGAACTGCCTAAGAGGCAAGAGACCATTGTTTCCGGGTGTGCGAGGAGAGGGGATTCCTTCCCTATCTGCCCACAGGAGGCAGAGCACTGCCTAAACGAGCTCCAGAGAGGGGCACAAGCCGCAGCTATCAGCTGGGACCACAGACACGAGTATGAAATGCTAATGCTGCTGCTGCAGCCACCAAGAATCCTGTGTGCGAGCACAGGTCACTATCCACACACCCCCAGGAACCAGTGCAGCATGCAAATGCCAGGGTCCCGTGATGCAGGGACAAGTTCCCCGAGAGAACACACAGTGCGCCTCAGCTGTTGCAAAGTCATGCCTGCCTCTGCCGCCACAGGCTCGACCTGCATTGCTGACCCCCCTCCCCCTGGCCTCAGTGAGCCGGAGCCCCCTAATCAGCCACTGTTTTAACCCTGTCCTGTCTGGGTGGGGAACAGATGCCTGAGGGCGACCTACACACAGAGGTGGGGCCAAAATCAAAGTGGAACACCAAGAGCTGTGCGAACAAAGAAGAGAAAGGGAAATTTCTCTGTGCAGCCTCAAAAGCAGTGGATTAAATCCCCACAAACAACTTGATGTACCCTGCATCTGTGGAATACCTGAATAGACAGTGAATCATCCCAAAATAGAGGCAGTGGACTTTGGGAGCAACTATAGACTTTGGTTTGCTGTGTGAGCCTCACATGTTTCTGATTTTTATGTTTCTCTTAGTATAGTTTTTAGTGCTTGTTATCATTGGTGGATTGGTTTATTGTTTTCGTTGCTCTCTTCTATTTTTTATGATTATTCTTTATTTTAATAATTTTATTTAAGTTTAGTTTTTCCTTATTTATAATTCTTTTTCTTTCTTGTTTTCTCCTTTATGAGCCATGGGGCTGACACGGTCTTGGTGCTCTGGCCCGGTGTTGGCCTGAGCCTCTGAGGTGGGAGAGCCGAGTTCAGGACATTGGACCACAAGACACCTCGCAGCCCCATGTAACATCAATCAGCAAAAGCTCTGCCAGAGACCTCCATCTCAATGCGAAGACCCAGCTCCAAGCAATGGCAAGCAACCTCCAGTGCTGGATGGCCCATGCCAAACAACTAGCAAGACAGAAACACAACCACACCCATTAGCAGAAGCTGCCTAAAATCATACTAATCACAGACACCCCAAAACACTGGAAATGGCCCTGCCCACCAAAATGACATGATCAAGCCCCACCCACCAGGAGAGTCACCAGTCCGTTCCACTAGGAAGCCTACACAACCCACTGAACCAACCTTAGCCAATGGGGGCAGACACCAAAAACAATGGAAACAACAAATCTGCACCCTGATAAAAGAAGAATCCAAACACAGTACGGTAAGCAAAATGAGAAGACAAGAAATACGCAGCAGATGAAGGAGAAAGGAAAAAACCTCCCACACTAAACAAATGAAGAGGATAAGCCCAGGACCAGATAGCTTCACAGGCGAATTCTATCAAACTTTTAGAGAACACCTAACACCTATCCTTCTCAAACTCTTCCAACATATACCAGAGGGACAACATATACCAAAGGGAGGAACACTCCCAAACTCATTCTACGAGGCAAGCATCACCCTGATAACAAAACCAGCCAAAGATGTCACAAAGACAGAAAACTACAGGCCAATATCACTGATGAACCTAGATGCAAATATCCACAACAAAATACTAGCAAACAGAATCCAACAGCGCATTAAAAGGATCATACACCATGATCAAGTGAGGTTTATTCCAGGAATGCAAGGGTTCTTCAATACACACAAATCAATCAACGTGATATACCATATTAACAAACTGAAAGAGAAAAACCATATGATCATCTCAATAGATGCAGAGAGAGCTTTCGACAAAATTCAACACCCATTTATGATAAAAACCTTGCAGAAAGTAGGCATAGAGGGAACTTTCCTCAACATAATAAACGCCATATATGACAAACCCACAGCCAACATCATCCTCAATGGTGAAAAACTGAAGCCATTTCCACTAAGATCAGGAATAAGACAAGGTTGCCCACTCTCACCACTCTTATTCAACATAGTTTTGGAAGTTCTAGCAACAGCAATCAGAGAAGAAAAAGAAATAAAAGGAATCCAAATTGGAAAAGAAGAAGTCAAGCTGTCACTGTTTGCAGATGACATGATACTATACATAGAGAATCCTAGAGATGCTACCAGAAAACTACTAAAGCTAATCAATGAATTGGGTAAAGTAGCAGGATACAAAATTAATGCACAGAAATCTCTGGCATTCCTATACACTAATGATGAAAAATCTGAAAGTGAAATCAAGAAAACACTGCCATTTACCATTGCAACAAAAAGAATAAAATATCTAGGAATAAACCTACCTAAGGAGACAAAAGACCTGTATGCAGAAAATTATAAGACACTCATGAAAGAAATTAAAGATGATACAAACAGAAGGAGAGATATACCTTGGATTGGAATCAATATTGTGAAAATGACTCTACTACCCAAAGCAATCTACAGATTCAATGCAATCCCTATCAAACTACCACTGGCATTTTTCACAGAACTACAACAAAAAATTTCACAATTTGTATGGAAACCCTAAAGACCTGGAATAGCCAAAGCAATCTTGAGAACGAAAAATGGAGCTGGAGGAATCAGGCTCCCTGACTTCAGACTATACTACAAAGCTACAGTAATCAAGACAGTATGGTATTGGAACAAAAACAGAAATACAGATCAATGAAACAGGATAGAAAGCCCAGAGATAAAACAACGCACATATGGTCACCTTATCTTTGATAAAGGAGGCAAGAATATACAGTGGAGAAAAGAAAGCCTCTTTAATAAGTGCTGCTGAGAAAACTAGACAGATACATATAAAAGTATGAAATTAGAACACTCCCTAACACCATACACAAAAATAAACTCAAAATGGATTAAAGACCTAAATGTAAGGCCAGAAACTCTCAAACTCTTAGAAGAAAACATAGGCAGAACACTCTATGACATAAATCACAGCAAGATCCTTTTTGACCCACCTCCTAGAGAAATGGAAATAAACACAAAAATAAACAAATGGGACCTAATGAAACTTCAAAGCTTTTGCACAGCAAAGGAAACCATAAACAAGGCCAAAAGACAACCCTCAGAATGGGAGAAAATATTTGAAAACGAAGCAACTGAAAAAGGATTAATCTCCCAAATTTACAAGCAGCTCATGCAGCTCAATAATAAAAAAAAAACCCAATCCAAAACTGGGCAGAAGACCTAAATAGACATTTCTCCAAAGAAGATACACAGATTGCCAACAAACACATGAAAGAATGCTCAACATCATTAATCATTAGAGAAATGCAAATCAAAACTACAATGAGATATCATCTCACACCAGTCAGAATGGCCATCATCAAAAAAATCTACAAACAATAAATGCTGGAGAGGGTGTGGAGAAAAGGGAACACTCTTGCACTGTTGGTGGGAATGTAAATTGATACAGCCACTATGGAGAAAAGTATGGAGGTTCCTTTAAAAACTACAAAGAGAACTACCATACGACCCAGCAATCCCACTACTCGGCATATACCCTGAGAAACCATAATTCAAAAAGAGTCATGTACCAAAATGTTCATTGCAGCTCTATTTACAATAGCCAGGACATGGAAGCAACCTAAGTGTCCATCAACGGATGAATGGATAAAGAAGATGTGGTACATATATACAATGGAATATTACTCAGCCATAGAAAGAAACGAAATTGAGTTATTTGTAGTGAGGTGGATGGACCTAGAGTCTGTCATACATAGTGAAGTAAGTCAGAAAGAGAAAAACAAATACCGTATGCTAACACATATATATGGAATCTAAGAAAAAGGTCATGAAAAACCTAGGGCTAAGACGGGAAAAAAGACACAGACCTACTACAGCATGGACTTGAGGATATGGGGAGGGGGAGAGGGAGGCTGTGACGAGGTGTGAGAGTGGCATGGACATATATACACTACCAAGCATAAAGTGGATAGCTAGTAGGAAGCAGACACGTAGCACAGGGAGATCAGCTAGGTGGTTTGTGACCACCTAGAGGGGTGGGACGGGGAGGGTGGGAGGGAGGGAGATACAGGAGGGAAGAGATATGGGAACATGTGTATATGTTTAACTGATTCACTTTGTTATAAAGCAGTAACTAATACACCACTGTAAAGCAATTATACTCCAATAAAGATGTTAAAAAATAATAATAAAGAGGATATAGGCAGTTTACCTGAAAAAGAATTCAGAATGATAGTAAAGATGATCCTAAATCTTGGAAACAGAATGGAGAAAATAAATGTTTAACAAGCACCTAGAAGAACTAAAGAATAAACAAATAATGATGAACGGCACAATAAATGAAATTAAAAATTCTCTAGAAGGATTCAATAGCAGAATAACTGAGACAGAAAAATGGAAGGTGAAACAGAAGATAAAATAGTGGAAATAACTACCAAAGAGCAAAATAAAGAAAAAAGAATGAACAGAATGGAAGACAATCTCAGAGACCTCTTGGGTCAACACTAAATCCACCAACATTTAAATAATAGGAGTCCTAGAAGAAGAGAAAAATAAACGGTCTGAGGAAATATTTGAAGATATTTTATTTGAAAACTTCCCTAACATGGGAAAGGAAATAGTTAATCAAGTGCAGAAAGTGCAGAGTCCCATACAGGATAAATCCAAAGACAAACATGCCAAGACACATATTAATCAAACTATCAAAAATTAATACAAGGAAAAAATATTAAAAGCAGCAAGGGAAAAGCAACAATTAACATACAAGGGAATCCTCATAAGGTTAACAGCTGATCTTTCAGCACAAACTCTGCAAGCCAGAAAGGACTGGCAGGACATATTTAAAGTGATGAAAGGGGAAAAGCTATAACCAAGATTGCTCTACCCAGCAAGGATCTCATTCAGATTCGACAGAGAAATTAAAACCTTTACAGGGAAGCAAAAGTTAAGAGAATTCAGCACCTCCAAACCAGCTTTACAACAAATGCTAAAGGAACTTCTCTAGGAAGGAAACACAAGAGAAGGAAAAGACCTACAAAACAAAGCCAAAACAATTAAGAAAATGTTAATATAAACATACATATCGGTAATTACCTTAAATATAAATGCATTAAATGCCCCAACCAGAATATATAGACTGCAGAATGGATACAAAAACATGACCCATATATATGCTGTCTGAAAGACACCCACTTCAGACCCATGGACACATACAGCCTAAAGGTGACGGTATGGAAAAATATATTCCATGCAAATGGAAATTTAAAAAAAGCTGGAGTACCAATTCTCATATCAGATAAAGTAGACGTTAACATTAAGACTATTACAGGAGACAGAGAAGGGCACTACTTAATTATCAAGAGATGAATCCATGAAAAAGAAATAACAATTATTAAGTATTTATGCAACCAATATAGGAGCACCTCAATACATAAAGCAAATACTAACAGCCATAAAAGGGGAAATCGACAGTAACACATTCATAGTAGGGGACTTTAACACCCCATTTTCACCAATGGACAGATCATCGAACATAAAAATAAATAAGGAAACACAAGCTTTAAATGATACATTAAACAAGATGGACTTAATTGATATTTATAGGACATTCCATCCAAAAACAACAGAATACACATTTTTCTCAAGTGCTCATGGAACATTCTCCAGAACAGATCATATCTTGGGTCACAAATCAAGCCTTGGTAAATTTAAGAAAATTGAAATTGTATCAAGTATCTTTTCTGACTACAACGCTATGAGATAGATATCAATTACAGGAAAAGATCTGTAAAAAATACAAACACATGGAGGCTAAACAATACACTACTTAATCACGAGGTGATCACTGAAGAAATCAAAGAGGAAATCAAAAAATACCTAGAAACAAATGACAATGGAGACACCACGACCCAAAACCTATGGGATGCAGAAAAAGCAGTTCTAAGAGGGAAGTTTATAGCAATACAAGCCCACCTTAAGAATCAGGAAACATCTCGAATAAACAACCTAAACATGCACCTAAAACAATTAGAGAAAGAATAACAAAAAAAACCCAAAGTTAGCAGAAGGAAAGAAATCATAAAAATCAGATCAGAAATAAATGTAAAAGAAATGAAGAAAACGATAGCAAAGATCAATAAAACTAAAAGCTGGTTCTTTGAGAAGATAAACAAAATTGATAAACCATTAGGCAGACTCATCAAGAAAAAAGGGAGAAGACTCAAATCAATAGAATTAGAAATGAAAAAGGAGAAGTAACAACTGACACTGCAGAAATACAAAAGATCATGAAAGATTACTACAAACAGCTCTATGCCAATAAAATGGGCAACCTGGAAGAAATGAACAAATTCTTAGAAATGCACAACCTGCCAAGACTGAATCAGGAAGAAATAGAAAATATGAACAGACCAATCACAAGCACTGCAATTTAAACTGTGATTAAAAACCTTTCAACAAACAAAAGCCCAGGACCAGATGGCTTCACAGGTGAATTCTATCAAACATTTAGAGAAGAGCTAACACCTATCCTTCTCAAACTCTTCCAAATTATAGCAGAGGGAGGAACACTCCCAAACTCATTCTACGAGGCCACCATCACCTTGATACCAAAACCAGACAAGGATGTCACAAAGAAAGAAAACTACAGGCCAATAACACTGATGAACATAGATGCAAAAATCCTCAACAAAATACTAGCAAACAGAATCCAACAGCACATTAAAAGGATCATACACCATGATCAAGTGGGCTTTATTCCAGGAATGCAAGGATTCTTCAATATAGGCAAATCAATCAATGTGATAAACCATATTAACAAATTGAAGGAGAAAAACCATATGATCATCTCAACAGATGCAGAGAAAGCTTTTGACAAAATTCAACACCAATTTATGATAAAAACCCTGCAGAAAGTAGGCACAGAGGGAACTTTCCTCAACATAATAAACATCATATATGAAAAACCCACAGCCAACATCATTCTCAATGGTGAAAACCTGAAAGCATTTCCGCTAAGATCAGGAACAAGACAAGGTTGACCACTCTCACCACTCTTATTCAACATAGTTTTGGAAGTTTTAGCCACAGCAATCAGGGAAGAAATGGAAATAAAAGGAATCCAAATTGGAAAAGAAGAAGTAAAGCTGTCACTGTTTGCAGATGTCATGATACTATACATAGAAAATCCTAAAGATGCTACCAGAAAACTACTACTAGAGCTAATCAATGAATTTGGTAAAGTGGCAGGATACAAAATTAATGCACAGAAATCTCGGGCATTCCTATATACTAATGATGAAAAATCTGAAAGTGAAATCAAGAAAACACTCCCAATTTCCACTGTAACAAAAAGAATAAAATATCTAGGAATAAACCTACCCAAGGAGACAGAAGACCTGTATGCAGAAACTTATAAGACACTGATGAAAGAAATTAAAGATGATACAAATAGATGGAGAGATATACCATGTTCTTGGATTGGAAGAATCAACATTGTGAAACTGACTCTACTACCCAAACAATCTACAGATTCAATGCAATCCCTATCAAACTATCACTGGCATTTTTCACAGATATAGAACCAAAAATTTCACAATTTGTATGGAAACACTAAAGACCCCGAACAGCCAAAGCAACCTTGAGAACGAAAAATGGAGCTGGAGGAATCAGCCTCCCTGACTTCAGACTATACTACAAAGCTACAGTAATCAAGACAGTATGGTACTGGCACAAAAACAGAAAGATAGATGAATGGAACAGGATAGAAAGCCCAGAGATAAACCCACACACACATGGACACCTTATCTTTGATAAAGGTGGCAGGATTGTACAGTGGAGAAAGGACAGCCTCTTCAATAAGTGGTGCTGGGAAACTGGACGGCTACATGTAAAAGTATGAGATTAGACCACTCCCTACACCATACACAAAAATTAGCTCAAAATGGATTAAAGACCTAAATGTAAGGCCAGAAACTCTCAAACTCTTAGAGGAAAACATAGGCAGAACACTCTATGACATAAATCAAAGCAAGATCCTTTTTGACCCACCTCCTAGAGAAATGGAAATAAACACAAAAATAAGCAAATGGGACCTAATGAAACTTAAAAGCTTTTGCACAGCAAAGGAAACCATAAACTAGACAAAAAGACAACCCTCAGAATGGGAGAAAATATTTGCAAATGAAGCAACTGACAAAGGATTAATCTCCAAAATTTACAAGCAGCTCATGCAGCTCAATAACAAAAAAACAAACAACCCAATCCAAAAATGGGCAGAAGACCTAAACAGACATTTCTCCAAAGAAGATATACAGACTGCCAACAAACACATGAAAGAATGCTCAACATCATTAATCATTAGAGAAATGCAAATCAAAACTACAATGAGATATCATCTCACACCAGTCAGAATGGCCATCATCAAAAAATCTAGAAACAATAAATGCTGCAGAAGGTGTGGAGAAAGGGAACACTCTTGCACTGTTGGTGGGAATGTGAATTGGTTCAGCCACTATGGAGAACAGTATGGAGGTTCCTTGAAAAACTACAAATAGAACTACCATACGACTCAGCAATCCCACTACTGGGCATATACCCTGAGAAAACCAAAATTCAAAAAGAGTCATGTACCAAAATGTTCACTGCAACTCTATTTACAATAGTCTGGAGATGGAAACAACCTAAGTGCCCATCATCCGATGAATGGATAAAGAAGATGTGGCACATATATACAATGGAATCTTACTCAGCCATAAAAAGAAACGAAATTGAGCTATTTGTAATGTGGTGGATAGACCTAGAGTCTGTCATACAGAGTGAAGTAAGTCAGAAAGAGAAAGACAAATACCGTATGCTAACACATATATATGGAATTTAAGAAAAAAAATGTCATGAAGAACCTAGGGGTAAGACAGGAATGAAGACACAGACCTACTAGAGAACGGACTTGAGGATATGGGGGGGGAAGGGTGAGCTCTGACAAAGCGTGAGAGAGGCATAGACATATATACACTACCAAATGTAAGGTAGATAGCTAGTGGGAAGCAGCCGCATAGCACAGGGAGATCAGTTTGGTGCTTTGTGACTGCCTGGGGGGGTGTAATAGGGAGGGTGGGAGGGAGGGAGACGCAAGAGGGAAGAGATATGGGAACATATGTATATGTATAGCTGATTCACTTTGTTATAAAGCAGAAACTAACACACCATTGTAAAGCAATTATACCCCAATAAGGATGTTAAAAAAAAGAAAAACACATAACGCAAATGCTAACAGCCATAAAAGGGGAAATCGACAGTAACACAATAATAGAATGGGACTTTAACACCCACTTTCACCATGGACAGACCATCCAAAATGAAAATAAATAGAGAAACACAAGCTTTAAATGACATAATAAACAAGATGAACTTAATATTTATTGGACATTCCATCCAAAAACAACAGAATACACTTTCTTCTCAAGTGCTCATGGAACATTCTTCAGGACAGATCATATCTTGGGTCACAAATCAAGCCTCAGTAAATTTAAGAAAATTGAAATCACATCAAGTATCTTTTCTGACCACAACTCTATGAGACTAGATATCAATTACAGGAAAAGAAACTGTAAAAAATACAAACATATGGAAGCTAAACAATACGCTACTAAATAACCAAGAGATCACTGAAGAAATAAAAGAGGAAATTTAAAAATACCTAGAAACAAATAACAATGAAAACACGATGACCCAAAACGTATGGGATGCAGCAAAACCAGTTCTAAGAGGGAAGTATATAGCAATACAATCCTACCTCAAGACACAAGAAACACTGCAAATAAACAACCTAACCTTATACCTAAAGCAATTAGAGAAAGAAGAACAAAAATAACCCAAAGTTAAAGGAAAGAAATCATACAGATGAGATCATAAATAAATAAAAAACAAATGAAGGAAACAACAGCAAAGATCAATAAGGCAAAAAGCTTGTTATTTGAGCAGATAAACAAAATTGATAAACTACTGGCCAGACTCAACAGGAAAAAAAGGGAGAAGAAGACTCAAATCAATAGAATTAGAAATGAAAAAGGAGAAGTCACAACTGACACTGCAGAAATGCAAAGCATCATGAGAGATTACTACAAGCAACTATATACAAAAAAAATGGACAACCTGGAAGCAATGGACAAATTCTTAGAAATGCACAACCTTCCAAGCCTGAACCAGGAAGAAATAGAAAATATGAACAGACCAATCACAAGTACTGAAATTGAAACTGTGATTAAATATCTTCAAACAAACAAGAGCCCAGGACCAGATGGCTTCACAGGTGAATTCTACCAAACATTTAGAGAAGAGCTAAAACCTATCCTTCTCAAAGTCTTCCAAAATATAGCAGAAGAAGAAACACTCCCAAACTCATTCTACGAGGCCACCATCACCCTAATACCAAAACCAGACAAAGATGTCACAAAGAAAGAAAACTACAGGCCAATATCACTGATGAACATAGAAGCAAACATCCTCAACAAAATCCTAGCAAACAGAATCCAATAGCACATTAAAAGGATCATACACCATGATCAAGTGGGGTCTATCCCAGGAATGCAAGGATCCTTCAATATATGCAATCGATGAATGTGATACACCATATTAACAAACTGAAGAATAAAAACCATATGATAATCTCAATAGATGCAGAAAAAGCTTTTGACAAAATTCAACACTGATTTATTATAAAAACCCTCCAGAAAGCAGGCATACAGGGAACTTACGTTAACATAATAAAGGCCATATATGACAAACCCACAGTCAACATCATTCTCAATGGTGGTAAACTGAAACCATTTCCACTAAGATCAGGAACAAGACAACGTTGCCCACTCTCAGCACTATTATTCAACATAGTTTTGGAAATTAGCCACAGTGATCAGTGAAGAAAAAGAAATAAAAGGTGTCCAAATCAGAACAGAAGTAAAACTGTCACTGTTTGCAGAAGACATGATACTATATACAGAAAATCCTAAAGACGTTACCAGAAAACTGCTAGAGCTAATCAATAAATTTGGTAAAGTAGCAGGATACAAAATTAATGCATAGAAATCTCTTTCTATACACTAATGATGAAAAATCTGAAAGAGAAATTAAGGAAACACTCCCATTTACCACTGCAACAAAAAGAATAAAATTCCTAGGAATAAACCTACCTAAGGAGACAAAAGACCTGTATGCAGACAATTATAAGACACGATGAAAGAAATTAAAGTTGATAGAAAGAGATAGAGAGATTACCATGTTCGTGGATTGGAAGAATCAACATTGTGAAAATGACTATATTACAGAAAGCAATCTACAGATTCCATGCAATCCCTATCAAACTACCAATGGTTTTCTTCACAGAACTACAACAAAAAATTTCACAATTTGTATAGAAACACAAAAGACCCTGAATAGCCAAAGCAATCCTGAGAAAGAAAAATGGAGCTGGAGGAATCAGGCTCCCTGACTTCAGACTATACTATAAAGCTACAGTAATCAAGACAGTATGCTACTGGCACAAAAACAGAAATATAGATCAGTGGAATAGGATTGAAAGCCCAGAGAGAAAGTCACACACATATGATTACCTTATCTTTGTTAAAGGACGCAAGAATATACAATGGAGAAAAGACAGCCTCTTCGATAAGTGGTGATGGGAAAACTGGACAGCTACATGTAAAAGAATGAAATTAGCACACTTCCTAACACCATACAAAAAAATAAACTCAAAATGGATTAAAACCCTAAATATAAGGCTATACACTATAAAATCTTAGAGGAAAACATAGGCAGAACACTCTATGACATAAATCAAAGCAAGATCCTTTTTGACCCACCTCCTAGAGAAATGGAAATAAAAACAAAAATAAATGAGACCTAAAGAAACTTAAAAGCTTTTGCACAGCAAAGGAAACTATTAACAAGACAAAAAACAACCCTCAGAATGGGAGAAAATATTTGAAAACGAAGCAACTGACAAAGGATTAATCTCCAAAATATACAAGCAGTTCATGCACCTCAATATCAAAAAAACAAACAACCCAATCCAAAAATGGGCAGAAGACCTAAACAGACATTTTCTACAAAGAAGATATACAGATCGCCAACAAACACATGAAAGGATGCTCAACATCAGTAATCATTAGAGAAATGCAAATCAAAACCACAATGAGGTATCACCTCACACCGGTCAGAATGGCCATCGTCAATAAATCTACAAACAATAAATGCTGGAGAGGGTGTGGAGAAAAGGGAACCCTCTTGCACTGTTGGTGGAAATGTAAATTGATACAGCCACTATGGAGAACTGTATGGAGGTTCCTTAAAAACTAAAGATAGAACTACCGTACGACCCAGCAATCCAACTACTGGGCATATACCCTGAGAAAACCATAATTAAAAAAGAGTCATGTACCACAATGTTCATTGCAGCACTGTTTACAATATCCAAGACATGGAAACAACCTAAGTGTCCACCGAGAAATGAATGGGTAAATAAGATGTGGCACATATATACAATGGAATATTAGCCATAAATAGAAACAAAACTGAATTATTTGTAGTGAGGTGGATGGACCTAGAGGCTGTCATACAGAGTGAAGTTAAGTCAGAAGGTGAAAAAGAAATACCGTATGCTAACACATATATATGGAATCTAAAAAAAATTGTTTTGGTGAACCTAGGGGCAGGACAGGAATAAAGACACAGACATAGAAAATGGACTTGAGGACATGGGGAGGGGGAAGGGGAAGGTGGGACAAAATGAGAGAGTAGCATTGACATACATATACTATCAAATGTAAAACTGATAGCTAGTGGGAAGCAGCTGCATAGCACAGGGAGATCAGCTCGGTGCTTTGTGATCACCTAGAGGGGTGGGATAGGGAGTGAACACAAGAGAGAGGGGATATGGGGATATATGTATAAATATAGCTTCTTCGCAGAAACTAACACAACATTGTAAAGCAATTATACTCTAATAAAGTTGTTAACAAAAGAAAAACACAAAAAAAAAACAAGGCAAGTAATGCTGTGAGGATGTACTCAGTAAAAGTCATGCTAGATATGTCATTTATTTTATTCTATAAGTAGTTATTGAGCACTGACTATGTACTGGTTATTGTCCCAAATCTGGGAAAATGATGAATAAAATTTGCCCATATTTGCCCTTAAGGAGCTAATGGAACAATAAAACACTTCTCACAATTAAGCAAACAAGCTAAATGACTACCAATTGTGAAAGGTACTCAGTTAAAGAATAAGGATGTGGACTTACTTTAGATAACATAATAAAACGGGTGGTTAGAAAAGGTGATTTTCAAGCTGAGTCTTGAACGATAAGATATGTCATCATGGACGTAGTTGGTGGCCTTTTATATCATATGAATTTGGCATTTGTTTAGTCATTAAACAAATAAACAGTGAGATTGGATGACGTGGTTTACATTTTGAAAGATCACTTTGCCATAAGAATGAGGTAAAGGAGGGCAAAGATGGAATCTGTGTTCCATTTGAGTGATGATGACATCCACGTGATAGGTAGAAGGATGGCACAGAAAAGGTAGTAGTGGAGAAAAAGTAGCAGTGGAGAAAAAGAGATAAAGTATTCTAGTTTGGGACATAACAAATCTAAGATGTCTGTGAGACATTCAGATGGAGATATCCATCTGAGTAGCTGGGGATTTAATTCTTGAGTTCAGAGAAGTTGAAGGTACAAGTACAGCATATAGTTGAGAACCATCATCATACAGATGACATTTGGAACTATAGTAATTGATGATGTCATCAAGAAAGAGAGCATGGGGAGAGAAAAGGACCAAAGTTGAATACTGAGTACCATGCAAAACAGGACAAACAGCAACCAGCAACCACACTACGCTTGTCAGAACAACATATCTTGGGGAAAAAACTCTCTTGGATATAGGCATTGTGGCACATATTCAGGTTCCCCATGGCTTGCTACATTCTTGGTCAAGGCTCAGAAATTTAGCAAAGTCAAATACTGGACTCCAGCCCTTGGGCTATGGGACTTTTAGACTGTGTGACTGAGAAAGCATCACCCCTTCACTTGGCATAGTGGCATTTATTCAATAGAATGTGAGTGCTAGAATTTTGCTCTAGCCCAGTTCTGCCAACTCCATGTTTATGGTTGATGAAGCAATAACCCCACTCCTGATGTGAGCAGGGAATTGGTATCTAAGACTTGGTTGCAACTGTATGACATGGTGAGTTACTGGCAAGATTTCCTACGTTAGCATTCTGGGTTGGAGAAGCATCAAACCCTCCCATAATCTGACAAGGTTCCTGGGGTCCAAGCCTTTTGGTTGACTAACGTTGACTGGATGAAGCCCTGGGCTATAGCCAGTTTCCGTGGATCTTTGCTGGGGTCCTGCAGGAGATGCTCTCAACCTATCTTCTGATTCTGAAAGTTTGTGTCTATGCACTATATCCCACTGTCAGAAACATACCATTCCAATCCTGAGAGCTATGAGACTAGTCACTGGCATCGCTTTAAGAGACACTGGAAGATGGTTAGTAATGGTCGGTTGACTACCCTCAGGAGGCAGATCCTTTCCACCTAGGGCAGACAAAGGAGTTCATTCTTAAGAACCGCCAGGAGGGGCATATTCTTCAGTCTGAAAAGTATAGCTGGGTCAATAGCATCTGCGCCTGTAGCCCAGCAGATGAGAAAATGCTAACAAAATTCACAGCATTACTCTCAAGCCTCCTCCAATGACTCCGGAAGAGAGAAGAGACATCTTACCTAGCTTTCTCAGCCTCTTGTTCTATGATTCATCGTTGTTAGTTTCATTGGCAGGGTACTAAGTGTTATGATTCAGCAGAGTTGGCCAGAAGGCACCAGAAGTAGGCAAAAGGGTTGGTATTATTGGCATACACTAAAATCGCTACCCACTGTTCCCCAGCACAACCAGTACAAAATAGCAAGTCCAGCATCATGACATGTTAGTTGAGGTCACCACCTGTGAGAAACACACCAAAGGACTCAGAGTGGCTTAGGTGACAGTTCTCCTAGAAGTACCATGTGTCTCATGATTTCAGATGTTTCCTTTTGAATAGGTGAGTGGCTTCTTTAGAAGTATTCTTGCTGTCTGTCCCATACTTTGGGTCAGTCATCTTGGCAGGGACCTTTGAGTCATCCCATCACCTCCATACTGCTCCTGCACCATGGTGCTGTGATTGCTGAATTCATACATTTGCACTCAAGATGAAAAAACTGGCATAGTGTACATGGAAAGCATATGGCAAGGTATCTAGGTCCAGAAGTTCAATATCACATGGATAAGGAAAAAGTGGGCTCCCTTGGGTCACTTGGTTGGCTGGACTAGCAATAACCAGTCTAGAGAAAGCAGTGCCTCTCTGTGGTGTCCGCCCACTCCTTAGCACAGAGTGTAGTTTGGACTTCACAACCTCCTGTGAGACTCTGGGTAGTCATAGTAGTAGTGCCTCTAATTTGAAGACTCTAACTGGAAACTATCTTTTATATATATATAAATTTATTTATTTTATTTATTTATTTTTGGCTGCATTGGGTCTTCGTTGCTGCACGTGGGCTTTCTCTAGTTGTGGCAAGCGGGGGCTACTCTTCGTTGCAGTACACGGGCTCCTCATTGTGGTGGCTTCTCTTGCTGTGGAGCACGGGCTCTAGGCACGTGGGCTTCAGTAGTTGTGGCACGCAGCTGGCTCAGTAGTTGTGGTACACGGGCTTAGTTGCTCCTCGATATGTGGGATCTTCCTGGACCAGGGTTTGAACCTGTGTTCCCTGCATTGGCAGGTGGATTCTTAATCATGGCACCACCCTGGAAGTCCTGGAAACTATCTTTTAAGTAAGTCTGAAAAATGATATTTTAGGCTTTACAAACAAGTAGAAAGAAGAGCTGAAAATGGCAGCGAAGGTACAAAGTTTAATAAATAATACTTGGTACTCCTTTGGATTTTCAGTGTCCAAACACACCCTTCTATCCATATTTAACTCCTAAACAACAGCAATATCAGCATCATGCACCCACCTAATAGCATGCATTTAGATATGGCATGAATAAAAAGTTACTGTTACTCTTCCTCTCCCCAAAATAGGGAGATATAAAATCCCATGTTTCCATGTATGGAGGATGTTCATTCCTTTCTCAGCACAGCCAAAATTCTCTTTGATATTCTGTACCCTAAAGACTAAATAATAATTACTACCAATATACTGTATATAAGATAGTGGGAGGGAATTCCCTGGTGGTCCAGTGGTCAGGACATGGTGCTCTCAATGCCAGGGGCTGGGGTTCAATACCTGGTCGGAGAACTAGGATTCTGCAATCCGCATGGCACAGCCGAAAAAAAAAAGATAGTGGGGAAAAGAGAAAGCCATGAAAGTGGCATAAATCATTTCTGCTCACATTCTGTTGGCCAGAACTAGTCACCTAGGCTGGAACCCAGATGCAAGCAGCTGGGAGGTCTGTACCCAGTAGAAAAATAAAAATTGTTTGATGAACAATAGCATTGTCTCTGTCATGCTAAGGGAGCGGAGTGTTTTAGGAAAAATGATCTTCTGATTAAATACATGCACTTATCTCTATTTCCTCAACCCTGGAATAAGCCTCTAAAGGGACAATAAAGAAAAAGAAAGAAAAAAGGTAAAATTTGAGAAGGACAAACAATGGGTGACAAACAATGAAAGAGTTATTAACACAATGTGGACATGAAGATCAGATGAGTTAGATGGAGAAGTGGTAAATGTTTGAAAAGAAGAGGACAAAGACAAAATAGATGAAAGTCCCACCAACCTCCAACCCCACTGATAACCTTAAGTATTGGAGAAGCAAAGCGCATGGATTAAGTATAGTCACAGTAAAATGTATAACAATCATATAACCTCGATGGCATACAGGAACCTTCTATCGTTCACATGTCTGAAGATTAGCTGGACTGCTCATGCATTTGTGGGTCAGCTGGGGGCGTTTCTCAAGGATGGGCTCAGCTGGGTCTCCTCAGCTGGGGCAGCTGTACTCCACATCCTCTTCCTGAGGCCAGTTTGCTAGCAGTCATGCCTGTCCCTGGTGAGGGCAGAGGCACTGGAGTACAAGGGAACAGTTCTAGACCTCCTAAGGACGGGGTTCAGAACTGGAACACTGTCACTCTGACCTCATTGTACTGGCCAAAGCAAGTCACATAACCCAGCCTAAATTTAAGGGATGAGGAAGAAACTTTGACTCTTTAGTGAGAGGAACTGCCAGGTCATGTGGCAAAGGCCATGGATGAAGGGAGGGGTGAAGAATTAGGTCCATTTACCACAGCAGGACTGAGAGGATGAGCTGAAAATGAGAGAACGGCCTGGAAGTCTTATAAAGGGCAGTTAGACCCCCAGATTTCACTCCAGTCCCATGAACAGCAGAGGTGGTGAGGTGATTGCTAAAACAAGGGGAATAAGTTAAGAGTCCGCTTTTTGCAAAGTAAGGCATCAGCCTTCTTTCCCCACTTATCTCCCAGAACTCCAGCAGGTCTGGAAAAGAAACTGGTAGTCTTTTCTGGAGAAACTAAATCAACTCTGGGAGAAGAGTTACAGATAATTCTCACCAGGGGCTGAATTTGTGGAGGTACGTAAAAGTAAAATTTTAAAACAAGCAATTATTAATTATATATAACTATATAATTAATCAACAGGTATAATTATTTAATTAAATGAATAAAACATAATAAAATGAATTAATAACAATATAAATTATATATTACACATACAGTAATTTTAAAACAGGAATGAATTAGAGATGAAGTGACATCAACCTATGAAGACAATTCTCTCAAGAGGTGGAGATGAGAAATGAGGTGGCAGATGGAGGAATGTGTGTGTTCAACTAATATTTTAAAATCTATTTTATGATGCAGAAGAAATAGGGCATAAAAGAAGCCTGAAAAATCTTTCAGAAGATAAGGATCTGCTATCAACCAGAACACAGGTAATTCTGGAGAATTCGGGAGCCTCAGCAACATGGATCTCTGTTCAGGAATTTGGAGACATAAATGTTTCTATTTGTTACTTTGCAGCATCATGGATTTACCTCAAGATATATATACATATATCAAGCATATATATACATATATATATATATAAAGATGATATATATATCATATATCCATGATGCTGCAAAGTAACAAGCAGAAACATTTATGAATATACACATACACACACATATATAATAAGTTCATATACATATATACACACACATATATAAATGGGGGACATGAAGTCAATATATAAGATGCTAGTAATGGTAATATTTATGTGGTGGGATGAGTGACTTTGTTCATCATGGTTTTCTGTACTTTCTAAATTTTATATAATAAACATGTTATTTTCAAATCTAGGGGAAAATATCTGCTTATTTATTTTCTTCAGAAAATAGATGTTCCTGGAAGGACAGGTTGACTACCAAGGAAGTGGTGCTTTAACTAAGCTGGCATAATTTAAAATACCCTGTCTTTTTAGGAACAATCTGCCTGAGGGGATGAATGGCTGGTTTAACAGAATCCTGAAAGAAAACCATTCCATCTCATCCCTGCGCCTGCTCCTCTCCCTGCTTCGTCGTGCCCTTTCTTCACCACATCACAGTTGTCTCAGCCTCCCTTTCACTGTTTCACATGTTTTGTCTCTCACTCCCTCAGGCTATTTTTGGTTCACCCCCTCCCACTGCCTGATCTATTTTCATGTAAGGAACATGATTTCTGAGAGTCCTACTTCATTTTTTCTCGTCCCACTGTGGACTGGCCTAAATGCAGGTTGTCAGAGAATTCTGTTGCACCAACTTCAGGGAATGGATTAAATCACTAATAGATCATTCTTTCTCAGGACCTAGAAAAAAGTGCAAATAGACCAGTTGTGTGGTCTCAGCTCCCTATGATGCCACTCTGATGTACTATGACCCCAGAATCTCTCTAATTCTCGGTCTCTCTGGCTTCCCTCTTGAGCTCTTAAACCAAATGAACCTGGGTTAAAAACCCTACCCCTGATTATCTGTGTGACTTTGGGGAAGTTCTTAGGCTGCCTATATCTAGGAGTCCTTTTTTGTAAGATGGGCATAATTACACCCATGTCACTGAATGCAAGGCTGGAGAACAGCTGCCCCAGCCAGAAGAGGGGTTCAGCAACTAACCATTTTCATCCTTTTCTTCCTACTTGAGCTCCCAACTTCTTCTGTTCCAGTTTATTTTAAGTAGCACACTACAGTGCTCCTGTCACAAGATAAGGGATGCCCTGCCTTCATCTCCACAGCTGTGTCTGTGCTAAGCTGTAATACAAGTGGAGACAGAAATCAAGGATCTTAAGGGAATGACAGTAGAGAGCTTCTCTATGAAGGGGATCTTTCTCAGTTAAAACAAACACACATATAACAACCTGCCTGTCTCCCGCACTTCCCTGGAGGATCTTAGGCATCTACTGACCCACGTACTAGGATAAGCTCTTATTTTTTAACCTTGTTTAAACCTCAAGCAGCCCTGTGAGATATCGTCATCCTGATAGCATAGAGAAGAAAGTGAAGCTCAGAGAGGTTGCTCAAAGTCCAGGTGCTACAAGTTCTGGAGACAAGATTTGATCCTACAAGACATCTGTACTCTGTGTAAGCTCTTAGGTGGATTCACCTGCCTTGATTTTACCGCAGTTTCTGTTCCCTGTTGCAAGTAGGGCCACGATAGGAAACTGAGTTTAAAGACACTAATAAATCCATAACATTGACATCTCTTCAGTTGTTAACCTGTTCCCTTTGAAAAGGCTCTTCCCTCTCTTTGTTTCTTATTTGTTACCTTCCTCTTAATAACTTGTGATTCATTGGATTGGCTTTTCAGAATTATCAAGGGACTTATCCATTCATCTGTTTACACCTTCTACATTCATCAGCCTGTGGTGTGCTGAGAACTGTATGAGACACTAAAGATACACAGATATTGATGAAGTCACAGCCTGTAAGTGTGCTGTGACCAAGTCTAATTCGGGTGGGCGTCGGGGTGGAGCATCAAGGAATGCGAACTCTCTCCAGGCAAGGGAGAGAGGATGCATTTGTAGGGGGCATTCAGCCACAAGTACCAGAAAACTCAATGCAAATCAAGTTAAGCAATAAGAAAATCATCTTACAAAACACCACATCCAAGTCATGGAAAGCAAAAGTTATAGTCTGGCCATGGCACCAGCTCCATTTCTCTGCTATTCTCATAGCTCTGCCCTATTTTGTGGGCTGAATTTGACCTCAGCTTCCCTAACTGGCTGCAAAATAATGGCCAGCAGCTTCTTTGTGTCCAGTAGGAAAGAGAGAAAAAACTCTGCTCCAACTGTGGAAAAACCTTTCTTTCCTTCAGTCATTTCAGAGCATATATCTGCTCTTGGGACAATAACATTCACCTGGAACATTGCAAGCGAAGGGTTTTAACTAAAAAGACCCCTTCCCTGAAATAAACTTCTCTTGAGTCATATGCATGGTATAGGAAGTGATATAAAGGAGGAAGAAAATAGTTGCTGGGTGGGCAACCAACAAAGCCCACAGCAGTGGGATTCAGAGGGAAAATGACATTTGAGCTGGGTATTGATGGATAAATAAGAGCTCATGAGACAGAGAAGGGTCAGAGTGTTTCCAGTGAAGGAAACAGCTTGTGCCTTTGCCCAAGGACCAGACACCCTTGATACCTCTGGTGGCAGTTAGGTGGCAACAAAGTGGAAGGAGGCAAAGAGGGCTTAAAAGAGGTGGGGGCAATCTAGGAAGGGTCTTGCATCCTTTGTAAGGTATTTGTTTTCAATCTGCAGGCAGTGAAGAACCAGGGGCAGTTTTCATTTTACAGCAGGGAATGTAGAATAAAATTTCTCTCAGGATGATTAACTCCATAAGCTGGAGTATAGAAGAATGGAAAGGCTAGAAGTAAAAAGACTGCAAAAAAGTTTCAGGAGAAAGATATTGAGTTCCTGGCTTATCAAGCTGGGCATGGATGCAGCACTAAGGAGGTGGAAGGGGCCTTTGTGAGGTCACATTTTATCCTGAAGTCCCTAGTCAGGGTCACCAAAACACAAGAATGAATTGACTGTGATGACTGGGTGGGAGAGTAAAGCTAGTCAGGCACATATCTAACCCCACAACTAGGGGGCTAGAGCCCTCAGTGTAGAGAGGGAGGAGAGGATTACATTCAGCTTCCTTACTTCCTGGGCTTGTCTGGGTCTGCCATGTTGATCCTTTGCAGAGAGGCTTCTGAGTTAATAATAATTCATGATCTCAGGAAGAGATGGAGAGAGCCTCAGCGCCCACTCAGTGGAGCATGGAGTTCATCTCTCTGGTTCATGGTTGGCTGTTTCTTCTTTTCACTTTTACTCTGACACTGGCAGATCCCTAATCTTGTTACCAGAGGCTGTTTCAGCAATTACTGAGGCTGATATAACAGGTGGTCAGGATAGGTTTGGGACTTGAGGATCGGGTCAATTAGAACATTTCTCAGGCAAAACCCACTGCCAATTGGTAACAGAGGAGAAGGCTCTCATCTACCCCTGGGCCATGGTCTAGGGGTGCAAGGACTGGAGTATGTATTCCTTGATGGTCTTTTATTCTAGAATTCTAAATCTTCTGGAAATTTTTTTCCACCCTAATAAATCACCACGCAACTCCTACAACTCTAAGAAGGAAATCTGGTGGCAGGGAATTTACTAACTGGGATGGGAATAGTGGAAAGGAGTAGTGTCCCACCCATGGCATAGCATCAAGATGGGGTGCTCATCTTACTTCACAGCTCCTCTGTAATGGATCATTCTTGCCGGGATACAAACAGGCTGTTGTATCTCACACAGTAAAAACAACAACAACCAAGACAGACACCTCTTAGACCTCTTGTACTCTCCAATTACCAATCCATTTCTCTTTTTCCTTCCATAGGAAATGACTCCGAAGAGTTGTGCAAACTCTGTTTCTGCTTCCCTGCTTCCCATTTTCTCCTTAATCCACTCCTATCGGTTTCTATCTCTGCCACTGAGGGAACTACCCTTATTAGGATATCAATCATTTCAATCTGGGTAAACTCAATGGACAGTTCTCAATCTCATTACTTATTCTCTTGGAACATTTGACCCATTTGGTCATTCCTCCTTTTTGAAACCTTTCTCAATAGCTCTCATGTCAACAAACTTTTCTGGCCATCTGCCTACATCACCGGCCACTTCTTGGTCTCCTTGGCTATATCCTCCTTTAACTGACCCTGAAAAGTTGGAGTGTCCCAAGTCTCAGTGGACCTCTTTCCCTCTCATATGTTCTCACTCCCTGAATGAGCTCATCTAGTTACATGGCTTTAAATACCATCCATATGCTGAGGAATCAAAAATGTACTCCTGCAGTCCTGAGCATGCATCATACTTGTGTATCCATCCACCTAAAAGGAGCCTCCATGTGGATGTCTACTATAAGCAACTTGTGATATTGTGTGTCATCTGCTTTATAATACTGCAACAGAGAGTGTGTGCTCCAGAAGTGGGTACTAGTTGCTTCAAGGTAAAGACAGTTGCTCTAATCAGGAATGTGCACTACAGCTGGCTTCATTACAGAAAGCCCATTCTCCAGAGGCAGCTCCTACAAGCACTTCAGCTATCTTTAACTCTGATCAACACCAGACATTTTGCTAATTAGCAAGCTGAAGTCAAAACTGGGTTTTCATTTGTGAAATTAGTGGCTTGTTAATCAGCATAATGGATGTTAGAAATGGGCTTTCATGGGTCAAATTGGAGATAATCAAGATACGGGAACTGGCTAAAATATTTTAGGGACATTCTCTACCCATATAAAACAGGATATAAGATTTTAACAAGGCTGATAGGCTGTCCCTTTAGGGACAGTACCTGGTTCTTATACTTGATTCTTAAGCAATTCTGTTTCCAGCCATTAGGGCAAAGGATTTCTGGATGTCTGACCGCCCTGAAGTATTACCTTCTGCTGGGTGAATGCCTCATGCAATGTAGTACTTGTAGTACTAGAAGGCCAGTGAGTTGGGGCTACATCAGACTTACAAAGCACGTGTATAAATTGCTTTGTGCCTACTTGTTATGTCTGCATATGTGGTAAAATCTGACCTGAGACTTGCTCTCTTTGTAACTTGGTAATGAGGTTGTGGGGGTAACTAACTGATTTATCCATTTCAACATTTTCCGTGGCTGTAGTTGTGTACCACAATGAACCTAAGAGTTGTGCATTATCAAACTGGCTTATGTCAGTTTTCAATACAGTTCAAACATAACATGGCCAAAACAGAATGCTTTATTTACCACCCCCTCCATAGTGTCCTCCCACAGGTTTCCCCTTCACAGTAAATGGCGCCTAGTTGCTCAGGCCCAAATGGAGTACCTTGCCTCACACCCACAGCATTTCCACCAACGGGTTGTCTTGATCCTATCTTCAAAGCATATCCTTAACTTGCACACCTTTCTTCATGCCCACCATTCATTTCTCATCTCTACTACTACAGTAGCCTCCTAACCCATCTTCCTATTTCTACCATTGCCTCTGGTCAATTCCCAGACAGCTGCCAGACAGTCTGTCTAAAATGTCAAAGAGATCACATTATTCTCCTGCTCTAACCCCTGCAAAGTTTCCTATCCCACTCAGAATAAAATTTCAACATGTTACCGTGTCGTCTAAGATCCCCTGTAATCAATCCCCTAACCACCTCTCCCACTCTTATCTCATTCCACACTCAACAGTTGTCAAACCTCCCTCTATTCCAACTTCTCAAACTCCTTCCTGTGTCAGGGCCTTTACACTTGCTGCTTCCTCATCAGAAATTCTCTTTCTCTGCATCTCTTCTCATGTTACCTCTTCAGAGAGGACTTCCTTACCAACCACCCAGTCTAAAATGGCCCCCTTCCTGTCATTTTCTATCCTGTTGCCTGCTTTACTTTTCTTCTTAACACATATCTTATGAAATGACATGATAATATATCTTCCTTGTTATATTGTGATCTATTTCCTCCATGAGAACAAACGCTCCATGAGGGCAGAGACTGTATTTACAACTTGTTAACTGCATCCCCAGTGAAGACAACAGTGCTGGGCACAGAGTAAATAAATATTCCTTAAACATTTGTGGAATGAATTAATGGTCCCAATATTCTGACATCTTTCTGCCATGTTATGATGTCCAAACCCACTGCAATGAGAAAGGCAACCAGGGAGAGATGTCTCTCTGTGAGATATGCTCATATTCACCCATTCATTGATGTAGCTAAACTTTCTTGCATGCCTTCTATCAATCAGACCCTGTGGTAGGTACGGATGCAAATGTGAGCAAGTCAGACACATTTTCTACCTTCGTGGAACTTACCATCCTGTGGGAATCACAAATATTTAACAATAACAAATAATTACAAATTATGAGGAGAGTTATAAATGAAAAACAATAGAGCAGCAAGATAGAGAATGGCACTGGAACACTGCAGAAGGTGGTTAGAGGCAACATGTCTGAAGAGATGACTTTATGCTGAGGCCTGTAGGATGAGAATGTGCTGTGCAATACATGGTAAAGAGGATGGCAAGTGCAAAGTCCCTGAGGCAGGAAAGAGGTGAGTCTATTCACAGGACTGAATGACCTACATGGCTAGAGAGATGTGACTGAGGGATGGGAGCCATGTTTGAAAATGAAAAGAAAAGAAGAGCTGGGTAACCAGGGTTTACCCAAAGTGGGTATTATATTTTATATTAATTGCAAAGCATTGAAATATTTTGGGCTTAGTGAAATTATCATATTTTAAAAGTTGCTCTGGCAGCTGGGTGGAAAAAGGATGGTTGTGAGGTTGGGGTCAGGGTGAAAGCAAAGAGGTCAGTTAGAAGGTGATTGTGATGGTTGAGCTGGAAATGATGGAGGCTTGAACTAAAGTGGTAGCAGGGGAAAGGGTAAGATGTAGCCACATTAGAGATATATCTTGGCCACATTAGAGATATATTTTGGAGGTAGAATCAATAGGAACTAGAAAAGAATGGAATGTGGGTACCCAGGGCTAGGTACATAATGGATCTTCAAAAAACATGTGATTAAATTGTATTTGGGGGGAAAGAGGAAAAAGAAAAATGTTTCTCAAAGTTTTGGGTTTCACAACAAGGAGGAAGGGCATTGTTGTTTTCTGAGACGATAGGGAAGACAGAAACAGCTTTGAGAGGAAAACTCACTTCTGATGTGAACATGTGAAATGTGAGATGGCCATGGCACATCATGTTAAGTAAGCAGTTGAATACGCAAGTGGAGAGTAGGAGAGAGGTCTGGACTGGAGACTGCAGTTTTGTTTCCATGAGAATACAGATGGTAGTTATAGCTATGGAAATGGAGATCATCACCCAGGAAAGACTAGTGAAGAGAAAACATCTCAGAAAGAGGTGATGGGGAAGTCTAACAGTCTCGGTCAATTAGAAGAGGAGACACTTAGGGGGAAATCTGACAAAAGTGAATAAGGAAATCTGGGAGTGTGTGACCTCCTGGGGACAAAAGAGGAAAGTGTTTCTAGTAGGAATTTTGTCAGGTTGAATGCTGGTAAAACACTCAGAAAGATGAGGAGAGAACAGTGTCGATTGCATTTGGCAAGATGGAGGTTGTTAACTTTGACAAGAGTAGTTTCAGTTGAGTAATGGAGAAAATTCAGACTTTGGGTGAAGAGTAAATTGCAGATGGAGAGTGGAGACAGCTTGTGTAGAAAAACCTTTTAGGAAGTTTGTGAAGAGGAACAGAAAAATGTTGCAACAACAGAGAAGTATGTGGGGTGGAGGAAGACTCACAATGTGTTTTTGTTTTTAAGATGGGACATCATAGTGTTTGCTTGATATTGACAGGACTGTTTCTATAGAGAGGGAAGGATTGTACAGAAAAAGAGGAGAGGATGCCTTTAAAAGTCAACAGGGAACAGGATCTAAAGTAGAAGCAAAGAGATTGATAGGATTTTGTTAGGAGAATTTTTATGTCATTGATGCAGGATGTAAAGAGTACTTACACCTCTTATTTTGTTGCTTAGGCCCCAAATCTGAGAATAACAGATGGTGAGTATTCCTGAATTCTGAAGTAAGGCATGGCATCATTTATGCAGGGCCTAGAAAGAGGCAGACCCAAACCTGTTTTGTCTCATTAGCCCATTAACCAACTCCAGGGAATATAGGAGAAGTTGGTGACAAGTGAAGAATCTTGGGGGAGATCCCCTCCACTTCAAGCCAATGATGGGAAGTCTTCATATAACCACTTGGGAAGCTTGATATATATTCCCTGAAGCTTGGGGCACTCAGGGACCTACCTGACTAAACCTGAAAAAGTCAACAGATGAAGAGCTCCGAGAAATGTCTGGTAGCAAAACAAAGAGAGCCTCATGGAGGATGGCTTGTATTTCCAAAGTCATCAGATATAAAATGTTTTCCCCTATGGGTCATATGTAGACCCCCAAGAAAAGTACGTGGTTTTAGGGCTTCTGATAAGGAACTTTCCCATTATGACAGTCTGGAGAGATGAGGTACAATTTCCAAGAAAGTAAGTCTGTGCTGAAGGGCCAGAATCCAGGGACGACAGGGGAATCATAAAAATCCCATTGGAAGATGGCAGAGGAGTAAGACCTGGAGATCACCTTCCTCCCCACAAATACATCAAATATACATCTACGTGTGGAATAACTCTTACAGAACACCTACTGAATGCTGGCAGAAGACCTCAGACTTCCCAAAAGGCAAGAAGTCCCCACATACCTGGGGAGGGCAAAAGAAAAAAGAAAAAACAGAGACAAAATAGGGATGGGACCTGCACCTCTGGGAGGGATCAGTGAAGGAGGAAAATTTCCACACACTAGGGAGGTCCTTCACTGGTGGAGACAGGGGGTGGGCGGGAGGAAGCTTTGGAGCCACGGAGGAGAGCACAGCAACAGGGCTGCGGAGGGTAAAGTGGAGAGATTCCTGCACAGAGGATCGGTGCTGACCAGCACTCACCAACCTGAGAAGCTTGTCTGCTCACCCGCCAGGGTGGGCAGGGGCTGGGAGCTGAGGCTCGGGCTTCAGAGGTCAGATCACAGGGAGAGGACTGGGGTTGGTTGCATGAACACATTAAGAAGAGGGCTAGTGCACCACAGCTAGCCAGGAGGGAGTCTGGGAAAAAGTCTGGAACTGCCTAAGAGGCAAGAGACCACTGTTTCAGGGTGCGCAAGGAGAGGGGATTCAGAGCACCGTCTAAACGAGCTCCAGAGACGGGGACGAGCCACAGCTATCAGCGCAGACCCCAGAGATGGGCATGAAACGCTAAGGCTGCTGCTGCAGCCACCAAGAAGCCTGTGTGCAAGCACTGGTCACTATCCACACCTCCCCTCCCGGGAGCCTGTGCAGCCCGCCACTGCCAGGGTCCCATGATCCAGGGACAACTTCCCCAGGAGATCACACGGCACACCTCAAGCTGTTGCAACGTCACTCTGGCCTCCGCTGCCACAGGCTCACCCCGCATCCATACCCCTCTCTCCTCCTGGCCTGAGTGACCCAGAGCCTCCTAATCAGCCGCTCTTGAAGCCCCTACTGTCTGGGCAAAGAACAGATGCCAGAGGGCAACCTACATGTAGAGGTGGGGTCAAATCCAAAGCTGAACCCCAGGGGCTGTGTGAACAAAGCAGAGAAAGGGAAATCTCTCCATGTAGCCTCAGGAGCAGCAGATTAAACCTCCACAATCAACTTCATATACCCTGCATCTGTGGAATACCTGAAGAGACAATGAATAATCCCAAAATTGAGGCAGTGGACTTTGGGAGCAACTGTAGACTTGGGGTTTGCTTTCTGCATCTAATTTGTTTCTGGTTTTATGTTTATCTTAGTTTAGTATTTAGAGCTTATTATCACTAGAAGATTTGTTTATTGATTTGGTTGCTCTTTTTTTTTGTATATATACAGATATAGATATATATATGTACATATTTTTTTCCTTTTTCTCTTTATCCAAGTGGGTACTTGTATGCTTCTTTCTGTGATTTTGTCTATATATGTTTGTTTTTACCATTTGTCCTAGGGATCTTTCCGTCCATTTTATTTATTTATTTTTAGCACAGTTTTTAGCACTTCTTATCATTGGTGGATTTGTTTATTGGTTTGGTTGCTCTGTTCTTTATTACTTTTTTTATTTTAGTAATATTTTTCTATTTTTATTTTAATAACTTTATTTTATTTTATTTTAGATTTTTCTTTCATTCTTTTTTTTTCTCCCATTTCTTCTGAACCGTGTGGCTGACAGGGTCTTGGTGCTCCAGCCGGGTGTCAGGCCTGAGCCTCTGAGGAAGCAGAGCCAAGTTCAGGACAGTGATCCACAAGAGACCTCCAAGCCCCAGTTAACATCAATCGGCAAGAGCTCTCCCAGAGATCTCTGTCTCAACGCTAAGACCCAGCTCCACTCAATGACCAGCAAGCTCCAGTACTGGACGCCCCACAACAAACAACAAGCAATACAGGAACACAACCCCACTCATTGTCAGAGATGCTGCTTAAAATCATAATAAGGTCACAGACAGCCCAAAACACACCAATGGGGCTTTCCCGGTGGTGCAGTGGTTGAGAGTCCGCCTGCCAATGCAGGGGACGCTGGTTTGTGCCCCGGTCCGGGAAGATCACACATGCCGCGGAGTGGCTAGGCCCGTAAGCCATGGCCGCTGAGCCTGTGTGACCAGAGCCTGTGCTCCACAACAGGAGAGGCCACAACAGTGAGAGGCCCGCGTACTGCAAAAAAAAAAAAAAAAAAAAAAAAAAAACCACACCACTGGACATGGCCCTGCCCACCAGAAAGACAAGATCCAACCTCATCCACCAGAACACAGGCACCAGTCCCCTCCACAAGGACGCCTACACAACACACTGAATCCACTGGGGGCAGACACTGAAAACAACGGGAACTATGAACCCGCAGCAAGCAAAAAGGAGACCCCAAACACAGTTAAGCAAACTGGGAAGACAGAGAAATATGCAGCAGATGAAGGAGCAAGATAAAAACCCACCAGACCAAACAAATGAAGAGGAAATAGGCATTCTACCTGAAAAAGAATTCAGAGTAATGAGAGTAAAGATGATCCAAAATCTTGGAAACAGAATGTAGAAAATACAAGAAACATTTAACAAGGACCTAGAAGAACTAAAGAGCAAACAATGACGAACAGCACAATAATAAAATTAAAAATTCTCTAGAAGGAATCAATAGCAGAATAACTGAGGCAGAAGAAAGGATAAGTGACCTGAAAGATAAAATAGTAGAAATAACTACCACAGAGCAGAATAAAGAAAAAAGAAAGAAAAGAATGGAGGACAGTCACAGAGACCTCTGAGACAACACTATATACACCAACATTTAAAGTATAGGGGTCCCAGAAGAAGAATAGCAAAAAAAAAAAAAAGGGACTGACAAAATATTTGAAGAGATTATAGTTGAAAACTTCCCTAATATGGGAAAGGAAATAGTCAATCAAGTCCAGGAAGCACAAAAAGTCCCATACAGGATAAATCCAGGGAGAAACACACCAAGACACATATTAATCAAACTATCAAAAATTAAATACACAGAAAAAATATTAAAAGAAGCAAGGGAAAAGCAACAAATAACATACAAGGGAAACCTCATAAGGTTAACCACTGATCTTTCAGCAGAAACTCTGCAAGGCAGAAGGGAGTGGCAGGACATATTTAAAGTGATGGAAGGGAAAAATCTACAACCAAGATTTCTCTACCCAGCAAGATCTCATTCAGATTCAATGGAAAAATTAAAACTTTTAGAGATAAGCAAAAGCTAAGAGAATTCAGCACCTCCAAACCAGCTTTACAACAAATGCTAAAGGAACATCTCTAGGCAGGAAACAAAAGGGAAGGAAAAGACCTACAATAACAAACCCAAAACAATTAAGAAAATGGTAATAGGAACATACATATCAATAATTACCTTAAATGTAAATAAATTAAATGCAATCAGAGAAGAAAAAGAAATAAAAGGAATCCAAATTGGAAAAGAAGTAAAACTGTCACTGTTTGCAAATGACATGATACTATACATAGAGAATCCTAAAGATGCTACCAGAAACCTACTAGAGTTAATCAATGAATTTGGTAAAGTAGCAGGATACAAAATTGATGCACAGGAATCTCTCACATTCCTATACTCTAAGATGAAATATCTGAAAGAGAAATTAAGGAAACACTCTCATTTACCATTGCAACAAAAAGAATAAAATACCTAGAAATAAACCTACCTAAGGAGATAAAAGACCTGAATGCAGAAAACTATAAGACAAGATGAAAGAAATTAAAGATGATACAAACAGATGGAGAGATATACCATGTTCTTTGACTGGAAGAATCAACACTGTGGAAACGACTATAATACCCAAAGCAATCTATAGATTCCATGCAATCCCTACAAACTACCAATGGCATTTTTCACAGAACCAGAACAAAAAATTTCACAATTTGTATGGAAACACAAAAGACCCCAAATAGCCAAAGCAATCTTGAGAACAAAAAAATGGAGCTGGAGGAATCAATATGACTTCAGACTATACTACAAAGCTACCGTAATCAAGACACTATGGTACTGACACAAAAACAGAAATATAGATCAATGGAACAGGAGAGAAAGCCCAGAGATAACCCACGCACATATGGTCACCTTATCTTTGATAAAGGAGGCAAGAATATACAATGGAGAAAAGACAGCTTCTTCAATTAGTGGTGCTAGGAAAACTGGACAGCTACATGTAAAAAAATGAAATTAGAACACTTCCTAACACCATACACAAAAATAAAATGGATTAAAGACCTAAATGTAAGGTCAACAGTATAAAACTCTTAGACGAAAACACAGGCAGAACACTCTATGACATAAATCACAGCAAGATCCTTTTTGACCCACCTCCTAGAGAAATGGAAATAAAAACAAAAATAGACAAATGTGACCTAATGAAACTTAAAAGCTTCTGCACAGCAAAGGAAACCATAAACAAGACAAAACTACAACCCTCAGAATGGGAGAAAATATTTGCAAATGAAGCAACTGACAAAGGATTAACCTCCAAAATTTACATGCAACTCAGTATCAAAAAAACAAACAGCCCAATCCAAAAATGGACAGAAGACCTAAACAGACATTTCTCCACAGATATACAGATTGCCAACAAACACATGAAGGGATGCTCAGCATCATTAATCATTAGAGAAATTCAAATCAAAACAACAATGAGGTATCACCTCACACCAGTCAGAATGGCCATCATCAAAAAATCTAGAAACAATAAATGCTGGAGAGGGTGTGGAGAAAAGGGAACACTCTTGCACTGTTGGTGGGAATGTAAGTTGATACAGCCACTATGGAGAACAGTATGGACGTTCCTTAAAAAGCTAAAAATAGAACTACCATACGACCCAGCAATGCCACTACTGGGCATATACACTGAAAAAAACATAATTCAAAAAGTGTAATGTACCAAAATGTTCATTGCAGCACTATTTATAATAGCCAGGACATGGACGCAACCTACGTGTCCATCAATAGATGAATGAATAAAGAAGATGTGGCACATATATACAATGGAATATTACTCAGCCATGAAAGGAAACAAAATTGAGTTATTTATTGTGAGGTGGATGGACCTAGAGTCTGTCATACAGAGTGAAGTTAAGTCAGAAAGAGAAAAACAAATACTGTATGCTAACACATATATATGGAATAAAAAAAATGGTTCTGATTAACCTAGGGGCAGGACAGGAGATGCAGACATGGAGGATTGACTTGAGGACACGGGGAGGGGGAAGGATAAGCTGGGATGAAGTGAGAGAGTGGCATGGACATATATATACACACTACGAAATGTAAAACAGATAGCTAGTGGGAAGCAGCCACATAGCACAGGGAGATCAGCTCGATGCTTTGTGTCTACCTAGAGGGCTGGGATAGGGAGGGTGGGAGGCAGACAGCAGAGGGACGGGATATGGGGATATATGTATACGTATAGCTGATTGACTTTGTTGTAAAGCAGAAACTAACACACCATTGTAAAGCAATTATACTCCAATACAGATGTTAAAAAAAAAAAACTGGGCAAATTAAAAAATAAACAAAAAAATCCCATTGGAGAGGATATTTCCCACTGATAAGAAGCCTCCAGTGGGGAGATATGTGAATGACCCACAAAAGTGATCTCTAAGATTTAAATGTGTGTTCCTGACACACAGAGAGCCCTCATGCCATGATACAAACACATGAGCAAAAGGAAGACTGCGGCCTTTTCTCTGATCACTATTCTCCTGAGTCCAGCCCGAGAAGGGGGCAGAAATAGGATTTAGAGAGTTGGAAAGAGGCAGAGAAGAAAAATAAAAGTAGAAGAGGACAAAGAGTGAAGAAAGCAGTCTCAGCCTGCTTCATCCCAAGCTTCTGTACCTTAGTGAGTCTCCAGCTGATATATGGGCCCAGCAGTGGGGTACTTCAATTGGGTGAGAAACTGGAGCACCAATATCCGACTGCCTGTACTTTCTAATAGTTTATAAGCCAGGTTTTTCATTAATGCCTTAGAATGACGGAAAAAATAAGGATATGCCCAGGAGTCATCCAGTGATTGGGAAGAATAATTCCACAAGGTGTAAAACGGGGCAGTGGTGAGAGAGAATAAAGTCGCTTTTTGCCTTCCCCTTTCTCATTCCAGGTTGTTCAGTAAACTGATAATAGTTTACATTTGTTTCTATCTTAAAACTCTGTGATGTTTACACTCTTGCAGTCCAAATAAAACCTGGGTATGACGATTTATAAGCACTGCCATATTTCCTGTTCTATCATGTTTTAGACCAGGTTTGCACATTGAAAAGCATCCCAACCCTAGAAGGTAGCAAAAATGAATGATGCAGGCCAAGAGCAACACAGTGGAGAAGAATGAAGACTGGAGAATGCATGGCTTCTAAATGTTTTAGAAACCCTCTGTCAGTCAAACGACCTAAACATGGAGACCACTCATTGATGACTTTTATGTTAGGTATTAGATACAATTCTTCCCCTACCCTGGACATCGCAAGCCTACATTGAAATGAATGTGGCCATGGGATGGGCACAGGGGACAAGGCAATGTCACATGAACCCACCTCACATTCAGATGTGCTAAGCTAATGTCATTTTCTAGGTAAGTGTAGAAATATTTGGGGATTTTCCAAATCTATAATTTATAATTTCTTGTCTACATTCTTAGTACAAATAAGAAAGCATCAATATGTCATCTTCACATTAATAAGAGGACAGATGAGGGAAGAAACAGAAAGTGTGCTTCACAAAACTCCTTTTCCCATCCTCTGCCAGGTTCTGGTAACGAACACCAACACCAGCCATTTTCTTTAGTAAGGAAGCCACTTTTTAAAAGGTTTCTGTTCAACTCGTTAAATGTTTACTGAATGCCTACTATGTGCAAGCAAATAGTAGGAGGTCAGTTTTGACCAGAGGATCTGAAATCGCTAGTGTATAATTTTGTCATTTGGAATTACGCCTAAGTAACAATATGATAGCCTAAAGCAAAATACCCTGTCAGCAAAGTAAGAGCTTCCTCAACCCAGAACAAAACATATGAGAAAGATAGAAAAACAGGATTTCAGAATGAGAATAGTCCTGTGCTAGGGAAAAAGAAATGTAATTTTATTTCATTAAATGTATGCTTTCAAAATGGTTCTCTAAAAAATGAACCCAGGATTTGTTATTTTACATGGCATCTGAAAATACCACAGAATCTTGGGTGTTGGAAGGGTCCTCAAAGGCCAATGCTATCACACTCCCACGTGGAACAAGCGTTCTCCTAAGAGCAGGGCCCTTTCCACGTTCTTCATCCCACCTAAGCTTGGCCACTCATGATGATTATAACCAGGTTCTGGTGTTCTCAGTTGTCCCAGACCATATGCAACTCAGTGGTGGGATCTAGAAAGATCTGTGGTGCTGGGCAAAGGTTAAGATTCTGGTTTTACAAGACACATGGAAGTGAGTTTGAGAGTTGGTCTATAACAGGAAGTTACCACAGTTATAATTACCATGGTTATAACTTCCCACATGGGTGGAAGGACTTGAGAACTGAAACCATCATAGAGGTGGTGCTGGTGGTGAGGTCTGACAGCAAGAATTAGAATCTACCTGGAGGGTAGAGTCCTGAAATAGACAAGAAAAATATTCCTGAGACCTGAGAACAAGGCAGGGACCCAGCATTAGGGAAGAGTCTCCAAGGGCACACTAATGTATGTAACAAGACTGCCCAGAGGCCAAGCCTTGAACCACCAATAAATGTCTCTCTGTCCCTTCTTCAGCATCAGTCCTGGCATGGGTGATCTTTGCCTGCTGGTAAAGTTAAGTTGTTTTCATCATCCAGAGGAGGAGAGAGATGGAACAGTAAGGTCTCCACAGGGGACTGTGAGATTCCTTCCATAGTAGGGAAAAATCTGATTTTCATGGAATTTTCCTTAAATGGAATGACTTTTTCTTCACATACTTTCTTCTGTTGATTTTCATTATTCTACCCTCTCCAGGTTTGTCTCTTATCACATTAGCCACCCTTTTTACTGACTCTGCCTTCTCTAACTGAGCTCTAAATATTGAAAGCCCCCAAAGCTCAGTTTGGGGGTCTCTTTTATTTCCTTCTATCCCTAGCCCCATGGCTCAAGTCCCATCTATGTGGTGATGACTTCCAATCTTTGTTTCTCCAGCCATGACCTCTCTTGTGAGCTCCAGACTCATGTATCTAACTTCCTATATGATATATCCACTTGAGCGTCAAATTGGGATTTTAACAGAATATATCCAAACCATAACTCTTAACCCTGTTTACTGTCCACAATTTGCTCCTCCCAGTATTTCCCCATCTTAATAAAGGGCAGTACCATCCAACTGAGTATTTTAGCAAAAAACCCAAGAGTCATCCTTAATTATCCCTTTTCTTCACTGACACCTCCCCCCAACATTTAATTCCTCAGCAGCTCCTGCCATTTCTATTTTTAAATGTTTCTGGAATCCATCCATTTTTCTCTTTCTACAGTATTAACACCTTGCTTCAAGCTACTGTCTTTTGTCCCCTGGAATTCTGCTATAGCATCAACTCTCCCACACTCCATTCTATGCCTAATGGCCACAGTGATCATTTAAAATATAATTTCGATCATTTTACTTCCTGAACAAATCCTGTCCCAAACTTACACAATACATAGTCTCCCATCACACTTGGAAAAAAAAAAACCCAAAGAGACTCTGTATGGGTTTTCTCTGTCTACCTATCTGACTTCATCTGATAGCCCATTCCCCATTCACCTTCCTTCAGCCACACTGGCCTACCTTCTTGTCCTCAAGAGCCCAGGCTCAACCCTGAGTTTTAGCCTTTCACTTGATGTTCACCCTGCCCAGAAAGCTCTTCCTAAGACTGGCTTCTTGTCATTCTGATCTCAGTATGTCACTTCCTTGGAAGGTATTCCCCAGCAGCCAATCTAAGGAATGTGTCCCCCACCGTGTGCTCCCCTGCTTGGCTACACTCTCTCTTTGTATGTACTCCTTTCCTCATAGTTCTTACCTGTATCTAAAGCCATTTATCTTGATTATCTGTCTCCTTATCACTAGCATATGGACTTCAGGAGAAAAGGGACTTTATCTACCATGTTTCTCATTAGATCCCTGTACCTGTACCTAGAAACAGTGCCTGCTAAACGTAAGTCCTTAATAATTATTTACCAAGTAAATGTTACCCCTACCTGGAGGTAACTTCCATTCATTGATCTGCTGGAGATATGTTCAATAAATCAATTGTTTCTTCTATGTGATGGCCCTTTAAATATTTGGAGGATGCCTTTATTATGTATGCACATATCTCTCTGTGTGTGTGTGTGTGTGTGTGTGTGTGTGTGTGTGTGTGTGTGTGTGTTTCTCCTGGATGAATATCTGCAAGTATTTAAATCAATTCTCATATGAAACGATTTCTAGATAGTTCACTATCCAGGTCATCTTCCCCTGGGTAAACCTCAAGAGAAGATTCTCCAAAGTTAATTCCAATGGTGCCTAAAAATAAACTGAATGACACCAAAAACAGGTAGTGGAAAAAAAAAAGTGCTTTCAGGCTGGGATTAACAGCCAACTCCTGTCCTGGTCTAAAGTATTTTTTTCTGTACTGCAGAATCTAAGGCATAGAAAATCTTAAAAGATTTTCTTACTCTTCTTTCCTGTAGCAGATAGCTCTACCCTATGGCCCCCCAGCTGTCAGCATTAAACTCGTAGTTTTTACTTCCTTACTACTTCCCAAGCTCTGATCTAAGACAGGAAAATTAGAAGACAAGTTTTCTGCTTGTATTTCCAGCCCTAGTCTCTCCTCTGAACTTTAGACTTGTACGTCTAATATCCTGTTTGGCATCTCCCTCAGTCATCTGATAGATGCCTCAAATTCAACACGTATTCCGATGTGGACTTCTCTTCCCCTGCCCTAATCTTCACTTCTCTTCTCTTCTCTTTCCAGTGCCCGTAAATGATACCACCATCCACCCTGTCAACTAAGCACCAAATTTCAGTCATTAGACTCCCTCTTCTTCCCCATTAGTCACACCCAATCAATTTCCAACTCTGAAATTTTACCCTTTCCTTCACCTTTAGTGTCACATCCTAGCTCACACCTTCAAAATCTCTCAGCTGTAGCCTCCTGAACTGGGCTCCCCATTTTCCCAGCCCCTGCCTTGCTCCATTTAACCCTGTTCCCTAAGTTGCAGTCCCAGTGACTTTCAATGCAGCTCCCTTATGAGGGGACGTAAACTTACCATGGTACCCAAACCTTTTTAAGCCTGACCTGTCTACCTTTCCTGTGGCATCCACCATGTCCTGACTTGCACTTAATTCTAAAAAACTAAACTAGGAATTCCCCCCAAACACCGCATACTTCTATCCTCCATGGCTTGTCTTCTCCCTCTACCTGGGCTTCCCTTCAAACTTTCTTCACCTGAACAAATTTCAAGGCTTGGAAGAGCAGCTGCTTCTTTAGGGAGCCTTTCAAACCCTCGGCCTGGGCTATGCACTGCCCTTCGCTGCTAGGATAGTGCACTGTGTACTTCTCTGCCTAACTTCCCAACATTAGTTATTGAAATTGTACGTTTTTGCACCCCTCACAAGGTTGAAAACGCCTTCAAGGCAGGAAATGTCTATTAATTATCTTAGTACCTACTCCCTGGACCCAGCTAAACAGGTAGCACATAGTAGGTGTCCCACAGATGTTTGCTGATCTGAAAGATCCTTTAAGAGGGGGAAACTTTAAGAGTTCTAGATACGGCACCCTTAGACCTAAGATAACATCAGGATACCCCTACCTTACAAAATGAAAGTGTTTGTAGCTCTCCATCATTCATAGTTCCTGATATTTCAAACCTTGTAATCTAAAACACTTCTAATATGATTTCTCATGCCACCAGAGCAGGATTCAGAGGACTTAGCATATAGTTATAGCACAAACCACTCTATCTTACACCTTTTTATCTGTGGCGACACCCATATAAAATAAGAGGATGGTAAGATATGTGTCTAAGGTCAAAGTGATGAAACTTCACATGATCTAACTGTGGATAGTGATTAGACAGTAGAGACTCCAGGGGTCTCTTTTTATGCAACATGTCTTAGTGTCTGCTCCCATGTTTCCATCTGGAAGACAAGGCTTAGTACTCATCTATCTTTGAGATTCTGAGAGTCTCTATCACAGTGTTCCACACAGAGAATGACCTCCATAAATGCATACTGAATTGAACTGAGGCTGCAAAGCGGGACGAAGTTACTTTGAGGTACCATTTTTATTGACACCAGTCATGGGAAAAAATGGAGAGACCCTTTCCTTCTCTTTACAGTGAATTTCCTTCTCAAATGCCTCTTTAAAAGCCAGGTGAAGATAATTGCAAGTCAGCTGGAAGTGCTGGAAGACAATTGGTATTGTGCTGGGCTGCTAACACGCAATGTCTAACTGGTGCAAAGTAAAGAATCAATTTGAAATTAAGATGAGGAATGGCATCAAGCACTTAACACACATAGTGAAGGGCTTTGCCGCCAGGCCCTGGGAGAGATAAGAACACCTCTCTTCCCTTCTCAGCTTCCCCTTGTGCTGTCAGACTCCAGCTGGTCAGACCCTCAGATGCTCTAAAATATTCCCTAAGTAAAGCATAGCATCTCTGCCACCTTTTGAATTCAACAGTGTCAATCTTCCCCAACACTGATTCATTTGGTCAAAAGTCATCCATCAGGCGGGGTCAAGATGGCGGACTAGGAGGCCATGGAATTCGCGTCTCCTCACAACTAGGGCACCTACCGGGCACTGGTGGGAGATGACGGACACCTGAGGGGATGGCAGGAACCCCAGGTACGACGTGGGGCGTGGGGGGAGTGAAGGGGGAGGAGAAGGGGAGGCGGACAGGAACCGTGCCCCTGAGGGGCGGCTGGGGGAGGGGAACGGATCCCACGCCCGAAGGGGCAAATGGGGGAACCATTGGGAGGGAAGAGGATCAAAAGGGAGCATGGCCAGGTTTCCCCTGCCCACATGGGCCCCAAGGAACCTGCTGAGATCCCAGGCTTGATCCTCTGCCCACCTAGGCCCCCTCCAGCCGCGCGGGTCCTGAGGGAGTGGGAGGGAGGGAAGGGCGAGCAAAAGTAAAGGCCGGACCTCCGGGACCCGGACGCCTGAGGGGTGGCTGGGGGAGGGGAAGCGTTACGACACCCAGCGGGACCCACCCACGGTTAGGGGTCCAGCGGCGACAGGGCAGACCCTGGGGGAGACGGTGGCGGAGGGGCGCGGAGGAACGGAAGGAAACGCGGCCAGCGCTTTCCCTGTCCACATAGGCACCGGGGAGACTGTTGGGCTCCCAGGCCTAATCCTCGGAGCCTCCCTCCTGCGGCGCAGAACCCAAGCCCCGCACCTACACCCCCAGCCAGGGCCCTACCTCCAACTCCGGAACTCCACACTCCAGAGACCCTCCTTTCGACCGGCTGCGTCTCCACTTCCTTGCAGGTCCTAAGCAAAGACGCCGCCCCACGCTTGAACTTTGCCCCATGTAGGCCCCGCCCCATGCTCAAACGTCACTCCCCCACCCGCCTAGGTCCTGCCCCACCCTAAACCCTGCCCCTGCCTAAGTTCTAACCCCACCTGAACTACATCCCCATGGCCAAGAATTTTTTTCCTCTTTTATTTTTTTTCTTTTTCTTAATTACTGTCACCTAATATAATCAACCACTCATATTAATTGTCATATTTAACCAAAGTAACCTTTCTCTTTTTCTTTAAACAAAAGAGAATCTCAGAGGACAGGAAACCAATGATTGCCTAGATATTTTTTTTCTCCAACTGTGCATTTTATATCATTTTAACAATTTGGAGGTAGTAAAAATCAGCACACATATATACTGTCACCCAGAGACGTTTGCATATTTTGTTAACCTATTGCCATTCCAAGAAATAAGAGAAAATTATCTTTAGTAACCAGTGTTTTTTCCTTTTTTTAATTTTATTTTACTTATTTTTTCAAACGGCAGGTCCTTATTAGTTATCCATTTTATACATATTAGTGTATATATGTCAATCCCAATCTCCCAATTCATCCCACCACCAAACCCCCACCCCCTGCCAATTTCCCACCTTGGTGTCCATACATTTGTTCTCTACATCTGTGTCTCAATTTCTGCCCTGCAAACTAGTTCATCTGTACCATTTTTCTAGGTTCCACCTATATGGTGTAATATAAGATATTTGTTTTTCTCTTTCTGACTTACTTCACTCTGTATGACAGTCTCTAGATTCATCCACGTCTCTACAGGTGACCCAATTTCGTTCCTTTTTATGGCTGAGTAATATTCCATTGTATATATGTACCACTTCTTCTTTATCCATTCATCTGTTGATGGGCATTTAGGTTGCTTCCATAACCTGGCTATTGTAAATAGTGCTGTAATGAATATTTGGGTGCATGTGTCTTTTTTGAATTATGTTTTTCTCTGGGTATATGCCCAGTAGTGGGATTGCTGGGTCATATAGTAATTCTATTTTTAGTTTTTTAAGAAACCACCATACTGTTCTCCATAGTGGCTCTATCAATTTACATTCCCACCAACAGTGCACAAGGGTTCCCTTTTCTCCACACCCTCTCCAGCATTTGTTGTTTGTAGATTTTCTGATGATGCCCATTCTAACTGGTGTGAGGTGATACCTCATTGTAGTTTTGATTTGCATTTCCCTAATAATTAGTGATGTTGAGCAGGTTTTCATGTGCTTCTTGGCCATCCGTATGTCTTCTTTGGAGAGCTGTCTATTTAGGTCTTCTGCCCATTTTTGGATTGGGTTGTTTGTTGTTTTAATATTGAGCTGCATGAGCTGTTTATATATTTTGGAGATTAATCCTTTGTCCGTTGATTCTTTGCAAATATTTTCTCCCATTCTGAGGGTTGTCTTTTGTCTTGTTTGTAGTTTCCTTTGCTTTGCAAAAGCTTTTAAGTTTCATTAGGTCACATTTGTCTATTTTTGGTTTTATTTCCATTACTCTAGGAGATGGATCAAAAAAGATCTTGCTTTGATTTATGTCACAGAGTGTTCTTCCTATGTTTTCCTCTAAGAGTTTTATAATGTTCAGTCTTACATTTAATTTAAGTCTCTAATCCACTTTGAGTTTATTTTTGTGTATGGTGTTAGGAAGTGTGCTGATTTCATTCTTTCACATGTAACTGTCCAGTTTTTCCAGCACCACTTATTGAAGAGACTGTCTTTTCTCCATTGTATATCCTTGCCTCCTTTATCAGAGATCAGTTGACCATAGGTATGTGGGTTTATCTCTGGGCTTTTGTTCCTGTTCCATTGATCTATATTTCTGTTTTTGTGCCAGTACCATATTGTCTAGATTACTGTAGCTTTATAGTATAATCTGAAGTCAGGGAGTCTGATTCCTCCAGTTCCATTTTTTTCCCTCAAGACTGCTTTGACTACTCGAGGTCTTTTGTGTCTCCATACAAATTTTAAGATTTTTTGTTCTAGTTCTGTAAAAAATGCCATTGGTAATTTGATAGGGATTGCAATGAATCTGTAGATTGCTTTGGGTAGTTTAGTCATTTTCACAATATTGATCCTTCCAAACCAAGAATATGGTATATCTCTCCATCTGTGTGTATCATCTTTAATTTCTTTCAGCAGTGTCATAGTTTTCTGCATACAGGTCTTTTGTCTCCCTAGGTAGGTTTATTCTTAGGTATTTTATTCTTTTTGTTGCAGTAGTAAATAGAAGTGGTTCCTTAATTACTCTTTCAGATTTTTCATCATTAGTGTATAGGAATGCAAGAGATTTCTGTGCATTAATTTTGTATCCTGCAACTTTACCAAATTCATTGATTAGCTCTAGTAGTTTTCTGGTGGCATTTTTAGGATTCTCTATGTATAGTATCATGTCATCTGCAAACAGTGACAGTTTTACTTCTTCTTTTCCAATTTTTATTCCTTTTATTTCTTTTACTTCTCTGATTGCCATGGCTAGGACTTCCAAAACTATGTTGAATAACAGTGGTGAGAGTGGACATCCTTGTCTTGTTTCTGATTGTAGAGGAAATGCTTTCAGTTTTTCACCATTGCGAATGATGTTTGCTCTGGGTTTGTTGTATATGGCCTTTATTATGTTGAGGTAGGTTCCCTCTATGCCCACTTTCAGTTTCTATCATAAATAGGTGTTGAATTTTGTCAAAAGCTTTTTCTGCATCTATTGAAATGTTCATCCGGATTTATTCTTCAATTTGTTAGTATGGTGTATCACATTGATTGATTTGCGTATATTGAATCCTTGCATCCTTGGGATGAATCCCACTTGATCATGGTGTATGATCCTTTTAATGTGTTGTTGGATTCTGTTTGCTAGTATTTTGTTGAGGATTTTTGCATCTATATTCATCAGTGATAATGGTCTATAATTTTCTTTTTTTGTAGTATCTTTCTCTGGTTTTGGTATCAGTGTGATGGTGGCCTCATAGAATGTGTTTGGGAGTGTTCCTTCCTCTGCAATTTTTTGGAAGAGTTTGAGAAGGATGGGTGTTAGCTCTTCTCTAAATGTGTCATAGAATTCACTTGTGAAGCCATCTGGTCCTGGACTTTTGTTTGCTGGAAGAGTTTTAATCACAGTTTCAATTTCATTACTTGTGATTGGTCTGTTCATATTTTCTATTTCTTCCTGGTTCAGACTTGGAACATTATACCTTTCTAAGAATTTGTCCATTTCTTCCACGTTGTCCATTTTATTGGCATAGAGTTGTTTGTACTAGGCTCTTGGGATGCTTTGTATTTCTGCGGTGTCTGTTGTCACTTCTCCTTTTTCAGTTCTAATTTTATTGATCTTAGTCATCACCCTCTTTTTCTTGATGAGTCTTGCCAAAGGTTTATCAATTTTGTTTATCTTCTCAAAGAACCAGCTTTCAGTTTTATTGATCTTTGCTACTGTTTTCTTTGTTTCCATTTCATTTATTTTTGCTCTGTTCTTTATGATTTCTTTCTTTCTGCTAACTTTGGGTTTTATTGGTTCTTCTTTCTCTAGTTCCTTTAGGTGTAAGGTTAAATTGTTTATTTGAGATTTTTCTTGTGTCTTGATATAGGCTTGTATTGCTATAAACTTCCCTCTTAGAACTACTTTTGCTGCATCCCACAGGTTTTGGATCGTCGTGTTTTCATTGTCATTTGTCTCTAGGTATTTTTTGATTTCCTCTTTGATTTCTTCAGTGATCTCTTGGTTATTTAGTAACGTATTGTTTAGCTTCCATATGTTTGTGTTTTTTACATTTTTTTCCCCTGTAGTTGATTTCTAATCTCATGGCTTGTGTCAGAAAAGATGCTTGATATGATTTCAATTTTCTTAAATTTACTGAGGCTTGATTTGTGACCCTAGATGTGATCTATCCTGCAGAATGTTCCATGTGCACTTGTGAAAAAAGTGTAATCTGCTGTTTTTGGTTGGATCATCCTATAAATATTACTTAAATCTATCTAGTCTATTGTGTCATTTTAAGCTTGTGTTTCCTTATTAATTTTCTGTTTGGATGATCTATCCATTGGTATAAGTGAGGTGTTAAATTTCCCCACTATTATTGTGTTACTGTTGATTTCCTCTTTTATAGCTGTTAGCAGTTGCCTTATGTATTGAGGTGCTCCTATGTTGGGTGCATATATATTTATAATTGTTATATGTTCTTCTTGGATTGATCCCTCGATGATTATGTAGTGTCCTTCCTTGTCTCTTGTAACATTCTTTATTGTAAAATCTATTTTATCTGATATGAGAATTGCTACTCCAGCTTTCTTTTGATTTCCATTGGCATGGAATATCTTTTTCCATCCCCTCACTTTCAGTCTGTATGTGTCCCTAGGTCTGAAGTGGGTCTCTTGTAGACAGTAGATATATGGGTCTTGTTTTTGTATCCATTCAGTGAGCCTGTGTCTTTTGGTTGGACCATTTAATCTATTCACGTTTAAGGTAATTATTGATATGTATGTTCCTGTTACCATTTTCTTAATTGTTTTGGGTTTGTTTTTGTAGGTCCTTTCCTTCTCTTGTGTTTCCCACTTAGAGAAGTTCCTTTCGCATTTGTTGTAGAGCTGGTTTGGTGGTGCTGAATTCTCTTAGCTTTTGCTTGTCTGTAAAGCTTTTGATTTCTCCATCGAATCTGAATGAGATCCTTGCCAGGTAGAGTAATCTTGGTTGTAGGTTCTTCCCTTTCATCACTTTAAGTATATCATGCCACTCCCTTCTGGCTTGTAGAGTTTCTGCTGAGAAATCAGCTGTTAACCTTATGGGAGTTCCCTTGTATGTTATTTTTCATTTTTCCCTTGCTGCTTTCAATAATTTTCTTTGTCTTTAATTTTTGCCAATTTGATTACTATGTGTCTCGGTGTGTTTCTCCTTGGGTTTATGCTGTTTGGGCTCTCTGCACTTCTTGGACCTGGGTGGCTATGTCCTTTCCCATGTTAGGGAAGTTTGTGACTCTAATCTATTCAAATATTTTCTAAGGTCCTTTCTCTCTCTCTTCTTTTCAAAAAAAATTAAGAAAAGAGTTGAGACTGCCCTCAATTCAGACTCAGGGACACATACAGACTGAAAGTGAAGGGATGGAAAAGATATTCCATGCAAATGGAAATCAAAAGAAAGCTGGAGTAACATTTCTCATATCAGAAAAAATAGACTTTAAAATAAAGACTATTACAAGAGATAAAGAAGGACACCACATAATGATCAAGGCATCAATCCAAGTAGAAGATATAAAAATTGTAAAAATTTATGCACCCACCATAGGAGCACCTCAATACATAAGGCAAATGCTATCAGCCCATGAAAGGGGAAATCGACAGTAGCACAATAATAGTATGGGACTTTAACACCCCACTTTCACCAAAGCACAGATCATCCAAAATGAAAATAAATAAGGAAACACAAGCTTTAACTGACACATTAAACAGTATGGACTTAATGTATATTTATGGGACATTCCATCCAAAAACACCAGAATTCACTTTCTTCTCAAATGCTCATGGAACATTCTCCAGGATAGATCATATCTTGGGTCACAAATCAAGCCTTGGTAAATATAAGAAAATTAAAATCTTATCAAGTTTCATTTCCAACCACAGTGCTATGAGACTAGGTATCAGTTACAGGAAAAAAACTGTAAAAAATACAAACACATGGAGGCTAAACATTACACTACTAAATAACCAAAAGATCACTGAAGAAATCAAGAGGAAATCAAAAATTCCTAGAAACAAATGACAATGAAAACACGACGACACAAAACCTATGGGATGCAGCAAAAGCAGTTCTAAGAGGGCAGTTTATAGCAATACAATCCTACCTCAAGGAACAAGAAAAATCTCAAACAACCTAACCTTACACCTAAAGCAATTAGAAAAAGAAGAACAATAAACCCCGCAAAATTAGCAGAAGGAAAAAAATCATAAAGATCAGGTCAGCAATAAATTAAAAAGAAATGAAGGAAACAATAGCAAAATCAATAAAACTAAAGGCTGTTTTTTGAGAAGATAAAGAAAATTGTTAAACCATTAGCCAGACTCATCAAGAAAAAAAGGGAGAAGACTCAAATCAATAGAGTTAGAAATGAAAAAGGAGAAGTAACAACTGACACTGCAGAAATAGATAGGATCATGAGAGATTACTACAAGCAGCACTATAGCAATAAAATGGACAACCTGGAAGAAATGGACAAATTCTTAGAAAAGCACAACCTTCCGAAACTGAACCAGGCAGAAATAGAAAATATAAACAGACCAATCACAAGCACTGAAGTTGAAACTGTGATTAAAAATCTTCCAAAAAACAAAAGCGTAGAACCAGATGGCTTCACAGGCGAATTCTGTCAAACATTTAGAGAAGAGTTAATACCTATACTTCTCAAAATCTTCCAAAATATAGCAGAGGGAGGAACACTCCCAAACTTATTCTACGAGGCCACCATCACCCTGATACCAAAAACAGACAAAGATGTTACAAAAAAAGAAAAGTGCAGACCAATATCACTGATGAACATAGATGCAAAAATCCTCAACAAAATACTAGCAAACAGAATCCAGCAGCACATTAAAAGGATCATACACCATGATCAAGTGGGCTTTATTCCAGGAATGCAAGGATTCTTCAATATATGCAAATCAATCCATGTGATAAACCATATTAACAAATTGAAGGATAAATCCATATGATTATCTCAATAGATGCAGAGAAAGCTCTTGACATAATTCAGCACCAATTTTTGAACCTAGGCACAAGACAGGAATAAAGACACAGACGTAGGGAATGGAATTGAGGACACGGGGAGAGGGAATGGTAAGCTGGGACAATGTGAGAAAGTAGCATTGACATATAGACCTACCAAATGTAAAATAGATAGCTAGTGGGAAGCAGCTTCATAGCACAGGGAGATTAGCTCCGTGCTTTGCAACCACCTAGAGGGGTGGGATAAGGAGGGTGGGAGGGAGACGCAAGAGGGAGGTGATATAAATATGCATATAGCTGATTCACTTTGTTTTACAGCAGAAACTAACACAACACTGTAAAACAATTATACTCCATTAAAGTTGTTAAAAATAAAAAAAGTTCTTCATCAAACGCAAGTCACAAGTGCAAATTTAAGGAATTTATGGCCCACATTCTTCATGGTATTTCCCATGGATTGTCTGCAGGCACATAAAACCTAAAATGAGTATACTTGTCTAAGGGACATGGCATGCAATCTAATTGGGGAAAAGAGTGACTCTGAGTTCAAAAAGTTCTCATTTTTTTCCATATTCTTCAGGGTCCCCCGTAGACCCATTGAAGAACAAATTCATAGAGAGTATGAATATTTATTTACTCTCGACTTCACGTAAGGAGTTTTTCCAATGTATAGAAGGGAAACAGTGACGATTCTCAGAAATAGAACATAGCAAGAATTCTCAAATTGTTAAAACCCTATCTCCATATACCACAAAGGCAACTTATAGGCAGTAGTACTTCTGGAGGACTTAACGAATCATACCTTTCTTTTCCTTCTTGTCCTTGTAGGCAATAAGCACTGTTAATTTGGTGTAATATAATTGAAACAGAGCCAGATATGGAATCAAAAGCCCTGCTTTTCATCCTTCCTTTGTTACTTAAAAGCTGACATTAGAAATATTATTTAACTTCTCCAAACCTCAGCTTCTCATCTGTGAAATGCACATCACAGGCTAGCTATGAGAGTTAAATGAAAAGAAAAAATACTTGTTTGGTATTGAATTCTGGTTTAGGGTCTGGTGATCATTAAAACTCATTAAGATATAATGTTTGGGAATCCACAACATTTTTTTTTCTTTTTTTGCCAAATACTGATGTTTGAACCAAAAAATGGACTAAAACATCTGAAATTTCTGCAAAACTGTTAGTTCGTGATAAGCCATTTAAATCTCTACTTTCACACAAGTGAATCAGAGCTCAAAGCAAACAAGCCAAGGAAAGACCTTGTTGCTGTAGCTTCTGTGGCTTCTCAAAACAAACAACAGTAGCACCTAACATGTAATAAGGGTGTACTCTGTGCCAGGCACTAGGCTATGTACTTGATAGACATCCCCTCCTCTAATCCTCCGTGTAACCCCAAGAAACGTGAGCTCCTCAGCACAGTACCACAGCCCCCAATGGAGGCCACACATATGGCCAAGGCAGACCACAGACAGCCTGCTCGAGAAAGGAAGGTTTTTTATTCCAAGCCTGAACCCGGAAGGATGCTAATTAATGAGGAATCTGTGTCCATAGCTGCCTTGCTTCCTTTTTTACTTTATTCTCTCTCTTGATCTATTGTAATTTCATAGTGGGTCTCTTGGTCTTCTGCCTCTCTCTTATTGCCTCTTCCACGGCTGACAGGGTGATCTTCTGAACCCAGGACACCCATGGTCCTGGGAAGGTCTCTGGCACCCTGGGCCTTTGGTCTTTCCACCCTCTGAGTGCCCACGGCACTCGGTGAACAGCGCTGTGGTTGCTTTCATGACTTCTCTCTCAGGAGAGTGAGAGATTCTGGAAGATAGGAACTGTCCCTCATGTATCATTGTATCTGCTGGACTGTGGGAAATGGGGGGCTCATTTCCCCTCAGTTTCTATTAGGTGATGCTCAACCCCTGGCTGCACACTTAGAGTGACGTGGGAAGTTTTTAAAAATATCCATGCCCAATCCATGCCTGCTGGAATCAGAATCTCTAGGTTTGGGGACTGAATCTAGATTTTACTAAAGCTCCCAGTTGACCCTAACCTATAGGCAGAGCAGAGAGTCAGAGTATTTGTGTGTATGTCCTGGTCTTTCCCTGTTACCCCCTCACTCATCTGACTGAGTAGACGAGGAAGACTAGCCTGTAGCCTGCCCTAGCCCTCCTGTCCCTCCACCAGCCCTCCTGACCTGCAGAGAGCTGCCTGCTCTTCTCCTGGCCAGGCCACGAGATAAATAGTCAGGGCTCTGCCCTTGTGGGCAAGGCCTGCCGTCCTCCAGTGCTGCCTATGTCTGGGCAGGTGGGCCTGTTTAATCCTGGAGTTCACTGTTAGGAAACGCATTCTTACCCCAACCCAATAATGGATACTAGAGAATTTGTTTTCAGTAACAGATTTGACATTTATATCTTCATTTGCCTGACCCTTACCCCATCAATTGATTCAGAATTTAGGAAGGGAAGAAATTTATTATCTCCCTCTATTTCTTTCCTAGTTCCCAAGCCATAATAGATGCTCAATAAATATTTGTTGAACGAGTCAATTCCTTATGAACTTCTACTAATATCCATGCTCTACATTTCAGTCTCACTTTTTCTCTGTCTCTTTCTTCCTTCACAAGCTACAGATGGTATAAATGCTGCAGTCCTTGTGAAGACTGAAAAAGCAGTCAGACAGATGTGTTGTTCATAGCTCCCTAGTCAGGCATAACTAAACATTTACATTTATTACCAATTAGAGGGGAAACAGACTGTAGTTTTATGCACTCTGTGTGGTTGGATATATTTCTTTTTGGGATCTCACTAAAAACTTCAAAATGTATCATTGCATCTCACTCTCTTAACAACTCGAACCTCATTGAAAATGCCATTTAAATAGAGGTCTACCAATGACAGCACAAACCTACATGTCATTCTCTTACCCTCTCACAGAACGCCATAGAGGTGGAAAAACAATGTCACAGAAGGGCACCAGGCCCAGTGTGATTGAGTTGAGCACATTCTACTAGGAGTCTGTAGCACATGCAGAATTGGTTGAGTAATGGTAGACTTTATTTAAGGCAATGCATGTTAATTTGTTGATGGTACACGGTACACAATGGAGCACATAGAGTTTTGCTGTGTTTACAGATTTTCTCTATTTAGAGCAAAATAGAATACATCAAAATAGTGTTAGAAGTAGCTTTGGAGTCATCAGTTCCACAGAGCATCAGACCCAACACTGAAGAATTCACTATTTCTTAGCTGAGTTCCACCTAATATGCAACACATTTGACATGTGAAACACCCAACCTCATCAAAAAAATTAATGGAAAGCACTGGCTGAAGTATAGGCAACCCAAGTTATGGTCTCAGCAACTGTTAACTTAGCTTCTTCATCTGCAAAATCAGATGACTGTCCCCAGGAACTTTCAATAAGGAAATAATGAGATTTAATTAAAGATTTATGTATCGTGTAAGGATTTCATCATATAACTATTTACCATAGGGGCAATTTCAATACAACCTAAATGCCAACAACAGAATAGGGACTGGTTAACATATTATGGAAAAACCAGATGATATTTAAAAATTGTGGTTTTACCATAATGAGATACCACTTAATACCCACTGTAATAGATGGGTATATACTTTTTAAAAGCATAAGATAACAAGTGCTGGTGAGGATGTGCAGAAAGTAGAACTCTAGTGCATTGCTGGTGGAGATGTAAAATGATCCAAAAGCTACGGAAAATAATTTCGTGGTTAAGTAAAAAATTAAACAGAATTACCACGGGATCCTGTAATTCTTCTCCTTCATATATACCCAAAAGAATTGAAAACAAGCACTCAAAGAAGTTTATGTACACACATGTTCACAGCAGCACTGTTCAGGATAGCCAAAAGGTGGAAACAGTCCAAATGCCTATTAATAGTTGACTAGCAAAGCGAATTGGGGTATACACATGCTGTGGACTACTTTTCAAACATAAAAAAGTATGAAGTACTGATATGTGCTACAACGTGGATGAACCTCAAAAAATTTATGCTAAGGGAAGGAAACCAGACACAAAAGGTCACATGTTGTATGATTCCATGTATCTGGAATATCCATAATAGGTAATTCTTAGTGACAGAATGTAGATTGGTAGTGTCCAGGCTCTGGGGGCAGGGCAGGAAACAGTTGGGAAAAACTGCTTAATGGGTGTGGGGTTTTGTCTTGGAGTGACAGAAATGTTCTGGAGCCAGATAGAGGTGGTGGTTGCACAACATTGTGAAAGTACTAGATACCATTGAATTGTTCATTTTAAAATGGTTAATTTTACATTATGTGTATAACACCTCACTAAATTTTTTTTTAATTGTGGCTTTTAAAGAATATTTACTGATAGGGAAAAATTAATTTCATGTACATATTGTTAGAAGCTGGACTTTCAGTATAATCTCAATTTTGTAAGCTAAAAAATGTATGTGATAATGGCCATTCTGACTGGTGTGAGGTGATACCTCATTGTAGTTTTGATTTGCATTTCTCTAATAATTAGTGATGTTGAGCATCTTTTCATGTGCCTCTTGGCCATCTGTATGTCTTCTTTGGTGAAATGTCTATTTAGGTCTCCCACCCATTTTTTAAGTGGACTGTTTGTTTTTTTGATATTGAATACCATGGGCTGTGAGGGTAGCATCAACATATATACACTACCAAATGTATAATAGTTAGCTAATGGGTAGCAGCAGCTCGGTGCTTTGCAATGACCTAGAGGAGTGGGATAGGGAGGGTGGGAGAGAGGATCAAGGGGGAGGGGATGTGGGGATATATGTATGCATGTGGCTGATTCACTTTGTTGTGCAGCAGAAACTAACACAGTATTGTGAAGCAATTATACTCCGATAAAGATCTATTCAAAAAATAAAATAGAACATGCAGGAAAAAATGTATGCATCAGTGTGTGCATATGTATGTGTGTGTACATATATGTGCACATATATATACAAATATTTATATACATATATATACCATCCTCCCACCAAAAAACCTAAGAAGAAGTTCAGACTTCTGATAAGTGAATTACAGGTTATTTCATTTTCATACTGTTTTTCATACTCCTTAAAATGAGCACATGTCAATTTTATAATTTGAGGGAAAGACAATATTATTGAATAAGAATTAGGTTACAAAAGTATCTCTCAGGTTTCCTCTAGCTCTATGATTCTAGGAGTTTAAATGTGGTACATTTACTTGATTGCCCATTGCATGTTGGGCAAGAGCAGATAAGCCTTTTGGGTAGGCACCCAGGAAATGATGATTTAAGGCAGGCAGGCAATATTGGAGCACAAAGACATTTTGTATGCAAACAGTTGTATCAGCAATCTGCATGCAGAACTTCAGTCCTTGTCACATTGTTCATAAGTGGCACTGCTAGAAGGACGTACACAACTTTCATCCAGCTCCACAGCCCATTCTCGCTAATGGCACCTTCAAGAATTATGGTAACATTCATGGCTCTCGTGTGGACTCTTTCCATAATACGTGCATCTGAAAATAAAATAGATGTACCCATCTTGCACTGTTACCCTAGCTGAATCTCTCTAGTAAAAGGAAATTGAGTTGCTTGACTTTTTCTTTATTTTTAAACAATAACATACTCCAGTTGATGTATTCCAATTGGTGGCTTCCTAAAAGGATCATCTCATGTTTGGCTTGTCACTCACCGTGAGAACCTGAACTTTTTAGTATCCTCACTTCAACCCATCTCTTTCTCTTCCTGTCACTCTGTATCAAGTGACTTATTAACAACACTGAGAGTTAAAAAAGGAAAATTTGAGTTCATGCTCACAAAGTCTGAACATTTTACTCCATATTAATAGATTTTTTTAAAATTTGTCTTTTTTTATTTTTATCATTTTATCATCTTCAATGATTCTCCCTAAACCTAATTATCTTTAAGGATTAAGAATCCCCACTTTTGGGCTTCCCTGGTGGCGCAGTGGTTGAGAGTCCGCCTGCCGATGCAGGGGACACGGGTTCGTGCCCCGGTCCGGGAAGATCCCACATGCCATGGAGCGGCTGGGCCCGTGAGCCATGGCCGCTGAGCCTGCGCGTCCGGAGCCTGTGCTCCGCAACGGGAGAGGCCACAACAGTGAGAGACCCGCGTACCGCAAAAAAAAAAAAAAAAAAAAGAATCCCCACTTTTCCCTCACTATTATTGGGCCAGTAGGTATTAAAAAAGAAGCCGGATTATTAAAATATTTATGCTGTGATGATACTAAGAGGTTTATTTCTGCAGGTGAAAATCCCTGTATCGAAGGAACATGTGCTTGGACCTCTGAGGAGAAGTGCAAAACCTCATCTAGAGTTTCCAACCGAGAGAAGATTCATAGAGAAGATGAATTTGGGTGCAGTCACCTTCTGACTGTGAGTCAAAATGCATAAAGTAATTCATAACAGAATAATTTGCAATTAACAAGAGCCTGAAAACACAGACACTGAAGAGTCGTGTTGACAGTACTCATTTCCATGGGAGAGGAGGTTCAGGGAAGTTCTGTTGACAGAATGTAGGGATGTGTGCAAGCTAAGTTTTGAGAGGATGGGAGGTGAGTCTACTAAGCCCTGGTTCTACATAACTGAGACACAATGGAGTTGGACTCCTCAGTCACTCAGTCACTGAGGCATTGCTCTAGATTTCTACTTAAAGAAAAGCCTCAAAGGAGAAATGGAGGTGTTGTCAAAAACCTGACGTGTGTTGACTTCATGGGTGCCAAACTCAACTGAATAATAAGACTCATTTCTTATTATTATAGACTCAGATATAGTTGTATCTCAAATAAGATCCACACTGGGCAGTGGTATGTGCCCTTTGACATCTGGGTGTGCGTGTGCTGTCCTGAAAGTTGGGAGTGGGGGCTTCTGGATAAAGGGAAAATCTGGGAATTTTATTTATTTATTTATTTTAACCATGGTTGCCTTTTGTCTCCCTTCTCTCAACAGATAGATAGATCAATCAATCACTGTATTCTTTTACTTTTTTTCTATAAATTCCTTTTTAGGGGGAATTTGTTTTTATTTAATTTCTTAATTTTTATTTCATATTGGACTATAGTAGATTTACAACATTGTGTTAGTTTCAGGTGTACAGCAGAGTGATTTGGTTTTATATATATATATACATATATATATATATTATTTTTTTTCAAATTCTTTTCCCATTTAGAACTTACAGATTATTGAGCAGAGTTCACTGTGCTGTACTGTAAGTCCTTGTTGGTTATCTATTTTAAATATAGTAGTGTGTATATGTCAATCCTGAACTCCCAGTTTATCCCTACCCCCCAGACACCTCTCCCCTTTGGTAACCATAAGTTTGTTTTCTATGCCTGTGAGTCTGTTTTGTAGATAAGTTCATTTTTATCATTTTTTTTAGATTCCTCATATACGTGATATCATATGATATTTGTCTTTCTCTGTCTGACTTCACTTAGTATGATGATCTCCAGGTCCATCCATGTTGCTGCAAATGGCATTATTTCATTCTTTTTTAACGGCTGATATTCCATTGTATATATGTACTGCATCTTCTTTATCCATTCATCTGTCATTGGACATTTAGGTTGTTTCCACGTCTTGGCTGTTGTAAACAGTGCTGCTACAAACATTGAGATGCATATATCTTTTGGAATTAGGGTTTTCTCTGAATATATGCCCAGGAGTGGGATTGCTCAATCATATGATAACTCTATTTTTAGTTTTTTAAAGAACCTCCATACTGTTCCCCGTAGTGGCTGCACAAATTTACATTCCTGGCATTTTAGAAGAGACTACATCCCTACCTAACTCCTCCCTTGGGTGACTGCTGTTTTGTTGAATTGTAAAGCTGTGAGCCCTCAACTGATAACCTGACACACTGATTACTGTTTTTCCGGCTCTTTCTTTGAAAGGACACTAATCCAGGCCCAGGGGAAACAAACAGCACTTGGATTAATGAACAAAAGATATTCCCTCCCCCACCTTGACCCAGATCTCCAAAGGAGGTCAGCATTTGTCGAGAGGATGCTCTGGTGTCCTAGCTAGCCAAGCAAAACGTTCACTGACTTGCCTGGCCCACTCCAGACCCCTTGGCTCTACCAATTTGCCCTCACACTGGGCTCACTCCATGGATCCCTTGCCCTGAAGACAACACTTCACAGTTGTCTACATTAAATTGCCCATTGTTTTCTCCAGCCTCAGGTCACTCAGAAACAAAACATAAAAGATTAAAGTTCCTCTGCATTCAGCACATGGGACCTAATTTGTTGCTCTGTGTGCAAGTGTAGTTTATCAAGAGGAAGATTTGGTACTCTAGAGTTGATATGCTCCTCCAGCATTATTTCCATGGACAGGTTTTTGTGAGCTGTTGTGTTACAAGAATGGCATATCATGCACTTTAAGCAACATGAAAATCGGTCTGCGTTGTCACTTGCAGCATCGCAGATGGATTCCTCTCCTGTTGCATTACTCAGCGTGCCTTCACTTGATATCTGGAAAGTCATTATTAAGGTGAAGCGACAGGGAGCAGTATCAGGCATAACAGGTTTGAATGAACATCACCTCAATGCTAACAAAACCTTCTCTTGTTTCCCAGGATTTCTCTGTGTTAGTAATACCAGGACGTATTTCTCCCATGGTGCTGTCTTTACATTTCAAAGAATTAGTTGAGGGCGAAGAACAAGAGAAATATGAGAGATTTGCTTCCTACTAAAGTGTCTTGATTTTAAAAAATGAATTGGCCTGCCCCTCACATAGAAACATGATGTGACTAGTTTATTCTTCATACAGCATGCATTTTGCTTTGTTTTTCTAGCAGTCAGGATGGGTTTACATGGAACCAAACAGACACAATCTCCTAATCTCCCTTGTGACCAATGCTTTAAGACAGCTGGTTGGAATTAGAATCAGAATATGTTATCATCAGAAGAAACAGAAGCTGCCTTACCCAGCATTACACAGAAATAAGGTCAACACTATGGGACATCCAGGTTTGCCCCAGAGAACCAGAGAGATGTTGAGTTCAGTTCATGATCCAGAAAGCAGGGTCAGGGCTTCCCTGGTGGCGCAGTGGTTGAGAGTCCACCTGCCGATGCAGGGAACGCGGGTTCATGCCCCGGTCCGGGAGGATCCCACGTGCCGCGGAGCGGCTGGGCCCGTGAGCCATGGCCTCTGAGCCTGCGCGTCCCGCAGTGAGAGGCCCGCGTACTGCCAAAAAAAAAAAAAAAAAAAAAAAAGCAGGGTCAAATGGTGGGTGTGCACTGGGAGATGATGAGACAAGCCAAATCAGTCTCCAGAGGTAACAGGAGCAAGAACTGGGAAGCAGAAAGGGGGAATACAGCTAGGACTCTGGGAGACAGGACCTAGGGTGAGCTCAATGGCTCCACCTGACAGCATCTCCTTGGCCCAACTCGGTTTTTGATGGACTGGATATAATTTAGCTACTGATATTTTTCTACATCAGACATGATGATGAAAGTCAAAGAGTTTAGGAGATGGACAGCAACAGTCAGCTCTCTGTGGGGGCAGTGTGGGGTCATGAATACCAGATTCCTGACTCTCAGGCCAGTGTTCTGATGCAGGGCTGACGCAGGGCTTAGAGTAGAGCTTTTCCTCTGGGAAAATGTAACATGATCAAAGCTCTTGGAATCTGTGGGATCTGAGGAGGTTAGTTATCTATGGCCCAGCTCTGGAGGATCTGTGCCTCTTTCCTCTTCCCCGTAGGCAGAGTGAAACTGTAGCCTGGTATTGAGGCAGAAATCTCCAGAAGCATTCTGTAGGGTCAAGACAGAAATGGCTGCATTTGACTCTAGATACATTTGTCTCCAATATGCAGCAGGGATGCTGTGGCCTAAGCAGCCCGCTCTCTGTTCAGAAGCCGAGGGTTCAAGACCCTCCCATCAGACCCTCTCTTCTTATCTTCCTCCCACCAGCATTCTCCTTTTTTCTCTCCTTCTCTGCCCCACCCACCCCTTCAGATACACCCTTGCTTTTTCTTTCTATTGATTCTTAGCCCCATTTCCCCAAAGCTCTAAGTTTATCTTTGGATTTTAGATTTATCGTATTCTTACATTTTTTAACTTTCACGTTTTAATCTCTTGCCTTGATAGCTCAGGGCTTCTGTTTGGTTTCTCACCAGTTATTTGGCACTGCCTTATTTTTCAACACTTAATCATTTGAAATATTGAGCCTAAATTTTAAATCTTTCTTTTGTTGCTTTCAGTTATCTGTAACTCATTTTAAAGTTTCTGGTCTTTTATTTCTAGTCTATATTTTATCTGTTTTTAAAACTCTGTTTTTTCCCTGTTTTGTTTTCATTTTCATCTTACCGTTTGCCATGTTCTGTAACAACTCAACAGCATGCCGGCCTGGAGTTATGCACGGGATCGAGAGCTCACATTACTAATTTTCTCACTCCCGTTTACTCCTAGCTGTCCCTATATATGTCTTCTCCATTTCTCTCCATAGATTTCCTAGCTTAGTTGAAGATGACTTTGCAAAGAATCTTGCCTAGGAGACTTGGGAGACTTATGGGTAGAATCTCCTAAGAGCCAGAATCCTACTGCTCAGATAACATGTTTTACTTGCTGAGTATTAGTTACTTAGAGCTCACGTTATCCAGGCATTTTCAGAAATGTCAAGCATTTTAAAATCTATGTTCTCCAACATTTACATCATTGGCTTGTGAGTAAATCATCTGAGTGGTTTGCCCTGAGTAGGTTGGGACCGGAGCTGGCAGTGCTTCTGGCCTGACTTGGTAAAGAACCAAGTGGGGCTGAGTAAAGAGAATAAGGGTGGGATTCTGCTACCAAACTGCCATGTCTTTGCTCCTGCCTGCGCAGTTTCTCTGCTCTTTCTGGGGAGGGTCATAGAAGGAGCCTATCTGAGTGTGAACACTACCATTCTACCTTCTTTTCCTAATCATGAGAACAAAGAGAAGCTGTCTAGAACAGGCACCATTATGAACAGGGTTCCTAAGTGGCGGCTGATGTGCCCCTTCTAGGCGCTTCTTTCAAACCACCAGGCCCTGTGCCAGACAACAGAGGCTTGCCAGAGGGGCTTCAGACATGGCTCCCCTCACTTTCTGACGTGGCTAGGTTTCCCAACTCTCACCACCTCCCAGTCTCAGGAGATCGGCAGTGTACAGGAGGATAGTTGATGGTGGAGAAGTCTACTTCTCTACTACACTCTCTGACAAAGAAAGAGTGGAGGATCCCTCATCTTCTGCACATTATGACCTTTCTGTTGTCAGTTAAGCCAGTGGATGAGCGGGCTATCCCACCTGAGGGCTAGTACTTTTCCTCCGAAATTGACAACGGAGACATATCAAAAATGGGATTCTCTTTCACAGTAGCCAGTAGATATCATGTGCCTGTTAGAGAGAGGTCTTAGTATTAGGTGACATGGAAGTGACATGGTGTGTGTTTTAGTCCCTGCCTTTGGGGACTTTAGGATGACGTTGGTGACACAAGAAATATGCATCAAATAGTTATGTGGCTTACAAAGTCCTTACATCTTCAGGTGTTTCTGTCCTTCATTCCTCTTTTGTCTCACTAAAGACCTACTCATCCTCAGGTCAAATTTTGAGGTTACTTTCTTGAGGAAATTAGCCCTTCCTGGGTTAGGTCACCCTCTTACTGGCTATGACCAAATCCTTTTCTAACCTTTACCTTTGCACTTTGTGATTTCTTGTGTTTTTGCCTGTTTTTGTCATTAGTAAGCTATATTTTTGACAGTGAACTCTTTAAAAGCAGAGACTACCACACTGTTTTATCACCAGCGTACAGCATAGAGAGATGCTCAACAAATATTTTTGAATGAACGAATGAATCAATCAATGAACTCTACGAGATAGGGTATATCACGTGCAAAAAGCATAGGAGAGACAGCATCTTCTGAACAAATTCAGAAGGGAATGGAGAAAGTAATTCCTGGAGATACTGTGGTAAAATTGTGGAGCAAGTGCAGTGTTAGTGACCTGGCAACTTTTGTGGTCCTATGCACTTGTCTGCAGGCACAGTCACTTCTCAAAATCTGGTGTCAGGTTAAGTTATGGAGTCCCTCAATCAGAAGGAAGTTGATGAGAGTTGATTAGCATTCCTCTGGAAAGTGTGGCATTGAGATTCTAACTGAGGTCAATACTTCTAGATCTGTATGTGTGTGTGTGTGACGATGACCACTGGGCCAGATGACCTTTTTCAGCCAGCCTCCATCACCAGCACTTCCTGAAAGCCATTGCACATATCAGTTTGTGCAGTGACAGAAAGCACCTAATTACCACAACTCTCTAGCTTGTTCTGGCGGGAGAGCTTGGGCATACATAGAAAAAATACGTACACAAATACCTCTGAGTAGAAGTGACACTCAGAGAAACATTCACAAACAAGCACAGTGTAGAAGGAACACAGACATGAAAACAACCAGTGGGCAGCTGGCTCAAGTTGTATAAATAGATCATATGCAAGGGTGGGAAAGGAACGCCTACAGATGTAAGGACCTTGTAAGCCAACGTAACTATTTGATGCATATTTCTTGTATCCCCAACTTCGTCCTAAGTTCCCCGAAGGCAGGGACTAAAACACACATCAGGTAGTTTTCTTGGCATCTCATACTAAGACCTGTCAATAATAGGCACTCAATACCTATTGGCTGCTACTGAAGAGAATCGCATTTTGAAATCCAGTAGACCCCATGGAAGAGTATATGGTGAGGGTGTCTGGAGGGGTTCCTGCTGGAGGGCACTCGAGCACAGTTCTAAATGGGAAAGGGCCTGGTTTGCTGAAGAAGACTGGGGAGGGTGGTTCTGTGGGATAATGGCAAGTATACTGTGCAAAGTGCGAAGGGTAGAGGACGCATGTGCAGGATTGGTAGGCGGCCCAGGGAAAGTGGTGAATAAGAGGACAGCTGCTGGTAGACAAGAAGGGAGAAGAAGGATAAATATCATGAATGACCACCCCCACTGGAAAGGCTGCCTATATCAAGTGTCATAGAATATAGTCCATGGAATCTGTGGCTGTGAGATGTGGTTGGGAATTTGTGAGCTTGTGTGTTAGGACTAAGAGGGGAAGTTGGAAGAGTGGTTACTTTGTAGGGTTCAATATGATTCCTCTAAGTTCATAAATTCATATCGAGGGTCTAGTGGGGGCTGATACTATGCAAAAAGCTTGTAGATACAGTGACAACAGACATAGTCCCACCCCACCTAACCCTTGGGCTCTGCAAGAGTGAGAGGGCATCCAGTAAGAGGTTCAAACTCCACGAAGGGGACTTTTAGGAAAAGAAGCAATCAGAAGCTTCTTGAGTAGTCTGAGAAGGGAAGTCACCTGCTCACATGATGCTTGAGGAAGATGATTGAACATCAGAGTCCAGATTGGACTGTGGTGGGGGAAGGACTCAAGCTGGGAGGTTGGCCCAGTGCTGCCAACTCTATCCTTGAGTGAGGATAGAGATAAGAAATGACTACAAAAATGTTTCCAACTCTGCTTTGACGTGGTGATGCTGAGAGATGAGAACAGAGAAGGGAGAAAGGCAAACATACAGCTTCTGTCCTTCCAACATGAATCTGCTGAGTGGGCCTTCTAGGAGCTGCTTCGTGGAAGGGGCACAGGCCAGGAGTCTGAAACATGGCTCTACTTTTGGCTGTTGGACCTTGAGAAAAATAATTCTACATCAACTTTGGCTTATTTATCTAAATGACCTATGATATATGACAGTACTTTGGTGGGGAAAGTATGTAATAGATGAAATCAATTAATGATATGCTAAATTGCATTATTGATGGCAATAAAGACAGATGTGTACACTGCTTTACACTTTACAAAGCATTTTTGCATGCGTTATTTAATTTCAGCCTTACCAAAACCACTGAGGTAAACACAATTATTTCATTCATATTTTATAACTGAGGAAATAGAGACTTGGAGTCTTGTCCTAAGGCCATAAGGGTAGTAAAGGGCAGAGGCAAGATTCAGAACCCCCCAGATCTTGGCCTTCTGTATTGTGTGGGAACTTAGATGTCTCACTTATTTATTAAATATCAACTATCAATTCTTGCTGCATGGAAGATAGCATTAGATGATGATGATGATGACGATTGTCTCAGGATGTCGATTCATCCATCCATTTATTCATCATATGTTTTCACTGAAGCATATGTGAAGCATACTGTGAAGTGGTGTGTGTACAGGTCTGTTTCATCTGGGGTTGGCACTTTATCATTCCATTCAGGGAACAAGCCTCTGACCATTGGTTCAAGGACTCCTCCTTGATCAAGACTCCCCTGGCTTCAAGTTCTCATACTCCACTTTTTTCAGAGCTCTGCTGCACTCTGCTTCTGCCATAGGGTCTATGGTGTCTTCATTTTCATTTTCTGTTCATTTATTTACTGTTCACTACATGTTTTTAGTACTTCTTCTGTAGAAGGCCCTGTGATAGATACATAGTCTTTTTGGCAGGAGAGTACCAAAGCTAACATTTGTTATTCAGTCACAGTGCTAGGTCTGAACATGGTAGGCAATCGATAAGTATTTGTTTGATTGATTAAGATTCCCAGATTGAGAATCCACACGCTTGGGAGATGCCAAAATGAATCTCCTAAAAGTACGCCCAGTAAACGCGGAGAGTGAAGTCCAGAGCAGCTGCAATGCTCTCTGGGGGCATTTTCCCGTGATCCCTGTAGTCCACAAGCCTACCCTTGACCCTCCTCTCATTCTGTAGTTTCAGAGCTGAAACAATTGCAGTCAGAGCATATAAACTCACCGTATTCTCTACTGGGGAAAATGGGAGACTTTGGCTTTTTAAAGTTTTGTGAACTAGATCTTAATTCAGCAGGGAAGATGTTAAGAAGCAATAAAAAAAAAAAAAGAAATTTATTGTTGTTATTTTTACTTGCATCCTGTTTCTGGCTGTGCCACTGCCTTGTGAAGGGGCCTTGGCACACATGCGGCTTTTGAGTGCCAGTTTTCCCATCTGTAAAATAATCCCCATCCTTGATCCTCAGCTCACAGGGGTGCTTGGAAGCCCGGGAAGGTAATGTCTATGCTGTGCTTTCAGGATCCTGGACAAAAGGCATTGTAGAAATAAAGGCAATCACTGCTTTATTTAGATTAGAGTGTACACTGTGGTTCAGAAGTGTGTTTCATGCCCTGTCCCCTTTCCTTGTGTCTCCTTGCCCTAAAGTCTTCCCTCTGCATGTCCCCACAAGCACAACTGTTCTGATCTACCCTCAGTCAGATTAATTGAACAAGATCCTTTGAAACCCCATCTAGTTTACCCAGCCTGCCTATCTTTCAGGGCTTTCACAAGCTCTTCTCTTTATTGAGAAAGAGAAAAAGCTATCACTTGGAACGGCAAATCCTTGGTTCCCTTATCAGGCCAGCTTTTCTCCTGAAGGGTCCCCTTGCCCCTCAGGCGAGCTCATCTGAAACTCCGTTCACACCATGATGGCTGGACGCAGGACTCTCCGACGTAGTTGCCTTGGCAACAACTTCTGTTTGTTGCAAGTGCAGATTAGTGTTGGGTCATTGTCGTTTTCCCCTCTGCCTCATAGTACAAGAGAGACAAATAAACTGTGGATTAGGTGAAATAAAGGAAGTAGTCCAGTGAGTGATAGGAAGAGGGGGAGAGCAGACACAGAAAGCCTTGAGAAAGAAGACGGCTGGGCTTTTGGAACCTACTGGGTAGTTAGACATTTAACAAAAACCATTAACTCCAGGAAGCAATTTATCTAGAGTGAGTTCAAGGCAGGTATGTAGAGCCCTTGACATGGACCAATTCCTGTGAGGATCATAAGAAGAGGGGGCTTCATAGGCAGAGCTGAATATCTCCTCATGGTAGACTGTACAGCCACACTTGGTATATTTTTCTCATCCTCAAGGAACTTAAACTTTGGGAATCCACTGACATTTACTGAGGCCTGCTTGGAGGTAGGCCCTGTGGTGATTGGTTTTTTAATAGCATATTTTTGTTTTTGCCTTACATGCAAATTGTGTGCAATCCCTCACTGCATAGTTTCCAGCAGACAACTGTGGGGTTTTTTTAACTTTTATTTTATATTGGAGTATAGTTGGTTAACAATGTTGTGTTAGTCTCAGGGGAGCAATAAAATGATTCAGTTATGCATATGCATGTATCTATTCGTTTTCAAATACTTTTCCCATTTAGATGGTTACATAATATTGAACAGAGTTCCCTGTGCTATACAGTAGGTTCTTGTTAGTTATCTATTTTAAATATAGCAGTATGTACATGTCAATTCCAAACTCCCAATCTGTCCCTCTCTTCCACCCTTCCTCCCCGGTAACCTGTGGTTATTAGTACAATTTGGCAAAAACCTTCCCTCATGTCCACATAGCACACATTATCCTTAACATACTATTCAAGTGGTTTTACTTAACATTAGCATGGTATTTATTCCTGTTTTTATTTTTAATTTTTCTTTATTTGAGAGGATTTGGCATCACTGTACAAGAAAAGACAACTTAAAGATTCTTGAATTTGAGAGAAAGGAGCATTCTGACCCATTTCAATTGTTAAGCTTTGATACCCATTATATGTAAGTGACTGTTTATCCTTCGTGTTGGCATCAAGTACAACTCGTACATTACAACAAGAGCAAGGTAGATTTCGTAGGTATTAATTAGTTTTGACATCTATTACAGATTCAAAAAAATATACATTTAGAAATTTTTCATCCTTTTATTCATTCATTCACTCACCAGCTACTTATTGGATTCTGATGATTCGCTAGGCACTGTGCTAGGCAGTAGAGGTATAGCAGTAAAGAAGACAAAAGAACATCTCTGCTAGCACATAGATGTTATATTCTTTTCAGTCCTATAATCAATGTTGGTGCTCACATAAGTGCTTCTGTATTAGCACAAAGGTTAGATGGAGGACATAGAGGTGCCGCACCCAAACTTTACCAAACGATTATACAACTTTAGAGATGAAAGTGCCTTCAGAGACCATCGTCTCCACCCTCCATTTAAAGCAAGAATTCCTGTCTCAAACATCCCTTGGAGATGGGCACCATCTTCCACCCATCCCTCATACATCACTTCTTATCTAGCAGCAGCTCCACCTCCGGAACTGTTCCCAAATGTGTCCCCTACGTCTTTCACCTGTCTCACTCCACTGGCCTCCTAGAAGGCCTCCCTGCCTCCATTCTTTTCCTCCTCCATGATTCATTCTCCACACTACTGAGAGAGTGAGCTTCTGAAAATGCAAATCAGCTCACAGCTTCTCTGCTGAAAACCCTCCAAAGGCTCTCTGCACTCAAATTAAAATCTTAACTCCACTCTGCCCCAGAAATCCCTGCATGCTTAGACACCTACCATCTCCTGGACCCCACTTTCCTGACATCCCAGCACAGCATTTACCATGACCTCAGGCACAATGGTTTGACTGCTTCTTTTCTGTTACTGCCCCCAAACCACCACATACGCAAACAAACATACACCAACACACACCGGACACACGTTAAAAACTAAGCTCCTTGGCAGCCTGTAGTTTGATTTATTCACTTCTACTTATAAACGTGTTTCACACAGTAGGCATTCATAATTATTTGTTGAATTTTTAAAAATTGGTCTCTTTAGCACCTCTGTGAATGACAGGGAACTCTGTATAAGCGTCCTCCAATGTGTATATTATTCTAATATTTTGTTTAGTTTTTTCTTACATTGTGCAAAATTTTCTATCCCTGTAACATCCACCCATTGCACTTTGTTCTGTTACATGAAATTAATCCATTTCTTATCCACGTAAACTCTTTAAATGCTTCATGTAGCTTTTATGTCTCACCATATTTTCTGTTTTCCAAGCTAAACTCACAGTTCCTTTAACCAGTTGACCTGTGTTGACCTTCAAATCCTTGTCTCTCTTGCTTCCTTTTCTCTTAAAAGCTACCAGTTTGCCTTTCGCTCTCTTAAAGCGTGGTGATTGGTTTAGTTATGTATCACAGTTACCCAGGGAGGACAGGATGAGCCGATTAACAGGAAACATTTGGCTGGTGAAACAGAAACTTGGTCCAATGTTATAAAATGTTTAGCGATCACTTACATGAAACTAGTTTAATGTCTGACCAACTAAACCCAATTGAAGGCTCTCCTCTGCCAAGCCCAGTACACCTTCCATTGGATTTTGAGCAATGAACCAAAGTGCGTATTAGTGAGAAGAGGTGAAACTAATTCTCTGTTCTTAATCTCTCATAATACAGGCTGGTCCTCAATAAATATGATATCAAATAATTATAATAAGATTATGTGGAATCTAAGACATGGTAATTAATGAAGAAGTATTTGAACTGTCAGTGGTATCTTGAGCCCTTAAGGGAAAAATAATAACCTGACAATATAAGTGAAATATGAGATCAACCAATTAATTAGCAGAATAATTTAATCTGATGCTCTGAAAGTAGGCCAATTAAAATGCACTCTTACTATTTAACACTGATTAAGCAAGGTGCTAGATCCTGAGCACAGTTTGAAAATAGACCTTATTTCTACCTTCTGGGGACCTAAAGCTAATTGAAGTGGTTGTATATAAAAGGACAAAGGAACAAGAGGTGTGGTGTTGTCTTGATTTCCCATTGGAGCTCCTTGCTCTAGTGCTGGGCAGTGAGGAAGGGCTGTGACCACCACGACATTCTTCCAAACTTCTCACTCCCTCTCTAGCCTCCTCCTCCTTCTAACCTTCATTGGAGGGTGGGAAGGATCAATCTGAGGTCAACTGAAGGCCAACGAAATGCGTTTAAAAAAAAAGCTTTCCAAAAAATGCAAAATTTCCTACACTTGAGATAGTTAGTGGAAAAGAGGAACCCGGTATCATTAGTGCCTTTGATAATTCTTTAGGAATAATTCATTGGGTATTAATGAAAGAACAGCAACAATAAATACAAAAAACTGAAACCATCTTGCCTTCCAGCACACTTAAGGGAACACTCAACTTTAATGATGGTTGATACAGAGATAAACCACAAAGTAGCCCATTAACTGTTCATTTAACTTTAATGAATTCTGATCTCTGGAATAAAAAATAATAATATAAATGTATTTATAATCTGCAAAGGGTTCTTTAACCTCTTGTAAGCCTTCTCCTTGTGAAATATTTAAGTTTTATGGTCTCCTCTCCAACACCTTGCTTATGTATTGGATGATCAGTATGTTGGTGTCATAATACTGTCCCTGAAAAGAAAATCCTCCATTCCTTCCCTCTCATGAGAAGAATACACAGGAGAAGGACCTCCCTCTCAGTCTCCCTTCTGGATTATGAGCATCCCATTGGGGTGCCCTTTGAATAGCTTTTGTAGCAATTCAAGTAGGTATGCTGAGACATTCATCCTCTTGTCTTCTCGTTGGGAACCATTGGCATTTATATATATAGAAGATGTTGGGGAGACCTGCTTTGGCTGCAAACCAACCAACTCTGAATCAAATGAGACCCACCCTAAGGCTTAGGACTGACAAACGTCATGCTTCTGTTAGAGTATTCCCTAATGTAATAAACAATAATGGATGCTAATTTGCTGAAGGTTATTGTAGGTCGTTCAAACACACTAAATTATTGTGCTTAAACACAAAAGAGTTCTGCACTCACCTTCTAAAACGATTACCGATTCACCAGCCTCTATCCACATTCTACCTGTGTATCCATGAGTCTAGGTTAAGAAGTATGAGTATTTGCCTAAACTAATGGCACCGTCTACAGCTTGACTTGATTTCTCAGTGCATATTTACATGAAAACAGGATGGTAACACTATGATGATAAAGCTATGAGTGATTGGATTCCTACTAAAATTTACTAAAACTAAGTGCTTTCCGTGCATTGTTTTATTAAATCCTCACAACCTATGAGGTAGACGTTATCATTACTTCCCATGCTGTAGAGATAAACTTGAAGCCTAAAAATGAAGTACTATGGTAACTGGCAGAAGAAAAAACACATCTTCAAGTCTGTCTGGTATGAATTTCTCTTCTCTGAACCTCTATGCTTTATCATTCCCTTGGGAATAATGTACCAGCATGTGAAGGTTATAATCATTGCTTGGACATACATGGTTTTAATAAATTAAATATTATTGTTCTACCTAATGTACACATCAGCCCTTGTGTCCACTGACTTAATCTTCCCTTATAATCTTCACATGCATTGTATGTATACTTGATTATTGTAACAATTTTACAACAGAGACCTAAGGGTATTGAGCAACTCCATGGCAAACACTCTTTCTCTGCTGTGTCCATGGTCACATTTGCACTAAGCTCCCAATCATCTAATTAATTTTGTTTACTTATTTAAAATTTTACATTATTTTTCTCATCAGCCCAGTCTGAAAATATCAATGTGTACCTTTACCTCTGCTCAGAAAGAAGAAATAGAAAAGAAAATGGAGTAGGGGTTCCTTTTGTTGTTGTTGTTTTGACAGTTGCAATGTATCACTTTCTTTGTCCTGAGGGCTAAAATAATGTTTGAAATTGTAGCAAATTAGCATCTCAGAGCCAAATCTATCTTCCTCTGTAGTTTTGTACTCTTCCTTGTGGTCTCCCATTTATTTAGGTTTGCAAATTTAAAGTCTGGGTCCTCCAAGTAAACTGTCCAAAAGCCCCTCTCTACCTTAGATCCCTAACCCAGCAACCGCAAACCAAACAGCCCCAGGGAAGGTTTTGTCTGCCTGTTTTGTACCTGATACTCTTGAACTAAATATTTCTTACCACTCTAAAGAGAAAGTCTAGGGCACACGTGTTATGGAACATGGAAAAATTCATCTGTGTGTTCCTTGGGCTAGTGAGGTAATAGTGTATTCAGGTAATAATGGGTAACTTATTCTGTGATTGTCTCCATTCTCTGACCCTGTTGGTGGAGAGAAATTATGAAGTAATAATCAGAAAACCTTGATGACTGATGAAATGTGGGAGACAAGGGAGAAAGAGGAGTCCAAAATGATGGGCATATTGAACTTTGGTTCCTGGGAGAATGTTGATGCTATTAACTGGAGTAGAAAAGTCAGAAGGAGGAGCCACAAGGGATGAAGGGAGGAGGGAAAAGAAATGATGAATTCAGCTATAAAATTGTTGGGTTTGAGGTGATGCTGGAAAATCAAGTACCAAGTGTCCAGCTGGCAGTTGGAATGGTAGAAGTGGAATTTAGGGAAAAGGTTCTGGTAGGAGATAAAAATGTGAAGGTCATGTGTATAAAAATGGATGATGTCTCTGGGGTAGAGAAGAGGAATGAGGCTTGAACCTTGAGAAATACCCTTAAACAAACCGCCAACACAGAAAAGCCTGTTAGGAAGTTAGGAAAGGAATGGACCATGAACAGGAGAGTAAATAGAATGTGCCATGTGTTGGAAGTCAAGGAATGATAATGGGTTTTTTTCTGATAAGGCTGTGGGGATTCAATCAGATTAAATGTGTTGAAGCAATTCATAAGCTATCAAATGCTATCCCAGGTTTACTTATAAAGTTGTTATTTAAAACCAACATTTGATGAGGAAATGGAATATATTGAAAGAGATAGCATCAGAACCTCTAAGACCCAGTGAGGAAACTCCAGCAAAACTTTACAATTTTACAACTAAATTGAACCATATAAAGAGGCCACTTATTTTGTCATAGAAAATGACCCTTTAGTATGATTCGTTCTAATAACTTTATCATGGTTCCCCAAACCCACTCGGATGAACTTGGCCACATTTGAGCTTTAGGAAGTGGTTTTACCTCATCCAGACCCTGTTCCTTGGCCCTCACCTTGGTACCTCTGGTCATTCTACCTGCAGTCTTCTGAGGGATGGAGAGTGGACATGGCTGATTAGAGTTCCACAGCCCAGTAGCCACAAGCGTTAGATCAAAATCTAGTCTCCTAACTTCCACGTGGTCCACTCTTTTGACCTCCCTCTTGTACCCTTTCTCTGAGCTCAATGAGCATAGATAGTCAAGAAATCAAGACTCTCAAAAGTAATGACTCTGACTCTTTCCCCAAACTGATCATAAGAGAAAAATCCTCAATGATCTAATATACTGGGTATACCCTTACCACCACAGGGCAGACAAGCAGATAACCTGGAGGTACAACTTGAACAGGGGAAGGGTTAAGATCTGCCATCATTCTGATTGACATGCAGACCCTCCTCCACGGTCTGGTGAGTTTTATGGTCAGACTGAAGCAGAGCACCAAGGGAATTGCTTCAATTATGCAAATCAGTGACCCAATTAAGAACTTCCTTTTGTACACAGAGTCCCAGCATTTGCATACCTGGTCAGTTGTTCAAATAACCAAATTTTACTTGGTCTCATTAATATGTAATCCTTAAAATGCATTTTCACCCAACTAATGTGGTCTCTGCAAATGGAATTCTTCCCAAATATGTAAGTGGCTCAAAGTAGTTTTAAAAGTTTAAAATGCACAGTAAGTACCTTGTCCATAGCCGGTTGATCATTAATAGAAGTTCTACAAAATGGAAGTCAACAGAGAGAACCATTAAAGTGCCAATGGGGCAATTACAGACTGCCAGACTGACCCTCCCTGTCATTCTGCATGATTGCTGCCCCTTTGCCAACTCCACAGCAGTTTGAGGGAGCTGAAATATATTCTTGGTTCTTTGGCGTGGTTTCAGGGAAGGGAGATATTCCAAGCCACAGCTTTATATCCAGGATGACACGCAAGTGGTTGAGATAATGCTTGGTTATTCAGAAAAATTAAGCCTGGCCTTATATGTGTCCCTTGAAATGACCGTTGGTTTCCGACTTTATCTTTGCCTTCTCACGTCAGTTTCTTATAATACTCACCCCACCCCTCCCCCATGGATGCTTCTTTTCAGAAATGCAATTTCATGAGGAAAATGTGAAAAGAATGCGGCAGCGGTTGATTGCCAGGGAAGGCAGTTGCCTCTGCCTTTCTCTTCTTAGAGATACAGTAATAAAACACCAGTGAGAGTTTTCATTTTAAATAATCAGAGAGAAAGATGCATGTGTGAAGAAATTGATATAATGTCAGATATGTAATACAAAATACCATAATTATATTAGAAACTGTATATACTTTAAATTTATATACATTTAATATTATATATACGGTGCCTATTTTATTTCAATGTACAGTCTTAGGAAAACCCAGCAATATATTTTAGAAAACTGAATGCTAATTTTAAAAATGCCTATAAATTTTGCACCTATGGGATACTTCAGAAAGTTAATTTTCTCCACAGACTGTGGTAATTTTAACAAGAATATCCTAATATGACTCAGATGACTCATGAACAACTTCCATGTATTGAAAATTGGGTTTGAAATAGGATTTGGGGCTGTCATTTTCATAAATGAGATTATATTTTGTGCACATAGTCCCACTTTAATAATTTTTAAATCTGAAATTAATAAAAAAAACTTCATAGAAAATTTTTAAGGGAAAAGGCACTGCTAACCTTCATCTGATTGCTTTACTTTATGTAATTCCCTTAGGGCTTCATCTAGACATTGCATCTTTTCAGCAGCCATTTTGCTATTACTTTGTTAATGTGTTTTATGAAGACAGCAAAGCTAAGCGTATAGATTTACTGCAGGCTGAAAGTGGCCTAGCAAGTTGTCTGGCAAGTAGTAGCTTGTTTCTGAAAATATCATAATTATTCTTTGTGGCTGTGAAGAACTTGTTTTGTCTACATTTGTTTATTAATAATTTCAATTTTTATAGTAATCAAGTACTTATTTGTGAGGTTTGGGCTGAGATCACTAGACTGCTAAGATAGTAGATGACTGTTCTCTGTTCCTGAAGGTCAACGACATGATTGGTAGACCTGCCTCCATGTCAGTCATTGCTGCAGATGAAACAAGGATGAGTTGAAGGTAGTAACCAGGCTCCGGGAAGTGAATACTTGTATGGGATTAGTTTCTCAGTCTTAATACACCTTTATTTTAACAATGTATGTGACATAAAGCAGCCTGCCATAGACGGCCTGGAAAGTATGCCTTGTTACTTCCGTCCTGTCTGCTTCAAAATTCCTCCACTGGCCTTCTCTCAGGATGGGTTCAGGTTTTCCCAGGTTCTGGGCATGCATACTATTGGATGTACCACCTCAAACCATATCAAACCTGTTTGTCTATTACATATGTATTTAATGCACCCACACCCCACATGAAATCACATTTATACAAGATTATAGAAGACTTGATTTGAATTTTTGTTGACTATTCGATATAATAACATTTGTAGATAATTAAACATTTATTATTTTTGCTTTTCAGTTTTTTCATATTTTGGAGGGATTTTTCTTTGTTTGTTTTTGTCTCAAATATTTTTGAAACCCTTGGGAAACATGTAGATCCTAGATACTGAGCCCAGAAGTCTTCCCTTGTCTCCTATCTTAGAAGAAAAGTATCATTCCTGCTGACCAAGACTAGCCTCTTCTCTTATGCCTTTAATCCTAGCCCTGGTTCCCATCAACCAGCATTTAGAGAAGGTCTACCATATGACTGACTGCATAACTGGAAGCAATGATAATGTAGAGTGAGAATTCCTATACAAGAGAGAGGACAGGATCAATTTTTCTTAGGACGTGGCTTAGGATGATTTCACAGAGGAGGTGGCATTCATACTGAGCCTCATGGATGAATTGGAATTGGCTAGATGGAGGAGAGTGGGGGTAGGGTAGACATTCCAGACAGAGAAACAGCATTGGCAAAAGCATAGCTTTCTCCTAGATCTTGGTCTGTAAAGTATCTCTACCTTCCTCATTTTCAAAAACTAGAGACATTGGGCAAATTTCATTTTCCTTCTACTTCTCAGGCTGCCCTTTCTCTGGACGTTAATTTACACCTACCTCCATGAAATGAGATGTTGCCTTCCAGAGCCTGTCCTTGTCTTCTTTTCTTTCTCTTCATATTCTCCCTCAGTAATCTGAGCTTTCTCAAGGCTATAAACCATTACTTTTGTAGAATGCTAACCTAAATCTCCAGGGCCATACTTTCTTCTAAACTAAGGGTGTTTTGTTTTGTTTTCATTTGTATGATGGGCATCTCTGTGCATCCCAAACTAAGCATATAATTCTTCCACAAAAGTCTGCTCTTTGTTCTGTGTTCCTTATTCCCATTACTACCAGGAGATTTTCTTGAGCATCCCTGCTTGGCCCACCACATCCTTCAGCTAACTCCCTCTTGTATTACATTCCCTTCCCATCCCACTCTCTCCTAGCTAGCTGATCATTCATTCACCTCTCACTTAGATTATCAGCTAGCCTCCCAACTGGTCTCCCTGCTTCCATTCCCACAAACACAGGCCTATACACCCAAGTGACAAAATGCCTATTTCTCACCATATCTCTCCTCTACTAAGGATGTTAATTACATCCACTATCTATGATCAGGCCATATGTGAGGTCTCTATTACCTACCTTTCCAATATTAAATAAAATATTCATTTTCATATACTCTTTGCCCCATCAAAACAGACTTATTTGCTGCCTCCCACAGTCACCTAGAATTTGTCAGTCTCCATCTTTTTGTGTAGAAGACCCTTGCTTCCCATGTTGAAATCTGCCAACTCCTTTAAGATTTAATTAGAAAGCTACCTCCTTCAGAGAGCATTTTCTTATGCTATGCTTTCTTCCTCATCATTCATTTCCCCTCTTCCCCAACCCTATATGGTATTAAAAAGGAATTCTTCCTCTTTTGAATTCACATTTTTTAATTAACAAACTTAACTGTGTTTTTTCTGTTTATAATCCCATACCACTTTACTCAAACCTCTTAGGCAATTATTGTACTTTGCATTGATTCTGGAGACATTCCTCCATAAATATCTAGTGGATGAATGAGTGCAGCCTTTATAGACTTTTTTTTTACCTCTAACAAGTCAACCTTCACATCTCTGAGTCAATTGAAAGAATATTATACGTGGAGTGAATTTATGTATGCTCGCAACAAGTTATTTTATTTTTTATTATTTCTTTTCTTTTTTTAATTTTTTTAATTTTTTAATAGATCTTTATTGGAGTATAATTACTTCACAATACTGTGTTAGTTTCTCTTGCACAACAAAGTGAATCAGCCATATGCATACACATGTCCCCATATCCCCTCCCTCTTGTGTCTCCCTTCCGCCCTCCCTATCCCACCCCTCTAGGTGGTCTCAAAGCACCGAGCTGATCTCCCCTGTGCTATGCTGCTGCTTCCCACCAGCCAACTATTTTACATTTGGTAGTGTATGTATGTCGATGCTACTCTCACTGCGCCCCAGCTTCCCCCTCCCACCCCATGTCCTCAAGTCCATTTTCTATGTCTACCTCTTTATTCCTGCCCTGCAACTAGGTTCTTCGGTACAATTTTTTTTTTTTTTTTTAGATTCCATATATATGTGTTAGCATATGGTATTTGTTTTTCTCTTTCTGACTTACTTCACTCTGTATGACAGACTCTAGGTCCATCCATCTCACTACAAATAACTCAATTTCATTTCTTTTTATGGCTGAGTAATATTCCATTGTATATCTGTGCCACATCTTCCTTTTTTTTTTTTTTTTTTTTTTTTTGCGGTACATGGACCTCTCACTGTTGTGGTCTCTCCCGTTGCGGAGCACAGGCTCCGGACGCGCAGGCTCAGCGGCCACGGCTCACGGGCCCAGCCGCTCTGCGGCATGTGGGATCCTCCCGGACTGGGGCACGAACCCATGTCCCCCGCATCGGCAGGCGGACTCTCAGCCACTGCACCACCAGGGAAGCCCCCACATCTTCTTTATCCGTTCATCTGTCAATGGACATTTATGTTGGTTCCATGTCCTGGCTATCGTAAATAATCCTGCAATGAACATTGTGGTACATGTCTCTTTTTGAATTATGTTTTTCTCTGGGTATATGCCCAGTAGTGGGATTGTTGGGTCATACGGTAGTTCTATTTTTAGTTTTTTAAGGAACCTCCATACTGTTCTCCATAATGGCTGTATCAATTTACATTGCACCAACAGTGCAAAAGAGTTCCCTTTTCTCCACACCCTCTCCAGCATTTACTGTTTGTAGATTTTTTGATGATGCCCATTCTAACTGGTGTGAAGTGATACCTCATTGTAGTTTTGTTTTGCATTTCTCTAATAATTAGTGACATTGAACATCTTTTCATGTGCCTCTTGGTCATCCTGCAGGCCACTGATGGGGGCCTCTGACACCCAAGGAGATGGAAGGAACCCCAAGGTGAACCAGTAGGACATAGGGGGACTGAGGGGGGAGGACAAGTGGAGGCCAGACAGGATCGGCACCCCTGAGGCTGGGGAGATCAGGAGAGGCTGGGGGGAGGAGCCATCCAGGAGGAGCAGGAGAGGAGAGGAGGGCGTTGGCCTGGCTCACTAGAGCACAGAAAGCCTGCTGGGCTCCCAGGTGAGGTCCCCTGCCCTCTGAGACTAGGAGTGGGGCGCACACCTGGGCCCCTTCTGTTCCTTGAGCGTAAGCCCCACCCCCCACAACCCCCAGGTCATTTTCCAGCCATGTAGGTCCTGAGCATTGGCCCCGCCCACTACCCAAACCTCGCACTTGCTCAGGCCCCACCCTCCACAGCCAAAGCCATTCCCCCCACTTTATTTTTCCCTCCTCCTCTTTTTTGCTATTGTGGTACTGTTGTACCTTGCAGTTGTTGACTCATCGATATTTTTATTTTTATATTTTTCCTAACACATCTGTTAGTTTCCTAGTCTAATGTTATTTTTTACTTTGCTGTTGTTGTTGTTGTTTTTCCGGCCCAAGCAACTTGCAGGATCTTGGTTCATGAGCCCGGGGTCAGGCCAAAACTCCTGTGGTGGGAGCTCCCAGTCCAAACAAAGGGACTAATGGAGAACCTCAGACCCCAGGGAATATTCATCAGAGTGAGGTCTCATGTTGTTCCTCATCTCAGCACAAAGACCCAGCTCTACCCAATAGCCTACAAACCCTAGAGTTGTAAACCTCAGGCCAAACAACCAGTAAGACAGGAACACAATCCCACTCATAAAAAAAAAAAGAGATGAGATAAAAATATGTCACACATGAAGGAGCAAGGTAAAAACCTACAAGACCAAATAAATGAAGAGGAAATAGCCAACCTACCTGAAAAAGAATTCAGAGTAATGATAGTAAAGATGATCCAGAATCTCGGAAATAGAATGGAGGCATGGATGGAGAAAATACAAGAAATGTTTAACAAAGATTTAGAAGAATTAAGAACAAAAAACAGAGATAGAGCTTCTCTGGTAGCACAGTGGTTGAGAGTCTGCCTGCTAATGTAGGGGACACAGGTTTGAGCCCTGGTCTGGGAGGATCCCACATGCCACGGAGCGACTGGGCCTGTGAGCCACAGCTACTGAGCCTGCACGTCTGGAGCCTGTGCTCCACAGCGGGAGAGGCCGCGATAGTGAGAAGCCCACGCACCACGATGAAGAGTGGCCCCCCTTGCCACAACTAGAGAAAGCCCTTGCACAGAAACGAAGATCCAACACAGCAAAAATAAATTAATTAAAAAAAAAAACAGAGATAAACAACATAAGAACTGCAATGAAATATATGCTAGGAGGAATCAGTAACAGAATAACTGAGGCAGAAGAACGATTAAGTGAGCTGAAAGACAAAATGGTGGAAATAACTGCCAATGAGCAGAATAAAGAAAAAAGAATGAAAAGAATTGACAACAATCTCAGAGATCTCTGGGACAACGATAAATGCACCAACATTTGAATTATAGGGGTCCCAGAAGAAGAAGAGAAAAAGAAACGGTTTGAGAAAATATTTGAAGAGATTATAGTTGAAAACTTCCCTAACAAGGGAAAGGAAGTATTCACCCAAGTTCAGGAAGCAGAAAGAGACCCATACAGGATAAACCCTAGGAAAAAACACACCAAGACACATATTAATCAAACTAACAATAAATAAATTCAAAGAAAAAATATTAAAAGCAGCAAAGGAAAAACAAAAAATAACATACAAAGGGATCCCCATAAGGTTATCAACTGATTTTTCAGTGGAAAATCTGCAGGCCAGAAGGGAGTGGCAGGATATACTTAAAGTGATGAAAGAGAAAAAGCTACAAACAAGATTACTCTACCCAGCAGGGATCTCATTCAGATTTGATGGAGAAGTCAAAAGCTTTTCAGACAAGCAAAAGCTAAGAGAATTCAGCACCACCAAACCAACATTACAAAAATGCTAAAGAAACTTCTCTAAGCGGGAAACACAGGAGAAGAAAACACAGGAGAAGAAGAAGACACAGACTGGCTGAATGGATACAAAACAAGACCCATATATATGTTGTCTACAAGAGACCCACTTCAGACCTAGGGACAAATAGAGACTGAAAGTGAAGGGATGGAAAAAGATATTCCATGCAAATGGAAATCAAAAGAAAGCTGGAGTAGCAATACTCATATCAGATAAAATATAATTTAAAATAAAGACTGTTACAAGAGATAAAGAGGGAAACTACATAATGATCAAATGATCAATCCAAGAAGAAGATATAACAATTGTAAATATTTATGCACCCAATATAGGAGCACCTCAATACATAAAGCAAATTCTAAAAGCCATAAAAAGGGAAATCAACAGTAACACAATAATATTAGGGGACGTTAACAGCCCACTTTCACCAATGGACAGATCAACCAAAATGAAAATAAGTAAGTAAAAACAAGCTTTAAATGACACATTAAAATAGGTGGACTTAATTGATATTTATAGGACATTCCATCCAAAAACAACAGAATACAGTTTCTTCTCAAGCGTTCATAGAACATTCTACAGGATAGATCATATCTTGGGTCACAAATCAAGCCTTAGTAAATTTAAGAAAATTAAAATACTATCAAGTATCTTTTCTGACCACAACACTATGAGACTAGACATCAATTATGGGGAAAAAACTGTAAACAATATGAATACATAGAGGCAAAACAATATGCTACTAAATAACCAAGGGATCACTGAAGAAATCAATGAGGAAATCAAAAAATGCCTAGAAATAAATGACAATGAAAACATGATGGCCCAAAATATATGGATACAGCAAAAGCAGTGCTAAGAGGAATTTTATGGCAATACAATTCTACCTCAAGAAACAAGAAAAAGCTCAAATAAACAATCTAACCCTACACTTAAAACAACTGGAGAAAGAAGAATAAAGAAAACCCAAAGTCAGTAGAAGGAAAGAAATCATGAAGATCAGAACAGAAATAAATGAAATAGAAACAAAGAAAACAATAGAAAAGATCAATAAAACTAAAAGCTGGTTATTTGAGAAGATGAACAAAATTGATAAACCATTAGCCAGACTCATCAAGAAAAAAAGGGAGAAGACTCAAATCAACAAAATTAGAAATGAAAAAAGAGAAGTCACAACTGACACTGCAGAATGACAAAGGATCATGAGAGATTACTACAAGCAACTATATGCCAATGAAATGGACAACCTGGAAGCAATGGACAAATTCTTAGAAAAGCACAACCTTCCAAGACTGAACCAGGAAGAAATAGAGAAATATCAACAGACCAATCACAAGCACTGAAATTGAAACTGAAATTAAAAATCTTCCAAACAACAAAAACCAAGGACCAGATGGATTCACAGGCAAATTCTATCAAACATTTAGAGAAGAGCTAACACCTATCCTTCTCAAACTCTTCCAAAATATAGCAGAGGGAGGAACACTCATAATCTCCTTCTATGAGGCCACCATCACCGTGATACCAAAACCGGACAAAGATGTCACAACAGAAGAAAACTATAGGCCAATATCACTGATGAACACAGATGCAAAAATCCTCAACAAAATACTAGGAAGCAGAATCCAACAGCACGTTAAAAGGATCATACCCCATGATCAAGTGGGGTTTATTCCAGGAATGCAAGGATTCTTCAATATATGCAAATCAATCAATGTGATACACCATATTAAAAAATTGAAGAATAAAAATCATATGATAATCTCAATTGATGCAGCAAAAGCTTTTGACAAAATTCAACACTGTTTTATGATAAAAATTCTCCAGAAGGTAGGCATAGAGGGAACTTACCTCAACATAATAAAGGCCATATATGAAAAACCCCACAGCCAACATCATTCTCAATGGTGAAAAACTGAAGCCATTTCCACTAAGATCAGGAAAAAAATAAGGTTGCCCACTCTCACCACTATTATTCAACATAGTTTTGGAAGCTTTAGCCACAGCAATCAGAGAAGAAAAAGAAATAAAAGGGATCCAAATCAGAAAAGAAGAAGTAAAACTGTCACTGTTTGCAGATGACATGATACTATACATAGAGAATCCTAAAGATGCTACCAGAAAACTACTAGAGCTAATCAAAGAATTTGGTAAAGTAGCAGGATACAAAATTAATGCACAGAAAACTCTGGCATTCCTATACACTAATAATGAAAAATCTGAAAGAGAAATTAAGGAAACACTCCCATTTACCATTGCAACAAAAAGAATAAAATACCTAGGAATAAACCTACCTAGGGAGACAAAAGACCTGTATGCAGAAAACTATAAGACACTGATGAAAGAAATTAAAGATGATACAAACAGTTGGAGAGATATACCATGTTCTTGTATTGGAAGAATCAATAATGTGAAAATAACTATATTACCCAAAGAAATCCACAGATTCAATTCAATCCCTATCAAACTACCAATGGCATTTTTCACGGAACTAGAACAAAAAATTTCACAATTTGTATAGAAACAGAAAAGACCCTGAATAGCTAAAGCAATCTTGAGAAAGAAAAGCAGAGCTCGAGGAATCAGGCTCCCTGACTTCAGACCATACTACAAAGCTACAGTAATCAAGACAATATGGTACTGGCACAAAAACAGAAATATAGAACAATGGAATAGGATAGAAAGCCCAGAGAGAAACCCACGCACATATGGTCACCTTATCTTTGATAAAGGAAGCAAGAATATACAATGGAGAAAAGACAGCCTCTTCAATAAGTGGTGCTGGGAAAACTGGACAGCTACATGTAAAAGAATGAAAGTAGAACACTCCCTAACACTATAAACATAAATAAACTCAAAATGGATTAAAGACCTAAATATAAAGCCAGTCACCATAAAATCTTAGAGGAAAACATAGGCAGAATACTCTATGACATACATCACAGCAATATCCTTTCTGACCCACCTCCTAGACAAATGGAAATAAAAACAAAAATAAATAGGACCTCATGAAACTTAAAAGCTTTTGAACAGCAAAGAAACCATAAAGAAGATGAAAAGATGACACTCCGAATGAGAGAAAATATTTGCAAATGAAGCAACTGACAAAGGATTAATCTCCAAAATGTACAAGTAGCTCATGCACCTCAGTATCAGAAAAACAGACAACCCAATCCAGAAATGAGCAGAAGATCTAAATAGATATGTCTCCAAAGAAGATATACAGATTGTCAACAAACACATAAAAGGAGGCTCAACGTCACTAATCATTAGAGCAATGCAAATCAAAACTACAATGAGGTTATCAGCTCACACCAGTCAGAATGGCCATCATCAAAAAATCTAGAAACAATAAATGCTGGAGAGGGTGTGGAGAAAAGGGAACCCTCTTGCACTGTTGGTGGGAATGTAAATTGATGCAGACACTATGGAGAACAGTATGTAAGTTCCTTAAAAAACTAAAAATAGAACTACCATATGACCCAGCAGTCCCACTATTGGGCATATACCCTGAGAAAACCATAATCCAAAGAGTCATGTACCAAAATGTTCATTGCAGCACTATTTGGAATAGCCAGGACATGGAAGCAACCTAAGTGTCCATTGAGAGATAAATGAGTAAAGAAGATGTGGCACATATATACAATGGAATATTTCTCAGCCATAAAAAAAAAAGAAATTGAGTTATCTGTAGTGAGGTGGAGGGGCCTAGAGTCTGTCATACAGAGTGAAGTAAGTCAGAAAAAGAAAAACAAACACCATATGCTAACACATGTATATACAATCTAAATTAAAAAAAAAAAGTTTCTGATGAACCTAAAGGCAGGACAGGAGTAAAGACGCAGATGTAGAGAATGGATTTGAGGCACGGGAATGGGGAAGGGTAAGCTGGGATGAGCTGAGAGAGATGCATGGACATATATACACTACCAAATGTAAAACATATAGCTAGTGGGAAGCAGCTGCATAGCACAGGGAAATCAGCTCAGTACTTTGAGCTGAGACCACCTAGAGGGGTGGGATAGGGAGGGTGGGAGGTAGACACAAGAAGGAGGTGATAAGGGGATATATGTATACGTATAGCTGATTCACTTTGTTATACAGCAGAAACTATCACAACAATGTAAACAATTATACTCCAATAAAGATGTTTAAAAAAGAAAATAGTACTCTTAAGGTAAGTCTGCTGATAAGTTCTAGCTTTTGTCTGAAGATATTTTTATTTCTCCTAAATTTCTGATGAGAATTTTTCACTGAATATAGAGTCCTCGGTTAGCAGTAATTTATTCATTTTTTTGATTTGTTTCTATCAAGAGGTCGAGTGGGTCTTTTTTCTTTTTAACAAAATAGCTATATTGAGATAAAATTGACAGTCTGTAAAATGTATTTGTTTAAAATGTCAAATGTCCCTTACACCAAGGGACAGATCATCCAAACAGAAAATAAATAAGGAAACACAAGCTTTAAATGACACAATAGACCAGATAGATCATATTGATATTTATAGAACATTCCACCCAAAAGTGGCAGAATACACTTTCTTCTCAAGTGCACATGGAACATTCTCCAGGATAGATCACATCTTGGGTCACAAATAAAGCCTCAGAAAATTTAATTCATATCAAACATCTTTTCTGACCACAAAGCTATGAGATTGAAAATCAATTTCAGGAAAAAAACTGTAAAAACTACAAATACATGGAGGCTAAACAGTGTGCTGCTAAATTACCAAGATATCACTGAAGAAATCAAAGAAGTAAAAAATACCTGGAAACAAATGACAATGAAAACACGATGACCCAAAACCTATGGTATCTAGCAAAAGCAGTTCTAAGAGGGAAGTTTATAGCAATACAATCCTACCTCAAGAAACAAGAAACATCTCAAATAAACTATCTAACCCTACACTTAAAACAACTAGAGAAAGAAGATCAAAGATAACCCAAAGTCAGTAGATGGAAAGAAATCATAAATATCAGAGCAGAAATAAATGAAATAGAAACGAAGAAAACAATAGCAAAGATCAATAAAACTAAAAGCTGGTTCTCTGAGAAGATAAACAAAATTGATAAACCCTTAGACAGACTCATCAAGAAAAAAAGGGAGAGGATGGAAATCAATAAAATTAGAAATTAAAATTGAGAAATCACAACTGACACCTCAGAAATACAAAGGATTATGAGACTACTATAAACAACTATATGCCAATAAAATGGACAACCATGAAGAAGTGGACAAATTCTTGGAAAGGTACAATTTTCCAAGACTGAACCAGGAAGAATTAGAAATATAAACAGACCTGTCACAAGTAATGAAATTGAAACCATAACTAAAAATCTTCCAACAAACGAAAGTCCAGGACCAGAGGGTTTCACAGGAGAATTCTATCAAACATTTAGAGAAGAGCTAACACTGATCCTTCTCAAACTCTTCCAAAAAATTGCAGAGAGAAGAGCACTTCCAAGTTCATTCTATGAAGCCACCATCACCCTGATACCAAAACTAGAAAAAGATATCACAAAAAATGAAAATTATAGACCAATATCACTGATGAACATAGATGTAAAAGTCCTGAACAAAATAGTACCGAACAGAATCCCACAGCACATTAAAATGATCATACACCATGATCAAGCGAGATTTATCCCAGTGATGCAAGGATTCTTCAATATATGTAAATTAATCAATGTGATACACCACATTAACATATTAAGGAATAAAAACCCTATGATCATCTCAATAGATGCAGAAAAAGCTTTGGACAAAATTGAACACCTATTTATGATAAAAATGCTCCAGAAAATGGGCATAGAGGGAACTTACCTCAACATATTAAAGGCCATATATGACAAACCCACAGTAAGCATCATACTCAATGGTGAAAAATTGAAAGCACTTCCACTAGGATCAGGAACAAGACAAAGATGTTCACTCTCACCACTCCTATTCAACATAATTTTGGAAGTCCTTACCATGGCAATCAGAGAAGAAAAAGAAATAAAAGGAATACAAATTGGAAAAGAAGAAGTAAAACTGTCACTGTTTGCTGATGACATGATACTGCACATAGAAAATCCTAAAGATGCCACCAGAAAACTACTAGAATTAATCAATGAATTTGGTAAGGTTGCAGGATAGAAAATTAATGTACAGAAATCTCTGGCATTCCTATACACCAACAATGAAAAATCAGAAAGAGAAATTAAGGAAACATTCCCATTTACCATTGCAACCAAAAGAATAAAATACCTAGAAATAAACATGCCTAAGGAGGTGAAAGACTTGTACTCAGAAAATTATAAAACACTGACGAAAGAAATCAAAGGTGACATAAACAGATGGAGAAATATACCATGTTCTTGGATTGGAAGAATCAATACTGTGAAAATGACTATACTACCCAAAGCAATCGACATATTCAATGCAATCCCTACCAAACTACCAATGGCATTCTTCACAGAATTAGAACAAAAAATTTTACAATTCGTATGGAAACACAAAAGGCCCCGAATAGCCAAAGCAATTTTGAGAAAGAAAAATGGAGTTGGAGAAAACAGGCTCCCCTTGTTCAAACTATATCACAAATCTACCGTAATCAAGACAGTATGGTACTGGCACAAAAACAGAAATATAGATCAATGGTACAAGATAGAATGACCAGAGATAAATCTACGCACATATTGGTACCTAATTTACGACAAAGGAGGCAAGAACATACAATGGAAAAAAGACAGCCTCTTCAATATGTGGTGCTGGGAAAAATGGACATCTACATGTAAAAGCATGAAATTAGAACACTACCTAACATACGCAAAAATAAACTCCAAATGGATTAAAGACTTAAACATAAGACCAGACACTATAAAACTCTTAGAGGAAAACACTCTTTGACGTAAACCACGCAAGATCTTTTTTGACCCACCTCCTAGAGTAATGGAAATAAAAACAAAAATAAACAAATGGGACTTAATTAAACTTAAAAGGTTTTGCACAGCAAAGGAAATTTTAAACAAGACAAAAAACAACCCTCAGAATGGGAGAAAACATTTGCAAATGAAACAACAGACAAAGGATTAATCTCCAAACTATACAAACAGCTCATGGAGCTCAATATCAAGAAAACAGACAACCCAGTTAAAAAATGGGCAGAAGACCTAAATAGACATTTCACCAAGGAAGACATGCAACAAGTTATTTTAAAGGATAATTTGAAAGGGTGCAATATTTCTGGTGTGGAATTTCAATTCTCTGTATAACTATAGAAAGAGAAATTAAACTGGTGATTGGATAATTTTTGTGATATCCTCTTACAGAATATTTGAGTTTAAATTTTGTATAATAAACTAGGGAAGAGTCGGGACAATTAACAACAGCAATAATAATAATTTAATAACCATTGTTAATTGAGAACCAGATATTTGCCACATCCTTATCCATATGATACGTATACATTATTTCTATCCTTATATTTTACAAATTTGCAAATTGAGGCTCAAAGAGATTAAGTTCAACTATCTAAACACTCACGGTTACTATTCAACATCCACACTATTTCTCTGGATCACAATCAACTCCTCAAAATATTTCTAGCTACTTAAACATCATATGATTCCAGGTACTTCCCTTTTCTCCAGTAAAGCCGATCCCAGTTTTGGTCAATCTGTGCTTTGCCTCTGCTGTATTAGGGTGAAGTTGTTTTTTCCTGACTTCATACATTGGTGTGGTGGTTATTCCCAGAGGTCTGAAAAAATGAAGTTATCAGTACATGAACAGAGTCTCTCCTCATGGTGATTCATCTTAGGATATAGTTCAGCAATGCCTGCATCTGAAAGTGATGTGCATTTGCCCACAGGTCGGTGTACCAGGCACAGCTCTTTCTTTAATACTGGCATAATTTAGCTTAAAATATTAAATCTAAAAAACTTGGTCACTGTTCAAAAAAAAATGTTTGCATTGATCTGTTCTAACAATGGGAGATTCCCACCTTCAGAGCCGCTTTCTGGAGCTTAAGAAACCCTCGCTATTACATTACAAGAGCTTATTAGAGGAAGTTCCATATAAGTAGGGTGGAGAGAGTAAAAAGCATGGGCTTCAAATCTTGGCTCTACTGCTTAGGAACTGGGTGGTTTCTCAGTGCCTCTGTTTCCCTGTTTGTGTAATGGGTGGGGGTGAGGGATGGGAGAGGAGATAACACCTATTTTAAAGAGTGGTATGAGGATTGGAAAAAACATATGGGCCTGGTACAAATGAAGTAGCCAACAAATGGTAGTCATTGTTATTGTTAGTCTCACAGGAAATTCCTATTCCCTAGCAGAAGGAAGGGTCCTGTGTTAGTTTTCTGTGGCTGCTGTAATCAATTACAATTTATTCTCTCACAGTTCTGGAGGCCAGAAATCTGAAATCAATGTGTGGCGGGGATGTACTTCCTCTGGAGGCCCTGGAGGAAATGTACCCTTTGCCTTTTCCAGCTGCTTGTGGCTGCCAGCATTCCTTGACTTATGGCCGCATCACGCTAACCTCTGCCTCTGTGGTCACATTGCCTCTGCCTCTTTTGTCTGTTTAATCTTCTTCTGCCTCCCTCTTATAAGGATGCTTGTCATTGGGTTTTGGACCCACATGGCTAACCCAGAATGATCTGATCTCAACATCTTTTAACTTGATGTCTGCAAAGAGCGTCCTTCCAAATAAGATGGCATTTATAGGTTCTGGGGATTAGGACATGAATATCTTTACTGGGCTACTGTTTAACCCACCCCAGGTCCTGAAGGAATGGGTAAGTTATTTTGTTTTGTTTACTTTTGGCAGGTATTGTAGAACATGTGTTGTACACAGAAAGCTTCCTGACTGGGTTAATGCAGTGAAGATGCTGATGACCAGGGAGCAGCACAAGGCTGCAACAGATTCTGAGAGGGGACAATAACGTATCCAGAGAAGCAGGGAGATGGCAGAAGGCCTGGAGTCAGGGAGGTGTAAGCTCGAGGTGTAGCCTTGGCCCCAACTCATTGTGTAACAGAGGGCCAGACACTTCTCCATGGGCCTCAGTTTTCTCATCTGTAAAATGAGAGACTGTTGAACCAGATCAGAGATTTTAAATTGACTGCATACAGGTTGAATGCAACCTTCCCAGGTGTTTTATTTGTATCTTTAAAAAATCTGAATATTTTTAAATTGGCAGACATCATATAAAAATCAGGATAGCTTCTTCTGACAATCAGATGTGGCAGCCATAGGGCACTCCATCTCCTTTGCTGGCAGTGGGCTGTAGAGAGTGTGGCCACACCATTACCATGAACCGTCCAGCATGCCTCCTCTCCATCCATACCATATTGGCTTCTGACACTGAGGCTGAGTGCCAGGGCCCCTTGATCATCCTCTCACACTGCAGATTTCCTGATGGTAGAGAAATATTTCTCTCTATCCACGTTTCCATCAGTCGAGAGATCCAGATGAATGGCTTTTCCTATGCCTAGCTGGGTTCACTCACTTACAGGGCCTGCCTGGGCCCTCCAGAGTTTTGCTTTTGTGATGGCTGAGTCAGAAGACGGCTCATCTCTATGATGCTAATGATCTAGGTGCCAGAGAAAAAGGCTGCGTCTGCCAGAGGCTGATTTGACTTGTGTCTGCAGGCAAACTCTCCACATGCCCTTCCAGGCACACCAATCCACCATGTTCCAGACCTGTTATAAGGATACTTCACGATTCATAGGATGAGATTCATGGCCTCTCTTATAGCTCCTTATAACCTGATCCTCCCCCCGTCCCCTGCCTCCAATTTTCTCAGTCCTCAGATTTCTTGCCCTTGTCTTTCTATACATTTCCACGATTCCTGATGCAGAATGTTTTACCCTTCAACTCCTGCCAGGGGTACCCTTCCTGAGGTTTTTGTGGGAGTTTATTATAGCAGCCTGTCCTTCATCTGGACTTTACTGCTGTCTCCAGCATGATTCATGATTTAGTTCTGCAAAGCATTTTTAGAGCCTTGTTTGCTATGGAAGAGAATTAGGAAACAAAGCAGCATGTTGTCTTAAATCTGGTCCCTCTCATAAGGGGGCTAGTTAATTTTTTAAATTGTAATCCTCGGGCTTCCCGGATGGCGCAGCGGTTGAGAGTCCGCCTGCCGATGCAGGGGGCACGGGTTCGTGCCCCGGTCCGGGAGGATCCCACATGCCGCGGAGCAGCTGAGCCCGTGAGTCATGGCCGCTGAGCCTGTGCATCCGGAGCCTGTGCTCCGCAACGGGAGAGGCCACAGCAGTGAGAGGCCCGCGTACAGCAAAAAAAAAAAAAAAAAAAAAAAAAAATTGTAATTCTCCAGTAATGGACCATCTGAAAGGACAGTCTCTCTCTCAGTTGGAGCCTCCTGTGACACAGTCATGTGTCACGTGTCCTGACCCATGCCTGCCTGGTCACCTTTCAGGGAAATCGTCCTCTCCCATTCCCCTGGTCTCAAAGTCTCAATGTTCCTTGTCCTTTCCAGATGTTTCTAACTGAAGCTGGAGAGAGATGCCATTTCATCACTGCTCCATCCCCAACAATTGCCTTAACGCCCCAGGGGCTACCAGCTCACGTGGAAGCCCAGGTTCTACTAATGGTACTTAGCTGAATAAGCTAATGATGGAGAGGGGCAAGATCTCTCACAAGCAAAAGAAGCTTTTGCTTTTATTTTAATTTCTATTTATTCTTTGATATTCTGGAGCTTCCTTAGTAGGTACCAAGCTAAGTAAGTTTTAAACAATATAAAAACTACAGAAAAGTTTACTTTTTCTTGGATCCTTATTTGTGTGCAGTTCAAGTCAACAAACAGCTGGGGATGCCTCCTGGGGCCCTGGCTGTGCTTGCACTCAGTTTTGAGCTAACAAAATGTGGAGATAATGCTGGCTTTCTAGAAAGTGTACACAAGATCAGCAGGGGGGAAAAAGCAAAACTCGAAAAGCAGGACAGAAGAAGTTTGATAGACACAGAGGAAGGCAGATGGAGAGACAGGAAACGGTGATTAAAGCATGAGATGATATTCTTGGTAGTTCAGTCTGTGGATGAGAGCAGACCAGAGGCTTTTGCAGACTCTGAAGACAAGAAGTATTTCTTGAAGACCCATGTGGTTTCCTCAAAAGCAAATACTCGTTTCAAATGACTTCCTGTTAACCTTGCTCCCATTTTTCTCTATTCTCCATGTTAATGGGGCCACTATTCACCCAGCTGCTCAAGCCAGATGCTCAGATGCCTCCTGACCTCCACTCCCCCCCCGCCCCGGCCCCGCTCCTCCCCCAGTCACCCGATTTAGTTGTCTCTGTTTGCTAAGTGCTGAATCCATTCCTGCTTCTCCCTGCCCTGCCAGGTCCTGCCATTCCTCCTCCATGGGGATTTTAATCTGTTGTAAAGGTGTAAAGGTGTAAAGGTCACTCAGGCAAAACCTGGCTTGTGTCAGGATTCCTTTCAGCACCACGTACACACACACACACACACACTCACTCACCCTCCACTGTCTCTCACACACATCCTCACAACACCCTCTCACACATACACACACTCACTCAGACTCTCACATATCCTCATACACACATACCTTCATACACACGGAGATCCCTCCAACAGAACCTCACTGATGCTGCGCAACTTGTAATTGGCCTTTGAAGAAGGGCCTCTAAGCGGTCGTATCCCAGAACCGGCCATTTGTCAGCTTTTCCTTCCTCAGGAACTTATTTTGGGTTGCAGTTACTTAAGGACTGGTCTTGGGTCACAGGTCAATTTTCATGTTGCGCCACCTTCAGGTTCCTTCTGCTTACTCCACTATACATGAATTCTAGCCTGTAATATGACCCCTTCCTTACCTATGGCTACCCGCCTCCTCGCTCATGGCAAGTTCCCTGTATGCATCCCTGTTCCCAGGAGAATAAATCTCATATTATATAGAACTCCCACACCTGTGATATATAGGGCAGCCTCCACCACAGCCCTGGGAGGACTTCTGAGCACGCTTCTGGTCTCTGATACAGGAACAGCTCTATCCTCTTTGAGTGGAATACTCATTTCCAAGATATGTCCCCTCCCTGCCCAGCAGGGAGGAGATCGTCCCCCAAGAGGGGACTTTTTATCTGACCAAGTGGCCCTGCCTGGTATTATCTAGTGAAGCTTCTCTTCATTGGAGACATTATTATCCAGTTGAGGCAGTAATGAAATTACTCCGAAGTTAGAAATTGAATTAATTAAAACGATTATTACTATCATCCCTGGGAATGAAATGGAGTTGTTAGGTAAGATTGTATTTTTTTTCCCTCTCTGAATGAAAGATGAATCTCCTCTTTTTCTTTCCATTTTGAGCCTCAATAAGTAGAAAAATAGCAGCACATTTCTGAAGAGAGCTGGAAAATGAAAAAAGAATGATAATTCATTATTCAGTAATCAACTTCTCTTGCAAAAGCAGCAGATTCTGCCAAGAACACAGGGCTGTGGGGGAAAGGCAAACTCAGACCCTGCCCAGCTCACACTTCTGGGGCGAATGCTCTCCACAGAGACCTTATTAAGAGGAGAAAGACGGGGAGCCAGCATGGGGTACCACTCTTCACAGCCCCTCTACCTTTGTACAGCACATTAACATGCAGTCATTGTTTTATGGGCCAGCACTCCCTCCTCCCCAAACCCCACTCTCAGATTAAGAAGCCACCGTATAATCATCTGCCTTAAGGTTCCAGAATGGAACCGTCTCCACTGGGGCCTCTAAGTAGAGAGAAAGAGAAAATCTTTGCAAGAGAACACATCTGTGAAGCAGCCTCTATTCGTCAGTCTGTTCCTGCTCTGTGCTCTTGGGTTAGGCAGAATTCCAAGATGGTCCCCAAGATCCCCATTCTTCTACCACCTATTCAAGCAAAGGCTTACCTAGGTGTTTGAAGGGACTGTGTTAGAAGGGTGTTGTGAAGGGATCTTGCAGATGTAAATCAGTCGACTTACAAAAAAGAGAGTGTCCTTGAGAAATCTGACATAATCAGAGGAACCCTTAAAAGGCACTGGGCTCTTCCTAAAGAGTTTGAAGTGTGAGCAGGATTTAACACTAGGGAGATTCTCTGTTGCTGGCTTGGAAGATAGAGGGGCCAGGGAATGAGGAAAATGCGTGACCTCTAGGAGCTGAGAGTAGCCCGTGGCTGATAGTCAACAAGGGAAAGAGGACCTTAGTCAGTGCTACGACCACAAGCAACTGAATTCTGCCACAACCAAGTGAGCTTAGAAGAGGACCCTGAGTTTCAGATGAGACTGCAGCCTGCCTGATACCTTGATTTTAGCCTTGGGTGACCCATGTGCAGAGAACCCAGCCACACTGCCCTAGGACCTCTGACATACAGAACTGTGAGCTAATGAATGGGTGTTTTTTGTTTTGCGGTACGCGGGCCTCTCACTGTTGTGGCCTCTCCCGTTGCAGAGCGCAGGCTCAGTGGCCATGGCTCACGGGCCCAGCCGCTCCGCGGCATGTGGGATCCTCCTGGACCGGGACACGAAACCGTATCCCCTGCGTCGGCAGGTGGACTCTCAACCACTGTGCCACCAGGGAATCCCCTGAATGGGTATTTTTAAGCCATTAAGTTTGTGTTCATTTGCTATGAAGCAACAGTCAACTGATACAACTCTCATGGATCCCTACAGCAGTCTGCTGTCAGAGCTGGACCGCTTACACAATCTACTCTGCGCAATGTTTCCAGGTGTGCACTTGTGCTCTGGCTCTCCCAGGTTTTAAGCCCCTCAAAGTCAGGGACTATGAATGCCTCGCCTATGAGAGGGCGGGTTGTGGGATGGTTAAGAGCACTGAAGTCAAGCATCCTGTCTGAATAGCTGTTCTACCAGCTACCTTGGGCTAATTCATCCCCTGAACTTTAGGTTTGTTATTTTTAAGGTAAAGCAAATGACAACTGCCTCTCAGGATCACTGTGAGGATTAAATGAAACAATCATAGAAAACCAAATGCTGGGATGAAGTAAATGATCAATAAATGCATGGCAATTATTATTTGCTTTTAACCCATAAACGTGTATTAAGCAATACTTTGTGCCTGGCTGGGATCTATGCTAGATGCGAGGGTTATGATGACAAATGACACCAAGACCTGGCCTTCAATATTTACAGTCAATCCAGTCCCCACAGTGTCTTGGGTAATGTTCTGTCCAAAGAAAGGACTTGGTGTCTTGGAGGTGACTAGTACTGGGGAGTAGGCTGTGGGCAGCTCCAGGCCATACCTAGAGAGGTCCAGAAGGTACAACAGAAGAATCTAGGTACCCAAGCACATCCCGGAAAATCATGCTACCAGAACAGAGTCACTATGAAGATTAATTCACCAACTTGTTTGAGAATACAAATCACCTGAAGGGCCTTATTAAAATACAGATTTGGGATCCCACCCAAGACAGAGGAAGCTCCTGCTATATATTTCATAAGCACCCCACACTGGTCCTATTCTAGTTATTTCTAGTTATGTAACAAACTACACCAAAACTTAGAGGGTCAACACAACAGTCATTTTATTACATGTGCAGATTTTGTGGGTCACAAATTTGAGCAGGGCTTGACTATACAATTCTTCTCTTCCATGTGATGTTGACTGAAGATCCTTGGTGGTGTTCAGCTAGCACATGGGCCAGTCTGGAGGGCCCAAGACGGCTTCAGTTCACATGTCTGTCACCTTTATGGGGATGCCACTCCAGGCTCCCAGAGAGAGTATCCCAAGAGACAGAAAGAGGAAAGTGCCAATTTCTCAAGGCCTGGACCCCAACACTGGCTTAGTACATGTCCTCAGTATCCTATTGGACAAAGCAGTCACAGAGCCCACCCAGAGCCAGGGTGTTGGGACACAGACCAATAGGAAGAATGTAAAAATTGTGACCATATATAATCTGCCACACAGCCTAACAAAAATTAGGAAATACTCTTTTTCCAGAAGAGTGAATGGCTACAGCCTCTGATATGGCCAGTTTCTGAGTGTTCTAGAGCAGAGGTCAGCAAAGGTTTTTCTGTAAAGGGCCAAATAGTAACTATATTAGGTTTGCAAGCCACATATAGTTTCTGTCACATATTCTTTTTTTGTTTTATTTAAAATTTTTTTAAAAATATGTGCAAACCATTCTCAGTGTGTGGGCTGTACAAAAATAGGCTGCAGACCAGATATGACCCATGGGCTGTAGTTTGCTAACCCTGTTCTAGAATAATCTTTCATGACACAGAGTCTGGCTGAACTGTGAGTATGGTGACAACCTCTACCCATTGTGTTCCCTGAGTAGCAATAACTCAGAGGATCTTAGAGCTAGAAAGGACCGTGGGAGTCATCTACGCCAATCCATCCAGTCTACAGATGTGGAAACCAGAGTCCAGAGAGGTTAAGAGACCTGGCAGAAGAACCATGATAATTAATAGTAGACTCACAGAGATCCCTAGACCTCCTCACTTCTAATCCAGTATTCTTCTCACTGCATCAGACTGTGTTTAAAAATGCTGCTTTCGGGCTTCCCTGGTGGCGCAGTGGTTGAGAGTCCGCCTGCTGATGCAGGGGACACGGGTTCGTGCCCCGGTTCGGGAAGATCCCACATGCCGCAGAGCGGCTGGGCCCGTGAGCCATGGCCTCTGGGCCTGCGCGTCAGGAGCCTGTGCTCCGCAGCGGGAGAGGCCGCAGCAGTGGGAGGCCCACGTACCGCAAAAAAATAAATAAATAAAAATTAAAAAAATTAAAATGCTGCTTTCCTAGTCAGTAGAAATAGCAGATATCTAGGAGTGAGGGTTAGACATAGCAACAGGGAAATATGTTTGGACCCTAGGACCTCGGAGTGTGTTTACCCCTGGCTGTGGTCCAGGTTATGAGTGCAGGGCAAGCTTGTGGCAACGCTGCTTGGCCTGTCTCTGCCTATTGGTTGGAAAACCAGAATGCAGTCGGTCACTTCTATTAGGACAGATCATTACCGGTATGGTTAGGATGCAGACCACATAAGGAAAAGGGGTATGGGGAGGTTACTCAAGGATCTGCAAGAGGTTGGCCGTGGTATCCACGTCTCCCACTGGAGAAAAGCTGTCAGGGTTTTAAGAATCACTTGTCTCCTTAGAGGAAGGTGTCATTTAGGGGAGATCCTCACTTTGCTGAATTCTTCCAGAAGCCTCTGATCTACTAGTATTTGCCTGCATGCACCATGCTTTCTTGTGTCTCCGTGCCTCTGTGTATGCTGTCTCTTCTGCCTGGGAAGCAGCCTATATGCCTTATTGGTCAACTTAAATAATATCTCCTCTGAGAAGCCTTTCCTGACCTTCCTAGGAAGATTAAGGCACTTATCCTAGACCCTCACATCTTTTAAATTTTATGTAACTAATATAAATAATCTGTCCCTAGGTCACTTACTGAGCTTGACACAAATAGTAACTATTTCTGTTACACATCTTTTTTTGTAGGCGTTGTCTAATTGTGTTGTATCATAATTGTTTATTTTCATGTCAATTTCCATATTAGATTGTAAGCTAGTTGATGGTAGAGATAATACTTTTTTGTTTGTTTGTCTCCTCAGCCCCTACTATAAAGCCTGGTACAAGTAGGTGTTCACATAAATGTTAGCTGGATGAAGGAGTACATGAATTTATGAAAATGGGTACATCTGCAGTGAGTACTAATACATTCCTCCAGGGTCAGGGCCCAGATGACTCTGACTGCCTGGTGGTTCACGTCAACATTTTTTTTCATTGTTGGCTCCGAAGAGTTGGAATCAATCGAAATGTTCCCATGAGGAACTTATGAAGTACAGTTGACCCTTGAACAACACGGGTTTGAACTGTGTGGGTCCACTTACATGTGGATTTTTTTCACTAAATCCATACCACAGTACTATACGATCTGAGGTTGGTTGAGTCTGCGGCTGCAAAACCACGGATGCCCAGAGCAGATGGTAACTTGGATTTTCACTGCACGGGGAGTGGACAGGGTGCCATGTCGTCCAAGAGTAAGCTGCATTTTCATATGGGTCTCAAATGTTAGAACCATTTCTTTCAAGAGTTGCTTAGGCATAATTCTGTTCAACTGGCCTTGTAAGGCTTATCTTCCAGCTCGGGATTTGGGTATACTCATCTGCCCTTTCCAATGTCCTAAATACTGGGCCTTGAACCAATCATACCTCCTGGCACTTTCCAAGGAAAGCGCACAAGGTCAACAGTTGGCTGTTGACAGCTTAGTTCGTGAGATATTTTAGAACACTTGCTTAACATATACCTCATACTTTAGAGGCACATCATTATAAAGTCCTTCCGGGGTCTTCTCGGATGTACCTTGCCAGTCCTAGCTGCTCTTCCTGAGATCATATGTTTTGATTCAAAGGAACTAGACACTGGCCTATCATTAGCCCTTCCACATAACAGTTTTATTTTTTATATTGATTCCTGCCTTTTGCCCACATAATGCGAGCTTTGATTAGCTCCATCTTGTCCTCTTGCAATTGCAATGCAAAGCAGCGAGGCATTATTGTTTTTCCAAGAGTTCTAGTAGACTTGACCAATGGGTTAATACCCATATGGATTCTAGGCCTTTGGAGGGATGAGTTCTCTGTGCCAAGGTAGGATGCTTGGCTTGTCTGCTTGCAGGGAAAAGGGAGGTTTGGCGATTGATACGGTTCTTCCCAGCTGCCCATCCCGACAGCTAAGCTGCTGTTGTTTTGCCATTGTTACAAATAACTAGTTGGAGGGAGAGTGCAGGCTTACAATGGTATCAGACTATGTAGAGAGACTTAAAATGCTATGAACATGTTCAGACTTTCCCCCCTCTCAGGAACCTCCCCTTGCTGACTAGTTTCTCTGCAGGCAAGTATCAACAAGCGGAGAGCCTGGATCACGGGGGAAGGACAGCACCAGAGCAGGGATGCAGACTTTTTGTTTACAACGTGTACTTGTCTTTAGTTCTACAGTTTTGCGAATTTCTCCCACCCCCAGAACCCAGGGATGGAAGAGGGGGCTGCCTGGAGTGTGACATTAACTGACCTCGTGTCGTTGCATTTTGGCAAATGTTATGGCTATAAAAATGCAAGAATGCTCACTGAGGACTAAGAAAGTAACACATACTCACACAGGACTCCTGTAGTAGAGACATAGGACTGGTGATAGAGAGAAGTCTTTGTGATTTTCTGCTGCCGCTATATCTCATATTCTGACTGTGGACATTTTACTTCCTAACTTTGAACCTCAGTGTCTGTCTCTGAAAACTGGAGGTAATATAGCACTTTGCTCGGCCCCCCACATATCGTTTAGCTCTGTTAAGTTCTTAGAGCCTGTAGAGGTCAGGGCTGGCCTGAGGCAAAAGCGTACCCCATGCCATGTTCACATGCAATACCCTTGGAGGTCCGCTTCCAATGCCAACTCTGTGTTCCTGGATGAGGAACTCAGAGACAAGACGTAGCCAGCCTCTGAATGTCTCCCAGCTCGCAAGTACAGAGTGAATGTCAAAGTGGAATCCGGAGATTCCCCAGCAGGGAATTGGTATAGGGAGTGGGTGTTAGTACCTGTGCTTTGTGAGACCCTATTCAAGACCCCAAATGACTGACCAGGTCCCCGTTCTCCTCCACACACTCCCTGAAGGGTTGGCTGTGGTTGTCTTGTAGGAACATGTAAAGAAATATCCCCGATGCTAAGGCACCAGTTACATGAAGGTTTTTGCTCCCTCCCCACTCCTGAATAGGAGTAAAGAGCTCCCATCCTCTGGAGGCGAGAAGAAGCATCTTCTTTGATGAGGAGGTCCAGAAAGGCATTTCTTCAGTGGCATTTTTTTCCTAGAAGAAATAACAGAAATCCCCACTCTCAATGACAACAACAAAGCGAAAAAAAGGATTCCATCGATACAGAGAGGGTGTATCTGGCATGTCAGGATGCCCTTGGTAACTGCTGGAGGCCCAGCAGGCAGAAGCTGGAGATCAAAAAGAGAGAGAAGGAGGTAGGGAGGGGTGAGAGAAGGCAGGGCAGGGAGGGACTTCGAGAGTCAGTAAATGTCTGCAGTGGAACACTCTAAATCAGGGTCAACAAACCACAGCCCATGAGCCAGATCTGGCCCACCACCTGCTTTTCCACAGCCCGTGAGCTACAAATTGTTTCTGCATATTTGAATGAAAAAAATAAACTGAGGAATAATAGTTTGTGCCGTATGAAAATTACATGAAATCCGAATGTCAGTGTCCATACATAAAGTTTTCCTGGAATGCAGCTCTGCCCACTGGTTACTGACTACCACCGCCTTTGGACCTCAGTGGCAGAGTTGAGCAGGTGTGACAGAAGCCATATGGCCCCCAAATCAAAAAACATTACCATCTTCCCCTTTACTGGCAGATTTGCTACCTGCTGACCCCTGGACTAGATAGCATGTTAAAAGCTGGTCTGTCAATTGGATTGGGTAGTCTCAATTTCCCCAAGAAGCACTCAGCAGTTCTTTGTTATTGGGCGGCTTTTCTGGTAAATTGAGGGCCAGTGCTGCAAAGACAGGCAGAGAAAGGCCTTCCCATGCTCTCTCCAGCTCTCCTCTGCCCCTCAGACACCTGCATTCCCTGCACATCTCAAGCCGCTCTTTTTGGAAGTCAGCCTGCCAGTGGAACTCAGTGTACACGGGAGTTTCGTTTGAGCAATCACATGGGGACGATATCCAACTTTTGGAAATATCACAGAAAAATAAAGTTATATATGGAAATATGTGTGAAATGTGTTACAATGATTTCCATTTCTTACAAAGAAACTATAAGCACAGCACAGCCATATTTGAATCATTGAATGTATATTAATCACAGTATGATATGTGATGTTATTAAACTTCATCATAATAGTGAATGTTTGATAGCATGTGTTGTAGATAGTCTGGCTAATTAATCACACTTGTGGTATGTATTGCATATTGCTGCAGTGAATACTGCTATATTTGACACAGTTACTGTACCTCGTGAAGCACAATATTAGGTATTCAAAGATGCATGTTTTCCCCAATGGCATTTTTTATCCCGTTAACACTTGCAAAATGGCTGTTGGACAAGAAACTCACATTACCCACACTAGAATTGCCTCCATTCCCACTACTCTTCACCAACTAGATCTTTCTTTAATTAGGTTCCTGCGTAAACTAGGCATTTTTTTTAATAGTTTTTTGTTGTTGTTGTTGGCAGTTTGCTTTACTTTTAAGTGACTGGCTGAATCCTCATGTATTCCCCGAGGAACTTGTTACATAATCCAGAGGCAGGTTTTTTAACTCAGGGGAATCTAGTTCAGTTGGAAGGACAGGAATGTATTGAGAGGGCGAGGGAGCAATAAAGTAGTTATACCATCGTAAAGCAATTATACTCCAATAAAGATGTTTAAAAATTTTTAAAAAAGAAAGATAAAAAAAATACTTATAATACCGCCTTGTGTAGAAGCTTCTTGTGAGTACCAGGAACAGGGGAAGAGCCTCTGAATTGGCCGCTGAGAGGTGGAGGGAGATAAGAGCCATGGTGGAGGGTTGGGTCAGGGACATGGGAGGAGGCAGGGATATTTTCCTGAACGACTGTGCATGGTAAGAAGATGGGAGCAGATTCAAGCTTAGGGAGACGAAATGGCACATGAATGTGTTTAGACAAAAATGTGGATGGAACAAAAAGAAGAGGCTGTGGGTCTAGCTGTGATCTGAGAGGGAGTGTGAGTGAGTGGTCCACGTGTGAACACGGTTTCTCCTGCAAGGTGCACTCTGAGAGAACCATTGTGCAAGGAGGTGGGTGCACCAGAGGAAGAGCTTATCAAACAGCACTTAAGGCCAGGGATGGAGGTGGGTTTGTGTGTGAATGTTGTGTGGGCATTGGGAAGGAGAGGAAATAGAAGGAAAGGGGTTATGGGGAAGGTGTTAATTGCCTCCCCGCCTGCCCTGTTCTGTAACCTGACTGTAAACATAGTTTCCTTGTCAGGCTTTTAAATGGACCGCTGGGGTGGACATGTGGCTGTGTGCCGTGTCAGGAGTGATGGTATTGAAGCGGGCAGCCCTGGGGCACTGCTTCTCCCCTGCATTTCATCATGTCTGAATTAAAAAGGGAATTGCTTGGACAAGCCTACTAAGTGAATGTTTTTCCAGCATTAGTGGGAGAGCTTAAGTAGCTCCCATTGGATGGAAACAACATCTAACCACCTCAAGCTGTGCCGGGAGAGAAAATTTATATAACAACATTCACGTGGTATCTTTCCTTTGCTTCCCTGGTTTCCTGCATTTCAGATTGGTCTAAAGCATCTGTCCAAAACTCTGCCTGGGTTGAAGTTACCCTGCATCCATCTCCTAAATTGTCCCCAAACCATCAGGCCTGTTTGGACACTCTGATTTGGTGCTGTTTCAGCAAGATTGTGAGTGAGCATGTTTTCACTTGGACGTGTGTGTGTGTGTGTGCTCATACAAAAGTGTGTAGCACTGAAGAGAGAGGAACCCTGGTTACAGAGACTCTCCAAGGGGCAATTGCTATAGGAAAGTATTCAAGCAAAATTATCTGCATGAGTTTTCTACTTCTCTCTGTAAGAGCTACGCCAAGCCACAGGAATCCCAGCTCCTGGGTTATTTCTAGTTATGCCATCTCCAGTCTATTTCCAGGAGAATATACCAAGGGAAGCCAAAAACTGTAAAGAGAATTGTCCAAGGTTGTGTTATGTAGGAAAAAAAAAGTAAATTGTTTTGGGTCTGTACTTTGGGAAGGGGACAAGGAAGCCAATGGGGAGGGGGGGAGACCAGCTGCTCATTTAAGGGGAAAGGTACTGGGATTCTTTTGTGTCTTGGAGCAGGTCTCTCTGAGGCTGCCTAGCTGGGGAAGGAGGTGGGATCTGCACACCTCAGCAGGAGAGAGACCCATGAAGGAGAAGCTGACGAGGAGCTGGAGAGAAATATGCTCTGCCAGTAGAGAAGGTGAGGCCAAAGAGGAGAGAAATTGTTGTTGTGGCCAAAAGCGTTCCCGGGTTCTGCCTGCACCATTAACTCTGCGGAGGGAGGGCCTTGGTCGCAGCCAGTGCAGGTGTGAACGCTCAAGTCATCACTTGGAAAATTGGGCCCTGGTGGCAGGAGCTGCCAGCTGCTCACTGATGGACTCTGATGCCTTCCAAGTCAAGGCTGAGCCCAGCATCCCTACCCCTGCTCCCCTTTCCTGGCAGTGTACTTGGCCCCCCACTGCCACCCTCCTCCCTCCAATCCTTTGCAGCTTCTCATGTAATTTGCTGGTAACAAGCCTCATAAAGTTTGATCGTGCTTGTGAGGACTGCAGACGGACGAGTGGAGTGAGCTCATGCTTCTGGCAGTGGAGCACGAGGGTTAATGCAAGTCCCAGAGGGAGCTGCCTGCCTGAGCTTTTTTTTTTTTTTTTTTTTTTTTTGCCGTACGCGGGCCTCTCACTGCTGTGGCCCCTCCCATTGCGGAGCGCAGGCTCCGGACGCGCAGGCTCAGCGGCCATGGCTCACGGGCCCAGCCGGTCCACGGCACGCGGGATCTTCCTGGACCAGGGCATGAACCCGTGTCCCCTGCATTGGCAGGCAGACTCTCAACCACTGCGCCACCAGGGAAGCCCCTGCCTGGGCTTTTTCAGGAATGGGAGGTAAGTTAACCACCTTCATGCTTTCAAAGTGTCAGGAAAGTAAAACCTGACATACTCTTGCTGGGCTATATAGCCGTGTTCTCTGAATTCTTACGGTTTATCAGCTCCTTTTACAAGTCCAACCCCCTCTCTCCTCTGCTCCCATCTCCTGGGACCTTCAAATCATCATAAAGCCAAACCTGTATTGTCATCTCATCGTCTTGAACCATTGAGCCCATCCAGCGTTTCATTGTCTCTTCTGTCACTCTCCATCCTCCCAACCTCTCTTAATTCCTTCCCATTATTGTTGTCACACCCCTCCTCTTCCTTCTTTCCCAAGAATCCTTAACTCCTACTCCCTCGCCCTCCTCCTCTTCCTCTTCCCCCACCCCCCCATCTCGCTCTCTTTCCCGTATCCTCTGTACTTTCGTGGACCTCTGTCATAGGCTTATTGGCTTGGCATCTCAGTGGTACACAGACAGATGGACAGAGACCAGAGCAATGAAGCAGGCAATTTCCCAAGGTGAACGAAAAAGCTTTACTCTTGATTCTTCCAAACCACCCAAGGCACTTCTCAATTTAGCAAACGTGTGGAACACCATTAGGTACAGCTACCATGTTAAATACTGGGGCTTGACTCTACTGTTTAACTTGGAATCTGAATTACCACAATTTTGACTACTAATATTATCACTAAACTATCTTTTGCAAATAGTACCGTTGTTAATTTGCAAGCTTATTAAATATCTCTTCTATTGTTATCCATTCAAATAAATACATCTTTATTGGGTACCTTTGATGTGGCAGTCATTATGCTAATCATTGGAGCCATAAAGTGCCCTTCATAGGACTTACAAAAATCTCTAGAATAGTCAGACCCCAGGATATTCACTGGCTAGTCCAAGGTTACAGAGCTAATGAATGGACAGCTTGGATTTTTTCAGTTAGAGCTAATGCTCTTCCTTCAACATGGTTTCTCAAACTTGTTTGTAGTACCTTGGAATCACCTGGGAAACTAAAGTATACTGATGTCTGGGTCCCACTCCCAGAGATTCTAATTTCATTTCTATGGGGTATGGCTTGGGCTCAAGATTTTTAAAAGTTCCCCAACTGATTCTAATATGCAGCAAAGAGCCACCATCCAGAGCTCTTTGTGGACTCTACTATCTAGTATTGTACTGTTTTTTGTGTGCTTGTTTGTGCAAGAGTGAACCTTGTTTCCTCTGTGAGGCTGTAAACAACTTGGGTATACACCTGTGTCTCCTACATTTTCTATACGGCCCATAAGGCTTAGCACAACGCTGAATGAAACTGAAAGAGACATCACTATTTGTTGAATTACTACAAGTATTATAACAAGTTGGAGGGTGGGGTTTGGTGGCAGGAAAGATTAGCAAAGGAGTTCTCAGCCCCTCACCTGGTGGCAGTGAACCTGAGCCATTTTCTGACAACTCTTAAAAGCACCCCACAACAAAATGGCTCTCTTTTAAAATTCAAACAAGCTCCCTTACTTGCCCTCTCTCTCAATTTTCCCCACTTTTATCTCTCGCAGGATTCCCCAGGAAGTTTCTCTCCCCATTTAAAATTTTCTGTCTTCCAAACTGCAGACAGATGCCAGGTTGGCTTTCTAGAACACTCTCCCCCTTTCAAAGCTGGCACCTGGAAGCCAGGCTTTGCCACCAGCACAAGGAGGATCCAGTCCTACCCTTCTACCATTGTCCATGCTACCCAAGGGCCTCCATGTAGAGGAACCATAGTTGTGAGCAGAGCCTTCAAGGACAGCCAAGCCCATTGCTCCCACACTGTCTGAGCCCTCACCAGAATACTTTTAACTCTCCTTTCGTGGCAATATCTGCTCTTTCCAGCATGCACCTCAAAACTCTTCCAGCTCTGCTCTTTACCCAGTTCCACAGCAACTTCCACATTTTTAGATATTTGTTACAGCAGCACCCCGTGATCAATACCAATTTCTGTCTCAGTCTGCTCAGGCTGCTATAACAAAATACCATGGACTGGGTGGCTTAAACAACAGAAATTTATTTCTCACAGTTCTGGAGGCTGGGAAATCCAAGATCGAGGTGCCAGCTGGTTCTGTTTGGTGAGGGCTCCCTTGCAGATGGCCACCTTCTTGCTGTATCCTCACATGGCAGACAAAAATCTCATGTCTCTTCCTCCTCTTATAAGGGCATTAATCCCATCATGAGGTCCTCTCATGACCTAATCTAACTCTAATGTATCTCCCAAGGGCCTCATCTCCAAATGCCATCACACTTGGGATTAGGGCTTCAGCACATGAGTTTTTGAGGGGACACAAACATTCAGTCTGTACTTATAGATACCCTATATCTGTGGGTGGGGAATGGGATTAGAGTATTTGCCTCATGTAAACTCAAAGGATCATTTGTCAGCAAATCCTTACCCCCCCAAAACTTCTTGGTTCTAGAACAAAGTATTATAGCTCCATCTTCTGAAATGTAGAGTTGTGAGACATGGAGGTAGGGAAAGGTAGGGTTTTTGCTTTTAAGAAGCTGCTTGAAAGGGTTCCTTCCTTCCTTCCTTCATGCATACAGTGAGTTGTGGTGGGAGAAGTGGGGGAGGGGCAGGAAGAAAGGATAAATTGGAGAGGCCGGCCAGTGGCATATCAGGAAAGCCCTCAGGTGTCACTCTGGGGAATCTGGCCTTCAGTCTGATTACTTGACACACCCCTAGTCTGGGGGAAGTTACCAGCCAGCCTCTGCCGCAGGATCTTTTCTGCCACTGAGTATTCAGTATATGAGGGTGGGTTCAAAAGCGACTGCCCAAGTGCTCAGTTGATTGTCAGATGGCAATGCCACCACCTCCTACAAAGACACTCTCAGGTTGAAGTTTCAAGGACATTTCTCCCATCGTGTTGAGCTTGTATGCAATAAAAGAAAACAGTAGGCAATTTCTGGTTGGGTATTATACTCTCTTTGAGGACTGCAGTCATGCCAACAATAGGCAACATATTCACTAACCTATTTTAAACAACAAGGACTCCCCCACCCACTGCCAAAAAAAAAAAAAGAAAACCCATGTTTCCAAAGGCACCTGCCATATCTGCTCTCGGTTGATGCCAGAGATTTTTAAGGATGAAAGGTTCCATAGCTGTAATTTTTAAAATACCACCTAAAACATGGTTCCATTGTTCTCCTGTCTGACACTACAGCTTCCATTTTCTCCCCTAAGTCCCTTCTTAGCAGAAAGAGGGCAAAAATCATTCCAGAGCTGAGGCCAGAAAAGACCCCACTGAATATACTTTTGTTTGCTTTTTAAACATCATTACCAGAATCTCTGAAAATTCTGTGTGTTCTGTTTGCTGAAGGACCTTGAGTTCTCAATAAATCTGAGTTTGCAGAAGCCCCAAGGGAATTCTGTGTCCCTCACCACATGCCCAGGGACAGGTACCACTGGCTCCTTTCTCGATTTATATATATATTGAGAAACCTGTTGAGCTTTTGGAGAAAGTAAAAAGCTTATTTCTGTTCATTTTGGGTAACTTTCTATTAACCTTACTTTTTTCCAATCTAATCTTGCCATTCAGTTTCTGCCACAGGACAGTCACATTCAAAAATAGAAGGAAACGTTGAAAAAGTATGGACAGGGTTTGCAGGGGAGAAGAATCAGACTCCTGTAAGGGTAGCAGGAATTTTACAGATTCTATTCTCATGACAACCAGGGAGGCAGGTAAAAGCATCCCCATTTTACAAATGAGGTTATAGAAACTCAGATAATTTGAATAATTTGCCTGAGATCACAAAGGTGGGAAGTAGCAGACTGGGTTCTATAGGTCTGCACACAGGGCAGGCTCCTAATTAGTATCTGTGGGTTTGAAATTCCATGTATAAAATTAGCTGGGGGAAGAGAAGGCTTTCTTTGATTAATTTGGGAAAATGATTAATGAGGGATGTAAAATTTGATAGAAAGAATATGCCATCAGATTTGTAAAATGCTTTCCTACCTTAGGAAACCTTCTACAGCTCTCTTCTCATAGGCGAGAAGGACCAAATGAAATATGGATTTTTCAGGCAAAGAAGCCGCAGCTTGACAGGATCATTTAATGAATTAGGGACAGACTAGGGGAGGAACGCAGGCTCCCAGCACCTAAGTCAGAGGCCTCAACGTTACATCTGAGCTTCTCAAGCCTTGGCATGCTTCAAAATCAATACAGATTTCCAGAGACCACCGCAGAGCCACTGTATCACCATTTCTGGAAATGGGCCGTGGGAGAGTTATTTTAAGCAAACTCCCCAGATGCTTTTTCCTGACACCAATGTTTGTGAACACTTGCACTATTTTTTTGGTTACTTAGACTTGGTGAGTTGGATGACCTAGTCCCTCCCTTGCACTGAGGTGAAACTAAGACCCCTCTAGGATATTGGTGTCTTCTAACCCAGATACTGTTCAAGAAGGGAGACAAGAAAATACCCCTCAATGGCTCTCATATTTCACAAACCCCACTGTTAGCTACTTCTTCCTTGTATCTAACTATAGCTTTTCCTTATTCAGGGTTTTTTTTTCCATTTTCTCTTCGTTAGGAATAGAGAAGATAAGATCACCATCCCTTGTGTAATAACAGTCCCTATAATTGAAAGCGCCTCTTATGTCTTTCTTCGGAATCTTCTACGTCAGACTGAATACTCTGCCCTTGCAGCACCAGAGTTATGAAATATTTTTAGATTGAGGCAATTCTAAGTTATTGACCCTGAGGAGAGCATCAAAGAGATGCTCCAAAGATATACGTTTTTTCCAAAGTGACATAGTTTGAATAAATCTTATTAAAGATGCGCACTAATTTTACTTAACAAGGAAAATATGCATTTTCAATTTCCTTTTGTTGCCCTACATTTTATTTTTAAAAAACCTAACCTAGAGTTATAAAGCATATAAAAATTAAAACAATCTTTAAAATCACCAATCACAATGATACACTATTTATGCAAATCAGTGAAAGTGACCAGACTTCTTTTATGCATTGCTCAATCCAGATTTATAGCTGCCCAATATCTAGGGGAAAAGGTGGGTCAGACAAGCTTATTTTTTTACTCACTTTTCTGTAACTATTTTTCCCCCCTCTTACAAGAAAATCAGTGTCCGTAAAATGTGGGAAAACACCCTCTCTTCCTCTGATCCTTTTTCCCTACCCACCCCCCCCCCGCCAAAATAACCCAAACTATTTCTTTTACCAAATCCCTGGGAGATAATTCCAGTCTGGACTTAAAAAGACGATATCTGTATGTTTTCTCATGACATAAAAGATCATAAAAATGCCCTGGGTGGGGGAAGGACAAATCATTTGAGAGCTCTGACAGGGTTAACAGAAAGGAGCAGAGGTCTCCATCCACAGTCAAGTCACTTTGACAGGATGCTCCTCTTTTAGCACTTGCCTAATATTTGTGCTCACTTAGTCTGTGACACCTCTGGTACCATTGGGGGCTTGGGACTTTCCTGTCTCTATTGTTGTATTCTAAAAAGTTTATTAGGGCCAGATTCAATACCGAGTCAGATTCTAAGTTCTGAATCCAGTAAAAACAAGATGTATAGTTAGCTGCTGTTTATTTCCTTTTGTTCTACCTTTTCGTCTTACTTGTTAGAAAATTTTAAACATTTAGAAATAGACAAATAAAAATTAACTCATTGGAGAAGATGTTCAAGTCAGTGCACTCTTCCTTCCCAGCTCCGCCAACGGAAGTACCACAGGCAGAATTATTCAGCAAAGAGCACTGCATGCCCTGTGGAGAAGGAAGGAGTGACGTTAACACATGGGATTGGCACGCAGAGTAAGTGCCTGTCGGCAGAAAATATGTACAGACATGGTGCTTTATGACCCGTAGACGCCACTCTTCCCATCGTCAGCCAACTTTATCTGGAAAGACCATTCTGCCTGATGTCCTAAATGTCACAGACAAAAGAGCTTTTTTGTTCCTAAAGGATCATTTCCTTACTCAAGGCTTTTGGCTGTCAATGCATCTACAAAGAAAAACAACAAACCATACCTGAGAAAGACATCAATGGCAACACCTTCCTCTAGCTCAGGGGATCAGGGAAGTAAAAGAAGACAAGACAGAGATAGCCAACCCCTTTCCATCATAGCCCCAAAACAAATGTGGCTTGCAGATGCCTTGGACAGCGATGGACATTTGGCTCGGGACTGCCTACATTTGTTTCACAGTCAACGACATGCATACGCTGACGGGAACAATCAAAAGGTCTTCCTCTGCTCTACCCTGACCTGAGCACATACACAAGTAGCAGAGACTCTGCACATACATACTCAGCTGAGCTGTTCGGATGTTCCGCTATTCACCCTAGAAAACTATGTGAAGGGAAGATGCTCAAACAACCCTACAACCCAGTAAGTCCTCTTTGAGAACCATGGTTATAATGGCTTTACAGAAAGAGAGGGATGATTCGAAAGCAGTTTCTTCAAATTCTATTGCGGTCTAGAATGCCAATCAGATCAGGACAATGCAAGGAGAGTCCTTGGCTCCTTTAGATTGTAAACTGATGCAGTGTTATCTGGTGTCTCCTGCTTGAGAAAATGCAATATCTTGAACCTACATATGCACACTGTCATCACAGAAATATACTCAAGAGGTATCCCCAAAGGTTGGCCTAATGACACATTTTCCAGTGGCTTTCTCCCTTCCTTTTTTGACATTCCTACTTTCCTGCCTTCCCACATTCTGTGTGGTTGTCCAGGAGTGACTGTCCCTCCTTAGACCTGACCTTTGTTTCTTCCTGAGGAGATTCCCATGGGAATCTAACTTTTTGCTTGGTTTTCTACCAGCCTAATTGGAATTGAGTTAGGGATGGCTGGCTATATCACTTCCCAAGTTTTTGTGCTAGGGTCATTCCCAGATGGCATTTATTCTTTAAAAGCTTTTGTTGACATTGCAATCTGAAGAAATGACAATTGTGGCCATGCCAGTAGAGAGTTAGGCCCATAGGAACCCCCATGCATATGGTGATCAGGAGTTCTCATTTCTACAGACTCCTGAATTCTAAAGCTCTTCCTTCAAAGGATGATCCCTGTATGCAATTCCTCCTTTCAGTCTAACTCAGCAGATATTTTGCTGGTAGTAACAGAAACATACACTTGGTACATCACTGACCCCAGTAATATGGAGGAATGAAAAAGGTATGCCTCATTTTCTCCAAGGTACCTGTTGGTGCAAATGAGATTCAACCACACATGAAAGAGCCACAAATCAGCAGGATAAAACTCATAATCAGACACTAAACCCTGATGCAGTGCTGACAATACTACACAAGTTCAAAGAGGGATAAATCAATGTGAATGGCTATTCTGCAGGGTTGAGTGGGTCAGGGGTTGGCAGGCAGAAGGAGAAAGACATTCAAGGTATGGAAAATGTGCTCGGCTGTCGTAGGGATCAGAGCTAACCCAAAGCTGATGCTCTGAGCCGTCTCTCAGTACTGAGTGAAACCCTGCCTCTTTTGAATGTTATTTTGCACCTTTGGATGGCTCCCAAGGTGAAGGTGAGACAAGATGACATTTGCCCACGAGCAGACCATCAACACGGTCAGGGACGGTGATCTCAAAGCCTGGTTCTTCAGGCAGCACATGAACAAATATCCATCGACAACTTGGGAAGTGAAATATTTCCAAACGATCAAGTGCCCAAGATCAAGGGTTCAATCCTGGGTAGGCCAGTTAGCTTTGCCTGTTTCACGACATGAGTCAGTGCTGCTAACCCCAAGCCAGCTGTTCCATGTTAGTTATAAGAAGCCTGGACGAGAGCATAAATGGATTATGATGAATCTATCACCACCATTAAAAACATCCCCAGCTTGATACTAGCTGGCTTACGGATGCTTACGGATGTATTGGCCATCTCAAAGCTTTGTTCTTTTTGCTCTGTTTGTTTTTGTTTTTATAGAGCGCATCATTAAAACATACGCACAATAGCAGTATAGCATAGTGGCTGAATGTAGGCAAGAGGCACATTGCTTGGGTTAAAATCCTAGCTCTTTTCCTTAGCTGAATGACTTTGAACAAGCTACTTGATGTCATTGTGCCTCAGGTTTTTTTCTATTTGAAGAATAGGGATGATGGTAATAATATTTTCATAAGTGTTCTGAGGAATAAATGAGATAGTACATGTACAAGGATTAGAAGAGTGCCGTGGTATATTGGGCATGCAGTAAATACCAAGTCGTCACTATGATGATGGTCATTATTCATGCAGAATGGATCTTAGAGGGCGTCTAGTTAAATAATACCATTTTACAAATAAAGAAGCTCAATTCTCAAGAGGTAAAGTGACTTTCTGAGGATCATTAGTAAAATGCGTACTAGTACCCTTGGCTTCTGACTCATAAAAAATAAAATGTACATTTATGTGTTATCCCATTAACAAAGCACATTCACACACATTATTCCCCAAACTCTCCCTGTTACACCATGTTGCCTTTCCAAACTGAATTGCTAAAACATTTTTCAGGCACCCAAGTATAAGAGTTCCACAGGCTACAGTTCTCAGTGAGTTCCAGAAAGAGGTACTTGTGTAATGAGATGAGGGAAGGGCATGGGGAGGGCGTGTCCCAACAGTGCAGCAGACATATGTGGGGTCTTCAGTGCTGTGGCAAAGTTATGTTCCATTATTAATTTGTTGCAGTGTTAAATTAGCCATTTTTATGAGCAGTGGAGAGCATTCCTTCAGGGCGAGCTGCATGATATGCCCTGAGCCCAACTGTCCCAACAGGCTGTTCTCTTTGATGATTAAGGTGGCTAACATGATACCAGGTTTGCTGCATTTCTTCTTTCTTGAAAAACTTAGTCTGGCCTTCATGAAAAAATATCTGCTTGTCTTTGGTCACTTGAAGCCTACCTCTCCCTCTGTCTTTGTCCCCTGCCTGAATCAGCTCACTTTCACCAATGACTAACGAGCTGGTGTGCCACAGTCATCCATTTGGGGGTGTCCTTTAATGGAGTGCAGCTGTCCTGTACAGGCATCAAACCACTTGAACAGTTCTATTTCTCTTCAAGCAAGAGGGAGAAAAGTATGTTTTACCAGAACTTCTTCAAGGGACACCATTTTGTGTTGTTTGATAAGTCACTTAGGTTGGTGGGATGAGACTTCAAATCTATGTTTTATTAAGTAACAATAGCCTGATGGAGTATTCAGATGAGGGGCAGAATTACATGGGACACTAGAGGAGAAAAGGCTGACTCTGGGTGTGGGAATTCTCTATGAGGACCACAGTAGGAGTATAAGAGAGTTATATCTGGTAAGAAGACTTGAGATATTTGGCTATGGGGGTAGGGAAGTGAAATATAAACTCTGCTTTCTATTTTTCTTATGCTTCCTCAGTAAAATCTATTAACAAACATGAACTGGATTTCTTTTGAAAAACAATGGAGAAACCAGTATTGACAGGCAATCTGGTAAAGACAAGACAAAGACATTCTGCATGGTTGTTAGGAACCAGAGGAGCAAGAGGGAAGTTGAATAAAAAGCATGCCGAGCTACCCAGTGACAACCTGAGCAGTAGAAGAATTCTCCTTTCTACCAATAACTAGCTAATCCTTAGTAGGAATGACTGTCCTTCAACTTCCCTAATTTTGGAAACATTTTTCTTCCTTTTGTTCACAAGAAGAAAAATGTTAGAGATTGAATTGCGTTCTTCCAAAATGCATAGGTTGAAGCCTAAATGTCCAACGTGACAGAATGTGGAGATAGGGACTTGGGGAGGTAATGAAGATTAAATGAGGTTGTAAGAGTGGGGCCCTAATCTGATAAGATTGGTGTCCTTATAAGCAGAAGAGACACCAAATAGTTCTCTCTCTCTGCACACACAGAGGACCCAGTGAGAAGGCAGCTGTCTACAAGCCAGAAAGAGGAGCCTCTTCCTGAAACCAACCCTGCTGGCAGCTTGATCTTGGACTTCCAGCCTCCAGAACTGTGAGAAAATACATTTCGGTTGTTTGAGCCACTAAGTCTGAGGTATTTTGTTATGGCAGCCCAAGCAGACTAAACACAATGTGTTGTTCCGTTAAAAGAACACCCTCCCCTCACTGGTGGATATGGCTTTATATTAATTTTTCCCACTTATTCTTTTACCTGGAATGTTGTACTAGTCAGTGTTCCCTCCTCTCCTGGAAATACAACTCCATATACAAGCCTATTTAGCTGGTGGACAGGGGGCTGGTGTTCAAATGTGCTATGATTCCGCTGTCCTTCAGTGTTGGTATCAAGTGCAAACAGAGGAGCATGTGTATGTGTGTGTGTGTGTGTGTGTGTGTGTGTGTGTGTGTGTGTGTATGTATGTTAATTATATATATATATATATATATATATATATATATATGATTAGTTACAAGGCATATGCTTATGCAATGTAGGAGCTGGTTTCATCATCCTGAAGTCCACAGGGCAGGCAATCAGGAAGGAAAGAGAGCAATTATAGCTCCAGCTGCTGCTTCATGCCAATGAGGTGAGTCAGCAGATCTGCAAAAATGAAGTGAGTATAGAGGTTTCAGAATGTAGAGATATTTTACTGTTTACTTTCTCCTCTACTGCTTGGAATCTTGGCTATTCAAGGAGGACTTAGTCTTCAAAGGGCTTCCACCTAATTAAGTCAGGCCCATCCACAATAATCTCTCTTTTCATTAACTCAAAATCAACTGATTTGGGAATTTAATTGCATCTGAAAAATCCCTTCACTGTAGCATCTAGCCTAGTGTTTGATCAAATGCCTGGAAGGGGGTGTATATATATTACAAAATGGTTACTCTCTCCCTCTGACACTCCAATTCTCCTGGAAGAATCTCCCTTGTAGCCCACCATGATCAGAAGCATACTAGAAAGGGAATTCTGGGGAATGTAGTTTAGCTTAGCTTAGCTGACATGTCACAAAGCCATGACAATGTTCAACACTTACATGTATCCTTCTTCACTCTCATGTTTTCATCCCACAGCGGATCTAGGGCTGGTCTGTCAAAAAAGAAAATCTTCCCTGAATTCCATGGAAAGGACCATCATCCTTTAGAAAGACACATTCTCCTCTTCTGTTCTTCCTTTAGCTGTCCTCCTTGGGTGTAAATCCCACCTGGTTTCATGATGTCAGTCTTTGACTCTGTTTGCTGCAATGTCCTTGGAAGGAAGGACCTATGCTCTTATCTTTGTGGTTTACTTTTTTATAGTCCTTCCAGTTATGAACTGGAGTTGAATAAAATCTGTGTGAAGTTGGGCCAGTCACTTACTTCCCCAGGGCTCCATGAATAATCACCTCTTAGGGTTGTTCTGTAGGTCAAATGACCAAATGAATGTAAAACACTATGCTGCCTATGCAATGCACATCATAATCATTATCATCTCAATATTATTTTTTAAATTATTTTCTCAAAGTATTTAAAGACAACCACAGAATAAGTTCTTTACCCAAACCCAGAACTCAGAATTTGTATCAGTTGGCTTGTTCCTCACCTGACCAAGAGTTATCTCCAGTTTCTAGTTACTTTAAGACATTCATTCAGAGGGGCTCTCATGGATATCAGCCCTTCACCATTTTCTCAGAGATACCTGCCTATAGCACTAGCAGAAGCAACGATAAATATGATAATTCCACAAAACTTCAGTATGTGCTAAAAGATCCAATGACAGTCTGAACAGCAGGAGAGAAAGTTTCTTCCTACCAGTTAATGGGAAGCCAAGTCTAATTTGCCCCCTGCACAGCATTTTTGAACCTGTCAGGGAAAAAGAAACCAGTGAACGTTCATCTTGTCACTAGTCTTCTTGGGGACTGCTCTCTAACGCAAATGAAAATAGCATTCATTAGAGTGAAAAATAGAAAGCCTGTGTCAGCTCCCTCTGTTCTCGTCTTGACTAGAAGTCAAGTCCATCCTTGTCAGCGAAGACGTGGCTCCGAAAGCCCACTGGACCTATATGCTCATCTCCTGAACCTGGAGAATGAATATTCCCTTAAACTCTTTAGAAGAGTTTAGAGTGTTATTAGTTCTCCCGTGACTTATGAGTCAAGGGAACATTATAAACATAAAAAGAGTTCCACTGTTTCAAAGTCCTAAATATGAGAAAATCCTCTAGAAGCCAAGGTAAATTCCAACTAAATAAGATAGGACTTCTGAGATAATTGTCATTTTCTGGCTCCCCGATCACTTAGAATAATAATACAAACCTTTGTACAATCTAGCGTTAGTGTATTTCTTGCTAAAACAAACACAAACAAAAATAAAACAAACCCACAAACCCCTTGCCAGTAATATTTACTAATACTTCAATATTGTTACATTTCCTCACATCTGGCACTTTGCTTACAATTAGTGATGGGGCCACTAATATAAGACTACGAGGTTAAAAATACAGATTATAGCTTATTCATTCAGCAGTTTCTTCATTCAGCGTATATTTAGTAAACCTACCATGTGCCTGGAACATTGCCAGGCAAAACTACTTACGTCCTAGAAATTTTGCCTTCCATGAAAGTAATCATATATTTATGGCAATTTTATATAGAAACTTTATACTATCAATTTCTAGTTTATTGAGGATGCACCTAATCAGAAAGAACAACCTCTTATGGAACATTTCTCACAAATTATGGTAATCTAATTCTCATCTTATCCTCATACCTTGATTAAAATTACCTCCTTCCTTTGTTATGAACTCTGAATGCAATCGTGGTTCTGCTCTTCTGAACTGGTGTGTCACTTTGGAGCCTTTTTGCAAAAGCAGACCCTTGGGGGGCTCTGGGGCTGCCAGAGATCCAGGGACTTCTTTTCCTTCGTCCCCCTTATTATTGGTCTATTCACCCTGTTTGGAGTTTAGAGCTAGGTGCTCAGCGCAGGAGTAACTAGATGCCCTGTCTGCCCTCTTCTGCCCTGACTGACCCCCATCTCATAGTGAAGAAGAGGTGATGTGACATAATAGACAAAAGTCAAGGGATTTATTGATCTGAGGTCTGAGACATTCTCCTCATCTCTCTGGGGATCTTCTGAGGTCCTGTTCTTCATAGGATGTCAGTTAGAGTCTGGGACTACTCTGAGAAGGCCTGGAGCACGTGGCTTACACCGCTTGTAATGTAGGCACTGGGGGTACTTAGATCTCACTCCTCGGGAATGGCACAGAGCAGAGGGGTTAAGGAAAGACAGAATCCTGAGTCCTGATTGTGTCTCTAGCTGTTTATTACCAGCAGCCTGACTTCTTTTGAATTAGAGGGACAAATTTCATTTGTCTTTTAAATCTCTGCATCTCAGCTCTATTCTTCCTGACATCCCCATGTGTTCTCTCCTATAGGCTAGGCTGACATAGAAAGGATGAGAAAAGTCACGTAACAGAGCCTCAAGACCACTTGCCCTGAAATGACAATAGTTTTTTTCTGAGATATATCTATATATACACATTATATATATATATATATATAATATATATATATATATTATATATATATGTACTTCCCCCTACCTTGGGAAGTCCTTCAATTTTCTGTCTTTCTGATCAGTTCCTTATTTGCAATCAGTGACTCAGGTTGCCTGTAGTAACAGCTTTAGCTTAAACATATCATCAGACATACCTTCTCCTTTCAAGATTTGTTGCCCATAAGCTTGTATCTCTCACCACAGAACATTTTCCAACAACATTTATAGCCAGGAGACTTAATGAGTCTTAATAAATGGGAGACAAAGTATTCAATACTTTTGTCAGATCAGACTGTCATGATAGGGACATGTTATTGGGCCCAAATGTTTATTATAGGATTATCTCTCAATTTGTGTGTGTCTATACATACACACACACACACACACACACACACACACACACACACATGGATAAGTACATATGATATATATGTATATGAATATGTACATATATATAATAATATCAATACATAAGACAATTCAATATTGCTTTTGCCAGTCTGTAATATTAGACACAGTATGGACATTATAGACATATGCCAGTTCATAAGATATTAGGATGAAAAAATAAAAATTAAGGTAAAATAGGAAAAGATAATCAAATTGTATTTATCTTGCTATATATTTTCTCCATGTGTAGAGCATGAACCCAGCCAGTAGTTTTCTTAGGCTACCTGGACATCATTAGGTATATCATTTAGGCCCATTTGTGTATTAAATCAGAATATTCCATACTATCATCTATTTAAGCCTCTGGGCTACTCAGGGCCAAGGAAATTCAGGGTAAGAAGGATAAGAATTTCCTGAAATTCAGAAAAGTCTACTGTAAAGGCATTGTGACCCTAGACCACTCCTCTCAGGAAAGAAAGATCAAAGAAAACACCCCCAAATTCAGTATATTCTAATTTGGAACACCAGTTACAATTGGATATATAATTTTCAAAGGCCATTTACAGCTCTACCTTAAATAGGTTTCATATCTATTCATATGTATATTCATATATATATGATTATATATATATGATTCACAGGCAGAATGTTTCTAAGACAATGAGTCACAATGGGTGAAACCTCTATAAACTTTACATCTCACACCAGTTCTAGGAAAGTCTAAGAATGACTTTGAACTACCTGAGAGCCTTATAGGTCAAGTGTAGTTGGGTTGAACTCAAAATCTCATGAGAACAAAACCTCCCATGATTTGCTTTGTGCCTTGTCCTTGTCCTGGTAGGACAATCTAAGACAGATGGTCATAGATATTTCTAGATCCAGAGGGAGCCCTTTGACATCGTTAGTACCTTTCCAACTGCAGTTTCACTCACAAACCCTCTTAGATAGCATAGACTCTTCCTAGAACTGTGGTTAAAAATTCCAGGGAAACCACGTAGAATGTGGATGACGATTATTCCCGTTAAAATATAAATGTAGTGTCTTCATGACTTTTAAAAACCTTTAAAGTTATATGGATATTAATTTTTAAATGCAAAGTGCTATGAAGCATGAAGGAGAAATCCCAAGGAAAAAATGATCTCCGGATTGAAGGAGGAGTTGAGAGGCAGTGTTACTGCTTCCCTTTGGACAGAGAGAGTTACAAAAGCAAACTTGAATGTATAGTGAGTGCAGAAAGAAAGGAATGCAAAAACCAAAAGATATGTTTGAATAGAATGACACAGCAAGCAATAACCGAAATGGTGCCTGGATTGTGTAGAAGCTAAATACAGTCTGCATGAGGACTCCTGTCACAGGTTGAAGAAACGAGACAGACAAGTCAAAATGTCCCAGATAAGAACCAGGTTCACATGCTAGTCTGGGAAGCCCCAATGTTATCAGCATACTAATCAGGAGCTGGCTGGTGAATTAATGAAGCGGAGGAAAAGAGATCCCTGAAGGCGTATTATTTGTTGAGCTATTAACCAATATTAGCAACAGAGCTATTCCATGCTTTAACACCTGAACGTGTAGAAAACATTAACTTCCTTTGTAGAAAACATTAACTTCATTAATTGATTCAACAGATACTTATTAAGGATTTGCTATGTGCAAGGCTTATGATAGGTGCTGGAAACACAATAAAGATTAAGCCCTTGTCCCATAGAGTTTTCATCATATAGGGAACATTTAACACAATACATCAATAAATATATAAGAATATATGCTGTCATTAGCACAATAAGGACAACATACAGGGAGCTATGATTGAGAAAAATGAGTAGAGATGGGCTTACTTGATAGAGTGGTTTGGGAAGGCCTCCCTGGGAGAACTGAAAAGTAAAGAATCAGTCATAAAAAGAGCTGTGGGGAGGGAGTTCCAACTTGTGAAGGCAAAGGAGACAGCAGGCCCAGAGGGTGAGACAGCTTGGTATGTTCTAGAAACTAATAGCAGGCAGCCTGGTGGGAGACATGGTATTATTGAAGTGTGAGGGAACTGTAGCCAGCAGGAGATCAAAATGGGAGCTTTAGGGGAAATCTCTGGTGGTCCAGTGGTTAAGACTCTGAACTTCCACTGCAGGGGGCATGGGTTCGATCCCTGGTCAGGGAACTAAGATCCCACATGTCATGCGGTGCAGCCAAAAAAAAAAAAAAAAAAAAACCAAAACAAACAAAATGGGAGCTTTATTGCTGAAAAAAGCCAGATCAGAGGGTGTGGCCTAGCTCTAAGTGGTTTGTTAATACACCTAAGAAATAAACTTGCCCACCCAGACCTGCTTGGAAGATACCAGCTTCCCCAGCTGCACCTGGACCTGCAGTTTACCCCATGGAGAAACAGAGGATGAGTCTTGCCAGTGAGTAGGCTGCCACCCCAAAAAGAGAAAAAAGAAGGGGCTGGACCACGTGACTCAATTCCTTCTCCCAAACCCACCAGAAAAGAAGTCGTTCTTCTTCCTGTGGGCAGCAGAGGCCAGGAGGCTGATTCAAATGGTGGTCCATTCATTTGGAAACTTGAAGCCAAATAAGGTTTTTCCTCCACAACAGCTACTTAGGTTTGTGCCTAACTGTGTGTTTGGACTAGAGAAGGCAGAAAGGAAGGAATAAGATACCTCAGTAAAATGGAAAAGACTGTGGCTTTTGATGGGTGAAACCCCTCACAATCCTCACCAACATTTTTTCCCTTTGGATGGTGTCAGCCAACAGCACCCATCAGAGATCATGGCAGAGATGCGTAAGGTAGAGCTCTGTTTGGGTTTTAATCCAGTTATGGCTAAACCGGATGTACAAGGGGAAATGCCGTCCATCAGTATTTAAGTTAGGCTATGTCTTTGAACTCCTGCTATTGTGGTTCTATGCATGCAGGTATGTGCCTGGCCAGCATGCATTCCCTGTCCCTCCCTTAGTGGGTAAACCTCACTGGCTGCTTTTATATCTATCCATAGTGTCTCATTCCGTTATAGAAATTCCATTTTTGCTGTTTGACTTACTGATTAATAAGGTTAAGAAGAGAGCTATTCCACCTTGTTGGGTTCAGGCCAATGAGAAAAGTTACCTCTTCCGTATTTCATTCAAAACCTCTATCCTCCTTCCCAAATATTGTGGTTGCTGGGAAGCAACCTGCCCAGAGGGGAAAAATCCTAGTTAGAGTGAAAAGAGCCCTTCGTCGTTTGGGAAAGCAGACTGGGCTCACTCTGATTCACACGCAGTGAAATCCTGCTTATCCCAGTGTTTCCTGTTGTGTCCCCTAGGATCCATTAGCAGTAAATTTCTTGGCATTTGTGGCCGGCAGAAATGAGATCAGCCAGGCCCAACATGCTCCAGTCCACTGAGGGTTGAATTTCAGCTCAGGGTTGCACTTCCCAGTGACTGGTTGGGAGCAGCGTTCTCCCTAACGGAGCTGTGGTAGTCCAGTCAAAAGTGACCCTTTAGTGTCCATTGGATATTGCCCTCAGTAAGACAATTATTGTTCTTTTTTTAAAAAAAATATTTGATTTTGACAAGATGTGCATAATTCAGAAAGCTCAAATGGTTCTATGAAGTTTACAATGAAATCCTCAGTGCCTTGCCCCAGCCCCAGATTCTTACTCCCCAGAGGCAATCACGTTCAGTTATTTAATCCTTCCTTTGGTGGTTACCTCAATAATTTTAAATAACATGCTTACACTGCTAGTTTTTCAATGGTAGGCATAATCTATCGATTTTTCTACTACGAAAAATTGAGATTTGACTCTCTGATGCATACATACACATACACGTGTGCACGCACACATCCACTCACACACGCACACACGTGCACCTACACACGTGCACACACATACACCCTTCTTCCCTTCGTTCTCCTACTACAGTTATATCACGATTTTTCATGGGATCAACTCGCATTGTTTACTGTGAGGTTATAAATAAGATGCTTATACTGCTGAGTCATACAGAGCACTAGGATTTTTATTTTCTTGTGCAATTATTCCCCTGAAGTGAATACTTTGCCTAAATTATCTTTTCAACCAGCTATACATGCAACTATCTTTAATTCATCCCCAAAGCAGACCTCCTCTCAAATGCTTCAAAACACATAGGGTAACCTCTCGTTACTCCTTTTCTTGGAAGCATCCGTCCTGGAGCCCTCATCCTCTCCTACCATTAGATGGTTGCTCACTGTGTCTGCTTCCAGTTACCCTCCTGGCAACTTCTTTAACCTACAGTATACACAGGAGTTACACTTTGCTATGTGTTGGGGCCCCTGGTTGCCTAGATCCCTTTTTCCCCTTTCTAGGTTTACTCTTAGATCTAACCAGTAGCTTTCCAAAAAGGGTACATGAATTGGAGATACATTTTAGATAACTTTTATATCTGAAAAAAACCATTATTCTATTCTAAGAGATTGAGCACAGAAATAGTTTTTCCTCCACAACTTGAAGTCATCTGTCCATTTTCTTCTAGTTTCCTATGTGACTACTGAAAAATCTAAGATTGGTTTTATCTGAATTTTTAATATTTAATCTATTTTTTTCTCTATTGAAAGCATTTAAGATTTTATCATTTTCCCAGAAACCCTGGAATTTCATAATACTGTGTCTGTATGTCCTTTTTCATTCTAGTAGGTACTCTCATTCTAGAAACTCAGGACTTTCAGTTCTGGGAAATTGTCTCAAATTACTTCTCTAATAATTTCCTCCTCTCACATTCTCTTTTCTTTTTCTGGAACACCAATCTTGTCTTTTTTTCCGGATGGAACTACTGGGTTGATCCTATTGATTTGGGGGAAGGGGAGTGGGTTATTTTGTTTGTTTTTACATATTCTTTCCTATTCTTTCTCATTCTCTCCCCATGTGTTTTGCTTTCCGGAAGATTTCCCCGACTTCATTTTTCAGTAATGAATGTTTCATTTCTGTAATTGTAGTTTTAAACCCCAGTAACTCTTTTTTGTTCTCTGAATGTTCCTTTTTATGGCCTCTTACAGCAGCATAGTTTGCGTGATGGTTGAGCTTATAAACTGAACGAGCAGATTGCCTGGGTGCAAACTGCAGCTCAACTGCTTAACCAGCTGTGTTAACATTTGACAACATACCTACACCCTCTGTGTCTCAGTTTCCTCAACTGTAAAATGGGGACAGTAACAGCACCCACTTCATGCAGGGTTATTGTGAGGACTCAGTAAGTTACTCTGAAAGCACTTGCCTCGCATATAGTAAGTGCTCAGTACATGTCAGCTCTTATTATTATGTATGTTATCTCTTCTTTCATCTTTCTGAAAATATTAATTACAGGGTTTTTTGTTCTTGAAAATCTGTTTTTGTTTCCTGCTTCGTCTCTGCATTCTTTTTTTTTTTTTCTGTTCATTTTGGTCTCTTTCTTTCATGAGGCTCTCCTCCAACATTTCAGGATCTTTTAAAATGCTGATTAGGGCTTTCCTGGTGGCGCAGTGGTTGGGAGTCTGCCTGCCAGTGCAGGGGAAACGGGTTCGATCCCTGGTCCGGGAGGATCCCACATGCTGCGGAGCAGTTGGGCCCATGTGGCATGGCTGCTGAGCCTGCACTCTGGAGCCTGCGAGCCACAACTGCTGAGCCCAAGTGCTGCAGCTACTGAGGCCTGTGTGCCTAGAGCCCATGCTCCACAGCGGGAGGGGCCACCTCAATGAGAAGCCCATGCATTGCAAGGAAGAGTAGCCCCCGCTCGCCACAACTAGAGAGAGCCCGTGCACAGCAACGAAGACCCAATGCAGCCAAAATTAATTAATTAATTTTTAAAAATGCTGATTAGATGCTCTGGTGTTTGCACCTGGCTTGTGCATGGGTGGGTTTCACTGTAGGTAATCTGCTGGACATTTCATTTTAGAGACCCCGAGTAGTATAGGTCTTGGGCTACTTAGTCTCTTGCCGGGGGGTCTAAATCTGGCAGCCAGGGTTCTTGGAACTGAGCTGGGTAAGAGGCCCAGACCCTCCAGGGCACTCTGCCGACTTCTCTTCAGCCTACTGTTTTCAGCAGATTGCCTCTGCTGGGCTTCATGTCCCTTAGCCAGGAGCCCCTCTTCAGAGACTCCACATCTGGCCTTCCACCGGGGTTGGGGCTGACAGTCACCTAGTTTTGCAGAATAACAGAGGGGATCTGGGAACCCATCTGCTTCTTACATAGACATTTAACAAATCCTTTTGTTTTTAGCCCTGCCTGCACTCCCACTTGCAAAAATATCATTGCTTGCTATTCCTGGGCTTTTCTAGGCTTCTGGCTTACTGACCTGCTTGCTTCTGGACTTTTCTCACTGCAGGCTCTGGTTTTGCCCTTCTCTGACATGTGCTCAGTTTATTACCACTTGTTCATGTACTCTTTCTAGAGCTAAAATTTTGTGGCCATTTTCCCCACTTAATCTTTCTTGACTCTCGTGACTGTATGCAGTCTTTAAAAAATCATCCTGTTTGTGGAATTTCAGGAAGATGCAGAGATACACAGCTGTGTTCATCTGCCACTCTTCACAATTGTCCTTCTCAATGCATTTCTCATGATTCTGTGTTCTGCCTAGTGGGCCATAAATAATGAGGGCCACCATCCAGATAATTAATAAATAGATTACCTTGGTCTGTGAAGATGCTGCTACAAGTCATTGGTGAGGGACTTGAGCTATGAGTCTTGAGAGGGTATTTTCCTGACCAGTCGACAGGCTCTCGGTGTGTGATCAGCAGTTCACACGTGTGAACTGGTTGTCAAGGCTCAGGGGAGCAGTGTGTTTTCCTGTGATGGTGATTCACTGGCTGTATGACCTTGGACAATTACAACCTCTGATTTCAGTTCCTTCCCTTGTAAAGAAAACACACCTCTGCTTCTAAGTGTTGTGTTAGACTTAGAAATTGTAAACTGTAAAGCTCTGTACAAATAACGGGAAACATTAGATTTTCATTGCTCCCCTTTCTTGGTTCCCAAACATATCAATCTGTGCACATTTATTTTACAGCACAAACCACACTAGAATAAAATGTTTATCTTCCTGTCTTTCTGCCACATAAGACTGACTGAGTGGCTTCTAGACAAGCATACTGGTCATGATTTACTCACCTTGGTATCGGCAAGTCCTAGCCCTGTGCATGGTACATAATAGCTGTTCACTAAAATGTTGGCTGAATAAAAAGGAGACAGAGCTATCTGAACCCATAACCTTGACCTCCTTAGTTGTAATTTCTAACCAACTACATACACTTCCATGACTGAGAAGACCCATCCTTCCTTGGCTCTGAGCAGCCATAGGCTGGTTCATACCTGCTGGCATTGAATACCTGGTGGGAGACCTGAAAAATCATCCTCCTGCTAAGCCTGACTCCATATCCTATTACCCAACCCTCGAGCCATATGTTTAGAAACTTACATTTAATAAATACAGCAGCAGATCTGATTAGAGTGAGCCCAGTGATAGTAAAACTCGATCGCCAGGGAAATCGAGTTAGAATCCTGAATTGTTTTCGTGTATTGCAATGGGCAATTGGAATGCCTGTTCCATATGGTGCAGAATCTGTCTGCGGATTGCACAGCTCATTCCCCGTCAGATGGTCCCATTTGGGGTCAGTGATGATGGCAGGAAACAATGTGTAGAGGCAGGTGATCCCCAAGGGGGTCCATTAGATTTCAATCATCTCCCCTCGATCACTGTTCCACTGCAGACCAACGGACTTTGGCACAGTTGGGCTTGCATCCTTGCATTTTTAATTGGCACGTTGGTATTTACGATGCTGGCTCTATCCAAGGCTTCAGAAAGGCAGAGACAATGATGGGAAAAGAACAAATGCCTCATATAAAGGTTAGTGGAGATTGTTTCCATGCTTCCAAAGGCGGGGGTCGGTTCTTTTACCTGCACCAGTTCACCTGTTTCCAGCTGTCACAGCTGCCAATTCAGCCGGAGAGGAGAGGGTCGCCGGCTGCTCAGCCTCCAGAGTGACATTTTCCCTCCTCCGACCAGCCTCCCATCCCCCAGGATGTACTCTCCTTCCTTCTTGAGGCTGCCTGGAGAGTTTGCCATCCTTTACCCTGGCGGGAGGAAATGGCTTCCTCTCCCACCGTTGAATGGAAATTGTAGAAACTTTTTTAAAGAGGTACCCCTCGGACTCACCTGTTCAGCTTATTAATAAAGCAATTCTGTAGCTTCTGTGGGTGAAATGGCCTGCTATGAGCCCGAGGTCACTCTTTGAAAAAAGGACTCCATTCAGATCTCAAGAAGAGATGCACACACCTCTCAGCACCCCTTGCTAAGGCTTTTGTGAATGCTTTTAGAGTCTATTACCGGGAGGCTGGCTTCGGCACGTTACGAGTATCAATCGGGTTCACATAGCCATTCTCCCTGTCATAAAGGAGCATTCGTAGAATATTCAGCGGCATGGCAGAGACAGTAAGTCTGCTTCCCACCCCGGCCTCTCTCCCTTTCTTGTCCAGAGGAATCAGCTCAGTGAGGAGCATATGGGCAGTCTAGCTCTAAGTAATTGCTCTGAAACCTGGCCTCTTGAGCCTGCAGCCACTTTTCTTCTGTGTCTGTCACATGTCCTTTATGGGTTCATTCTTCTCTCTAAACATCCTTTCCATCTTGGAGTTATTTGCTCTGTTTCTTGCTCTCTTTCTGAATTTTTTTCCTAAGAATCCGCAGCCAGGAGAACTCGTACAGCGGCTGTTCAACTGTCGTGCAGACTGACTCCCTTGCTCAACGGCCAGGACACCAAGTCCTTTGCCCTCCACAGAAAGGCTGAATATCTTCTAGCTGGAGTGTACAAATGTCTTGAGGTCATAGAACTTTCTTATTTAAAAATTGAATTAAACATCCTTGCTTGAGTGGTGGAGTCTTTCTTAATGGCCTATGTAAGGCAACAGCCAACCATTCATGTGAAAGAGGTGTGTAAAATAATGCTCATAGTCAGCAACAAGTAGATATTAGGGAAGGAAGGCTGGAAACGGGGGTTGTAATAAAATGCAGCTTTCCCATTATTGTCATTCTGGACGTAACCCCTACAAAACAAGAGGGAGGCATTTCCTTCCTGGGTGGGGGACAGCCACCACACTGACCTTACGCCTCTTTTTTTAACTTGGTCCTTGATTGTGCACAGATGCGTGGTGAGGATGAGGCTGTCATCTGGAACTAGGTGAAAGGAAGAAGTCGGTAGCATTGCCTTCTACCATGTTTCTCTCTTGCACTAATGCTAGAGGTACCCTGCCATAGTTGGACACAGTTATTATACTGGGCCCATCAACCATTGTCCAAGTCTTGGTCATTGCAGAAGAGCCATCTCAGAGAGATTCTTTACACATGGGCCTTGCTCTCTAGAGCGAAGCCTAGAGGCCTTTCTGTATGCTCTAGGATGTTGGGTTTGTATTTGGGGCCATATGCCAGTGGCTAGGAGCTAGGCAAGGCAATATCCCTTCAGGGCACCCCAATGGACCTTCCCCCGAAAGTCCTTTGGCAGGAGCAGCTTGTAGTTTTATGTTTATATCCCTCTCGGCTTTCCTCTTTTGCTATCCCCAGCCTTCAGAAAGTCTTGTTTAAATACTCCCCCTGGTCTTAGCTGTGCTGCAGTGTTGGCACGACAGGATCCTGGCTCATGTTTGGTCAGAACATTAAGTAGGAGCAGTTCTGTCCCCAGATGAGCAGTGGTGGCCCTAGTAATTAACAGAAGATTTCCCTTAGGCAGCATTTTCCAAAGTGGGTTGCATATAATGTGTGTTCTGTTTGGAAATTAATAAGCCTTATGGGAAAAAGAATGCCATGGTTAACCAGGTTTGGGGAATGCTGGGTGAAGCATTTTAAATGAGTTGACTCCTAACAAGACTTCTCAAGCCCTTTTAGTTTCCTGTGGTTCCTGTAACAAGTTGCCACACACCTGGTGGCTTGCATTCTCACAGTTCTGGAGCCAGGAAGTCTGAATCAGTATCACTGAGCAGGGCTCAGCGGCTGAGCTGTGTTCTATCCATGAGCTCTAGGGGAGAATCTGTTCCTTGCCTCTCTCAGCTTCTGGTGGGTGTTTACTTTTCTGGACTTGTGTTCACATCACTCCAATCCTCAAGGCCAGCATCTTCAAACCTCTCTCTGCTCTATCTTCACAACGTCTTCTCCTCTGTGTGTGTGTGGGTATGTGTGTGTGTGTGTGTGTGTGTGTGTGTGAGAGAGAGAGAGAGAGAGAGAGAGAGAGAGAGAGAGAAATCTCCCTCTGCTTCCCTCTTATGAGGACACATGTGATTGCATTTAGAGCCCACCCAAGATAATCTACTCCTCTCAAGATCTTTAATTTAATCATATCTTTTGCTATATTAGGTAATATTCAGAGGCTCCAGGGATTTGGAAATGAATATATCTTTTTGCAGTTTCACTATTTAACTCACGATAGCCTTTAATACATTACAAGTAGAGTGCATCTCTAGGATGAGGTAAGCATGAAGTGCTTCTTAAACCTCTATGATAAAACAACCCTCCTTTCAGGAAATTTTTGTAGGGTTGGTTTTCTGAGGAACACACTTTGGGAAATTTCACCAAGGGAAGATGAATCTAGGGGAAAAATGAAATCCGATCAGTCCAGCTGCCCTCCTCCTTGTAGATCTGGGTTTTATTTTACTGAGGAAGATGGTGCTTTCCTTGCCTTAGGAGATACTATTATTGCACAGATAAAATATGAAAAAAAATATCAGCAATTTCACAGGGACATCGAAGCCAAACTTCACAGATGATGTGGGTCTCTAGAGAACAGTTAAAATAGCATTGTATTTGGAGTTTCGAAACCTGGATTGGATTCCTGGTCCTCCTACATACAAGCTAAATGATGCTGGGGAAGTAATTAAACTTTTCTCATATATGAAATTGGGATATAACCATACCTAATTTGTTGTATCATGTGACTGCTGTGTCTAAAAGCACTTTATTAATTGTGAAAGTTTATGTAATCTAAGTAATGACTTTTATTCTGTGAGACCCAAAATTGAAAAAAAAAAAAATCTTGTCCTATAGGATGATGAAGATGGTGGGGGTAGATTTCTACTGGTCTTCTCTGGAGGTCAAGTTGCTTTTGCTCAGTGAGACACCATAGCAACCTGACTATGCTTTCTTATCTACTGTTATATTTCCAATACTTGGCATCCAGTATGTGCTCAGTAAATGTGGGATGAATGAACTCTCTTTCCTGGACCGCTACCCCCCAGTGCCAGTTCCACAGAATCCCTTAGACTGGAAGGGTCCTTGGAGTATCATCTAGGACAATAGTTCCCCAATGCTGATCTGGGAACTGTTGAAGGCTGGCTACATGAGAATCTGCTGGAAACTCATTAAATATAGTTACCAGGCACCACCCTGGAGATTCAGATTCAGCAGATCTGAGGAATCTGTATTTTTAACAAGTTCCCTGAGAGATGTGATACAGCTTGTCCATAAACTGATCAAGCCTTTCTCACTATCTTCATACAGAACCACTCCTAAAGCAACACACTAAATAGTCTATTTCTTTTTAAAGATCTCCATGGAATTTTTGCAACTTCCTTTGCTAGAGATGCTATTTGTACCGAGTAGTCATGTGAAACACCACCACTCAGGGCATCTTAGTTCATGCACTCACTGTGCATGAACTCACTCGTTCATTCATTTATCCATTCATACAGACATTTACTGTGCACCTACTATGTTCCTGACACTGTGCTAATTTATTCCACTGCATTCCTTCTCAGGAGCTCTCTTGTCAACACAAAGCCCATGAGTTAAAGCTTTTTATTTCTCCTTTCTTTGATTTGAATAGTAGAGATATAAGAAGACTTGACTTTCTGCTTCACTGTTTGCTTTTCTCTTTTCCAGGGATTGTCTTTAAAGTAAGAAGGAAGCTTTTCTTCCCTTCAATGACGAATCCTTGGATGCCTCAGATTCATGGATCAGATAGTTGGGAGGCGTCTCAAAAGACCCAGTCCTCAAAAAGGTAAGAAAGCATTGTCCTCATTTCCCCATTTACAAATAAACTAAATAGAAGTCGGGAGCATTAAGTGATTTTCCCACCATCAGAATCAAGAAATATAAGGGTTTAGAGCTCCCCCTTTTATATCTTAAAACAATGTTTATTCAGAACTTTTTATTCTAAAATAATGTATGTGAAAGCAATATTCTCCCACTTAAAAAATACTTCCTTTCATATATTCATCTGGCTGGCTTGGGGAATGGACCTTTTCTTCTTCTTCAGGGTCCATAATTACTTATTGACATCTGGTATTCTCCAGTGTTGGCTTATAAATAACTATCACATGCCCCCAGACTGAGTCAGCCTATGTCTATTAAATGGTGGATGAGTAAAATGTTAGATGTACTTTATTTTCCTGGGCTACGACGGGACCTTGAGTTTTTTTCAGAGTCTCTCTAACCCTGGAGGGTGACAGTGCCTCCCCACCAACGCTGCTCCCCCTGTCTTTACTATGTCTCTGTTCTAAGGATGCTCTGTCCATTTGTCACCAGCAGTCTCCAACAGTGACAGGAAGGCAGGTCTCCAGGCAGTTCTGGAAGCTGTCAGGGGCTCTGCTGGAGTCGGGGTGCAGCAGCCGGGAGCCCTGCTATCCCTTTTCCTCTGGGTCCTCAATGGGAACTTCCCAGGGTCCAGGATGGTGCTGCCCTCCTGTGGCAGATCGCATTCTATGGGGAGCAAGGGGGTGGACCCATATCTCTGACCTGGGTGTCAGGGGATCAGGCTAATCGATTGCTATTTTTCAGTTTAAACAAAGTCCTATCATATCGTATCGTGTTCTTTCGAAAGAGAGTTTCTAGACAGAGGTACTAATTTCCTTTGCTCCCATCTATTCGGAAGTCAACAGGGAAACGTGTAGGCACCAGAGGCCTCAGGGCCATCAGCTGGGGACTCAAATCCTGGGATAGATTATGAAAATAGGATTATGATGGACTTCATAAGGGCAATGAGAAGCTTGAGATCTGCTGTATTTTCTGGGCCAAACAAAATTAGATACCTGGTAGCCCCAGGAAAGGGCAAGATGCTCTACTTTTTGTGTGTGCCTAACTCGCATGCACAAGAGACTTGATCGGGTGCGGGTTGTAGTTTTTATTCTTTCTATCTTCTTTTAAATTGTTGATATTTTTATATATCGTTAATATCCTGAATGTTCACTCCATTTTCTGGGAATGTAATCACTCGAAGTAGCCCCTTCATGCTGTTAGCCATGAAATCTGAAGTTCAGAGGATCTAAAGAAATTAACCGAATGACGACAAATAGTGCCAGTTATGAAATGTATACAATTCCCACCACTTATCTCTCCTCTCCCACACTCTCACTTCACCTAGTTGGTCTGAATTACTTGAAAAATGATAAAACTGTTTTGTGTGCAAAAATATACAAAGCCTTCCTTTTCTTCCTTGACCCCAGTGCACTGTCATCTCCCACTACCTCCCTTATCCCAAGAGAGCCTAGATTAAGGAAAGTTTTGCTCTATTTGCAAATCTGTGAATTCAGGACCAGCCCAGCAGCAGACCTCTCCCTTGGCCTTTGTCCCCCAGCGTGTTCACAGGGCTATTTGGATATGTCCTAAGGAGGAGCATCCTAGGCAGCTACCAGCATCGGTCACCATGGCCACCCTTCCAGGATATCTGGAGTGGAAGGACATGCTTCATGGAGTCTCAGCTTTGGATTTATTCTGATGCCGGGAAATGGGGGCTGGAAGATGAAAGTGTAGGGCAGAAGGAAGACAGATGAATGGTTGATGGGGACTGAAGTGGCAGATTGAGAGAGAGCATGAACACAATAGACAGAGCGATGGATTGATGGATTGGACCCGGAGATGTAAATAGGATAGTTTATCTAAGCTGGTTAGAGTCTCTCCTTCTTATCTATCTATCCAGCTATTTATCTATCTGCCATAAGCAGGGACCGGTAGGGCAACAGGCAGATAACATGAGTAGGATGGATTAGTGGCGGGCACAGGCGCCTCCTGGCATCCCAGACTTCAGGAAAGCAAAGGGGATTCGGGACCCAGAGGACAGATTCCAGGTGTTTCTCTGGAGAATTCCTGCCCCTCCTGTGCCTCAAATAAAAAGACAATCAGCGCCCGGACAGAGAGGGTTACTCAGGCGTCTCAGTGACCGCTCACCCGCCTTCCTGCTCCAGACCCTTCCTCTAACCATTTGCAGGTGTTCTGTTCTTGGACCCGGAAAGTGGGCAGCTGCCAATCTGAGGGGGGAGGCTGGGAGAGTAAAGCTTGGTGCTAGTATATATTTTTATCCCAAAGCCTTGCTTTAAATTCCAGTCAGGCTTCTAGTCTTGCAACAACACCAGGGGAAAGGAAGAGCAGAACAAAAAGGGAAGGAAAGCTAACCAGGCTCCGGCTGTTTTGGAAAGCTGTCAGCTGTCAGGTCTGCTTAACTGACAACCCAGAGCCCTGGGAGCTCAGTCCCGGGAGAGGAGAGGGCTGGCCAGGGGGTGGGGTGGGGGTTTGTGGCAGGCTGCCAACCACCTGGGGAGTGAGGTGGGGCATGTCCTCTGGTCTCCTGGTCACCCAGGGGGAGAAGGGGTCTCAGGGTATAAAGGTGGCTGTGTGGGAGAGGAGTCAGGTCCTCTCAGGACATCCCTCCTCTGCTGGGATAGCAGAGGTGCCTCAGGGCTAGGGAAGGGTGGAAATGGAGGAGGCCAGGGGGAGGAGGAAGTTCAGAGATTCCCAGAGCTCACTCCAGGCACAAAGCTGCAGGGAGCCCACCTTTGGCCCCTGTCACCTTGGGACTAACAGCCTTCAGGCTAGGTAGCAGCCACTCCAGGGACAAGCTGGCCCTCCCCTTTTCTCCTCTATACACACCAGTTTCCAGGATCCCCTATCTTTCTCCTCCTCCCTTTCTTTCTGCTAGACCTAAATTCCTAGGTTTGAAATTCTGGTGAATCTCAAGATCACCTTTTCAGGGCAGACTCTTGTGTCAAGTGGGAAGACATAGCTGGGCTGCATTCCAGTTCCCACTCTGTGAAGACTATGTGACCTCGATTCCAGTCCCCACTGTTTACTATGTAACCTTGATTCCAGTGCCCACTATTTACTATATAACCTTGATTCCAGTGCCCACTACTTATTATGTGACCTTCATCCTAGTCCCCACTGTTTACTCAGTGACCTTCATCCTAATTCCAACTACCTACTTATGTGTGATTTTGAGCAAATAAGCCTTATCTCTAAGAGGGAGATAATCCTTAATCCACTGATCAAACAAACTGCACATACAGAGACATTTCATAAACTATAGGAGTCTATAAGACATTATTCTTCCCTGATTTATCTTTGCTTCCCTGACAGCCCCTGGCACAAAGACTTACACGAGTAGGCACTCAATAATAGTCGAATGAACAAATAAATAAAGGGATGTAGAAGAGACATATTTCTCTAACTTTGATTATGAAACATCTGAACCCACTGCAGATCTAGACTCAGGAACTCTGGGATGGGACCTGAGAATGTACTTTAGCTGGCTGCACATGTAGTCAGTGTTTCAAAGCTAGGAAATTTCTCCTCCAAATAGGAAAGTGGAGGGTGCATAACAGGATTTTCTGATTTTTTTTGAAGGGCGTGGACTATGTCATTGTTGAATCCCCAGTATATAGCACAGCGCCTGGAAAACAACAGATTGATATTCCCAACAAAATTTTATTTCATGAGTGTTACAATCAATGTTTTGGTAGAAAGCAGGCCTCTGGGATTTCACTAATGATTGATGCCAAAAACTCGGCCTCTGTACACCAGTGCTGAATTGAATCTCAGAGACTGAGTTTTGGATGAAGTAGAAAAGAATAGCCTTATTGCTTTGCCAGGCAAACGGGGACACAGTGGGCTTATGTGTCCCAACCCAGGGGGATTTGGTGAGGAGTTTTATAGCAGTAATTCAAGGGTAGGGTTGCTGATAAGGATCAGGGTGTGTGCAGGGCCTGCAGTCCTTTAATCTGACCTCAGGTGGTCTCCTGATAAGCTTTTTTGGTTCTCAACGTTATTGATCTGTGACCTTCTCTCTAGAGTGAAGAATGTTTCATTAAGTAGTTGATATCTTCCATTTGTTGGGGGTTTTAGTTCTGCAGAAGAGCTCAAAGATACTGTTATGTGTATCCATTGAGGCTGAACCAGGACCCTGCCCCAAGGCTGCACTATTGTTTCTTTTTTTTAATTATTTTTTTATGTTTTTTTGTAGCAGGTTCTTATTAGTCATCCATTTTATACACATCAGTGTATACATGTCAATCCCAATTCCCCAATTCATCACACCACCACCCCCACTTTCCCCCCTTGGTGTCCATACGTTTGTTCTCTACATCTGTGTCTCAATTTCTGCCCTGCCAACCGGTTCATCTGTACCATTTTTCTAGGTTCCACATATATGCATTAATATATGATACTTGTTTTTCTCTTTCTGACTTACTTCACTCTGTATGACAGTCTCTAGATTCATCCACATCTCTACAAATGACCCAATTTCATTCCTTTTTATGGCTGAGTAATATTCCATTGTATATATGTACCACAACTTCTTTATCCATTCATCTGTCGATGGGCATTCAGGTTGCTTCCATGACCTGGCTATTGTAAATAGTGCTGCAGTGAACATTGGGTTGCATGTGTCTTTTTGAATTATGGTTTTCTTAGGGTATATGCCCAGTAGTGGGATTGCTGGGTCATATGGTAGTTCTATTTTTAGTTTTTTAAGGAACCTTCATACTGTTCTTCATAGTGGCTGTATCAATTTACATTCCCACCAACAGTGCACAAGGGTTCCCTTTTCTCCACACTCTCTCCAGCATTTGTTGTTTGTAGGTTTTTTAATGATGCCCATTCTAACTGGTGTGAGGTGATACCTCATCATAGTTTTGATTTGCATTTCTCTAATAGTGATGTTGAGCAGCTTTTCATGTGCTTCTTGGCCATTGGTATGTCTTCTTTGGAGAAATGTCTACTTAGGTCTTTGGCCCATTTTTGGACTGTTTGTTTTTTTAATATTGAGCTGCATAAGCTGTTTATATATTTTGGAGATTAATCCATTGTTGATTCGTTTGCAAATATTTTCTCTCATTTTAAGGGTTGTCTTTTCATCTTGTTTGTAGTTTCCTTTGTTGTGCAAAAGCTTTTAAGTTTCAGTAGTCCCATTTGTTTATTTTTGTTTTTATTTCCATTACTCTAGGAGGTGGATCCAAAAAAGTCTTGCTGTGATTTATGTCAAAGAGTGTTCTTCCTACATTTTCCTCTAAGAGTTTTGTAGTGACCGGTCTTACATTTAGGTCTCTAATCCAGTTTGAGTTTATTTTTGTCTATGGTGTTAGGGAGTGTTCTAATTTCATTCTTTTACATGTAGCTGTCCAGTTTTCCCAGCACCACTTATTGAAGAGACTATCTTTTCTCCATTGTATATCCTTGCATCCTTTGTCATAGATTAGTTGACCATAGGTGCGTGGGTTATCCCTGGGCTTTCTATCCTGTTCCATTGATCTATATCTCTGTTTTTGTGCAAGTACCTTATTATTATCTTGATTACTGTAGCTGTGTAGTATAGTTTGAAGTCACGGAGTCTGATTCCCCCAGCTCCGTTTTTTTCCCTCAAGACTGCTTTGGCTACTTGGGGTCTTTTGTGTCTCCATACAAATTTTAAGATTTTTTTGTTCTAGTTCTGTAAAAAATGCCATTGGTAATTTGATAGGGAGTGCATTGAATCTGTAGATTTCTTTAAGTAGTATAGTCATTTTCACAATATTGATTCTTCCAAACCAAGAACATGGTATATCTCTCCATCTGTGTGTATCATCTTTAATTTCTTTCAGCAGTGTCTTATAGTTTTCTGCATACAGGTCTTCTGTCTCCCTAGGTAGGTTAATTCCTAAGTATTTTATTCTTTTTGTTGCAGTGGTAAATGGGAGTGTTTCCTTAATTTCTCTTTCAGATTTTTCATCATTAGTGTATAGGAATGCAAGAGATTTCTGTGCATTAATTTTGTATCCTACAACTTTACCAAATTCATTGATTAGCTCTAGCAGTTTTCTGGTGGCATCTTTAGGATTCTCTATGTATAGTATCATGTCATCTGCAAACAGTGACAGTTTTACTTCTTCTTTTCAAATTTGTATTCCTTTTATTTCTTTTTCTTCTCTGATTGCCATGGCTAGGACTTCCAAAACTATGTTGAATAATAGTGGTGAGAGTGGACATCCTTGTCTTGTTCCTGATCTTAGAGGAAATGCTTTCAGTTTTTCATCATTGAGAATGATGTTTGCTGTGGGTTTGTCATATATGGCCTTTATTATGTTGAGGTAGGTTCCCTCTATGCCCACTTTCTGGAGAGTTTTTATCATAAATTCGTGTTGAATTTTGTCAAAAGCTTTTTCTGCATCTATTGAGGTGATCTTATGGTTTTTATTCTTCAATTTGTAAATATGGTGTATCACATTGATTGATTTGCATATATTGAAGAATCCTTGCATCCTTGGGATAAATCCCACTTGATCATGGTGTATGATCCTTTTAATGTGCTGTTGGATTCTGTTTGCTAGTATTTTGTTGAGGATTTTTGCATCTATATTCATCAGTGATATTGATCTGTAATTTTCTTTTTTTGTAGTATCTTTGTCTGCTTTTGGTATCAGGTTGATGGTGGTCTCATAGAATGAGTTTGGGAGTGTTCCTTCCTCTGCAGTATTTTGGAAGAGTTTGAGAAGGATGGGTGTTAGCTCTTCTCTAAATGTTTGATGGAATTCACCTGTGAAGACATCTGGTCCTGGACTTTTGTTTGGTGGAAGATTTTTAATCACAGTTTCAATTTCATTACTTGTGATTGGTCTGTTCATATTTCTTCCTGGTTCAGCCTTGGAAGGTTATACCTTTCTAAGAAGTTGTCCATTTCTTCCAGGTTGTCCATTTTATTGGCATAAAGTTGCTTGTAGTAGTCTCTTAGGATGCTTTGTATTTCTGTGGTGTCTGTTGTAACTTCTCCTTTTTCATTTCTAATTTTATTGATTTGAGTCCTCTCCCTCTTTTTCTTGATGAGTCTGGCTAATAGTTTATCAATTTTGTTTATCTTCTCAAAGATCCAGCTTTTAGTTTTATTGATCTTTGCTATTGTTTTCTTTGTTTCTATTTCATTTATGTCTGCTCTGGTCTTTATGATTTCTTTCCTTCTACTAACTTTGGGGGTTTTTTGTTCTCCTTTCTGTAGTTCCTTTGGTGTAAGGTTAGACTGTTTATTTGAGATTTTTCTTGTTTCTGGAGGTAGGTTGTATTGCTATAAACTTCCCTCTTAGAACTGCTTTTGCTGCATCCCATAGGTTTTGGATCATCATGTTTCATTGTCATTTGTCTCTAGGTATTTTTGGATTTCCTCTTTGATTTCTTCAGTGATCTCTTGGTTATTTAATAACATATTGTTTAGCCTCCATGTGTTTGTGTTTTTTACCTTTTTTTCCCTGTAATTGATTTCTAATCTCATAGTGTTGTGGTCTGAAAAGATGTTTGATATGATTTCAATTTTCTTAAATTTACTGAGGCTTTATTTGTGACCCACGATGTGATCGATCCTGGAGAATGTTCTGTGCTCACGAAAAGAAAGTGTAATCTGCTGTTTTTGGATGGAATGTCCTATAAATATCAATTTAATCTGTATGGTCTATTGTGTCATTTAAAGATTGTGTTTCATTAGTGGTTTTCTTTTTGGATGATCTGTCCATTGGTGTAAGTGAGGTGTTAAATTCCCCCACTTTTATTGTGTTACTTTCGATTTCCTCTTTTATAGCTGTTAGTAGTTGCCTTATATATTGAGGTGCTCTTATGTTGGGAGCATATATGTGTATAATTGTTATACCTTCTTCTTGGATTGATCCCTTCATCATTATGTAGTGTCCTTCCTTGTCTCCTGTAACCTTCTTTATTTTAAAATCTATTTTATCTGATATGAGTATTGCTACTCCAGGTTTCTTTTGATTTCCATTTGCATGGAATATCTTTTTCCATCCCCTCACTTTCAGTCTGTATGTGTCCCTAGGTCTGAAGTGGGTCTCTTGTAGACAGCATATATATGGATTTTGTTTTTGTATCCATTCAGCGAGCCTGTGTCTTTTGGTTGGAGCATTTAATCCATTCACGTTTAAGGTAATTATCGATATGTGTGTTATTATGACCATTTTCTTAATTGTTTTGGGTTTGTTTTTGTAGGTCCTTTTCTTCTCTTGTGTTTCCCACTTAGAGAAGTTCCTTTCACGTTTGTTGTAGAGCTGGTTCGGTGGTGCTGAATTCTCTTATGTTTTGCTTGTCTGTAAAGCTTTTGATTTTTCCCTTGAATCTGAATGAGATCCTTGCCAGGTAGAGTAATCTTGGTTGTAGGTTCTTCCCTTTCATCACTTTAAATATGTCATGCCACTCCCTTCTGGCTTGTAGAGTTTCTGCTAAGAAATCAGCTGTTAACCTTATGGGAGTTCTCTGGTATGCTATTTGTCATTTTTCCCTCGCTGCCTTCAATAATTTTTCTTTGCCTTTAATTTTTGCCAATTTGATTACTATGTGTCTTGGCATGTTTCTCCTTTGGTTTATCCTGAGCTTTCTGGACTTGGGTGGCTATGTCCTTTCCCATGTTAGGTAAGTTTTCTACTACAATCTCTTCAAATATTTTCTTGGGTCCTTTCTCTCTCTCTTTTCTCCTTCTGGGACACCTATAATGCAAATGTTGTTATGTTTAATTTTGTCCCAGAGGTCTCTTAGGCTGTCTTCGTTTCTTTTCATTCTTTTTTCTTTATTCTATTCTGCAGCAGTGAATTCCACCATTCTGTCTTTATCCATTCTTCTGCCTCAGTTTTTCTGCTATTGATTCCTTCTAGTGTAGTTTTCATTTCAGTTATTGTATTGTTCATCTCTGTTTGTTCTTTAATTCTTCTAGGTCTTTGTTAACCGTTTCTTGCATCTTCTCTATCTTTGCCTCAATTCTTTTTCCGAGGTCCTGGATCATCTTCACTATCATTATTCTGAATTCTTTTTCTGGAATGTTGCCTATCTCCACTTCATTTCATTGTTTTTCTGGGGTTTTGTTTTGTTCCTTCATCTGGTACATTGCTCTCTGCCTTTTCGTCTTGTCTATCTTTCTGTGAATGTGGTTTTTGTTCCACAGGCTGCAGGATTGTAGTTCTTCTTGCTTCTGCTGTCTGCCCTCTGGTGGATGAGGCTATCTAAGAGGTTTGAGCAAGTTTCCTGATGGGAGGGACTGGTCACCACTGTATTCTTTTTATTGGGCCACAGAACCATATTAAGTTACTTGATTCAAAGTAGATACTATGTCCTAGAGTATGTAGGCACCATCCTCAAAAAGAATTATATCTGAGCTGTTGCTTCAGCTGTGCCTTTGGGAGGTTGTTCCAGCATTCAGTGAGGCCAGCAGCACAGGAACTATATTTGATACCTTGTCATATCTTGTAATAACTTGTAATGGGAAAGAATCTCCAAACTCCAGCACTCCATAGTCCAGAGGACCTCCTTTCCACATGCACTATTGTTACTTGACTGTTCCTCCCTTGTCTCTACATCCCCTCCCTTCCCTGATTAACAACTGTTTAAACCTGCCCTTTGGAACACAGGGAAGGTCATAGAGGCTGAAGCCTATTCCCTACAACAAGAGATGGGGGACACAGAAAGGCTTCCATGCCCAGGAGCCCCACAGGGTTCTGCTTGGTTTCATGATTAAACATCAGTCTCAAAACAATCACATGCAGAGATAATTTTAAGACATTGCTTCAGTGCAGCCATAGACTTACACAGGGACGTTACTCCAAGAGGGGGAATATCCAACAAGGCAGCCAGGGCAAGCTAGGCTGAGGCCAGCTAGGTACCTGGGGCACCAAGTTTAAGGAGGTGCTACTCGTAGGTTTGTGGAAGAGTGCTCTTAAATTTTGTGCCATGGGGGCCCTGACTGCCTTACCCTAAGCCTGGCCCTCTGTTCAGGAGAAGCATTAGAGAAGTCTTCTGGAAGGAGGCATTAAGTATGCAAAAATGAGCAGGAAGTAGTTTTCCAGGGGTCTCTTAGGGAGAAAGTTGTTTCAGGCAGGGGGAAGAGCATAAACAAAGCAGAGGTGCTAGAAATATTATGATGTGGGTAAAGAATTACCCACTCGTGGAGGTGGCAGGAGCATAAAATTAAATGTGGAGAGTTGGGAGACATGAGAGAGACAAGGAACAGAACACGGTGGGGTGGGGTCTTGTCAGCCATTTTAAGGAACTTGGAGTTTATCCTACTGCTATGGGAGCAGGAGAGTAGCATGGTCCATTTGTGCTTCAAACAGAACATTCTGGTCAACCTCTGCACTATCCAATTCATAGATATTATGAACCACAAATGCAAGCCACATTTGTAACTTTAAATTTGGTATTAGCCACATTAAAAAAGGAAGAGGAAAAGGAAAAACTAATTTGAATATTTTATTTGACTTGACATATTCAAATATAGTCATTTCAACGTGTAATCAATATTAAACAATCTTAATGAGATATTTTATATTCCTTTTTATTGTACTAAGTCCTCAAAATCCAGTGTGTAATTCATGCTTTTAGCACATCTCAATTCTGTCTAGCCACATTTCGAGCGCTCAACAGCCACATGTGGCTAATACTGCAATATTGAACAATGCATGTCTAGAGGATGGACTCTAGATGCTAAAAAACCGAGGCAGCCTTTTACAAGGTTCAGGGGAAGATGATAAGTTTCTAATCCAGGGTGTTGGTAATGAGAATGGAGAGAAGGTGATAGTCAAGTGACTTAGCTATTCCTAGCTTCTTTGTTTGTGAAATCAGGATACAGTATTTACCTTCCTGGATGATTCAGAGATTCTCTGAGATGATGTTATGTAAAGCACCAGCCCAGGCTGGCAGGGAAAGTATGCTCAGCCAGCATTCTCCCCACTACCCATGCTGTTTGCTCTCTCCAGGAACAAGAATTGACATCTGACTTGGATAAGGTGGGGTTTAAAGCACTGGAATGGCACAGTATAAGCATAGACTGCAGTCACTAAAAGAAATTATTGCATAGTAGCACCACTGCACCTTCCCAGGTGTCTCCCTTGATACCATCTAAGTGAAGAGAAGTTAGTTCCTGACTGTCATGGGGTGGCCGGAAGAATACATGAAGCCAGTCCAGGACAGGCAGAAAAGCAGAATTGCTGACATTCCCGGCAGCAGCCACTCCGACTATCAGCAGTTGGCAGTAGCTCCAGATGATTGAGAATTGAACAGCTTAATTGGAAGAATATGAACTTTGTAGAGTGCCAGGCTAGCATGGCTAAGTGCAAGAATGTTTCTCCCAAGCCCACCTTCCTTGCCTTAGGTTGATGTGCACATACTGTCTTGGAGGAATGCCCCCAGACAAACTCCTGTGAATAGATCAACAGATCCTATGTTCTTTGGAATTAAAAAAAAAAAAAAAAAGCATTTCCAAGTAGGTGCAGGATACAGCCCTCCAGTTAGATTTGCTTATATTGAAGAAAGAGGCTGGGGATAGGAAGGAGGAAGATAGTCATTCTCTACTGCATGAGAGCTCCATCTCCATGTGGGGTGTCCAAAGAGTAAGACAGAGGCTACAAATAAATCTCAGCTGCATTGAGACCCTTCTGATCACAGGAAAGTCCTGCCTACCTCATATTTCCACCAAGGTAACTTTCGGATGAATACTTGTTCATTTTCAAAATGATTATTTTGGTCAGCTCAAGTCACTGGGTGGGTGCTGTGAATTTTTAAATGTTACCAAGTAATTAATGCCTAGAACTGGAGAGAAACACAGCTCAGGTTCCCTTGGGTTCCCTCTGACTCGTGTTAATTTGCTTATCTCGGTATTAGTCAGTGTAAGCCAACCGTTGTAACAAACAACCCCCAAATTCCACTGGCATAACATAACAAATGATTGTTCGTGTAACAGTCTGATTTAGAGGAGCAGCTCCCCTGGACAGCTTTCGTCCAAGCAGAGGTCCAAGGACCCTTGTACCTTACATCTCATGGCTCTAACCTTCAGTCCTCAGAATGCTTTCCTGCCTTCTCATAGGAGAGGAAAGAAAAAAGAGAATTGCAGTAGGGAGCATCCATGGGCCAGGCATGGGAGGAGGTACTCGATTCCTTTGTCCAGAGTTCAGGCACATGGCCACACTTAACTTCAGGAGGCTGGCAGATACAGACTAACTGTGTGTGAATGGTAAATAGGGAAAAGGTTTGCTGAACATCTAGTCGGTCTTTGTCACAGTCATTCTCTCTCTCTCTCTCTCTCTCTCTCTCTCTCTCTCTCTCTCTCTCTGATGAGAATAAAATGGACTGTTTTGGGCTCTGACTTGACCCTGGAGGTCTGAGAGTCAGGAGACTGCAAGAGGTCTGAGAGTCAGGGCAACATTAATTAGAGGGTGATGCTCTGTAGTTTCAAGGTGATTATTAATCAGCATAATGTCATAGTCAAAAAGTTGTAATGCCAAATGAAATTTTTTCTCTCTGTATTCCAGACCTATTTCATCAGTTTCTGAGCCAAAGAAAGGAAAGGTGCTACAACCAGAGTGCCAACAGAGTGGAGGGCTAGTCTAGTCTTCCATCACTAACAGGCACCATGTTGTCATCCATGGTTCTAGGTACTTTTGCCATAAGCATCTTTGCCACAAACATTTTCACCACATAATTAATTGGCAGTAAGGCAATTTTGCTATGAAAGATTAGATAACTGGTTGACAATTTTTGGTTTGACAGTTTGGTTTCAACTGATTGAAATGAGTTAGTATTTCTTCCAGTGAGTGACTTTATTGATAGGTTTATCCAACTGTCAGATGACAATGATTCACCCCCAAAAGTTGGTTTCTTATTTTGAAACACACTACACTGGAGGAGAAAGAAGCCAAGGGCCCCAAAGATGCAGGGTTGAGCCTACACTTCCCATAGAACTTTGGAAAGTCTATGAAGGTACAACTGACAAGATGCTAAGGACAAACAATACTGCAGAGTCTTTCACAAAACAATACAAAGCTCGGTTACCAACATGTATCCTGGTATTTGGAAATGGTTACCTCTTCTTAAAGAAGGAAGAAATTTAAATGAAAAAAAGTGCAATGCTGAATGAGGGGACAAATCAACAAGAAAAAATAAATAAATAAATAAATATATATATATATATACACTATATATATAGTGTGTATATATATATATATATATAAACTATGAATGAAAGACTTGGAAGACAAGTGCTTAGGTACAACCCACAAAATAAAATCAATTATTTGTACAGCATTGCCCTGAATCTACACCCATTTAAAATATATTCAAATACTTTGTATTTTGCAGTAAAGTCTTTTTAATTTTGTAGTTCATTTTTCATGTTTCATTATGTCCTTTTATATTTTGTTATTTTATCTTTTACAACAGAATCACCTTAAGGCCAATTAGTTATGTGGTGAAAACGTTTGTGGCAAAAATGCTTGCGGCAAAGATGTTTATGGTGAAAATACCCTACATGATCACCCATGGCCCCTACTTGCCAGCCAAGCTTAGTGGATCTTTTGTGGTGGTACTATGGCAGCAGAGTATTTTCTTTTTGCTTTAAAAACCAACCCTGAATGTCTAGAATAAGCAACTATACCTGCAAGGGTGTGGAGATTCCAGTCTGGTAAGATACTGTGAAATGCAGGCTGTGGTCCTAGTTGGGTGATAATAGAGATGGTCATTGTAACAGATGTTGTGATGTGCCACAGAGGTTCCCTCTTCAGGGTTGATGACATATCCCCTTGCTTCTTGGAATATTGACTCCTGAATGCTCATAGGTCACAGCTATGCCTCTCACTAGGAACTGACTTGACCAAAGTTATGCCTCCTCCCATGCATAACTCCTTCTGGGTAACCTATGGCTAATGACTGCCTGCCTAGAGATTTAAAAGACTAGCTGTCTTGCCTTAATTTGGGACAACTCTGAAGGGCCATTCAAGCTCCAAGACTCCCCATAGAGTCTGCTTAGGTCTCAGTTACAACCTCATTTCAAGTCAGCTTCTTCTTCTGCCCAAACTTTCCATCTTCACTTCCTTACATATATATCCCTCAAGAACCCTTCCTACTAAAGCTTCTGCTTGCAACTTCTCATCTAAGAATCCATTGATACAAAAAGTAATTTTAGGAAGCTGCCTTTCAAAATGGAATTTTGGACATGGGTCAGTCATTGGCTCTCTGGCAATGAGAACCCCATCACCGGTAGTAGGTGGAGTAGAGCTTGCCCCTGAAATGCTATATCAGTGCAGTTGTTAAAATCAGGAAAATTTCTGTGCAATTGTTAAAACATTCACCAGCAATAGAATGATATGGGATGTCCACAGAAGAGGATACACGCCCTGCTGCAGTATTTCTCATGATTGAAGGGATAAGGAAAATATAATTATAAGGACCATGGAATTGGGTGGCTGTTGCTGAGCACCATTGATTTTTGAAAGATAAATAATGACAGGCTCAGGTGACTAATCACCATTTCAAGACAAAATATGAAAGCTAGAGGGCCTCAGCTGCATTTAGGGAAACCCTGATCTCCTGCAACCAGAGTTCGTACCAAGCGAATAAAAAACTAGGCTCAGGACTTAATCATTAAAGTAGTAGAGCTTCAGATAGGATTGAATTCTCAGCCTTAGTAACTTTCTATGCCAAATACAGCACCCTAATGGGGAAGGAGTAGGCTACTGAGACGTGTAATGGGCTAAGTAGATGTGGTTAAGGACCTTGACTTGCTGGGCCTTCAGAAGTCCCCTCCTCCCCTCTGCCTTGTTAGAAGACAGTATCCCTCCCTTTCCTTGAAAGTGATGCAGAGACCTCAAAGGAGGCATGCACCTCATGAAACAATGCTTGCCTGCTTCAGGATTAGTCCCACCACCGCTCTTGGCAACCAATTCAATAAGGAAGACTGAATCTCAGTAAACCAGTCTAGAGATGTGATAAGCCTGCTATGGAAGGAGAGAGGGTATACACCAAAGGAGCTGCAAGGCGTGGCTAATTGGTACTTGTAGTAGCTGGTAGTATATGCATGGGACTGAACCCTGGAGTACTGGATCAAGAGGGACAGAACATAAGGTTAGATAATCAAGAGTTTATCAACACGGGAACAGTCTTCTTTTTATATGATTTGACACAATTGCAAAGACCCAAGAGATGATACTGATCTATTGCTAGAAGGGCTTTAGAATCTGGAAAAGGCTGAGGCCCACATATTGTGAAGTAGAAATGCTAGAACTTCCATGGAGTATGGTGAAGGAATAGATCAAAAGTTTCAAAGAAGTTGGCACACTGGACTGCATATACTATATAAGGCTGGAAACCCACCAGTTGAATATGTTCCATGGGAGGGCCTGAAGGACACTCCAAGTGTCATACCGATAAGGAATACCCTGGTGAAAGTTGGATCAGCTTAGTCATGACAGTTCTCTGTAGATCAAGGCTGATGATAGGAGAGGCTAATATAGAATTGGGCTTCCTAATAGCCTGATTATATCCCCAAACAGCAAAGGTTCATTGGTGGCACTCAAACCCTCAGAAGCAAGGTAGTTGCAATTATTGTAATGAAGCAAGGTGGCCATAGATACCACATTATGTGGCAAAATCCAAGGGTCTTTGGGTTGGGCTGGAGAGGAAATTTAACCTCCAAAGAGGTATGGAGATATTAATGGGAACTTGGTGTTTTCAGAGGCAAGTTAGGGGACAATTAGGCAAAGGGGATACTTCTTAGTTTATACAAGCAAAAGGTATCAAGGATGGATGATAGGAAGAGAAGAGGGAAACCTCTCAAGTTAAAATTCTTGTTACTTTGTTAAGTTTCCAAACTTGAGTCAGTTCTCAGAACCAGAACACTGAGGGCAGAAAGAGATGCTGGTTTCCTATGAAAAGGGATCCTGCAATTGTATTCAGTTGAAATTCCTCTAGTCCTTCTCCCAGGGACTACAGCTATTTACTAAGTGACATGCATTTGGTAAAAGGGAATACCCAAAGTCTTCAATATGCCAAAATAGCCTTCCTGTTAGAGTTGAATCTAGGGATCAATGTGGGGAGTGTTGCCATACAGTGGTGCTGTATGAACCAGGAAATAAATGAAATTGTGGAATCCTTGGTCTGGCTCACAGTGGGTCAACAGGGTTCAAGGACACACCTGATGGTCATTTGCTGGTAAAAATTGAAATTGACATGCTTGTTATTTGGCAGAAACCCTTGGATTTAGTATTTGTTCCTTAATCTGTGGAGTAAGAAATATAGTAGTGAAAGCAGGATGGAAGTCTCTGCAACTTCCACACAAGCCAAGAGTAAATAAAACAATAATATTGCAACGTGGGGAAAATAGTAAATATTAGTGCTACCTTCAAAGAGGTAAAGAATACAAGGGTGATGATCTGTGACAAATCCCCATTTAATTCAATAGAATGTCCCATACAAAAATGGAATGAATTGCGACCAAATGATGCACTACTGCAAATCAAGTAGTGGCCCCAAATGCAGCTGCTATGCCGGACGTGATTTTACTAAAGCAGATTAATATAGGCTCCAACACATATTAAGTGGCCGTTGATCTGGTGAGTGCATTATTTTCCATCCCTATAGGAAAAGAGGACCAGACACAGTTCATATTTACGTGAGATGGACAAGAGTATACAAATATGGTCTTGTCTCAGGTTATATTAACACTTTGACTCTCTGTTATATTGCTAGAAGGGGTATGAAGTGTCTGACATTCCACAGGACATCAAATTGGCCCATTATATTGACAATGTCACGCTAATCAAACCAGATGAGAAAGAAGAAGCAAGTATGTTGGAAGCCTTGGCAAAACAGATGTGCTCTAGAGGGTGGAGATTAAAGCTTCAGAACCCCAGCACATTAATGAACTATTTAAGGATCCGAAGTTGTGAAGAAAGCTAGACCATCCTCTCCAAATTAAACAACAAACTATTATATCTATCTTACACCTCCCACTACTAGGAAAGTAGCCTTTTTAGTAGCCTTTTCAAGTTCTAGAGGGAGCATATTCTGTACCTGGCAATACTGCTGACCCATTTACTGGGTAACACTAAAGCCTGTGAACTTTGAGTAGTGTCTCAAGCAGGAAAGCTCAGCAGAAGGACAAGGCTGTGCAGTGTTCTTGACACTTGAGTCATATGACCCAGGAGACCCTATAGGACTAACAGCATCTATGGTGGGTGAAGATAGTGTGTAGAGTTCATGGGAAGCTCCAATAGAAGAATCACAATGTGGACCTGTGGGGTTCTGAAGAAAGTCCCTACCATCTACAACAGAGGACTGTCACCATTAGAAAACAGTTACTGATGTGCTGCTTGGCTTTGGTAAATACAGAGCTTCTGACTATGAGATACCAATGACCTTGTGGCAAGAGTATCCATCATGAGCTGGGTTCAGTCAAAGCCACCAAGTCATAAGGTGGGGCTAGTCCTGCAGCAATCCATTCTAAGATGGATATGGTACATCCAAGATTGGGAAATATCAAAGCTGGAGAGCACAAGTAAGCCAATCAAGCAGGTGGCCCAGAGTCAAATGCCATCCATCAGTGTTGCATTAGTGTATCTCCGATAGCTCACATCTGTGACCTACTGGGAGGCCTTTATGACCAGATAACAGAGAAGTAAAAAGGCCAACCTTTATTTCTAGTGTGGTGGTGATGGATAGTGATGGGGGCATATCCTCTCAGTGGGAAGAATGTTGATGTTAGATGCAACTAGTCATCAACTCTGGGTAGAAACAGAAGTGGCCTGAAATAAAACTATAGATAAACTCATGGGCAGTAGTGAATGGCATGGTTGGTTGATCAAGGTCCTGAAAGGAGAAAGATTGGAAAATAGAAGACAAAGAGGCCTAGTAAAAAGGCATGTGGATGAAAGTGGACAGGAAGTGTGAAGGTTTCTGAACTGCATGTTAACATTCAGCAGAGAACTTCTACTGTGGAAGAGGTACTAAACAGTTAGAATGAGTTGGTCAGCTGGTGAAAGCCAGCATCTGTCGTTAGTCACTGTGATGTTGGCACAATGGAGGCGTGAACTAAATAGTCCTGGGAACAAGTATGGAGGCTATGTGTGGTTTCCCATGCCGATCTGATTACTGCTGCTGTTGAATGGTCCTTGGAGGCAGCTGAGAACTTTGAACAAACGCTTTAGAGTACTGATTATTCTCACCTTTTTACTATGTTAGCTTTTGGAGGCATTTGTGTGCCCACAAATAGTGTTGAGACTGATAGGTTTTTCTGTAGGCCAATCTGACTCTGCAGTAAAACAATTTTCTCAGGTGCTCCCAGTAAGATCATTCAAAAAAAAATTATTTTTCTTTCACAGGAGGCAACAAGAGCAAGAATGCATCTTGATAGCAAAAGCAAGAATGTATAGGCTGAAGAAGAGTCCTAAGAATAAAGGGCGTAGTAAGACTACGTTTGAAAATGATATGCCCTTGTAAATAGAAAAATTTAAGGAATCCTCCAAAAATATTTAGAACTTATTAGTTCAGCAAGGTTTCAGGATATAAGATCAATATATGGAAATCAATTGTAGTTCTATACACAAACAATGAAAAATCCAGAAATGAAATTAAGGAAATAATCCCATTTATAACAGTATCAAAAAGGATAAAATATTTAGGAATTAATTTAGCAGAAGTCTGAGAATTTAAGACCAAAAAACTGCAAAATATCATCAGAAGAAATTAAAGATTTAAATGGAAAGACATGCCATCTTTATAAATCAGAAGATTTAATATTGTTAAGATGGCAATACTCCACAAATTGATTTACAGATTCATCACAATCCCTATCAAATTTCAGCCGCATTTTTTGCAGAAAATGACAAGTTGAACTTCAAAAACCCCAGAATAGTAATAACATCTTGACAAAGAAAAAGTTGGAGGTCATACATTTCCTGATTTCCAAACTGACTACAAAGCTAGGCTAATAAATACAGTGTGGTAACCGGCATTAAGATAGACATACAGAGCAATCGAATGGAATTGAAGGTTTAGAAATCAAGCCATACGTTTATGATCAATAAATTTTCAACACATGTGCTAAGACAATTCCGGGGGGGACAAATCTTTTCAACACACGTTGGGACAAGTGGATATACACACACCAAAGAATGAAGTTGGACCCCCTTCTCAAACTACATACAAAAATTAACTCAAAATGGATCAGAGGTCTAAATGTAATAGCTACAACTAAAAGACTCTTAGAAGAAAACATAGCTGTAAATCTATGTGACCTTAGATTAGGCAATGGCGTTTTAGATATGACACCAAAGCAACGAAAGAAAAGAATAGATAAATTGGACTTCATCAATATTTTAAACTTTGTGCTTCAAAGGAACACTTTCAAGAAAGTGAAAAGAAAATCATACATATTATATGATTCCATTTATATGAAATGCTCAGAATAGGCAAATCTATAGAAACAGAAAAGAGATTAGTGATTGCCAAGGACTGGGGGTCAGGGAGGAATGCAGAGTGATGGCTAATGGATAAAGGATTTCTTTCTTGGGTCAGCAAATGTTCTGGAATTAGAGAGTGGTGATTGATGCACAACTTTTTGAATAAGAACTACTGAACTGTACACTTTAGAGGGGTGAACTTTATGGTTTGTGTATTATATCTCAATAAAATTCTTATTTGAAAATGAAAAGAATGAAGGGCAGGAGGGTGGATCTGGAATGTGAACATTAGGCTGACGCATCACTGTGTCTAGGAATATGTACCTAGGCTCATTCTGCCCCCATTTCTTAGAACATTACCCCACCTTTCTGCCTATCCATGCCTTCTACTTCTACTATAACTGGAATAGAAACTCTGCCTCTCTCATGTCTGTATCTAAAAATGTTATGGTAGTACTATACCCTGGTTCCCCATCAAGGAATTCAACTAGGAATTGCCTGCAATCCAGTACTTGCTAGTAGTGTGCTTAAGATGCGCTCTTTGAAAGAGACAGTCTAATGGGCATGTTAACTAGCCATTCTCTCTGATACTCCAACCTCTATCACTCTAATAAGTTACAGCATCAGAAACAATGTACCTGGGCCATGTGACCTACGCAGGCACAGGCATTTTGGTGATGAGTGATGTTATTATATTCTCTGCTTTTTTAGAGGATCTATATAAGAAATATCTGTTTGAATGTCTTATCTATGTCTGCCACAGAATTGTAATTGAAGACCTTTTCTATTATATTACCCAGTGACCCTGATATAATGGCCCAGATGATAAACTTCTCTGTTTCCAGGAAGAAGTCTGCTTTTGCAAGTGAGTAATATATTTCTTTTTCCTTTCCTTTGCTTTCCTTTACTTCTTTCCTTCCCTTCCCTTTCCCCCAAACATAGAAACTATCTAATGTAATATCTACTGTGAACTTGCTCTACCCTTTATATGCTTTACCTTATTTTACCATCACAACATCCTATGATATCCACACAGATATTGTCCCCCTTTTACAGATGTGCAAACTGAGGCTGAAAGAGATGAAATGACATATCCCGCCCCTCACAATTGTAAATGACAGAGATGGGATTTGAACCAAAGCAGCCTGACTCCAGAAAGTATGCTAAGTCCAGCTTCTGCATTCACTTAGCTGTATAGCCTCTCCCAAGTTTTATTCTATAAGTCATCTGCAAAATTTTCAAATTAAGGGAGTGTACATACTAAATACATGTTTCTTTTTATTCCCCACACCTCTTATCTGAAAATGCTTGATAAATAACATTGATTGATTCATTCCTCCAAGTTTGAGATCCTTGGAAGAATGACCTTACATAAATTCTGGTGGCTGTTTTTATTAATGCTGCAAGGGTAGTAATCGCACAGGCTGGAAGAGGAGGACAGAATTGAAAACAGAAATAATTCATTCTATTTCTTAGATTAGGTGCCTAGAGGTGGCATGGTACCTTAGCAGTCTGAAGTTTGGGGCCTCTGGGTGCTTGCACATTACTGCTGCGGATTTAATCATCTTGTCTGACGTATGTTTCTGTAGAGTGACAAGTACTCCCTGTCCCACTTATGAACAGATTTACTCTGATGGGCTTGGGGGGAAAAGCCCTTTTCTCAGCCAGCATGATTCAGCTGGTCTGTGGGGCTGCTTACCTGTAAACACATTCACAAGCAAGCTAGCTCTCAGCCCACAGAATTTTGATTTAGTTAAGTTTCCTTTTTTCTTTCTCTCCTCTCTCCTCTCTTTGCTTAGACTATTGGTATATATAGGTCAGGCACCTGCCTCCTAACTGGTTGAGAGATTAAAGACTAGGGGAGCACCAAGATTTTCATAAGTCAGGTCTGCACCTCCTGGCCAGACATCACTGACCTTTTGTTTCCTTAGCCCCTGTGCTTCCTAGGAGCCTCCTTTTTTTTTTTTTTTTTTTTTTTTTTTTTTTTTTTTTTTAAGAGTCCTGAGAACTGCAGGAAGATAATAACAGGCATACTCTCTAAGAGTTTGCCCCTTCAAGTATGGTCTTCAGACCAGCAGCAGCAGCATTGCCAGGGAGCTTCTTAGAAGTGCAGAAAATCTGGGCTCCCACAGACCTGCTGAATTCAAATTGCAGGTGAATCATACACACATTAAAGTTGGGAAGCCTTGATTATAGAACACTTCACCCTCCAGGAGAGGACGCATCTCCTCTAGCAAACAGATCTCCCATGGCAGTGCCTTGTGTCTTGGACTACATAACAAGGTGCTGACACGGGGCTCAGGAGCTACAAATAAGGGCACCAGCCAGATGTAGTGTGTGCCTTCAGTGAGGCTCTGCTACTGTCATTGCTCTCCTCTGCCCTCCAAGAAGGGAGGCACGCGTTACATGTTAAATCTTTCCCTCATAAATATGTAAATCTTATGGAGACCTGGAGTATTGCTTCCATGGTTATTAGAAGGTTCACAACAAATGTCACCCGTGTCTCTTCCAGGGAGTGATTTGCTCCCTTTCTGTGCTCTCCGTCAAGACTTTGCCCATCTCTACTAGAGAATGCACCACTCTGCTTTGTTGATGCATCCCCATCCCTCACATTATGTTGTACAATTCTTCCTGGCCCAAAAGAATACATAAAAGAAGGAAAAAGGGAGGAAAGGAAGGAGGGAGGGAGGGAGGGAAGAAATGGGATTGAGTTTTAGAGAATTGAAGGTACACATGTGTTCTGGATGTTGGAGAGTATGGAGCAAAAGTAGGGAGAGAAGCGAGTGTTCAGAAAGAGAAAGGAAAGAAAAATCTTTGGGAGGTAGGGATGAAGCTGTTGGGTTACAGATAAGGGGACAAACCAAGAATTAAGGTCGCTTAAATGTAAGTGTGGAGCCAACATGGGAATCCAGATCTGTCTGACTGAGGGCATATGCGTGTTCTGTACCACACTGCTTTTAACATCATGAAAGGATAGCACTAGAATGTCCCCCAGTACCTGCATAGCAAACCCAACTCCCTCGTCCACAGGGGAGCAAACTCCCAGAGAAGAGGAGTGACTTGCCCACAGTTACAAAGCTGGCTGGTGGCAGAACCAGAACAAGAAACCAGAAGAAAGTTGTGTGTCTACAGCCCAGTCATACTACCTGAATTTTCCCATCTATCCTTCCACGTCTGGAGTTAAGGCCTTACTTTTGTGCCTTGGGTGGCTCCTTCGGTCCATGGCCTCTTGCTCTTCTGTTGGAAGGAGTAAGGACTCTCAGGGCATATCAGAGTGTTGCCATGGTGACTGCAGCCTAAGGCCTTTGGAGGTTAGTGGTACCCAGATACCTCTAGCTTTTACACAGAAGATGTTTTGCAGAAAGTACCAGATTTGTAAAGATAGTCAAAGTCAAATTGATGGTCTCTAGAAAATAGCAAGAAATTGGAGGCAGGATGCTGTAATTAAAAAACATTGAGCTGATAGAGTCATCAGGAAACTGGAAAGCTGATCCCTCTATCTCCAGCTTAGATGGAAACATGTCTACTCTGTGTTTAAAGCTTCTCAGGGGAGAAAGTTTAATCTTTTTTCTTTCACTTGTTATAGCAACTGATTATTTTTGCTAGAACCAATCCCAGAAGATGTGAGGATACTCTAACCTCTTAGTAGTCCTCTTATGCTTCCTGGAAAATGGTCTTCCTTCCCCCACCTTCACACTCCCAAGCCCTGAACTGGGTCCCTGTCATCTCCCAGGACCCAGACGTCATTTACTGGCAGAGAGAGGTAGAGAAGGAAGCAGAGTAGACTGCTATTCCTAGCCCTGCTAATAGATACAACCTTGGGAAAGTTCTTTCACCTTTTCCTCATGTCAGAAATCAGTAGACAGGACGACCTCTAAAAAACTTCCAATTCCAAAAATCTAATCCTCTATTTTGCCTGAGGGCTAAACTTCTAAGACTTATTTCTTCCTAAGGGCATTTTAATTTTCATACAAAATATAATGGCAAAAAGATCTCTTTTATATGCAAGAGAACAGACTCACATGGTGAAATGACAGACATTGGAGGTGATTTTTGGGGGCAGGACAACATGTAGGCGATGTATTCCAACCACTCGTAAGGTAGCTCTGCCCATCATGACCACTATTTTCGTATTTGTGAAAAGAAGCTAGGGACCGGATCTGAACTATTCCTGATATCCAGTATGTGAAGCAATCTTCATTTCTGTTTTTGGCTATGGAGGCACGAGTATGCATTATATTATCAGCAGCAGGTGTTAAAGGTATTATTTAGTGTTAGAGGTATTAGTCCCGAACATTAGGGCATCAGATTAGCATTTGATGTATTCGTTCTTTGGGGTTACAATTGATGCTTGAATTTCCGATTGTTATATCTAGTAACTGAATTGTGATTTGGCTCTTAATTCCACGATGAGTTCACCAACATTGACAAACCTAGTACTAATTAATTAATGACAATTCTTGATTTGCAACCGTGTCTGAGAAAAGATAACTCACATCTGATTATTATAGACTCTTAAGGCAATCATTTGGGGACAGCCTTTCCTCATGGCATTTCTCAGCCTAGCTTTCTGAGAAACTCATGCTGAATTCATGGTTTCAAGCTTTTAAAAGCCTCTTAAGAAATCCTGCCCATCCTTTACCCGCCCCCCCACCCCCGCCCCGCCGACTTCCTCCACCTGCCTTGTGGAAGCCAAGTCTTTGGTCTGCTGCTTTGATCCAAGCTCTTCTACACCAGATACCCCATCACTGCCTTGGAACGGAGGAGTCAGACATCTGTCACAGATATCAGGTAAGTAGGTCAAATATAAACATGTCTACTACTGTAATTAATTATTAATGTCCTTTAGACCCTCTATCAATATGGTGCTTGCTTCTGGGCTCAGAAGGGCACTCCTAAATATTTACCAACGTTTAAGGGTACTTTTAGATGGAGCTGATACACTCAGCTTCATGGTTTAAACCTTCCAGCAGGCAAGCAGTGGAAATCTTTGTAACTAGATGCATATATTTCTAAAACCATATCATACCAGCATCTTCCCAGAGCCTTCCTGAGACAAGGAGTCTGAGGTAAGGAGATGCAGCATCCTTCCTAATAACTCTATAGGTGGGCTTTTCCCCGCCATCTGCTCTCTGATTCAGAGACTGACAGCTGAGGTTTCCCACCCCTCAGCTGTGCGACTGGCTCAGGTGGGATGTGCGCCCTCGTGTACTGACTCAGTTCCCACTGGGACAATTACCTTCATGCTACTGAGGAGGCAACTGCTAATTTTGTGCACAGCGCTTTCTCAATTGCTTTCCTCCCCACTCTGAATATTGCTGTGCACGGTGCGCCTTTAGTTTGTGGGTGAAAGCCTCTGCCCACCCACTCCTACAGCATATAGATATGCACACTCAGGATGCTACAATCAGACTCTCCTATCTGCCTTACACCTCTCAAACCCCATCCTGGGAAGGTATCAAAGCCTTCCTACCAGTTGCAACCCCTTTCCCAACAAATGCACACTCCTTTGGCACATCAACACCCCCACTGATGAAAATGACATCTGTTGGTTCCATCTTCCACAGACGAGGAGCTTGACATAAACTCCCCAACGTAAGCAGCAGCTGAACCAGAAATAGGCAGCCAATACCTGTGTTCATCCCTAAATCATTCCATCGCTCTGTATTTCTACAGTAGAAGCCTTCAGGGGAGTTGCGAAGAAAGAAATGCCCTAGGCTGCTTATCTACCAAGGATTTCAGGTCCTCCTGGATTGATGGGACAGTAATAGACTGCTGAATTCCTCTCTTTGCAAAAATAAACGAAGATGGTTCTGGGCAGAGAGACATGACCATCCTTTCTGTCTCCCAATTCATTTTGTACCAACCAAGATGTACCACAGGTAAGGAATGAGGTACTTAGTATTTACATGGTGACTTTCGCCTGAAGAAGATGGGGGTTGTCATGCCTACACACTGTATTTGGATCATGTGGAGAACAGACAGAGAATTGGTTCTCCAAAAGATCTGCTATAAAATGCTTCTCATACCACCTGGGGGAGGCACTAAGGGAGAATGATGCATTGTTCTGTGTGGCTTATGTCAAACCTGACTTTTAGGCTGGGAAGGTAGTCATCAGACAGAATGGAGGAAACCAAGGCCATGTCTGCATGGTTCCCAGTTTCCTCCAAGGCAATCCCAGACCGTAAGATGCAGAAGATGAAAACTTCTCCTGATGTCCACAGCAGTGCAGGCAAAGAGAAACCCCTGTTAGCAGGCATTTGCCCTAGGCACAGAGGCTACAGTTCTCCTGGAAAGCAAGAACTTCTCTACTACTCTCCTGATAGTGGCCTATCCTGGTTGTCAGACCTGTGTTAGCCCTCACACCTGGCAAAAAAGGAGGTGAGCAAGCCAGGTAACCCTCTGGAAAGAGTTTTGCCTCACTCCATTCTTTATTTAATGTCAATTTCTCTCTCTCTCCCTCCCTCCCTCCCTCCCTCCCTCCCTCCCTCCCTCTCTCCCTCTCTCTCTCTCACACACACACACACACACGCCAGACATGCATGCACTTGTGTGTACACAGATCAACCAGCCTCCTACATAGCAATAGCCTCCATCCATGGACACCCAATTTTTAAAACTCCAGGCAGCCCAGGGAACTATACTCTTTTTCCCTCTCTTTTCTCTCTCATTTATTTTTTCCCCTAAAAAACAGCCTTTTTAAAACATATATATATTAAACCAGGCAAGTTTTTACTCAGACGTTCATGTGGCTGGAGCAGATTGACAAGAAAAACAATCACAAAATAAATATTTTTTGTTTTTTAAAAAGAACATTTCCCTATACATTGTCTCTAACTTGACAGAGCTGCTTTCTTGGACAGAACAGATGCTGTTGGGAGAGGAGCTCTGGCTGGACCACAAGGGGAACGTGGAGCCAGCCAGGCCCTGACACTGGGGAGGCCAAGGAAGCAAGGGGGCCGAGGGAGAGGGAGGGCAGCAGGGCTGCCTGGCTGCCCTGAGTGGTCCTCCGCGGGTGTCGCCTCCTGGTTCCCCAAGGGAGCTGGCTTGAGGAACGGTCTGTGTCTGGAGGGCTCAGAGGAGGCAGCGAACAAAAAGTAAGAACCACTGTGGGGAATCATGAAACAACGCCATTTAAGAAATCTGGCTAAAAAGAATACAAAAGTGACTCCATGGAGGGGGAGGCGGTGCTCCCACCTCTCCCATTGTTGTTCCCTCTTGCTTTGTTGAATGCTGAGAATCACTTTTAAGAATTTGTGTGTTGCACGGTTGGGCTGGTTCCTTTTCTGAAGCCCTCCCTGGCTCCCTCTCCTTCAACTGCAGTCATGAGAAAGCACCGGCTTCACAGATACAAGGCTGCTGAGTGCTCGCCTCCCCTTGTGAGTGTGCGCGCGTGTGCACACGCGTGGTGTGTGCATGTGTGCAGCGGCTGTTTCCTTCTCTCCTGCCTGCTTCAGTTCAAGCCCTGAGGCCCATCTGCTGGGTGCAGTCTTAAGGGAACACCCCGTTGGCACTAAGGTGAGGGCTTAGATCTTTGCAGCCCGGATTCATGGATCCCCTCCCTGCCCGGCACTGGAGTGGGTCCCCCATTAGCTACAGAGTTTGCCTGTCTCATACTCCACAGGGTTTGGCAGCTTGGAGTTGAAAGCCCTCAGAGACGACTGGATCCTGCCCACCTCATTGTTGGCCAGTTTGAGCCGATGCCGGAGCAAGCAGGAGAAAAGGTCAAGCCGCACCTTGCCAGGTGGGGAAAGCTGGTTGACCCGGTCCCTAAGCTCGATGAGCTGCAAGAGGGCAGAGTCCTGGGAACCTTGAGTATACGGGTAGTCTAACTGGAGAATTAAGTCCCGGATGGCATCCGGGTCAAAGGGCAGGCTGTAGCCAAAGACCTGCAACGTGTTGATTTTCATGTAGCCCAAGTTCTTGGAGGGATCGGTCATCTCCAGAGGCTCGTAGTAGATCGTCTCATTGGAGCTGTCGTCCAGGGACTTGATTCGGCTCCGTAGGTAAACATGGACTGTCTCAAAGAAGGTCTTCCACCTGTTGCCCAAGGTAATAGTCCAGTTTTGGCACTGGGCAGCAGCATCCACATTAGTCCTTTCCCAGTCTGGGAAACTGCCCTCGTTCACGGGCATGAACCAGCTCTCAGAGTGGCTGCCCCCAAAGGGGTTGACGTAGATGGCCATGACAGGCTCCAGGGTGCTGTTCCTGGTGAGGCAGATCTGCAGGGACAGGGCCAGCATCACGTGCACCAGCCCGGGCTTGTACTTGTTGCTCTTCAGGGTGAGCAGCATGCGTTTCCTCCAGGAAGGGTCGAACCAGCTGCCCAGGCGCATGTCATTGCTGATGAAGATGGAATGCACCTCGATGCGGCTGTCCCACTTCTGCAGCAGGTACTTCAGCTCCAGGTCCTGCAGGTCTGTCTCCAGCCCCAGAAAGCTCTCCAGCGACTCGGCCACCTCGGGGCGGCACAAGCCCTGGGCGAGCACGTAGCCTGGGTTGCAGCTCCCACAGCGTGTGCTGTTGTCTGGGGCACAGTGGGCACAGGCGGGCCCTTCGCCCAAGGCACAAGGGATGGGGCCCTGGCAGGAGGACTGGTCGTAGGGGCAGGTGCAGCTGTGGCTCTGTTCCAGGAAGGTGCCAGGGAAGGTGCTCTCTCCACAGTAGAGGAGGGACTGGATACGGTTCCACCAGTAGGACAAAGACCTTTGGGAGGGGGGATAAAAATGAAGCACGAGTCATAGGAAGCCACACACTGCTGCTTCCCTGAGGGTGGCAGGAGATTTGACTAATAGGTGACAAGGAAGATACAAGCCCCAGGTTCTCTGAATGACAGAAACCCTACTTTACCACTTTGGGATAACCAAACAAGTTCCTTCCTCCCTCCAAGGTACCACCTCATTCCCTTATTCAAAAGCCTACAGAAGATCTGCAGCGCCTTTCGTATCCAATCTAGTTTTCAGCCTCTTAAATAAGATCTTCCAACAACTGGCTCTCCAAACTTTCCAGTGTCATGCCAACCTCTTTCCCCCTTCACAGTCTCTGTCCTTTCTAGAAACCTCCCACCAAGGACAGGACTTTTCTATGGCTGGCGCCCTCTTAAGGTTTAGACTTCAGCTCTTAGGATACCTCCTCAAAGAGGTCTTCGGCTACTCCCCTGTCCAAAGCACCGCCCAGTCCCTCTCTGTCACATCACCCCGCTTTGATGTGATTCACAGCAATGTTCATTACCAAAGTGGATTGTGTTTATTTATTGTTGACCTGTTCAGAGATGGCTTCCCTGCATATGCCGTGAAAGCAGGGACCCTGCATTATTCCCCAACATATTCTCAGAAACTAGGATTGTTCCTGGTGCCTGGTAAGCATTTCCTAACTATGTGTTGGAAAAAAAAAAAAAAAAAAAGAACCTTTCTCAAATGCCCTTGCCGGTCTGTCCTCTCACTCATATGTCCCTCGTTACCTGTGCCTCAGTTAGAAGTGCACCGCTGGGTTGCTGTGAGGGCAGCGCCCCCTCCTGGAATGCTCTGGCTCACACGTACCAGCCCACTTCCATTTCCTCCCACACAATCTGGCCAAGAGGTCCTTCTCCTGGGTGGCTTTTCTCTCTGACCTTTACTATTATTAGACCATGCCCTTGATTTACGGTCCACGAACATGCTTTTAAGCGGCTGCCACATAATAATTTTATAATTTTGATGTTCCTGTATATTTATTGTATCTTCTCAATTAACAAATATCCCTCACTGCTTAATATTAGGACATGCGAGGTGGACTTAATAAAGGCTTGTTGGATGCACGTGTGAGTGAGCGGATGGATGCATGAGGGCCTGTGACAATCCAGCCCCACTCTGTTCCCGAGGGCACAGGCCCTCAGCTCGCTTCCCTCCTATGACTCAGAGCAGAGTCACTTGTTGGAAACAATCTATTGTGTGTGTTTCTCATCATACGCAATTGGTCTGAAAGCTTTAACTCCACCCTTTTCTTTCCTAAAAGACGTACTAAAATAGAAATGAGTAAGTGAGAATTAGAGTATTATTAGAATAACATTCGAATCGACTATAATTTATATAAAAGTAAAATTAGCCTCTCTGTTTTTTTCTCTCTCTCCCACTTCAGATGCAACTCATAACTGAGAGTGACACGCAAGTATGTCAAGATAATAGGAGACTCTAACAGGCCGCGTGTGCGTCAGCATTCCCAGCTCTGCTGTGTTGGACAGGGGCCCTCCCCGGCCTCAGTGGCTGTCATGGGTGACGTGCTCTGGCTCGGGCATCTGGGGTGCTCACCTCTCCTTGGGCAGGCGGAAGCGGGGCTGCCGGTGACAGCGCTTGCAGAGGTTGAAGAGCCGGCGGACGATCCGATGGGTCTTCTTGAACAGCACTTTCAAGCTGACTCCCAGCTGCTGGTAGCGGTGCTGGAGGCTGGTGTCCATGGCCCAGAACTGGGAGATGGCTGTGGAGTTCAGGAACCTGTCGTCTGGCAGCCGCTTCAGCAGGGCCTGGAATTCCTCTGTGGGTAAGAACACGAGAGCTGAGCTGAGGGGCACCTGAATGGGTGCCCATCAGGAGGACCTCCCCCCTCCCCCCAGACCCAGCCCGCCCTTCAGTCACTGTATGAGGAAGGAGGCTTCACATCCACCCTCCCGGGCCCTTTTCTTTCTTTCTTTTCAAACAGCCTTATTCAGAGATGATTGACATACCTTAAGATACGGATTCTTTCCCAACCTTCCTGTTTCTAATATGCTTCTGAATTTCAAAACACATCTCTGTCACCACCCACAGGGCCAATGACCTTGGGATGCATCTCTCTTGCCCTTTATACCGCCTTATAATTCATGCACAATCTTCTTCAATCACACCACCACACCCTTAGGGAAGGTGTGAGGCACTCATGAAGGTGAGGGCGGACAAGACTGGCAAATGCAGACACAGAAGAGGGAGCACCCAGCTCAGAAGTCTTCTTAGAAGCCTTTCAGTCCCTGAGACCAGCCTCTTCCCTCCATGTCCTTCTCTCTGACTCTAGGACACCTTTCCTCTCTTTTGAGATTTACCTCTTGGCCAGACACCCATTCTTTCTTGAAACTAACCCGGAAGCAATGTGCTTTCTGGTTCTTAGCTCCTACTGCAAGTCTGAGTCCTCCTCAGAGCTTCCTGGGCACAATGTGTTTTCTGAATTCACGCTCAGATCTCTGTCTATGCACCTGCTTTTACTTGGAGCCTGCAGCCATCACGTCTCCTGATGGGGGTCTGGACAGTCCTCCTTCACTCACTGGCAGTAATCCCTAGTGCTGAAAGCCCAAAGTCCTTTCCCACACACTCTAGCGTTACCTAACGCATCCCACCACCATTGGTCCAATGCAGCTGGGGGGCCGGAATATGATACTCTCCTTAGCAACTGAATGCCTTGTTTAAGACCTGAGATGGCAATGCCTGGGGCCTCAGTTCATTCCGATTTCTCAAGTCCCTGGTTCTTCAGCCCCCACCCAGATGACTGGAAAAATCACACCTAGTAATGACATTAACAACTAGTAGTGCGCGCATAGTTCTTTTTATGAAACACTTAGGTATACAAAACAGCACAGAGAATAACAAGATAAACTCCCATGTGCCCACCACCTAGAGTTTGCCATTTTGCCATATTGAATTCAGATTTTTTTTTAAAAGAAATATGGCAAAGCAAATATACTTGAAGGCCCTAAACTTCCCCCTCCATCTTTATCTAGATGTAACTACTCTCTTGAATGTTTTCTTTATTACTATCATATATTTTTTAACGTTTTCTAAAAATCTATTTATCCATAAAAATATTAAGTATTGGCTAGTATGTTTTAAACATCAAATAACTAGTACTAAATATGTATTATATTTAATATGTTATTACAGTATTACATATAAATGTTATTTAAATACAATTATGTATATATAATACATAACCTTTTTCATTTGCTTTGTTTTATCCAGTATTGTTGTTTTGAGATATATCCATATAACTATTATTCATTTAATACTGAAATGTATGAGTGTATCACGCAGAGTTCTTTATACTTTATCTACATTGCCCCATATGGGCCATCCATCCACCTATTATTATCATTTTCCCTCATTTACAGATGAAGAAATGGAGGCACTGAGGAGCTTCAGGGCTAAAGCAAAGTTAGACAAAGGATCAGTAATAGCGTGTGTTAGGTCTGTCCAAGATGTTATAACAAAATACCACAGACTGGGTGGCGTATAAACAACAGAAATGTATTTTCAGAGGCCGGAAGTCCAGGATCAGGAGGCTGCTGGCAGGTTCTGCCAGAAGGCCCTCTTCTGGGTTGCAGATGGCAAAATTCTTGCTGGGTCCTCTCATGTTGGAAGAGGTAAGGGATCTCTCTGGGGCCTCTTTTATGTGAGCACTGATCCCGTGCATGAGGGCTCGGCCCTTAGGACCTAATCAAATCCCAAAGTCCCCACCTCCTAATACCATCACCTTGGGCATCAGATTTTCCACGTATGAATTTGAGGGGATACAAACATTCAAGCCATAACACGGAATAAGAACTCAAAACCAAGCCCTCTGAATCTCAGTCTCAAGGTGACATTGGTATCAGTTATACCTGCAATAAGCAATCACCAGCATGTACTCGGTGCCTCCTAGAAACATGCCGTGTGCCTCATTCATTCAACAAATATTCACTGTGCACCTCATGTGCAGGCACTGCGGAATCTGTGGCAAACAAGACAGACAAGGCCTGTGGCCTCAATTATATTTACCTTAGCTTATTAAGTCCTTGAAACGCATCACTTTGGTAGGTATTAGGTCTGTTTGCATATACAAAAAAAGAAAATGAGTTCAGACTTGGGGTGGTCATATAACCTGCTGGAGGTCACCCAGCCAGTTAAGTGGCTGAGCCAGGAGCCAAGCTGAGCGCCCCGGGTTCTTATCCCGTACCTCTCAGCCACCTCCCATTGACAGGGAGGAAATCTGGGCTGACTGACTGCTCACCTGACTCCTCAAACTGCTGGTTGTGAGTCGCCCAGGAGTCCTGGATCTGCAGCAGGCTGTCCTCCATGGCCTGGATGTCAGCGTCAGGACAGTTGCATTCTGGGAAGGTGGGGCTGCACTTGCACCAACAGTCATTCTCCTTGCAGATGAGCTCGCCCTCAGAGCTGCACGTGATGTAGCTGAGCGCAGCGGTCACGAAGCGCTCCCGCAGGTACTCGGGCAGCAGCACCTGCAGGCCTAAGGAAGGGACGAGTCGGGGAACTGCCGGGCAGGGCCAGGGAGTACTCGGTTTCCCACACCCAAGGCTGCAGGATCCCCAGCTGGGGTTCTGCTGACTTGTGCATGCTGGGCCCAAGAATGGCCACCCCAGGCCCCGATCCTGCTGAGCTGGTTGGGACACAGGGTTATTGCTGTCCCAGTGACAGATGGGGCACGTCAAAGCTCAAGGCTTAGTCAAACCCCTCACATCAGCCAAATTGAGAGCGTGCATATCATATGAACGGGCTTATTGGCTACGTGTCAGCATTTCTAGGATGGAAATGGGAAGATGTTTCAGGTAAACGAAGAGCTTATAGCCCTCGTGGGGGAAGAATCAAGGCTTGATGGGCTTTTTTTGCTCTGCCTCCAATTGCCATCCTGTTTCTAGCTTCTCTGAGGTGAGAGGCAGGCCTCCTAGGATACTTCTGAATGCTGACCCTCCTGGGCCTCCCACCTTAGCCCCGATGACCAAGGAGGCTGTCCTGCTTAGGAGGTAGGGACAAGGTGGTGTGGGTACACGGTGGCCAGGCTCTACAGCAAGCACTTTCCATATACAACTACAAGCAACACTGTGGTCATACTGAGGCTCTTGTAATGAGGAAATCCCAGTCCAGGAAAACTACAAGCAACACTGTGGTCATACTGAGGCTCTTGTAATGAGGTTCTTGTAATAAGGAAATGGTGACCTGCCCAAGTCACAGTGCCGGGAAAGTCAGCTTGGTGTCAGACCCTGTCCTTGTCCCATTGGGTCATACTGCATAACTGGGACTGGCTGCCTATCTCAGGGTTTAACCCTTAACGCGATGTGAAAGCAAGATGGCGACGGATGCCCCAAGTTCAGTTGAGCCTGGATAGATATGAATGTCTCTCAGCTCTCTTTTCTAATTAGCTGCCTCTGGTCTTGAATATAACCCACTAAATTGCTCCAAGCTTCAGTTTTCCTACCCATCTGTGGTGGATATTGGTTCACCAGCAGCAGAATAGACTCCTAGTTGGCTTCAAGCCACACAGGGCGGCTGTTGGAAGCATATCCAGAGGTGAATGAAGGACGGGCATGCCTTTGGTTGCAGCCCAGCCCGGTCGAGGTCAGACCTGCAGGAGGCTCTCCCAGCAGGGACACTGGGAGAAACTGTGCCAGGAGAGGGAGGGACGCGAGGACTTCTGGACGGGATGAGCTCCCCTTTCATCAGATATCTGCCAGCTCTTTCTTGTCACACCCTTGACCTTGTCCTTGGCAGGAAATCAGAGAGCCCAAAGTATGTAACCCAGTCTCGGCAGACCTCAGAATATAACTTAGAATTGCAGCCGTGGTAGATGTTTGTTGTTCTTGTTTGTGATCTACCTCCTGTTCTGAACTGCTGCTAAACCTTCCTTTCTTGACGATGTGCCCACAGTGGCACTTGAGCAGCCCTCCCCATGCACGCTGTCCACGTACGCTTGCTTTCAACACTCAGCCCTCTCCAAGTCCTTTCCTTTCACCTCCCCCGTTAGCTCCCTCCTCCTCCTAACATTTCCTATTGCTACAAAATAAGTGCCCCGAGCAATGTCTGCATGAGTGATGGGCTATAAAATTAAATAGCATAAACTATTCCAAATGAACCACCAGACACTCTGAACTTCAGCCCATCCAGGGACCTAAGAGAAGAGGGATGCTAATTGCATTGGGCGGCTTTAAATACAGGAGTCTTTTCCTCCTTTTTGTATGCTTCTTGATGCCTAAAGCATTGAGGGGTTACGTCTGGCTCAGGTTGCCTGGAATTTGTAATCACAGATCCTGGGTGATGGCTATCGATTTTATAATACCAAGACAATAATATCCTAAACAGAGTCCAACTCAGGCCTTAAGAAGAATGAACTTTTCCCATTGCCAAACAGCTCTGTCTGAATCAGTTTGCATGGCTCTGCCCCCAGGATGCTTGGGGGACAGACAGCAGGAGCTGAGTGCCTCCCCTTATCTCCCAGCTCCGGACCTAGGGTCGTTCCCCTTCCTTTTGCTTTTCTGTTTCTGCCTGTTCTGTCCCCAGTTAAGGCTCCTATTCTTCTCAAACTCTTCTCCTGGCTTTGATCTCCCATTGAAGACTGCAGACTAGTAACAGAAAGCAGGGAACACTCTCAGGGTAACCAATGGTCCCACAGTTTGTGTGGCTCTTAGTCAAGCTAGAGACGGTACCCCATAACCACTCTGCAAAGGCCAGCTACTCCCCAATGTGTACTTAGGATAAAGCAGAGGGTTCTTTGGACAACAAAGGAGATCGCCGACGAGATCAAGGTGTATGATGATGGATGTGCTGTTGCTGTAGGATAGTGACAGAGGTCCTGGGAAGGATGGGAGGTGGGAGGATTTGGGTGCCCAGTGGTTTGAGCAATGGTCGAGGTGTAAAGTGAACCACGTCAGAAGTTTTCTCAAAAGAGTGATGGAAAGTTGTGAAGTACAAGTTCCAGAACTAGTGGTAGTTCTTGTCTTCAGAAGGGTTTAGCCAAATGGGGCAGGCAGGACTTTTTCCTTCTGGTGATCTAAGTTGTTGTTGTTGTTGTTGTTTTTTACCGTGTATGGAAATTGTAAACACGTCACAGGGCACCTTACCGAGTAACTGCACTTTGTTCTCCGGACTCTGTACCAGGACAGAGCTGACTGAGTCCAGGTTGTCGTAGTTGCTGCAGCCCAGGGGACCGGTCCTGGTCTCCGTGACCTAGAGAAGGAAAGGCAGGGGGTGGGTTTATATAACAAGCTGAGACCTTCCCTTTGCACTTCCCTTTTCCGGTCAGCCAATCTCAGGCTCTATGTCCTGTCCTGGACCAGCCCAAGGAAAGGCATGTATCTCCCTACCCCAGGAGCATAAAGCCACTTTTTCCCTTGTTCTAAGACAGGGAGTATCAGTGGTATAGGGCTGGCGGCAGGAGTTGTACATAATTGGAAGCCTTTCAGAGGGAGCCAGAGGGAATTTGAGTCTGGGAAGAGGAAACTCAACGTAGGCAGTGGAAGCTGGAACCTTTGTGTTGGAGTTCCCCCTTCTCCTCCCCCAGAGGAAGAAAGGAGGGCAGATGAGGATGCTGTCAGCCCGCTGGCAAGCCCAGCTGCATCCACTTGATGTGATGCTCACAGGCTTTAGGGATCCCGAAGATGAAAAGCACTAGAGAAATATGAGTATTATTATTAATATTAAACATTTAAATCCCACCTCGGCACTGAGACGTCCTTAGAGAAAATCAGCCATGGGCTTACTGCATATTTTAATAAGCATATTAAATATACATAAACTCTTATAGCTATGTAATATTCCAAAACACCACAGTCATTTTAAAATATTATAAAGTTGGCCTATCGGTTTTCCCCTGATGTTTAAAGTCTAAGATGAAAAATGGGGAGCTTTAAATGCACTGAAATAATTATGTAATAAGAATGATGGGGACCCGAGGCCCTTTCTTCTCAGGATCTCCAGAGGCTTTGCCAAAAATCAATCAACCAATCAACGAGTATTTGTTGGGCAGCCACTGTTCAATTCCCTACCATTTAGCAAACCTTCATAGAGTGCCTTTCTCGGAGTTCTTCAAGGAAATGGGCCCTGAGACCTCTGACCTTCTCTCCTAGCTCCGGGCACCTCGGCTCCACAACAAGCATACAACTTGCAGTTTTCCATCCTTTTCTGCGAGTATTTAGTTAAAGCCTGGGTCCTCCACACACTAAAGGCTCTACAGAGGTAAGCTCATAGTTATTTTGCTCACGAGGTTGTCAACAGGGTGCCTGGCACATAGCAGGTACTCAATAAATTAGAGAATGTATGAGTAATCTGTTCCAGGCTTCGGGGGGTGGAGAGGTGTGCACAAAGGTGTACAAGTTATGTAGTGTGTCCTCCAGGAGGTTACACCCTGTGGGGGAGGCAGGTACATATCCAACTGACTGATACACATCCACATCGAGCAGGTGCGAAGTGCCACGAGGAGCCCTGAGGAAACCACAGCTCTAAACAAGGGAAGGAGTTGCAGAGGGGACACCAACTGAGTTGGTCTTTAAAGATGAGTAGAAAATGGACAAGAAGAGAAGGGAGGGAAAGTACTCTGAGAAAAAGAAGGGGCAGCATCCCTGGTGGTCCAGTGGTTAGGACTCTGGGTTTTCACTGCTGAGAGGCCGGGTTCAATCCCTGGTTGGGGAAAACTAAAACCAGGGATTGAATGGCACGGCCAAAAAAAAAAAAAAAAAAGAAGGGGCAGCATGATCTACAACCCATGGGCTGGAAAGTGTGTAGTGTAACTGTCTGCCGTCCTACTAGTTACCGTGGTGAATACCAAAGTGTAAGTGACATGTTTAAAGAGAATTTCGTATACTTGGTCTTAAAAAATACACATGGAAGAGAGTAATTAAGTGAGAGATGGTATGACGCAGACTAATACAGTAAAGAGAGAGACGGGAGAGAACCTTGCAGCTTAAAGCAGTCTGAGAAGGCTTCATGGAGAAGGTGACCCATAAATTGGTCTTGAAGGATGAGGAGGGGTGCGAGGGAAGGGGGGATTGGGGAGAAAAAGAGGTAACTGCAGACCAAGACCAAGGGGAAGCAAATAGACACAGTGCATGAGAGGCAGCAAGACCCGGCATGGATCGGGGACGGGATCAAGGCCATGACAGAGGCAGGAAACCTCTGCACAGTTTCCAAGTTCATCCTCCAAGATCATGCCATTTAACCTTCCCACTAACTCGGAGACAAATCCCACTCCTATCATCACTCTTCAAAGAAGGAAACCAAGGTTCTGGGAGTTACAGTACCCGAGACCACAGAGCTGCTGAGTAGCTGAAACAGGGTTTTGACTTTTTTAGTCCTCAGACTCCAGTTCAAAGCCCCGGGCCTCCTGTGAGGGCACGTCAAAGGGCTGCAGAAAATTAAAATGAGGTAAACCCATTTAGATAATATCACCCTAAAAAACAAGTGTAAACAGACCAGTTCATCCAAAGTAGTTTAGTGATCTGCCCTCTGTTCAGAATGTGAACATGGGCTAAGACAAATTGTATACACTTTAGATATTATCATCCCACATTACAGATAAGGAAACCAAGGCCAGATAGGTTAAATGATTTCTTCAAGGTCACACAGCTAGTCACCTGCAGGGCTACGATTCATTTGACTCATTCATTTATTCTTTCACTAATTTATTCATCTATTACATACTCAAAGAGAATCCAAAACTCACAGTAAGACAGCCACTACCATAAGGAGTTTACAGACAAGGAAACATGTTTCTATAATCCTGGTGCTCCACGTGAGCCTACCTCCCTCCACAGGTGGGCACTTGGTGCTGAATAATGTCTCTGTATTGAGTGAGTTGGTGAGTGGCTAGTTGTCAAACTGCAGTGGGAAGGCAGAGTCAGGCTTATGTCAAGGTAAAATCTTCTTTATCCACACAGTGCAAAAATTCCTATAAGGAGAGCTATGGCCAAGGACTAGCCCAGCTATTCTGGGGAACCCTGTCTCTCTTGGAATGGGATGGGCTGAAGGGCAGAGTGGGATGCTGAGTGTGGTATTTGGGAGATTTGCCTGTCCCCACCTCCAGGTAAGCTGGCCACCATACTGTCCTGAGTTCTGCCCTGGCTTTTCTATCCACCCACTCCTGAGTTGAACACTCACCAGCAACAGGTGAGAAAGCTACACACCTTACGCAGAAGTAGGACGACCCCCAAGGGGGCAAATATAGCACAGCCACTTTCCTCCCCTTTATCCTACCACTATGCCTACCTATCTACCACCAACCCATCTGCTTCCCAACCCCCGCCCCCGCCACCACAATCTTGTTCAATATTCTGGGGCCGGCTCTGATGCGATTTTCTGACCTTTACTTTGCTATTTCCAAAGGTCAGTTCTACAAGAGGATAATCAATTAGGTAAGTCATTGAAAGGGTGTGAGTAGCTCCACTTTGTTAATTGTGGCACAAGGACAGGAATGAAGAAGAGACAAAGACCATGATCATTTCCTGTTAGAGGAAATGACTCAAGCCAGATCTCCACGAGTGAGGAAGGCTCACTCAGGTTTTACTAGATCCCAAAGTCATTGCTCTTTCCCCTGCTACTCTGCTCTGAGCCACCTCTGTCTTCCCTAGAGAAGCAAGGAGGTGGGAAGGAGAAGGGGAGCTGGAGAGGGTCCTCTTGCAGACATTGCCTGAGCACTGACTTGATAAGCAGGAGGAGCTGAGGACCCCTGCCCCCGAGTGATGAAAGCCCCAGAGTCCCTGGCAGGTTGGAGCGGAGAACCCCGTGCCTCTTCCTGTAGAAGAGGCAGACAGCTTTGGTGGATTCTAAAGAGGGCCCCCAGAGGTAATGGAAAGTGCAGCTCACTCAGGCGCAAGCATTCAAAGAGCGCCTCAGATAAGCTTTCAGGAGAAAATAATTGTGTGCTAATTGGCCTGTTGATAGAGACAGTCCTGCCTTCAGAAAGCCCTGATGGATCTCAGGTTCATGAGCACATCCAATTTTCCATAAATGCCAGATTGTGCAAACCCTCGTTCCAGTGAGCCTGTTCGCCTCCCCCTGCCCTTAACTCCCTGGCTGCTCTTGTCCTACCTAGGGGGGCACCTGCGAAGCTAAGCTCGAGTGAAATGGGCTTCTAATTGTGAGCGATAGGGCCGGCCAGGAGAGCACGGCTGACAGTGTGTGTGATTCAAAGAGCTGCAAATTGAATCCCAGGCTGCTACAGGGAGAAATTTGGACAAGTCACTTTAAGAATGCTTGTGAGAACCACTCCCTCTTGCCATCCTGCAATCCACGTGAACTTTTATGTGGGCTCTTTTCGGGCAGCTCATGAGCATCTCAAACCCTCCTCACTAAGTCCCTCCTCAGCCTTCAATGAATCAGAGGGTGAGCTACAACTAGGAAATAGGCCCCTCCCTTCCTTCAGGGCTCCGATCCCTTCCTGGGAATTATGGACAGGATGAATATGTATTCAGCCCTTTACAGTTTTCAAAGTGTTTTCATGTGAACTATATCATTTGGTGTCACCCCCCATCCTACGGTAGAGTGAGGGGTGATATTTACAACACGTTATTCACAGTATGTATCAGCAGGTAGGACGTCACTCATCAGGAGAGGTGTCAGCCGTAGTGCCAAAGCAGGGCTCTGAGGGTCTCCAGAGTTACATTAGTCCTTTGGTTACTATTAGGGGAGATCCCGGGGTTCCAGGGGAGAGATAAAGGTGGTTAGGCTGGCACACAGCAGATTGGGTGAAGATGATTTACCAGCCTGTATGGAAGTGTTTTAATATTTTAATAACTGATGTGGTCATATCAGCTGAATATAAGCCCTGGGTACAGGTGAGTAAAACAGTTGGTAAGTCCATGTCATGGAGTTCAATAACTAACTTCCCAAGACCATAGGAATAGTAAGTATCAAGGCTGAAACCCAATCCCCGGTCTTCTCACTTGAGTAAGTTCGTCTCCCACTAAACCAGGTAACCTGCCTTCCGCTATCAGTCAGGCATTTTATTGAGTGTCTCACCGCACACCCGACACTGTGAAGGGACCTGGAACTGTATGCATGTGAAAAGAGTCCCCACTGATCTAAGCCCTGCTGTTGTGTGTGGGCAGGTGGAGATGGGCATGTAAACAGCTGCAGTCTACTGTGACAAATCCTGCAACAGAGGTATGTACTGACCAGGGTAAACCTTGCAACAGAGGGGGATGTTCAGTGGGGTCTCGGGCATGTGTTGGATAAACAAAAGGGGGCAGGGTGCCTCTTTCTCCACATTAGTGAAAAGAAGTTGCTAACAAAGGGTAGAAAGTAAGAGCACCTTTGCTTAGAGAAACAAGCAACAGGAAGATACGCTCGAGGGTCTTTCCTTCACCAAGGCTGAGCAAATGGGCAGAGCCCCTCCCCTCCACCTCACCTCCATCCAGAGCAATGACCACACTGGAAACCAGCTCAAGCCCTGAGAAGGCATGTTCAGGAGAGGGAAGTAGGTGGCAGGGGCTGCAGTACCAGCAGAGGAGTGTGAGTTCACAAGGGTGTGCTGCAGGGGACCTTGCTGTCTGGATCTGCAAACGCTGTGTGTTAAGGCAAAGAGATGGCCTCCTGTGGAACACCATTACTATCAGGACAAAACGGTCAGGTCAACCCTATCGAGGGAGCAGCACTGTGGCACAGGATGCCAACACCTCCCTTTGCTCCTTAGTCTAGGGGTGCGTCCTTGGACAGGTCACTAAACTATGTGGAGATGAGCAGAGGGGGGAGAAGACACTAAATGCCTTGTTTTTTTCATGGTTCTCTGAATTGCAACCCATGGGGAGAACCCACGGTGTTCCCAAACAGAAACAGCTACAGGTCAAGCAGCTCAGCGGAAGCTGAATAATCCTCTCTCATTCCACGTGGGACCGAGGAGTTCCGAGACGAGGCTTCCGAGGATGGTGGCCCTTCTCTGGAGGAGACGGGCAGTGGCTCTAGTTCTAGAACGTGCATCTACAGGCACTATAACAGACGTGGATTCGAGCGCCTGCCCACCTCTCACGCTGTCACCCACAGTCCTTGCTAAAGAAGTGAATCCAGTGAGCCATGGTTGAGATTACGTAAGCCCCGCTCTTTGTGTTGGCCTGAGATGAATCCTGAACCAGACTCTTTGGGGAATTTAGAACTGTGATACTGAGAGAAAAAAGAAATTTAAGAGTTGATTACGGACGCTTACAAAATTCGGAATAAATAATTATCAAGCACCTACCATGCACCAGGAACTGAGGATACTACAATGAACAAGAGGAGAGCACTGGCTGAGAGACAAAACAGATTGCGTCCAGCCAGGGCCAGAGTCAGCTTCAGAGCAAGGCAAAGCTAAAGGTGGGCTGAGGCCACCGGTGCACAGAAAGTCTAGAACAAACAGAGGAAAGAACAGGAGATGCAGGAAAATGAAGCAGAGATGAAAAAGTAGAGGCGTGTTCCAACAAGAAACAGAGCAGCCTGGGAGTGTTACTGTTCTGTCTACTGTTCTGGATTGGATCCAGTGTCTTGTTCTTAGAGACCTATGGTATCCTTCACCAGAGTTCTCTTAACAAATCATCTTGATACTGCGTCCACCTTGTTTCTTTCAACTTAACATGCTTATAGGCACTTGCACACACACTGAGAAGAGCCCAGCCCATGTGAAAAGTGGGGTCAGTGACTCATTCATTCACTCAGCAAACCTTTACTCATCATCCATAATGTGGCAGGCTCTGTACTCTCACTGGGAACCAGAGATGCCTGAGACCCAGTCCCTCCCATAAGAATCTCATAGTTTCAGAGGCTCTCATGTTAGCTAGCAATCAGTTCAAATGATAATCCGCATGAGGGAGGCATGTGTTTGAAACACTGAAGAGGAACATTTAACTACCTTGGGAGTCAGGAAAGGCTTCACGAAAGAGTTACCTTTTTGAGCCAAGCGAAGAAGGGTTAGGAAAAGCCACTCAGGTGAACAGATGAGGATTGTAAGCAAACAAGACAGCAGGTACCAGGAAGGGAGACTCAAGAGCATGGCATATCTGAACAAAGACTAGGAGGTAGACAGGACTGGCTTACATGGAATAAATGGTAAGTGAAGGGTTGAGGGGGGAAACAAGGGTTGAGAAGAGTGTAAAAGGAGCATTTGGAGCTGAAACTAAAAAGACAACAGGGACAGCAGGTCTTCAACTGCCTTCCCATTTTGTTGAGAAGAGGAATTATCCCTTTTCAAGGTCCACTTGTGCCGTGGCTCATGTCCTCTATACATTTTCTAATTTGACCTTCCCAGAAATCCTTCACGTCAGAAATTATTCTGATTGTTCAACAATTTTAGAAGGAGCAGATGGGGGCTCAGAGAAGTTTGGTAACTTGATCAAAGCCTTGCCATGAGCAGTGGTAGAGCTCAGACTCGCAGGTTCTTTCCAATGCCTCACACTGCCGCCCTGGATGGAAGGCGGTGGTTTGGGCTCTGTCCCATGTAGTCAAAAACCACTGAAGGATTTTAAGCAGGGGAATGATACGATATGACGATGGGCACTCGTGCGAGCAGCATAGATCGTGAATCAGGGAGCAGAGCTGAGAATGCAGATGGGAAGACTAGTTATGTGAGAAAATCAGGTAAGCGTGATGAGGTTCTGAATTATAGGAATGGCCGTGGGCATGACGAGGAGGCAAAGGGTAAGCTGAAGAGAACATGCAAGGGAGTGATTATAGTGATGGACCAAGAGATCTAAGTTGGGCAAAAAGACAATGAGGCCATGGAGGGATGAGAGAAAGTGAGAAGTTGGTCAGGTCAAAGGACAGGAAGGGACATTAATGGGACCATAGAGTTACTGATCCAGGCCTACCTGTCACAACTTTGACACAGTCCGCTAGAGGACTGAAGGGTGAGAGGGCTTCCACCGAGTTCTGTCTTCTTGGTAAAACCCACTCTGTGCTACTACAGTTCTTTTTACATCATTTTAAGCTGCCTAAGATACCAGCCTCCCAAATGAACCCTAGCCTGTCTGAACTTCCATCTTCCTCCTCTCTCAAGCTCTCACTCCAGACACTGGCCATCCCCCAATCTGACCCCTTTTCTTCACTTAACCTCCATCATGCTCTCTGGATCTCATGATCACTCCTCAGCAAGAACATCTATAACCTCAATCTCTTCTCAAGAGTCCGCTTCACCTTTTCATTCTAAGCACAACCTAGCGGCTCTGGAGGATGTGGTTTCCCCTGCCGTCCTCTCTAGCAGTGGCTGTCTGCCTTCCCACACCTCACACTGGCATGAAGTGAGGTGGGTCTTCCACTGTGATATCCTGAACACCGGTCCTCCTTCCTCTCCAAACATGAGGACAATCACCCACGACTCCTCCGTGTTGCCGTCTATTTTTCTTGTCACTCCCCCTCCCTCATTGAGGATTTTCAGTATTTAGCTTGCTCACCACCCTCTTTCTTACCACCACCCGGGTCTGTATCATTCCTGCTGACGTCAGCATCCATATAGGTGATCCTTTAATACCCAGCCTCCCAGTCCCCTGGCCTCCTCACCTCCTTACCTTGTCCCCTATCCAACCCCATCTTAGGCTCCCACGCCCATGGCCGTGCTCCAGAACCTGACCCTCTGTAATAGCAATATAAAGCATTACACACTTGTACCTCCTCTAGTCTCTTCCCTATAACAAGTCATCAAATCTACTGAGACTCCCAATCTTTGGACCTGGCCAACTTTTCACTTTCTATCATCCTATAATGGTCTCAGACCCCTTGATCCACCACTGTAATCACTCCTTTCTATATACTCTCAACTCCCTCACACACACACACACACACACACACACACCCCTTGGTTAAATCCAGCTCTGCATCTCTCCCATGCCTGTCTGAACAAGACGTGCTGAATGTAGCTGATGAAACTCACAACGCCGCTGACAGGCCTCATGTTGTAATTAAGACCACGAGTCTCAAATGAGTCCTTGGTGCCGCCCAACAATCCAGGCCATATATCTAGTCATCTAGTCAGTTGATGACCTTAACGCTCTGAATGACCATTTCATACATTCTTTTCTCAACAATTCCTTCTTTCATTTAGCCATGGACTTTGCTTGTTTCATCAAGGAAACGGGATAAATCAGAAGAGAACATCCGCATCGTCCCATTGCCACATCTGCCATCCCACTGCACGTGTGAGCTGTGTGCTCTGTACAGCCTCCGCCTCCAAAGCATGAAGTGTTCATGGTCCTGTGTGAGACCTGCTGCTCCACTTGTGCCTGGAATAGCAACCTCTCTCACCACCTCGATTGCTTCTGCAATTATCTCCTGTCTCTCTGCACCATCACTTTCCCCCTCTCTACTGAGTCATTTTAATCAACATACCAATATTCTGGAATATCTCCCGTTTTAAAAACAAAAACACAAGCTCCCTTGATCCCCCATCAGTCTCCAGCTATCACCTATTTTTTCTATTAGCCTTTACAGCAAGACCTTTAAAGAACTGTCTCTACTATTCTGATTCCTCACTTTGTTCTCTCTCTTGAACCTTCTCCACTCAGCCTTTTATACCCTTCATGCCACTGAAGCTACTCCTATCTAGGTTACCAGTTACCTCCATGATGCCAAGTTGAAGGTCAGTTCTCAATCTGACTGCTCAACAGTTGCCTGCTCCTTCTTTTGTGAATCACTTTCTTCACATGGCTTTGTGATCCAGCTTTGGTTCTCTTCATACCTTTATGCTCTGTCTCAGCCTCCTTTGTTGAATCCTCCTCGTTTGGCCCATTTCTGAAAATTGACGTGCTTCACAACTCAAAGCCCTGGGGCCACTTGATTAGCTGCATTCAGTCCTCGAGTGATCTCATCTCCTCCTTTCCCAAAGTTTTAAATACCAACTACATATGTGGATATATTTGTAAGCCAAACTTATATCTCCAATCATGACATTTCTCTTTAAATCCTGGTGTTGATAACCAACTGCCTGTCAGATATCTTTAGTTAGACATCTAATAGGAATGTCAAATACGATATGTCTAAAACTGAACTCTTGATTTATTTCTTTCAGATCTGCATCTCCCCCTAGTGTTATCCTCAGTTAATGAAATCACTGTTCATCAGGTTGCTCAGGCCAAAAATCTCACGGTTAATCTTGACTCCTTTCTTCCAATTTCTTAGCTAACACTCAATAGGCTCTACCATCAAAACCTGGACCTGTGAATTTCTCACCACCTGTATAGCACCAGCTTTGTCCAAGCCACCACTGTTTCTCACCTTGACCAGTGCAGTAATGACTGCATTGGTCTCCAGGATCCCTCTTTCTCCTCTCTTCCCTGATCGGTAATACCCTCATGATCCAGGCCCTGCGACCACTGGAGCCTCATCTGCCACCTTACCTCCCTTTTGACTCCTTCCAGCTACACTACCGGTGCTCCTGGATCATACCAAGCACACTCCCCCTTCAGGGCAATTGCCCTCACTCCCTGCTCTGTCTAGAATGCATTCACTCAAGATATACATGTGACTCACTCCCTTGCTTCATTCAGATCTCTGTCTGGTCTTCCCTAAAGTACCATGTCCCCATCACCCTCTATCTCCTTCCCTGACTTCATGTCTTTACACCATTAAGCCCACCTGACACTGTTCATGTATTTAATTATGTCTCCACCACTAGAATTTCAGCTTCGCGAGGGCAGGGACTTCATATGTTTTGTTCACTCTTGGATTCTCAGTATCCAGAACAGTCCCTGACACATACAGGTGTTCAATAAGGTTGGGATTGGCACACTACTATATGTAAAACAAATAATCAACAAGGACCTACTGTAGAGCACAGGGAACTATACTCAGTACTCTGTAATAAACTGTATGGGAGAAGAATCTGAACAGGAATAGATATGTGAATATGCATAACTTTGCTGCACACCTGAAACTAACACAATGTTGTGAATCAACTATACTCCAATATAAAATAAAATTTAAAAATTTAAATACTTATTGAACAAATGAATGAAAGAATGATAAAACTTCCTTGTGAGTCTTGGATGGGATGAAAGCAGGATGTGAGACAAGACTGAACCTCCTCAGCAACCTAACTTTATATTTAGAAGTAGAATATCCAGTGTTCTCAAGTATCTTCACTAGTCTTCCCTCAAACAACATGAACTGTCCTAGAAATCTTCTAGATGTCAGTAGAGAACATGGGATGAAAGTTATAGTTATTCAAGTTACAGTAACTCTTGAGCTTTTTCAACCATACATGAAATCATATCACCCCTCTGCTTGTTTTCTATTGCACTTTCTCACAGCCACGTGATCTGGCTCCAGCCTACCTCTGAATTCCATCTTGGACCAGCGTCTTTCTTGTTCATCTCACTGCAGTCACAGCAGTCTTCTCTGTGTTTCACCAAGGCACCACGCTGGTTCCTGCCTCAGGGCCTTAGCACTTACTGTTCCCCCTGCCTGAACACCCTTCCCTCGGATCTACACACAGCTGACTTCTAAGGATTCAGATCTCAGCCTCGAAGTCTAAACCCAAAGTGCCCTCCCTCGACCAATCTGGCTAATACTCACTGTTCCCCCCCCCTCTCTTACCTCAGGAAATCTGTACCTACGACTCGGTCTTTTCCTTATATCATTATCTGGAATTACTGGGCTGATGTTTTACTTGTGTATTATCTTCATCCCCCACCAGAATGTAACCTCTGGAGAGCAGGGCCCTTGTCTACCTTTCACCACAGTCCCTCGGCTGGAGCCTGCCTTAGGGTAGAAGCCACGTGACTATTTGCTGCAGAAGGAAGACACAGACCATGTTTTAGGGCTGGTTTAGGGTTGTGCCCACATCAGAAAGCTGCTTTCCCACTTCCATCAGTCAGGCCTGGCTCACTTGGAGCCATTTAACACCCAGGCCTCCCTCTGCTTTCTCTGCCTGTCTGCCCTCCCTCCCCCAGGACCTCTCAGGCCCTTACCTTGATGGCCCCTGTGGCTATCTGGATATGGTGCAGCCGTCGCAGGGTGCTCTCTCTGTCGATGAAGTAGGAGGCTGCCAGCTGGTGCAGGATCTCCAGGGACACAGCAGAGCCGTTCCCACCGCCCCCGACTATAGGGGCAATTCCTGCCACCTCTGACTTTCGGCTCAGTTTCCGCTTGTCCACAAAAATGGTCAGGGACTCTTCTCCTACAGCAAACAACATGGGTGCACTGGTGAGGCCTTCAGCTCCCTAATCCCCTACCAATAAGAATGTGAAACCCTTCGCCAGGGGAGACCGAGCTAAGAGGGAGCCCACGGCCCCTGCTGACGGACCCTTCTCATCCATGCCATGTTCAGAACAATGTCATCAGACTGCGCCACGGGATAAGGGCACCACTGCCTGGGAGGCCCTCCGCCTCCTCCCTGCTTCCGTAATCTCCCAAAGCTCATCCCCCGCCCCTCCAGCTTATCCAGTTAACATCCTCTATTGATCTCTGTCTCAGGCAATCTACCTCCATGGGGAAGATAAAATTCTCCGTCTCAAGTTGTTTATAAGAAGTCACCGTGGCTATTTCTGCTCCCTAACAGAGGGCAAAAGCCTTGCAGCTCAACCTCCCTTTTCCCCATCAAACACTCAGCGCCTACCACATGCCGGCAGCTGGCCTGAACCCTTGGAGAGTTCCTTTTGTCCATCAGACAGTGAGCTAAATGTTATAATAAATCCTGCTTTCTCCTTTCCAGGGCAGAGAGAATGCTGCCTATTCCCAGCTCTCAATTCTGCGCTGGGTCCTAGCCATAGGTTGCGCCGTCCCCTAGCCATAGGTCCCCTTCCACCTTGGCCTCCATCCAGCCCAAAGTCATTCTAATTGGTTTGGCTGGTTACCAATCTCTATAGAGTGGAAGCAGAGAGGTCAGGGACTCAGTGGACATTTACTTCTTGGCCTACGGGTCTCACTATTGTAGCCACAGCCAATATTAAGATATGGAGAAACCTCGGGGTTAGATGGCTCAGTCAAAAGAAAAGTGGGAGCACTTCTGGCAAGTGCTTAGTAGGAGTCTGTCTGTCCCCCAACCTCCTTACCCCACATCCCCTCCCCAGGAGGATGCTTATAAGCAATGTTCTGGGGTGAATTTGGATGTCAAGAGATTACACTGTTGACAAATGCACCAGAAAGAAAACGTTTCCCAGTCAATAATAGGCCAGGAAGAATAAAAGACCCAGGAAGAGTTTGAAGCTATAGTCAATGGGTCTTAAAGCTATTTTCGATGAGCTGGCAACCAATGAGTGTAGGATCGTGGTATTGCTTACCTCCGAGGGTGGCAGAAAGTAAGAAGTGAGTGCCGTACTTTTTGATCAGGTTTTCGGTGACCTGTTGCAGGTTGGGTCTCCTTCCGAGGAGGCGGATGTTCCGGATAAACTCTGGGGCAAGAGGCAATGGCAAACTAAAGAAGTCCTTCCTTTCTAGAGCCAGGCTGTTCACTTTCCAACGTGCAAACTCCCTGGAGGAAAAGTCGAGGGACAAGGAAAAGCTCACTGTATTTTGGAACAAGAGGCATAAAATCGGAAGCAGATAATGTTCTTCCTCCACTTGCAGCCCCTCATCTCCTGTCAGCATACATCTCTGCAGATGGAGGGACCACTGCCTGAAAGAGGCCCTCTGGTCTCTGATTCCCAGTCGGTAAGAAGGCCCTACCTCAGCTGACCTCCATTAGTACACGCTCCCATTGGAGAGTGGCTTATTCACCTGAAGGCAGTCATGGTAGTAGTGTAATGGGGAAAAACAAACAATGAAAATATTGGAAGTGGTTTGCTGAAATAAGATCTAGTCACAACTGCAACTCAGTGGATGAGTCACCTCATGGCCTCTGTTACCCATTTTGAAAGTCAGGAGGTGGGTTTAGAACAACAGTTCTCAAACTTTTTGGTCTCAGGACCCGATCACACTCTTAAACATGATCGAGTCCCTGTATTTAGGTGGCTTCTATCTAATGATAATTACCCCTTTAGAAATTAAAACTGAGAAAATTTAAATTTAGTTATCTATTATTTCATTTAAAGATAACAGAAATAAATCCATCATATATAACACAAATAACATATTTGTGTGACAGTCACTGTATGTTCTGGAACAAAACAGATTTAGTAAGAAGAATGGCATTGCTTTGCCTTTTGGCAAATCTCTCGAGTTTCTGGCTTAGCAGGAGAGAGCTGCATTCTCATATTTTCTTCTAAGTTCAATCTGTTGTGATAATTGTGGATATTCTTCTTCGGTACCACACGAAACTCAACAAATGTACTTTCTTAAAGGTTAATTACAGTGTGGAATCTGAAACCGTATCAATAAGCTTTCATACTCAGTTACATTAAAATCCAGCGTTCTATATTGTACTTTGAATGGATCTTTTTACTCTTTATGATTGTGTAACATCATGTATTGGTCATCCATCTGGAAAATATGGGACCACTGAGTTATTCAGATCTTCCACATTTTGACACTTTTTATTATATAATATCAAAACATCATATTTGTTAATATCCCCACAAATCTCAAGAAAAAAGTCTTTAAATATTGGAAAGCTGTCAAGCTCACGATGACAAATACAAGTTTTCCAAAATTTCAATTTTCATTTGAAAGCTTAAATTTTATCATTGGTAACAAGTACTGTCAGTTACTTTCCTCGAAGAGGCAGGCTTGCTTCATTCTTTTTTTGTTTTTTTGAGAAAATGTCTGCCAAACACTAAAATCTGAATAACCATAGATTGTTGGTTGTTCTTTCAAGAAAAATTCAGTCCCATGAAAAAAGTGGCTAGTTCAACTCACAACTCAATCACAAATGTATTTTTCTCTGAGATCATCATTCTTCAGTAACCTCAAACATGCTTTATATGTACTTTTCATCTCATCTTACAGAATATTAAAAAAGACATGTACTCATGGGTCAAGATCCAATAAAATTAATAAATTTTACTGCTTCAAGGACATTCATGAAGTTAAGCACACATGTATGTGTGTGTATGTTTAGGTACGTCATGATGAATACCTGACTACTAGTGTCATTTGGTGAGACTGCCCTTATTTAAGTTAAGATGCCAGCAGTTTCATTCACCATTGCTTTTGCACCTTTATTGCAAATGTCAGCATGGACATCCTGAAAGGAACTAAGAGGATGTACATTTTGAGAAGCTCTATTCTAGAAGATGGCAAAGTTCCCTTCTAGTTCCATCTGGAATTTTAATCTTCATGCTTTACTCCTCACTGAAATATTTGTATTTTAAAGGGTGAGATTTAAATGATCATATCCACTAGTAAAAAAGGGGTTTTCCATTGCCTCCCAAATTATACTAGTAAGGATCGGCTCCACTGCCTTAGAAAACCACAAAATGTAGTCTTCTCAACTTTCTCACCCATCCCAACTCTGCTCTTCATGACAGGGCTAAACCTTGGTCTAAACTTCCCCCAAAATCCATGAAGTACAAATGACAAGTCCACAGAAAAAAATAAAATCATTCAAAATAAATAAATAAAAATCCATGCCCATTTGAGGCTACAGAACTCCCCTATCTAATTCTAGAAACTAAGACAGAGAACGGGGGCATGTGCCAAACATTACCAGGGAAACAAAGGAAAAGGGATAACTAATAATTCAGGGTTCTGACAAATTAAAATTCCCACTGTGTGGCTTTATTTATCTAAGCAGGTAGTTCATAATAATGCATTATCTTTTATTTCCTTTGTGGAGGAAATGCTAAACTTTAAAGTACAGGGTATTTGTCAAAATATTTTCTATCCCAAATCCCACTGCAGCATAAAGAACAGTTGCTTGAACTCATTTCTTATTGGCTGGATGGCCAATCAAAGACATAGAGCAGCTTATTAAACAAACAAACAAACAAAAAACCACAAGATCCAACCATGTTCTGCATACAAGACTCACTTCAGCTTTAGGAACACATACACTGAAAGTGAAGGGATGGAAAAAGATATCCCATGCAAATGGAAACCAAAAGAAAGCTGGGGTAGCTTACTTCAGACAAAGTAGATGTAAAGCCAAAGGTCATTATATAATGATAAAGGGATCAATTCATCAAGAAAATATAACATTTATAAATATTTATGCACCCAACATAGGAGCACTGAAATATGTAAAGCAAATATTAACAGATCTGAAGGGGAAAATAGACAGTGATACAATAACAGAAGGCAGGGCTTCCCTGGTGGCGCAGTGGTTGGGAGTCTGCCTGCCGATGCAGGGGACGCGGGTTCGTGCCCCGGTCCGGGAGGATCCCGCGTGCCGTGGAGCGGCTGGGCCCGTGGGCCATGGCCGCTGAGCCTGTGCGTCCGAAGCCTGTGCTCCGCAACAGGAGAGGCCACAGCGGTGAGAGGCCCGCGTACCGCGAAAGAAAAATAAAATAAAATAACAGAAGGCAACTTCAATACCCCACTTTCAACAATGGATAGATCATCCAGACAGAAATCAGCAAAGAAACATTAGACTTAAACTATATGTTAGACCAGATGGACTATATGTTACACCAGATGGACATAACAGATATTTATAGAACATCCCATCCAGCAGCAGAATACACTTCTCAAAGGCACATGGAACATTCTCCAGGATAGATCATACGTTAGACCACAGAACAAATCTTAATAAATTTAAGAAGACTAAAATCATATCACACATCTTTTCTGACCATAATGGCATGAAACTAGAAATCAATTACAAGAAGAAAATGGGAAAATTCACAAATATATGGAGATTAAACAACATGCTCCTGAACAACCAATGGGTCAAAGGAGATATCAAAAAATAGAGACAAATGAAAATGGAAACACAAATACAAAAACCTGTGGGGTGTAGTAAAAGCAGTTCTAAGAGGGAAGATTATAGCTATAAATGCCTACATTAAGAAAAAATAAAGATCTTAAATAAACAACCTAACTTTACACCTCAAGGAACTAGAAAAGAAGAACAAACTAAGCCCAAAGTTAGTAGAAGGAAGAAAATAACAAAGATCAGAGTGAAAATAAATGACATAGACACTAAAAAGACAATAGAAAAGACCAATGGAACTAAAGGCTGTTTTTTGAAAGGTTTAAAAAAAAATAGGCAAATTGTTAGTTAGACTAAGCAAGAAAAAAAGGAAAGAAGGCTCAAATAAAATTAGAAATGAAAGAAGAGACATTACAACTGATATCACACAAAGGATCATAAGAGACTACTATGAACAATTATACACAAAATTGGACAACCTAGAGAGAATGGATACATTTCTAGAAATATATATATATATATAAAACCTACCAAGACTGAATCATGAAGAAATAGAAAATCTTAACAGTCTAATTACTAGTAAAGAGATTGAATTAATCATCAAAAACCTCCCAACAAACAAAAGTCCAGGATCAGATGGCTTCAATGGCAAATTCTACCAAACATTTAAAGAAGAATTAATACCAATCTTTCTCAAACTCTTCCAAAAAATAGAAGAGGCGGGAAACTTTCATACTCATTTTATGAAGCCACCCATACCCTTATACCAAAATCAGACAAGGACATTATAAGAAAATAAGATTACAGGCCAATATCCCTGATAAACATAGATGCAAAAATCCTCAACAAAATATTAGCAAACTGAATTCAACAGTACAATAAAAGGATATACACCTTGATCAAGTGGGATTTACTCCAGGGATGAAAGGATGGCTCAACATCAAATCAATCAATGTGATACACCACATTAACAAAACAAAGGATAAAAATCATATGATCATCTCAATAGATGTAGAAAAAGCATTTGACAAAATTCAATATCCATTTATGATAAAAACTCTCAAGAAAGTGGGTATACAGTGAACATACCTCAACATAATAAAGGCCATAAATGACAAATCCACAGATAATATCATACTTAATGGTGAAAAGCTGAAAGCTTTTTCTCTAAGATCAGGAATAAGACAACATTGCCCATTAGCACCACTTTTATCCAAGATAGTACTGGAAATACTAGCCAGAGCAATTAGGCAAGAAATAAAAGTCATCCAAATAGGAAAGGAATAAGTAAAATTGTCCCTATTTGCAGATGGCATAATATTATATATAAAAAACCCTAAAGACTCCACCAAAAACTGTTCAAACTAATAAATTCAGTAAAGATGAAGGATACAAAATAAATATACAAAAATCTGTTGCATTTCTATAAACTAATAGTGAAATATCAGAAAGAGAAATTAAGGAAACAATCCCATTTACAATTGCATCAAAAAGAATAAAATACCTAGGAATAAATTTAACCAAGGAGGTGAAAGACTTGTACACTGAAAACTGTAAGTCACTGATGAAAGAAATTAAAAAGACACAAATAAATGGAAAAATATTCCATGCTCATGAACTGGAAAAATTAGTATTGTTAAAATGTCCATATGACCCAAAGCAACCTACAGATTCATTGCAATCCCTATAAAGATTCCAATGGCATTTCTTACAAAATAGAAAAAACAATCCTAAAATTAGTATGGAACCACAAAATACTATAAATAGCCACAGCAATCCTGAGAAAGAAGAACAAAGCTGGAAGTATCATACTTCTTGCTTCAAATTATACTACAAAGCTATAGTAATCCAAACAGTATAATATTGACATAAAACAGACACATTGGTCAAAGGAACAAAAGAGCCCAGAAATAAACCCACACATATATGGTCAATTATTTTATGACAAAGAAGCCAAGAATATTCAATGGGGAATGGATAGTCTCCTTTGACATAACTGGAATGATAATGGGAAAACTGGATAACCACATGCTAAAGAATTTAACAGGACACCTATATTACATCATATAAAAAATCAACTCAAAATGGATTAAAGACTTGAACTTAAGACCTGATACTATAAATCTCCTAGAAGAAAACATAGGCAGTAAGCTCCTTGACATGAATCTTGGTGATGGTGTTTGTTTCTGGCACCAAACCCACTCTCCCTGCTTTGTTGTAGGCCACACCTAGACTTCATTAAGTAACAAAGAATTTCTGTCATATCACTTAGTTTGTTAGGGGGTGAAAAAGGCAGGTATTCTTCCATTTTCCACAGTTTCTTACAATGGTGATAGCTCCTCACTGAAAGGAAAGGCCGCTTTACCAAAGAGGTGAATCCCACTTTAATTAAATCTAATAAATAAAAATTGGTTCTCACATTGCTTGCTTAGTGCACTTCATTCAGGACTGCTGAACAGTATCTCCTACGAGAAGCTTTTTCCCTGACCATCCCATCCAAAAGAGCACACCTACCTCTGCTTCCCCACGCCCCGCTTTACATATCTTTTTAGCACTTATACTACCTGACATAATATATATTTTTAATTCTCTTTCTCTTCCATTAGAACATAAATACTATGAGGTTAGGATTGATTCTTTCTGTCTTATTCAACAGCAACAGAACAATGCTAGATGTTGTAAAACAGAACAATAGTAGATATTCAATAGATTTTTGTTGAATGATTGAGTCTCTCATTTATTTTATCTATTTAAAATAAACAACCAGGCTTCCCTGGTGGCGCAGTGGTTGAGAGTCCTCCTGCCTATGCAGGGGACGTGGGTTTGTGCCCCGGTCCGGGAAGATCCCACATGCCGCGGAGCGGCTGGGCCCGTGAGCCATGGCCGCTGAGCCTGCGTGTCCGGAGCCTGTGCTCCGCAACGGGAGAGGCCACAACAGTGAGAGGCCTGCGTAACACACACACAAAAATAAATAAATAAAATAAAATAAACAACCATTATTTCATGTCACAGCTCTCCGAATCATTTAGTTGTTTGCAAATTATTGAAACTAGATAAAAAAAGTTAGTGATGGGAATACATAGAAGCAACAACCAATTAGTGATTGATGTGAAATAAAAGCAAAGCATTCTAAGTGTATATACATATCAATGAGAAAATTAGATTTGATTTATAAAAATGTAACTTACGGGCATATTTTGTGCATTTTTTATATATAAATCAAGGCACTGAAGGTATTTTTTTATGCTTTGGTAAACTGAGTCTGAATCCCCTTCCACTGTCTTCAGTGGACATGGACAACTTCCAATGACAGTCCACGTGCCGAAGTGCCGCGAGTATGGAGCGCCCATTCAGACTCTGCTGTGCTTTACACCCCATGTTAAACATCAACAGCTCCAATCCCCTATACTAGGTCTAACAACAATTTCTGCCACACTCATAGTGTTAAAGAGCCCCAAAGAGGCAACAGTCTTGGAGTTCTGTACTTTTCCTTAGTCTTCATCTTCCTTTGTCCAACAGACTTGACATATTTGATTGTATCACAAACCAAACAAAAGTTTTGAGTGTATCTTACTCAAGTGAATGAATATACTGAAGCTCAGAAAGCTAGGTATTTTGCCTGATGTCACAAAATTACCAAGAGAGAAATTTGGGCTGTTAGAATTAGAAGAAACATTTGAATACTATTTGCCAACCTCTTTCATGTTATCATGTACATTGAAAATTCTCTGTATGTGATGCATTGGGATCAATGAATGAGGCTTCTCGGGCCTGAGGAGGCAAGCACAGGGAGTCCTGCTACCCCAGACGCTGCCCAGTCACCCCAAGGGCTGAGGGAATCAATATATGGACACCCCTATCATCCATCTGTAGCACCACCACATGCCAGCAGGCAGGGCAGGTGAGAACATCTGTTCCATTCCTCTTACATTATAAGAAAATCAGGAAACAAAGAGGGAAGTGGTTTGCCTAAAACAATATAACCATTTGGCACTAGAACCAGAACAAAATCTAGTGTCCTAACCCTATCCCAGTGCTATTAACAACAACTATGATGGTGGTGACAATAGTAACAATGAGACCCGGAGAAGTTAAGAAAATAACTTGCAAAAAGTCACACAGTGAGTGGCTGAGCTATGACCAAAACCCAGGTCAATACCATATTGCTGTTTCTATAACACTATTTTCCTTTGTGTATAGTCGATTAAGTGTATTTTATTTCATTCTAATGCTTTTTAAAAGTTTACTATCTTTCAACAAAGATATTTTCATTACCCAGAACACTGAATTCCTTTAATTATCTACACAAAACAGGAATGTACTGTATATCCAAAATGTAGTGTAACATACACACCAAAGCAAAACCTTTTTTGGATGAAGGTAGTTTCAATATACCCATTTGCAGGAGGAGAAATTAAGACCTAGACAAAAAATCAACTCCATACACAGGGTACCATGCAAGGAATCAGAGATAAAGGCCTGATTCCAGCTCCTACGGCTGCTCTGAAAATCATAACACAGAATAACAAATGACTTAGAAAATGAATGATACTGTCTTAGGAAGGTTTTTATGAGCCAGTAATAAAAAGTAATGGTTAACATTTAATGAATTCTTAGCATGTGCCAGGCATTCCAAGTATCTTGCAAGTATTAACCAATATAATATTCAAAACACCCCTATCAGAGGTAAACTATAATTATCCTCATTTTACAGACAAGGAAATCGAGGCACAAATAATTTGCCAAGTAGGTAACACCTGGTAGGTGGCAGAGTCAGGACTGAAACACAGGCTGTCTGGTCCCAGGATCCACAGTATTTACCAACGTGTTATACCACCTCCCCCGTGAAAGTCAAAGGGGCAATCACGAGTTTGTGAGTGGAAGAAAGAGTGTGTGTGTGTGTGTAAGTGAGGGGGTAGGAGAATTTCAGTGGAGAAATACACCCTCCCGAAACAAATAACCAAAACTCGCTTCCATAAACTGGTGGGGTGTCGACTCAGAATTAGGCATAAGGCCTCAGCTGGCTGCAGGAAGGTTCAGGCTCTGAGGGCACCCAGTGGTTTTCTCTTCTACTTCACTCCGTTTCCTGCCTGCCCTTTGGGGCCCTTCACTGAATCAAAATAATGGAGGAAACATCTGTGAATGGAGTTTGAGCCAGAGTGGTAAAAAAAAAAAAAAATGTGCTTAGAGAACTTATTAACCTGGTTCTTTCCAGCAACTGAAAACCTCAGAAGGCAATACTGGAAGGCAGCCTGAGCTATTCAAATAATAAATGTTCATTTCCGATTTTTCATTTAGTAGTTTTTTTTTCCATAATAAAATAATCAGGGCTCTTTTTTCCCCTAGGAAAAGGATGTTTTCTATATAACAATTATATTAACACATGCTACTTCAATTAAGCCATCATCTTTGTTTCAATTAAGACATCAAGTAAATTTTCATTTCAATTTAGCCATTTCTCCTAAAATCTTCTCCCACTGTGTTTGTTTCACAGTCAACAGTATGAGAAAGCAAACATTTTAAGCACTAGGGAAGGCCATATGGAAAGGGCCCTTAAAGCAACAGAGGTGACTACATAAAGAGCTCACAGGTTAAACCAAGGGTGACCAGAGCTCTCCAATGTGGACCCTGCCTGCCGTTAACTGAAGCACTTCAAAACGTTGCTTCAGTTAAAGGCTATAATTAACAGAAGTTTAGGCCACTTTCTATTGCATTTTCGATTAGCCTAGAGTGAATCGCAAATATTTTTGTCAAAGGATTAACATACCCATAAAATTATTAATAATCAAAACAAAGTTTAGGAAAGGTACAATCCCGATTGGAGGGTAAAATCCAGTGTGTTATTAGGAGCGAGCGTACACACCGACACCGAGAATATTGTATACATAACAAAAAATCTCTATCTGTATTCTGAAGTGATCGTAGTTATCTCTGTCCCAGACCGCTAAACACTAACAGTCCGGTTGCCAATACAGGATGCTTCTGGTTGCACGTGAGTTTAGAGATTTTCCGGAATCCAAAGGGGCCTGTGACAGGAAGGCGGGACCAAGCCCCACGCCAAGCCTCAGGCAACGGGAGCTTCAGCAGGGCTTGGGGGCCAGGCCAGCTCTGGATCTGAAGCAAAAGGGTCTCCGATTGGAATACTAAATGGCTACAAGGTGTTCCCAATTTGAAAGATGTAAATGAAAAGGAACGCCTCCACGTAGCAGCTACTGACTCTAAGGTCACCAAACCCCCTGCAGCACTGCGTTCCTCCACCATACACGAGGTCAACAAAAACTGCCACTGAGAGCCAAGAAAGACAGAAAGAGCACAGCCGGGGGCTTCCATCCAGGTGCGGTTTCCAGCAGCCACACGCTGAAGAACCACTTTTCGGGCTTGTATACTGAGAACGTTGACCCAGCCCCCTTGAAGAATCATGACCCATGAAGCTTCCCTCCCTATGAAACCTTAAGGAGGAGAGTATTTCTTTAAAAATCCATAGTTTAATCAGAAATAGAATTACAGATGTAGAAAACAAACTTATGGTTACCAAGGGGCAGTGGGGAGAGGGATAAACTGGAAGATTGGAATTGACACATACACACTACTATATATATAATAGATAACTAATAAGGACCTACGGTATAGCACAGGGAACTCTACTCAATACTCTGTAATGGCCTATATGGGAAAAGAATCTAAAAAAGAGTGAATATATGTATATGTATAACTGATTCACTTTGCTGTACACCTGAAACTCACATATAACATTATGAATCAACTGTACTCCATTAAAAATTTTTAAAAATTAAAAAAATAAAAATCCATAGTTAAAAAAACTATACCTCAGTGAGGCTGAAACCTAGTAGTAATGAACACTGCAACCTACAGTATGGGTAGTTGCACTGAGACCTTGTGCTTACAGCCAGATTACTTTTACCAACTTTCCAATAGACACGTCTTTCCCTCTCTGTGTGAGAAGCACATTTCGGCCCATTTCCCAGACCATCAATATGGTTGCCATTTGGAAAAATCACATTTCCTGTATCCTGAGTATGCAGCTTGACCCACCACGCTCCGCTGTGGCACCCCTGCAGGTTTGCACCATCCTGTCCCAGTGTCGGCGTGCCCCTGAGTGCTCAGAGCTCATTTGCTCCCCTTGAGTTAGAATCCAGCCTGGTTTACCAGGGAAGGATTCAATGCTGTCTCCAGCAGAGAAAACCAGTCATCACCTGCTCACTCAGGCAGCTGTTCTAGGAGAGGTTCTGGTACTACCTGAGAGGCTGGGGAGAAGTCGTAAGACCACCACTGAGCCCAGGATGCCCAGCTCCAGGCCCCACTTTAAACACAATGGCAGAAGGAGTGGACTGTTGTGGTCAGGAATGTTGCCCTTCTCTAGTCTTCTGATGTATTTCCAACAACCTGTGTTTTGGAGGTACCCTCCTCCAACCTTTAGTGCTGAAAGGGACTGAGCTACCATCCTCTAAAAGGTTGTTTTGATATGAACCATACTTGTAAGAAAAAAAAAATGATTTTCCTTGAAAAATGAAGGGAGACACAGGACAGGTCATTAAGTAAAATATTTAAGAACTTTGGAGCCAAAAAGATGGATTGGCCTTAGGCCAAGGACAAAAATAGGTTTCTTGTCATTTTTACTGTGACTTGACTTTGTCTATGTAAACTGTCAACCAATGACCATTGGCAAATTTCTCCCATACCAACCAGTACTAGATAAATACAAATGTCTTTGTTCTCAGAGCGCACCTTTCTCCTGGAGAGTTGTTTTTTCCCAACTAGCTTCACTCGCCAATTTGATGCAGGAGTCTCAATAAACACTAAGACTTGGACTGCTGATTTCCCTAAAGAGTTCTAGGAAAGGCACCTTCTCTTTCTTCATCTTTCTAACAATATACCTTGCATCCAGGACTAGTACTCTCTTCATAGAACTCCATCCACCAAGCTAAGACAGTACCATGTTTTCTTTTTTTTGTTGTTGTTGCGGTACGCGGGCCTCTCACTGTTGTGGCCTCTCCCGTTGCGGAGCAGAGGCTCCGGACGCGCAGGCTCAGCGGCCATGTCTCACGGGCCCAGCCGCTCCGTGGCATGTGGGATCTTCCCGGACCGGGGCACGAACCAGTGTCCCCTGCATCGGCAGGCGGACTCTCAACCACTGGGCCACCAGGGAAGCCCATAGGGCTCATATTTGCCTTAGAAAATTCACATGAAGGAGAATAGCCAAAGCCAACATATACATTGAGCGATGCCAGTTGTTTACGTCAGTGACACAGCTAAGATGGTTTCATGTTCTTGAGCTGGAAATTTTAGAGCTGAGGGATATATCATGCTTTGGCTCCTGTACAGAAGGCAGTATTTCTAGATACAGCACATCATCAGGAGATTTCCATCTCAACCAGAGATTACTATAATGCCCTTGCCTATTAGAGTCTTTACTGCTATAATGAATAAGACATGATTAACCTGAGCTGTAAAAAGAAATTATAATAAAACCATAATCTCTTATATTGGTGTAAAGCTTTCCTTTAGTTTTTTAAAAAATAATTGCACACAATTCTTACACAAGCTCGACAATTTTATCAATGCAAGGACCTCAAGAAAGAGGAAGTGGAGTTATTACTACTCAACTATGAACCTTCTAGAAGCTAACAAATGAAGAGACGGAGAAACTGAAAAAAGGGACCAAGTCTCAGCTGATCAGTGGTAGGGTCTGATGAGAACCCACACCACGCCACAAATGATTTTCTGTCTTTGTCTATGACCTGTGCTCAAGTTCAAAGGCCACTGTACACCTTTGTCATACTTCCCTGGAAATTCTTTTGCCTCGTTTACCACTGTGGCTGGGAGAAATCCCCAGGCAGAAAGGCTTTGATCCAGGAGCATTTGGGTAAAAATATCTCAGCCCCTGCAACTCCAAGAAGCACAAGAGGAGAAAGAAGGCCAGCCCTCCCCACCATGCCCCAGTGCCCCGGCCCACCCACTGGAAGAATTCAAGAAGCCTGGCATGGAGGTAATTTAGCAGCCTGCTGTGTTCTCAAACAACGGCCGGTAAACAATGATTGGCCAATTTCATTCTAATCTTCCCAATTTTGCTCTAATTAAAATCAAGCTGTAGCTTTCAAACAGTTTAATTAAGGCTGATTGGGAGAAATGGGGAGGGGTGACTCAAGCTTAAAGGAGGAGGAAGAGATCATTCTTTGGCGAATCTCATACTGCCCGACAGGCTCAGGGGCTCGGAGAGGGTGTTGAGAGCGGTGTGTTTGTACAATCAACAGGATGTACAGCAGACACACTGCAATGAAGGGCCAGTGAATCTATGAGGCCAGAAGGAACTGAAAACGGAGCTGAGACCTGTGTTTTCTGAGGCACAGAAAACCCCAGTTCTGCCCTGACCTCCCAACCTGATCCCCACAGCTCATCTTTTTAACTGTGGAGAAAATCGCTTTGTTTACTACTCTTCACCTCCCGTTGTGCTTGTCTTTGCCTAGCAAGCTGACGGCCCATGCCAGCTTCTCCCCAGCAAACATCCATGGGCTTCCCATTATCTACTCAACCCCAAGAGAATTCCCCCTCACTGGCAGTTCCTCCCATTATTCTGCAAGTTTATTCCTCTTGCAGTGAGATAGCCCTTCTGGTATTTGGGTGTACTTACTTTTTATATGGACTACTCTTCTTTTTTTTTTTTTTTGGTACATGGGCCTCCCACTGTTGTGGCCTCTCCCGCTGCGGAGCACAGGCTCCGGACGCACAGGCTCAGCGGCCATGGCTCGCGGGCCCAGCCGCTCTGCAGTATGTGGGATCTTCCCAGACCGGGGCACGAACCTGTGTCCCCTGCATTGGCAGGCGGACTCTCAACCACTGCGCCACCAGGGAAGCCCGGACTACTCTTCTTTAGATTAACTATTTTTAGTTCCTTCAATATAGTTCCCAGATCTCTAGGCCCTTATGCTTTAACTTTCTCTGCTTGCAATCTAGTTTGTCAATGTATTTCTTTTTGAAGATGACAACCACAAGTAAACACAATCCAGTAGACGTGTTCTGAGCCACCAAGAGTACCCTAGGATACAGTATCTGAACACATCAGTATCATCATAATTATCATCATAGTGTCAACTTACTGAGTCCTTATGTTGCCAGTCATGGGACTGGATGCTTTACATATTTTTCAGTCATCACCACAATCTTGCAAATGTCAGTGGGGTAGAATCCTCATTCTTACCTGTATTAGAATGCCCTTTGACATGTAACTTTGCAGTAACTTTGCAGTAACTTTGCAGTATCACTTCCTCATATGAAGGGAGCTCATTTCCCTCCCCCATTGATATTGGGCTTAGCTATGTGACATTGCTTTGGACAAAGGAACATGGACAGAAGTGACAGGTGCCAATTCTGGGCCCCCAAGTGCATGTCTCCACTCTCTCTCTCGCATCCCTGCCCTCACCATGAGAACTGTTCCCTCCATGAAGCTGTAAGATGCTGCCCTTTCAGCCTGAGACCCATAATAAGCATCGCTGGAGTAAAGACCTAATGGCCCCTGTGCAGACCCACAACCTGGAGCATAGCGAACTCAACCAACCTACAGATGCTGAGTGAGAAAAATGATCATTGTTTTAAACTACTGAGTTTTGGGGATACTTTTATATCGATAATTGTGGCAATAATTAACTGACACACTGATACACTCCACGAGCTTAAGTCTCATTTTATGGCTGAGCAAACTCAGACGGAGATAATTTAAGTGTCTTAGTCAAGGACACATGACCAACCAAAAGTAAAGACAGTCTGTGATCTTTCTACTGTACCTATTTCCTTTATTAATACACCTGAATATTGCATCCCTTTTTTGAGAGAAAAATATCCTTGGCTGACAGCAATCTCATGGTGAACCAGACCCAGCCCCCCATCTTTCCAACCCCAGATATTTTTTTTCCACAGCTAATCCAGGACTCCTATACCCTATATTTGTGAAGTCGACATTTTGAACTTAAATTTAAGGCTTTGCATTTCCCCTTTTTCTTGCATTTCCTCACTTGTGGCAGAGACTGGAAAATTGTTCTCGAAGCGATTTCATTTTCCTCCTGGGCTCACAGATGGACAGTTTTTCCCAGCTTCCTCTGCATTTAAGTGTAGCCACATGACTGAGTTTTGGCCAGTTTAATGTGAACCCAGGCCTAGCCCATAAGACTTCCCATAAAATCTTTCATGCTCTCTTTCCTTGTTTACCAGGACCCAGAGGGGAACTCTGAGGACCTAGGTGGTGACACAGTGACTGGATAGATAGAAGGGGTCTTGTTTCTGAATGACTTCATGAGGCAATCTCCTTTTAACCCTACCACAAATTGCACTGGACATAAGCAAAAAAATAAACTTGTATTAAGTCACTGAGATTTGGGAACTGTTTGTTCCAGCAGTTAGCCTACTCTGACTAATTCCACCTGGATCATGTCAATCTCATATTGCAGCCTGGCAAATAATCTTCACTCCTGACATTATAGCCTATCCGGATAAAGGTCCCTTTCAATTATCTGATTTTATTGCCTATGTGGTCAAACATCCATGCTCCCATATCTCCCCAGTTCAGTAACATTCCCATATGGGGTCTCTCTTCCTTGCTTTGTGAGTCTAGGTGGAAATGCTGTTGGTCTTGAGGTCCTGACTTTAACATTATGGGATTACGGTGTATGAGCTGTGTTCTACAGGGAAAGCACCTGTCACAGTTAGGAATTTATCTGGGACTATCTATAACTATAAAATCAATGAATAGATTAACTCCGGCTACAGCTAGGGAGAACAATATGTAGATTTTAAGTGATAAATTTGATTAATGCATGAAGATTGCAGTAGAAAGAGTTTGATAAAGTAAGGCTTCCCCTTCTTTGTTCCATCTTTCTCAATTAATCTCTCTTCATTTTCTCTTCTTCCTCAAGATTTTCCACTCTATTGTTTTCCATATTTATTCTCAGGAGACCTATCACAAGAATAAGCACCTATCTTGAAATAAACCAAATTTATTTTTTAGTTATCACCAAATAATCCTATAAAGAAATTCCTATTATTCTACCCATTTGACTGATGAGAAATAACTTGTGCAAGATCACACAGCTGGAAGTAGCAGAACTTCCATTTAAACCCACAGAGGGGACTTCCCTGGTGGCACAGTGGTTAAGAATCCGCTTGCCAATGCAAGGGACACAGGTTCGAGCCCTGGTCCAGGAAGATCCCACATGCCACAGAGCAACTAAGCCCATGAGCCACAACTACTGAGCCTGCGCTCTAGAGCCCGCGAGCCACAAGTACTGAGCCCATGTGCCACAACTACTGAAGCCCGTGCACCTAGGGCCCGTGCTTTGCAACAAGAGAAGCCATGACAATGAGAAGCCCGTGCACCGCAACGAAGAGTAGCCCCCACTCGCCGCAACTAGAGAAAGCCTGCGCGCAGCAACAAAGACCCAACGCAGCCAAAAATAAATAAATAAATTTATTTTAAAAAATAAATAAATAAGCCAACAGAGTATGATTGCAGAGGGTGGAACCTCAACCACTTGCTTTCTGCTTCATCTAATTCGGTCCCAGAACACCCTACTCTTACAGAGTGACTTCATTCTTTTATTATATCTTTACATGTGGCAGACATTTTTGCCTGGAAGAGCTCAGAGCCAAGTGAAGAGCAAATAGAGATAGGCAAATAAATAATTAATTAAATGCACAAAATAAGTTCTAAAGCAGAAATATGAACAGACTGATGGGGAACCAGAATTAGGAATAACTAACTTGCTTGCGGGAGCCAAAAAAGAAGCTATAGAGAGGTGATATTTAAACGGGTTTGAAAGGTGAGTCGGAGCTCAGATGGTAGAGAAAATGGAAAGAGCTTTGCAGGAAAACGGAATAGGACGTGGAAAGACAAGTGGGATCTAAGGAAGGCTCTGTGTCTAGGAAAATCTGGAAATGTTCACTGAGACTGGAACACAAGATAAGCAGGAAGAAATGATGGGGCATAATCAGTGGCACAAGGTCAGTATTCATGGAATATTTGTTGAAATAGTAAATGGATGGATTTAGAAGAGACTCTCATGCTAAGAAAACACATTTGGATTTTATCCTTTGGGCACAGAGGGACCAAAAGAGGATTTTAGGCAGGTTGAACTGGAGAAGAGAGAAAAGGCCAAGTGGTAAACGATGAAGCCAAGACAAGAGAGAAGAGTCTGGCTTTGAAAGGCAGTTCTGAGATGGAAGCCACATAAGGCAAATGGAAGATGGGGAAAAAGCATGAGTTACAGTGGTGGCCTGTCATGGTAGGAAGCACAGGAAAGCATATAGAAGACATAATAAGTGTCGTAGAAAACAGGATGTGTGCAGTTCTGGCTATGATTTTACCACAAACTAAGTCTAGGTGAACAAAATCAAATCATGTGGGAGGTGCAATTCTTTGAGAAGCTGAGAAAAAAGTTTTCTCAGGATTTTTTTTCTACATTTCACTTGAATGAAAAACTATATTCTCTCACGATAAATCCAGAACATATTTCCCACTTTTCTTGTAAAACTGATGCTTCAGGTTCCAAGCAGAATCACCACATATTCTGAGGTAAGCCCGTGACCTTGAACTACTATCACTCATTTTCAAGAACTGCACAGAATGCAAGAAGTTAAAGAAATCTGTGGAGAGGAAAATGCCTGGTCTGACAAACTCCAGGATGGTGAACTGACACTGATCTGTGACAAAATTCTTGAGGATTTTGAAAGGTGAGCACGCAAGCAAGCAAGCTCTCCAGGAGCCGGAACTGGTTCAGGAAGAAAACCTTATGTCAACATCAATTTCTCATTTATTATCCCTTTCTTTGTTTACCAGGACCCAGAAGAACTCTGAGGCTCTGGGTGATGACAGAGTGACTGGATAGGAGTCTTGGTTCTGAATGATTTCATGAAGATCAAAGAGGGAAAAGAGAGAGTTGGGAAAAAAGAAACAAGGACAGTTTGAGAGAGAGACTGTGAGAGGGGAAAGAGAGAGAAAAGAACATCTGGAAGGAAGTCACGGTGTGCTACTGTGTCTAAGAATAACTGCCTTCAAATGTCTGGAGACCTTTTGCAAAGAAGAGGAATTTACACTTATTCTAGAGAAACAGGAGGAAGCAGAGTGAGGACCGATAAGTGGAATTACGGAAGGAAATACTGAGATTCAATTTCATAAAGATCTGTAGAGTGTTTTGGGCTGCTGAGTGGAAGTTGGCTTCAGAGAACACGCAGAACTGGACCTGCCCAAGCCGAGGCACCTTCTTGGGGATCTGCAGAGTGGTTGTCTGCCATGGGTAGAAAATAAATGATTTTGAAGTTTCCTTCTGGAACCCTTCTGTGCTGTTGGTGGGAATGTAAATTGGTGCAGCCACTATGGAAAACAGTATAGAGGCTCCTTAAAAAACTCAAATCAGACTGCCATATGATCCAGCAATCCCACTCTTGGGCATATCTCCAGAGAAAACTCTAATTCAAAAAGATACATGCACCCCAATGTTCATAGCAGCACTATTTACAATAGCCAAGACATGGAAGCAACCTAAGTGTCCATCGACTGATGAATGGATAAAGAAGATGTGGTGTGTATATATATATATATATATATATATATATATATATACACACACACACATACATATACATACAATGGAATATTACTCAGCCATAAAAAAGAATGAAATAATGCCATTTGCAGCAACCTGGATGGACCTAGAGATTATCACACTAAGTGAAGTAAGTCAGACAGAGAAAGACAAATGTCATATGATATCACTTCTATGTAGAATCTAAAAAATGATACAAATGAACTTATATACACAACAGAAACAGACTCGCAGAAATAGAAAACATATGTTTACCAAAGGGGAAAGGTGGGCGGAAGGTATAAATTAGGAGTTTGGGATTAACATATATATACTACTATATATAAAATACATAAACAACAAGGAGTTACTATATAGCACAGGGAACAATATTAAATATCTTGTAATAAGCCATATGTAAAAGAATCTGAAAAAGAATATATATATATATATATATATATATAGAACTATAATATAATGAACTATACTTCAATAAAAAATAAAAATAAGGGTTTCCCTGGTGGCGCAGTGGTTGGGAGTCCGCCTGCCAATGCAGGGGACACGGGTTTCAGCCCTGGTCCGGGAAGATCCCACATGCTGCGGAGCAACTAAGCCCGTGTGCCACAACTACTGAGCCTGTATTCTAGAGCCCGTGAGCCACAACTACTGAAGCCCATGTGCCTAGAGTCCGTGCTCCACAACGAGAAGCCACCACAATGAGAAGCCCACGCTCCACAACGAAGAGTAGCCCCCGCTCGCTGCAACTAGAGAAAAGCCTGCATGCAGCAACAAAGACCCAACGCAGCCAAAAATAAATAAATAAAATAAATTCATTAAAAAATACAGTTTCCTTCTAATTCACAGATCCGAGCACCTTGGTGCTGTTCTGCCATCCCATGTCCCCAGGCTTCCCTGCATCCTCAGACACTGTTTTTGCAGCTCTGGCCTCTTATTCCAGGCCAACCACTAAATCTGGTGTTCTCTGATTTAGTCTCCTGGCCTACAGGCACCAGAATGGACATTGCCCTACTTAGTGGTAACAGAAGGTAAAAGAATGTATTATCAGGTATTATCAGCCTCTAGAGCCACATCTCTTCTATCAAGTCCCACCTGAGCGTGAATTTCCAGATGGCCGAGGCTGGCATTCAAGGACTTGCTTAGCCTCCCCTCCTCTCCACGTGGTCTTTATCAGACTCACACTTTAGAACATAAACAGAACGCAGCTAAGCAAAGCCTGGCTCACTGTGCTGAAGTTTACCTCTGTTACTAGTAAACCAACTACGTGACCCCTGTCGAGGGATCATTAGGTGTTTACGTGCCTCTGTGGATCCAGGAGAACTCGCTCCCCAAAGAGTCTTCCTTCCTCTTCCTCCTCCATCACCAGCATGTCCCCAGATGAGACACAGACTCTCCCAGCACACAAGGAAAATGAGAATTCTCCCAGGCACCAAGGCTAGTAATGAAGGGCTTGGGGCAGCGCTCAATCCGGCTACCTCATTTTTCTCCCACCAGTGAGACTTCTTGTTCATTCTGACTCATTCTGACGTCCAGAGCTTGCTTGTTCTTTGCAGGGAGAAGGAGAAAGAGGCACATTTCTGGGCTCAGGGGAGAGCCTGGTGTGGTGGCAGAACCAGGGAGCGTTGAACAGGTGCAGAGGGGAAAACACAGCAGGCAGAGGGAGCTGTGGCAGATCCTTGCACCCTCTCTAAGCCATGGTCCGAGTACAGCAGCCCCAATCTGCCCACCCTATACCTACAAATCCTAAAGCTGACTTGGAAGTCCCAGCCTCTAGGTCTCTTTCACTGCTTCATCTGATTCCATGATGTGCTGAGGATGCAAAGGGTAAGTAGGAGTGACCCAGAGCACGTACCAATCTTGTCGTTATATGAAACTCCAAATTTGCAAAGTAGCCCAATAAGCAGAGGTTATTTGCATCACCAAAGGTTTCTTCTTGTTGGATTAAAATATTTCTTGAAATAGAAGATATTTCCAAGTGGATGTCTGTGTTTTATAAATCAGTAGCTACCTGATCCTCAAGACAGGGACTAGAGATTGACTTAGCACTGAATTTTTATAAGCCATTGCCAGGCAAAAAAATAAGATACTGAATTTTGGAAATAGCATCAAGTGTCCCTCGAGCAGAGGATTTGATTTACAGAAATTCGATTTATGCTGCACCCTTATAGAAATACACTGGCAGTGCAAAGCCAACACACACAAAATTCTCTGTGGGTGACCTGCTTCAGGAAGGTTCATCTGTAGCTTCCTCCCACAAAGGGTTCCCCAGAACCCAAGTGCAGATGGAGAACTCTGGTGGAAACAGAGAACTACAGAGTCTTTGAGTGGGATGAGACACCTTCTAGCCCTGAGACCCATCTTCTCCATCCCAAAGGTCTGCTAGAATGCCAGAAGGAAGAGTAGGAGGGGCAGAGAGCACAGGTGGTTACAAGCAGAGGCACCATTTCTCTTGGAGCATTAAGAATCCCAGGCTCAGGGGCTTCCCTGGTGGCGAAGTGGTTGAGAGTCCGCCTGCCGATGCAGGGGACACAGGTTTGTGCCCCGGTCCAGGAAGATCCCACATGGCGCAGAGCGGCTGGGCCCGTGAGCCATGGCCGCTGAGCCTGCGCGTCCGGAGCCTGTGCTCCGCAGCGGGAGAGGCCACAACAGTGAGAGGCCCGCGTAGCGCAAAAAAAAAAAAAAAAAGAATCCCAGGCTCAGATTATGTATTTGATTCAATAATAATCATTTAATGGTCAAATCCGCTATTGTATGGGTTGAGTGCTGGCTCTTCCTCTTACCAGTTGTGCGACACCCTCTAAAACTCAGTGTCTTCATCTGTACAACATGTATACAAAGAGCATCTCCCTTGTACACGTCTCATAATAATTTTAGCATATATGTATCATATAATTATGCACTTAGTAAGATGTTGGGTATATTGTGAATACTCCATATGTATAGTCACTATTATTTATTATTGTTATTAATATGTCACAACATAGAGGAATGCTTTGCTTTCTTCTAAGTTATGCATTTGCCCTCCCAAAACAGCCTGTTTTCTTTGCCCCCTTGCTCCCATAAAGAAACTGGGGAAATTGGTGAGAGCCTGCTGCCCTGTGGTCCACACTTCACTACTGTGTAGTCAATGCCTTGAGATCCCTGCTCACAAAAAGCTTTTGTCTCTCGGACATCCACGCCCTCCAGTCAACAGGCCCTCTGAAGGTTTCCTCCCGCTCAGTTCGTGGAGCTCCATTTGAGGTCACCTGCCCAGCCCATCCACAGGATCCAGTGATGCCTTTTTCAGTTGCTTCATATAGGATTGGGCAAATCAGTCCGAAAGACCAGAAGGCTCCAGTTGTCTTTCATCTGAGTCAGGGATAGATTGTGGGGATAGAAATCTTCGTCTCAGACTCAGGTCCAAATCGTCATCTCCAGCCCAGCTCTATGGTCATAAATCTGTTCCACTTGCTTTGAGCAGCCTTGCGAGCAACACTCACCTGCTTCTAATCCTGGAGTCGAAGATGGATGCTTGGCACGGGAACCAAACTCACACCGAGCGCTTTGGTCTGCTGCACAGACCTCAGCCCACTTCCAACCACTTGCTCCCGGGGGTCTGTCTTCCTTGAGGGCAGAGCTCCCTGAGGCCTGGGCCGTGTCGCATTCACAGCTGTGTCTCCAGCACTTGGGGAGTGGCCAGCACACAGAGATAATAAACGTATGCTGACTGAATAAATGCCCCACCACATGCCACTCGCTGTTCTAAGCAATGGGGACTGAAATCATTTTCTTGTGGGAGATGTGGAAAGCCCTGAGGGGGGATAAATGTGGCAGAAGCTGAATAGAGAAAAAAATTGAGAATCCCTGACCCAGAAGAAGCTGTTCTCTTGAGGAGAAAAAAAATGAAAAGACCACGCGGCTAGCCAGTGTCCCTTTCTGCCTGCATCTGTGTCGCGACGGTTTCTAGATGAAGCCTACCTCACTCCTTTGTACATATATATGTCTCTAAGTAGCAATTCATTCATGAATAAAATTAATTATTTCTCAAAGCAAAAATTAATCCTCTTTTTCTCTGCCTGACAGACTCAAGATCTCTCTACTAAATCTCACCTGAAAACAAAACTGAACTAGCTTTCTCCCCTTGGCCTTCCTGGATTTTCCCTGCTTTTCTTGCGTGTTTTTATTTTTACATTTTCTCTTCACAGACCATCTTTGCAATCCTATTTCAAGCCAGGTGGATGACACGGAAATAGTCCTAGAACACACAGGAAAATTTGGGGCGAGAGTCATTTTGTCCTGGGGGAACGTGGGACTGACATCCTGAGAATTCATTCTGATATGGCATCCATGGACCAAATCTATCCATCAATCACTGAAAATGTGCTAAATATCTTCTTCTCCCAGAGCCTGAGATGCTACATTCCAATGTGTTTTTTCCGCTTATGTGTGCTGTCGCTCACACTGGACAGCTAAACTCCTGGAAATCAGTAGAACCTTGTTTTCTCTATCTTTTGTAGCCGTCAACAGTGCCCAGAATAATGCTTTGCACAAAGTAGATGCTTCATAAATACTTGCGAGAGGACCAAGAAAGCAAACACACGGTGTGGGAAGCTTACTCTAAATTCAATTTTTTAAGCCTAAGTGATGCTGGATTTTCAGTTGAACTAGGAGCTTTATAAGACCTCAAAGCACTGCTTACCATTTTCTCACCAGGTGCATATTCACACTCCATGTTTCCAAGGTAGAAATGCAAGGAATTGCCTTTGGTCCTACCTTCTCCAGATATGCAATTACTTTTACTTCATTTTACTCACTGCCAGTACAGGAAAATGACATGCCCTCCGGGTGAGAGGCTTTTAAAATTGCACCTTGGAAGAAATCGGTGTCTAGGAGACCCTTTTGGCATTCTGGAGTGAGAAGATATGGCAGAAACAACACAGTGGGGCAGAGCAGGTGGAGGAGGGACATTCACATGCTTCTTGGCATTTACACTGGATGCATGGGACTGGCTGCTCAGTTTCTAAAGCACACCTGGCACTCCCACAACTTGGGTTATACTGCTCCTGTGTCCACAGCACCATTCCCCAAGCTCTCCACTTGGAGATCTCCCACTCAGCCACATCAGAGTCTGGCCGATGCATCCCCTTTCATTCTGGCCTTCCTTGACCTTTCTGTGCAGAGTGACCTCGCACTTTCTCCAAATGTACTTGTCTGTGAGTTCCACCAGATCAAGAACTGTGTCCTCCCCATTCACGGTTCGTTAGCAGAATCTTGTAGAAGCATGAGCACAGAGTCGGCCTTCAATACAATGGATTGAATGAGTATTGCTCTTCTTACGCTCTTGAATCGTTCATTGTATGTTTATGTGCTCTTTCTCCTTCCTCGAAGTGAGCAGCACACTTCCTCATTCGCATAGGTCAGCGGCACTGGTGCGGATGTTTCCATGTTAAGATGCAGACAGGATGCTGCATAAGGATGAGTATCTGCAAGGCCCAATCCAAGGGCCCACACACCCTTTTGGGGCTCATCATCCAGACACTTCTGGAATAAAATTCCTTGAGTGAAGGCCTTCTGCTGGGTCTACAGCCTAGATTAGATAGTTTATGTCAGATATTCGGCTATACATTTAGCCAGCACTGAACTCTTGAGGAAAGCAAACTCTAGACGTTTGGTTCTGTCCCTCTCCCACCTCCTTACCTCTGTGGACTGAGAACTAGTACCTGGGACCAGACTACAGGCTCATCACTCCGCATTGCCTCTGATTTCACTCTGATTTGTTTTGCTCTAGTTTGTGTACTGTTCCTTTCTCGCCTTCTATTCCGACAAACTCCCTTGTCAAAATATAAACCCAGTGAGAAGGCCAGAGATCACCCAGTTTGCTTGGGTGATGGTCGTTTCTCCAGCCGAGCTCACCTTCTCCCCTGCCTGTCCCATCCACCTGAGAATCACAGCTTCCCTTGTGGTGCCCTGCAGCTGTGTGATAACACAACCTTTCTGTACCTCTGTAGCTGTAAGGAACACCTAGGAAATCACTGGGATTTACCCAGACAGACTGAGGTTGTCTTTGGTTGCCGTTTATTTATGTGGATTGTGATCTCTTAATTGGAGACGGTGCCTCTCCCAGGGTTCACTGTTTATTCAAATCAGTATTTGTTAGTCCCTGAGACATGGGCCAGATGATAAATCAGCTCTGGAGTTCCTTCTGTGATTGCTTCCACAGCTGCTCTCTGCCTCCTCACCTCTCCATCTCCCAGGAGGCACCCATAGGCTGGTTCTAGGCCCTCCAGCCTTTTCTGCTTTTAAACTTTTCTCCCAGATGCTGGATCTTACGAGTTCATGTGCCTTGGCACTAATAATTCCTAAATTTAACCTCCCATGACTACTGTTCTATTTCATTTGTAACATCTTCTGTAAATATTCTCACGACCTCAAGTGCATCATGGGGGATGCTGCCTTACCATTAAGCCTTCTGTCCTTCCCCACCCTGGTTATTCCTGCTCTCCTTCCACCTCCCAAGCACTTAGTATAATCAAGCTTTAATACTGTCATACTGTTCATGTGGGGCTCCTGTTAAAATGCAGATTCTGGGGCTTCCCTGGTGGCGCAGTCGTTGGGAGTCCGCCTGCCGATGCAGGGGACGCGGGTTCGTGCCCCGGTCCGGGAAGATCCCACTGGGTCCGTGAGCCATGGCTGCTGAGCCTGCGCGTCCGGAGCCTGTGCTCCGCAACGGGAGAGGACACGACAGTGAGAGGCCCGCGTGCCGCAAAAAAAAAAAAAAAAAAAAAAATGCAGATTCTGATTTTGTAGGTCAGGGTGAGACTTGAGGTTCTGTCATTTTTTACAAGCTCTCAGGTAATGCCAGTGCTGCCGGTCCACAGACCACACTTGGCGCAGTATGGATAAATAATTCGGTTTTGCCCTTTTCTCACTTCTTTCACATGTAAGCTATTGCCAAACCTTATTTTTCATCCTGATGAATTATAAACAGATTATCTTTTCTTAGGGTAATTGCTCTGGTGCCTGTAGAAAGGTTCTCTTGCCTTAACTGCCCTCATTCAGCACGTCATCTGATTCTACCCCAGCCTGCCCTACTGTATGTTTCCAGATGCACCTGCTAAAACACATTCCTGCTTCAACATTGCCTACCTTTGGGTACCACTCCAACCTCTTGGTTTTAAGCTATGTTCTACTTTGGTTCTCAAAATTTTCAAACTTTGCCCAGAATATGATCAGAAAATCATGATCAGAATATGATCACATATAATATGAAGATAGCTACTTATTTTTTTGGTTTGTTTTTTTCCTCCTAAAAGACTTCTAACATATCCCTAGACCCTTCTTTTCTAAAAGAGAGGCAGATGATAGAAATGGAGGTATTAGTGACTAAGGTCAATAATCTGGAATTATACCTGGCCTTGCTTTTCTCCCAACCACCATATTATACTCATTGTTCTATACGATCTCTAACTTTATCTCTTAATTTTAATTTATTCTTTCCGAGTTTTAAGTGTTTCATCATAGTGACTTGGATTTTTTCCAATCCCACGATTATCTCTCTATTAAAGCTTTAATACAAAAAGAAATTTTTAAAAAAAAGACTGCTCATTACTTTGATTTGTAGCAAAGAGAGAATGGAACATTACTGCTAGAGCGTTTTGAGAAACCATATTTACATTTGCATCAGCTCAATTGAGGTGCCTGATTAGGTTGCGTGTTGTGATGAAGATGCACTTACCAGTCAAAGGGAAGCGTGGTCTAGAGTAATGAGCAGGAGACTTCAAGTCAGGAGCTCGGAGTGCTATTTCTGGCTGTGACTGGCTTGTGACCTTGAACAAGTCCATCTCACTGCCCCGAACCCTAAAAACCCCCATCTGCCTCACAGGGCTGCTGGGAGAGGTTGATCACTTAAGGGTTTATTGTAACTGGGGGCTATAGAGTGGGGCAAAGGCAAGCAGTTGGGGGTCACAAATGGAATCCGAGACAGGATCTCTGCTCTTCCAGCTCTTACCACTAGCCTAGTAAGAGACAGTGTCTGAGAAGTGGACTGATTGCTCAGATCTTGGTCTGATAGGGCTTGAGAATATGCTGAGAGGTCGGCTAATGGAATTTAAAAGCCTGCCCAAAACTGGGTGAGATGGCCAAGGCCATCCTGTTATTTAGGAAGTTTTAACAAGAATGTTTATATTGTCTCTCTTCTCGTAATGGTGCCATCCTGAGATTGTTCAAGTTACCCCTGGGACCAGGCAGCTGGCAGTGACCAGTGCCCAGCTTCTGTAGGACATCTTAAGAAAGGTCTGCTCACTTGGCAACCCCTGACTTTATAGGAGAAAGATCATTCCCTGTGGTGACTCTAAAACATGCTGGAAATGATCCAGCTCTTTCCGGCGGTCCATAAGACCAGTAAGAGTGTGCCCCAGAAAACATGCATTCATTCTCCAGTTGAGTTCCTCTCCCAGCAGAGAGAGAGATTGAGGAATTAAGGTTAATATGCTTTAAAAAAGCAAGAGAACAATTTTTTTTTCTCCTTCTAATGTACGTTGTCAAATGCTGTCATTATCAGATGTCATCATGAAGATGGTACCCATGGCTGTCATCTCATTATAATTTTTGCATTGGTTAGTATTTGTTGAGGATACTCTAATAATAGGTAATATTTATTAAGCACCATTCTAAGTGTTTTACATCAATTCACTCATTTAATTTTCACATAAATCCATTAGGTGGGCGCTATTATTGTCCTAATTTTACAAATAAGGAAATTGGGGAACAAAGAAATTTAATAATTAACCCAACATCATACAGCTAGTAAGCTGCAGCCCCAGGATTAGGGTCCAGGTCATCTGGCTCCAGAACCTTCACTCTGAGCATCTATGCCTACGAGAATACAAACTTACGGAGAGAGCAACCATCTCTGGGGACCCATGGTTAGAGAAGCCAGAGCTATTCTAGATCAACCAGTCATCTACTCCAACAGAGAGCACATTCTGATTTCCATATAAGAATAGGTGGGGTTCAGAGCTTAATGTTAGAACCTGGTTGTGTAATTGCTATAATATGTCCACACACAGATAGAAGAGAAGAAGGATCTCTGTTCTGCTGTTAAGAGAGCTTCATGTAATTCTGTACCGAATATTCTAGCCCCATTGGAAAGTCTTATTCTCCCCCCACCACAGCTCACCTCCCTTCTTACATGGAAAGCACATATGGATACCATATGATCTCCATGTACCAAAAGCTTTCTAAAAGAATTGAATAAAAGACTAATCCTGTTCGAGACCCAATATTTCACCACAGAGCATTTCTGATATTCTCTGTAAGCTCTTTCTCCCTCTGCCCTTCTGGAAAAAATGCCCTTCTAGTTATTAGGGATGACTAGACCAGTTTTCTGTGACCTGCTCTAGTCACAGTAAACAAGGTCTTGAAGTTGCTAGAAGGAATTACCACTAGAGACAAAAGGGAAAGGGATAAGAGTGAGTTCCCTTGGGGATAATATAGAGCCCTACAAGTACCCATGGATCCACCATGTTGCTTAATAATTAAAGGCAGGACTCCCAGAATGCTCCTGGGGCAGCCGTGTGTGACCATTCTCCCATTGCGCCGCCATGGGGTCGCAAATCGCAATGCTGCATTCCTGTCAGAATGACTGGTTACTGTTTCCCCAAGTACAGGTTCATGTGCAATAACTGACCCCAGAGAAACAGAAAGGCACAGTGTAAGAGCCTGTCACATTAAATGATCAAAAAACCATTACGGGGCTTCCCTGGTGGCACAGTGGTTGGGAGTCCGCCTGCCGATGCAAGGGACACGGGTTCGTGCCCCGGTCCGGGAAGATCCCACATGCCGCAGGGCGGCTGGGCCCGTGAGCCATGGCCGCTGAGGCTGCGCGTCCAGAGCCTGTGCTCCGCAACGGGAGAGGCCACGGCAGTGAGAGGCCCGCGTACCGCAAAAAAAAAAACAAGAAACATTACGGACTGATAGAACGGTTGATGGTGCAGAAGTGATTCCGGACATTCCCCGTGGCCGGCTCTGAGCTGCTGCTAAGGCATTCAGTGGTCGCCAGCCTTGGGGCTGGGGCCTGATGACAAGAAAAACCTGTGGAGGGGTGAAAGAAACTGGTGCTTTATCGCTTCTAGTTCCTATAGCCCTTTGAAGTGAATGATGGTATTAGGATTCCCAGTCTGACATTTCAGTTCCAACATACTTCAAAAAATTTTTTTGGTGATAACAGTGCTTTTGAAAGATTTGGGATAAACAGAAAAGTTTGAGGTGAATTAAATCTTGTTTTCCAGAACTAGAGGGATTTGCTGCTTAAATACATTCTAGGGTGGATTTTCTCTTTTCCCTTTTTTTCTTTTTTTTTTTTTTTGGAGAGATGGAAAAATAAATTCTTTGATAAAGAGAAGCATCACCCTGAATTTACCTTATAGAAAATTCGTGGGGGACACAGGTCTAATTTCTTATATATTTACTGAGAGTCAAGTTAACCTCTTTTACCGGAGCAGGTGTTAGCTCAGCCACTCCCAGCGCAAGCTGGCCGCTCTCTGCCTCAGTGGCCCTGTGTGAATTTACACTACAGTCTTTGGAGGATGGCAAGAATCAGAGCCGCTGAACCGGAGAGTATGAACTGCAATCCCTTCTAATACCAGACTGGAAGAGAAATGCCTTTTGTTTCTATGGACCTCTGCACCCAGGAAGCACCAGCCCCTCAAATACCTCATCTTTCTCGTTGTCTGCATCTGCAATGTGGGAATCGTGTACCAGGAAAATGTCCCCTGTAAATGGCTGCACTTACCATTTGGGACTCTCCCAGTGCTCAATACCTTAAAACCTTATTTCTGAGACTCCGTACTAACCTAAACAGACTCAGTGGTGTTGCAGAAGAAAAACAAAAGCCTCTTAGAAACAGAAAAACATAGTTTCTTTAAATATAATTTAAGAACCCAGACTTCAGAGTCTGACTACTACGAGCTAATCCTAGCTTCACCATTTACTAGCTGTGTGCCCCTCGGCAAGTTCCTTAACTTCTCTGGACCTCAATTTCCTCATGTGTAAAAAGGGGAGAATAACTGCTCTTCCAAAAGAAGGCTATTAGAAGGATTAAATGAGTTCATGTACATAAGGCATGTAAAGGGCTAGATCCAGCAAGAGGGCCAAAACTTTTAGTATGTTCACAGGACTAGGAATGCACGTGCCCAAGGTTACCAAGAGCAACCTCTAGATGGCAAAAGAATAGGTGATTTTCTGGTTCTGTTTCTCTTTGTGCTTTTTCATTCTTTCCCTCTCTCTCTCTCATTAGAAATGAATCTGTAATCGGAAAATAAATATCTCTAATAAAAGAAAAAAATTCTAGCAAAGTTCCCAGGTTTGTCTGAAGACTATGGTCACAGTGAGGAGGAAGAGGGGGTGACACTAAGGCAGGGACTGAGAAGAAGGATGAAGGGGAAGGTTGAATTCAGGAATGCACTCAAGGGAGCCCTGAGGGTCTCCGGGTCACCTGAGGTGAGGACTTTGACGAGCCTTGTGCTTCTGAAGTGTTGGTCCAGCAGCCAGGAATTTGTACCTGGTTCATCCCTTGTCAGATGGGTCAGACAGGTCACATGTTTTACTTTCAGCTCTGATGCTCCTGAGGACAGGCCGAGGGGCAGGGACGATGCAGCCCATTTCTTTGCACAAGGCCAACTGTGGCTGTGGTGTTGACAAGGGTGAGGGCAGGCCCATCCCTGCCCCTGCGGGGCTCCCCCCACCTCTAAGGCAGGAACTGGAGCTGCCCTTCCTTCATTTGCATATCGAGTTAATTACAACTCCTAAAAGTATCTCACCCATTATTTAAAACCCGGCCCCAGCCTTCCACTCTGACCTCCTGCAGCAGCTCAGGCCGCATGCTGAATCCAAGCCGCCTGATTTGTCCTCAATTTATAAGCAGCACAACCTATAAATAGAAACCCTTTTGCTAAGTTCCCCAGGAGGCATCAGCAGGTTTTCCAGCTTGTATGTGTTTTCTTCTTTTTTTAAAAACCAACATGGCAAGCTTGTTCTCCCTGCCTGCTGGTCCTCCAGCTCTCCCCTAGTGCAGTCTGCGGCCTGCCAGCTGGCTTGGCGCCCTGCACAGACCCAGGCTGGCTTCAGTGGGACGCCCCACTCACCTGTAGATCCTGTATCTGGTGGTAAAACCCTGGCGGTAGCGCTCCACGAAGTCGGTGTACTCCTGCGTGCGGTGAAATGGGCCCCGATCTGTGAGCAGCCAGTCCAGGGGCGGCTGGCCGGCCGCGGAGGCATGATGCTCGGGGACCGCAGCGGCCGCCGTGGCCGAGACAGCCAGCACCCAACCGGGGAGGGCCAGTGCCAGCAGAGCTGCCCATGGGGCTGCCGCCACCGGCCGAAGCCCTCTAAATCGAGTGCCGCACTGCCACCTCATGCTTCTCCCAGGCGGTTGGTGTCTTCATTCTCTCGCCACACTCTCCCGCTCTGTGCCGCTCCACCAGGGCTCCTGGAACTGGGAAAGTACAACACGGAGATGTCAGTTGCACACCCTGGTCTGACCGCATGGTCCTGTGAGCATCAAATCTCCTTGGGCAGGGCCCATTCTAGAAATCCTTTATCCTAGTAACACATCTTCCTTCTAGGCATTGAGCTACGTGTTGATGTATATTTCATTTAATTCTTAAAACAATCCTACAGGAAACACCACTGTCATTTTGCCGATGAGAAGATGAGGTTTAGAGATATGAGGAAAGTTGCTTAATTTCACGCAGATTTCAAGTGAAGAAACCAGAATTTTGACCTCAGGGGGTCCAACTCTAACCTTTATACTGTGTTGCTTCCTTGTTTCCTTTGTAGACCCAACACCATCGGCTTGTCTTCCTCTCTCAAAAATGTTCACCGTGTTTCAATAATAGCCTCATAGACTGTGTGCAGCCTCTAGAGGCTTGATGTAAAGCAAAGAGAAGCCCCCTTTTTCTGATGGTGAATTGGGGGCAGAATAGTGAAGTCCCATCACTGTTATGAAGCTGGGTGAACTTGGGCAGATTACTTCCCTTCTCTGAGTTTAGTTATCCCTTACGGAAAATAAAAATGGAGAACAGTATGGTTCCTAATACTACTAAAAATAGAGCTACCATATGATCCAGCAATCCTATTCCTGGGCATATATCCAGAGACAACCATAATTTGAAAAGATACATGCATTCCAATGTTCATAGCAGCACTATTTACAATTGCCAAGACATGGAAGCAACCTAAGTATCCATTGACAGATGAATGGATAAGGAAGATGTGGCGCGCGCGCACACACACACACACACACAATGGAATATTACTCAGCCATAAAAAAGAATGAAATAATGCCATTAGCAGCAACATGGATGGACCTAGAGATTATCATACAAAGTGAAGTAAGCCAGACAGAGAAAGACAAATATGATATGATATTGCTTATACGTGGAAGCTAAAAAATAAATACAAATGAATTTATTTACAAAACAGAAATAGACCTGCAGACATAGACAACAAACTTATGGTTGTGAAAAGGGAGTAGGGGAGGTATAAATTAGGAGTTTGGGATTAACATATACACACTACTCTATGTAAAACAGATAATCAACAAGGACTTACTGTATAGCACAGGGAACTGTACTCAATACTTTGTAATAACCTATAAGGGAAAAGAATCTGAAAAAGTATACATATATACATTTTATAAATAAAAATACTTTAATATATAAATAACTGAATCACTGTGCTGTACACCTGAAAGTAACACAACATTGTAAATCAACTATACTTCAATTTAAAAAAAAACAAATGTAGGATTATACTATATTTTAAAAAAAAAGAAGAGAAAAGAAAGAGGATTGACTAGATAATAGTCAAGCTTTGGACTTCCTGCTTTGAACATCGATCTGTTCCTTTACAAAAGGCCATGCAGGGATAGAGTTACAGTGGGAAATCACCATCATCAGAGAACAGATCCGTGGACACAAGGATGGCCGTTGTGCTCTTTCTCCTCACTGTGTGGTATGGAAGCTCTCTGAGGGCAGGGCTGTGTATCCCCCTACCCTAGTTCCTGAGAGCACACAGTAGGCCTTCAGAGACGCTTCTTGAAGAAATGAATGAGTGCTTTCTTGCCCTGCCCTGCCCTCTCTGAGTTGAGGGACAGTGCCAGGAAGGGAGTAAGACTTTGGCCTTCAAGACTCCTGGCTGACTCAGTACTGTGGGGGTTCTTGCAATCGAATTCATTTCTTCAATCTTCAATGTCTAGCACATGCTATCAGAGTCTCACCCATCTCCCCTCACCAGTACCACCTTGGTCTGTGCTAGAATGACTTCCAATCCCCAACACGTGTAATCTGTGGCTCTGAGGCCTTTCTCTGGCTGCCAAAGTCCAGAGATGAGCTCCCTGTGATGAAACAAGGGGTGTCAATTCACTGGTACTTCCAGACTTCTGTAAGGCCAGGTAAAGTGGGCTTCAGCACTTGACTCACTCCCATTCCCCAGGACCCCGCGTCACTCAGGAATGGCTCCCGTTTAACAAAACCACCGACTTCCCTTGGACCAATGCAAACCCTGAAGAGGCTGCCCCACAGGCTGGGGCCAATTCTTAATCCTGGTTACTCCCAGCCTAAAAGCTGGCCTGAGTCTGACAGATCTGAGCCTCAGCATTTGTACAAGATGCTTTCAAAAGTGTTGCAGTGCCTGCTGGTAAGGATAAAGGGACAGAAGCATGGGTGCATGGACCTTCAGAGTCACTCCTCTACTATGGTTAGTAGGTACTGACCATCTACTACGCACTGGGTAATTCTTAGAAGTTTCCCCAGTTAATTCTAATTCTAATAGAAAGTTTCTACTATAAGCATTATTATTGCAAGTTTACATTTCCCTGAGACTCAGAGGTGCTGGGCTAGGAAGATGCAAAGGTAGAATATGAACCTAGATCTGGTTCCGTGTCCAGACTTTTCCAAAGAATGCTTTGCTCTCTAAGGCGCTAGAGTGGGCCCCAAGATAGACCCATACTTAATGAACTGGTGGACAGGGGGGCTGAAGGACAAATAGTGAGGCAACATCTGCCCTACCAGATCTTTAAACCTATTATAAAATTCCAGTAAGTAAGTAGGTGATACTGGCACACAAAGTGGGTGGGCAGATCAATGAAATAGAACAGCTAGCTCAGAAATAGACCTTATTATATATAAGAACTTGTGTGTGTGTGTGTGTGTGTGTGTGTGTGTGTGTGTGTGTGTGTATGCATCACAGATTAAATGGGTAGGGAGTAGACTATTTTATACATAATATTGGGAAATTAGTTCCAGATGGATTAAGAAGTTAAATATAAAAAATAAAACCATAGAAAGAAGACACATCTCCAAGTGTTTTTATAATAAGCAGGTATTACTTTTAAACTGGGGAGGGGGGAAATTCGTGCTATAAACTAAAAGGAGGAATCAGCCTTGCACATGGAGGGGTAGGCATTTATTTTTATGGGATGTAATCTGATGAGGATGCCCAAAATATTTCTCATTTAATCATCCATGCATTCGTCGCTTGAGAAACGGAAACTGAGGACTCCTGAGTGCCAGACACTCTGCTAAGTACCAACAATATGAAAGCAAGTGGTCGTTACATTGTCTGAAACACTGCCTACCATTAGCGATTAGTTCCTCTTATAAAATATTGTTCTCTTTCTAAAGGCACATTTTGGAGACTGGGGCTACTTGACAGAGCAGGTCAAGGCAGCAAACACAGTAAGGTGGACAAGCAGTGACACAGGTAGGACACTGCAGAATGCAGGTTTCTAAAATGGTCCCCAAGATTCTTGAGCCCTTCTGTGTGTGCCCTTTATAATCTCCTCCTCTTGAGTGCAGGCAGACCCTGTGAATATGATGGGAGACTCCTTCCATGATCAGGTTACTGATCAGTTGACTTTGGGTTAATCAAAAGGAAAAGTACCTTGGGTGGGCCTGGCCTAATCAGGTGAACCTCTAAAAGAAGGTGAAGTGTCAGAGAGACAGGATCTAGCTGCCCTGGAAGAAAGCAAACAGCCATGCTGTGTACAGTCTATGTGGGCCATGCAGCAAGGGATTGTGGGTGGCCTCTAGGAACTGAATACAATTCCCAGTCAACAGCCAGTAAGAAAATGGGAACCACAGTTGTACCACCCCAAGAAAACCAATTCCTTTTTATGGCTGAGTAATATTCCACTATAAAATTCCACTGTGGTATATATGTACCACATCTTCTTTATCCATTCATCTGTTGTTGGACATTTAGGTTGTTTCCATGTCCTGGCTCTTGTAAATAGTGCTGCAATGAACATTGGGGTACATGTGTCCTTTTGAATTACGGTGTTCTCAGGGTATATGCCCAGTAGTGGGATTGCTGGGTCATGTGGTAATTCTATTTTTAGTTTTTTAAGGAACCGCCATACTGTTCTCCATAGTGGCTGTATCAATTTACATTCCCACCAACAGTCCAAGAGGGTTCCCTTTTCCCCACACCCTCTCCAGCATTTATTGTTTGTAGATTTTTTGATGATGGCCATTCTGACCAGTGTGAGGTGATACATCATTGTAGGGTTTTTTTTAATTTTATTTATTTATTTATTTATTTGGGGCTATGTTGGGTCTTCGTTTCTGTGTGAGGGCTTTCTCTAGTTGCAGCAAGCGGGGGACACTCTTCATCGCGGTGCACAGGCCTCTCACTATTGTGGCCTCTCTTGTTGTGGAGCACAGGCTCCAGACACGCAGGCTCAGTAGCTGTGGCTCACGGGCCCAGTTGCTCCACAGCATGTGGGATCCTCCCAGACCAGGGCTCGAACCTGTGTCCCCTGCATTAGCAGGCAGATTCTCAACCACTGCGCCACCAGGGAAGCCCCCATCATTGTAGTTTTGATTTGTATTTTTCTAATAATTAGTGATGTTGAGCATCTTTTCACATGCCTCTTGGCCATTTCTATGTCTTCTTCGGTGAAATGTCTATGGAATATTACTCAGCCATAAAAAGGAACAAAACTGGGTCATTTGTAGAGATGTGGATGGACCTAGAGTCTGTCATACAGAGTGAAGTAAGCCAGAAAGAGAAAAACAAATATCGTATATTAACACATATATGTGGAATCTAGAAAAATGGTACAGATGAACCTATTTCCAGGGCAGGAATAGAGATGCAGAAGTAGAGAATGGACATGTGGACATGGTGGGGAAGGGAAGGGTGGGACAAGTTGGGAGATTAGGATGGAAATATATTCACTACCATGCGTAAAATAGCTAGTGGGAACAAGCTATGAAGCATAGGAAGCTCAGTGCTCCGCGACGACCTAGATAGGTGGGATGGGGGTGGGGGGGGAGGTCCAAGAGGGAGGGGATATATGTATACGTATAGCTGATTCACTTCACTGTACAGCAGAAACTAACACAACATTGTAAAGCAATTAAACTCCAATCAAAAAAAAAAAAAAAGAAAAAGAAAACCAGTTCCACCAACAGCCACATGAGCCCGGAAGAGAACTCTGAGTCCCAGATGAGAACTGCTTTCCTGACTGACACCTTGATTTCAGTCTTGTGAGACCCTGAGCAGAGGACCCAGCTAACCTGTACCTGGACTCCTGACCCACAGAAACTGTGACATGATGAATTCATACTGCTTTATGTCACTACGTTTGTGGTAATTCCTTACACAGCAATTGAAAAATAATAGACACATAAAGGACTTCGCTCCCATTCTGCACACCTTTGAGGGTTCTTGGTGATTTCTGGAAGAGACTAGCGATTATTCTCCGCATGAGAACCATACAACATCAACCCTGCCTGACCCTTCAAGGTCAAAGTCCAGGTCTCTGTTTATATGAAAAACTTCAGCTCTCATACAGAGTCAGTCTTCAAAAATACGTGATCAATCAATTCCATGCATTTCCTAGAGGCGTCACTGTGAGCCGGTGACAGTGTGTGGCCTTGGCCCAGCCACTGAGCCTCCTGGCGGCCTGTGCTGTAACACAGGGGTGGCAGCCGCCCCCTCCCCTGGTAATCGCGGGTTTCTAAGGACAGGTGAGAGCGTGTGTGTGAAAAGCTGTGTGCTCTTTGAAAGAAGCGAGCTATATTAAGTCAACGTGTGCTTCTTGTCATTCTTTGTTTGTAATTATGCTTTTTCAGGGTTCACAATGTGCTGGAACCTGCCTGGTTATAGAAGTATCAGCTTTAGAATCAAATGGTTTTGATTGCTGGGCCGGGTCTGCTGAGCACAGCAAGAACGCCTGAATTCAGTGCTGACGGCGCCTCTAAAAAACCTGGCCTCAGAATCATATGGTTTCCGTTCCACTGGTTTTTCTCAGGATCTGAAAACATTTTGACCAAAAAAAAAAGGTTTCAATATTTTCCTTAAAAAAATACCTAGAACACGTTCCTTCACCTTTAAAAAAAAACACAAAATAATTGCTGCATTGACAGTTGCATAAAAATTAGACTTTTTAAGGATGGCTTTTGGGCATTTACCGTTTATGTTCCACAAACAATATTGTTATAAATTTTGTAACAGCAACCTGTCAAGCAAATCTTAACCGTCTAGATTCTCGAGTCTTGTGCTGGTACTGTTAATATTCAGCAGGTTAAAACAATTCTCGCCTTCCCCATGATGCTTCTATGTATCCATTTTGTCCTACAACTGGTTGTGAAAGTAAATCTCTATGTTACATGTGATTGTATTAAAGTCATGGCTAAGCTAGCTCCTTGAGGAAAACAATTAGAAACTTACTTGTGAAAGCCAAATAATTTCACTTACTTAGACCCTACTCAAGACAGAGTTCTACACCTACACAAATTATAAATCAGCTTTGGCCCAAAGGTACAAGTAGAATAAGTCATGGCTTTTCCTTGGTGAGTACATTAGCTCGTATCTGTTCGTTAAGCCATGAATTCAGTGGGTTCCAGTTTTGTCAACTGAGAAAATCAGGTATAGATTAAGTCACATGAGAAGTGGGCAGCGCGGTCTTCAACAGGGGAAAGCTTGTAAGAATCACATCTCCACCAAGATTGTCACCCAGCTGAAGACTTCTGGGGACTCTTTTGTGTCCTCCTGTTGGTCTCCATCTCCATGTACGCTAGGTGTGTCAGTGGAGCAGTGAGGATCTGGGGCATCAGCTGCTCAGGTACTAAATCTTGGCAAGGGAGATAGAAGTACAGTTTCCTCTTTGAAAAATACTGTGCAGGGGAGGGGCTCCATGTTGGAGGAGTTAAGGCTATGGCTAAGCTGTTGCTAGAGGCCAGAAGAAAAGGAGAAATAGATGTGAAATTAGTATTATAATTAACAAAACTGTTAATGTTGTTAACAATTATCATGAATCAATACCAGCAGACATCATTTTCTGTTTGTGTGGTCATTACTACTTATGAACCACAGATAATAAAATGACGCTCGATCTTTGTTTCTCAAAATGTAGGATCCCCTTTTAACAGATGAGAACACTGAGGCTAGGAATAGATAAGTGAGTTGCACAAGGTCATGTGTGTCAGTGGCAGATCTGGGTCTACCTACTCTAGCTCCTATAGTATTTACACTTCACTGCACCACTTACATGATTTACAGCTATAAAAACACGCGGGCTTTGCCACTTACAAGTCACTTCCCCTGGGAGCCTCCCTTTGGTCGTCAGTAAAATGATTTAAGAGGTGAGATGATCCCCATGGTCCTGCCCAAAACAGAAATCCCTTAATTCTATGCAAATAAAAGGGGCACAAATATGAGGTGTGAGGCTCTGAGATTTTAGTCTTCTTTGGGAGGAGGCTTTGTGTTTCAGAAAGGGAGTGAAGCATAAGACAAGTGAGGGATAAAGCAGACGTTCTTGCCTGTTGGAGCAGTGACATTTATTAAGATGATTAGGCAGTGACATTAAATAAGTTTTCAAGCCATTTGAGTGGTTAATTGGCCAACTCTACTGAAGAGATGTTTTCTTGAATAAATCTGAGGGTGTCAGTAGTAAAAACTCACAGAAAGTGTTATTTGTTCTTGTCATCTACAACATCTGGACACAAAACCTCCTGTTTTGACAAGAAAGGGAGAGGAGACCAGAGACATGACAGGACATCCTGGGGTGAAGGGTAGATGGGGGTGCTATCCATTCAGATGAAAGACTTGTATTCGGCTCTCTCGTTGGGATGATCTGCCAGCCTCAACAGACCCTAACCACAGCCTCTTCATCCCTATAATATGCTCCTCGTTGCACTTCAGAGAGTTTCAGCAGTGCCCATCATTCCCCGTGTGCACCCGGGCAGATGTCACACCCCAACTGCCACTCTCCTCTCCAGGCTCTGGGATGTGACCTTCAGTGTCACCCTCAGAACTGGCCTGGACCTAGCAAGGTACACTGGATGCATTCCCCCACTGCTAGACTTAATACAGGTGAGGAATAGGGATAGCCTCCCTGCACAGAATCAGGTTAACAATGTTAAGGATGATTTGTACAAAGGTAAGCTCTATCATGATTTACTATTTACTATCATGATGACTAAATGTTCTTGCATTCATCTGAGACCTTTAAGAGGAGAGACTGGGAGAGGCTAAGGGACTTGCTGGAGACAATTCCACAAGGAAGCAGAAATGAAACTCGGATATTCCGACTCCAAAACCTATCACTCAGGTCTCCTCACCCTCCCTCACCTCTGTCCATGGAATAGTCAATCAGTTATTAAACAGTTACTACGCACCAGGACTGTACCAGGTGATGGTGGTAAATCTGATGAACAAGACAGACCCAACACTTGCCCTCATGGAGTAGCAGCAAAACATAGGACTTTAGGATCCTGTAATGAGCTTAAAACAATAATATTCTCTCTCTCTCTCCATCTCTCTCTCTCTCCATCTCTCTCTCTCTCCAACTCTCTCCATCCCTCTCTCTCTCTCTCACACACTCACACACACACACACACACACACACACACACACACACACACACACACACACACAGCTTCAGCTACATTAGATGTCATAGGCTCCACCCCCTCAGGGCCCCCAGTTTATAGGTTTCTGCTGTGTGATAACCAGCCCTTCACTCATCAAGGGCGGATCCATGTGTCAGCGGCAGAGGTTTCAGACTTGCCTGCCGGGTGTCCTTGGCACTTTCCTTGGGGTGACAAGCTAACTGACAGGCTTGCCCAGAGTCTCGTGTGATAAAGCCTGGGTCACCATGTGCAGACCAGGGTGGGCCCTGCGGCCCAGAACTTCCCTTGAGGTCACAGGGGTCTCCAGAAAGCACTGCCAATCAAACAGAATCTCGAAATGAAAAGTTGCACATTTCAAAGCCTTTAAAACCTGATCTCCATGCATATTAACCTTCCTCAAAACCGCTTCCATTATACTCCTGCATTATGAGACCCCAGCAGCTCCCTGTGGCCTGAGAACACATCTGCCCTCCTTCCTTCCCCAGGCACCAAGCCCTCCATCAGTAGCTCAGCAGTGGAGGGGTTACAAGCATAGACCATGGAGCCAGAACACCTGGCTTCTCACGTTGGCTGCACCTCCCCTGGCTCAGCTTCCTCAACTGTTTAAAAAAAAAAAAAAGGAAAGAAAAAACGACAATAATAATAGTGCCTCCTCATGGGGTTGTGGAGATTAAATGCAACATTTGTAAAGGCCCTGAAAAGTGCCTGGCCCACAGTGAGTGCTGTGTGTGTGTTCACTGTTATTTCTTCAAAGGCATCAACATGTGGGTTTTTTGTTTGTTTTGCTGCTGCTGTTGTTGTTGTTTACAGGTGAGAAGCCTGAGAAGATAAAGTCTCTGTTAAAAATGTGTCCTCATTAGGCCTCAGGGGTCTCCACAGGTCACTCCAAGTGGCCTCAGGGGTCTCCCCCCCCCCCCCCCGCCCGGGTCTCCCCCCCCCATAGATAATGACTGCAGAGGTGGGCAGTCCTTTTGCTTTTTATCTGTGGCCTCTGTCACTTGATCCTTGATACTCTGGCTATGGGCCCCACTGTTTACTCACTCCTGCCTTCCTTTTTTTTCTCCCTGAGTCTATATCTGTCTGTTACATCTTTGAGGCTCTTGTCCTCCAAGAAGCCTGTCAAAGCTAGACTCTGTGTTGATTACTTTGTTACTTTGCCTTCCTACAGCTTCTGGTCCCTGATTAATTTCCACCTGATCAGATCATGGAACTGGGGGAAGGGGTGAGATCCTAGGGATTACTTGGCCTAGTGGGTCTCAGCAACCTGGAGTGCGTGTGTGGTACGCGTCAGTGTGTGTGTGGGGGGGTGAGGTACGGAGACAAGGAAAGAGAAGAGAGGAATGATTGATACCTTGGGTTGGGGTGTATTTCTATATTTTATTATAGAATAGTTTGAAAATCCCCAAGAAGATTTTGAAGTAACTCTCCAGTGTGAGCCAGTGATAGAACCCTCTTCACATTGTTTGATAGTTGAGAAAACATAGGGCCACAGAAGTGCAGTTAGTTATTGTGAGTTATTCACGATTTGGGGGCAAAAACAAGACTTGAACCTGGGTCTCTCAATGCTAAGCCTAGAGCTCATTCCATCTTTATTTCACATGTGTCAGAGGTCAATTGAAATTTTCAGAAGCCAGAATCCATGAGTTCCAGAGTTACCATTGTCATCATCGACAATTATGTTTTGATACTAGTTATTATGTGCCAGACATTGGTCTCAAAAACTTTCCATTCATTGGCTCATTTAATTCTTGTAAAACTTTATGAGGCTGATGCTGTTATTATGCCCATTTTACAGAGGAAGAAACTCAAGAACAGAGAAGTCAATGATGTTATCCCAAGAAAGTCCTTTGGACAGTCCAAATGACCTTTTAACCTAAGATCCACAGATGTGAGTCTCATAAGGGAGCTGTGCTCACAGAAGCACAGCTGTATCCTCTAGGTCACTCCTATTTTTAAAATTTCCTATATCCTCTAGATCACTCCTATTTTTAAAATTTCCATGGATTGATGAAAAGTCTAAAAATCTTAGAGAACAAAATCAAGATGCACCTAAATTTCCTGGCTTGGACAAGGATGCTAAAGCCTTCTGCTTTGGAAGAAGCCGTGTGGCTCCTGTTTAGATGGCCTGTCAGCATGGCCTTATAAGAAGGCAATTGTATCTCCCTTGTGATGTCTTAAAAACCAGGCTTCCCTGGTGGCGCAGTGGTTGAGAGTCCGCCTGCCGATGCAGGGGACACGGGTTTGTGCCCCAGTTCGGGAAGATCCCACATGCCGCGGAGCGGCTGGGCCCGTGAGCCATGGCCGCTGAGCCTGCATGTCCGGAGCCTGTGCCCCACAACGGGAGAGGCCACAACAGTGAGAGGCCCGCGTACCGCAAAACAAAACAAAACAAAACAAAACCATAAGGTCAGGCATGTTCCTCCAACCTGGGCCTTGGTGGACAACCCACAATTGCTGGTTTCCTCTGACTTACGGTGCTCTTCCCTTAGACCCCCAAACCCAACTGAGCCTGTACCCAAGTTCCCCATCCTCTCCTTCCTGCCCAATCTCAGGGTGTCCATCTTAGGTGTAAGGGGCTTGCACCCTTGCTGGCTCCTTCACCCCCTGCTCTCAGCTCCCTACTTTCTGTCGTAGGAGACAGACCTCCAAGGATTGGCTGCCCCTTTGCGTAATTCTGAATTGTCCCACCAGCTCTTGATATATCCCTCTTTATGTACTCTGTTACCACGATTGCCTGAATCATGCCGTTTGGCCCCTGCCCCTGGCTATGCCAGTCGCTCTCCCTGGATCCAGCTACTGAAGCTGGCTTGGTCATTCCCTCCCCATCCCTGGCAGACAGCTGGTTCCACCCTCCAGAGAGGAAACCTTCTCTTTTCCTGCCTCCTTTCCACCAGGCTGGCTTCCATCGCCGAAGCCCCAGCTCACTTCCCAGCAGAGCCAGCCTCTGTATACATAGGCTAGTTTGTTTCTTTCAGGCCCGGGAAGCCGAAATAAGCCTAAGCCAATCACATGGGAAATGTCCACCGCTGTGCAGTGTGCAGCACGGAGGCAGGGCTGACGCGGAACTCTCCATCCTGACCCACAGCCCTCACAGTTACTTTTGCTCCTGGCTTTCTGCCACGCCTGTCACTGAATCTGAACTTTTAGCCCAAGCTCTGCCCTACTGGGGCCTTGGCACGGACCAGAATGTAAAATGACAATGCCCTGGGCTCTGCCAAACCGCGCAGAGCTCCAGAGATGTTACAGATGCAGCTGTGACCAGCAAACCACATTGTTTCCCGGAGTGTGTTTGTAAATATATGAGTTGCCTGACAGCCTGTGGAATTAAATATAGATGCTACATCCCAAACTCTAGCTAAAATAAACTATATGCTGCTCAATGAATGTCAATAGGTACACTGAGAATGAATCATTATCTCTTTTTGTAGCGTGGTCCAAGGAACCCATCCCTAAGTGGTTTCTCGGTTGTTTGTTTTTTGATGAAGGTGACTTTTTCTCCCACAGGTGTTTGACTGGTACTGGCGGGCAGCTGGGGGGAGGGGGGAGGCACGAGGAGACAAAGTGGGTGCAATCAGTAGGTTTGCTGTGTTGCGTGTTGTGTGTACAGTAGGGTGGCAGGTTACCAGGTAGACAGGGGAATTACTGTCAAACTTTTGAGATTGATGGCCTAAGGGCACCATTTCTAAAAGTAAGGTCTGAGGCTCACTGGTCATTTGGAAAGACTGTCTGAGGGGAAGCAAGCTTATCCAACACTGTGAGTCCTCTCTTTAGTTCTCGAGCCAAATGACTCACCTTCCCGTGCATTGATTAACACCGGTGGCCTGTATAGTACCAACCTCTTAAATTAATAATGGCAGGTTACCAGAAGCTGGTATTCCTAAAATCAGCACCCTGCAAGAGGTTACTAGGCACTCGTTCTCCTTCAGGCTTCAGCTGAGAAGGCTCATTGCCATGCAATCCTCTGTGTTGATGCAAAGCTCACCCTGCACAGATCACCAAAACCCCTACTCTGTGAGGTGGTGCAAAATGAGAGGCGCTTTGAATGTAGGGCCTGTTCAGTGTCATCCTGAGGAGTTGAGGTTTTTACTTGTGTGGATCATTTTAGTTTGTGTAATTGCCTATTTTGTTTGGTTGGTTGTTTTTGATGGTCCCCTCCAATTCTTTAACAGCAAGTTCTCTCTCCAGTAAAAGGTGGAACTGTAGACTTCGATAGACTGCAGTGACTTGGGCACTATCAGGGTATCCTTGTGCAAAAAGCTTTCAGAGACTTCAGTGGAAGAACTAGAACAATTCCTTAAAAATCTTAATTCACACTTCATTCTGGCTCACACAGCTACTGACTACCTAAACTATTTTTGAAAAATTTAGCCCTTTGTCAGATGGGGCAATAAATTTCCCACTTCCTTTCCTTTTTTTTTTTTTTTTTTGCGGTACGCGGGCCTCTCACTGCTGTGGCCTCCCCTGCCGCAGAGCACAGGCTCCAGACGCGCAGGCTCAGCGGCCATGGCTCACGGGCCCAGCCACTCCACGGCATGCAGGATCTTCCCGGACCGGGGCATGAACCCGCGTCCCCTGCATCGGCAGGCGAACTCTCAACCACTGCGCCACCAGGGAAGGCCCCCACTTCCTTTCTTTTAGGAAAGTTAATAAATATCTACTCATTATTCCAACTAATGTTTATTGGAAAAACAACATCCCATTTAGCTAGAATGTAAAATGCAGGAGGCGAACTATGGGAGAAAAGACTAGAAGGTAGTGCTTGGATTTCTTTGAAAGAAAGGAGAGTGCAAATCCTTGTTATAATTTTCTTATGGCAAGTCTTATTAGCCAAAGTCACATTAGGAAGACCCTGTGCTGACCAGGATTTGCATATGTCCACAATTCAGTGGTAACTAAGGCTCAAATCAGCAACTTCTGACTCAAAACTGAGATTAAATGATTTTCAGCCCAATTTTGAATTGTGCCATTGATTTTCAGTCCAAATCTTTGCAAAAATACTATAAAGTAACTTTGTTAAGAATTTTTAAAATTAAATCAAGTATTCCATTTCTCAAACATGGTAACAGAGAATATAGTCAACACAAAGCCAAGCATTTACTTCAGTGGGTCTCAGCTGCTGTGTGTGTGTGTGTGTGTGCGCGTGTGTGTGTGCGCGCGCGCACATGCGTGTGTGAGATTTTGACCCCAGGAGACCTTTGTCAATTTCTGGAGAAATTTTTGGTTCTAACAATTTGGAGAGGGGTGCTACTTCTAGGGGGTTAAAGCCAGGCAGCTGTTAAACATCCTATAATGCACAGAACAGCTCCCCACAGCAAATAATTCTCTGACTCCAAACATCTGTAGTGCTGAGGTTGGGAAGCTCTGACTTATGCCAACCAATTCTAATAAGCCCAGGCTCATAAAGTGTCTCTGAGTAATAGAAGATCGACTTTTTAGGTAAGTTTTTCATGTATATCTAGTTTGCCAACATTGTCATGGTGGCAAAGACCAAAATCACTCACCTTCACAGTCCCTCCTTCTAGGCCTCCTGCTTCATGCTTAATTGGTCCTTGATAACAATAACAGTCAAGCGGTACAAGTCCTATTTATTGAGTGCTTATTTCCTACTCGACGCTGTGTTTAGCACTTTACTTGCAACAGGGCGGGTATTACTGATCCCTGAACAATTAACATAAGGAAAATGAGATTCTAAGAGATTAAGAAACTTGTACAACTTCTGCTTTCCTTCTTTCTTTCCTAATTCAATCAAAAAGCCAATAGGCAGGCCTGTGTGATGGGGGCAACCTAGTAAGGGCCTGAATCCATGTGAGGTAGGTGGTTGAAAGGGGTAGCGGCCAGTGGAGTAAGGAAATTGGTTACATACAGGGGGATCTAGCCAGTAAGTAATTATACTGAGGATAACAGGTGCTAAGTTTCTCATGGTCAAGGAAATTATAAATAAGGAAAATACAAAAGCTAAAATAAACCCTGTGGCATGGCCTTGGGATTACAGGTATGAACTTGTGGTTCTAAATATAGGTAGAAAAATAGAGGGATATAGAGATGAAGAGACAGAAAGATTTTGGATTTCTTTGAAAGAAATGGATAGTGTAAATTTGTGTGTGTGTGTGTGCATGTGCTAAATACAATATGATATTCTGGATTGAATTCTGGAACAAAAAAAGATAATAGTGGAAAAACTGATGAAATCTAAGTAGTTTATAGTGTAGTTAATAGTACTCCACCAATGTTAATTTCTTAGTTTTGACATATGTTCCACAGTTACATAAAATATAAAAATTAGGGGAAGCTGCCTGAAACTAGAAATCAACCACAGAAAAAGAAATGAGAAAAAATGATTATATGGAGACTAAACAACATGCTACTAAAAAACCAATGGGTCAATGATGAAATCAAAGAGGAAATTTAAAAATACCTTGAGACAAATGACCATGAAAACACACCATACAAAATCTATGAGATGTAGCAAAAAGCAGGTCTTACAGGGAAGTTCATAGTGATACAGGCCTTCCTCAAAAAACAAGAAAAATCTCAAATAAACAACCTAACCTACCACTTAAAAAAATTAGAAAAAGAAGAACAAGCAAAACCTAAAGTCAGCAGGAGGAAGGAAATAATAAAGATCAGAGAGGAAATAAATAAAATAGAGATTAAAAAAAATCAATAAAGCCAAGAGCTGGTTCTTTGAAAGGGTAAACAAAATTGACAAACCTCTGGCCAGGCTCACCAAAAAGAAAAGAGAGAAAACCCAAATAAACAAAATAAGAAATGAAAAAGGAGGAATTCCCTGGTGGCACAGTGGTTAAGAATCTGCCTGACAATGCAGGGGACACGGGTTCAGTCCCTGGTCCAGGAAGATCCCACATGCTGCAGAGCAACTAAGCCCGTGTCCCACAAGTACTGAGCCTGCACTCTAGAGCCCGCGAGCCACAACTACTGAACCCGCACACCACAACTACTGAAGCCCGTGTGGTCTAGGGCCTGCGAGCCACAACTACTGAACCTGCATGCTGCAACTACTGAAGCCTGCATGCCTAGAGCCCATGCTCCACAACAAGAGAAGCCTGCACACCGCAACAAAGAGTAGCCCCCGCTCACCGCAACTAGAGAAAGCCCGCGCACAGCAATGAAGACCCAATGCAGCCAAAAATAAATAAAAATTTTTTTAAAAAGTAATGAAAAAGGAAACATAACAAACAATACTGCAGAAATACAAAAAGAAATCATAAGCGAATACTATGAACAATTACATGCCAACAAATTCAACAACCTAGAAGAAATGGACAAGTTTCTAGAAACATACAGTCCACCAAAACTGAACCAAGAAGAAACAGATATTTGAACAGACCGACCACTAGAAGTGAAATAGAATCTGTAATTTAAAAAAAAAAAAAAAAAAAACGCCCTACAAACAAAAGTCCAGGACCAGATGGCTTCACAGGCAAATTCTACTAAATATACAAAGAAGAACTTATACTGATCCTTCTCAAACTCTTCCAAAAGATTGAAGAGGAGGCAACACTCCCAAAGACATTTTATGAAGCCACTATCACCCTGATACCAAAACCAGATAAAAATACCACCAAAAAAGAAAATTACAGACCAATATATTTGATGAATATAGATGCAAAAATTCTCAATATTAGCAAACTGAATCCAACAACACATAAAAAAGATCATACGCCACAACCAAGTGGGATTCATCTCAAGTTCACAGGGATGGTTCAACATATGCAAATCAATCAATGTGATACATCACATCAACAAAAGAAACAACAAACAACACATGATCGTCTCAATAGATGCAGAAAAAGCACTTGACAAATTCAACATCCATTCATGATAAAAAAAACCTCTTACCAAAGTGGGTATAGAAGGAACAGACCTCAACATAATAAAAAGCTATTCATGACAAACCCACAGCCAATATAATACTCAACATACACATACATACACACACACACACATAAGCAATCTTTCCCAGTTCTGTCCACCCAAGTACATCCAGTAGAGTTCACCCTGCTTCAAACTCTTGTTTTCTCAGTCCTGTTCTCCATTAAAAGGAATCAGGGATCCTTGGAGAAATGGATGATTACAGGCCTGTGTCAGTTAAAGTATAAGATGAGTCTGGAACAATTTTGTGACAGAAACCTTGTGTGTGCTGACAAATTTTTAACAACTACATCTTTGGAGGAAAAAGTTCTGGTTGTAGCATTTGCCAGTTTCCATGGAGTAAATAAACACTCCCAATTGCTTAATTCTAAGCTACTAACTTCATGTCAGTTAGTACTTGCAAATTTCCTGAAAAATTTAGAATGGACTCTTAGAAACCAGTGTAAGCCAGCTCCAGCAAACCACTGGATTAAAAAATACCAAAGAGGGCTTCCCTGGTGGCGCAGTGGTTGAGAGTCCGCCTGCCGATGCAGGGGACACAGGTTCGTGCCCCGGTCCGGGAAGATCCCACATGCCGCGGAGCGGCTGGGCCCGTGAGCCATGGCCGCTGGGCCTGCGCGTCTGGAGCCTGTGCTCCGCAACGGGAGAGGCCACAACAGTGAGAGGCCCGTGTACCGCAAAAAAAAAAAAAAAAAAAAAAAAAAAAAACCAAAGAATGATGGGTGCATGTCAAAAGGACACAGAGCTGCCTTGAAAGCCTTCCTCTCATGAATCCTGGGACAATTAGTAATGGGTTATATTCCTTTGAATAAAATAGGAATCCAAGAAGCCATATTATATTTATATAATAAATGTAGGGAAAAAATAATAATTTCTAATTGATTATATAATTAAATAATTTAGAATAAAATTCCTAATAAATGTAGAAAAATAATTAGAAAAATCATTTATATATATTGTAGAAAAGTAAATATAGAAAATAATCATAATTTATAATTGAGATATAATTAAATAATAATTTGTAATAACTTAAACAGAAGAATGATAGCATTAGAAAATCATAATTTAGTAATTATCACCGTTATAATGCACTCAGGCAAGAAACATAAATCACTCTAAAGTAGGAGGTAAAATTTGGTGAAGAACATGGTATCTCATAGTCTCAAAACATCTCCCTTGAAAATACTTATTAATTATAGAAAGAAAAAATAACTTTACAGTGAACAAACCTGGCAGCCACCATCTCACTCAAGTGATCAAAGTCAACATCACCGGAAATTGGACAAATACAAATCACGTCCACCTGACAGAATCCAATGAGATCACAACATCACTTCCATGACATTCTGGCCAAACATTCATAACTTGAATTCAACATGAGGAAACATCAGACAGACCTGAATTAAGGGACATCCTACAAATAATAAGCCTGTAATCTTCAAAAATATTAAGGTTATGAAGGTCTGAGGAACCAATCATTCCTGATTGAAGGGCACTGGAGAGACATGACAATTTTGTACCATGTGCAATCTGGGTTGGATCTTCTGCTGTAAGAGACATTATTGGGTCAGGTGCAACCCTTGAATGGGGTCTCTGGGGAAAGGGCACATAGGAGTCCTTTGTACTCTTGTATACCTTTCCTGTAAGATTGAAATTATTGTAATGTACAAAGGAAAAATGAAAAATAAAGTTGTACATTGTTCCTCAGCTCATGCAGCCCCCACTGAACCTCTAGCTGTTCTAACTTTGACACCTATGCCATTTACCAGCCCATGATTCTAAAATACGTTTGTCTACTGAACTCAAGTAGAGATGTCTAATACATAGTTTTAAGACACACCCTCATTGTTCACAGCTTAGAAGATACAACTGGGGACTTGCTAAGGTGGCTGTATCCAGTGTTGTCCAATAAAAATATAATGCAAACTACATAAGTATTTTAAATTGATTAGCAGCTACATTCAAAAGGTAAAATAAAATAGATGCAATTAATTTTAATAATATATTTTATTTAACCTAATGACCCCAAAATATTTTCATTTGAACATGTAATTAATATGAGAAAATTATTATCAAGATATTTTAAAGTTTCTCACACCGAGTCTGAAATCTGGGGCGTATTTTACACTTACAGCACATCTCAACGTAGATACAAATTTTTCATCAGAAATACTTGATTCTGTATTTAGATTTGAAATAATTTACAGTTGAAAAAGATTCATAAACACAAGTTATTTTAAGCATACTTAAATTTTTTTTATAATAATTGGAGTATATGCGTTTTCACTTTTAAATTAATCAAAATTAGATCAAATCTGCAAACAATTTCTTAGTTGCATGAGCCACTTGTGGAGTGCCTAAGAACCACACGTGGCTAGTGGCTACCTATTGAACATGGCTGGATAGGTCCACAGTTCATCTGCTCCTGTATATCCCTGTGTACGCACATTGCTTACACTATTCCCGTAAATGCAGACACACTATAACTTTATGAGGATCAGTATACTCTTTTCTTCTGCTGCCTTAAGCATGAAGATTTTGAATGAAGCATGCTTCCACACAGCCGAAGGGATCAGGAGTCCTGGCTCCCGGCTTTCTACTTCCAACTACTAAATTAATCTCCCTTAAATCATGGCTTCTGGGAGTTCCCTGGTGGTCCAGTGGTTCAAATTTCACCTCCAGTGCAGGGGGTGCAGGTTCAATCCCTGGTAGGGGAGCTAGGATCCCACATGCCTCACGGCCAGAAAACCAAAACATAAAACAGAAGCAATATGGTAACAGATTCAATAAAGACTTAAAAAAAAAAATCATGGCTGCCTATGAACTAGAATGTAAGTGAATAAATATAGAAGGTACATAGCAGAATGGTACCACAAGGGAAGGTTCTTTACAATTGAAAAGCACTAGACAAATGTTAATCGTTCGGGTTATTTTTAATATTAGCGGCCAGAACAAGTGGACAGAAGACGTTGCTATCACAAAGACTTTGAACAAGTCAGTGAATTGGCTGTTTTGACTTCTCTATAAGTATAATAAAAGGATGCACTACCCACTTCCAACCAACCCTCACACACCTGCACTGCCAAATTAATTAGAAAATATTCACAGAATGCCTTGATCTCCTGAGAGAAAAGTGTTGCAAGTGAATTTATACTGATAATTGTTGCCAAGTGATGCAATTATGGATACATTTTATTGTCTCTGTTACGATTTTCTTTTTCCAAATTTTCTACAAGACAATGCATTAGTTTTACAATCAAAAAAAGAAAAAAAACTTTTCTAATTAAAAAAAAATGAGTGTAAGGCATTAAGAGGACTCTTCTGTCTCCGTTTTTCTCATCATCTATCCGACAGAGCAAGACCCAAGTCTTAGACGTTCTGACTTGAGAGTTTCAACCACCAATCAGAACAGCTGGTCAGACAATCCTTTCATTTCCAGCCATCTCAGCGCCTTACACTTGGTTGCTTCACTTGTGTGAGGTGGAGCTGGGGTTTAGTCGGAACAAACAGAAACGATTCATCATCACACTCATTCACAAATGTCGCTCCTTCAGCCCTCAACTGGCCCCGCCACCCTTTGATAGTCTGCCAACTCTCCAGCCTCATGCTCGCTCAGTCCTCGGCCAGGCAGCCTGTGGGGATGGCCAGGCAGCTCCTGGAACCGGCACTGGTGATTCAGCAGGACAGGGCTTTCCTTCTCACCCCATCCATCCTCAGTCTCTGCCCTAATGAGCTGCCCGAAGGCTGAAACTGCCCTCCTCACATCGCAGCTGGCATGGAGGGTCTGGGGAGCAATTACCCATGTGCTTTCTGTTCTCGCTGTCCCCTGAAGTTTCAATTAAAGATGTTCCCAGTTCTTGTGTTTTGGTTCTTTTTTTCATCCTGACTTAGAACGCTCCCCTCCCCAACAGGGCCACCCCATACTGCATTTCAGATTACCCTTGCACAATACCAAGAGACACCATTCACACCGTAATCTAAGTGAATGACTTAGACCTGCACGGTTGAGCAGAACACAACCTGTGTGGTCAGTCACATCTGGGCCCTTGCCAGGTCCTATGTTTTCTCTTAACCTCCAGAATGACGATTAAGCTTCCCCTTTTGTAACACAGCACAGTTGCACGGAAGTAGGGACCATACGCAAGAAAAGACTCAAAGGGCAAAGGAAAAAAGGTAAATTTGTCTGATCATGAAGGACATAGCTGGGTACCACGGACACACCCCAAGAGTAGAGTCCCCAGAGGTAGCTTGCCAGTATTAAAACATTTGAAGCCATGATGCAAATATAGAACGTTGTGGAGGAGGGTCCAGAGAGTCATGCGCGCGGTTTATAGACTCAGTACCTGGGAGGTATTTCTCTGAAGGGCGGTTATCAGCAGTTAGTGGGTCATACCTGCTACTACATTGGGGAGAGGGGATGGTAAGCACACTTCTTAAAATACTTATCTTCCCATTTTTGCTTGTTCAGTTTATTTCGGAGACACAAAACTATCACTCCTCAAACTGTCTCCACACAGTTCTTGAAGCTAGGTACATACAGCCCCACCCCCGAGTCCACAGACATCATTAAGCTTGGCTTCTGCAAACCCACCACAACTTTCCAATCTCCAAACCGGAGAGAATTTTTAGTACCTGTGGCGACTACTTACTGAGTAATAACTGGGTGCCAGATGTTGTGCTCATTGCCTTACAGACACTGTCTCGTTTGATCCGCAGGACAATAAACAGCGTTGTGTTCTCCTGTTATTTTCTTTTTATGGATCAGGAAATTAGGAGCTCAAGAGATTAAGTAATTTCTCAAGGTTGCAGAATTTAATGGCCAGGGTGGGCTGTCAGGATCCAGAGGCCAGGTTGCAAACCCTTGGCTCGACCCTCCTCAGCCTATTTCTCCCTCAAGGCCCCATTTCTCTGCAGTTCTGGCCACTGCCCGCCCCTCCACCTGACTTCTCTGTCCCCTTGTGTCTGTATTTCTGCCTTTTCTTCCTTCTCCTGCTTCCTCCTCCAAATGTGGCTTCCTGATCCATTCCCCTCACTTCCTGTCATCCTCCATCCATTCAGTGTGGGCCTCTTCTAAATGATACAGGTAGAGAAAAAAATCCCAGAAAGATAGCTACCACATCAGTAGCTGACATCTGGAATTCTAGACTTACAGACAGATAGGTCCCTTGTTTCATACAGGGAGCACCCGAGTCCAGGGTGTGGTTACAAAATGTAGGTTTATGTAGCCTGCTGGGGGGAGATCTGGGACTAGAATCAAGACAGGTCTTTGCTACTCAGCCCAGAGACACTTTACTGCACCCCACTCCTCTGACAAATCTATGGTTCCAACAAACCCCCAAGGGACACCATTTTCCTCACAGGACTTCCACGTGCCTGTCCTTTCATATCTGGATCCTAAGGCAACCCTTATTTTCAGCAGCCCCATTCTTCCCCTTCAAAACCTCTTCCTGCCCTGCATTTCTCCCCTCCCTTTGTCTCAGGCTCTGAGCTTTCTCTGAGCCTGTCTTCTGTCTACCTTCCCACCTGAGATCTGGGTTTTTCCAAGGTGTTAGCCACTCCGGCTCTAGGTAACATCTTTCCTTCTACAGGGTTGTTTTCAGCGGGATATAAAGGCCATTAGCAAATCAATAAGCCTTTATTTAGAAAAGGGGGAGGGAGGGACCTGGAGTTTTTAATTCAGATCTAGCAACTCCTGGGGCATTATCGAGAGTATTCTAAAATTAGGCCTTTGAAAAGCATAAGGCTGCCACGGTTGGAACTTCATAGCTTCCTGCCCATAAACAGGGGCAGCTTGCTATGGGTGGGATCATTAGCTGAAATCTCCCTCTCCTGCAGTAGTTATGTCTTCTTCTAACTGGAGTACCATATGTGATATCTATTGCTGTGGGGTTATCTGTTTCTTTTATTCTTGCCTTCTCTCTCTTCTCTCCACGCAGCTCTTTCCTGGGCTCAGCATCTGTCCTTTTTCTTCTTTCCAGGAATTTTGAATTTCCATCCATCAGTGTGTTTCTATCTAACACACCAAATACTTCTGTCAGTACATCAAGTCTCACTTGTCAGTGTTGCCACATTGAGCCTTCATAAACACATATCTTTCTGATATATTTACAGAGGTGATCCTCCAAAAGTCAGCACATGCCCTAGGACCCCTCGTGCTTTCTATCAACCTTTGGGGACTCCTATCATTGTCCTGTCCTTCCTCCTGTTCCAGTCCCACTCTCTCCAGGCTGAAAACAAAGACACAGTCCTGCGGGCAAGTGTGTGAATGGGACAAGAGTAGTGATGGTTTGACCACATACTTTAAGGCCAATGCCATGATGTCTAAAATAGCACAATTAAGATTTAACCATATTTAACACTGGAATTCTGCATTTCCTTTGATCTAGCAAGTCTACATCTAGACAATTATTTCAGATATGCACAAAGATTCAGCTACAAAGATGTTTATTGTTCGGCAACTGGGAGAGACAAAGAGCCACTTATGTTTCTAAGGTATATTAATTATCTATTACTGCGTAATAAATTATCAGAAACTTAGTGCCTGAAAACAATAAAGAACGTTCACTTTCTCACACAAATTTTGTGGGTCAGGAATTTGGGTGGTTCTGGCTCTGGGTCTCTTGTGAGGTTGTAGTCATGATGTCAGCTAGGGCTACAGGCATCTAAAGGTCTGACTTGGGACAGAGGCTCCATGTCTAAGTTGGGTTATTTTCAAGGCTGACAGGTTGGTTGGTGCTGCCTCTTGGTTGGAAGCCTCTGTTCCTTTTCATATGGACCTCTCCATGGGCAGCTTGACTATCCGCACAACACGGAAGCTGGCTTTCCTCCGAGTGAGTGATCCAAAAGAAAGCAAGGCAAAAGCTGTAATGCCTTTTATGACCTAACCTTGGAAGTCACACACCATCATTTCTGCTGTGTTTACTGCTCACATAGACCAAGCCTGATTCCCTGTGGGAGGGGGTTACACAAGGGTTTGAATACCAGAACTGAGAATCCCTGAAGACCATTTTGAAAGCTGGCTACCACAGATGGGGAAGACTTCAGCAAGAGAAGGAGTCACCAGGAATTGTTTGTACTGTGAGTCTGAGAGAAGAACAGATCTGGTCTGGCCCCGTTAGTTCTAGACTTCTTTCTCTTTGTAAGCTGTCTGCCTGCAGTCGCTATGCATTCTGCCTGTTCTATCATCCAATAAGTGAGCAGAGCAGGCTCTGCTTCTGTTGCACAGTGGTTGGTTTGGAGAGGTCGCGATGGAAGGCTTGTCTTGTCTATGCCAGATTTAGTTCCAGATCTAGGTCACATTCTCTACTCATCTCTTTCAGAAATAAAGCTGATCTTTGCCCATGTCTTATCCCTAAATTGGATCCCAACTTTTGAGTGCTTGGTTGACCCCTCACATTCACAATTATGTCTTATATTTTATAATGTTACCTTCATAATAGTGGAAAAATTAAAACAACCTAAATGTCAAATAATAGATTGCTTGAGAAAATTATGGCATATCCATACAATTCAGTATAATGTAATCATTTGAGAGTATGCTATGTAAGGATATGAAAAATAGTACAGGATATATTAAGTGACAAACACAGGCTATAAAACAGTATGCAGGTTATTATTCTGTTAAAAAATAATGTATATCTGCTGAAAAAAGAACTCCAAGGAGATAGATACATACCAATTGTAGTTACCATCGGGGTTTTGGGGGTTTATGGGGAATTAAAACTTCCTTCATTTGGGCTCATCTGTTCTTCCTAAATTTCCTACATTTTACAGTCATTACCTTTGTAATGAGGAAAACAAGAGGAAAAGTTTGCAGATGCTAGTTTGGGGATTCAATTAAAAGTAATTAAAGCTTTCTAACTCACAACTTTTACTGGGGAGAGAGTCAGGCATCTGAGTATCCCCCAGCCCACTTCCATAAGTTCACGTGACATCACTGACCATTGCCTCTTTTGTAAACATTCTCTTCTCTTGACATCCTTGACCTCACAGTCTGTTTTTACTGCTTTCTCTGTGGCCACTCCTTGTAGACTCATATTCCTACAGTTAGTCATTAAATGTTGGAGTTTCTCAAAGCCCAATGCCAGGCCTTTATCTCTTCTTAGTATATATTCTACCACTAGAACATACCACTACCCCATTCGTGGCTCCCCATGGCAGTTTACCCATAGATCATGTGAAATTCATACCTCTAGCCCAGGTCTCCATCCTGAGCTCATATGATTTCTGTACAACCTGACTGAGTATCTTAACTGGATGTCTCCTCAAAACTTCCTCAAATTCAACATCCTGAAAACCAGCCTCATGATCGTAAGTGGTTTCCTATCAGAATGAAGGGTAAAATAATACATCTAGTCTTGTGGTTCTCAATCCTGGGTGCATATTGAAATCATCTGTAAAATCTTTTTAAAAATACCAATGCCACACTACTATATATAAAATAAACAATAAGGACCTACTGTATAACATGGGGAATTATGTTCTATATCTTGTAATAACCTATGATGGAAAAAAGTATATATATATATATGACTGAATCATTTTGCTGCACACCAGAAACTAACACAATATTGTAAACCAACTATACTTCAATATGAAAATAAGAAAAAAGATACCAATGTCTGGACCCCCAAAGATTCTGGTTTTAAAAGCCTGGAGTCAGGCCCTAGAGTACTTTTTTTTAAAGCCTCCCAATGACTTTTACTGAGTGGACAGAGTTGGCGCCACTGATCTACTTATTCAAGAGAAACCGGGTAGTCATTTTCCTCTTCCTAGCCCCTTAAGTGCAAGCCACCACCAAGTTCCGTTAATTTGACCTCTCAAATAACACTCGAAGTTAAACCTTACGTCTCTGGCTTCACTGCCACCACCCTAATCTAAATCATCATCTCTCATCTAGACTTTTCAATGCACTCTGCATCAGATCTGAACATCTGTCATCTCTTTCTTCCCTCCTGTGGTGGACACACCCTAAGGTGGCCCCCAGGCCCTTGCGTAACTCCCTCCCCTTGAGTACAAGGAGGATCCGTAATTTATGTCTAACCAGTAGGATGCAGCAAAGGGGATAGGATGTCACTCCCATGATTACAGTACATGATGTAAGACTCCACATTACCAGACTTGAGACAGAGATTCTCCTGGGGCCTTGAAGAAGCAAACAGCCATGTCGTAAACTGCCTCTGCAGGGCCATGGGTCGGGGACCTGAGGGCAGCCTCCAGTTGACAGCCAGTAAGAAGCTGGGGCCCTCAGACCTACAACTGCAAGGAAATAAATTCAGTCAACAAGGACTTCCCTGGTGGCGCAGTGGTTAAGAATCCACCTGCCAATGGACATGCGTTCGAGCCCTGGTCCGGGAAAAGCCCGCATGCCAAGGAGCAACTAAGCCCATGCGCCAAAACTACTGAGCCTGTGCTCTAGAGCCCGCGAGCCACAACTACTGAGCCCACACGCCACAACTACTGAAGCCCACGTGCCTAGAGCCCGTGCTCTGCAACAAAAGAAGCCACGGCAATGACAAGCCCACGCACCACAACAAAGAGTAGCCCTCGCTCGCCGCAACTAGGGAAAGGTCGAGCACAGCAACAAAGACCCAATGCAGCCAAAAATAAATTAAAAAAATAAATTTTTTAAAAATCAAAATAAAATAATCTTTAAAAAAAATTCAGTCAACAAGCTGAAAGCACTTGGAAGTTGATTCTTCCCTAGTTGAGCTTCCAGGTGACAATGCAGCCTGATCAACACCTTGACAGCAGACTTGTGAGACCCTGAGCAGAGAACCTAAGTCATGCTCAGATTCCTGACTCATGCAAAGTATGGAATAATAAATGTGAGTTGGTTTAAGTCACTAGATTTGTGGTAGTTCGTTAGGCAGCTCCTTACTCTCAACCCCCAAACATATCAATTATTTCATGGCTTCCCATCACTCTTTAGATATATGTTTAAGAAATGATCAAACTAACCTACGAAGCTGTGAATGACCTGCCTCACCCACATCTCCAGGCTTGTATGTTCTACCCTGCTCTGTGCACTCACCATGAAGACCTTCTTAAGGACCTCCGGCCAGTCTAATGTCCTTCAACCACAGGTCATTTGCTCCTCATGTTGCCTCTGCCTTGAGGGCTCTGTTCTAGTTCTTTCTTACTCAATTCTCTTCCTTAAGGAAGCCTTCCTTGATCTCCCTGTCAGGGTCAAATTTCCGATTATAGCCACCTGCAACCTTGGGTCTCTTTTACTCATAGCACTTGCCAACTATGATTTTACACAACTGTTTGAATCATTGTTTGATCAAGGTCTGTCTCCCCTACTAGTCTTAAGTTACGTATAGGCTGCAACGTGACTCCTTTGGGCTCATCATTTATCCTCAGTACTTAGCGTATTACCTAACACGTAATAGGCACTTAAATGTGCCTTGAGTGAATGAAAAGTGAACTGGATATGGCTTCTGTTTAGAGCACTGGATCTCACTTCATCTCAACGGATCCCAATTAGATCAAGGTTTATAAGGCTGACCCTCATACCAGATTCAAGAATGGGAGTTCCAGACATGCCCTAGGCTTTGGGAAAAACCTACTACAACCAGAGAAATATTCACTCAATTTTTAGTCTTCAGGCAAACTCTTTTGAATGACAACCAACTACACGTAAGGCAATGTGTTAGTTATCATGTGTGCTGCCAAAAGGTACAATGCAAAATCTCTGACTTCCCATAACAAGGAAGGACCCACCTTAGGGTCTCAAAAGAAAGTTGAAGAAACATTCCACCTTCTCTTTTATTAAAGAAACAGTCCTTTATGATCCAATTGATGAAGTTGAAATTGCCAGAAGACTCCTGTTCAAGCCTATCCCAATTAAATAAGGGACAAATTAGGAGAAAATAATCTGAAAGTATAGATACACCATCATAAGTTTAGGCTTCCAGAACCCTTGGATGTCTAAGTTCTATTCAACACCTGTGTTACACAATATGAGGCACAATAAATATTATCTTTGTAGCTTCTATTTATTCCACAAAATATTGACTAATTGCTACAGGCAACGCACTAATCATCTGCTTCCTTAATTTACATTCTAATGGGGAAGGGTGCATTCGGGAAGCATATCAACAAATAAATACATAATATATCAGGTAGTAACAGTTCCATGAGGAAGAATAAAGCAAGGCAAGGGGATAGGGAGAAACAGTGAGGGTTGCTGTTTTGTAGAGAGTACTCAAGTAATGGGGTATTTGAGCAGACTTGAAGCAGGTGGGGTGTGAACTTAAGAGGGCATTTGGAGGATAAAAGCATGCCAGGCTTAGGTAGGAGTGAGTATAGGCAGGAGCTACAGGAATGACAAAGAGGCCGGAGTGGCTACAGGGCAGACAGGGAGTGAGAGAGTAGGAGGAAGTGAGGTCAGAGAGGTAGACGACCAGATTCTGTCAGACTCTGTAAGGACTCCAGCTGTAATGTGAATATAATAATCTGTTGTAGCAGCCTTGTTCTGGCTGCTCCGTTGACGATAGCCTCTAGGATGCCCTGGGTGGAGCAGAGAACTGGTCACAGGTCAGAACAACCAGGTAAAAGATGGTGATGGCTTGGACTAAAGTGGTAGCTGTGGAGATGGTGAAAAATGGTCAAATTCTCTCTATATTTTACATCCAGAGCCATTGGTATCTACTGATGCATTCACTGGTTGGAAGAATAAGGAAAAAAGAGGAGTCTGGTCATGCTCTAGAATTCAGTGCATTTTTTAAAAAAGAAGATATCCTTCCATCCCTTTCCTACCCTGCTTTCATGCAACAACATCAACAAAATAATCTTGGGACATGCCTGCATCCCAAATTTCTCAATCTAAACAAAATTTTTAAATCAGAATGCTAAGAAGCAATTTTTACCCTGAAAATGCTGTCATTTTTGTATCCGCCCCAAAGAAAGATGAGGCAAAGGGCTTCAGCTGGAGCGTGATGGAGAACTGTTGAATACAAGGAAATCTAGATCAGATGTTGTGAGTAACCAACTATGGTAATTAATCCTTAACAGCCCTCAATTCAATCTGCCTGGGACATTTGGGGGGGAGGGTTGGTGGCCCTCCAGTCTCTTTCTACCTCAGAGGAGATGATGGTCAAAATGATCAGATAATCTTTCTCTTTGATGGTCTCGTGCTCTGCAAAGTTGCCCTTAAAAAGGCAAACAGAATGTGTTCCAGTGCATGTGGCCAAAGTTGGGAACACAAACCACCACCTGCTGCTAACGGGTCATTGATTTTCCTCATGTTTCCTCCTGTCTCTAAGAGAATTATCATGCTGCCAAGATTAAAAGTTCATGACTTCAACGGTTTGGGAGCAATACAGTATAATAAGGGTGAAAGACCTTTACATACACTTCCTTACCCCCACCCTTACCCCCATCTTGCAATGAGAAAAATATCTAAGGGTGTTTTCTTTCTTTCCTAAGATATTACCTCAGGGATAAAAATAGAATGCTACATCCATTTGAATCTAGGTATCCATTAGATTCTAGGAGAATGCAATCAACTAAAGTGTGCATTTCATTCAACAATATCAGTCTTCTACTCCCGACCATGAATTTGTTTCTTATCCCAATATAAATTGTCAGCTTTGAACAGTTTTGAAAAGGGGTAAATAGAGAAATCAGCATTTGTAGAGCGCTCTACCATTTTCAAAGCACTTTCATACTCAGTGCCATCAAAATCTTAAAATAACCCAGTGAGGAAGGTATCATTATTCTTTACAAATGCTTTGAGGCAACAGCCGGCGGGGGCGGGGGGTGGAGGTGGTGGTGGTACACACCAAACACTTTTAAAAGAAACAACAAACGAGCAAAATGCCATCTGCCAGGTTTTTTTGCTCTTGGCGGATCTGTTATCAACAATGCTACCTGCAGGCCATCTTTGCTGGTCATCTAGGACTTGGATTCCAAACATTTTTTTCCAGTTGGCTTTGGGGATACTTTGTTCCATGGCTGGCCAGTGACATCTGCTCTGCCCCTCGGCATCCCTAGGGGCACGTGGCTCTCTCCTAGATGCTTTTCAGGGACTGAGTCCCTCCCCTGCTTGCAGGAGTTGCTGTTGGATTGACTTCACTCTGCCCACAGCAACCCACAATTTCCCCAATCTTATGGTTAAAGAAACTTCAGCTGAGAGGGCTTAAATGACTTGTTTAGAGGCACAAAGTCAGTGAGAGAGGCAGGACTGGGATTCAAACCCAGATCAAGTAGGAAACAACTTAGGAGGACTCAGTACTCTGAGGGAAGGAGTGGGCACAGAAGAGTAGAGGATGCTGTAAGGAAAGAGAGGGCGCTGGACACATGCTTTGCCCTATGCGAGTCTGCCCAGGGCCATCTCTGAGTCTGTGGGCATAAGATTAAACTATAAAAGAGTAACGATACTATTTTTAAATGGGTGAAGGGGGTCAAAAGGCTGAAAGAAAAGAAATCAATTAGTTTGTCATCTGGCATAATAAAAGATTCCCTATTAAGCGGTAAACCTAACTTTATTAAATGCTTATTTTGATAGAGCTGTTAAGTGCTTAAATAAGAAAACACCATCAGCATAGAAATAAATACAGCACAGAGATGGGGTAAACGCAGAAAGAAGAAAGTCATCGTGGTACACTGGCAACACTTTTTCCACCTAGGAATCGAGAATAGGGTAAAAACAGGGCAAGTAGCAATAGCTAGCTAGCTAATAAATAAGTAAGTACTACAGACATGTGCAGTAAAGCTGTTTTTAAAAGTGGTACTTGCAGGATACTTTGGAAGATTGTAATTTGGGGGAATACATGTGATAGTTCTTCTGTATTGTATTTAGGGAAGTATTTAAACTTAATAAAAAATAACAGTGTCACACCGACTACCCTACACTGCAGTCAGTACCCCTTAGTGGCCTATGAACTGAATTAATGAGCTATGTTAGGTCCTAAAAACACAAAAAAGGAAAATATTAGAGAGCACCCCTCCTTGTAACGGTGAGTGTTGTTTCTTGACCTGTTGGGATCAGTGGTGTGTGTGTGTGTGTGTGTGTGTGTGTGTGTGTGTGTGTGTGTGCGCGCGCGCGCGCTGTCAGCACCTGAAGTTCGTTCCATATGGTGGAAGAGTCAAAAAAGCATGAAAACCAATGGTGTACATAAATATTTAAAGATATGAAAGAGTGTAAAACATAAGATAAAATTGTAATAATAGTTGGCTAAATATGCCAGAATGTAAACATCTAAAAAGAGTATTTAGCTCAGCAGAGAAGTCCCTTAGGTACACTGTTTTATTCCAGGGATATGGCAATGACCCAAAATATTTTTGGAAGTGTTTCCAAAACCTGAAGCACATCCTTGTAAATATAATTAATGGTGGCAAATATTTGTCCTTTGAGGAAATATTTTATGTTTAAATAAAAAGTCCCTTAGAACCAAATATGATGAATAAAAGAAGACAATGAAAATGAGTGGGCTGCATTTAGGAAACTCCTGGGCTATAAACTCCTCAATAATGGAGGAGTTTAAATTTTTAAATTTTATACCTGCAGGTTCTGCCATATTGCTTGCCATATGATAAGTGACCGAAAAGTGTTTGACGAAACAATGAACAAATGAGTAGAAAACATTTTGGTATGAGTCCCAAAAGTGATATTTTAAAAAGGATACCCAAGATGTTCTAAATAGTAGAGTATCACTGGAGATAGTGATGAGCCTCTCAAGGGAATTAGAGGCTATTTGAGGGCCAGCTCTGACTGGGTAATGCAGGTCCTGATGTATATGCTTCATTCATATCCATGCGTGCTCACACACACAAAACTCATCACTTTGTAGTCGCACCTTTTCTATCCATATGCAGATATGTACAAGACATCCCTATATGTATGGAAAGAGAGTTAAATCTTCTTAGTCATGGGTAGCTGTTCAGGAGACTGGGAAAAATGAGGGCTTATGAAAATCAAAAGGGGATAGAAGGAGATTTGAGACACTAAATGGTTAGATGCAAGATTTTGCCTGCAAATTAAGAATGTATCTTATCCTTATTGCCTGATATCAGGCAAATGATTATTTCTCATCTTCTTTGTGATCCTGTCCTTGGGTATCCTGGTGAGGTGGAGTCTGGGACACAGCGCAGTGTCCTCAGTCTCGACCTGGATTCTCAGAGACATATTAGGGGAAAGAACCCCATTATCTATCCTCTTTGAATTGTGGATGACAAAACAATGGCAAAGTAAAATATCCTCTTTATGGAAAGAAGCAGGACTGAGTCATATGATACAGACAGATTTTTAGGGTGTCGCGTAGAAAATCTGCTTTCTACAACTTACCTTAAAAAATGTTATTGGATGAAACAGAAAATAAGAAAACAAAAAAAACCCTCCCATGTGTCTTCTATTGAGTAATAATGGGACATAAAGAATGTCAGTGATATTCTTTTCTGCATGGTACAAACAATAAGATACACAGCTAACCATCTCATAAGTATCACTACTACCTTCTCCATACGTCAATCTCTGTCTAGCCCTAACACCAGCATTTCTATTGCAATAGTAGCATGGAAAAATCCAGGGTCATGGACGGGGAAGAATGGGATCTGGGTTCTAGTTGCAGCTTTCAGCCATAACTAGCTCTGTGACCTTGAACAAGTTACTCCCCTGAGCTTTTGTTGCCTCCTGAATAAAATGGGGTGATTGGAATGGAAGATAGCTGGGTCTCCTTCCAGCACTGGCAGGCTAATACTTTTTAAACAGTTTCACCATGTGATGGGAAAGACATACATGCATAGAACAATTCGTTCTGTGAATGCCTCAACAGTGTGCTGAAAAGACCTCACCTTTGTTGAGGGTACATGCTGGACACAGCAAGGTTCTCACTGTTAAATTCTACCTGAGACATGGTTTAGTAGCATGGCTCAAGTTCAAGAAAGCACACACTTTCATTTCCTTCCCCATGCAAAGAGAGACTGATAAATATTTTGTTAAATTGCCCAACAAAGGGGAAACTACGAATTTCATGCAATTTTATGGTTCCTGAAGGTTCTTCTAATTGAATTACCATAGCCGCTTGTTGGGAATTCCTGGCTACGTCCCCTATAATTCCATTAGATTACCTCTGTGGATCCTATAAATGCCATTAACATAAGGCAGATATTTGCTTTCAATAAGATAACACAGATGATTTTGTTTAATTGTCTCTCTAATCCCTCCCCCTCACAGCCTGGGAAATCATTTACAATTGCTCAAATCCAGGCATTTGTTATTGCTGATCAAAACTGCTTTGGAAACATGACTGTTATTGAGGAGGTCTGGCTCCTTCCCTTCACCCATCACATGCTCTCGTCTTCAACCATGCTTTTGTCTTCCAGGTGGGTGAAAAAAACCATGTGTACTGAGATCCTCACATTGAAACGTATAGGGAGGAAGGAGAAGTGTGGCCAGAGCCTGCCCCTGTCTTCACTGCACTGCATCTGGACACAAGACTGGTCCCAGGAACAGTTTATGCCTTACAGCCCAGGTGGGTTTCTTCTTCCCAGGCTCTTCTATCCCATATGGGCAGTGGTTGGCTACTGCTGGGTAGTTACATCCACTGGAACGGGCTCACCCTACAGCCCTTGCAGGCTGGCTCTTACCACTCGGTCAAATCTTTGTTATTCTTGGACTATTCGGTCTTGGATATCCCTAAATCTAATTGGTTTTTTAAGTTATTTGGGGTCTTTGCTTGTTTACCTTATGGTCTCAGCTACCTGATAGCTTATTCATTTCTGATTATTGGCTGAGAAGAGTAAAACCTGATCTCCTTTGCCCTGTTCAATGCTCCAATGAGATATTTGTAGGAAGGCTTGGGTAAAATAAGTTTTACGTGTTTGTGAATTGCATTTATTCATGTTCTGACCCACCACTATAAATAATCCAAAGTGGAACGTAAGGTCTGGCCACTGGTAGTCATAAAAGTTGAAACTCAGTTGGACCAGGGAGATGAGTGATGTTCTCAATAAGAGTAGGGTTGGATGGGCTCATTTCCTCTCCACAAACCAACATATATACACAGACCCAGGCAGTGTAGTAAGAGAAAAGAAAATGTTAGACTGAGTTTGGGACCAGACGGCTTTCACAGTGGGTCTCTCTAATCTCATCTCTATTTCTGCAAATCACTTCCCTCTTAGACTAATCCTCTGATAATTACCGGGCCCATCCGTCCACAGCTGAAGTGGGCATGCAACAGTATACTGAGAGGCATGATGATATATGCAGTGGGCTGTCAATTAAAGAAGCCAGGTCTCTTGTCTCAGCTGCAAAAGGTTTACCCGTTCCATGTTAAAGGAGGTTCAAACTGTCAAGGAACCTCCCATCAAAAATAAGAAGTAATAGGAAATGAAGTTCGCAGGAGACCCCGATTACCTCTGCTCATAGCAGAGCAATTATTGGAACAATAATTTCTGCAACATGAAAGTGTTGAATATTTCTCTTAACTGCTGAGAAAAATATTGGGCTTTTGCTTATCAGTTTGGGATGACATGATAAGAGCTAACATTTATGGGCCAGGCGACTGTGCTAAGCTCTGAATTATCTCATTCACTCCTCACCGTAAGCCCTATGAGGAAGATACATATCTATTTTCTATATAAGGATGCTTAGATGTGTTAAGTGACTCACCCATGATCACAGAACTAGTAGAGCCCAGAACTGAAACCAAAACTGTCTGACCCTAGAGTCTGTTCTCCTAAACACCCCCTGTGTGTATCTCTTTGCCTGGGTCCAAGTAGACAGACTGGTACCCAAAGCTCACTTCTAATCCCAGGAAACTGCAGTCATTAGTGAAGAAGGAACCATCAGATGGGTCCAGTTTGCCTATAGCTGCTTCACAGGGGATCCACATGCTTATCTTGACTGACTCCCACCAGGGGAAGAAAGAGAGGAGAGAACGGGAGCCTGCCAACCGCGACAGATGGTGTGTAGGCTGTTTTGGAGATGAGAAGAGAGAGATTTTTGCTGGCTGACAAAGAACAAGGGAAAGAGATTGGAGGGAAGTGTGACATAAGCAGAAAGAGCTAAACTTGAAATATACATGGAAGAGAAGAAGATTGAGGGATGGGGACTGATCTAGGAGACAGATGGATAAATAGACTTGAAAGAACATTTTTTAAATGCCACATAACTCCAGTCTAGTGAGGAAAAGTGAGTGAGAACACACAGTAAGAAATGAGAGAAGCAAGCTTCTCTCCAAAGTGTTTCTGCAGTTTCCCCGTGGAAAGATTCAAAAGCCCTGTGAATGGTGTTCCCTCTACAAGGAGATAAGGATTCAAATTCACGTCCAGAGGAAACTTGCCCTCGTCATTCTAGTTTGGAGGTAGCCTCACAGAAGAGCAGGAGTTGGGCACATTCTGAGGAAGCTTAAGATTGTATCAGTTCCCATCCATTGCCAGCTGAGTTCCAGAAAGGGGACAATAAGGTGAAATGGAATTTCTGTTCAGCTGAAGCTTATGGATGCACTACCTGTCACCAAGCTGCAAGGACCCTCCCAAACCTCAGCTGACAGACCACTGGTGGTATGATCTGTGTCCCACATACTCACCTTTCCTCTTCCCTCCCAAGCCTAGCCTTAAATTATTTATGCAGTTGACCTAACATTAAGATGGTTTATTCATGAGGCTGCCTTAGGAGACAGGAGGTAGGCAACCTGCTTTTGTGAGGGTCTCTCTGGAGAATGGCAGCTGTACACTGTGTTACTCCATCAACCTCTATGGGGACAAAACATCTCAATGTAAAGACCTCTGTTTAAAATAATGCTCAGTGTTGCATAGGTCCCAGGTTGAGAAGCATTTATATTGATATAGTTGCTTGAAGAAAAAAAACAAGAGATTCCTCAGCACCAGACGGTGTAAGTCTGTGTTAAGGAGGACAGATCAGTACCTCTGACTGGTTGGATTTGTAACACGCCTGACAGTAATTAATTTACCATCCTGAAGGTAATTTACCGTTGTCGGCCATGGTTCTTCTCTGGAAGAGATCGGGGCAACCAAATGAATGATTCTGCTATCTCTCTACACCATTCACTGTGGACAGGGGCTTGGTCAGAGGTGGGGCTGTCTTGGGCCCTATTCTGGGAGGTTTGGTTACTAAGAAACCTGATTACTATACAGACCATGTTGACAAACAGGTCGCACCTGTCAGATAACTCTATGGCAGAAAATCCTGCTGAATGCATAAGAAAAAATATATATATATATATACTTTTTAGGTATCTTTTTTTCAGCTTTCTTAACAGCATTCTTTAGTCATTTGTTTGGCTTTTTGGAATTAAGTCTAACTGGTTTCAATTAAGATCACATAATGTATAACTGCAATTTTCAACTTGCAATAAGACTTCTAAAAATGTTTTGTCACAGTTAGGACTGCATTAAAGACATCAGTTATGTTTCTCCCTGATCCTATATCCTGACCTTTTTCGCCTCCCAAAGAATTCTCTCAAGCTACAGATTTCCCTACAATTAACTTGTGCTTTGTCCTGAGTTAGCTTAATTGAAAACATCAAGCTAAAAAACCTCAGAAAAGAGGTTTCATAAAGGTACAGGTGAAAGGGATGAGTTTTACTGCAAACTTATACACTTCAGTTTCTGCGCTTAAAAAAAACCCACAATTCTCAGGAAAGATAGGTGTGGGTTTATTTTCTATAAACAATCACTGAGTTCTTAACCTACGCATAGTAATGAGTAGGAAGCTCTGTGAACCAGCACAAACGTAAAGAATAATGTGTGCTCTAAGCGATCAACAAGGCTACCCAGGGATAAAACATACATATCTTGGAAGTTAAGAGGTAATATAAGGGGACTTCCCTGGTGGTCCAGTCGGTAAGACTCCAGGCTCCCAATGCACCAGGGGCCCAGATTTGATCCCTTGTCGGGAAACTAGATCCCACATGCATGCCACAGCTAAACATTCCGCATGCCACAACGAAGGCCAGATGCAGCCAAAATAAATAATTTTTAGAAAGAGGTAATAGAAGAGTTAAATAGGTATCAAAGAGCTATCAGACAACATATAGTAATTTCCTGCTAAGGGGAAAATCTTCAAGATATTCGTATGGCTCACTTCCTCACCTTCTTGTAATATTTGCTCAAATGTTACCTCTTCATTGAGCCTTACCCTGACTACCCCATTTAATCTTGCAACCCTCCTCTAGTGCACCTATCTCCCCTGCTATAGTTTTGCCCATAGCACTTACTACTTTCTAACAAAAAATAAACTCACTAATTTATTATGATTTTTGGTTTTTTTTCTCTCTCTCCTACAAGAATATAAGCTCCATAAGGGCAGGGATTTTAATTCTTGTCTACTTGGTTCATTGCTATATCTCTAGCTCCTAGAAAGAGTCTGGCACCTTGGAGAAACAATAAATATTTCATATATTCTCACTGTATGAGCTTGAAATTGAGTTAGATAGAATGAATATGAAACTAACGCATCATACACCATCATCAGGTGGGATCTCCCAGGGATGCAAGGATTTTTCAATGTCCACAAATCAAACAGTATGCTATACCACATTAACAAACTGAAGAGTAAAAAGCATATGATTATCTCAATAGATGCAGAAAAAGCTTTTGACAAAATTCAACATCGATCTATGAGAAAAACTCTCCAGGACTTCCCTGGTGGTGCAGTAGTTGGGAGTCTGCCTGCGGATGCAGGGGACATGGGTTCGTGCCCTGGTCTGGGAGGATCCCACATGCCGCGGAGCGGCTGGGCCCATGAGCCATGGCCGCTGGGCCTGCATGTCTGGAGCCTGTGCTCCACAACGGGAGAGGCCACAGCAGTGAGAGGCCCGCCTACCGCAAAAAAAAAAAAGAAAAAAACTCTCCAGAGAGTGGGCACAGAGGGCACGTACCTCAACATAATACAGGCCATATACGAAAAACCCAAGGCTAACAACATACTCAATGGTGAAAACCTGAAAGCATTTCATCTAAGATCAGGAACAAGACAAGGATGTCCACTTTCACCACTTTTTATTCAACATAGTTTTGGAAGTCCTAGCCACAGCAATCAGAGAAGAAAAAGAAATAAAAGGAATCCAAATTGGAAAAGAAATAAAACCATCACTGTTTGCAGATGACATGATACTATACACAGAAAATCCTAAAGATGCTATCAGAAAACTACTAGAGCTCATCAGTGAATTCAATAAAGTTGTAGGATACAATTTTACTGTGTTAATACACAGAAGAAATCTGTTGCATTTCTATATGCTAACAATGAAAATCAGAAAGAGAAATTAAGGAAGCAATCCCATTTACCCACGCATCAAAAAGAATAAAATACCTAGGAATAAACCTACCTAAGGAGGAAAAGACTCCAAAAACTATAAGACACTGATGAAAGAAATCAAACATGACACAAACAGATGGAAAGATATACCATGTTCTTGGACTGGAATAATCAATATTGTGAAAATGACTACACTACCCAAGGCAAGCTACAGATTCAATGCAATCCTTATTAAATTACCAATAGTATTTTTCACAGAACTAAAACAAAAAGTATTTAAATTTGTATGGAAACACAAAGGACCCCAAATAGCCAAAGCAATCCTGAGAAAGAAAAACAGAGCTGGAGGAATCAGGTTCCCTGAATTCAGGCTATACTGCAAAGCTGCAGTAATTAAAACAGTATTGTAGGGCTTCCCTGGTGGCGCAGTGGTTGAGAATCTGCCTGGTAATGCAGGGGACACGGGTTCGAGCCCTGGTCTGGGAGGATCCCACGTGCTGTGGAGCAACTGGGCCCGTGAGCCACAACTACTGAGCCTGCGCGTCTGGAGCCTGTGCTCCGCAACAAGAGAGGCCGCGACAGTGAGAGGCCCGCGCACCATGATGAAGAGTGGCCCCCGCTTGCCACAACTAGAGAAAGCCCTCGCACAGAAACAAAGACCCAACACAGCAAAAATAAATAAATTAATTAATAAACTCCTACCCCCAACATCTTAAAAAAAGAAAACAGTATTGTACTGGCACAAAAACAGAAACATAGATCAATGGAACAGTATAGAAAGCCCAGAAATAAAACCACACACCTATGGTCAATTAATCTTCAACTAAGGAGGCAAAAACATACAATGGGGAAAAGTCTCTTTGGCAAGTGGTGTTGGGAAAGTTGGACAGCTACATGTAAAAGAATGAAATTAGAACATTCTCTAACAGCATATACCAAAATAAACTCTAACTGGATTAAAGACCTAAATGTAAGACGAGATACTATAAAACTCTTTGAGGAAAACATAGGCAGAACACTGTGACATAAAGTGCAGCAATACCGTTTTGGATCCACCTCCTAAAGAAAATAAAAACAAAAACAAAAAATTGGACCTAATTAAACTTAAAAGCTTTTGCACACCAAAGGAAACAATTAAAAAAATGAAAACAGGGGCTTCCCTGGTGGCGCAGTGGTTGAGAGTCCTCCTGCCGATGCAGGGGACACGGGTTCGTGTCCCGGTCCGGGAAGATCCCACATGCCATGTAGCAGCTAGGCCCATAAGCCACAGCCACTGAGCCTGCGCGTCTGGAGCCTGTGCTCCGCAACGGGAGAGGCCACAGCAGTGAGAGGCCTGCGTACCGCAAAAAGAAAAGAAAGAAAAAAAAAAGAAAACACAACCCACAGAATGGGAGAAAATCAATGCAAACCATGAAACCAACAAGGGATTAATTTACAAAATACACAAACAGCTCATGCAGCTCAATAACAAAAAAACAAAAAACTCCATTGAAAAAGAGGCAGAAGATCTAAATAGATATTTCTCCAAAGAAATCATACAGATGGCCAAAAAGCACATGAAAAGATGCTCAACATCGTTAATTATTAGAGAAATACAGATCAAAACTACAATGAGATATCACCTCACTCCAGTCAGAATGGCCATCATCAAAAAGTCTACAAACAGGGGACTTTAACACCCCAATTTCACCAATGGACAGATCATCCAAAATGAAAATAAATAAGGAAACACAAGATTTAAATGACACATTAGAACAGATAGACTTATTTGATATTTATAGGACACTGCATCCAAAAACAACAGAATACACTTTCTTCTCAAGTGCTCATGGAACATTCTCCAAGACAGATCATATCTTGGGTCACAAATCAAGCCTTGGTAAAGTTAAGAAAATTCTAATCATATCAAGTGTCTTTTCTGACAACAACACTATGAAACTAGATATCAACTACAGGAAAAAAACTAAAAAATACAAACACATGGAGGCTAAACAATACACTACTAAATAACCAAGAGATCACTGAAGAAATCAAAGAGGAAATAAAAAAATACCTAGAAACAAATGACAATGAATACACAACAACCCAAAACCTATGGGATGCAGCAAAAGCAGTTCTAAGAGGGGAGTTTATAGCAATACAATTCTACCTCAGGAAACAAGAAAAAACCGAAACAAACAACCTAATCTTACACCTAAAGCAATGAGAGAAAGAAGAAGAACAACAACAACAAAATGCCAAAGTTAGCAGAAATCATAAAGCTCAGATCAGAAATCAATGAAAAAGAAATGAATGAAACAAGAGCAAAGGTCAATAAAACTAAAAGCTGGTTCTTTGAAAAGATAAACAAAATTAGCCAGACTCATCAGGGAAAAAAGGGAGAAAAGTCAAATCAAAAGAATTAGAAATGAAAAAGGAGAAGTAACAACTGACACTGCAGAAATGCAAAGGATCATGAGAGACTACTACAAGCAGCTATATGCCAATAAATTGGACAACCTGGCAGAAACGGACAAATTCTTAGAAAAGTACAACCTTCCGAGACTGAACCAGGAAGAAACAGAAAATATGAACAGACTAATCACAAGCACCGAAATTGAAACTATGATTAAAAATCTTCCAACAAACAAAAGCCCACGACCAGATGCCTTCACAGGTCAATTCTATCAAACATTTAGAGAAGAGCTAACACCTATCCTTCTCAAACTCTTCCAAAATATAGCAGAGGGAGGAACAATCCCATACTCATTCTACAAGACCACCATCACCCTGATACCAGAAGCAGACAAGGATGTCACAAAAAAAGAAAACTACAGACCAATATCACCGATGAACATAAATGAAAATATCCTCAACAAAATACCAGCAAACAGAATCCAACAGCACATTAAAAGGGTCATACACCATGATCAAGTGGGGTGTATCCCAGGAATGCAAAGATTCATCAATATACAAAAATCAATCAATGTGATACACCACATTAACAAACTGAAGGATAAAAACTACATGATAGGGCTTCTCTGGTGGCGCAGCGGTTGAGAGTCCGCCTGCCAATGCAGGGGACGCGGGTTCGTGCCCCAGTCCGGGAAGATCCCACGTGCCGCGGAGCGGCTGGGCCCGTGAGCCATGGCCGCTGAGCCTGCGCGTCCGGAGCCTGTGCTCCGCAACGGGAGAGGCCACAACAGTGAGAGGCCTGCGTACCGCAAACAAACAAACAAAAAACTACATGATAGTCTCAATAGATGCAGAAAAAGCTTTCGACAGAATTCAACACCAATTTATGATAAAAACCCTCCAGAACATAGGCACAGAGGGAATTTACCTCAACATAATAAAGACCATATATAACAAACACACAGCCAACATCATTCTCAATGGTGAAAAACTGAAACCATTTCCTCTAAGATCAGGAACTAGACAAGGTTGCCCACTCTCACCACTATTATTCAACAGAGTTCTGGAAGTTTTAGCCACAGCAATCAGAGAAGAAATAAAAGGAATCCAAATTGGAAAAGAAGAAGGAAAGCTGTCACTGTTTGCAGATGACATGACACTATATATAGGGAATCCTAAAGATGCTACCAGAAAACTAATAGAGCTAATCAATGAATTTGGTAAAGTAGCAGGATACAAAAGTAATGCACAGAAATCTCTTGCATGCCTATACACTAATGATGAAATATCTGAAAGAGAAATTAAGGAAACACTCCCATTTACCACTGCAATAAAAAGAATAAAATACCTAGGAATAAACCTACCTAGGGAGATAAAAGACCTGTATGCAGAAAAGTATAAGACACTAATGAAAGAAATTAAAGATGATACAAACAGATGGAGAGACATACGATGTTCTTGGACTGGAAGAATCAACACTGTGAAAATGACTATACTACCCAAAGCAATCTACAGATTCAGTGCAACCCCTATCAAACTACCAATGGCATTTTTCACAGAACTGGAACAAAAAATTTCACAATTTTTATGGAAACACAAAAGACCCTAAATAGCCAAAGCAATCTTGGGAAAGAAAAATGCAGCTGGAGGAATCAGGCTACCTGACTTCAGACTATACTACAAAGCTACAGTAATCAAGACAGTATGGTACTGACACAAAAACAGAAATGTAGATCAATGGAACAGGGTAGAAAGCCAAGAAAGAAACCCACGCACATATGGTCACCTTATCTTTGATAAAGGAGGTGACCTTTATCAAAGTGGAAGAATATACAATGGAGAAAAGACAGCCTCTTCAATAAGTGATGCTGGGAAAACTCGACAGCTACATGTAAAAGAACAACATTAGAACACTTCCTAACACCATACACAAAAATAAACTCAAAATATATTAAAGACCTAAATGTAAGGCCAGACACTATCAAACTCTTTGAGGAAAACATAGGCAGAACACTCTATGACATAAATCACAGCAAGATCCTTTTTGACCTACCTCCTAGAGAAATGGAAATAAAAACAAATATAAATAAATGGGACCTAATGAAACTTAAAAGCTTTTGCTGAGCAAAGGAAACCATAAACAAAACAAAAAGACAACCCTAAGAATGGAAGAAAATATTTGCAAACGAAGCAATTGACAAAGGATTAACTTCCAAAATAATACAAGCAGCTCATGCAGCTCAATATCAAAAAAACAAACAACCCAATCCAAAAATGGGCAGAAGACTTAAATAGACAGTTCTCCAAAGAGGATATACAGATTGCCAACAAACACATGAAAAGATGCTCAACATCACTAATCATTAGAGAAATACAAATCAAAACTACAATGAGGTATCACCTCACACCGGTCAGAATGGCCATTATCAAAAAATCTACTAACAGTAAGTGCTGGAGAGGGTGCGGAGAAAAGGGGACTCTCTTGCACTGTTGGTGGGAATGTAAATTGATACAGCCACTATGGAGAACAGTATGGAGGTTCCTTAAAAAACTAAAAATAAAACTACCATATGACCCAGCAATCCCACTACTCGGCATATACCCTGAGAAAACCATAATTCAAAAAGAGTCATGTACCACAATGTTCACTGCAGCTCTATTTACAATAGCCAGGACATGGAAGCAACCTAAGTGTCTGTCGACAGATCAATGGATAAAGAAGATGTGGCACATATATACAATGGAATATTACTCAGCTATAAAAAGAAACGAAATTGAGTTATTTGTAGTGAGGTGGACGGGCCTAGAGTCTGTCACACAGAGTGAAGTAAGTCAGAAAAACAAATACTATATTCTAACACAAATATATGGAATCTAAAAAAAATGGTTCTCATGAACCTAGGGGCAGGACAGGAATAAAGATGCAGATGTAGAGAATGGACTTGACACAGGGGAGGGGAAAGATAAGCTGGTACGAAATGAGAGTATAGCACTGACATATATACACTACCAAATGTGAAATAGATAGCTAGTGGGAAGCAGCTGCATAGCACAGGGAGATCAGCTCGGTGCTTTGTGACGACCCAGAGGGGTGGGATAGGGAAGATGGGAGGTAGGCACAAGAGGTTGGGGATATGGGGATATATGTATGCATATAGCTGATTCACTTTGTCATACAGCAGAAGCTAACACAACATTGTAATGCAATTATACTCCAATAAAGATGCCAAAAAACCAAAAGTCTACAAACAATAAATGCTGGGGAGGGTGTGGAGAAAAGGAAACCTTCCTACACCGTTGGTGGGAATGTAAATTTGTACAAACACTATGGAGAACAGTATCGAGGTTCCTTAACAAACTAAAAATAGAGTTACCATATGATAGAGAAACCCCACTCTTGGGCATGTATCTGGAGAAGACCATACCTCAGAAAGATACATGCACCCCGATATTCATTGTACTATTTACAATAGCCAAGACATGGAAGCAACCTAAATGTCCATCAACAGATGAATGGATAAAGATGTGATATATATACACAATGGAATATTACTCAGCCACCAAAAAGTGAAATCATGCCATTTGCAGCAGCATGGATGGACCTAGAGATTATCATACTAAATGAAGTAAGCCAGAGAAAGACATATCATATGATATCACCTATATGTGGAATCTTAAAAAATGATACAGATGAACTTATATACAAAACAGAAACAGACTCACAGACTTAGAAAACAAACTCATGGTTACCAAGGGGGAAGGGTTGGGGGGAGGGATAAATTAGGAGTTTGGCGTTAACATAGACACACTATTCTATATAAAATAGATAAGCAACAAGGACCTACTGTATAACACAGGGAACTCTACTCAATATTCTGTAAGTCTGTAATAACCTAAATGGGAAAAGAATCTGTAGAGAATAAATAAATATATATAACTGAATCACTTTGCTGTACATTTGAAACTAACACAACATTGTAAATCAACTAAACTCCAGTATAAAGTAAAATTTTTTTAAAATAAAAATAAATATAAATAAATAAATAAATGAAACTCAATGAGTTACAATACCTGCTATAAGGAACTCACAGAATATCACTAACAACAAAGATAAACAATAACAACAACATTGATAGTTGCTATTTACTGAGCACTTATTTTGGACTTGTCACTGTGCTAAGCTCATTATTTATTTTGTTTAATTTCCACAATACTCCTTTTAGATAGATATATTAACTCCATTATATTCATAAGAAAACAAAGGTTCAGAAAATTTAAATCACTGGCCCCAGATAACACAGCAGGAAAGTTGTGGGGTTGTTGGTTGTTGGGTTAGAATTTCAGCTCAAGACTCTTTCACCCCAGAATCCATAACTTTTTTTATCCTTTTAATTATAGAACTTTTCCAAACATATATAAAAGTAGAAAGAATCATGTTATGAACCCCTCTGCACGCACTGCTCAGCTTCAGCCAACAATGATAAATCCATAGCCAACTTAGTTAGAGGTCATGATCTTAACGACTTACTGTATGAAGAAATAAGTGAAACAGAAATTTTACTCCTTATGAGCAGAAGAGCAGGACTCTACACACAGGAGTGGTTAGGAAAGCCTCCAGAAGGTCCACTTTGGTTAAACTCCCCGCCTCTTCCTCCTCCTTCCCACCAGCTGATGATCCAGGCTTTATGTGAAGCCCCAGGGGATGGACTGCCCTGTCTCTGCTCTGTTCCTGACCCTGTGCTCAGGATTCATGAGGCCTGACCCAAAGGAAAATTGCATGAGGACTCATTTCGGTGGGTGTATGTGCTAAGGTTGGAAAGAAAGAACTTTCCACTAAAGCTCATAACAGTCACAGCGTTCAGAGTCCAGAGGAACAAGTTCAGAAAGGGAGACCTTTGAAGTGGCCAAGGACTAAGACCAGACATCTCTTTGGGCTTCTGGGGCTGGTGGCTGATGGTCAGCCTGGAGGCACCATAAGCATTTTGTGTTAAGAGATGGGTACACAATAACAGCAGGAAACAGCTGACTTAGGAAGTCAGAGAACTTGGGGTATAAGAGGGGTGCTGGGAAGGCTTATTTCCCAACGATCCTGAGGTGATTTTGAGCAGCTCTTTCTAAGCTCCCATGATTGGACAGCCAGTCCACAGATGTCTACCCTTTCTTTCCTCCCCTACCTTCTCCAAGTGGTTGAGAGGAAGAATCAGGGATTTGGGTTAGACAGACCTGACTTGGGTTCAGACTCTGCCTCTCCCACTTACATGACCTCAAGCTAATAAAAAACTTGTCTAAATCTCAGCTTCTATAGTTTATGTTTGTAGGGTGTGTAAAGTGATGCTTAGAACACATTAATTCTCTGGGAATCAGGGTTGGAAAATTCTTCCTCACTGTCATGTGATACTTCAGCATTCATTAATGAAGAAGATGCAGAGATCCCTAGTGAAATATGCCTATAACTAATATTATCCCTATTTTTACAAAGGAGGAAATTGAAGTAACCAGGAGTCCTGGTTGGATCGTAAGTCCCAGTGACCCACATCTCACATGCATTTTGGAAGAGAGCCAGGATCCTGAAGCCAATTCCCTCTCACTCCTCAGTTCCTTCGCACTTCCCAGGGTTATAACTTTGACTTCCCATTACGTCCACATTAACACCTTTGAAGGTCCTGACCTTTTCTCAAAGGTCTCCTAGTGTACCATGTCATCCCCAGGCCCTAACAGTACAGGAACAAGAAGCTGAACACCTTCCCTGTGCATAAGCACTGTATATACGTGTATATATACATATATGTGTATATATACATATACACACACACAATGTATGTATATATGTATATATACAGTGTATGTATATATATGTGTATGCATATATATTTGTGTGTGTGTGTGTATGTATATATATATATATATATATACACACAAATATATTTCTTATAACAATGTAGGTATCATTTGTCTCTCTTCTCCTCTCTTTCTATTAAGATTAGAAAACCAAGGGCCAAGGAGGTGAAGTAACTTGCCAAAAGCCAACATTGGAATTGTGTCATCCAGCCCAGCTTGGCCCTTCAGGGATACCTCCCATCATGCTCAGGAACAATGAGGGAGTTGAGAGTGGAGTAGAAAGACAAGGGCCAGACTACTGCATTCCATACCAAGGTGTCAGCAGGATGCTCAGATCTTCAACTCAGTTTGGGATTTGGTAGGCACAGAATTCTGCACCTAATTGCTGTCCATGAATCGTCTTTGTCAGGTTGTTTTGCTAAGCATATTCTGTCTTTAAGTACAGCAAAATCTTTCAGAGGTTCAGGTGGTCATTATAATAAATTCTCTGATGAATACGGGGCAATGATCCCAGGCCCTCATGTATAGGAGAGAATCCTCAGGCACTGAGGTAGCATGGCTCCTGAACAGGTTATGTCTGCTGGAGCTGTCATTCCTCCCGGGCATAAATTTCCAGAACCTCACTACTGAAGGAGAGGCTGATAGAGCAGTTAACAGGGTAGGCTCTAGAGGCAGACTGCCTGGGTTCAAATCCCACTGCATCACTTCCTAACTCTGGGATCTTGAGCAAATTATTAACCTCTTAGAATATCAATTTCATTTTCAGTGAATGGGAACAATAAAAGTATCTGACTTATGGCTTCTTCTGAGAAAAAAATGAGTTAGTACCTATTACAAATAAAATGTAGAGTCATGCCTGGGAACTAGCCAATGCTTAACAAATTATGGCTATTATACCAAACACATCTCCAGACTACAAGATATCCCCACGGTTAGTGATTCCCCCAGCTCCGCACTCGCTTTGTTCATTCTCTCCTTGGGCAATTTAATTAGTAGTAGATCTGGCCTGCAATATCACCTTTTCCCAGTAGGTGTTGCTCACTCCCTTATGGCAATGTTTTCCATATCAAATTAAGCAACATATTAAGTTCAGCAACAAATTAAATTTAAATAAGTTTCAAGGTCCAGGCATATTGGAAATATTTGGTTAAACAAAGTTGAAACGATTTCTTTATTGCAGAACTTTTCGGATCTTCTAACATGCATGCTACATGTATTGTAAACCTACAATTGTGTATGAGGGGATGGGTGTAAGAGCGGAAAGTACTCTGTTCCCCAACTTTTCCAAGCACAGACACTTTTATTCTACATGACACCCATTAACTACTTAAGGGACATTAAAGTTCTACCAAACCAAGTTGGGTAACATTTCATTTGGATTGCCTTAAAATGGTGTTTCTCAAAGTGTGGTCTCTATATTACCTGCTTGTTAAAATGCAGGTTTCTGAATTTCACACAAGACCTACAGAATCAGACTCTGAAATCAGGCCTGAAGATTTTGCATTTTAACAAGTTCTCCAGGTGCACATTAAATTTCGAGAACCGTGGCCTTAAAGAAAACACTTCCCTAATTTTGGAATTCTATACATTTGAAGTCCTGAATACTAAATTTCCTTAATAGGAAGAATACTTGTTAACTTCCCAGAAGCCCCTATCTTAATGAAAAGTGTAGACTGTGGTATAAATAGTGAGGTTTGTTTGTTGGTTTAATTGCATAAACAGTAAAAGTTTTCCCTGTGCTAGGTATTGTGCCAAGGAGCTGGGGATACAATGACAAAGATGACTCAGATCCTGCCTTCAAGGTGTTTACAGTCTATAATTAAGAAGGGAACTGGGGACACTTAGCATCTTGCCTGGAATCATTGTAGGGCCTTGGCCGCACTCACCTTAGTAATCGAGTTCACATAGGATACGGGGGTAGGGGGCTCCTTCTAGGAATTAAAGTAGGGAGAGGAAGAATTAATTTCTCTCTTACGTGGCTCAGTCACAAATGAAGATGTTTTTTGGTTTGTTTTTGATATCCTGGGGAAAAAATGCAGTAGGAAACAGGACAAAGGTGGCAAATGAAGCAAAGGATGAGAGTGGGAAGTAAGAGGAGAGGAAACCTAATAGCGATATGGATTAGGGGGAGGGGAAAAAAAAAACCCCAAAAACCTTGCTGACTCTGTTCAGTTTAAGGTAAGAAATAACAGGATTAGAATGTCAGATTGCTGAGTCCTGCAGACCTGAACCATAAACCTTCTCTGAGCTGTTCAGCGTTTTTCCTCTGCAGTCACTAATTAAATATTCCCTTGAAATAAAATAAAATAAAATGGCTTTTTTTATTTTGAGTCAAATAGAAGGCATATTATGAGGCTATAATGGGGCCAGGTATCTGGCTGACCTACACAGGCGCGAACGTGGGAAGGATCTACCGGAGGGACATCAGGACAATAGAGGGCTTATCTCTGTCTTAAACTTTTCATAATCACTCCTCATTTCATGTGCAACTTTTATAGCCATTTATTTTCACATGTAGTCTCTTTGTCCTAACTAGCAGTAACTGAAAATATGTGGAATTCCCCGTTGTGTTATTTATGCAGAGCTATAAGCCAGGGGATCCTAAAGGACATTATAAGTAATATTTGAAGTCTAAAAATCAGCCACGTGTTCAATGGGAAAATTGAGCAGGCAAAGCTCAGGAGTTGCCCCAAATCAGGGCGGCTCAACAGTTCAGTGTCCTCTGCACTATCCTCCTCTCTTATCCAGATAATATCTTTCTAATAAACTGTCCACATTCTTGCACATAAAGCTTGCTATATTGGTAGATGCCTCAGTCTCTTCTCACTCATTTCACGACAACACAGTGTCTGTGTCCCAAGCTCAGTCACTGATATATTTATGATCAAATATCCAGCACCTGAGGGCACAGTGAGTCCATTTTCCATTTCACTTTGCTCTCCTATGAGGAGCAGGTCTGCCACTAAATAAGAATTTAAATAACTAAAGCCCTAACAGAGCTGTCACTGGCCCTGTGTTCTTCTGTTGTTTGCCTGAGCAAAATCCATCATGACTCTATATGCATATGCCATGTGTCAACTGTGTTAAAATTAGCCAATTTTCCTAAGCACAAAAGTGGATTTTTGTCATATCACATGAACCATATATCACAGAAACAAACCAGTTTTTGTTGTGGCTTTTCTTTTCTTTCCAAAATGCATTAAGTCTTTTTAAGTCATTGCTAAATCCATTTCACTCACTGCATTTTTGAGGTACATTTAAAGAAACCAAACAGAGGAAAAAAAAAGTCTCATACAGTGCTGTCACCTGGAGAGAAATCTAGTTCATTATCAAGCCAACCACGCCTAAGAGGCTGGGTTGCTACACCTGCTTTAGGTAAGAAATACCTCATATGTATGCTGCCCTGCATTGAAAATTTGGGATAGTGCGAAAATAATTAAAATTTAAGAAAATAAGATGATAAAGAAAAACAACTGTCACTTATTGAGCACTCTCTATGTACCAGACATTATAGGAAGTGCTAATTCTCTGTTATTTCATTTCATAGTCAAAACTATCCCATGATATGAGTACAGAATATACCCATTTTACGGATGTGGAAACTGAGGCTTACATAGTAACTTGGCAAGCAACTTGTCACGGTCACATAGCTAGTACATGGCAGACCTTGCCAATGACTTGAACCCAAGTTAGTAGTCCCTGAGCCTATTCTCCCCATGACTAGGTCATCTCATCTGTAACTGAAAGCACATTAAACATCTCCAGACATGGTATTGAGGTATCAGTGGGCATCTAGGCCAATTCTTGCACTGCAGGTTTCTTAACAAAGGTTATAGGGGTGTTGTCATGGGCTCAGTTGCCTTGGGTTTCTCTCAGTCAAATAAATCCCCATTTAGCTTTGGAGAAGGAAGAGGAGGAGATGAGGTGTCTTATGTTCTCCCACCACCAGCACAAGGCACTGCTTTTAAGGACTGTGGATTAGAGCAAGCCTTTGGGAAATTCTGCTTGAGCACCTGCATAATGGCTCCGAACCTTGCTAAGATCAGGAGGGATGCAGCAAATGTACTGAATAAGCAGCTGTCGGTACGGTCCCTTTTGAGGGGCCTACAGTTCCTCTCAAGAGGGAAAAACACCAGTCTCCTGCTTGGGTTAAAATCTGTGAATTTATGTTTCGAAATGCTCAAGTGTTAATTGAGAGGGCAGCACATTAAATCATTATTAGTCATTAATACTTCAGCACAAATTAGTTGATCAGGTTACTGAGACGTGTCAAGGGCCCTGAGGAAAAGATATTTTGATGGAGGTGGTGGGGCAGGGAGGGAGGGAAGGAGGAAGGACCAAAGTATTGCTTCTAACACACACACGCACACACACACGCACGCGCACACACACACACACACACGCACGCACGCACGCACATGTCCTCCGTTGTCCCTTTGGAGCTTGCCAGACTGTACTTACAGGTAAGTGTTTTAACAAAGGTTCCAGCCACTCCTCAGCATCCTCCAGGCAGGAACCTCGCCTGCGCCTCAAGGCCGGGGGCTTGTAACACAGCCTTTTGCCTCTAGGGGTCTCCAGTGCCTCGAGGCTTCAGGAGGATGCTGACCTTGCTCTGTTATTCTGCAGGGCTCAAATCCCAAAGGGCCAAGGTTGCGGAAAGCGGAAGAGGCACGTGCGGGGAGCCCCCGAGGACCCCATCACCCACCGGAGCACTGCTCACCCACCTCCCTTGCTCCTGCCCGCCGGCGTAGTTATAATATGCTAAATGGCTGAACACCGAGTGAGGGGGAGGCAGAAATTAACTGCCCCCGCCCTCCTTAATGAGTGCTTAAGCATTCTTATACCTCAAGGGGATTCCAAGGACTTCCCTCCGCAGACCCACCCCACACACTTCCTGGAAGCCCCATCTCCAGGCTACCAGACTCCACCAGAGCGCCAATCGCCCCTGTCTCAGCCCGGGCTCACGATGCTATACAAGGCCCCCGGAGTAAGGGACAGAGCGGGGTCCCCCCTGCCCTGATGGCCAGACTCTTCCTGAGGTTGGGGCCGCGGAAGGGAAAGGACAGGACGGTGAGGGAGGACCACAGCCTGGCTCCTGGGACACCTGAGTGCCCTATGAAAGCAGAGTCATTGAAGGCCAGAGGGTCCAGAGAGAGTTTTTCTGAAAATCTCACAGCTAAGGAGTATTGGAAAAAGTAGGAAACTTTGAGAGAGGCACTGTTCCTCTCCATACATGCTTGAATAGGTTGCAGGGGTTGGTGGCAAGGCCCTGGCTCTCTAACCCATCCTATGACTGGGGTTTAAGTCCCAGCTCCACTAGTCACTCTAGCTGTGAGATCTTGGGTAATTGGCTTAACCTTTCTGTAATTTTTTCATCTTCAAAATGGGAATAATGGTATCTATCTCATAGGCAGTGGTTAGAACTGACTTAAAGATCACACAGCTGGTACATTCAGTGCCTAGCACCATACCTGACACACAGCAGGCATTTGTTCATAGGCATTGAACTTCAAGCATCTTCAATCACTGAGAACATGGAGAACAAGAGGGATTTGTCCTAGGCTCCCTGAACTTCACAGGTGTGTCGGCATTGATGAGAGTCTATTTTAAATCAATTTTAGTATGTCACCTGTTATTTAAAATGAATCACAAGCCTTGCTTTTTAAAGGAATTCTGTAGTATGGTGGTTTTCAATGTGTTTTGAACAGCCTTTAGGTTCCAAGGAGGTGTCTCAGGGACCACTTGCAGGTGAGGAAAGAGAAGCGACAGGTGAGGGAGCTCCAGGACCCCAGGCCTGCTTCAGTCAGGGAGGTCTACTTTTATCTGCTTCATATATTGGAATTCTAGGTAAGTATTTATTTGATTAGAGTCTTCTACTGCTTTTTAAAAAGGTTAGAACCACTGCTAATATACCCTTGTGTAATGCAGGGAAACCTTTCCTCCAAGCCTAAGGACACTCAACTCTTATTTGTTTTGCAAGCCTGCTCTTTTGAAAATGGAGTACACCTGTACTGAGAAAGAGGCACTGAATATTGAGAAATATTCATCCCACACATCTTAAGTACCCAATATGTGTAAAGCATTGCAATTGAAACTTTGCAGCTTTTTTGAATGCGCACCAACCTTTTGGGCCTTTTCCGGAAATACCCTGAGGGTAAGAATGCTTCCATCCCCTTCCTAGCCTATGTAGCCTAGACCTCGGAGCAGTTAACCTCACGTTGACCACAAAGGTGCCCTTTGCCCTGGACATAACCTAAGACGATGATCGCATTGAAAGCCCTGTGTCGAAGAGCATGGGCTTTGGGATCTGACAGACCTGAGTTCAAATGTGAGCTCTGCCACTTCCAAGCTGTGTGACCTCGGGTTATTTAATGTCTCTGAACTTGAATTTCTTCATCTATAAGCAGAAGATAACAACCCTTCTCAGAGGGTCATTAGGTGATTAAATGAGCAATGCCTGGAGAGCACTTAGCATGGTGCCTGGCATATGGTAACCATTGCCAGGTAGTTCTGGATGCACCGGCATCCAGCAGCAAATACCCAAGCTAGTACCTGACTCTCGCCGACCACAACTAAATGCCGTCACTGCTCTCCATGGAAGCCGGTGTCTTATGAGCTTTAATACTTGGGGACACAAAAACAGCAGCTGCCTTTTTCTGAATGTCTATTGTGTGGCGGGTACTTTGCTGTTTCTCAATCATTGCCTTTAACTGTCATGATGTATGGGGATATCCTCTCCATTTTACTAGATGGGGATACTGAAGCTCAGAGAGGTTGTGTAATGTATCCAGGGTCACACAGCTAGTGAGTGACCAAGACTAGACTGAAGCCCAAGTGTGTCTGACCCAGAAATCAGGGTACTTTTCTACCACGTAAAAACAAGCTTAGTACAGTAAAGTAGGCTTAGGATATATATTAAATAGGTATGAACTTGCCCCACCCATGTTTTATCTGCTCTCCAAATCATTTCTTTTTTTAACCTTACCAGAAATATTCATAGGGAAGATACATATGTATGTATGTGTATATATGTGGAGCGTTGCATGTGAATATACATGTGTGTATATGTATATATACATATATAAGAAAAATTACAGTGCAAACTACCATCCAGCTCAACTGTCAGCATCTCAGAAGCACCCCCAGACTATATGCCCCTCCCTGATGAAATTCCCATTTCTCCCTCCAGTCCAATTCACTTCTCATCTTGTTAAAAAATAATTTTCTTTTCCCCTTTCGCTCATGCCTCTGGGTTGTCTCCAGCCTCTTTGCTGTGCCTGTGCCTGTCGCTTCACCAAGGCTCTGAGTGACACGTCATTCATGGGAGAGAAGTGAAATAAAGTGGTTCAGCAGAGCAGGGACGCACATGCGTACGCGTGTGTCCACACCTCCTACCTCTGTGGAGAGCAGCAAACCAGACATCTCGTGAGATATGTCTTAACCCCAAAGAACAGAGGGGACAAGTGGACCGATTGGAGAGAGGTTTGCTAACATGTGGGCAATTTACTGCTCCCTAAGACATCCCCCCCCACCCCACCCCCGGGCCACTGAGTCTTGTACCTTCTGCAGTGGGGGATGATCGTCACGGCAGCTAGAACTCTGGTTACACTGAGTCCACAATTTCTCTTCTTTAGATCCCCAGGTTCTACCCCACCCTGGGATTTCTACCTTCCTCAACTGACAAATCAGTTCCAACTTAAATGTTCCCTTCTCAAAGAGACCTTCCCTGACGACCACCGCAATCACTCTCTCCTACTATACTCGATTTTGATACTTTTCTTCATATTAGTACCTGAAATTATCTCATTTGTCTACATGTTCCTCTTTATGGATATCATACTAATAAACAATATGAACTCAGGATCTAAACTGGGTTAGAACGTCAGCCACTCCACTGACTAGCTTGAACAAATTGTTTAACCTTGCTGGGCCTCCAATGCATCATCTGTCAAATGGGAATATAGGATTTATTAAAAGGGGAATCATAGAATCATTATGTGAAGGAAATGAGTTAATGTATGTAAAGCCTTCAGTATAATGCCAGACACATAAGTACTACTAAAGTGTACTTAAAGTACTACTATTATCAGCTATGTCAATAATAATCATTATGATAATTATCCTCCTATCTACCCTCTAGAATGTAAGCATTCTGACGGCAGGGCTTTTATCTGCTGTTCCCTGTAGAATATCCAATGCCTAAGAAGAGTACCTGGCACATATTCATAATATACTGAATAAATAGTTCCTGACAAATACGTCTGAGAACCCCGGTCCCAACCCTGCCTCTGAGTGCAGGACAGGGCCATATAAACAAATCACTACAATGTGGTGGCTACAGTACAAAACCAGAGTCTGAGTGAGTTGTGCAGCGGCGTAAAGGAGGAGACAATTAATTCCTTCCCAGGGTCTCAGGGAGACTTCACAGAGGAGATCACCCTTACAGTCTTAAAGCTCGATAACCCTCAGGAAACAGAAAACAGGGCAAGGGAAGGTTCTCCAGAAAAGCAACACAGCACATCTAACAGCCTCGGAATACTGAGGGAACTGCCTGTAGTTTAGGTAGCTGGGGCGAGCAGGGGGAAATGGAGAGATGCAAGGAGAAGCTGCTGGACCAGCTCGTGAAGGGTCTCCTGCTTGTGATGCTAAGAAACTTGGGTTTTATTCCAACAGTAGTGAGGAGTCATTGCAGAAGCACAGTAAAGGAAGGAGCATAATCAAATGTACCGGTTTGAAAGATCACCCCAGCTGCAACGAGGAGGCTGGGTCTCAAAAGAGGAGACAGGGAGACCAAGTACCGGGAAAGTCCAAGTGAGAGGGGTGAGAGCTGACAAGGGAGGGGAGGGTGGGGAGGAAGGATGGCTTTGAGAAATCATCAGGAGGTAGAGCTTGTCATTGGGGATTGATTGGATGTGAGGGGCTGTGTGAGAGAAAGCAGAGCACAAGACAACTGTATTTCTTCATTTTGTCACTGGGCGATTGGTTGTCCCATTAACCAAAGCAGAGAATTTGGAGAGGGGAATCATTTTATGTGTGAAATGGGTACGTAACGAGTTCACCTTTGGACATTTTAATCTTGGCGATCATCAAAGTGAAGGATGTTTTGTATGAAAGGAGGTTGACAATTGTTGAGCATCTATCGTGTGCCTGGAACTGTGTTTGGCTCCTTATGTATTTTATCTCATTTAATACTTAGAACAGCGGATCGAGAGATGGGGCATTATCATTTTTTTATAGATGATAAAACTGAGGCTCAATGAGTAACGATCCCTACTTAACATAGTGAACACCAAAGAACAGTTAAGCAGACCAGTTTGATTAAGCAAGATTGAATGAAGTTCATACAAAGAGACGGATCAGAAAATAAAGTAATAAAGGTAGTTTGGGAGCAGATCATGGAAAAATTTGAATGGAGGTATTAACCACCCCACAGGGGTGTTGTGAAAATCAGGTGAGAGACAGCTTGTAAAGCATTTTGTAAACTATAGAATGCTCACCAAATATGAGGAGTTTCGGGCTTCCCCGGTGGCGCGGTGGTTGGGAGTCCGCCTGCCGGTGCGGGGGACACGCGTTCGTGCCCCGGTCCGGGAAGATCCCACATGCCGCGGAGCGGCTGGGCCCGTGAGCCATGGCCGCTGAGCCTGCGCGTCCGGAGCCTGTGCTCCGCAGCGGGGGAGGCCACAGCAGTGAGAGGCCCGCGTACCGCAAAAAAAAAAAAAAATATATATATATATATATATATATATATATATATATGAGGAGTTCCAGTTGTGGCCAAACCTTATTGCAACAAACGGTAATAATAAGATCATAGTGATAAGTGAATTATAGAGTTCAAATCCATATTTATTAAATAAAATTCAATCATGATGTCTTCTCCCCGTTCTTCTTACTGATAGGTCCACAAAAGAATCTCTAACATATAACAGTGACTTTTCTTTCTCCCCATCACACCATCAACATGACTGGTTTGAAGAACTCTCCCAAGAAAAGATGATAATATGGTAGACATGAGAAGGAAGAGATTTGAAAGTCAAACGGACCCAGCTAATCCCAATTGGTGTGTCCTCAGACTTCGGAGTGAGACCCTAAAGATAATTAACTTGGTTATTTCTACTGTCAGGCAGAAACCAAAAATATTAGGATAAAATCCCCAGGCCTCCTACCTGATGACTGTTTGCATGTGAACTGGAAGCGGCAATGCTCCACAAATGCTTAGGGTGGGCTGAGTCACTGTTGATAAGGTCTCCATCAAATAAGCCAACTTAAGCTATCTGTGCCCTCCTTGGCTTTCGATTTCAGAAATACATGACCAGACACTCTCTGGGCTACTCACAATCCCTCCCTCCATGTTCTCTCTTTTTATATTTCTGTCTCCTCTTTTTCAAGCCTCTGTCCTTTCTCCACATTCTCTGTCACTACTCTGCAGGATTAGACCAGCACTGCCCAAAAGAAATAGAATGAGAGCCACATATATAATTTTAACTTTTCTAATAGCCACATTAGTAAAAGGAAATGGGTAAAACTAATCTTAATATATTTTATTTAACCCAATATATCCAGAATATTATCATTTTAACGTGTAATCAATATTAAAAGAAGCAGTGCTGAGATATTTGACATTCTTATCCTTTAAGCCAAGTCTTCAAAATTCAGTGTGTATTTTTACACTGACAACATGCAATCCAAGTGCTCCAAGAGCTACATGTAGCCACTGGCCACCATATGAATAGCACAGTGTGGGGCAGCGCTCAGTCCCATGAGGTGTCAGATTGCCCACCCTTCGCTCAATCCAGCATCCCAGATATATTTGCATTTCATGTGAGCTTCAGTAAAAGGAATGATGGAACTGGCTGTTGAGGATTCCATGCTATAATGATGTTCCTCAACTTTACTTCCATCTGCATGGCAGAGTGACAGTTTCCAGAGAGATCAGATGAAACCCATCCACCGCTGCCCGTAGTCTGAAGTATAACTGAGCTGCCTCTCTCTTCACTCCCAAATGGAAGAGGCTTTAGCGTACAATCACTAGCCACACGCCCGTGGGCCTGGACCTCTACCTTAGCCCCCAAATGTGGCAGCAGATACTTGTGAATAATAAAGAAAAAAGGCTTCAGTCCCACCCACCAGCTGCAGGGTCATTTAACACAGGAAACAAAGGTGACAACAAGGCCTGGGGAGAATTTTCAAGAGAAAATCCATATCCCTCAGGACTTGTCCCCAGAATGAACTCCGGGGCGAAGTAATCAAACAGACTATGTTCTTAGGGATTTTCCTCTTGACCTGAGAGCAATGATGGCATGACTTTAGGCAAGTCATTTCACTCTGCGTGCCCCACCAGAATTTTGTCCATGTCCGAAGGGGCCACCGAAGCAACCAATGACAGGTAGAGTGAATAGATGTCTCAAATCAACTGAAGACCAAGGAATAGGGTTACACCAGTCCTCTCACAGGACCTATGCTTTCCCTTGACCTTTTCTCTGGGAAACAAGGCTCACTGTTGGAGCAAAGGTGTGTGGCTGACCAGTCAAAGCCCTCTCCTGATGCCATGCAGCCCTTGGTCCTCCCTTGGTACTGCCCAGGCTGGCAGACTACCTCCCCGCTCTGCTGTTCAGCTGAGCAATCAGAGTACCTCATGGTACAGCTGCGGGCAATACCGCGCCCACCCCTTCTGCTTTTGTGGTCTCCTCCTTTGTGACTGCTACAGCATATGTTTTATTAAAAAGGAAAAGGAGGGGAGATGAGAGGTTTTGTACATGGGCACGCCAAGAATCTTAAGACTGAAAATCTTCTCCTCCATGCTAAATGCCTGAGGGCTTTGGCATTTTGCTGGCTCCATGTAAACCCCAATAGGGATATTTGGGTGGGGAAACAGGAAATGAAGGGAAATCAAGGCTCTCTCTTAGGAGATTCTGAGTCTAAAAAAAATATGAGAGAAGATTTTCTAGCGTTCTCTTGAAATTTGCCTACTTTCCCCCAATATCTTTCTTCAAAATGTTTGATATGTTGTTAAGCTCCCTGACCTTGAGCACTGTTTTTCCCATAATATATGGATTAGGCTTGAGGGTGGATAGAAGGCTTAGGTAATTTTCGGTGCCTAATGAGATGTCCAACATTTCAAAGCCCTCTGCCTGATCTGAGGGCAGCTTCCTCTAGGCCAATCCATGCTTCACGTAATTAACCCAGGTGTAAGCTGTTTCCAGGATCCAAGTGGAACAGCGGTTTAGGGCAAACCCCACGGAAACATGCAAGCCTTGAAGTTTCCAGCCTTCTCAGCTGTGCTGCAGTTAGCCTCTCTGTCAGCTGGAATCTTTTTCCCATTTCTCCCTCTCCAAACAAATCCCACCCTATCCCCCATGGCACAGCTCAAATTCTCCTTCCTTGGAATACTGATAGCTCTCATTATCTGTGCAAATCAACTGCAGATTAATTAGGTCCGCCTCAAGAGTCTCTTGTATTGAACTGCTGTTTAGAATGTATGTTGTCATTTACCTTCTTTCCAGATGTAAGCCTATTTTCCTAACTAGAATGTAAGATCATCGAGGGCAAAGACAAAGTCTTATAAGACTTTTATCCCTCACAGCCCTTAGGTCAGAGCCAGAGGCAAAGCCTGTGTCACTGCGACCTCCCATTCCTGTCAAGTACAGAACAGCTGAATCAAATCACAGTTACTAAGATTAACCCATTCCTTAGGAGGAGTCAGGTTGGTTTGGGAATGATGAGACCCACACCCTACTCCATAGGTTCCCTTAATTGCTGTGTGACCCAGAGTAAAACAGGTCATCTTTCCAAGGTCCTCTGCCCTCCTTTTTCCAAGAAGGAGGCTAAACTCATTCTAGTCTCCTTCTTAGGGTAATCAAAGATAAATGAGGCTATAAGGCCTGTGAGGATTAATGAGATGAGCTCCCGAAAATGCTCCCAACCCTTTGGAAGAGTATGCAATTATAAAATGTATACAAGGTCTTATTATCTAAGAGAAAGAGTTGAATCACCAAAAATACACAGCACAGTGGGGAAAACAAAACACTGAGTGGGAACTCTCAACACTAAGCATCCCACTCAGCAGAAAGTGCCCACGCAGATGTCTCCAGTCCCTTCTGATTACCTCTTGTTTGTGAGCTGGGGAGGGACTTTGGAGCACTGTCTCAGAGGGGATGTTTTTGGTGCGACACTCCCCAGTGGCTGGCCTGTGTCTTGGGAAAGGGCATCGGAAGGAGTTGATGATGCAGGGATGTTCTTTGCCCTCTGGCCTTTCTCAGTAAACAACCTGTTAGGAGGCCAGAAGGGAAAACCCAGAGGATGATCTTAAGGGCCTAAATGGAGAAGATGCTCCCCACCCATGAGTCTGGCCCAATGCTAGCGGAGCAGGAACCGTCCTCCCTCCCCAGCCCTTCCCTCCTTTTCTCCTTTCTTGTGGCCATACTGCAGCACACAGCACTCCATTCTGGGAGATAAAGCCAGCCCCATTTTTGGTGAGGAGGGAGAAGCAAGAGTCAGGGATGCTTCTGTCTTCTCCATGGCTGCAGAATAGCTGTTAAACCCTTTGGTGCCAGTTGCCCTCCAACAGGGAAGACCATGGTCTGACATTTGCTTCCTTTCCCTCAAACATTTCACAGTATCCAGGCTCTGTACCAGCTCAAATCATATCACTCCTCAAAGAAGCAAAGCATGCATCTTTCCCCACAATAGGCAGCAGCTAAAAAGAAGGTATATATATGTATAGCAACAGCTATGGTATTGATAAGATTTCAGGGTCATGGTGTCAGCATTGCTTGGTCATGCCCCCGCTGCTGCAAAGCAACTTATTCTGGATGGGAGGGAACTCCAGAGGGTCCTGCCTTAAACAAATAACATACACATAACTGTGGGAAGTCAAGAGGGAAAACACACAAACTCGAATATCACTTTGCTGTTGCCTGATGTCATCAGACTGCCCCCCAGGGGATTTTATAAAATACTTTAGCTGCTTGGTTAATACTGGCATTGCCCTGTATTCCAGGAGGCATGGTCAGAAAGAGTGTCCCTTCAACATGCACATGTCTGGAGAAGGACAGAGCCAGAAATACTTGACTTACAATATACCTTTTATCCTCCAGATTGCTCTGTGCTGACATATCATTGTCCCTGCTGGATAAGGCTCAGATTACGCAGCTAGAAGCCTGGCTTGTTATAATTGCTATCCTTTTAACAAAACATTTGCTCCTGCTCGGGACACCTGACTCCCAGAGCTAGGAAGAGCACACACACAGTTCTTTATGGAGGCGTCTGTGCAATCATGTTACAGCACATTAGCTTGATTATTAGTTCATATTTGGCTTAGGTCTATATACTCTGGATAAATATGTACCATGCAGGGGGACTACTTGGTGAGGAGAAAACTCCTCTGGGCTGGAAGAGCAGCTCCCAAGTTCATGTTTCTACTAGGAAGGAACACTCCAGGCATCTGGGGCCTGGGCAGAGAGCTGCACAAGCATGCTTCTTCTAGCAGCAGCCTGCTTCCTGCATACAGCTGTGAGCACAGGCACACACATATATATACACACACACATACCATAGGCAGCATTAGACTGTGTACCCAGCTGATCACAGAACCGGGGAGAGAGAGAGATCACCAGATAATCTCAGTGTGCCCCTCCTTCCAGCACAGCAATGCTCTCCCCAGTGTCTCCAGCGCACTGCCAGGTTCAACTCAATCAATGGGGTTTCTGCTACCACCCGGGGAGACTATTTGCAACCCACAGCGTTCACTCTTCAATCTGTTTTTTTTTTTTTTCTTGGTTGCCTGTGCATGGGAGAAAGAGACAGGCCTCTAGAGACATACCAGGGAGCTCTATGGACATGTGAATATAGCTCTAGGAACATGTGAATACCTGTGAACATGTGTTATCATGTATCACAACCTCCATCCCAAACATAGTGAACCGTGTACAGTTCAGTCCAGCATCTGCTGGGCATGCAGAAGTCCTTGTCATCTTCTGCAATTATGCAGTCCGATTGGATTTTCTGAAGCTAATGGGAGTTGCACTAACTTTGGGGACTTAAACCAGGCAAAAGCAGTGTAGGTCAGGCAGAGTGCCCAAGTCGTGCGGCAGCCGTGCAACACCAGGAGGCAATAATAGGACGATCTCTAGCTAAACCCCAAAGTCCACTGCTCAGCTCCACAAGACAGAAACTAAGAGGTGGGGATCATTCCCTCTGCCTGAAACTGCCAGACACCAGGGCAAGAGGGTTGTAGGAGGGCAAAACGATCCCCTTACCAAGAGACACACCAAAAATATAACGAAAAGGGAATAGAGAAAAACTACCAAAACCCTGCACTGTTACCTTGAATCCTTGCAAGAGCCCTCCTTGCTGTATCAGCTGCTCCCCAAACCTCCACCGATTGGGAGGAGACTCCTGAAAGATTCCAGGATTTTGTGCAACATCTCCAGTGGCAGCTTTCCAAAGTTTTTACTTCATGATTTCTCGTGGCTCCTTCTCATTTGGGGAAACGTGAATGCCTCCCCCTCAGCGTGTGAAAGGGAGTCGATGTCTCTTTTCAAATTCCTTGCTACCCGCTTTGCTGCTGCTGCTGCTGCCGCTGCCGCCGCCGCCGCCGCCGCCGCCGCCGTCAGACCACTTGCCTGCTGCCTTCCAGCTGAGCAGCAAGGATGCCCGGCACCCACAGCATGTTTGAAGTGGGGCTTCGACGCTGGGCCGGGGCGCACGCGGGTGGAGAGGGAAGGAAAGTACCAAACCCGACCCGGGGAATCCTCTGTCCCTCCTCCGAAGAGAAAACCAAGATCGTGCCTTCCTTCCAACTCTAAAGAGACTCACTCACCCTGTCTCTCTCCCGGAATCACTGCCTTGCACATGGGTAGAGACAGTTCCTCCTGCTTCACCGCTCCCTCGTATGCCTGCAGACCTGCCCAGGCGCTCGCCGCGCACGGCAGGTGCACATCCCTGGGCAAGTGCTAACGGGATCCTCCGAGCTTAGCGAACGGGCTGCCCGAGCAGCAGCGGGCAGAGCAGCTTCCGAGGCGAGCGGATTCCATCCCAGGCTGCAGCCCGGCGTGTCTCTGCTCCGACTCCGAGCTCCGTACCTAGGCAGTTTCACCTGCAGACTCAGACACCAGCTGAGCGTCTTAAGATAACAATGCTCCCCTGCCTGCCTCTCTCTTTCTTTCTTATGCACTTAGGTAGGCAGCCAATGGGACGCAGCGCCACACTCCCCACAAGCTCCCATTGGCTGGGCGGCTCGGCTGGGGGCGGGCTCGGGGCCTCACCGGCTGTCTCCTTTGGTTAGCTGGCTGGCGGGGCTACCAGCTCTGTTAACCCTCCCAGCTTTGCAGTAGGGACTTTTTTTGGTGTGGATAAGGGAGGCTTGGATAAATTCACGACTGGGGAGTTGGAGACTGGAAGAAGGCTGAGGAAACAGGAAGAAACTTGGGAGCTAATTACATTTTCTTCTAATCTTCCTAAGATAATCATTTGTCCCAGACCATTTTGTTTGCTTGCTTAACTAGAACTAGCAGAGATAGGGACCCATTTGAGCCATTTTCCTTCTAATCTGAGGTTTTATTCTGTTTTGTGCATTTTAGCCTCTTGGTCTTGGTCCTGAATTACTTAATTAGAAATGAGTCCCCAGGTGAGAATACTTATCTCACAGCATACTCTCTGTCTCCCTCCCTCCCTCCCTCCCTCCCTCCCTCTCTCTCTCTCTCTCTCTCTCTCTCTCTCTCTCTCTCTCTCACACACACACACACACACACACACACACACACACACACACACCCCAGAGATACAGGAGAGAGAGGCAAAAGATGGCAGGGACTCAGTGAGTACAGAGAGAAACAGATTTAGATACTCTGAACAACTAAATCAAGAAACATTCTGTCCCCAAACCAGGATTGTAAAGACAAAGGCAAAGAGAAGGACTTCAGGTTCAGGTTTCTGGGGAGAAATTTAGGGGAAAAAAATTGTCCTGCTTCCAAAAGAGTGAATTGTTTTGCCTGTGGTGTTTTCCTCCTGCATGCCTCCTTTCACTTCAGTGTGTATCAGGAAGAGGGATTGTGAATCTCCACTTGGTTTTTAAAGGAAGACTAGAGAAATCAGAACAGGAACAGCCTTGTTTCTGTGAAGCAGGTGCTGTTGCTGAGCCTGTGAATTGAGAGGAGAGAGAGAAAGAGGAAGAAAGAAGGAGACAGAGATAGAGACAGGGAGAGATGGGGAGGTGGAGAGGAAAGAGTAAAGAAAGAAAATATTAACTTTGAATCAAAGAGTGTGAAATATATTCTTAATGTCCTAATGAGGATGCGAAACTGAATTATGTCCAGCTAACTAGCATACTACACTAAATTTTGGCAGAGCATGGGAGAGTAATAGTTGAAGAAAGAATCCAATTCAACAGAAGAGCTGGGGGTGGGAGCTGGCAAAGGAATGTGACGGGTTCATACTAACTTCTACGATGGGGGAAATATGGAGAGGAAAATACAGAGTCAAAAAGGGAGAGAAGTGTTTCAATTTAGTTTATTTTAAAAATAGAGAGCAACATTAAAGATTACTTTTGTAAAGAACTAGGAAAAAGAAAAGTATGCAGAGGCTTAATGAATGCCAAAATAGTATATACATCAGGATTATCTAAAAAGCATCAGGGAGCCAGATGTTCTGAATAAATGGGGAAAATTAGAAATATTCCTCATGTATACACCCTGAGCCCCACCCATCTCTTTCACCTCCATGCCCTCCTCTGTATCTTATATAGGTTTGAACTTACCTCTCCATACTGTAGGTATCTGTTTGCCTAAGCTAACAAAACATGTCAGAGAATAGTCCTCAGGATAAAATATCTAAGTAAAATATAATAATATTTTACTAAGTAAAATAATATCCAGTGAAAGTCTAAATCTGCCGCTGTCCAACTCCTGAGTTATTTACTCCTGTGCTTCCTAGAGACAGAGGCCCCCTGAACTTGTTCCAGATGACAAGATGCCAAGTGTTGAGACTCTCATAAAAATAGTAGAAAGGAGTGGGTTGAAATGAGTAGTTGAATAAATGATTACCAATCTCGATGGAAAGAAAGATAAAATTTCCAAAACCTCTAAAGGAGAAGTAAAGGGGGTATAGAGTTGGGAAACAAGAAAACAACTTGTAAAAAGAAAAACTTGCCTCTGCTTTCTTCTCCTATGGAGTCCTAAGCCATGTAAAAAACACTTTATTGAGGTATAATAGACATCACAAAATTCCACAAGTGTACAGTTTGATAAATTTTTGCCTAAATATGCATCCATGTGGCCACCACCCACAGCATTTCCAGGAAGCTCGTCCTGACATTCTCAGTCAAAACTCCCCTCCTCATACAGATAACCACTGTTCTGACTTCTAGCACCAAAGATTAATGTTACCTGGTCTTGAAGTTCATAAATGTAGACTCTTATAGGATACACTCTTCTGTGTCTGGTTTCATTCACTTATTATGTCCGCGAGATTCACCCACGTAGTTGCATGTTTATTATTTTACTGCTGTGTAGTATTCCGTCACATGACTAAATGCTATTTACCCATTCTCCTATTGGTGCATATTTCGGTTCCTTCCATTTTTGTCTATTATGAATAAACCTGCTATGAATGATCTTCATTCTTTTGATGGATATATACAATCATTTATCCTGGATATACGCCAAAGATCATAAATCATTTAGTTTGCTTTTGGCTACTACATGGGGAAAAAAATCTCATGAAAATCTCATGAAAGAAGCCTATTTTTGGGCTTCCCTGGTGGCGCAGTGGTTGAGAGTCTGCCTGCTGATGCAGGAGACGTGGGTTCGTGCCCCGGTCCGGGAAGATGCCACATGCTGCGGAGCGGCTGGGCCCGTGAGCCATGGCCGCTGGGCCTGCGCGTCTGGAGCCTGTGCTCCGCAACGGGAGAGGGCGCAACAGTGAGAGACCCGTGTACCGCAAAAAAAAAAAAAAAAAAAAAAAAAAAAAAGAAGCCTATTTTCTTTCTGAAATAATTGAAGAGCAGATAATGGCAAAATATCACTACTGAGCACCAACTAAACGCCTAAAATGTTAAATTATTTATATACATACTCTCATTTCCTTCTCACACCTATTCTAAAAAGCATGTATTATTGTTTCTATTTTTTTAATAAGAATATTGAATGCAAGACACTGTATTGGGATATGACCCTTGGCCTCCTAATGTGGGGTGTGCGTGTGTGTGTGTGTGTGTGTGTGTGTGTGTGTGTGTGTGTAAGGGATCTGTGAGAGAAGCTATGAGAGAAGGGAGTGATGGAAGTTCTCACCACATAGATAAGGCCTGAGATTTGCCTGCAGAGAAGGGACAATCTGGAGAACAGAGTGGTGTATTCTAGGTGGACAGAATGGCGTGGGAGGAGTGAAAATGGAGAACGGGCTTTAATTCGATGGGGATGTGTATGTGTGTTGTTGGGGGAGGGGAAGGGGATAGTGTAGTAAGCAATACAGCTAAGAGAATAAATCGTATGAAACTTGGAAGAAGGTTTGAATTTCGAAACTATGGTGTTCGAACTTTATCCTGTAGGAAAAGAAAAACTTTAGAATGGCATGAGGAAAGCAAGATTTCACGAAGATCAGTCTGGTAGTTGTCTGAAGAACAGGTTAATAGCAGGGAAAGCATTCACAAGCTATTATAAGGGTCAAGGAGCAAGGCTGTTGGTACTGGAATATAGGAATTCGGACCTCAGGAGAAAACAAGTATAAGTACTTGTACTTATATTATCTGTGGCCTGTGCGATGGGCAGAGATCACTGGCCCCATTTTATTGAGGGGGACAATGAAGGTAAGAATGGTCCAGGCTCATCTCCAAATAAGTAAATTATGGAGTTGAGACTTGACTCCAAGTCTGTTGTCTCACCACATCATGTTGCCTGTACAGAAAGGTAATTATATAGATGCACACAAATTTCTCCCAGCCCCATTTAAATGTAAAACATTGTACAGAATAGATGGTCTAGTTTCTGTGAACTTCACCCTCTCCCCCATCTCTAGGTACTTAATTCCCTAAAAGAAGACCATGTGACAGTGTATGCATGTTTACAGGAATCCAGTGCCCTGACAATATATTATCTCTTTTTATTTGCATAGTCTTCTTGCTCGACCCTTTCACAGAGAAGGAGGTCTTTAAAGGCTTGAGACACCAATTCCAAGTCTTTCCAACTCAGTATACACTTTTTTTTAAAGTAACTTGATCATATCAATATACATATATATACTTAAAAAAATATATTTATTTATTTATTTTTGGCTGCATTGGGTCTTCGTTGCTGTGCACGGGCTTTCTCTAGTTGCGGCGAGCAGGGGCTACTCTTCCTTGTGGTGCGTGGGCTTCTCATTGCGGTGGCTTCTCTTGTTGTGAACCACGGGCTCTAGGCGCGCGGGCTTCAGTAGTTGTGGCACGCAAGCTCAGTAGTTGTGGCTCGCGGGCTCTAGAGCATAGGCTCAGTAGTTGTGGCCCATGGGCTTAGTTTCTCCGCGGCATGTGGGATCTTCCCAGACCAGGGCTCGAACCCTGTGTCCCCTGCAATGGCAGGCGGATTCTTAACCATTGCATCACCAGGGGAGCCTCAATATACACTTTTAAATGGACATTTGATCCATGTACTCTTTTTCTTGTAACTGTGAATAAGAAAGCAGGTAAAAATATAAGCATGTAAAAATGACTACAGATAAGCAAAGTAGATATTGACTTATTAGAAAATCAACATCAAATGGTTCACTCGGGTTTTCTAAAATGACTCAAGACACATCAGAAAATTGGGGAGAAAGATTTCAAAGCAATAGTAGATTATATGCTACTCAAAAGCAGGAACAATATTTTTCCTAGAATCTGCTGATGCTCAGTCTATCTGCTGATGCTTAGCATATGGTAGGTATGCAGATGTTTACTGAATGAATTACTGGGGGCCATTAAGTCCAACGACTATCCATGGGTACACCTAGATGTCCCATAACTGTGTAGTGGAGAAAGCCCTAGGCAAAGAAATCTTGTTTGTGGCCTTAGCTCCCCCACCCCTTCTTGGCATATTGATCTTGGGTAAAACACCTCAGTATTTCACTGTCCTCAACTTCCTCATCTGTTAAATGAGAGACTGGACTAATAGATGATCTGGTAGTTTCATGCCATTTCTCACATTCTAAGGCTAAGTGTATTTTCTTGTTATCCGCTCTGATTTTTCAATGGTAAACCTTGAGTAACTAAGTTAATACTGCTTTTTTCTGCTAGAGAGAGTAGACAAAAAAAGTATCATGGGGTCTTTCTCTCCCGCAGTATCTCCTATGAAGATGAGTTTTAGAAAGGTCATTAGCTGATAAATGGTTTTTGCAGTACTTTGCAATGCTACATGGTAATATATCTCTGGGTTAGTTCTCAGATATGTCAAATTAAAAAAACAAAACTTAACTTGTAATAAAATATTTTTGTCTTCTTTTCTGGTAAGCAGGCCTTTCACTCCTTAAACATGGCCTTAAATATGCCTCATTTTCTCTATTCCCATTCATCAACTAGAATAACCTTGTGAAATATATGGCAAAAGCTTTTAAAAATTCTTTTCAAGGACATACATTCACATATGCCAATAAATTGACACCAGCTAGAATGAGAATGAAATTGTTTCTAAAGTGGGGGTCCTCTTTGAAGAGGGTGGTACATTAAATTCCTAGAGATTAGGAGTTATTTATAACATAGTCTTACAGCACCTAGTATTTAAGTCAGCACTGAATAAATGATGTTGGAGAGGCAAACTTTTTTAAAATTGGAGTATAGTTGATCTACAGTGTTGTGTAGTTTTGGCAAACTTTTGAAATAAGTTATAGGTTATCGTGTGACAGTTCAATTAATCATCAGATACCAGCACATACAAACATCACCTTTCTATCACAGTTTACTGTCGTTATTTTGTTAAGGTATCACTGTCCAGCACTAATGGAAAGAAAATTTATGTGGGTTTTTGTTGTTAATGTTGTTGTTGTTATCCACCCTGCTCTACTCTTGATTGGGCTGGGATTGACTTGGCCCATGCCCAAGGATATTCTTTTATTCCTTTTCCATTTGTTAAGGTTGCTTAGAAACTTTGTTTTTCTCAAATTTTCTTCCAGCTCTGTTCTGTTTACTGGATTCTCTAAAACTAAAAGCTCAACATTTCTTTGAGTTAGCTCTACTTTTTCTCTCAATTATAGCATGCCCCAAATTATCTTTATATTGCTTATCATAGGTAACGTTTGTAACAGAAATGAAACTGAAGAGGCAGAGAGAAATTGCAAATAAAAGTTCGGGTCTCCTGCTTAACTGTATGCAGTACACTGGCTCTGTTCTTTGTTATTCATACCATCTATGTATATCTACATACAGAATATTTCCTTTAAATATCTCTGCAAAGTTAGTGCTGAGTAATAATACACACGTGCATTTATACCAGTACACGCTTATCCAATATACAAATCCAATTTTAGTGGGTAAAGAAGACTGGGACCACCTACATCTACAAAATAACTGGGGGCGTATTTGGATCTAGAGACCCCCATCACCTGCTCTGAGGAAGCACCTTATAAGGGGTGTGCGTGTGTGTGTGTGTGTGTGTGTGTGTGTGTGTGTGTGTGTGTGTCCTCCCCAAGGCATCTGGAAGATAATGCGAGAGGGAATATTTTGCATTGAAAAAACGGTTAAAAAAAAAAAAAGCTGTGCAGGTAGTTTATATAGCCAGGAGCGTGCTCCTGCCGAGGGATGCAAAGGAGGAGAAAGGCGGCAGCACCTGCAGCCTACTGGGGACTGACCTGATTCCCTAGAATCTTCAGCTCCCTTCCTCTTTCCTTCGACGTCCTTCCTTCTCCTTTTCTCCACTCCCCACCTCCCCCCACCCCTCTTTTCCCTTCCCTAGATAAGCAGCTCTGGGAAACAAAGAGCGCGGGCTCTCCAGGCATCAGCGCTTAAGCCCTGCACCAGGCTAGCGGCGTCTCATTCCGGGGACCAGAGCTTTCCCGGCTCCACATCTCCTCCCCAACGTCCCCCGCCTCCCGCGCTCGCTCGCTCGCTCCCTCCCGCTCGCTGCCTCCCCCACCTTCGCGGCGCTGGGAGGAAGGCGGCCGGGGCTCAAGATGGCTTTAGCCGGGCTCTGCGCCCTGCTCGCCTGCTGCTGGGGGCCGGCGGCGGTGCTGGCCACGGCCGCGGGCGACGTGGATCCTTCCAAGGAGCTGGAGTGCAAGCTGAAGAGCATCACGGTGTCGGCGCTGCCTTTCCTGCGCGAGAACGACCTGAGTATCATGCACAGCCCCTCGGCCTCCGAGCCCAAGCTCCTCTTCTCGGTACGCAACGACTTCCCGGGAGAAATGATCGTGGTGGACGACCTGGAGAACACGGAGCTGCCCTACTTCGTGCTGGGTGAGTCCCGGGGGAGGTCGAGGCGCTGGCCCGGCGCCCTCACCCCCCCCCCCACTCGGGCTCGCTCTCCACACCCACTCGCCGGCGACGTCCCCTCCCCCACTCCTACCTCCCTGGATCCGCCCCATTCCCAGACCATTCTCCACACCGACTTGCAGACTGGCGCCTCAAAGCTGGGCCTTCCACCTCCCCTCAGCCGCCCTGCCCCAAAGGAACAGGTTGCAGGAGTCTCTCTGAAACCGTTCCCAGCCTTGACCTCCCAGCTTTCATTCAGAAGCACGTTGACAGCGCACTTCTTGGCAGTTCCCAGCTCACCTCCCAGAAGCCCTTTTCCCACTCCCAGGCCACATGCTCAGTTCTTTGCTTCACACTCCCTGGGCCCCCATCTCCACCCACAGCATCCCCTGGAGGAGTTAGAAATAGGTATCCAGTGCCTACCTAGCCAGGTATGTGCAGGCCAGATTGCACTGGCTGAATCTCCAGTATTCACTCACTGAGAGCTCTTTTTCTGTCACCAGGTTGCTGAAACTCTCTGGCCTTCTTTCAGAACAGAAGTTTCCTACACCCCTGGTGTCCATCCTGGCAAGTCCTACCTCCATGCTTACATGTAACAGACACCTCCTTACAGACACCTCCACATCTCCAATTCCTTGGATGAACAAATCATCCAACTGTAGTCTGTTAACACTGGCATCTTTGTTCTCCAGCTCCCTTAGACAGATAGGCATTCCTGCACAAAGAATAGCCTCCCTGGCCAAGAAGCTCTTCCTTCCTTTGTTTATTTATTTGCATCTCTCTCTTGGTATCCCTATTTTAATTTCCTTAGGTCACAAAAACTCCTTCAGATACTGGAACTTCTACATCACTTCTAATCCACCCCTCTTTTTTCACTTCCAAGCTGCAAAGATACTGTAGTCCTGCTCCAGCATCTTGCAAAGTACCACAGGTTCATGTGACCTTGTTGACCAAAATTTCCGTCACTTCTCCATGTGCAGATCCATCTCACCCTGCTGTGCACGCCCACCATGCGATCCATTTCTTCACTGCTGCTATAAATCATTCTTATTTTGCCCAGGAGAGAATTAAAATATAACCACAAGTAAGTTTCTAGATCCAAGAAAAAAAAGTGAAAATGTCCAGGAAGCTGTTTCATCTATTGACTGCCCGACCAACTAAAGTTCACTTTGTAGGGACATGGCTTCCTGTTGGCCGTATGTAGGTTGAAACCACAAATGGAATGCTATTTCACATCCTCTTCATGCTCTTTCCTTATGAGACATAAAACATTAAGAAGTGGATGAGTAAACCCCCACTCTCCAGCCCCTGTGGAAAAACAATTTCAAAAATTGCCTGGTCCTTTGAAAAGTTGGTTCACAGTTCCTGGAGTAACAGCTCAGTAGACCCTATTAAGCCCAACCTACAGCCTTGATGGCATTATTTAGTTTTGCGTTAAAAATGTACTAATAACACAATAAAAACTGGGGCCTGGCTGGGAATGCTGACATTGTGGATACGCTGTTGATTAAAATGTGTAATTGCTGGGTTATTCGGTGGATGTAAATTTTGTGTTCAAGTCATGCTGATGTGCAAGTACAATCTGTTCATTGTCATGTGTAAGAATGAGTATAGGGAATTATATGTTTCTAAAGAGCCTATTTTGGGCTCTACATGCAGTGTTTACTGTGCATCAAGAGGGACATGTGTGATACATGAAAAAAAAAGAAGATTGGACTAACAGGTATTCAAAATTCCAGTTCCTTTTTTGCAGAATCCCAAAGCAGGGCCTAAAGCCATGATGTGGCTGCTAGGGTCCAATGTGCACAGCAAAAGCCCAGATGTTAAAGAATGGCTTTTCTGCACCTCTGTGCAAAGCTGCCCACTGCAGCACCCTGCTGGAGTTGCTATGGTAACCTCCTGCAACTTGGCATTTACACGCAGGAGCAGACACACTCTCTCGTTTCAGGGCCAGATGCATTTGCTCAATGCATTGATTGTCCCCTGCCCTCCCAGTTAATGGGGTATGTTCAGAACCAGAGATGTATTGGTACCTTCCCTTTTGGCCCAGTATTCCCAGGGGGAGTAGGAGTGAATCTCAGCTTGGGTAGCGGGGCAAAGCTGGACAGAAAGAGAAAGGAGTCCAAGTTCGTGGAAGTCAAGGGTGGTTGCTTTTGAAGTTAACTTTTGTTATCCTGGATCCTGTCACTTGTGGCCAACAGTAAGGTCTGTAGTGACTTTGATTTAGAGGTTTCTCTACTCTTACTCTAGAACCTGGTTTGCTTAATCCACCCCCTAGAGGAATTTGAATCAATCAGTCCTGGGAACTTACTGAGCATTTACTTGCTTGACATTCTTAGGTGCTTTTAGGATACAGAAGTTAAAAAAAAATAAAAGGCTTCTGCCCTCAGAGCTGTGAGTAATAACACCTGATTGTGTGGCAAGGTTGTCAAGGGCTGTAGGAATGTGGAGGAAGGAGATACTTGCATGGCAAGAGCAGACTCCATGGAAGATACGGGCTTGACTAGGGGCCTTGACCAAAATCAGATCCTTTTGTCTCCTGGATCAAGTCGTATACCTCAGTGAGGCAAACAAGTGTGTTCTCCTTCTGACTATAGCCTTCTGCAGCCTCTTATCTCTACAAGCCTGCCATGGCTTTCAGGACTCTTTCAAGACTTTGCACATGCTCTTCCCTCTGCCTAGAATGGTCTTCCCCACTCCTCCACTTGGCAGCCATTCATTCTTCTATACCCTGCACACATAGGCACCTCTCTATGAAGCCTTCCCTACCCCCACCAAAGTAGTTTGAGTTCATTCATCCCTCTTCAGTGCTCTTTGCATGGATTAAAAAAAATAAACACACGCACACACAAATGAACAAAATCAAAGATAGGTTAGATTGGGCTTGGCCTAGGAAGGGTGAAGCCATTTGAGGTCATGGAAAGGATGAGCCAAGTATGGTAGTAGGAGTGAATGTGGGACTAGCATGCCTATGGCACAGTACAGAGATTAGCCTGGTGGTCTGAGAGTACAGAGGACTCTGCCTGGCTCTGTAGGGCGGGACATGGCTCACCACTTAAAAGCCAAGCAGGGGACGGCTGACTTGACAGAGAAAGCACCGAAGCCTGACTTGCAGAGGCTATCTCAGCCTTCGAAATTGTTGTCAATTTTGCTTGTAGGGTAACTCTGAGGGGCAGTGGAGGGAGTGGCGTTATCTCCTGTTCTCTGAAGTAGGATTTGCAGATTCTGCTGAAAGGGCCATATGTAACTTTCAGTGTGTTTTGTTTGGCTACACATAGTTTTGAATTTCAATGTTCTTAGTCACGTCATGCCATCTCTAGATTGCCATACTGCCTATGAATATTGATTGTACTAAGGCTGAACCTCTTCTTTATGGTTCTTATCTGGTACCTCTTAGCCAGGTGATCTAAACCCCTGCTTTCAGAAGTGTTGTAAAACTTTCTATAATATGGGAAAATAACTGCAATTCCTAACTCAAGATATTTAGATACGTAGGCCTTATTACCCTCTCAGGAGAACATAAAATTTTGCTGAACTAGCCAATTAAAATTTCATACCTTAACTAAAATTTTGTGTCTCATCTTTGAAAACAGTAGACTTTCCTGCTTTGGTGGCGTATTTGATTTTGAGACAACTGGTTAACCTGAAGTATGGCTTCTGCACTGAAGTGTGGTTTTCTGTGCTGTGAACAGAACATATTTATCCGTCTCATCATTTTTTGAAGGGGATGCTCCTCTGTTTCAGACCCAACTATTGAGCGTGTGTAAAACTTAGTGAAGAAAGCTATTTCTCCTGTGCCTTGGAGTTTAGCTTTAGCTGACATTGATTGAAGGAGGTACACCTGAAGATAAATCAATCAGCCTGCAGAGATATAGTGAGTTCCCCCATGCAAGGTGCTATTTAAGGTGTCTGGAGCAGGCCAGTGTGGTGGTTAAAAGAACAGGCTTTGAAGACAGATCTGGTGTCAACTCCAGACTTTCCACTTATTCCAACGGTGGAGAAAAGTAAGGATGGAGAGGTTAAGTAACTTACTGAGGGTTACATAGCTGACGATGGATGGATCTGTAACTTGAACTCAGGTTAATATGACATTTAAGTCTTTCTCTTATTTGCTATTTCATAGGCCTTAAAAGTTTTCAAAATCTGTTGTTTTTCATGGTTGAATCAAAGGAGCCCTGGCAATGGTTAGAATAGGGAAAACACAGTTTGTATAAAGGAGTCCTTTTTGGTTTCTATGTAAACACCTTTTGAACATCCTATCCATCAAATGATTTCTCACATACACCTTAATACAGAAGAGGGTGAACTTCACAAGGAATATTTACCTAAGTAGGTATACTTACCTAAGCAGAATTGGGGAATTCTTACTTCATTCATAGTTTCCAGGTCTGGGTAGCCATGTGTTATGGCGTGTTATGGCACCCACAGCCATGGTGAACAAAGTAGGGTATATGGGGATTAAGATAACACGTTCAGTGCTCTTCTGAGAAGGGCCCCACAGAAATGCAAACTGGGAAGCCCAGACAGCAGGTTCTTCTGTGAGATGGAGCCATCCGGAAGGCACTGTGCTTTCAGCTTCTTGACGAAGTCCGCTGAAGTTTCTATCAGGTGATCTTATGCATGGAATTCACTGTCAGAGCCCAGTGGCACTGCTTGAATAGCAGTTACTGAGCTTTTTGATTGGCTTCAAATATAACACTAGACATAGTTTTCTACTCACCATTGAGCTTGGCCTAATAGGAAGCATCCTAGTTTTTTTCCCCACATATCCCTCCATCTCCGCATTCAAGAAGAAACTTTAAAATTTGTTTCTTTTCCTTCCTTTTGCTCTTTGCTACAGTGAGCTGTCTAGGTTAACAGCAAACAAATTCATATAGAGTGGCAGCCCCATCCAAGACATGGGAGGATGAGTAGTAGCAGCCTTAAGGTAGGGTCTTCAGCACTTATATAACTCCTACTAGCAGAATGCACTAATTTATAGCATTGAGAGGGTTGTTATATACTATTTCTCTACAGAACTGTACATTTTACATCAAAGGAATTTTAAATGCAAGAGTGAGAAATTTTACATTTCAAATGCTCTTCTAGCTATACTGATATGGTTTGAATTGAAGTTTTTCAAGGAAAAGTAAAATACAAGCTTAATTTCTTTATATATCTTTGGAGGCAAGATTGAGGTCTTGTTTTATAGAATATATATATATATATATACAAACACATATATATGTATATATATATGTATTTTTTTCTTTCTTTGTCCCTTTTCTTTTTTTTTTTTTTGCGGTACGCGGGCCTCTCACTGTTGTGGCCTCTCCCGTTGCGGAACACAGGCTCCGGACGCGCAGGCTCAGCGGCCATGGCTCACGGGCCCAGCCGCTCCACGGCATGTGGGATCTTCCCGGACCAGGGCACGAACCCGTGTCCCCTGCATCGGCAGGCGGACTCTCAACCACTGTGCCACCAGGGAAGCCCTCAGACTTGTTCTTGATGACCTTGACAGTTTTGAGGGGTACTTGTCAGGTATTTTGTAGAATGTCCCTCAATTTGGATTCTTTTTTTCTTCATTCTTTTTCTTTTTTAAATATCTTTACTGGAGTATAATTGCTTTACAATGTTGTGTTAGTTTCTGCTGTATAACAAAGTGAATCAGCTATACGTATAAACATATCCCCATATCCCCTCCCTCTTGCGTCTCCCTCCCGCCCTCCCTATCCCACCCCTCTAGGTGGTCACAAAGCACCGAGCTGATCTTTGTGCTATGCAGCTGCTTCCCACTACCTATCTATTTTACATTTGCTAGTGTATATATGTCAATGCTACTCTCTCACTTTGTCCCACTTACCCTTACCCAACCCTGTGTCCTCAAGTCCATTCTCTATGTCTGAGTCTTTTTTCCTGTCCTACCCCTAGGTTCTTCAGAACGATTTTTTAGATTCCATATATATGTGTTAGCATACGGTACTTGTTTTTCTCTTTGTGACTTACTTCACTCTGTATGACAGACTCTAGGTCCATCCACCTCACTAATAATAACTCAATTTCATTTCTTTTTATGGCTGAGTAATATTCCATTTGTATATATGTGCCACATCGTCTTTACCCATTTATCTCTCAGTGGACACTTAGGTTGCTTCCATGTCCTGGCTATTGTAAATAGAGCTGCAATGAACATTGTGGTACGTGATTCTTTTTGAATTATGGTTTTCTCAGGGTATATGCCCAGTAGTGGGATTGCTGGGTCATATGGTAATACTATTATTAGTTTTTTAAGGAACCTCCGTATTGTTCTCCATAGTGGCTGTATCAATTTACATTCCCACCAAAAATGCAACAGGGTTCCCTTTTCTCCACACCCTCTGCAGCATTTATTGTTTATAGATTTATTGATGATGGCCATTCTGACTGGTGCGAGGTGATACCTCATTGTAGTTTTGATTTGCATTTCTCTAATGATTAGTGATGTTGAGCATCCTTTCATGTGTTTGTTGGCAATCTGTATATCTTCTTTGGAGAAATGTCCATTTAGGTCTTCTGCCCATTTTTGGATTGGGTTGTTTGTTTTTTTGTTATTGAGCTGCATGAGCTGTTTGTAAATTTTGGAGATTAATCCTATGTCAGTTGCTTCATTTGCAAATATTTTCTCCCATTCTGAGGGTTGTCTTTTGGTCTTGTTTATGGTTTCCTTTGCTGTGCAAAAGCCTTTTATTTTCATTAGGTCGCATTTGTTTATTTTTGTTTTTATTTCCATTTCTCTAGGAGGTGGGTCATAAAGGATCTTGCTGTGAGGTATGTCATAGAGTGTTCTACCTATGTTTTCCTCTAAAAGTTTTATAGTGTCTGGCCTTACATTTAGGTCTTTATTCCATTTTGAGTTCATTTTTGTGTATGGTGTTAGGGAGTGTTCTAATGTCATACTTTTACATGTAGCTGTCCAGTTTTCCCAGCGCCACTTATTGAAGAGGCTCTCTTTTCCCCGTTGTATACTCTTGCCTCCTTATCAAAAATAAGCTGACCATATGTGCGTGGGTTTCTCTCTGGGCTTTCTATCCTGTTCTGTTGATCTATATTTCTGTTTTTGTGCCAGTACCATATTGTCTTGATTACTGTAGCTTTGTAGTACAGTCTGAAGTCCGGGAGCCTGATTCCTCCAGCTCCGTTTTTCTTTCTCAAGATTGCTTTGGCTATTTGGGGTCTTTTGTGTTTCTATACAAATTGTTAAGTTTTTTGTTCCAGTTCTGTGAAAACTGCCATTGGTAGTTTGATAGGGATTGCATTGAATCTGTAGATTGCTTTGGGTAGTATAGTCATTTTCACAATGTTGATTCTTCCAGTCCAAGAACATGGTATATCTCTCCATCTGTCTGTATCATCTTTAATTTCTTTCATCAATGTCTTATAGTTTTCTGCATACAGGTCATTTGTCTCCTTAGGTAAATTTATCCCTAGGTATTTTATTCTTTTTGTTGCAGTGGTAAATGGGAGTGTTTCCTTAATTTCTCTTTCAGATTTTTCATCATTAGTGTATAGGAATGCAAGAGATTTCTGTGCATTAATTTTATACCCTGCTACTTTACCAAATTCATTGATTAGCTCTAGTAATTTTCTGGTAGCATCTTTAGGATTCCCTATGTGTAGTGTCATGTCATCTGCAAACAGTGACAGCTTTCCTTCTTCTTTTCCAATTTGGATTGCTTTTATTTCTTTTTCTTCTCTGATTGCTGTGGCTAAAACTTCCAGAACTCTGTTGAATAATAGTGGTGAGAGTGGGCAACCTTGTCTTGTTCCTGATCTTAGTGGAAATGGTTTCAGTTTTTCACCACTGAGAATGATGTTGGCTGTGGGTTCTCATATATGGCCTTTATTATGTTGAGGTAGTTTCCGTCTTTGCCTACTTTCTGGAGAGTTTTTATCATAATTGGGTGTTGAATTTTGTCAGAAGCTTTTTCTACATCTCCTGAGATTATCATATGGTTTTTCTCCTTCAGTTTGTTAATATGGTGTACCACATTGATTGATTTTTGTATATTGAAGAATCCTTACACTCCTGGGATAAACCCCACTTGGTCATGGTGTATGATCCTTTTAATGTGCTGTTGGATTCTGTTTGCTAGTATTTTGTTGAGGATTTTTACATCTATGTTCATCAGTGATATTGCCCTGTAGTGTTCTTTTTTTTTTTTTTGCGGTATGCGGGCCTCTCCCATTGCGGACAACAGGCTCCGGACGCACAGGCTCCGCGGCCATGGCTCATGGGCCCAGCTGCTCCGTGGCATGTGGGATCTTCCCGGACCGGGGCACGGACCCGCATCCCCTGCATTGGCAGGTGGACTCTCAACCACTGCGCCACCAGGGAAGCCCTGTAGTTTTCTTTTTTTGTGACATCTTCATCTCGTTTTGGTATCAGGTTGATGGTGGCCTCGTAGAATGAGTTTGGGAGTGTTTCTCCCTCTGCTATATTTTCGAAGAATTTGAGAAAGATAGGTGTTAGCTCTTCTCTAAATGATGGAGTTTGCCTGTGAAGCCATCTGGTCCTGGGCTTTTGTTTTTGGAAGATTTTTCATCACAGTTTCAATTTCAGTGCTTGTGATTGGTCTGTTTATATTTTCTATTTCTTCCTGGTTCAGTCTCGGAAGGTTGTGCTTTTCTAAGCAAGTGTCCATTTCTTCCAGGTTGTCCATTTTATTGGTATATAGTTGCTTGTAATAATCTCGCATGATCCTTTGTATTTCTGCAGTGTCAGTTGTTACTTCTCCTTTTTCATTTCTAATTCTGTTGATTTGAATATTCTCCCTTTTCTTCTTGATGAGTCTGGCTAATGGTTTATCAATTTTGTTTATCTTCTCAAAGAACCAGCTTTTAGTTTTATTGACCTTTGCTATTGTTTTCTTCATTTCTTTTTCACTGACCTCTGATCTGATATTTATGCTTTCCTTCTGCTAACTTTGGGTTTTTTTGTTCTTCTTTCTCTAATTGCTTTAGGTGTAAGCTTAGGGTGTTTATGTGAGATTTTCCTTGTTTCTCGAGGTAGGATTGTATTGCTCTAAACTTCCCTCTTAGAACTGCTTTGGCTGCATCCCATATGTTTTTGGCCAACGTGTTTCTTTGCCATTTGTTTCTAGGTATTTTTTGATTTTCTCTTTGATTTTTTCAGTGACTTCTTGGTTATTTAGTAGCATATTGTTTAGTCTCCTTTTGTTTGTATTTTTTACAGTTTTCTTCCTGTAATTAATATCTCGTCTCACAGTGTTGTGGTTAGAAAAGTTACTTGATATGATATCAATTTTCCTAAATTTACGAAGGCTTGATTTGTGATCCAAGATATGATATATCTTGGAGAATGTTGCATGAGCACTTGAGCAGAAAGTGTATTCTGTTGTTTTTAATATTTTTGTGTTACTGTCAATTTTCCCTTTATGGCTTTTAGCATTTGCCTTTCTTATTGAGGTGCTCCTCTGTTGGGTGCGCAAGTATTTACAATTGTTATATCTTCTTTTTGGATTGATCCCTTGATCATTATGTAGTGTCCTTCTTTGTATCTTGTAATAGTCTTTATTTTAAAGTTGATTTTGTCTAATATGAGAATTGCTACTACAGCTCTCTTTTGATATTCATTTGCATGGAATATCTTTTTTCCATCCCCTCACTTTCAGTCCGTATGTGTCCCTAGGTCTGAAGTGGGTCTCTTGTAGACAGCATATATATGGGTCTTCTTTTTGTGTCCATTCAGCCAGTGTATGACTTTTGGTTGGAGCATTTAATCCATTTACATTTAAGGTAATTATCAATATTTATGTTCCTATTACCATTTTCTTAATTGTTTTGGGTTTGTATTGTAGGTCTTTTCCTTCTCTTGTGTTTCCTTCCTAGAGAAGTTCCTTCAGCATTTGTTGTAAAGCTGGTTTGATGGTGCTCAATTCTCTCAGTTTTTGGTTGTCTGTAAGGGTTTTAATTTCTCTGTCAAATCTGAATGAGATCCTTGCTGGGGATAGTCATCTTGGTTGTAAGTTTTTCCCTTTCATCACTTTAAATATGTCCTGCCACTCCCTTGTGGCTTGCAGAGTTTCTGCTGAAAGATCAGCTGTTAACCTTATGGGGATCCCCTTGTATATTATCTGTTGCTTTTCCCTTGCTGCTTTTAGTATTTTTTCTTTGTATTTAATTTTTGATAGTTTGATTAATATGTGTCTTGGCGTGTTTCTCCTTGGATTTATCCTGTATGGGACTCTCTGCACTTCCTGGACTTGATTGACTGTTTCCTTTCCCATATTAGGGAATTTTTCAACTATAATCTCTTCAAATATTTTCAGACCCTTTCTTTTTCTCTTCTTCTTCTGGGACTCTTATAATTCGAATGTTGGTATGTTTAATGTTGTCTCAGAGATCTCTGAGAGTGTCCTCAATTCTTTTCATTCTTTTTTCTTTATTCTGCTCTGTGGTAATTATTTCCCCTATTTTGTCTTCCAGATCACTTATCCGTTCTTCTGCCACAGTTATTCTGCTATTGATTCCTTCTAGAGAATTTTTTATTTCATTTATTGTGTTGTTCATCATTGTTTGTTTGCTCTTTTCTTCTAGGTCCTTGTTAAACGTTCCTTGTATTTTCTCCATTCTAGTTCCATGATTTTGGATCATTTTTACTCTCATTACTCTGAATTCTTTTTCAGGTAGACTGCCTATTTCCTCTACATTTGTTTGGCCTGGTGGGTTTTTACCTTGCTCCTTCATCTGCTGCATGTTTCTCTGTCTTCTCATTTTGCTTAACTGACTGTGTTTGCGGTCTCCTTTTTGCAGGTTGCAGGTTTGTAGTTCCCGTTGTTTTTGGTGTCTGCCCGTAGTGGGTAAGGTTGGTTCAGTGGGTTGTGTAGGCTTCCTGGTCGAGTGCACTGGTGCCTGTGTTCTGGTGGATGAGGCTGGATCTTGTCTTTCTGGTGGTCAGGACTCTGTCTGGTGGTGTGTTTTTGGGTGTCTGTGAACTTATTGTGATTGTAGGCTGCGTCTCTGCTAATGGGTGGGGTTGTGTTCCTGTCTTGCGAGGTGTTTGGCATGAGGCATGCAGCACTGGAGCTTTTTGGCCGTTGGGTGGAGGTGGGTCTTTGCGTTGAGACGGACATTTCTGGGAGAGCTCTCGCCGATTGATGTTACGTGGGGCCGGGAGGTCCTTGGTGGTCCAATATCCTGAACTTGGCTCTCCCACCTCAGATGCTTAGGCCTGACATCAGGCCAGAGCACCAAGACCCTGTCAGCCATACATCTCAGAAGAAAAGGGTGAAAATAAGAAGGAAAAAAAAATTAAAGAAATAATAAATAAAAAAATTAAATTATTAACATAAAAAAATAATAATACTTAAACAAAGAGCAACCAAATCAATAAACAAATCCACCAATGATAAGAAGCCCTAAGAACTAAACTAAGATAAACATAAAAATCCGAAACAAATCAGTAGCATTCGGCAAACCCCAAGTCTACAGTTGCTCCCAAAGTCCACTGCCTCAATTTCGGGACGATATGTTGTCTGTTCAGGTATTCCAGGACGCAGTGTACATCAAGTTGATTGTGGGGATTTAATCCGCTGCTCCTGAGTCTGCAGGGAGAGATTTCCCTTTCTCTTCTTTGTTTGCACAGCTCCTGGGGTTCAGCTTTGGGTTTGGCCCCACCTCTGCATGTAGGTCGCCCTCAGGCGTCTTTTCCCCACTCAGACAAGAGGGGGTTCAAGCAGTGGCTGTTTAGGGGTCTCTTGTTCCCTCAGGTCGTGGGGCAGGAGGGCTACTGTAGTCATAACTGGAATGCGGGGTGAGCCTGTGGTGGCAGAGGTTGGCGTGACGTTGCAACTGCCTGAGGCATGCTGTGTGTTCTCCCAGGGAAGTTGTCCCTGGATCACGGGCCCCTGGCAGTGGCGGGCTGCACAGGCTCCTGGAGGGGGGCAGGGGTGTGTGGATAGTGACCTGTGCTTGCACACAGGATTCTTGGTGGCTGCAGCAGCGTTAGATTTTCATGCCTGTTTCTGGGGTCCATGCTGATAGCTGTGCAGCAGTGTTAGATTTTCATGCACTTCTCTGGGGTCCGTGCTGAGATGGGCTCATGCCCGTCTCTGGAGCTCGTTTAGGCAGTGCTCTGCTTTCTGTGGGCAGACGGGGAAGGAATCCCCTCTCCTCACGTACCCCAAAACAATGGTCTGTTGCCTCTTCGGCAAGTCCAGACTTTTTCCCAGACTCCCTCCTGGCTAGCTGTGGCACACTAGCACCCTCAGGCTGTCTTCACACAGTGAACCCCAGTCCTCTCCCTGGGATCTGACCTCCGAAGCCCACGCCTCATTTCCCAGCCCCCACCTGCCCCAGTGGGTGAGCAGACAAGTGTCTCAGGCTGGTGAGTGCTGGTCGGCACCGATCCTCTGTGCGGGAAGCTCTCCGTCTTGCCCTATGCAGCCCTGTTGCTGTGTTCTCCTCCGTAGCTCCGAAGCTTCCCCCCCTCCACCCCCCCATCTCCGCCAGTGAAGGGGCTTCCTAGTGAGTGGAACCTTTTCCTCCTTCACAGCTCCCACCTAGAGGTGCAAGTCCCATCACTATTCTTTTGTTTCTCTTTTTTCTTTTTGCCCTACCCCGGTACATGGGTATTTTCTTGCCTTTGGGGAAGTCTGAGGTCTTCTGCCAGCGTTCAGTAGGTCTTCTGTAGGAGTTGTTCCACTTGTAGATGTGTCTTTGATGTATTTGTGGGGAGGAAATTTATCTGCACGTCTTAATCCTCTGCCATCTTGAAGGTCCCCCTTCCACTCGTTTTCTTAGATACTTAGTTACTTTGTAAAGATAGTTACTTAGGTCAGCATCTTTACCACCTCACCCCGCAGTGAAGTTGCTTCATGTATTTAATATACAGTTAGTGTTTTGTCACTTTCTGCATTCCATCCTGGCATCACCCAACCTCCTAAATGTTTTCTCTTAGTTTGTAAACTTCAGTGTTGGCTCTTTGTGCTCTAAAGTTTTATGGGTTTTTAACAAATACACACTGTCATATATCCAAAATTATATTATCATACAAAATAGTTGTACTGCCCTACAAAATTCTTCACTCTTTGCCTATGCCTATTCAACCCTTTCTTCATTACTCCAAACTCTGGCAACCGCTGAGCTTTTACTCTCACTATTGTTTTGCCTCTTCCAGAATGTCATGTAGTTGGAATTACACAGTATGTGGCCTTTTCAGACTTGCTGCATTCACTTAGCGTTATGCATTTAAGATTCATTCATATGTTTTTTTATGGCTTGTCAGCTCATTTGTTTTAGTGCTGAATAATATTATGTGGTGTGGATGTACCACAGTTTGTTTATCCATTCACCTGTTGAAAGACATATTGGTTGCTTCCAGTTTTTAACAATTAAGAATAATAGTGCTATAAATATTAGCATATGTCTTCTTTGTGTGCTGGCTTTTTTGTTTTGTTTTGTTTTTGGAATCTCAATGGAGAGGTTTGAGTTGATCATACACCTGAATCCAAAATATATTTTATCATAGGTCTGTGAAAGCCTTCCTCCTTCCAGTGGCTCACTTGTTTGTTTCTCTTTATCCTTACCTCCAATTTCCAGCTGCCCTTCCTCACAGGCCAACACTCTAATTTTTTCAATATGTATCTTTTTTTAAACATGTTCTTGTGAAATGTGGATAGTTTTTTGTGTGCTCATGTTATTGTTACTTTAACTAAATTTCCTCAAGGATCATTGTGAAAGTTTCTCTGGGATATACAGCAGGAGTAGAATTGCTGGTTCATAAAGATTATGTACACTTAATTTGACTAAGTACCATCAGATTGTGCTCAGAATGGCTGCCCCGGTGTACACTCTCATCAGTGGTATTTGAGAGTTCCTATATCCCCATTGTCCGGTGTGCTCATTTTTGTCAATCCACTACGTGTAAAGTGATAACTCATTGTGTGATTTCACTCTGCATTTTTAGCAGCACTTTAAAATACTAAGGCACTTATCCCCTTGATTGTAATATGAATGATAAAGAATTTGTTTTCCTCAGATGGATGTTATGTCTCTTGATTTCACCTGTATTTTTGTTTAGTTGGTTGGCTGGTTGGTTTTCCAGAAGCTTTTAGATTTTATGTGTTTTAATTATTAATTATTTATTTTTGGCTTCTACACCTTAAGTCTTAGGGGAAGTTCTTCCTCACTTTAGAGAAGTTTTTCCTCACTTTAGGATTATAAAAGGATTTATTACTTTCTGTTCTCATACTCTAGTGGTTTCATTTGTTACATTTAAATATTTGCTATATTTTGAACTTATTCTGGTGTACACTATGAGATATAACACCTTATCCAGATGTACTGTATGAAGTGCTAACGTTAGCTCCTCAGAGAGTTACTCAGATGCCTCAGTGTCATTTATTAAGTAGTTTGTGCCTTCCCCTCAGACTTGAGGCATCACCTTTGTCTTACAGTAAATTCTTTAGTATATTTAAGTTTATCTGAACTTCTGTTCTATTACTACATATAGCTATTCATGTGCCTACCGTATTGTTTTAATTATTGAAGCTCTGTAGATGTTTCAATATTTGGTAGGAGTAGTCACTTTTGCTACTATTCTTTTTCAGAATTCTCCTAAGCATTCTTCTTTTTTTTTTTAATATAAACTTTCAAAGAAGCTTGTGTAGTTCTAAATAAATAAATAAATAAATAAATACACACACACACACACACACACACACACACACACACATATATATGTATATACATATAAAACATCAAGAAAAACAAACACTAGTAATTTTTTTGCTTGAAATCCCATTAAATTAACTAAGGGGGAATTAATTAAATCCTTATAATGTTAAGTTTTTCTGTTTAAGAACTTAGTATGTCTGTATTTATTCAAGTCTTCTAGTCTGTACTTTCATAGAGTTTTAAAGGCTTTTTGCCCCCTCATCTAGTTCTTGCGCATCTCTTATTAGATTTCCTTCTAGGTATTTTATCATTTTGTGGTTTTGTAAAAGGAGTATTTTCTTTATATATATTCTCAACAATTATGTTTATATATATGAAACCTACTGATGTTTGTGTTAATTTCAACCTCCATTACCTTACTGAATCTCTAGCCATAGTAGGGTATCAGTTGCTTCTCCTGAATTTTTAGACATATTATATGCAAATACTGATAATTTTATATCCTTCCTTTAAGTTTTTTACCTCTAATTTCATTCTCACTGGTACTGGTTCTGGTACTAATTCCAATATAAGGGCAAAGAAGAATGTGAATTCACATTCAATAATGTGAATTCGTCTCTTTTCCTAACTTTAATGGCACATAACACTGCTGTCTTACAATTATGATAATGGCTTTTGGGTTAAGGTAAATAAAAATGACCATGTTAGGAAAGAATTGAGTGTTTTTTCCCTATCAAAAATGATTTTTAAAAAATTAAAAATATTTTTTTAGTATCTATAGAGATAATCATATGATTTTTCTCCTTAGATTTATTAAAAGGATAAATGGTATAAATAGACTTTCTAATGCTGAACCATCTTTGCATTCCTGAAACAACTTGTATATGGTAAATGATAAATTATGCCTTTAATATGCTGTTGGATTCTGTTTGCTAATATTTTATTATGGATATTTTGCATCAATATTCCTAAGTGAGATTAGTCATAGATTTTCTTTTTTTGTGTGTGTAATCTTTGTCAGAATTTGTCACCTATTTTACATTTGATACATTTACATTTTTTAATAAAAATAATTGTCAAGTTTCCCCTCTTCGTTTGCTCTAGCACAATTTAGATAGCACTGCAATTATCTGTAGAGTTTGTAATCTTTTTTTTTTTTTAATTTATTGATTTATGTTTGGCTGTGTTGGGTCTTCGTTTCTGTGCGAGGGCTTTCTCTAGCTGTGGCGAGCGGGGGGCCACTCTTCATCCCGGTGCGCGGGCTTCTCACTGTCGCGGCCTCTCTTTTTGCGGAGCACAGGCTCCAGATGCGCAGGCTCAGTAGTTGTGGCTCACGGGCCTAGTTGCTCCGCGGCATGTGGGATCTTCCCAGACCAGAGCTCGAACCCGTGTCCCCTGCATTGGCAGGCGGATTCTCAACCACTGCACCACCAGGGAAGCCCAGAGTTTGTAATCTTAACCACTGTACCATACAGTATGGTGAGTGTAATGACTGAATCAAGAACTGATTACTTTGTTGGTAAATAATGAACAACTAACTAAGTCAGACAGAATAATAGGGAATTCCTTCCAAAGACAATGGTGTAAGTTGAGATTCAAAGGATGGTGGGATTTAGTCTGCTAAATCGGGGGTTCTAAGTTTGGAAAAGAAATTATGACCTCTAGCCTAAGGAAACAGGAAGTAGAAAATGTAAAAACCAAAATGGGTGAAAGGATGTGCAGTATAGTTATATTTAAGTGTCACGTTTGGCACTCATGTCAAAGTTGGCAACCTTTGGTTGAAGGGGCATGAAGCTGAGTATGTAAACCGAAGAAACATCCAGTGAGTTCTTTTACTCTTGCCAGTTCCTAGGTAGTTTTTATAATTCTAAGTAGTGAGGGGAATACTCACAGGGAATCCACCATACTATATAGCTCCATGAGGCACTGTTCCCATTGAAATCTATGTACACCTAGCATCACCTAGAGTTGTGCAGTGAAAGTCTGTGTACTTTTAATGGCCTTGACTGATGACTTCAGATTGTCCTGTCATCTTCTAGGTATCTACTTTTCCTCCAAATATGAATTCTGAGAATTAAAATTCTCTCTCACTCATTTTTCCCCATCGTAATCTCATCCTGTGCCTTGGCCTTATTCTCCTTCCCATGTCCCTTCTCCGTTCCTTTCTAGCGTTCTCTGGCTGGCTCTTTTCAGTCTAGCACTAATCATCGATATAACCTGAAAAGGTGCAATGGCAAAGAGTGGCTACTTTATTGAAAAGTATCCTTCTGGACACTTTCTCAGAATGTTCCCCAGTGTGTGGGAGGAGTGGCCATTTCCTGTTTTCTTCACTGATGCTTCTATATCAAGTGTTCTTAGCCTTAGGACCATGTAGGGGCTCCAGAGTCTATGTGTATAAACGTTATGTGTAAGTGCAGTTTCTTAGAAAGTGAGTCCATAGCTTAAATCAGATTTTAAAGGGGGTACTATAAGTAGGAAACGGGTTAACCTTCTGGAACAAAGATACCTTAATAACATGACTTAAAGAAGAAAAGTTTACTCTCGGATGCTGACAGCTCCAAGGTGAGTGGTTAAGTTTGGAAGGGCAGCTGCACTCCCTGCAGTGGTTCATAAATCCAGAACCCTTTCATCTTGTTGTTCTGCCAATCTCCAAGTCGTTGTGCCACACATAAAAGCAGGCTCACCAGCATGTGTGTTTTAGCTCATACGAAGGAGAAGGGCAGAAGTCCTGGGTAACAATTTTCATAGTTTTTTTTTTTTTTTAATTTAAGCAAATGAAGCAAAAATTGTACATATCCTGTCTACTCCCATGTCATTGTTTACATGGGCCAAATCTTGGCAAATGATGCTGGGAAATACATCCTTAGCTGGGTGGCCATGTGCTCAAGTTAAATGAGAGAGAGAGACAGACAGAGGGAGAGAGGGAAGAAGAAGGAGTAGGAGGGGGAAGGGAAGGAGGAGGAGCAGGGGTGGGGAAGGAGGGCAAGGTAAGGCAAAGATTTTGGGGGACATTAGCAGTCTTTGTCACAAGGATCTCAAAGTTAACAACCACCCTTTTAGACCATACAATTCTACTCTCCTTTCAGGAAACACCTCCTTTTTAAAAAAAAAGAAAAAATCATTAATTAATTTATTTTTGCTGTGTTGGGTCTTCGTTTCTGTGCGAGGGCTTTCTCTAGTTGCGGCGAGCGGAGCCCACTCCTCATCGCGGTGCGCGGGCCTCTCACTATCGTGGCCTCTCTTGTTGCGGAGCACAAGCTCCAGACGCGCAGGCTCAGTAGTTGTGGCTCACGGGCCTAGTTGCTCCGCGGCATGTGGGATTTTCCCAGACCAGGGCTCGAACCCGTGTCCCCTGCATTAGCAGGCAGACTCTCAACCACTGCGCCACCAGGGAAGCCCCAACACCTCCTTTTTGGAAGTACACATCTTCAGGTTCATCACCTTCTGCCCCTCCTAGTTGTCTCCATGTATCAGCTTCCAGGCCTTTCACTAATGAGCTTGGCACTGCCCCTCTGGTTTTGCTCTCTTTACCCAAGGCCATATCATTAACCATGTAGACCTGGTTCAACATACCTATTCTTAAAGGACAAGCTAGTAAATATTTTAGGCTTTTCAGGCCATGTCATCTCCATTGCAACTGCTCAAATATATCTTTGTAGCAGAAAGGCAGCCATAGACAATATGTAAATAAGTGGATATGGCTGTGTTCCATTAAAACTTTATTTTTAAAAATAGGCAAGTGGCCCACAGACCACAGTTTGTCAACCCCTGATGTAGACAATGCATCCAATTTCCTACTTTATAATTCCTTGACTCCTATAACTCCATTGACCAACAAAACTCCAGTTTATTCACCCATAACTTTGGTCACAACCCCTCATCCCCAGAACTCTCCAACTCTGAAACTGGTCCTAGTCAGACCACAAATTCTTCTTTCCAGCTCTCATGCTCTCCTGTTCCCTTTGACTGATCTTTGGTCCTTTGAAATTCACCATTTCATTGATCTTTTTATTTCCCCCATGTCTATTAGAATGTTTCTGGCATCTCCTCCTTTTCCTGAAGTACCTTTTGATCAGAATCCTCAGTTTCATTGCTTCCTGTCATTATACAACATCTACCAGTTGAATGTCCAAATGTTCCCCTAAATCCACATGCTTTACTTGTATCCACAGACTGAGTGCTGAGATCTGTGTATAAATATTCCCTTTTGCATGGATTTGAGGTACTATAAATATCTAGGTTCTAATCTCAGTTTGGTCCTAAACATTGCTTATTAATTTTTATTGTTCTTGATAAACCTCTCTTTTCATTGCCCTCAGTGACCATCTCAAACCTTTAATAAGACAATTAAGCTCCCAACTTAATATCTACATCTTTACACTTAGCATAAGACCTTGCCTCATAACTTTACCTAAAATATTGAGACTGTCAAGCATACTTTCTATACACCCCAACTCTCAAATTTGTAGACCCACTTCCATACTCCTTCTTACCTTCTCATCTCCAACTTCCAGTATTTTTTGAGCAGCTGCTAAGTACCAGTCATGATACTAGGCTCTCAGGATGCAATGAGAAATAAAAAGACGCAATCCTGTCTTTATAGAACCAAGAATTCTTTCTCTTCTGGGGCCTCACTGTCTTTTTCATTCCTCTTTTGTAGAGCTTTACCTTTTTCTCCCTCTTTTTCCTAGATCTTTCCCACCAGCCTATCAATATATTCATGTTTCTCCTATCTTAAAAAAAATCATCCACTTACTTGTATACCCTCTTAGTGATGACCTTATCAGTCTCTCCCTGATCACAATGGCTTTTGGCTTCCTGTCTGCTTCACTGCATTGAAGTCGCCGTTGACCCCTTAATGTTAAATCCAAGGAATACTCTTCTATCCTTATCTTAATGGTGCACTGTTGCATTTGTCACTGCTGATCTTCACTGAATTCATCTCCTTCCTTTCTTGGGTATTGTACCAACTCTTTAGAGGTAGAGAGGTATGTTATAAAACTGAAAGAAAGCCAGTGTGGCCAGGACATGAAAGTAGAAAGAGTTTTTCCAAAATCAGCTGGTGGCAACTTCAAGAGCCTTGCTATTTCCCAGCTTACAATACTGCAGTGACTCCCAGAACCTGCTGGAGATGCTTGGGATTCTTAGCAAAGCATGAAAGGTACTCCATGATCTGGTTCCTCTATCTCTAGCACCATCTCTGATTAATAACATCCTATTAATTTGGAACTCTTCCATTGCAAGTAAGAGAAAACATAACTCAAATTGACGTAAATGATAGAAAGGATCCGTAGGCTCAGGTCAATGAAGGTGGTAACCAGGCTTCCTTCTTTTAGGACTCCAGCTGTGTGTCTCTGCAGTTCTCAAGGCTTTGGCTTCCTTGGTCAACTACATCCTTAGACTGGTAGTAAGAGAGCTGCAGCAGTTCCAGGTATCACATCCACATGGAAAAGTATGGAAAAGGGTCCAGAGGAAGAGTCAGGTTGCTTCTGAGAGTTCTCTCATAAGAGGAAGAAAGCTGTGCTCTCCCAGCAGTCTCCTGCAAACCTCTCCTTGCAATTCTTGGCATGAGTTGACTTAGGCCTCCCCAGCCCTGGATCAGTCTCTGTACCAAGAGGGATGCAATAACCGGTCAGCTTCAAGAAATCAGGGCCTATTCCTGGAGCTGGGGTCAAACTCCCAGACTGCATGGGGAGAGGGAAGTTGAGGAGGACACCTCAAAGTCACTTCAACAACTCCCCTCCACTTCCTGCTTCAGGAATGGTGACCTATCATTCTCTCTTTAAAATTTCCCCCTAATTTCTTTCAGTTTTTGGTATACATCTTTTTATTTTTTAAATTTTTTATGACATTTTATTTATTTATTTAACACCTTTACTGGAGTATAATTGCTTTACAATGTTGTGTTAGTTTCTGCTGCATAACAAAGTGAATCAGCTATATGTATACATATATCCCCATATCCCTCTCTCGCGCCTCCCTCCCACCCTCCCTATCCCACCCCTCTAGGTGGTCACAAAGCACCGAGCTGATCTCCCTCTGCTAGGTGGCTGCTCCCCACTAGCTATTTTATATTTGGTAGTGTATCTATGTCCATGCCACTCTCTCACTTCGTCCCAGCTTACCCTCCTCCTTCCCTGTGTCCTCAAGTCTATTCTCTATGTCTGCATCTTTATTCCTGTCCTGCCCCTAGGTTCTTCAGAACATTTTTTTTTTTATTTTTTAGATTTCATATATATGTGTTAGCATACGGTATTTGTTTTTCTCTTTCTGACTTACTTCACTCTGTATGACAGACTCTAGGTCCAACCAACTCACTACAAAAAGCTCAATTTCATTTCTTTTTATGGCTGAGTAATATTCCATTGTGTATATGTGCCACATCTTCTTTATCCATTCATCTGCCGACGGACACTTAGGTTGCTTCCATGTCCTGGCTATTGTAAATAGAGCTGCAATGAATATTGTGGTACATGACTCTTTGAATTATGGTTTTTTCAGGGTATATGGCCAGTAGTGGGATTGCAGGGTCATATGGTAGTTCTATTTTTAGTTTTTTAAGGAACCTCCATACTGTTCTCCATAGTGGCTGTATCAATTTACATTCCCAACAACAGTGCCAGAGGGTCCTCTTTTCTCCACACCTTCTCCAGCAATTACTGTTTATAGGTTTTTTGATAATGGTCATTCTGACCAGTGTGAGGTGATACCTCATTGTAGTTTTTTTTTTTTTTTTTTTTTTTTCCTTTTTTTTAACATCTTTATTGGAGTATAATTGCTTTACAATGGTATGTTAGTTTCAGCTTCACAACAAAATGAATCAGTTATATATATACATATATTCCCATATCTCTTCCCGCTTGCGTCTCCCTCCCTCCCACCCTCCCTATCCCACCCCTCCAGGCGGTCACAAAGCACCCAGCTGATCTCCCTGTGCTATGCGGCTACTTCCCACTAGCTATCTACCTTACGTTTGGTAGTGTATATATGTCCATGCCTCTTTATCGCTTTGTCACCGTTTACCCTTCCCCCTCCCCATAGCCTCAAGTCCATTCTCTAGTAAGTCTGTGTCTTTATTCCTGTTTCACCCCTAGGTTTTTCATGACATTTTTTTTTTTTTTAAATTCCATATATATGTGTTAGCATACGGTATTTGTCTCTCTCTTTCTGACTTACTTCACTCTGTATGACAGACTCTAGGTCTATCCACCTCATTACAAATAGCTCAATTTCGTCTCTTTTTATGGCTGAGTAATATTCCATTGTATATATGTGCCACATCTTCTTTATCCATTCATCCGATGATGGACACTTAGGTTGTTTCCATCTCTGGGCTATTGTAAATAGAGCTGCAATGAACATTTTGGTACATGACTCTTTTTGAATTATGGTTTTCTCAGGGTATATGCCCAGTAGTGGGATTGCTGGGTCATATGGTAGTTCTATTTGTAGCTTTTTAAGGAACCTCCATACTGTTCTCCACAGTGGCTGTATCAATTTACATTCCCACCAACAGTGCAAGAGGGTTCCCTTTTCTCCACACCCTCTCCAGCATTTATTGTTTCTAGATTTTTTGATGATGGCCATTCTGACTGGTGTGAGATGATATCTCATTGTAGTTTTGATTTGCATTTCTCTCATGATTAGTGATGTTGAGCATTCTTTCATGTGTTTGTTGGCACTCTGTATATCTTCTTTGGAGAAATGTCTATTTAGGTCTTCTGCCCGTTTTTGGATTGGGTTGTTTGTTTTTTTGTTATTAAGCTGCATGAGCTGCTTATAAATTTTGGAGATCAATCCTTTGTCAGTTGCTTCATTTGCAAATATTTTCTCCCATTCTGAGGGTTGTCTTTTGGTCTTCTTTATGGTTTCCTTTGCTGTGCAAAAGCTTTTAAGTTTCATTAGGTCCCATTTGTTTACTCTTGTTTTTATTTCCATTTCTCTAGGAGGTGGGTCAAAAAGGACCTTGCTGTGATTTATGTCATAGAGTGTTCTGCCTATGTTTTCCTCTAAGAGTTTGATAGTTTCTGGCCTTACATTTAGGTCTTTAATCCATTTTGAGCTTATTTTTGTGTCCGGTGTTAGGGAGTGATCTAATTTCATACTTTTACATGTAGCTGTCCAGTTTTCCCAGCACCACTTATTGAATAGGCTGTCCTTTCTCCACTGTACATTTCTGCCTCCTTTGTCAAAGATAAGGTGACCATATGTGCGTGGGTTTATCTCTGGGCTTTCTATCCTGTTCCATTGATCTATCTTTCTGTTTTTGTGCCAGTACCATACCGTCTTGATAACTGTAGCTTTGTAGTATAGTCTGAAGTCTGGGAGCCTGATTCCTCCAGTTCCTTCTTTCGTTCTCAAGATTGCTTTGGCTATTCGGGGTCTTTTGTGTTTCCATACAAATTGCAAAATTTTTTGTTCTAGTTCTGTGAAAAATGCCAGTGGTTCATTGTAGTTTTGATTTGCATTTCTCTAATGATTAGTGATGTTGAGCATCCATTCATGTGTTTGTTGGCAGTCTGTATATCTTCTTTGGAGAAATGTCTATTTAGGTCTTCTGCCCATTTTTGGATTGGGTTGTTTGTTTTTTTGATATTGAGCTGCATGAGCTGTTTGTATATTTTGGAAATTAATCCTATGTCAGTTGCTTAATTTGCAAATATTTTCTCCCATGCTTGGGGTGTCTTTTCGTCTTGCTTATGATTTCCTTTGCTGTGCAAAAGCTTGTAAGTTTCATTAGGTCCCATTTGTTTATTTTTGTTTTTATTTCCATTTCTCTAGGAGGTGGGACAAAAAGGATCTTGCTGTGATGTATGTCATAGAGTGTTCTGCCTATGTTTTCCTCTAAGAGTTTTATAGTGTCTGGCCTTACATCTAGGTCTTTGATCCATTTTGAGTTTATTTTTGTGTATTGTGTTAGGAAGTGTTCTAATGTCATTCTTTTACATGTAGCTGTCCAGTTTTCCCAGCACCACTTATTGAAGAGGATGTCTTTTCTCCATTGTATATTCTTGCCTCCTTTAACAAAGATAAGGTGACCGTATGTGTGTGGGTTTCTCTCTGGGCTTTCTATCCTGTTCCATTGATCTATATTTCTTTTTTTGTGCCAGTACCATACTGTCTTGATTACTGTAGCTTTGTAGTATAGTCTGAAGTCCAGAAGCCTGATTCCTCCAGCTCCATTTTTCTTTCTCGAGATTGCTTTGGCTATTCGGAGTCTTTTGTGTTTCCATACAAATTGTGAAATGTTTTGCTCCAGTTCTGTGAAAAATGCCTTTGGTAGTTTGATAGGGATTGCATTGAATCTGTAGATTGTTTTGGGTAGTATATTCATTTTCATAATGTTGATTCTTCCAGTCCAAGAACATGGTATATCTCTCCATCTGTCTGTATAATCTTTAATTTCTTTCATCTGTGTCTTACAGTTTTCTGCGTATAGGTCTTTTGTCTCCTTATGTAGGTTTATTCCTAGGTATTTTATTCTTTTTGTTGCAGTGGTAAATGGGAGTGTTTCCTTAATTTCTCTTTCAGATGTTTCATCATTAGCGTATAGGAATGCAAGAGATTTCTGTGCATTAATTTTGTATCCTGCTACTTTACCAAATTCATTGATTAGTTCTAGTAGTTTTCAGGTAGCATCTTCGGGATTCTCTATGTATAGTATCATGTCATCTGCAAACAGTGACAGTTTTAATTCTTTTCTGATTTGGATTCCTTTTTTTTTTTTCCTCTCTGATTGCTGTGGCTAAAACTTCCAGAACTCTGTTGAATAATAGTGGTAAGAGTGGGCAGCCTTGTCTTGTTCCTGATCTTAGTGGAAATGGTTTCAGTTTTTCACCACTAAGAACAATGTTGGCTGTGGGTTTGCCATATATGACCTTTATTATGTTGAGGTAATTTCCCTCTATTTCTACTTTCTGGAGAGTTTGTATCATAAATGGGTGTTGAATTTTGTCGAAGCTTTTTCTGCAACTATTGAGATGATCATATGTTTTTTTTCCCCTCAGTATGTTAATATGATGTATCACTTGATTGATTTGCATGTATTGAAGAAGGTTTGTGTTCCTGGGATAAACCCAACTTGATGATGGTGTATGATCCTTTTAAATGTGCTGTTGGATTCTGTTTGCTAGTATTTTGGTGAGGATTTTTGCATCTATGTTCATCAGTGATATTGGCCTGTAGTTTTCTTTCTTTGTGACGTCTTTGTCTGGTTTTGGTATGAGGTTGATGGTGGCCTCGTAGAATGAGTTTGGGAGTGTTTCTCCCTCTGCTATAGTTTGGAAGAGTTTGAGAAAGATAGGTGTTAGTTCTTCTCTAAATGTTTGATAGAATTGACCTGTGAAGCCATCTTGTCCTGGGCTTTTGTTTGTTGGAAATTTTTTCATCACAGTTTCAATTTCAGTGCTTGTGATTGGTCTGTTTATATTTTCTATTTCTTCCGGGTTCAGTCTCGGAAGGTTGTGCTTTTCTAAGCATTTTTCCATTGCTTCTAGGTTGTCCATTTTATTGGCATATAGTTGCTTGTAGTAATCTCTCATGATCCTTTGTATTTCTGCAATGTCATTTGTTACTTCTCATTTTTCATATCTATTTCTGTTTATTTGAGTCATCTCCCTTTTTTTGTTGATGAGTCTGGCTAATGGTTTATCAATTTTGTTCATCTTCTCAAAGAACCAGCTTTTAGTTTTATTGATCTTTGCTACTGTTTCCTTCATTTCTTTTTCATTGATTTCTGATCTGATCTTTATGATTTCTTTTCTTCTGCTAACTTTGGGTTTTTTTTTTTGTTCTTCCTTCTCTGATTGCTTTAGGTGTAAGGTTAGCGTTGTTTATTTGACATTTTCCTTGTTTCTTGAGGTACAATTGTATTGCTATAATCTTCCCTCCTAGAACTGCTTTTGCTTCATCCCATAGGTTTTGGGTCATCGTGTTTTCATTGTCATTTGTTTCTAGGTATTTTTAGATTTCCTCTTTGATTTCTTCAGTGATCTCTTGTTTATTTAGTAGTGTATTGTTTAGCTTCCATGTGTTTGTATTTTTTACAGTTTTTTTCCTGTTATTGATATCTAGTCTCATAGTGTTGTGGTCAGAAAAGATACTTGGTACGATTTTAATTTTCTTAAGTTTACCAAGGCTTTATTTGTGACCCAAGATATGATCTATCCTGGAGAATGTTGCATGAACACTTGAGAAGAAAATGTATGCTGTTGTTTTTGGATGGAATGTCCTATAAATATCAATTAAGTCCATTCTTTCTAATGTGTCATTTAAAGCTTGTGTTTTCTTATTTATTTTCATTTTGGATAATCTGTCCATTGGTGAAAGTGGGGTGTTAAAGTCCCTTGGTATTATTGTGTTACTGTTGATTTCCCCTTTTATGGCTGTTAGCATTTGCCTTATGTATTGAGGTGCTCCTATGTTGGGTGCATAAATATTTACAATTGTTATATCTTCTTCTTGGATCGATCCCTTGATCATTATGTAGTGTCCTTCTTTGTCTCTTGGAATACTCTTTGTTTTAAAGTCTATTTTGTCTGATGTAAGAATTGCTACTCCAGCTTTCTTTTCATTTCCACTTGCATGGAAAACCTTTTCCATCTCCTCACTTTCTGTCTGTATGTGTCCCTAGGTCTGAAGTGGGTCTCTTGTAGACAGCATATATACAGGTCTTGTTTTTGTATCCATTCAGCCATTCTACGTCTTTTGGTTGGAAAATTTAATCCATTTACATTTAAGGTAATTATCGATATGTATGTTTCTATTACCATTTTCTTAATTGTTTTGAGTTTGTTATTGTAGGTCTTTTCCTTTTCTTGTGTTCCTGCCTAGAGAAGTTCCTTTAGCATTTGTTTTAAAGCTGGTTTGGTGGTGCTGAATTCTCTTAAGTTTTGCTTGTCTGTAAAGGTTTTAATTTCTCCATCGAATCGGAATGAGATCCTTGCTGGGGAGAGTCATCTTGGTTTTAGGTTTTTCCCTTTCATCACTTTAAATATGTCCTGCCACCCTCTTCTGGCTTGCAGAGTTTCTGCTGAAAGATCAGCTGTTAACCTTATGGGGATTCCCTTGTATATTATCTTTTGCTTTTCTCTTGCTGCTTTTAATACTTTTTATTTAATTTTTGATAGTTTGATTAACATGTGTCTTGGTGTTTTTCTCCTTGGATTTATCCTGTGTGGACTCTCTGCACTTCCTGGGCTTGATTGACTATTTCCTTTCCCATATTAAGGAAGTTTTCAACTGTAATCTCTTCAAATATTTTCAGACCCTTTCTTTTTCTCTTCTTCTTATGGGACCCTTATAATTTGAATATTGGTACGTTTAATGTTATCCCTGAGGTCTCTGAGACTGTCCTGAATTCTTTTCACTCTTTTTTCTTTATTCTGCTCTGTTCTAATTATTTCCACTATTTTATCTTCCAGGTCACTTATCCGTCTTCTTCCTCAGTTATTCTGCTATTGATTCCTTCTAGAGAATTTTTAATTCCATTTATTGTGTTGTTCATCATTGTTTGTTTGCTCTTTAGTTCTTCTAGGTCCTTATTAAACATTTCTTGTATTTTCTCCATTCTATTTCCCAGATTTTGGATCATCTTTACTATCAATGCTCTGAATTCTGTTTCATGTAGACAGCCTGTTTCTTCTTCATTTGTTTGGTCTGGTGGGTTTTTACCTTGCTCCTTATCTGCTTTACATTTCTCTGTCTTCTCATTTTGTTTAACTTACTGTGTTTATGGGTCTCCCTTTTGCAGGCTGTAGGTTCATAGTTCCCATTGTTTTTGGTGTCTGCACCCAGTGGGTGAGGTTGGTTCAGTGGTTTGTGTAGGCTTCATGGTGAAGGGGAGTGGTGACTGTGTTCTGGTAGGTGGGGCTGGATCTTGTCTTTCTGGTGGGCAGGGCCACGTCTGGTGGTGTGTTTTGGGGTGTTTGTGTACTTAGTATGATTTTAGCCAGCGTCTCTGCTAGTGGGTGGGGTTGTGTTCCTGTCTTGGTAGTTGTTTGGCAGGTGGTGTCCAGGCCAGTAGCTTGCTGGCCTTTGAGTGGAGCTGGGTCTTAGCGTTGAGACTGAGATCTCTGGGAGAGCTCTCTCCAATTGACGTTACACGGGGCTGGGAGGTCTGCTGGTCCAATGTCTTGAACTCATCTCTCCCACCTCGGAGGCTCAGGCCTGACATCCGGCCGGAGCACCAAGACCCTGCTAGCCACACGGCTGCAGTAGGTTTGAGTGAGGTTGCTGGAGTAATTATCCCTCATAATGGGGATGAGTCCTGAGGAAACGGGGCAGTGCTTTTAACCAATTCTCCAAAATGACTCTGATGCTAGGTTCAAGGACTCCTGTTCTCAAGGATGATGCTTCTGTCCTGGCGGAGGATCCTCTTTTCTTTTCCTTGGTGCTGAGTGTGGTTTCACTTGTTCAGAGGCGGCCGCATGAGGCGGCCGCATGCAGAGGCCTTGCACCTGACCCTTCAGACCAGAGCTCCTGGTGAGAAATGGCTGCGCCAACACCTCGGCGCCTTCCGTATACATCTTAGGTACAACCTCGTCTTCTGTAGGTTCTTTGCCCTTTTTCTGTATTCTCATAACACTCCATGAAAACCTGTAATACACTGTCATTCTAAAATTATTTTCTTCCCGTTTGCCTATCCCATGATACGGTAAGCTCCTGAAAGGCGGACAACTTCTCAAGCAGCTCACTGTCCTCAGCTGCTAGCACAGTGCTAGTGTGGCACGCGGGATGTCCTTTGTGAATGCGTGTAAGCTTGTTTCCATTGAACTTCACCCGACTAATTCCTGAGGAGCCTTCAGGTCTAGCTCAGTGGTTCTCAAAGTGTTCCTCAGATCTTCCTGTGGATTGATGAGGTACTTTCCAGAGGCTCTTTGAAGTGAAAACTATTTTCCTCATAATATTAGGACATTACTTGTCTTTTCCCACTGAGTTGATGTTTGCATTGGTGGTGCATAAGCAGTTGTTGGAAAAACTGTTGGCACCTTAACAGGAATTAATGCAGTGACACCAGACCGTGCTAGTTGTCATTGCACTTGTCACCATACCCACAGTTTTTTAAAATCTGGTTTTACTTAGGGGTAATCTAGATGAAACGATACAAATGATTAATTTATGAAAATTGTTGCTTGAGTACATGTCCTCTTAACATTCTAACTTACAAAATGCAAAGTACACATACACCACTTCTGCTCCGAGCTGAAGTGTGATTGTTTGAGTTGGTAGCCGAACTATCTCCCTTTGTCTTGTACCACAGTTTTTGCTTAAAAGAACAAAGAAACTGTATCTATTCAGACTGGGGTATTTGTAATAGGTATTTGGCTGCCGTTTTCTTGAAAATGAACAAAGTGAGCTTGGAACATGACTGACAATATTTGTAGCCAATGATGAAGTCCAAGCTCTCAAGAGGAAAAAAAAAATATTTTAAAAACTTGTAAATGGCACAGTGAACTTGACAGCTTTCCAATACTTACAGACTCTTCTCCTGAGACTAGCACTGCTAGTGAGGAGAGATTTTGAAATTGTGTAATGAAATGTGCCAGCAGTTGGAAGATCTGTGTAAATCCATTAGCCAGTATTTTCGAAGTGACCAGTGCCTAATGTTTCAAAACCATGAAGGAGTAAGAAAAGAGTATGTTCACATTTCAACATGGGAATGGAATTTACTGAAGCATGAACACAGTGTTCAATGTATGGTTACTATTTCCCCATTGCCACTCACCTTTAAGACATTAATATTTATTGAGTTTTGGTGTAGTATCAAAGAAGAATGTCCACAATTTTCTGAAATGGCTATGAAAATACTCCTCCCTTTTTTTTTTTTTTCAGATGTTGGGGGTAGGAATTTATTTATTTATTTATTTATTTTTGCTGTGTTGGGTCTTCGTTTCTGTGCGAGGGCTTTCTCTAGTTGTGGCAAGCGGGGGCCACTCTTCATCGCGGTGCGCGGGCCTCTCACTATCGTGACCTCTCTTGTTGTGGAACACAGGCTCCAGATGTGTAGGCTCAGTAGTTGTGGCTCACGGACCCAGCTGCTCTGCGGCACGTGGGATCCTCCCAGACCAGGGCTCGAACCCGCATCCCCTGCACCGGCAGGCGGACTCTCAACCACTGCGCCACCAGGGAAGCCCCACTCCTCCCTTTTCTAACTTCATCTCTGTGTGAGGCAAGAGTTTCTTCATATACCTTAGCCAACATAACATATTGTGGTATATTCAATGCAGAAGCAGAGATGAGAATCCTGTCTTCTTAAGCTGGATATTTAAAAGAGTTGCAAGAAATGTAAGACAGTGTCACTCTTCTCACTATTTCTTTTATCGTGAAAATATTTTTTTCATGAAATATATCATTTATGTTAACATGTAGTGGGTTTCTTGTTGTTTTTAAATGTATTAATAAATATTTAAGACATTTCTCAGGCCGGCTTCAAATATGGTAAACATAGATAGGTATAACCCACATAGACAGAAGGTCTTTGTGGTTCTCAATAATTCTTAAGGATGAAAAGGGTTGCTGAGACAAGATATTTGGGAACTACTGACCTATCTCACATGGCGCCTCAACTGGGAACTGACCCTGACATCCCAGGGGAAATTAATTATCTTTCATGTGAGTACTGCAGCACTTGGTTTACATTTCTGTTACAACACTTCCTGTAGAGTAACACGTTAGTTTGTATGCCTGTTTTTTCTAGCCTATGAGCCTAGTGCTGGTGCATATCTGATACTAGTGCTTGATGAATGAATGAGTGAAATTTCCTGGGCTCCTTCTTCTATTCCAGCTGTTTCTTGTTACTGAATTTTAATGAGTATTCTGCGGCTCCTCTGGAGGGCAGGGCTTCACACACACACACACACACACACACACACACACACACACACATGCGCGCGCGCGCGCAATAACCTTTACCAATTAGATGTGCTGTGTTTGGGCCCATCCCCTTCAGCCATGTGGTGAACTTCTACAGATCAGGAAGGAAAAGTGGTTGTTTAAGAATCTCTGAATCATGGTGCCTAAAGCTGCTTTCAGAGGTGCTTTTCTTTAGCCACTTTTTTCGGTGTTTTGGATATACAGTGAGCCTGGAAGACACATTGTTTCATTACCTAAAGGTCACAGGGGAGGCTGTTTGCGAGACTATGACATTTAAAGCAACTTTGGTGTATTTCCCAGGGGTCTTGAGATGAAAGGCAAGGGGGATGCTTATTGTTCTAGAGCCATATGGAAGAGTTGAGTTACTCTAAGACAGAGACTATAAATCCAAGGCATTTTCACCTTCATTTACCACCAGAGGAACAGAGCTGAAAGTTGATTGCTCTAAGGCTGCGGGTTAAAGCAATCTAGTGAATAATCCAACTTTCTTAAATCTTGGTCCTGGACTCCTCAATCCTGGGGATTAGATAATTGGAGACTCAGAGATTTGGGGATTTAAGGCACTCTGAAACCTTCTAGATCAGAGCTTCACAAACTTTTTCATGGCAGGAGACCTCTACAAATGATGATCTCTCTATGTCTCCCTAGAGTAAATTATATGACTTCTCATGGCTAGAGGTGATGGGTTTAGGGACTGTGGCTTAACACCGGATGCCACCAGATACACTAAGGGTTGGAGGTGAACATCACAGCACATCTGTAATCCATTTGCAGCATACCAGTATGCTATGACATACCTAATGGGAAATTCTTCTCTAGTCTAATGTGTCTTCGTGGGAAGGCGTGCTAGAATCTCATTAGACCTTGTGTGGACTCCTTATGTGAAGTGAGAGATCAGTAATAACCTTCCCAAGCATCTAAAAACCGTGGTACCTCTGAATTGGACCAATTACCCCTAAACCACTGGGGCTATTATCCAGTGGATTAAAACACCTCAGAGATAACACCATACCATTGGACTCCACTCCGGCTCCTGACCTGTTTTGATCTTAGCTCTAGGTACTACTCAAATTTAGCCCAGTAATCTAGCTTAGAGGGCATGCTCCAGAATTTCTCATGACCTTATCAACAGCAAGTTATAGTCTGTGGAAACTTATAATAACCATAATTTCCACTGGGACTTGATAATGTTCTAACCAAACCTAAAGGAAAAGAAACTTGACATTTTGTTTACCTGTGGGACCTTATTCAATGTCAGCACTGCCCAATAAATGGTAACTTACTTTTCTGAAATAATGTTAGGCTTACAGAACAGTTGCAAAAATAATTCAGAGAATGCCCATATACCCTTCACTCAGTTGCTCCTAATTTACATGTTGCCCAAGTGTAATGAATGATCAAAATTAAGAAATTAGCATGGGTATTAGAATATTTTTAGGTGATACAGGGCCTATCATTTAAAAATATAACATTTCAACATATATTAGAAAATATACATATTAGAAAATAAAAGGCATATCAAACTCACAATTTCATTAATTTTGTCACAAAGATTCAGATTAAGCAAAAAGTTGATTTAAAGTAAATTTTAATTTAAAAACATGAAAGTGACGAACATTTCAGGTGGTATGTGGACATGGCAAAATTAAATTACAAAGGTATTACTTGAATGAGTGACACTTGGGACTCTATCAAAGTAAACGTGTGACTTGGAAATTTAAGAATTTACTTCCTCCTTACTATCTTAGGAGACACTCCTTGGATGCTGGCTTCCCAGGGCAGGCTTTATGTCTTCAGAGTGCCACTCCTGAGTGATTTGTGTTCTCCATCCAGTAAGCCGATGATGGCCAAGGCTAGAATAATGTCCCTGCACATGTCCATAGCAAAGCTGACTTCCCTAGAATTCTCACATTGCAATATAGATTGACGATTATGGTGGTGATGATGGAAGTTAATGTTCTTCCTAAGACTGGACATTGACAAAAACTTGGAAATGTTCGTACTAGAGGGAGATTTGAGAGGGAAATGTAAATTATCCAGTTAATGGGTTTTCCCCAGTATATATGCAAAAACTGCTTTCATCTTCAGGTCACCATGTAAATCACGGACGCCTGGCAGTTTTATGTTCTCCCAGGTTCTGTGCAGAGGTGATTACTAAGAACTCTGGAGCAGGGTAGCTATTTGAGGAGTTTAGACAGCCATGAGGGCTGTGCAGAAGGCTAGGAGGACTTGTGTTTAATCTGGGAGGGAATTTGCTGACCACATCTCTCTTCTGAAGTTCAGCCTTTCTTCCTCCCTCAGGAGTCAAAATTACTTTAAATAATTTGTCTTGAAACTCAGCCTTCCTTTTTCTGTTTCCTCCCTGCTTTCTCCCTGCTTTCGCATGCATGTTCTCATTGTTAGTGAGTGAAAGCTGGTGAGACATAGGGCTTAAAGTCCCCCAATTTCACTGTCATTATAAAAGTCAGGAATTTGCTAGATTAAATAATAGCCTCCAGATAGAGCAAAAGTGCCTTTTGTTACATGGTATACTTTGTGGATTTTTTTTTGTTTTTTAACCAGAGTCTTTCTCAAGGAAAGTAGACTCAGTCCCACTGACTTTCAGATGCCCTTGCTTTTCCCTATTTTTTTTTTTTTTTTCCTGCAGTACGCGGGCCTCTCACTGTTGTGGCCTCTCCCGTTGCGGAGCACAGGCTCTGGACGCGCAGGCTCAGCAGCCGTTGCTCACGGGCCCAGCCGCTCCGCGGCATGTGGAATCTTCCCGGACCGGGGCACGAACCTGTGTCCCCTGCATCGGCAGGTGGACGCTCAACCACTGCGCCACCAGGGAAGCCCGTTTTTCCCTATTTTATTTATTATGTAAAATCTTGGACATGAAGAGTGACAGTGATGTATAAAGTAATATTTGATTGGTAGCTGCTACTTGATGGCCCTCTGTATTTTTCTGTTTATATCTGCCTGGCTTTCCAGACCATTCCACCTCAAACTGGTCTTCCAGAGTAATACTTAGTCCTGGGGTGTTCGGGAATGACAGAAGAAGCATTCTGATTTCTAAATGTCAGGCATATGAACTGTAGTTAACTCAGTCCTCTATTTCTGCAGTGGCTCTTATTTGTTTATTACTTTGTTTTCTTATTCTTTTATTTCTTTTCCTGGATTCGCTCATCACGTAACAAGCACTGGCCCTACAAGCGTAATTTAAAAAAATACAACAGCTGTTTGACCACTGAGCCACATGCTGACCACCTTGCCTCAAATTTGTAAATTTGCTGGCAACGTGTAATTATTATTTTTATTGCCTCAAACAACAATTGCTACAGAATAAATATGACCAAAGGGAGCTGTCATCTGAGCACTTCTACATAACCATTCAAGCCGGGGTTCACGGTATAATGAGGTGCACCATCTCCTATCAGTGTCTGGTAGACACTGATACTGCCCCCTGGAAACATGAGGGGCATCCAGTAAATTGGCTTATTTATTCATATGAACTTGGCAGGTGGAAGCCACTACCCTCACGTGCACTGTCATTCCCCGCTAACCACTGACACTGACACAAACTGTTGGGTCATTTCCTACAGTCAAGTGAGACAGTATAGCACATAGTGAGACTGCTTTGGTTGTGCCCCCAGGTGCCATTTGTGACATACTTATTTTGGGAGTTGAGTGGACCCGGTGAATGTCCCCCCTTTTCTCCACCCAAGTTCAGGACCAATTGAGAAGCAGAAACAGGAGATAGGCAGTTGGTTATGAAAGTATCACCTTTATTACTGATAAAACTATGCTGGGAGACATGGCTTAGAGATGGTCAAAAGGCTTGCCTAACATTCTTTCTAGCTAAACTTTCATTCCTAAATGTCAGGCCTCCTGGGAAATAGAGCTGGCCTTGCTAAGCTTGCACGAAGTGTGGAGAGGTGAGCAGAAGTTGCACTTTTCTCCGGCCTGCAGACATCAGAAACACACAGTGAGGAGTGGCTGCCAGCTCAGCTCTTCTTCCCATGCTCCCCACTCACACAGGGAGTGCAGGGGCAGAGAGAACAGCAGTGCTACCCTGATGGAGACCTCTTACATATGGAAGCACAAATCCAGGGCAAAGGAGGCTCTCCACCATCCCAGACGCTCACTGTGCGCTGGGGCCTGCGCTGCGTGCTCAACCCCCGTGATCTCAAGCACCACAGTTCCATAACGTAAGGCAGAAACTAAGGCTCGGCAAGGGTAGTCTCCCCAAGATCACGCAGCTACAAAGTGTGAGTGCAATTCATCCTTCAGCCTATCATCACACAGCCTGTGTGTGATGACCCCAGATCCTATGCTCGTAACCACTGCACTGGAAAGTCTCAGACATTTTACACTTAATAGCACTTCTCACCTTAGCTTGTACCTGGACACAGTGCCACATGTCTCTGATTCTTGGTTTCACTATCCGCTCAATGGGGAGAACAATCCTGACTTAGAAGAAAGAACTCTTATAAGGAATAGAGAGTAAAGGATGGTTGTAGACTACAGTTAGCTGGCACACACGTGGATGCCCAAGGACTCCACATATGGAGGAAGGGTACACACTTTAGATGGGGGGAGTAGAGCGTACTCTTTGCAAAATGTTCTGTATCTGAGAGCTGCCACAAGCTGGGTGAAGGAGGTTAGCCTTGTTTCCCACAAAGTGGTAAACCGGGGCACTTGTGCTTGGGAGATTCATCTGTTTGTCCATAAAACACTTAATAAGGTGTCCACTCTGTACCAGGAGGCTTGGGGCTAAGTTAGGGGGATGCTTTGATGGGAGAGAGAATGCTCATGTGACCTGGGACGATGAGGCTCTGTACATACCCATAAAAGGAAAGGTAGTTTAAAAGATTATAATGTCCTCTCAGCTATGGTAGATTCTTGACAGACCTGTTTTCAGCTAGCTTAATTCTCATTCTTCTCAAAAACACTGTCATTGCATTTGACTGCTAAAAGAAAAACACTCTTTTATTCTACTCACAACACTTCTGACGCTAAATGGGTGGGTTTTTTCCCCCACACTAACCACTTTTCCAACTCTCCGGACACCAGCTGGGTGTCCTACCATTTAATTATGACCCTACCTACCTGGAGTTAGTGCAGACCCCACAGGTTGAGGGCTCAGTCCCATAAGACTGACTCCCACTTCGGATGCCAGTAGCAAGTCCCGGCTTGTCACCTGTGCTTCTGAACAACCAGTTATAGGTTGGGGTTTCCATAGCCCGCTCCTCAGTTTCAATAATCTGCTATAATAGCTCACAGAATTCAGGGAAACAGTTACTTACATTTGCCTGTTTATTATGAAGAATATAATAGAGGAAACAGGTGAGCATCCAGAAGAAGAGATACACAGGATGTGGTCTGGAAGGGTCCTAAGCACAGGGGCTTCTGTTCGTGTGGGGCTGTGGTACCCCTCTCTCCAGGCACACGCACATTCACTATCCACAAGCTCTTCGAATCTCCTACGTTAGGGATTTTTTTAATGGAGGCTTCACTGCATAGGCATGATTGATATTAACTCAATCTCCAGGTCCTCTCCCTCTTCCAGAGGACAGGGGTGGGGCTGAAAGTGCCAAGCATCAATCATGGCCTTGTCTTTTTAGTGACCAGTCCCCACACAGGACCCCACACAGGAGCCCACCAGGAGTTACCTCATTAGAACAGAAGATGCTGCAACACCTAGAAAATTCCAAAGGATTTAGGAGTTCTGTGTAAGATACTCCTATTACCCTCATCACTCAGGAAATTACAAGAATTTAAGGAGCTCTGGCTCGGGAACCAGTGGCAGAGACCAGCGCATCTTTCTTAATATGACACAGCCACCTTTAGCATCACCATAGTGATGGAATTCATTCATTCATTCATTTGTTCAGTTACAGGCTTAAAGGTGGCTATGGAGCCGTATATTTATGTCTCAAGATTATCCCTGATTGAGGCCAACTGGGGAAAAAATGAGCTCAGAATGACAGTGTTTGGGGGATGTTCTCACTCATTGAGTGGTTAGTGAGAATTCGCTTATTTACAATTATATTGTCTCCTTTCTGTGCCAAATGCAAACATCTCTCAGCTGTATATGGAAAACCATCCTAAAGTGATTTATTTGTAGGTGGTAAAAATACCCTGATAAAGCAGTGAAAGTACTTGGGATATTTACATGGAACAGGCCAAGGACCTGTGACTCATCCTGTTGGGAATGTTTTCTCAGTGGGGCCCGTGGAAGATAAACAAGGCTTTTCCTGGCTTTGTCATACCCTCTTGCTGTTCTCTATAGACAAAGTCCCTGGATCTCTGTTGACTTTGAAAAGTCAAGTAAAATTCTACTTGTGAAATTAGAATAATAATTACTATCAGGTGAATCTTAAAAACTCACTAGGTTTTTCCCCTATTTCCAGTAGACTTTCTGACATTCAAGATTCTGTCATTTCCACAATATCTCTGCTTCAGCAAGGCTGTGCCCTTCACTGTATCCAAAGTGCCTTGCTTGATTCAAGCTCTGAGCTTCTGTTCAGGACAGGTGCATTGGTCCTGACTTGATTCATATCATGTCTTTTTTCTGGAATATTCTTTTCTCCTTCCCTACTCCCTGAAATACTAGTTATTCTGCAAAGATCAGCATGAGTCTCTCTTTGATAAAGGCTTCCCATAATTACACTGTCTCACATAGATATTCCTCATCTCCAAAGTCCCACAGTTCTTGTTACCTAACTTGCATCATTTTATATTACTTAACTATTTGCTCTGTGTTTATTTTTCCTCCCAGCTAGATGGGAAGGCCATGTATAGGAGGTACTATTTCTTATGTGTCTTTTGTTAGAGCCCTTGGCTTTGTTGGAGCCCAGAACAATGCTCTGCTCATCAAAGATACTCAATAGTTGCAGAATAAATGCAGGAGTCCTCATTTGCTGAGATTCACTTAAGTCCTGAGCTCTTTTGGTGACTCACACTGGGAAGGGTTTTTCAATGGATTGTCCTTTTCTTTCTAGCTTTTCTGCATGGTGGAGTGGAAAGAACATAAACTTTGGTGTCAGAGAATCCAACAGTTATTCATTAAATGCCCACAGCCAAGTTTTATTCAAAAGCCCTTAAACATCGCTGCCTCATCTGCATTGTAGAGATAATACTTTTAAGAGTACAAGCAGTTACTTTTGTAGGGAAGCTGGCACAGTGTTTGGCACCGAGGAGATGCTTCTTCTTGCTACCCACTTGGACTCCACCCAGGCTGTACCTTCTCCTCTGCCTTTAATCAGGTAGTTCCCAAGTACTGGTTCTGTTCAGTGATATCCTGATTAATGATAGGTTTCTAAGGAAACTCAGCTTGGTGCAAACAAACTGACAAAAACCTCCCCTAAATCTTGTGAAGCAGAGCTGTCTGGGTGCATTAGCATGACAAAGCCACCTCAGGATACAGCTATTTGTCCCATTCCAGTTGAAGAGGGAGCCATGTTGGCTCAGTAAAATGACCTAGTGTTCTAAATATATCTGGATCCACAGCCTCTTCTTTCTATGCTTTCCTTCCTCTTTCCCCTCCTCCACAGCCAGAGGTTCCTCCATGAGTTTGCCTCCACCCCACCACAAAAACTGTGAAGGATCTGATCCAATTAATGCTCTTTGATTAACTGATTGTACTTGAATGTGAATGGGTTTTAGCCAATGTGTTACCCCAAGCAGCAGTTATATTGTAAGCCTTTTCAGTTTATGATGGTATAAGAAACTTTGTCCCATGATAAGAGATCTCCCACATTAGCAAGCAGAGAGATTTTCTCGAGAAGGAGAATTCTTCAATCCCAATATGCCAGCTCCAAGGTTGACCTTGAACATAAACCAAAATTTAGCATTTTTAAGGTGATGGGATATGTTTGTTCAGAAGAAGCATCTCTTCTTTCCCCATGGCTCTGTTCCCTCTTCTCCTGGGAAGAGTTGACCTGAGCTGGGTTCTGGAGCTTGTTCTGGTAGCTGGCAGGGACTAGACAGAGAAGTGAGTACTGGTACTGTAGGCCCCTTTCAGCATCAGAGGGTTCTATTCCCTGCCATTGTACCCTGGAAGACATGTCCTCCCTCCCCTGAGTGCGGTATCTTAACCTCATTCTAAATCCTATCCTTATCATTTTCTGTTGGAAGACCCACAGATGCACATTTTATGTTTTCCAACACACTAGATGCTATTTTAGTTAGCATTTCATTAGCAGACTTTCCACACTCTAAAAATCTTCATAAATCCCAACAGGTAGAGTGGCATGGTAGGAAGAGTATTAGGCTGTGGGGCAGGAGATCCAGGTTTACTTTGACTATACAGCCATCCTTGGTCCTCAACATTCTCCAGGCCCAGCTCTGGGTGCCGGGCAACCAGAGACAGTTAACACCAACCCTGCGCCTTCACAGACAAGTGTTCCAGCTCTGCCTTGAGGTAATAGTGACCTTGGACAAGTGCATTTGCCTCTCTGGGTTATGTGCAAAATGATGGCATGGGAGGAGGTGAATCTAACGCCCATTCCAGCTATAGATTTTATGAATCCGTGTGCAGCAGACCTGCGTCTGAGAATTAATACTTCCAAGTGATATTTTCATACTGTAACAACCCTTCTTGTCTGACATCCTTGAACTTTTTTCTTTGTCTCTTACACTATTTCTGTCTTTGTTAATAATGTCTATGGCTGAGAAACAGCCTGTGATCAGGACCTCTGCTCTTCACTATGAGGTGTTTGCTAGAATTAGAGGTAGCCTGTTCCCCTTGGTTTCTCCTTTCTGAATCATGTATCTCTCTTGATTCTTCCTCCTGTCTTCGCCAGCCCTTCGACTTGCATGTGTTATTAATACCTCTTTGTTTAGTTCCCATTAATATAATTGCTCAGCATTTGTGTTGTGCTATTTCCAATCACATCCCCATAGACTTCTTCCTTACACTTTCCTGATTAGTTTTTTCTAGTTCAGTGGTTCTCAACCAGGGGTGATTTTATCCCCCCTCCCCAAGGAACATTTGGCAATGTCTGGAGACATTCTGGATGCCACAGCTGAATGACAACTGCTACAGACATCTGGTGGTTACAGGCCAGAGATGCCGCTAAACGTCCTCCAATGTACAGGGCAACTCCTGCAACAAAGAATTGTGAGGTCCAGAATGTCAATAGTGCTGGCATTTAGAAACTCTCATATAACCATTTTTAATTCTGCAAGTGCAGGAACCAAATATGTCCATTTGCATGTGAATGGCATGCAGCATAGGACTACATAACAAGAAAGAGAGGAATTATTTATTATTGTTTGACTGACTAACCCCTGTGTTGGTAAACAGAGCCACTATGACTGCAAATTTAGTCATGTTACAATTTTGTAATTCCATCCAGGAAGGGAGGCCTGCCTAAAACCACTGTTCGATATTCCGTATAATAACTTTGACATGTCTAAAGGCTGTTCTATTGAGATACTTAACCAAATGCGTGAAGACTAAAGACCCTCAAGCAAGCCAGCTGAGATATGTTCAAAAGAGGACCCTCCACCTGAGAACAGCCACAAGGACTGCAGCAGTGACTTCTGAGGCATGGGGTGCCTGCTGTGAGTGAAACAGTGAACAAAAACCTGGAGTGGGATGGGATTTAATTTGATGACAGATTTTAGCACGGTATCAGGTCCTATTAATGGGCCACGGTGATACTTTATAAGAAGACAGGTCATGTAGCCTGGATTTGTTTTGCTTTCTTTTATAATTCTCAAGTTAGGATGGAAGACTGTCTATAAGCCCGTGGTAAAATATTCTAGAACCATGCTTGTAAAACTTTAATGTGCCTATGAATCCCCTGGAGATATTGTTAAAAGGCAGAGTATCTTTAAGTGCTCCTGGGGTGGGCACCAAGATGTCCCATTTCTAACAAGCTACAGTTATATATACTATACATATGGGCGCTGCTGGACCATGGGCACACTTGGAGTGACGAGGTTTTTAGAATGGTAAAGGCAGAAAGTACTCTGAAGGTTACTGAGTCCCACTGAACCTGTATTTCACAAATGATGAAAGTGAGGCCTGGAGTCTCTAGGGCAGGCACTTACGGAGTGTAGTGACCAGATGTCTGTGCCCAGCCCACTTCCCACGCCTTCCCCACTCTGGCCTCACTGCTCAGTCTTTGGCAAATCACCCACTGTTGCTGGGTCTTGGATTTCTCTTCTTAGAAACAAGTGGGCTGCGGTCGCTGTGAATTCTGCTGTAGCTGAGATGTCATTTCCTCCAAGCCTCTGTCATGTGGATATTGATGGTCACCACTGCTCATATCCTTTTTCCTATTGCCTCTTGCCTCTCGGGAAGGAATCTGGGGGATGCAGGAAGCAGGGCTGGATGGGCAGAAGATTGATGATGGGCTATTGGCAGGATAAACAGGTACCATTTTCATTTGGTGAGCATACCTCTTTGAGATGGGCTCTAACTTTGGTCGCAGATGAATCCTGGCACCCATCATGCTGGCTCGGCCACTACGGATGTGACGAGATGCACAGAGCTTAATGTGAACTGGTACTTCTTGCTGCTGAGACCCAGGCAACATAGCGAAAGCAGCCTCTTGTGGCAGTAAGCACAACTACCTGACCCTCTGCATGCAGCAGAGGTTCTCTTAGGACGCCAGGGAAGGCGCTTCCATTAATATTGCATTGGAGGGTGGCGAGAGAAGGGAAGGAAGGAGAGGAAGGAGAGGAGACCTGCGCCTTCATTCACTTGAACCTCTTCATTATTCATCTCCTATAATGTCTTCCCTGGCATCTTGTTGCTTTTCAGGTCATTGTTATAACTAACCACTATGGTTAGCTTTGGACATCCCTCTGGGAATTCCTAAGACATTTCTCACAACTCATTTGAAAATAATGATTCCATCTCTTCTCACAGGGTGGTCATTGTTGCTAAAGTTTCCTGTCCCTCCTGTATGCATTCTTGACACTTCTTCTTTTCATTCTATAGTAGCATCCAGTGAAGCCATTTTTAAAACTTGAGGGAAGAAAAATCAATATTTTAAGCAATAAAAATCCACTGTTTTTCACAGGATTTCTCTTTGAGGATTTTTGCAGACATCAGACCATAAATTCCCTTTGTGCCCCTTTGAAGTATTAAGAAGGGTAGCTCTTTTTATTCCATTTTGAATAATAGTAAGACTGAAACATAGCAATTTAGTGTTGGCCTAAATTCAGTCCTTGGGTTGGTGGGGAGAGGACCCACATCAGGAACAGAAGCAGGTTATCTGGTTGGAATCTAGACACCCGGTAATTCTCAACTCCAGTGAGGTTGCTCCCAGTAGTGAATTAGGCAGGACTTCAGGGGTAGGAGACCAGTGTTCTCTAACAAGATCAGAAGTGTAAGAGCTGATTAGACCCATGAGGTGGAACAGGAGTGGATAATGAGTGGTGCAGAGGTCAGAGAGGGGCAACTGCTTTCCCGGGCCCACGTTTCAGAAGCAAGAAGGCACTCAGTGAAATGAAAATGTAACCCATTTAGTGTTGATGAAATGACATTCTTATGTTTGCAATCCATTACTAATCTGAGGGTCTCAGTGCTCCTTGGAAGCGTAGAGGCCAGCTACATACACGGAATGATGAATTTTGAAGGTGTTAGAGCGATAGATTGGAATTTGTGGATCCAGACATTGGTACCCTCATTTCTGCGACTCTTATCTGTAATCAATAAATGCTTTCAAGGCACATTCCCTGGGTGGCTACAGCGGGCTCAGCATAGGTGCAGATGATTTTGTCCCTCTAGCATCTGGTACATAGCAGGTCCTCAGAATAAGTGTTGAGTAAATCAATATATGAATAAATTAGTGTATAAACTAAAGCAAGTGGACCTATTCCTTACCCTCACGCAGCTTTCAGAAGTGTGTAGTCTGTAGAGAATTGGTCACATTCTTGTGTCTCACTTTCCCTACCTCAAAAATAAAAATAAACTAGACCTTTACAGGGCTAACCTGTGAACTTGTCCATCTGGATAACTAGAAATGCTTACCTACAAATTACCGTTAGATATTTAAGTCTTTACATTAGCTGGCCTGCAGATAGAATAGTGGCTTTCATCTTTGTTCTGACGGTATTCGACGTGCAAGTAATGTTAATCACAAGAGATAGCCCTGTTCCTGTCCCACCATTATGCCTTGACCATCTCTATCCTTGCTTTCCTATCACCAGTTAGAGGGAAGAGAGAGGCAATGATGAGATATTTGGATCATTGGGCATTCATGCTTACACAGCACATGGATTTTGTCCCATGCATTCTGTTAGGTAGAGGAGAAATGTTTCAGTCTCAAAAAACAAACTAATATTTTTTTGAGGTGACAGAATTTTGTGGACAGAGAAGAGCTTGGGCTTTGTATCCAGACAGACCCTGTGTTGAATTCTATCTATGGGTGATTGCTATCCAGTTACTTAACTTCTCTAAGCCTAGGTTTTCTTTGGACGGTGGGGAAGTTTAGAAACTGTAAACCGCCTAGCACATAATTGTTGATGAATAGCTCTTTTTCTTTTGATTATTACTTAGGTCAATTACTGAGGTATCTGTGCAGATACCGCAGTTGGACAACTAAGGTGATGTACATGATTAAAAACAAGATTCAATAGGATGGGTCCATGTGTTCCTGACTCTAGGATATGAGGGCCACTCTAAAAGTGATCTTTCAGAGTAGACTGTGGGATCAACTGTGCTTTATGAACTAACCTGAAATGATTCTTTTGCCGGAGAATCTGCCCCAAGCCAGGTGACACATAGAGGGAGAATACCAACACTGGAACATCTCCCTCATCTTTTTACCCCTTCTCACTCTGGGTATAGATATCCATTAACACCTATAATCCTACTTGGAATCTGCAGAAGCGAACATACGCGATTCCAGGTCTTACAATGAAGAGCTTTGTTGGCATTGTAGCAGTTACACCTGTTAAACACAGGCGGTTCGCTCAGCAAGTGCTAGAACAGATACCAAGGCAGGGTACTGGGTGGTTTGCAGAGAGGAGATACATTAGCTTTGTTTTTCCATCAGGGCCTTTGGAGTCCAGGGACCCAGCTGTACCCCAGCTTATACTTGGGCCTCGGTGAAATTCTTGCTTATTGCTTCCAGCCTCTTATTTTGAATATTTTGTTGAAAGTATGATCTTAATGAGGAACCGGACCCCTGTTGCTTGTATACCTGCACTTTCCTTCTGATGAATGAGCTTAGGAGATTTGGGGGTCAGCAGGAGGCATGTAGGGATTCAGCCCCGGAATCACAAAGCCATGTGAAGAAAGCTGCAGGATGGGGAAAGCAGACTGTCACCATCCTTCTTTGGTGACTTCATTTGCTCCTTGATCATCTCTCCTTGGTGATGATTAAATCCGAATGGAAGATAGTAATTTTTAGCTTGAAAGAAGTGAGTCTTCTTAGCCAAGGTAAGAATCATATTTCCTACTCCTGAGGGAAAGGAGCTGGATATTTTTACTTATCTTTATTTGTTTGCATGTTTTAAGAAATGCAATACTCTCCCTACCTCCGTCAATTATAAAGGTAATATATGTTCGCAGCATTTGTGTCAGAAAAAACCAGAAAAGCATATCGAAGAAAAATCGCTCGTAACCTCATCAACCAGGTAACCCTGTTGACATGGAGACATAGTTCCTTCCTCTTAAGCATAGTTTTTACCTACTTGAAATACTATTGTACACATAATTTAAAATCTTGGGTTTTCATCTGAAACTTTAAACAAATCCTATATTATCAAAATCTAAAAATACTAACTTTATAAATTCTGAGAATGCAGTGGATGGATATAGATGGTTTACTATTAAATTCTCAGTGCCTAGCAAATAAATGTTTGTTGAATAAAATGAACGATGATATTCTAACCATATGGATGTTCGGTTTTCTACTGAATGATATTCACGTTTCCAATTTGTTTGCTTTTAAACATAACGCTGCAGTTAACGTGCTCGGTATAATAAACTTCTTTTGTGCTTCTAATGATTTTCTTCTGACAGTTTCCCAGAAGTGTAATTATACACTCGGTCAAAAGGATATGAGCATTCTTAAAGTTCTTGGAACATATTACCAAATTGCTTTCCAGAAAGGTTGCATTAATTTATACTTCCACAAGAGGTATGTGAGAGGCACATTTCACCGTACCCGAGGCGGATAGCGAGTTAGCAGACACCAAGGACCACTCAGGCAGCTCCACCCATCTAAGAGGATGGACAAGAACAACTTCTGGTGAATTGAGGGGAAGGTGTTTTTAAATAGGATCTGAAGAGTGAAATGTGTCATGTACTTGGACTAAAAAATCCAATAAGTGCAAAATGGGGCTCAGAGTAGAGAAAAAACATTAAAGGAAAACTAAAATACGTAGCTTTCTTCTGCTCAAGGGACCTAACTGCCAGGCCCTGCAAGTCTCAGAGAGGAGGCTCCATGCTAGGATCTAACAGTAACCTTGTCCGCCTTCACCACTCAGTGTCAAACAGTTTAACATGGACCGGGCTCGCGCCAAACTCTCTGGGTGACACTAATCCCTGATTTAATTACCCTTGACAGTGTGTGATGGGCCTTAACGAGCTAGGATCCCTAATGAGCTGCATCTTGGAGTTTTAGAGCACTACCTGAAGGGTGTGGCTCTCACCCAGGCTAACTCTGGCTCCCATCTCAGGGACCTCAATGCAAGTGACAGGGCAGCATCTGGTGACCTGCAGAGTAATGCTTCGAAGTGGGGAGGTGACACATGATATTTTCCTGGCCCTAAATCATTAGCAGGTAAGTACCGCAGGGACAGTTTTAAGAGTGTAGGCATTATGTGGGTGCATGCCATTTTCCCTGCCAAGCGGTCATCTTCCTGAGGACAAGGACCATTTTGCTTTTGTGCTGCTCATTACAAGTCTCCTTATTGACAGGGCTGGGTGGGAGGGCGTGCCTGCCGGTTACTCTGGAGGGATATCCTAACCTTATAACCAGGGTTACATAAACCGCCCTATCCAGCAAGATTTAGCCCTGGTCTTCTTTGTTAACCATGGCAAGATTACTAGTTTGAAAAAGGAACTTCAATAAGAAGAAACATTAGAAAGAGAAACAGTCAAATGAATTCGGAAAAGTAGATGAGTTTGCAAAGTAAGGTTTAGCCATGAATGAGACTGTCTGTTCACAAGCTCTATGACCTCGGGACAAAGCAGCATAGATCCTTTCCAGCAACCTGCTTCTTTGTCTGCTGGGATCCTCAGATCCTACAAAAGCTGTTCTTCAGTCTTATTTCTGCATGTTTCATCTCCCTAACCTGTGCGCCTGTCTTTAAACTGATTTTTAATTTGATGTTGAAGCTACAATTATCTCTTTCATTCACGTCTGGTCCCCAACATCCAGGATGTAAATTTCTCCCGTGGAATTCAGACCAACTTGTTCTGTGAACTCAATGATTATACAGCCCTGGAAATTATACCCTCATCCCTTACACGTGCTTACGGGGATTTTAAGTATTTCCTGAAGCTCACTCATTATTTTGTTTCCCCAGTAAGATTAATCCTATCATCTGGTGAAATGAGGCATCTTCATCTACTGGTCTTAAAGCCTGATAGTGGCACCATCTTTCCTTGGAGCTCGTTTTGCACTTTTGACAAACAGGGGCTGATTCTTTCTCTGTTCTTACACTCACAGTTCTTTTTTGACTGTTTATCGTATTCCTGTTTCATGCTGATGGGAAATTCCAACCTTTATATTATATTCAGAACAGAGACAAGTGAGTGCTAGGTCCTAAGGTCAGTGGCTGATGCAGACTTCACTGCGTTGGGTTGCTAGTTCTACCCACTTCTCCAGTTTCTCTTCAATCAATTCTATAAAATTAAACAACTCTTTCCCTCAGTGCCCAAAAGGGCCCTTTTGATTCTTGTCTGATACCTAAAGAGTATAAACATACTGTTGAAATCACAGAGGAAAGAGAAGAGTCATTTTTTTACACGTTTCTTCTAGATTTTAATTTAGAGCTGCTTATAAGATCTTGTATTTTGTGCATACACGTACAAGCAGACATGTACCAACTTCAAAAATAGCAGTGGTACTGTGAGTTCCCCAAACTAAGGAAAATAATGTTTTCCAATTTGCAGGCCTTTTAAAAGTAACTTATTTGACGTTTGAAAGCAATATATGATAATCTGAGGGCAAAAATTGAACTCTCTAATAATATTTGACTTTTAGAATTTTGGTTCAATTAAGCAAACATTAAACGTGGTTTGCAGTTTTTGAATTTGGAAAGGCCAGTCCCAGGCATAGAATTCCTACTGTGCATAATAAGAAAATTTGGGGTGAGTATAACTTAACAGATTCAAGAATCTCCGGAGAGGCTTGTATAAAGACGGAAATGGATGCCTTTTTGTTTTCTTTTTATATTGTACTTCCAAGTTATGACTCCTCTTCAGAATTGTATTATTTGCTCAAATTCATCTAATGGCAAAATACTATGTGAATAGCCTTAAATTCTTGTGTAGGGCTGCAACTAAGAAGTGCTGAAGGCCCCTAAACCATTTTTGCTGTTCAATTAAATGTTACATTTGTATTATTATATTTTTTTATTAGAACTTGATCGTTGCTTCACCAGGGCATTACGAGTTACTATTTGTAAAGAAATTGCATCTCTCTAGAATAAAGGTCATTTTCTGTTGGTGCATAAGTTGACGTGAAAAATTACAACTACAGCAAACATTTATGTTTTGGATCATATGCGTACAGGATGTGGTTGACCTGACAAACTGTTTAAATAAATCATCAAAATGGGCTCCGTCCATCCACAGCTTTGAAAGAACTTGAGAGTGGAATTGTAAAACTGGGGACCAGATATGTCAGATGGCTCCTGTGTGAGCAGCCTGATTTACTGCATTGCCTGGGTAACTGTCAGGGATGCCCCAGGGATATGCAGAAGGGGTCTCTGGGCCCTCACATTCCTTCTACTGCAAGAAAGAGGTGAAGTGATTATAAAGAGAGGGTCATTGAATGGATACAAAGTCATATCCAGAGTTGAAGGACAGTATGGTGGTTAGGATCTTGGGTTTCAGACCCAGATGCAGTGGGTCAGATGTGCCGAAGATGTTTGATTGTGGGGAAGGCATTGGGTGTGGGCAGAATGGCAGAAAACACTATGACATGGGTGAAGAATAGGCTTAGATATCAGGGAGACGATAAATGGGTGTTTCTTGAAATAAAAAGCATTAACTGTGGGGTCTTCTAGAAAAAAAACACTTCAAAAATTTTAACATTTTAATATTTAAAAATTCATTAATTCATTAATCTCTTTATTTGGCTGCGTTGGGTCTTCGTTGCTGCACACAGGCTTTCTCTGGTTGTGGCGAGCGGGGGCTACTCTTCTTTGTGGTGCGCGGGCTTCTCATTGTGGTGGCTTCTCTTGTTGCAAAGCATGGGCTCTAGGCACGCAGGCTTCAGTAGTTGTGGCACGTGGGCTCAGTAGTTGTGGCTCATGGGCTCTAGAGTGCAGGCTAAGTAGTTGTGGCACACGGGCTTAGTTGCTCCGCGGCATGTGGGATCTTCCCAGACCAGGGCTTGAACCTGTGTCCCCTGCATTGGCAGGTGGATTCTTAACCACTGTGCCACCAGGGAAGTCCCCTACGTTTTAATATTTTTATAGAAGGTATCGAGACCATAATGAAATTTGTTTAGTGTGCAATCGACATTAAAGCCTTCCACACATAGGAATGTCAAGCCAGTAGAAATACATTTCAGAATATCAGAGAAGATTTAGATGAGGGAATTGAAAGGTAACTTCCGTAAAAACTGAAAGCTTCTTTCTTTGCTGCCCACGTAATTATGGCCTACCTGCACAAGGTTTGTCTGATGCTTCCAAGGATTGTTTACCCCTCTTGATGCCTTTGATGCCTGTTGTATATGCTATTTATTTGACATGGGGCATATGCTAGCTTTAAAATGTTATTTACCTTTTTTTGTATATATGTTGAACCTCCAATCACATTGTCTTTTTCCTTGTGGTATGGTATCACTAGAACCTATCACAAAGGCCAGAATCCACTAGATCCTTAATAAACCATTAGTGGTGTTCTTGATGATTACCTTAGTTCAGATTCCCTAGAAAACAGGGCCTTAGGACCAAGTTCTAGAAAACAAGGCCTTAGGACCAAGTTCTGCTGCTTTATTTGCAAGGCAAGGACCACAAAAGTAAGGAGAAGGGGAATGAGAAAGGGAAGAATAAGAAGAGATGTGAGATGATGCATTACCATAATGGCTGCTGCTTCATGACACCAGCGAGAAGACATAGCAGATCACTTGGCACACACTTTTGGCTCTGCCAAATGGGAAATCTTTGGACACAGCTGTACCACACCCTGGAGCAGTGCATGGAAGGGAGGAAGGAGAGATTATTTATCTGCCTGGCTCCTTCCCATCTTCTATTTTTCATTGGTCAAAGTCTGCACCAGAGGAGTTAACTCCCCTGTGCTTCTGAGTTGCATCAGCTGGCCCCTGCAGTGGCCACTCAGAAAGCCAGATCTCATACCCTGAGGTGTGCTGCCCCATCTGAGCTGGAAGTTGCAAGAGATGCCAAGACTCAAGGGGTCCAGCGGCGTAGCCTGGTTGTATGTCCCTAGCCAAGGTGGAAGTCCGTCACTCCCAGGCAGTAACTGGTTGGTTCCAAACTGGTTAAGGTCAATTCATCTGCCACAAAGACAGCTGGGGTGGAGCAAACAGCTGAGGGTCTCGGAGACAGGTGCGGCCAAGGGAGTCAGATGAAGTTAATAAGATATATCTGATAGGATGATGATGATGATGATGATGATAAAGAAACACCACCAGCAAGAAATGGAGACAAGAAAGCACCAGAAGAGATCAACAAGAATGAACAAACAAGTAGAAGCAATATTTAATGTAAGGATAGGTTCAACACCCTTCCATTTAGAAAGGTGAAAGACAAGAGAAGTTCTAATTATATGAACATAGATTTGTTCACAGCATCTTGGAATATGACAAATAAGGGGCATCCCTTGAAGCTTGAAGGAGAGACTTAATTTGGGAGAAATGAAAGGGGGTATTGTTATGACTTAATATAGTTGGTAGTAAACACAATAGACGGTATTATCCTCAGAGGTGTTACTGCCAGAAAATACAAACTGGTTGAAGAATACTTTAGGTAAATTTATATTTTATGGAGCCATAATCGGCTACTAGGTGGAAATCAAGAGTGTTTAGGGTACTAGCCCTAACCTTTTGAGATTGAGATCACAAAAGACAGTAACGTCCTTCCTTTAATATATTTGGCGTCACTTTCAATGACTGAATCCTGGTCTCAGTGGATCATTGGTCTGAGCCAGTATAAAGTGTCTTACGTATCTATTTTTATCACTAATATCCATAGTAATTTCAGGGACTTTTTGCCTTGGGGGAGAAGTGGAGGGTGCATCAGAACTGTTGTCTTCAAATCTAGGTAAGCATCCTACATTCCTGTAGAGGCACAATGTTCACTTTTAGGATTACTCTGCCTTTGTCAATACTCAGTCTTTTTTTTTTTTAAATAAATAAATCTATTTATTTATTTTTGGCTGCCTTGGGTCTTCATTGCTGTGCGTGGGCTTTCTCTAGTTGCGGCGAGCGGGGGCTTCTCTTCATTGCGGTGTGAGTGCTTCTCACTGCAGTGGCTTCTCTTGTTGCAGAGCACGGGCTCTAGGCGCATGGGCTTCAGTAGTTGTGGCACGTAGTCTCAGTACTTGTGTCTCACGGGCTCTAGAGCACAGGCTCAGTAGCTGTGGCGCACGGGCTTAGTTGCTCCGTGGCATGTGGGATCTTCCCAGACCAGGGCTCGAACCCGTGTCCCCTGCATTGGCGGGCAGATTCCTAACCACTGCGCCACCAGGGAAGTCCCCAATACTCAGTCTTTTAGCATTTAATTCTCCTCTACAAACCAGTGGGGAATTAAATGGGCAATCAATCCACTTGATCTTTGCATCGTCATCTGAAACACAAATATAATAAACGACATTAGTTTCATCATACTCATCCTGAACTCTAGTTCTTTGCTTAAGTTAATCTCTGTACTTGGATTTTTCTCTCTCTCTGTTTATCCAAGTCCGTGCACTGAAAGGCTTAGGCCAATTCCCATTTCTCCATAAAACCTCTGACCACTTCATTCCTCATGGCCTTTCACTGCTTTAAATCATATGACATTTATTATCTTTATCATAAATACTCAGCTTTAGGCTCTTCTGAATTGGTTGCTAATCACTTTGTACATAAATCCCCTTGCTCTAACTAGATTTTAAGCCCTTTTGAGAGCAGGAGTGAGGTCGCCTGGTACTCTCAGGTAGGCCCCACATGGAGCACAATGCCCGGCACTTAGTTGTTGCTTGGTGAACACTTGCTGGGTAGCAGGTTGGCAGGTGAGAAGAGTGTGTGTGTGCTGCCATCCAGACAGACTCGGGACAGTGGGCAGCTCACTGTAGCTCCAGGTGAAAACGCTTCCTCATTGCTTTGGATAATGAAAGCAGTCCTTCATTTTCACTGAGAGTAATAAAAGTTACTGCCCCTTTCAGTGGTGCTAACTCACTCCCATTACTCCCCCTCCTCTATCAAAACATGCCAGGGTTGGGCTTCCCTGGTGGCGCAGTGGTTGAGAGTCTGCCTGCCGATGCAAGTGACACGGGTTTGTGCCCCGGTCCGGGAAGATCCCACATGCCGCGGAGCTGCTGGGCCCGTGAGCCATGGCCGCTGAGCCTGCGCGTCCGTGGCCTGTGCTCTGCAACAAGAGGCCGCGATAGTGAGAGGCCCGCGCATCGCGATGAAGAGTGGCCCCCACTTGCCACAATTAGAGAAAGCCCTCCCACAGAAACGAAGACCGAACACAGCAAAAAAAAAAAAAAAAAAAAAAAAGCCAGGGAATCCTAAAGACCTTCTAATTGATAATAAAGAGAACTTGTACCCGATTTTAAAAAAAGAATTTGCCTTCCCTGCCTTTGTCCTCTTGTTCCTCTGGGCAGTGGCTTCTGTGGTAGCTGTTAGCAAAATGCTTCAGGCGATATATATCAGCTAGAGAAATCCCTCATTACTACATTCCTCCCAAGCTCAAATCTGAGACGGTACTACCGAGTTTAGCCAAAGCAACATCAAGCTCACACTCACACCTTCACCAAATCTGTGATGGGGTCTCGAGAGCCTTCATCTTTTTTCTTTTGGAGTGAATTTGGAGCGAGGGGATCCATCTGCAATAGGAGGCAGAGGAAAGACTGAAGTGAGAATGACTTGAACAGTTTGGCCTGGAACATGCCATTGCACTTCTATCAGCCCCAGTTTCATTATCTCCCAGATGCTTCTTGTGAGGATGGAGTGAGATGAAACCACGTAAATGCAGGGCAAGTGAGGAGAGTTGGGGCTCCACTGGCAGGTTGAGCCTCCTACCCAGGATTCTGGCTACCTGCTTTAAGCTCATGTGTCCATCTGGCAGGGAAAAGATGATGAACTATGCCCTATGCTTCTTAGAAAGAGGACGGTGGTTTACTTGGAAGGAAGAGTCAAGCCCACAGTGGGAAGCAGCTCTTAAAGCCCTGAGATAACCAGATATGTGGCTGCAAGGCTTCCTTGAAAACGTCTCTATCGGAGAGAATAAAATTAAATGCCCTTAAATCAAACCTTTTACACAATGGACCTGTCCCTTCCTAGGCAAGATGGAAACAGACTCGCAACTCTGGGGCTTAATTCTCTTACTTCTCGTCTCCTCACTGATCAGCCACTGAGTTTGGTTTCCTGCCTGGGGTTAGCTCACAGGGGGATGCTGAGGCCTCCTGAAGGCTTGGCCATGCCAGTTGCTTGCTGCATCACTGACCAAGATGTCATCAGCTCACAGAGCCAGGGTGGGTAAGATGCAGCTTGAAATGGATAGCTGCTGTCGAGAAAGTCTGACGTCAAGAACCCTGAACTCTTAACGCAAAGGAAGAAGTAGCCCATGGGCCACTGGGAGCCACTGGGTTGGGATGAGGAAGATGGGGTGGGAATGTGAGGGTCTACCTTCCGTGCTCTGTGATCACTATCTCTGGGATGCTGGCTTAGGGTTGTGTATCTTGGAGCCTCTGTTGCCTATCTCGTCTGTAAAAAGGGAAAAATAGTACCTACCCTACTTCCTCTCTGGGGTTCTGATGAGGAGCACATGTTCCAACATATAGGCAAGAACTCAGTAAAGCACAAAAGGTGTTGGGCAGTTGCTGGATAGTAATTGTCATTAGTGGAAATGAAAGTCCAATAATGATTATTATTTGGTCAGTTTTTCTCCTTTGCTGTAAATGAATGCTTTGAAAATTTTAGTGCACATTTGTGTTGGCGTTCCATATTTCCCACTGACTGTTGAAATGAAGCTGTATCATGTACCGTGAGGGTTTGCTTAGGACCACTGACAATGCTTTCTATTCAGCATATACTGGTTTCCTTGACTCCCTCTATGAAATCTTGCAGAAGAATGTTTCTTCACTCCCAGCTGGTAACTGACCCTATGGTCAAGTCCAGTTGCATGTGGTTATGTGTGGTTTTAAAATAAGTGAGGCAGAGACTACTGCACTGGGCATTCCCTGAGATGTTGAGAGGTGTCCTGGCCTTGAAGCTGGGGGCTAGCGCTCCAAGGAGTACTTCAGCCATGGTCATCCCTAGAAGGAAGAAGGGGGAGGAGGTCCAGAAGAGGCAATGCAGTTTAGTGTTTTGATTCTCAGTATCTCATTGGATCTTCTGTCTCAGCCTTTCCCATAATTTATTGCAAGCAGCTTGAGAAGACCTTTTAGATCCTGGGCATTTCTGCCTCCTGTTCCTTGCAATAAGGAGGATAATTCCTGTCACCTCCCTTGCGGGAATGCAGTGAATCTGATGAGTTAGGTAATGTCTGGACAGAGCGCTGGCCCCTGTGAAGTAAGAAGGAGTGTAGGGTGGCCAAAAGCAAAAAAAAAAAGAAAAAAAAAAAAAACGAACAAAAAAACCCCCAAGGGGTGACATGAGTGGTCAGATCACCAGGATGACGAGTGTGGCCCTAGCCTGACCAGCAGGCGTCTGAGCTGAACGTGGGGTTGGGGGCTGGTGAGGGGTGGGATAGGCAGAGAGAGATGGGAGTGTTCCCACTTGACTCCTTAAAAGTCTTCTCTCTAGCACCCTTGACCTTGCAAGTTGAGGCTCGGCCCTGCTGCCACATTTTAGCACCAATCAAGTGCTTCTGAGCTGCTGTTGGTACGCTCTAGTGTCCCTGGATATTATGACTAATTGGGTTGAAGCAAAGACAGCTCCACTCTCTGAGTTTCGCTTTGAGTGGCATCGTGCTCTGCCTCTTGAAGAATAGGCGAGACGTGGCTCCTGTCACTTCTGGTCCCCATCTCCCTCCTACTCCAAGCTTCTGGCTGTCCATATTAACTCACGGGGCCTTCTCTCAGTCCCTCTGTAACACAGGGCTTACCCTCACCACCTCCTCATTGCAGCTTGTTTTAAAACCACTTTGGCTCAAGGAGAATGGGATTTGGCCGGTAACAGTAGGGTTCCCATCGATCTCTTTTTTAACCCAATAACCCCAAAGTGCTCCAGGTAGCAGCGGTACTTCTTTCTCTCAGCTTTTATGCTTCTGCTCGAGCCAAGAAATGAAACTGCTAGCTCTGTGCTAAGTGGGTCGAGAGGTCCTCTCGTTTGCTTGCATCTGCTTCAACCCTGTCGACAGTATCTGTGAGCTGTTCTGTTCCACCAAAAGGGAACCATTCCCGTTCTCCCCCAGCTTCAAACTTGACATGTTTAACCTCCCTCCCGGGTGAAATCTGGGTCCTCACCACAAAACCCAGACTCTTGAAAGGACATGCAGAATATACGCCATAGCCTGTCTTTCCACCTAATGTCAAGGCCTCTCGGATGTGAAAGCTAATAGAAGCTTTGGAAGAGCTGGAGGAAGGGAAGGAGACAGAGGCGGAAACTCTAACTTTCACAGAGCATTTCTTTTCTGCTACGAGTAGTAAAATGGTATCTCCCTGAATTTTCACCCCAAACCTCATAAAATGTCAGAGTGGGCAGGTGAGAAACTTGCGGCTCAGAGGAGATAGCATCTGGCCCACCATCACATGGCCATCGCACTGCACACCCAGGTCCATCTGACCTCAAGGACCGTGTTTCTCCAAAATGCCCTTTTCCTGACTTCAGGGTCACCTGGGCTCATCCTTTCATTTCCCTGCTGAGCAAACAGGGTGGGTATCACCTGTTCAGGGTCACTGGCCTTTTTTTAAGGAGCATATATCTCTCGATCTTTTACCCGGTGTCCTTCCTATAAGGCACCTAGAGCTCCCTTCACCTCTGCAGGATTAGGAGGATGGCTGGTGGCCCTATCTCTGAGTCGTGACCGAAATCTGAAGGTCCTCATAAAGCTCACATGTGGTTTACATAGCGTGTAAGGTCAACGCCGATGTCTGACACTGGCAAGGCCGCTCCTTACATGAAGAAGACAGCAGCAGCAGTGACAATAATAAACTAAACCAAAACCAAACAAAACCATGATCACAGGACAGATTGGTGTTAGATCTGCTGAGCTCAGTTCAGAAGAGGGAGAGGGGTCCTTGCTAAGGATCCCTACCAGGAGGCAGGAGCCTGTGCCCGGGAACTGTCTTCATCCGGTACAGCTGGAACACATCGTCCGGTCAGGTGGAAGCCCTCTTTCTCACGGCTGGACACTTCTAATGGATGGGCTTCTCCCATCGAATTCCTGCAGCTAAGAGGAAAGCTAAGGCAGGCACCAACTTAGAAAAACTGAGAGGCAGAGCCTGTGTGAGTGAGATAAGAAGGGTGAAACTCATTGTAGAAGGAAGTGCTGTCTTTCTGCAATGGAGGGCCCTCCTGTATCTGGGAGTCATGAATATTGCATCAAAATAATAAGCTTATTTAAGAAAAGGAAAAAGAAACCCAGGAGCTGAGAGAATTAAATAACTCCTGGGAACTAGCCTTAGGAAGGTCTTTTCAGTTTGACTGTGGAAGTAAGTTTCTGTCGGGGTTTTTGCCTTGGATTTTTAGCTTTGTGTGAATCCGGATCAAGAAAACCCCTTTGGGATGCCTGAGTGGGGGAGGAGAAAGCCCTTTGTGGAAAGATGGTGGGCGGGTGACTTCTTAAGCAGTGGGCCTCGAGGGCACTGTCAGGCTTCTCAATGCCTGGTTTCCATACCATCTTTATGTAAAATTTCCCAGTGTTTAAATTTCATCCGGGTAGTTGAGAATGTTTTAAGGTGATTGTTTGAATGTTTTAAGGTAATTGTTGCAACTCAGCATTTTAATACTTCGATTAAATATCAAGGCATCACACAAACATACTTCTAGAGCACTTTCCAGCACAAGATCAGAGATAGGAGCTCCGCTGCTGCTCCATTTTCCAGCTCTGAGGCCATGTTGCTGCTTCTTTTGGTGTAAAGTAGAGCAAATAAACATCAGCAAAACACTACTGCTTTCTGGTGCCACATAGAACAGGGAGGAGGAGGTCGTTTCCTGGATGACTTAACAAGTTTTTGACCATGGCTCTCTAATGGACTGCAACAAGGTTCCTGGCTTCTGTGCGAGGGAAAGGGTTCTTTCAACAGTTCCCTGCCACATCTGCCCTATTAATTTCCCTGCCATTTCAGGACTGAGGGGTAGCTTCTGCTTGATGATAGACAACAAGAAGATGCAGGTTGTTAATGCACATACTTGGGGGAGTTCTTTGTGATATTGAGAATGAGGCAAAGTGGAAGGAGGAGCAAGAATAACAACAAAAGGCAGAAGGAAAGGTAAAGGAAGCACAGAGGCATTAAAACTAGTCCGGAGCTGAACCTGCATTGTTCTGTGTGGGCAAGGCCATTCCAGGAATATATGGAGTTATAGGAGAACTGGCTCCCAGACTTAGCTGGTTTCAGCTTTCAAGTTGTTCAAATGAGTAGAAGGTTTGGGAGACAAGAAGGAGAGAAGGAGGGGGAACCAAAATACCCTTTGCATTTCTGCAGCTTCATTTGAGTTGAGAAGGGCTCTTTAGCCAGAGCCTCCAACCCCAACCTTGTTTCCATGGCAACCCACTTGCAGCCTGCAAAGCTGTGACAGCCCACTCTGGAGCTAGTGTTGCCGAACCAGAAAATGGAATGGGAGAAGTTTGGTTTCCTGGATTATTAACATTAAATATATTCACATAGAGGTATGTAGGAATCTGTATTCAGTAGTGAATGCCATTTTTCTTCCTTGACCTGAAACATGAATTCTTTGCATTTATTTAGCATTTACTAGGCACCAGCACTGGGTAGGTTCTGGGGATAATGTGGTGAATAAGAAATAGCCTTTGACATTGATGAGGCTACCATCCCAGGAGATCTGTGGCATTCAGCATTTACGTTCTGGGTGTTGCACCAGCGCAGAAGAGGGCATAGCTAACTTTGATAGGGGTTAGGAAGGCTTCTCAGTGATGACAGTCAAGAACTGACAAAGAAGTGAGGAGGAGTTTTCCAGGTGGAGAGTGAGAAGAAGGGAATTCCTGTGGGAATAATATCTATTAAGTAAGAAATAAAGCAAATTATGATTTTGTTTCTTGACAGGTCTTTGACACCCCCCCCCCATCCTCCATTAGATTCTGCCCTCTCTGGAGCTTCTGCCCACCAGCTGTTGGGTTCTGGCTACAGCATTACTACTTTGGGTTGATTTAAAGCCTGTGGGCTGACAGAATTTCCCAATCTTTCATGGGGCTCACTCATACACTTACTTTAAGGGAAAAATGCATTTCTAGCATTATGTAGAAAGATAATACTGGTAAACCAAATGACATGAGGGGCGTAGAGGGTGGTTAGGGCTAATTTTTAAAGACAGCTTATAATGATCTCTTTGAAAACTCTTTTGTTTGGGGATTAGAATACTTTCTCCCTAAGACATCCCACCATTAGTTTGACTCTCTGTGTAATGACTTTTTTAAAGAGAGACATACCTGTTCTGAACTACTTTAGTGGTCTTTAACTAGCTGGTTTCTTTATGCTCCTAGAGATATACTAATTTGCATACTGACACCAAGAATATAAATATAAATTACTTCTCTCAGAGCGCTGGAGAACAAGGCTCACCTCAGTAATATTCCACAGAGCCCCTGTAGGATCAGTGCCAGTCATCCTGTGAACACTCCGTGCATATTAATTGGTGATAATTGAAAAATAACACCCATCATCCTTAAAGAAGAAAATCACCTCAACTGATGGCACTTTTATCCAAAGATTATTTTATTACCTAGATTCACTAAATAATCAGATTGTCATTATCACACGCAATATTACCACAGTACTAATATATATTTAGTCTTGTATTCATTCATTCAACAGCTATGTTCAACACAATGTGGTGGGGATATAAATAGGAAAAATAACAAGTCCTATTCTGAAGAATCTTACAATTTACTGTGTTTATGGAAGGGAGGGTGGAGATGTATAAATAAATGTAATACAGAACAAAATGAAGTAGTTGCTGGGTATGTGTATGTGTGTATATATATGTGTGTGTATATAATGATATATATATATATATATAGAGAGAGAGAGAGAGAGAGAGAGAGAGAGAGAGAGATCTAGCACTGTGCCTCACAACACGTTTTGTAAGTGTAAAATGATTGATAGGATAAATAAACATACTGTAAACGTTCATAAAATAAATGATTCATTTTAATGGGTGTCCACGGCTTTCAGGACAGAAAGGCTTTATAGAGAGAATAACATCTGTGTAGAATTTCAAAGAATGAGGGCTATTTTGTAGGTATGGAGGAGAAGGGCAATCTAGGCTGAGGAAACAGCCTGGGCAAAGGCTGGGAGGTGGGCTATGATGGGTGTGCCTGGAAAACGGTGAATGGTCCAGTGAGGAGGGATACAGTGTGAGACACCTGGAAATCAGGCACTTGGCTTTGGAGAACCTTGAACACCATCATGCCTCAAAGTTTGGATTTTCTTTTTGTGGTGGGGGGTGGAGTAGCCAGTGAAGATGTTTGAGGAGGGAATTGATGCTGTATGCTTATTGCTTATTGTCTGTGTGCTCTCAGTAGAACACAGCCTCCACCAGGTGAGGCTTGTCTACTTCGTTCACTCATACACCCCATGGGCTAACCCAGGCCTGGCACACAGCGGATCTTCAGTAGATAGCTGGTGAATGGGATTCTACCAGGGCTTTAAGAATTTGTTTCTGGGCCTGATGAAAACGTTAGGAAACGGGAAGGATTTCAGGAAGGAGATGCAAGGTAGAAGCTTTTCCAGAAGCTCAAATGAACACCTACGAGACTGAAGCTGAGAGTGACATGAGAAGGGATAACAGCTGTGAATGGGGAGCTGAGGAAAGCACCAGAGAATTTGGTCACTGAGTGAATGTGAGGGTGCGGGTCAAATATGTCCCCTGTATGATTAAAAATAAACAGCTGGCTAGGACTGCCATTAACCAAGACTGAGAACTCCGAGGGAGGAGTTGCCCCCAAGTTGAGGGTGGGGAGAAGCTGAGAAGAGAAAGACAATGGCTTTGCTTTTGGAAAAGTTGAATTTGAGGTGCACTTGGGAAATTCATGTGGACACTCAAAGGGACAATTGGGGAGTGGAGCTCAGTTTGGGACAGGAGGACTGGAGTGAAGGATGTGGGAGTCATTAGGATAAAGGTAACAATGAAAATGCAGACAGTAGGGGCCCTGGGTCTCTGGGGAGGGCATGGAGAGCAAGGCTGACAAGGATGGGACACAGAATCTGAGGAAGACTTGCTTTGCATAGGTAGGAAATTCAAAAGCTTGAGAATTGGGAAGTCAGGACTAAATTAGGAAAATGGAGAGTCAAAGAAGTCAGGAGAGTGTTTTCTGATTGAGAATGTGACCAAATAACTGAGTCTGGTCGAAAATGATGCAGGGTGAAGACTGTAAGAGCCCACTGGGTTAGATAGTCAAGAGCTACTAGTCATGTCAGTAGAATGATGGAGGCGAAACATTACAGAAAGATGAAAATGTTGGCTGACAAAATGGAGCACAAATGCAGAGTGCTTCTTTATGAAATTTGGTAGTGAATGAAAATAAGGAGGAGGGTTTGGCTTCAGAGGAAATTAGAGTTGAGGAAAGACATTTTTTTTATGAAGGAAAGTGAGCTCATGAAGAGGGAAGCTTTTACGTAACAACTTAACAATAAACTCTTAGTTGTTTCTATAATATAGGAAAAGTATTTTGATTTTGAGAAAAGTAGCATAAGACACCTTTCATCTACACGTAAAATACAGTAATGCATCTGAGCACAGTTTTAATGTGATAGTGTCAAGCACGATACATAAAGATGATGTTTCGTCTTACTAATAATGATCCATTTATCGGTCTCAAATTTTATCTATGGAAAGAGGGCTTCTTTCTGTAAATGCTGTGAGGTTGAAGAGATGGTGACATCATGGTCGGTTGGTCCCTGTCTCACCATTTCCTCCAAGGAGGAAAATCAGGTCAGAGAGAGTGAGAACTCGGTAGTCCTAGATTTGGGTTTCACCGAAGCGTTAGGAGTTCTAGGCGTTGAGGTAATTTGGAAGGTCATTGGATCTTTCACCTTGTCCTCCAGAAGATTTCCATGAAAAGCATTTCAGAATTATAACGTCCTGCTCAATGTTAATGTGCCTGGGACCTACAGTAGTAGTGGTACTAGTTTATATGGGAAAGGAGCTCATGGAATTTTATGTGATTGCTTTGTTTTGACCAGGTATAGAGTAGAGTTAGCATAGAAACAAATGGAAAAACATTTCCCCCCTTTTTTTCTTAACCAAATAATATAGCCAAATAGAAGCAAGTAAATTTTTTTATCCCTTTCCTGAAAGTTGAAGAATTTATCTTGTCCTGTGTCTTCAGAGTAATAGGAAAGAACTACTGTTATAGAAACATGAAGTTGGCTGAAATGTGAGCAGGAAGGATTCTACACATTTCAAGGCCCTCTTCATACCAGAATCTCACAACCACCATGATTGGATTAACCTGGGTATCTGGATATATCATTGAATGGAAAACCACACTGGCAATACAAAAATGCTTAGATTTTTTTTCAAAAAAAAAATCTTTCAAAAACAGGACTAAAAGAAACTGCACATAAATGATGAAAGCGACATTGATGCAAGTGCACTGAGAAATAGAAGTGGGCAAAATATCTGAGTAGCGGAGTGGTTGAATAAACTATGCCTCTCTAAATTCATCGTGTGCAGTATTTAGCATTTCAGAAACATGGAGGAAACCCAATTACGATGTTCCACGGAAAATCCAGGACACAAATCTCTATGTAGTAGGACACAAGTTTTATAAAAGTGAATGCTGCACATATAGATATATTTGCACAGAAAAAGGCCTGAAGGAATATTATACCCCAGAAATGGTATTGATAGTTATCTATGGGGATAGGATTATGAATAATAATTATTTTGCTCTTTATATTTTAGGTACTTTCCAAATTTTATATAATGAGGTTACTTTATTTTTATAATTATAAAAATTGTTTATACCTGAACTTCAGTCTCACAAAAGTGTAACTGCATATGTGTTTCCCCATATGTGTCTTTCCATTTCATTTTCACCAGGATAGGGTCTGGATTTGGGGGGCCTAAATTTATAACCCCTGTGGCCTTGTGTGTATATATATATATATATATATTTTTTTTTTTTTTTTTTTTTTTTTTGCTGTATGCGGGCCTCTCGCTGTTGTGGCCTCTCCCGTTGCAGAGCACAGGCTCCAGACGCGCAGGCTCAGCGGCCATGGCTCATGGGCCCAGCCGCTCTGCGGCATGTGGGATCTTCCCGGACCGGGGCACGAACCCGCGTCCCCTGCATTGGCAGGCGGACTCTCAACCACTGCGCCACCAGGGAAGCCCCTTGTGTTTATATTCAAACCTCAGTATGAATCAGAACAGGCTCTGTTTAGACTCTGGACTGGGGCAAATCAGAACTGACGTGTTTACCAGATATTTCCCTGTGGGTGAAATGGGTGGGCATCAAGATTGGGGAGATGCTGGTGTTACCCCTGGTCTGTTGGGCATGGAAGGGGCTGCCACGCCTCCTCTTCTCCCTCATCTCCCCCCTCCTGTGCCCTTACTCTTATTCCTCCATCTCCTCCCCTTCCTCCTCTCCCTCCTCCTTTCCATTCTCCCTCTCCTCCATTCTTTCCTCCTCCACCTCTTTTCACGGGCTCTGCTTCTCTGCTGGCCAAGTGCTCCATTGCTGTGTTTGAACCACATGCACTGGAAGATAAAGAGCTGGCTCAGGAAAAGTTCATGGGCATCATTTATAAAATGCACCAGGAACCAGAAGAAAGGCAAAAACGAGCATTTTGACTGTGGCCAACCAAATCAGGCCATGTAAAAACTTGATTTAAAAAATGTATGCTTGGGCTTCCCTGGTGGCGGAGCGGCTGGGCCCGTGAGCCGTGGCCGCTGAGCCTGCGCGTCTGGAGCCTGTGCTCTGCAACGGGAGAGGCCACAACAGTGAGAGGCCCACGTACCGCAAAAAAAAAAAAAAAAAAAAAAAAAAAGTATGCTTGTGGTAATGAAACTGTTGTGCATTTGTTTTTGTTTTTGTTTTTTTACATTTATTTATTTATTTATTTTTGGCTGTGTTGGGTCTTCGTTCTGCACACGGGCTTTCTCTAGTTGCGGCGAGCGGGGGCCACTGTTCCTTGCGGTGCACAGGGTTACTCATTGCGGTGGCTTCTCTTGTTGTGGAGCACGGGCTCTAGGTGTGCGGGCTTCAGTAGTTGTGGCACGTGGCCTCTAGAGCGCAGGCTCAGTAGTTGTGGCGCCTGGGCTTAGTTGCTCCGTGGCACGTGGGATCTTCTCAGACCAGGGCTCAAACCCGTGTCCCCTGCACTGGCAGGCGGATTCTTAACCACTTCGCCACTAGGGAAGCCCGCGCATCTTGACGGTGGTGGTGTATATGTGAAACTACACGTGATAAAACTGCATGGGATAACACACACACACACACACACACACACACACACACACACACACACGAGTATAAAACAGGAATTCTGAATAAGATCAGTGCTTTGTATCAGTGTCAATATCCTGACTGTGATACTGTGATACTGTACTATAGTTTTGCAAGATGTTACCATTGGGGGAAATTGAGTAAAGGACATGTGCTATCTCTCTGTATTATTTCTTACAACAGCATGTCATGCTATAGTTATCTCAAAATAAAAAGTTCAATTAAAAAATAAAAAGTATGTGTTAGCCATTCATGTCTTGTAAGAGCCATTGTCCACATGGCTCAAGATTCTGCTCTGATAGTAAGAACAAAGGGTTTTAAACAAATATCCATTACAAAATTATTATGCATTAGGCACTATGCTAACTAAGCACTTTGCATTGTCTTTTAAGAAGTTCATCAACCTTATGATGGGTATTATTATCCTTACGTGACATATAAGGAAACTGAGGCTCAAAACATTAAGTAACTTGCCATACTCTCCCAGCTAGTAATTGCGAACTAAGGAACCAACCCAGGTGGTCTGGCTCCAAAGCATACACACTTCATCCCTAAGCTATACTCTCTTTGTGTTCTATCAGGTAGAACGTTTGCCTTGAATGATATTTAACTCAGGTAGGTAGGGGGTGTCTTGTCTCTTCCCAGACATCATTTCTTGGCATCGATCTTTTGGGGCTGTTGCCCTAAGAGTTTATTTAAATACTTACTACACTTATTTATATGACCAATTTTACTATCTCTAGTTTACTATATCAATTTTACTATCAAGTTTATTCCCTGCTATGTAGAGAGTTATGTGTTTTTAAATGGAACTCGCTCTCTTAGGTTTCTTTGAGAAACTCCCCGCTCCCTTTCCACCCACTATTGTGGAGATGAGGTGGGGCTTGTCTATACACTCTGTTAATGCAGGGTATGCTGTGGAATATGGATGAACCCTGTAGCCGGAACTAGGAGAGTGCGGCTAGGTTGGGAGGGCCTGAAAACTGGTATCAGGGCGGAGCTCAGATTCTGGAACAAGGGTGGTGGTTGAGCACATGTGAATGAGAGCAAAGAAGTGAGTTTAAACCAGGTAGGTGCATGGGAAGTGGGGAGACAGAAAAAATAAAGACACACACAAGGCTAGCTCCAGAACTGGCACGTTCAAAGGAAACAAGATGGTAGCAGAGGAAGGTATGGAAGAGAACACATCCAAGGTCAAGAGGATGACAGGGGAAACTATCTTTCCAGCTGGAATTGTCGTGTATGCTTCCCACGGGAAACAGCCAGTTTCAGAACATGAATGGCAACACGTGTCACCCAGCTGGCCCTGGCTCTCTTAAGACTTTACTCACTGAACCTTGAATGTCCTAATATTATATGTGATCTTCTTTAGTTCTGGGGAGAAAATGGCCTCTTTGCTGCCACATGGAAGCTGGAAACAGCCCTGGGTGTTGACGGCCTGGTTTGGAGCAAGCGCAGTGGTTATGACTTTTTTTCTCCTATGGCGAACTGACTGCCGCCTGCCACTCAAAGCCTGAACTTGTGATAAAGAGGCAGTTTCCAAGCCATCGCTGGGAAGAGGCTGCGTGTGTGCAGAGAAGGCTGGAGGGAGGGGAGGGCTGCAGGCTTCTTGCGTGTCTCTTTTCATGGGATGCTGTTATGGGCTTGGGAAAGAATTGGTTGGTTAGTTAAAGTTAGCTCTACAAAGATTGCCTTAGAAAGAAAATGAAAGAGAACCTTCATAACCAGTCACAGGGGAGAGAGGTCATTGCAGAGAGGAGCAGGAGATGATGTAGGGAAAAAAATTAATGAGCCAAGCACTAGGCATGATAACAGACTGACTTGAAAAGGGGAAAAGAGAAAAGGATTCTGGGCTGCCCCGGGACTGTCTAAGCTGCATCAAAAGTAGAGATAAAAGGTAACGCAGCTATCTTATTAGAATAGGGGGATGTCTGCACCTTATGCTTTTCTTCTCCACCCCCCTTCCCAGGCTGAATCTCAAACCCAAGGGCATTAGGGATGTGAGATGAAGAGAATAGAGCTGTCTGTTTGGGAGGAAGCAGAATCCACGCATTGTGGCAATATTGACTGAGCGCAGTTTGAAGCCATTTCGCGCATTGGACCTCATTACCCGCGTCTGCCTTTGAGTCAATGTCCCTAGTCTGGTTATCGCCTGGGTGGCACCCACCCCTGCCGGACACAGGTGAATGCAAAGTGTCCTCAAGGAACTCTTTCCTGGTGAGCAGGGCCTCAGCTGGCCTGCAGAGGAGGCATGGCGGGTAGAGGCGAGCAGTTCTGGAAACAGCTGGTGTGTGTGTCATCAACAGAGTCCTTTGATGTGAAAGATTACCTACACAAAAGCCACTGTCAGCTGCAAAAACATGGTAATAAGTATTTTTTTTTTCCTGATGAAATAAAGCAATTACCGCAGACTAGGCAACACCTAAGTGACCCCAGTGGTAACCAGAGCAATTTGCTGTGAAGTTGGTTTTCACTGAAATAGAGAACATTTCATGGAAGCAGCCTTGACGCCTGACTGCAGACGTGGAGGAGGGTCGTCGCTTGCCATTGGGCTCCTATAAGGGAGGGAGAGAGGGGACAGGGGAACAGGAGTGGAATGTAAAGCAGAGCAGAGGAACACGGTAAACGGTTGCAAAACAACTTTGTACCAAACACCTCCAAGTGGCCAGCCCCACCACTGGTTGAGGGCTGTACCCGCTGTGGATGTGGGCCTGTCACATGGTATCCTGCTCACTTGAGAACTGCCGCAGCCACAGGAGACGTAGCAGAATTCTACCTGACAAATGGAACGGCTTATGCTTTGTGGAATCCTTCCTTTGCTGAGCCATTGACCAGATGTTGGTAGAACTGAGGTGAGGGCTTGGGGTGATACACGTGGGGAACGCTTAACCTCTCATCCCAGTCTTTTATGTGCTCCCACTCTCTATCTTAGCATCTGTAGCAGAGAAGATCACCATCCCATCACTTAGAGCACTGACTGAATACTTTAGAAAGCACAAAGTTTCACTGAAGCCATCTAGCAGAAGAGTGCCCTGTTTGGGGATACACTTGTAGGGATTGTTTTGTAAATACCTCATCATTTCTACCCTTAAGAGTGGTGGCAGACCAGCATCATCAGCATCAGCTGGGGGCCTTTCAGAAATGCAGATTCTAAGGCTCCAGTGAACTAAACATGCGACTTAACAAACTGCCGGGGGGTTCCTATGCGCACTGAAGACTAAGAAGCACTGCCTTAGCTGTCTTCAGTGCTGTTTCTCTCCACGGCTTTATGGTGGAGCAAGCCTGGTCTAGGGACTTAGCCCTATATCCAAACCTTAGCTCCTTTACTTAATGACATTGACCAATGACATTGACCATTGACCGTTATATCTCTCCAGTATAAAATCATGCCAGGGTGGTTGTGAGAATTCAGTGAACTAATTCATGTCAAGTGGCTTGCAATGAAAATGAATTAACAAACAGTTTTCCTACTACCAAGTCTTCTTGTTAAAGAACATTTGAGTGAAATACCCTGTCCCCTGTTCCTAAAAAGCTAGCTTTTATCGCAACTGGTGTTTTCAAGTGTTACATAGAGTTTCACTTTGCTTGATCGATCTTATTGCTCTCAAACTTAGCCAGGCTTTCACAGCAATCTTCTTCTAAATCATGTCTACTTCATAATTAAAGACAAGATACTGGCTTATTTTCTGGTCTGTTGAGCCCATATTGGAAGCAATCTGGAGTCAGAGGACCTTTCACATTTCCTTTTCTCTAACACGGACAGTGGTATACCTGCTTGGGCTTTGGGCTGTGACAGTCTTGGGTCCGGACTGTAGTTCTGCCATGCACTAAAGTATGACTTGGAGGAGTTATCTACTCTCTGTGAACTTATGTATAATCGAACATGGATCTAAAAAATCCTATCTAATAGGGTCATTGTAAAGAGTAAGTGAGACGCAAGAGGGAAGAGATATGGGAACATATGTATATGTATAACTGATTCACTTTGTTATAAAGCAGAAACGAACACACCATTGTAAAGCAATTATACTCCAATAAAGGTGTAAAAAAAAAAAGAGTAAGTGAGAATCTATATACATTGAAAGCACAGAACCTTATGCATAGTAGGTGCTCATGCATATTTATTTCCTCCTGCTTTGTATCTAGAAATAACTCTAACCATTTCTGGGGGGTGGTGATCAAAACTAATATTTACTCTAGAACATCACTGGAAAAGGAAGGTTTGCCTGTCAGGGACACCTGCATAATTTTTGATCCTCTATTACTCACTGGCCATTTCAGAATCAGAGTTAATGTTATGTTAGACACTCCAGCCAAAAGGGTATAATGATGAATTGGTCTTATGACTCGTTTTAATAAATGAACCTTGAAATGTTACATATTTTTACACTTAGGAACTCATTCTAACTTAGTCCTCATTTGATTTTTATAACTTATTTTAAAGTTCTCTTTGTATGTTATCTTTCCTCCATAAGTCTTGTGATGGCCTTTGGCCAAAAGAAATAAAATTATGACCTAGTAACACGTGTTACAATATATGGTTCAAATTTACCTACCAACTTTGAGTTCTCAAAATACTAGACTTCAATGAGAAAGAATCAAATATTAATGCGTTTTATAGGTAGATGAATAAGGGAGGGAAAGGATGGAGAAGGGAGGGCAAATAACAAGTGGATGATAATAAGTAGTGTAAGAGGAAAATATTCACAAGTATAATTAAAGATAAAAGATGCCTTCAGCTGAGCTTTTCAAGGAAGTGGAAAAATCAGTGAGTCTGAGAAACTTGGCCGGGCTATCTAATTTAATAGTTTGGAAATTGGAAAGATGAAAGCTCTTCTACCAAAAGTGGTTAAAACAGTGGGGAGAATCATATAATATTATGAAACGAAGGAACCATGAGAGTTCAAGTCTGTTTTCTTATCTTGAGTCATGCCTACACTTAGTGCCAGACAGATGAGAACCCATTTCTGCTTTTTAAACAATGTTAGAGGAAGATATTTTATGGTCTCTTGATTCTAATTAGCATTCCGGAATTTTGAAAGTTTTAAACAATTTCCGGTCACAGAGAGCTTTTCCTGAAATCTAACCTAAGTCTCACATTTCTTGCTCAGTAGTGATTTTTATAGACAGTTTACTGCTAAGCAGTGGCGTTTGAAAATGCCATCCTAGAGCACTTTCACATCCAAAGCAGTGAAGTTGTCTGTCCCTTGGGATAGTGTATGTGTGCATGTGTGTGTGTATGTGAAACACAATTTATCTCCTTTAAAACCACTTTGAGGGTTTTATCAGGTGTGTCTCAAACATCTTCTAACAATGTGTCACAAATGTAACATTGGTGATTTTATGCACACTTTCCTAGTAAGTATTTATATTCCTCTACTATTTCCTGAACAAATGAGTTTCTTAGATTACCTATTTTCTGCAAGCTTCAAGTAGATGCTTTTAAATGTAGCATACTGTATTTGAAAAATCAATATTCATAATTTAAAGAATTTCACTTAGGTCTGTTCTCAATCTTAGTTTTTACCCAACTGATGAGGCCTGACATCCTCTATCTATTCCAGATGTTCTTTGGGGTCAAATAACCCCACGCTCTGTTGAATTTCTTCCCATTTTTTGTATGCTGTTCTGTCTCCTTTTCTTGCTTATCCTCCCCTACCTCACCTGAAAATCACAGTTCTCCAGGACTCAGCCTTAGACCTTCTGCCTGTTCTCCAGAGGTGATCTCATTTATTCTCTTGGTTTCCATTGGTACCTAAATGCCTACAACTGCTAATCTATTCCTCCAGTCCAGCTGGTCTTCTGAACTCAAAAGCCGTATGTATAGTATTTGTATAGGTACTGAAAGTTAACATGCCCCAAACTGGATTCCCCATTTCTCCCTTTACCTTCCATCCCTCTTCCTTCTGTTTTCCCCACCCCAATAAATGGCACTGCCCATTATTTACAATAGCCAAAAGGTGGAGAGGACCCAAGTTCCCATCAAGAGATAAATGGATAAATAAAATGTGCCATGTACATGTAATGGAATATTATTTAGCCTAAAAAAGAAGGAAATTCTGACACGTGCTACAACGTGGATACCCTTGAGGACATTATGCTGTGTGAAATAAGCCAGTCACAAAGGACAAATACTGTGCAACGCCATTGATATGAGGACAAATACTGTGCAATGCCATTGATAGGAGGTAGCTAGAGTATTCAGATTGATAGAAACAGAAAGTAGAGTGGTCACTGCTAGGGGCTGAGAGGAGCAGGGAATGGGAAGGGAGGGTAACTGTTTAATGGATACAGAAGTTTGCTTGGGGAAGAGGAGGACAATTCTGGAGATGGATGATGGTGATGATTGTACAACAATGTGAATGTACTTAATGCCCCAGAAATGTCCACTTAAAAATAGTTAAGAGGTTAAATTTCATGCTGTATGTATCTCACTGCAAATTTTAAAACGACAAAAAAATGTAATGGAACACGTTGAAAGACACCACATAAAACAATCAGCCAAACCCAGAATGTGGAACGTACACGAGTTTCACTAAAAAATCAAAGGCATACGCGGGCCCGTGGCTCAAAGGCATGAGCCATGGCCGCTGAGCCTGCGCGTCCGGAGCCTGTGCTCCGCAACGGGAGAGGCCACAACAGTGAGAGCGCGTCCTGCAAAAAAAAAAAAAAAAAAAAAAAATCAAAGGCATAAAAAAAGGAAGAGGGAAGTACTATTATGGAATAAAGGAGACCTAAGAGACAAAAATAAATTAATTTATAGAAATGAGTAAAAAACAATACCTTCCATCTAGGCTCTTAAGCCAGGAACCTAGAAGTCATGCTGGAATCTTTTCGCCCCGTGTGTCCATTTATGTTTGCACACATGCGCTGTGCTTACAGAAACCCCCTTGGTTCTCACTTTGAAGCAAGCAAGCTCCAAAGGAGTTGGATAAGGGAGACATTTTTATGTTTTAAAGTTGAAGGGAAGACTTTACAAAGTAGGTGAGCCTGCTAAGGGCCTTGAATGCTGGGTGATACAGAATTACTTAAGAACTGGTTGTTGGAGATGAGATTCTAGATAGAGGGACAAGATGCGGTAGGAATAAGCTTGACATCTGAGTGGCAGTGATGGATGTGGAGCTGCAGGAAAGCCGTTTTGCCTGACCAGGCTGGTCATGCTTACTTCTTGTAGAGTTGGGCCCTCTGGAGTGGTGTGGGCCAAGGGCCACTCAGTGCAGTTGCATTTGGTTTTGTAGATAGTCAAATGCGTGTACACATTTGACATTTGATGTAAAGGAGTCAGAGAGAAATGAGATCATATCTAATTCTGGAAGCTTCTGGAAAATAGGGGTCATACTATACAAATAAATGGGGGACCTGAAGAAGTTGATTGTGAAAGGACAGATCTTATAGGGAAAAAGGTGGCTTATGCAATCAACTCTGTACTTTAGGGAGAAGGGAAGGAGAGGGGACACTTTTAGGAGATGACTTACCTTCTAAGGCTGTTTTCGCAGATGCAGGCCAGATGAGCATCTAAAGGGATGTTGCTATGACAAGACACAACTAGGATGTACTTGATAGTGAATCTGGATTGAAATGCAGTGGAAACCCCATTCTGAGAATTAGGATTCCTTAACAGATGAGGGGTAAGCTTGCTATTAAACATGTTAAGAGCATGTTTCTTATGTGTGACATCTAAGTGTGATGGAACATGGCCCTTATTAAACTTGTCACACCCTCTTTCCCCTGGACCATTCTTAGATTTTAAGTTCCCTCCCCTATGATAGGTTAATTCTCCTTTCCTTTCTTTCTTTCTTTTTTTTTTTTTTTAGCGGTATGCGGGCCTCTCACTGTTGTGGCCTCTCCCTTTGTGGAGCACAGGCTCCGGACGTGCAGGCTCAGCGGCCATGGCTCACGGGCCTAGCTGCTCCACGGCACGTGGGATCCTCCCGGACCGGGGCACGAACCCGTGTCCCCTGCATTGGCAGGCGGACTCTCAACCACTGCCCCACCAGGGAAGCCCCTCCTTTCTTTCTTTGAACCAACAGTTTTGTCTAAATCTATCAATCAGGGTCCCAGCAGAAAACAAGTTATATACTCCAACTGAGTCTTACAGAATTTACTAAGGGATTATTTAAAAGGTACAAAAAGGAATAGTGCAGTATGCAGACGCTATTAACATCAAAGTGTTGTGACCAGCCTTAGGCCTGAAGGGGAAGAGAAGGAGGCAGTTACTAGAACTCAGAGATGGTGAGGGTTGTTGGGACAGAGCTGTGACGTCCACTGAGGGACACGGCCAGCCCAAGGCTGGCCCCTGGGGAATCTCACCCTTCTTTATCCCTCTGTTCTCACACAGGTCAGCCTCCCTGGGCACAGAGCAAGATGAAGAAAAGCGGGTGGTGTATCAGAGCAGCAAATGGAATATTTCTATTGGGTTTCCATGCAGATCTCTTGTCATCTCTTCTTTAGTGTTGCAACTTTATTCTGAGCACAATTTAAAAACTTTTTACCCTTTCATAATTTTGCTTTTATATTATCATATGTACTTACTTATTCATTGAAATTTCAAAATGGAGTCTTTTATAGGTAGGTCAGGCCTGCCAGTCTTAACCTGAGCTATAAGCCCCCCCCAGAACTTCTCAATATGTAATGCACTCAGGAATAGCCAGCTTCTAATGTTGATTCAGACTCAGGAAGTCTGGGGAGGGACCTGAGAGTCTTCATTTCTAACACGTTCCCAAGTGATATCCATGCAGCTGGTCCATGGACCACATTTTGAGGAGCCAGGTACTGCATGATTTGAAAATGGCCTTCAGATAAACTACCAGCTACCTCAAATTGGTTAGGTGAGGTAGTGGAAGGGTCCACCTTTCCACTGATGGCCTGCCATCTGCTACTTCATTATTTCTTGGCTTTGCCACCAGTTCCCAGAATTCACGTGGACCATGTACTTCTCTAAGTCTCAACACGTCTGCCTTCTATATGGGATTTAATGCTGCTCCTTTTCCTGGATTTGCGAGGGAATGATGACAGCAAATTACTATGATTATCTTCTGCGAATGGTGTTTTATAAGACCTGTTATCTGCCTCACTGTTGCTGTCATTTGAACACCATGCAGCTAGATGCTTACCTGAGCCAAAAAAGCTGATGATGTTTTGGTGACTGCATCAGTGAGTTGCAGAAAATGAGGAGTCTATAATTTTAGGGTAAGCTTCCCTTTAACAGGGTAAGGTATCACAGACTAAACTTTTGCTGTATCTTAACATATCTTACAAAACAAGTGACCAGTTTATCAGAGGCTGAAGATGTACACAGAGTGAGGAAAGTATAGGAAAAGGCTGAGGGACTTGTTCCTCTGAATTTTATTTCAAACAGTAAGCTGGTAGGTCAGTAAGTGGAACTCTGAAAGCCAGACCGAGGGAAGTTACAAGATGGGATAGAGAGGGGGTTCACTCTGGGATAGCATGAATGCCGTGGGGCCTTGTGTCTGTGGACTCAGATAGCAGTGAGGCCAGTGGAACTAAAAATATGGGAAGTGAAAGTGGAAAAGAGGAATACAAAGGATGAATCTCTGTCGTAATCAGTTGCAAAAAGCAACAACATTTAAGAAAATAGCTATTTTAATGTAAATAATATAAATTACTATTCATTGAGTGCTTTCAGTATGGCCAGTTCTCTACATACATTCTTTCAGATCCTCCTGCCAACTCTGAAGAGTAGCATAATTAAAAGCCCAGACTCTAAACTGCTTGGGTTTAAATCTGGTGTGAACCAATTCCTAGAAATCTGGCATTTTGAAGCGTTTAACCTTCCTGTGCTGCATGTTTTTTACACGGTGAAATGGACATGAAAATAGTAACAATCTTGTAGGGTTCTCTCCAGGAATAAAGGACTTGATAAGTGCAAATTATTCAGAACAATGCTGGCATAGACTAATCTGTCAATCGGTGCTAACAATAATTATTAGCATCTCATTGAGTTTGACTGCTTGCTTAAATGTGAGTTCTTTCCATGAAGCCAAGTTGTCTCTTCCAGTTTATAGTGGGATGACCATGTTAGTTATGGTGGAGAGGGAGTCATTTATTTTTCTTTTTTAACATCTTTAATGGAGTATAATTGCTTTACAATGGTGTGTTAGTTTCTGCTTTATAACAAAATGAATCAGCTATACTTACACATATATCCCCATATCTCCTCCCTCTTGCGTCTCCCTTCCACCCCCTCCCTATCCCACCCCTCTAGGTGTTCACAAAGCACCGAGCTGATCTCCCTGTGCTATGCAGCTGCTTCCCACTAGCTATCTGTTTTACATTTGGTAGTGTATATAAGTCCATGCCACTCTCTCACTTTGTCCCAGCTAACCCTTCCCCCTCCCTGTATGCTCAAGTCCATTCTCTATGTCTGCATCTTTATTCCTGTGCTGCCCCTAGGTTCTTAAGAACCATTTGTTTTTGTTTTTTAGATTACATATATATGTGTTAACATACAGTATTTGTTTTTCTCTATCTGACTTACTTCACTCTGTATGACAGACTCTAGGTCCATCCACCTCACCACAAATAACTCAATTTCGTTTCTTTTTATGGCTGAGTAATATTCTATTGTATATATGTGCCACATCTTCTTTATCCATTCATCTGTTGATGGACACTTAGGTTGCTTCCATGTCCTGGCTACTGTAAATAGAGCTGCAATGAACATTTTGGTACATGACTCTTTTTGAATTATGGTTTTCTCAGGGTATATGCCCAGTAGTGGGATTGTTGGGTCATATGGTAGTTCTATTTGTAGTTTTTTAAGGAACCTCCGTACTGTTCTCCATAGTGGCTGTATCAATTTACATTCCCACCAACAGTGCAAGAGGGTTCCCTTTTCTCCACACCCTCTCCAGCATTTATTGTCTCTAGGTTTTTTCTTTTTTTTTTTTTTTTTTGCAGTACGCAGGCCTCTCAGTGTTGTGGCCTCTCCTGCTGCAGAGCGCAGGCCCCGGACGCACAGGCTCAGGGGCCATGGCTCACAGGCCCAGCTGCTCCACAGCATATGGGATCTTCCTGGACCGGGGCATGAACCCGTGTCCCCTGCATTGGCAGGCGGACTCTCAACCACTGCGCCATCAGGGAAGCGCTCTAGGTTTTTTGATGATGGCCATTCTGACCAGTGTGAGATGGTATCTCATTGTAGTTTTGATTTGCATGTCTCTAATGATTAATGATGTTGAGCATTCTTTCATGCGTTTGTTGGCACTCTGTATATCTTCTTTGGAGAAATGTCTATTTAGGTCTTCTGCCCATTTTTGGATTGGGTTGTTTGTTTTTTTGATACTGAGCTGCATGAGCTCTTTGTAAATTTTGGAGATTAATCCTTTGTCCATTGCTTCATTTGCAAATATTTTCTCCCAACTGAGGCTTGTCTTTTGGTCTTGTTTATGGTTTCCTTCGCTGTGCAAAAGCTCTTGTGCAAAAGCTCTTAAGTTTCATTAGGTCCCATTTGTTTATTTTTGTCTTTATTTCCATTTCTCTAAGAGGTGGGTCAAAAAGGATCTTGCTGTGATTTATGTCACTGAGTGTTCTGCCTATGTTTTCCTCTAAGAGTTCGATAGTGTCTGGCCTTACATGTAGGTATTTGATCCATTTTGAGTTCATTTTTGTGTATGGTGTTAGGGAGTGTTCTAATTTCACACTTTTACACGTACCTGTCCAGTTTTCCCAGCACCACTTATTAAAGAGGCTGTCTTTTCTCCACTGTATATTCTTGCCGCCTTTATCAAAGATAAGGTGACCATATGTGCGTGGGTTTATCTCTGGGCTTTCTATCCTGTTCCATTGATCTATATTTCTGTTTTTGTGCCAATACCATACTGTCTTGATTACTGTAGCTTTGTAGTATAGTCTGAAGTCATACTGATTCCTCCAGCTCCATTTTTTGTTCTCAAGATTGCTTTGGCTATTTGGGGTCTTTTGTGTTTCCATACAAATTGTGAAATTTTTTGTTCTAGTTCTGTGAAAAATGCCAGTGGTAGTTTGATAGGGATTGCATTGAATCTGTAGATTGCTTTGGGTGGTAGAGTCATTTTCACAATGTTGATTCTTCCAATCCGAGAACATGGTATATCTCTCCATCTATTTTTATCATCTTTAATTTCTTTCATCAGTGTCTTATAATTTTCTACATACAGGTCTTTTGTCTCCTTAGGTAGGTTTATTCCTAGATATTTTATTCTTTTTGTTGCAATGGTAAATGGGAGTGTTTTCTTAATTTCACTTTCAGATTTTTCATCATTAGTGTATAAGAATGCCAGAGATTTCTGTGCATTAATTTTGTATCCTGCTACTTTACCAAATTCATTGATTATCTCTTGTAGTTTTCTGGTAGCATCTTTAGGATTCTCTGTGTATAGTATCACGTCATCTACAAACAGTAACAGCTTTACTTCTTCTTTTCCGATTTGGATTCCTTTTATTTCTTTTTCTCTCTGATTGCTGTGGCTCAAACTTCCAAAACTATGTTGAATAATAGTGGTGAGAGTGGACAATATTGTATTGTTCCTGATCTTAGTGGAAATGGTTTCAGTTTTCACCATTGAGAATGATGTTGGCTGAGGGTTTTTTCATATATGGCCTTTATTATGTTGAGGTCAAGTTCCCTCTATGCCTACTTTCTGGAGGGTTTTTATCATCAGTGGATGTTGAATTTTGTCGAAAGCTTTTTCTGCATCTATTGAGATAATCATATGGTTTTTCTCCTTCAGTTGGTCAATATGGTGTATCACGTTGATTGATTTGCATATATTGAAGAATCCTTGAATTTCTGGGATAAACCCCACTTGATCATGGTGTATGATCCTTTTAATGTGCTGTTGGATTGTTTGCTAGTAGTTTGTTGAGGATTTTTGCACCTATGTTCATCAGTGATACTGGCCTGTAGTTTTCTTTTTCTGTGACATCTTTGTCTGGTTTTGATATCGGGGTGATGATGGCCTCATAGAATGAGTTTGGGAGTGTTTCTCCCTCTGCTATATTTTGGAAGATTTTGTGAAGGATAGGTGTTAGTTCTTCTCTGAATGTTTGATAGAATTCGCCTGTGAAGGCATCTGGTCCTGGGCTTTTGTTTGTTGGAAGATTTTTAATCAGAGTCTCAATTTCAGTCTTGTGATTGGTCTGTTTATATTTTCTATTTCTTCCTGGTTCAGTCTTGGGAGGTTGTGCTTTTCTAAAAATTTGTCCATTTTTTCCAGGTTGTGCATTTTATTGGCATATAGTTGCTTGTAGTAATCTCTCATGATCCTTTGTATTTTTGCAGTGTCTGTTGTGACTTCTTTTTCATTTCTAATTCTATTGATTTGAGTCTTCTCCCGTTTTTTCTTGATGAGTCTAGCTAATGGTTTATCAATTTTTTTTACCTTCTCAAAGAACCAGCTTTTAGTTTTATTGATCTTTGCTACTGTTGTCATCATTTCTATTTTCATTTATTTCTGATCTGATCATATGATTTCTTTCCTTCTGCTAACTTTGGGGTTTTTTTGTTCTTCTTTAATTGCTTTAGGTGTAAGGTTATGTTGTTTATTTCAGATGCTTCTTGTTTCTTGAGGTAGGATTGTATTGCTATAAACTTACCTCTTAGAACTGATTTTGCTGCATCCCATAGGTTTTGGGTTGTCGTGTATTCATTGTCATTTGTTTGTAGGTATGTTTTGATTTCCTCTTTGATTTCTTCAATGATCTCTTGGTTATTTAGTAGTGTATTGTTTAGCCTCCATGTGTTTGTAGTTTTTACAGATTTTGTCCTGTAATTGATATCTAGTCTCATAGTGTTGTGGTCAGAAAAGATACTTGATACAATATCAATTTTCTTAAATTTACCAAGGCTTGATTTGTGACCCAAGTTATGATCTCTCCTGGAGAATGTTCTATGAGCACTTGAGAAGAAAGTGTATTCTGTTGTTTTTGGATGGAATGTCCTATAATTATCATTTAAGTCCATCTTGTTTAATGTGTCATTTAAAGCTTGTGTTTCCTTATTTATTTTCATTTTGGATGATCTGTCCATTGGTGAAAGTGAGGTGTTAAAGTCCCCTACTATTATTGTGTTACTGTCGATTTCCCCTTTTATGGCTGTTAGCATTTGCCTTATTTATTGAGGTGCTCCTATGTTGGGTGCATGAATATTTACAGTTGTTATATATTCTTCTTGGATTGATCCCTTGATCATTATGTAGTGTCCTTCTTTGTCTCTTGGAATACTCTTTGTTTTAAAGTCTGTTTTGTCTGATATGAGATTTGCTACTTCAGCTTTCTTTTGATTTGCATGGAATATCTTTATCCATCCCCTCACTTTCAGTCTGTATGTGTCCCTAGGTCTGAAGTTGGTCTCTTGTAGACAGCATATATACAGGTCTTGTTTTTGTATCCATTCAGCCAGTCTATGTCTCTTGGTTAGAGCATTTAATCCATTTACATTTAAGGTAATTATTAATATGTATGTTCCTATTACCATTTTCTTAATTGTTTTTGGTTTGTTATTGTAGGTCTTTTCCTTTTCTTGTATTCCTACCTAGAGAAGTTCCTTTAGCATTTGTTGTAAAGCTGGTTTGGTGGTGCTGAATTCTCTTAACTTTTGCTTGTCTGCAAAGGTTTTAATTTCTCCGTGAAATCAGAATGAGATCCTTGCTGGGGAGAGTCATCTTGGTTTTAGGTTTTTCCCTTTCATCACTTTAAATATGTCCTGCCACTCCCTTGTGGCTTGCAGAGTTTCTGCTGAAGGATCAGCTGTTAACCTTATGGGGATTCCCTTGTATGTTATTTGTTGTTTTTCCCTTGCTGCCTTTAATAATTTTTCTTTGTATTTAATTTTTGATAGTTTAATTAACCTGTATGTTGGCATTTTTCTCCTTGGATTTATTCTGTATGGGACTCTCTGTGCGTCCTGGATTTGATTGACTATTTCCTTTCCCATATTAGGGATATTTTCAACTACAATCTCTTCAAATATTTTCTCATTCCCTTTCTTTTTCTCTTATCCTTCTGGGACTCCTATAATTCAAATGTTGGTGTGTTTAATGTTTTCCCAGAGTTCTCTAAGACTGTCCTCAATTCTTTTCATTCTTTTTTTTTAATTCTGCTCTGCTGTAGTTATTTCCACTATTTTATCTTCCACGTCACTTATCCGTTCTTCTGCCTCAGTTATTCTGCTATTGATCCCTTCTTAGAGAATTTTTAATTTCATTTATTGTGTTGTTCGTAATTGTTTGTTTGCTCTTTAGTTCTTCTAGGTCCTTGTTAAATGTTTCTTGTACTTTTCCATTCTATTTTCAAGATTTTGGATCATCTTTACTATCATTACTCTGAATTCTTTGTCAGGTAGACTGCCTATTTCCTCTTCATTTGTTAGGTCTGGTGGGTTTTTACCTTGCTCCTTCCTCTGCTGTGTTTCTCTGTCTTCTCATTTTGCTTAACTTACTGTGTTAGGGGTCTCCTTTTCACAGCCTGTAGGTTCGTAGTTCCCGTTGTTTATGGTGTCCGTGGCTAAGGTTGGTTCAGTCGGTTGTGTAGGCTTCCTGGTGGAGGGGACTGATGCCTGTGTTCTGGTGGATGAGGCTGGATCTTGTCTTTCTGGTGGGCAGGACCACATCCAGTGGTGTGTTTGGGGGTGTCTGTGATCTTATTATCATTTTAGGCAGCCTCTCTGCTAATGGGTGGGGTTGTGTCCTGTCTTGCTAGCTGTTTGGCATAGGGTGTCCAGCACTGTAGCTTGCTGGTCATAGAGTGGAGCTGGGTCTTAGCGTTGAGATGGTGATCTCTGGGAGAGTTTTCACTGATATTACGTGGAGCCGGGAGGTCTTTGGTGTACCAGTGTCCTGCACTTGGCTCTCCCACCTCAGAGGCACAGGCCTGACACCCGGCCGGATCACCAAGACGCTGTCTGCCGCACGGCTTAGAATAAAAGGGAGAAAAAAAGAAAGAAAGAGAGAAAAAAATAAAAGAAAAGAAAGTTATTAAAATAAAAAATTTTTAATAATTGTTAAAAATTAAAAAAATTAAAAAGTAATTAAAAAAAAGAAAGAAAGAGCAACCAAACCAAAGAACAAATCCAGCAATGATAACAAGCGCTAAAAACTATACTAAAAAACAAAGAAAAAAAAAGAAAAAAAAGAAAAAAGAAGAAAAAAAATAAAAAATAATAAAAATAAAAAAAATAAAAAAAATGTTCTAGAACCCTAGGACAAATGGTAAAAGCAAAGCTATACAGACAAAATAACACAACAAAGCATACACATACACACTCAGAAAAAGAGAAAAAGGAAAAAAAAAGCTATATATATATAAAAAAAGAGAGCAAGAAAATCAATAAACGAAGCTACCAGTGATTATAAACTCTAAATACTAAACTAAGATAAACATAAAAGAAAAAAAATTCGATGCGGAAAGCACCCCCAAGTTTACAGTTGCTCCCAACGTCCACCACCTCAATTTTGGGATGATTTGTTGTCTACTCAGGTATTATACAGATGCAGGGTGCATCAAGTTGATTGTGGAGATTTAATCCGTTGCTCCTGATGCAGCACGGAGAGATTTCCCTTTCTCTTCTTTGTTTGCACAGCTCCTGGGTTTCAGCTTTGGATTTAGACCCGCCTCTGCGTGTAGGTTGCCTGAGGGCATCTGTTCCCTGCCCAGAGAGGACGGGGTTAAAGGAGCAGCTGACTTGTGGGCTCTGCCTCACTCAGGCCGCGGGGAGGGAGGGGTACGGAGTGTGGGGCGAGCCTGCGGCGGCAGAGGCTGGCGTGACGTTGCAGCAGCCTGAGGCGCCCCGTGTGTTCTCCCGGGGAAGTTGTCCCTGGATCACGGAACCCTGGCAGTGGCGGGCTGCACAGGCTCCTGTGAGGGGAGGTGTGGATAGTGACCTGTGCTCGCACACAGGCTTCTTGGTGGCTGCAGCAGCAGCCTTAGCGTTTCCATGCCCGTCTCTGCGGTCTGCCTGATAGCTGCAACTAGCGCCCACCTTGAGCTCATTTAGGCGGTGCTCTGAATCCCCTCTCCTTGCACGCCCCAAAACAATGGTCTCTTGCCTCTTAGGCAGGTCCAGAGTCTTTCCTGCACTCCTTCCTGGCTAGCTGTGGCGCACTAGCCCACTTTAGGCTCTGTTTACGTAGCCAACCCCAGTCCCTGGGGTCTAACCTCCGAAGCCGGAGCCTCAGCTCCCAGCCCCCGCCCGCCCCGGCGGGGGAGCAGACAAGCCTCTCGTGCTGGTGAGTGCTGGTCGGCACTGATCCTCTGTACGGGAATCTCTCCGCTTTGCCCTCGGCACCCCTGTTGCTGCGCTCTCCTCCGGGGCTCTGAAACTTCCCCCCACCCCGGTCTCCGCCAGTGAAGGGGCTTCCTAGTGTGTGGAAGCTTTTCCTCCTTCACAGCTCCCTCCCAGAGGTGCAGGTCATGTTCCTATTCTTTTCTCTGTTTTTTCTTTTTTCTTTTGCCCTACCCAGGCACGTGGGGAGTTTCTTGCCTTTTGAGAAGTCTGAGGTCTTCTGCCAGCGTTCGGTAGGTGTTCTGTAGGAGTTGTTCCACGTGTAGATGCATTTCTGATGTATTTGTGGGGAGGAAGGTGATCTCCACATTTTACTCTGCCATCTTGAAGGTCTCCCCGAGAGGGAGTGTTAACAGTGTCAAAATACCCACTGGATATTTTCCCTTTATGTTTACGGCATAATAAGCGTCTATCTATAAAGAATATGGGGAAAATGATTTGAGAATGTAAAACATAGTGATCATGATTCTTTAGTGATTCTCGGGAGCTAAGGCAAAGGAAATCCATGCTTGCAGTGGTATATCAAGGCTCTCAGTTTGTGGCACAGTTCTTTTAGGGAATGAAAAGGAACTAAACCCTGTTATGGAACTATTTAGTCCTTGAATCAGGAAGGTATTTCAGATGAGTTCTGTGAGACTCAAAAGGTAATTATTTACCAAGTATCCAGTGTAACATCAAGTATTGGCTAAGTCCCATACAAGCATATTATTTAATCCTCTCTCACTCCTTCATGGTAGCTAAATATTGTCACATAATCCCCCATCAGTGAGGAAATGATGGGCCTGGAATTCCTAAGTGACTTCCTGATCAAGGGCAAACAGCAAGTTGGAGAGGGAACCACCGCTTGTCTCCATAGCCAGTGGGCCTCCATTCTGCCTATTAACTCTGTGAGCCAGGCTAAGTAGTCGAAGAGCAATGCGCATTTGGGAAAGAAGAAACTCATGTCAAAATGACCCCGGACAAAAGGTAGTGGTGATCAAGAAGGGATAAAGATAAGGCCCAGGGGAGTGCTATTTCACAGTTGGAAAGCTGGGGAAGACGCGGGCATTGCCTCATCTAAATCTTTTCATCGTACAGAATACCTAGACCTCCAGGTCATGTGCAGTTAGCGTCAGCATGGAGACAAGAGCCCCTTCCTGGACTAACATTCATTCCACACTCTCCTCATAAAGTGCAGTTGCTTTTGCTGGGAATGAGAGGCTGTCAGTATAAGCGTCTGTGGCACCCTTTTAGTAGGAAATAGTTAAACTGGGGAAAATCATACCTTTTAATTATTGAAATCCTTTATTGATGCTGAGACATTGTTTGGTGAACATACATGGAGAATATTCATAGATATTATATATTACTAAAGCTCCCTCTTATTGACTTCTGCAACACAACATAAACACGCAGAGCCCAATAAAACATGACTTTGTCTTAACAGCATTATGAATAAATTATTAAGAACTTTTTTTCTTCTGCAGTAATTTTACTAGTTTGTTTTTTTTTTTTAAATAAAATCAAACCTTCTATAGGACTGTAATTAAAAGTAAAAGAACATGCAGCAGTTTTTAGCCATAATCCTCAGGAGACTAATAAAGAACTGTCAAAACTCAGACGAAAGAATATCCTCTGTTTGCTGAGGGCCTCCTTGAGAATGGCTTTCAAGGGGGCCATAACCGCTGTGATTGCTTACGCATCTCACCAACTGTGGCTGAAGTCTGTGCTGGAGAACTTGCCCAGAATGGCTGCTGCACCATGCTTGTTGGATGCCAATGGATGTTGCCAAGGTGAAGGAGTGGGTCTTCTTTTTTCTGCATTATTCTCATCTAGCACAAGCCTGGCCCATAGCAGGGCCTCTTCAAATGCTTATTGGATCAGTTACTGTACTACAGGCCATACCCTTTAACTACAAAGCTAGGTACCATAGTTTGGATTTCCTACTGAGTCGGCCTGGGGATCTGCTCAGAGCTAGTATACACAGTGAATAACTGTGATGAGAGATGGAGGACCCAGTTTAATGAGCAAGGGCTCCTGTCTCAGCCAGACCTATATTTTAGTGATGGCGGCACTGTCTTAACGCAAGTTACTTTGTCACTTTGACCCTCATTTCTTGAAAAATGATAATACCCACTTTTCAGGGGCTGGTGAGAGGACTGTGTGATAAACATGTAAAATGACCTAACTCAGAGCCTGGGAGCTTGTTCTTAGTATTCACCTGTGCTTGCCACCAGGTGGAAGCCCTGGAGGAGAGCCACCTGACCAGGAGCCAGCTATTAAGTCTGATTTATCTATTGCTTTACTACTCTTGCATACCCATCGAGTACCTGCTGCTCCATCCCTGTAGCTCAGTGTATCCCCTTCTCTGTTCTCACGTTAGATCAGTTTTAATTGAGTCTCTGTGGCTGCTGTCTCTGGTGTGGGTTCAGTCAACTCTCCCAGTGCCCAGTCCGGCCAACCCTGCCAGAGAGCTTGCAGAGGACCAATGTCCATCCTGTGATTTTGTATGCAAGGGCAGGGCTACTGTAGGTCACTTTTAGCCTGGCCAATTTCACTCCGATTTTTCTTCTGATTTCTTCATTTAGTCCCCAGATATATCTCCGCATCATCCATTTGCTTTTGTGTCTCATTATGAGCTAGGGGGTCACTCTCAAACCTTCTCTGTTGGGAGGTGAGAACATGTGTGATCTGTGCAAGACCGACACCAATCTGCATTGTTCAAGGCTCCCTGTATTGGAGGTCACTCAGCACCCAAACAGTGCTTCTCTCTGCAGATATAAGCTGGTTCTTTTAACACCTTTGAGGACAGGTAGGAGTTCTTATCATCCTTTTGCAGTGTGGAGAAGCTGAGGTAGGGAGAGTCAGATGTTTATTCTGGGTCATAGCATCAGCTGTGATGGTCAGGGAATAGCTTGCAGGGGACGCCTGCTCCTAGTTGGAGTTGATACCTCAAAGCAATACAGCTGGTTTACGGTTTCTCTGAAGTCTTTTGGGGTGGCACCATTGGTTTCTTCCTCTTTGGATGTTGGCCCATTCTGTAGTGCTAGGAGTGATTTTTTCTTGAGTCTAAAGGAAGTTAGACACATTGAACGTGGATACCTAAACTTTGAGGCCTGCCTTTTGGAAGGTACCCACACCTTGGATACCATCATTTCTGAAAGAATATTGGGCTTGATTGAGAAAGTGTTTTAACCCAGTGATGACAATTATTAAAAACTTATACCTTCACTACCCCTGCTATTTAAGACTGTTTTTCAGGCAAAAGGGTGGTTGTGTTTTTTCTTGGAATTTCTTGGAATTTCTTGGAATACTCCCTGGTGTTAGGATAGACTTAAAGCAGAGTTGAAAAGAACCCTTTGGTTCTTTTCTCTAGGGAATGCAGACATTTTGTCAAAGGGCTATTGACCTCTATAGAAACTGTGCTATATGAAAACAGCCTGAGGAGTCAGTGGTCCCAAATTTGAATCTCTCTTCCCTTATTTAGTAGCAGCATAACTTGCATAGGCTTCATCCTCTCTCAGAGTCTGTTTCCTTCTCTGTAAAATGAGGCCAATAGTACCTGCCTTTGAAAGCTATTGTGAGAATTATATAAATGCCTAACACTGTATTGGCTCATAATAAGTACTGCGGACGCACAGGCTCAGCGGCCATGGCTCACGGGCCCAGCCGCTCTGCGGCATGTGGGATCTTCCCGGACCGGGGCACGAACCCGTGTCCCCTGCATCGGCAGGGGGACTCTCAACCACTGCGCCACCAGGGAAGCCCGGTGCAGTCATTCTTTATCTTACTGATGGCACATCGCTTCTACTAATGTGTCACTCTCGCCCTATCATGTTTTTATAGGAAAATGTTTAGGGTTTCAGACTTTTTAAATGACATATACATAAACTCATATGAACTTACAGATCATAAGCGTATAGGTCAATGCATTTAAACAAAGATAGCGACCCTGTATAACCAGGACCCTGATCACGAAAGCAAACAGAGTTAGCACCCTCCCCCAAATCCTCCTTGTGCCCCTTTCAGTCACCACCACCACCCCCGCCAAGGGGAAGCATTAACTGGATTTGTAACACCATAGATTAATAGGATCACTTTTAAATTTTATATAACAGAATCATACAGTGCAAACTTTTCCCGTAGGTGGCTTCTTTTACTCTACAATATGTTTTTGTAAAAATCTGTTTCGTGTTACTGAGACTAGCTGTAGTTTACCCACTATCACTGCAAAGTGGTATTCCATTGTGTGATTATATCACAATGTGTTTATCCATCCTATTTTTGATGGCCATTTGAGTAGCTTCCAGTTTGGGGCTATTTTGAATAGGGCTGCTATGAACATTCTTGTGCATGTCTTTTGACTCATATAGAAATGCATTTTAGTCAGGTATATACCGATGAGTGGAATTTCCGGTGTATAGTGCATGCAAGTGCCTAGCTTTCATAGCTGCTGTCAAATAGTTCTCCAAAGCTGGGTTTTTGGTTTTTAAAAGACAAAGTCATATTAGTGGTAACAAGACCAACCTTGCATCAGTAATCATCTTATACTTAGAAATGGAATCATCTTGCTAAAGCTGTACTTTATGTGCTACTCATAAATGGAATTTCAATACCCAGTTCTATCGCATATTAGTTGTCCTTACCTAGGAGTAATAATGGTCTTCTCTCATCCTGGACTCCTGAAGGCAAAACATTTTCCATGCAGGTACCAACCTTTCTCCGGATGTGAAAGCTTCAGCTTGTTCATTTTTATGGTACAATAAAAGCCCACTTTAAAAAAATTGGCCAGCAGGGGATTAGGGTATCAGTAGAAAAATTCTATGTGTATGCAGTTGCTAAGTTATCTTTATCCTGCTTGTTCTGTCCTGGAAGTGTATTACTAGGAGCTGTCAGTTGTCTTAAATGTTTTAATGAATAATACTTAGTTGCCTAAGGCTTTTTTAAAGCAAAGTACATAGATTTGTTTTAAATGCAGAGGGAGATGGAAAATAATAGATGTTCTGCCTTAACAAAAGCATCACCAAATGCCAGCTAACTGACCTCATTTCCCTGTTTCCAGCACAGTGAAATTTCATTATCATCATCATCTTTATTAACTAATTTTTATTATCAGTCTGTAAAACACTAAGGGGTTTATAGTAGAGTGAAGTGAAATGGAACATGTGTTGAAATTGGAATTAGGTACCTGGGAACAAGTCTGTCTGCCATTTACTAGTTCTGTATCTTTGGGACAATCACTTAACTTCTTCTACCTCAGCTTCCACAATTTTAAAAAGGAAGGGTTAGATTCCAAGACATGTAAGAATCTTTCCAGCTTTAGAAATCCTGTGATTCGAATTTTAATCAATTTGGGTAAGTTGATCGAAATGCATACAACCAAATTTTTTCTTGTAATTAAATATATTATTATCATTATTTTTACTTTCATAGCTTAAGAAGATAGATGCCCATGCTTTTCTGAGTTCAATGACTTTCACATGGACTTTCTTAAATAAATAAGATGAGAATGCTTGTCCTAAGTGAATTAAGGACAACAGTAAGAATCCTTCTACTTCCCAGTTATAGTTTCCTTCAAATTGCTCTTTCTTTATTTAGTAAAGAGGGAAGTGGAGCAGAGGAGGGGGAAATCCACTGGGCAATAATATTGGCAAAACATTGAACTGTCCCAACCTCAAATATCTTCTTAGTTTTTATTTAATATTAGTATTTATTTATTTAGAAAAATATACATTAAGCACCAGCTATTTGTCAGGGACTTAAGATCTAGAAATAGGTTAACAGAAACTCACACAGTCAATGAAAACCTGCACAGTCAATGAAAGTCTCTTGTGTCTGAAAATACAACAGATCTGATATTTTGCATGATTTTCCCTTTTAAAATAACAAAATAATGGAATCTACTATGTATGTTCATTGTGGAAAATTTCAGACCTGATTTTTTTTTTTTAACAGCCTGTACACATCATAAAATCTAAGCTAGGACTTTAAAGGAAGATTATATATTGATTTATTCTTTTCTACCTGCATGTTTTGCCCTGGAATATAATTATATTGAAAGGCTGGTAAGAATGATGTTTTTGGAGAAAAAGAGTACATAAAAATCAGCTTTGGAGTTTTTTAACATAATACTTTGTGTTTAATTTTTAATTATGGAGGCATAAGAGATTATATCCAGTGTGTTGAGAATTGATATTGCTTAATGGAAACGTTTTCTTCCCTACTATTATATATATTATTCATAGAAAAAAGTGGTCTTTTATGAAAGGGCGGCTGGTCCTTTAAGAGAGGAACTTCCTCAGAGTAGCTGCTAACAGTGGTTTTGATTTGCTGCCCAACATTCACTTACAGGCTCATTTAACATTAATAGGTGATCTCCGTTCACTTCATGACCTCTTGGAACCTAAATCACAGACAGGGTCATTTAAGAGATTTGGGGAGAGTAGACAGCCAGTTAGGAACTTTGGGGAGCTCCGGCTAGAAAAGAATCTTTATACAAATGAATACTTAACTATATCAAGTTGGAGCCCATCAAGTCCCAGGCGCCGCAGCTGCACCTGGAGTACAGCTTCTAAGCGCAGCTCAGCGCCGCAGAGGGCATGCGCCAGGTCTACTACTTCGGCCTGTGAGGGAAGTACTACAACGCCACGGAGCTGGAGCTGCTCGGGTCTGGCCTGGAGGACCTGTTCCACTCCTGCAACCAGAAGTTGACGCTCAAAACGGTGCTTAGGATCGCAATCCAGCTGGTCAGGCGCATCAAGTACATGCACACCAAGGGCCTCACCTACCGGGACGTGAAGCCCGAGAACTTCCTGGCTGGGCTGTCGGGCACGTCATCCACAATCATCGACTGACTCCGGCCTAGCCAAGGAGTCCATCAACCCCGAGACCAAGAAGCACATCCCGTACTGCGAGCACGACGTGCTACATAAGCCTCAACACACCTGGGCAAGGACCAGAGCCGTTGTGATGACCTGGAGGCGCTGGGCTACGTGCTTCCTGTGCGACAGCCTGCGCGGGCAGAGGCTCAAGGAGTGCCAGCGGAAGATCCGGGACGCCAAGCGGGCCACGCCCACCGAGAGCCTCCCCGAGAGGTTCCCGGAGATGGCCACGTACCAGTGCTACGGGCGGCGCCTGGACTTCTTCGAGAAGCTGAACTCTGACTACCTGCACAAGTTCTTCACTACCTCTGACCGCAGCAGCTTTGTGTTTGGTTACCAGTCCGACTGGGCCGGGAAGCCCCGGCCCACGCCTATGGCACGGTCCACACCAGCCTGCCCTCGCAGCCTCAGGCTCGGGACAAAGCCTTGCTACACAGCAAAAACCAGGCACTGAACTCCATCCACGGGGAGCTGAATGCCGACGACACCACCTCTGGCCCCATCACAGTCCCTGCAGACGTGGAGGTGGCTGACGACACCAAGTGCTGCTGTTTCCTTCAGAGGAGAAAGAGAAAATCGCTGGAGCCACGCAAGTGACCCTGGAGCGGTGGTCCCTGAATCCTCTCGCTGCAGCCCCTCGGGGCCAGCTTGGCCATGGCCATGTGGCCGCAGCCGGACGCAGACCGCCAGGCCGGGAGAGCTGCCCTCCCCACGTGGGATCACTTTACATGAGACTTTGGACGAGATTCCTTACACCTGTGTCTAGTCCGCCCTTCCAAGAGCATTAGCTATTTAAAACAAGAAGAAAAGAAAACTCCAGCGGCCGCTCTGTCTTGCGTCTCCGCCAGTGTCTGCTGAGTAAGTAGTGCAGCCGCCGGCCCCGTTAGTGCCATAAAGTGCAGCTTCTCTCCCTCTATCTGGAGGCCGTTTTCTCCTGGGGTCGCTGTGGGACGTTGCTGCCAGAGGTGAGCCCGCTCTGGGCCTCCCCAGGCCAAAGGGGAAGGCTGGGTGAGGGCGGCCCCCAGCCGAAATGCTGCTCCAAAGCCTGGGCCGGCAGGTGTGGCCGGCGGGGAGTTCCTGCGCACCTACCCCAGCCGCTGCCCCAGGGCCAAGACCTCTGGGCGGCCAACACTGGGCCCCTTGGGTGGTGCCAGGTGTGCCTGGTTGTCTTGTGTTGGCTCGGCGCTGCCGGCCGAGCAGTGGGAGGTAAGCCAGTCCCAGACCCACAGTCCCAGACCCACAGTGGGCCCGGTCCCAGACCCACAGTGGGCCCGGTCCGAGCGGTCAGCGTGGTCTCCCGGAGGCCAGAGTGCTGCGCGGTCCGAGCAACTGGGGGCGTTCCCTGCGGCGTGTGCATCTAGGTCTTGCCTTACAAAGTGTACAGAAATGGCACTTCGTTTCTCTGATGCTTCCTGGAGGCCACAGAATTTAGGGGCTTTTTGAAAAAAATAAAGGAAAATGAAACCAAAATAATATTAATAATAATAATGATTATCATGCAGGCTTTGCTAAGTGCCAGGCGCTGTATTATTTCATCTTTATGACAAATCTTCGATAGAGGTATCATTACTAGAGCCAGTTTTAGGTGAGGAAATTGAGGCTTAGGTTTATTAAATGAGTTGTGTAGAGACACACAGCTGATAGATGATGAGTTTAGGATTTAAACCATAGTCTAACCCCAAAGACTGTGTTCATGGGAGCTGCAGTTGTTACGGGTGAACCTATGTGGAGACATTTCTGTATGAAATAAGGTGGAGGTGTTTGGCAGTTGGGAAAAAAAAATAGTTATGGGACTTTTCTTGGAAAATATCACGGCATTTTCCCAGTGGTGGTGTTGATTGGAGAACTGATACTGATGAGCAAAAATTATAGGAGTTTTGTCAAGACTGGGGACGAGTGAGGAAACTGTTAAGATCTCTGCATGAGTTGTTCTAAACTGGGTTTACTTTTAGAAGTTAGCTATATTGGACTTGAGGTGCTTAAGCAGGCTTTGGGTATCTGGGATTCATGCATCTGAATGACATCCAAGTTTTCTCTCAAAGCTAGTGTTCAAAGAGAGAGTGTGTCATAGACGTGCAAAAATTACTGCTGTGGTCTTGTTAGTGGGTTGATCTGCAAGAAGCAGCAAGAGTAAAAACACTTATTGATCTTTGTTCTTATTTCATAAGATCATTTTGGCTATCAGGATCCTTGTGATTCCACATGAATTTTAGGATTTTTTTCCTATTTCTGCAAAATATGCCATTGGAATTTTTCATAGGCATTGGATTGAATCTGTAGATCACTTTAGATAGTATGGACATTTTAACAATATTGAGTCTTTCAATCCATGCACAGGGATGTGTTTCCATTTAGACTTCGAAACAATACGAAGCTGTGCTAATCAAAACAGTATGATATTGGCACAATGGCAGACATATAGACCAATGGAACAGAATAGAGAGTCTAGAACTAGATCCAAGCACACACTGTCAAATTATCTTTAACAAGATTGCCAAGACTACACAATAGGGAAAGAATAATTTCTTTAATAAATGGTGTTGGGAAACCTGGATATCCACGTACAGAAGAATGAAGTTGGACCTTTATGTTAAAAATCAACTCAGGGGCTTCCCTGGTGGCGCAGTGGTTGAGAGTCCGCCTGCCGATGCAGGGGACATGGGTTTGTGCCCCGGTCCGGGAAGATCCCACATGCTGCGGAGCGACTGGGCCCATGAGCCATGGCCGCTGAGCCTGCGCGTGTGGAGCCTGTGCTCTGCAATGGGAGAGGCCACAACAGTGAGAGGCCCGCGTACCACAAAAAACAAACGAAAAAAATCAACTCAGAATGGATTAAATACTTAAGCATAAGACCTGAAACTATAAAACTTCTTGAAGAAAACAGAGGGAAAATCTTCGTAAGATTGGTGTTGGCAATCATTTTTTGGATATGACATCAAAAACACAGGCAACGAAAGCAAAAGTGGACAAGTGGGACTACATCAAACTGAAGAGCTTCTTTTAAAAATATATATATTTATTTATTTTTGTCTACGTCAGGTCTTAGTTGCGGCACGCGGGATCTTTCATTGTGGTGCATGGGCTCTTTGTTACAGGACGCAGGCTTCTCTCTAGTTGTGGCACATGGGCTTCTCTCTAGTTGAGGTCTGTGGGCTCAGTAGTTGTGGCATACAGGCTTATTTGCCCTGCAGCATGTGGGATCTTAGTTCCCCGATCAGGGATCAAACCCGTGTGCCCTGCCTTGGAAGGTGGATTCTTAACCACTGGACCAGCAGGGAAGTCCCTCAAACTGAAAAGCTTCTGTACAGCAAAGAAAACAATCAACAGAGTGAAAAGGCAACCTATGGAATGGGAAAAAATATTTGCAAACCATATTATGATAAGAGGTTAATAGCCAGTATATTAAGGAACTCCAATGTTAAAACCAAATAACTTCATTTAAAAATGTGCTAAGAACTTGAATAGACATTTCTCCAAGGCACACAAATGGTCAACAAGTTTATGAAAGATGCTCAACATAATTAATCATCAGAGAATTGCAGATCATGAGCTATCACTTCACACCTGTTAAGATAGCTATCATAAAAAAACAGGAAATAGTGAGCATTGGTAACACTGTGGAGAAATTCAAACTTTTATACACTGTGGGAATGTAAAATGGTACAGCCACTGTGGAAAACATTATGAAGTTTCCTCAAAAAATTAAAAGTAGAACTACTATATAAAATAATCCAGCAATCCCACTTCTGGGTATTTATCTAAAATAATTGAAAACAGGATCTTGAAGAGATATTTGCGTTTCCATGTTCATTGCAGCATTATTAATAATAGCAAAGATATGGGACAATCTAAATGTCCATTGATGAAAAAATGAAAATAATCCATCACTGAAGGACAAATAGTGCATAGTTCCACTTACATGAGGTATCCAAAGTAGTAAAACTCAGAGAAACAGAAAGTAGAATGGTGGATGCCAGGGACCAGAGGGAGGAAGAAATGGGAAGATGCTTTTCCATGGGTACAGAGTTTCAGTAATACAAGATGAAAAAATTTTAGAGCTCTGTTGTGCAGCAGTGTGTATGTAGTTAACAGTACTGTACTGTACACTTAAAAATTTGTTAAGAAGGTAGATTTCATGTGAATTGTGCGCCCCCCCCCCCCGTAAAAGCAAACATTGAGAATGAAAATACATATCGAGAATGTGAGAAGGATGAAAAGAGAAGGCAGGGACTTCCCTGGTGGCGCAGTGGTTGAGAGTCCGCCTGCTGATGCAGGGGACACAGGTTTGTGTCCCGGTCCAGGAAGATCCCACATGCTGCAGAGCGGCTAGGCCCGTGAGCCATGGCCGCTGAGCCTGCGCGTCTGGAGCCTGTGCTCCGCAGCGGGAGAGGCCACAACAGTGAGAGGCTCGCGTACTGCCAAAAAAAAAAAAAAAAAAAAAAAAAAATTAAAAAAAATAAAAAGAGAAGGCAGTGGGCTTGAGATTATGGGCATTTGAATTGGCAAAGTCCAGGGCAAGGATCTAGAGGAAGAAGGGCAGTTGGATTTTACTCAGAAGACAATCATGTGCTCAGGCAGCCTGTCTTCATTTAAAACCACCTGTGTGCATTTATAGTGCATTATATTCATTTGAGAGGCAGGATTATACAGTGGCTAAGGACATGCAGTTTGGTGTCAGACTGACCTGGGTTTGAGTCTTGGCTCCTCTGATTATGAATTGAAATTTTCTTAACTTCTCTCAGCCTTGCTGTTCTCATCTGTATAGCAGAGAACAATATCTATTTCAACTGAGAAGATTAAGTGAGGTAATTTGTGTAGTGATCTCAACTGAAAATTGTGATGATTTTTTTTTCAGCAAGGAGGCAGCATTAGTACATAAGGCTGGAGGCTGAAAGTTCGTGAGATTTCAGGCAAGGATATTTCTACAAGGCAGGCTCTCTTGGGAGCTGATGTCAGTATCAGTATTTGTATGCAGATCTGTACCCAAAACATAAACCCCAGAATATAAACCTTCAATGAAATTCAGAGACCTAACAGTCCTATATACAAACACACAGCTTGAAAAGTCAGCTTTCACATACAATTAAGAAAAAAATTGAACTTTAAAAAATAAAACTGTTAGTCGTTAATCTATGGGAAAAGTTGAAATCTCTCCTTTTCTTTGTTGATGTTTCTTTCATTTTTTGATGAAATCTCCCCACGCTGTCATCTTTCAACCATCTAGGTCCCATTCAGAAGCAGGGAGAGCTCTGGCAGAGCCAGTGTCGTGGGTGTGTGCAGGGTCTTTTTTTGCTTGTTTGTCATTGTTGCTTCCTGGGCTTGCTCTTCCGAAAAGGGCAAGTGGGACATCTCAGAGTATTAACTTACCAGACAGGGGTTATTAAATGATATGAATGTGGTTGCCATAGGATTTTGCAATTCTTCTAAGTTGGTAATAACTGTTTTAAAGGAATAGGTAAGAGAGGATTTCCTTAAGTCATCAGGTGGTGTCCTGCCTGTGCCCGGAATGGCCTAAGTCACTGTTCTTCTGGTAGCTCTAAGTTGATGGATGTCATATATGGTATTCTGACACTGAGTGTTAAAATAAGTGCCCTTTAGACTTCAGCAAAATATTTGGCAAGGTCTTCCACATGAGCTTTCCAGACTTGATGGAAGGAGAAGGCAGAATGCTGCTCCAAGTAAGCAGATTCATATGTGGTTGTAATTTGATAGTGGATTCTAATCATATTTTTTATTCAGTCATTCATTCAGTGTCAACAGATATTTAGTCAGAGCTTTACCATGTGTCAGACCCTTTTCTAGGTACTGAGAATGTACTAGTGACCAAAGGAGACAAAGCTCCTGCCTTCATGGAACTTATATTCTAGTGCCGCAGGGCTCTTTCCTTAGACCCGTCTTGTTCAACATTTCTGTAATTGATTTCTGTAACATTCAGAAACATGTTTGTCCTACGAAGCCACAGTAATAAAGACAGTGCACTACTGGCATAAGGCTAGACATATAAAAATGGAATGGAATTGAGAGTACAGAAATAAACCCTTATATTTGTAGGCAATTTATTTTTGACAAGGGTGCCAAGACAATTCAATGAGGAAAGTGGTGCTGGTACAACTACACAACTGCATATCCATGCAAAAGAATGATGTTGAACCCTTACCTCACACCATATGCAAAAAATAACTCAAAGTGGATTTAATATATAAATGTAAGAGCTAAGACTATAAAAGCCTTAGAAGAAAATAAGTGTAAGTCTTTGTGATCTTAGGTTAGGCAATGCATCTTAACTGTGGCACTGAAAGCACAAGCAACAAAGGAAAAAATTAGATAAATTGGGCTTCATCAAAATTTGAAACTTTTGTGTTTCAAAGAATGGCATCAGGAAATTGAAAATACAACCCACAGAGTAAGAGTAAATATTTGCAAATCATGTATCTGATAAAATACCCAAAATACTTTAAAAAATCATGTATCTAAAATATATAAAGAACTCCTACAACTCAATAATAAAAAGACTAATGATCCAACTAAAAATTGGGCTAAGATTTGAATAGACATTCTCCAAAGATATCCACGTGGTCAGAAAGCCCATGAAATGGGCTAATGCTGAATAGCATTAGTCTTTAGGGAGCTACAAATAAAAACCACAGTGAAATACCACTTCATAGCTCTAGGATAGATATAATCAAAACCAAACAATAATAAGTGTTGACAAGGATGTGGAGAAGTCAGAACCCTCATACACTGCTGGTGGGAATGTAAAATCGTTCAGCTGATGTGGAAAATGATTTGGCATTTCTTCAAAAGAGCTAAACATAGAGTTACCATATGACCCAGCCATTCCACTTTTAGGTATATACTCAAGAGAATTGAAAACATCTGTCCACAAAAAACTTCCACATGAATGTTCATAGCAGCATTAGTTATAGCATTCAAAAATGGAAACAATTCAAGTGTATGTTAACTGAAGAATGAATAGACAAAGTGTGCTGAATCCATACAATATACTAGTATTTGGCCGTAGAAATAAAGTACTGATAAATGCTACAACATGGATGCATCTTAAAAAACATGATTCTAAGTGAAGGAAGCCACACACAAAAGACCATATATTATATGAATCCATTTCTATGAGATGTCCATAACAGGCAACTACGTAGAGACAGAAATTCATGATTGCCAGAGGATGGAGGGAGGAGGGATGGGGACTGCTAATGGGAATAGAGTTTCTTTTTAGGCTAATGAAAATTTTCTGGAATTAGGTAGTAGTGATGGTTGTATAACTTTGCAAATATTAAAAATCGCTAGATTGTACAATATAAAAGGGTGGATTTTATGGTATGTGAATTATATCAATCAAAATGCTTATAATTATAGGTTACATGAAACTAGCAAGGGGAATATTTGCATTGGATGGCAAAAATGGCAAAGTCTATACTCAGAAGAATCTTGACAGATTGGAAAGATGGGCTGAATCTGAAAAGGTAAAATTTAGAAGGAATAAACATGAGTCTTAAAACTGCATTTAAGAAAAACAATAACAGCCCTATAAAATAATTCCAGGCTTTAGTTCACAGAGAGCCTGTTGTGAGTCAGCAGAATGTCACATCCTAAAAGGTTAATGTAAAGTTTGCAGCATTAACAGAAGTGTAGTTACTCCAGTGGGATATTAACATCATTTTTTTTTTTGAGCTGGTCAAATGACACCCAGACTTTTGAGGTCAGTTCTGGTCGTTGTGATTCAGGAAATATCTAGTTCAGTGGGTGAATCTAGCCCAAATACATATTATATTTGGCTTTCACGAAGTCTGTGTTCTCATTTGAAGGCATTTTGGTAAGATGGGCCTCTTACCACCAGCCCTATCACTCCTTCATTACCACAAGTAGGGCCAGACTCATACATGTATTTTACCCACATCCTCCTTATTAACATTTGAATTTAGCCCCTCTCTCCACCCACTCTTGAAAACAAAGGCATGTAAAAAGGATGGTAAAGGCGTCCCAAGACATGTTGAAAGGATAAGGAACAATTGAATGAACTATTATGCTTCATCAGAAAAAGATCTGGGAACCATGGGAGCAGACTTCAAATATCTGAAGGTCTTTCATGTAGATGTGGGAAAAGACTAATGAATACAAGGGATTGATGGGTTGAGGCTTCAGAGAAGGAGATGTTTTGACTCAAAGTAGAGAGCATTTCAACTGAGCTCCCTGTGGATGGGTGGTCTTTATTCAAAGGTGGAGGGTTGGTTGAGCTTTGTTGGCACAAGCTGGATGACCATTTAAATGGATATAGGATCTAGATGACTTTTGTAATCTCTTCTAGTTTTAAGATTTCATCATGATGCTAATTATCTGTCAAGCCACCCTGCTGGTTTATCTATTAGACATTCTACCAAGGGACTGCAAACATAAGACTGTCTCATGGATCTTTGTCCTTTAGGAAGCTCACAGTCTAGAAGGAATTATAAGAATACCAACACCATGTGTTGTATTGTATTATATTGTATTGAATTGTGTTGTTTGTATTGCAATGATGATGGTGATGATTGAGGAGTGTGTGTGTGTGTGTGTGTGTGTGTGGTGTGTTTCGCAAGTGTGTACATTTATGCTCATGTGAGCAGGGCTAAACTAATACGTGAGCCACTAGTGCTTTTGGTGTCAGAAGTGAAGAGGATGCCCTATTTTTATTAAACAAAATAAGAGCTTCACTCAGCCACTGACTAATAACACCCTGGGAAAGGTGACTGTTTTCAGTGACTTCTAATTTCTATTTCAGTGTCTGATTGCAAGGTCTTTGCTAAGGGTCAGTTTTGATGGAGTTTGTAGGGTTGTAGAAGAACCTCAGCCAGTACTGGGGAGAGTGTGATATGCAGGTGGAGAGCCGGGCTTGGGCTGGGTGGTGCAGGGAGGGCGAGTGAGAATAAAGATACAACTCTTTCTGCATGTGTCTCTGTGTGAGTTATGAGTGTGTGTGAGAGAGGGTGGTGTGGGTAGGTATATGTATCCTGTGGGGTATCAGGTAAGGCTTCTACCGTTCTATGAACTGGACTCTGGAAATTGAGGGGTACTTGTATTCATTGATCTTATTTGCCTCAAACATTTTCAGCGTATAGTGTCCTTCTGGTGCCTCTTTCTCTGAATCTGTCTCTCTCCTTCCAGGCATAGCTATGGAACAAAGATTAATTAATACATTAACTAAATTGTACAAATGGCTTTAACTGCCCTCCATAGGAGCTTTTGTTATTGGAAGGGTCAAATCTGGTCCCATTCAGAAGCAATCCAGAAACACTCATGGAGCCCTCAGGGACCCCCAGGTGGTGTGAGCTTCCCCACTGAGCAGGAAGACTCTTTTTCTTTTTTTGAATTTTATTTTATTTTTTTATACAGCAGGTTCTTATTAGTCATCCATTTTATACACAGCAGTGTATACATGTCAATCCCAATCTCCCAAGTCATCCCACCGCCACCACCCCCCCGCCACTTTCCCCCCTTGGTGTCCATACGTTTGTTCTCTACATCTGTGTCTCTGTTTCTGAGCATGAAGACTCTTGACATCAAACAAAGTACAGAGATCTGGGAGCTCCATGCCTCCGCATTGATGAGATTAGGCAGGGGCTCCTGGGTAACCTCCTCTGCTTTTGAGAAGGACTGGCTGTGCTGGTTACGTAAACCAAGAAAAATCACCATCCTCTCTTGCTGGCTCACTGCCCATTATCCCTCTCATAGACGGGAGGGGTGTGTGGTGGGGGGAGAGAGAAGAGACAACATGCAGTAATTTGGCCAGTTCTGACTCTGGGCCAGACAAAGCAGTTCATATCCAACAAGTATTGCTGGTTTCTAAACCTTAATGGAAGAATTTTGATGTGTTGATTACCCTGTTTTGTTGAGGAAGGAAGGAAGAAGGAAGAGAAGGAAGAAGGCGGGAGGGAAGAAATACTCCACATGTGCTTGTATATAGTTACATGAGCTTGGAGAATGGTGTGCAAAGATATATTCTGAACTTTAATGTTAGTTACTTCCGGGCGTGGGATTGCAAGGCAGACGGGCAGAAGTTTCGCTTCAAAAGCTTCTCAGTTGTTTGACGTCTTAGAATGAGCATGCTACATTTTAAGCGAGAAATGTTTAAAATAATTTTTTAAATAGGTAATATCAACAGAGTGTAGGATTTTTCAGAAAAATTAAAGTAGCACCTCTTGCTTTGTTGTTAACTCCCAAACACATGTATTTTTCCCTTGTGAATGTCCTGTCTGCCTTTTTGATTTTACCGATGGTGACACTAGCTACATTCAGTGAAGTGGCTAATCAGGCATGTGGCGAATGTCACAGCTGTTCCAACTTCTCTATGTCTTTGGCTTATCGGCCTGATTCCCAAGCTCAAGAAAACGGCCTCTGTTTTGCCCCTTATGACATGGCTGGACACTTAGGAGTGAATATTATTCAACTCTGGCAATGGAAGTTTCTCTTGGCTTCTCGGTGGTGGCAGAAGCAGAGGCAGGCCAGCATCTCCATGGGAAGTAGTAGGAAGCCTTCCATTCTCTTTAGGTGCTTAAGCAGATTTCCAGTTCAATTCTGTCACATCTGAGGGGTTCAGATATCTTTTCAAAACCCAAGCCTTTAAGCTTGTACTAAACTGAAACTCTGAGGCACATGAGGTTGGTTCCTCATCACTATGACTGGAGTTGAAGATTGAAAAAGATGAGGTGATAATAATACCTTACAGATATATAACTTCTTTAAGCAAAGCTCTTTGCAAACAGCTCAGCAAACCCCAGGACTGACAGCCCAGCTCGGCCAGTGCTGAAATGCAGCTGTGCCCTGAACAAAGCCACCTCCAGGGTCAGGAAGCCACCTTCAGAGAGACCTTATCTCCCAGCTTCGCTTGGAGAGGTGAAAATGAAGACTGTATCTACCAGCAGCGGCAGGGACACTTTTTTGAAGCAAAATGTAATTACCAGAGTAGGAGCTGGCCTCGAAAGTGGGGATTAACACTCCCCCACTCCCACCAGCATCTTGGGCTCTCTGAACAGCTCCAGCAAGATTTGGGGTTTTATGCTTCCATCCGAAAGTTTGAAACACGGTTGAGGACTGCAGACCACAGAGACATTGATTCATTGCAACGAGGGGAAAGGATTTAGCAGTATTTCTTGTAAGCCTAGGCAGCTGAAGATGGAGGTGGGGATCAGAGGAGATTCACAGGGTCTGAAGGTTGAAAAAGAGGCCATGCTCACCTCCAAATAATAAATACCATTCGGTCTCCTGCTGAATGGGCAGAATTCCACATACGACTTGCTGAGCGCACTGCTGAGGGTGGCTGACTCCTCACGGTCAGCATCCCAGGTCCTGTTTCTTTACTCTTGTACCTCAAGAACATCCCTGAAAGATGCTTTTCTCTTCTGGGCAAGTCTCTCATGCAACCAGCTTAGGAGTTTGAAAATTGGTGTTTTCTGTTTTGTCCTGGTCAGGAACCCTGATGACTTCATGCAAGTCACTGCCCCTCTTGGTGCCTGATTCTTCACTTGCAGCACAGAGAGGTTGTACCAAATCAGGATCTTTACAAATGGTGTCTCCCAGAGTCCTAGGGATTTTCACTAACAGGCTTCAGCTGCCATCAGGAGGGTGGGAAGATGGAAATGATGGGACTCTGAGCCCATTATCCCTGCTGGGATGAGAACCATTCTTCTTTTATCTCTGTTGACATAGTAAGCGTCTCTTTAAAGGTTTCTTTTGAAGAAAGAGTTATGCTGTTGAAAACATTTTGAGAATAGATGCTATTTTCTAGTTCTCTCTGGCTATAATAGTCTGTGCCCATGCAAATCGCTTTGGCAGTTTTACAAACCAAACACCCAGAGTATTCATATTAGGTGCCATAGAAGATACCTAACGATCTCTGGTGTCAAAATAAAAGCTATTATTTTCTTTTCATTAAAAACTATCAATCATACTAAAGATGAGAAGAAACACACAGAACATATGAAGAAGAAATTTAGAATCTCCCATACCCCCACTCTCCAGGGACGAACTGTAAACATTAGTTACATGTTTTGCCAACTTTCTATTCATATAAAATTCTTTTTGGAAAACTGAGCTCATATTTTACACAATTTAAAAAGAGTTTAAAAACATTATTTGACCTTATATTGTAAGTGATTTGCCACATCATTAAATGTTCTTTGAAACATGATGGTTAATTGTATTTAGTATTACATAGTATTTCATCATATGTCCATACCATCATTTATCCATCCCTTTTCTCATGCTGAGCATCTAGATGGATTCCAGTGTCTGCAAGTTAAATGCTAAGAGGAACATTTTTGTAATAATTTTTTTCCACCATATATGTATTTAAGGTTAAGGCTTTTTCCCTTCTTGAAATTTATATTTATGTTTAAAACTAGTTGACATGAAAAGAAAGCTAAAGGTGGAGAAAGTGGTTGGTTGAATGATCCATGATACTACAGAGAAGATACCACTAGAGAGACAAGAAGGAGGAAAGAAAAACACTAGGAGAAGATGTGTGTGGAGGAAGGGGAGGGTTTCTCTGCTATTATGCAAGACCAGGACATCTGACAACCTCAGTAATAACAGAAAAGTCTTTTGTCAGATCATTATTGAGTGAAAAAATATTCCATTTCTGAGGAACACAAAATCAGCTGTGGAGAACCCCTCCTCCCCCGCCCCTAAGGAGCATCGTGAGGACCTTGAATAAGAACCACAATGGAGAGTGAAACAACCTGGTTGCTGATTTTGACATTGCCATGAACTTGGGCAGGTGACCAAACTCTGTTACTTCATCATTTAATGAGGGAATTCCAGTAGGTCAGTCATTTCCTGTGAAAGACACCAGCCCACCTAGAAGCCAGTGAGAGAGTAAAGGGTACCTACAAGGTATTTGCAGTCTTTGTTAAGAACCTGATAGAAACTTTGCCCTTGCTATTGAAGAAAAAGATAAAGAGAAAACCAGGGAAACTCATTCCATGCCTCCTGTGCCAATGATTCTGTGAACCAGGCTTTTTATCTCTACCACCTCTCGTAAAAATCCTCGGAAGCAGGGATTTTGCAGGTGCCCTTTACTGCCTTAGCTGCATTTTATAGGTGAGGAATCTAAGGCTAATACCAGTTAAGTAGCCTGTCCAGGATCATAGGGCTAGTAAGTGGCAAAGCACGATTCAAATTCATACTGCCTGTTTTCAAAACCTATGCTCTTGCAACTGGGCCATATGACCCCAGTTATCTATGTCTTTGAATAAAAAGAGAAAAAATAAATTATTACTCAATAAATAAGCTTGGTAAACAGGAAGAAAAATATGATACAAGGTTCCATATCAGATTTTTAAAAAATGAAAGGAAGGGAAGGAAAGAGGGATGGAGGGAGGGAGAGAAAAAAAGAAAGCCTTAGAAACTCGGGACTATTTCATCTCTAAGTTCTCCAACATATACAACCAAATGCTATTCTTTCATATCTTTTCGGTGTCAAGGAGCATGAGAAATCCTTTGGTCCAATCACTTTGTTTTGTAGATAAGAAACTAGGCTCCAGAAAAAGGTCATTGACTTGTTCAATATCATGTGGATGGTTAAAAGCAGAACTGAATTAGGAACCAAAGTTATCTCTGATCACATAAGACAAGTATTTCTAACACTAAACACAGTGCGTGGCATGGATTAGTACCAGTCATTCAATGAAGATCATTCCTTTTGCTTACCCTCTGCTGTCCCATCCCTTTCCTGTGTTCATGCCTTTTTTCATTCAGCCATCACTTGCTGTGACCAAGCCATGTACTCAAGAGGTTCTTGGCCCAGGTAGAAGTTCATAGAGTCTTATGCTCGTGCTCTTCTGCTCACACCCTATATCATTTGGGGAAAAACTGGATATTAATGGGTTAAGGAGTAAAAGAGAGAATGAGTAGAGAAAATAAATTCATAGGCTTAATTTTCTAAGGGTTAAGCAATTAATGAAAGGACAAATAATCCATAAGAAAAGTCAAAATCAAGATCAGAAGCTTTTCTTCTTCTGGAGGAGATGGAGGTGAGGATGACTTTTACCATTATTTTAGATGAAGGAGGAAGAAATACTGGGAAGGTAGATTGCAGGTAAAACGGACAGGAGAGTAGAACAAAATCTTTAGAGGTAGCAAGTGAGGGAGAAGTTGAGGGCCCAGGGAGAGGGGTTGAACTTTGAGAAGAAAAAGAATAGCTTTCCTTCTAGGCTGGAAGGGATATGAAAGGAAAAGTGAAGATAGGAAGAGTTCTGAAGTAAAGGACGGGAAAATTAATGGAGTTCACCTCTCCTGCAGATGGACTGGGATGGGGATAATAGGTTTGAGTTACGAAAACAGGTCTTGGGCTCAGAATGTACCCAGTCTTGAGATTTTTATTTGGGAGGGACATACCCTCTGGCACCTTTGTGATTGGGAAGATCCATAAACTGTACAAAAGAGCTTCCATAGCAGCCTCTGCTTTTAGTGGGAGACATGCAGGGCCTGGAATTGTGGTAGAGCAAAATTAGCTGGTTCTCTTGTCCTTGGTGGTCATTTGCCTTTCTTTCTTCCTGAGTGAAAATGGTGACGCCTCCAACCATTCACTCCCTGATGGCTTCAGAAGTATGACCGGGAGAACTTCACTCCTGTCGTGATGGGGAACTGGAGAAGTGCTGTGCTTTGCAGTCAGAGGCATATGGTACTGCAGAGGCAGTGGCCACGTATCTGCAGATACCATTACAAGGCTCCAACCTACAGCTACTTTCCATCTCCAAAGAAGACAGAGATGAAAGGAACAGGTTTAAGTGACAGCAACAGGGGGATTGACTCTGACAAAAGAAGAAAAACATCTTAGTAAGGTAGGATAAGTATGCTGTGGAGAGGATTTGGAGGATGTAGAACATATATCCCTAGAAACCTCCAGGCCCTTATTTGTCTGGATACCTGGGATATAGAAGAGCTTCCTGCAGAGGTTTGGTCCAGGTGGGACCAAGACTCCCTTACAGTTCTGTATTTCATTTATAATCTTGGTAGCCTGACCGCAGGTGGTGATCGCTGACAGTGGTCCACTTAGGAGACCATGTTGACAATTGAGGATTTGGGGAAGAGCTCCACAAAAAACATGGGAGAAAGAACTCTTCTATTGTTTTCCTGATATATAATGGGCCTTTGCAGGAGGAAACTATTTTATTCCAGGGGTTAGAAACCTAATGCCTCATCACAGTTTATACAGGGAAAGCCCAGTGGATGATTTTTTTTTTTTTTCTTTTTGTGGTACGCGGGCCTCTCACTGTTGTGGCCTCTCCCGTTGCGGAGCAGAGGCTCCGGATGCGCAGGCTCAGCGGCCATGGCTCACGGGCCCAGCCGCTCCGCGGCATGTGGGATCCTCCCGGACTGGGGCACAAACCCGTGTCCCCTGCATCGGCAGGCGGACTCTCAACCACTGTGCCACCAGGGAAGCCCCCCCCCCCCAGTGGATGATTTTCATTCATTTCTAACTTTACACTTGGAATTCTTAATTTTTAATACCTAAAAACCATGTTTTTACTTTTAAAGGTGAGATGAAACATTTTTTCCTCCATGGCACTTGACCTAATTTGGCATAGAGGAAAGAATGATGCTTTTGGACCTACAGATTTCCTACAAGAATTTTAGAAAATGCAGAGGGTTGTCATCTTCTGATATTGGGTGGTGCCAGAGAGAGGACGATAGATCGATCACTAGTGTTGAATCTGTATGTGATCGGCAATACATTTTATACTCTGCCCAGACAACCAAAAACATACGGCCCTGGACTCACATAATAAGGAAAATATACTGATCCATGGCCAGTTGTTGTCATCAGGTCACTAAACCTATTTCTCCAGATATAAAATGAGACTATCTTGCCTCACAGTACAAATGTAATAAAATCTAGTAATGCAGCCATGAAAATAAGCACTGGCCCATAACCCAAGGGCTTAAGAAGTCAAGGCTAAGGAGAAATGGGCAGTATACAAAAAATAAATTGAATTTCCCCCTCTTTATCTTGAGTTTAATAGGAATTTGGGTGTATTTTCCACAGAGAACATCTACATGTGCTTTATGCAGGCAGGAGATGGAAAAATAGGAAATATGGTACATTGATAAGTGGAAGAGTAGGTAAAATTATAAATGGGGATTTGGCCAATGAAAATGTTATGGTCCCAATAATTCAGAATCTGCTAGCGAGTAATGAAGTACCCATACCTTAGGCCAACCTGTAGTGGCAGAGTTCCCTCCAGTATCAGGAGGGACAGTAGTAAAGGGAAGCCAGGAGTGTTTAACACAAGGTGCTGGTGTTATTCTTTTGGTTTGTATCAAAAACACCTACCCTGAACAACTGAGGAGTGGGAGGGAAATACATGCTATGGTGGCTCCTTTGAAGGGACGAGAAGGGTCACGTCCTGGCACTGAGATTGGCCCTGGTTCTCGCTTGCCTTTTCTTCTGCTCCAAAGTCTCCCTGCTGTACTCTTTGTATGCATGTCCTTATGACAGAAAGATCAAGGGGCCACTTCAGAGGAGCTTAAGCTTCAAACAGTCTTTTCCAAAAATAACAAAGGTGGAAGGAAGGAAGAACCCTCTGTGAGTGAAAGCTGGAGCCAAATAAAAAGGCATGAAATGAGGCATTGTGGAGGTGAAAGGCACCTGAGAGAGCCCAGAAGCCCATCCCTCTCACTTAACAGGAGAGGAAACTGAGGTCCAGAGAAGCCTTTTCCTTAAAGGACAGTTGTCCCTGGTCTCATCCTTGGCCCTTGACCTTTACACACTGCAGACTCGTAGGTGAATTCATCCATTCACATGGCTTCCCCTTAGCGTCACTTGTACATGACCACAGAGGAGATATTCCCATGTGCTTCTGATGTGTCCATGCACCTGTCTATGGGGCATTTCTACCTGGAGGTCCAATATGTAATTCAAACTCGGCATGTCTGAACCATCACTCCCCAGCAAACCTGCTTGCCATCCCATGTTGCCTCTCTGGGTGAATGGTGTAAACCTCACACTGGCCTTTCAGAATTGTTCACATGTCCTCCCTTCCTCTTGTCCCCACATCCAAGCAGTGATTCACTCTGTTAATTCCTTCCCTTCCATTACTCTCCTGCCTTTTCCTGCTTCTCCTTTCTACAGGGCAAGCCCTTAACCCCTCTTAGCTTGAAGACGGCAGTAGTTGATCTCCCTGACTTTGATCTCAGCCCTTCTGGTCTTTGCATTCCACAAGCACCTTTTTTATTTATTTATTTATTTTAATTTCTTTTTTTATTTTTGGCTGTGTTGGGTCTTCATTGCTGCGAGCTGGCTTTCTCTAGTTGCGGCGAGCGGGGGCTACTCTTGGTTGCGGTGCACGGGCTTCCCACTGCGGTGGCTTCTCTTGTTGCGGAGCACAGGCTCTAGACGTGCGGGCTTCAGTAGTTGTGGCACGCGGGCTCAGTAGTTGTGGCTCGCGGGCCCTAGAGCGCAGGCTCAGTAGTTGTGGCGCACGGGCTTAGTTGTTCTGCGGCATGTGACCAGAGACATGTGACCAGGGATCAAACCCGTGTCCCCTGCATGGGCAGGCGGATTCTTAACCACTGAGCCACCAGGGAAGTCCCCACAAGCACCTTTTTAAAAGCCCAAACCAGGTCTTGTCTTTCCACTCCCTTTTGCCTGGAGGATAAATTTCAAACTCTTAAGCATGCCACACAGTGTCCTCTGTAGTGTGACCTCCAGTGAGCTCTTCAGCGTAGCACAGCCTGCCAAGTGCCATCCTGACGTTATAGGAGGGTGCCATGCTATTATTACACGGCTCTATATCATGGCGTAGCTTCCCCTCACCTCATGCACTCTGCCGGGATAACCACACTTATCTTTAAGCTCAGTGCAGATATCATCTTTTAAACCATGCTGATGCCCTCTCCTTAGGAAGAGTGGACCACTCTTTCCTTATACCCTCACTCCATCCTGTGTATACTTCTCCCACGGCCCTGTTATTGCATTCTTAGTTGTTGTTGTTTCCCCTGCCCATTCTAGTATGTAAACTCCTTTTGGGCAGGTTTATTCATAGTTGTAAACTTTAGCCTTTGGCATGAAGGTAGGACTCAGTAAAATACTTTTAAAAAAGAATGTATGAATGAATGAAAGTGCACACAGCCCACTAGTGATCCAGTCAAGTGATAAATCCCTGGTTTTCCTTCTTCAGTTCATGTTTTCCCTACTACGTATTATAAAGTCTTGGTAATGAAACGTGGCATTGACACATGAATCGAAAGATCAATGGAGCATGCTGCCCAGGGAGAAGACCCGGGCATTTAAAGTGGTACCATCAATGTATTTTCTCTACAAAATTGATCTTATTTTCAAGTTGAAATGTTAGAACCCACAAACTAATTAGAAATAAGTGAAGACGAGTCTTCAATTTCTAGACTTTGTCATCTTTCTCTTGCGGCTCAATTACAGTTTAATTGTCCAAGAAAAAAAAATAGACAGGAAAGGTGCACACATGTATTGAGTGCCTGCTATACACGTCACATATAGTTTCATTTAATCCTCATACAGTCTTTGAAGTGTGTATTATTATCTACATTTTACAAATGAAGATACAGAAACTCTGAGGTATGTAACTTGCCTAGAATCACGTGACTAGCAAATGTCAGAGTTGGGAGTCTAATCACGTCTGATTCTAAAGTCCATTCTCTTTCCCCTTCACTACGTTTCCTCCCTAGGGAAACAGAACAGAATTAGGGACATAAAATCTCAAGAAGTTTCACTAAAAGACATTCCTCTGTGACTCCAATAACAAATTGGACTGAAGAGACAGGAGCTGTGAACCCTAACTCTTATCCTGTTGCATGGTATGATTTTGAGAAAGTCCATTAATCTCTTATATCCCATCTCTTTATAGTCACAAATATGGGACACAGAGTTTCCTCATCAGTCACGCAATTAATAAAAAAGTTACTTCATAAATGAATTTGTGTCATTTGCTACAGAAATGCACTTGATGCAATTACTAACCATAAAAGTGACCTTATTTCTACAAGAAACTAGTATTGGTCTAAAGGAGATAAGACAGCTGGTCTAGTGAAAATTAAGCAGTGGATAAAAAATTGATTCCCTTTTTATTTAATTTTATATCAAGTCTTTTTTGGGATGTGTGATGCCAATATTCTTTTACCCCTGGTGATAGGGCAGAACATGGAGAAGTGAAGAGATGCTTAAGAGGAGAATAGGAAGGATAGTGGGAGTGTGGCTGCTGAACGTTTTACCTGCCAAATTGATTTTTTTCCCTAAGTCTAATAACTCCAAGGTGGCAATTGACATTTTTGCTTGAGCATTAAACACATATCATTCACAGCATTTAGTGGACCTCAACAGTTACTGCCTATTGACAGAACTTGAATTTTGACAGTGCTTTATACCGTGCAGAGAGTCTAAAATTAAATATACTGGACAGAGCAATAGAGAAAATATTCAAAGTAGAAGCATCTTAGAATATTAAAAAAAATATTTCCAATTTTTTTTCTGGATTTTGAGAGGCAGTATAACGGAAGGAGCCTTGGTCTGAGATTCTTTCTCTGGATTTCTGTGGGCTAATGCTCTGTGTTACCTTGGGCAAAATACTTAACTCTCTGAGCTTTTGTTATATTTTAAATGGGGGTGTGGCATTTATGCCCTTGAAGGATTGGGCATCTGTAAGATGAGGACAGTATGTCTAAGTTCCTTTGTAGTAATTATGTCTCTAGGTTTTATGATGGCTGGGATACTCAGTTTGGTTCCCAGGCACCTTTAGAGCATACCTGGTAATATGGCAGCAGGGAAGCAGTAGAAGGGAAATGGGGCCCAGACACTGAAAAACAATGGGAAAATGGTGACTCGGTCTTTTCCTTAAAATCGTGATATTTCTTTCAAAATAGAGCCCTAAATAGATTTTTAAACTGGAAGGGAGAATTAACCTGAACTTCTAGAGGCTAAATTCCTGAAGGATGAAACTCTTTGAGACATTTTTATAATAACCCCCATGACTAAGGGACAGGAAAGCTGGGAGAGACCCAGCTCGGCTCCAACAATTGGCCTTACAAATTGCCCCACACCCCATGCTGCCATTCTTTTGGGACCTGGGAAAGACACCAGGTCCTTCACCAAGGATCTGTCATTTTTACAGTCAGAATACTCTCTCAGACATTCAATCCACTCTTTCCTTGTTTTATAAAAAGTCCAACCTTTGTACACCTAATATGATTTAGTCCTGGTTTCATTTCCTGAATCTTTGTGTTGCTTTTTTCTTCCTGGATCTCATGTTCAGTGCTGCCAGTTTCTTTGTCCCTGCAGGTGCAGACAAATTAGCATAAAGAGTAAGTTGCAGAATTGGAAAACAGCAAATTTGATTTCAAAGGCTATTTCAGACTGAGGTCCATTTGGTGGCATTAGGAGCAAAACTAATAAACAAACCAGACTTTTTTCCACCCAAATTGATTTTTTTTTTCCTTGACAGTATCCCTTTAGAAGTAGAGTATTTTATCAAAATCTGATTTTAGCTGTCATGTATAGTGCTTTTTTGTTGTTTCCTTTCTCATTATTTCTGACTGTTAAGTTATGTGGGTTGGCAAAGGAATATCTTTTCTTTTATAATAAAGAAGAAGGCATTGCCTTTCCAGTGTCATTATCTGCCGTCACGTTTCACAGCCTTACAGCAAGCAGCATATTGTGGTTTGCCATTGTGCCATCATGACTCCCATTTTGCAGATGGAAACAAAATTACAAAGAGACTTCAGAGCCATAGCTAGACTCTGAAAAGACACAATTCTGAAGAAACCGGGGCTCCCTTTACTCTTTCACTGTCTAAACAAACATTTTTTAGGACTTCTCTCATAAAGAGTTATATGTATTTACCTGTTGTTCTGGGGGAAAAAAGAGCCTTCTATGAGCTGTGACAGGTGATCAGAGGAGGCTCGGGCTAGGTGCTGTGATCAAGGCCATCTAGTGAGGGGCCAGCGTTTGGAATTCTCAGCGCATTCCAGATCCTCTGAAGGGTATCACATCTCAGTGGGTAGGCTCCTTTGATTGTAAGGCACAGTAACTCACGTTACTCAGTGATGGGGGTGGTCCTTGTTAGGACTCCCTTTTGTCAGCAGGAGGCAGTGACCTCGAAGTGTTGAAGGAACTGGAGCCATGCTCCTCCCAGGCCTCAAGGCAGGTGGACCCGGATCCAAGATGGCACTTGGGGCTCAGTGAAGGGCTTTGGGGTCTTCCCTGTGTTGTCCTGCATGAATGTGCCTCAGTTCCTTCTCTTCCCCCTGCCACCTTAACTAGCATTTCCCTCTGTGCTCAGTGTCTTTCCTCTACCTCAGAGCTTTGCATACTCATGTGTTTTCTGTTTCTTCATCTATCCAGCTTGAAGTGACCCTTACGGCCCAGACTCCCCATCTGTGCTTTCACTGTGCATCTCTCTGAGTTCTGCTTCTGCTGATTTAGGCCTGATTCCTTCCGCGTTCCCTATTTCAGATTCCTAAGAGTGAGGATCTGATTAGCTCAAGTTCTTGTGCTGAGCCGCTTCGTGAGTTCCTGCCCAGTCTATGGACAGGCTGCCCTTGGGCGAGGTGCCCACCCTCAGGGGCTCCTGTGGAAAGCAGGGCCTGAGGAAGGGGCTGTGGAGGGAGGGGCAGCTTCCTGTGGAAGGAGCAGTGGGCAAGCGCTAGGATTGGCATGCCTAGTGACTGGCCTACCCATCTTTCCTAAACCTTCCTAATACTACTCCTCACCCTGAAGGCGTTAGCAGCCTATGAGGAATGACTGGCAATTAATTTCTAGGAGCTAAAATGTTTTCAAGGTCAGAAAAGGAGAAATCATTAAAGTGGCCGAAGCTCCAAGACACTCTATTAAGAGCTTTGCATTTATGACTTAATTCCTTGCTCACGACAGCTTTCCGAAGTAAATATCATAAGCCTTATTGGGCTTAAATAACCTGTTCAAGACAAACCAGTACGAAGTAGAAAGGTTGATATTCAAACCCGGTCTGTCTGACTGCAAAATCAGGCCTGCAAATCATACTCCTTGCACATCGAACCCCACGTCTCCTTCGACTAGAGTTTTCTTCACCTGAGTCAAATCCAGCATCTATGAAATAGTTTGATTGGAATTGGAGCCCCCGCAAGAGAGCGTCTAAGGCTGAGCTGGATGGAGGGGATGAGCTTTGGGGGCGGGGACTGAGCCCGCACTCCTGGAGGGCAGCGTTGGAGCCACAGCCCCGCCCCCAGGTCCTTTCACGCCCCCGTTGCCGAGAGCGCGCATGCGGAAGCCTCCTGTGAGTTACATTAACACAGATCCATCATTAATATGACAAATAGGCGCACCTGCAGACTTAATTGCTTCCATTTTCTTGAGTCACTGATAGGTTTATGGCCTCCCTCAATTCCAGTAAAACCGCAGCAATCTAGATGGGACGAAAAAGTGTCTTCCTCCAATCAATCTCTTTGAACAGTCCCAGACTCCAGCCCTGATGACAGACTTTCTCTCTAGACAGGGTAATTAAAGAGGCCGAGACGGCTATTTTCAAAAGTCCCTTCATCTTAGTTTTATCATTTGTAACACAGTCCTCGAAACTTAGACGGGAAACATCTTTCCTTCTCCCATCCCTCCCCAAATGACTGACCCTCCATGTTGGCAAAGGCTGTATTTTCCCCTCCATTCGTCTCACTCCAGAGGCCAGTCAGCTGGGCTTTCCGCTTCCCTCCTGTGAGGAGAGTGGATGTGGTGAGGGGTTTCCATTGCAGTTTAGGGATCCCTCACCTAAGATTGAAAGATCTGCCCAGAAAAAGAAAAGCCATCTTTACACCAGAAGCGTTTTTTCCCCCACCAAATCCAGGTCTGGCTGTTCATGAAAAAACAAAGCTAACACAAAGGATATAAATGATCTCTTAAACGACTGAAGAAACCTCTCACAAAGAAAACAAAGCTCCCTAGTATATGTTTTGTACTAATGGAATAATTTAAGTATCAAAATTGAAAACAAAAAAGGCAAGGATTTGGAAAACTCTAATAGGTTATTATGTATGAAAAATGCACGCTAAATAGAAATTAATTGACCAAAAATAGACTTTTATAACCATCAAGCATATAAGAGATCCCCCACAAGATGTAAAGAAATGATGCCAGTCTGAAAAACCCTAAATTCTCTCATGATTGTAGGAGGGGGAAATGATAAAATTAACTGATGGAATGACTTTTTTATATTGAAGAATTTGTGATTTTTCATCAAGCATGTTACTTCCTGAAATGTAAGTACTAAAACAAGTAATATTGAGTACAAAGAGTACCCCAAACTGGGTAACAAGAATAGTTAAATTACTGGTGCTACCTGAGATACACCCATGCGTCCTGAAGAACTTCAGAGATGAAGTTAGGGAAAGTGGTACAAAATATCTAGTTCCACCTGTTCTGGCAGGCCTTCCCAGTTTGTACGGACTCTGAGCCCTTACTGGGGGCAAACCCCTAAAGTTGATGCTGCTGGATGAGATCTGTAAATACTTCTACATAATTGAACCTAGCATGCATGGAAGAGGTAGGCACAGTGGTGGGGGGAGACATGGTAACCGTGGGAATCTATAAAGGAAAATCAAGTCCGAATGATCACTGCTCTGTAGAGGTACCATTCATGTTGATCAAAGGGATCTACTTAGATTTTCAAAAAGCTCTGGCAGGTTCTACCTTTGAAATCTATTTTTTAAAATGGTAAGTTACTACCGTATTTGTTGGGCATGGAGCCTTAGTTAGGAAAGCAGTATAAAAGTCTTCGTACATGGTTTAGATGATACTTTATATACTAGGAAGTCAAATTGATGGAGACAAACTGCAAGAAGAGCAGTAGAATCTACATAGAGGACAGAAAAGAGGGTGGTGATTTTCATGTCATCAACTTCAAGGTAATGTTCTCCCAGATACAGGCTCTAGCTATAGTTATAAAATATAAAATAAAAGGCTCTCTGTCATTTCATTAATGATTCAGGAAAATAACCTAGAGTTCATTAAAATCATTCTCTGACAACATTGACCCGATATGCTACCCTGGCTGAAAAAGAGGAACAAAATGGCATCATGAAGGGCATGGAAGACACAACAGCACTCTACAGTTAAGTAGAGTGATTTTTTACCAGGAATAAAAGAAGTTATTCCTGTTGCTAATCTTTAATGATCATAATATTAATAATAACTACAACTCTTATTTCTCATATTTCAAAGCATTCCCATGTGCATTTTCACTTTTATGGCCCTGTGAGGTAGATATTTGTATTTCCATTTTTTGAAAGATCGAGAAACTGAGGCATTTAGATTTCAGGTACAGGACCCTTGTCTCAGACTTAGGTTTTCTGATATTAGAATCCTTCCTATTTCAGCTATGCTGTGTTACCCCCCTCCAGAGAATGCATTTAATGAACCCAGAGAGAGTGCACAGAAAGGCAGCTGTAGTGGTCAGCAGGAAGTGGGTGTGGTTGTATGAAGGAAGAAGAAAAAACCTGACACGTGCTGGACACAACAGCCAAATAAGAATGAAAGAGATAAGAATGAGTCTGTGGATACAAAGACTAAGAGAAGAATGTGCCCATATTTATTACATAAAGTATATGTGACCTTGTTCACCAAACATTCAACTGCTAGGACTCAAAGCTGTATCTGAAACCCAAAGAAGGTGAGTGTAGGGCAAATGAAAGGAAGTTCCACTTCACTGAGAAGGTATTATTCATAGAGAACTTATTTTCCAGTGTGTGGTACAATCAGAAAATATAGATGCCGTAAACAAAACAAAAAAGATACTGAAAATTTCATGAATGAAAAAGACATAATTGCTAAGGAGCTCAGATCAGCTTTACGGCTGATGTCAGAGAGGATATATGCCCCTGACACAGAATTGCCTTCCAGCTCTGTGCCTTTCTGGCCATAGGCTGAGAGCTAGGTGGAAAAGCTATCAGCTATCCCTAAGTTCCTGTCTTTGTGTCCTGACTTAAGTCTAATCATCCAGTCACTTGTATTCACAATATAATGGCTTGATCGTGAAACATAGCTGTATTCCTTTACAGTGTGTTCTTGCAGAAACAGAAGCAGAAAACCCAGCACTTCTTTTCTTTCTGCAAAACTCCACTAGCATTGCTTTAGTTAGACCCTCTGATTAATGAGCGAGTGCTACTAAGTAGAGAATGGAAATGTCAGTGCCACCTGTTAATTTCCTGATCTTTGGTGCTGGTAGGGTATGCTAGGATCAGCTAAGGAGGAGAACTAACCATGGGAGGTCACCTTGCAGTGGAAATATGTGTGGAGAGCTACTGAAAATTAAAAATTAAACTCCAGAAGAAATGTAATGTCCATTAAGATATGAGAATAGTGACAAGGCTAGGGCAGAAAACCAAGAGAAAAGGGGCCAGGAACACATAGTGAGCAAGTAGGTTGATTAGAAATTAGTTTTATAACAGGGGCTATATATTAGGGTGTTTCATAGGGAAGAGGCAGGAAAGTACAGTGTTTCAGAACCCAGAATCTGGAGCTAGACATCCTGTTTGAACCCAGTCTTCTCCACTTGCTAAATGTGCGATGCTAGGCAAGTTACATAACCTTTCTGTACGTCAGCCCTCTTACAGGTGATTGTTATCCAACTCATAATGACTGTGAAGGTGAAATGAGTTAATGTATTCAAAAGTCCTTAGGTAGCACCTGTCATGTTGTACATACTTCATAAGCATTTGCCATATTGTATATTGGGTTAATAGACAGTCTGTGTTTAGGGATTGATGTTGTTCATGCACCCAGGTAATGCTTTCCACTCTTGATTTGACCAAGGTCAAAAAAAAAAAAAGAACTATAGACAGATTATCAGTTCATGCATCACCACTCCCCATTCTCACGACCATGGTCAGTGATACCAAGGACACTGCCTCATTTATGTCCTACCACAGTGGTCAAGGGGGGCAATAGTTGAAGTCGATTTGTTGGCCTGTATGTTGATGATCCCACGCTGGACCTATCTCTCACTAAGTGGCAAGTGGAAAGGGTGAGGCTTCAGGAAGAGTGTGTTCCTTTTCTAGAGTCACAATGCTAACGTCATATGATCAGTTACCTAACCTCTTTGTGCTTCACTTTCCTAATCTGGGGATAATAATAGTACCTACCTTATCAGCTGTCAAGTAGCTTAATGAGAATGTATGTGTTTAGCCCATTACCTACCACATAGTTAGTGCTCAATAAAAGTTAGCTTTTATTGTTTTGAAAAATAGTAATAATCATCAGTTGTCCTACTTTATCTTGTCAAATTCATAACATCACTGATCATAACATCATAACCTGATCATAACATCACTGAGAAATTTATGAACACTAAACTTGGCCTGTGCAAAGCATAAATATAAACTCATAACAGAGATGGGAAAAAGAGGAAAACATCCTTGGCACTATGAAGTGCATATGATTATCTGAATACAGAGATTCAGACACACACTGCAGAGCAGGGCCCGGCACAGAGAGGAGCCGGAGGAATACGGGAGGCGTGAAGAGTGGTGCTACTGACCAATGCAAAATGGCAGACCTGTTTTCTCAAATACATCCTTCGTGAAGAATGCATGGCTCCCACTTCTCACTGCCAGCCCCATAATGGGTGTTTTGTGTGGAAGGCCTGTAGAGGAGGGAGGGCTTTAGAATTAAGATAGAGTAGGGAGAGGGCTATAATAAAGAGGAGGAGAAAAGTAGAAAGATGTTAGCAACTGGTACTGTCAATGTACTGTACGTTATTCCCAGCTGAGCAGCAACATATTTTAGCAATCAAGTGGCCTTGTATTTCTTGTATATCATTATCTTTCACCCAGCAGGGACTAGATGGCTAGATTAATATTTCCATGGAGATATCTGTCTGGCAGGTCACTTAGAGTTCATCTTGACCTCTTTTGAAAGAAGCATTTACACGATAGCCTGCAGAAATGGGCCCAAGAGAGTCTTCAGACCAGTAGCTGGAATCCAGTAAGAAACAGATCTGATCCTCCGGGGGAGTCTGTCACAGGGAAATCACATCAGATTGTCATGTGATTTGTACACTAGTGTGAATTGGTTAATAACTCAATTTCATTCTCAGGTCTATAAGCCCAAACTTCAAACTGCTGACAGTGTTTACTATTGATACATATCTTCTGTATATCTAATTCATTAAGCTGACATACAAGCACAGTGGTTCATGAGTTCTCAGGATAAATAAACATCGCTTTGGTAGACAGCATAGGTTGGTAGGAGCACTGTGCTAGGAATCAGAAGGCTGGATTTTTTTTGTTTTTTTTTGTGGTATGTGGGCCTCTCACTGTTGTGGCCTCTCCCGTTGCGGAGCACAGGCTCCGGACGCGCAGGCTCAGCGGCCATGGCTCACGGGCCCAGCCGCTCTGCGGCATGTGGGATCTTCCTGGACCGGGGCACGAACCCGTGTCCCCTGCGTCGGCAGGCAGGCTCCCAGCCACTGCGCCACCAGGGAAGCCCCCAGAAGGCTGGATTTGATCCCTCTTACCTCCATCATTTTAGCTCTAATCCTTGAGATCACCAGTTACCCTCTTTGGCCTTCGATCCTAATTCTGTAAAACCTACCACAGAGGACTGCTGAATGAAAAGAGAAGGGGCCTCATAAGAAAGGTCTTTGTAAGTTGAAACACAGTGATTAGAATAGGAATTTTCTATGTGCTGCAGTCTGTAGAATTCCCTCCCACTCCCCTTTCTCAGGCTGAATAACACAACAGAGACACGGATGATTATTACCACTTCCCAGCTTCACTTCGTAGGAACTTAAGGTTCAGCCCCCCACTATGGTAATTGCAGATCGTAGGAAGATAAAAAATAAAACCAGAGAATTTCAGTATGAGAAGAGGCTTTAGAAGCTACTCTGACCCTCGTTTCCTGTAGGAGAAAGTGGTTTAGAGAGAAGAGCCTAGATAGATGACTGGCCACCCAGCTTCGGAATCCCCGCCTACATGTGTGCAAGAAGGCCGAGCTCACGGTCAGCGAGGTGAGCTCACAGGTCTGTAGGAATGGGACAGAAAGCTTTGTCCACCAGGGGGAAGGTGAGAATGGAAGGTTCCATTTGAGTGGCACCTCTAGGTGTTTATGATAACAAGCACTTATACAAATTAATCTGCAGAAAAGGACTCAGTTTACCCCTGAAGGAAGCTCAGCTGTTATTTTTAACACCATTTCTATTTGGTCCTTCCCTCTTCCTTGAGCACAGTCATCATGAAGCCGAATCTGGCCTCTGTACCCCAACACCAAATTAATGCTCTGAGACAGAGTTTGGGGTAAAGTAGAAAAGAATAGCTTCATTGCTTTGCCAGGCAAAGGGGGTCACAGTGGGCTAATACCCTCGAAACTGTGTCCCAACCTGGAGGCGGTAATGAGAAGTTTTATAGTAATGGTTCAAAGAGGGTGTGATCAGCTCGTGGACATTCTTCTGATGGGTTGGTGGTGAGGTAAGTGGGAGTCAGCATCATCAACCTTCTGGTTCCAGCTGGTCTGGGATCTAGGTGCTTGTGGGGAGCTTATCATTACCTTTTCCCACCTGGTGGGGCTTCTACTACCTGCAAAACAGCTTAAAGATATTGTTCTGTGTATCCCTTGAGGGGCAACCGGGCCCCTGCCCCAAGGCTGCACTATTGTTTCTTTTGACTGTTCCTTTGTCTTTGCCTCCTCTCCCTTCCCTAATTAGCAACTGTTTGAACCTGCTAGTTAGAACGCAGGGAAGGTCATGGAGGATGAATGAAGCCTATTTCCTGTAATCAAGAAATGGGGGACACAGAAAGGATTTTGTGCCCAGGAGCCCCAGAGGGTCCTGCACAGTGTCAGCCAGTCCCATGTCCGTCTGGGATGACCTGCCCATTTTAATTACTGAGTGTCTTGCTAAGTGCCTTATAGCAAGCTCAGCCGAGTTGGCCTTGCAGGCCAGCCTTGAATGAACATGGAAAGCATGGCATCATCCGTGAAAGCCCCTGTGGCCAGACCTTAAAGCAAAGATACTTTAAGTGAGGTTTCCTCAGAGGTGTCTAAGGAATGTTCAATTTGTTAAGGAGCATTAGAGAGATAAACAAATATGACTTGGCCAGGTTCCTCACTGGAAGTGAGCTGATTCTTCATGGTTCCTGGACTTCGGAAGACTTTTAAGCAGCTTGTGACAGTTAGAATTACCCTTTGCTTAGCTCTGTCAAAGATTATTGCTCACTTTTGGAATTTATGTGAGTGATACTAACAATGACAACAAAACCCCCACAGTGTTAATAATGACAGTGATATTGATTGGCATTCATTGTATGCCAGATATTGCTAAGCACTTCACTTCTGTTATCCTGGGGTTGAGATGCGCAAGATGAGAGAATGGGAATTGAAGTAGTGGAAAAGACCAATAACCTTGAAGCCAAAACAGCTAGGAATTTTTCCCCCCTAATTTTAGTATTTACTTACTGGGTGAACTTGGTCAAGTAGTTTGACTTTTCTGGAGCTCCTTATTTGTAAAATGGAAATATAAATACCCACATTAAAGGGTCATTAAAGATTAAGTTAGTTCATGAATGTTGAAAGGGCTTCTTAGCAGAGGCCAGCACATATGTACATCATTACTGTTGAGTTGAATCATAGATGATAGGAACAGAAATACAAGTGGGTGAGAACTAATTAGAAATGGAGATGAATCAAGACAGTTTAGGGCAAGCAGTGGGCTAGTCTCCTTTTGGAAGTCATTTATAGGTGATATTTTGTCATTATCGTTTTCTTTTCCCATCCATTTTATAAGATGAGAACCGGTGAGGGGACCTCACTGTTCGAGATCAGAGAATTATAGCAAATACTAAACTCTTTGTTAATAAAAGACTAGAGTACGAGAGAGGACTCGGAATGAACAGAGCTCTCACTGGATCTACTAGGCAGTTTCCTTGCAATCACCCTACAACCAGTGTCCTGGTTTTCCCAGACCCATGTGTCCATCTTGCTTCCAACGCCACACTACAGGGAAGTGGCCCCCAAGGACTTGCAAAGCTCAAATCAGAATTTCAATTGTGAAACCACAGGCTTCAAAATGACTTATTCTCGTTACAATGTATGAAATGATCTGTAAATACATATTTTAACTTTACCGAGTTTAAAGACTATTACACATCTTACTTGATGTCAGATTTTGTTAAGTACGTGCTGTTATCTGAATTTACAAAGGTCAGTCAGATGGCAGTGGAGAATAGAATTAGATATATTTAAAAATCTTCTTCGTACATCTGTAGCTCAGATAACCCTGCCTTTTTCAAAGAGCTTTGGGCTTTTTTTCCCTTTCAAATGAGACTTTAATGAGTATCATGTGGATAAACTCTTTGCAGAGGTTTGAAAAGATCCAGAGAAAAACTGTTGTAGGAACAAGCAAACCATTTTGGATAAAATCATAAGCCATTTGAACGTCTCATCTCTCTGGTTGTGTCAGAATGTTTTGGCTGCATTTTCACCCCACAGGAATGTTTTCATCTCCATGGCTAGGTAAATAGAATGTGCGCAGAGTTGCTCCATTGCTATTCATGCCAGCACAGAGTAGCACAGAGTGACCTACTTCCAGCAGCATCCGTAGAATGCTTCGCTGCTTTTCATCAAGTCTGATTTACAAAACCACCGTCCGCTTTCCACTGCCCCTCCCCCACCCACCACCAGAGACAACATACTATGGACTCTACGAGTCGTTATTTCTTTCTTTCATCACTCCTGCTTTTGGTATCAGTTTATTTCAGTCCATTGTAAACCTCTTCAGAAGACAGAGAAGTGGGTGGGTAAGCAGCTTTAAAGGAAGCTGACATTTCTGATTTTTAGAATATAGCTCTATAGAGGGATATTTGTGGGGCTGCAGAGAGAAATCAGGTGAAATTTTCTTATTTAGACTACCTTGTTCACATAAACACATAGAGTAAAAACTCATCGGAGACCCTTTGCAGACATCTTGATTCTTTCTTATTGGGGACTGCTGATTGGAGTTTCCATAGGTCACTATCATGAGTTGCAATACAGCCAATCTATAAGTTGGCAGGCTGAACTAAGCTGGAAGCATCCCAGAGTCCAAGAGGAAAGTCTGATCTGGAAAAATCTTCCAGAGACTTTTATCCAATTGGCATGCAGAAACTTAGACTGTACCTGATTTGGAGTCTAACTAGAGCCAGTGTCACTGAATACCATGGTTAGAGCAGGGTGAGTGGTTCTTAGAGACCTTCTAGTCCCATCATTTCAAGATGAGAAAAGTGGGCTCCAGGGAAATTATAGCAGCCTCATTCTCCTGCCCTCCCACCCCAATCCAAAGCTCTCTTTAACCTGCCATTCCGTTTCTTATCATTGGATCATGAATGATTTGAGGCTCTCTTCCTTTTGCCATTGAGAAGAAATGTCACCAAGCAGAGGAAATAGGAATTCAGTTATCCTTCTGGTCACAAGTGGAAATTTCTATTCCAAATCTTAGAAAATCAAAAAGGTTTGAATTACTTGGAAAAGTAACATCCTGTTCTTCTGTTGGGTGAGAGATTCTTGAAATCTTAAGCCATTTTGCTATAAAGCTTTTGCTCACATAGTTGTGTGTGGTGGGGCAGAGGAGTGAGAATGAGATGAGAAGTAGCAGCTCCACGGCCAACTGTGAGTTTAATAGAAGAACCACAAAGAGAGTTCCATTTCCAGTTGGATTCTGAACATCTTCACAAAAGAATTACCTAGCTGTACTATCTCCCATTTGGTTGTTCACTTAGCCACGCCTACATAGGCACAAACTTCAGGCAAGCCTTTGGTGAGCTGGTGGACTTCAGGGTCAGCAGGGCGCCTTATTTTATGTGGCTATCATTCTGTGATGTGGGATTGCATCACCAGAACTCCATACCAGATGGCAAGAGGTGTGGAGGCCCAGCCAACGCAGCCTATGGGACCTTGTTTCTCTGCCTAGTTTCCTGTCCTCACTTCTCCCGACTTTGTCCTTTCTCTCTGCATCCCTCTCCTTTGTCTGCTTTTCATCTGTCCCTCATCTTTCTTCACAGATGGCCAGGACACTAATGCATGGCTTTCATTATGTTTATGGAACAAGTTGGGGTCTTTAGAGGCTGCTGTTCCAGAGACATTAAAGACTTCGGTCACGTTTGATACCAGAGTAAAGATTTACAGGATAATTAGTGATCCTCTACTGTTATTAACCCCTGACTTAAGCAGGTTGTTTTCTTACAAAGGTGTTGAAAATTAATGCCACTTTTAATAGTTTTAGTTGGAAGACCATAATGAGACCATGTGGGAAACTAGACCTACCATCAATATCTTTCAAACTCTGAAATGGGGATTTGAGGCGGGGGGGAGTAAAAAAGAATGGAAGAAAAGGGGGTAATTCTATCACAGGCCTACCTTTGGTCACCTTAATGATAGTCACTGATGGACAAGACTCATTTGTTATTCTTAGTTTGGGATAACTAGCTTATCGCTACTAAAGTTCTGCGCTTAATCCTGGTGGCACAGGGAAACTCAGAATGACAGCTGAGATAGCATAGGGTGGATGGGTGACTAGATTCTATTTTTAGAGATGTTCCCTTTCCCTTGTAATTATTTCATAAAGAATATGAGGCTTTTCACAATACCACACTTAATAGAATTGAAAAAACGATCAAGCAAAACTAATAACCCGTAGACATTCCTCCTCCAATCCCCTAATGGCAGGGAATTTCATGGCTGTGCATTTTATTTGTCTTCCAATTGATCCAGTTCTTTTCTAACTCTGCTCTGGGGAACCCCCTCAGAAGCCATATTAGATTTGGTTTGGAGGAAGGGTTTTTAAGATTAACAGTGAGTTTGAAAATCCTGATCTAAGCAGGGTCTTCTAATAGTCAGCAATGGCCATCAGGGGGTGTCACCCTCAATCTTGAAAGACTGCAGGGTCAGTTCATCAGGTGCCCTCAACATGAGGCTAAGAATTGACAAGTTAATGCTTCCTTCTGACTTGACCTCAACACCTGGGCCACCTCATTACTACACAACTGGATTTAGCTTGAAACTCAGCCTTGCCAGGTGTGGGAAAGGGGCCCAGAATACCAGGACTAACCTAAGCTACTCTAAGTTCTTTAACGAATTAAAGGATCTTTGAGAATTTCCCTAGTTCAAATCCACATTTGACTTTCAATTGCCAGATTCTTTGAAAGAAGACATCATGCACCTGGTCCTCAGTGAAGTTGTCCTTTGGGGAAATTCTGATTCTGAGATGATGTGTCTTAGCAGGTCAGTTCAGGGACTCTCAGCATGCGGGGTTGCCTAAAGAAGAACCAGGGATTTTTGGAGCAAGTTTTGGGTGTCCTAAGCTAACCCCACAAAAAGACAGTGCTGCAAGCTCACAGCACACAAGCTAACAGAACAATGACTAAGGCCAATTTAAAAGTGATTTCATCTCACTCTCCTTCTCTCTGCCTTTCCCCATCCCAGGTTATTCTGTAGTGTGACTTTCCCTGCCCAGGGTTCCATCTTCCTGGTTCTCTATTGCATCCAGAAGTTCCAAGGTTTCTTTCTTAGAATCCACATATCTGTATCAGCATGAATAAGAACCTTTCTCACCAGCCTGAGGTCCAGTCTGAAGATGGGCCTGGCCTCTAACGACTCTAATCGAGTCATCTCTAACCTGTCCACTCTGTGCTCAGAGGGAGGGAAGAGGTAGAGTGCAGGTTGGACTGGAGCGAGGATTTGACACTGCTTGGTACATTGAAATCATTGCCTTTCTAGGTGGTCACATGAAGCACACCCTTTGGATTTAGAATTGTGGAACGGCAAGTTACAAAAGGATCTTAAAATTCATCAATACAGCTCCTCCGTATACAGATGAGAAAATTCAAAGCCAGGCATTCCATTCAAGGTTACTCTAGACCGAGGTCTCCTGAGTTCCAGTTTAGTATCGTGTTTCCTGCAGAATATAGGATCGGAGTTACACTGGGCCTGTGATTGAGTCTAGTCTATCTGCTACTCTTTCTGGGTCCTCTTCATCTTTCTACTCATGGCTTTATTCATTCCTCTGCTTAATAAAACCACGGATGACTTTCCATTAGCTCTGAACTCCTTAAAACTGGCATTCACAACTTTTACAGTTGACACCAATCTGGATTTTCAGCCCAGTCCTCTACTCCTCCTCTCCATATCCTCACTCTGCAGCATAACCAGACCTCCCGCAACTCTGCAAACACGCATCATCCTGCTGTTCCTTTACACAGTTACACACACTGTTTTCTTCATCTCGAATTGACCCCCAACATTTCTTCCCATTTTATCCCTTTCCAAGGGTATATGCCCAGCCAAGTACCACCCTCTCACCCAGCAGTGCTATTACGGTTTAGAGTACTTATTCATGGCTCTGTCTTCATTTTCTTACTAGACCAAAAGCTCCTTGAGAGTAGAAACCATGTAGCACAACTTGCTAAATGTGGCAAATAGAGTGTGCTCCAAGGATCGTTGTGTATTCAAGAATAAATGGCTGGGACTTTCCTGGTGGTCCAGTGGTTAAGAATCCACCTTCCAATGCAGGGGTTGCAGGTCCGATCCCTGGTTGGGGAACTAAGATCCCACATGCAGCGGAGCAACTAAGCCCGTGCCACAACTACTGAGCATGCGAGCCACAACTAGAGAGCCTGTGTGCTGCAACTACAGAGCCCACATGCTCTGGAGCCTGCATGACACAACTAGAGAGAAGCCAGCACGCTGCAACAAAGAGCCTGCGCACTGCGGCGAAAGATCCTGCATGCCGCAAAGACGATCCCGTGTGCCGCAGCTAAGACCTGACGCAGCCAGATATAAAATAAATAAATAAATAACTATTTTTAAAAAGAGTTCTCATTACAAGGGAAAAAAACATATATTATAAAAAAAAGAATGAATGGCATCCTGGTTTCTGTAAATTTCGGGCATTCCAGAATTTTGGAGGTGCTGAGATCTGTGAGGTTAACAGAGGGTAAGAATGGGACAAATGGAATGCTAAAAGTAAGGGCAGCCTTACCTTTCTGGAGATCTCAGCCCCACAGTGTGGTGATGGCTGTGGTGCTCGTGCCACCTGTGGTATATTGAGATCTGACCGTGCAGGCTCCTGTTGGCACCTGTTTTATTCAGTACACTGGCAAAGGCTCTGTTTGAGCCTCGTCCACAGCCCTCAGGAGGTCTTGGACTAAAGTAACTTATTTGATCACCTCCCACATTTGCTCCTTGGGAGTCCCAGGTCAGGCTTGCATTGGTAAAGCAATTTCTGAGCACTTATTCTTCTTGAGATATTCTGCTGACATCCAGACCAACGTGATTACACTGATGTTCCAAGCTCTGATCTCAGCCCCACTGCGATGAAATTCACAAGACATTTACTGTGCTCTGTGTGATTTTTCATTGGTTGACCCAGGCCAGATATAGCATAAGTAAGTAAGTTCCTAGTTTAGCATTTTAGCTCTCCTGTGTCAGATCTTGCCAGGAGAGGGGAAAAAAGCCAAGGAGGAAACTATCATTCTGTAATTATCTTCAACCTAAAAAGCGACAGACACCTTCACTGGCAGGCATGGCACCCTCCTTCCTTCACCCTTTCCCCTCTATGATGATTCTGGTCCAGGCAGAATCAGGATATCATTTTCCAAAGGAATTTGCCATGAATAACCCATAGATAGGTTCAGAGGGCTGGGCTGGAAGCCAAGGCTAGAGATTCTGTGCTCTCAGCCCACCTCCCCATACCCCCACTGCACCCGTTCTTTCCTTAGTACCATCGCTCCTAGAACCTTGGAGCAGGCGTCCTTCCTTCTCAGAAACAGTCCTGGCTGCCAGTGGGTACAGGGTTTCTTCTGGGGCTGATTAAAAGGTTCTGGAATTAGAATGGTGATGGTTGCACAACTTTGTGAATATACTAAAACCCACTGAATTGTATATATTGAAAGGGTGAATTTTATGGTATGTGAATTATATTTCAGTTGTAAAAGAACTCATGGAATACTAAGGCTTTGTGCAAAAAATTTAAATACTGCGGCACAAAAATTCCTGAAAGACCCCATGGGCTTTCAATTGCTTCCTCTCTTTATGCATGTTCGAAGGTCATGTCCTCTGATGCCTGTGTTGGAGGTGGAGGGGATCTGATAGAAATTCATTCATCTGTCTTAGTCCCTGTTCTGTGTCAGGCTGGGGTGCCTTTGGTCTGGGTATTTACTTGTCTCTGCTTCCACAGTTAAAACAGGGGTAATGAGCCTGACCTCCTCGATGAGGGTCTCCTGGGAAACAGAAAGCCAGTTTGTTGAGTGCTTTAGAGGTATGAGGTGCTGGATTCCTCTTGAATAGTTACAGGAAGGGCTAAAGTGGGACCTGACGTGTGGAATAGAGCAGGTGCAGGCAAGAGGCTGGACGTGTGTTGCTCTAGGTGATTTAATTGTGCCATTAGGTGCTCTATTAGGAGCTGTCGCTGCTTGTGATTTTTATGTCTGTGATGAGAAGGGGATGGAGTTTGGTTTCTACTGCAACGTCAGGAAATGGACTTGGGAGAGAAGGGTGTGTTTCCCAGGAAGAATCTTCCCAGTGCTTTGATGTGGAGCCTTGATGAGTGGTTAGAAAGAGTGAGTGCTGTCGAGCAGGGTTTGTGATCGCAGGACTTGTGATGAAGTGTCATGCAGCAGCCGCGGGTCTATGCAGACACCCTTGGAGGTGCGCCGAAGAGTTTCTGTTCACCTGGAAGTCTGTAAAGACCCCTTAGAGGAAAGATGAACTTGGGAAGCTTTTGTCACTGCCTCACTTAACAAATGGAGCTGTGCCTGGGGAAAGCCAGGACCAGGCTGCAGGGGAGCCTTTTGCATACCCTCTGCCCACCGCAGCTTCCTAGATGCTTGTGCCGGTCACTTCCAGAGCATGAACAGCTTACCAACCCAACAGGATGACTAAGTCCTTCAGGCAATTAGGGAGAGAAGCTAAGAATGAAGGGGACCCTGAGCACCTTGTTTTTGCTGCACCCTCATCCTCCTGTACACTCCAAAATTTATTCTCCTCCCTGGAGGAGAGGTAGGATGGTAGGATGAGCTAGGGAATCATCATAGGCTGATGACCTGTGGCTCATGAATCCTTCTCACTGACCTTCCCTGAGAGGACCAGCCAGTATTCTTCATCTTCCTCCTCCTCCTACGTATTCTTCTATCAATGTCTGAATGTCCGTTCCCCACTTCGCTATCTATTATAGGAAGTCCGCTCACACTTCAAGGCCCAAAACTATAGGATCTTTTGCTTCTGGCAATGCTACTCTCCTCCCATCTTCCACCCTCTACCCAAGCAAGATTACTCCTTCCTTCTTCTGTTTCCACAAAACTTTTATGCACGTGGTGTAACACTTTACACATTCATTCACAGTGGATGGCTTTGGAGAACTTGTTGAGAGCCTCATTTAGATTAGTCTCTCAGTGCCTAGAACAGTGCCTGGTGCGTACATAATACATGCCCAATGTGTGTCTGTTAAATAAATTAATGAATAACTATATAAGTAAATAAATACAGCAGAACATCATTTGTATACTCCCACAAAGAATGAAAGATATTTATAAACTGTATAAATATTTAAAATTGCTTTCCTCTTTATGATTGTGGTAACTTGATGAGAATACTATTCTAAACAGATCTTACTATATCTTCTTTCCGTGTATTGAATTGTTTAGTCAAAGGTGATAAGTTTTGGGAGAAGAAGCCATGCCTTTCAAAAAAAGATGAAATTTGACAAAGCCATGCTCTGCCAAAGTATGTTCAGCAGAATATGAGTTTCCGAGGATGATAATAGTTGTTAAGGAAAAAATGATCTTAGGGCCACATGAAGCTCAAGAAAGCTGGATTAATCAGGTTCTTTCTGTTGTGGGATGTCTCAAAGCTTCGATCTGATATTGCTTAGGAATATTAGAGAAAGGGACACATAACAGTATGCTTCTGCAGCACCGCTTAACACCTACAGTATGAAGTACATAGTAGGTTTTGGTATATTGTTATTTATTTGCTGATGATATTTCAGTGCCTGAAAGCAGGTGAGTGCGTATGTCTGTGGTAAGGGCCTGCTTCTTCACAGCCCTCTCATGTGTACCACCTTTGCTCTGCAAAAATGAAGAGGACTGTTAAAGGGAATTAAAACATTACTCCTGCCAAAGCAAGCATCAGACATCTCCAGTGGACTATGCAGCACATGACGGTGGTTTTAGAAATAACCTGTCAGCTCCAGTGGCTCTGCAGTAACCTCCCAGGACTCTCCTGTAAGTGCCAGTTCCCTGCACAGTAATTACCAACTCTCTCCTTGGCAGACGCACTGGCGTCTCCGAGTAATTTCTAGGGAACTCACACTTTCAAATTTACAAGAGGCAAAGAATCTTCTATTTACCTCAAGAGGTCATCAGGGTATTCAAACTGTACTAAGTAAAGGATGCTATTGATCATAGAAATATGGGGAAGAACTTGAAATTTTACCTTTGTATTTTTCTCAGTGGGTGAGAGGCTGGGCCACTAGTTTATGGTGCAAAGACTGATGGGGGGATAATTCTCTTCATCTCAGGGCCTCTTCCCTTTCTTGAGATTTGGAGCAGCAGTAAGCCTGACTTAACTATAGTTAGAAACCCTTTGTTGTCTTCATCTGACACTGGCTAATTGGTACCAATATCTAAGAAGGAGACGAAAAGGAGATTCGGACTGGTCCAGTTGGAATTCTGACCTCTGCCTTTGGTGTTTGTCCTCTAGAGATCTCAGGGAACACGGAGGACATCCCTCTGGTGCGCTGGAGGCAGCAGTGGCTGGAGAATGGCACTCTACTTTTTCACATCCACCACCAAGACGGTGCCCCAAGCCTCCCTGGACAAGACCCAACCGAAGAGCCCCAGCGTGAGTCGGCAGAAGAGGAGCTGAGAATCCTCCACATCTCAGTCATGGTAAGAGCAGCACAACTGTAGCCTCTCAGGCTATGGCTTGTACTTCCTTGACATTAAGAGTCTGGGTGCTGTAGACAGAGCTCTGTAGGACCCAGCTCCACAGTCTGATCGTTGATCTTGTTAATAAGTACATTTCCCATTTATGGGAAATATCTCCACCTGTGGTGTAAGTAAAAATTGCAGTTACTTCTGTACCACCATTACCCGACTGTTCTAAGAACATGCCTAGACGGGGAGTGACTTCTACAAACCAGAGACGGTGTCAGATGGGGGTAGTGGATTGTCTTAGAAAGGAATTATTCAATTAGATCAGAATATCTTGTAACAGTTTCTCCATAAATGTTTGCTGAGGGGCTGAATTGCCAAGCTGCTCGCTGCTACCGAGCCCTCTTCCGATGGGAGAAAAATCAGACCTGGCTTTCTCTCCTCTTACAATAAAGGGTGTGCCAGTGGATACTTGCCTTTCTCTCTAGCCCATCTCAGAAACATCACCATCAACATCGCTTCTAAGATATCCCTTCTGAAAATTAGGGAATTTTTCCTAAAATTCTAGGAACTTGTGTTTCAGGATTTCACTAGGAAGTAAGTGCCACGGCGGCAGGCACGGGCTTTGTTTGGCACTGCTTTGCTCATTGGTGTGTCTTCAACTCCTAGAGTAATGCATTCACATAGCTAATGCTTAATTATAATTATTTGTGGAATAAATGAATGCATTTCCCAGTAGAAGTGGAACGTGCCTGATTCACTTGGTATTTTTATTAGTAAAATCGGTACATCACCTGCTCCTGGGGTAGCTTGAAAGCAGGTTGAGACTTGACTGATTATCTGCGGACTATATGTATGGGAGGGGATGGGCTCTTTCACTGTTAGGAAATTCAACAGAGTACCAAACGAGGTCTTGATCTAAACTTTAATGAATCTATTACTCTGGTACCATCACTATGTGCTGTTTAGTTTTGTGTATTAGATTGGGGAAAACTGAGCACGTTTTAGATGTATTAAATTTTTCATTATCTAAATATTTGGCATGGAAAATATCCCTATAAAATCTCTGATAAAATCTCAGACTGCAAGCCTTCTATTTCTTCCTCAGCCAGTGTCTCCATGAATAAGTGACTTGATAGATTACCTGCGTATGCACAGCTGCTCTACTTTGTTTAAACTATGTGGTTGAGAAAAGAGTCCTTGAATAGCAAATAGGAAAACTTCAGTGTCCAGATATGCCAAAAAGTGAGCAGGTAAATCAGATTACTGTGCCTCACATTTACAAATTAATTGGGGTTTATAACATTAGGGTTAGAGTACTTGTGCATCCTTAGTCAAAGACCACTGTTTCTTCTCTCAGGGAAGCTTGTCTTCTTCAACGTAGCTTGTAGTTTCCAGATTGTGGTGAGATCGGGCAGACCTGCAGAATCAGCCCTGGCATTGCTTGGGGTGACAGATGCAGGGGTCACATTGTTTTTGTCTTTATCATGTGGTCTGATTGGAAAGAAGGGTACAATGGTGGACTTTCCACCAGCTATCCACATCCTCCCATCAATGTGGGAAGCGGTTATTGTGATGGATAGTTTTTGTTTTCTTCTGGTCCAAGACCATTTCAAAGGTCCAGTCTTTGTAACACCACAGAAATGTTTAGGGTAAAGAGAACTGTAAAGAGATTCCCAGGAACTAACGTTGGGAGTGGCTGTGTCTGAAAGAAAGACCCTGAGTGTAAGAGGTTAAGGCAGGCGAGGTGTCAGAAGGTGTGTTTAGTGGGGGTTGGGGAAGTGGTGTGGGCATCTGTGGGAGGACAGTCCAAAGACTGTCCTGGTTGCTACATGATATCTTCAGTGTAGCAAGGACCCCATCTTCTATGCTCAGCATGAGGTGCTCCAATAGATTCTCCAGAGAAGTGTGTGTGTATGCATGTGTATGTGTGTGCTTGTTTGTGGGGATGGGGGGCTGATCAGGGATGCCAAAGAATGTGAGGAAATAGATGGGGTCCCCAAAACGTAATAACCCTTACAAGAAGCCCTACATTGCTAATGCTTTTTGTTCAGCCCCGCTGGGCAGGAATTAATGGGAAGTGGACACTGAACTGGAAAGAGAACAAAAGTCAGCCTTAAACCTGGGATTCTTTGAGCTCTTTCCTTCGTATGCTACTGGTTACCCATGGCAGACCAACTATGATGTTAAGTTTTCCAAATGAAATGGGAGAGATTACTCCTTCAGCTTGACTTTAGTTTATTCTATGTTATTTTCAACTAAGCTGAAGGGGGCAGAGGTTCAAAGGGCTTGAGTAAGGGGTAAGGGTGGGCAAGTCTGGCATTTGTCGCTGGCTTGCCCTCTTGGATGTGGATGGGTCCACATCTCCATGAAAAATTCAGGAAAGCCTGTGGCTTCTGCAGGAGCACAGGGCCCCCGAGGTGAACTGAAGATATAAGTACTCCCTCCCATCCTTGCCAAGATGGTGTGGTCAGTGGAGCCTCCTGCCGCCCCTCTTGCCATCCCGCCTACCTCCATTCCTAGTGCATCCACCCTCAGACACTGTCTCTCCTATCCTTTACATTCTATTCTAGAAACAGTTTCAAAGTTTGAAATTTTGTATCTGCCCTCAACTTAGAAATCAAGCCTGAAGGTATCCTGTTTGAAGATGTCGTTCCCAGAGTCTCTGATGGTTTCTTCTTAAGAGACACAGGGATTGGTAGACTTTATATGATACACTTTATGCCATATCTTTTGGAAGTAGGTAGGCAGCCATTTGAGTCACCTGGAATGACAACATTATAAATGTTAGAAGATAGCAAAATCCTTTGACTAGTAACAGTATTGGGCAGCGAAATGCACTTAAATGAAGTCTTATTACCCAAACCCTGTTAGTTATGAAATAACAATAGCAGGGCTATTTTTCATTAACTATAACAATCAATACTGATGCAGTTTTTAGTTGGATCCAAATAGCATAATTCAAAAAAGAGAAAACTTAAGGTTATCAAAACATGAATATTAAAAAAACAAAAACAAAAAAACATGAATATACCCAACCATTTCTCTTTTGTTAAGAAAATGTATATTTAAAAGCTTAACTAATAATCCGAAATATTTCTGGTATGTGCAGAGGGAATTAATGGTTCTCTGAACACCTTGAAGTTTACATTTCTTTCATTTTGTATTTACACTTTTCTCATCCATATAGCCTCAGGGCAGAGACTGCCGTTTGTTTTTATATTTTGCATTTACTGTGTTTTATTTACACACAAAGTGTCAATATAAGTAATGAGAGAATGAGATATAGAGGAAAACCCTTTTTTTGTATCCTTTTGACATTGTATGGATGAAAATTGGTAAGTTCTCTCTTACACTGTGCCCAGTATATACATACCATCAGCAAAATCGTGGGCTTACAGAAAACCAATACCTCAGCTAGGAACTTGGCAATTTAAAACTTTAAAAAACCTTTTGCTTTTCTTATTTTTCAGTCACATCCTAAAATTTTTGAATTATTTTTTCCAAAGAAGTACTATTTCTTCCTTACAGAGAATAATTGGATTTCCTTCCTGAAATCTTATATTACTGCTTTGAGGGTCACATGATGTATTTTAACCTCCTGCATGATTCAGATGTGGCTGAAGAGATTTATTTCGAATTTTGCAAGATAATTGACGTTTAAAACTACAAAAGTACACAAGGATTCTCTTTTGCAAACTCTCGAACAAGTGAAAGCAAAATCATCAAATGAAAATTGCTATGTGAGCTTAAACCAGAAGTCAAGGAATTCTTCAGTTATAAGCAAATTTTTTACTCCATTGAAGGTCAAGTTTTAATATGACTTTACATTAGACGGTCAGACTGTGTGGATTTAAATTTCCATATTGTCCTTTTGCTAATTTACCATGTGATCTACATTTTTCTTTTTAAAGTACACAAAAGAATTTAATGGTACATAATATAATTTTAATGGATTATCTACTTATTTCATCATTGTAATTAAAGATGGCAGTGTTAATAGACTTCCTATATGCATATGGGTTGGTTAAGTGTATATATATATATATATATAATATATATATATTTTTTGTGGTACGCGGGCCTCTCACTGTTGTGGCCTCTCCCGTTGCGGAGCACAGGCTCCGGACGCGCAGGCTCAGCGGCCATGGCTCACGGGCCCAGCCGCTCCGCGGCATGTGGGATCTTCCCGGACCGGGGCATGAACCCGTGTCCCCTGCATCAGCAGGCGGACTCTCAACCACTGCGCCACCAGGGAAGCCCTGGTTAAGTATATTTTTCACAGCAAGTAGCCTTTCAAAAATGCTTCAGTTAGTAAAAAAAAAAAAAAAAAAAAAAAGCTTCAGTTTGATATATATGTATGTATATTAGTGATAACTAATATATGTTTTATATATATATATATATATATATTAGTGATAACTCCCATTGGTAGATGATAATATTTTTTGTAGTTCAGCCTTCTTAGGCACAGTTCACAAATGAGGAAAAAAATAATCTTTGAGCATTTGTCTATCCCTCTGAGAGTTTTATGAAGATAACCCATCAATGAATCCTGGGTGCTACGCAAGACCACTAGCTCCGGCTGTGTGGAGCCCATTGGCCAGTGTCTGCAGGTTCCTGTGGCTTCCAACTGCTGGCTCCTCAGGGGTCCCCAGGCTCCTCATTGCTGGGAGCCCCAGGTGAGCCCATGGCGCATAGTTCTCTTTGGGGAGAAAAAATGTAGGAAACAAGGTTCAGGATGTTCCATTCTGGGGAGGTCACACTTGGGGCTGAGTTAGTGCAAAGCCCACAGAACACACGTATGGGGGACCCTAAGATTGTGCTTCCAGAACTGCAGACAACTTTGTGCCCAAGGACCCATCCTTGCTCTTACTTGAGCATCCTTACTCAAGTTCAGTTCAGCTGCCAAAGCGTCACATATTACTTGCTTGAATCTGTCTTCATTTCACTCCTAAAGCTCAGCCATTTCTAGGGCAGAGAAGAGCAGTTCTAAGCATGTTCATTGCTATGTGCCACCAAGACTGTCCGGTACTTATTAGGTGCACGTGGGCATAGGAGAGAGGGCTAGATACTTTTTCTTTCAGTACCTTTTACCTTCAACAAATCTGTTACAAAAAATTTGTTAGCAAATTCATTCATCAGAATCACTTTTTCTGTACCTTTGGAAGGTACAGAAAGACAGGTCCTGATTCAGTCCAGGGAGCTTATCTAGGAACTCAAGCCATCCATCATGGGACTAGATTGACCTATTGGCCATACTGTCCACCTACCAAAGCCATCTTTGTGTTCTTGGCCTTCCATGAGGAAAATGGGTGGGCAGTTCCTAAAATAGCAAGACCCCTAAAAACAAAACCCCTTTGTTCTTGGGTTGTCTCTGACTGTCTGATGTGCGACAGACTGGAGATGCCAGGGTCCATTTGAAGCCTATTCCAAGTACTGAGGGAGAGTTGGCTTGCAAACCTCCTCTATCTGGCACCATGGTTTGGTTGTGCATCTCTTGTCAACATGCATTAGGTGCAGGTACATGTGAATCCATTAGCCATTTCAATTGATCAGCTATTCCATCTTGCTGGCTGCCCCCCCCCATTCCTGTAGAGTGGGAACTGGGGTGTAGTGGAAGGAAACACTGCATTTAGTTGGAAGGTGGTCTTCAGATCTGGCTTTACCACTTTATGTAATCTGCTGTCCTTTTGGGAAGCTTCATTACCTCATCTGTGAGATGTATGCATTGGTTAGCCTTTTTCGCTTTAAAGAATGGAGATCTACTGAGACCTTCTTTGTAATGGAGTTTTACTATAGAAATTCATATGGAGGTAAGGGAGACAGAAATCCTCTGATTTAAAAAAAAAAATCTAAAAAGCAGAATTTCATGAAGCCTGGAACAGGTAGGTTGTGCAGGATCCAAGTCATCTTGTCAGCCCCCAGCCTCAGCACTTTGTGGTTTGGCTTTTTGCACCTGTTTCTGTTACTTTTGTGGCCATAATGAGAAACTTTGTCCAGTCTACTCTGTAAATGTTTTCCCCATTTTGCCACTTTTATAAAATGTTTGTACTATCCATTCACTCGTCAAGTCACCTCACTTATGACCTCACCTGACTGCTCTCAGCTTTACAAGGTTTCCAGTTTTGTCCCTGCGGCTGCCAGCTTCCCTACTTCCCCCCACCCTTTTTCTAACTCAGGGAACGGACCTCACTAGTTACCATAGTTGGACCTCACTAGTTACCATAGTTCCTGTATGTTACCATAGTTGGACCTCACTAGTTACCATAGTTCCTGTATGTTCAGAGACTTTCCTATCAAATTATCCCATAGGTAGATGTAACCTTAACCAGCCTTCTTCTGTTGGCTATAGTTATGGGGAGGTTGGCTTAGGTGACACAGAAAATGGTCACTCCTGCTCCAGGGACAGCTTGGAACCACTTCCTTTAGTAGAGGCTGATAAGTCATGAGTCCATGATTCACTTGTTTGATACAGTGGGCAACTACAATCTAACTTGTAGAGGTGTTAGGAGGATCGAAAGATTTCATCACCACCATCACATCATCATCACAGTCTTAATTTTGCACTTACTATGTACTTCCTATCTAAGTACTTTCAATATACATTAGCTTATTTTTTATTCGTATCACAACAGCATGAGGTAGAGTTTGTTATTATCTCATTTTACAAACGAAGGGACTGAGGGCCAGACAAGCTAAGAAAGTTACCTGAAGTCAAACAACCCTAAAGGTGCAGAGCCAGGATTTGAATTGAGGCAGTTGTCAGAGTCTGTATACTCTAAGAAGCAACCAGCTCATATCCTAGCCCATAGTGAGCGCCCAAGATGTATTTATTACATGTCCTTTTACCGGCTTTGGTTGTTTTGTCAACTTTTGTTTGCTGAGACTCAACTGACGTGTGTCCCCACTGTTACTTCACAGCCACTAACTCTTTGAGCACTAGGACCCACAACCAAGGTGGCATGCAGATCTGTCTTTCTGTGGCTACACCAGGAAGCTAACCCCAGAATTTGAGAGTCTGTTCAGCTCAGCTGACCCCACCTACTAACCTTGGCTGCAACCACTCTGCCTCACAGCTGACAGTGGGTTGATTGGCAGAGAAGGGAGGAGGGAAGTTGGGGACTTCCAACTCCAAAATTGTGAAAGTCATGTAACAGTAAACTTAGGCTTCTTCATATACATACTTTCACACTTTTGCAGTAAATTTCTAGAAACCAAAAAAGCATTTTAAAAACATCATTGACCTATCATTGATTTTAAAAAATCATTGACTCATTCATTCATTTAGTTATTGATTCTTTCATTCAATGATATGTCAGGCTTCAGGTACTTTTTTAACTATTAAGGAAATAGAAAACTAATAAGACAAGATTCTGCTTTCAAGGAACATTCAATCATATTATTAACACTTAATGTTTGAGGATGGCCTTTGGCAGAACTGAGTATCAAGCGGTTCCCTGTTCCATTCCATTCTTTGTGTCCTCCTTACAATTCTATTCTTCTCTTTCCTGAAGCTCCTAGAGGCCTTCAGTTACCCGCATTTCTCCAGACAGCAAGGAAAATAGCTAAGAGGCCAAATTTTCACAAGGATGCTAATGTCTTTTAACAACTTGATGTAATATTCTGTTCAGCAATTTAGCTCACTTGATACAGATGCCAACAATTTACTTTTAAGTACTTAGTTCCAAAAATCCCTGAAGATCTTTTTGAAATAAAGAGTCATAATCTCTGTGGAGTTTAAATCAATATTAGGAAGTGGTAATATTCGTAGTAATGAAGCTATCCGTTCACTCGCTGTGTCCCAGACAACGTATGGGATTATTTTCATGAATAATATCAATCAATTTCCATAGCAGCTTTGTGAAATAGTATTAAATCTCCCATTTTTCGGATGTGAACACTGAGGCGTAGAGGAAGTAAATCACAGACCGAATTTCACATAGGTGGAGCCAGAATTCCAGGCAAGTATATCTGACTTCAGACTTCACTCTGCTGTAAGACTGCAGCTTGGCGGCATGAGGGTTGGCTGGCTTCTCCAGTTTTGTAGGCTGTGGAACAAATGTGCTTCTTCTGGCTAGCACAGCAGAAACCCTTTGGTTGATGAAGGTTAGGAGGGCACATAGAGAAATGGGCAAGATACTGTCATGGTGGAGTCTCTGAGTCACTTCAAAAAGTGAAGAGCTAGACTGGGCAGCAGGATCAAGCATTACAGAAGCCTGGGGTTGGATCTGAGCAGAGGTCATTGAGAAGCCAAGAAGCCACTGGATACTATAAGTTCTATGGTATAGTACTTTAGTTCTATGGTCTAGCTATGGTAGTTTATAGCAGTGGCTTTGCTATCAGAGAGACCAAATTAAATCCTCATTCTGCCGCTTACTACACTTTCTAGTGGCTTTGGAAGAATTGCTCAGTCTGTCTAAACTCACTTTTCTTATCTGTAAAATGGGAATGATAATAGATTCTACCTCATAGGACTGTTATGCTGATTAAATGAGGTGATTCTTATTAAGCACTTCCTACAGTGCCTGGCCCGTGGGAGGTGCCTAGTAAATATTGCCTAGGTAAACTCTTGGGGTGCCATGTAAGCTGGATGTAACAATTTCTGTGTGCAGTGTGTTACCCAGGGGCCTGCTACCTTAGGGAGCCAGGAAAGCAGGTGGGATCATAGCAACATCTTACAGGAGTCCTAGAGGGGTTTTGCTCAGGGAAAAGACTGAGGCAATTAGGGACATCAGGGCCACAGAAGGTGCCCATTACAAAGCTGGGATGTGGTCATGGACATCCAGGGCATTGTTAAGTCACTTTTATTGTTTAACAGGGTTTCCTAGCAGCTATCCTGTGGTTTAGGATGGTAATCTCAGCTCCAAACTTCCCTGGAAGAACTTCATTAATTAACTAATTTTTTTTATCAAACCAAATGACGTCATTATGGGAATTCCTTTTCTGCCCAGGTATCCACAGATACAAAGATTGTTATTACATTCACAAGAGAAAAAAGAAGGCATATAATGATGGGTGATATTCAGGGTCAGCATTGGTGGAAAAACTCAGATTCTTATTCTTAATGCTGTTATATTTCCTCCAGATCATGCTGTCTTCTCTCACCTTCTGCCCCTCCCTAAAGCTTTGGGATTCTCTCACAGACCTGAAGTTTGTCCTTAAATATGACCTCAAACCCACACCCATGGGCCTTGGTTGGAGACAAACTAGATTTAGGTAGAGTAGATCGAGCTAGCTGGGCCCACAGAGAGACCTCTAGCATGGACAATGGCAGGAGATTAGGCCAAGGATCTGTAAAGGGCCAAATGGTAAACATTTTCAGCTTTGCAGCGCATTTAAGCTTTGTTGCAACTATCTATCTCTTGCCATTATAGTGCCAAAGCAGCCATACACAGTATATGAATGCATGGATGTGGCTGTGTTCCATAAAACTTTATTTGTAAAAACAGACAGTGGGCCACATTTAGCCTAGAGGCCATAGTTTAGTGACCCTGATCTAGTACATTCTCCTCATTTTGTCTACAGAGCCCAAACAGAGACTAGACTCTAACAACTTGGTAGAAGTTATAGGGTTCTATTTGCAATGTAAAAGATAATAGTTTGCTAGTTTTTATTAGACTCCCGTAGATTGATTATAATTGTCACCTAAGGAAGGCACTGATAAAGACTGTTCTTGCTAAAATTCAAGGCATATGGTATTTACAAGTTCAGGTGAAATGCACTCACATTAACCTCTCTTGAGAGGTATTGATGGGTTTAGTGAAGACAAACGTTGATGAAAACAAAAATGTGCTTAGACTTGACAAAAGAAATATAAACAGGATACCGATTAGCAGACATGCTGTCTTCTCTTTCCTGTGGCTCCTGCTTGGTTTCAACGTTGCCATACACAGTAGACTTATATGAAATGCCTGTTCATGTTAGAATATCTCCTTAAAGCAAAATACCTGATATAAATGTACATGGGGTATGGAAGTAGAATTGTGCTTCCAGACACATCACCATCAAGTTGGTGACACGGAAGGACTTTACGAGTTGGTGGTGGCTTTCTGCCTTGCTGAGGAGGCTGAGGGTGGACAAAGCATTTTAAGACCTCGTCTCATAAAATCAGCTGTGACTCTTTCAAGTATCAGCTCAAGTTTATTCAAAGTCTTGCCTACGTGAGAGGCTGATGTCAGGAGCCCTCCTCAATGTTGCATAGGGGCCCCCACGGTACATCCGGGGCGGTTGGGAGCCTCTTAATACTGCCCTGCTATTTATGAATTCTCCTGACACCTCTATCACTGCTGCTGACGTCCATAAATAGCAACAGAGATGAGTCAAGGAGCCTTCTAACTTGGGATGAATCAGATGCTCTGTTGATACATTGGACTGTGCCTGACAGTACAAGTGCTTCATGGAACAGTATCTGGAGCCTTCTGGGCTCTGGCTCCCAGTCCCACCGTTTGCTTTACGTGAACCTAAGGTGACTTCTGCTGCTCCAGCACCATAAAGAAGGCAGAGCTGTATGAGATCCCTACAGGAGATCTGATACCAAATGTTTATGAAAGGATTCAACCTTTTGTTTTCTCCCTCCTTCTCTCTTGTCTGAGGAAAAGATGGAAGGCTTTGGGATTAAGACACAAAAGTATTTTGGATTTATGAGTGAACATGTCAGGATTTGGCATTTATGGGCCTTAGACACATTATTACAGAGTGAGGTAAGTTGCCACACAGAACAAACTCAGACGTGCTCTGCATCCCAGCAGTGACGTTAAAGCATCTCTCTTTGATTCTCTTATTTATTCCCGAAATTTCATGGAGTCTATGCATCCAGGTCACCATCCTCAGGCTTTCCACTGGCTGTGTCAGTCCCCAGCCCCACTCGCCTCTGCTGATCAGCGAGAGCAGCCCCCAGCATCTAAGGCCTCCAGCCTCTCCAGGTCACAATCGCCTTCCTGTGACTCCACCTGGAGTTGGGATGGGGCAGCATCCACATGTCCCAGCCAGGGCTTCCATGGCAGAGTGGTGCAGGCTGAGAGCCTAGCTGTACTCATACAGACTGTGTTTCCTTTTTCTCTCCTCAACAGTGATTAAAGCTCGGTCGAGGAGACGAGCAGCCTCATGTTGGATAAGACCACTGAATTAGAAGTCAGGAGGCGTTCACTATAGTTCTTTTCCCCAGAAGAGTCTGTGAAACCTTAGGCAAGCTCCTTCACCGTCCTGAGCCACAGTTTTCTTATCTGTATATGAATGTTTTCAAAACTTTAGGCATTCAGGTTTTTTGCCAAATTTTTATACAATCTGTGTTAGTGTTTTCAGAATATTTTTATTTAAATTGACTGTCTTTTTCAGTTTGAAGTTATTTTAGCTTTATCTCAGATGAAAATGCCAACAAAATCATAGGTTTGAAGTAATAGTTAATTATTTCAATATAGGTTAGGAAAAATAAAATTTTATGAAGTAAATAAAAATGTTTCATACATTTACCAGCCATTAGCATGCCATCGACCAGGAGCATTGGATGGGTTGTGTGTACTCTGCCTCGGGAATCCCAGCCTAGATGCCCTTCAAGATGCCTCCAGATCTCACTTCCTAGGAATATGACAGTGAAGGACAGATGGGACACTAACAATCCCTGGTTAAAACAGACCTGAGGGTAGTATATCGAGGAACTTGATTCCATCCCCTGCAGCAACTCTGCTCTTCTTTTTTCCATTTATGAGCATGAGATCATGGTCTGTGGGGAAAAGGGTGGGCTTCTGTGCCTATAGGTTGGGTTGATGGTGGCAGTTCTGCCCTGGGAGGGATCTGTCACTTCCCACGGCGCTGATCTGTTGGAAGGAGTTTGGTGGCTGTGAGCCCTTGCCTGTGGCCCACTGGGATCTCTCTGCAGGCACTCTGAGATTTTGCTGAACTGCTGGCCCAGGGCCCCTGTGCTCAGCCAGCTCTGCTTTTCACAGTCCCCAGGGAGTCTCCCTACACATGTCCCCACCTTTGCTGGCAGGAAGTGCTCCAGGATGGAGTGGCCTCCGGACCACGTGAGGGATCAGGTCATAGGAAGGGCCCACAGCCTCCAGCTTGGGGGACTTGGTAAGGGGAAATGTCCCACAGAGCACTGTGGAATCACCTCTGGAGGACTTTGGGTGCTCTAAGAAGAGGATGTTTATCCTCCTACCTAAAATGCCTTCAGCGAAGCCAGAGGTGGCGTGATTCCTGGCAAGCACAGATGAGCCAGTGTTTTTTTTTTTTTTTTTTTTTAATTAATTAATTTATTTATTTTTGGCTGCATTGGGTCTCCGTTGCTGCCCCGCGGGCTCTCTCTAGCTGCGGCGAGCATGGGCCACTCCTTGTTCTGGTGCGATAGCTTCTCATTGCGGCGGTCTCTCCCGTTGTGGAGCACGGGCCCCAGGCGCGCGGGCCGCAGCAGCCGCGGCTGGTGGGCTCTAGAGCGCAGGCTCAGTAGTTGTGGCGCACAGGCTTAGTTGCTCCGCGGCATGTGGGATCCTCCCGGACCAGGGATCAAACCCGTGTCCCCCTGCATTGGCAGGCGGATTCCCAACCACTGCACCACCAGGGAAGTCCCCTGAGCCAGTGGTTTTATATTTCTTCCTCACCTGACTGCTTCAGTTGCCCTGTGTGCTCTGTTCTCAGGACAGCAGTTAGGAGGAAAAGTCTGTTTTAGAAGGAAAACTCCTGACAGGATAATGAACTCTGCCTTGCCGACTAACAGTGAAGGCACTTAACAGGGCACCTTCCCCTCCTGGTGGGTCCCGCTGGTTCTCGGCACAGCACTCGACAAGGACAAGGCAATGCCAGACTTCCATCAGGAACCAGGAATGTGAGGTCCTCTCTGAGGCACTGGACATTCAGCTGCTTTCCTCTTCCTCGCTTCCCTCTCCTACATGCTTTTTGTGAGTTCCTTTGCCTCTTTGCTCAAGTTTGGATTCGATGTTCATTTTTGCCTAGTTTTATCTAATGGAAAAAGTTAGAGTGGGAAGTGGGCTGTGTAACTATTTCTGTGAGCACATTCAAAGGGCTATTTCTACATCCAGACATTTTTCACCAGCATTCATGCTACGTGCTGCCTTACCCAGAAAATATCATTTCAGCTCACTAGGGTTGCAGAGGAGAAAGACCGTTATTTCACTTACGAATCATCCACACAGATAGTGCATTTTATTATCTGGGAACAGAAGGATCTCAGTCTTCCTATTCATTCTTTTGCCCAGGATCCCCCTTTCTGCACTCTCCTGTTCAGTGTCCCTGTACCTGTCATGGCCATGGCATTGCCCCTTGTGCCTTCCACTCCTCTCCCTGTGTATGTGTTCAAATCCTACCTATCTTTTACGTCCTCCCTCAAACATCTCCCCGTGGCCACCTTCCCCAATCTCTCCACCAGAGACCATGCCTTCTTCTTGGTTTCCTATGGCCAGGCCATCAGGGAAGATTTCTCTGAGCCTCGCTCATGGCTGGTGTCTATTTCTACCCAGTGTGTTAGTATTTTGATGAGTCTTTTCTTCTCTACTAGGTTCCTAAATGGCAGGATCTGGTCTAAGTCTGATTCATCTTTATATTTCTTACAGCTACCAGCACAGCACTTCACACAAGAAACATCCCCAGTTGGTGTTTGTGGAATGAATATTATTTGTTTGTATCATGTTTTTCCCCCCTTGGTCCTTACATCTGTCTCTTTCTCCAGCCCTGGCTTCTCTCCCTCAAGCTTCTGACTTACAGATCTATCTGTCTGGATGTCCCACGTGCACTCCGAACAACACAGAACAGATGAAATGTAGCATGTATCTTCCCCACCACCCTCTCCACTTCCTGTGTTCTCTCCTCGCTTGGTGCAAGGACCATCAGCATTGTTACCCAGGTCAGATCCCCTTTCCTCCCTCTCTGTCCTCATTCAATCCAGCACCAAGCTCTGCTCATTTGATTTTCTGAAAGTCTCTAGAATCCCTCTCTTCCTTCCCTCCCTACCACCACTGCTGATGCAGGCCCCCATCACCTCTCAGCTGACTGCTGCGTGGGTTTTCCACCTGTTCACGCTGCCTTCTGATACCATCCCCTCAAAACTCCCCTCTCACTACCACCGGGCTGTTCCTAGTAAAATCCAGCTTCGACAATGTCACCTTCCTGGTAAAATGCCTTGAGTAGTTCCTCACTCTGAAGGGTAAATTCCAAAATGTTGAACCTCTCATGATCTGACCCTTCTCTTCCATCACTCCTTAGTGTCCACTCTCCATTCTAGGCACACTGACCAGCTCAGTCATCTTTCCTGGACCTCCCTTGCTATTTAGTTCATCTGTGATTTCACTAGTGCCATACTTTTGGTGTAAAATGTCTTTTGTCTCCTCCCAGTGGGGTCGCTTTTAATGCCTCTTTAAAATTAGTCCATAGGGCTTCCCTGGTGGCGCAGTGGTTGAGAGTCCGCCTGCCGATGCAGGGGACACGCGTTCGTGCCCCGGTCTGGGAAGATCCCACATGCCACGGAGTGGCTGGGCCCGTGAGCCATGGCCACTGAGCCTGCACGTCCAGAGCCTGTGCTCCGCAACGGGAGAGGCCACAACAGTGAGAGGCCCGTGTACTGCAAAAAAAAAAAAAAATTAGTCCATGACTTTGCCTAGGAGGCATCCCTGGGCCCCTTCCCTCTAGGGTGGGTGCCTGCCAGTGCACACTCTGGTGCATATTCCTGCCCTAGCCCTCATCCCTGCAGGAGCCTGCCTTCACTGAGTGTGATCTCCTAGCTAGGAGGGATCGTGTATCTCTGTATCCCAGCCAAGGGCCTGGCCGAAAGAGACTCTGGGAATGAACAGACGACCCTGTGGGGAAGGCCGAGCAAGTCTGCCACCATAGAAAGCTGAGGCTCAAAGAGGCCAAAGGGCCGAATGATTGGTGAGTGGCACTGCTGGGACTGGGGCCCAGGTGCTCAGTCAGGGCCTCTTCCTCTGTTGCAAGGCCTGTGGTGGAATGTTCTGCTCAGGGCTCCTCTCTGGTCGTTGGGGTCCCTTTCTCTCCGCTAAACCCTCACCTCTCTTCCTCTCTCTGCGTAGTCGTGGAAAGGGAACTTAGGGAAGACTGACACACGCACCAGAGCTGGCCAGGTCACGAGGCCATCTCTCTCTATATATCTACATTAAAATTTGGTTTAATTGACACTAAGCAAAATCACTGTGAAAGATCTTCAGAGTGAGAACTTCAGCAGTGAGTGTATTACATGGCATGACATGAGGACCGAGGTGGTACCACCTGGTGTTATACAATGAAGAGGCCTCTCCCAGGACCTGCAGACTCGACAGTCCCTGACCCAGACTTCTGGGCAAAGCCAGGCTCCCAGGAATAAAAAAATCTGGGTTTTTTTTTTTTTCCCTGTCCTCAGTGGCTGTGTTCATACCTCTGCAGTTTGCAGCCACAGTGCCGTGACCCCATCAATTGTAAAGTGTGCCAAGTGAATCTGATACTAATCATAGGTAAAGTGCTGAAATTTGTGACTGGTTTCCTTTTATTCCATTAGAGTGGAGTCAATGTTATAAATGACCTGTAATAAGGTCATTCTCACTCAACTTGTATTCTGGTATGGCTTCTTGACTGAGAGAGAAAAAAATGGAGTGACAGCTGGTGCTGGGAGTACATCAAACCCTTGGTGTGCCTGTGGGATCTCCCCAGGGTACAGCCCGCATTTGTCGTGGTGTGGTGGCAGAGAAAACTGTTCACATTGTTGGTCCTGACAGTGTTTGACCCTCTTGCTAAGCCAGATTTAATTTCTCCAACTACAGAATGGAGTGAACGAGAACTTCTCCATCCTACCTGCAGTCACTCTGCAGAACTAGACATGCAAATGTAAATATATATACACACATAAATACAAATAATGCTTATATTAATAAAAACAAAAATTAAGACTTTAGTTTCTAAGAAAAGGAACTTTTTTACACTATTCTTTTTGTAAAACACACATACCGTTCTTCCTATAATTAGGTGCTAAACCGATGTTTTAAAATGTGATAACAAATGTCTTTGACATCTCTGATGATGAGACTGTATTCATGCAGAGCTCTGTGGAGGACACAAGAACAGTCAGATCACAGGTCAGTTCGTTTTACTAGAAACGCATCTCTGTCAGCTTAAACGAGCCCTCTGCCATCTCACAATGGCTTGCTAATGGTACAGAAAGATACAAGCTAGAATGAAGTTGGGTAGGTAGAAGCCATCACGCTTTCTGAAAACACAGCTAATATCCTCTGGTTGATGGGTCTGTAGCGTGGACCTCCCATTCCTCACTCCCTTGGGGTGAGGAGGCAGACCCCCTACTGTAGCTGACTCCTTCCTGGGAGGTTCTGCAGCCAAGGGAGCCCCTCAGAGTTGGCCATGGAGCCAGCTGAGGAGAGCGAAGAGGGCTTCCAGATGGAAGCCTTAATTCTGAGCCGACAGTGTGGATATCCTGCTATTTGTGCTTCATCAGCTTTGCCAAGCCAGCTGAACGTGCCTCCCTGTAATTAATCAAGCAGTGAGCTATTTGCGGTGGGTCAGTTCTGCGCTGGGCCCTGCATTAAGGCTGGGACTGTAGAAAGTTTTAAAGCCATGGTCTCTGCCTGCAAGTCTAGTCAGAGCTATGATATGGGAAACAGCAGAATCAGGGATTAAAGATTAATTAAGAAAAGCTCTTATATGCTTTAAAAATTGGGAGCGAATGCCATGTCTGAGAATTGGAGTAATCAAAGTAGGTTTCAGGAAGGAGGGGAACTTATGCTGGGACTTATAAGGGTGTGAAGAACTGAGGTAGAAGGAGGGTGAGGAAGGACGTGTCGGGGAAGGGAGAGGGCAGAGGCGCAGAGATGGGCATAGACAACCCTGTCACCCTATCCTGTTCTCTCTCTGCCCCTCTCTCCCTTACAATTGAACTGAATGTGAAGAGTAGAAAAAAACCTAAATCACTCCTATCAAAAAGTAGAAAAGTGAAACCTCGTGGATGCCATGATCTGCACTAAGTCGTAATGATGTTGCAGGCTGGCTGGGAACAACTTCCACGAGGTCAGGAAAACATACCTGCCCCTGGAACAGGATTATGCATTTGCTGGGGGGATGATGTCTGCCTCATTCAGTCGTCTTGGAAGCGCAAACCCCCGACTGTCTTTGTATCATGTGAGCGTCTCTGGCCAGATCAGGCTGACCTGTGGATGCACTCTGCGTGATCAAGCTGTTGATCAGTAAATCAAAACAATAGCAGAGTTAGGCCTTTTGTCACTTTCCATGGGTGGGATGGGGCAGAGCTGGGTCTAACTTCCAGCTTCCCTTTGCTGTGGCCCGTCTTTGCGGGCAAGCACTGGGCTTGCATGCAAGGTCCTGGGGTGTATAACTAGCATCTGGCCGGGAACAAAGGGAGCTGTGGTCAGCTAGTGAAGAAATCAAGCTTACAGGTGACAGGTTCTCTACTTCACCTCATCACCTCTCCCTCCAAAGCCCCGATATAAGAAAGAAGTCCTGGAAAACCAGAAGAACAAAGCTGACAGCACGCAGAGACGGGTGGGTGGGAGGCCAGCGAGGGAGGAGGCAGGGCAGGGAGTTGTTGTGTGTGCATGTGTTTTAAATTAATGATGGGAAGGATTTGAAGACTTGTACAATGACTTTGCCAGGGAAAATGTAATTAGCTGAAGACAACATGCTGCTGATGTTGGAACCGGTGGTTTAATGAAGCCTCCTGCCCTAATGAGAACGTCAGTGTCTTGCTCGGAGATTGCCGTCACAAACAGGGCCTCTTCTCCAGATTTTGTGCTTGATTAGTTCCAGAGAAAAATTGAATTGTAATAATTTTTTTTTTTTTAACAGGGAGAAACAAGAGCCACAGCACTTAGTGTATGGCCCAAGAGCAGACTCTTGACTGTCAATCTTCCCTCCCACTCCCCTCTTTGGTGTCAGACAAAGCTTGCTGGCAAGGAGTGAGGGGCTTGGAGGGAATCTTAGCATGTGAAACACTAATTATGTTCGTAGGTCAGCGTCTCCCCCAGTCCTTAATTCCCTTGCCTGTTCCTTTGCTACAGTTCTTCAGCTCTATTATGCATATTACTTGGTGCCAAGATTGAGTCACAGCTGGAGTGTTACAAGAGATGTGACCATGGATGCCCGTTATTCTCCTTAGCAAGGTGGGTCAGATAAGTTACAGGTTAGAAGAGCTTTATGAGCAGAAAGCCATGAATAAGAGTTTTGCTAACCTCTGTATTCGATCAGCATTAAATGACTTGCATTGGGAGTAACCATTATCATTGTTAGGGCCCTAATGCAAAACATGACCTGCAGGGTTTCTCCTACCTTTTCCGAATCTGTTGGCCAGCAGTCTTTTGGGTGACCTGACTGATGCAGGTTCTAATTTCCCTGAAAGTGTTCAAGTCCCACATTTTCTCCCCAGCCTATCTTCTACATGTGTTGTTGTATTATGGAACACATGTAGCGTTCCTCTTAGGGCTCTGACCCCAGAACAAGGGCTTACAGGCAGCAAAGAGACCTGAGTTTATGTGCAAGTGTGGCAGGCTATTCTCAAGGAGATAGTTGAGCATCTGTGCCTGTTGACCCTAAAGGCATTTGATTTCACTTAGAAAACATCCACCCAAGAACAGATATCTCCGTAAGTTTTCTCTTCCCATGTCTAAACGACCGCCCAGTAAGTCTGGCCGCCCTTGGCACAATTAAATTATTGCTTGAAATTATGCACTTGGTCAACCCAGTGATTACATTAACTGATCAGCTTAATTGAAGAAGATTGGGGGCATCTGGGGCAGGCAGTGAAGACAGTATTGAGTGTAGACATTTGAGAATCCTTACCTGCATAACCCTAAGAGTTAGATATAGGAGCAAGACCACCAGGGCTTAATTTGGAGAATATGGGAAGTTGGGGAATTGCAGCCCAGGCTACAGTGGTGGGCTCCTTTCTACTCAACGAGGTCATAAAACAACATTGTTAAGATCAGTGGTTGGGTCTTCGTTTGAGCAAATTATGTAGCCCCTCTGATCTCCTGTTTCTTCACCTAAAAAATGGAAATGGTAATTCCTACTACTTATATTTATTGGTAGGATTAAATAAAATGATAATGGTAGTTCACCATTCACTGTGTTTGGCACACGGTATATACTTTACAAATGGTAGTTATTATTTCTCTTCCATTGTGCCGATACTATAGGAATAAGGCAGTGTGTCTGTAGAATTGCAGAATGAGGCAAGAATTCAGGGGAGGAATTAAGCATATGTAATGGGATTGCTATAGGAGCTGAGAAATGCTTTTGTAGTGGTATGTAGCCTCCGAAATCTTTGCAAAGCTAACGGTCAGCTCTGTAGGATTGTCACCTCTCCCAGTACAGACACTGTGCCATTGGAGGTTCTACTGTGAAAGAAAACCCTGGCAGGGCTTCTGAATACTTGACTAGACCCTGCCACAGCAGACCTCATGGCAATCATAATGATAAAGTTGGACCTCTGTTTGTGGGACAGAAATATGGTCAAGGCCCGCACCTGTGTGAAGGGCCTTCCACCTGTCCCCTCGCAGGCATCTCCTGGATTATGCAGCCTTTAAAGGTTCATCTCAGTTTTTAGCTGGGGAGGAAAAAAGACCTTTAAAAAAAAAAAAAGACCTGGTTCAGAGAGTGATATTGATGAATATGTGCCCAAATCAGGGAAATCTTGACATCTTGACACTCTCTCCGTTTTATTCCCAACTTTTTTCATCTGAAGTCATTGGAATTTCCACAGGTCATTGGAATCCCCACAGGGGTCCTGTACAATGTCTGCCCTCAGTTGGTTTTCACTTGCTCAGCGCCAGCTGCTGCCCACAGAGCTGTTAGGTCTCTGAGACCTCCTCTCTTCCCCTTGGGCTGGGCTACCTGACGTTTGGGGAGATGGGAGGAAGAGGGTTTAACAACTCCATTATGTTCAGAGAGAAAGAGGGTTAAAGTCTAATGGTCATTAGCATATACCGTGCCAGCTGCCTCTTCTGTTACTTGTTCAATAATTCCCTTAATGCTTGGTCCTAATGGAGCAGATTATTGTTATTATTTTACTTCATTGAGATCACCTACTGCATAAAAACAAAGAGGAAAGGGGGAAAATAACGTGGCCAAGAATAGGCATGGAGCATTATCCAGCTGGAGATATTTATTTATTGGCTTCATGCTTGGCTTGTGAAGTTCTGAAGGGCTGGTGCACATGGCCCGTGGAGGGAGCCTGTCTCACGCAGCTCTGCCCATGGGTTGCTGAGACAGCGACCTGGCGTGCTTTTGCTTCCGTGTGGACCCGTTTATCTCCCAGCCTGCCTGTCATGCACAATGTACACATTTGTGCACGTGCATGCACGCACATACCCACACGATGGGTCACACGTGGGGCCAGCCTCTTAACATAGCACTGATTGCGGTCCCATCCATAATGTCTGACTAAGCAGCAGCATCTCTCAGAAATTTTCTAAGTCTACATCTAGAGGGAGTGGAGGACCTCAGCTTTGCCTCTGTTGCCTGATTCCTCGTGGCTCTCTCACTCTGCAACAATCTAGGCCAGTCTTTGGAATTAGGGGATCCAGTAGGGTAGCCTTGGGCCCGGAAAAGCCAGCCGTGGCAAGCTGCTTCTGTCACCCTGCTTCGTCCAGCTCCACTCGACCTCAGCCTTCTCATTAAGGCAAACGGCAGGTTCCCCAAGGTACTAGTGATCAGAGAGCTCTGAGCTCCTTATGCACAAATGTACTCCCTTGCTTTTACTTTGGGACAGCAAAGTCAAGCCTCAGAGGTAAGAAAAATCCCAAGAACTAAAAAAGCAGCTCTATAAAAAGAACCTGAAAGAGGACAACTTGAAATAGCCCAGGCTGGCTCCAGCATGCTAGGCTCTAGCCACTTTCCCTGCAGAGCTGCAGGCTCTCATTAGCTGAAACTCCTGAAGCCTCACAGAGGAGTTGAAGACAAACTTCCCAGATTAAAGAAGAAAGACAGTGATCAAACCTAACAGAATCAAAACTTTTAGACCTGGGAAAATAAAAAAAAAAAAATTAAAAGCTATAAAGTTGAGTTTCCTCTTGAGAAGAACTTCATGCTCATAGCCTCCTTGGGTTGGGAGGGCCCTCTGAGGTCAAACTGCCTAACCTAGGGAGCTCTTGATCTTAGAGTTTTTCTCTTGCTTATATATGGAAGGTTGCCTGGTCCCTATCTTTACCCCCCAGATGGCATTTTAATGAGAGCTCTTGGGGGGACATCCTATGTCTTCCCTACGCTTTGGATATTTGGACTTAGAACGGTGGGAATGGGTTCTGAAGCATCTCATGGCAGCAGGCTCCAGTGAGAGGCTGACCAGGCAGGGCAGGTCTGTCCCCTGCCAGTGGGATGTGCAATTCATGTCAGAAGCCCCAGAGGAATGTTGAAGCCTCTTAATTAACATGGTGGCCTGTGGCAACTGGAAAGCATTTCCACACGATTAAAGACTTCAGCAAACCCCCAAGGGGAGGTAATGTTCCTAATAATTTATAAATTGCACCCACTACTTAATAGGCTTAACCTGTAGCTTTTGTCTTCCATTTGGGAAGGAGATGGGCAGAGGATAATGGATTTCTATTCACCAGCCACCACAGAAAAGAGAATTTGCCAGAAGAGCAAACCGAGGGGCTTTCTCTTCTAGTTTAGGGACTCCTGGCAGTAAAAGGATCCTCAAGGTCAAGAATGTGTTAATACAATTTCAATGACATCTTCTGATTTCCAAGGCCTATTGTGCCTTTGGGGAAGCGGGTGGGTCTGCTTATCAGGGCTGCATTGGCTAAGCTGGAGTTGATAGCCTGCCTCTGAAGGATCAGTTCCTTGGTCTGTAGTTGCTGGCATTACTGGGCAAGAAGAGCTCACAAATATTTTTTCCATAATTAGTTTACCAGTTGAGAGCTGTTTCTAGTTTGACAGGTATCAGTGTTATAATCAGGAAGTTTCCAATTTGCAAGAGTCAGTGCATTTCTTTTAATCACTTCATTTGATAGATGAAGGCCTGGGGTAGGTTCATAGAGGCTGTGCAACTTGCACAAAGTTGTTCTGGTTAGCTCTGCTATTTTATGGGTGACCTACCTGCTATTAGAAACTTACTGTAGTTTTCCACGGGGCTCAGAGAAACGTAGGATTGGATGGGACCTTGAAAATCATCTCTTCACCTCATCCATTCCCTACCCCTGGGATATTTGGATCTAGATTAGAAAGTGAGCAGCATTGCCATATGGGCTTACACAGTTTTTCTCCTCTTGGTCTGCCTTCTTTGAAAGCTGGAGAGAGATAGAAATGATCACTGTCATATGTGAGACAGGGCATTTGCCCTAGACCTTTGGGCTTTGTTATTGGGGAAAAATAGGTGACAGGCCACCAAACTCGTCTGTTTTATTCTTAGCTTTTAACCACCATTTAATTCCTTTAGGAATAGAATTTGAATTCAGTGTGTCCAGTGCCTTGAGGGATCATTAATTATGTCTCCGATTCACTCTTCTGGTTACTCCTAGGGCAGAGCTAAGCTTTGACATGTGAGTGGATTGATTGTCTGCAGCCACTTGACAGATGGTAGCCGGAAACATAATCTCAGCTTTTCCGCTTCTCTGCCAAGGGTTCGCAAAACCCAGGTGACTCCCTAAACTTTGGTGAAATTTGATAAATCTGGATTCTTTTTGTTGGGATTTGCCCATCATATGGCACTGATTTGGGATAATGGAAGGGTTTTACTGGCCCCTGACGTTATAGGTTATACCTAGAGTATAACCTCCAGTCCAAATATCTTTACCTATCACAGTTTCTTCTGTTATAAGAAAAGAAGTTATGGCAGGCTATTTCCAGTCCTTGTGATCTGTTTTTTTGTTTGTTTGTTTGTTTGTTTTGTTTTTGTGATCTGTTTTTATCTTCCTTTTGTGCCTATGTTTACCTTTAAAAACCAAATTATAGAGATTATTTTCTCTAACTCAAAGGTAAACCCCATGAGATCAGGACCTATTCCTTTATTATTCACTGCAGTATCTGCATAACAGTGACCATAAGAAAAATGCCTCTCTAAAGTGAGTAAATATCTGTTGAATGATTGAGTCATGAATCGAATGGATGAGTCACGTAAGCAACTGACATATAAGCTTTGCTTGGAGACACACAGATGATGTCCCTATTGAAAGACACTCAAAGTTGACCTCCCCTTCTTCCCTCCCTCCCTCCCTTCCTCTTTTCCTCCCCCCTCCCGCCCTCCCTCCTTTCCTCCCTCCCTTTCCACCCTTCCTTCCACAGTTATTGAACACTTAACTTCATGGAAGGCACTACTAGGATTGACCCTGGAACTTAGCATCCTCTGCTCTCATGAAGTCTATAATCTAGTAGATGAGATCAACAAGTAAATCAGAGATAAAAGTACTTGTGGTTAGTTATGTGGAAGGGTTCTATGGGTGGTTCAGTGATATAGGGAAGAATTGGCTGAGGTTATGTCACTGAACTGACTTCAAAGGACAAGTAAGGGTTAGCTAAGGGAGTGAGGAATGACCCAGACCCAGGATGAATACACATGTCAGATAATGAGACAGTCTTGTGGTTGGCCTGCATGACTGGGATGAGCATAAAAGGGAAATCTGCCTAGAACTTTCTATCCCTGAACAATCACCATCAGTGCTATATAAAACATTGTTACATAAATATTACAAAATCTGCGAATTATCTGACAAACCTCATACTACTCTCTCAGGTAAGTGCCCAAATTGTCAGTTTCATGAGAAAATAAAAGCTGATTTCATTTGTTTGATCTCTGTTAAAGCCAGCAGAAATGATTTATTGATTTTTTTAAAGGAAAATATATTTTTAAATACCACTTTTTGCAAGCATCTTATTAATAGATGTGGAGATTTCATATACCCCAAACATACTTGTAGATACAAAAATTTTAACAGTTTTGAGGAAAATCAATAGAATAATCAGAAAACTCATGAAAAGATGAATAAAGAGCAAAAAATTACATATCTTGCTGTCAGTGTTATTTTTTTAATGTTCAAAGTTTGCATTTTGTTACTTCTCACTTGGGTCCAGATGTACCTTAATGGGTTTTCTGTTTGTTTTGTTTTGCCATAAAAATTCAAGTTAACACATAAATGAAGCACATACTCTGAACACAGCTAGGGTAGTGCAGAAGCTCAAAGCAAGGTGTAGGTGTAGGAAGAACTCCTGTGCACTTCTGTAAAGCCTGGGAGATCACATTGCCCACTGCGTTTGTCAGTATGCTCATGTTCACATGCCAGGTGGAAGTCTATTTGAATGGGGCTGAATGCTTAGAGGAAGTTTGTTCCTCCCAACAAACTTCCTTTCCTTTTTTAATTTTTATTAAATATAGTTGGTTTACACTGTTGTATTAGCTTCAGGTGTAGTAAAGTGATTCAGTTGAGTATATATTATTTCAGATTCTCTCCCATTATAGGTTATTATAAGATATTGAATATAGTTCCCTATGCTATACAGTAGGGCCTTGTTGTTTATCTGTTTTATATATAGTAGTTTGTATCTGCTAATCCCAAACTCTTAATTTATCACTCCCCCCCTTTCCCCTTTGGTAACTATAAGTTTACCAACGAATTTTCTTTTGTCAGACAAGAACTCGCCTTGCTCTTTTTCACTTGATTATTAGGAAGCTCCTAGCCCTTCTTGGCCTAGGCTTTCTTTCCATTCATCTGCCACCTCTTGGTTTCATTAGGTTATTTGAAAGAAAAATCCTAGAGCCTCTGTGAGTTTCACTGAAACTGCTTAAAATCTCCAATGGAAGTAGAAGGGTTAAAAGTAATGGTAACATCAAAGAACGGTGGTTTATCACAGGAATGCAAAAGCAGTCGAATTTGACCACTGGATTTGAGTCCTCACCATAGACGGAACATTATCAAAGTGGCTACACCCATGCCTTTTCCCAGTATAGTGGAGGCCCTGTACATAAAGTTCTCCTACCTACTCCCTCCTCACTGGATAGAGCAGATAAGCAGTCCAGAGGTATTTGTGTGTAGTGATTTTACAAATTATTATTACAGCATATTATTATTATTAAATAATATTACAAATTAATATCATATAACTTATGTATATTATTATTTCGATAGTAGTCCACAACTAGTAAGTCATAACAAAGCGTTGTGACATCTGCCATCATTTTGGGTTATAGACGCAGAGAGACTATTCCACAGTTTGAGTGCCTGAGAATGTTTTTCCATATGCCTGTGCTGTTTCACCTAATGGCTGGAGCTCATTATTGGTAACTGATTATTAAAAAACTGAGGTCATCTGGAGTCAGTGACTCTAAGCAGACGGAATGTTTTGCTAAAGCAATACTAGAGCTGCTAAATGAACTGGCTTAGCCAAACAAAAACTTGTATTCTAGCTCCCTATGAGTTGTTATTTTTTTAAAAAAATTAGCATAAAATATTGCTAATTGAGTGTCTAGGCCCCTACATGGTAAAGGGGACTTTAGATGAACCTAACAAAACAGTACCATGAAAAGAGCAGTGGAAGAGGATCTGGGTGTAGAACCGGTTCTACACTGTCTAGTTCTGTAGTTTCTCTGGGCCTTCATTTCTTCAGAAGAGGAGGGGCTGAGTCTAAAGATTTTCACTGGATCTCACAGTTGAGAGGGAACACAGATTTCTCTGTCGAAATTCAACTAAACTGAGAGTCTAATGGTATCCTCCAGGCATGTAGTGGTGTGTGAGGCACAGTCTTATTTTAGCACAGAGACCTTGAAATGCATCTGCTGTCTTTGCCCTGCCTACTAACCTTGAGTAGGACGCTTGAGTGGGTGCTTGTGCAAGGTCCTTTGTTTACGATCGTGTCTCTTTGTCAGCTAGATGTGCACTTTGAGTAGTTTCTCTTTTTCCTTCGAAAGGTGAGGATGGATTCAGGCGGAATTACCCATATTCTCCTACTCTATCCTTTTAAAATTCATGAGATAGATGCCAGGGTGTACATGTCTCCAGTGAGCGAAGCTCACTCGGGGTGACCGCAGCCTAGTGGTTAAGAAGGTAGGCTCTGGAGTGGGAGTCATTTTGGCCCCATTCCAGTCCTACGATTCATTTGCTGTGTGACCCTGGACAAGTTATTCGGCCTCTGTGCCCTAGCCTTTTCAAATGTAAAATGGGGAAATAGTTGACCCTCCCTCTCAGAGTGTAGAGCATTTGGGGCAAATGTCTGATACAAAGTAAAAGCCCCATTAACAGACCACTGTCGTTGCTTTATTCCTGTGTAATAAGCGGCATGAACCTATGGCCTGGATCTTATCACAACCCCGTTGTGAGCAACTGAAAGGAGAATCAGAGAGGAAGAGTGGAAGGGGCGCCTGAAGACCTCTCTGCGAGCGGGAAGGATGGTGCTTAAACCATTCCCGGGAGGTGGATGTTTATGCTCCCCTTACAGCTCTTTAGGGAATAAAATTACCTCGAGCTTTCACTTGCCTGATTCAATGTCTGACAACTTCCCTGGCTCGGGAAGTTATTCTTTCTGTGTGGCTTAATTACCTATTGTTGCAGTTTCAGTTTGGGATGAAGGAAAGTTAGTGGGTCTGACTCTGAGATAAAGGGTCTGCCGAAAAACCACTGGGTTGGACTCAAACACTCATTCTCAGCAAACGGGTGCAGGGCTCAGGGGCTCTCTGTGCACATCTGCAGGGCGGCCAGGAGGGAGGGACCATGGGCGGCAGGGGCGGCACTTATCAGGGACCTAGAATGCTTGGCTCTGGACTCCCACCCCCACTGTAACCTGAGCAGCTTCATATTCATGCTTTCTCTGTACTTGCTTGAGAGATTTCACCAGGAGAAAGGGTTATGCAGATAAAAGAAAAATTTGAAAACCTGGAGGCCAGTGTATGTCTCCAAAAAGCCACCCGACATGACAGGTCACTTGACAGCTGACTCGGTTACTTCTTGTCTCAGCTCCTCTGAGCTGCCTGTTGGAAAGCAGCAGCATCCTGTGTGTGAGTGCGTGTGCACGTGCTCACAGTGATGGTGGGAGAGGGAGGATAAATGGGAAAATTTACAGGGAGTGGAACTTTATAAATCTAAGATATAATTATTATGAGACCGGAAAAAGCCCCCTCTAATATACTCAAGGGAATCATCTTGACCCAGCCTTGTGTGGGGGAGCCCCTGGGAATTAATAGAGGGTTTTCACCTCTAGCCTATATGATGGAGTGACAGTGATTGTAGCCCAAGATGGAGAGCAGAACCATTTGGCACGTGCCCACCTAATGAAATAGGTTCCGAGGGGTATTGACCAAAACAAAGGGAGTGAATACAGATTGTGCACGGGACGATTTATGCCCACTGAGTGCTGTGCAGCAATGGGCTTGTAAGCCCTTCCCGCCAAACACTGCCCTGGGCACACGTTAAGGCGAGGCGTTCAGCCTCGCTGAGCACTGCATCCTCGTCTCTGACGGACAACTTAGTTGTGTTCAGGCTTTTAAGTAATGGCCTCGGAGGCCTTGGAGCACCGGAAGGTTCAGAAGGAAACTCCTCTGCCAGCCTGAGTCCAGGACAACATGGGTCTCAGTCCCTTCTCTTGAGCTTAGCAAGAATGGGAACATCGCTCAGGACTGTGTGAGTGGGAGAAGGCTGTCTCCTAAAGCAGCAGTGACCCCAAAAGTCATGTTCAAATGATGAGATTTCTCTGCACACTTGGTTGTAAGTTCCTGATGGATGTAAACTTCTCTTCGGATGGGTCTCTGGTTTTCTCCTGCTCGGGCAATTACTCTGATGGAGACATTTAAGGTTAGGCTGACAGCCTTGACTCCCTGTGATACAATCTATTAGATGTGTTACCTAACTTAGTACTTACACCACCCTGTGAGGGTAAGCGGTATCTTTTCCATTATACAGATGAAGAATCTGTGGTATCTTCTCTCTTATACAGAATCTGAGGTCTCGAATTTAGAGGACTTGCTGATGGTTGGTGGAGGCAGAGTTAGAATCTATATATGAATGATTTTAAGATATGAAAGAGGAAGAAACCAGATGCCATCCCACTGCTAAAAATTGGCCTGAAACCAGCTTTACATATAGCATATCTGCCTTAAAAAACCCTCTCTCTTATTTCTGCAGCTGAAATTACACACACACACACACACACACACACACACACACACACAATCACAAAGACTTCTTTCTTCTTCAAATTGTTTGCTAAGCCAGAAGCAACCGTGGATCACTTGAAATGATGCACTAATCATCCCAGTTCCATTTTTCTTTCACCCTGATCACCGATCACAGCAGACTGTCCCTTTACTGCTGAGTGACGCTTGCTATAAGCACTTACTGCACCTAAGTGAATGAATGAATTAATGGGTGAGTGATGGATGGTAACAGCGGGAGGGGTGAGGCCCCTTGGTGGGATGAGCTCACCCATCTTCCTGCATCCACCTGCTGTCCTCTCTTCCTAGGGTGGCATGATAGCGCTGCTGCTGTCCATCTTGTGCCTCGTGATGATCCTGTACACTCGCCGGCGCTGGTGCAAGCGCCGCCGGGTCCCCCAGCCCCAGAAGAGTGCCAGCGCTGAGGCTGCCAATGAGATTCACTACATTCCTTCTGTGCTGATCGGCGGGCACGGGCGGGAGAGTCTGCGCAATGCCCGCGTGCAGGGCCACAACTCCAGCGGCACCCTGAGCATCCGGGAGACACCCATCCTGGATGGCTACGAGTACGACATCACTGACCTGCGCCACCACCTGCAGAGGGAGTGCATGAACGGAGGGGAGGACTTCGCCAGCCAGGTTACCCGCACCCTCGACTCCCTGCAGGGCTGTAACGAGAAGGCAGGGATGGACCTCACGCCAGGTGGGTGCCTCGGTCCTTGTCTCAGGGCACTAGAGAGTGGGTAGGGAACAGCTGTTTTCTAATTTCATGGCTGGTTGTCATACATAATGGGATGTGCCAGTGCCCTTTCCCAGGTGGGCAAGAAGCGTAAGCATTTTCCTGAGATGATGGGAGCCGTTTTCTAATATACGAAATCAGAAGAACAAGGGTGAATTGGATCCCTCTCCACTTCCACTTTGCACTGGAAGTAGAGGTACTTTTACATCCAACAGAAGAGTGGGTTAGAGCTTTTTCATATATAATGAGCACTCCTCGGGAAAATAGGGATGTAGCAGAAAAGATCAACGTGCGTGTGTGACATTTTTGTATATGGTATGTTTGTGTGGGCAATTCAATTTTCCATTGAAGTGGAGGGGACAGAGGTATCTTTCTTTTCTATGACTCCTGAGACTTTGGCCTGGGGTGTTTTAGTTGTGTTGTCTTGCCCATACCTCTGTGGTCTTTACAAGGGATGTACCTCTTCAAAGAAAATAAAGGAATACGATCAAACTGTTTGACCTCAGATGCTTTGTGCATCTATGAGACACTGGGTGGAAGAGACTTGGAGCTAATGTGGCTGAACAAGACCAGAGTCGGTCAAATGCAGAGAGGAAATGACTGTACTTTTCATTTATAGCCTATCTCTCATACTGCTGTAAATGACAACTATCTGTAGATAAAACCCCAAGACAATGATCCTTCAAGGAACTGCCCAATTATCTTTGAAGAAGACATTTTTGAAACTGAATATTGCTTAAGGTATGCGGACTTTCTGTGGGGCTTGAAATCACATCATAGAGGTTTCCATTCTGCTTGTTATCTAGAGAAGATCCTATGACTAGGCATGTCTTAATAAGGTGTAAAGTCTAGACATTCCTTGAGACTAGGGGATGTGTCTTCAATATCTCATATATTCCCTAGCACCTGCCATAGTGCTAAGCCCACCAAGTAGCCATGTGATTAGAGACTCAGGGAGCAGGCAGATAGCACAAATATGTGAGAGAGCTGGATGTCAACAACAGGGAACGGAGCAGACTGGGATGAGAGAGAGGGGGCAGGTTCCGCCTGAATGCGCTCAAATTCAAATTTCTGTGAAACTCTGTGCTGACCAAAGGAAAGAAATCTCACCGAACAGCCACACGTGGTGACCCTATCAATACAGAATTGGTTGAATTGGATTTCCTTTCTTCACCCCTTCTCTCGTAACTCTGTAGTCCCCTAGAAATCAAAAAGAAGCATTTCAGTCTCTGCCAGTCTCTCACTTTAAAGCTTTCATATTTCAGTTTCTGTGAAACCCCATGTACTTGGTTCATGCAGATTTCCTTGCTCTCACTTTCTTTGGCCTTTTAAAGTTTCTGCCTTGGCCTTTCCTTATACAGGAAGCGACAATGCCAAGCTGTCGCTGATGAACAAGTATAAAGATAACATCATTGCTACCAGCCCCGTGGACTCCAACCACCAGCAGGCCACTCTGCTTTCTCACACCTCCAGTAGCCAGAGAAAGAGGATCAACAACAAAGCAAGAGGTACCCGCGTCTGGTGTTAGGGCTTGAAGGTGGCTTCCTTAATACCAGCAGAGGCAGGGCCGTTAATATCCTTGACCCCCACTCTCAGGCATCGCTAGAGGGGCTGTGTTTGGTCGCAGTCTTTCTACAGGCCTGTTGTGTGTTACTTAACCAACAAATTTAAATGTATACACACCTTTTGACCAAGTAATTTTAGCAATGAGAATTTATACTTAGTAAATAATAATTGGACAAGTATGCAAAGATGTGTGTAAAAGGCTGTTCATCCCAACATTGTTTAAAAGAGCAAAAAATTGGAAGTAGCTTAAATGTCCGTCAGTGGGGAATTGCTTAACTACCTGCACATCTGTCTCCCGGCCAGTGGCTTAAGATGATACTATAGATCTATATTTGTTCATATGGAAAGTTGCCCACCCATCTACTCAATGGGGAAAAATTAGGTTATAAAATAGAAGGTACAGCAGAATGCCCTTTTTAAGGGGAACTTAAAAAACCTTTATCTGCTTCTGTATCAGGAAAAAGATGGAGAGTGTATCATCAAATGTTAACAGAGTCTTTCTCTGACTTGGAGGATTTAGAGGACATCAGCGTTGTTCCTTTTAAACATGTGGGGGTCTTTTGTTTGTTCTTTTCTCTCTTTTTCACATTGAATATATATTAATCCTAGAACCAGTTAAAAAATACAATATAGACATTAAGACATACAGCCATATGCCCCTTAGGACATAATTCCAGCCTCTATCAACCAGAATCATGACGTGTAATGAGGGAAATTTCCCTTTCTTCCTTTTCCACGTACCGTCCACGATGGTCCTCTCCGGCAGGTGGCTCTCCTCAGTAGGAGCATGGGCTGGGTGGATGTAGGGCTCTAGTGATGGCTGTCATATCGAGGTCTCCTTCTCCAATAAATCTGTGTATCAGGAAGCTCCAATCCCTGTGGCTACTCCTCCCAGATTGTCAGTCACCCTGCTCGTGTTTTCCCCTTGAACTTGCCCAATGATTTGGTGTCATGAAGACAAAACTGAAGACACTGTTTTTGCCCTTGTCTTTTCATTACAGCTGGTTCCGCCTTCCTGAACCCTGAAGGGGATTCTAGCACAGAGGCAGAAAATGACCCCCAGCTGACCTTTTACACTGACCCCTCGCGGAGCCGAAGGCGCAGTAGAGGTAGGAAGGATAGAGGGGCAAAGTGGGGTGAGAGGGGCCATGGGGCGGGGAAGGCAGGGAGCTACAGAGGTGCTGGGTCAGGGAGGGGGCTCTGTGGACCAAAGCCAGTGTCCGCAGGAAGAATTCTTGGACCAAACTTGGTGTTTCCTCCTAAGGAAGAAAGAAGAGCCTAGAGTGGAAAATTTCAGAGAATCATCTCTCCCAGATAATGGCACTCTCAAACAAGTTTCCAAGTTGTTTGAAAGGCTATTTCTTGGTCAGAAGACTCTCAATTCCTTCTGGAAGCCTCGGGAGTCATATTTTGCTGTTTAGACACAGGAAATAAAGTTGATAAAGTGTGTTATACGTGAAAAAATAGACAGTATATTTACCCTCGCTTACCCAGCCATCCTGGGATTGAGTGAGGCAGAGCTTGGGGGGTGGGGTTAGTTGAGGAACGATCTGTGGCCTGAAAAACATGTGTAGTGGTTTTTGACCTTTAATCCCCTGCCCAGCAGAATCACAGGACTCCCAGGGCCCAAGTCCCCTCCCTTCTCCTAGCAGGGCCCAGGTTGGTTTGTTCATTCTTCTCAGTGTTGATAGAGTTGTCCTTTCACGCAGCCACGGTCTGTGACTCTCCACCCTGATGTTCAGTGGCTTCAGGCATGGCTATTGCAGCTGTGGCTACCAGTGCCTATGACTTTGTGGGCTCACCATCGTTACTGAGGGAGGTCTGTGTTCAGGCACCAAAAAAGCTTCAGCATTTACTTGCTGTGTGATACTGGATAAAGACAACAACTTCTCTGAGCCTCAGTTTCCTCACATATTAAATGGGTTAACAATACCTCACGCGTAGGGCTTAATTATATTAAAATGTGCCTTTTTGGTGACTGGCAAGGCACTATGAGATCTCTATTGTGTTGCTGTTAGAACTCTCCACAGTGCAGCCTTGGGTTTCTACAGCACTTCATCTTAAAGAATTTTAGACAGGGGCCCGTCGAGATACAATGGAGGGTATTTGAGTGATGTCATCTTGTGTGATAGTCAGTAACATTTTCCCCAGCCAATAATCAACCAGTACCGCCCCCCCCCCCCCCCAAAGACACCTACCTTTTGGCTGTCTCCCACCTCCATCTGAGTTCTTGACGTACTGAGGAATTCTTCCCAGAGATTGAAGGAAGCCCTGTTAATTCCTCAGTTCCAGTTCTGCAGGCTCTGCTGCTATCAGTACAAAAGTTCTTCCCACCACTTTTCTCAAGAGATCAGTGGGGCTCTGGGTTGCCTAATGTCTGGTGCCCCAGTATCCCTGAGGTGAGACTGTTGACTCTTGATGTTCATTACATATTTATATACAGCAGAGAGTCGTCCTAGGCCCATCCACCCTAGGCCACAGCAAAGCAGGGTGGGTTCTGCTTTAATAAAATCCCGTGTAAGAAAATCTATAGTAATGAATTAGAATGAGTTCCTTTGCAACATAAAATTGTTACTTTTAAATACCAAGGTCTCCTAGTATATCAACTGTTTATTGCTTTTAACTAGACTGTAAGCTTCTTACGGATGGGCTTTTCTAATTTATTTTTCCAAAGTGCCTAGTGAGGGATTTTGCCTGTAATAGATGCTTGCCGGTGTTTGTTGAATTGAACTGGATACATCAATCAGGCCAGCAGGAAATTTTATAACCCACCTGTCATGGGTCAGGCTTTGTGATCAGTAGTAGAAACATGAAAACATGGCACAGTGATAAGACTTAATTTAATAATATAAATAAAGTAAAATGAGTACTCAGAAGAGAGAACAGTTAATTCTACCTGGCAGCAAAAGGAGGCAAAAAGGGAGAAAATGATTAGACTTGGATTATATACAATGCATAGAATTTCTTGAAAGAGGAAAATCTAGGGGAAGGGCATTTCAGTAGAGGAAAAGAGCAGATACAAAGCCTTGAAGGCACAAAAGAACATGGCATTTTCAAGCAAGTAAAAGGAGTTCAATGTGGTAGTTGTAATCCAGGATTTGAATATGTAGGCACACAGGGATAGGAGGGATGGGGCTGGATAACAGGCTAGAGGACCAGTGCACGCACGATGTTAATGGGTTTGCACTTGGTTCTGTAGGTCAAAGGGGACCGCTGGAAATTTTGAAGTCAGGTAGAGATTCTGGATGATGGGTTGATGATGCAGAAGGACCAGAGAGACAAGAGGCAGAGCAGCAAGTCATTTTGCCATCACAGGAGAGCAAGTGCCTGTAAACAGTGACTACACTGTGTGAGAAGGGCTGTAACAGCAGGGTGCACAAGGGCGGGAGGAACAGCAAGGAATGAGTGAGAATCGGTTCTTGAAGGTTTCAGGGAAGTGTTTACAGGGAGATATTGTTTGAGCTGAGACTTGAGGAGTAGGTGCATACCAGGCTGACAAGGTGACAAAATGGCATTCTGTGGAGGAGGAAATAGTATGTGCAGTCACAGGGACATAAACAATAATTGTCTAGTCAGAGAGCAGGAAATAGTTTACTAGAATAAAGCTTCTGGGGCAGCCTGTGGTCTGCTTCGGAAATAAGGCTGGAAGATCAGGAGATCTCCCTTGACTGAAGGACTTAGACCTGACACTTCAGTTGGAGTCATTGAAGGTTCTTTAAAGAGCAAAGCCCTGGTCTGCTCTGCTTTGTGAACGATCCCTCTGAGGCAGCGTGGAGGATAGGTGAGAGCAGGGGGAAGTTGAGGCAGGGAGACTGGGTGGATGGCTGTTGCCATAGTCCAGGGGTGAGATGATAGACCAAGGTAGGGATGCAGAGGATGGAGCAAGAGAAATTTGGGGCACAAAATGAAAAAAGATTTAATGGCATTGGTGGGGGGGTGGGGGTGGCTTATGAAAGAAGAGGGAAGAGATAGACATGATGGCGTATGGGGGCTTGAGGAACCAAGTAGACGGCAGTGCCATTCGCTGGGCAGTGGAAATGGTAGGGAGAGCAGGGTTGGAAGGAGGGTGCAGAGCCCAGTTTTGGATATCGCATTTGAGGGCCTGAGGGTCATTCGGGTGGCGGATCTGGGCGCTGCTCAGGCCTGGTATGGGCTGGAGGAAGAAATGTGTAAGTGTGGGAAATAGACTGTGTTGAAAGGGTACTAACATGAATAGAAAATCTCCAGGTAGCAAGGGACAGGGGATCCAGAGGCCACCTGCCACCCTGCAATCACTCCCTCCCAGCTATTGCCAACACACCCACTCAGGGGACCTGCTCCCAGAAAAGATGTGTGCCACCATAGACCACATCTTTTCCCGTGTTCCTGAGACGACAATTGCAAAGACTCCACTGGACCCAGAGATTGAATAGTGAATTGTCTAGGGGCTGTAACCTCACTGGATCTGTGTGTTGATTCCAGCTCCCCTCCTTAGTAGCTGCTTGACCCTGGACATGCCCTATAGCCTCTCTAACGCACTGTTTCTGTGGGAGCTGCCTCATCAGGCTGTCATCGTTAAATGATATGCCCAGGTGTGAGGCACGTAAGACACCTGATATGTCAGGTGTAAGGTGCCTGACAGGTAATTACACTTATTCATAAGTGTTAACTATCACTATAAGGTTAATCTCTTTGAGACTTATTTTCCTTATCTATAAAGTGGGTAGGTACTGTACAGACTCATAGATTTATCGTAAGGAAGCAAATGTTTAAAATAATGTATGTAAAACACTTAGCACATTGTCAGCCGTAATAGATGCCTTTCATTGCTATCAATAATAAATATTAACACAGACTGTAAGAAAATTCCAAAGTATTCATACATTTTGTCGGCAGCTTGCTTTGCTTTCTTGCTTTCCCACATCTGTTCTGTTTCCATGTGAAAGGTCCCTCTTCTTACTCCATTTTATCCTGTCCACCAAAACCAAACAAACACCCCCAAAACCTCCCTTCTTAGCCCTGTCCCCAGCTACTTGGAAGTGTTTCTTATCCCTCAGCTTTCATATTTTCTCCCTAAGCTTCCATTTATAACCTTACCCCAAGGACTGCAGGACTGGGGAGAGCCTTCTGGTGTGACAATATCTTCTACTTGTATAGAGCAGACGTTCCTTGTTTTCCTCCTTCCAAGCCCTGGACTCTCACCCACAGAGTAGGTGAGAGGTAGTTTGAACCCCAGGAGTGGAGAAGCTGGTTGGTGAGAGCGCCCTCTGTGGAAAGCCATGGGAAGTGCAGGGAGTTCCAGCGTAGGGTAAAAGCATTCCCACCACCCTTGGGCAAGAGGTTGGAGCCCTGCCAGGCGAGTAGAGGGGGACAGTGCCCTCCTTTATGATTTCTCTTGTGACCTGGCCCAGGAGGCATGCAGAAGACTTGCTCACAGCTGACCATTGTTGACTCTGAGTGTTGACAGTGTTGACACCAGTGGCCCAGTCCCCTCTGACACCAGGCGATGACATGGTGTTCCATGAGGGTGAAAGTCACTGAGCTCACGCACTAGACACATTTCCCACCTGGGCTGGGTTTGCCAGCTGCCTCCCCTGTTTTCCAGGTTGAGCAGCAAAAGGCCGAGATGGCCCTTCACTACCGAGATTTTTCCCATCAAGTGTCTTGCTTTTGCCTTATTTTCAGTGGGCTCTCCCCGAAGTCCTGTGAATAAGACCACCTTGACCTTGATCAGCATCACCAGCTGCGTGATCGGCCTTGTGTGTTCCTCTCACGTCAGCTGCCCTCTCGTTGTCAAAATCACCCTGCACGTCCCCGAGCACCTGATCGCTGATGGTAAGTCCACCTCTGAGGATGCCACCTCTGCCCCTCCCCCGAGAAGAATGTTTCAGGGTGGGCAGGGAAAATATAGACAAGCCAGGGAGCCCTGTTACCTATTAGTGAGGAAAAAATAAACCTGGATAAGAAAGACTTAGGACAAAGTTAGATCGTCCACTGATGAAATCAGAAAGCAGGTTAAAAAAAAAAAAAAAGAACAGATCACCTCCTCCTTTCTATGCCCATTTCCCATTTCTGTTTGTTTTTAATTAAGCACCTGTCTTTGTGGATAAATGCAGGGCACACTGGCTATAGGTACATAGACACCAAGATTCTCTTAGCCTTTGAATGGGGAAAAGCTAAGTGGAGTAGTAGAATGTTTAAGCGTTAGCCACGTTTCCGTTTGATACACCTGGTGAGAAATTCCTAATTGCAGTAACTTGCTATGAGCCTAGAACTCTGAAGCAATAATTTACTTTCATCCAGGGGGACCCTGATATAATGAGGGAATAATATACATTCTGAGAGTCCCTGAATTAGTTAAGCCCAGAGCACCTAATTGACTTGTTAATGTCTGTTCTCTTGGTTGCCGTAAGGCTGAAAACAGGTGGGGACTGTCTGGAGTGTTAGAGGGCCTGCTATTTATTTTCATGGCAACTGAAGACAGGCAGCAGGTCTCCGTTCCTTGGACGACTGCCAGGGTCTGATGGAGCCGTGCCACGGCCATCACAGAGCTGCTCTGTCCCTGTATCCCTTGGGTCCACACTAGTAGACATGGGATGGGACAAGGCAGCAGGGGATGATATGGCGGGAGATCCAAGTGTTGGCCGAGTCTCCATCCGCTGATCCCTTGCTCTGTGACTCGTGGCTGGCCAGGATTGGTAGAAGTAATGACCTCGGGTGGGGGCTAATCTGCAGAGCATCGCTCAGCCTGTCTTCAGTAATGTGTGTGTGTGCTGTGGGCACACACGGGCATGCCTCCTCTCTCTCCCCCTGCAGGGAGCCGCTTCATCTTGCTGGAGGGGAGCCAGCTGGATGCCAGCGACTGGCTGAACCCTGCCCAAGTGGTTCTCTTCTCTCAGCAGAACTCCAGTGGGCCCTGGGCCATGGACCTTTGTGCCCGGCGGCTCCTGGACCCCTGTGAACACCAGTGTGACCCCGAAACTGGTAGGCGGGAGCACCGGGCAGAGGGTAACTGTCAGAGTTCATGCCTCTTGCAACTACCCCTCAAAATCCAGGCCATCCCTCCCAACTGACCCATTACCCCTGGGAGCCGAGACTGTGCAAGCTGGCAGCATGTGGGTGAGCCCCTGAGCTCGCTGGCTTAAAATGTGAGGTCATCTTCTGGCAGAAGCCTTGGAAGCCTCCTAACTGTAGCCCCAAGCCAGACAGATCAGCTCGCTGTGACCTCCACAGACCATGTGCCCTCCAGTCAGGGGATATCAGCCAAGGGGGCTAAACTTTTATGCATGTTTATTGTAGAAAATATGGGGGGCTTCCCTGGTGGCGCAGTGGTTAGGAATCCGCCTGCCAATGCAGGGGACATGGGTTTGAGCCCTGGTTTGGGAAGATCCCACGTGCTGCAGAGCAGCTAGGCCCGTGCGCCACAACTATTGAGCCTGCGCTCTAGAGCCCGCGCACCTAGAGCCGGTGCTCCATGATGAGAGAGGCCACCGCAATGAGAGGCCCGCGCACGGCAATGAAGAGTAGCCCCCGCTCACCGCAAATGAAAAAAAAAGCCCACGTGCAGCAACGAAGACCCAATGCAGCCAAAAATAAATAAATTAATTAATTTAAAAAAAATGGGAAAATTAGAAAAGCTTATAGAAGAAAATGATAATCATCTATAATTCTATCTCCTGCAGAAATAATTTAAAAAATTTAATGTCTTTCCTCCCTTCCGATCTTTTATCTATGCCTGATTCTTAGAGGCTTGTAAGCACACCAAGTCCAGTAGAGTTTTCTTGATTTTTTTCACTTAACATTCTATCATGGGAATTTTCCAGAACCACTAAATAATCCTCAATAACGTAATTCTAATGGCCATTTGGTGTTCCACTGTATGTCTATATCATAGCTCCTATTTAAATAGTCCCCTATTATTTGACATGTAAGACGCATTAAATTTTAAATTTTTATGAACACTACTAAAATGAATATCTTTCCACATAAATGTAGGGCATGTTTGAAGTTATTTTATTCAGATAAGTCTCAGAAGAGAGATTACTGGGTGAAAGGGTATAGCCATCTTTCAGGCTGTTATATTTTCTAGGGGGGCTGGGGCTGCTCTGAGAGAAGGGGTTTGAATTCATACACAGCGTGTACTGGGGTGCTCTCAGTGCTTCTTGAGCTCCAAGGAGTATGGCTCCTTCATCCCAGGTTGCTTTGCCCTTTCATTGTAGAAGGGGTTCCTCTATGGTAGTCTTTATAAAGACCTATTTCCAGTAGGTTCAGTACCACAGATAGCTCCTTCCCAGAGGAGTGGTAAGATGCCTAAGAAGCAAGGAAGGGGAGGTACTGATGTCTAAGATCCCCAAGTGAAACATTGCTGGAGTCTAGGGCCAGCTTTTCCAGCTCTCTCTACCTCACTTACAGCCCCCCTCCTCCACACTCTCTCTCTCTCTCTCTCTCTCTCTCTCTCTCTCTCTCTCTCTCACACACACACACACACACACACACAGATGCATCATTTTAAGGTGCCGGGGTAGAAGGATATTAGTAGAGGTTGACTCCAAGAGATCTAGCTGTTACTTGTGTTACAGTCCATTGCTGTAGCTCTCTGGGGGAGTAACAGGTAACTGCAACATCAAAAGTTCACCTTCATAGGTCTAAAAGTTGTTGTTACGTGGGCCCATCACAGAGATTCTAGGTCCCCCTATGAAGGAGAAAGTACAGCATTTTAAACATATGATGTCTAAGACTGTGCTTACTTGCTGCTCCTCCCACGCTGTCAGGCAAACACCAAACTAGACAGATGGGCCGTGCACCATGCCCAAAAGCCAGTGGGCTCGGGAGAGAAAAGCAGGCTCGTCTCAGAGGTGGGGCCTCTCCATGCAACTGAGCTATTCTCTGGTCCCCTCTGACTTGGATTAGGAGACCCTGGACCTCCTCACTTGTTAAACTCGCTTCTGAGAGAAGCGTGATCTCCAGAGGGCCTTGGAAGCTTCACCTGAGGTTTTTAAAGAACAGGAAGCACTTTGAATTACAGGTGGAAAGAGGGATTGGTGTTTTAAGCTTGGAGGGTCTTAGAGATAAACTCCTCCTTCCTTTAGGTCAATGCTCAAATTCCCCAAGAAGTTACACGACTTGCCCGAAGCCCCACAGCTACCTAAGGCAGAGTCGGTGTTCTGTCTACCATGAAATCAGAGCAGAAGTGGGATTGTAAAGGGTTGCTTAATTCCCCCGGGCAGGTCAGAGCCAACGTATTTGTCGCTGTGACACTATTCAAGCAATCACCGTTGCTAAGCATCACTGTTTCCTGAGCCAGAAGCTGAAGAACCTGCTTGTCCATAGCAAAGCTCCCATCACCTCTTCAATCCCTCCTGGATGTCTCATTTCTAATCCTTACTGAAAATGACTTTGGGAAGCCCCTCCCCTGCTAATGGCTTCCCAGTGTCTGTGACAATTAATGAATTTCCAACTGGAAAGCCAGGGAGAGAGGTTAAAAATAAGAACCCACCACAGAACTAAGGTGCGACATCTTCATTCCGGGGTAGCCGCTGAGAAATGATACTGCAGGGACTTCCATTTTCGTTAATGCTGGGATTGGAAACCCTCCCCCTTCCTGCCCTGCTTCTGTCTGTGCCTGGGATGATGTGGCCATCCCACGTGCTCGTCAGTAAGAAACTTTATCGCCTCCCACACTCCATCCTAAAGCCTTTCTCCAAAGAGCTGAGTGTGGGCATTGGCTGCAAGTCAAGTCGACGTTATTTTTGCAGTCCTCCAGCTAACTCACTTGGAAATGTCATGGTGTTGGGACATGTGCTTTCCCAGCCATGCCGAGGGGTCTGCCCACATGGATGGGTGGAACTGTGCAAGTGCACGTGTATACTTTTTCACACATGCAAACAAACACACAAACAGGCACTCAGTCACTGCAAAGGAGCACCCTCCAGTGCCTGAAGCTCTCCTCAGGCATCCTTCCAACGTGTTTCAAACTTAAGCGTGTGTTTACTCGTCACCTGCACAGAGGTCCAGAGTACCAGGTATGGTATGAGGCTAAATGGGCCCCCGAAGATATTCACGACCTAATCCCCAGAACCTGTGAAAATGTCACGTTACCTGGCAAAGAGGAATTCAAGTTGCGTATGGTATTAAGGTTGCTAGACAACTGATCTTAAAATAAGGGGAGTATCTGGATTAACCAGGTGGGCCCAACGTAATCACAAGCGTGCTTAACAGTGGAAGAGAGGGGCAGAAGAGGCCAGAGTGATACGACATGAAAAGGACTCCACCAGCCATTGCTGGATTTGAAGGTTGAGGAACCAGTGAATGTGGGCATCCTCCAGAAGGTGGAAAAGGCAAGGAAACAGATTCTCCCCTCAAGTCTCCAGAAAGGAACATAGCGCTACAGACATCTTGTTTTTAGCCCAGTGAGACTCATATCAGATTTCTGACCAGCAGAACTGCAAGATAATATATTTCTGTTGTTTTAAACCACTGAGTTGGTGATAATTTTTTATGGCAGCTATAGAAAACTAACAGACTAGGGAAGGAGAAAAAGGACAGAAGAAAAATAAGCATTGTTATTGTTATGCCCTCTTTATATCAGTCACCCTGGCACAGTTTATAGAAGGTGGCTGCCCAAACCTTCTGCAGATGTGTCAGGAATCTACGGAAGGACTGGAGCTGGAAGAGACTTGAGACCATTTTCCACTCCAGCCTCCCTTTTGCATTCTAGCAACGTGCTATCTGGGAGGGACGTAATGTACCTAAAGCCCTTAGCCCGGAAGCCCTCTGCCAACTGCACACTGACAGCCTCTCTCAGATCATCCTAGGTTAGTAACCCTGGGCGTGTCTCTGGTCACTTGGGGCTAACAGCAAACCACTGAAATTGTAATGCTTAATGCCCGGATGGATCCAGCCAGGGGTTGACTTTTCCTGTACTTTCTAAGGGTTTTTGTGGTGGTTGTGTGTTGGCTTGTTTTCTGAGGGCAACACAGACTAACTGGCCTCAGCAACTTCTCTTTCTTCTGCATTCCTGGCCTTTATTCCGCCATATGGGCAGCTGTGGAGGCTTCACACACCTGCTTGATTTCACAGCCCCCTTCAGTTCTGGCCACAGACCCTCACTGCCCTTTTCAAGATATGTAGCTTTTATGAGTCTGCAAGGAGCATGCACTTCCAAGCTAAATCAAGTTTTAATCACCATCCAGGATGGTCACTGAAATTCCTTCTGTCCCAGATCTTTCCATAGGCTGGCCCCAACCATGAAGAAATGTGTAAAATCTGGTGAGGGGCATTGGACCAGTTTTCCAGACTCACTCTAGCCCTCCTCCCCTTTCCTTACTCTGAATAAGGGCCTCTCTCTCTCCCTGTAGTCTTCCCTGGTTTTTAGAACCTAGTTAGGTGGGGTAGCACAGCTCCCATTTTGTTCCTGCCACCTGGATTGCCCACTCATCCCAAACTCTCTTTTGTGCCTCAATTAAAGCACCTCCCTTCAAGGTGTACTTTTGGCCTATTTCCCTCTGTCTGCCCTCCCGGAGTCGTGTGGGGTTGTTTGACTCTGAGCCTACCTCTTGCCTGATGTCTGCCCAGGAGAGGAGACCAGGCAATTAGATATTATTCAAGCCCAGATGTCTGACAAAGATTTCCCTTTTTGGATGAAGCGTACCCAATTGACTTTAATAAAAGTCAACTGCTACCTGAAGGATGGAGGTGATCAGGACTTTTGGCCTTGATCTGTAGTTATGTCACGAAGAACTTGTGGTGAGCCCAGTCATGTCTGAGGAGCCCTAGCTTCAAGGTCTTTCTTCAATCGTTCGATGAGATTTGTGCCCCATCCATCTATGGAATGGGAAATGACTGGAAGGCACTGCGTGTCAGCATCTGCCTTCAGGGTACCAAGCACAGATCCAGTGTAGGCATCTCCAGGCCCTGCACAGATCATCTCTTGGGTGGGCTTCTACTCTCTGGCAGCGTAGTTGTCTGTGAGTGCCTCCTGCAGGGCACGCTCCATCCCAGTTGGGCACTTCTCTGTGGCCGTGACACGTCTCTCTGTTGGATTCCTATGAACACCACCACAGAGTCGGCACGTCATGTGTTCCCTGCCATCTGTCACAGCAGATGCAGAGACTGTAACACTTCTAGCTTAGGAGGGCATCCAACACCCTTGTGGGGTCTTTAAAATTCACAGCTAACAGTCAGAGCCTGTGCTTGCACGAAACCCCTCTTAAAGTCAAGATTTAGCAGTTGGTTGCCATAGCAACTTCCCTCATCAAGTCTGAACTCCTTTCAACGTAGATGGCCAGACTGGTTTTTAGGAGGAATACAGAAGAGGGAAGTTTGGTGAGTTCCGGAAATGAGGATGATTTAAGAGACGAATTTTGGAAATCCTCAAACTCTAACATGATATGTTTGAAAAATGTCTCTGTTGCTCTGACTCCGGGCTGCGTATAACATTATATGGAGGAAAGCTTTACTTGTTGTCAGTAGTGTGTCCCCACATAGTAATGAATGATGGAAATCTCATCAGGGGATAATGACTGTGAAGGCAATTTGAGAAAGGTAAACGTGCTCTACAAATGGTAGGTATTGCCGGCATTAGGAAAATCAAGCTCTGCTCGAGCTCTGAGTTGTTACTGCATTTATTTTTACATGTGTTGTGGTAACTAGATATCAGGTGTGGAAGGTGGACTACCTTTTTTGTCAAAGCCATCCAGTTAAGAACATTGTAAGAGTCAGACTGATGGGTTTGACAACCTCTTGAGATTCCTTCCTGTTTTGTAATATCATATCCATGCCTAATGTCCACAAGGAAATTGAAAGATGATCTCCTTAAGGGCGAATCATTTCTGGGTCCTTGACCCATTAGTTGGCTTGATATTGGCACCTTGGGGAAAGGTGGTGGTGATGGTATCTATAAATTTGGGACACACTCTTTAATTAATTTGTTTATTTTCCATTACACAGTATTTATAAAAGGTCTCCTCAAATATAGGGAAAACTAGCTTGTTCCTGCTCTTGTGAAGCTTATAGCCTAGAGTCCATGCTTTCTTTGGAACTGATACGGTATGAAGCCTGGCTCCTGGTACTTCGCTTCTTTTGCCCTCCTCTGGTCCTTGCCCTTGTTATCTTTCCTTCTATCAGAGAAACAGCCTTCACCTGAAAGCCTTATCATCAGCTACCGAATTTTCCGCTGTGTTTTCCTATGTTCGACTCCCAGCTCCCAGACCGCTCCTAGATACAGCTCAGCACCACTGAAGCCAATAAGTTTCACCCTATTGTGAATCTAGCCTGCAAGGAAGCTTGAGTTTGTCATCCAGGAGGCAAAATACTGATCTAACACTCCCTGTGGATCCCTCACAAACTAAGTTACTCATTTCTACTCCACTCCTCAGCACCTTGACTGAGCAGGTGTTGGAGAGGAAGACGAGTGTTATCTGTTAGTGAGACCCTGATGGACAGTAGCTTATAGGTCAGTCTCAACAAGAACGGATGCACTTAGATCCTAACAAAAACTTCTTGCTCAGAGCCTACCCAGTTCTTGCCCCCATAACTGTGAGGCCCCTTCACTTCATTTTTACTGTTTTTTATCTTTGAAAAGAGAAAATAGCTCTCAAAGGTATTATTCCATCTATATCCTTTTTGAGTGTTTCTTCCCAGGAAGATAAAGAAACCTTATCCTTTGTCTCCCTAGGGTCTGGCACCTTTGTAACTTCCAAATTTTAGAAAGTCACACTCTGTTCTTTAACTACCTGTAAATTAAATAACCAGCCAGTGAAAAAGACAGTACCGGGGCTTCAGTGGAACTGGTTTCAGCAGCTTAGGGATATGTAGCATCGCCTAAGGAATTATTAATATAAGGAAGCAGTTACAATTTTCTTCGAAGTCAGACTAAGTAGAGCAATGCTTCTTAATCTTTTGGGGGTCTTGGATTTGCTTATAAATCTGATGAATGTTATGGAGGCCTGCTGAGGAAAGATGCACATACACATATGTACAGTTTCACATACGACTCCAGAGGGGTCGTGGACCTCTTGGTACACTGTTGAAGTAAGTAATGATAATGAAACATAGCGATACCCTAAACAAACATAGATGATTCTTCTGTTTATCAGCACCAAGGTAATGCGCCATTTTCACTTAAAAATAAAAACCCAGAGTTCTTATAAGACTGTGATAGGTATAAGTGGCCTCCTCTAAATACAGCAGTTGTTCTTGGGCTAGCTGCATGGCCTGGTTGGGAAAAAAGGTCTGGAGTCAGACAGACATAGGTTCAAATATTAACTCTGCCATTTAAATCTGTCTCTAGATCCCGTAATTCTTCTGAGCCTCGATTTCCCTCATCAGGATAGCATGGCTAATCATATGTACTTTTCAAATTTCTTAGAAACACTTGATGAAATAACTCACTTATGTGGTCCTCAAACATGTGTTGATCATCTAATATGTGTCTTGCAGTATACTGGCCACTGAGAAAATAACAATGAAGGAGTCCCTTTGCTCAAGGAGTTCTTGGACTTTGTGTCTGTAGAGCACATGTAATAGGTGCTTTGTAAACGTTAGTGTCCTCAACTAGTGAAAGTTATCACGTAGTGAAAATGGAGAGATTGGTGGTGTGTTCCTTCACGTGGGCAGTGGAGATGGGCATGTGTGGCATAATAGGATTTATGGTCTCATCCGTGCCAGTGTTAGTTTGATGTGATCATTTCATATTAATTTTCTCCAACACAGACATGTTAATCAATTTCTTCTTGTTTCTTTTTCTTCTTCCTCACCCTGCTTCTAAGGGGAATGCCTCTGCTACGAGGGTTACATGAAGGATCCAGTGCACAAGCATCTTTGCATTCGGAATGAATGGGGAACCAACCAAGGGTAAGTGAGGGGATGGCGAGTTAGCCAGTTCCCGGACGTCACCGCTCCCTCATGCGGACGTGACGTGGAGCAATTGTGTGGAGAGGGACAGAGCTAAAGGGTGGTTCTATTCTGAACAGCAAACAGATGAACGTGTCACTGTGCGTTTCCATGTTTACACCATCCCAGTGGTGTCCATCTCATCTTCCTCTCCATTTACGAGTTCAGAGGTGATGCCTCTGACTCGCAGCCCCAGGCCTCCAGCTGGGATCTGGGAATCAAGCTGTCCCTCTCTTCCTTTTCACACCGCCATCAGCCACGAGAATTCCACAGATAGAACTTAGCTGATGATTTTGTTGGAGACACGTGAAGTCGCACACACTCCAGTGTAGCTCTCCCAGAGCTCAACGAGCTTTGCAAGACTGATATGAGTGGAAACTTGTTTTCACCAGTACTGTCAGAGAGGGTGAAATGCAACGACTCAGGGAGTGCTTGGCATTGAGTCAAAGGATTTTCACCTGATCTCCAATTACCATTTCTTGTAAGATCTTTGCTTTTCCCCAAGCACAGACAACTGGGATAAAATAGTTACCTTGTCTATTGCTTTATATTTTATTCATTTTACTTTTTTTGAATTTTTTCATGGAGAAAAAATATACATAAGATAAAAATGATCATTTTCACCATTCTTAGGTGTACAGTTCAGTGGCATTAAGCACATTCACACTGTTGCACCACCATCACCACTATCCATCTTCTATTGCCTTTTTTTTTTTCTTTCCGGTATGCGGGCCTCTCACTGTTGTGGCCTCTCCCGTTGCGGAGCACAGGCTCCGGACGCGCAGGCTCAGCGGCCATGGCTCACAGGCCCAGCCACTCCGCGGCATGTGGGATCTTCCCAGACCGGGGCACGAACCCGCGTCGCCTGCATCAGCAGGCGGACTCTCAACCACTGCGCCACCAGGGAAGCCCTTCTATTGCCTTTTAAAAGCAACTTCCTACTTTGTTTTGGGTGCTGAGAGATTACTGTCTGCCTTGGCTGGGTTGTGGAGGAGGGTGTGAGAAGACAGGGATCAATGAATGCTAACTAATAATAGCAATCAATGGGACAGGGGAAACTAGAAAGAAATCAAGGCAAAAGCCACCTCAGGGCTTCCCTGGTGGTGCAGTGGTTGAGAGTCCGCCTGCCGATGCAGGGGACATGGGTTCGTGCCCCGGTCTGGGAAGATCCCACATGCCGTGGAGCGGCTGGGCCCGTGAGCCATGGCCGCTGAGCCTGCGCTCCGCAATGGGAGAGGCCACAACAGTGAGTGGCCCGCATACCGGAAAAAAAAAAAAAAAGCCATCTCGGAGTGATTGCTTAGACTGCAGAGTGGAAATGTGTTTGTAGCCTGGCAAGGTGGAGAAAAGAAATCACCGTCCCTTCCCACGGCACCAAGGAGGACTCCTAGCCCTGAGTTCGATGCTCAACCTCCTCTCTATGATTCGGAGGAGCCCAAGCCTAGAATACTGAATGTGGTTCTGGACTCTCAAAGCAATAAATAGGGAGAAAAATGGGTGAGAGTTTGGAGAAGAGCAATAAAAATGATTGCAGAGCCCAAAGGAGTGATTTATGATGAAGGGGAAGAAGAACCCCACTCAGAGAACTTGACCAGCTGATAACTAGGTCATGGAATGATAGATGCCTGCAGATGTTCGAAGAGGGCAGATGTGCTGGAACAGGTTGAAGTTGAGGGATAAGGACAAGAGAGAATGAAGTTAAGGAAAGGAAATCTGAGTCACAGGTCAGAAAACTTGGGGGAAGTCAAAACGCCATGAAATTTTTCTGTTAGTGAAAATGAAGGATGGCTCCGTTGTTCCACTGAATCTGTGATCTTATCAGGGAGGCAGTCCACAAAGTGTAGAGGAAGATGTTTGGAGAAGGGTAAATGCATATGAGGTGGCCGGTTGTTGAAAGATTGGTGGGAAGGGCAGAGAACTTGGCTTATAGATGCCAAGTGGAGTTTGAGTAAAGAGTGCCATTTGCTATGGTTATGTAAAGTCAGTTCAGTCCCCTTACGCTCTGCCCTCTGACATGTTTGCATAGTTGCCAAGGAGCCAAGATTTTAGCTTATGTGCTGGCCGAAAATCTCAGTTGACTGTGATTCATATTGAGTAAAATATTGGAAAAGGTGATGGATAACCAGCTCTCTGTCTCTTAGCCTGCATACCTGCTGCTGAAGTAAACAATGACAAAAAATCATTTCACTTTTGTGCCCTGAATGATCCAGGCTGGCTCTCTGCAGTGATTGGATTTGGTGGCTAATCGCTCAAGCCTCCACATCCCTTGCCTTGTAGACAGATCATGTGACGATGGGCCTGACTTCACTGGGTAATTGCACAAGGCTTCATCATTCCCTCTGGCTGTGTGTAGAGACAGTCTTGGATGTAGACAAGAGCCTCCAGGGAAATGGTGGAGGCCCCACGTTGGTGTCATTTAAAATAAGACAGGCTAGAGCCCTGAGTTAGAGACTGACAGGAACATTAGCCCCAGGAAACAGACAAGGAGACCTAATCTATCATTTCCATCTCTAATTTCCATTATTCTCTGATCATCACTGTCTATAAGGTCTCATTTTGGACACTAACAAAATAATGGAGCAACTGTTAGGAGGGGAAAAAAAGTGACTGTCATGAGAATAATGGAACCAGGAGTGATAAGCAGCATGTTTACATGTATATAAAAATGTGCCAGACAAAGGACTGCATCTTCCTCATAAAATGACAAGATAAATGAAAAGTAGAACATTCATACATCTTGATTTAAATCAGGGATCGGATGCCACGTTTCTTTAAATGATTCTTACAAAATTAATGAAAATTGATTTGAACGTGAAGACTGTCACTTGAAAAGTACAGATTGCTAACTAATGACACGTACTGGGGTATTATGGAAAAATCAGTGGCTGGCCTGATCTTCCTGAATGTTTTATTTAATGGTCCGGGAGGGAGAGGTGAACAGCTTGTGTGGGTGTTTATGTTTGTCACTTAGTATTCTATATTGCATACATTAAAGTAGCTGAACATGCTTTTGAAGTCGAACAACCCAATCCTAGGCCAGTGAAAGTTAAAATGAATTCCCTTGTGAAAATCTAGGTTAATGTACCAGGACAGAAGTATCAACAAGCAGTCGTGACTTTCAGACAAGGAAGAAAATTGGTCAAGGACATTAATACAAAAAATTACAAATGGATGATTCTGGGAGACAGAGGAGTTATACCTGCAGCTTTATCCAGACTCTGCTTTGTGCTTCAGTTTACCTGGACCTGTATGTGTGCATGTGTGTGTGATGTGTGTGTGTGTATGTGTACATGAGTGAGCTGGTTTATTTATAGAAATCCTCTCCCCACCCTACTCCTTCATCTACTCTCTCACTCATTCATGTTTTCAGCAGATATTCACTGTATTACCCATCGTGGCCCAGGATAAAGTAGGTTGCTAATTATAAGAAAATGTTATCTCTGCTCTGGAAGAACTAATAGTCTAGAATAGATAGATGGGCACCTAACAAGAAAATTACAATGAATTTTAAAACCTATTAAAATAAAGGTTTGAGCAAAGTTCAGTGGGATTACAGTTTGACTCATGTGACATCTAAGGATCTGGAATAGGATTTCATGAGGAAGTTAGATCTTGAACTGTTCTATTTAACAGGTCACGAAGGTAATTCTAGACAGAAAGAACAGCATATGCCAAGGCATGGAGGCTTAAGAAGCATGGTTTTTCCAGGAATGGCAAACAAATAACTCAGGGTAGCTCACGGGTGCAGTTTATAGAGACAGGAGAAGAGGCTGATAAGGTGGGTAGAGACTAGATCTTAAAGAGCTCTTGCTTACTAAGGCTTTGAACCTTAAAGCTCCATGTGTACACCCCTGGAATTGTCAGCAGGAGGTGTCTGTATATGTGGAGGGCTGTTCCGTCACTACACATTATTTTTCTGGACCCTTCAAAAGAAATTAAAACGATCCTAAAAAGAAAACAAAAACCAACACAAACGCACAAAAAAAACCCCTCTCAAGACTAAGGTTTTATTTATCTGGATCCTGCGAATAAAGCAGCCTTAAAATTATCCTGTAGATAAAAGTTTTGAAGACCAGACAGCAAAGAGTGACAGAAAATTGGGGACCATAGGTACAAGACATGTGAATCGAGGGGGTTGCAGCCATTTTTGGGGACTCTGGTTTTGCCAGAAATGCCCAAGGAGAAGGGAGGCTAGTTGAGAAATTCGTGTGTGAATCTTGGTGATAAAGCCAGCCACTGTAGTTTACCCAGGTGACAGGATTCAGGGTGGCAGGTTGTAAAATCACTGAACTCATTACAAAAGAGGCTCTGATTCACTAAAAGTAAAAATAGCTTCAAAAAGATTTAAACAAAGTCATGGATGACAGACTTCTAATGAGTTATTAAAAGAACATAGGATGCTTGAGGTTACATCCTTGGTCTCTGAGGTTGGCAACAAAATCAATCATTGCCTGCCCCAGCACCCTTGGTGACCCAGGTGCCCAGCAGAGGACCCGGGATGGAAGGATCCCGCCCTAGTGCAGGGCTTCACCACATCTCTGTCTAACCTGTGTGAATCCACAGCTGCTCAGCCTCCCAACCCTGTGGCTTCATAGACACAGCCAGGGACTGTTAGTGTCTCTATGTGATATTTGTCTGCTAGGACAACAAGGACAAATTAAAAAATTTCACAGATAAGAAATGAAACCAATAAATGAGGGTGGAGGAGGCAAGAGAGGTGATTTACATGAAAATATTAGAAGAGAAAAAACAAATTTATTTAGTTACTTTGGAGATTATTAAGAAAGGCTCTAATAATGTTTTTTGTTAAATTAAGAGTATACCCAGTGGCCTCTAGATACATTTTTCAGAACACCACAGTCAGATTAAATTCATGCATTTGAAGATTCCCGGTAAATAACAGACTGATTTCTTATTCTGGCATCTCAGATACAGAGGGCAATACCAAGGAGATTCCCCACTAGAGAACATATTACTAGATTTCAGTGCTGAAGAATGGTGATAGAGTCATAATTTATGAGATGGGAAAAGACCAGCTGTGGAAATGAACAGGTGTTTCTCCAAGGTTTTAGAAGCTGTTGTCAGGAATAATCCTGCTCATCAGAGCACTTGTTTCACTGCCTGCTCAGGAGGCAACATACTTACCTACTTACCATGACATCCCCCCCAGACTAGTACATGTGTGTGCTTGTGCCTGCGCGTGCACGCACACACACACACACTCGTACATAGCCCGTGCCACCTTAATATGGCCTTTCCATTGTCCCAGGTTTGTACTGTGCTTTCTCTTCCTACAGCTCATCCCTGCTACTCACCCTCCCAGGGATCCCTGCTTAGGGATTCTAAATCTGTATAAGGAACAAATGCCCCACACCATAGAATCCAGTTTCCTTTTCAAGCCAAGAATGGGGACCATGTTTGTCATGGTTGGCCTCAGCCCCTCGGTCTTGCTCCAAAGCGTCCTTGACAGAAGGCAGTTTTATTAGGATCTGTCTGAATGATGCCATCCTAAACATTTCCCTAGAGACCACTCACAGAAAAATGACCACAGCCCACTAGAGAGGATGCCTTTGCCTCTGAGTTCTAGGTGTTAGCAGAGACCAACCTGCACTGATGATTCCAAAGGATCTAAAACCCATTCTCAGCTTCTGGCCACCTAAAGCTGAGCCAGAACAGTCTCTCAGCTGTCTGACCATCAACGTGCAAATGCTGGACCATTGTATGGCAGTGACTAGAATGCTAGGGGGTAGCTCTGATTCCCAGCCCAGGTCTTGGGCAGTGTCTGGCCTTCTTTGACCTTCCCAGAGTCTCGTCAGAAGTGGCTCAGATGGAGTCAGACAGTCCTGCGTGACATTTGACATTTCCTGACTTGCATTTGTCCGTTTCTAGCTCATCGTCTGGCTTTTATTTCCCCACCCCCATGCCTGTCTCTGTATCAGTGATGCCCTGTTCACCTTCCTCCAACCCCTCAGACAAGATTTGCAGGCCAGCCTGCTGCTGCTCTTTTATCTCTGGGCGCCCTCCTCCCCTTCCCTCCAGCCCCAACCTCGTTGTCTGTGCCCAGCTCCTGTCATTGCCATGCCAAGCACAAACGGGATTATCCTCCCATTAGCTCTCCTTTTATTGTCCTTTTTTCTCTGTGTGTGCGCGTGTGCGTGCGTGCGCGTGTGCGTGCGTGTGTGGCTCTGATTACCTCTCACTTATTCACTTATTCCTAGCAAGGGTTTCCAGTGGTTTTATTTGGCCCTCTGTTTCTCATTCTTCTTTTCTTCCCTCCCTTTTCCTTTACTTCCATCTGCTCCACTTCCCCCAGGAATCAGTGGAAATGTGGCTGTCCTTTCTCCCACCTATTTCAGTGTCAAACAGGTCATCTTAGCTCTTAGTATTAAACCTAAAGTTCCTAGTTCCTTCTCTCGCTAGAAACTCTGCTGTAACCGGATTCTAGCTGAAATATTGCCCTGTAGAAAGAAGGAGAACTGAGCCCCTCTGGGTGAGCAGGCAGGAACTGAGTGGTTGAAAGTGGATCTCCACCTACCAGGACCTCCTCAGATGGGCTTAACGGGGTCAAGTCCCCTCAGTTGTCTTGGGGGACCCTGCACCTCATTCTTAGGGATTTTTCTCAAGTGGAAACATGTTTAATTTGACCCATTTTCACAAAAGGCGTGTGGTCAGTCAGCTGAGTACAGCCATATGCTTTGTACATTGCAGGTAGACATCTAGCACAAAGAGCAGCTGAGGGGTGAAACCTCGCCCCTGCAGGCCCAGGCAAGCAAACTCTGAGACGCAGGGGGCATTTGTCCTGGTGTGCGCCTTTTTCTCATTTGCACAAATGCAGTTGAGGAGCTAGAGCTGCCCCTGGCCGGGGTTGTTTTAGGTGATGCCCTTTGCTCCCCTCTTAGAGGCAACTGTAACCTTGGTTACTCAAGATGATAAGAGAGCAAAATACGCCTAATAATTGACTCCCTGATGCCAGTTCATGGAGCAAATACTTAAGAATCATCTGGGGAGCTAATACTGATTTCCGATTGCTACCCCAAGAGATATATTAATTTCATGGGTCTGGGAGAGGGCCCAGTCTTTGTACAGATGGAAAGCTCCCCCCAAATGCTTCTGCAGCCCAGCCAGACTTAAGAGGCCCTTCCTAAGCAAGGTGTGGAGTCCCCACATCCCCACCAGGAAGGCATCCTGTGGGGGTGCACCAGTGCACCATCCCCTCTGATGAAAAGGATGGGTTTGTAGACTAGTGGCTGAGTGCATCCTAAAGGATTCTTGTGTTTTACTGTTGGGGAGATAGAGGGCCAGAGAGGTGAAGAAACTTGCTCAAGGTCACATAGCTGGTGGCCAAGCTTTATAGTGACAGGTGGGTATTGGAGATAAATCAGTTGGGTAAATACTGATTTCAGAGAGAGCCAGTGTGATAAGCGTGTGACATTCTGGAAGTCATCAGCTGTGGATGAGAGGTGGGCATTCCCCACCTGCTTCTCTGCATCCTCCTCCCCAGGGCACCGAGGGGACTCAGCTTCATCCCACCCTTCCCCACATGACAAGTGTCTGCAGTCCCCCTACAGTACTACCTACCCCCTGGAGGAGAGTGAAACATCCACGGTGTTCTCTCTGACTAGTCCAGTCACGGTACCAAGAGACTCATTTTAAACAGTACCGGAGGCAGGAACACTCATATTTCCTCCAGTATGACCACCAGGGTGAAAAAATCAACCTCGATTTACCCTCCCATCTGCTCGAGAATGGAAGATAAATTGTTTCAATTTTATAGAAATGAATGTTTTATGTTTGGCCCAGGCTTTCCAGAGAGTGTCCTGAATTTATATATTCTACTGACTGCATGGATGTTTTCTACTAGGAATGCTCCCTGGACCTGCAGCTCCTTTGGGTTTCAGTCTAAGAATACTAGGTTTGAGAGTGCTGTCATCTTCCCTGGCTTCGGGCATCTTGGCTCTTTATCTTTTTTTTTTTCTTTAAAGTAAATAGAAAAAAATCCACTCATTATCCCATGCTCAGAGAAAACTACCATTACCATTTTGTCATATTTCTTCCCAGTTTCTTTTTCTATGCATCAAAAGTTTTGCTTTCCACTGCCCCCCTTAATTTTTAATGCATTTTTGGTCTCTTTCGTTATTTAACAATGAGCATTCATTACTTTTGTAACCACAAAATTGGGGGGAAATTTCAGAAGGAAGCTTTAAAAGTGTCTTTGTTGTATATTATTTTTCTCAAAACGTTTTCTCTGGGGAAGTTATTCTTAATATCTATCTGAAAAGCCTCATTTGAAAACCTGGTTTTGGAGGAAAGAAGAAAGTGGCTCAGGGTCTAGCGTTCAGGTCAGATTCCTCTAATGTAAACATCTCTGTAAGTTTTTGTATAACAAAGGGCTGGATGAACACCAAGAAGTGACCCTCGAATTCAGCACGATATTTAATGCAGTACAACTTCAATGTCACTGAAGATTTTGAGCAGTCGCTCAGATAATGCTGATTAACTGCTGCCGTTTATTAAGCGTATAATGCTGGGCTCAGTGTTGTTGTTGTTGTTTTTTTAATATCATCACTAATCTTGATAAAAAGCCTCCAAACTGGTTAAGAGGTGAGCAGTTAGTAGTGTTTATTCCACCTGCAGTTTCTGTGAAAACAATTTCAGTAAAAGTCATCTTAAGGTTTATTCTTCCTAGATAAGTACTTTGAATTCTGCTTCGAACATTCACACTACAATTATTTTTTCCTAAGTTTTAACTTTATATAATCTCAGGAATTGGAGAGCAAACATTTTGTCATGGTTTTTATTTTATCTTTTTTTTTTTAAATAAAAGGAATGCATATAATTCATAGAAAATCAAAAAAAAAAAAAAAAAAAGAAAGAAAAGAAAGTCACCCACAGAGCAGTAGAAAAAAGACAATCCAAGCCACCTGAAGTGGCATCCCCTGGAGGGAACTCATTCTGAACTCTTTTGTTTGTTTCGGGATAATCTTTTTTTTTTTAACAAAAATCACACTATATTGTTATATCTCTTGCTTTTTAAAATATATATATTCATATATACACATACGTATATATGTATGTTTATGTAATGAGAAAGGTGCCTATTATTATGTGAGGCTCAGCAGTATGGTGACCAGGGTCACAGTGGTGAACAGAATTGCCTGATGCCAACATCTAGGCTCTTTTCATTAGACCATGACGCTACTCAACAATTGGAATAATCTTTTCCTTCCCTGGCACTCTTCTTCCCATCAAGTTTATTAACCTTTCCACACGGTTTTCCACACTGAGAGTAACATGGTTGGCTTAAGGAGAGAGAGCCTGGAAACCAGGCTTTCCAGCTGAGGTTGGCTTTTGGATCTAAGATCTTTGGATGGAGGAGAGTCCCCAGATTTCTGTTGTGTAGGACTGTGAAGGGAGGCCGTGGACAGCTGTTCAATGCCCCAGTGCTGCACTAGCCCAATTAGCCCCGGAGGTGGAGGATTTCCGTGTGGCTGCCCAGACCACAGTGCCCGGCACGGACTTCCTCCAATCCTGACGTACAAGCAGAGACTCCCTTGCTTATAACCAAATGAGAAATATGACTTTATTTATGTCTGTATTTATTTTTTTATTGAAGTATAGTTGATTCACAATATCATACTAGTTTCAGGTGCACAACATAGTGGTTCAATATTTTTATAGATTACACTCCATTCAGAGTTATTATAAAACATTGCCGTGCATCCCTGTTTGTATAGTAGTTTGTACCTCTTAATCCCCTACCCCTGTCTCGCTCCTACCCGCTTCCCTCTCCCAGCTGGTAACCACTAGTTTGTTCTGTATATCCGTGAGTCTGTTTAGGCCTTGTTATATTCCTTCCACATGAGACGGATGACTTTAAATGGAGTGAGTGCTCACCGTGGTGGGATGGTCACAAATGGGAACATATTCCACACTGAGAGAAGCCTACCTGGAGTTAAATTAACATCAAAGCCAGTGAGCCGTAGTACTTTGCATGCCTGGTATTATAACACTCCCCACGCTCTACCCTTCAGGGGCAGTAGTAATAGTCGTGATACTAATATAGTAATAATAATAGCTGACACATATAGTTCTTGGGGTGCATCAGCCAGCCCTCTAAGTTCTTTTCATGTACCAACAAATTTATTTCTCATTTCAACACTATGAGTAGAAACTATTGTTTTCCCCATTTTACTGGTGACCTGTTGAGTATTGCAGCAATATTGAAAGTCTCATTGGCAAGAAAAGAGAATCTCGGTCCCTAAGGAGAACTTTCTGTTGCCAAACCCCTCAAGGGCTACTGTTCTGAGAGTCTCAAAATGAAAGCAGGGGAGAGGCTACAATTCGGCCTTGAGGCTCTGGGGACAGGGGATCCTTGAGTCGATGCCTTGATTAAAACAATGACAAGTATGTAGTCTGTAGTTAAGTATCTCTTCCAGAATGATGTAGAGTCCTAGGGAAAGTGACGTGTCACTAGAGGGACCTAGCTGGAGGCCTAAACACAGTAAACGCTCTAGGCAGGTAACTGTTGGGACCAGACACCTGTTACTGAGTAGCTCTGTGCTCTGGCCAGTGTAAAACCACAACTGCGGATTCAAATCAAGGTGGCCCATTGTAGCAGAGGCCATGGCACACTCTTCACCGTGGACCCTATGCAGGCATTGCATTTGCCCGTTTACTGGCACAAATGTGGGAGACTAAAACACCTAGGCAAGTCCTTGCTATTGGCAGAGATTCCAGAGCCTTTGCCCGATGGGTCAGGAGTGAGATCTTCACGTTTGAAGGATGGGGCCATCCATTTTATTCAGACTACTTGGCCTGGAAAGAAGGTAGTCTGGGATATGTTCAGAGGTTCTTCTTTCCAGGTATAGTCTTAAATATTGTCAACCAGACTTCACTTAATAGCCTTGGTCAAATGATCTCATCTTAACCAGGAGGCTGGGGATACCTCACTTCCTAGAGAGTTTATGTTCACCTGCTCATATTTTTATCTGTATGGGAGGCAGCATAGCACAATGGGAAGAGCACAGAGTTGCAGACAGACAGGCTTGAGCTCAAATCTCATTTCTTCTACTAAAAGCACTCAATTTTTGGCTAGCTTCATAACTTTTGAGGCTCAATTTCTTTTTCAGTGAAAATAAGAATGTTGCACTCAATGATGTTACATAAAATATGTAAGCACTTAAATAAGTGATGGCGTCAAGTATCCCATTGATGATGTTTTGCATTGGTCATAGCCTCGTTGATGTTCTATGAACTGCCTGCAAATGATGAGATCTTAACGTCAATTCGGCAAGTTGGGTTTAGAGGAATCCACCTCTAGAATATAAATTCCACGAAGGCATAAACAATGTCTCTTATCTATCATTGCATTGTCAGACCCTAACACACTGCTTGGCACATAGTAGGTACTCAATAAATATTTGTAAGATAAATAAAGGCATGTGGTCATCTTTGGGCAAGACATCCACAGACTTCTGCTTTCTGAACCTAACTGTATCTTTAGACTCTCTTATGAAAGTGGTGACTCACCTCCGTAATTTCAGGAAGTAGGAGTAAGAATATCAGCTGAATCGCTCACAGTTCTCTATACACTCAGAGCTGGGAGCCCACCTCAAGGTCATATCATCTCACCTGCCACCTGGTATAGGAATCCCTCCTACAGCCTTTCTAGCAGACGGCCACCTGAATGCTATCAGTGAAGAAGGCTATGTTCTTGGAAAAGGCAGCTCATACCGTTGTTGTAATGCAGATTCTTAGACAGCTATCCTTCAGGCTAAGCCAAAATATGTTTTCCTGTAACTTCGATCCGTGTGGTCAGCTCTGTCCTTTGGAACAATAAAGAATATGTTGATTTCTTTCTTCTGTGCTCGGGACTGCTAGCTTATATGGTGCCTTTGTGTGGATTAGAAAAATGTGCTTATCTGTTGCAGAGTGTGGGGTGGATGGATGCCTGTGAACAACTGGGACCACCATATATGGTCTGGCTACACGTTCATGTTATCCCATGTATTAGCTATCCCTGCTATTTCGTGTTATCTGTGAATCTAATTAACATAGCTTCAGTGACCTTCTTCAGGTAACTGATGAAATTGTTAAAGAGAACACCACCAAGCCCTGCTCCCATCAGAGACTTTCTTGCAGGTTGACCTTGACCCCTTACTCGAAACTTGTTGGTTACATGTGTTCAATTACACAGAAATTCATCAGCTGTATAATCATTCAACCTTCATATTTCCATCTAATCCATGTAAAAGATTTTGTCAAGTGTCTGGCCCAGAATGGGTGCTCAATACATTTTCTAAGTCAGGGAATGAATGCCTTTCTGAAATCAGGGCAGATGACTTCTGTGCTGCCCTTTGAAATGCTGACCTAGAGATGCCATCAAAAATGGTCATGAGCCTAGCTTGGGACACCCCGCTTGTTAGTGAATCCAGTCTAGCTCTTAGACATTTTGGCATTCTTGTTTTTTTTTTTAATTGATCCATCCTCTTTCTCTAAAGAGCCCGAAGCTGCTGAAAATTTGCTTCCACACTTGTGGCTCTTAGACCATCTATTCCTCCAGGCCATGCAGTTGTATCTCATTAAGAGTCTTGCCTCACAAGGAGTTCCAGCGATGTGACTCTCAACAATTTCCTACCTGATAAGTGAAGGTAAAGGTCATAGTAAGAGCTAATATTTACTGAGAGTTTACACTGTGCCTGGCACATTTCTAAGAGCTTCTATATTTTAATCTTAACACAGCTCTTTGAAGCTCTCCCTTTTTACAGATGGGGAGACTGAGGCACCAAGAAGCTTGGTAACTTAGCCAAAGCTTGCACCATAGTAAGTGCCATACTTGGCATTCAAACCTAGGCAGTCTGTCTGGAGTCCGTGCATTATAGCTCACAGGGTGCTGCCTGACAAGGAAAGGATTTACTCTATGAACAAGCAGATTTGTGGGCAGCAGATGCCCCCTTTTCTGGTGTCTTGCCCCATCCTCCCCACTCCCTTCTCTGAAGTAATGTGAGTCAGGCAGCTGAGCTGGCTGCAGGCACGATGGTCAGGATCACCCTCCACCCCATGTTCTCAGTTCTCCAGTTTGGGGGATTGAGCTAGTGTCACCATCTTCTCTCCGCCGTCAGCCACTTAATGGGCTTTTCCTCCCAGGTCCCAGAAACATTTGCTCTTCGAAAGCCTGTGGAGAGGTGGAGCTTAGCCCAGAGGAATGAGCCACTTTAGGCGTCAATGAAGTACATGTAGAGAGGTACTTGGGGTGCTCCACCCGAGCAAGGGGAGGGGGTCAGTGCATCATGGGCTCCTTCCGTGGGTCAGGCTCTCTTCCAGGTGCTTTATATCTGTGACCTCATTTAAATGATAATAGGGAGTCTCACTGATCGCTTTCTATGTGAAGGCATCATCTGTAGATGCTTTGTGCGTGTTCACAGCATCCTTTCCTCACACTGTGCAGATGAGGAAGCAGTGGCACAGAGGATTCAATCACTTGCTCAGAGAACACAGTAGCAGTGGAAGGAGAAGGGATGAACCCGGAAGTCTGATTCTCAGTCCAGGCCCTCAGTGGGATGCATGAGGATGAGTCTGGCCACCATAGAGCCTCTCAGGATAGGTCTCTCCTAGCTCTCAAGGCTCCCAGCATTTGTTTCCAGCCTGACTGAACTGCTTGCTCTTGATCACACTGACCTTTTACTTTATCTTCTCCCTACTTTTGCTCAGGACATCTCTTCCCCTGCAGTTCTCTCCTTCCAATGCCCCTCCCCATTCCCAGTCTCCCGGGTGCAGCCCAAATTCCTGCTCCTTTATAGAGCTTTCCCTATTCTCCAATATGAAGCCACCCCTTCATCCTTTGGGCTGCCTCAGGCCTGTAACTCTCTCTTGTGGCCACTGGCACATGGGGCCTTGTTTATATCCCTAGGCTTGTCTTGACTCCTTGTAGACAATAAGACTTGTAGCGCAAGGGCTTAATTTTGAGTCTCATTCTCAGGTACAGAGTCTTGCATGTAGTAGGTGCTCAATAAAAATTAAATAGTTGCTGTTCGTGAGATTCCAAGCATTATGAGAAATGAACTAATAGAGAAGATACAGTAAGTCTCCTACATACAAACGAGTTCCATGCTGAGAGCATGTTCATAATTTGTAAAGTCCAACAAAGTTACCCAACTAACCCTGTCAGCTATATAGTACTGTACTGTAATAGGTTTATAATACTTTTCACACAAATAATACATAAAAAATCCCTACAAAAATAAAGAAAACATTTTTAATCTTACAGTACAATACCTTGAAAAGTATTGCAGCTGGCATACAGGGGCACGTTCGCATCTTTGAAAGTTTGCAACTTGAAGGTTCGTATGTAAGGGGCTTACTGTTTGGAGGCAGGAAGGAGATGACCTTGAGATCACTCACAACACATCACTTCTACTGAGGACTTCCTTTGTGCTGGACACCCTATTCCAGGCTCACAATAGTCCTATAAGGTCCAACCCACTAGGAGCTTAAATACATTAGGAATTGAGCCCGTAGGACATCATTGTTAAAACTATACAAGCAGACCACCTGAGTCTCAATCCCGGCTCTACACTTACTGGCTCTACCCACTTCCCTTGGTCAAACTGCTTAAGTCCTCTGTACCGCAGCTTCCTCCCCTGTGAACCAGGCGTGATCATAGTACCTACCTCATAGGGTTGTAGTAAGAGGTGAACGACAGAACCATGGAAAGCAAGAGTAGAGGGTGTTGGTAATGCCAGGTGGCAAAGGGGATCAGATGGCCCTTCCTCCGGGAGTCAGAGAATCTAGCAGCAGGTATCATAATACCTGCCAGGGGAATGGTTTCAGGAGGGAAGTCCTGCGTCCATTTTTTAAAATCTTTCCATTTTGACCACTGGCCAGGCTGGGTCTCTTTGTTTGGTTTGATTTGAACTTTTCTCTTCCTCTCTGCTAGCATCAGTGCATCGTGAAGACGCACTCCTGTTCTTCAAAAGCTTTGTCTCTCCCTTCCCCAAATTGTGCTTTCCACCGGGCAGAGGAGGGTGTGGTTGAGCGCAGCAGCCTAAACTCAAGCCTCTTGCCTAATTACACTGCAGTCAGATTTTCCACGCAAGCCCCTATCGTGGCAGGATGCCCTCTTTGAAGTCATTAGTCTTCACAGCAGGGAGAGCACATCATCAAAGATTCCATTTCCCAGCAACCCTTGCTGTGTGCCCTTGCTCACCAGAGGATTGCAGAGGGAGAGAGAGAAGAGCCTACAAGTGCATTAAGTCCGCTGTTCTCTCCTCTGGCCCTGGACCACGATCCCTTTGAACTGAAGCCCAGGGAGAGGGCTGGTGATGCTATCACAAAACCTCTCCCTGTTCTTTCAGTTTTAACCAATTTAAGAATTAAACTTGCTAGGGCCAGGGATATGAAATGTAGGACATGGTTAAGGTTCCAATCTATAATCTAAGGCCCTATGGGATGGGGGTTGGGAAGGTAACAAAAGTGGCTCTGAAGCTGTAGGCACTTAGCATGTACTTGATACTGACTATGAAGAATCTGCTGTGAAGTTAAAATTCTGTGTGTGCGTGCGTGTGTGTGCGAAAGACGTATGGAGAGAGAGAGGGAGAGAGAGAGAGAGAGATCCTGGACTTTGGTTACAGAAACCTGGATTTGTATCCTGGCCTTGCCTGTCACTTGTCACTTACCTGGGCAGCCTCTTAATTTCTGACTTTCAGTCTCTTAATCCCTTGGAAGTTCAGTGACGATTGTGAATGAAATAATGTTTAACAGAGCCATTCACTTAAACCCAGATCTTAGATTTCTGCATGAACCTGGGCCTGAGGTTTCAGCACTGAAGTCCCAGGGCTGTGACCAGAATAACCCGCTCCGTGTTTGGAAGGTCAGTTGGTGGAGCTCCATGAAGGAATTCATAAGGGGAGCATCTGAGTGCAGATCTCTGGGGGCCTTGCTGAGGACCACGGGATGCCCCTGGTGGGCTCCAGCTTCTCCTGTTCACCACTGTAACATTTGTCCAAAGGCCCATCGCACACACACGGCCTCACCTGCACCCCTGCTCTTTCAGGCCAGCACTTTATCTCTCACCTGGACCACATGATAGCCTCCCTGCCCCCTGACTTGGCCTCACATCCTTCCTTTTCAGTCACCAAAAAGATCCATGTGAATGAGCTGTTCATCTTACACCCTGCCTAAAGCCTGCCCACGAAACCCATGGCCCTACAGGATAAATTTGGGCCTTTCTAAGGTGGCCTACAGGCTCTTTCCGACCTGATTCGCGCCAACCCCTTCAGTTCAGCATCTCCAACTATTCTCTGCCCAGAATTTTAGGTTCCAGTGACATCGAATCTGTTGTAGAGCCTATGTGTGCACCATGCTGTACCACATGTCTGTGTATTTGCTTAGGGGGTGTGCTGTGCCTGGAATGGCTTTTCTTACCTCAATTCCTAACTTCCAAACTTCCCTGCCTACTTCCTGCTTACTATTTAAGTCTGCATCCGGATGGGCCCCCCCGAGATATCTATCTGACGCTACCCAGTCTTCACAAAGCGACCCTCGTCTGTGATCCCCAGGTATTATCTCTGCCATTGTTTTCACACCATAATTATCATGATCTGATAAACCTAATCATCTGTTCATGTATCTGCCTTGGCCCCTACTATCCTAGCTTGTAAGTTCCTCAAGTTCAGGGTTGTGTTTTATTCATCTTTGTAACCCTCTAACATTTCCTGTCACATTCAGTATTAAGCTCTGAATAAATGTTGGTTGAATGAATAAGTGAATGGTTGTATATGAAGTTATACATGCAAGTTCTTTGCAAACCTTTGCATGATTTTCTCAGTGTATTTCTTGGTGTAGGTCTCTTCAGGAACAAAAGAGAAATTGGCTTATTTATATTTAATATTTGGCATAGTGTTCCTTTCTGAGTTAACTCATCGATCTTCCCAGTGCCACTAAAGTAGGGTACATCCATAATTTATTCATTTGAAAAACATTTACCAATGACCTTCCATGTCTCTGGGATTGTGTTAAGTGCCTGGAAAAAAGAGATGAATACTAATAGTCAACAATCATGTAGGGCTTATTATATGCTAGGCGCTGTTCAAAACATTTAGTATTAACTCATTTAATCCTCACAACTTTATGCAGTAGGTACTATTACTATATACCCTCAGTTTGCAGTTGAAGAAATTGAAGAATGTAGACCATCCTAGCTTGAGCACCCTAGAAACAAAGCATATGTGCTAAGGTTTTATAGGAAGGCACAATGCCAGGGTAGCAAGAGGGAGGGGAAAAGATAATTGAGGCAGAGAGAGAAGAAAAACAAATGCAAGATAGTGCACTAGTAAGCTGGCCACTTCTAGTAAGCTGGCCACTTCTAAGCTTTAGAAGAAGCCAGCTTTTGGACACACAGGATGTAGCATAGATAAGCGTTATGGAAATCTATACCTCTGAACAGTCCATGGGGGTAGAGGATAGGCAGGAATGGAGAAGAATTTATCTGCTGGTTCTTTCCAATCTGCTGGTTTTCATGGACAGGGATGTTAACTTCAAAATCTACAATATTAGAATGTATGGAACCTATGCTTCCACCGCCCTCACACACACACACACACACACGCACACTCACACTTGTTACCACCCAGGTGAGGCTCTGACAGGGGTCAGCCTCAAGTGAGGAAGTGAGGATTCTCTGTCAGAATTATGATGAACATTTACATTCAGCATAGGTCAGTGCATAATGTGCAGGAAGCACAGGATACGAGAGATTGAAATATAGGAAAATTGGAGGCTGACTATAAATACAGTCTGTTGAATGAATGAATGAGTCGAGATGAATAGAAGAATGAAAAGGAAGCATCCTGACGAATGACTTAGGTCCAGTGGAGGAAAATAGAGTAGTCCTGAAATGGTCTGACTGATAACCAGAGCATTAGTACACAAGTGGGCTGATGACTAGCACCATGAAAAGAAGTCAAGCTAACGGGGTCCCCAGTGACCTAGGTTAGGCCTAGGTGTGTGCTGGTGAGATGGATGTAGCCAGATTTTATAGCAGGTGCTTTTCTAAGAGGAGAGTGTTCCTGGGAGAGTTACTAGCTTTTTCTTTTTTTTTAAAAAGCCATGTTGACAGGGCTTCCCTGGTGGTGCAGTAGTTGAGAGTCCACCTGCCGATGCAGGGGACACGGGTTCGTGCCCCGGTCCGGGAAGATCCCATATGCCGCAGAGAGGCTGGGCCCGTGAGCCATGGCCGCTGAGCCTGCGTGTCCGGAGCCTGCGCTCCGCAACGGGAGAGGCCCGGGTACTGAAAAAAAAAAAAAGAAAAAAAAAAAAAAACCATGTTGACAAACGGCTTGTACAATTCTTTTTTTTTTAAGAAGATGTTGCGGGTAGGAGTTTATTAATTAATTAATTAATTTTTGCTGTGTTGGGTCTTCGTTTCTGTGCGAGGGCTTTCTCTAGTTGTGGCAAGCGGGGGCCATTCTTCATCGCGGTGCGTGGGCCTCTCACTGTCGCGGCCTCTCCTGTTGCGAAGCACAGGCTCCAAGCGCGCAGGCTCAGTGGTTGTGGCTCACGGGCCCCGTTGCTCAGCGGCATGTGGGATCTTCCCAGACCAGGGCTCAAACCCGTGTCCCCTGCATTGGCAGGCAGATTCTCAACCACTGCGCCACCAGGGAAGCCCTGAGTTACTAGCTTTTTTATGGTTTTTTTTTTTTTTAGTTTGATTTATTTGGGGGGGATGGGAGGGTTAAGGGTAAATACTATCCTGCCCCTATTTACCTCCAATTTCTATTCCAAAAAGCCTTCCCAAAACACTTGCTTTTGTTCTGCTCCTCATCTCTGCTATAGTAGATTTAAAAGATTCTTCCTTGAGATTCAACAGCACCAGCAGATAGCCAAATAAGAGCTCAATTCAGTATAACCCCTGGTCTGGGAAACTCCTTAAGGACAGAGGCTGTACCTTTTTTGTCTTGTCTTTTTTGTGTTTGTGACACCAGGCCCTCTTAGTCACACAGTAAGTGCTCAATAGACATTAAATCAATGACAGCATCAATGAACAAATAGTGCCAGATGGTTGATAGTTCCACTGTAATCACTTTCTGAGAGGAGAGAGTAACAGGAATTTTTCTTGACCTTCTGAGTGTCTGTCTACTCCTGTATCCATCCCCAAAGTAATAGCCGATGATAGGGACTGCAACCAAGATCATCTTAGAAGAGATGCCAAATCTCACTGGAAAGAGAAGGGAGACACGAGTTTCTTTTGCCATTTCATTCTAGACAGTTGAGAAGGATCATATCTGATCCTCGTCTAGACTTTTCATTTCAGGAGCCACTGGGTCCAACTTGGGGTCCTTAATGAGTTTGAAAGTAGAATTCTCATTCTCCAAGGTCATCTTTGTAACTCTCTTTCACAGTGTTCAAGGTATACGTTTTTTTCTTAAATGCAGTATTCAGCCCAAGAGTTCACTTCTCCCATTTTCTTCCAGCGCTTCCAGACCTATATTTAACACATGGGGAAGCAATGAATCTGAATGAGATCAACTTCAATTCACGTTCCTAGATCCAGTTTAGATGCTAAAGGAATGTTGCAATTGGTAGCAGAGTAGCTGCCATTTGTTGAGTCCCTACTCTGTGCTTACTGTAACTTTACTTACACTTAACTTTCCTGATTCCCCAACTACACCCTGAAGAATTTGGGGCACCACAGCGATCTTACAGGGGAGCTGTGAGATATTTTAAGTTGTCAAGGGAAACACAGGGATATCCGACAGAGACCACACAAAGTATTTCAATTTTATGGGTATTGTTTTTTTCAAATGACTACTAAGTTGTTAGGATGTGAATACTTATTAAGTTGTTTGGACCTGACCACTAATAAATGAAACTAGTAGATCTTTCTTTGGACTTAGGGGAGTCACTTTGGGTGCTATGAGTTGGGCAAGTTTGGGAACTTCTGTTTACTTCGTACAGTAAGGTCCCCAGTAAGGTTGGCAATATTTTCTCAAGTTTACCTCTGAGGACACTAAGGGTCAGAAGAATCAAGTAAATTACTACAAGGTCAAATGGCTTGTAAGCAGTGGAGCAGATTTGAACCCAACACTGCCAGATTCTGAAGCCCATGTGCCTCCACAAAGTTGCTCTACTACAGAGTTAATGAAGATGAGATCTTAGACTGTCCAAGCTAAAACAGGCTTCGACAGGAATCCAGCCCAACTCGCAGTCTGGCCCAATCACACAATGGATTAGTAATAGAATTCAGTCTGGGGATCTGGTCTCCTGACTCTTCTGCGTATTTCCTCTCTCTTCCCAGCTTTGGACAACCACCCATTATCCTTCTCCAGTTTTCATGACCAAAATGTTGAAGATGCTTTATTTCCCTAAAGCACAGAGAAATGAGGGACTTTGGGGAACAGTACTGAGATTCATTATGGCGGCAAAGCGTTTGGCCTACAGGGAGAGAGCAAAAGAATGATCATGCAATGTATGATTTACGTTAAGCAAACATAAATGGGATGTGGCATCAACTATTAATATATAAGTGGTATAAATGTTACAGAAAAGGGCAGAGAAGTTATTCAGGAGACATAACTAGGAAATGGGTGAGAAGGAGAAGGAAAAATTTAGGCTGAAGGTATGATGCTTATACTTATTAGCTGGTGTGAGGAGGAGAGAGAGGAAGGCTCTGTCGCCTGATTTATGTAAACCTTGCGGAAAATGCCCGAGGGGACGACTACACTGACCCCCAGGGATTATCTAGATAGTCTTTCCTATGGGCAATTTTTATGATTCTTTAACAGCTGTAGTTTTTCGTGTGTCTTCTACTGTGTTCTTTACCCTTTCTATATTTTCCCTTCCTGTTCATTTCCAGCCATTCCACGCACTTCTTTCCATATTTCTTTTTTTCTTTTACTTCTTTTTGCCCCCTCATCCTCCGAGTCACTTTTGATTTGCTTTTTGTCCTCTCTGGTTGTTCTCCCCCTGCCCATCTTCCACCTCGTCTTTCTCTGGTACCTGGCACATTCCAGGTTTCCAGGCCATTGCTCTTCCCATCTCTTCTTCCAGAATAGGAAATGAATTTGCCACTCTGACAAAGAGAACAAAAGCTGAAAGTCCGTGCCAAAGTTACAAGACAGCATTTTCTCTTTGAAGGGAGTTTTAATTTTAAAAGGAAAAAAAAGTGCAGCCTCTTCTCCCTCCCCCTGCTGCGCCTTCACTGCTTTCTGGGCTGTGAGCATCAGCTGAGGGACAGCCAGATAAAAAGCCCCTCCTTGGTTCGGATCATCTCCGTTCCTGTTCCCTCCCAGCCTCAGATCCTTTTCACTGCATTTTTTGGAAATCCAGGCAGAAAATGGTAGTATTAGCATTTTTAATAAAGAAGCTGGAGGAGAGAGAGGCAGCTCAAGAAAGCTGAAGGAGGGGCCGACGCCCGAATCCACTGACAGTTAAAACTCCCTTTGTGGAGCCAGAGAGAACTCAGGACGGGGGCAGGGGAAGGAGGACAAGAGAAGTAGTAGTTTTAGGAGAATCATTCAGGCTGATATAATTGGAGCTGTGAGCACAAGCAGACACAGTTGGGAGGTGGGAAATTGCTGTGCTGGACTGAGTCTGGCTCAACTTGATACTGAGGCCGGCATTGTGAAATGTTTTCTAATTTAGCCCATTTTCTCTGTCTTCCTGGAATGAGCCATTATTCCTCCATTACTGGCAAAAATCATGGTCCTGGCTAATCTCTTCTCTCCTTTTCTCTTCTTCCTCCTCTCCCTGTGCTCTGCAGGAAGGGAGAAGAAATAAACAGGAGGGAAGGGGTCACCCACATCCTTGATTTAGAAAAAGAAAGTTCACCTCGGAGACCCAGAGTGGCTGACATCATCTTCCCCATTTCATTTTTCTAAGGAAACAAATGCAAAAGTTTAATGGAGTTGCTAGGTTTTTGTTTTGTGCGTGAGGCCATTGTACCTCGGCAGGCTGAAGCTTAATTGGCTCTTTTCCCACCATTGAAAAGGAGAAAAAAATATCTCCTTGGCAGAGGTTACTGTTCTCTAAAGAGAGTGGCAGTGATTAGGTCTAATGCCTTTGACAGCTGGATGAAAAGTTGCTAAATAAGAATGAATCGAATGCCTAAACCTGGAGTCAATCAGAAGGTAACACAAATCCTAGAGATCAAAAGGAACCTTCTTGTCAAAGTGTTTTTCCCCCATCACACTTAAAACTCTATGTGAGTAAAATAGTGGCAAATCTGCTTTACTTCCCCAAATCCAATTCGGCAGAGGGCCAGGGCAAAGTCAAAATCAGAGGCATACCCCTTCTTACCCCTGGGTTTCAGCATATTAAGTGCTTAAGACCTCTCTGTTGGTGAAGTGTCAACGCAAATAATTGTAGACATAGCAGACGCTTAGACATGATGCTAATCCCATTGTTCAGAGCCTTGCAATTTTAACAAAAGAGGAGCTATCCCAGCCAATGTTCCTTACACATGAAATCAATCATTTTGGCCTCATCTGAACAAACAAAAGAATGTGTGTATTTGTGTAAACACTGAGTTGCATCTGGGCTCTACATCTTCATGCTGCATCTTGATTTCCTTCATCAGTGACATTCCTCTTGTCCTTGCGCTTAGGGCCATGACCCGGTACTAGGTGCCAGGCATATAAATATACATATCAGTATCAACTACAGCTCTGGAAATTTTCCACAATCTTTAAACCAAAATAACTTTGAAGAGTGCAGAGAGGCAAATGGGACTGACTCTTAGGTCCCTTCAAGGAATAGATGCTGCCTCCCAGCTTCACAGCCATGGGTAGAAGTAACATCAGTTGGAGACTCTCAAAAACATTTAGGTTTGGAGAGAATATAGGCTTATATCCAGACCAAGGTTTTTTTTTTTTTTTTTGCTGTATGCGGGCCTCTCACTGTTGTGGCCTCTCCCGTTGCGGAGCACAGGCTCCAGACGCGCAGGCTCAGCAGCCACGGCTCACGGACCCAGCCGCTCCGCGGCATGTGGGATCTTCCCAGACCCGGGCACGAACCCGTATCCCCTGCATCGGCAGGCGGACTCTCAACCACTGCGCCACCAGGGAAGCCCAGAACCAAGTTATTTTGAAGGAGTAGGGAATTAATTTGGAAATTGCTTTGTTACTATACCTAAGGATGAGAGTTCATTTTCTTTTCATATCTATTAATTTGCAAATAACCTGAAGTGAAACCTTGGCCTTCAGCTCTCCCCACATTAGAACTGTCGTGGACAAAGGTCAAACATTTAAGCATCTGAAAGGGAAGCCAAAACCTCCAGGAAGAGGTGTTGGCAGGGTCCTTGGTTCCCTTCTGTTACTAGATCGTCTGTCCTTTTACCCTGGGTGATCCTCCCTCTCCCAGTATCTCAAACATGATCTATGTGCTTGTGTTTTCCAAATCTGTCTCTCCTGCCCGAATCTCTCTTCTTGGTTTCAGGCCTCCATTTCCAACTGTTTTCTGGATATTTGCTCATGGATTTCCTACAAGTATCTCAAATTAACTTGTCCAGAATTGAACACCAAACCCAATCCCACCCTGATACCTGGCTCCAACTCCCACAGTTTTTGGCCTGGGTAAATAGCATCATCCATCAATCAGTCTCCCAGACGAGAAACTTGGGGGCCATTCTCCCCCTAAATCCCCCACAATTACCTCTCCTTTCTCCCGTTCACACACACCCTGTTAGCCACCAAATCCTCTTTGCTCTTCTCAGATATGCCTCTCAAACGCAGTGGTTCCTTTCTACTCCCAAAGCTTTTGCCTTACTCTTGGACAATCCATAGACTTTGACAATCTCTAATATCCTTGCTCACTGCTCTCAATGCCATTAGGCTCACCTTTTGGGAGGAAGAGAAGGAAAGAGCCAGGAATTAGAGGATGTGCGTGGTGGGGAAGGGACCATGGGCAGAGTCCAGGGGAGGAGGGGGAAAAGCACTCGGCCTGTTCAGGAAATAGTGGGTGTGATGGGGCTGTGGAACCTGATAGGAGAGGCATGGAGGATACGTGGGGAAAGTAAGGCAGTGGCCAGGGGCTTTGGATTCCCAACAAGGAGTCTGGGTTTTACCTGGAGGAAATGGGAAGCTGGTAGAGTGTATTTTGAGTAAGGGAGGGGGTGATGAAGATGGTATTTCAGGAAGGCACGACAGGCATTAGCTCAGGGACCTGCAAACAACTGCCCTCAAGCCAAAGCTGGCCTGCCACCTGTTTTTGTAAATGAAGTTTTATTGGAACGCAGTGGTACTCATTTGTTTGTGTATTGTCCATGGCTGCTTTCCTGCTACAAAGGCAGAGTTGAGTAGTTATAACAGGGACCATATGGCTGCAAAGCCAAAAATATATACTGTCTGGCCCTCCACAGAAAGTGTTTGGTTATTCCTGCATTAGATCAGGGTTTCTCAACCTCAGCACTGTTGATGTTTGGGACCGGATAATTCCTTGTTGCCAGGGGGCTGTCCTGTGTGTTGCAGGATGTTTAATAATATCTCTGACCTCCACCTACTACATACACGTAGCACCCTTACCCCCAGATGTGACGATCAAAAGTGTCTCCGGACATTACCCAGTCAGGAAAGGGGTCAACACCTCCCCCTATTAGATTATGGTGAAGCCAGCAGTATTGGAGACAATTTAACAGGTAGTTACAACAGGTAAGGATGATGATGATAGTTACAGCAAACCCTTACATCGTGCTTGCCGTGCGCCTGCCACTATAAGTACTTTCCATGTATTAATTCATTTAATCTTTTCAACAATCCTGTGAGGTGGGTACTGTTTTATCATTAGTCTCTTGTAGGGGGAATATAGTTACTATCGTTTTACATATGAGGAAATTAGATCAGAGTAAAGTGATTTTTTTCAAGGTCACCCAGCTAATAAGTGGCAAGCCAGTTTTGAGCTCAGGTGGTCTGGCTCCTGAATTCACGTGCTTAACCATGAGACTATACTGAGTGACACAAAAAATAATGGATCTGTCCTGATAGCTTGATGGACGTGGAATTGGTTAGAAAATAGGCATTTTGAACTATTGCCTTCTCCCCACTTCCAAACTATTTTTATTTCACTCTAACCTCAGACAGCTGGGGCATCTCTTCAGGTATCTCTGCACCTTTAAGGTGTTACCCCCAGCTACCCTCTTCCTCCCCGCCACCATACACTGCACACATAGAAATGTCCCTGAGTCAGGCATGATACACATGGTTTGAATTGTCAAAATGGCCATGGTTGCCTTTGTCCGGGTGTTAATATTGTTCATCATTCTACCACATTTTTAAAGTAGTGAATTCGTGTCCACTCTTAGGAAGTGACTACAACACCTTTCCTGTGGTTCGGCATCGTCTTTATTTCTTGTTTGTACCTAGCAACTGTTCTGTCATCTTCCTGGTTATTCTGTCTGTGGAGAGTGCAGACATTGTGTAGACAAATGGGTGGGAGATGAGTCTGGGAAAATGAAATAAGCTGGAAGCCGTGTATAAAAGAAGACAGTCCTTCTAGGGACAAAGGGGCAAGTTTGAGCATCAGCTTCAGAGGCAGTGCTGGGAAGCAGATCTCCACTGCTGCCTCTGGAATTTGCCATCCAGTACTCTCTGCTCACGGGCTGAGTGTATCAGGGATTCCAGGTGAGTGTTGGGTCGTCCACCTCTGCAGTGAGAACAGAAAATGCTGTCTCCCTCGGGCATGGTAGATCCTCTTTTATTTAGAAGATGACCTACATGGAAAGAAAAAAAAAATACCCCGTGTGTGTGTGTGTGTGTGTGTGTGTGTGTGTGTGTGTGTGTGTGTGTGTGTGTGTGTGTGTGTGTGTTGGAGTGAGGGTGGCAATAAAATAGCTAGGTCTCAAGATAGCAGTATGGAAGTAAATTAGCCCAGCTAATGGAGGACAGGGGTTGAATACTGTACCCCAACAGGACAGGTGGGTGGATGAGTGGTCAGTACCTGTCCAGATAGAGGGTTTCTTGGCACCTGGAACTTTGGGCAGAGGAATGAGGTGCACGGAAGAAATCAACGCTCACAAGCTGCTTCCTTGGCTTTGGGCTCCCTGGGTCCCAGGGAGCTGCCTGATATCAACAAGCAGCACAGGGCAACAATGAAAGCAGGATCCTGCCATCCTAATGGCCTAAGGGCCTTCTCATCCTCTCCATCCAGGCCAGACTCCTTGGTAGATCAGCTACAGTTCCTTTATAACTGCCAAAGTGTATCAGGGGTGTGTGACGGTCAAGAGCAGGAACACACAGCAGAAGCAAGAGGCTGCAGTGATCTTGAGAACTGGGAGTGGGGGAAATGAGGACGGGGTGTGAGGAGAGAAGCATGAGGAAGCAGGGGCAGCAGGGCAGCCCCGCGTGGAGCAGCTTTGCAGAAGAGTGGGGAAAGCGGACAGGATTCTGCAGGATGATGGAGGGGGGCTCTGGGTCTTGCTTTCTGAGATGTCCTTGCCCCAGGAAAAGTCACTTTTCATGCTATGTAGGCCTTGTTTTACCCCTCAGAGGGGAAAGTGAGAGAGGGCCTGTTGTGCATGGTGAACAGGTGATTTCTCTCGGCTGGACAGGTGGTCAGAGCACCAAAGTCCCTAGACTTGAGGCAGAAGATGAGACCTTACAGAAGGCGAGGGCACAAAGGTCCTTTCTCACCAGTGCCTGGAAGCTGGACTTGAGGCCCGGGTGGAGGGGAGGGGTGTGCAGCCTGTAGCAGGTCAGCTTTCCCCCATGCAGACTCCAGGGCAGGATTTGCAGGCTGGGGGAGTTCTCCTCGGGAACAGCAACTCAGAGGGAGGCAGCGAGAGAAGCGGATTGGGCAGAGGGAGAAAGTCATCTGCCTGGCAGTGACAACGGAGGCCTCGGCCCGTCCCAGGGGAACTCTGGAGCTGGGACGGCCCTTCAGAGGTGTCCCAAATTGAGGCAAGGGGATCGGGGCTTTGCCCTCTCCACATGGACCGGTCACTGGATGTGGGCTGCCCTGAAGAGGGAGGCCTACATTAGGCAAAGCAGCTTCCCACAGAGGGTGTCCGCTGAGGTCCATCTGCAGCCACACTCGCATGCCTAGGGCATGAGTGCCTGGGTCCTGAAAGAAGCAGCATATGGGTGGCGCCCCAGAGCATCCTCAGCAGCAGTGGCATAGTGGTGAGAATGTGGGTGTCCTCATCAGCATCTGCCCCAGGTGCCAAACTCACGGGGAGTGAGAGCTCTCACCTGCGCCATGGCAAGGTGGTTTTGCACAGTCAGTGGGATCAGGGTGTCCAGGCAAGTGTTTGGGGTGGGTGGAGGCATGTGTGAATCCTGCTCTGTGGTACCCTGGTTTGGTCAATCATAGATTTCAAGGTTTAGGTCTAGGCAGCTCAGTGACAACCTAAACAGTGTCAGATGAGAGTGACCAGAGGCTGGTCAGCCAGTTGGTAGGCTGGGTAAAGCGCCCGGAGGTGTTCAGTCTAGAGCAGGAGAAGCGAAGGGAGGACATGGTGACAGCTGCAGCAAGAAAGTTAGACGGGTGCTGTTTTGCCCCAGAAAGGCAGACCCAAGACTAACAGGTACAGATGAGAAGGAAGCAGATTTTAATTCAAATAAGAAAAATGTTGAATGCTTAACACCATCTCAAAATCCTCTGAAATCTCTGAAATTTGGGAGCCGAGGCTCACAATGGCTCAGTGGATGCATGGTAGTGGCTTTGCAGTGAGGGATGTGGTCTCAAAGTCCTGTGAGTTTATGATCTTCTCAAGCCCAGCCTTTCCCTGGAGGCTGTAATCGTCTCGACAACATTTCCCAGAGGATCTGGCCTCTCGGTCTTCAGTGTGATGGTGACCTCACCACCTACCAGGCAATGATTTTCACTTCTGGCTGGTTTTAATGGAGGTGAAGTCCTCCCATTTCCTTCTCCCCAGAGCAGGGTTGACCATCCCCCATCCCTTAAATTGGAGGGAGAGGAAATCAAATGCCAAACACTGCAGAAGGGCACTTTCGAACACTCCTTTCTCCTTGCTGCCTGCACGGAGCAATCACTGAGCCTGGCCTTTGTTCCTGGCACCTGGACCAGCAGTGTGGAGGGAGAATAAAGGCCCCATCTTGGAGAATGCTAAAAGAGTCAAGAAATAGCAGAGCTTTCACGGTATCAATGAGTAAGGAGGACAGCCTCTGCTGTTGTCTTTCCCTATCTGGCCTCTGACTGGGCCCTTACAATCACCGGACTTCCTGAAGTCTCCACTTGCAGTGGGCTTGACAGTTTGGATTAGGTTCCAGCTGGAACATTCTGCAGCAGCCCAGTCTGAGTGTGGCAGGCCCAGCAGCTGTCATTTGTAGGAGTGCATTTGAGGCTGGTGGGAGATGCAGGAGGGACAGCCATGGGGATCTGAAACCTTTTGCGAGTCCAGAGGCCTGAGGCTGCTTGACCACAGTGCCCAAGGCCAAGGTCAGAGTGAATACTTTGAAGGCTTTGAGAGAGAGAGAAAGAGGCCCATGTGTGCAGCACAAGGGCACTGAGGTGCAAAAGGCAGAGAACGTGTCTTGAGCTGATGAGTGAGTTGCCTTCAGCAAACCTGGTCTGTGAGAGAAAACATCCTCAAACCCAAAATCAGAAAAAGTTTTGAGAGAGAACAGCAAAGAAAAAAGAAAAAATCTGAATTTTAACCATGTCTGTGAACATTTTTCATAGGAAAGGTAAGGGCAGTGAGTACAGAATGAGTTAATGCTGCCAAAAGGATTAAGAGGAATAAAAATGGTGTTTACAAATATACCAGGGAAAAAGAACACTTGGGAAAAATAGGTCCATAAGTAAGTAAAGGGGATCCAAATCTACTGCGAGTCTAACAAGACTGAGGAGCTGAATTGCTTTTTTCCTATCTGTCTTTTACTTGAAAAGTAACAAGAAAATTTGAGGAGTTGTCATGATTTTCAGTGGGAGGCCATAACTATGAGCCCAGCGAGAAAGCCAGGGCCACTGCAGGGAGTTCTTCAGACGCTTCCCATGACCCTGGACGACCCAGAGCCTCAGCCTGGCATGCGTGCTGCTTCCTGACCTGCCACCTACCAGCCCAGTTAAAGCCTCATCCCAGGCTTTAACTTCCGTGGCCCTTGTGCATCTGCCCCATTGAACCACTTGCATTATCCAAGCAAACCACATTCTTAGGTGCTCTCCCCTTCCTGCACTGGAACGCCCCCTCAGTCACCATCCAACTTCATCCACTGCAGCATCACCACTGCCCTTCACCTCCCCAGTGGCCTACCTGGAAAGTCAAACCTCTTCTCTTTTCCAGTCTCCCTTTCCAAGTCCCACCTCAATCATCAACTCTGTGGCTTTCCCCTTCTTCCCCTCAGCTTTGCCTTGTACTTTTCTGAACCTCCATTACTCACTTCTCTTACATTACATAAAAATGTGCATGTATATGCTTCTCCCTCTAGACTATGAACTCCTATGTCCTGGGCCAGGTCTTCTAACTCTGTGTGCCTGGGTGTCTATCTCTGTGTCAGGAAAAAAGCAGGACTATTGTTCTCTTACCCAGGCTGCACATTAGAATCTTGTTGAGTCTATTAAAACACACCCATGGCCATGCCCCATATCAAACCCATGAAATCAGACATCTCAGGGGGTTGAACCTGGCCTCCGTATAGGTTAAAAGCTCCCAGGTGATTCTGATGCCCAGTGAGGGTTCATACCACTAGTACAAGGTTTCAAAATGTGATTCCCAGACCAGCAGCGTCAGTATCACCTGTGAACTTGTTAGAAATGTGCATTCTCCAGCCAACCGCAGACAGCCCACCCTACTGAATCGGAAACTCTGAGGCGTGGTTCAGCAGTTCGCATTTTGGCGAGCCCGCCAGGGGGGTTCTGATGCACACTGAAGGTTGAGAACAACTGTTGTGCTAGGTGCAGGCTGATCAACAATCACTGAGTGGGATCGTTGAAGTATTCACCCTGAGGTTTGCGTGGCCTTCGTTACTTCCCAGAGTAGGTGCAGTTGATAAAGGTTTTGGAATCTTGTTTTCTGTCTTCCTTTTATTTCTTCCTCACAGAAATCAATTAATAACCAACCCTACGTAACTTACAGGACTTTTCTGTGCATTGGCCAGCCCCCTGGAGAAGGAAATTTGCAGAGACTCTGCCTCACACTTCTTTGGGGCACTATACGTCCTTTTATACAGTGGACTCTTGAACAACGTAGGTTTGAACTACACAAGTCCATTAATACCCCAACTTTTTTCGATAGTAGTTACCACGGTACTATACGATGCAGCTCACGGAGGAGCCACAGATACAGAGGGCCCGGAGCGGGGACAGTGTCAGCATCCCTAACACCCACGCTGTTCAAGGTTCAACTGAAATTGAATTCTGTGCACTCAGGCCACTTCCATCCTTCTGCTGACCTGACCTTCCAGTTACCTCCTAACTTCCTACTTCTCAAGACCCTTTTTATTTGGCACAGCAAAACAGAACAGATCTTCACCTTTTCGCCTCTCAGGACCTCATTCCTACCCAGCTTGAACAATTCAAAGTCAGTGTATCCCAAACTGAGCTCTTAATTTAAACTCTTTCCTCTTTCAGGGCCTCTCACTATCGCGGTCTCTCTTGTTGCGGAGCACAGGCTCCAGACGCGCAGGGTCAGTAATTGTGGCTCACGGGCCCAGTTGCTCCGCAGCATGTGGGATCCTCCCAGACCAGGGCTCGAACCCGTGTCCCCTGCATTGGCAGGCAGGGTCTCAACCACTGCGCCACCAGGGAAGCCCAAATTTCTATTTTCTTAATCTCACTTAGAACTGTCCCCTCTCCTCTGACTGCTTCCTTCATTCTGGCGCTTCTCATTTCTCATGGGGATTACTCCCCGAGCCTGCTAACCACTCCTCCTGCCTCTCCTGCTTAAATTCCTTCAGCAGCGCTCTGTTACCTTTCAGGATAAAATTCCAAATTCTTCCCTATCAGGCTCTGCTCTGCCCTGACCTCTGGCCTCATATTCAGTGCTTGTCTCCTGGCTGCTGGGCTCCAGGGGAAGAGATCCACCTGCTGTGCTAATCTCTGACTGAAGGCGGGACTTTGTCTCCCTGTGGACTGCATTTCCCCACATTTTTGTCAAATCAGTTCATACTGATCCTTCAAAATTGGACCTTCTCTGCAAATCATTCTTTGGCCCCCAGGTATGGATACCTTTCCCCTGTGGATCCATAACACCCCAAATACCCCTCCATTGAGTACATTTTACTGAGAGAAGTGTGTGTGTTCCCTAGGGCCGCCATATAAAATGCCCCAAACTGGGTGGCTCAAAGCAGCAGAAATGTATTGTCTCAGTTCTGGAGGCCACAAGTCTGAAATCAAGGTGTTGGCAGGGTCACGCTCCCTCTGAAGATCCCTTGCTTGCCTCTTCCAGCTTCTAGTAGCCACAGACGTTCCTTGACTTGCAACTGCATCACTCCAATCTCTGCCTCTCTCTTTTACATGGTGTTCTCTCTGTGTGTCTGTGTCTTCACCGGGTCTCCTTCTTATAAAAACATCCAACTGAATGGAGTAGGGACCCACTTTACTCCAGTATGACCTCATGTTAACTAATTACATCTGCAAGGACCCGATTTCCAAATAAGGTCACATTTTGAAGAACTGAGGCTTAGGGCTTTAACATAACTTTTGTGGGGGACACAATTCCACCCATATCACCAAGTATGATAATAATCCATTGATTTATCTGGTTCTTTCATTAGGCCGTGGGTCCTTTTGGAAAAGGGCTGTGTCTTACTTGACTTCATTTCCCCAATGATGAGTGTGGTATTTGACACCTAGTAAACCCTTAGTAATTGTTGGCTGACTGCATGAACAAGGAAACATGTATGTTAATTGTCCTTATAACAGGCGTCTCAGTTTCTTCTAATTCTTCTCTACGTTAGGGGATTACCAGCAAGGCCTCTCCTTGATGGCATTATATTTGAAAAGCATCCAGGCATGAAGCTTTTGAGCTCCGAAGTTCGCCACAGCCTCCCAGCTTCTCCTTGCCCCACTGCAGCCTCCCCACTGTTTGCCTCACTCTTTGACTTCATTTTTCAAAATCCATCAAATCCATTGTCTCTTTCCTTGCTCCAACCAGCCTGGATGCCATGCAAACCCATTTATAAGAATACATTCTTAGCCACCCCCAAATCCTTGTCCTTTTTATTTTCTGCCACTTCTCCCTGGCCCTTTCCAACCTTTATAAGAGCTTTCCATTTGCTTCTCTGCTGCTCTGGGGCTTGCTAGAGCTAGGGAAGATCCCGTAGAAACCTGCTCATGGGTATTCTTTCTGTAATTCCAACCGGGGACTCACAGCAGCATCACAGTCCTCCTTCCCATCTCTTGTCATGGGCCAGAAACCTTTTCACTCTCCTCAAGTACCCAGTTCTGTCCTGGGCCCTGGCCCTCAGCACATAACCTCAGCCCTAACTTAAGCCGTGTGACACAGACTCCCTTTCCTTCCTTCCATCTTACTTTCAGTCTCTCCTCGTCTTTACCCTCTCTCACTCCTGTCTTTGAAATGGATGTGTTCTTCTCAGTGCCAAAGCTAAATTCCCCACCTTAATTCATCATTCCAGCTCTTCTTACTTTCTAGACAGCCTTGCTCCCCAGATGACTGTTTCTTGCATATACTATTATACCCAGACACCTTCTATCCCTTATTCAAATGTCAAATGATCCCTTGACCCTATTATCTCTCCCTATGGTTTTTCTCATTTACTTTCACTACCTAAATTTCATAAGGAAAATATCAGCATATTTTATCTTTGCTTTTATTGTCAGTTAATTTCATGAAGACTTGATGCTAGTGTTATAATTATTACCTTGAAACTTTAAACTGAGCTTGGCAATCTCTCTTTCTATTCCTCTCTTCCACACACAGACACAGGCCCCCCGTCCCCCCCCCACACACACGCTTGCTTATTTATAATTACCAAAATCATTCATTAAAGTTTTTTTCTTGAGGGTTTACTGTGTGTTGGGTTCTGCCAAGAGTTGCAGATACCATGAGGAAACCCTCATGGGGTAAACACTCTAATGAGGAAGATACTAGAACAAACAAGAAAACAAACACGTCACAAAGTACTTACATGTTGTGAAAAGTCCAGGGAAGGAAAAGAGAGGGTTAACCAAGAGTGACTAAAGTGAGGGGAGGAGATGGGTAACTTAAAATCTGAGGTCTCTGAAGCTGTGTTTCAGTTGAAACTAAGAGATGAGAAAGCACCAGCCAGATCAGGGTGAGGAGTAAGGCTTTGTAGGGCTAGCATATCCTCGTTGGTCCTGGGGAAGCAAAAAGCCCTGGCCCCCTGTAGGAGCTGTCGGGCTCATGACTGGCACAGCAAGCAGGGAGAGAGGCTGTGCATGACATTGGGGAGGTAGGCAGGGATCAGGTCACGCAGGGGAGCTTTGAGGGCAGGACAGGAATTTAAAGGATGAGAATGACAGGATCAGATTTGTATCTAAAGATCGCCTCACCCAGGGCTTAACCCTCCCCTTCTCAGACAGGCCCTCCTTGACCATAAACACCCAAGGACCACACTCCTTTCTTTGGAGCACTCACATCACTAATGATTGTATATTCATTAGTATGAACGCATGACGCAGATTCTCACCATCTTCGCTTTTGTTCACCTCTGTATCCCCAGAACACAGAGCTTGACCGTCCCGGCTGCTGAGTACATATGTGCTGAATAAATGGATGAATGAGTGAATGGATGCGTGATCGTACTTCATCTATCTTCTGTGTCATTTTTGGCAATGTAACCTCTCTGAGCTTCAGTGATCTTATCTGTGAAATAGAGGTAAACGGGGATAGTAAATGATTGATCAGTCGTCCCGTTATTACTATCTCTCCTCCTCCCATGGCCTCTGTTTTCACTCTCATTCTCCCTGTGTACTTCCCTCTTTTTAAAATACCAGCCCAGCTTGTCTAGCTACCTACTCCGCATCCCGCCAGATGCTCACAGTTAAAACTCAGCCTTTTGCATCCTACCTCCTCATCTCTGCCTTGGAGTTCAGATGTGTCCTCATCTCATTAACCCTTCCAGCCAGTGCAGCTCAGCGACTCTCCTTTAGGAGAGTCCTCTGCAGCACCAGGGAGGATGATACTCACTGAGGTCGTGGCAAGGGCTTTGGCGTCTGAGAGTGCTAGGCTGGAGCTTGGACTCTGCCAAGTGTTAGTTAACTTTCCTAAGCCTCACTCTCCCCATCTATCAAATGGGAATACTATAATGCCTACGCCTCAGGGTTTTTATGAGAACTAAGTAAAATAATAAATGTAAAACACTTGACTCGTTGACTACTAGTAAATGTACAATAAATAATGGTTCTTACTTGCTTTATCGTAAAAACTGACAAACCAAATGCCACAAATTGTTTACTTATCATTCTTATGCCATTAGGCCATGGTCCCAGACAGGGACCTGCCTTTCATCCCTGTATCCCAGCACTCTCCATTGCATCTGGCTCATCAGAGGTGCAGAATAACTGCTTGAGGAATGGCTCACTACGTTAATGAAGTCCTTGATGGCAGAGAATGTGTATTAATCGTTTCTGTGTCCCTTGACAGTGTTTAGCAGTGCAATAATATTTTTCAAGTAAATAAATAAATGAATGAGGGATTGAGTTAATAGTGAACTTGCTAAATAACATGTTGAATGGAAACAACTTAGTAGCTAGGAAAGGACTTTGGGGGAAGGGTAAAAGCACTCATACTAGATAGGAGTCCTTGGTGGATATTGTGATTCTCTCCTGGTTCCCTGGTCTATTTACATTGTCAATTTCCCCTCACATAAAATCATAGAAATGGAGGAAGCTGTCTCTTCTCCTGCACATCCTCTGCCTCTCATCTGTCACCCTCCTCTTGTGTTAATGCTGTTCACTCTCCTACCTTCTCGCCGGAATTGAGGGGGTGCGTCTGTGGGGGAGGAGGGAGTCCCAGGTTTGCACCCTCCTTTTACGGGGAGGACACACTCAGCAGTGAATAGGTGTTGAGCTGTTTTTCTTGTGCAGGGATGGATTTGCACAGATCCATCACTAAGCTCGCGTCCTGTTCATTTGTGAGCAAAGATGGGTGTCCAGGGATACCTGGTACAGGCTTTGCCCATGGACAGGAGTAAGTGAGACTAACAAGCTTTCAGGAGGATTGAATTTGAGACCCTGGCTGCATTAGCCCTGGGTGAAAATCAACTGAGCCTTTAGATGCAGAGTCCAGAGAAAAATGGGGGATGGAAACTTACATTTAGAAAGTAACAACTGTGTGTCAGTCATTGTCCTGGAACTGTATTTATTCATTCATTTATTCTTCTGCCGTCCTGTAAGTAACAGGCAGTTATTATTATCACCATTTCACAGGAAAAGACAGAGAGACTTGGAAAGGTTAAATATCTGGTCAGCTTCACACAGCTGGCAAGGAACTCAAATCCAGACCTTGGACTCAAAGGGAGATGTGACTCCAGAGCCCACCCGCACAATCTGAGCCGCAGTGAGGCTTTTCTGGGGTGATTTACATGAACTACTAAAGGCACAGAGGTGTCTGCAAGGGGGACCCTGCTGTCAGTGGCTGTTCTGCGGAACTGCTTTCAGTGTCCACAGCAGCTGCCACGGGGTTAAGAGAGGTGGCAGAGAGTAACTGTGAGTCCTACCAGCCATCTGCCCACCCCTCCCCCAGCCCCCAAAGGACATGTTGCAGTAGCTATGGCAGTGTGTGTGTGTTTGTGAATGAGTGTGTGTGTGTGTGTGTGTGTGTGTGTGTGGCATGTACATAGACACTCGTATGTATATATGTATGTATGTGTGGGGGTACATCTGTACCTGTGGATGCATTTATAAACATGAAAATCTCAATTCTGTATAATACTGTTTTAATGAAAATGATCCACTAAAATCAAAATGACTGACAACAAAAAAAAACAAATGCACATCTTATATAATTGTAATGAAATTTGGGATATCTTAATTCATCAATAAAGGGGACAGAAGGGAACTCAATGTGCTTCATCCCTCATTATTATTCAGGAATTTTAAAACTGGGTTCCAGTGAATCCTTAGGCTAGATTGTAATTTCCATTTTTATGGCAATCATATTGTATAGAAGACCGAACTCATCCGTAAAGATTGACTGAGGGTGTGAGTAGACATATGTTAGGTCGGCAATTCTCAACATATTGTGAGCTTTAGAATCAGCTGCCTAACTTAAAGAATACTGATGCTTGGCCACACCCTAGATAGGTGGATGAGAGCAACTAAAGTTTGAGAACTATTGTGCCCCTGTGTGGTGTGAATCTAATGTACCCCAACCTTTGAGAACCATTCCGCTATAGCACTTACGAGAGATGCAGGGATAAAGTAGGTTCAGTAGCTATGTCAGTGCAAGGACATTTAAAGAGGAAGACAGATAAACAGGTGACTTTAATACAAGGTGTAGGGAGGCAAGGTGTAGGGCAAAGTATGGGCTCTGTGATCCATGATAACACTCACCAGTGCCCTTGCTGGTTGAGTGACCTTAGACAACTGACTTAACCGTGCTGAACCTTACTTTGCAACCTGAGGATAATAACTGTACAGCTGTGTGGCTCTCCAGGTGGTAGTGAAAGGGTGTGCCAATGTGTGTGTGGCACTGAGCATGTGACTGCCTGGAACATGGTCAGTGGTCAGTGAGTGGCAGCTACTCTTTCCAGCTTTTTCTGACCCACCCAAGATTTCTTCCTTCTGCTTTATATAATCCTTGATCCCAGAATATACAGGGAAACTGCAAGTTCCTGGGCCAGCTTTCCCATCTGAGGACAGATGGACTGTGCCTTCTAGGATGCCCCTTGAGTCTACTGAAGCAGGCGCTTATCCTTTCTGCCCATAAGACAGGTGACAGGGATCAAGGTAGCAATGGGTCCTGCCTAACTGGGGTCCATGCCTATGCTTCCTCACTGCTCTCATTCTATGACATGCTTCGTGTTGACAAAAAGGTTAAGTGTGGATTCTGTATTTGTATGTACACGTGTATATGTAAGTGTATTAGCATTCTGCAGAGAAACAAAACCAATAGGATGTAGAATATGAAGAAAGATGTATTTTAAGGAACTGGCTCATGCAATTATGGAAGCCGACAAGTCCCCAAATCTGCAGTCAGCAATCAGGAGACCCAGGAGACCCAGCTGTGTAGTTGGGTGTGAGTCCAGAGGCCTGAGACCCAGGAGGATTGATGATGTAGCTCCAGTCTGAAGGCCGGCAGGCTCAAGACCCAAGAAAAGTCAGTGTTTAAGTTTGAGTCCAAAGGCAGAAAAAGTGGATGTCTCAGTTGGAAGACCATCAGGCAGGAAGAATTCTCTCTTACTCAGGGGAGGGTGAGCCTTCTTATTCTATTCAGGTCTTCAACTGATTGAATGTGACCCACCCACATTAGGGAGGGCAATCTGCTTTACTCAGTCTACCAATTTAAATCTTAATCTCATTCAAACACCCTCACAGACATACCCAGAATAATGTTTGACCACATATCTAGACTGACCCTGTGGCCCAGTCAAGTTGACACATAAAATTAACCATCATAATGTGTGTATTTGTCTTCATTGCCACTTTTTGGGGCCAAGGTTGTATCCCTGAATTCCAAACTTGTGGGGGGAAAGTTATAACATTTGTTTATGACTGTCATTTTCAAGATCATTTTGTATACTTCTAAAATTTCTTTGAGCAAAACCCTTTTCAAGATTTAGAACCAGCATTCCAGATAATATGTGTGTAATAACAACCAAATTTATTCAGGACTTACTATATCCAAGGTTATTAGTTTTTGCAGATATTAGATCATTTAATCCTGTGTAGTTGATAAGGTGGGTACTATTATTATCCCATTTTATAGGTGAGAAAACTGAGCCACAGAGAGACAGGGACTGTGTTAGTTTTTCAGTGTTCTATCATTAAATGAGATAACATGTTAAGCACACACACAAGCACGCATACACAAAACATAGAGCAAAACTGCAAAAATAAAGTTGATTAAAAAAATGAAAAATCAAAGATTATGAAGTATCTAAAATTTATTTATACACACTTTGTTCAACAGTGTAAAGTTTGTGTGGAGTATGCTGTAGCTCATGATTCCCATTCTGCATATGGAGAAACAGAGGCTCTCGGGCAGTCTTACTTGCTTGAGGTCATAATAGCAGAAGGGGATTTGAACTTGTAACTTCCATCTAGTGCTCCTCTCCTTATATCCCATTGCCTGTAGTTGTCAAAGTGTGAGTTAGAATGGACGTATTCCAGACAGGAGCACAAACTGTTCCGGCCTAATTACTGGAAGGAGGGCCAAGTAGTGGGCACAGGAGCAGGTAGGAGGATGGATGTTATGAGGACAGCATTTAATCTGACTGCCTCTGTTTTCTCAATTACGCAGGAAGCAGATCATTAGCTGAGGGCAAGGATGGGGGAGGAGTCATTAGCTGAGGGCAAGGATGGGGGAGGAGGTGTTGGAGGTGTGAGGAGAAAGAAGCAGCTATGAGATAATGATCTTGAGAGTGGGAGAGACAACAGACGAGGAAAATGTAGTCTGACCGGTAGGCAGTATGCAGAGCCCACTTGAGGTCACTGGTGTCGGATTTAAAGGGAGACCAATCGGTGTGGTTGCCAGTGGCATTCATGTGTGCAAACACAGAAATGGAGCCACGGGGTCATCGAGTTTAACCAGTGTCAGAGTGTTTCAGACAAGTACAATGAAGCAATGAAGGGCAAGAGAGTTGAGGTTACATGAAAGGGTGATTACAATAATGGATCACAGAATTTAATTTGAGTAAAGAGGGAAGCGGGTGCGTGAGGTGGGTGAGGGTCGATGAAACGGTGGTTGGATGAATGGATTTTAAGGCTCAGGTGGATAGAAAATATTCTGTGGCTTTAGGAGGAATGAACTGGGAGGGTAGGAGGTGACAGTCAGATATTGGGATTCTTGAAACTGTGACCAAGGAAGGGTTGCAGATATTGGTAATCTAGTCTATGAGCATGGGAGTGAGGGTGGGGACAGGATCATCTGAGGAGAAAAGTCAAGGAAATGAGTGGTTTGAGAATTGAAAGGATCATCTTAGTGGCTACTGAAGTCACCAAAAATTATGAAGTGAGCCAGGCTCTGAACTGTGGAGGGTAGATGGGGGCAGGGTGGTGTTGGCATGACTGGAGCAAAAGGAGGAAATGGATAGGATGGTCTGATGGCAGGAATTAATGACCTTAACCAAGGACATGGGGTTAGTAAGTGGCAGAGCCAGGTTTTAAACCTACTGAGTCTGGCTCCATAGTCACATTCCTGGCTGCTTTGCTAGTTACTGACAAATATGTTACTTTTCTGCATAAAAACTTCGAAATGAATTTGTTTATCTATTAATAGACAGTAAATAATGAATAAAATCACACCAATATTTAACTTTTCTTTACATGAGATTTACACGCTTAAAGATAACACACGTTTGTAAAATACAGCCTGTCATCACGATTTAGTTTTAAAATGTGAAGTTAGAAATGCATTTCTATTTACCAAATGGGAATGTTAATTATAATGGACAATACTAATATTTGCTGAGTTTGTTCTGTGTGGCGGGCACTGTGTAAAGTATATACCTGCTTGCTTAACTCTAGGTACTATTTTAATCACATTTTATAGATGAAGACACTGAAAGAAATTGAGGGACTTACCAGGCAATGGACTGCCTCACCCAGGACTCAAATCCGGATCTGTCCAACCCTCAACCTCATTTGCAGTGTGGTCTAGTTCTTTCCTGAGTACCTGCTATGTGATGGTTCTATGCTGGACAGCGAGGATATGGCAAAGATGATGACAGAGTCCTTTATATATGATGAAGGGAACATATTAACTAAATATATAGCATATTAGTTATAGATTCTATAAAGGAAAGTGCAGGGTGCGTTATATAACAAGGGAACGTAACCTAGTCTGGAGCGGAAGGTCTATTTTGGGAAGTAATTTTTAGTCCAGAATTAACGAACAGTATAAATTAAATAAGTAAATGAGAGGGAAAAAATCCAGGTAAAGAAACAACATCTACCAAGGCCTTCGGGCCCTAAAGTGTCCTATGGAAACTGTGGACATCATTATTCTTATCATTTAACTTCTGAGAAAGCCATGGGTTTACCAGACAATCTAGGAATCAGCCATTCCAGTACTTATTCCTCCCAGAACTGGTGCTGATTGTGAAGACAGTAGCACATAATAATCTCCTCATTTTATCATTAGGGTAAATTGAGGTGTGGAGTGTTTCAGCCAACTGCATAGCTGGAAAAGTCATTTTTACCAGTTTTCCTTTTATCTTTTCTCCTGTATCTCTCTCAAACTACCTTTTTTCAGAAGCTTTTTAAAAATGAAACTCTATTCTCTCTTTGTGTCACCGCCCTCTCCTTGCAAATGCGTTTACCTAGTTAAGAAAAGGAACATTTGCTCAAAAGCTCTCGCATTGCACATGGATATGGCATCCTGTACCCGGACCCCAAAGTATTGTGACTAGCTGCGGGGGAGCTTTGGAACCATGCTTCCACCAGAAACTTAGCCTAATGTGGCCAGAAGCAAGCTTAAAAGGATGTGCTTTCATTTAACTATGGACAAATTATTTTCATTTGTAAAATGATCTCTTTAGCGATGGGTGGAAGAATATATGAGTTCAGAAGAAGCTCCTAGTTTTCGAAAGCCCATCATGAAATGCCTTTTTCATCATTGCCTCCAGCTGAAACATTCTCTCCCTACACTGAACTGTTCTGCACATACATACATGCATACATACATACATACATAGGTACATGTATTCTCTCTCACACTCTCTATCCCCCCACCTATTTTATATCTATCTGTCTATCATCTATCTATCTGTCATCTGTCTATCATCTGTATCTCTTCCTTCTCAACTCACCCCCAGGTGATAAGTCTTATGTCCCCCACAAGGAAGCCCATCACCAGACAATGCTGACCAGAAACTTCCGAGTTCCCTTTCCAAGTGCCACTGTTAGGTGGAAAGCTGGGACTAGCATTTAATCAAAAAGCAGATTTTAAAATACTCTCGTCCAGAGCAGAAGTGGTGCCTTTCTGCCCTGGGAGCGCCGTTGTGAAGGGATCATTCCATCAGGCTGGCCGTGCAGGAGTCCACTCACTCAGTTGGGTCTAGGTTACACAGTGGAAGGAATGCCCAAGCAACCAGTCAAATCAATTCAAGTCAAGGCCACAACCAACTTCTGGCCTAACCCCACAACTAAAGGAAACAACACTGTGACCGCTGATGTGTCTTGAGAAAGAGGAGCGAGAATTGAGGAGAGAAACTGAAAGCTTAGAAATTGCCGGTGCTTAAGGAAGACTCTGCATAAACTGAGGGTATTGTGTGAGACGGGCAGGAAAGAAAAGGCAAATAAGAGATTACTAATAGCTCTGAGCATACACAACTTGCAGGTGTGTCCTGCCGGCTGCTGTGTTTCTGTTACACTGGGGCTCCTCTGTGGCACAGATTATGTCCCTGCTCGAGGCAATGGATCCCAGATGGTTCCGGTGCTGGCCCGTGAGGCCCCTGAATCTAGGCCATCTGCTGCCCACACAGGAGGAAGATCTTCAGGGTGTTGATTTGTCAGACTGAAGATACTAACAAACAAACAAGCTCTATTCTGACTTCCGATGCTGCTAATTTTCCTAAACCAACATGTGACTGGGTTGCCCGAGCAGGACAGAGAATATTCAAGACCACGTTACCTAAGTTGGAGTCAGAAGACTGACGTTTCCTTCCAACTGCGGTGTTCAGTCTCCTGCCCAGCATGTGGCCTGACACTACCATCCTTGGGCTCCTCGATGGGTGGTCTTTCCACAAAACTAACATTGGCACAGTCTGCTCGGTAATGCCACCCCCTCCTGATGGAGGCCACGCTCTTGCCACCACAAGCAGATGGAAGCTGAGGTGGAAATGATTGTTTCGTTTGACATTCACCCTCCTCCCCACTCTAGTCCTGAAAACCAAGTGGGAGTTCCAGCTACTTAGATGCCTCTACTTCCCGGGTCCCAGAGACTGGTCCAGGTTCCTCATCTGATCTAAGATAGATCAAGCAGTTCTTCCACAGATTAGTTTTTCCTAATGAGGAGGGGTAGTGTCTCTCTGTGGTCTGAGCCTGTAAAGACATCCGCTGGAGCCTGTGGGAGGCCAAGTCTCCACCATGTGCGTAAGACATTTTCAAAAAATGGTCCTGTAGAGTGAGACATAGAGCCAAGAGAGGAGAGGGACAATTATAAGGGCATCTAGACCCTGTTGCCAGGCATCCCCAAGGCAGCTTCCATCTGAGCCTGGATATAGGTCTATATCCTCAATAATGGGCCTCTTTTTGGTGAGGCCAATTCAATTTTTTTACTTGGACTCACACCCAGAAAGCCCTAATGCAGAGGCGTCTTCCTCTTTCAGTTGGTCTCAGCTCCAAGTATTTTCAGCACTTTCAGGTCCAGCTCTTCATCACTTTGCCCCTGCCTTTTCCTAGGTGGCCCCCTGTGGCCTCTCCACTCACCTGCATCAAGCTCCCCTCTGCTACGCTGCCACGCGTCGCCAACACCTGGCCCTCCCGGTGCCCAGGGTGAGTGATCTGCCACTGCCACGACCACTTAGCTTATCTCCAACAAACCCATTCCTCCTCCCTTTTACTCATCCTCTGCTATTTGTCTGGCATATGTATGTTTCTTCAGAAAGACGGTAGATTCCTTCGACAGCAAGAATCTCTTTATCCCGGCTCCTGTTGCCTAGTATCACAGTTCACACACAATAGGCCCTCCATAAATATTTGCTAAATAAATCAAATAAGAATCCCCATCTCCCTGACACATCATCCCTGACTTGTGGGAAGGAAATAAGTCAATTCTTTTTTCCTCCTTTGCTGAAGCAGTTCGAAGACTCTCCACCTTCCCTCGCCATTTCACAATGTGCTCTTCCCCTCTCTCTGCATTTCATGTCAGTCCTGCAGCGTCCCTGCCCTGTGAAGTGGGCCCCAGTGGGAGGTGCGAGTCTTCCCGCACTCATTGTTATCTCCTCTCCAGCTGCCGCAGATACATTTACGATGGGAGTTAAAGCCTGGTGTTGCATTGTGTTTGCACCTTAGGGGAAGACACCTCTTCCTCATTAGAAATTTGGGAATCTCCTTTTTATAGTATTTATATTGGATTCAGGCAACTAGTATATTTAACTTATTTAACAAATGCTTACATGGCACTTACTGAATGTCAGGCTCTGTTCTGAACACTTTAACCATAGTAACTAGTTCCTTCTAATGACAACCTTGCCAGGTAGATAAAATTATTACCCTCAGCCTCATTTCACAGATGAGGAAATGGGGACACAGAATAATTAAGGGACTTGCCCAAGGTCCCACAGCAATTGCTAGCTAAGCTGGAATTCGAATAGTCAGGCTGGCTCCAGAACCCACGTCCTACCCACTGGGTCCTGCTGCCTATCAGTGATCAGGGCAGAGTCCAGACCACACATCTGAGCTGGCTTTCTTCACACTCAGGCCTCTCGAGAGCAGGGAGTCTCTTTGACGTGACTACCTAGCAACATGTCAACGTGTGCTTGCTTAATCAATGTTTCTGGGCTTATCGATTCACTACCTATGGCCTGAATACAGGTTTATTTATGTTATTCTATGCAGTTAATTGTTCACATTGTAATCAACGCTTGTCCTGAAATTTGGTTCCTCAAGATATATTTTCAAACAACCGAGGAACCACGCCAAGAATTAACTCTAATTACACATTGCACCCATTTTGAGTACTAGAGATGACTTGAAGGCAAAACGTGTGTTATTTAAAATTATTAAACTGATAGTAAATAAAATGTCATTTTGCCCAAAAGAGAGATTAGGTTGCAGCTCCCTTTTCTTTTTTTATTGCCCTCTCTAGGTGTCTAGGATCAGACAAGATATTTTTTTCTCCTGATTTTTAGTCTTTTTCTTGAATTAGTACATATTTTTTAGCTGCTCACAAGCCACCACTCACTGTTCAGCAAAAAAAAATCAGATTCAAACCCCAGAACAGAACAAACATGAAAAACACACGGGCTATTTATTTGATGTAGGGGTGATTCATAGTACAGTGTTTGGGTACTGTTTGGAGCCAATGCTAGTTGCCTCAGGGTATTTCTAAATTGAATTCCAGGAATAAAGTGTTTATAAATAGTGAGCATCGAAAAGAAATGTATTCATCCCAGCCACTCCCTTAAGGAGTCCCAATGGCCTCCCCTTGGAACTACCAACTCGTTCAAGTAGTTAATTGGTTAGCTGGTTGGGTTAAGTTGGTGGTTCTCAACCCTATCAGACCCAACACCCTATTTTATGACAAATAAACTTAACCTTTTTTATAATCCTTAAATGAAATTCATATATAATAAAATCTAAATACACACAAGTAAATATATATATATCTTAATAGTAATTAAGAGAAATGCTAAGATATAATTTATAATGATATAACTATCTTAATGTATAAATTCTCTGCAATATTACAATGGAAGAAATAATAAAGTTGACAGACATTTGCGTCTAATGTAGATTCACCAAAATATAATATGTAAAGTAATATGCAATACACGATATATGTAAGAGCAGTTAGACTGAAACAGTCATGCTGTATTGGTGATTCAAAGACCATGAGCAGCATTGTAGACAATGATGTGATTTTCCAAAACTATGAACAAATCTTGGTAAAATTCCTATATAATAGTGTATACTCTTCTCTTAATTTACATGGTAGTTATGCACCTAGACAATTCGTCTTGTATTAAAACAGTACAAGCTGCTTTGTTGCTTGTATGTAAATGGAGTTAGCATCTAGGCTCAGATAATTATAAGCAGGTTTTTTCTACATAAATGTGCAGCAAGACATTCAGAAGTTTGCAGGACACGGGGGAATTTTTTTGTTGTGCAGGGCTATTCTGAGCACTGCTGTATTCTAGCCTTCAGACCTGCCTTCTAAATGCCAGTAATGTCCTGCAATCATTGTGTCATTCAAGGGCAGCTGCCCTAAATTTCCCCAAATACTCTCTATTGGTGACACCACCCTCATTGACAACCACTGGGTCAATTCCTAGTATTAGATTTAGTCCCAAATAATTATGTCAATTTATTCTCCTGACTTTTTGTAGTCCTTGAAAACCAAAGGCATGTCTACAGTAAAATCCTCAGTAATTAGGTTATTGGGTTGGTGTGATTGGGTTATACTGGAGACTGTATGTTCCATGAGAGCAAGGGCCCAGTTCACCCCATGTGCACAATATCTAGTATCTGCACAAGGCCGGGCTTTATATGTCTTGCTTGAAGGAGTAAATAATTTTGAGGTTGGCCATCTGGGTTAGTGAAGAGATATATACTATTGAAAAGGAATAGATTTGTTACTTTCAAGTACATGTGACGTCCAGATGCTCACTAGAGAGACCCGTATTTAAGTCTTATTCAAAAATACCATTTCAGTTGTTTCTGATTGAATGAGTGACATTATAATGATTGAAACCATCTGGAAGCTGTCAAAGACCCAGAACCTTCATGTCATTTTGAGGGAAAGGGGGCATGTTGAGGACCCCACATGAACTGTGACCTTGGCCTAAAAGGTTTGCTTCATCTTCACAGTGGTCTGTGAAGCAGCTATTAGCAAATCTGTTTTTACAAGTGATGAAATTAGACTCAACAAGGCAAATAATCTGCCCAAAGGTAGACAGTTGGCTCAACAGCAGAACAGAGTTGGAACTCAGAACTGTCTGATTCCAGAGGCTTCATCTTTCCAAGAAATCATACTGCTTCTCTTTCCTCAGTGAAGCAAAGCTAAGTGTCTGTTAAATCTATTGGGTTGGCCAAAAAGTTCGTTTGGGTTTCTCCATAACATCTTACGGACATTATTATAATTTTACTCTGTACAGAGTTCCAGCTGTCATGTCTATTAAATTCCACTTTTCCTAGTGGGTCAGTGATTTTTGCATTGATCCTGTTCTTGGTTGGGTTCCAGCATTCCAGGTCTTGTAAGCTCACTTTAGTGGGATTCTTGAGGGACTGTGTCCTCTTTGTCTTTGGGTCTCCAGAACCTGGGATGGTAACTGGCACAGAGTAGACATTCAGGGAGTGTTTGTTGGTTGACTTTAATTGCATGCCATTTCTCCTTTCAGGCCTTGGCCTTATACAATATTTCAGCGAGGCTTTGACCTGGTTTTGGGAGAACAACCTTCTGATAAAATATTCAGGTAAGTTGTTGTCTAGGGACTTGCTTATATATCTCTGCAAGCCCCATGTCCCACTTCCCACTGAACTTTCTTTCCTAGTGGTAATTTATAAAATGGGGAACACTTTTAGTCATTCTGCCCTCCTAGTAACAGCAGCGTTTGCCCTCCTTCATCCAGTGACATCATGGAGGATGTTGAGGCCGGACAGATTCTGTTGGCGTCCTGGCTTCCTTCCTTGCCTGCTCTGTGACCCCCAGTCATTTACTTAACCTCTTGGAGCCCCCAGTTTCCACATTTGTTAAACAGAGCTTCATTACATGCCTTGCTGTATTGTTGTGAGGAGTATATGAGATAATGCAGGGAAAGCCCCTGGCACAGAACAAGCAACTAATGTTAGTTTTTGCCTCTTCATTTTGCATCTAATTTGCACCTTTCTCATAAAGACTTAAGTTGTTCAGAATTAATCCCTCCCATCCCTACCTCCCTCCTTTCTCAGCTATACCTCAGTATCATTCTCTTTAATCTCCCACCCTTCTGAACCAATTGGATGTTTCTAGTCCCTCCCAAATTTCTGCCTACACACCTGGGAATGGTACATATTAGAAAAGTCAGCAAGCAGAGGAAGAATTTGGGTGCCAGCCATGAACTAGGAGATTTTCATAAAGTTTAATTCACACCAGACCTTAGCTGGAACACAAGTGTATTTCCAAGCTAAGATCTTATCATCCGTTTCTTCAGTCTGTCAATCTATTTTTCACTTAACGTGCATCAACTGAGTACCCCCTAAGTGCCAGAGATTGTGCTTGTGCAGGAGGTATGGACACGAATACCTCTCCCTTCACAAGCAAGCCCTCTGGGAGAGGAAGTAAATAGTCCTTCCCGAGTGTTTGATGTCAAAGGGGGCATTAAGCGACTGCATAGCCATACTGGAGGAATGGTGAGCGAATGGAAAACTTGCTTCCTTTTGTTCACTGCACTCGTACACTGTGAGGAGTCTCGCCTGTTCACTGCCGTCCTTCCGCACCCCTTCCCCAGACCCTCTCTGTCAGCCGGTCCTGGCCTTGGTGTTCATTTTGCTCCTGCATTTGCCTCCTGGAGCTGGCTTCTCTGCCTCAGCTTCTCCTTCTCCTCCCTGCTGCCTTGGATGCGCTGGGCTCTGCCACTGCCGTGCTCTCCTAAGGCACGCTCCTAGCTAGAGCGCCGATTCACAGAGCCACTTCCTCACAGAGCCCTCCCTTGCCCTTTTCTCTCCTGATGTGATATCTCTCCGGGGATGGGCTGGGTCATGTTAATGACATTGGCCACAGGCTGCTTTTGAGGATTTGTGCTGCAAGGGGTGTAGCTGTATTCCTTAGACTATGACTCGGGCATTTAAACTTTCCAACAATGATGTATTATTTGGCAAACTTTTTTCTCCCTTTTTCCTGCTGCTGGTCTGTTGGAACTTATGAAGGGTGATAAAGATAAGGCAGATGGAGAGCCTGGTGGAGTTCTATTAACATGGATAAGTTCCCTCTCCCCTAAAGGTCCGAAACTAACACTTTGAAAAACCAAGCCCTTAATGAAATTGCTTTTAGAGTAGAACCAGCTCAAAAAATGTGTTTCCATCCCCACAAGCATCATTTGTTCTTTTCAAGTTTGTTAAGTAGCAACTAGATGTGATACCCAGTCACTACAGAGGGGATCACATGTGTGGTTTGACCCATGCAGTCACCTATCTCAGAAGCCAGTGGGTTAATCAATAAGTGTTTAAACATTTTGATCCCTAACATAACAGTAACTAGTCTCTCAGATGAAAACACCAGATCATGACCTCCTTATTTCAGGTACTAAGAATTTTAATGAGAACCTTCTGTGATCTGAGTCAACCAACTGCCAATGGCCAGTCTGGAAAATTCTATGACCTGGTCAGTGACTGCAGTTTCTTAAAGGAGCTAAATGACTATTTACTTGCTACTCTGTTCACTTATGATTTAGAGTCTTGATAAATTCCAAGCCACTGCATATTTCCCTGGACTGTGGAATAAAATTTAAATTCTGACATTCAAATCTTTCCACAATTGAATGTCAATGTACAACTCCCTCTTAATGAGCTGCTCTTCTCCTATAGAACCTTCCATTCATAGTCAAATCTACCTTCTAACTGATCCACTGCCCCTGACAACTTGCATATTTCCCACTCTGCACATCTGCTCAGACTCCCTCCTCTATGCATATTCTTCTACTATAAACACTACCCATTGCCATGGTCTAGACCCAGTTTCAGCTAAACTCAACATCTATTGAGCACCTACTATTGCAAGGTACTGTTCAAGATGATGTAGATATGACCAAACAAATGTGACCAAGATAGTCCCTGACGTCAAGGAATTTACAGTCTCATCTAAGAATTGTTCTCCAGCCATGGCCCTCCATGAGAATCTCCAGTGAGTGGATAAGACTCTGGGCTTCCAAGGCAGGGGCCACGAGTTCAATCCCTGGTCGGGGAGCTAGGATCCCACATGCCATCTGGTGTGGCAAAAAAAAAAAAAATTACCAATGATCTTACCCAGAATAAACCAATTAATTCAAAAGTTCTGGGAGGTGGGACCAGGGCATGAGTGTTTTTAAAAACACCACAGTAATTCTAATCTGTACCCAGGATTGGGAAACACTGGTCTGAAGCTTCTCCAATCCATTGCATCAATCCACAATGACTTCCTCCTTCCAAATTTGTATATATACTAGCTTTAATATTTATTTGTCAATTATTTATTTCATGTTGATTTTTAATTTGCCTATTTGCTTCTCCAATGAAATGGTTGTCTTCCTGAAGGGCGGGGAAATACCCTATATGGTTTTTGTTTTTTTTTTCGGTATGCGGGCCTCTCACTGTTGCGGCCTCTCCCCCTGCGGAGCACAGGCTCCGGACGCGCAGGCTCAGCGGCCATGGCTCCCAGGCCCAGCCACTCCGCGGCATGTGGGATCCTCCCAGACCAGGGCATTGATCCCGTGTCCCCTGCATCAGCAGGCGGACTCTCAACCACTGCGCCACCAGGGAAGCCCACCCTATATGGTTTTAAATATTTAATATCTAACATACCATTTTAAACATAATTGGTCTTCAATAAATAACTGTAGATGATCATGTCAGGTATTTCCTAGCCAGAATAGGAGAAAACCTTGATACCTAATCTAACCTTGGTAATCTGTAATCCCAAAGAACCTGGGAAGGGCCCAAGCTAGACTCAAAGGGTCCAAGGGAACCCTGAATCTCCAGAATGAGTCTCCTCACCCAACTCAGCCTGATACTGAAGATGTTCTTTCTGTGGTAGCTAGGATCACTCCATTCCACTAGGCCCTCTCGTGGCAGGGGTGAGTACAGACCAAATTTTTCTCTCAGAGACCTTCCTCCTGAATGCGTACCTGCATCCTTTGGAATAATACCTCATTCTGGCATGGCTTGCCCTAGGAGAGGGTGGAGATGCCAGGCTAAGAGCCATTTATCAGTTTTCCCACATTCTATTTCATGCCAAGCCACGATGAGAGCACAGGCTTTTTCTGTCCAGTGCTTTCTGGCAAGCGCTTGCTTCTGGACAGAAATTTCCAGCTCTAGTTCAAAAGGGCCATGTGCAGGACTCAGCCCACAGCTGAGCCATTAGCTGCAGTGGTCACCACCAGCTGTCACGCGAGGAGGCCCAACCTGGGAAAGCATTTCAGATATTCACCCAACTTCTCTTCGGTGGCTTTTTGAAGTTGTTCCTGCCAAATCTGCATGGATGGGGGATAGATGAGATTTTAGGACGCAGCTTTCCTCTGACAGTTTGTTCTATATTTAGTTTTTGGAGTCACTCAGTAGATTTTGCAGATAAAAGAAAACTTTAGAATTTCATACGCATGAGCCAACATGGGCTGGAAAGCGGCTCTGAGCAACACTCTGAGAATCAGACCCACCCCCCTCCTTCCCACTTATGGAGAGGCGACCTTGGGGAGGTTGCAAAACTTCTTAAAATGTTGGTTGATGGCTTGGTAAAATGGAACCAAATGACTAACCTCAGAGGGCTGTTGTGAGGATAAATGAGGCAACTCTAAGAGCACCTGCCTTTAGAAAGTTCTCAATAAAGGTTAGTCTCTACCCACACCTGCCTTTGCTTCTCCTACAAGGTTTCTCACCTTGACCCTACCAGAGGGTGAAGGTTTTCTTGTTAACTTGGTAGAGTGTCATGTTTCAGAAGTTTCTGTGCTCTGAGGAAGTTCTTTATCCTATCAAACCCAGATCCATCTCAAACATCAAATGTGTTCAAACCCAGAGGTTAACCCATATCCTGTTTTAAATGAAGAATAATTTTCACCACCATTTCTATCTTTAAATTGGAAAATTGGGATTATCTCCCCTAGCAGCCTGTTCGAACTAAAGAGCATAGCTAAATCTCCTTGTCGAGCCGTCAATAAATATTTATGGAGTGACATTCCTGTGTCAGAAATTATGTTTGGCAGTGGGGATACAAGATGACAAAGAACCATCCTCTGCCTCCCAAGAGAGCACATTCTTATGAATGGTGATGGACACATGAAAAGATGAGTGCAGATCAACATCTCAGGGGTGACAAGGCACCGTGTGCACGTATGCAGAAGAGAGTCCCTTACTCAGCCTAAGAGCATGAAGGCCCTGGAGGGCTTTCAGGAAGAGATGCGACCTTAACTGAGTCTTAAAATGAGTGGGAGTGCGGCAAAGGAGAGAGGAAAGAAAATTCAGAAGAAAGGACTTTTAAGAGCAAAGGCAAAGAGGCGAGAAAATGAGGACGACTTTTGGAGTTACGGTCAGATTGCATTGTAGGAACACAGAGTTTGAAGCAGGGCTTGGTGAAAGAAGAAGCTGAAGTGTGACATCTTCGGAGATGTGGACTGTGTTCTGTGGGTCTGGGTGCCCTTAAACAGTGTCAGTTGGAGAAAGATGTGGTTTGCATTTCCTTTCGAAAGATTACTGCATGCAGAGGAGGAAGGGAAAACTGAGATGGATGGACATGGATCTCTCTCCCAAAAGAAATATGCTAGAACTGCCAACCGTCTTCTAAAATCTGCTACAGAAATTATAAGCTACAGGTCACAGATCTGTTGCTCTGCATCAATGCAAAACTTGTCATTTTAAAACTGAAATAGAAAACAAAACCTCCTGTCTATGTCCAAATAAACCGCCTTCTCCCTGGTACCCTTCAATATTGCATATGTCCTCTCTGAAACAGTGTATTATGCGTAACATTAGTGGTGTGCCCACCCCAGCCTGCCTGTTAGAGTCTTCCTGTCTTAACAACGCCCATTACAAAACTCACTTAAATGCTGTTGCTTTCAAACCACATTCTCCCTTAAGTCCCAGGTTCCAGGCACCTTGGGGCAATCACCTGCCCTGAATTGGCTCCTTAATCTTGCCAGGTGATAGTGTGTGTGTGTGTGTGTGTATGTGTGGGAACTGGCATGCCTTCAATTTCACCAGCTGCTTCACAGAAGAGTGGGTGGTGGGTTTCCTCTTCTGTCCCCCTAGTAATGGGTCTCCCTCACCTGGTGGAGACCCCTCCTGCACTGACCTAGCCCTACCCTAGCCTCCTGTTCCTGTGGGCATGGAGAGTCGAGTGCCTCCTTCAGAGCAAAAAGGATCTCTGCTATTTCAGTGCTGCTTAATGCAGAGGTTTGCTCCACAGGTCCAGGAAGTAGGGGACTGAGAGTACTGCTGGGAATGAGGGAGGAATCTCCCCAATCCTGGCCACGTCCCACTTGCTCAGTGGTTTTGCCTCTCCCCTGGGTGCCTGCTTTCTCTTCTTTCAGCTGCTCTGTTACCCAGGTCTGTTGTTCAGGGAGTGGATGAAAATCACAGGACTGGGCTGCTTATAACTCATGAGCCTTGGTCAGTGGGGATTCTCTGTGGCCCGCGTCCTGGAGAGGGCTACACGTCTCATAAAAGATCTCATGTCATCAGTCTGGTTTCCTAGCATCTCAGGCAACCTGGGGAGTGGAGAGGGGAGTGTGCAGGTTAGGGGAAAGGAGAGGGAGTCTGAAGTGGTGCTCTGTGACCAGCTTGCTAATGGAGCCGGTGCTGGTTCCGTTTAATTGTACGCATCCTTCCATTGTTCCTCCCTGCACTTTAAGCGGGAAGGGGACGCCAGACTGCCACAGCCTCGTGCTATCCCACCCACACTGGCTTTTATCCCAGGGACTATTTTTGACTGTGAACACAGAGGATTTGAATGCCTTTGAAATAAAATGAATGAATAAATAAACAAATAATCTCTCATGGTTTCCTTAAGCTCTCCCGTGAAACGCTGATTGATTCCTTTATTCCTTTTAGCCCTTGTTATAAGAGAGAAGAAAAATCTTCCCTGTCTCCTGCGGGTTAGGCGTTAGCTAGGGGTGTGGGTAGGAGTGCGGAGGATACATCTGGGCCTACCTTCTTCATCCCTCTTCTCTCCTCCTGGGAGGCTCCTGGCTTCAGTCATTTCCACTGCCATCCCATAGAAGCCAGAAAAAGGGAGCTTTTCTTCTTTCTTTTCCTTGGTAGGGCTCCTCCAGGCACAGAGAGAAACCGTCGCTACCACTGTGGGTGTGCAATGTGGGGGATGGGAATGGTGGGAGGCCGGTACATCTTTCCAATTAAAATGCTTCCAATTATATCTGACTTAAGATCGGGGAAGCCCAGTTTCAAATCTGAAGGAAACTGGAACTTGGTGGCTTATGATATGGAAAAAAAAAGACACTTTTTTAACAGCGGGCAAGTGGATGCCATCATCAGTTCTCCAACCGGCTGGACACGTGAGCAGAGGTAGGCCTCTCTGCCTGCCTCAGACTCGATCATCTCATCCATAAAATGACAACAAGCTCTCCTTTTTGGAGAGGACTACGAGGGTTAAGAAGGAAGCAGCTGAAGGTAGAGTGCCAGGTCCTCCAGTGGGGTGCTTACCCCGCCAGTCATAACCAGCTGGTGTTGGGTGTCTCTGCAGATTCACCTACACCCTCGGGGAGGGCATGTGGTTGCCCCTCAGCAAGAGCTTTGTGATTCCACCAGCTGAACTGGCCATCAACCCCTCAGCAAAGTGTAAGACAGACATGACAGTGATGGAGGACGCTGTGGAGGTCAGGTGAGTCCAGCCTCGGGACGCTGAGGCCCACAATGGGTTTGGGAGGCTGAGTGGGAAACTACCTGAACGCCCAAGGTGCTGGGAAGGGAATCAAGACAAGTTGGAAGGAGAAGTTGGCAGGCCGCCTTCCAATTCCCCAGATGCAGTGCCAGGATCTACGCTACCTGGGTCAATATTGCACACCCCAAGCCTCACGCACCGAGAGAGGTCATAAAATTAGAGTTGATAAGCACTTCCCACAGGCCCTCAGGACTGACAGGCAATAAAGTGTTAATTTCCTTGCCTGAGTTGAGACCACCTTCTTTGACCAGGAGTTACAGCCTTGGCTTATTTCCCAGAGATGGAGAATGTCCATAATTTGTTCGTTCAAGGCTCAGAGTATGGTTGATCTTTAATATTTGTAAGAGAGAGTAAGACATGATCTGATTGGCCAGACAGCAACGTGGAATGTGAGGCTACCTGTTGCACCTGGCGTCCCCTGGCCTCCTCCTACCTCCTGCTCTTTCTCCCTACAGAGAGGAGCTGATGACCTCATCCTCCTTTGACAGCCTGGAGGTCCTCTTAGATTCCTTTGGACCAGTCCGTGATTGCAGCAAGGATAATGGGGGCTGCAGTAAGAACTTCCGTTGCATCTCAGATCGCAAGCTGGACTCCACTGGTTGCGTGGTATGTCTGCCCTGTCGAGCTTGTAATTTCAGGAAGAGGGGCCACAGGATAAGACACAATGCAGTTAGAGTTGAAAGCATACTGTGAGTAAAAGAGAGGGTCAAGTTGATTCCTCCCTAGTTGTAACTACTGTCTAGTCTACACTATGGATTTTCTTTGGACAGAGATGAGGTATTTATGGGGCACCTACTGTGTGTCCTATAACTGTCCTAGGAAAATGTCATGAACTATATAGCATGGCTCTTTCTTGCCAGTCTCGCGCTCTAGTTGGTGAGGGATCCCCTCAAACAATTTGAGAACGAATTAACTGCTTAATAGTATAATATTGACTCTAGTAGGAAATAGACTGCATTTACTATAGTAGGAAATTCTAGAAGAAACCTACCTTTGCCAAGAATCAAATTACATTGACTATAATAGGAAATTTTAGAAGACACATACCTGAGGCCAGAATGATGAAAGAAGTGAGTTATGCCAGGAATGGTAGAGAAAAAATAGAAATAGGTCCTCTTTGAGACCATAGCAACGAAGTCCTGCTTCCCCAAATGTGGTTTTCTACTTTATCGGCTATATGGACTTCCGCTACGTGTAAACTACGTGATGCTATGAACTAGAAAGACTATTTGGGTTAGAGTGGACCAAGCTATCTCCCATGCCATGGATATGAAGATTGATGGACCCACGCAGGTAAATGGAGGCAGGAGCAGATGGGCAAGGCTTCAGCTCCCGGGGCCTTTATATTAGTCATTTTCATGCCCATCAACACTTATTGTCAGGTTTCAGCCTTCCCTTCTTTTGAGGGTGGAATGATGCAATCCTGACAGAGAGGAGAGGGAACAGGGCAGAGAAGAAAGACAGGAAAGCCATACACAAAGTTGGCATAAAGGAGAGGAAGAGGTGATTCACTGAGACACGTTGTTATGCAGGGTTTCCGGGCAGAGCTGGGAGCTTCCAGCTCTGGAGACGATATGGAGCCTCATCTTGCTTCCCAGTCTGACAGCTGTGCTCTTGTAAAGGGGCCCAGAGCAGGGGCAAGCTGTGAGGATGCTGGGGCCAATTCCATCTTTCACACCCCCTACTTCCCTGTCTCTGAGCACCTGTCCAGGGAGCTATTCTCCATCAAAGATGGATATGTACCTGGGTCCAGAGTGTGACTCTCTCAGCCCAAAGGCCTCCCCACACTTTCACAGATTGGGCAGCAGTTGGCAGGAGCCTGATTCCTCTGAGAAGGGACAGAAGAGAAAGAAAAGAAAATGGAAAGAGAGAGGGCTGAGGGGCAGGGAGGCAGAGGACCTGGCCGGTCCATCAAAAGGAAGGGAAGACAGAACAGAGAGGACTACCAGGAAAACACAAAGAAAAGTGCTCTTTAGGTCGTGTCTTCCAAAGGCAGCCAGGAGGTGAGTCGATGTCCCAGGTGCTCCCCTTCCTATAGCTAGTCTGCTTTCAGATGTCTTACGCAATGAGCTTCCCAACCAGCTCCCCCAGGAGACAATTTCACTGTCTAATGGAGTTCCCAGCTGAGACACATTTTTTAAAAACTCTTCAACCTGCATGTCTTCATCCAGATTTCAACCTTTCCTTCCTTGCTGCTCTCTCGGGTGGGTCATTATAAGTACTGAAACACTGTGTGTGCACACATGTAAACATCCCTCCCCTACCACCCTCATACGAGTTTGAGCATGCCCGCACATGCACACACGTGCACATGGATATATTCCCCGTGTCTTCCCACTTCTCTGCCCTTTCTCTGAGCCCCTCAGGGTTTGCCTTCTGTTGGTGATCCCAGCCCCTTTTAGTTGGCATATTGCCGTGCTGATGTATTCTTGTACTTTTAAGACCGTGCTCTGTGAGACGGAGCTTGCAGGAATAGTTCCGATGAATATGCATTTGCAACAAGGCCGCTGCATTTGTGAATCGGAGCCACTGCAGAAGTCACCCAATTATACCAGCACTTGGCATTAGCATAAGACTTTGAAGTCACTGGCCCATGTGGCTCTTGGAGGGAGAAGGGGGCCGGGCCCATTCAACCGACTGTTTCTCATTGGCTGGGAAGCACGGGATCCCTGAGGCAGGAGGACTGGGGCTTGAGAGCTGACGGGCCACCTCATAATCTTGTGACCCTACTGAGAAAAACTTGACGTTGCGCCTGATCTGATTCCACTGGGCATCAGTACCATCCCGCAGCCTTGGTGCGTTAGCCCAGGGCTTCCATGTCATCTGGAGGAGGACCAGGGACAAGGGCATCAGCTGCAGCACCTGCAGTGTGGAGAGAATCGGGCACCCTTCCTCCTTCCATCCACATCAACCCTGACATTCAGTTCTCTGAGTGTCGAACTGAAAGGCTTCCCTGGAAAGGCATATGCTTATGAAAGAAGAGGAGGCACTCAGAGCACGCTGGCCCTTAGTGAACCTGGGAGAGGGACAGAGATGCGGGAAGAGACAGGTTCGACCGCATATTTTCCTGACTAAGTTCAAGCCAGACAGGTGGGCTTGGTCCACATCAGCTGCCTAACCTTCCTTCTTTCTAGGAAGGCGGGGCACGTCTCTCTGTTATGCATGGACTCCCACAGGGTTAATTGCTACCCAATTAATTGCCCTGTTATTTATGTAGTCTCTGGGGACAGGAAACAAATACCTGTGAAAGGCATAGCCCTGTACCAGCCTCAGTCATTCCGTTCCAAACCAGACCACTCTCCAATGGCGGGATTGCTGAACGTTTAGATGATTCCTGGAGCAGAGGTCCGCCCCCCACCGCGGACAACAGGTCTTACTCCTACCCATTGTCCTTACTGTGCCAGGGTGGGAGCAGTGGTCCCCACCTGCACAGCACAGGAGTGCCCGTTCTCTGTTCTGTGGAGCCCCAGGGGGTCCTGCAGAGTCCATGTGTTAGTGACCTATTGCTGCTGTAACAAATTACCACAGGTTTGATGGCCTAAAACAACAGCCATTTTATTATCTTACAGCTCAGTAGGTGAGAATCCAATTCCGTGTCCCTGGGCTAACAAGAAGGTGTCAGCAGGGCTGCCTTCCTTTCTAGCGGCTCTGTTCCTGGTCTTTTCCAGCTTCTAGAGGCTGCCCGCATTTTTGGGGCTCATGGTCCCCTTCCTCCATCTTTAAAGCCAGCTGTATTGCATTTTCCTGACCATTCTTCTGTAGGACATCTTCTCTCTCTTCTCTTCTGTCCTCCCTCTTCCACTTTTAAGGAGTCTTGTGATTACATTGAGCTCAGCTGGTTAACCCAGGCTCATCTGCTCATCTCAAGAGCCTTAACTTGATCTGCAAAGCCCCTTTCGTCACAGGTTCCAGGGATTATGTCGCAGGCATCCTTGGTGCCATCAGTGGGAGACAGCAGTGGGAACTGGAGGAGCCTGGGTGGGTAGGACTCTAGTCTCCTCTCTCCCAGCTTTAACCAGAGCCTCTCGATTCTTACCAAGCCTACCTATTGAGGTTTAATATAAAACCGTATTTGAAGTTTGAAAATGATTTCCAACACTGTAAAACTATTTTTAAAAAATTATAAAAATGGAAAGCCTGTGCTCTAATGCTTCTTCCTTATCTTCACACTCATCCTGACAGTGACCCCCGCAGAATGCCTTCTGCTATGTGAGGTGTCTGCACATCCTTCGGTGAGCAGACTGTGGCCTCGGAAGGTGAGAGGTCTGCTGTCCTGCTTTCTCACGTATTGAACACGTGACCTTCCTTGCCAGAGCATTACGCTCTAATGAGCACTGAATTACCCAGCGACCCTGCCGCCCTTCTGTCCACTTGCTGTCCACAATGGTTTCCCACAGAATGTGTCATTTCACCTCTACCGGAGCGCAGATGTGCGGAGACCATCACAGATGACCGTCTCTCGTTCTCTCTGTAGGACAGTAAGCAGAAGGCTATGCCTCAGAAGCTTTCAGAGAAGCGGGGGCAGGAAGCTGAAATAGAAATTTAATTCCATCAGACTTTTCCCCCCTGCTCCTGCATGGCTTGGGCTTACATGTCAAAGCCCATCAAACAGCCGGGGAAATCATTATTTATGAAAAGAGTAAGACTGCCGTGTTGTAAAAAAGAACCTATTTCGAGTAGGAATTATGGTTGCATGTCTTATGAATCATCCAGGTAAGGCAAGGCAGGCTCAGCTGTAGAAGGTTGTTCCTCTTCTCCCAGGGGCCCTGAATACACTCCTGTGTCCATCAGTCATATGCATCTGCCAGCAGAGCCTCCACCTCATAACCTGGAACTGAGGTGTGTGTGTCTCAGGCTGAGTAAGATTTGACTAGACTCCTAAGTAATGAATCAACCAAAAATCGTTGGTAGAAACAGAGGGGAAAGACAGTGAAGAAAAGGAATTGAATGGCGAGAATCGTTTAAATCGCATTAGCACATTATGCTTTAGACCAGTGATAAGTCAAGAAGCCATGAGCATCACATGAAAGATGATTAACCCTGTGTGTTTTAGGGGTCACTGAAATACGAGCTCATATATTAGACTTTCTTGATGGGTAAGGGTTGTTGCCATAATACATGGAGTTTTCTTCCTGGGACTGCTAAATGTAACCTATGCAAAGAGGGGTTAATGTCTGACCTTGGGGCTCAATCCTGAGCAAACAGTTCTCTTTTAAGGAAGAAGTGAAGGGATTGTCCACAAGCTGGGAGAAGAGAATGGCCAGCACTTGCAGAGGGAAACTACAAGCTCCTCCTGGAGGCCAGATTTCTCTCCTGACAACTGGTCTCTAGCTGCAAATACTTCTAGGAAGAGGCCATGATTTGGAGCGTATAGTTTCTTTGTGTTTAGATATAGATTTTGAGGAGCTCAACATGTGACTATAACAGCACATGAAACATTCAGGCAAAAACAAAAGCAAATTTATACCGTGGGAAACTTGACTGGTTAGACTCCTTGGGGATGGGAGTTCTGGTTCAGCAAGGGTTAAGAAGAAAACTCTATTTTTGGTTTCAGCTTCCTTTTTTTGAAATCTTTCAAAAATGTTTTACTCTGAACTGCAGCCCAAGTAAGTTACAGTGCAGTAAAGATAATTGCATCTCTTTTAGTGATTGAGGATCTTGTCTTGCTTTCAAGGTCATTGCTCTGGACAGTTTGCAGTGTTTTGTCCTATAAATATATGCACCCATAATACAGTGTGTGTGTGTGTGTGTGTGTGTGTGTGAAGAGAAGGGGAGAGAGAGAATATTAGGCTGGATCTAGAAATCCATAATTGATTCCAGAATGTACTCAAGGAATTGCCTAAGACAGCTGAACAAACAAACAACAGATCTATGGGATTGCTTTATTTTGTTGACACATTGACTTTATTCTTTAGCAATTCCAAAGATCCAGCTTTTCTCACGCTTGAGAAGCAGTATGCCAGAGTGGAAGGGACACAAATGAACACTGGGGTCAGATAGAACTAGGTCCAAATTCTGATTCTGCCATTTTCCACCTCTGTGACCTTAAACAAGTTACTACTAATCTTTCTGAGTCTAAGTCTGTTCACTTATAAAATAAGGGGGAAAAAGTCTAATTGTGAGATTGAAGATAATTTATGTAGATTGTCCTGCACATGGAATTGCTTAATTCCCAATAGCTGTTATTATTATTTTTAGCTTTACTTAAGAGAAAAGAAATCCAACTTGGACAAGGCAGCTGTCTTCTTTCCAAATCTCCTACAAAAGGGTAAACATCAGGTGGTCCAATCTGGCACAGCGTTGGTTATCTAGACACCAGGGCCAGACAAGATGTGGATGTGCTGGGTTTGGGGGTTCTGGAACAAAGCCTGCTCGGGTTTCATTCGGTGACGTCTTTGTCGATCATCACGCCTGATGGGGCATTCTGAAAAGAAAGCAGGTGGTTGAGGCGATGGGGAGTGCTGGCTAGTGACTGAGATGGCTAAGCTGGTACCAGGGTTGAAACCACGTGAGGTGGGATAACAGAAGCGCTGGCTTTGTCTCTACTTTGATGGCTCTTCTCAAGCTTTATAGAAGGAAAAAAGAACTCATGGCAACCAGTGCAGCCCATTTAATTCCAGTCAAACTTCTGTGTTTCAGTACCCACCATGTCCCTGCCTGGGCAGCTTCACAGCGGTGAAGCCAGCTCCCTTCTGGTCGCACATCTGGCCTAACAGCTGGGTGGCCAAGAAAGTGGGTGCGTGGAGGAGGCTAAAGAAACGTGGGGTGCAATCCTCAGCAGCTGCCTCATTGGCTCGTTTACCATCATCTGAAACATCTGGGTGTGTACAGCATGAGGCAGCCCTTGGAAACATCCTTAAACGCTGTCACCTTCCAGCACTCCAGCTGGCTCCCTGGGGAGAAAGGGGATGGACCAGGCTGAGAGCCTGGCAGGCTCATGGTGGGGGGGCATTTGTTTGGGAAATTGCAGAATTAGTGTCAGCAAACAGTGCCCATCCTGCTGTGATCTTCAGTTGGGAAGCATGGAGAGAGGGGAGGTGGGTTTTCAGAGGCACACCTGTGACAGCTCCAGGCTACTAGGCCAAGGTGCTTGGCAACCAGGAGCTAGAGCCAGACAGGCAGCAGCGCAGGAGAGGAGGTGTTTAACACCGTTCTACCGAGTTTTAAAAGGCCTTTTTTTGCTGTTTGGTTTTAGTTTTGGAAGAGTGTTTTAGCTAGCTGACAGTAGGTGTATAGCAGTCACTAAAATCAGGTCAGATCTACACAGACCCCCAGCTGTGCCCCATATAAGCTGCTGGACCCTGGGCAAGTTATCTATCCCCTTCCAGCCTGTTGGAAGGAATCAGCAGCAATGTAAATGTAGAGTATTTTTTTGCATTGGCTTTTAGATGGAATCCAGTGCAGTAAGAAGTTCATGCGTTAATTGGCAGTGTTAACAGTTTCCAGGTCTATTAAATGAGGATAATACAGGGTGCTGTGAGACGAATACCTAAAGCACATAGGCTAGCGCCCGGCTACTAGTAAGTGTGAGAGGAAATACCTAAAGCACATAGCCTAGCCCCCGGCTACTAGTAAGTGTTCAGTCAACAGTGACTGTTGTGGGAGAACCTGATTGTGCTGTGAGCTGGTGATGGTGCAGCCTGCCAAGGTTTCAGGTGCGGTCCTGCCGTGATCAGCCATGTGACGTTAGGGAGGTCAAGCTTTCTGCGCCACCGTTTCTTCATGTGTAAAATGAGGATGATGAGCCCGCTTACCTCATGGGATGCTGTGAGGGTTGCGTGAGTAAGACGCAGGAATATTAGACACTGCCTGGCTCGTCGTGGATCCCCTGTGAGGGTTCCAATTGCTCGCCGAGCCTTTTCATCTTGCCTGGGACCTGACTGATTATTTCTTCCTGCATTATCTCTTCTGCTGTCATTCTTGGGTAGTTTATTGAGGACGTGGTGGTACAGAAAAGCTCAGCGTTTTACACTGAGTGTCCAGGGAACTGGGATAAAGCCCAAACCCAAGTATGGCACCTGTGGGTGCTCATGTAGCAGGTACCCTGGTCTGCATCTTCCTCAGGGCATCCTTGAGGTGGGAAGGTCATGAGTACCGCCACGCTCACTAGGAGAGAGTGGCTCCGTCCAAGGTCACAGAGAAAGTCCACTTCCTGCTGCCGGCTGGCAGCCCTGGCTCAGTCCGCTTCCTCCAACATTGCCATCTGGTACCAATGTTGACAAAGTGCTTTGGACGTCAAAAATAAAGTCCTATTAATCCTAAGTCCAAACAGCAGCACCCCCTTCCCCTAGCCCAAAGGCGTCTCTTCTAATGCATTTTAATTCAGGCCCATCACTTCCGCTCTCCTGCCCGTCTGAGGCCCAACTGGGAGGCCAGCACACCTCGGCACTGTCTTGCTGCAATGCTCCCTTCCAGCCTGCTGGTAGGAATCAGCTTTAATGCAAATGTGTGTGATCTGTGCCCAGAGAGAAGAAGCGAGATGTCAAAAAAGGTCACTTGCTTTTATAGGGAGTCCAGCATAGTGGGAAACTCGTGCATTACTTACCAATGTTGATGGTTTCAAGGCTGAATGCTAAAAATAGGCATCAGTGGTTACACTCTGGTTCCCAGAGCACCCAGGTCCCGGGTTCACCCACCTGTGTGGATGCTTTCTGATTGTGCCAGTGCCCATCCGGACTCAGCCCCATGAAGGACAGCTCTGGTTGCTATGACCGCCACATCGGGGTGGACTGCTCTGATGGCTTCAACGGTGGCTGTGAGCAGCTGTGTCTGCAGCAGATGGCGCCCTTCCCGGATGACCCCGCTGTGTACAACATCCTCATGTTCTGCGGGTGAGTTGAACTGCCCATGAGGCCAACCGGCTTACTGGGATGAGGGACTTTCAGGAAAGTAAACTGATGTGAACTCGTCACTCTAGGCCAGCCCTTAGGCTCTGAGGAAAGAGCCTTCAGGACTGGAAAAGGGGTATTTTTAAGGTCAGAGTTGGAAGGACCCTTAGGGGAAATCTAGTGTCACCACTGAAAATGAGGAAACTGACCTAGGGGTTTACCTAAATCATTGCCTGCTTACACCAGAATTTCCAAACTGTGTTTGTGGTGCTATGTTAATTGTTTTGTGACAAAAGGATTCCACGGTCCAAAAGCTTGGGAAAGATTGTGTGAAACTAATCAATTATCAAAGAAGGGACATGCTGGATTGTTGCCGAAAGCCAGTGCCTGCTGCATAATCATGAGAAGATTATTCAGTGGACTAATAATGTTATTTTATTGTATTTCATTTTATTTTCTTTCTTTGCAAGTGGCAATTTTCCTGTTTAGTTTCTTGTAAAATCCCATTCCATAAATGGAAGCTTGATCTCAATTTTAAAGTCTCTATAATGTCATCATTATGGTTGACCCACTTCAATTAATGAGGTAAATTCAGCCAAAGTTGCATAGAATTTATTTATTTAATAAACATATATTTGAGCACCCACTTTGTGCAGACAACCTAGTTAGGTGTCAGATATAGGAGACACAGTAGGATGTGAGATCTGGTCTCCTCTCTCTCAAAGGAGTTTATGATGGGATGTGCGGCCACGAGCACAAAGGAGAATGGGGGAGATGGCAGTGTGAGAGGGCAAGTTGTCAAGTTGCTCAGGATGGACTAAGAAGGAGCCAGCCAAATTTAAAATTCTTTCCAGAAACACTGTGTTATGGCTCAAGGAAGGAACCACTTTATCTTGTCCCAGACCTCAGCTGGTGCCATAAAGTCCTTTGTGGGTCTCAAATCAGGTCTGTTGCCTGGACTAATACAGTAGGTCCCTAACTGGACTTTCTTTCCTATTTCATCAGAATTTGGTACCCATGTACCTTTAGCACTCTCCAAGCCGCTATATATAGCCTGCCAAAAGAAGTCCTTGATTTGAGGTTCTTTAGAAAGACCAAATCACATGCACTTATAATTAAAGAGCTCTGCTCACACTTGTTCACACGATATGTAAATGGTGAATGGGGAAAACAAAGTTACATTAACATAGGCTTCATTTGTACCTCTGCTAATGACGATAGCAGCATTTAATGAGCACCTACTATAGGCTAGGCACAACATAAGTTCTTTGAGTTCAGTATCTCACTTAATCTTCTCAGTAACCCAACAAAGCAGCTACTGTTTTTCTCACTTTTACAGATGTGGAGTTCAATCAGCTAATTCAAGGTAACCCAGTAAAGGGCGGCGTAATTGCCATGATAATATTGCTTCTCACCACTTAAAACTATGATAATTTGTTCCTCTATATAGAACAGAGTTCTTTATCTTATTGCAACAATTACTATAGATAGCAATAAATGATGTGTTCTAATGTCATGAACATCTATAAATTCCAAATTTGGTATGTTTCTAAGGAGAGACCCAAATTAAATCAATATGCTTTTAAAATGACAGCTTTATCAAAGCCGTTCTTACTTGAACGAACAAATAATGTTCTTCTCACTATAACTACAAATAAAGTCCAATTAATGACTTACGGGTTATTGACCCATATCTACCAACATCAGTATTGCTCTTCCATTAGAGTAGCTGCACATGTTTAATGGGGAGGATATCAAGGAGGTGTCCACACAACATGCCCTAACATCTCTTTAGTTCAGGAATGCTACTCTGAATTAAGGGGGAGTTAATCTTATGTTTGGATATATTCAAACAGAGCACAGCAGCAAGATGATCGATCTTCTTAATTTCTTAGCTGACTTGTCACAGGACCAGGTTAGAAGGTTATTAATTTCTTAAGCACAGTGTCATTCTTTTTGCTGCCTAATTACCCTCCAAACAAATGCAGGGTCTGGCCATGTAGATTGTTCTGGAGAAAGACTCTAGAATACTTTGTATTTAAATGTGTTAACTCATTTATAAGCTTATATCCAGTGATTCTTACTCAGACCTATCTGGGAAATCCTACATTTATTAGAGGAGAAAGAACTGCAAAGCTCTGGAAGCACTTATCCGCGAAGGAAAGGTGAGAGGCTCTGTATGATCACATAATGCAAGAAGACTCGGTTTATAGACCTAAGAAACTGAGTTATATAGGGGACAAAATCAAATCAGGATACTCATAATCTTTGGCTATCCAACATTCTCCCAAGGCATTTTTTCCCAATCTGTTGGGTTGCGTTGGCTGCATGGCTCATTGATGGAATAACTTCTTATCTTGAGCTTTCCACCATGCTAGGTGCATCGAGGATTACAAGCTTGGTGTGGATGGACGCTCTTGCCAGCTCATCGCAGAGACCTGTCCAGAGGGAGGTGACTGTGGGGAAAGCAGAGAGCTCCCCATGAACCAGACCCTCTTTGGGGAGATGTTCTTTGGTTACAACAACCATTCCAAGGAAGTGGCTGCTGGACAGGTGCTGAAAGGAACGTTCAGGTGAACCCCACGTCCATAGCACTGGTTATTCAGGGCTGTTGATGGGTCTCTTCTCTGATGGGCCTTAAAGTCAGCATAAAGTCTTGTATCTTGGATCCAGGTAACTGTGACCCTAAAAGGATAGGTTATTTTCTCTCCCCTGGTCTTTACTAGGTTCACACTTCTCCTTCCAGAACCCAAGAACCCTGAACAGTAAAGTGTTAAAATAAATTTTTACCTTGCCCAGGCAGAGACTACAAGATTTTCCATGGAAGCCACCACAAAATGCTCAGGTTCTATCATCCCTCTGAGTCTTGGCGAATGAGTCAATCTAGCATAGGTCCTCAGTATGGTCCAAGAATCCCTGAGGGTCCCTGAGATCCTCTCAGGGGATATTCAAAGTGCTCCCTTTTCCAACTACAGAGAGGATGGGTTTCCTTCATATACTTCAATCCAAACAATATATTGCAATAAGTTGAATGCAGAGGTGAGAATTCAGCTGTCTTCTATGAAATCAGACATTTAAAAAACTTGCAAAAAATGTAAAATAATGCCACTTGTCTCATCATTTTTCAAGACGTTAATATTTAATGGATTTATTATTGTCATCTAAAAATATATCAATAAATATTTTTTAATTTTTTCTTTCAATTTCTAATATGGTAAATGTTGATAGATATAATCTACATAAACAAAAGCTACTTGGGGCCTTCAGTTATTTTTAAGAGTGTAAAGGGGGTCTTGAGAACAAAATGTTTCAAACCACTGACTTAGAATATTTCTAGGAAATTCTCCATTTGACCCCTGTCCCTAATCTATCTTAGGTTATTTGAATACATCATCCTCAGAATCCATGCATTTCAGGAGATGATGGTGGTGATGATGATGATGATGATGATGATGATGATGATGTTGAAAGTGTTATAATATGGACCAGCAGTTGATAGCAAGCTAGGTCTGGACTCTTACAGGCAAACTGATAGTAAACTTTCGAGGTATTTTTTGGAGTCAGTTGTGTTTTCTGTTACAGACAGTAGACTTTACTAAAATTTCCCCTTTTAGCCTGGGACCTCATTTGCCAGTGGCAAGCAGTGAGGTGTCATAATGAATATTGTGGTGGCTTCATTTGCCCAGATCTTCTGGAGAGGGGATCAGGGAGTAGGGACTGGTGTGGGATGGGGGGAAGAGTATTCTCGATCTTGTAAGTAGACCTTTTCAGCTGGTTTATTTCTCATCTCCCTCAGCCCTTGCCCTACTTCTCACACTCATGTCTTGCTCCAGACATGTACCTTGAGTGGTGTCCAGGGTGAGGGGAAGTTTTTGGTCCATTGTGGGTTGAGACATAGATCGCTCACCAAAGAGTGGCGTTCACTTGAACACTCAGAGATGAACGTCGGCCTCTGTTTCCAGGCAAAACAACTTTGCTCGAGGTTTAGACCAGCAACTGCCAGATGGTCTTGTGGTGGCCACTGTCCCCCTGGAGAATCAGTGCCTGGAGGAAATCTCAGAACCAACCCCGGACCCAGACTTCTTGACTGGTGAGTGTGCCACACACCTTACTTAACTGGCAGAAACAAACAAGCAGCTCCCTGTGATGCTGTGAGCTCAAGACGCTTGACCTTGCTTATTTTGGTTTCAAAGCCAGTGATTTTCTTGATATGTGATAAAAGCTCAGTCCTAAAACTGAACACTGGTAGGATTATTTGTCAGTGAAACGGCCAATATTATCACATAATTCTCTGTAAAATGGCCATAATAATACCTTTCCCTGCTAGTCTTATTGGGATGCTTTGAAAACAAATGAAATAATAGATATGTAAGAGTTCAGAGTTCTCGGTGGATTAGAGGAAGTGACTAGGTCACAGCAGAGGTAGAAAGAAGGTAGATTGCTTAGAGCCTAAATATCTGTCATTGGTTCCCCGGCAAGTGCTTCTGGAGCAGTGTGAGAGAGTAGAGAAGGCTAGAGCTTTGTTGTGAAACCACCCTGGGTTTGACTCCTGGCTCTGCTACTTTCTAGCTGTGTGACATTAGACAATACAGTCTCTTGGGGTCTCATGGCCCCCATCATAAGATGGGGATCATAACACCTGTCACTCAATGTTGCTTGGAGCCCAACGGCACTCTTCTCCTCGGCTCACTGTGGAACGAAGGTATGGGCTGATTGGGAGAGGCAGGAATACTAGGGGTCGTTTCTCCTTTCTGTGCCACTAAAGACCGCCAGTTAGCACCTCCTGGACCAAAGAAGGCATTTCAGAGTGTTCCAGGGACCCTTAAGAGGCAGCCAACCGGGAACTCAGCATCACTTACTAGGAGTCTCGACATCAGCTCTTCCATTGTCAGCTTTGTTCATTTCTCCATTACTCCTCTCCCTTCTTCATTCTATGTCTTCCTTATTCTAGACCCTTCTCCCCTTTATTTTCCCCTTTTCTGAAGAATAGCTTGAACTGAGTGTAAGCCTTTTTCAGATATCAAGTTATGTCCGAAAATTTCATTTAGACCAGAATGGGGTTAGAAGTAGGTCTGTCTGAGTTAGTATAGCACAGTGAGCACTAGCTTAGGCTCTGAATCCTGACAGCTAAGCTCAGGTCTTCACTGGCTGTGTGATCTTGGACAAGTGACTTACCTTCTCCATGGCTCAGTTTTTTACCTGTAAACATGGATATTATAGTATTATCTTTCTTATAGGATTAGTATGAGGAATAAATATTCATGAAGTTCTAAAAACAGTTCCCGATACATACTGAGATGTATGTTTATTAAATATATAAATATACCAAGGAAGAAAGAAAATATGAACATTCAAACTACCAAACTGCGCTTTCCTTATAGAAGAAGGAAAGGGAGCAAGGGAGAAAACAATTAGATATATTCTGGACCAGAAATAAATCTCATCGAAATAAGCTGCCTTCTGAAAGATCACACACACACATACACACACACAAACCTGAAAAAAGTAAAGTGCACCTCTGGGTGTGTCCTGAAAGCCTACGTCTCTAGTGTTTGGCAATCTGGCTTTCTTGTTTCCATGTCATTGGCTGAGAAACACTTGCTGGGTGTGTGTAAAATGCCTTGTAAAGGAGGTGTGAGATGGTGCACAGAAGCAGGACAGGCTCCACACTGCCAATAAACTACCTGGCTTCTGCTTAAAGGGTCACCAGGGCAACTCTCTCACACATTAGAACTTACATGGAAGTGAGATTTCAGTTGTCAGGCTGGGAAGACACAGAGTAGTCCTGGATGCTACCTGAGCTTTTTGGGGAGGATAGATCTGAGAAGCATCAGAAAAACATGTGCCTGGGGCTTCCCTAGTGGCGCAGTGGTTGAGAGTCCGCCTGCCGATGCAGGGGACACGGGTTCGTGCCCCGGTCCGGGAGGATCCCACATGCCGGGGAGCAGCTGGGCCCGTGAGCCATGGCCGCTGAGCCTGCGTATCTGGAGCCTGTGCTCCGCAATGGGAGAGGCCACAACAGTGAGAGGCCTGCGTACCGCAAAAAAAAAAAAAAAAGAAGAAAAAGAAAAAGAAAAACATGTGCCTGAATCTCCATCTTTGGAAATAAGAAAAAGATCCAAACTTTGTTCAAATCCACAAGAGAAACTTCTTTCTTCCCTGTGCCTCTCCTGATTTGGTATATCAGAGGCAAAAGGAGTGGAAGGATGTCCTGGTGGGACCTTTCCTTTTTCATGGTCTTGAGACAGTGACATTCCTAAAAGTACAGAGAGAACTTTTCTTGACCTGCTAGTTTTCTACCCAGCCTTTCTTTTTAATGTATTTTGATTAAGAAGTGATACCAGTTAGTCCAAGAGCAGGTATTTCCTTTGATGTAAGAAGGAATCAGTCTTGTTTTTCAAAGCCCAGAATAACTAGAAGAATCAGTTAGAGATGGTTGACCACTTTTCTTCCATATTTATTTCCTAGTTCTGGTAACGTTTTAATTATATCTTTCTTGAGAGTCATACAGAGAATGTCATATCATGCTGCACTATGTGCTATTATAGGTCACAGTCCCCATAAACCTACAAGCTTAAAAGGTTTTTGGGCGAAAGTGATCTTCAGGTTCTTCTATATCAGCATTTTCAAGCATGTTTTTTTCATGAAAAACCAGCCCTCCGCTCATAAATAGGTTCTATCTTCAAATAATTTGGAAGTAGCATCTACCTCTCAGCAATCTGCAGCACCTGAGCATGGAACAGATTCCAAGAAGTCCTGCACTAAAGAAATACCTTTTACTTTACTTAGCCCAGCAATTCCCAAATCTATTTAACTAGAGAATCCTTTTACACATAACAGCTATTTCGAGCTTTCAGAATTATTGGCTTAAAGAATGTACTGGAAATTTTCTGATGTATGTGTTTTATCTTGCCGATTACCTTCTTCCTTACCAAAACAGTTAAGAACTCTTATGCTTTACAAGCCTTTTTGGTGTTATAAGTTGTGTGGAAATAAATGAAGACCAACAAAATGAAAACAGGTGAAGGCTATTTACACACAGCAAGGGAGTCAGCCACCATCACTTGCATTTTGGCAGAGACTGAGAGGCAGGCAGAGAAGTAGGAAAGCTTCAGAGTGGAAAAAAGGGAGGGCTTCAGATATGCCCTGATAGGCATGTAAGCTGTTGGCAGGTGATCCAACTAACCAGGAGTGAGGTATTCTTAGGTAAATGTTTAGGAGACCTATTTGACTTTCTCTGGTGGAACCTAACTTGGAAGCAAGAACAAAAATTAGGGAAGCTGTCAGTTATTAATCAAGTCCTGGTGAGTTTGGCCTGATTGTTACAGGGGTTATTATTTGGCTTCCTGAACTAGAAGAGATGGTGGTCTGACTTCCTACAAGTCTGACTTAGAGACGGTAGATTAGCTTCTTGGGCTGGTTGCTGTAGATAATAGGGTGGTTTGCTGGGCTGGTTGCTGCAGATTGTGGGTCAGAGTTCTGTTTTTACATGCGGTCTGGCCATCATCCATTTGTATTTTCAGTCTCTCAGCTGAGAAAAAAAAGAGTCCAGAGGCAGATCAAGGAGGAAGAGGAGGCTGCTGGTCACATTCATGGGTCCGATGGGCGCCATAATCACGGAATCTTAAACATCCCCTTGACATTTCAATAAAATAACAGGAGAAAACTAACTTTCTTTTCTTTTCTTTTCTTTCTTTCTTTCTTTCTTTCTTTCTTTCTTTCTTTCTTTCTTTTCTTTCTTTCTTCCTTCCTTCCTTCCTTCCTTCCTTCCTTTCTTTCTTCCTCCCTCCTTCCCTCCCTCCCTTCCTCCCTCCCTTTCTTGTTTCCTTCCTCCCTTCTTCTTTCTCTATTCTTTCTTTCTTTCCTACCTTGCCTGCCTGCTTGCTTTCCTTCTTTCCTCCCTTCTTTCTTTGTTTCTTTCTTTGTTTCTTTCTTTCTTTCTTTTTCTATCACGTAGGTCTATCCAGTCATTCTTTTTTCAAGCATATGTAGGGAAAAATATGTTCTTTCTTGAGAAAACAGATACTTTGTTTGGAAAAAAAGTCATTCACAAATGTATCACAAATAATAATAAAATGAAATAAAAAACTGGGACTAACCGCATTGCAAGGGCACACCGAGAAACAATCCTATGACTCAGCAAGAAAATAGATATTTTTAAATATCCCTTTACTTTTAACTAATGGAAATATTATCTGTAAGTGGGCACAGAACAACATTTCCCGAGAATTAACAGTTATATAACTGTTTCCCTGACTATGGTGTAGCATAAAGGCACTCAGTAGAATTGTTGTTTAGCAGTGAAGTAATGGAGTTTGGTTGTTTGGCTTATCCTGGGCGAATGTGGGACACTGTCATCCCTGCCCACTGCCAACACCCGTGCTTCTTTTATTTTCCCTTCCCTCTACTGACCTGAACTAAGGCCTGGGAATTTATAACAAAAACGTCAGTTAACAAATGTCAAGTTCACACAATTAGAAGTGATGAGAGAGAGGTAGGGAGGAGGGTGACAACATTATGAAAACCATGTATGTATATGATGTTTTAGCTTTTCTCAATGTGCTTTTATACCCGTAACTTTATTTTGTCCTGACAACCTACCTGTAAAGTAGGCAGGATGAATACTATCATCCCCACTTTTCAGATACGAAAACTGAAAGAAAGGAGTTGCCTAGCCCCAAGTCACACAGCTGGTTGGAATCACAGAATTGAAAAGGAAACAAGGGGTCATCTGAGCTAAGCCGCTCACTTCACAGATGCAACAACTGAGAATCGCAAGGTCCCCTGGGCAGGTAGCCAGAGAGGAAGCTCAGGCCAGTTGATTGGCAGGCAGAAACTGCCCCCTTCGGCAGCATGGGTGCCTTAGAACTCCCGCCTCCTGATTTCCTGCCCTTTTCTTTTCCTGCCTAGGAAACAAGTCCATTAAAGGGAATGTTTCCTGATATATTGAAAAATCTTTATCGGGCTTGCTATCTTTTTATTAATAGAGTTTCTGAAATAACAGCAAGCTGATGAGCTAGCATCACTAGAGAATGCATACTACGTAGAACAGTTTTACAAAACATGCACATTATAACTCGAATGGAACGTACCTTGGAGGTATGTGACTGGAGTCTTAAACTTGTAAAGTTAGAATTTCCTTCATACGCTTTTACAATTGACATAAAGGCGAAAAGCCAGCGTATGCAGAAGTATGACTGCCGTCACAAAGCTTAATGCCCTAAAAGAAGAGCATATGAAAGGAAAATTGCTGAAAACCTTCTTTTAGTTTCAAGTAACTTATCTTTGATTACCTGAGATCAGATTTAAGCAATTGATTCAGTAAGCACCTCTTCTGACCTTTTTTCCTGTTTTTCTACCGATTATTATTCCCATATGATTCACACAGAAATGGAAATTTGGCAATCACTCAGCTAATTTGATCAGAGTTGACAAGCAGCTAATTAATCCTACCTACTCTTCATCCAGTTTAGGCACTAAATTAGTTGATTTAGCCTGAAGGAAGCATGGGTCAAAATGGCAGGATAATTCACTACATATGTATTATTGCCATTGTATTTACACACACACGCTCGCTATCTATCTAAATTTATCATATATGTGGCCATTATATTTGCATATGTACATATATACGCACACATGTGCATACATCAGGCATAGAAATGAAGCCAAAATTGGTGCTCTAAACTTAGCAAGGTGATTTTTTAATTTCCTGTGGCCTAATTATTTTGTTTCTGTAGCATTTTATATTTATAGTAATGGCTAGAATTCAAGTAGAGTGCCATTCTTTCTACAAGGTGTTCAAGCAAGAACAGCTCATTACAACATCACTAAGAGGCTACAAGGATATATTTATTGAGAATGACCTTGGATAAGTAACTTGGCTTCCCGGAGCCTCAGTTTTCCCATCTGTAAAATAGGGACCACAAATAAAGTGCCTATCATGTGTCTAGCACATAGATGACACTCAGTATAGGGCCCATTCCTGCCCCTTACTAACTTAGTCATGCTGACACTGTCCCTCCTGGTAAAGACGAAACAAGCATTATCAGCTTCAGAGTAATTAAAACTTAGATACGGAACACAAATCAGTTAAGTGGGACACAGAAATCGATGTTATCAGGAACTTGAGCTGAGTCAATTATTGCAGCTATTAAAGAGTGTAAAAACCTGTGTGTTACAGTAAGCCCAGAGTGTCACATGAGTTTATTAAGGGAGTATTGTAGTAGAATAGTTACGAACCCTGTTCTGGTCTCAGACACATCTGGAACTTTATCCTGGCTCTCCCTGGTGGCCTAGGGCCCTTGTGCAAACTCCTGTCTAAGCTTCAGTTTTCTCATTTATAAGATGCAGACAATAACACCTAGTTTACAAGGATCATATGACTATATACAAAGTGCTTAGCCGAATGCCTGGTACAGAGTATAGGTTCAATAAGTGATAGCTGTTGTTTCTATGATTCCAGAAATTTTCTCCAAAATTTTCTCCAAAAGCATCCAAAAATGCTTTCTCATTTCCTCACAATTACACCCCCTAAGCCAGTAGACTTGGGACTTGAGAATCCACTACATGCATTGAGTCCGCATTTCCTCTGTCCCTAGGGATGGTGAACTTCAGTGAGGTGTCCGGATACCCCGTCCTGCAGCACTGGAAGGTCCGCTCTGTGATGTACCACATCAAACTCAAACAAGTGACCATCTCTCAGGGTGAGCACAGCTGCAAGCCATCCCTCCCACCTGCTCCTGGGGTGTGGCATTCCTTCCCAAGGGCACAAGCCTTTTATCAATGTTGAAGATGCCATCCAAAATGTAGCCACTCCACGAGATCTATAACCTAGTCACTCGATTCACCCTTCAGGGCAAATGGCTGGAATCGGATCATTTTCTTAGCATAGATTAAATTGCAAGTCTTATCTTGGATAATAGAAGAGATGGAAAGGGCAAGGCGGGAACCACTGGAGATAAATTTAAACACTTATTTTATCATATTTCCTGGAGTCACCCAGCGTATAGAGAGGATATGCGAAAGCAAACTTTTTATAAATTGACAGAATAAAACTTTCCAAGTGCAAAGAGTATACTTTACTATACCTTAGAGGTTCTATATGATGCAAGAAATAAGGGAAAGAGAGCAAGAAAGAGGAAGGGGAGTGGAAAAATAGAAAATAGCTATGGTTCCTAAAAGCAAGTAAGTAAGATAGATGGATAGATAGATAGATGAATGTAGATTTATCTACATCTATGTTTTATATATATAAAGATATGTATATATATATCTTTATATCTAATAAGTTAAGGAGTAGTGAACTCTGAACTTAGGATAAATTGTTCCAAAACAGAAAAATGAGGCACCTTGTATAAGTATTCTTCAAATCTTAGTGATAAATAGAGAGTTGTGAAGAGAAGTGAGACATATACTAGAGAAAGAAGAGGCATTAAGGATATAGAACATCTCCAAAGTACACAAAGGGACTCAGAACTTTTTATTTTCTATCACGAAAGAGTTCTTGGCAAGAAGGGTTTGGGATGTGGCTATTACTGAAGTGAGCTCTGCTGGTGCAGAAAACACTTGGAACGAGCAAAGTTACTCGTCATCCTAGAAAAATACGGCAGTATTTTTCACATACTCAGTTTGCACGCAGCACAGGTGCTATGCATATCAGGGGTTAACAATCACATATCTCTGCTGCCACGTGCTTTTAAAAGCCACACATGGCATCATGGACGATGTGGACCTCTGCACTTGGGGTCTCAAGCCTGGGCCGGGCTCTGCCTTGTCCTGATAGGACACAGGTGTGTCAAAAAGAAGGCTGTACAAAGTTGGTCAGGTAGAGAAGGTATTGGATTTGGAAAATTTGTCATAGGTTATCTTTCTGACAAATATGAATCTCTTAAACAGGGAAGGCAAATCCAAGGAGATTTGTCTGGGGAGGAGGCAAACAGGTTCCTTCCTCCATTTGCCATTTCAAAGTCTTTATACTTTTGATTTTCTTAAATAAGTGTAAGCAGTGTTTTAGTGGCTTTCCTTATCTTTCTTCTTCCATTATCTTCCCATACCCATTTCTCTGCATGAAGGCAGCATCCTGAAAACTTTTTTGGTCACTACCCACAGTTACAGCACAGTTTACACCGTGACCTTGTGCACAGGCATGTCCCCACATACACACCACAGAAGGTTCATGAAGCCATACTTCATCTTCCCAAGTGAAATGTTCTCTGCTGGTATTTGCGTTTCTATTTTAGACTGTGCTATTCTTTTTCATTTTTTAAATGCTATTATTTGAGCTCACTAAATTGATTTAATGTCATGACTTGTGATTTGAAACAAAAAACTTTGACTTAAGCAGGGAGGTAGTGGAGATTTGATAATGTTATACTTAACTTGCACGAAGTTAACAACATAACTAACTGGGTGGAAGAAATATTCTTTTAGGAACTGAAATGTCTGATTTAGCTACCTGGAAGTACCTGGTAGCTCCAGCCAGCTCTCCAACATCACTTTGGGCCACATGACACTTGCACATTGAGGCTGGATGGCCTGGGAATCCAGATACCCATATTGTAAGTCCTCACTCTTTTTCTTGGGTGACCTTTCTCCATAGCCCTCAGCAATGCTCTCCACTCCCTAGACGGGGCTACATCTCGTGGGGATTTTGTAGCCTTGTTGGACCAGTTTGGCAACCATTACATCCAGGAAGCTATCTACGGCTTTGAGGAATCCTGCTCTATCTGGTACCCAAACAAGCAGGTCCAGCGGCGACTCTGGCTGGAATACGAAGACATCAGCAAAGGTGAGTGACATGCTCGTCAGCAAGTTCTACTCCCTGTGCAAGTCCTGGCTGCCTAGGTACATCCATAGGACCAAAAATAAGGAGTCTGTAGGTGAAGGACTAATTCAGATTTGCCTCGATGTCCTTGCCCACCTTTTAAATTGCCAAGGTTTGGTTGCTAAAACCAGATGTCAAAATGGGAGTATTTGGGGAAACTTTATATGCAGGAGGGGGTCCAAACTGTATGACCACTGAGCGGGTTATCATAGAGGGGGTCTTCTAAAGGGCTTACCAGCCACCATGCATCCTGTTACCATAGCACGGGCAAAATACTAGACGGTTCTTATGGAGTGGGGGAGAAAAGGAGAGCGTTTCAGCCTCCCCCACCACTCCCTGCCTCCGGCAATCCCATCCTACACTGGCTGGCAACCCCTTCCGGTAATTGCATAGTAAACCCCTTCTCACTCCATCCTGCCCTGTGTTTAGGGGCAATTTTCCTACTGCTCTGTGCTGTGAGGAAATCTCCGTTGCCCCAGGTGTTTGTGTAGCTCTGGATAACAGCCTCCCAAATAAATCTTGGTCCACTGTTTGATGGCAAGTTAGTATTCAGTCCAAGTAAGTATAAGAAATTGGAATTTCTGGGACCCTTTGAATCACCTTCTGATGTAGGAGGAGTACTGGCTGGTAAATTTGTGTTCTGATCAACCAAGACTGGTTTAGAATTGCCATTCATGGAATTTCTTCTTCTGAGCTTATCCTCATGGCATTCTGATGAGCTCAAATTATGGATGTGTGAGTTGCTAAAGGGCAAGTGATGAAATTAGCACAGTGAAAACTCAAGAAGTAGGTCATCCTAAGATTTAATGATCAAGGGTCCCTCTGAGACTAGGGACCCCCTGCTGTCATCAGTGCTACAGTGGGAGAAAATATGCTCCCGTGGCTGAGATGCCCTTGGTTCTCTGAGCTCCATACAGATTTCTATTTTGTCTTGAGGCATGAGAGCCCCTCTTCTGACTGGGAGCTTTCTTCCAAAAGAAGCAAGAGGCTTGTACCTGGACTGCAGGCTTCCCCCCAGGTCCTGATTCCTCTAAGCTCAAAGAGACAACCGCAGGCTTCTTGTATCCCTTCAAACTTCAGCATCTTAAAATTGTTCTGATTCCAGTTTGCCAAGAAGGAGTATAATGTAAGCACATTTCGATAAGACCAGTTCCAGCTGGCAAAACTTTGTTATGTTTCCATGCCAGAGCCTAGCGATTGAACCAAAGGACTAAAGCCTCCTCTATTTCTGTTTGCCAGTGGTTCAGGGATTGCCAGGCTCTAGGACTGCTGGGAGATGCGAGTCTGACCTTCCTCAGAACTCCTGGTTCTGCCTCTTGCGTCTATCCTGAGCATTGTAGTATCCTTAAGGTTAAATGCGAAGCCCAGGAGGGAACTTTGTCCATGGCCTTGGCACTATGCCCTATCCCTCTCCATTCTTACACACAGGAACCAATTTTGTCACAGTCCAACTGTTGGCTTTAGTTCTCATAAATATGATGTATATCACCCTTTGCTTGTTATTGATATTAAAAGATATTCAGATATTTTAGTATGTTTATTTTGATCTCTTGCAGTTGTCCATGTATACCTGGCCCCCAGCTGACTCCTGTATCTTACCTCTGTGTCATAGAGTTTATCTCTCTTATTGTTGGATGTGATTCTTACCCATAAATATTTTTCTTCTCCCTGCGCACTAACTTCTTTTTATTCCCAAAGCACGAAGCATGCTACTGATTAAGGATTATAAGTGCATAAGACAAAGGAAGATTTTCTTCTGCTTTTCTGCACTCTGGAGAGGATTGCTCCGGAGTGGAATTTATACACTAGTGGTGACAAGTGTTCTGAGAGGGCTATACCTACCATGGCATAAAAGTGACACCTTTTTAGACTCGAGTCCTTTAATTATATGTTCTTGCCTATTCTAACTTTAAAAACTTTCCAGTGAAAAGGGGTTTTGTGTTCTTTGCTTTTGTACCTATGATTAGATACCTAAAATTGCTTATGGATTGAATAGGACAGAGGTTTATCGGGGTGAAATGAAATGGAAAGATCACAGGACTGAAAGGCTGGGACTCTAGAATCTGCCAGGTGACTTGTGTTTAGTCAATCAACTATAGGCATCTCCCCTGTAAAGCCTTCTGTAGTTTCTTCCAGCTCTGACAGTTTATGGATCCTAGAAGTCCCCTTTATGTGAGAGGCTTTCTCAGGTGACACATTTGAGTAAAAGACTTTCCTCTTCTTTCTACAAATCACTACACAACTTCTTGAGGGTAGGTTCTATGCCTTATTCAACTTTGAAATCCCAGGGTCCAGCACAGAGCCGGGCACATGACAGTCCCTCAGCAAGTGTTTGTTATTGTTGAGGTTGTTGTTAGTGATGGCAGTTGGGGTTGTCTCGGTGGGAACGGTGGTTAAAAGCTCTTCTGATGTGGTGACTTCCCACGTGGGTTTTATCATAGACACATAAAACGCTTTAGGTACGCCTGACTGATAAGAACTCAGAGATGGGTATTTTTGAACAGATCTTCAGGAGGCAGCCTTGTATTCAACAGCCACTTATTCGTCGTACAACCACTATATGGTTTGGTCAGACCATTATGTAGGAGCACCTGTCTTAAGATAAGTGTGACTGGAGCCCATGAATAACATATTTCCATTTCTCACGGTCTAAGATTAGCCTCTCTTCTTTTTCTTTTACAGAGCAAATAAAGACTATCTGAATTGAAATTTCCAACCTCACTCTCTCTAATTCTAAACTGACTTCCATCTTTTCTCATCATCCTTTGCCCTTGTGCCTCAGGAAATGCAGTGAGTTCCTCCTCTTCAGGCGAATCTCTCCACCTGTACACTTGCTTCCTTCCCTTTCTGCTTCCTCTTAGTCCTCACTCATTCATTAGCCTCCTCTTTTTTCATCTCTGCAACCTCTTCAGCCGCAATTATCCCTTCGCCAACCTTCTATTTTCCAAAAAATAATATTTTTATAAATATGCAACTCTTTTACCACTGTTTCCTTTCAACATGTCACCATCAAATTTCTTGAGTAAGTAGTTTATACATCTTTTCTCTACTTCCTCAACTTCTTTTCACTCTTCCAGTAATTGCTTTCAGCCCCGCCACCCTTACAGAACTTGCTCTGGAGAAGGAAAAAAAAGACTTTATAGGCGGAGGTTCATTTTTCTATTCTGTGACCATTTCATCTATCTCAGCTAAAGAATTTGTCCCTTTTGGCCAGGTCCGCCTTCTTGCAAATCCTCTCCCTTTGTGTCTCTGATGCTATTCTGTCCAGATTCTCTTCATAAGTCTTTGACCTTTATTTCTCATTCTTTTTTGCCCTCACTCCTCTAAAGAAATCGCTTACATTTTGGTCATTTTCTAGGATTTCACCCTTAATGTTCATTTCTTCTTCACTGTTGCTGGGTGATTCTCTTTTGTATCTACCTCGACCCACATCTCAAATCCTTCCCTTCTCCCTGAAATTCAAAAGCTCATTTGTCTGTGAGTGTTTACCATTTCTACCTGGATATTCTGTAGGCACCTCAATGATCAGCATCTCTTTTCTCTGTATCTGCTAGTAGATTCATGAACCACATTGATGGGTCAAAATATAAAGTGAGGGGTCTTTTATATTCTCCTCCACCCTCCACATTCAACCATTTACAAGTTCTGTTCTTTTTACCCCCTAAATATTTCTTCAGCAGGTGTCTTCTCGTCCATTTCTCAAAATTGTATGAGTTTACAGTATCAGTTCTCATAAGAAATATTGAAATAGCATCCTCAGGTGCCTTCTTCAGTTTCCTGCCACTCTCGTCCATTCTGCATTTCACTATCTGTTATCTTTTTAAAATGCCCCTTAACGACATGACTCTTGAGCTTGGAGCCCGTCACTAATGCCCTACTGCCTTCTCAGCATGAACATGGCTTCACTCCCTGTATTAGTTTCCCATGGCTGCTGTAACAAATGACTACAAACTTGGTGGCTTAAAACAACATAAATTTATTTCCTGAAAGTTCTGGGGCCAGAGATCCAAAATCAGTTTCACTGGTCTAAGCTCAAGGTACTAGTGGGGCTGGAGGATCCTTCTAGAGGCTCTAGGAGAGAACCCCTTTTTTGCCCTTTCCAGCTCACAGTGGCCTCCTGTATTCCTTGGCTTGTGGCCCCTTTCTCCATCTTCAAAGTGCATCACTCCAATGTCTGAGTCACATGGTCTTCTCTCTGACTCTTTCTGCCTCCTCACGTAAGGACCCTTTTGATTACATTGAGTCCACCAGATAATGCAGGATAATCTCCCCATCTCAAGAGTCTTAATTTAAGCATATCTGTACACTCTCTTTTGCCAGGCACAGGTAACATTCATAGGTTCTAGAAATTAGGACCTGGGCATCTTTGGGAGCAAATATTCAGCCTACCACACCCTCTACCCTCTCTGGCTGCTGCATCACTGACCATTGCCTACCCCGAGCATTCCTCCACTCTGATGACACAAGACTGCTTGCTATCAGTCCAAAACCCTTGCATTTGATTCCAGACAGTTTAAGGCCTCAGAGTCTCCCTTCCTGCTCCAGTCTGAGGCCAGAGGTATGTGCTCTAAAGTCTCCACAATTACTCGTCCCACTCAGAAATTTTCTCTTGGGCCCTCTCTTGCCCACCCGGCCCCCTGACCCTGCTCCATTCCCTGGTGTCTGTTCCTTTGCCTCATTTCTGGATGGATCTTATTCTCTTCTTAGGCCCTTAGGATCAGCAGATCAGTCTTCCTGGCTATGATTTCTGTTTCTTGCTTGTGTCTTTTAATCGCCCCCTTCAGCTCTATAAATTGTCATCTGCAATTAAATGATACCTTGACCCAGTGTCAGGCCCCAACTCTGGGTCCAGGGTCAAGGTTCCCACTGGTTCAGAAGAGGAGATTGAGCCTTTCCACACTTCTGAGCCTACCTAACCTTGTCCTCTATCTACCCCTTTTCTACCATCACCTTTCTACTCTTCAAGAGCCAGTTCTAACATCACCACTTCCACCAAGCCTTCCTTCTAGTCAGAATTCTTTGCTTCCTGTTTCATGCTTTTGGAGCTCCTTATATATATCCTTTGACAGCACTCTTGACATTTCCCTGTATTGTCATTTCCCTGTATGACTGTCTCCCATGATAATAGACTTGGCAGCATGTACCATATTTCCCTCCTTTTTGTAATTTAAAAAGTTTATTTAAAAAATGCAAAATGTGTAAAACAGAATAAAGTGAAAAATACATCTTCCTCTCACTCTTATCTCCCAGCCATCTAGTTCCACTCCCCAGAGGCAACCAGGCAACTGTTACTACAGTTTACTGTCTATCTATCCAGATATATTCTATTCCTAGCTATGTGGAAGTGAGCAAAGAAAGTTGCAGAAAAGTAGATATATTAGGGTCTTGTCTGTTTTCAAAATGTTATATATAAATATATGCATATACACATCTATATAAGTATAATCTTTAGCCTCTCTCTCACTATCTATGTATATTTAGATATGTGTGTGTGTATGTATGTACACACAAGTTATCTGTTTGTTTCAAGATTAGGGATATGGTATAGGGTAGGGGCTTTTATTTTTTGTACTAAAAACTTCTGTGTTGCTCTTCCTACAATAAGCATGTGCCACTTCTTTAATAAAACTTTTTTAACACTGAAAAATATATTCTGAAAAGTTTCTGTTATCTAAAGACTTAGAAAGTTAACTGGAAAAAAACAAATCACACAATTGTATCTACAAAGAGCTGAACTTTGGATAGAAATCTGGGAGGAAGTGCAAAACAATAGGATCATTTCTTACCAATCTTTGAGTCTTCACCCCTGACACAGGGCCTGGCATATTGTTAGCATCTGTTGTACTGTTTGTTGAACGAATAGATCCTTTATTTTGTTCTTACTTCAGAAGAAAGCAGTAAAAAGAGCCACAGATCTGTAGATTCCAGAGAAGTGACCAAAATTTGAACCTTCTTCAAATAAGAACTTCCAAGGGCTTAATTTTAATCCTCAACCTGACACACTAAAGCTCAGTACATTTTCTTTCTCTCTTTCTTTCTTTTTTTTTTTTTTCTTTTTTTTGGTACTCCATTCAGGAGTGGATTTCCTCAGATCTTTCTTCCTTCTCTTTTCCAATATCACTTTCATTGCTACATTAGATCTGACCTTTGCCATAGCTTTTCCTCGCCGTTGCTTTTGGGGCATATCACTGGGGTTATCTGGGTTGACAATTGGCAATAAGCAAGCTCTTCCTTTCTGTTGTACCTTGTAGTCCATAATCCACTGGGGGTTGGGGCATAATCCACAGCGGGTTGGTTGGTTGGTTTCCAGCCAGTTGCTTCCTTTCCATGGGGAAAGCTAAGAAGAATAGCTTCCTCTTCTTCCAAGACACAAGTTGAGAGTTTGTCCCTTAAGGGGACCCTCTAGCTCTGAGAAGTCTTAAGTTAGATTAGAATCAAAGAAAGAAGTAAGCCACCTGGATGGCATTGTATTTCTACCACACAGGATGCCACGTTTTCTATTTTTCATCAGTTATTTTTTGGGAGGACAGAGCCCGAGAAAGACTCAGTTGGCTCCTCTGCCCAGGATAGTGAACAGATTTCTTCCATGGCTGAAGCAAAAACAATAGCTGAAGCAGCCATCAGCCTCTGATCCAGTCTGTGAGTGCTGGTCAGCAGAGACCTAGTCTTGTGTATTTGATGCCAATGAAGAGTAATAACTTAAGTGTGTATAATGCTTTCTGTTTTACGACCCCAGGGTTGCAAACCAGCTGCAAAGGCTCTCTTTATGCACATTTACGACGACAAAGTTAGCACACAAGTGGCAAAGCGATTATGGCATACAGCTATTTTCTTTCAATGATTAATTAATTCATTCAACAAACGTTTGCTGAGGGCCTGCTACATGCAAAACCCTGAAGTGAGCAGAGAGGAGGTTTAGAGAAGACATCTGTTCTATGGCATTCCCAGGCAGACAGGCCTGATGAAGATGCCACTGATGCTGAACCGGGTGGTATCATAAACAGAGGCTTCCAAGAGGATCTGAGCTTTTCTAAACATATGTGTGAGGATTTATTTTGAGTCTTCAAGTCCCCAGGCTCTGATGCAGAGTCCGGAGTAAAGTGGATCTGTAGGTTGAGGGAAGAAGTTACCAAAATAATATTACCAAACAGCCTGTTACATAAGTGTTCTCATTTAATCCTCAAACATACACATCACTTAAGTCTTACGTTCCCTATTTATAGATAAGAAAATAAAGCCTCAGAGAGCTTAAATAACTTGCATGTGGTCACCTAAGCAGTAAGTGGCAGAGTGAGGATAAGAATGCCTTCACCTACTGAGATACATTGCAAATGGCAGCTTGCTGTTTTGCCTGCCAGTGGCACAAGAAGAGATGAAGGTGGGAAGATGAGTGGGCCAAATGGAAGTAGGATCAAGATGGAATTGAAGCCAGGTGACTGGTCTAAAGTGACCACTACAGGGCCAGATGTCAACCATGGTTAGACTTCAGGAAGGATCCACTGTCTTTCATCTTGAGTTTTCAGGATTTTTGGTTATTTGTTGTGGGTTTTTTTTGGCCATGATATATGATGATGACCCAGTTTCTGGAGGAGTTTTTGTTTTTCTGTACAGCCGTGCTTTTCAGAATTTAATATGCCTATGTATCACCTGGGATGTTGTTGAAATGGTGATTCTGATTCAGTGAGTCTGGGTGGGGCCTGAGATTCTGCACGTCTAACAAGCTCTTGGATGACACCAGAGCTGCTAGTCTGAGGACGACATTCTGAATAGCAAAGCTAGATTCTCTCCTCAAAGACCAACAGGGAGTGGGTTTCCCCATCATCCCTGCTCTTCCTGTCCAGTGCAGGAACTTCAACACGGGAGCCATGGCACGGTGGCCTCCAGGGCTGTGTCCTGGTATCATCTCCACAGTGGAGAGTCTCACAGAAAGGAGGACAAGCCTGAATGGTTTTCACTTTAGGCCAGGACTTTTCTCTGATTAAGCCATTGATCATTAGGCTTGTATGCAGAATTGAACAGTCTTAAGCCCTCAGGCACTGAAGGGAATTGGAAACATGCCAACGATCAGGATTAAAGGTGATAAGCTGTTTTTTAAAAAAAACTCTGTGCTGTAGGCAACACTGTCCTCATCTTACTATCTCAAACATTCTATTTTTTAAAATAGTATTCAAGAGGTCCCCATTTTTTCCTCTCAAAACCAAAAATTATTGGAGTTTCATATTTTTACCTGGCTATTATTATTTTAGTTGATGGGACAATTCTGGTGGTGATGTCAAACTTCTTTCATATAATGATGGGCCTGACAGTAGTGACATCTTGTCCATAATGTACAATTTAGTAGTTGATCATATAGTTTTCTGGATTATTCTCTCCTCCAAATATGTAAGTTTTGCCTTAACAGTTTGATGGATTGCTTCCGGAGAGTGGGCTCATTCATTCATTTATTCAGTTCCTTCTATATCTAAGCACTGGTGTAGGCACTGGTCCAATAATGGTGAATGATGCAGAAAATCTTCCTGCTTCTGTGGAGCTTCTATCTTAGTGAAGAGAGAAAGAAAGTGGCAAGTGACAAATGAAAGCAATAATTCTAGATAGTGACATATACTATGAAGAAACTAAAATCAGGGGGTGTAATAGAGGGTGACTGGAGGATGGGTGGGGGAGCTGATTAAGATGGCAGGCACAGGGCACTTCCCTGGTGGTCCAGTGGTTAAGACTCCATGCTTCTATTGCATGGGGCACAGGTTCAATCCCTGATCCTGCATGCCGAGAGGCAAAAAAAAAAAACAAAGATGGCAGGCACAGAGAAGGCCTCAATGATGGTAATGAAGGGGTGAGTTTGAGCTGAGACCTGGCAGACAAGACAGAGCACACAAAGATCGGGGGGCCGAACAGTCCAGGTAGGGGACATAGCAAATGCAAAAGCTTCATAATTTTTTGAATTCTCATAGCTTCTAGCATCAGGTAGGGCGTACAGAAGTTAGCTGGTAAATATCAGACTGTTAACCAACATGACTGAGAAGAAAGAGGCCTGGATTCTCTGGTGGAATATGGAGAGAAGAAGCTTTACTTCTAGCCAGACTTGTTCTGTTTCCTAGATTCAGCAAGCTAAGCTGGGATCAATTTGTTTAGCCCATCGTCTTTTATCCAACATTTAGCTCAATGCTCAGGTGGGCTGGCCATGGTGCTCTCGCCCCAAGAGAAATAAGCATATGGCGACAGGCTTACGAGTCCAATACATATACCTACCATGACTTTTATCTCGGTCTTAAGCCATGGTCTCCATACCAAAACTAATAGTTTATGTCTGCACAAGAAAATATGTTGGGAAAAAATTACAGGATAAATGGTGAGGCAATGGGAAATCCTGCAGCAAATGTGGAAATCTGAACTTGATATCACTTGGGCTTCCCGCATCTTTTGGGATGGGTGCCTGTGTCTTAAGTGGTAATATGTCTATATTGTCCATCCAACTCTAAGGCAGCATGTTGAGGGAAAGAGCACTGGATGGGGAGTCAGGAGATCTGGGTTATTGGTCTCAGTTGAACCGTTAGTCAGCCAGCTGACCGTGGGTAAATTACTTAGCCCTCTTCAAAATCATCTTCCCATCTGTATAATCACTAACTTGAATTAGATTATACTTAAAGTTTCTTCTACTTTTGGTGTTCTGTGACTTCTACATATTCAGCAAATGATTTCTACTTCTCATAACACAATGCAACATTTAATAATGCCTGGCTCAAGGATAAATAGGCTAACTCAACTGATATTGCAATGGAAGGAGTAATGCAGCTGTTTATAGTGAGGATTTAGATTCAGATTGGCATCAGAATTTTTATTGAGAAGTTTAATTAGTGGCTGTGAGCCTCAGTTTCCATGTCTGTAAAATAGGGCTATTGCTACTTAGCTTACAAGTAAGGATCGTGTAAGGGTCGAATACAATAATTATTTATGAAACACAATGTCTAGCATACTGTAACTGTTCAGTGCATTGTGACATATTATTATGACTATTATTAGCACTAGCATTATTTCAGTGAGATTTGCGGTTCAGTTCACTATTTTTGCACAAAATAGCTGCTGATCAAAATGTCAAGGAGATGTCAGTAAAACTGGGTAAATTTTTTCTTCACAGAAACACTGATGTATATTTTAGAAGTCACAGATCACTAATTAGGCTAGTGGAACAGGGGGCGTCAAACCAAAATTACAAAAATTAAGACCAGAATCACATCTTTTGGCTGCTCTTTTCAGTCCCAGTTATAGCTCCTTTGCTAAGAAAAGACCAGGAAATAAGCACCACCCATATTAGAAGGATTTTTTTTTTTGGTGGGGTAAGGGAGGCTATAAGAATGTGCTCTCTGTGGAAAAGAATCCCTGGGGACGTTTTTTTGATAAGCAGCCTGGGTGTTACTGCTTTTTAAATGCAAAGCAGCTGTCAGGTGCATTCTCCAAAGGGGGAAAATTCATGCAAACGTCCAGCTGTACTATCCTTCCCTGTTACCTGTAACTCAAAGCCTGTGCCATCTGGTTCTGCTGCCTGCATACAGATGTGGACTCTGATCCCTCTTGTGCCCCAGAGGTGGGACCCTGGCCCTAGTAACAACCCAGGTTCCAACATAAGTGGATGTTGAGGTAGAAAGATAACTGGTTAGTAGTTTTTGGGTTTTTGTTAGGCTACTGTCTCCTCCTGTTTTCCATGAATAATCTGCTTTAGAGGAACACTCTTGTATTCTCAGAGTCCTGAGGAGGTCACCAGCTTCTGGAAGGTAAGGGATGTCTCTAGCAAATCTCTGAGGTCACTGCCTATTCCTACCCCATCTTTTTTTTTTTTTTTTTTTTTTGTGGTACGCGGGCCTCTCACTGCCGTGGCCTCTCCCACCGCGGAGCACAGGCTCCGGACGCGCAGGCTCAGCGGCCATGGCTCACGGGCGCAGCCGCTCCATGGCATGCGGGATCCCCCCAGACCGGGGCACGAACCTGCGTCCCCCGCATCGGCAGGCGGACTCCCAACCACTGCGCCACCAGGGAAGCCCCCTACCCCATCTTTTGCAATACATAACGCCGTGCACCGAATCTAGCAGGCAATCAATAAATATTGGTTGAATGAATAAATGAGCAAATACCATACTTTTCTCTCCGCCTTTTCCTCTTCCAATGGAAATGGCAGCATATTGTCCAGGACAGCATCTCCTCAAACACCATCCCCTTCAACCCCCCGGCACCAGCCCACCCGCTCATCATCCCTCTTCCATAGCCACAGGACTGATTGTTTTGTGTGGGGGACATTATCCACTTGCCCCCCGACCCCGGAATTACGTCATGTCCTGGGATTTGGCATTAGAAAAATAGACTAGTCTTTAAAACCAAGTGATCGGGCTTCCCTGGTGGCGCAGTGGTTGGGAGTCTGCCTGCCGACACAGGGGACGTGGGTTCGTGCCCCGGTCCGGGAAGATCCCACATGCCGCGGAGCGGCTGGGCCCGTGAGCCATGGCCGCTGAGCCTACGTGTCCGGAGCCTGTGCTCCGCAACGGGAGAGGCCACAACAGTGAGAGGCCCGCGTACCAAAAAAAAAAAAAAAAAAAACAAAAGAAAACAAAAACCAAGTGATCAGCGACTGGGATTACATACTAGGAACTGGGGTAAATCCATGTGTGGACCTCCAGTTTGCAATCGTTATTTCAAGTTTCTGGCTACCAGTTAATGTTGTAGGAGCCAACAATAATCTTTCTTTTACCACCTTTCCTATAATGGCTTTTTAAAAAATATAGCAAGTAGGAAAGTTTTCTTTGTAGGGAGGGAGGGGGTAAGGGAGTATGTGTTAGGTGTAACATGCAACTTGTGTTTAAACTGAAACACAAGACATAAAACTACTGTGACTTAAACCAACACATCAACAAACCCCTTTCATCTAAGCTTACCCATTTGGCCACTAACCATTTCTGATTCATTCCTAGTTTCCATGCCTCTGTTGTTAAGAGACAGCCTCCCTGAATCTCATGGAACTCTTTGGAAGTTGGCTCAATTATTAAAAGATGTAAATTAAGAGGAAAAATTAAAAATACATGAGAAAAAACTAATGTCAAGGAAATCAGCAAAAAATGGATTAGGTAGGTAATTAATTTAGAAAAAAAAAATGAGAGTAGTTGACATCGTTTTCAAGCCTGGCCCCAACTGCCAGCTACACTACAAAATGCAGCTGATTAATGTTACAACAGTCAAAGGATCCAGAATACATCATTTCTGTCTCTGTTACTGATGAGAGGAAGATGGTTTTCCAATCAGATCAACTTCCCTCTAAAAAATTCCCAAGTGTACTTTGACATTATTGCTGTTAATTTTGCTGCCAGCAGAGTCAGGGACACGTAGACCTCAATTGGCAGCACCTTGAGGGAAGGCTGTGAGTTCTGCAAGGTAATGATGTTTAAGCATTCATTCAGAAATGTGTATTGTTTACTGTAGATCAGGTGCTGTGCTGGGCATCAGGAATATGATGGGTAATAAAAGAAGGCTCCTAACCCACTGTGGGATTCTAGATGTTGAGGTGTAAAGCATAACTCTGTCCTTTGCCAGCCTCATCTCACATCTTCTCTCCTTGCAATTGGCTAGTCAGTATCTATGGGACAGCATGGTTGAACCCTCTGGGGGACCCACGAAAGAGGCAAAGAAGGTCACTACGAGGTCCGGAACATACTTTCCACCTTGAGAGTTCATCCCACTCCTTGGAAAGTTTCTCAGGGGGCAGGTCTCAGCATATCCCGTCAACTACTGAAGTGCCCATACTGAAGGTGGCTGCTGCCCCCAGGAGCAATCTGTGAGACACGGAAGAGGGGGAGCAGAGGGGCACACGTGGAGAGCTTTAGGTGAAGACCCCTTGCACCACCAACAATTCCTGGGGCGAGGGGCTGTTGGACCAGGTTGGGCCATCGCTGGGTCACGTGTGGTGGCCACACCACTGCCTTGCTGCTTCGTGCAGGGCTGTTTGTAGACTACCTGTGCTCTGGTGACTGCCCACTGAGGCCAGAGAGGGGACCGTACCTGCCTAAACAGAGTTCATGGCCTGGGGCTCCAGGAAGTGGTCACACCGATCTCCCCTTAAAGCCTGACATGATTAGAAAGGAATAGATAGCTTGGCTAAGTCATAACCACACAAGGCCCGTCCACCTGGTTAAGTCTGGCAGGGGACAGGGTTCATTCCACATAGTTAGAATGTAACACCACAGAAGCCCTCAGTTTGGAGCAACTGCAAACATCAAGCAGGTTCAAAAGACTTAATTTTTCTTTGGCCGATTAATAAAAAAAATAACACAGAAAGAAAGAAAAAGAAAGGTAGAAAGAAGCGTTTCTCCAGCGCAATTTTTCAATAAATCCGCCAGTTAAAATATGTGCTTTGTAGGTGAAATGTGAGTGCCAGTGACAGGGAAAAACAGCCTAATCGGGTAAACCAACATCCTGGACTCCCTTGACATTTTTTTGTTTCCTTGGGGTTTTTCTTTAATCAGTTGATTCCACAGAGGCAGCTTATAAGGCCACTCTTTGCCTGTGCCTCTGTTGCCCACCTTGACTGCTGTGGTCCCTCCTGTAAATTTATTACAAGTCCAGTCGATTACCATGGTAATTGGTTCTATTTATATTGATGTGTTTGGGGCATTTACGGCTTTATGTATTTTTATTTGGTCTTCTTGTTTTGCCTTCTCCCTTAGAGAGCAGGGACTCTGCCCACTTCTTTGCGTCTCCGCATAGCTGTTGCCTTAGACTCTGCTCGCAGCGTGTTCACGATCAATATTGATCACAGTAACGTGGATGTAGATAATCAGGAGACGCCAGCCCCCAAGCTTTACTAATCGCTGCATCCTTTTACAGAGCTGGGTAGAAAGAAGAAGTGTTCTTTCTTTTTTTTTTTTTTTTGCAGTACGCGGGCCTCTCACTGTTGTGGCCTCTCCCGTTACGGAGCACAGGCTCCGGACGCGCAGGCTCAGCGGCCATGGCTCACGGGCCCAGCCGCTCTGCGGCATGTGGGATCTTCCCGGACCGGGGCACGAACCCGTGTCCCCTGCATCGGCAGGCGGACTCTCAACCGCTGCGCCACCAGGGAAGCCCAAGAAGTGTTATTTCTTGAGAATTTCCACAATATCTCCCTTCAAGGGTAATTCATGTGTTGGGCCCTGTATAGATCATGCATTCTGCATTTGTTGGGCTGATAAAGATCATTAATGATCTACAGATACACGTAAAAGCAAATTGAAACCAAAGAAAAGCTCTCTTATAATTCAATCAACCATTTTAAAGCATGGTTGATGATGGAATGATGGAAAAATGGGATGATGATTCAGTGTGTATTTATTGAGTTTCTACTTTGTGTAGGCGTTGGGCAATCATCACTGTAGAAGGAACATGATCCCTGCTCTGCTCTCACGGAGAAGACATGGATGAGACAATATAAACAAGTAAATAAAGAATAAACAAAATACTAGAAACTTTGGGTAATAAGGGTAATGAAGAGGGTGCTGTGATAAAGGATGACAGGGTCAGTATCCTCTTTAGAAAGGGTCATCAGGGAGGGTATGAGTGGTGTTTATGTTGAAATGTGGAGGATGAGCTGGAGAAAAGGCATCCCAGGAAGGGGGGAGTGGCCAGTGCAAAGTCCTGAGGTGGGGAAGCCCAGTGGGATTGCAGCCTAGGGAGTGAGGAAACCATGGCCTGGCTGGAGCTGGAAAGGACAAGGATGGCCATGCAGAGTCACGGAGGCAACTGCCCCGTGACTCTGCATGACCTATATGTTAGGATCCGTCCTGCACTGGGTGGAGAATAGCTTCAAGGGAGGCCAGAGTGGACACAAGGACACCAGTTAAGGACCTAAAGCAGGAACCCTGGCAGTGGACATGGAGAGGAAAGAACAGGGTAAGGTTTATTTGTGGAATAGAGAAACTTGAAGACAGGGTGGAGGAGGGGAAGAGGAGTGGAGATAATTCCTAGATATTCGCTTGAGCAACTGATTATGCTGGAGCACCATTTACAAACTGAGGGGCAATGGGATGGAAGAGGTTGGGGGATGGTGGGGAATCTAGAGCATCATGCAGACTTTGAGTTTCCATGGAGACAGCCAAGTGGAGGAGTCAAGGAGCCAGTTAGATGTGCAGGTCTGGAGCTTAGAAGGGAGGTCAGTGCTAGAGATGCCAATCTGAGCCTGCAGAGTTCAACCAGCTCATCCCGGACGAGCTCACTCAGGGAGGAAGACGGAGAAGAGAGAAGAGAAGTGGGCCCAGGCCCAAGCTCTGAGTTGCTCCCACACGTAGAGGCCGAGCAGAGGTGGCAGGTTGCGGGGGAGCTCAGCAAAGGAGACCGTGAGGGAGCAGCCGGGAGGTGGGAGAATCAGAAGAAGGCTGTGGTGAAGAGGGCAGTGGGCGGCTGTCTTGTCCTGCTGAGTGAGATTTGTAGGTCAGACATCATTGCCTTAGAGCAGTGTTCCTTTAGAGAATCCTAAAATATTGTAACTGCAAAGGCCCTGGTAATATATGTGCAGAAACTTACAATTATTAGTATTTTTCATATATCTCATACTTCTCACCACCCTATGAAGTGCGGAGGTAGGTTATACGTTATGACCTTGTCTGGTGAAGGGTCTTGGTGAGCTGTGCTCAGTCACAATGGCTTCACGTTGAATTGTAAAGCCCTGAAAGGCACTTTGCAAAGCAGAGCTCTGTCCCTTGGGGTATCTTCAGAGCGAGCGTGTTGTCCCAGGTCCTTGGGATGCTGAGCGGTGGAACCATTCCCCATGCAGGACGTCTGCCCGCAGACCATGTGCTCTTGCCGGATGCCCCCGCTCCTCCCACTGGCAGACCTGTACCTCTAATTCCAAGGGGAGGAGCTGAGGCCCACAGTGTGAAGACACTAGTCTGTGGTCACACAGAGAGTGGCAGAACCAGAAGGAACCCAGGCTTGATCATTCATCATCCTTGTCTCACAGATCTGTGCATTGCTTTCTGCCCGTGCTAAAAACCGGAAGGGCTCGGGACGCTTGTTCCACTGCCTGGGTACATCTCTTTGAATTTTGGATCATCCCACAAGGCTGTCCCAGGATAAACACCCCCTCCCTGAGACTGTCCACTCTTAACAGTTTTATTATTACCAGGCGTTGTCAACCTAATAGCGAACAAAATAAAATCCTTACTCTGCCCAGCTTACCTTGCTATCCCAGTCCTGGGGAGAGAATTCCATTCCACAACTTAAGAAACACTCACTAAGTACCTACTGCCAAAAGTGTATTGAATCCCAGGTCCTATGCTAAGTGTCCGGAATATGCTGATGAATAAGAGCTGGGCCCTGCGCTGGAGCTGTTCATAAACTATGTGGGAGGGTGTCCAGTAAACCAGAAATTACAATATAGTGTGATAAGGACTCTAAGAGACTGGAGAACAGTCAGCACGGAAGATGGGCTCCTAGCCCGTAGGATTGAGAAAACCTTCCCGGCGGAAGTGTTGCCTGGACAAAGAGATGGAGGGTGGGTGGCATTGACCGGCAGCCTCTGAAGAAAGGGTATTCTAAGTAGGAAAAGGCAAGGCACATAAACACGGGGAATGAGAAAACGTGAGGGGGAGCTGGGGTGGGGAGGCAGGTATAAAGGTCCCACTGGCCAAGCCCTATCCTCCTACTTCTAACTTAGAGCGGTTTGAAGGACCTACTTATATCTTAATGTGGTTTAGGAGTTATTGAAGGATTTCGGCAGAGAAAGGATATGTTCCTATTGTGCTTAGAAGCTTACATCTGGACAGTATGGAGGGTGACTGGGAGACGTGAAAACTAGAGATAGGTTGACCAGTCAGGACAATTTTGGAGTAGACTGGATGGGAACTGCTGAGGGTCTGGAGTAAGGGGGAGGAAATGTCAAGTGTAGGATGGACGTGACAATACTTTTGGAAATATCCCTAATAGGTGACTCTTTGGATGTGGAGAGTGAGGATGCAGTAAGCCATGGCAAGGCCCAGCCCTGGAAGTTTCCTAGGTAGGCATAAATGGAAAACCTGTGGCTCCTGTGGTGAGTTCCCCAATCATGGAACAGCAAGAATTGAAAACTCTTTAGTCCAGACATTAAACGGAGCTGACGTGGATTGCTGAGCAGCAGAACTTTTGCTGTTCATGATAGTACGTGCTGGATGGATGGATGGATGCCGACATGGCAGAGGATGCCAAAGGCAGCAAACTCACCTTTCTGGGGTGTCCATCCTAGCAGCATCTCCCTTTTTAGGGGCTCCTGAACTGCAGGCATGCCTCGCTGAGATGCAAGGGTGGAATGGGAAACCTACGTACTCACCTGCGTCCTTATCTCACTAACAGCCTGCCCTTTGGCTGGAACCCCAAGTAGAAGCACCTTGAACCCAGCTCAAAGCATGATGCCAACAATTCCTTGAACCCAGCCCAGACTCAGTAGTCTGGCCGAGTGTAGGGGAAAAGGGTCAACGGTGATCTTCATGATCTCTGGGTTTCAGATACAAGTTAGTCCATCCACCGCAGTAAAAATCAAAATGGTTTTTTCCCTGAAAGCCATTTGGGCGGAGATGAACTAGGGCCATGGGTGAAAGATGGAGAATGAGTTGGGCGGGGAGGATTCAGGTTTCTAAAACACGCCAGTGCTTTCCTGCAGCAGCTAGAAGTCATATTTCTGTAAACACTCAGATCCTTGCCATCCCGAGCATATGTTTCCTTGTTATCTTTTAATTGGTTTTTATCTAAATTTAACACCAAGCAGTTTGTGATGGCGGCAACTGCGAGCATTAGTGTGGTACATGTCAATTCCAGGGCCGTGTGAGATGTCAGGACCTCATCCGTGCCCTCCCTCTCCTCCCCGCATCACACCAGCCCATATTAAGAAGCTGGAAATTGCTCCTCGTGCCCTTTCCTTTCTGTGTTGTCATGTTTATAGATGTCAGGTTCTGGGGAACAAAGGGAGAGGAGTAATCTAAAATCCGAATGATACCACCGGAAGCTGTGTATAGCAGCAGGTGAATGCCAACAGATTGCAGGCTGGTATCAGCAGGCCCGTGATGCATGAAATCCTGCATCCCAGGAAAGGACTTCAGAAATTGTCGAAAGCAACTCAGCAAAATGCAGTAATCAGGTGTTTCCAAGAAAGCCGGGGAAGTCTATTTCCAAAGATCTTGTATATCTATGATGTGGAAGGAAGCAGGATGCAACGGGAGAAGGAGGATTTGGAGTTAAGAGACTCGGTGGCTGAGTGATTTTAAGACAAATCCTCATCTGCAAAGCAGGATAATGAGAATATTGCAGAGGATTGTCAGGACCAAGAGTGTCAAGGCTGGCAGAGCCTCTGGCCCATAGTAGGTCCTCAATAACGTAACCATTAGGAGATTTTCCAGGATGGGCTATAGCACACTAGTCCCACAGATTTTCTACCAGACGTGAATTCCATGTTCAGATTATTTTTGACAACACTGCCTGCTATATTTCCTTCTTGGAGATGTGCAATACATACGAGAATTTTTTTCTTTTTTTGGCTACATTGAGTCTTCGTTGCGGCATGCGGGATCATTCGCTGCGGTGCACGGGCTGCTCTCTAGTTGTGGTGTGCGGGTTTTCTCTCTCTAGTGATGCGCAGGCTCCAGGGCGTGTGGGCTCTGTAGTTGAGGCGCGAAGGCTCGGTAGTTGTGGCACACGGGCTTAGTTGCCCCTCGGCATGTGGGATCTTAGTTTCCTGATCAAGGATCGAACCTATGTCCCCTGCATTGGAAGGCGGATTCTTTACCACTGGACTACCGGGGAAGTCCCTACATGTGAGCATTTTAAAGGCTTTTTGAAGATTCACCAAAAACCTGTGTAACTTTTACTCAGGTTGCCCCCTCACGTTAGAGCTTGAAAATCTTTTTGTCTGCCTATTTGTTATTTTGAGTAATGCTATCAGCAGATCCTAAAAACAAGTTCTATGAGATCTACTTAGAAAAATCCTGAGTTTTTAGTTATGCTGCTTCTGATAAGGGAGAAGCTTTCCCTTGAAATTCCTCTCTCCAGATCTGGCACCAAATCCTCTTGTTTCTTCTGAAATACTCCCCCAGTTTACCCCTCATTCCCTGCACACGATTTTCACCCCAGTCTGACCCCCCAGACCTCCACGCCTGCATTGTTACTACAGCCCCCTGGCTAGTCGTGTGGTCTCTAGTTTCTCGTTCATTCAAACATTCGTTCATTCATTCACTCAGTCTGCATTTCACCACCTGACTCATCTTCCTTGGCTGTTTTCGTCCTTTGTGCTATTTCCTGTTTAGCTCTAGCAAAGGCTGGCTCCTAACTGTTGCTTCAAGCCTTAAATCCCTGGTCTGCTTCTTCAGGGACCCATTCAATATGGCCCTATGCTATCTAGGTAACTGTATTGCTCATTATTTTTCCAGTTAAAACCTCTGTGTCACAGAGTTAAGTTCTTTAATGGCCTCCTTGGCTACCTTCACCTCTATTTTTTTTTTTTTTCACCTTACTGCCCTTACCCTGATAATCTACATTGTCCTAACTACCTGGTCAGCTCCTCCCGTTCTTCCAAACATAGTCTTTCATGAAGCCTTCTGGGACTTCTCCGGCCTCAGTGATAACCCCTCTTCTCTTCTTACAGTCTCAGCCATGTGATAGAGGACTGGTTGGATACCCTGGAGTCAGACAGACGTGGGTGTAAGTTCCACGTCTTCTAGTGAGCACGCTATGAACTTGGGCAAAGTAATTAACCTCTCTGTTGCTCAATTTTGTCATCTCTAAAATAGGGACAATTTCAGCCCCAGCCACGAAGGCCAATATGGAGAACTGACCTCAGTGTTAACTCTTACCTGGAGATTAAGAAATCAAGTCATCCCTTCATGTTCTACAAGATGGCTTGCTGCAAAGAACCGTCCTTCCCCCTGAGACTTACAAGACTCCCAGATCCCTCAAAATTCCCATTCTTTGTCGTATAAATGATTAGCTGAACTGCTTGTCCCCACTGATCATTCAAAACAAAGTGCTTGTTAATCAGACTTTGGTTAAACTTCCTTCCTTCCTCCAGGCTCTTGAACTGTAGCCCACCTTCAGCTTGAGCCAGTATACAGCCCCTCCTGAGAAGGGGCTGGCCTCATACCACCTCCCCACATGTGGTTCTGTCTAGCTTTGTTTACTTCTCTCTATAAAAGAAAAACTCTTTTTTTCTAACTTTCGAGATGCTGGCAGACCTCATCAGAGCATTCTCCCAATTATAATTGTCTCCCCCTATTATTACAGTAGTCTCCCAGCCATGTCTTGCAATAGTCTTTTTGAATAAGGCACTCCCTACTAAGTCTAGATTTGCTTTTTACTTGACAGAATACATGGAAAGTGTTCCACAGAGTGCCAAGATGTGTAATAGAGAGCAGCTGCTATTCTTGTAATTACTATTATTATTATGTCTTGTTATCTTGCTATCCCAGATAGATTGCAAATTCTTTGAGGTCAGTCTCATACCTTAGAGCTCTCCACAGTACCTAACACAATCCTGGGTACATAACAGAAAGATCTGGGTATAGATCTTTAGTAGACGTATACTGACTAACTAATGAATCTGTCATTGAATCTGGAAGCCGACAACCCAGTGTGATCCTACATTTGTGAACAATTCCACAGACAGTGTAAAGGATACTTTACCTCTGTGTGGAGAAAGAAGGTGACCAAATAAGGATTGAGACTCCACCTGGGGTCACCTTAACAAGTGATGAGAGACTGTGGCAATTCCTGTTTCCTTTCATCTTCTCTAGCTCATAAAATTGCTTTTAAACAGTAGACAGTAAAGAAACCATGTAAGATAGAATCGTTGCTCGAAATGATGAGGAGAGAAAGAAAGAGGGAAGTTAGCAACTCGGAGAGAATTATGTCTCCAAGCTTCTCATTACCTGCAGGGCCAAACAACACCTTCCATATGTGGCTCTGGGCAACCATGGGTGGGAGTGGGAGTGGGGAGGTTGGAACAAATGCTAGAAGGCTGTTCTCTTTTCTTCAAATATGGGAGAATATTATATTCTGGACAGTAGATGTTATTAAACATTATACCCATGCCCTGCATGACTTGTGAAAATAGGGAATGTGGTGATAACAGAGATGTAAAATGGGTTTACTATGAGTCAGCCATGATAGCAAACCTCATATTCATTGCTTAAAGTATTTTTATGTTTAAATGCCCCTGGCCAAAGAAAACCTATTCATTTCACCATTCCCATGCGTTCCTTACCATCACTGGGAGACAGTATGGCCTAGTGGTTAAAAGCAAGGTTTTTGAAATCTGTATAACCTTAGTTCTCTAAGCTTCACTTTGGATATCTAGCAAAGATACAGAGCAAGGTGTAAGGATTCAATGAGATCAAGTATAACAAAGCATTAAATTTATAGTGAGAACACCATAGATCAGGGGTCAGCAAATATGACCAGCAGGCATATCTGGCCTGCTACCTGTGATTGGATGGCCCACAAGCTAAGAATGATTTCTCTTTAAATAAATGGAAAATAATAATAAAAAGGAAAATAATATTTTATGACATGTGAAAATTATATAGAATTTAAATTTCAGTATCCACAAATAACATTTTATTGGAACAAAACCGTAAGTATTCATTTACGTATTGTCTGTGGCTGCTTTCACACTCAAAGGCATAATTGAGTAGCCCGCAAAGACTGAAATATTTACTATCTGACCCTTTACCGAAAAATGTGCCGATTCCTGCCATAAGTGGTCAGTAGCTCTTGTTATTAAGGACGCTGTTATCCCTCAAGGCCAAGCCCAACAGCTCCCTCCTCAGTGAAGCCTCCCCTGATCTAACTGTCCTGATATTATCTGGTCTTTATTTGATCCTTTAAAAAAAAAAATAGCACTTAAATTCTGTATGTCTGTCTTATCGCCTCTATAAGGTAATATACATCCTTTGAATGTAGGGATTACCCATAATTCATTTTGGTATATTCAGAAGACTTGAACAGTACCTTGTAAACAGATATTCAGTAACTTAGTATTTGCTCTATTGAATTGAGTTCCAGTTTGGGTCTTCTGATTTTGCTTGATGTCAACCAACTTTGCGATGGAAAGAAAGTCCTGGGAGTCTGAAGACAGAAGCATAAAAAGGGTCTAAAAAGATGTACAGTCAAAAAAATAAATAATGGTAACAACCTTGAAATGAGTACTTACCACTATACACACAAAATTTCAGCACCGGTTACTTGTTGACAACATTGGATTCCTACTGTCTCTGAAAATACAAAATTAGATGTGCCTCAGGGATTTGGAGAAATTAAAGATGAATTTTCTTATCTATCATTTTAAAACGGTCCCAGTCTCTCAGCTTTCTTGACACCCTTTAAATTCCTGGCATTGGGAGAGAGGTTGTATTTTGTTAGGGGGGTGTGTGTGCATGCATGCACGTGCACATAAGGACAGATATTCTTTCCATTTTGTTCCTTTATTCATTTGGCATTAGACTAGAATAAAGACAAATATCCAAATTATCCTCCAGTAGACTTGTTACCGTAGGAATGAAAATTAGATACAAGATCCTATAGTGGTAAGCTTTAGAAACAGATAGAATTCATGACTTAATATATCTGAAGTGGCTTATTTTCTGTATTTCGCTGTGGGTTTTGATTCCAGATTGATACAAGGGAAAGATACCCCTGGGATCTTGCTGATACCTAGGAGGGATTTGCTTTTACTCTTTTCTGTGAAAATAAGAAAGAATCTAAAAATCCTAGCACTCTTTTAGTACTAACACCTAAGTATTGTAAATAATTATTCAAGACGTGGAGTGGAGGTCCTGAAATACTACCATTTATAAACCATCCACTCCATGCAAGCACCATCCAAATAGCATTGCGTTTCCGGGAGAAATATTTTGTAACTTGAAAGGTTGGTTTGGGAGATCAAAATTTAATCTTATGCCACTCGTGTAGCATTTTTATTTGAATTAGTTAAAACTCAGCATGGTCAACAGCATCTTTTCTGCCCCTTTCCCCCCTAATATTAATTAAAGAATCACCCAATTCCCAGAGAAATTGGTTGCAGCCTTGAGGGTCCCCTTGGGACGGTAGAGATCGCGTCACTCTGAACAGGCTTGCCGTCAAGAGCAAGGATGCCTGACAGACAACCAACAACATCTTTTGATTGATGTCATGCATCAAACCTGTACGTGGAAGCCTGTTGTCATAAACGAATTATAAATTTAATGGCATCTCTTCCTTCCCACTTTCCCATCCCGTGGGGCTCTTGGGGACTTTGTGACTCCAGTACTGAAGCCAGTGACTCAGACATATTCTGTCTCTGCTACCTCCTGCCAGCTCAGTCAGGTACCTCGGGACTGTCAGAGGTCTGGACCAAGTAATGGCTTTCTTAGCCTCATTTTGGGGGGCAAGTGTTGGAACCCTTCCTCAATCCTAGTTTTGTTTCCCCACAATGTGAGGGACTTCTGATCCCTTTACTATATAGGAACTGACTTTATAGCCACCTTGGTGGGTTAAGTTCCTGCAGACTTGAAGGCTGCTACTTTAGTCCCTGTTACTGAGTATTCTTGAGTATTCTGCTATCTCTAGCCCATAGGGATCCTCGGTTGGTTTTTGTTTTGTTTTGTTTTTCTTGAGCGTCAATTTAAAAGAAATCATTATGTATTTATTGAGTACCTGTTGGGTGCCAAGACTGCTAGGTGATGGAGTAATGATGGTGAACAATGGCTGCCATTGAAAGCTAAGATACCAGAGGCCGTGCTGAAGGGCTTTGCCTTTATTATCCCATTTAATCTCAGAACAGTTCTATGAGATGAGATAAGTTCTGTTATAAACCCATTTTACGGATAAGGAAACTTCAGCTCAAAGTGGTGAGGCATTATGATAACTCTCTGAGCTCAGAATTTGAACATGGGTCTTTGCCAGTTGTGGTGGGAGCCTGGGATATGACATGCTCACAGCATCCGCCTCTGGTGCTTACCCTGAGACCAGAAGGACTGCTGCACCCCTCTCTGGCCTTCCCCTTCATTTCCAGGACCAGACATCTGCTTTCCCGCTTTGACTGGTGGTCCAACCTCAAGGGTCCCAGAGACTAGCCTCCTCATAGCCCATGTCCTAATACACCATTGGGTCTGGGAGCTTCTGCTGGCTCGGTGGCTGAGTGGGGCCATGTCTGGCTGGCTGGCTGGCTGCTGGGGCTGTGCCTGTTGCTGTTCCGTGTAAATCACTGTCCAGTCATTTCTTTATGGAAAAAAACAAACCATGAGTGTGCATGAGAGAGAGTTAGACATTATAGGAGACCTTGGCTTTAATGGGGAAAGAGACAAGATGGTTATCTTTATTGGTTATCGTAACTGCCAGCTGGGCCCTGCTACATGAATAAGAGCTTCCTTCTTCCTTGGCAGGGCCCCACGCAGAAACCACAAAGTTATGTCTTTTTAACATTTATAATTATTTTAGTATCTACTATAATTACAAGAATTCAGGGAAGTAACTGATTTTACATTACTTCCCTGGGTTGAACGTCATTACTTCCCTGGGTTGAACGTCATGATTTTACATTACTTCCCTGGGTTGAACGTCATGATTAAGTTTTCCTTATGGCATTTGAGTGAGATGAGTTAAAGGTGGAATTTGTTAATATATACACACCTTTTAATCGTTGTCTGAAGGGAGAGTATGAGGTCTGGCTTCTACAATTGCCCCTCATTTTTTCGTCCCCCTGCATGGAACTGTCTGCATAGGTGTTCCCTCCTTTTCACTTTCCATAAAATCCTTTATGAGATGAACATGCATGATTGAGTAGGTCTAGTTTTGATCAAGAGTATAAAAGTTTTCTGACCTTCGTTATTACGCACCTAAAGTAAGGCTGACCACACAGTGCTTTTTTCTAGCAAAATCCAGCATGCAGGGGGACCATAGAAGGCCAGTTGGAATCTACTCCTTGTGGCGACACCCTTCCCAGGGCCAGCATGTGGTCCTCTTGGCTGGGGAGGACGCTTGGTTACTTTTGGAACAGCTCAGGCCATTGTCATCAGAGTCTGAATCAGTAGTTTTCAAATTAGGCTGCTTGTACCCTGGGGCTCTGAGAAGATGCTTGAATGGCTCCATAAACAATACAGTTGTTTATTTTTACCACACAGTAATGATGTTCAGTGCCTAAGGAGTCTCTTCCTGACTTGCATCTCTTTTACGTACTCGGGTTAGTTGTAGAATTTTTAAAAAGTGTTCTCACGATATTTATAAAATAAATTACTCTTGGTGACCTCCAACATGTTATCTGAAGTCAGAATCATTTGGTGTGCCTGGTAACATGTATATCCCCCACTCCACCCTGCTGATTTAAGGAAATACTGAGAACATCAGGTCACAGGATAATAGACGTTTAACATTTAGTACTGTCTATATGACTCCACTGGAAGCTCACGTCTAGTTTCTCCTGGACTTTTCTCTTTGCTGATCTTAATTTGTATCCTTTGACTGTAATAAACCATGAACACAAGAATAAAAAAAAAAAAAAGGGGGGGGGGACGTGGAACTCATTCTTCTGAAATGCTCCCCTGCTGTGACATCCCTGACAAGCGGCTGTCTGGCATCTACAAGAACCCTGCTGCTAGCCAATGCTCGTCATCTCCAAGGCTGCTCATCCTACTTGGTATCAGTTATAAATTAATATAAAAATTGTCCTTGAAGGAATCAAGAGGCTTCCAGGAATTTAGCCTCCCCACCCTCAGGCGTAGGTTTCAAAACTTCCTCCTATGTGTACCCAAAGCCTGTCTTCCATGCCTCTAATATCACTCCCTGTCGTATCATTGTCTCCTTTTCCATCTACTCCTCCCACCATGCACACTGGAAAATGAGCTTTCTTTTTTCTTATTTGTCTGTGTACATTAGCACTGAGTACTGTACCTGACACATAGTAGCACTCAATGAAAATTTGTGATTCAGTCAACTCACCTCCCTCTCACTTAATAAGATCCCTCCCTTGGATCTCCGTTCTGCCCTCTGAGATACACAGAACTCATGAGCTCCCTCTTCCACATGACAACCCTTCAGATATTTACAGAGAGCACTGCTAAGTCTGCTTCCAAGTCTCCTTGTATCCATTCTAACTGCCCCGATTCCTTCAGCCAGTGTTCATATGACACTGTCTCCAGGTGCCCCGGAATCCTGACTGCCTGGCCTTTCATTGGAGTCTCTCCGCACCTGTGACTCTCAATCCTAAACCAGCTCAAGGCATGTGGCTTGACAAGGCACTGTCTCTCTCCATCACCTTGGTCACTGCACTTTCTTAATACAATCTAAGATATTCATGGGCTTCGCAGCCATGCTCCATTCATTGCCATCCTCTTCATCTTGTAAACCCTTGCTCTCCCATGCATCCGGCTCTTTCCACCATTTACAAATGGTGTTGCAACCAGGCTGAGCCACTGAATGGCCCACACAAACCAGTGTGGGTTGAAGCTCTGGGTGAAACCCCACCTTATAATGAGAGTTTCATTAAGTTTGGACAGGCAGCTGCAGAGACCAGAGAGTCTGATAAGAGAGGGCACAGGTTACTGGGAGATGAAAAGAGCCTCGTCCACTCAGTGCATTTTAAACTCAAGAGGACCAAGAGGTGTGGGACTTGCGTGGAATCCAAAATCGCCATCAGGAGCCACAGTGTATTTGAGCTCAGGGCTCCCAGGAGCAGGAGAGCAGCATAAATTTCAGTGAGGCAAAGCTAAGTGGTAATGGACTTTAAGTCTTCTCATACATAGTTAATTTGCAGAATAAATTGGTCAGGGCAACAAAAGGATTTAACACCCAAATTCATTTGCAAAACAGAAGGTAGATGAGCATCGAGAGGAAAATGGAGACCGGTACAACATTCCCTTGCCGGTTGGAGTAGCAGTATTATTGAATAATATTTTTATTAAAAATTTCTAGACCATTTGGTAGTTAAAGGTATTTATGAGTGAGTCCTTGCAGCACCCAGCAAGGCATCAGATCTCTTGCTGTGGAGCCACACAAGCCCCGAAGACTCCCGCCTGCCCCGGTACCTCAGGTTAGCATCCCGAACACACACACACACACACACACACACACACACACACACACACACACACACACACACACACACACACACACACACACACACACACACACACACACACACACACACACACACTCTCTGTACACAGTGGACTGCCGAGTTTTTGTAATGTGGAGGCAAGGCAAGTCATGGTCATATGTCAGTTTTACCCATTCCAGACACACCCCGGACTGTGCTCCTCTTGTCCAGGTTTGCAGCGAGAAAGAAAAGAGGGGACGAGGTAGGAGCTGGAGCCAGTAGGAGAAGAGATGGGATCAGTGGAGTCACAAAGAGAATGTTGCTGGGCTGATGGTCCTGGCAAAGCTAAAGGCGCTCATGGGCACCCCCAGCTGAGAAATAACGCCCCGTGGTGAACAAAGGGAATCATCAATTTCACTCTGTGGATATGGCCAGAAGCTCACAGAGGCCCCCAGTGGAGCCCTCAACATTGGCAGAGGCCAAAGCTGGTGCAGGGAGCTCCCTGTTCTCTATACTCTCTCTGTTTCTATTAGTTTTCTCCCTCTACTTGACCCCGGGCTATTCCCCTGTGTTTTTCTGGCTCCTTCTTGGGGAGCACCAGGAAGGAGGGAAGGCACCGGCCCCTGAGTGGTCTGGGGGTGCACACTTGGCTCCTCATCTCAGCCTTCCAGACTGGAAAACAAGACTGGGGGAAAAAGCCTTTAATCTCCAGACAGGGGCACAGAAAGTTCTTCCTGGTGGCCCCGCTGAGCTTGCCCACTCCTCATGTGGTCTTTCTGCTAATGGAGAGTTGAAAATAACTAATCCCGCAGGTGTTCCTCATTTTCACCTCTCTCCCAGCCTCGTCCTCCCTCCCACTCCCTCTCTCCATGCTGCTCTGTCTGTAGAGAATCAGCAGGGATAATCTACTGCAGCTCTGCACATCCGGAAGGCTGTGACTCTGAATCTCTTATGTCAGATTTGTTTGTTTATTTATTTATTTATGCTGGTTTGGAAAAAGCTTTAATGCAATGGATAGTTATTGGAATAATAACTACAATAAATTTAGTATCAAGCCAAGAAGATATTAACTTTTTTTTTAACTATCTTTACCATTTGGAATCACAAGTTGAATTTTCAAAAAATAAAGAAAATGGATAAAAAAATGATACCATGCATTGTAAGCTATAAGATGTGGTGTTATCATCAATAATCTTCATATTGATAATTGTACTTTAAAAAAAAATGCCTGGCAATGATCATCCATTTCACAGAGAAGTCTACTCCATGATGGAGTTTGGAAAGGCAAGAACAATGAGTTAAGGGGACAACCTCTGTGGCCCAGGTCCCTTTGGCCTGTTCTCCTCTTCTCTACCAGGAGGAGGTACATGAGAATCATCAGCTGGCCTGTGGATGAGATGGGGGACTCTGATGCCATTGAGATTTAGCCAAAGTACAGGGCTTCAGGGCTGGTTCTTGATCCTCTGAGGCCTTGGGGGCCATCTTCAGTCTGGCTACACAGCTGCGGCTGGGCTGGGGACGCTGATGGAGCTGGAAACTTCTTCCCTCTTCCCATTGTGCTGGGAGGAGGTCAAAGGGATGGATGGCCAGCCCCCAAATGGCCAGCCAATGCATCGTCACTGGCTGTGGGGCAGGGCAGGGCTGACTGTCAGTGTCACAGTGTTAGAGGCTATGGCTGCTCCAGTGGGTTGGATAGTGTCCCCCCAAAATCAATGTCCATCTGGAACCTCACATTGTGACCTTATTTGGAAATAGGGTCTTTGCTGATGTAATTTGGATGAGGTTATCCTGGATTTAGGGTGGGCCTTGTGTCTTTATAAGAGAAGGCAGAGGGAGATTTGGACACACACACACAGAGAAGAGGGCCAGGTAACACTTGAGGCCAAGATTGGAGTGATGCGACTATAAGCCAAGAAACACCAAGGATTGCCAGGAGCCACCAGAAGCTAGAAGAGGCAGGAAGGATCCTCCCCTAGAGCCTTCAGAGGGACTGTGGTCCTGCCGACATCATGGCTTTCGACTTTAACCCCCAGAACTGGAGAAATAAATTTTTGTTGTTTTAAGCCACTCATGTGGTGTCATTTGTTATGGCAGCCTTAGGAAACGAAACAGGAAAGATTTGATATGAACGAAAACCTTGGCCATCCACCGAGAGTCACGTGAGAGGCATTTGGTGAATAAAGATATGAGACTATAACAGGCAAATGAAAAACCGGAATCATATAAACATTATAAATGTGGGTGTTACAAAAATAAGCTCAAAATGGATTAAAGACCTAAATGTAAGGCCAGAAACTATCAAACTCTTAGAGGAAAACATAGAACACTCTATGACATAAATCACAGCAAGATCCTTTTTGACCCACCTCCTAGAGAAATGGAAATAAAAACGAAAATAAACAAATGGGACCTAATGAAACTTCAAAGCTTTTGCACAGCGAAGGAAACCATAAACAAGACCAAGAGACAACCCTCAGAATGGGAGAAAATATTTGCAAATGAAGCAACTGACAAAGGATTAATCTCCACAATTTATAAGCAGCTCATGCAGCTCAGTAACAAAAAAACAAACAACCCAATCCAAAAATGGGCAGAAGACCTAAATAGACATTTCTCCAAAAAAGATGTACAGACTGCCAACAAACACATGAAAGAATGCTCAACATCACTAATCATTAGAGAAATGCAAATCAAAAGTACAATGAGATATCATCTCCCACCGGTCAGAATGGGCATCATCAAAAAATCTACGAACAATAAATGCTGGACAAGGTGTGGAGAAAAGGGAACACTCCTGCACTGCTGGTGGGAATGTGAATTGATACAGCCACTATGGAGAACAGTATGGAGGTTCCTTAAAAAGCTAAAAATAGAACTACCATATGACCCAGCAATCCCACTACTGGGCATATACCCTGAGAAAGCCATAATTCAAAAAGAGTCATGTACCACAGTGTTCATTGCAGCTCTATTTACAATAGCCAGAACATGGAAGCAACCTAAGTGTTCATTTACAGATGAATGGATAAAGAAGATGTGGCACATGTATACAATGGAATATTACTCAGGCATAAAAAGAAATTGAGCTATTTTTAATGAGGTGGATGGACCTAGAGTCTGTCCTACAGAGTGAAGTAAGTCAAAAAGAGAAAGACAAATACCATATGCTAACACATATATATGGAATTTAAGAAAAAAAAATGTCATGAAGAACCTAGGGGTAAGACAGGAATAGAGACACAGACCTACTAGAGAATGGACTTGAGGATATGGGGAGGGGGAAGGGGAAGCTGTGACAAAGCGAGAGAGTGGCATGGACATATATACACTACCAAACGTAAAACAGATAGCTAGTGGGAAGCAGCCGCATAGCACAGGGAGATCAGCTCAGTGCTTCGTGACCACCTAGAGGGGTGGGATAGGGAGGGTGGGAGGGAGGGAGATGCAAGAGGGAGGAGATATGGGGACATATGTATATGTATAGCTGATTCACTTTGTTATAAAGCAGAAACTAACACCACTGTAAAGCAATTATACTCCAATAAAGAGGTTAATAAATAAATTAATAAATAAATGTGGGTGTTAGACAATGCACACACACATTTATTACAATTTGTGATAGGGAGTACCTGCAGAGTACCAGGTGCTGGGCTCTAGGGATGCAGGGATGAGCATGTCCCACCCTGGAAGTGAGTGGGATGGACAAGACATAAAACTCAACTCAGTCTGTTACAGTGTGGTAGGTACCCCTCTGGACACACACAGGCACTAAGTACCTTCTGCTAGGGATGATGGGAGCAGAGTGGCATATATATATATATATAGAAGGATGGAAGGTAGGGAAGAAAGAAAAGAGGGGAGGGAGGGAGGAAGGAAGGAGGGAAGAAAGAAAAGAGAGGTGGGGAGGGAGGGAGGAAGGGAGAGAAAGAAAGAGAGAGAAAGAAAGGAAAAGGGAAAGAAAGACATTTTTAGGGTGTGTTGGGACAACAATTATATCCACCAGGTCTCCCACAGCCCACAGACGTGTGCACTAAGTGCTCTGTGCACGTGCTTCCGGACAGTCCCTGTGAGCCACTCAGGCTTCCTGGCCTGGCCTGTATGATGAATCCTAATGAGGCTTTGGGTTGCAGCCTTGAGGAATTACAGGCAGTCAGAGTAGAAAGAGCTAAAAACCTTTTGCTTCTTTCCATCCCTGTGTGTTTGTTGAACGCTTATCAAGTGCGGGGCCTGGGTGAGAGCCACGACGCTCCAGCAAAACAGAGGCAGCTTCTTGCCCACTGGGGACGAGCAGTCTAGCTGATTAGAAGAGCTCATTTTTGTAGTAAAAGCTTTAGGGCTTCCCAGGAATTCTTGGATTTTATTTTTGTTCCTCTTGAGACGCATGGGCTGTTTAGAGATGCATATTCAGGCATCTTTAAAGTGGTGGTTGCATCACTGGGCTGTCTTTATATTTTCCTTTTCACACTAAGTTTAAGATTGAAAAGAGGTCACTTTTTTTTTTTTTTAGCACTTGGGGTCACTGCTGGACAAAGGCTGTCTTTGCGTTTTTATTGATTCCCTGGTAGAGGCTGCTCTCCTGCTATTTCTTGGACTCAACCTCTCATCCCAAAAGGAACATCACTATTACTGACCAAAAAGAGGCTGACGGAGGCTTTGGCCAATTTGTCAATTTGTTACGAAATTAAACCTGTTCCCACATCAAAGCTGACTAAGAGCTTTTGGCAAGGACAAAGCACTGCAGCTACACCAAAACCTCAGCTTCACATGAACCTGCTGAACCAGGAGCCTCAACCAGGCAATTATTTGTTTGACAACATGCCTATGAAGAGGGGGGCAATCTTCAGAAAATGTAACCTTACGTTATTGATCCACTTTTTAAGAGCTGTTTGGGGACGAGATACCATTTTCTTTCTGTCCCCTACAGCTTCCACATCTGCATGGTCATAATTGATGAACAAAATCATCACCTGCAGGTGCCTTGGGGAAAGGTTTAATTCTGTTTGGTAGGCAATGCTTCATGAGTGTGGCAGAAAATTGGAAAACAACATTTTTAGAGAAGAAAAATGTCAACGAGAACTGGAGGAAAACTAAGCATTTTCTGCTAAGTACCAGTTAAAGAAAACATTTAATTTTCCAGAAGCCACCTTTTCTTGAACATCCCGTTAATGGTGCTTTGCTGAGGTGCCCAGTGGGTATTTGATGACCACTGACTATTACACTGGACTTCACCACACCCAGACATGCTGTTCATGCTTATAACAAAGACCATCTGATCTATTTCCAGAAATTTCTTGAAGGAATACCTTAAACTTGAAGAAACCTTCAAATTTCTTGAAGAACTAGAGCTGAAGTGTACACTAACTTTAATTTTTTTTGGTTTACATTACATCCCTGTATCTTATTTATTTTATACTTAGTAGTTTGTACCTCTTAATGTAACTTTAATTTCAGAACACAAAGGATACATCCTGACGAAGGATTTTTGTCTTTTAATTGTGGATTTATTTGTAAGAAAGGACAAGAGTATAAACTCTCTGGAATTGGGACTGTTTTCGAACATGTTGGATAGTTGTCTAGTATTTAATCCCAAAAGAAAGATTTGCTTCCTCTGAGCTAATGGGTAGTGATGAATGTGTAGTGGGAAAGGTGGATGGGCTCCAGTGTGCAGGCTGAGACTGGGCAGAGTAGAAAAAGTGCAGAAGGCATGGTTCTCTGTGACTGTCCTTGGGGTCTAGAATGCCTCTCTCTCTTGCTGTCACACTGCCTTGTTTGCTGGTGAAGTGGTCCACACAATGTTGAATCCCAGTACAATGCTATCGCTCAGCTCTCAGAGCTGCCTAGAACCCCACAGCAATGTACCTCCACCTCAGCTACTGGTACCCATGGCCCCACAGGCCCAGGACACCAGTCTGGCCTTTTGACACATTGTGACATTAGTGACCACAACTTTCTCACATTTTCTAGTCGCAGGAGAACCACTGTCTGCTCTTCAGCGCCACAGTCGGCTACCCCTTTTCTTAAGCGTAAATCCTTAAGTCCCAAGGTGATTGCCCAGTGCACATTAATAACCTCTGAGATATGTGTGTATACTTCCAAATTTGCAAAATGTATTTTTGCAATATTATCTCAAATCTTTGTAACTAGATTATCTCTGACCAATTCCCGTTTGTACATGAAAGTAGTGGAACTCACTCTGAGTTGATGTCTCTTTCGAAGAAAACTAGAAAATCTCAAAAGAACCCAGGACAGCAAGGTGAGAAATGAAATTAAACCCAGCCTGTCTAGTTAGTACCTGCAGAACACAGGGAGTAGTCACTTTGTATACAAGTCATTATAAATGATTTATTAGTTGGACAAACATTTGTAGGCATTCCATAAATATTTGTTTAATGAATTGTCAAATGCATTAGTTACATTACATGTTAGGCACTGTGGGATATTATAGTGGCGAACAAGACATAATTTCGTCCTTCAAGGAGCCAATCATTTGATGGTGTGGCTGGCAGCAGTGTAGATAAGTAGACAGGCATTGTGAGAATCATTAATTTTAGAGAGTACTCACTATGTCCCAGCTCCGCTAAACTCTCTGCATGGATTTTATCAATGCATTGTTACCACAGCCTTACTAAATCAGTTATTATTATCATCTCCATTTTATATATGAGAAAGCCCAGGCACAGAAAGGTTAAGAAACCGCCCCCAAGTTACACAGCTAACAAGTGGTAAGGTCAGAAATCAAGCCCAGGCAGTCTGACTCAGACCTTGCAGAGAAGTGGATGGCTTGGGGGAGGTAAAGTACATAGATTTAAGATTGATTGGGAGAGCAAGAAGGAACCCACAAAGAAGCCAGGATTTCTGGCTCGAGCAATAGGGAAATTGATGCCCTTTCCTGAGCAAGGACCTATGGAAGGAGGAGCAGGTTGCTGGGAGGGTGTGGAGACATGAGGACTGCACTTTGGGACACGTTGAGTTTGAGGTGCCTGTTGAACATTCAGATGGATTTTCAAGCAAGCATCTTAAGTTCTATTATACTTGGGGAAGCAATCCCAGCTAGAAATGTAGCTTTGGCTGTCGTCAGATAACGTTTTCTTTTCTTTCTACTTGATTGCTTGAAGCTTTGGTAAGGGGCTAGAGACTATTTACAGATGCGTTGGCTTTATTCTTTATGTTTGACTTGTTTTTAAAATTTAAATCTATGGTCATGACTTACTATATTCACTCCCCTTTTCCCTCCAAAAAAAAAATATATATATATCCATGGATATATAGATAGACACAGATAGAAAGAGATATGGAAATGGATATATACACCTAAACCAGGGAAAGGAGTTTCAAATATGAAGAAGACACAATCCCTGCCCCCAGAGCACCCGTTAGCTCCCATTGAGGTGTAGAGAGAAGTGGCCAGGTCACGCCCTATCCACTTGTCCCTGATTATGAATCCATCGTATTGTATTTTGGTCAGATCTCAGAAAGTGTGTCTCATGGCAGGTCTAGGAGTTGAATTTAAGGCCATCCAGAGCGACCTGACCCTCTCTGTTTACAGACATAACTAAACACCGTAAGAGGCTGATTTGGCCCTGGGTGCATGGGTGGAAATGTGAATTCGGGTAACCTCAGGATTTCTGGTGTGAACAGGAGTAGACTGGGGTGGGGGAAGGTCATGGAAATCAGGGTGTCCGTGGGCTTCAGGGTGCAGTTCACTGTGGCTGGGCTTCATTTACCCCACGTCAAGCTTTCTTTCCTGTGGGTCCTAAGCTGTCTCCAAAAGCTGGGATCTGACAAGTTTGCATTTGATTTTTTTTTTGGCTGCCTAATGAACTGCCTCTGTAGTTCTAGCTGTGATGTCATTAGCATCTCATTGCCTTGGGCACCGACTCAGGAGAGAGATTCTTAAGCAGTCCCAGAATCCTACAGGAATGGTACCAATTTACTTCATAACAACTAATTCACCTTCATGACCTGTCAGTTTCCAGCAGCAGAGCATACCCTGCATGAGGATGGTCAGTCACTTTTATCATCCTCCTGTGCTCCTGAGTCTAGGTGGGTCAATATGTACATGCCTAAGGCCACAGGCACATCCACAAAGAGATTTTGAACACTGAGGATGCCAATAATCTCATAGCACAGTATTCTATTGGGGAAATTCATCCACTATGTGCTGTAGGATACAGATTTAGCCTAAAGCAAATGGCATTTATTTATAGCAAACTGTATTTGCAGAATGCTTTGCAGTTTTGGGGTTGTTAACGACATTCCAGGTTGGCTGTTCTTCTACTTGTAAGAAAGCTAAGTGTGATGAGGACCCCACAGCCTCCCCTGAGAGCAGTAGGGTGAATTTTGCAAACGGGGCTGAGTGGGGGGGAGCACACTTGGGTATTCTTGGTCAGAAGTTACCTTTGTCAGTTATATTCTTTTAAGACCTTAATTGTAGCTTATTTTTGTCCAGAAACTGTGTATTTGTTGAAATAGATTAAGAAACAAGATAGTGTCTCAAATTACTAGAGCATTTCTACCCAGGATCTAGAGGGCAGAAGAGAGACAAAGTAAGAAAGGACTGTCATCGGAGTGGACATAGAAGAAGGTGGCCATTGAACCATAAGGAAATAAGGCAGAGACTCTTCCCTCCACTCTCCACACACAGACCTCGCCACCACCCACTCCAACACTGAGCTGGGGTTTAAAAGCAAATGTCAAAGCTCAGACTCTCCTGAAGCTTTTAGGTTTGAACTCTTCCTCCCCACAGACACGTTGATTATTGGTACTCTCTTTGGGCAAAGGGAGATTTATCTGGGCTTTCACCACTGGACTCCATCATTTTAAGGAGTATTTCCCGATCGTATCTTTAATGGCGCATGGAAAATGCATTTTCTTTTTGAAAAATCTCTCTCATACACACACATCTATTCTTCGCTGGAGCCTGAATAGATGGCTTTGGGGAGTTAGCTGCTCATTACTTCTGTGTAAATCTCGCTCCTCTCTAGACAGCTCCATCCTGCATGATGAGGGGACCAGAGGGGCAATTCGTCTTGGCCTCCAGCAGGGCCTGCTCTGTATGGGCCTGAATATTATCAGGAGAAGGAAAATACAATTCTGATGAAAACAAGAGTTTGGTGGCCTCTCACCATCTTCCTCTGTAAACCCCTTCCTGTGCTTCTCTACGTCCTAATCTTACACCAATCCAGGGCTGAAGGATACTGAAGGGGATTCGTTGCATCTTGATTTTAATTGGGAGAGCCAGAAGACGGAAGCAAGGGGAGCAGCCCCTCAAATGTTTACAGCGATTACAAGCCTTAATGATGCAGCGCTGGAGGGCAGGGAGGCTGTCACTCAGCTCGACTGCGTTTGGGGTTGCAGTGCCCTCTCGTGGCCCAATTTGTCTGTCAGATGGTGCACCCTAAGTGATGAATGGGCAGGGGTTGTATGTCTTATATACGGATATGTATGTAGGGTGTGGGGGTAGTTTCTGGGTGTTTGGGGAGTGAAAGTGAGAGAAAAGAAATCTGGGGGCATATTATTTCCCCCTTTAAGTAAACTATACTCCATGTGAAGGATATGGAGGGATATATATATATATATATATATATATATATATTTTTTTTTTTTTTTTTTTTTTTCCGGTACGCAGGCCTCTCTCTGCTGTGGCCTCTCCCGTTGCAGAGCACAGGCTCCGGACGCGCAGGCTCAGCGCCCATGGCTCACGGGCTTAGTTGCTCCGCGGCATGTGGGATCTTCCCGGACCGGGGTACGAACCCGCGTCCCCTGCATCAGTAGGCGGACTCTCAGCCACTGCGCCACCAGGGAAGCCTCTGGAGGGGGATTTTTATTTTCCCTTTAGAGTTTTATTTTCCCTTCCTTGTGTCTCTCACAATTATGTCTCTCACTCTATATTTTTCTCCTTAGGATAAGTTTTATGGATTTGTTTTACTCAGCTTTTTATTATTTGATTGAAAGGAAATTGTACCATGACCTTTTTTTTTTTTTTAAAGTAGCCAGGTGTTATTTTTCCGTAAGTTTATTTTCTGTGGTACCACAGTGGCCACACCGGATTGATCACGCCTTTTCTTTCCTCTCACAGAAGTCATTTTAGAGCTGATATCACCATCTCGTGGTCATTTCATAGAAATGCTTCTCGCAGCCTCTTTGTTGAATACTTTCTCAACCAGGAGGTTGAGATGACATGTGGATGGATAATGAAATGCTTGTGGGGGTCAGGAGGGCCAGCAAGAGACCCTCCAGCTCCCCGGCAAGGCTTGCACAGTGAAATGTTTTTGAATCTTATCTTGAAAAGAAGCATGGTCTCTTTACTGATTTTTTTTTTTTTCATTTACTTTCTCTATGAACGAGGGCCTGTTTTTCTAGAAATCACATCATAGTTGCAAAGCTCTCACCCCACCCCTACTTATCACAGCCCAGTTCATACAGCCCGTTGAAGAAGATTGGAGGCCTGGCCAGGGGCTGGGTGAGGAGAGTCCTGCCAGGTCGTGGCCGCTTTACGAACCCTCCCAGTGGGGTTCACTGAGTTTCATGAGCCTGAATGTCAATCAAGATGTACACGTGGCTTGGACTTGACTCTGGGGCTAGCTGGTGTGGGCTTCTGGACTTCCAATTGGAGGCCATCATTCTTGGTTTTGGTGTGTGCTGTTATGCAGTTCTCTTATAACCTAGCAAGGGCTTGAGCTCAATCTTTGATCCGTTATTAAACAAAAGGCACGTGTGAAATTATATTCCATATTTATAGTTTCTAAGTGAGCCTTTGCCTTTGCACACAGAAGGAATCTGGTGTCAATGGAGCTGCTGGTAAAAATGTCTCACCTGCACAGTGATGATGCTCATGTGGGAAACAACAGTGCTGAAATGCCCCTGGACACTTCGAAACGGTCTTACATTACATCGCGAACAAGGGGAGAATAACAGTGCTCCCTGAGCCCCATCAGAGGGAACTCTGCTATGAAGTCATATCTCACAATTACCTTCTGGAACCACTTTGCAAATCCTTCCAACCAGTTTCCCCAAAGATCTGGTCCCTCAAGCTCGGCACTCTTGATGAGCCTGAGAACCAGAAGGAACATTCTGTGTCTGCCTGTTGTTTCCAAAAGCCCAGCCATCTCCCTGAAATTGTTTCATGTTCGGGCATACAACTGTGCACAAAGGACCAGGGATCTCCTAAGGAACCCAAAGCTTTTTGTTAGCAGATTCTACTTCCATCTTTCTTTAGACTTAATAAATTAAATGAAAAATTATGAAGGCTTGGAAGAGAAATGTCAAGCAATGCTTTCTTCCATAGGGAAGAACTCTTCTGGTAAGCATTTCCAATGTTTGTCACCAAAAAGAAATCAAGAGCTTCCCCAAATACCTTTTACTCATCAATCAAGGGCAATGTGGACCCATCTTTCAGGCTTTGTAGTGCAAATCTTTTTGAAAAAGTCAAACTTCCTTCTGTATCTTTAATACATTGATTAATAATGAAGCAGAGAAGTCCTGTTATTCCCTCTGACTTAACGGCTTTAGGATCAGACAAGACTGGATTTAAATTTCAGATCTCACTCTATACTAGCTGTGTGATCTTGAGGCTCTTGGCCTCACTTTCCTCATCTATAAAATGGGTGTAATGATAGAACTCATGCGGAGAGTTGTTATAGGGGTTAAGGGAGATCTTTAACAGATCTCACTTTCACTGTACAGACTTGATAAATCTTACTGATAGTTATGATTAAAACTGTGATGATGGTGCTTCAACATGCACTAGCCATTGTGTTTGGTGCTCTAAAAATAGCTGGCTATTTATGACCAATGCTAGAGGTAGGTATTATTAATATCTTCATTTTTGGGTGAAGAAAATGATTCATAGAATAATCACTGCTATTATTGTTTGTATTATTGATGACAGCCATAAATCCAGCACAGATACAGCAGAAGCATCCATCTGAAAGGATCCGTGATTCTCAGAAAGGAAGAAAGGAAGAAAACCTGGTCTCACATTTGGAAGGGTCATTTCCAGCTGTGTGGGTTTCTGGGAGGATGGGTTCCCCACATGGAGTGGGATAACAGCATCACATTCTTACCCCTCAGAGTCATTTTCTGACCTCTCAAGGACTTGAGTCTAGCACTCAGGGGCCACGAGGCCATGCAAGTCCCTGCTCTTTCACCCCCCTCACTGTTCCTTTTTATTTTGTGTCTGCCAGGCAACTCCCCATCCGACGAGTCAGAGGAGCGGGAAAGAGACCCCAAGGTGCTGACATTCCCAGAATACATTGCCAGCTTGTCAGAGTCTGGCACCAAGCGCATGGCGGCTGGAGTCCGCATGGAGTGCCAGAGCAAGGGACGGTGCCCCTCGTCCTGCCCCCTGTGTCATGTGACATCCAGCCCTGACACCCCTGCCGAGCCAGTTCTGCTGGAGGTGACCAGAGCAGCCCCCATCTATGAACTGGTCACCAACAACCAGACGCAGAGGGTAAGAGGCCTGGGACTCGGGGTTCAAGGTGGCATCAGCAGCAACAAAGGGCTTTCCAAGTGGCCTGAGGGGGCGACAGGGTCAGCTGAGCTCAACGCTACAATATGGAGAGTGAGCCTTTTCGTTTAACTACTCCAGCCACCTAATTTGCTTAGATTTGCATTTTTGCATATTAAATCAAATCAGTGCATCTGCAACACCCATGGTGATGACTCAGGAGTTACCGCTTGGCATTTGTACAGGTCTTTGAGCAACAAGGGCTGGAAGGAGGAAGGGAGATAAGGAGGCATAGCAATCACAGTCACCAAAGCTTTGTTCAGAAAGCCTCAGGGGGTGGTCGTGGGAGAGGACTCAGCAGTACCACCCCCTTGTTGGCCCGGCAGGTGGGCCCGCTCCCCTAACTGATCCAGGACTGGGTCAGCTAGGCTAGAAGGAGCACATTAGGTGCAGATCCCCAAGGGAAGAATCTGCCCACCTTAGTCTGGAGGGGGTTGGTTTTCTGCCCATCACTCTGACTCTTAAGAACAAAACTCCACGTCCATGCAGATCTTTCTGCCTTATATGATGCAGCTGGGTCATGACATTTCCCAGCCACTCCTCTTTTTCCTCTGCCCCTCCCTTTCCCAAGGTGCTAGCAGGAAATGAATGGACCCAAAAGGGTAAGCTAAATAAATGCAGCAGAGGCAGTGACTTACCTCATTTCCTAGCTCTCTGATCTTCTCAAGGACGTTAAGAACAGAGCGGGTCAAAACACAGACAACAATGACAAAAATAGAAAACACAAAAGCTCAGGGTGGGGGACTTCTGAGACTAGGCAAAGCCACTTTGGGGAAGAGATATAGTAGAGTCACAGCAGTGAGCTGCTTGCCTGCCTGAGAGGTGTGTCTCTGCAGGTGGGGTGATAATTGCTTTCTCTTTTCTCTTTCAAGGGACACCTGGTGCATCACAGTTTGTTTCATAGGTGATGCTCAAACCAACAGGAGGGATTTTGCATGTGTGTGTGTTTCTCTCTCCTCTCTGCCTCTGCTACAGAGACTTCACTGAGTGTTTGAAAATAAGGTTTTTCACAGGAACAAAAAAGATAAATTTTTCCTTTGGCCTGAAAATTTCTCTTCACTCTGATAGAAGTGACTATGGGAAGAGAAGTGGGAGAGAAGAGACCACTGGAGGTGGGCTTGAAAGGATGATGAGAAGGAGGGGCTTGTGTCACCATGGAAACCCCAAAACTGCAGTGCTTTTAATCCAATGCCCAGCCCTCCCCTTACATGTCCCACTCTGTCTTCTGTGAGCACCCAAGGCTGCTTCTCTGAGCACCCCAGGAGCTCCTGTGCACTTGCCTGGGAGCAGCAGAATCAGGGAGCTCACGCATAGAACCATCCTATGGGACATGGGCATGCGAAGCTGCAGACAGGGAAGAGCTTGGCGGGAGAGGGGGGCCTGGAGCCCCTGCTTCCTGTCAGGCCAGTACCAGCAGAATGAGGAAGCTGAAGGAAGTTTTGTCTTTAGCATTGCCCCTCTCTGTCTCCCTGCACTGGTCTTGGGAGAGTGGTTGAGAGATACCTCCCCTCTGGCCATATTTTGAACCTTTAATTTCTAAACACATAGAAAGGTGGCCTGAGCAGGAGTTCAGTCACCATATCTTCTCTCTTCTTCCTTTGACATTGTCTGTGTCCACCATTCCCTCCACTCCTCTGCTTTTCTTTCTAATTGTGCCCTTTCTACGAAGGAATAGAGATGAGGAATGATGAAGCAAAGGACCAGTGGAGGGGAGCTAAGTCCTGGCATTGGTAACTCGCTGTGTTCCTATCCCTACCTGTCAGGTAGATCTTCAGGCCAGTTTTCCAACCTCTTGGCCTCACTGTCTTCCTTCTGTCGGACTAAATAATCTCCAATGCCATATTTCAGTCTAGTCTGTGATTGCAATTTAGAAACAAGTAGATCAAACCATATGACAAACCAGGTGTGTCAAACCCAACCAACTTGAAGTCACCACCTTCCACCCTAAACTATACCTGCTTGTGCTTCCACTTCAGTGAACGGCATTCTTTTCTACCAAGTTGCCCAAACTGGAGACCAAGGATGCTTCCTAGACCTTTCTTGTCCCTAACATCTAATCCATCATCTAGGGCCACAAATATCTCAAATCCGTCCTCTTTTTATTATACCCCCTGTCACAGCCTAACTATTTCGGTCATCTATTGTAATATCAGGCCACCACCTTCTTGTTACAGTACCTTCTTACTGGTTTCCCTGTTAGACCAGTCAGAGTCATCTAACTAATTAGTCTTAAGGCTGATATGAACTTCTGATCATATAGCAGCAAGGTAATTCAGTGGCTCTGCAGAATCTATTGAATAAATCTACAGTCCTTAGCACATCATTACAAGGGCAGTTCACGCTCCGATTTTGTCTTCGCTTACATGGTTAGTCTGTACCCACTCTATACTTTATGCTTTATCCTCCAAAATTTAACTCCTTGTACCTCCTTAAACAAAACGCGTTTTCTCCCACGCATCTGGCCCTTCAGACTTGCAACTCTTTCTCCCGGAAGTGCCTTTTCCCACATTACTGCCACTGGCAAACTCTTCACTGTTACTTCCAAGTTTCAGCTCAAACATGACTCTCCCTTACACTCCCAGGCCATCCCGATGTTCCTTCGTGTAGCTCCCACTGTATACGTGCATACATCTTTTAAAGCATGTATCACCTACTATCCTAGTGTTTATATAGTTGTTCACCCTCCTCTAGACTGTGAGAAACTTTCTCTTCTATGGAATCCCAGTGCCCAGCAGTGGTCACACATAGTTGGCATTCTGCAGAATGAATGAACGAAGTGATGAATAAATGGACAAATGAATGGATAGATGAACTTGGCTTGAAAGTTCAGCTCCTTGGACTTCCCTGGTGGCGCAGTGGTTAAGAATCCGCCTGCCAATGCAAGGGACATGGGGTTTGAGCCCTGGCCCGGGAAGATCCCACATGCCTCGGAGCAACTAAGCCTGTGCTCCACAACTACTGAACCTGCGCTCTAGAGCCCACAAGCCACAACTACTGAGCCCGTGTGCCACAACTACTGAAGCCTGTGTGCCTAGAGCCTGTGCTCCACAACAAGAGAAGCCACCACGGTAAGAAGCCCACGCACAGCAAGGAAGAGTAGCCCCCACTCGCCACAACTAGAGAAAACCTACGCGCAGCAACGAAGACCCAATGCAGCCAAAAATAAAAATAAATAAAATAAATAAATTTATATATTAAAAAAAAGTTCAGCTGCTTTCCTTAGAGAAAAATTGGAAAATTCGATTTCTTTTCTGGAATCAGGATTAAATCTAATAACAAACAAGGATTCCTATGGAATGCCTGGCACATTGTAGGTACTAAGAAAAATGTAGTTTTCCCTTCTCTTCTTTCCCCAAAGCGTTCCTTCTTGTTTCCTCTCTTGTACCCTCATCCTACCTACACAGTTACCTCTCGCCCAGGATTTAGAGAGTAGGAACTCTCAGCGAATGGTCTGAAACGGCATTTAGAATGTTTGTCATCATGTGTATTGTCATCAATAACTTTGGAAGGAAAATCTGATCGGGTTGCTCCCCTGTTTGAAACACTTTGATGGTTTCCTGTTGCTCTTAGAATGTGACACCCACCCCCACATGGTGTCCTAAGGACTTTGTAATCAGCCGGCCACCCTCTCACTTTCTTAGCATCTCTTTGCCCCTGCCCCCGCTCTGTCTCTTACAGCAAGATGAACTTTTTCTCAGTTGATTTTAGAAGTCAGGTTTCTTGCAGGCTAAAGTCTTCTTAATATTGGTTTTTCTACCTGGAATACTTCCCCAAGCTTTGTGACCGGATTACTCTTGACCTATCCCTCCAAGCTCATGGAGGCCTTCCCAAACTCCTCTGTGAAATTGGCCCCCTCCTTGTCCCTTCTGCCACCATTTCACCCTTTTCTGGAGCCCTTATCACAGTTCTGGTTATTTATATAACTTCTGTTTGTTTATTATTTAGCTGTAAGACTTAATGCAAGCAGGGGCCATATATATCTTATGCACTGTATCCTTAATGCTTAGGACAGGAAATCGTTCCTACAGGTACTTAGCCAATAATAGTTGACTGAAGACTGTAGGGCAGCAGCCATGATGTCTTCTTTACTCTGCTCATCTCAAAGGATGTCTGTTTTCCTAGTTAAAGAAAATACACCTTTTGATTTGAATTTGGTTTAGTCAGGTAAAGCATAAAGTGAGCACCTACTGTGAACTGGTATTCATCTTGGGAGCTGGTGGATACTATGTTAATCAAGAGAGCTTGATGTTTCCATCAAGCCTGAGATGTAAAATCCGTCCTGTTACCCATTTACTAACCTGTGACCGTGAGCAAGTTACCTAACCTTTTGGACTCTAAGTGTCCTCCACTGTGAATCATGATAACTGTCTAACATGGAGCTCAAATTAAATTGTTACTGAACCAAACTCGGGTCTGCTCACCCACGCACAGTAAAGCCAATCTACTGACACCAGATTGTGGTGAAGGAAAATGCAGTGTTTATTGTAAAGGGCCAATACAAGGAGGACAGGTGGCTTGTGCTCTAAAACCCCAAACTCCCCAAAGGCTTTCAGGAAAACAATTTTAAAGCCCAGGTGAGGGAGAGGGGTTGCAGAGTGTGTGATCAACTTGTGCACAGTTCTCTGATTGGTTGATGGTGTGGTAACAGGCCAGTGTCGCAAGGGTTAACATTATCAGTCCTTAGGCCCCAGGAGGCCTGAGGGCTACTTGCTCATGGTCATCAAGCAGTTAACATCTTCCATTTGCTGGGGGGGGGGGGGGGGTTCACATCTGTAAAACAACTCAGGAAATGTGCATCAGATACTATTATCTAGGCACTTCAGAGAGGAGCTAAAGCAGAGGTATGGGGGAAGGGTCTGCCCCCAGAAGGCTCCATAGGGTCTGCTCCCTTACAAAAGTGTTAGCATTTAAAGGGCTTTGTCTCCTTAGGTAGGTTTATTCCTAGGTATTTTATTCTTTTTGTTGCAATGGTAAATGAGAGTGTTTCCTTAATTTCTCTTTCAGATTTTTCATCATTAGTGTATAGGAATGCAAGAGATTTCTGTGCATTAATTTTGTATCCTGCTACTTTACCAAATTCATTGACTAGCTCTAGTAGTTTTCTGGTAACATCTTTGGGATTCTCTATGTACAGTATCATATCATGTGCAAACACTGACAGTTTTACTTCTTCTTTTCTGATTTGGATTCTTTTTATTTCTTTTTCTTCTCTGATTGCTGTGGTTAAACTTCCAAAACTATGTTGAATAATAGTGGTGAGAGTGGGCAACCTTTTCTTGTTCCTGATCTTAGTAGAAATGGATTCAGTTTTTCACCACTGAGAACGATGTTGGCTATGGGTTTGTCATATATGGCCTTTATTATGTTGAGGTAAGTTCCCTCTATGCCTACTTTCTGGAGAGTTTTTACCATACATGGGTGTTGAATTTTGTCGAAAGCTTTTTCTGCAACTATTGAGATGATCATATGTTTTTTCTCCTTCAGTTTGTTAATATGGTGTATCACATTGATTGATTTGTGTATATTGAAGAATCCTTGCTTTCCTGGGATAAACCCCACTTGATCATGGTGTATGATCCTTTTAATGTGCTGTTGGATTCTGTTTGCTAGTATTTCGTTGAGGATTTTTGCATCTAGGTTCATCAGTGATATTGGTCTGTAGTTTTCTTTTTTGTGACATCTTTGTCTGGTTTTGGTATCAAGGTGATGGTGGCCTCGTAGAATGATTTTGGGAGTGTTCCTCCCTCTGCTATATTTTGGAAGAGTTTGAGAAGGATGGGTGTTTGCTCGTCTCTAAATGTTTGATAGAATTTGCCTGTGAATCCGTCTGCTCCTGGGCTTTTGTTTGTTGGAAGATTTTTCATCACAGTCTCAATTTCAGTGCTTGTGATTGGTTTGTTTATATTTTCTATTTCTTCCTAGTTCAGTCTCGGGAAGTTGTGCTTTTCTAAGAATTTGTCCATTTCTTCCAGGTTGTCCATTTTTATTGGCATATAGTTGCTTGTAGTAATCTCTCCTGAGCCTTTGTATTTCTGCAATGTCAGTTGTTACTTCTCCTTTGACAAAAGACCTATATGCAGAAAACTATAAGACACTGATGATGGAAATTAAAGATGATACAAACAGATGGAGAGATATACCATGTTCTTGGACTGGAAGAATCAACATTATGAAAATGACTATACTACCCAAAGCAATCTGCAGATTCAGTGCAATCCCTATCAAACTACCAGTGGCATTTTTCATAGAACTAGAACAAAAAATTTCACAATTTGTATGGAAACACAAAAGACCCCGAATAGCCAAAGCAATCTTGAGAAAGAAAAATGGAGCTGGAGGAATCAGGCTCCCTGACTTCAGACTATACTACAAAGCTACAGTAATCAAGACAGTATGGTACTGGCACAAAAACAGAAATATAGATCAATGGAACAGGATAGAAAGCCCTAGATAAACCCACATACATGTGGTCACCTTATCTTTGATGAAAGAGGCAAGAGTATACAATGGAGAAAAGACAGCCTCTTCAATAAATGGTGCTGGGAAAACTGGACAGCTACATGAAAAAGAATGAAATTAGAACACTCCCTAACACCATACACAAAAATAAACTCAAAATGGATTAAAGACCTAAATGTAAGGTCAGACACTATAAAACTCTTAGAAGAAAACATAGGCAGAACACTCTATGACATACATCACAGCAAGATCCTTTTTGACCCACCTCCTAGAGAAATGGAAATAATAACAAAAATAAACAAATGGGACCTAATGAAACTTAAAAGCTTTTACACAGCAAAGGAAGCCATAAATGAGACAAAAAGACAACCCTCAGAATGGGAGAAAATATTTGCAAATGAAGCAACTGACAAAGGATTAATCTCCACAATTTATAAGCAGCTCATGCAGCTCAATAACAAAATGACAAACAACCCAATCCAAAAATGGGCAGAAGACCTAAATAGACATTTCTCCACAGAAGATATACAGATTGCCAATAAACACATGAAAGGATGCTCAACATCACTAATTATTAGAGAAATGCAAATCAAAACTCTGATGAGGTATCATCTCACACCAGTCAGAATGACCATCATCAAAAAATCTACGAACAATAAATGCTGGAGAGGGTGTGGAGAAAAGGGAACCCTCCTGCACTGCTGGTGGGAATGTAAATTGATACAGCCACTATGGAGAACAGTATGGAGATTCCTTAAAAAACTAAAAATAGAACTACCCTATGATCCAGCAATCCCACTACTGGGCATATACCCTGAGAAAACCATAATTCAAGAAGAGTCATGCACCACAATGTTCATTGCAGCTCTATTTACAATAGCCAAGACATGGAAGCAACCTAAGTGTCCATTGACAGATGAATGGGTAAAGAAGATGTGGCACATGTATACAATGGAATATTAGCCATAAAAAGAAAACGAAATTGAGTTATTTATAGTGAGGTGGATGGACCTAGAGACTGTCATACAGAGTGAAGTAAGTCAGAAAGAGAAAAACAAATACTGTATGCTAACACATATATATGGAATCTAAAATAAAAATTGGTTCTGATGAACCTAGGGGCAGGAGAGGAATAAAGATGCAGATGTAGAGAATGGACTTGAGGACATGGGGAGGGGGAAGGGTAAGCTGGGATGAAGTGAGAGAGTGGCATGGACATATATACACTACCAAATGTAAAATAGATAGCTAGTGGGAAGCTGCCACATAGCACAGGGAGATCAGCTCGGTGCTTTGTGACCACCTAGAAGGGTAGGGTAGCGAGGGTGGGAGGGAGGGAGATTCAAGAGGGAGGAGATATGGGGATATATGTATACGTATAACTGATTCACTTTGTTATCCAGCAGAAACTAACACACCATTGTAAAGCAATTATACTCCAATAAAGATGTTTAAAAAAATAGGGAAAAAATAAATTAAGGGCTTTGTAAATTCTAAAGCTCTACACAAATCATAGTGATAACAGAGAATCCCTGCTCCCTTGAGGCTCCCAATCCAAGGAGGGGGTGTCAGTATGGACTTTATGTCATCTCTTCTAACCTGGGATGGATGGGACATAGGATACTGGCTTTGGACTTGGACATGTTGATTTTTGTAGGATTATCTCTTCTTTTTCTTATCGTCTTCTCTTTTTTTCTTTCTTTTAATTGTTTGGCCTAGAACTTTCCAGGATAGCTGTTTCATTTCTCTAATTTATCCATTATGTGTGGGTGTGGTGAGGATGAAACAGAGGGAAGAGAATCAGAGGAAAAGCAGAGGCTGCAGAGGTTGAGTTGACCTGGAGAGAAAGCCCTGAGCTTGCCCTGCGGCTGTCTCAGGCTCTCCCCAACTCTGGGCTGGGGTTGAGGCAGCAGGGCCTCACACAGGGCTCAGTGCCTGTCAGGACCCAGTTCCTCACCAGGGACTTGCCCCTCTCATAAGTTCTCTTCCCTCAGTGATCTAATTTTATCTTGTCCTTTAATTGAATAGTGAATATCTGCTGTGAAACCACTGTATGTAAAGAATTACTCTAGGTTCTATGTTATTAACAAGCTTCCACACAAGACGCAACCCTTTCATTCAAAGACAATAACAATTGCTGTTATTTATTGATGGCTAACATGTACTATTTACATACAACTAATGTGTGCATAGCATAGGCACTATGCCATGCCCTTTGGCATGTGTTTATTTCATCTAATTGTCACAACATCCTTATAAGGAAAGTGCTGTTTTTGTCCCACTTTACCATTGAGGAGCCTGAGTTTATGTAATTTGCCCAAGGTCACATGGCAGTGGTTGGCAGAGCTGGAGTTCTCACCTAGAGGGGCTGCCCCAGAGCACAGCTCTTAGCCTGTGTGTCACGTGGTTTCTACCTTCTACGAGGAAAGAGAGGGCTAATGCATAATCACAACCCAAAGCAGAACTGCATAAATATTGTAAGTGAGATACCAAGCATGCTGAAGGAATGCAGAGGAAATACTGGGGCAGGGTGAAGAGCGCAGAGAAGGATGCTCGGAGAGGCATCTGAGAAAAGGCTGAGTGCCTCTGGCCCGGGGGAGAGTGGTCAAGACCGGCCCTGCTGAGCATATGGGGAAGAGGTCATGTCTCTAGAGCCCTAGGTGTGGAATGATGGTGTGGAATGGGAGGGAGGGAGATGCGAGGTGGAATCAGACTTGATTCCAAGATGACAGCCCTCAACCACAGGGATGAACTATTATGCTAATGAGACAGAGACACCGTACGGGGTCCTACAGGGTCCAGGCTTCCCAGAAACACTCTTCTGGGGTAGAAGTAAATGGAGACGTGGTGCTACAGGCTGCTGACTGGAGTTATTTAGGGCCAAGCAGAGCCCTGATGCTCTGTCTCATTACTCTGGGGACCCAGCCCTGGCTCCCTGATGCTTACTCTTTTCTCTGCCCTCTCTTGCAGCTCTTGCTGGAGGCCACCATGAGCTCCCTCTGGTGCTCCGGGACCGGAGATGTCATCGAGGACTGGTGTCGATGTGACCCCACTGCTTTCGGAACTGATGGACTCCCTGCCTGTGCGCCTCTCCCACAGCCCGTGTACGATTCCCTTTCTCGGCCTTTCTCTTGCTTGTGTGCCTCGCCATTTTTCTGCAAACATATGTTAAAGAGTGTCTACTCTTTTCCAAGCCATGGGCTGGGTACTGGGGAACAGAAAGAAAAATATGGTGCAGTACCTGCCTTAGGGGCGCTTTCAGTCTTCTAGGGAGGCAAGTGAACCAATTTAACAGTGGCAGAAATGGTAGGATAAGAGTTATATGAGACATTTAAAGACAGTGTGGAAAGGGAACAGTCAAGTCTGAATTTGAAGAATAGTGAAGGCTTCATAAAGGACATAGCACTTGAATTTCTCCCCAAAGGTGGAGAAAGCAGGAGAGCATGGCTAGAAGAAAAGAGGGGTAAATGTAATGTTGCCGTGGAGGAAGGTAGAGGTCAGTAATAAGACCCAGGACAGCAACACACTTACGGGGTGTCGGGCACAGTGTGAAGCAGTTAGGTACTGTTATCACCACCACCACCCCCTTTAATAGACAGGGAAATGGATTCAGATGGACTGAATAGTTTTTCCACGGTCATAGAGCAGGAAGCAGGGCCACAGGTAAGGGACCGTGATCTTACCCATAATAGTATAGTACACAGAGGATACAACTCAGAGATGACTTTGGGTAGAACCAGCAGGGTTTGGTGACTGATTGACTGTGGGAGTGAGAAGGAAGGAAAAGTGGAGAATGGACTTAAGACTTATGACCTCAGTGGCCGGGACGATGAACAGGCTACAGCTGAGAAAAGAAGCGTCCCAGGATAAGCAGGCTCGAGGAGGAGGTTGGCTCCCTTTGGACCTGCCTGAGAATTAGAGTGGGGCAGTCCTGTAGAGATAGTCAGCGGTCATGAGGAAAGATGATCTGGGGCCCTACAACAAAGTAAACACTCGAGATGAGAAGATTGAACTCAGCCCCAAAGAAATGAGACACGGGACCACAGCTATGAGAAAGGATGCTCCAGAATGACTGTCATCTGGGAGGAGCAGAGGGCCAGGGATGTGCATTAAGGGGCGTCTGCATTTGAGGGGTGAACAAAGTACAGAGGGCTGCAAAGGTGGCTGAAAATGAACATGTCCAGTTTTCATACACTCAGAGGAAGGCTGAACAGAACTGGCTGAACTCACGTAAAGGGCAGGAAACCCTGCTGGCCTCGAATGTGGCATCTGCCATGGGCGTGAAGCACAGAAATGTTGTGTCTAATAAAGAGGGATGGTAGGACGAGCTGGAGGAGCCTGGACTGGTAAGGCAAAGAGAGCCCAGAGGGAGGATCCTGACTCAGTGACTGGAGGGCTGAGTAAGCAGGAGCCAAATGGCAGGAGGAGACCAGCAAGTGAGAGGCTGGTCTGTGTGCATACTGCTGTCTGGTCTGTTCCGTGAAAGTGTGGGTGGGCCTTAAAGGGCCAGGACTGAGCAGGAAGAACATTGAGAAGGAGGAGAGCACAGTGGTACAGGGCCATCACAAGCCAATGTCTTCCTTTGTCTACAGGCCTTCTGTGTGGGCCATTTAGACACGCCAGCCATTGGCTTCTTGCTCTTTACAGCCATGACTTAGATCTCTCAGCCCGAAAGAGAGTCAAGCTCATCATTAGTGAAAGGTCTTTCTTTTGGCAGAAAGGGAACTCTAGAAGATGGTGCTTGTAGACTGATTCGCCAGCTAAGAGAGCTACCTTTGACACACAACACTAAATCAGGTGGATGCCAGATCTAGCCATTGGCGTCCTAGGACTGGTTTCATTTCAAAATCTGCATTTACTAAATGTCATAGCAAAAGAGATCTAATTGGGCTAAATTTCCATAAACAGGAACATCTACAAAGGACTTCACTTTTCTTGTCAACTCTAATCACTTCTTCCAGCAGCAAACCGTAATTTCTTGAATTTTTATTGGTAGTTGGATATAGGAATGCACTCTAGTTTTACACAAGCCTGTTTAAATCATACACACTCCTATTTCTCAGTAGAGGCCAGCCTCAGTCCATGTTTTCATGGAATCTGAGTTCTCAGTAAGGCTTAGTTACTTACTTAAGCTTCCTAATGCTTTTTTCTTCAAAATAGCCCTCTGCATATGATTCTAATTAATGAATATCTGCACTGTTTTGGGTCTGTTCCATCTTTAATGTTATAGGCAAACTATGCACTCCTTCATAGTAAGCCACTAAAGAGCATGTGGTTTGTGTTTATTTTCCCACCAGTTGAATTCCTTACTGTTGCTCCCACAGCTTCCCATGATGTCTTGTTAAAGTTCTTATCACACATTATTACAATCACATGCATAATTTGTGTGTTGGTCTAGTGACCACTCCATAAAAGAAGGGGCTGGAGTTGGCTTTTGCACCAGTGCCTCTTCAGCACCGAGCACATTCTTTTAAGTAGTGGGTGCTTAATAAATATTTGTTGAATTGAAGTTGAGCATTGCTTTGATGGGATCCATCCACAGTACCTTGCCTGGGGATCCTTGAGACCAATGACACATCTGGTGAGCTGAGTGGAGGCTAGAGGACCAGGATTATGGGTGGTCATGAGATATGGGAGCGAAGGTTGGCAATAAATGGCAGAGACTCATGTAAGGGAGGGAGACTGGCGTGAGACAAACAGGGAAAACTCCCTAAAGCCAGTGGTCTAGGAAGAAACGGGACAAGAAGCAAGTGGGAAACCTAACACACACACGTGAAGTCAGAACAAGGCAGAGAGTTGAAATCTCCTGGATCATTAGAAGATCCGTGCCAATGAATGTTAATAGTGTTTGAGTCTCTACAATAGTGTTTATTGAGTCTCTACAAGTATAAAGAGTTATGAGATGGCAGAGTGGTCAAAATGGACAATTTACATGACACAAGGAGACAATGAATTGGGAAAAGCAAGGAAAGACCATAGAGTCTGGAATCAGGATATTCATAGAAACCCAAGAGTAAAGACAGAAACTGAAATCAGAACCTGAGTGTGCAGACGTAGGACAACGCCCTGAGGAGAACTTGACATGTGTCCAACTTTCTCTGGCCCAGTAGAGCCCCCTATGAGCATTACCTGCAAACTGAGCGCACGTTAATACCCGTAGCAAGAGGGGAAGCCAGGGTTCCGCCAGCAGGGCAATCCTGTGATGTTCTCGAAGCTGAGCTGACTGTCCTTCTTAATGCAGAGCTCTCCCAGACATCACCTATAGTGGGCCTTGGTATGAGCATTATAGGCACATTTTCTTATTTTTCAAGAGCAAACCCAGAAAGTACATTTTCAAGCCCTATAAAGTGCTACTCCAAAGGCCCCATCCACTAACCCTGTAAAATGCAGGCATCCATTCATCTTTGACTCACCTGCTTATTTATTTATTTACAAATATATGTTGAGTTCCCAATTTGTGACAGGCACTTAGATGAACAATATATAGACTTTAAGGATCTTCAAGAATCTTTATTTTACAGTGAAGGAGACACACCCTCAAAGAAATCATCCTAGTGGTTGGTTAAGAAAGGTTAGAAAAAAGAGTTTACGCTATAATAATAATTGAGAAGGTGGCCAGTAGTGGTATTGGGGCTGGGCCCCCATTTCATGTTTCTTGCTGTCTGCACTCAGGCTCAGACTCTCCACGGTTCATGAGCCCAGCAGCACCCTCGTGGTCCTGGAATGGGAACACTCAGAGCCTCCAATCGGGGTGCAGATTGTAGATTACCTCATCCGTCAAGAAAAGGTCACTGACAGGATGGACCACTCCAAGGTGGAGACAGGTGAGCATCTCCCACTTCACAGGCTCATCTTGATCCAGGGTGGCAAAGAGAAAAGAAAAGGAAAATGTCCTGCCTCCTGGCTTTGCCCTGGGTCCCCAGGCAATGTAGGAGGAGCAGGGAGAAGCAGCGGCCATCCTTTCCATTTGAGAGTTTTTGCATGGTGAGCATCTGACAAAGTCTTGTTTTAATTTTGTTTTTGTTTATGAAAGAGGTGTCCATTTCATTGTCTCTAGGCACACAAAGAAACAACAATACAGTACACTAGTTATCCTAGCCCATAATTAGGAAACAATTCTGTGTTAACCACTGCCATGATTACAGAAAAAAGTTTCTTTGCTAATAACCCCAGCTCCCCGCCCCATCCAGGCAAAAGCATGTAGAAACAGATGTGCTTATTACCCCACGTCTTGTCCTAAAGCAAACCTTGCTTCTCAGGTACAGCTAGAAGAGAGATGTCTTAAAGGAGTGGAAACACCCCATGAAAAATGTTTCATGCCTTAGTATTTCACTGTCTACACATAGGGAAAGGTGAAGGTAAATCATTCCTAAAACTGACGCATGAGGATGGGCACCAGCAGGGTGGTAGCATCCACAGTGTAGTGCAGGGTAAATAGCTTCTGGTGAAACTATCACTGTGGCTTGGAAACATATGCACTGCCTTTGGGCATGGAGAGCTGGCTACGGCTTCTTCCGAGGCTCTTTCCTGATGCGCACAGGTACTGCAAAGGTCTGGCAATGACCATTGACCAGAACGGCTGTTTTCTGCCCAAGACAAGAACATGTCATGAAAGAGCTCGCAGATGTGCTACGTACATCTTGCCTTGGTTGTCTCAGCTAACTCTGGACAGATGGCTCCAAACTGATGAAATATGAAACAGAAAAGACCATTCCTTCTGGGTCTCTTTGCCCTGCTAGGAAGATGAGAAGACCAGGGACCGAGTGATTTTAATGTTAAGTTCTAACGGAGTCAGTCCCAACCCGGTGTTGCTTGGCCATGCCTGTTTCTCATGCCTTTTCCATTCCTTCCCCTCTGGGCAGAAACGGTGCTGAGCTTTGTTGACGACATCATCTCCGGAGCGAAGTCTCCTTGTGCGATGCCCTCTCAGGTCCCGGACAAGCAGCTCACCACCATCTCTCTGATCATACAATGCCTGGAACCTGACACCATCTACATGTGAGTGACAGACACCTGTCTAGTTATTGCTTACCCTGAATGCCCCCCAGACTTTTAGCTGGTTCCTTTTAGCTACTTGAGTTCCTTTAGAGACTTCGAAAAACATGAGTGTCTCAAGTCTTGTCTCAATCAGCATTATAGAGAACCTTCTCGGTACTGGAGGGGGAGGACCAAGAAAGATAATATAGTCCCATCCTAGTTTGCATCCTAGTTTGCAACATATAAACAACTAACGTTAACATCAGGCAGATTGAAATTAAAGCTAGATGTAAAAGAGCAAGGAACCTGTTGTAGAAAAGAAAGAAGTGATTCTTTCTGACTAGAGAGGACGTTATCTGAATTAGGTTGTGTAGAATTTCAGTAGGAAGCATAATGTTGGAAAAGGCACACTGGGTGAGCGGCGAGTAGACAGCAGGGTAGAAGCAGATAGTGAATAAAGGGGATAGAAGAAAGTGAGCTTGGGAAAATAGAGTGAATGCTGTTAAGTCAGAGGAGATGATTAATTTTGTTTTGTAGGAAAGGAGTAGAATACCAAGAATTCTGCTCTAGCGGCATTGAAATAGATAGTTTATAGAGGTGAGAGATGGTCTTTCTTCAAAGAAAGTACAGCGAGCTCCTGTATTGTGGCACATGGAACAGCTCTATTCTTTCTGGTGCTCTTCCCCGTTTCCCTCGGTGCTCTGGGAACAACAGTAAAGTATTCGCGAAGCAGACATAAAAGATACCAAGAGAGGAGAGATAGTGATGGAATCTAAGTCATGACGGGAAAATTGCGGGGTGGGGGGCGAAGGCAGAATTCATAGCGATGTAGTTCTGGGACTCTTTGACCCCATCAGTATGAAAAGCATTTAACGGTTTACAGATGAGGTCACGGGAACAGAGTCAGGGTTTCTGGAATAAATCATTTCCATTTCCATAGTGGAAGAGTTCAAAGATGAAAAGCACTAGAAATGTGAGTGGCATGGATTGCAAGATGAACTTAGATGCTCAGGCTGAATACCTTCAGTACAGGAAGGAGATGTAACCAAGGGGCCAGGCTGATGAAAGTAAAACACATAAAGACAAGTGGTATTCTGGAGGGGTTGGAAAATACAGAGAGACATAAATGATAATAGTAGGACAAAGGAAAGTCTACTTAGGATTCTCATCAGCTGGCCTGAGATTTGGGCAGTCTGGCCCTTCATTAGGAGGGGAACAGGTAAAAGGAACAAAGATTTGGGAACATGGAACACCTAACCCGCTGTAAATGCCTCAAACTCAGTGAAACTGGAATTACCATTTATAATGAGGGCCCACTAATTCCTGTCACTAAGTAACAAACGTTAATTAGGAATTTCAAAGTTCCTACAAGCACGAGGCTGGCATGGTTGTCCGTTAGGCGTGCCAGCCCTTACCCACTCTGGGACCCTCCTCATATGGGCCTTGGTCTGGCTACATCTCACAGACACCCGAGGCCGATGGCTTCTCCCACTCTGCTATCCTAGGTGAGCTTCTAGTGTCTCCCTCTTAAGTCTTGTAAAACACAAACGTTCTGTCAAGATTGATTACTGAAGAAATTAAGAGACAGTGCACTGGGCAGAGGGGAAAAACAGCCAGTGTCCACTAGGTGGCGCTGCAGATCATGTGCAGAGAGCATGCAGGCGGGCCTGGGAGAGACGTTCCTCCTTGCAGAGCCATCCAGTGGACCAGAGCTTCAGTCCCTGGTGCAAGGACAGGAGCCCTGCGTTAAAGAGTTGAGAACACATGGGCCCCAAACCTGATTTTGTTTCTAACCACTAAGTGATTAAGCAGAACACTGAACGTTTCTGCAACTATGTTTTCTTATCTGTAATATGGAGGAAGGCAGCCTTCATTTACGGAGGGTTCACTACGTGTAGGTGCTTCTGGGAACCACCACCCCCGACCCTGTGAGATTAGGGTTATTGTTCCCATTTTATAGATGAGGAAACTGAGGTTCAGCAACACTGAGTAACTTCCTCAGAATCACACAGCTTGTTGTCTGGGTGTGGCGGGTGGTTAAGAATTGAATCAAGGTTTGCATTCTCTTATCTGCGTCTCACTCCCCAGCCAGTCCAGGCTACTGGAAGGATCGAGCATGATCTTATAACTCACGTGCAAGCATAGAGCTGGCTCTTCACCCGGCGTCCACGGAGGCAGAATGGCCTTTCAGTATAGATGGCTTACTTTGTCATCCTGTGCACTTTAATGCATTGGAAAAGCATTATTCTGAGAAGGGTCGACTGTACAAAAACAGTTAAGAATCCCTGGTTAAAAGAGATCTTAAAGTGTGTCTGGTACTCTATCTTCATTTTACAGATGAGGAAACTGAGGCCAGAGTGGGGAAGTGACTCCCCGGCCTTGTAGCCTACCACACCCCACCACAGCGTGCGCTCACAGCAGAGCCGCTGCCTTAGGGGGCATGAGACAACGAACAGATAATTCAGAATAAGGGAGTGGATTTGGAGCCATCCGTAGAAACCACCACACCTGGAGGGGGGCAAGTGTGAAAGTCGCAGACAGAGACAGTCAGCCCCTGGCAGGAGGCCCAAGGATACTCCATGCACTTCAAGTTTCAGTCCTTTAAAACATCAGCCCTGGAGCCAGAGCAGGGCTGCGTTGGTTCACACACACGCACACACACACGATATACATGTTGTCACACAGGCTCTAACAACAGGCTGAACAGTCCCAGCAGCCAGGCAGAGGTGGAAAGGGCCCGGGAGCTTTGGACGAGACAGTGAAGGGACTTACACATTATCCCTCTGGATTGGGAGCAGGGCTTATCTCTTCTGTCCAGTAATTCCGGCTATAATCCTCTTACTATCCTACGAGTGTCCAGGGTGGAAATGATGCTGCTGACTGTAAACGGAGGACCTTCCTGAAATAACTGCACACGACATTTCCACACGAAACGCGTAGAGTGTTCCCCAGGCTTGCTTCAGTAGTAAAAATAATCTGACTACTCCTCAGGGTCCCTCCTGGACCGAGGGAGCCGGGACCGCTGAGGATGGGTTTTTAGGTCAGGCATCCTCTCTACTTAGAAGGATGTGGGAAGACTTTCGTTTCCTAATAAACGTAAGGGCTTTGCTATTAAAAATGGTAAGGACTTAGGACCCTAAATTTTGTTACTAATTGCCCGGTGAGAATAATGAGAATTAATTACAGCCCACACAATTTCATCCCAGCCCAAGATCCAGTAGAGTTAGTGGGAACTCACAGCAGGGTTGAGCACAAAGCAAACTCCGAGGAGTGGGACAAGCGGGAGGGGTGAGGATTAACTGCGTCCCAGGCACTGAGAGAGAGCGCCCATCTGACAGCCACTTTGGTACCTGAAGCTTAGGACATTTCTCAGGGAATTTCTCCAGGGAAATTGCTAAAAATTAAAGGTTCAAGGTTAAATAAGGGTGCGCTACAAAAGGCGGCTGGAACCTACCATAGACAGTCTAGGGCAGGTGACCCCTAAGCTTGTACATATCCAGGCAGACAGCATCATGTAGCCCATGTAGCAAGATGCCAGCCCTGACCTGGAGTCCCAAGGCGATGCTCGGGGCCCTGGGAGGCGGATGGGAAAAGATGAAGCAGGGCCGTCTTACAGAGGACAGGGCAGCAGGCAGTCTGGATCTCAGGCGGGCGGGCTCAGGAGTGTGGGCTCAGACACCCAGTTGCGGAGGGACCAGTGAAGGAAGAGAGCACAGAGGTGAGAACCGGGGCCCTGGGCCTGGCTCACACTAGCAGCCCTGTGACTTTGCCAGTGTCTGGGCAACAAACAGGGCTTCCTATCTCCTGACTCTGATGAGAAGGGGCAGCCAGAAGTGGGATCAGGGCAGAGTCTGCAACAAAGATCAAGCGACCCACCTCTGAGCAGGGAGACGGAATTCCTACATGTCAGGGGCCCTGTCGTCAGGATCTCCGGTGAGAGAGATTCCCGCTCCATGAAGGGTACATGAGGGTGAGGGGGAATTCACCCATCTGGGAACCCCTGATCATGAGGTGCAGGTCTGCAGTCTGCCCTGGGCACCTCTGGGCCCATCTCTGAGAAACAGCTCAAGGTGGTCTGGAGCAGAAGGGCAGAGGAGGGAGTTGAGACCTGGCCTGAGACCGGCTTGTGGGATACGACTGGGAAATGGAGCAGTGCCAGACAGGGTAGAGCGGACATGCTGGCTTCAGGTTTGGTGGCCTCAGTCACATTTCTAGAAATAGTAGCAAATAGTAGCAAAAGGCTGATCAGGTGTGTACATGGGGGGTGGGGAATGATGAAGAATTCCAGGGGCTGCCATTGCTCGGGATCCAGGCAGCCCAGTGTGTGAGGCTGGATGCAAAGGGCTCACGCAGACCTAGGAGGGGAGGGATGGTGACGGGGGAGAAGCCAGTCCCTGGATTTCGGATCAGGGTGGGAGAGGGGTTTAGTACTAGGTAAGGTGGTAGATCTGAGCCAAGTAGCAAGACAAGAAGCAGAGGACAGTAGGACGGACAGAGACACCTTGTGCACGTAAGATGAGAAAGCCAAGCACCTGGTCCTTGTCCGACGGACAGCAAGGAGGCTGGGCGGTCCCGCGGGAGCGCACGGGCAGGTCTGCACCCAGCCGGGCCAGCACATCCAGTGGGATGTGATTCCAGCATGAGACTGGAGAAGGCAGAGGGAGGGAAGACAACACATCAGGACACACAGGTTCTTAACGCTGACCGTTTCCTGGGCTTCTCTGTGGGGAGGCAGTCGTAGATGCAAGGCTGTCTTTTCTCTGCTGAGAGAAACTTATACTTCCTGACAGAATCATTAGGCAATTTCCATTCCTTTTCTACCTCATCGGTTCAGCTGTCTGAGGCTCATTTACCTTAACATGTACCTGGCCCCTCTGTCGTGGGGCATCTTTCTTCTCACATCTCTTCCTCCCTGTAGCTCTGCCAGGAGGAAAGAAAATCCAGACTCGCCAATAAATGCAGCCTCCCATGGCGACACAGCAAAAGAGAAAGAGACAAGAAAAGCGCATTAATGACTTGCTTTAGACTCACTGGATTAGCTGTTAGAGGCCCCGGGCACCGACACCAGAGGTTATCTTCATGGTTATATTCAAATTCCTGTCTGAGTAGCAGAACCTGGCGTCGCTCTTTCCTCTCCATCGAATTCCATCACCTAAGGGGGAAATTTTACATTCAGCCTTTGATGGCCGGGTCTTCATCCTCTTCCTGATGTGTGTATGTGTGTGTGTGTGTGTGTGTGTGTGTGTTGAAGGGTGGAGGGGGCTCTTAGAACCACATCTTCTCGTTGCCAGGGGTAGCATAAGGTTTCCACTCTGGACTCCTGGTCCACGGCGGGGAGCATCTAAGTGGGTCAGAAGGAACTGCATGCAGGAGATAGAGCCCCTAGTCACAGGCACGTCAGGAACCCCCAGCTCTGGCGTTTTCACTTCTGATTTAAAGAGGAGAATAGTCCTCAGTGCTCGGCATAAAAGCCTCAACTGGGTACAAGATGGACAGAACAGAATTAATGTAATTTATGCAATGTCACTGAGCTCCAGGTACTGCGCTAGGTCTTCCTGTGCTTTATTATCTCATTTAATCATCACAGTGACCTACAAGCAGTTTTATTATCAGCTCCATTTCACAGAATAGGGAAAGTAAAGCTCAGAGGAGTTAACTAACAACTCCACATGGCAGGGAGTGGAGGCTTCAGACCCACTTCAGACCATCTGTTTCCACAGATACATGCTCTTTCCCTCAGCTTGGTGGTTGTCAGAATGGAACTGGCATCAGAATCACCTGGAAGGCTTGTCATAGCACAGATCTTTGTCGCCACCCCTAGAGTTTCTGATTCAGTAGGTCTGGCATGGGGCATGAGAATGGCCATTACTATCAACTTCCCCGGTGATGCTACTGGTCTGGGGACCCCACTATGAGAACCACTGCTCTATGCCGTGATGCTTGCCATGAGGTAATATCCTCAAGACAGCAAATGACAGCCCAAGGCCTACCAGGAAGCAGCAAGAGGCTCTAGACTGCACACTTTATGACCTGGTGATGGCAGTAAGTGCATGGCAGCGTGGCGAGAGCAGCCAGGGGCAAACCCGCCCGTCCAGTAAGGCTTGGCTGTCAGCTGGACCGCAGGTTCTCTCTGTTAATGCTACCCTCCCCTCCCTGCCAGGTTCACCCTGTGGGGAGTGGACAACACAGGACGACGCTCCAGGCCAAGTGACGTGATCGTGAAGACCCCTTGCCCAGTGGTGGATGATGTCAAAGCCCAAGGTAAGAGACACTGAGGCCAGCAGAGTCTGCAGAGGGATGCTCCAGGGACCTCCCCTCGCCATGGGGAAAGGGGGAGCAAGAGAGTCAAACAGAACAACCTGGAGTTCAGCAGGGAAGGGGGAGAATTCAAGGCTCAGGACAGGAGCATCTCCTTTCCAGGAACTCCTCAACCTCTGCCTCTGGCGGAAATCTGCATTGCATCCCGTTATTCCACATAGTCTGTAAGTCAGAGAGCCAGTAGGAGGTACTGGTGAAAGCCCCAGACACACATGGCGATGCACCAAGTGCTTAGGTACATGGTACCAGGTGCTTTAGTACCTGTGACCTCTGCCCTCAGAATGCTGATCGGATAACTTACTCTCTTCATCTTTTTTGGTACACATCTGAAAGATTAGCATAGGAAGGCTACAGATTTAGAATTAATTGCTGTATCACTCCCTCCCTACCAAAGATGTGCATAGGAAGGCTACAGATTTAGAATTAATTGCTATATCACTCCCTCCCTACCAAAGATGTGTCAAAATCTTCATTCTATATTTTAGAGTTGTTATGGACCAGTTCTTTGGTAAAGAATTGTCCCTCTTCAGTGGACCAGAATGAGCCCCTGTCAATTAGGAAGAGTTTGTTTTCAGTCAACATCCATTACACGAATAGCACACTTCTCGCTGCTGCTTCTCCTCATGAAGCTGCCTGGAGGTCTTGATATCATCACTTGCTCTAAGGCTTATTACATCCCCTCCACAACCGGAATTTAACTCTCTTGGGCACCACTTCTGTGGGGCTCTGGCACTAGTTAAAGTGATCTGATCAACTAGTAATTTCTATTAACAGTTGGACAGCTAATGGACCGATAGCATACGCACATTAACAGAGATGGTGACTGATGCTAGAAGTTTAGGTTGTGCAAGTTTTAATAAGAGAAATGCTGGCATGTGGTACCCCTCAAATCACCTTAACTGTGGCTCCTGACTCCAGCTGTATGAAGTTGGCCGTGGGTTGGCACAATCCCACAATGTTCAAAGGGTGATTCAAAGTCACGGTGGGTAGAGAGACCTAGACCTACCTTAATTAAAATCACTGATGCTGTAGCACTTTACACCTTCTGAAAGGACTTTCATTTATTGCCTCATTTAACGTGCATGGCATGTTAAAGGCACTGTTATTTTCAACACAGAAATCTGATCACATAACGCCTCTTCTTACAACTCTTTAATGGATTGCCATTCCTCTTGTGATGAAGATCAAAATATGTAACAGGCATATTAGGACTTAAATGGAGGGACCCTTGCCCACTTCACCAGCCTCTTCTTGCCCACACTCCCTATCAATCTCTGTATTTCCTGAAGCCTCACTGCCTTTCTCAGTTCCTCCAACACACCATTTCCATTTCCAACACGGAGCCTTTGCACGTGTTAGTCTCACTACCTCAGATACTCTCCAGTTCCACCCCTTTCACTGATTAACTCCTCTCAGCCTGCAGATCTCAGAGCAAGTGTCCTTCCTCAGTACGGAAGGGGCCCAGGGCCACTGCTAGATGCCCTCATAGTACCATGTTTCTTTCTTTCAGAACATTTATCTCAGTTTGTTATTATAATGCCTTGTTCAATATCTATTTACCTCATTAGACAGTGAGTTCCATGAGAGCAGAGTTCTGGTCTCTGTTTGCCTATGATTATGTCCCTAACACTTAGAAAGGAGCATGGTGACTGACTCATTCCAGGAAACGTAGACTCTGGAGTCAGACCACCCAGGGTCAAATTTCTGCTCTACCATCTAACTACTTGACCTTGAGCAGGTTACTTCACCTTGTGCCTCAGTTTACTACTCTGTAAAATGGGGTGGGGCATAATGGTACCCTAGATAATAAGTTTCTAGTGAGAGTTAAATTAGTGAATTTATGTACAGTGTTTTTAAGTGCCTGTCCAGTAGTAAGTATTCAGTAAATATTAAGGAGTATACATTGTGGGATTGTGTCCCTCATGGTCAACCTGATACAACTGGAGTCAGGAGCCATGAACAAGATGATTTTCAGGCTACTAGCACATCAGCTTAGACACAATATTTCTCTTATTGAAACTTTCCCAACCTAAACTTCCAGCATCAGTCAGTGTCTCTGTTAAGATCGTTAACCATGCCTAGAGTTTGTTCTCGAGTAGGAACTCAATAAACATTTATTTATTTATGTACTTATTTATTTTTATTGGAGGATAATTGCTTTACAATGATGTGTTAGTTTCTGCTGTACAGCAAAGTGAATCAGCTATATGTATACATATATCCCCTCCCTCTTGGACGTCCCACCCCCCTAATCCCACCCATCTAGGTCATCACGGAGCACCAAGCTGAGCTTCCTGTGCTTTATAGCAGGTTCCCACTATCTTTCGATTTTACGCATGGTAGTGTATGTATGTCAATCCTAATCTCCCAATTTGTCCCACCCTCCCCTTCCCCCCCGTGTCCACATGTCCATTCTCTTTGTCTGTCTCTCTATTCCTGCCCTGCAAATAGGTTCACCTGTACCATTTTTCTAGATTCCACATATATGCGTTACTATATGATTTTTTTTCTCTTTCTGACTTACTTCACTCTGTATAACAGACTCTAGGTCCATCTACAACTCTACAAATGACCCTATTTCATTCCTTTTTATGGCTGGGTAATATTCCATTGTATATATATGTACCACATCTTCTTTATCCATTCATCTGTCATTGGACATTATGTTGTTTCCATGTCCTGGCTATTGTAAATAGAGCTGCAGTGAACATTGAGATACATGTGTCCTTTTGAATTATGGTTTTTTCAGGGTATATGCCCAATAGTGTTATTGCTGGGTCATATGGTAGTTCTATTTTTAGTTTTTTAAGGAACTTCCATACTGTTCTCCATAGTGGCTGTATCAATTTACATTCCCACCAACAGTGTATGAGGATTCCCTTTTCTCCACACCCTCTCCAGCATTTATTGTTTGTAGATTTTTTGATGATGGCCATTCTGACCTGTGTGAGGTGATACCTCATTGTAGTTTTGATTTGCATTTCTCTAATAATTAGTGATATTGAGCATCTTTCTATGTGCCTCTTGGCCATCTGTATGTCTTCTTTGGAGAGAGGTCTGTTTAGGTCTTCTGCCCTTTTTTTTTTTTTTTTTGCGGTACACGGGCCTCTCCCTGCTGTGGCCTCTCCCGTTGCGGAGCACAGGCTCCAGATGCGCAGGCTCAGCGGCCATGGCTCACGGGCCCAGCCGCTCCACGGCATGTGGGATCTTCCCGGACCGGGGCACGAACCCGTGTCCTCTTCATCGGCAGGCGGACTCTCAACCACTGCGCCACCAGGGAAGCCCTTCTGCCCATTTTTTGATTGGGTTGTTTTGTTTTTTATATTGAGCTCCATGAACTGTTTGAATATTCTGGAGATTAATCCTTTGTCCATTGCTTCATTTGCAAATATTTTCTCTCACTCTGGGGGTTGTCTTTTTGTCTAGTTTATGGTTTCCTTTTACAGTTTGCATGGAAACACAAAAGACCCCAGATAGCCAAAGCAATCTTGAGAAAGAAAAACAGAGCTGGAGGAATCAGGCTCCCTGACTGCAAACTATACTACCAAGCTCAGTAATCAAGACAGTATGGTACTGGCACAAAAACAGAAATATAGATCAATGGAACAGGATAGAAAGCCCAGAGAGAAACCCACGCACCTATGGTCACCTAATCTATGACAAAGGAGGCAAAAATATACAATGGAGAAAAGACAACCTCTTCAATAAGTGGTGCTGGGAAAACTGGACAGCTACATGTAAAAGAATGAAATTAGAACACTCCCTAACACCATACACAAGAATAAACTCAAAATGGATTAAAGACCTAAATGTAAGACCGGACACTATAAAACTCTTAGAGGAAAACGTAGGAAAACACTCTTTGACATAAACCACAGCAAGATCTTTTTTGACCCACCTCCTCGAGTAAAGAAAATAAAAACAAAAATAAACAAATGGGACCTAACTAAATTTAATAAATATTTACTGAATGAATAGACTATTGCCCCCATCTTATAGATGTAGACACTGAGATTTGGAGAAGAGTAAGTAAGCTGAGCAGGGTCACAAAGCTAGCATCTTACAGGGCCTGTGCTCAGACTCATTATTTGACATCAATCCCTATTTTGCTTGCAATGTTAAATTAGATATTTAGAGGATTATTATGTAAAAGACTGAAAACCTTTCTTTGTCTCTCAATACTGATGAAGAAAAGACATATCAATACATAAAAAAATAGTGTTCAATTTATATAGCAAAATAATTCTCCTTCTCAGGATTATTGGTGTCCACTGAGATGTTATAGTAGAATGGAGACCCTTAGTATAAGACAAATGTGCTTCTCTCTGGAGTGAGTGTTGCCTGGTTTGTAGGGTATGGACTGAATGACTTTTGAAGGTCTCTGAAATCCCTTGATGATGAAAGCAGAGTCTGGGGTTGAAAACACCTAGATGAGAGACTGGGAAGGACCCAAGTTACCCTTATTTCATCATCTGTTGATTTCTTACTCCAAGCCAGAGTAAGAACAGGTGTTGAGAAGGTGTCCCAGCTATTTCCGTTTTGGAGAACTTGCTGATGTCCTCACCAGCAGTGGTAGGCACCTTGGACTTGTTTGCTGAATAGGCAGCAGGCTGGTTGGACATCCGTGGGGTGAATAGCACGTAGGAGAGATGCCAGACAGTGCCACCTGCAGGAATAGATGGATAGAAGCAACTCGGGCATAAAGAGTGGCCAGCAAAGAATAATCTGCCCAGGAGAGACCGCTATACTATTTCTCTGTGGGGCTTCTTTGTGTTAATCTCGTCCCCAAAGCATATCCAGATGTGCTTCTGACCATTTGTGCTCCCTGATGAAGAAGACTTTCTGAAATCCCAGCAGACCAGCTGGGAGCACGGAAGCAACTTAATGCTGAGAGAATGAAATAACATTCCCAGGTCCCGTTATCCTTCAGCCAGAGAGGAGTCCTGTACGGGGCACATGTGGAGATTAATGAGTTAGACTAATTGAGGACATCCTTGCAAATTAATACAGGCCTGGCCGTTATGCCAAAAAACATAAGCTTTGCCTCCTTCAAACCCAGATGGCGATCATAAATAGAGCTCACTTGGGTTGAGTTTACAACTAGTGACAAATGGGAATTACCTTTTAAGTGACCCAGAGCATGACCTCAGCTCCTAATTATCTAGCAGGAAGCCAGACCCTATTTCTTTTTTTTTTTAATCTTATTTTATTTATTTTTTTATACAACAGGTTCTTATTAGTCATCAATTTTATACACATCAGTGTGTACATGTCAGTCCAGACCCTATTTCTTATATGATCATTTTCCTAAACTAGATACTTTCTATGAAGAATTTTACTGCCTTATGACAGTAAAGTCACTGAGCAAGGAAGTTTCTACCAATGTTTTACTGAAAACACCCTTTTCCCAGCAGGAAAGGCTAGTCAGTAATAAGGTCAACCTAGTCTCTAGGTTGGGGCATGACCTTCAAGGGTTCTTCATGTGGCTTCACTAAGTGAAGGCTAGTTCTCATTCATCTTTCCTCCAATATCCATCCTCCTTTCCTGATGCCAAACATAAATCCTATCCATTTCTTCATTTGCTTCTTCCACAGTCATTTATTAATTAATACCACAATCTGGTGTTCGATGCTAAAGAAACAAAAAGAACTAGACTCAGAATCTATTTTCAAGAACTTTATAATCAGATTTCATGAATTTATCAAATCAGACAACTTATCTTAAGCCCTTACTAAATAGCTGGTCTAGGCATTGGGGGCAAAATTCCCCTGCCTCATGGAGATTATATTTAAGCAGGGGTGACAAAGCAAAAAAGTAGCAAAATAAGTAATATTTCAGATAGTGACATACGTTATGGAGACATATAAGCAGGGAAATGGTTTAGGAAGGCAGGGGGTAGAATTTCAACTAGAGTGGGCTGAGAGGAAGGAGAAGGAGGAAAGCACACAGATATCTGGAGGTGGTCCATTCCAATAGAGGAGCCGCGGTGCAGACATCCTTGGCGTGTTTGAAGAAGAGAAAGGAGGTTCCTCTGGTGAGAAAGATGATGAGAAGGAAAGGAACAGGAGAGGAGCTCTGAGAGGCTGTGGGGAAGATCCTGTAATGCTTGGTCATCAGAGTACGCAATGGGATTCTGCTAGGGACTGGGATGGGAAGCCCTGGAAAACTTTGGGCAGAAGAATGACATGATCAGACTTAATGTTACAGGATCGTTCTGTCTACTTTGTTGAGCATGGACTCCAAATATTGGGTCCAAGGTGGAAGTGGGAAGACTGATTAGAAGGCTATGGCAATACAGAGGAAAGATGATATTGTTTTAAACTAGAATGATCAGGATATAGGTGATGAGAAGTGGTCCAATTCTAAATTATTTTGATGGTAGAACTAAAAGGATTTGCTAAATGGATTGGATGTGGAGCATGAGAGAAAGAAGAGTTCTTCCAGCCTTATCCTATATTGTGAAAAGCGATGTATAGAGGTGTGTCCAAAGTGCTTAGCTGAAGCAAGACCACCTAGGTCAGCTAAGCAAGACCACCTAGTTCAACTGCTTGTGATTTGTCCCTGGCAGACCCTAGCAGCCTATGTGAAGGTAAAGGAAAAGCAGAAGATGGAGCAAGCTACTTCAGGACACTAGCAGTGGGCCACGTAGATCAGGTTAAGTAGAAAAGGATGTAAATACAGGACTGATGCCTGGAGTGAACGAAGATGTCAAAGGACTTGGGGTTTCTGTCATTGAAGAACAGATTTGGTAGCAATAAGAAGTATAGGAACCATGAAAAGAGGTTGTGTTCACAGTACATATGTGATATTTGGATTTATTATTTCAGAGATGGAGAAGTTCTCAGCCCAGTGATTGGCTTTGATGATGGGGGAGTCTCTAGACTTAAGCAGGCCTTTCATTTTGGCAGTGAAGTCACCCAAAATGGTGATAAGAAATGAGGTGGAGAAGATAACAAGATGCTAGATGCTGCCATGTCTGGAGAAGCATAGTTAGGAAGTGAGTGGTGGGAAATAGAAAGAGACAGGTAAGGTTTTAAAGTGGACGGACTTTTACATATATTGAGAGAAAACATTGTTTTCGGGGAGGCGGCTCTTTTCTGGTGTATGAGAAGGATCCCTCAATACTGGAGAAGGTGTCATGCAGGTTTCAGCCAACGCAGGGGTATGGAGGGAAGGAAGAGTGCGTTCCAAGGTCAAGGGTGAACGGAGAGTTGGTTGCCACGTAACAGTGTTGGTCCCAGAGGAAGTAAGAAAGTTTTGAGAGAATGAGTATAGAACAGTGGTGCTCAAAGTGTGGTCCAGACAAGCAACATCAACCTCACCTTGGAACTTGTTAGATGTGCCAGTTCTCAGGTTCCAGCTGAGACCTACTAGATCAGGAACTCCAGTGGGAACCAGAAATCTGTGCTTTCACAAGCCTTCCAGCTTGTGAATCAAGTTTAATTCTCAAGTTTGAGAATCATTGGTGTGAAGGAAGCACAGAGCAGCATGGGGAGAGAAGGGTAGGGGAGAGGACAGACAGACTTGGAGGATGGGGGAAAGGGGCTTTGCAATTTGGACAGTGCTTAGAATGACAAAAATATAAAGCCAGTTGGGATTCATTGTCCTCAAGTTTTCACGTGGAATTCTATGGTCAGTTACTTCAGTGTGGGGACAGACTGGGGTTTCAGGTAGCTCCCCCCGAAATAATGTAAATGATGACTTAGGACCTCCGTTCAGGAGGCTTTTGTTACAGCAGCCAAGGAAGCCATTGGCAGAAGGTATAGGTGCTTCCCAGGATTCTTATTTCATAGGAAAAAGAGCACCCACTGCTGGGGGATAAGAAAGCTCCCTTCTGCCCCTGGAGTCACTCCTCTCATTTAAATAAGACTATTTCCCCACTCTTGGACTCTTGTGTTTCAGCCTCTCTCTGTGTCATGGCATTGGGAAAAGCATGATCTAGTAGAGAACCAGTAACAGGAATTTTAAAAAATAATATCTGCTATTGCCCAACTCTCCCCCTCACTCACTTCCAGACACCATGGCTTATTGCTGCTTTCAGGTCTGCTGCCCACCATAGCTGGGGGGGCCTCCGTGCTGGCATTTCCTCTCCCTCCTATGCTGTGCCCCAGATATCCTCACAGATCGTTCTCTCCCCTCCTCCAAGCCATGGCTTGAATGTCATCTTTTCAGTGACACTCCTCTATTTAAAATTGCAATGCCCCATGCAGCACTCCCAATGCTCCTTCTCCTGTTTTACTTTTCCCCACTTTCTAGCACACTGTATATTACTTATTTATTATGTGTATTGCTTAGCTGAATGTGTCCTACCACCAGACTGTAAGGGTCATAGGATGAGGACTTTTTGTCAAAGTTTCTCCCTGGTGTAGCCAAATACCTAGAAAAATGTCAAGCACGTGGTAAGCACTCAGTAAAAATATTTACGGAATGAATTAATGAATAAAAGTATACTTGCTTTGTCCAGACATCATGCTAAAGAAATGCTTTACATTCGATATCACTCTTAGCCTCACAATAACCTTGGAAGATATGTGTTATTAACCATCACTGAACAGACAAGGAAACTAAAAACCAGAGAGGTTAAGTAACATGTCCAAGGCCACACAGCTAGTGTAGTGGAGCCCAACTCCATATGATGTCATGGTGCCTATTCCTTTTTTTTTTTTTTTAACATCTTTATTGGAGTATAATTGCTTTACAATGGTGTGTTAGTTTCTGCTTTATAACAAAGTGAATCAGTTATACATATACATATGTTCCCATATCTCTTCCCTCTTACGTCTCCCTCCCTCCCACCCTCCCTATCCCACCCCTCTAGGTGGTCACAAAGCACCGAGCTGATCTCCCTGTGCTATGCGGCTGCTTCCCACTAGCTATCTATTGTACGTTTGGTAGTGTATGTATGTCCATGCCACTCTCTCACTTTGTCACAGCTTCCCCTTCCCCCTCCCCATATCCTCAAGTCCATTCTCTAGTAGGTCTGTGTCTTTATTCCCGTCTTACCCCTAGTTTCTTCGTGACCTTTTTCTTTTTTCTTAGATTTCATATATATGTGTTAGCATACGGTATTTGTTTTTCTCTTTCTGACTTACTTCACTCTGTATAACAGACTCTAGGTCCATCCACCTCACTACAAATTACTCAATTTCGTTTCTTTTTATGGCTGAGTAATATTCCACTGTATATATGTGCCACATCTTCTTTATCCATTCATCTGTTGATGGACACTATTAGGTTGTTTCCGTGTCCTGACTATTGTAAATAGAGCTGCAATGAACATTGTGGTGCATGACTCTTTTTTGAATTATGGTTTGCTCAGGGTATATGCCCAGTAGTGGGATTGCTGGGTCGTATGGTAGTTCTATTTGTAGTTTTTTAAGGAACCTCCATACTGTTCCCCATAGTGGCTGTATCAATTTACATTCCCCATGGTGCCTATTCTTAACCATACTTTTGGATCTGAAGCCTTCAGTCCCAGCCCTGTTCATTTATTCTGAGGCCCGAGAGATATTGGCTCCCTTCTCTTTTTTTTTTTTTTTTTGTGATGAAGCTGTGTATGTAGACACCCTGCCATCTCTTCACCTGCATTTTAACTATTCCTGAACACCATGCATGTCAAAGAAAAGGAAGACAGATACCTGTTTTGGAAAACTCGAGACTTCTGTGAAGCTGAAAGCTGGGTTAAATGATAACCAAAAGTATCTTATAGTCTAACTTTCTTTGAGTTAGTGAATTCTTGAGATGCTGTGAAAGCTTATGAAATAGTATCCATAAATTCCCTCATTGGAGATAGGAGGGGCCAGAAACATTTGGTCTCCAGGAGCCTAGCGCGTAGATTTTTCTGAATATAATATCCCATTTACCAATGAAGGCTTTTAAGCACACCCTGGTGTTAGATTATCTTGGTTTTAGGAGATTTATGGTAGAAACTGGGACTATCCCGCCTGGTCTCAGGCACAAATGCTTCTGCTAACGGGAAGCATTAGCCTACTCTAGCTGGATATTACTATCGTGTTAGGAGAATAGTAAATATGCCAGAAAACACCTTCTCAGTCATCACTGTTGCTCAGCAGACTGTCACAACCAGGGCCTTAGGCCTGTGATGCTATGTCCCATCACTGGAAATAAGAACAGATTGACAGCAGTAAAAGGATAAGAGAAGGGACCCCTGGGCTTCCCTGGGGGCGCAGTGGTTGAGAGTCCGCCTGCCGGTGCAGGGGACACGGGTTCGTACCCCGGTCCGGGAGGATCCCACATGCCGCGGAGCGGCTGGACCCGTGAGCCATGGCCGCTGAGCCTGCGCGTCCGGAGCCTGTGCTCCGCAATGGGAGGCCACAACAGTGAGAGGCCCGCGTACCACAAAAAAAAAAAAAAAAAAAAGAGAGAAGGAACCCTGAACCTCCCTGTCTGGGCTCTGGTCTATTCACCTGCGTTTCTGCACTGCTGGTCATTCTTCTCTAAGTACGTACTCCCTGCCTCCCAGTGAACAAGCACAGCTCTTAGAATAGTCCTTCTGCTTCTTTCCATTTCTGCTCCAGAAATGACAGACTCCCTGCATATCTACTAGGACTCTCTCTTACTTGGAATTTATGGGCCAGCCAGGGCAATGTCCTCTACCAGAAATAGTCACCCCAGAAAGCATCCCCCAAGACCCTGCCTCCTGTATCTTAAATTGGTTAAACACTACCATCCCCTGAGCAGGTGCAAAAGAGCAATGGAAGATAGAGTTTTAAAGCTTGACTCCAGCCCACACTGGCTATATGACCTTGGGCAGGTAACCTGGCCTCATTTGTAGCACAAAGACATTCAGATTCATTGTGCAGTGCTGGTATGAGGATTAGAATTCACACATGTAAAGTTCTTGGCAATCAGTAGGATGTTAATACATAAATACCAGAGCTCTTTATATTCTATATAATTTTTATTTATATTCTTTATATTCTATATAATAAATACCAGAGATCTTTATAGTCTAAATCACTGTCCACTTTATCTCTTGATCTTATTTTAACAACCTGAGAATTTTAAAGTCCTGAAAATCTGAATGGATTTCTCAGCTGAAATTATTTTTATTGCAGCTTAAAGATGCTTGTTACAAGGGTTTAATTGCTAAAGGGTTGGTACAACCCAGGTCTGGAGATATATCACCAGAAACCCTCCACCAAAGTGGATTCAAATGACTGCCAAGGTCATAAATTTCACTCACTTAGCTAACATTTTTTGATCTATTATTTTGTCTGGCCTTATTCTTGCCACTCAGGCCACTGGGGAAGTGAGGTCTGGCTCCTGTTTTCATAGGCAATGGGCAAGATAGACAAAAAGGGAAATTATTGCAATGCTTGGGCAGAGTAGAGGTAGAAATTTTATTCATTCCAACCCAGGAAACTCTTAAAATGATGACTCAGTCATCGCCAGCAGCCTTGAATTCACTTGGAGTAGTGACAAGGGATCAGGCAGGGCCTTTAGGCTGACAGGGGGTCAAGTGGGCAAAGTCTGGCTTAGAAGCCTGTAGACTTAGTCTCTTCATCCCCAGATTTAACACTGGATCTGAGAAAAAGCTCTCCAGATCTCAGTTCCCAGCTGTTTAGAAAGAAAATGTCAACAAATCTCCTTTCTGACAGGTTTAATGAGAAAATACTTAATGATAAAGTGCTTTGAGCTCCACAGGAAAAAATGCCAAGGCTACACAAATTCATTGCCCCTTTGCCACATCACCAAGTTCAATCTTAGCAATGTATACCCTGGAGGCAGAAATATAAGAGGTATAAATTAAGCCAAAAGATCACTCGTTTGGAACTGCAGAATGCACTGGATTCAACGTACATGTCAGCACAGATCTGCAAGCTTGCCTTCTTACCTGTCTGGGTGGCCCTAGCTAAAAGACCCGCATTCCTGCAGTCCAGGGGCTAGGTTGCTCTTGGCACTGTGGCTACTCCAGGTTCTTCACGTTGCTGGAGGCGTAACCTGACAGTTCCTGACCTCATCTCTGAGCCGAAGGCTGCTCCCCGCTGCCCAGGGCTGCCCCATTGCTTTTGCAGGACTCACTTTGTACCCAAGCATGCAGCCTAGAGGTGCAGGGGAGTTAATGCCTCCTGGGGGCAAATGTGAAAAGTCCCCATGGACCAATCCTGAATGGGAGCTGGATATAAAGTCTTCTTCTGTTCTTCCCCAGATGGACCAGTGAGGATCCAATAGCTTCATACATCCTCTCCTGCGAAACATAGCCATCAGCTCCTTAGAGCATTTTCTTATATTCACTCTGCCTCCTTTCTTGCCTCATTTCTCTCTATCCTCCGTCCTGCTTCTCTGGGAATGCATTTGCCAGTACAGTATCAATCTATGCGCTCTTGCCTCAGGCTCTGTATTATTAGGAAACATGGGTGAAGACAAAGAATATTATCACCTAAGTTGACCTTAGAGAGATTCTATTTGAAGCCTTTCATTGTATAGAAGAGAAAACTGAAACCTGATAGGGCAGTAGGTTCAGTATTCTTTGAGTAATATCACTCACACACACACACACACACACACACACACACGCATGTATATATACACACACATATACATGCATATACACACCTATGTGCCTGTATTTATAATCATTTATGTATATGTGTATATATATATATATACACACACACATACGTGTGTGTATATATATATGTATATGTGTGTGTGTGTGTGTGTGTGTATATATATATATATATATATATATATATATATATATATGTATGTATAATCTTACTTATTGGCCTTTTCTCCCATCCTCAGAAATAGCAGACAAGATCTACAATCTCTTCAATGGCTATACCAGTGGGAAGGAGCAGCAGACCGCCTACAACACCCTCCTGGACCTGGGTTCCCCCACTCTCCATCGAGTCCTCTACCACTATAACCAGCATTACGAGAGTTTTGGAGAATTCACCTGGCGGTGTGAGGATGAATTAGGCCCCAGGTAAGCAGTAAACTTCATTATCTCTTTTAAAGACCTCAGCTTTTTGAAATTTTGTACCTCTTCCACTATAATACTGCCTTCATGAATTTGCAGATATCCTGGGTGAGCTTAGCTGCTGTAAGTCCTGTGCTTCTAGACAGCTCAGTTCATACTGATTAGTTATGGATAAGCTGTATCTATGCTGTATTTAAGTCAAGCCATGAATGCATTTCCTGAACTCTGAAAAAACCTTTGCCCTTGAGTTGTTTTACCCGCTCCTTATCATGCTGACACAGCATTCCAAAGGCTAAACTGTAGGAGCCCAAAGCTTAGTCTTTCGAAAGAAAATTAGGAATTTTATTGAAGAGGTTATCCAAAAATATTTACCGCATACGAACTTTACATATGTTATGTGCATTATACAGACGTATTTCGAGCTAAATTCTACATTCTCTTGAAAGGCAGAATGGGGGTAGCCAATGACCCATCTTGACATCTAACCTGGCCAAAGTTAGGATAATGTAGTGTTTGCCAACTTGCCCTGGCCCCAAGGCTACAACTTCCTAATACTCAGTACTCCTGCTTTTAGGTTATATAGCCCAGATAGAGTTCTTGGAAAGAGAGGAATGGGAAGAATGCATAGAGATAACACCTTTCCTTTGTTCCATTCAACATGGCTGTGTATTGCTGCTCTGAGAAGAGAAGATTTCTCTAGAAATACTAAGATTTTCAGATAAACACAGTGAAGAGGCTTTTCACGTGGAATGTCTCCAAACTTATATGTCCCCAAACTATTTAGGAGTTCATAAAGAAAAAAAAATAGGGGAAGGAAGGGAGGGAGGGAGAGAAGGAAAGAAAGAAGAGAAAGAAAGAGAGGAAAAAAATAAATGAAGAAAATCAATACAGTAGGATCCTCTGGCACTCAGAATTCTTGCTGTCCTGCCAAAAGGGATCAATAAAAGTATCCCCCGAAAGTCATCCCATTTGTCTGATATCTGATCAATTGCAAAGGAGACTTAGTCTCAGGACGCCTCATATGACCTGAATTTATAAACTTTTCTAGAAGACCATTGTACAGGACATCCCCCGCCCACTACCTATTTTCTTACTTTTGAAGAAAGGAGAAAATATAGGATTACCTTCCTAAAATAAAATGATTTTATGTGTAAGGTCAGGAAGAATCTTTCTGCATTCCATAAATTATTTCCCGAAGTTTATAAAGGTTGGTTATTCTTGGGCAAACAGATGCCATGGCTATGGACAGGACACAGAGGGAAATATATAAGGGGGCTTTAATTTGCTCTGTCTCAAGTTTGGTAAAAAGCAAACCCTGGGTTAGAAGGTAGATATATATTAAGAAATAGCCTCCCTGCTCCATACCTTACCGTCACTCCTGTCCTTATTATTACTCATACCTAATATCATCCCCTCTCTCCAGCTCTCTCCCCAATTCCCTTCATGCTCTCTCCTCCCTCCTTCTGACATTTATTGAGTACATATATGCAGTTCTTTGTCAAGGAGCATAAATGTCACAATTTGAATAGCACTAACATTGCATACATCATCTTGACTGCCAGGGGAATTTGGACTGCTTTTAAAATTTCTCTCTTGTAACTCAAGAGTCAGAAGGAAAATTGGTTAATGAAGAAAGTGCGCAGGGGAAAAAAATGCCGATCTCATTGTAAAGTAAGGCCTGCTGCTGACTTGACACTGTCTTCTCAAAAAGAGAAGACTCTCAGGAGTCTTCCCAGGAGACTCTTTCATGTGTAATACTGGTTTTTTAAGGCTATATATTAGGGGGGAAAATTGTAGTTTCATTAGCTTGTGGAAAATCAAGTTTCGCTTTTCAGCGTCATGGATCTGGGGGAGAACCACAGGAAACAAGAAGTCTCCTGCCTTGAGATACTTCACCACTTTGGAGTTAGTTGTGAGAATAAATAGAAAAGGGTCAGAGGGTACATACGCCCTGCAAGCAAGCAGAAAGTATTCCCTTGCTTCAGTTAAATCCAATTCCATTAAAATTCATGGAAGCCTCCATGAGAGTCGAAATACCTTGAGGACAGCCTTGGTCGCATTGCTCTCAAGAAAGAAGAAGGCTCTGAGACGGTCAAGGACATACCCAAATTAATTATTATCTTTTTTTAAAAAGGGAGCAATGAAAATAGCCACAAAAAACTCCATGGGCTAATTAAATCCATTTGTTTGAAAGGATGGCTAGGATGTGTTCCTTTATCCATTTCTTCAAGATGAGGCAGATGCTGCCCTTTACTCTTTCTTCTCTCCCGCTTCGTCCACATCCCAAGAATGTGTCAACAGCTAATGACATGCAGCAGGATAGATTAAGAGGAAGGCCACCAAAGTCCCTGTTGATGACGACTTTTGGAAAGCCTGCTTGGCCAAACGGCAGAGGCTGATGGGCAGAGAAGAGGCAATCTGCATAAGGTGTGACTTAGTCGGCAGAGTGTTTGTTTGATCTTCTCTGACCCACCATTGCAGTGGGAGAAAACTTGACTGGCCTCCGATGACCTCACACTCTCTGGGTCCCTTGACTTTGCTGCCACAGCTCAACACCTTGCTTCCAACGTCCGTCATCCCCGCCCGTCTCTCGCTTGCCCTCCTGGGAATGCGGTGAGCTCACCCCTTGTGATGCTCGTAGCCAGGACGGAAGAAGAGGCATGAAATGAATGTGCTTCTTGTTCTTGGGAGCTCATTCTAAACTTGGTGAAGAAGCTTCCAGTTTCTGGAAAGAATTGTTGATTGAATTAGAAAAGAGATGCTTCCTCACGTGTGAAGTGAGCCTAGCAGTTGATAAATACTGTAAGGGGTCCTGTTCATTGAACTTTCCGGAACAGATTTTAGAGCCTTACATGGGCTTGTTGGAATAAGAGACTATTCTTTTCATGGGTCTCTGGTCACCCATGGTTTTTTGAAGAAGGGAAAGAACACAGCTAAATGAGGGGATCCCCGTTCCTTCACTTATCCTAAGTGTTCAGAGTCAAAGCCAGTGCGGGCTGAGAACTGTCCATCAGGCAGTCCCATCTCTAACACCAGAAGTGGACGCCAAGAAGAGGCCGTACACCGGTGAGGTAGATCCTGGCGACAGCCCGCTTCCCCAAGCTATGCGCAGGGGGTCTCACACCCTATTCTTGGCCCAGTGGGATCACTCCTTTACAGTGTGTGTGAACTTGGGGAGACCTTGCCCTCCTCTTCCCATTCTCTCAGGGATCTGCAACAGCTCAGGTGCCCTCTCTTCACCTCGTCTTCTTCCCACTCTTTGGATGGGGTCTCAGGGGTCTCAATGGCACTAGCCTCCTGACTTTCCGAGGGAGATTGCAGAGCAGAGCAGGAGCTCACCTGGGGGTTAACTAGGTGCTGCGTGCCACTGAGAGTCTGCATTTTCCCAAAGAATGACCCTATGCACAGTCCATATGCACTGAGGGCACTATTGTTCGTGCCCTTATTACACTATAATTACCTTCATACAGGCATAATGAGTTACACTTGATATCCCCCAAAGTGCAATATATTGGCGGCTTCTACTCAGTTCAGAAATACCCTTGAAAAGGGAAACATCCAGTCAAGCACATTATTTATCATTTAATGGTGATAAATTACTGGCTTTAAAGTAAATTGATCTGATTTGTCAGCTCTATGATTTGAAAAGAGCATAAATCCCCACTAAAGTATGTCATTTTCTCTTCCTTATTTGTCCTGATTGCATTTTGTTTCTTTGTTTCCATTTTGGTGCCCTACTTTGCTCGTCCGTCCTTATTAATTAATTATTTCATTCATTCATTCATTCTTCCATTCATTCATTCATTTTCTTGACAAGTATTTATGGAGGTTCAACCCCTCTTCTAAGTGCCAACCATGGAACAGTAAGCAAAATAAACGGGGCTCTTCCCTCTTGAAGTTTAAAGTCTCACACTGTTTACCTTTCCTGCCTTCTCTTCTTTCTAACCTAAGCATCCTCCATGCTTGATCCGTAGGAAAGCTGGCCTCATCCTTTCTCAGCTTGGGGATCTCAGCAATTGGTGCAATGGACTCCTTCAGGAACCCAAGATAAGCTTGCGACGCAGCTCCCTTAAGTACCTGGGCTGCCGCTACAGCGAGATCAAGCCCTACGGACTTGACTGGTCAGAGCTTAGCCGGGACCTTAGGAAGACGTGTGAGGAGCAGACCCTGAGCATCCCTTACAACGATTATGGGGACAGCAAAGACATCTAGCGCCATGATGCCAGAGAGCAGCTGCCAGAGGAAGCAGGAGAGAGGAGGGGAAATGTCTGGGTTGGTGTGTGGATTTTTAATGTTTTTAAGGGAACGTTCAAACCTCCACAGGCAACATCTAAACTAGGGAGAAGGTGATCCTTGCTTCCTGCAGAACTTCTCGGGTATCATGTTCTCCATCTGTGTGGTCAGTAAGCCTGCTAGCCAGGGCTTCCTAAATTTCTTCTTAGGGAATTACTTTGGGGCTTGTTTTGCGGTTAATTTGTTTTGTTCATTTTTTGTCCAAGAGGTTCATCAGAATGCTCGGGTTCTGCCATGCTTCTCATGAAAGGGCCTGTGCTCACTGAGTTCCTATGTCCCTTGCACCTGGGGACAGAGATGAGGCCAGAAAGTTGTAGAGTGGCCTCAGACCCCAGCCTCAGATGTCCTAGGGAAGCTCTCACACTAAGAGCCTAAGCTCTGCTCACAGAGAACAACAGCAAGAAAACTGGGAAGGTGGCCCCTGTGTAGGTCTCATGGTTTCTGCCCCCGGCCTTCCGATTGCTATCTTCACACTGCAAAGGTGAACTTCGCCTCCATTATGGGCCCCGGTCGGCCTCCTGGATTTTTAAGGGAATTAAATCTCCTTCTGGAAGAACTCTGCCTTCTCCTCTGAACAATATATCTTTAAGAGGCAATAAAATGCTACCTGTCTAATGCACCTGCAGAGCAGTCTACCTGGGAGTCTGGTTAGCAGTCCATGTTCTTGAAAAAGAAATGTAGTTTCTTCTTTTAAAAAGCTCCTGTACCTCCAGGGTGAACTTCTGCAGACCAGTAGTGCACGTCGCATGCCCGGATTCTCTGTGGTGTCTGCGCCGCTTACCTTGCACAGATCTGTCCTGGCTGATGTATGCTCTGGTCAGGACGGGTCAAGGCCTCCATGTCAGTGTTTTAGTGAACTCAAGTTATTACCCATCACAAAACACTTCCGTCCATTCTCCCCTTTGCCAAATTTGCTTAGTTATGTTGCTAGTTTTGCAAATCATTTCTCTGGGTGAGGATTCCACTTTCACCCCCCATCTAGTTGCCAGGAGCAGCAGAGGTTCTGTGTAGGTGAGCTCCCCTGACCACAGGTAAGGGCCAGGCCACTGCTTCTGCCCCGCTCCCCGAGCACTGGCACTGGCACAAGTGGGGACCTGGCCAACGGGAAGTCCAGCCTCTCAGAAAGAGCTCTGCAGGGCCCTGTGGACCAGCAATGGCCTTAATTGTCCTCACACATCTCAGAGGCCTGAACACACACATTCAGCCACCCTGCCTTTGACCAGGGCTCCTCATTTGGAAACACAAGAGAAAGGTCAGGAAGGAGATGCAGAATCTATAAGGCCTGTCATCGAGCCCTACTGAATATTTTCTAAGTGGTTAGAATGACAGAGCTTGTTTATTGAGTGCTTACTGTGTGCCAGACGCTGCTCTAAGCGCTTTACCTATCGCTGAATTCTAGCAACAGCTCGTTTCTTACCTACCTGAGCCACCATTTGAATTCAGGCTGTCGGACTCCAGAGCACAGGATTGTAACCCCTCGCCCTCCTCAGCTCTGCTTTCCACGTTGCCTGGACGCGCAGCTCTCCCTGGCCCCTGCCTCCGTGGCACAGATATGCCTGCAGTGCATTGCAGTGGGAGGAGGGCACAGTGCATCCTAACCCTGCAGCCGGGGCATCCTTTGGGACCACGGATCTGCAGCACAAGCCTTCTCCCCGCCAGTGCCTGAGAGTGAGCCTGTGGCAGGGCTGCAAGCACAGGTGACCTCACGCCCCTCTCTGCATCTTTCTGCAGAAAGATGGAAAGACAGTATATCGACTCTGGAATGCAGCCCCCTCAGTTCCAGAACGAAGGCTGGCAGAAAACTGAGACCCACCTGGGGTCAATGCCGGGCGGTGGGTGAAATGCCTCAGAAGCCAGCGTCTCACCTTGACCGAAGAGGAAGGGGTACAGGAGGCAGCAGTGGGACCCCAGCCAGTGGGGCGGGGCCTTGGTGAGAGCTGGTTTTGCCACTGCCACTCCTTTATTCAAGTCTGTACAGAAAGCTGGATCTGCACAGCAGAGGACCAGGACCTTGGGCCAGAGAGCGGGGCTGGGGAGTGGCATCAGGGACACCGTTCCCTGATGTGTTCCCTCCTCTGTGTTATTAAAATAAAGCACGCTCACGCTTTCCCCCCCTCTCCTCCTGTCTCCCCCCAGGTCCATCCTCATCTTTGTCTGCTTCTCCTGCCTGATACCCTTCCTCCTTAGCCCCGTCCTTCTCCCTCCGTGACCCTCTCCCTCCTTCAGTGTGCCCTGTGCCCTCCACACATACACACAGTATGTGCACACATGCACACACAACACACACTCTACACAGTATATACACACACTACCCACACAAAACACACACTACCCACACTGTACACACTCGACAGAGTATATACACATATTACACACACCAGACACATGCACACACTACACACACACTACATGTGCACACACTACACACACACTCTACAAACTCTGCACAGTGTATACACATACTACACACACACAACACACACACTACACACTCTACACACAGTATATACACATACTACATGCACAGTATACACACTGTACCTATGTACACACACACACACTATAGACTACACATTTACACACTACACACATACAAACTATAGGCACACACACTATACACATACAGACTGTGTGCACACACCCTATATGTACACTATACACACTACACATAGGCACACACACCACACACACACTACATACTACACGCAGCCACAGATGTACACACTACACACACACACACACTCTACATCCACAGTGTATACACGCACACTACACACACGCTGTACACACACAACACACACTATACACCCTACACAGAATATACACACACACAATATACAGACACACACTATACACAGTCTACACACACACTACAGACACACACATTACATACACAAACTACACACACACACTCTATACACACACATACACACTGTACACACAATCTCTATGCCTGGGTCCCACCTACCTTCAAGTTAAAAATAAGGCCAATATGAATGGAGTAGGAGAGAGTGCTCGGGCCCCCTGAGGATTTCACTCGAGGATTTTGCCCAAGGAAGGCAAGCTCGCTCACACCCTGACAACGCTGCCCACAGTTTGACTGCAGGAACCCATTCTGACTAGAAGGGTGACGGACGGGGCCACTATTAAACCTCAACTTTCCAAGCTGCCAAACAGGTCTTAAGGGAGTTGCTTATACCCACCAACACTCTGCCAGCCCTGGGATCCCACGAGGCCACTGGTGTTTCCTCCTGAATGGACATGGCCCACTGTAATAGCACTAGACCTTTAACGGAGTGTGCGGTTGTCTTCCGTGGAGTTTGGTCCGTTCATTACTTTCAGTTAATCGCACTTCTTGATATTTGAAAATGTTCTATTAAAAAACTGAGTGTGAAAAAAAACCACTTTACTACTATAGAAGGAAGGGAGAGTATAGTGTGACCAACTTCAGGTATAGCAGTATTGTTTAAAAGAGAATCATTGTACGATTATACAAATGGAATAATCAACTAAATAATAAACAAAGCTGTCAGTAAGTGTCGGGTGTGTGGATGTTACCGGTGTCTTTTAATAATCGGAGTGATCTGGTTAGACCAACTGGGGAATTATTAAAGCTTTAGATGTTATACTTTAGATTCTGTTGATACATACATAGGTCTTATAGCCCATCATCTTAAGTAGAAAAAAACTTAAATCCTTCACAGCAAATTATAAGCTTATTGTTAGGTACTAGCTATTCTCATCTTCTTTCTACCATCGCCAAATAATTAGCCAATGAAATGTATTTATTGCACATCTGCTGCATTTCAGACACTGTGCGTGGTGCGGGAGATACACTGGGTGGTAGGACAAGCTTGTTCTCCGTCACCGAGAATGGCATTTTATAGGGAAAGTTAGACATTGAACCCATCATTGCAAGGGTGACAAGAACTATGACAGAGACATACAGGACTCTATGGGAGTTGCTGAAATTTGTATGTTGGGCATCTAAGAATAATGTTGCAAAAGGCCCTGCCTGACACATTCTTATCTTGCATTCTGTAGAGGCATTTGGGAGAGGCTGGCTATTATGAACTGTAGCTCAGAACCTCCATCTTTTCTGCCCCCTCTCTACAATGTAACTTTAAATAGATGTTATCTGTGCTGCCACCAGCGCATGTGATTCCCTTTAAATTCTTCAATAGCCAGCTATTCAGTGCCTAGGCGCTAGTTGGCCCTCTTGAAAAGTAACCGTGACAGTTCTGGTCTGTGCGCGCAAGTGAGAATTATTAAAAGAAGACAGACTGGCAGTTTTCAAAGACGGCCCCATAAATTCTTCGACACGCCTCCCAACTAGAATGGTGTTCTACTGCCTCTGCCCTTGAATCTGGGCAGGTTGATGACTGTTTTGACCAATAGATGAGAATGGAAGTGAAACTCTCTGACTTCCAAGTCTGAGTCATAAAAGGCCTTGGGGCTTCTGCCTTTTTCTCTGGAACTCTTACTCTTGGAGAAGAAATCTGAGGCCACCGTGCTGGGGCCACCATGCTGGAGACGTCACATGTAAGCACTCTGGGCCACTGTCCCAGCTGAGCCCAGCCTTCCAGACATTCCAGCTAAGGCACCAGACACATGAATGAAGCTGTCTTGGCCCCTCGAGACCCGTCCCTCTGCCAGCTGCACACCACCCAGCGACCTCTATCAATGTCACATGGAAGAGGAGAATCACCTGCCAAGCCCCGCCTGAATTCCTGGCCCTGAAAATTATGCAACACAATAAAATGGTTATTGCTTTAAGCCACTGTGGGGATTGGTCTGCTAAATAAAGGGGATCGGATGAGAGCTCCACGGTGTCTATTCCACCCAGCCAGTGACGGAGCATCTAAGTTTCTGTCCCGGGTGTGAATTCACCGTGAAAAGAAGAGGTGATTTTCCCCGGGCTGGGCTACGTAAGCATAACGTCCCTCTCACCACCTTGCAGCAGTGAATCTCTGCTGCAACAGAGAAGAGCAAAACAGAAGACTGGATGCTTCACCCCAACACCTCTCAGAGGGCGAACCTCAGGAACTTAGTGGAAGCCCTGGGAAGGGGGACAGTTGTTCCAGGGCCAGCAAAAAAAAAAAAAAAAAAAAAGAGAGAGAAAGGAGAAGACAATGGGGGACAAAATAGGAATATTAGAAGAGAAGGGTTTCTTCTAATTATTTTGCTTTTCTGCCCCTTTGCATTTGGAACCTCCTGGATGTGAACGTGTACATCCCACACTTAAAGTGTGCCAGGCACCGTGCTAAACACTTTAACTGCAGGCTCATCCTCCATCTTCATGCAGTTCTGTGAACTGGATACTCTCAGAAAAGAGGAAGCAGAATCTCAGAGATTTTATATAACTTGCCCCAGTTCACAGTGAAGTAGAAGTAAGGCCTCTCAACCAAGGGCTGTCTGACTCTAACCATTACACCATCCTGCCTCCGCCATTCATGAGCTGGCTTCTTATTGAGTTTCCTAGAAAGGGAAAAACTCCCACTGAGATTTTTTACACATCACTGGCTGGTTACCCTATGTCAGACCATAAAAGAGAATGTGGCTGGATCAATACAAACCTACCACGATTAGGAAAACAACTCAGGGTGCATAGCTTGTTTCCAAGCTTGTTTGCTTGTCTGTTTGGCTTGGTTTGGGATTTGTTTGGCTTGTTTTTTGTCTGTCCCGTGAGGATAATGCAGAGTCGAAAAACCGTGACTCGAGCTCTATCTGTTGAACGTAGCCTTGTGTTGGCTTTTCATGGTTCTTTTGCCCTGTTCTCTGCATGCATCCTTGGTAACACCCGATACTTGAGTGAGATCTTGGGAAACAAAAACCTCCTGCCCTTCAGGACAGCATAGCTTGTCATGTTGATCCAGGACCCAGCCTGATTTTGATAACCTACTGGCTCCCAGCCCTGTTTCCATCACCACCTCCTTTCTCATTGTCATTTCAAGTGAACCAATGAATGAGCAGCTTAGTGTCAAATGAAACCTCAGTGTTATATAGAACAGCTGACAATTTCTCTTGATACATGTGGGACTCCAGGCTTTGGCTCATGTCTGCACTATTCTAAAGTGAGGGGAAAAAAAACCCCTCTTTGTGCCAGGGCTTTGCAGTGTGTGCTGTAATTGAATTGATTCCTGTAGGAATGCACAGGTTTTGATATCTTGTTTCTTCACCAAAACTGCCTTTTCTTAGAGTTTATGAATATGTCTGTTCACACAGCGCTACCCGTTAGTGTAATTGATTTCTTACTACCTCTCCCAGGAAGAAAACCTCAGCCATATTCTGCGCTTAATAATTAGGAGCAACTTCCTTTGTTCAGAAAAATTCAAATGTCAGGTAACCCTGAGGCCTTTGCTGTCCAACGAGTCAGACAGTGTTCTGTGACCTACTGGCTTAGAGATGAAACCGTCTCCTGCCATGTCCTTGTGGTGTCCCGGGACCTAAGAGCCTGTCGATAAGACAAGGTTGGACCTGCCTTCACCGCCATTTTGCCCCAGTGACTGTTGAGTGTAACTTGGTAATGCCCATACTACTCAAAAGCCAACTGCCTCTTTGTCCTCAGATCCACTCCCCAGCCTTCTGCTGCTCTGCTCTGTGTCACAGAGAGCTGGCTCTTGCAAGCTACATTTTCCACACAGCCTTGCCAACAGGCTTCCAGCCCGTGGGACAATGGCAGGCACTTGTGGAAGATTGGAGGACAGGGAGAGGAAGGAAACCAGTGTATTTCTTCCTCTCTCTGACTGGATGGTGTCGTTAGCATCTTCTTTGTGGTTCCAGCTGCCTCTCTGGCCTCAGAACTCCTCCAGCAAACTCCTGCCATGCTTTCAGCTCCCTTTAGGTGGCTCCAAGTCCTGAGTTTTAGTAACACGGTCTTATCTCCTCAAAGCAGGAGCTTCCCGCCGTTGCCAATCTTGGGGTTGGCCCACGATTTTTCACATGCCCTTTCTGTTATTCCAAAGCCTTTCTAATTAGTTTTCCATTTTGAATTTTCTCTATTGAATTATCTAAAATGTGTTCTGCTTTCCTGACTGGGTCTTAACTAATACGTACTTCAAACTAAAAATTATTACATATCATATGACATAAAAGTTTTATAACTCTTTAGGATCTGAATGACAATCTGGAACGTAAATTCTGATGACAAAAGTAAAGAAATTTCCATAAACTTGAAGATAGATCGCAAGGATGGCGAATGGGTTTTCACTCGAGTGCTAAATTTGATCAAGTGTAGTGGCTGCCTGTGATTTTTTTTTTCTTTTTTTTTTTTGGCTGCGTTGGGTCTTTGTTGCTGCGCGCAGGCTTTCTCTAGTTGCAGTGAGTGGGGGCTACTCTTCGTTGCGGTGCGCGGGCTTCTCATTGCAGTGGCTTCTCTTGTTGCGGAGCACGGGCTCTAGGCTTACGGGCTTCAGTAGTTGCAGCACGCAGGCTCAGTAGTTGCAGCACGTGGGCTCAGTAGTCGCAGCACACGGGCCCTAGAGCACGTGGGCTTCAGTAGTTGTGGTGCACGGGCTCAGTAGTTGTGGTGCGTGGGCTCTAGGGCACGCGAGCTCATTAGTTGTGGCTCATGGGCTCTAGAGCACAGGCTCAGTAGTTGTGGCACACAGGCTTAGTTGCTCCGCGGCATGTGGGATCCTCCCAGTTCAGGGATAAAACCCACATCCCCTGCATTGGCAGGCAGATTCCCAACTACTACACCACGAGGGAAGTCCCACTGCCTGTGATTTGAAAAGGATTCTGAGACTGGATCTGTATCTGGCCAGAAAGAGTGGTGAGATGAGTGATGAATGCCTAATAACATGGATATGGAAATGCTGAATGGCAAAATGTGTGCCATGCATTTGTCTTCCCTAACTTATAGAAAAAGAATAGACACAGAATACCTAAAATCAGGACTATACAGGAAGATCACTTATGTATGCACCGTAATATAATAATGTCATATAGCTTATGACATATACAAAAGTGAATATAGGTTCATTGTGCAGTGATAATGGAAATAGAGTGAGAACAAAACACACATTTCTGAAACCTCTGGCCCCATTACTATGTGATCACTTTCACAGCATTTTATTTATGTTTTCTGAACTGTCTTTTTTCATTTCTAAATTTTTATTTATTTATTTATTTTGCGGTACGCGGGCCTCTCACTGTTGTGCCTCTCCCGTTGCGGAGCGCAGGCTCCGGACATGCAGGCTCAGCGGCCATGGCTCACGGGCCCAGCCGCTCCACGGCATGTGGGATCCTCCCGGACCGGGGCACGAACCCGTGTCCCCTGCATCGGCAGGCGGACTCTCAACCACTGCGCCACCAGGGAAGCCCTTTCATTTCTAAATCTGTATTTTAAGATAGTGTTAATGGTGTTAATTTGGTATCTTAGGTGGCAGGAAACAAAGGATTTCAAAGTCTCCATCTGTTTCTGCCTCTTGAACAGTGTGTCTGTGAAGATGCAGTCAAGATTTCCACAGAGAGAATTTAATGTAGGGAATTGGTTAAAAGATACTAGAGGAGCAAAAGAGCAAGACTATTTGAAATACTGAGATAACACAGAGGTATGAATAATTGCAGGAAGCAGCCACCCCTCTTGGACTCAGAGAACAAAGGGAGGAAACAGAAAGTAGGTTTCCTCAAGGAGAGGCCATTTGCTTGGTGATGGAGTTTCTTTGTGAGAACATAATAGAGCTGGTCCTTCAAGGGCACAAAGATGACAGAGACTAGAACCAACTGCTGCTGCCACGGTAAAGAGCCATTACATGAAACTGACAAAAAAGAACAAGTTTGCAGTGTTTCAACAGCAGCATCACAAAGCAGAGGACAAGAGGGTGGGTTTGAGCTGAGAGACAGTAGCTTAATAACTGGCACAAGTGGCCCGGAGATTAAGTGAGATAATGCTTTGGAGGCGCTTAGCACAATGCCTGGAACACACCTAGTAAGTGCTCCCCAGTATTGGTGCTCCCTGGCTGTCTTTACTGTTCTTAGACACTGAAATGGAGCCACATGTGCCACAGCCATTTATCCTTTCCCAGTAGCTTTCTCTTGACAACATGATAGGGTAGCAAGAAAACGTGTTTCAAGTTTATACTATGCATTCTTTTTTCCCTATGGTTTTTTTTAGGTAACACTGGTTTATAACATTACACGTTTCATGTGTACAACATTATATTTCAACTTCTGTATATACTACAACGTGCTGTCTTTGAAACTGAACTTTCTCTAAGAGGTGTTACCATTTTATGTGAGATTTGTCACTGAAGACGTTGTTTTTAATAGCGAGTAACACTGATTGATTGCTTCTTATGTGCCAGGCACCAGCTAATCACTCTGACATGGCTTCTCTTGTCTAATTCTCCCAACAAGCCTGTGGACAGATACTGTTCATATCTACATTCTACAGATGAGGAAGGTTGGAAATCTTAAGTAACTGTCCCAAGGCCGTAAGGTAGGTAAGTGTGGGAGCCAGAGTGCACCCTTTTTACTGCTCTCCGATGCTGCAGTGTGTCCCACCTAAATCACCCCGGGATTTGGAACCTACGTGACATCAACAGGGTGATTCAACTAAACCAACAGCAAAACTTGACTGAACATGTTTTTTTGGTCTGTTGTTTCTCTTTGTTTTGTTTTGCCGATGGGGGGGTCGGGGTTTCCTTGTATGCAGCAGAACCGACAAACGAGACTCGGCGATCTTTACACGTCCACGTCTTGCTGCTGCTTCCTGGTATTCAGCACAGCGTCAGTCCCTGCTGTGGAGAAGGCGTGGCTAGGGAGCTGGGCCTATGCACTTTCAAGGATTCTTGTGACGCGAGTTTATTGGCATGCATGGAAATGGAATTCCTCCCATGTCTGATCTCACTGACTTTTGTGTCTCTCCTGGCGTAAAAGTCATTCCCACCCTCCAGCCCGGTCGTATTCTCAGGCAGACCGTTCCAACGACGCAGATGTCTCTACAGTTCTAGAACGGAAGCGTTCAACCACACCCATGGATCTACTGTGTCTACACCGCGGTAACCCCTGACCAAGGTCAGTCTAAAGCACCTCAGGTCTCTGGACCTTCCTCACTCTCGGGTGTCAGACAGGGGAAGATGTTTTGATCCTCACCCTGTAGCTTCCATGTCCCTTGGCGACTAGGAAGGAATCTGAAGAGACCCACAGTAGAGGTGTTGGCGATGGAGCCGACTGGTGTGGGGCAAGGAGAGGGGAACATAAAGAAAGGGCATTTGGCTGCCACAGCAATACCAGCAGACACGCAAAGGAGAGGGTGTAGCCCAGAACTCAACAAAGTGCCACTGGGTTTGAGCAGCCGCTGGAATGTCTGAGGGGAGCTTCACTCCTCCCCACAGAGCCTGGGCTGAGGCCACGAGCAAGGAGCGCCCTAGCTCTCAGGACTCCTCAGGACGAAGACGGGCACGGAAAAGACGAGCTGACTTCCCAGGTGTGGGTTTTCCTCTCCCCCGGGCACAGAACGGGGACCTCCCAGAAGAAATTTGGAAAACGCCACAAAAAGCCAAGAGAGACTTGATCTACAAATTATTGTGTTTTCCCCCAAAATTCTGAGCTGGACATTCTTCAGGGAATGAGCAGGCACTTGGAAAGTTCTTCCCCGCAAAAGTTCACTCTGTCTTTTCCTTTGCTGCCTGCCCTTCTCCAGCGTGGTATTCTCATTGTGCGCATGGACCCGGGATCTCAAAACCCTCACGGTTGGATCAAGCAGAAGACAGATCCGTGGTGTGTGTTAGCCACGGGAATGGGCAGCAGTGGGTTGAAGAGGCGAGTCTGGAAAGACGCTGGCGCCGGGAGAGAGAAGACCACAAGGACAGTGAGGGGGTGGGACTGGCATGACTTGAAGAGCTGGTGTTGGGGAGCACACAAGAGCCTGAGGTCAAGGCGGGGTCTGTGTCTGAGCCCAGCGCTTAGATGAGGCTCCACGAGCCAGGAGATTCATAAAATCCTGATAATAATGAGGTAGTGTGGACAACTGCTGGCCAAGTTGTTTATGAGGAAGGAGGCCTGGAACTCCCTTCTAGAGCCTGGAAAAGATATTGCCAGAATCTGATCTTGCCTTCACCTCCAGGTCTTGCCAGACTCAACCCTTCTCCAGATTCAACTCTTTCCTGTCCGATTTCCTCTTCCCCGAAGCCTTAACTAGCTCAGAGGAAACTCTTGTCTGAGCTATAGCATGAATGGAACCTGGAAACAAGTGGTGAGATTTTCAGTACACCTGAAATGGTAATAGGAAGGTACAGGGCGCTTCAATGAAAAAGAAGGAAGGAAATTCTTTCACTAATAAATATTTATTATTAATAAGTATTTACTGAACTCCAGCCGTGCTATGGGAAAGAAACTCACACGGAACACTTTGTATACCAAGTGCTTTCAAGGGTTACTAAGGTTACCCTATCGAGTGCTCATAATAGCCCTGCAAATATAAACTCATCCCCACTTTATAAACGGGCCCTAAAAGACTCATCTGCCCACCATCTCCTTGAACTGGGAGTCCACACTAGGTCTTCAGTCTGAGGTCTGTACTCTCCGAATGATCAAGATGAATACATGAATGCCTACAATTTCTACCAAAATTTACTTTGAGACGGTCAAGTCCTGATGCCTTGGTACCTCCAGGAATGTCATTTACATCTAGAGGAAACCTTGTTACTCTCCCCAAGCCATGATCCTTGCCTGGGCCCCTCTTTACTTCGTGAAGGTAAATTGTCTAAAACTACAATTAGCATGGGTGGATCCAGTTTGCTTATTCGTGAGTATGCTCCCCAGGCAGAGCCCCAGGACATGCTCTGGCATCAACATGACCCTCTAAAATTGTGAGTAAATTACATTTCTTGATGACATAGTTTAAACAATTTTTTCCTCCCCTTAATACTTGGAATCAGGGTCACATTCTAACTATTTAATCTGGGGCCTCGAACTGGCACATAGCATGGCTTTAAATGAAATTATATTTAAAACATAGCCAAAGGTTCATAGAACACTTAATTGCATGTGAGCATGTGAGTGTGTGTATATGGGTGTGTGTGTGTATATGGGTGTGTGTGTGTATGTGTGTGTGTGTGTGTGTGTGTGTGTGTGTGTGTGTGAGAGAGAGAGAGAGGAATACCCATTAGAATAATTCACATCCCAGGCCAGAAAGTATGTGGAAACTCAAAAGCCAGCCAATCACCATCCCCACTACTCTGTTCCTCCTGTACCAGGGATACTTCTATTGATCTCGGGTAGTAATACTTCTAATCACCATTTTAAAAGTGCCTCCATGGGGACTTCCCCGGTGGCGCAGTGGTTAAGAATCCGCCTGCCAATGCAGGGGACACGGGTCCGAGCCCTGGTCCACGAAGATCCCACATGCCACGGAGCAACTAAGCCTGTGTGCCACAGCTACTGAGCCTGTGCTCTAGAGCCTGCATGCCACAACTACTGAAGCCCACATGCCTAGAGCCCATGTTCCACAACAAGAGAAGCCACCGCAATGAGAAGCCCGCATACCGCAATGAAGAGTATTCCCCGCTCGCCGCAACTAGAGAAAGCCCGTGTGCAGCAACGAAGACCCAACGCAACCAAAAATAAATAAATAAATTTATAAAAAAGAGGAAGAAAAAAGTGCCTCCATGGAAGGCACTTCATGATTATCGTAGTAAGCCTGCATGAAAATTCTCTAAGTTAGGAATTATCATTCCATTTTACAGATGGGAAAGTTGAGTCTTAAGCCATTAAATAACTTGCTCAAGGTCAATTCACTTCGTCTCAGGTCAGGTTGTCTCTTAGATTCTCAATCTTGCCTAATCGACAGTTGCTACTTCTTCCTAATCCATGTGGACTACACATCTAAAACCAAAGTGTGCACATCTTAGCTGAGCTAAAGCACACCTCAACATAAAACTGACCGACACACCCTGACTTCAATGGTCAGCTTCAAAATGAGTCATTTTGAAACTATGCACTCACAACCCAGTCTTCTGTGTTGGCCCTGTGTCATCCTTGCTCAGACTATTGTTAAAGAACCAGTCAAAGCATAAAACTCGAGTGTCCACAGACCCACCCACCCACCTCCAACCCCAAACGCAACATCTTCTTTTCTTTTGATTCTCACATTCCCAGAATCAGGATTGGGATTCAATTCAGCAAATTTTAAGGTTTTATTCAGGCAAGGCACTGTGCAAGGCAGTGTCAGAGATCCAAAATCAAGTAAGATGGTGTTTGTAGGGCCACAATGTAGAGATGTAAAGTGCTGTCTCGCCCGAGGCTGCCTGGTCCAGGGGGTGAATATGGCCAGAAATCCAGCCCGTGCTATACGTTTCAAGCCATGCTCTCTGACATTGGTTTGCTTTCACTCAGATGAAGGGGAGCTTTTTTTTTCATTTCTCAGAAAAGGTATCGCATGGTCTCGTGGAGCCCTGAGTTCACCTGGCTTCGAAGAGTTTACGATTGAATAGGAGGGAAAGACAAGAACACAGATAACAAAACATCAGTCCATCAGGTTGCTGATCCTGGGGGAGGACAATACGGAGCCATGGACACAGTAAATCTCATCGGATGGGGGAGGAAGCACAGCTTCACGGAACTGGAGGACACGAGAGGGGACTGGGAAATGAGCAGCTTTGGGGCATGTGGAGATGGAGGGAGGGCATCCAGGTCCGGGATTAGCACAAGCAGAAGCAGGAGCCTCAGGGGCTGTGGGCGCATCCTCTCTGACTGGAAGGCGGGGGCAGGGGGTGGTGTGGGGCCGGGGAGGACCACTAGTTCGGAAGCAGCGGGAAGCCAGTGTAACAGGTTGGCTGTGCTGAGAGTGGTTTGATCCTTCAGGACAGGCAGACACCGTGAGCTCCTTTCCCTGAGTCCCGGGTGACCTGACGAGAGGCGTGCTACAGGAGGAATGATGTGGAAGCCTCGTGCCAACGGACTGCTGGGGAAGAGACAGGAGAAGGGACCTGGCTTGGTGACGTTACCATGGCAGTTGAGGATGTGATGGCAGCCCAAGCGGGGGTGAGAGGAAGGCAAACCGAAAGGAGGAGGATGGATGTGAGAGCAAGCACAGGCGATGGATTATGTGCAGGTGCAGAGAAACTGGTGTGGGGAACAATTTCCCTCCAAGGAAAAGCCAGAGAGTCCTTACCGCGGCTAAGGAGACCCTCTGTGACCCTCCCCATCCCCCAGCCCTCTCTGCCCTCACCTGCATCCCTCGCTCTGCTCTTCTGCAGACAACACTAAGCTCTCTCCCACCTCACTTCTGCTGCTCCCTGTTCTGGCTCACTCTCCCCCCAGGTATTCACAGGGCAGCTGACTTCCTGCTATTGAGAAGTATTCACAGACCTTCCCTATAGAAACTAGCACTTACCCACCCCGGACCCCCTTTACCCCACTTACTGCACCTTAGTTTTCTTTGTAGCACTCTTCACTGTATAGTCTGTCTCCACCAATGTCTTTCCAAATAAGGAGCTTAGTTTTGTTCACTGCCGTATCCCTAGCACCTGGCACAGAATAGGTGCTCAATAAGTATTTATTGATATCACCAGCTATTTGGGTATTTTTTTGCTTCATTCAAGTCAGAACAGTCCAGATATAAAATGTGTAGCCCTGGGAGACAGTGATTTCCTTAATACTAGACTGATTCACAGGTAGGCAGGACAACCCATGGTAGGAAATGTTATGTGAATAATTCAGTCTCTTGGAGACCCTTTCAAGCCTGAGAACCTATAAATCTAAGTACTGTGCTTTATGTGTGTGGTTTCCCCAGAGAGGGAGCATTCTGTCAGAGCATGGAGGGTTAATGCATAGACCCTAGAACCAGACTCCGAGGGTCTAAATCAGGGCTCTGCCACTTATTAGCTGTGCCACCTTGGGCATTTCTGTACCTCTCTGAATACTTCTCATGTCTCATCTTTTTTTTTTTTTTTTTTTTTTAATCTTTTTTTGTGGTACGCGGGCCTCTCACTGTCGTGGCCTCTCCCGTTGCGGAGCACAGGCTCCGGACGCGCAGGCTCAGCGGCCGTGGCTCACGGGCCCAGCCGCTCCGCGGCACGTGGGATCCTCCCGGACCGGGGCACGAACCCGCGTCCCCTGCATCGGCAGGCGGACTCTCAACCACTGCGCCACCAGGGAAGCCCTCATGTCTCATTTTTAAGTGTTTTACTGCTCCTCAGTCATGGTCTGACTTCTCAAAGTTAAGGTCCCTTTAGCAGGTTACCTGGCAAAGTAGAGAAGTCAAGAGCAGTGTTGAGTTCATGAGCACTATTTCCTAGGACATTTGCAGGAATTGTAGGAACTCTCTTACGGATCATTCTAAAGGTTATTGATTCGCTACCAACAAAATCATTCTTTGGAAATTATTTGTGTCCTAACACAACTTGGCTTTACTATTCAGAAAGCACTCCGAACTGCACATGTCGAGTTGTGATATGGGAACTTTCTTGAGCTCTGATAGCCTTTTGTGAGATTTAAATATGTGACTTCTCAGAGTACAAATATTTTTTACAAAGCAGCTGCCTTCAGATGGCAGTTATCTCCTGGAGAGGAAAGGCAAATTGCTACAACATGATTGGCAGTCATTAAAAAGTCAATACTCTCCTTTTATGTATTTATTCTCTGCATTTGAATAAGTGACTTTTGTGTGGACAGAAACAAGGCAAAGGAAGCTTGTCTATATTAAATTATCCTGAGAAGAAAATTTGATTTGAAGAACACTAGCAAATTGTAGTTGGTCTGTACTATCTTTCAGGGCTTGGGAATATTTTTATTATACTGATTTGGAATGTTAACCAGATTTGACTTGTAGATCCTTTTAGGAATGGACTCTGGGGCGCGGCTGGGCCCGTGAGCCGTGGCCGCTGGGCCTGCGCATCCGGAGCCTGTGCTCCGCAACGGGAGGGGCCACAGCAGTGAGTGGCCCGCGTACCGCAAAAAAAAAAAAGAATGGACTCTGGGGCTTCCCTGGTGGCGCAGTGGTTGAGAGTCCGCCTGCCGATGCAGGAGACACGGGTTCGTGCCCCAGTCTGGGAGGATTCCACATGCCGCAGAGTGGCTGGGCCCGTGAGCCATGGCCGGAGCCTGTGCTCCACAACAGGAGAGGCCACAACAGTGACAGGCCCGCGTATCGCAAAAAAAAAAGAATGAACTCTGCCATTGTCACACCAGTTCTTACTAACACTGGCAATGTAACCCGAGGATCTAGTGGCAGGATCAAGGGGAAAACAAACAAAAAAAGGCATCATCAGCAAATCACGCACACTTGGAAACAATCATTATGTTCGAATGAGTCTTAACTTTGTTCCAAATACCCAGGGCATGTGTAGGTTTTATGGGTGTGGACGTATATTACAAGATACAAGATTCTCATCACCATCCTTTTTTCTGAGCCAACCGTTGGGCAAACGGAAATGTTATCGGTCCAGAACCAGTGGTCTTCTTGGGGTGACATAAAAAGAGATGACCCAAAGCCAGATCGAGAGATGCCCTGGAGTTATAATTTATAAGTGAAAAGCCATATTACCCTCCGGCCATCCTGAGCCCCTCAACATCTGATTGGCTGGAATCTTAGAGTAGTGAGTCTCCCAGCTGACGGGTGACTCATCATGTCATTTAAGTTTGTCAGTCAATGGAAACCAGAGGTCCAAAGTCTCTCTCCAGGACTCTCCCTGGGGAAACTATTAGGGAGAAGGCAGCCTTGCCAGATGTCTCAGTCCAGCTGGCCTAATGGGCATGTGCAGGGCATCTCCTTATACTCAGGGCCTGGCATGAGCAGAGGGCCCTGGAACGATTCTCTAGGTTTGCTGTCAGTTTTCTTACCATCAGCTACTAAGAAAGCCACCGGTAAACCAATGAGCACCTTGAAATATAAACAAGTAAAAAGACATTTAACTTTCCCATTTCAGCTGGGAAAATCTGAGTTCATTCTGGGTCTAGTGGGCTGGACTTCATGTAGTGGAAAGTACATCACATTTGGAGACAGAAAAGTTGGATTCCCATCCCAACCTGCACTTAGTAATATGAACTTAAATTTTTCTTTTTTTCTTTTTTTTTTTTTTTTTGCGGTACGCGGGCCTCTCACTGTTGTGGCCTCTCCCGTTGCGGAGCACAGGCTCCGGACGCGCAGGCTCAGCGGCCATGGCTCACGGGCCCAGCCGCTCTGTAGCATGTGAGATCCTCCTGGACCGGGGCACGAACCCGTGTCCCCTGCATCGGCAGGCGGACTCTCAACCACTGCGCCACCAGGGAAGCCCTCTATCTGGCTTTTAAACTGATTTTATCAAAAAGCAAAGACATGCTCTTTCTTCAGAAGCTTACTCCTCCTGGCTTCCCTTTTCTGTCAGTGATGATAACCTTTATGGGTATAAAGATAACGCAGAGTCATTGTCTTTGACATCTCTCTCCACTTCTCCTTTGCCTTTTCCCATCCTATGAACCATCATTTTTCTTTTCCTTCTTTTATCTATCTTGGTGTCTCACAGAACCAGGCTTGACTCTAGTGCCAGGCATATGACCTTAAGGAACTTTCTTTACACACTGACACTTGGTGTCCACATCTGTGAAATGAAATAGTGGAAGTTGCAGATCTGTCTGTGAGGATTAAATCAGATTGCCTTTGCCAAATGCAGGGCACATGTGAGCTGAGTTCTCCCTTCTAGCTAAGTTGGATGCCCCAGGGACGTCTGCTATCACCCAGCCTTTTCCCCTTCCTGCTTCCATAGAGTCAACCCTGTTCTTCACTTTGCCTGGACTCTTCTCTCCCCCTTTCCCATTTCTGCCTATCAAGCTCGTATGCATCCTTCATGGACCATCTTTCAAATACTCCCTGCCTTTGGCATCCAGAGGTGACGCTACTGCCTCTGGACTGTAAATGATTCTTGCATTTTATTCCTACAACTCATGAGGCACTTGGCATGACTACTGTGTACTCTGCTTTTGTATATGTCATCTCTTCTTGTGAACTTTCATGTTTATCTTCCTTATGCATACCATTTACTTAATAAATAGTTTTCAAGTGACTGAAAAGAATCATCGGTTAATCAATGATGGATGTCCAGACCTGAAACGAGCAAATGAAGTGCTCTAGCAATTTGGAAGTGATGGAATGATTTAAACGAAGAATAAGACACCAAAGACACTTCCCATTTTGTGTGCTGATTTTTTAATGAATATTTCATAATCTTACAAAATAACTGGCTGTAGCTGTTTTACCTTACAATACAGTAGATAGCTCCTTTCACTGTGTTCCCAATCAAGCCAGCCCCTTGGGATGCTAACTGACACACTCAATAGTGATCTCACAGAGGAGAGGACATGCCAAATCCAATGCCTTGTAATGGGGGGGAAGGAAAAGAGAGAATCAAGAATAGCTCTTTACTTTCATGTACAAGTTTGTCAGCTGACCATTCTCCCCACTCTGCCCTCTCATCTCTCTAGTTGGAAACTGTCACACTAATCATCAGAGTCATCCAGCCCTAGGCAACCTGGACCCCAGCGCTCCTAGTTACTGGGAAAAAGAAGAAGCAGAGAAGTGATTTTGGAACAAGGAAACAAATGGAAGAGCCTCTGGGAGAGGCCCTCTGTGGCCCCATGTATGGGGAAGAGCAGCAGAATGCAGACCACCACATGCAGTGAGTGTGAGTTAATATCCACTGGGGATTTGTGACCGTGGTGTCTTAGAGCTTCAACTTTATTAGTGACCTGAGGAGCTCGAAGCACTAGGCTCCAGGGACAAAGGCTGGAAGAACCTGCCATCTATGAATGGCCAGGACTGACTTGGGCTGGGCAGCCTGTAGCCTGAAAGGCTTTCCACACACCCCCCAGAACCCTCCTCTCACCTTCCCAGGGTAGCGATGGAGTGCAGATGTTGCCAACAGAGAATGAAATATTTTAAAATGAAGTACGAAAGAGAAATGTTCTCACTGTAACTCCTGTGGGAAGACTGAGCCCAGATCCATGCTGGCATGAACCACAGGCTCCGTATTCCTGGGGCTTGGGGGTGGGAGGAGGTGGGGGGGGGGTGGGGGTGGATGTAGCCTTCCTGAGCTGGGCGAAGCCCAGGATAACTCCCAAGCTCAGACATGGCAGGATTCCCCTGCACGGAGTCTGACATGCTTCAAGAAATTTGGATAACCATCTTACAACTGTTTTAAAATGAAGAATCTAAACTCTTCTACTGTCCTTTCCATATTGAAGCCTATCAGAATCCCAGAAATAAATATTCTCTTCTTGGGGGCACTAAATGTGAACCCAGACAGGGAACAGTAGGTATCTAGGCTATTGTTTCCATTACGGCTGGAGATACAGAGAACAAGAGTATTTTGGATGGGCAGACTCTGGTCTTTCCCTTCCCCAGGGACCTTGCCACCCTCATTTCAGATCCCCACAGATAAATATGTTGTTCTTTCCTACGTGAAGTCTGGCTCAAGATAGTGGGGGAAGCATTTCTTCTTTCTGTTGATATTTGCACAGCCACTGCTTTCAGGGTTGATGGGAAGAATAGAAAACTGTGGTCAGAGCCAAAGAGCAGGCGATCCAGGGAGACCAAGGCTGCCCTTGAACTTTTGCCTGTTCTTCCCTTCCTGAGATGATAAACTGGGGTGTTGAACAAGAAACTAGCTCCTTACTTTCTTTCCCCAAGGCCTAATCCATAAATCGTCACTAAAGAACAACTGCAGTAGACCACGTGCAAAATGAGTCAGCCCAGGACGTAAACAGAGGCAGGTTAACGCGGTCATTTCATATACAGTCCATCTATTGAACAAGAAAGGGTAACAACGACAAAACGGACCCTAAGCAGCTGAAATTCTTCTCTCTCCCCACAGAGTGTCACCCTTGCTCCATGTTACTTTCACAGCTTGCTCAAAGTGCTCTCTCTGGGACACATTTGACACATCACACTTGACTAGAATTTACCTCCGAGTCTGCATTGTTCAAAAGATCCCCTTTGGTCTGCTGTGGAGACTCGGAACGAGGCTGAGTCTCCTTGACTCAATTCATCCTCCAGCCCTGGGCTCTGCTTTACCCTGACTTCTCCCCTGTCTATGGCCTCCTCCAAACCTGCCTGTTCTTCAGTTTCCTCCACCTTTCCCCGATGTCATTTCCATGACATTTTTTCCCCCAGAAAGTCAACAGTAGGTCATGTGGCTGTGAATGATGGCCAGGCTTGGAGACTTAGGAAAAGGGAGACCACAGGCCAAGTATGAGGAGTGTGTGAGTTCCTGTAATCCTGGTGATGGGAGAGTGAGCCTACATACAGACTTGTGGACTGAGTGACTGGCTGAGAGCCACACTTGGAACAGGCACCTGTGGAAGTGCAGAAAATCCTGGGCCTCACCAACTGCAACGAAGAGTTCCAAGAACTGAAGAGAATGTATTCTTTTTGGATGGATACTCAAGAACCATAGTCTAGTTTTCCTGGACCCATCACCAATGGATAACCCCACCCACCTTTCCATGCCTTTTCGTATTATCATTCCAAGCCCCCATCTCCTCAAACTGGGCTCAGCTCCCAGTTCATAAAAAGATGATTAGCTGACATGTGATTATCAAAAACTCCATCTAATCTCTCCCTTTCCTTCCCCAGTTCCCTCTCAGCCTGCCAATCCCTAGGAATAGAAAGATGGCAGAAGAACTTGTCTTTCGGTCCTCAAACCCTCAGCATTCATTTTGGACGTGAACTTCACAGCAGCATGTGTGGAACAATGGATAATTTTTAGCTTAGTAGACAGCAAAAAATATAATATATATAATATATTTATATCATTATGTTTAAATACTTATAAAGAATTAATAACTAACCTCATTATTACTAAGGGAGACTACACAAAGAAAGGGAGAGAGCCAGTTTAGATTAGACGAGCCCTGAAAGATGGCCATCCATTCAAAATGGGTATGAGCAGAGTGTCCCTGGCAACTTCTCTTCTGGTATTTTGGTATTGGTTTACAAGTTGGGTGGGGCTGAATAGTTGGCAGGATGCAGAGTGGGGAGCAGGGCAAGAGTTGAGGATGGGATTTGACAGAATATAAATGGGGAAGGAGGGTCCTTGTATATATATCATATTTCTCTTTCCACTTTAAATCAACTGCCTCTTTGAAGAAATGTTTGCCTGTGACTCTTCCTTACTTGGGCTACTTGATGCAATAGCTGGCACCTGTAAACGTCCTCTTGCACTTCTTATAGGATCCTTGGTGTTCTTCCTTCCTTCCTTCATTTCATGACCTTTCTTCTTCATTCATCTTTTGTTTCCTTTTGTGGAGGCCTCTGATTCTTACTGCCTCCAGGGCAGTGGAAGGAGGGGCTTGATCCCACAGTTACAGGTTTTCTTCCGCCTTGGGGTCTCGGCAGGTGCATTCATCCAGATCACAGTCAGCAGCGAATGGAATGACCTAGGAGAAATCAAAGAGACGTTGCAATCACTCATTTTTGCACCAAGCATCACACATGCCACCAGCTTTCGCTTTTTTTCTCACTTGGTCCCAGAGGAAGTGTGGGATTGCGTGTTAGTATCGCAGAATTGAAATTAACACTCGGTTCTTTCACTTACACACCATGTCTCCTTAGGCAAGGTACACCTTCCTTGCTTCACTTTCTTTATATATAAAGTGGGAGGACAACAGCAACTACCCAAGAGGGTGTTAGTGTAGTTTAAATAAGATGATGGATACGAAACACACATTTCTAGGCACCTCTAATATCTGTTACTACTACTTCTAATATTACCACTAGTGTTCAAAACTACTGCTGTTAATGTTTTTGTTGTTATTATCAATCTTCACAAAATCTTTGTAAAGTAGGTAAGATGAATGTTAGTATTTTCTTCTTACAGGGAAGGTCAAGAGAGGTAGGGTGACTTAACTCAAGGTCATGACACTACTATCTGGAAAACCAAGGCTCTATTACCTAGCTCTATGTCTTCTACTTTTTTGATGTTCTTGGGGCCATAGAATCATCTCTTCTATCTTCATAAGCTTGAGGTTTTGCCCTTCTTGAACCCAGGATATACTTTGGCTTGGTGAAACAATGCATCTCTCTACCCGTTGTTTGTGGCTAGATTGCCTTCCTGCTATGTAATTATCCCTCCTCCAGGTTAGAGATGGTCCAGCAAAAGTTGCTCTCTTCCTGCTTGCACTGCTACCAACAGATAATCATACTTTTTGAGTGTCCATAATTAGCTTCAGAGAGAACTGGGCATTCAGGAGACATGATGTAAAAGTGGCAAAGATTCTGCTCTTTGGGCATGGATAGTCAAATGAAACAACAATAGATCAGCATATTATTTAATAGTCCAAGTACACTGAAGAGATAGGCTGGGTGACGGGGCAAGTGGGCTGGAGAACGGGTGGTGGGGTTTGAGGAAATTTCCCAGCATATTTTCACATATGAATTAAATGTAATTTAGGAGTCAACAGGGGTGAAATGCTTTTTCAATCCTGATTCATGTGTATACTGGCCACAGGCACCAAAATCCATGAAAGAAAAACCCTAGATCTGCTGAGTGTGAGATGGAGATGGGGAGAGAATTGATTGCTTTCTTCCGAAGTGGTTATGCCTTCATGAGTAGAAATGGGATCCTTGACCAGTTACTTTCTTCAAGTGAGACCAGGAACTAGTTGGCATGATGTCTGACCTGCAATCCAAGCTCTTGATCTGTTTCTCATGGTTTGGGATTTGCTGGGTTTTAGAGCAAAGGGGGCCAAATTGAACAGTGATACAAAAGTCCCTGAGCTCTCTGTACTAAATAAGTTAATTCATGTCAGTGGTGAGAACAATGCCTGGCACAGAGTGAGCCATCAGTAAATATTAGCCATTAGGAGGAGCATTCAGGTCTGTGTAGGGGTAATCATGCAGACGTGACTTTATTGTGGAGACACATACAAGGAAGGAAACATTCTTGTGTATTTCTGATTCATCAAATCGGCCAACTAGCGTCAGTTATCTTTGGAGCTCTTGGGTTTTCATCCATATTATTCCAAATTTTCAGCCTATTCCATTTTATAGGCTTAGCTTAAGCATATCTTCTATTTTAATAGAGTCCAGAGCAACAGGATAAAAGGCATCAAGGAAAGGGCTACTGCTCAGGGTACAGCGGGGGAGTGCTCCAGGTAGCTCGTGGTGGCCACTCAACATACACCTGCCATATGCTTGTAATACACTTTACAGGATTATTCATTTAGCTGTGAAGTTTAATAATAAGTGGATACCACTTCGTGGATAATCCTGCCTCTCCCAAGGAGTGGAGGCCATTTTTCCCTACCTACAGAAACTTCTCCTGGGCAATGATAAGCAGGTGGGAGTCTTTGAGCAGCAGAAGCATGGCTTTTCTCTAGCAGTTACAGGACTGACAATGAGAGACTAGTGTTTTCTAACAACCTATCCTATAATTACTATCCTTAATCCTGTCACTGTAGAAGCTCCAATGTTTGTTCGTTATCATTCCCTCTTCTTGACTTGAAGAAAAACAAATTATGATGCACCACGAAGGAGAGCTAGCCAAAGCTCCTGCCTCTATTCCTGGAACTGCTACCCTCTCCCTCCCACTCCCAGGTGCCCTCACTTACCTTCTTGGAGGAGAGCGTGGAAGAGCAGCAGTCTCCCCCATCATAGTGGCAGTAGGCCCGGTTATTGATGGTATCACACCAACCATCTGCTTGGAAAGGCTGGTAAGGAGGTAACAAGTCACGGTCTAAGTACAACTTCACTCTGCTTCACCCTGTTCTCTCTCTCATCCCACTCCCAACATAATCCATGGAACTCGAGACATTATTATGGGAGAGCACCAAAGGGGGCAGGGTAAAAATTGACCTAACACTCTCAAGAAGTTGAAAAGTCTCAAGATAAGACCATTGGATCGAAGGAATTGTCAAATTTCACAAGCAGTATCTGCTTCTGGCCTACTCTAGGGACCAGGATGGTTCATTTAATTCCTTGATCGACTTTTTCACCTTCTCGTAATAGTAGGTCTTTACATCATTAGGTAGGTTACAAAATATTTTCACACATGTTAACTCTGTTGATCATCAGGAAAACCTGTGCATCAGGCAGGTTTGGCTTTTAAAGTCCCATTTTATCAGTGAGGAAATGGGGATAAATAGAGATGACAAAAATTACTCCGGGTCACACAGCTAGGTCAAGCAGAGTTTAGGCTTAGAAGTCATGTATCTTGATTTTTTGCTGCTTCTCACAGATTAAGGACCATAACCCCCATCTCTTCTGGTCCTTGTACTTAGAGACCCTAATAGGCCTGGGTTGCTATAGGCTCAAATGATGTTTGTCCAGAATGCAGTGGTCCTAGGGTTTGGGACACCAGTGCCGGAACACAAATCATCCCACATGTACAGCTACTTGATGCACAGCAGGTAGACACAGGGTTAGAGCAGAGGAAGCCGAACGGTTTCCATCTACTCCTGTTACTGCTGCAAGTTAACAGGAACCAAAATGGGAAAGGGGCCCAGGCCAAACCAGAGTTAGTGGAGTGTTTCCCCCCAAAAGGGAATGTATGATAAGAACAGCAACGAGCGGTTAAAAAAATAGCTCAGCAGCCCACCGCACTGTTTCTCTAGAACCACTCTCAGAGGGAAACAGTGTCCCACGGCATCCTGGAGGGGGCACCAGCCCAGGCAGCCCGCCTACTCAGTCACATTAGCTGCTCCCCACCCTGAGTGGATACCCAATTGCGAAGCCTCAGGAAGCATCTCGTAGTCAAGCTCTTTGGGCCACAGGACAGTCAGTAGACTCTTGAGGCCTGAGGCCACCTTCCAGTTCACACATTCAAATCACTTTCTCTTCCCCCACCCTCCTTAAATGTCATTAGAAGGACTGTTCCCTATTTCACTCTGCTTTGATGAAACAGATACTAAAGTAAAAAATGGCCATTAAGGGACTTCCCTGGTGGCGCAGTGGTTAAGGATCCGCCTGCCAATGCAGGGGACACGGGTTCGAGCCCTGGTCCGGGAAGATCCCACATGCCACGGAGCAACTAGGCCCGTGCGCCACAACTACTGAGCCTGCGCTCTAGAGCCCACGAGCCACAACTACCGAGCCCATGTGCCACAACTACTGAAGCCCGCGCGCCTAGAGCCCGTGCTCCGCAACAAAAGAAACCACCGCAGTGAGAAGCCTGTGCACCACAACAAAGAGTAGCCCCCGCTCGCCGCAACTAGAGAAAGCCCGCGCACAGCAACGAAGACCCAACGCAGCCAAAAATAAATAAATAAATACAAATATTTTTTTTAATGGCCATTAAATAATTTTCAGCAATTGAGTTACATCAGAATGAGCTCATCCAAGTTATTTCTTCAATGTTTTGATTTATTCTATGGGGTCCTGAGGTCACTTGAACATCATTCCAGATGTATACCAGTTTGCGAACCTCTGAGAAGCTGCTACTTGTGGGGTGGAACTCAACAGCTGTCACACAGCTGCACAGCAATGTCAGTTGAGAGCAGGAAGTGAAAATGAATTCTGTTCTCAACACACGCCTCACTGGGATAAAAGACATAGATTTTGAGATGAGCATGTGTCTTTAACCCTGGAGCCAGTTACTCTGGCTCTGGAGAACTTGGAATAACTACATAATCATAACTTGAATCTACAACTGCAGCCAAATAGGAGTCAAAAGACAACTAGCTGCATCCTTAACACCTATAGATGCCCTTGGGTTCTTCTGGGAGGACCAGATACATCCATTGAGATTCCCCCAGAATTTTCTTTTTCCAGTGTTTGGAGTATATCTTCCTCATCTAACACTGCATCTGTTACTTTTCCTCCAACCCTGACTGACTCATTGGCAAAACTTAATCTGTTTCTTCTTTCTTTTTCATGTAATCGTCTATAAAAATCCGAAGAGCACCCAAAATACTTCTCCTACATATAAAAGTATGGTCTTCAATATGGAGGATTAAAGGGAAATCTAAAGATCTTCCTTTTCATAGGAACAACTCAGACATTTGAATGGATTAATAAAAGATCCTGGGAATCTTTCTTTCCAACCTCTTCCCCAAGGATGGCTTCTCATCTCAAGAGTATTAGGGAAGGTATGTTGAAAAGATTAGAAATTGTCTAGGCGACCTTCTCTAGAGCTCACTAGACTTTGATGGCTATAGCCTGGACATGATTTCTAGAATGTTCTTAAAGGGTCATCTGGGAAGAGAAGGGAATTTATAAAAAGGAGCATAAATACAGAGAAAAGGTTGGAAAGGCACAAGTATTTAATTTACTATATACCTATTAGAATTAATTGCTCCTCCCCTAACCTGCCAAAAATAACTACTCCACCCCAAACAAACAGAGTCTCCTATGGCAACGTGTGCCTGAAAGCTTGACAGCTTGAGTCCAAAGTTACAATGGAAAAAAATAGGAAGGGAAAAATGACTAATCGATCCAAAGTTTTTAAAGTTTCTGAAGACTGGACTAGATTGGGGGACTCAATAATTGAAAGGTGTCTGACTTGGGACATCACTCCTCCCCACAGGAAACTTTCCCAAGGAATGGTACAAGGCTTGGCTTCTCTGCACAATGTGTCCATAGGTGAATTTTTCACTACCCATACATGCACCTCATTTTCCTGTAACATCAGAAAACGAAGTGTTCCAAATAAGAGAATTTTTCAAGTACCTAAAGCTTATTTAAGAGCCACTTTTTAATTTTCATTTTAATTGTTTTCACAAAAGAAAAAAACCTGTATAAAATTCCTGTTTCCTGTGCTATGCGGCTGCTTCCCACTAGCTACCTATTTTACGTTTGGTAGTGTATATATGTCCGTGCCACTCTCTCACTTTAGCACAGGGAGATCAGCTAGGTGGTTTGTGACCACCTAGAAGGGTGGGATAGGGAGGGTGGGAGGGAGGGAGACGCAAGAGGGAAGAGATATGGGAACATATGTATATGTATAACTGATTCACTTTGTTATAAAGCAGAAACTAACACACCATTGTGAAGCAATTACACTCCAATAAAGATGTTAAAAAAAAAATCCTGTTTCCCTGCCTTTTAATAACTTATAGAATACAAGGTCATTAACGTGAATATTTTTCCTTTTTACTTATAAGGAGGCTCTTTGCATTGGGCTATTTACCCCTTTACTAAATGAGCCTCCTTTTACACACACACACACACACACACACACACACACACACACACACACACACACACACACACACACACACACACACACACACACACACACACACACACACACACACACACACACACACACACACACCCTCATGGGTCAAGCTTTGTAGAATTATACCTAAAATGAATACTTAAATCTGAGAGAGAGGCTGGGTTGCTCTTCTTACGATGTATGAGCTTGATGACACCTATTTCAGTTGTTATAGGAACGCTTCTCTTGCCAACTGGCTATGTTCCAGGCAGTTGAGGTGGCCATATGAATGGAAGTGCGTAAGTGATGAAATACAAAGAGGAAAGGCTGTCAGTCTATCCTATCCATGACTTTACTTCTCAGAAGTAAGATAATTTCTCCTTTATGTTATATTATCTGGTGATATTTTCTGTTTAAATTGTTCTGGGGAGTTGGGTATAGGAATGGTAGCTCTGTCTGTTGCCTATGGATGTAGTCATTTATTCAATCACTCAACATTTATTCCTCACCTATTTGTACCAGGCATTGTTATGAGGGTACAGAGAGAAATAAAACATGGCTCCAGTCCTCAAGAGAACCCCCCACTTGCAGTTATAGCTTATGATGACGAGTGCTAGCATAGAGATGCAGATAGAAGTACCTAGTCCAGATTTGGGGTGGGTGGGGATGCGGAAAGGATGACATGAGCTTTCAGGGGCTGGCTTTGCTACATCTAGCCCACATGAAAAAGAGTTTAGCACTGGATGATTCAGAGGGGTAGAGGGGCCTGAGAAAACTGTGCAAGTGAAAGAAGAGGGTAAAAATAGATAGGCAGGTTGTCCCAGACTGCTCATCACAGAGCCCACTGTCAGGAAGAGTTCCATAAACTTTGACTGATTGGCTGATAGTACCTCTATTATGTGAATTAGATTAAGAACATTTTTCTTCTACAGCTTGCAACAGAACCCATGAGCACACTGATGTTCTAGAAAGGTTAGTTTGGGCTTCAGACCATCTGCTCTACTAACATAAAGATTGAGATATCAGCCCAAAGTGATTATACCCCTATAGGTAAAGCATGGGACAGAAGCCCGATAAGTAATCTTGAGGAGCGTGTTGAAACAGGAGAAGACGCTAATCACATTTCTGTATAATGCCTAACACTATTTTCTTTCTCCTACATCATTTCCCATCAAAACCTTCTCGTTATGTGAATGACAAATCAGACCCACACCCAGTCCTTCATATTGATTAGGCTACATCAGGCCAAAAGAAGCCATCTCCCAAGGCAGCTGTGGCGCCACACCCAGTGAAGTCCACGCAGCAGATGGAAGTTCTCTGGCTCTCCAATGAATGGTGACCTCCAGCCTGGTTCCTTCAGCCCTTGGATCTGCCCACGTGTCCACTGCTTCACCTGCGAATCTCAGGGGCAAAATTCAGAGGTCTTTGAGGCCCCTCAGGGACTCTTGATGACCAGAACATTAGTTGCTTTCTTTTTTTTTTTAAGGACCATAGATGCATAAAATTCACAGGCTGGATGGATTCTTGAATACTATGTAGTACAAAACTCTCATTTTACAAATGCTGAAGTGGCCCCTTAAAACAGTGAAATGTCTTGTTTGCAAGGCTAGTTGTAACAATCCTGGCAACATAGCCCAAATTTCTTGATTCTTGATGTTCTTTCTGCTAAACCATGCTACCACTCTCTGATTATTCCATTAACCTTCTAATTTCTTGGGAATGCAGGGTAACAGATTCCTTTGGCACCTCTATAAAAAGGGCTTAGGTGCAAGAACATTAATAATGAAGTGAACCCAGCGATCCAATGTAGAAACAGAGAAAGGATCATATATATAATCTCAATTCCCCTAGAACCCCCACAACTTCACTTCTGTTTTTCTCAGTTGCAGGTTAAAAGTTTACCCAAATAAGCTACCTGGTACTATAGCTCCTTCTGGCCTTGGGGCTCGGTTGGCCCATATTTTCCTAGAAGCTGATTTTGCCAGGAGGAAGCAGCACTGTGCTCCCATCCCATCAGCAGATGCCTGCAACCCAGAAACATTTATTTCTGGGCCCTAGAATGCTAAAGCCAGGCATTTTCTGCTCATTGCAGTCATCTGAGGAAAAGAGGAAATGGAGTTGTTCCACTCCTCCCGTGTTCACCCCCTGGGGTGGGAGGGTGCCAGTGATCTCACATATGTGGGTTTGCAACAATCTTCTTGGAAAATGTAAAATTAAAATCGACAGATACCCTGAGATGGGTTGTGCAGGAAGAATTTCTTAGATACAAGCTCCTCTGGAAAATCTCATCTGGCTTCCTAGACCCAGAGAGTTCTCCTTGCCTGTGTACTATGGTATGTTTTATCCATATGTGCATTATAGTACTTAACATTCAGAACGTATTATCAAGGGCTCAGAGTCTAATCCCCTTCAGTCCCAGCTACTAGTTCAGTTTCTGATGCACAGTAGGTTCTCAAGAAATAAATAACTATGATGGTGGCTAAATACATTTTTTTTTAGCATACTTTATAACCAGATCCCTCCTTTTCATTAGTCCTCTCCTACTAGGTGCAGAGTATTGGTATACATTTATTTCTGAGTGGGAAGAAATAGTAGAATACACCATCTAAAGTTCTCCTATTAACAAGCTAAAAATGTTGAATAAAGTTATCAATATCACCTCAGTTCTACAGGTGGTATAGTAAGAAAAGAATGGAAATTGCCAGGGGCCAACAGCTGAAAACCAGAGCAGAAAGAAGACAGTGGAACTGTGGCTGTCCTAGGAATGTTTGCAAACACTATCTGTAATCAAGTTGCTGGGTTTTAACAGCTGATCGGGAATCGGGGCCCAGGTCTTGGGGCTTTGCAAGATGGAGATCTTTTAAGTGACTCTGTTAGAATTTTAATAAGATAAAATGTGAGGACTGATATGGAATGACATATGGAATGGTGATGTTGCACAGGTAGCTTGGCTCACTTGGAACTAAGAGATTTTCTCCTGCCTGCCAGCCCTGAAGTCTCCATGGTTCAGTCCAGGCCTTGGCAAAGTCACTAGTCACTAAGATATTAAAGACATGCTGGGTTACCAGCTAACAGCTGCAACTGCGAAGAGTACCTCCTTGAAGGCCAAGAGTCTACTCTTCAAACAATAGATAAGCAAGACATAATTGAAAGGAAAGCAATGAAGATACACATTCTGTTGGATAGGCAGAGGGAAACAGCCCCGTTTGGTGGTGCCTAGAGAGGGGTCAGTACTCAGGTCTACTCTTGTGGTCTATTGTGCTTTACTGGTCCATGTGAGATCAGGTAGCTTCTGAACAATTTTCACAGAAGAAAAAACCTTTATAAAATTCCTGTTCCCCTGCCTTGTAATAACTTATAGAATACAAAGTCATTAACATGAATATTTTTCCTTTTTACTTATAAGAAGGCTACACACACACACACACACACACACACACACACACACACACACACACACACACACACACACACACACACACACACACACACACACACACACACACACACACACACACACACACACACACACCCCTCATGGGTCAAGCTTTGTAGAATTATACCTAAAGTGACTCTGAGAGAGAGGCTGGGCTGCTCTTCTTATGATGGGTTGCTCTTCTTACCCTGAAAAAAGGAAGAGCAAATGGGGACCTTTACAGGGCTGGAAAGAGAAGCCCGATTATCACCAGCTTATCTCTATCTGACACCAAAACCAAAGTGTAGCCTTAGAATAGTAATAGCCAAGTAGTGCAAAAACGAATCTCTTCTGAGAGAAACAGAATGCATTGAGAACGGAAAAAGAAAAGCAAACAAAATAAGGTCAAATGACTTCTTTCACCCGTAATAATTTTATCTGCAGCAAGGTACCCAAAGCTTAGCAGCTCCTGCCCGGGAAAATGCTCAAGGCTGTACAGTATGGTGATTCAGAGTATGAGGTATGGTGTGAGATAAACCTACGCCCAGGTCCCAGCTCTGCTCCTTACCAACTGTTAGAGCCTGAGCGAGTTACTGTGCTTTAAGCTGCGGTATCCTCATTCGTAAAATAGGAATAACACCTATTCAGAGGGTTGCTGTCAAGAAAAAAATGAGTGAATGGAGGTGAAATACTTAGCCCAGTACCTGGCCCACAGTAAGTACTCAATGAATCCTAGTTTTATGAAGGCGGCAGGAATGTACCATTGCTTTGTGCCAGTGTGGGTGGGTGTCTGAATTCCCTCCAGAGAGACTCTGGTCAAAAAGATGTCAAGATTCTGCCACCCGTACTTTAGAGTCAAAGCGTGGACGCTCTCATCCCTGAGAGCCTCCTGTTCCCTTCGCTCTCACCATAAATGCACCCCTCTGAGTCAGGGAGGAGAGTCGGGTGACAAGGGAAATGGGTCTGGGACTTATAAAAATAGAGTGGGAAAGGCCTGTCTGGCTTCTGGAAACCAGGGCTCTCCTCCAAACCGTAGCGGTGACTCAGGTGTCTTAGCCTCTGAAAAACCCCAAACCGTCACAGACACCTCTTCCCTGATGGGCACCACAGGAAAACAGGAAGGTGAGAAGACTCTCTGTGACTTACTTTTCAGTCAAAAATTACCTCCTAGCAGCTCCTTCCACTTAGCTGCAAAAAAAGACCCGGCGGCGCAGGCTCCCCACCTCACTTACAAACACACACGACCAGCTTCCCCACGCGGCCCCTCCTCTTGGCCCCAAACGGCCCTGATGCTTCTTCTCATCCACCCCCGGGGGGGATATTAGGGCCCCGATGGTGAATTTGGGGCAGCAGGGTATGTCTGCACGTATCTGTGCCAGAAAAACACGGTCTCCAAGTCAGAGCTCTGCTCCTCACGAGAGACATGAGAAGAGAACATCTCCCCACGGTTCTTGGCACACTCTCTCAGGGGGCTTAACAAAACGACTAAGCCCTCCTGCAAATCTGTGATCTGTCCCTCGACAGATCCACTGCTGCTGATGGGACAGTGTCCTGTGCTGTGGGCCCTTTTCTCCCTCCACCTTTTACCAAAACTGTCTGAGGCTGTGAGAGCACCCCGTGCTCCAAGCCACTCTCTGCCACCACCTTAACTCCTTCCTCAAATCCCCATAATCACTCACAAGGTCACTGCCTGCCCCCTCGGCATCCACCCCCAGCTCCGTGTCCTAAACAAAATGCCTCCAAACCTTTTCTCTCCTCCTCCACCGGTCTCACTCCTGTCTCTCACGCTTTCCCTTTTCTCTGGAGCAGCGGATCCTGCACAGTCAGCTAGTCCAGATTGGATGCCAGTGATTTCCAGTCCTTTGCTGTTAAATTGGGATTTCATGGCAGCTCCACCCTCCTCCTTCTTGAACCACACAGCAATGCTTCTCAAGACACGGCAGCAGTCCTCCACGTGACCTAATGGCTGTGCTGGGGCTCCCAGTGGGAGCTGATGATGACACACCCTCAGAACCCATTTGTGTCTCCATCGCAAGGCTGGCGGACCCGTTAATTCTCATGATTTTGTCTTGTTTTCACGGTGGGAGGGGCGTTACAGGTGGCCTGCAAACTCTCCTGACGGTCTTGCTACATGGCATTTGGCTTTCTTCTTTAAGAGAGGAAAAAATTAACAATTGTGCGTTTGGGGGAATTTCCTGCCTTGGCTCCAGATAATTGGAGCCAGCCTACTGTGGTTCAAGGTCAGAGGTAGAAACGTTGAACACAAGAGGTCTGAACTGTGCAAGGACTACGGGGCAGAGACACTTCCGGTTTGTCTCCTTTTCCACTCCTGTTTCCTTCCATCAGCAGTAAGGCCCCTACGTCAGCACACCACCTAACAGACCACACTAGCTGCTTCGTGAATAGCTGGTGAGTGAGACACGTGCCGAATCGACTTTGTAAGCTAAGAAGGCAGAATAGTTTTTGCTTCCTACTCCTCTGGCCTTTCCTCCAAGATAAGGTACCTTTCCTCTGTCTGGCTCCCCTAATAGCCTCCCCAGATAGCTGTTCTCACTATCAATGACTCTCTCTAAAACATCACCTGAGATAGCTCGGCACGGCCTTCCAGGGAGAGGTTCGCTAACCGCAGACTCTCAAGGAACCAAACTGCAAGCGTCAGAAGAAGGAAGCTGAGAGCAGAATGTCGGCCGCTGCAGGTGCCTTGCTGAGCAGGTGGGACCTCCCCCTGGCCTCCAGGCACCTCTGGAGGTGGCCCCGCACCCGTGCCTCCTCTCTGGGCCTCTGCCAGCACCAGACCCCTCACGATCGGGCCATGGAGCTGTACAGGCTCTGTTCAAGAGCTCACAAAGCTCTGGGAGGCGAGGGAGGTGAAAGCGCAAGGAAACATGCAGAAGTCAGAGGCGGAGGACCTGCAGCTGGGAGACGGGGACGGGAGAGCACGGGAGTCCTGGGAGAAGGCCCAGGGCGGACGGCTGGGGTCCTGCTCTGACTTCGAGCGTTCCCCTCCGCCGTCCCCTCTCCGGGCTCCTTGGCCAGCCTGCAGTTCACGGGAGGTTGAAGCAGGCCTGAGCCGATGGTGGGAACGTTCCACGGCAGCCCCCGACACGCGTGCTGGCCCCCGGGGGCCCCCAGCACATGCACTCTCATGCCAGGCAGGTGGGCATTGCTTGCTCCCCGAGCCCGCCCGTGGAAGAGGACGGGGAATGCAGACTGGGGGAGGAAATGACAATGTTCATTGTTCGGATTAAATATTTTTCTTGGCCCTCCTGGTGTTTGCTGAGCGTCTTTCGCTTTTTCCTTCCCATTCTCTCTCATTCCTTCCCTCCTCCCTCTCTGCGCCCTTCCCTCCACCTCTTTCTCCTCTCCCTCTCTCTCTCTCTCTCTTCCTCAGTAATCAAGCACACTGAGAGGAACTTCAAGGAGAAGGCAGCAACTCCTAGGGTGGGAGGACCTGTTTAAGGAAATCAGTCAACGTAGTTGACAAAGGCTTCTGCCATTCTGATACCACACCCAGCTCTTCACTGGGGTGTTTCACTTTGGGGTAAATCTAAACCTATTAATACGTTGCTTTGAATTTTTGTAAGTCTTCATGGGATATAACTCACAGCACTTGCTTTCTCTCTCATTCTCTCCTTTCATATATATGTAATAGGTGTGTATATATACGTATATACATGTATATGCATAAATATGATGCATAAATGATATATACGTACTGTTCGTATATAAGATAAACGTGTGTATAATAATCACTAACATATAATATTTATAATACAGATATATAACATTAAAATATGTGTTTATATTTTATACACAGAAACAGACACGTACATCCATATACAATTTCTCTAGAAGCTCCAGGCATAAGCAGTGCCTCTAAAGGTAAAAATAACTTTACAAACTAGAAGCCATCATATAGAAACAGGATACTAGTGTTTTGTTTTGTTTTTTTTTGCGGTACGCGGGCCTCTCACTGTTGTGGGCTCTCTCGTTGCGGAACACAGGCTCCGGACGCGCAGGCTCAGCGGCCATGGCTCACGGGCCCAGCCACTCCGCGGCATGTGGGATCTTCCCGGACCGGGGCACGAACCCGCGTCCCCTGCATCGGCAGGCGGACTCTCAACCACTGCGCCACCAGGGAAGCCCGAGAAACAGGATACTATTTTTATTTTATATATGGCATTTTCTGTGTATCAGATACTGTGCTACAAGGTTTGTACTCATGATCTTATTGAACCCTCACAACAACCCATTTTACAGATGAAAAAATCCAAGGATCAGAGCTGTTAAGGAATCTGTCTCTAGAAAAGATGTGGACCCACCGTCTGACACCCAGGCCTGTGCTATAACTAACCATCCTGACATACTCACACTGCCTCTAGCACTATTCACCATATAATAATGATATGCCTCACTTCACTTCTCAGAACTGCTCACCTGATCCAATCTCTACCATAACTATGGGCATGAAGTAGCCACTTTCTGGATGGAAGGTCAGTGTCACATAAGTCCATGAGAAATGTACCATCTAGGATATTTAACTTCAAAACATATACTATGAGCCAGGCATGGGGCTAATTGCTAGAACCCTAGGATATCTGTTTCATACGTACTTAGTGTGTCTCCTATGAACAAGGCATGACAAAACATTTGCCTTAAAGAAGCTTTGGTGGCATCAGCCTTAAGTAAGGCAGAATCTGAACAGCATCTGAGACAATAAGAAAAGAAAATCACAGGCCAGTGGAGGATTGACTGCCAGAGTAATTAACGGCACCAGTAAGAGCTACAGAAGTTCAGAACAGGAAAGAGGCTGGGGCATTTCAGAAAGGCTTAATGGAGCAAATGGGATTAGACTTAATCTTTGAGGATGGATAGGATTTGGGCAGAGAAGTAGGGAGAAAAATCCCAGGAGGAGGGCAAATATAAACCAAGATTTCAAATGGAAAAAGAAAAGATATATCTGTGGTTTTCTGCCTTGAGTATTAATGGCCTAAGTTTGGAGTTAGGTCAAAATCTCCATCTAGAGGAATCTAGTCTTCATCCCCGAAGCCAATAGGGAGCAGTGGAAATTTGGGAGTTTTCTTGTGTGTTTATTTATCTAATTTTGGGGCAGAAGCAGAACATGGTAAAAGTTGTGCTTCAAAGGTTGGATCTGGGGACAGAGTGGGGAATGTTCAGGAGACCATTGGAGGGCTCCAGAGTAGGTAGAAGTTGACCTCAAGCAGATAGGAACTGAGAAGAACAGAATTTTGGGTCCTAATATGGAATAGGAAAAAGCAGAAGGGAGGGGTCTTGTGAAGGACTTGTCAGGACTTGGCAAATGGCCATATTTAGGTAGAAGACCAATGGAGATGAAGGTTTATCTGTGACATTTTACTCAAATCATGCTAAACTTTTCTCAAAAAATTAGCTCGTTGAGAACATAGCTAGAAAGACTCCTCACTAAATAGAAGGACTGAGTCACAGGACATAGAACCTGATCCATCAGCAAAGCCTATTCTACCTCACAGTGAGAAGCTCTACACATTTTCTCTTTCCATCTAAACCAAGCCCTAGAGGGTCTCTCCTGCCCGATCTCTGCTAGACTTTCCCCACAACTTAGACATGACTATTTTATCACCCCCAGTAACATCCAGGTCCAGCTGAGTTGAGGAATGGCAGGAGGGAGGTGGCATGTTTATTCTAGAATATTTTCTTGCCAATAGTCTTGTTTCCTTTAGCCCTGGTCTAATTTTTAGTTCCTGCGTCTACGAGCAGCTCAGTTTGTGTGGCTGGCTGATGACTGTGGTTCTCATCCTTAACCTGTCACGCCATCCTGGGTTGTCAGCCCGGCTGTTCTATTCCCCGTTAATTGGTCCATCCATCCAGTCTCACTTTCACCCATATGGAACCTATTCTCTGTGCAAGTGTCTTGTTTACATTCCCTTTATCTACGGGATGCTGGTCTGTGTATCTTATTCACTCAACCACTGATCAGCTGCATCTGTTTCACAACATGTTCTCCAGTCTCACTTCCTTGGTCTCTGATCCTTGCTAAGCAGTGTTCCTGGGTCCGCCTCCTCTTCCTCTGGACGAAAGCTTGCAAAGCCCAGGGAGAAGTCCTAACAGGTGACCAGCACCCCATGTTCGTCTCTCAACTGACTCCCCTAAAGTCCTGCATTTCTAGTTTGTGTGTTCTCTATCTGTTTATTCATTTTTAATCTTCCTACCAATTTAAGAACAGGACAGGGACTCCGGAATCAGCTGCCTGGGTTCATTTACTCATTTGCTAACTCCGGGGCTTTGGAAATGTAATGGAATCCTCAGCCCCTCAATTGGCTCACCACTAAAACAAGAATGATAACAATGGTAATAATTCCTCACAGTATGCACCTGGCATACAATAAACATCCAATAATGCTATTAAATAGACCATGGAACCAGGAGTTATTTTTCTGTTTGTTTCCTGAGTTCAGTGAGCCTGCATACTCTGGGTATCAATGCTTCCCTATTTGTGAAGGTACAGGGCAGTTCTCCCAGAGGTGGCTACCAGATAACCTGGTCATTCTTCTTCTCTCTTAACTATGACCAGTAACACCAGGGATCTTACTGTTAACCTCGCACAACTATAGGGACAGAGTGACTTAAGGCAGGCAAATGCATAAGCCAAGTTATCTGAAATACTAGTCATCTCTCTTAGGTTCCATTGTTGATAGTTATGGGATAGCAGCAATGCTGTGTCAGAATTTGCCTTTGGTCCCTGGTCTCCTTTTTTTCCGTCATCCTCATCTCCATGCTTGACGGTGCTCCCTCTGCCAACTCCCATAACTAGTGTATCCATCCCTACCAGAGTATCTGCACATTCTTCTATCCCTCTGGAAAGCAGCAGACATACTAAGGGGTCAGTGACAAATACGTATCTGCAACTAAATAAAAGATAATATATTAAGGCAAAAAATGACTTTAATTGTGGAAAGATCGGAGCTTTGTGAGCCACTCGGCGAAAACAAGAATTTATGGGTGAAATAGGAGCATACGTAGCACCCCCAAAATTATGTAGTGGAGGTAGTCACCTGTTAAGCAAAATTGGGAAACCCATTTCTAAGTATTGGACATTTTCTACCTGACTGAAGCGAGCATGAGCAAAACACCTGCTGTTAGGGACTGACTTTTGTTCCCTCAAAAAGCATATACTGAAGCCCCAGCTCACACTATGATAGTATCTGGAGGTGGGGCCTTTGAGGGGTAATTAGGTTTAGAGGATATCATGAGGGTGGGACCCTCATAATAGGATTATTACCCTTATAAGAAGAGAGAGCAGAGCTTTCTCTCTCTCTCTGCCATGTGAAGACACAGTGAGAAGGTGGCCGTCTGCACACCAGGAGGAGAGACCTCACCAGGAATTGAATCAGACAGTACCTTGATCTGGGATTTCCCAGCCTCCAGAACGGTGAGAGATAAATGTCTGTTGTTTAAGCCATCCAGCCTATGTATTTTGTAAATAGCAGCCCAAGCAGACTAACACTCAAGACTTATTTAGTGTATTTATTAATTTAGCTACTTTTACTGATTTGTCAACCTAAAGAATTCCCAAAGATTTTGTCTGAAAAAAAGGAGCAGGAAAAGGAGGTAAGAAGAAGACAGACAGGCAGGAAGCAGCTCTCAGAGGAAGCCCAAAGAAGTAAAAAGATCATTGGCTTCTCCTATTCAGTAACTGGATGGGTCTGGCCCTTGGGCTGGGCACACAGGGCATGAAACCAGAACAGGTGAGCACAGCCAATAAGCTGGGCAGGCTTCGGACACTCTAACTCAGCTACAGTGTCATCAGGGTCTTAAGTGGTTCCAAGGCCAGAGACCATTACTGGAAATCTAACAGCATTGCAGACATGCACCACCAAGTTTAATATTTCTCACATTAGAAAGACTTCAACTGAATCTAATCTCATTTTTAATTAGTCCTCACATTACCTGGTGAGGCAGATTAATATGATTATCCGTATTCCACTGATGGGGAAAATGAGACAAAGGGCCATGCTTCAAGGTCACTTAGGGAATGAGCAATAGAGGTGAAAATTAAACTTAGGTATCTTAAACTTCCAAACTAGCACACAAGGGAGAGAGAGGACAGTGGGGAGCTGATTTCCTCATCATCATCTGTTCAGGATCTTTCACATCTGGATAATGCATATTCAATTTACTACCTGGTTTCTCTAATTAAAAAATAAAGGACTCATTCTAGTCCTTTATGGAACTAGAATGGAACCCCCGTATTCCATTTTCAAGGCATAAGGAATTTACCAAGTATTCTCTGCCAGGAGCAGCCAAAGAAGTTAATAAAATGCACATGACTCAGACAAATGTGACTATGTATTGACTATTTATGGAATGTTTAATATTAGACTACATTGTGGGGAGTGGGTATAAACACAGAAGAATGACACATGCCTCCTGTCCTCTAGAACCTGGTCTAACTGGTCCAACTGAACATTCAAAATAGGTAACCCGCACCGACACAAAGAGCACACAAGTCCAACCACACAGGCAGGAACCAGGTCTTTCCTTTGTTCCCCGAAGTAGATGTTCAAGCATTATGTGTTGACAAACTGTTGGCTGAGCTTATTTCAGATCAAACTGAGATATTATTAGTATGAGAGGTAAGCTCACAGTATCATCATACACCTCCGCTCCTTCCAATCCAGTTAATTTCATCTTCAACCTCTTTCTCATCACCCATCACACCCAACATCCAAATGTTCACCCTTCTACTGAAGAAATAGTTTTGTATGCAGACCCTCTTCTCTCTTCTCTTTCTGCTTCCTCAGTTCAGTGAGGTAGGTGGCTGTTACATTAGTTTAGGTGAGAGAGGATAAGGTTCTGACTTCCGTGGTCCAACTCTGCCACCACGCTTTTCTTCCTAAAATATAAATCGTATAATCTTTTTTCTGTGACTGCGATGTTTAATGCTCACTGAGATGTTTAATATCTGTGTGTTTCCCTGACTCGCTTGTCGTGGGCTTGAGGCCATGTGACCAAGTTCTAGTAAATGGGAAGGCAAGCAGAAGTGATGCATTACTTCTCATCTAAGGGACTCAAGAATTATTGGCCTCTCTCTGTATTTCTTCTCTGCCCTTTTGGAGGAAACCATGGAGACCACATTCTGAGAGCACAGAGGTGTAAGATACAAGAAATGAATGGGTGCTCCAGAGAGCTACGCCAGACTTCATGTAAGTGAGAGACAAGTCCTTTGTCATGTTAAATCACTGAGACTTCCGGGTTACTGTGTGACCACAGCCTATCCTGATTATTTCATATTCTACTTATAAATCTTCAATGGATCAACACTGACTCCAGGATAAAGTCCAAACTCATTAGCTTGGCACACAAAAGCCTGAGTGACCTAGCCCTAGCTTAGCTCTTTAACCTCCAGTCATTCCACATTCCTTCATGTTCCCCAAGATCAGCTTCACTGAGCAGACTAATAATATTTTCTGTGATACGCCACTGGTATTTTGGAGTTGTTTGTTATGTGACATGATTGTAGAAACATTTAAATAATACAAAGATTGGTATTAGAAGTGGGGTGCTGCCATAACAAAAATCTAAAATGTGTGGCATTGGTTCTAGAATGGTGCATCAGAAAGCAAAGGAACTGTTTTAGGAAGCTGGAAAAATGAAGTAACTCCCCATGTAGTGGGGAAAAAAAATTATTAAATGTGTCCTGTAGTTGTGAGGAAAGTTATAATGTTAACTATTATAACTTGTAGGTCAGAAAATTTACTCAATAGCCTACTGGCTTTGGGTAAAGAGAATTTAAAGAATAACCTTACTAGGGTTAGTTATTGGTTGCTATGTTCATCTGATAAGGTGCTGCAAGAAAAGATGAGCTCAGAAAAGGTTGCTGCTTTGCCAGCAGAATTGACAGGTAATATAGAGCGCTAAAAATTCCAGGACTTGCAGTGAAAAACAAAGCTATTTCTCATCTCCAACAAGCAAAAGATAAAACAGAGCAATGCTTTGTATTAGACAGGCCTTCGAAGACTGAAGTTAAGGCCTAATCTCAGGCAAAGACCAAATCAAGGGGTGGACCATTACATCATTTGTTAGGACTTTTAACTGGATTAAAGTGGCACCTAGAAGATCCTTGACTCATAGAAAAGAGACTAAGGACTTTATCCCAGAGAAGTCTCATAAGCTCAGAATACCTACAATCAAACTGATTCAGAGAGGCATGTCTTGAAAAGACTGTGACATAGCTCTTGCAATATGGATTTGACTGAAATTAAATATATGCAAAACCAGAAAAGTCTGTGAGTTCAATTTCCAAAAGTAGCATCAGACTGTGTTAAAAGAGACTTACTGTTAGCGAATTTGGATAGATTTTTTGGATCCCCTATATTCTAAGAGGAGAAAGCAGGCTGATAACGTTACTTAGCTTCCAATAGGAAGATGTTCTCCAGTGCCCTCTTCTTGTGACCCAAGAGGATAACAGAAAAGGAAGGACATCCAAGAAAGCAGAGCCAAGAGCCATGAAGAAAAGTCGACTTGGGACCTATATCCAGGGAGTAATCGAAAGCTATTAAACAAGCAGCACTCCTTATTCTTAGAGTATAATTTTTACCACTTTTCTCAGAGGGATTTCAGAATTGTGGACCAGTGCCAGTTATGTTCCTTTCGTTATTCTCTTGTAAAGGGGATGTTTATTGTAGCTGTCTTGTTTTTACTCTACTTTGCCCATCAGGTGTGTGGAAGGCAGAGAACTTGTGATTTTTAGTACACCAGAGTCCAGACTAAGAGAAGCTACGTTGTAACCTGATGTAAATCATGATGTTCTAGATTTTTAAGCCTGATGCTATAACTGGATAAGACATTTAGAATGTCTTGGGGTAAGGTGGAGTAAATTTGAAATATAACAAATGTTTGTAACCAAAAAGACTGACTGGCAGATATTATTACATGTCCACAGTTCCTTTTAGGAGTTCACCATCAGCAGAGTACATTTCCCATTCCTACTAATTTTAAGTGGAGCCATGTGATTTGCCTTGACCAATGGAATGTGAGTGTGAGAAACATATGCTACATCTGACCAGAGATTTTGAATGTCCCGGCATGCCTTTTCTGGCTTCTTTGTACCCATGTTATGCATCATGAGAAGAACATATGCTGGGTAGCTACTGACCCTGAAACCCTGAAGCCTGGGTCCTTGAGTGAGAGTCAGGTGGAGTATACTGTAACCCAACCCCAAACCTAAGGCAGAACCACTTTAGTCAACTGCAGATGCATGAGTGAGAAATAAATTTTATTATTACAAGACATTGATATTTGGGGATTATTTGTCATGCAGTGTCATCACAGAAAAAACTGGATGGCTGCATCACACCATTTCCTTTCACATTTTTTGCCTTTCCATATGTTTCTATTTATCCTTCAAAATTCACCTCAAGTGGTTACCCCTCTGTAAGATCTTCTCAATGTGACTGGGATGAGTTATTTGCTTTATTCTGTGTCCCCAGTTGAGTTTGTTCATATCTTTGTATTATTATTCATTGGGTAGAAATTTGATCTTTTACCTCTGTTGCACACACTGTGTTGGAAATTCCTGATTCATTTTTGTAAACTTGACTCATAGTTGGCACACAGAAAATATTATTTTAAGTGAAGAAATAAATAAAGGAACCTGAAGGAGTGATCATAGTTTAGTAACCATGGTGTGAGTTGGGAAAAGAGGCTATTCCGCTTCTGCAGATCCTTGCCATTGGGGGGAGCAGCAAGCTTTTAGATTGAGAAATGGTATGAGGCTCATACAAAAAAAAAAAAAAAAAAAAGCTGGATGAATTTGTTTTTTCATGTGTTGGAATTTGGAGCCCTAGATTCTGTAGCTAAGCTTGGAGAGGTGGGAAGATGCTTCCCATGCATGAAGTATTGTACATTCCTGGGTTAGAACATGTTTTCTTTGGGGGGTTGTTGTGGTTTCTTTCTTTTTCTTTTTTCTTTCCTTTTTATTTTATTCCAGCTTTGGAAGCATCCAATGTTTGCAATAACAATAACAACAACAAAAATATGAGGCTGGCCCACTATGAATCAGGAGACAATTTGTACATGCAATGGGTGTAAGGGGTGGGAGGTGGAGGGAGGGGAGAAGAAAGGAAAAACACAGCTGCCAGGAGCTTAACAGAAGAAAATGCCATGCACAACACGTGGCTGGCACAGTGGGCAGCAACATCTGTTCTCGATAAGGACCCCCGGTGTGTGCTGCTGTGTGTGCACGTGTGTGTTCATGTGCGTGTGTAAGGAAACACCCAGGCTCTGGGCTTCAGGAAGCCTGCTCGTGGCTCCAGGCTCACTAGTCTGAAATGCTGCCCTCAGTGGCGGCCTCTCACCGTGAGTTAGATCTGCAGCCAACTTATTCTTGCGAAGTATGTTGCAGGCTAGAATGGGCTGTGGAAAACAAGCCGGAGAAAAGCCACAGGGGCCTCCTGACCCATTTGAATCTTTCTCCTGCCAAGTCCTCATTATTGATCTTAAACAGGAAGGAAAACAATGTATAAGGCTGAAGAGGCTATGGAGAATCCACTGGGGAAAAGAAGGCTTGCTTAGGACCACTGGGCTAGGGGTGTTGAGACGAGGAAGAGACAGGAGTCTGTTTTCAAAATAGGTGCATACAGTTTGGGGATTTCCTGTTTCTCTTTTTGTTGTTGTTGTTTGGCTAAGCATTTAAAGGCTCGTTTTCTCTCTTATTCTTGTTACTCTGTTCAATGAAACAGAGGGAGAATAAGATGGAGGCTTTGTATCCTGAATGCATGATGGGCATTCTCTTGAGGGGAGCATCTGAAGGAAGTTTGCCTCAAGCTGATGGGCTGGAGCTGGGATGCTGCCGGCCGGAGGCAGATCTGAGCTGTGTTAGCCCCTTAAACAAGGTTCTGCTGCCCCGTTTGGGTGCCTACACCTGGAAAGGTAGATCCAAAGGGACACAAAAACTAGCTCAAAGCTGCAGGCCTGAAAAAAATCACACTGAGTTGAAAGGAGGCAAGCAGAGGCTCTGCTTCTCCTTATTGATTCTTGCTGTAGCTTTATGTCCACACCTCCTAGTAGACATTTGACTTCCTCAGCTGGGACCTCCGGTGAGCAGCATGTAGGATGTGTCCCCTGTCACCGGCACTGTTGCCATGCCTCTGCCTGGCCTTGCTTTGGAAGACTTCTCACACAGGCATGATAATAATGATGATAGTCCTGTACACATGTGTAGCATTTTAGTGTCAATCAATGCTTTCGTAAACATCATGTCATTTGAGAGCCAAAAGAACATTCAAAGTCAACCAAAGGAGACACTGTTTTTCCATAGGAGTTAAATGACTTTGATTGAGGTCACATAACTAAGGAGAAGAAAGGCAATATGTGGAACCAAGCTTTCTCTACCCACTGCACAAACAGCCTTCAAAGAGCTGAAGGGAATCTAAATTTCACCACTCATCCCCAAAGTCCCAAGACAGGGCCATGCTTACTGCAGGCTTTACTCAACAAAAAGAGCATCCAGTAAGAAAAAGACTCTTAAAGGAGTCATAAAGCTCAGGGTCTCTTGGCAATCTGTTTACCCTTTACAAGTTAGCAACGTTTTCCTTTTCTCCATAGTAATCAAGCTGCTTCTTAAGATCCTTACCTAGCTGCGAATCTTCTCCCCAATCTGTGGCAGCCCTTAACTTCCTACCTCATTCATTCACTCAAGATATATTTACTGAACATTTACCCTGTGCCAGTCACTGTACCACTGTACTAAGGACTTGAGGTTTATCAGTGAATAAAATATACAAAAAGCCCTGCCCTGTACAGCTTGTATCCCAGTGGGGAAAATAGATATTAAATATAACAAATAATTATTTAGTGAATTAAAAAGTAACAGTCCTATAGAAAATAGGGCAGTGTAAGGGAATGCTGTAGGTTGGAGGATGGGCAGAGAATGAGAGAGGAAGGACAGTTGCAATTTCCAATCAAATGGTCAGAGAAGGGACATTTGGAGAGCTGTGAAAGCCATTGCAAGGACTTTGATTTTTACTCCAAGTGAACTGAGGAATTCTTGGAGGGTTTCAGCAGAAGAGTGCTTGGATTTAGCTTACATTTTAACAGGCCCCTTTGGCTGATGTGTTGAGAATAAACAGTGGTGAGGCAGGGGTAGGAGTGAGACCAGTTGGGAGGCTATTGCAGGAATCCAGGTAGCAGAGGATGATAGCTCAAACCAGGGTGGCAGCAGCTGAGATGGTGAAAGGTGACTGGACTGTGGATGGATTTTCAAGGTAGAGCTAGTAGGATTACCTGATGAATTGGCTGTGGAGGATGAGAGAAAGAGGGGGATTAAGATGACATCAAGGATTTTGTCCTGAGCAACGGGAAGGATGAAGTTGTCATCAACTGAGATGGGAAACTCTGCACAGAGAAATGGGAAACCGCTGCACGTGAACTCCTTGAATTCTGTTTGCTACTCTACAAACTTTGTCTCTAGCCCTTGCTACTTCCTTCCCACCTGACTCAGAGCCAACGGTATTTGAAATCTTTTCTATCCCCTCTTTACCTTGAGTGTCCAGACTCTTAATCAGATTATTACCCACAGATAATAAATATATTAAAGTTTTATTCATATCAAAAGTCTTTCCATAAACACTGTTTTCCACTTAAGTTACTGTTCATCTCACTCCTTGTACTGGCCAACTTTTGGAAACAATATTTTTATTTGCTGCATCCGCTTTCATATCTATTTCTCAACCTACTGCCCTCTCCCCTGTTCCACTGTTACCACTGTGTCTGGGATTACAGTGAGTGCTGAAATTATAAGCCTAATTGTCTCTTGTCAATACTCAACTCGTTCGTCTGCTCTGTAGCACTGAACACTATTTACCATCTCTCTCCTCTTCCATGGTTTTTCTACAGCCATTCTCTCCTGTATTTCTTTCTCCTTTTCTCCTCATTCTCTGTCTCCTTGACTAGCTTCACTTCCTCTGTTCTTCCCTTGTATTACTTCCCTCCTCCCAGGTCTTTTTTCCTCACCTCTCTCCATTCACATTCCTGGCATGATCACATCCCCTCACCTATCTTTAATTATCATCCATATTTTCCTCACTTCTCAACATAAGTCACGAACTGAGACTGTGCTCCTGAACGCTAGACCTTTTATTTCCAACTCCGCTAAACTCAGTCTAAAGCCAAGCTCATTTTTGTCTCCTAAAAGCCTGCTTCTTTTTCTTTACAGAGATGAATGACATTCACTATCCATCCAAACGCCAGGGAGTTAGATTTAGATCTTCATCTTCCCCATTGGATGGGATTTCAGAATCGATTTTATATCTTAAAAGGAAAGGCCTCAGCGGTGGCTTCTTTCCATCCCTACCTGGTGGGACCGTGTCTGGGCTCTCACCGTCTCTCTCTTGAGATACAGGCACTGCCTGCTAACCATTCTCTTCTCGAAGGGCTTCATCTTCACCAATGTATCTCATCGTGTAGCTTCCTAGTGATGCTCCCCAATGCCATCGGAATAAATTTGATAGTCCAAGTATGGCCACATTCAAGCCACTCCCTCATCTAGCCTGAGTCCCTCTAGCCTCAACTGTAGTCTCCACATGGTTCTCCAGACACTCCCTGTGTTTCAGATCCCTGCGCCTTGTGCTCATAACATCTCCTCTGCCCATAGGGCTTTCTACTTTAACGCCAACTAGTGGAACCATTAAATCCTACATGAGTGTCTCTTTGCTCTGAATTCTTCCCCAAATTGTATGTCCCACATCCACCTCCTGCCTGTTCAGTAAGCAAACACAATCACTTTCTTTCCTCTGTTTCCACAGCACTTTGAACTTGCTCCTCCCCGCAAGTTAGAGTGGATAACCAGGAGACAGGAGCTTTGTCTTCTTTCCCTTCATATCCCTAGAGTCAGAGACTATACATGGACAATAAACGTATATTCTGTGAATAAGTGCATCCTTATCTAAAACCTGCACTTTCACGAGTTAAGCACCTTAAAGAGGTTTCTGCTTGACTCTAGGTCAAAATAAGAAGTTAGAAGAGACAGTAGAGGGAAAAAAATACCAAAATAAGGAACATCGTCTCTGTCAGGTGCGTCTGTTTTCTTCCATATAGGCATAAATTCTGTTGAAGGGAGTGGTGAGTAGTAACAGTATAATGACCACTGCACATGTCCTACATCCCAGGCTTAGCACTGGTAAGACATGTGAATTGAATTTGTTTTTATATGTGCTCCCTCAGCCCCACTGAAACGGGAATAAAAAGATAAACAAGGTATGAAATCACAAGAGAAAAGAGAACAGGAGAGACAACAACAGCAAATGGAGAATTCAACAATGTTTAAGAAAGTGGGAAATGTATGGATGAATAGTAACTGACAGAGCAGATCTGAGAAAACAGATACCTAAGTGCCTGAAATGCACAGAATACCGGAAAAACTCAAGAATTAGGAGTGTCAGGGACCCCTGCAGGCAGCTATACAGGTGTGTCTTGTGGGGGCGGTGTGTGCGCATGTGTGAGAGAGAGGGAGAGAGAGAGAGGGAAACAGAGAGAGGGAGACACAGAGAGAGAGAGAGAGAGAGAGAGAGAGAGAGAGAGAGGAAGAGAGAGAGAGTGATTGCGTCAGAGAGCTCAAACCCCCCCTTCTATATTAGGAAGTCAGTAAATAATTCCATAAATAAAAAAAAATCAAGATTGGCAGTGGAAGCATTATTAAACAGATGATAGGTGTATAGATATATGTAGTTATATATTTATAGATGCAATTTCCAGATGAAATAAAAGGAGTGATGAGGAGAAGCAGAAAAGATATGACAGAGTTGTGTCTGCCAAGAGCGGCTGAGGTTAGCCAGAGAGTGGCAGGCACTGCCCGTCCTGCAAGTAAACCCAGAGGTGCTAACTGGCTTTTTAAACTAGGTATATGTACAGTAGTACTTTTATAGAATTAAAGTTAAGTTTAAAAAATATTACATGAAAATATGGCTAATGAGGGCAGACCTGAGATTGAAACCCATTAGTCAGGGGTTGAAATGTGCATCCTTTCTGCTGTGCCTGCTATTTGCGGCAATTTGCAAATAACTGCAATCAGTTTGGGACAGTCACCCTTTTTTTGTCACCATTTCATTATAGGGTTAGTCAGAACATACACACCCACATATGCACATATGTATATAGGCATACATATATACTTCATATACTTTTAAAAAGTAAGTGTAAGAGACTTAGTAGAGTACTTTGCTATCCCTCAGTCACAATCAACAAGTATTTAATAAAATAATTTCACTTAAAGGAATATCTATTTTAGTAGGATAAATTAGAAATGACTCAAATTATATGAACTTTCTGAAAGGGCTTGTCAATATGACTATTTAATAAAGGCATATGCAAATGACCATGAGGGTAAAATGGTAAGCTAGTCAATGCTTTATGGACTTTAAGAACGGTCTCAGTGAACATATTTGAGTCACACTTAGACCGTATTTAAAACGTATTTTAGGAGCACAGTTAGAAATCTTAGTGGAGAAGGGCCTTAGGAGAAGAGGAAAGGGGTAGAGTTACTTACAGATATAATCTGATTATATTTGTTTACTGCTAATTCTTATAATCTCAGCATAATCATTAGGAAGCCAAGTTGAAGAACAGAAGGTAGCATTTCCATAATGCTATTTTTACAGGTGAGTAATATTTCAGTTGTCTGCAAAGTTGGGCTAGAAATGAAGAATCAAAAGAACGGAACAATAAGGAAAAGCACAGAGTAAATCAGAAAAAGGGTGTGGTTGGAGGAGAAAAAGGGAAAAACCCATGTCATAAAGAGAATTAACAGAGTGAGAGAGTGGCCCACCCAGGAGGCCGGAGAAGACAAAAGAAGCAAAATGCAGCCTGGTAGAAAGCCCACTGGGATGTCACCGTGTGGTTCCCAGGGAGTCTTAAGCATAAATTCTCATGAATGTTGTTAATCTAGAGGAGGTTTTACAATTTACATGGTTGTGCTTTTAATGTTTTACTTTTTAAAAAAGCAGGGGAAAAAAACACAGTGGTTTTAGCTTTCAGTATGAAAAAACTAGTCCTAATTAACATTTGGAGTCCGATTTTCAGAGATTCCAACTGGAGGATCTAAAGTAGAGCCCTGAACCGAACGGGATTCTGGACAAGCCTAAAGACATACCCAGATTTCCAGGCCAGTGCAGAGACTGCACAAAACTGGCAGTGAAATTCACAAACAAATCTCGGGGGGATTGGAACTCGGCAGCCAGTGAGCCTGGAAGACAGTTCCAACGTAAGTTAATTTTCATTTTTTTCTCTGGATTTTAGCACGTCTAACACATACTTAGATTTAGATTTGTGAGGACCCACATTATCCCTACCAGAAGTGGAGTAGCTGTTCTCATTACTAGCTGCTAAGCCATTATTATTTCCACCCTAATTAACTTCTTTTCACCCACAGATACTAAAGAACTTGGCAAGAATGTCAAAAGTAAGCCCATATGATCTGTCCTCTGAGAAGCATGGGAAAGAATGATTATAATGTCTGATTTGTAAACAGCTAAAGTGTGGCAAAGAGAAGTTTAATTGTTGGCTATCATTTAAATGACAAAATGTAAATGAAAAGGAAATAAGAGAAGTTAAACAACTTCGCCATCTCAGTGCCCAAAGTGATAAAGTTGGGTTGGAACATTTGGTTTTCTAAATACAGGTATCATAAAAAAAGATTCATTTTTCTCTTTTTAATAAGGTATTTATAAAGACAGACTCAGGTGAGAGGTTTTTTTGAAAAGATCAGTAGAAATTCAATCTGGTCACACTTCAAAGACCAAGTTTGGGGCATTTATTAAAAGAAATCTGTGACTATCTAGTGATGAAAAAGGCATTACTAAAGCACAGTAATAGAGATAAACCTTACAAACAAAAAGGATAAAAGTTTGAGAAAAGAATGGCTGAACAGGTTTCACGGTGAGGCTGAGTGAAATTATATACATTTATATATGACATCTTGTGCTAAAAATCAAGGGGACAAAACCCTAACAGAAATAAAAGCCTTCCTCCAAAAGGGCCACACATCATGCGGAGGCCCATAAAAATCACTTATTTCTCGGGTATTTATCACGTGCAGGCTAACCTGTGACCCTCTCCCACCCCCATCTCTGATCATCACATTCAGATCTGCATGCAGGCATTCTGCACCCAAGTATAAAGCGCGTCTCCTAAAATGGGGCATTTTAGTCTGATTCTAGCTCCTCTCTACTCCTTCTGGGCTCAGAGTCTGGGAAAGAAGAAAAGGTGCAATAAAACCTCGATTTTCATGCCATCATTTCCACCTCATGAATTATGTATCGGCCCTCACATCCTAGAGGTACAGCAGTAAACCCAGGCAGTGCCCATGAGTGATCGAGAAGCACATGTCCCAGACACAGCTAACAGGGCTACCATCTGGAATACAAATAATAAAAGGGAGACAGAGAGAGGTCCAAGACAACACAGAAGAAAGAATCTAAGGAATGATGGAGCAGATGGAATGAATTAGTGATGGAAGCATTGTTGGTATCAGCTACTAAATGTGTAAAAATAATACAACTGCCCACCTACATTTAAGTAAACGCAGCCACTTCACTAAAGCTAAACTTGTCCCCAATGCCTCCTCACCCCTGTCTTTCCACTCCCAGTTTCCTCCTGTACAAATTCCTATCAAGGTAGTACTTGTTATAGTCATGACACTTAAAAATATCCCTACTGGCTGCCTTCAGAAAACACAAATATATTTACATTTAAATCCATGGAGTGATAGATTTACAAGGAGTGAGAATACCGAACCATCATCTGTGTCTGAGACATCAGAAAATATTTAACCATATCAGAGAGAAGACAATACACATCCCTTTAAAATGCTCCAAAGACTAATATGCCTTTAAACAGTTCCCTTTATAAACTTCTATAAAGTTTAACAGTTCCAGGATATTCTCACACAGATTTACTTCAAATAATTCATTCAGCTTTTTAAGCCCATTATTTTCTGTCCTGTTGTTATTGGGGGATGCTGACTGTTAACTCTTCTCTATATAAAATGTTTACTACATGAAAATACTTACTACATTAATCTTTATCCTTCTCTTTTAGGCTTAAAGATCCCAATTCTTTTTATTTTTCACCAAAGGTATTATTATCAAGCTTTTGATATTATTTTTGTGACCTGCAACACGTTCTGTGTTTTCTAATGGCTATAGAAGTTGGACCCAGAGAGAAAACAGGATCAGATCAATGGTGAGAATAATGATAGGCAATGAAATACTCGGATTTTCAGTTGGTCTCACTTACACTTATTGGCAGGTAGCTTGTCATTTTAAGAACATAGTCAGGCTACTGTTTACACACAATGAACCATCATGTTAAAAATTTAACTGTAATTTTAAAACAATTAAGTCTTTTCTCGCTTATAAGAATTTCAGTTTTACCACTGTCTGCCAAATGTTTTTACCTCTATCCTTGATCTTTCTAATGTTATTCTATTTCAGGTGATTTCTTCATTTATTCAAGAACTACTGGAAGACCTAAATAGACATTTCTCCAAAGAAGACATACAGATGGGCAAGAAACACATGAAAAGATTCTCAACATCACTAATTATTAGAGAAATGCAAATCAAAACTACAATGAGGTATCACCTCACACCAGTCAGAATGGCCATCATCACAAAATCTACAAACAATAAATGCTGGAGAGGGTGTGGAGAAAAGGGAACCCTCTTGCACTGCCGGTGGGAATGTAAATTGATACAGCCACTATGGAGAACAGTATGGAGGTTCCTTAAAAAAACTAAAAATAGAACTACCATATGACCCAGCAATCCCACTACTGGGCATATACCCAGAGAAAACTATAATTCAAAAAGACACATGCACCCCAATGTTCATAGCAACACTATTTACAATAGTCAGGACATGGAAGCAACCTAAATGTCCATCGACAGAGGAATGGATAAAGAAGACGTGGTATATATATATATATACAATGGAATATTACTCAACCATTAAAAGGAATGAAATTGGGTCATTTGTAGAGACGTGGATGGACCTAGAGTCTGTCATACAGAGTGAAGTAAGTCAGAAAGAAAAAAGCAAATATCGTATAATAACATATATATGTGGAATCTAGAAAAATGGTATAGATGATCTTAGCTGCAAAGCAGAAATAGAGACAGAGACGTAGAGAACAAATGTATGGACACCAAGGGGGAAAGGGGTGGGGTGGGAGGAATTGGGAGACTGGGACTGACACATATATATTATTGACGCTATGTATAACTGATGGGAACATGCTGTATAGCACAGGGAACTAACCTAGTACACTGTGGTAACATAAATGGGAGGGAAGTCCAAAAGGGAGGGGATATCTGTATGTGTATGGCTGACACATTTTGCTGTGCAGTGGAGGCTAACAGAACATTGTAGAGCAACCATACTCCAATGAAAATTAATTTTTTAAAAAAGAACCCACTAGATAAATGGTTAACTATTGGTAGATGGAACCTTTTTCTCCAAGATGTGATGTGGATGCTATTGCATACAATTATCTTTGAGTGTATTAATTCATTCCTGCCCAGTGCCTCTCAAAGTGCAGTTGAGGACCACCTACATTAGAAGGACCTGGGGTATTTCTGAAAAAAACAAATTCTTGGACTCCACATAAGACTTGATATGTAAAAATTGGGAGGGAGGGGCAGAACCTAAGAATCTACATTCAAAAAATAAGCACTCCAAGTAATTCTTAAGCACACTTTAAAAACAAAAAGAAAAAACTATCAGCAGAGTCCACTGCCCATGTGAAATGAGTAAAGACAAGGTGTGGCCAGAATAAGTCTTGAGTTTTCCACTGGATGGACCATCCCAGTTCAGCACAATCTACAGTAGTGATCCAACATGTGGTCAACTCCTTAGGTGTCTTCTTAAATTAGGGGTATATCGCTTGGACTAGAATGACACACCTGCTAAATTTAAAAAGTGATTTCTCCTTTATCTCTTTGACCAATCATTCTGTCACAAAACATCACACTGAAAAGGAGAGTATATCCCTTATAAATACAGGACTTAGAGAAGTTTGTCCCAGAAGTCTTCCTAGTAGAAAAACCAAGCTTGCAGGCCCATAGGCTTTATTGTTCAACCCCCTTTTCTTTTAAAATGGTACATGCTACATAGCTTTACTTTCAGTCTTCTGTAAGCTCCTCATTCCTTTGAGAACATCAAAATGATTGGACAGGGACTCCAAAGAGTCTTACTAAGCAATTCTTTACCTAATCTTCTTCCAGATCAGCTTGGCCTCTCACTCTCTTAATGTATATGCACCTACATATGTATTTCCTGCCACTGTCTTAGAATAATAGATAGTGGGAAGAAGCATTAATTTTTCGGTGAGTACCAGAAGTCACTCAGTATGACTGATAAATGAGATTCAATTAATGTTTACTGAACATTCATACAATAGGCGCTTGCTCGTCCTTTATCATGTTCTGACTCTCATATCCACCCTTTCTTAGTCTGAGTTCTCTCTTGCCAGCTAGAACCAGGAGGATGGAAGAAAAACCAAAAGCAGAACTGACCTTGGACTGAAGCCAAGGAAGGACGGTGCCAACAGATTTCCAAAATGCAACCCATCCAGTGAGTAAGAAATCAAAGCTAACCATTAAAGCCACAAATCTTAACAGAAAGATCAAAATCTATGCAGAAGGCAAAAATCCCCAGAAACAAGGGATATTTCCAGTTATTCCTGAAAAATCAGCATGACTCACATTCTCCTGAGGTACGACCTCTTCAAAGGCTCCCAAACGACACACCCCTGGGTGCATCTCCACAGTTTTCTGAATCAGGTATCTGACGAACAAGTTTAAAGGATAAATTGTATCCACCTGATTTTAAAGCTGAGGAGCTTAAATTCAGAGATGTTAACGGACTTGCCCAAGGAAACATGTACTAAGGGATGGAACTGAGGTTCAAGCCTGCCTCTGGACCCCTGACAGCCTTCCTCTGGCTCCTCTGGGTTGCCCCTGTTGCAAAGCTTTCTGATTCTATGCATGGCAGGGTTGTAATTCTCTCCTTCACCTTCTACTCCTTCCCTACCTTTCCTTCCACTGTGCTGCTCCTCAGAAATCCAATATAATCGTTCTCAATTCGAGACTTTCAAAGTCAAAGGTCTACCTTCAACTCTCTCTCCCTGCCTTTAGAGGGGTAGAAGCAGGTGTCATTGAAGAACTAGGTCTGTGTTTTTCAAAGGAATAAAACACATCCTACAACTCAGAAGCTCACAGACTGTAGCAAGGACAGACCTGTCATATAATCTTGAAATAATGTGATAAGTGAGAAGACAGGCATTTACAAGGGTATGTTTAAGAATTTATAGGAGAAATAGTAGCATGTTCAGAGAGACTTACTTGAAATACCCAAAAAAATCTTTAAAAGTTTTCTAAATTTTATTGGAAGTCTCAATAACATCAATTAACCATGGCCACCTGCAGTATATAATACTCATAAAGATATAAATTGGGTGTGAGTGGACTCTTTCTTGATTCTTAATATGTACATATTGTTTCAATAAGAGCCCATCCTTACATAGTGATGTATATCGTTCCTTAGGCAATACCACTACGAATATGTTATATTATTTGGCAATTTACATAGCACCTTAACATCAGTTATTTCACTTGACTCTCACAGGAGTTTTGAGAGAAAGCCAGACAGATACAACACGTAGCTAAAAGGGTAGACTCAGAATTTGAACCTAATTCTTCTGACATCATTCCACCTCCGTCCTCCTCCACAGCTGCCCCCACGTTTTTTTTTTTTTTTTGAAAAAGTACAACTCTACAAGGACCTTCAAAATGTTAAAAACAGAATTATCAGAAATTGTAATCCAAAATGGGGGGCTGCTGACAAGCACAACAAACTTGTAAGAAATACGTGCTCACAGAAAAAGCAGAACCAAAATGTAGGTTGATGGGCACTCAATTTTAATCATCCTACAGGAAGGAAATTAGTCATTTCTATGCAAAAGGAGGCTGGAAGTGTGGTCTTTATTTCCAGCTGCATTCCCTAGAGAACAAGATGTTCTTAGTTTAATGGAACCTAGGACTGTAGACTTTGTTAGAATTAATAAATATGACTTTTTGGAAGGAAGGAAGGAAGGAAGGAAGGGAGGGAGGGAGGGAGGGAGGGAAGAAGGAAGGAAAAAGAAGATAACACATATGATCTGATGGTTTAATGTGTTCACTGACGGAGTGAACGCTCACTTCAATTATCACCCCACAAAATGAGGACAACCCTCCCTGCTACCCCCCCCCCCCCACTGGGAAGAGTGCACTCAATTGGCCAAGCATTGGCAGAATAAGTCTTTGTTTTCTACACAGTTATCATTGACTATTTGTGTGCTTGTCTATAATTTTAATGGGCACAGGTCTGGGATTAGGGTTAACAATTAGGAAACAAATGCAATAGCCCAGGTGAGAGATGTTGAGGCCCCAGTGAGGGCAACAGGAGGAATGAGTAGAGCTCCTCATGACCGATTAGATTCAGCAGCTGTCTCCAAGTGATTTGCAAATTGTGGCGCTCAGAGGGTCTCCAGGGAATGGTCTGTTCCCCCTTCTTCCTTTGTTCTTTCCCTTTTCCCATCTTCAGAGTTTGCATCTAAGCACGTTGAGGCACCCAGCAGCTCTGCCCTGCCTTTTGCTGCACTCATTCAGTAAGCATTCATAGAGTGGTTAATAGTGCATAACTACCCTATAAGCATCTACTGTGGACCCGGAATGGCATGATGCTTAAACATTTATGTCCATTATCACATTAATCCCTCATCACAACTCCTTAAAATGGCTGTGTTGCCCCCACTTCCCAATACAGATTAAGACACAAAGGCTTACACCACTCAGCTGACCCATGATTTGAACCTATATTTGTTTAACTTCAAAACTTCTCCACCAACCAAATGACCACTCCCTGCCTGTTTGCAAATTACAAAAGAAATAGAAAATACAAGGAGTGTCTGGGTCAAGAAGGTGAAACACAAGAATCAACTAGAAAAATAGAATTTAAGGCATGAACAGGTTTGGACTCCAGATACGTGGTACACGCGTGCTCCTGAGAAAATGGGAGCGTAAGTGACCACGAGAAGATGGCATTATTTACATAAGATGTTTCAGAGGGAACCTTCAGTGCTGTCTCTTAAAGAAAAGTGAGAGGCATAGCTAGTGGAGAATTGAAGGCTAAAACTCTGTGGCCAAGGGGATAGGACACAAACAGAGGTGCAGAAGTGACACAACACAGGCGTGAAGTGGGACAGTGAGGGGATTGGTTCAATGCCTCGGCGTACTGAGACCAATGAAGAATGATGTACTTCACTCTTATGAGGTTGAACGTCTTAAGGGGACATCTTAGAATTCAATTCGCTATTGGAAAGCCAAAAAAGAAAACCCTTTTTAGACACTGGGGTACAAAGTATCAGATTTCTGCGCCACACGTTTTAAAACTTGCTCTCACCCACCTAACCCTCTTCGGTTCATCTTGCATCCAGGTCTGTTTTCTCTCCGTCTGTCTCTGACACTCTTTGGTTCTCCCTAATATATTTAGCTGACTTTTTTCCAGTAAAGAACTAAGTGTCTGCCAAGTTGCCCCTAGAACAGGCCAGTTTCAGCTGCTTTTGTCCTTTCTTTTCCATCCTCGCCCTCCCTGTCTGCATTTCTTACTACTTATTCCTTCAGAATTGTTTCTCCTTCTCCCCATGCGCCCCACTCTGCACAATTCCTTTTCCCTTTCTACAGGTATTGATTCTTCTTCTTTGTTCCTCCCGTCCACCCCTCTAAGGTTTTTTTTTCTCTTCCTAGCCTTTGCTGGGAAACAGGAAGCAAAATCATGTCCTGTCAAATCTTGTCCTACCCAGAGAGTCTCAGGAAATACTGCAGAATAATCAGAATGTGAATGAATAATGTAGGCTAAAATTATTCCTAGACAAAGAAGCTTCAAATTAGAGATCCAGAGTCTAGGAACCTTCTTGTCTGCTCCCACAGTGACCAGAACGGTGGTTTGCAAACAAGCCGTCTTCAGAATCTCCTGGAGCCCTTGTTAAAACACAGGTGGCTGATCCCCACCCCCAGAGTCTCTGATTCAGTAAGTCTGGGATGGGGCCTGAGAACGTGCATTTTTAACAGGTTCCCAGGTGATGCCACTTGTTCTGGTCCAGGGGCCATGCTTTGAGAAGCCCTGGAGTGTGGGTACCAACAGGTGTGTGGTCGTCAAGCCTCAGCTGTGCGATAGCAGCTGGGCAGAGGGGTCATAAGAGGGAATGAAGGTTTGTTCCTTGTCACGCCAACAAAGGGGCTGAAAGAAGCCTGGGAAGCTCTGGATAAGGGATCCAGAGCATGTGCTGGGGTGTAGCACAGAGGGAGGACAAATGGGGAAAGCTCTGTGTTGTAACCTCCTGGGAAACACCGAAGCCAGCTCCAAGCCCTGCCATCCACCCTCCCTCTTGCGATCATGCCTGGAAGCCACAGAAGGGAATTCTCAGGATCCCTTTGATCTCGCCAAAGTTCTCGAATCCTCTGTCTGTTTATCTCCTTCCTTCCCTGGCCTCCTCGTCCCCCTTGCTACCCCCTGCCCAGTGGATGAGTCACTCACTCCCCTCCCCACCCCACTGCCATCTGTTTTTCTAATGATGGCAGAAGATGAGCTGTTTTGTTGGCCCACACCATAACAAAGCACACTCCATGCTAGCATTTTTCCTGATGCACTCTCAGGATGCTATTTTATTGGTATCATTTCCTCACCCAGTTTTCCCTTTGTCTGAAACCCCACAATTTTCCCCTCTTTGGCCTCATGTAGATCCCAGTTTCCCAGAATTAGATACAAGAAACAGGTATACAGGAGAATCCAGGGACTAACAGGCATGTGGGTTGGGTGTGTATGTGGGGGGAGGGTGCTGGAAGTCAAGGGCAAGTTAAACAGCTCTCTCTAGCGCATTAGGCACAGCCAGAATTATTGAGCATTGCTGCTAAGTGGCTTAATTACTTCCAGTGAAAGACTTTGATGACAAAGCCTAACTTTAGCCTGAGACTACAGTATTTGTATCTGCTACTGGCTATTCCCAGGGTGAGAGGGCTTAAATGGTGTGTGTGTGTGTGTGTGTGTGTGTGTGTGTAATATCTCCCATGTCAGGATTCCTGGGTCAATCTCCCTCAGCAAGGCTCTGCCTCATTCTTGACTCTTCCTTGCAAAAACTCCTCTTAATCTAGTGAAGGAATTCACATCCCCCTGAGTCCCCCACTGCTAGGGGAATGCCTTGTGTGAGAAGTAAACAGGATTCCTTGAGGCAGTAAAGGTCTAGTTTGGGTTAATCAACAGTGGACTACAGGACCTCCTCAGAGGTAGGAAACAGAGATGCCTGCATGACCCAGGCAGTTGATGTCAATGAGAGAAGCCCAGTAGGTGAGCAGCTAATTGTGCCCACGGTTGTCAGATATTCTTGTTTTTTTTTTTTGCACAAAGAGTTTTATATTTATTTTTACTTGGTGTGTGTGTGTGTGTGTGTGTGTAAAGTTACATACACACATATGAATTTTATGTGAAAATCCCAATTTTCAAGCATTAGCAACCAAAACAAAATTGTTTTTAGACACTGAGCTGGCCAAACCCCTGTCTGTGGGCCACTGATCTGCAAAACTCTGATCTAACTAAACTCCAGTGAGGCCCGGTTAGAGAATCCCCAAACCATAAATAATTCTGACTTGCTTTTAACTTTTATTAAGTCATTTAAAATGGAACCCTGGAGATTTTGTTAAAATTTTAAAAAAAGGCAACATCAGAAATCCTAATATCTGTAATTTGGGGATTGTGGAGCTAAATTTAAGAGATTACACGAAGGACATAGGATCTGGGAAAGGGCAAATACTGAAGCAGAAAGACGCAAGTCTCCATAAGGTGAGCAGAACAGAGAGCTCTGGTCTGCGTCTAGGGGAGGGGAGGTGGCTTACCTCACAGGACTGGATGCAGTGGATCAGGAGGGGGTCTGGGTGCCACTGACGCCGCCCGGTGCACACGATGCTCTGAAGGGGAAGACGGAAAGAACAGAGAACAAAAGCAAAGACACCTGGTCAGTGAGAGAAGGGGCAAATCCTGAGCTTACCCCACTAGCCCCACCCCTTCCCTGAGGAGCAAGCCCCGGCTGTGCTGCATGAAGAGGTCCAAGGCCATGGTCTGGTCTTTCCCGTGGAACTGCTAATTCTGCCAGGTGAAGCCAAGGGGGAATCTCTTAATGGAGGGAATCTTTCATTCTCTTCATCATCTTCACCCCCCATGAGCTATCAAATCCAGAATGGTGTAGGTGTGGTTAAAAACAGCATCCTCAATACTAAAATGACTTTAATTTGGCTCTAGGCATAATATTGGTTCCATTTGTTTTGAAATTTTAAATAAAGTTACAAGAAATTGTGAGATGGCTTGTGTTCATCAGGGAAGACCATGGAGTTTTAAAGGCTGAGAAATAGAGCTTCATAAGAAGAGTCTTGAACTAAAAATGGATCTCAGGAATCCTAGATCACAAGATGTGAGTGCCCAAGCAAGGAGTGGGGGCCAAACTGCACTCTCTGCAACTCCTGTTAGCACCATTTATGCCCTCCTTGTGGGAAATAAAAGAGGGTCTACGCACTGGACAAATAGGCTTAATGTGAAACCACCAGGACTCAAAATGGCACCAACATTAAGATGGTGAGAGTGTGAAAATGTGTCTGTGTTAAAACACTGGTGACCTTCTCTGACCATTGACCAGGGCCCAATGACCATTTCCTGATGTGCCTTTAAACAAGTAGTCATCTACTCTTTATGAATAATAATAACTCATTTTCATGGAGTTTTTTTTCTTTTAATTTAAAGATTTCAAAAGATACACTTCAGGAAAAGAGAAAGTCCCAAAAGATGTTTCAAAGAGAAAAAGAAGTTCTCTTTATAACCTGCTACCAATCCACCCATTTGTGGACTTTCATACTCACATTTTAAATTCAGTACAATAGAAATTCAGGGAAACCAGAAGAAAAATGATGCATTGTGAGATATGAGTTTTACATAAAACAGCACTCCAGTAATTGAAAATTATACATTCTAGAATGCTAAGACTGTACAATGATCAGATTGGAGACATTTGCATATATTAAGCTGTAGGTATATGAGTATATACCTCAGAGTCAGTTATGCAAATGCGCATCTGCAGTATTTTTCTGGAGTTATATTACTATAAACTAAAAGTCCTCCTTCACAGTTTCCCTAAAGAGGCAATAAATACTGTAAACCCTAAAAAATTTTTTTGATATTCAAAACTCTATACTGTAATAATGTAGAAGGCGACTTGCTTAAATTATCATTGCAAAGACACAGACCTACTAGAGAATGGACTTGAGGATATGGGGAGGGGGAAGGGTAAGCTGTGACAAAGTGAGAGAGTGGCATGGACATATATGCACTACCAAACGTAAAACAGATAGCTAGTGGGAAGCAGCCGCATAGCACAAGCAGATCAGCTCCATGCTTTGTGACCACCTAGAGGGATAGGATAGGGAGGGTGGGAGGGAGGGAGGGAGACGCAAGAGGGAAGAGATATGGGAACATATGTATATGTATAACTGATTCACTTTGTTATAAAGCAGAAACTAGCACACTATTGTAAAGCAATTATACTCCAATAAAGGTGTAAAAAATAAATAAATAAATAAAAATATCATTGCGCTAAAAGAGAAAAAAAGAATTATCAAATATATACAGTCATTCCTTGATACCCACAGGGGGTTGGTTCCAGGACCCCCGCGGATGCCAAAATCCAAGGCTCCTCAATCCCTTATATAAAATGACATACTATTTGCATATAACATCCTATTTATACTTTAAATCATCTCTAGATTACTTATAATACCTAATACAATGTAAAAGCTATGGAGATGGCTGTAAATACAATGTAAATGCTATGGAAATAGTTGCCTGAAAGCAGCAAATTCAGCTTTTTGGAACTTTCTGGATTTTTCTTTTTTTTCTGAATGTTTTGTTACCAGATAATGGTAATGGCAAAATGCAGTAATTTGAACGCTTGAAATGCACATACATGGCAACTTTATTCCTTCTCATGCACTGAATCCACTAAGGACCCCCAGTCCCCACCCTAGTCAGTCAGTCATTCAATTCAGACTAAATGTAGCACTCACTACGACCCAGTTTCCTCAGGGAGCAAGAGGGATCTGAAGATCCACCAGTCCTGTCACTGCCCTCAAAGAACTCAAAGTCTATGGGGGGAGGTAGCTGGAAGTACATCAATTCCTCCACATGAAGGGGAACTTAGCCTCAGCACCCTCACATGACGACCACAGCCAGAACTTGCCAGAACACTCTGAACTGACTGGATCAGTTTCTCTTATGCCCTTCATTCCTTCTACTCCATCCACCACCTTTCTACATGCAGCAGTGTTGATCTTCTAATACTTGAGAAATTCTAAAAATACATTGCAAAGGAAAAAAGCAAACAAAAGAAAAAAAACCTAAAAGAAAGAAAGAAAGAAAAAGAGTCTGTCTGTATTTACTTTTAATTCTTTTTCTCCAGTGCTCTTTTTTTTAACCACAGACGCTTTTGGTTTTCTTTTGTGACCATCTCTCCAGATTAATGTTCTGTGGAACTCACTTTAGGAAATGCTACTCAATAGTTATCTGATGGAAACAATACATGTGCATTTTTTTTCACATAACAGCTTCTTCATTTTGCTCTGCTGAAGCAAACTGCAATTACCATTTATTGTGAAATTTGTGATAGCTCTCTTTCCAGTCTTTTTTTCATCACTGTTCCATTTGTAGTACTAGCCTCTACATCTCTACTCTGCATCAGTAGTGGGCCTCCATTTTATTTTATATATATATATTTTTTTAACATCTTTATTGGAGTATAATTGCTTTACAATGGTGTGTTAGTTTCTGCTTTATAACAAAGTGAATCCGCTATACATATACATTCTCCAGTGCTCTTTTCTCTTATTATTTCCAATTTATTTTTTACACCTTTGTTGTTTTTTTTGTGGATGCACCATGTAGCTTGTGGGATCTCAGTTCCCCAACCAGGGACTGAATCTGGGCCACAAGCCCAGAATCCTAACCACTAGGCCACCAGGGAACTCCCCTACATCTTTGTATTTTTATGTAATTTAATTTTATTATTATGTGATACATGTTCACAGTATAAAATCTAAAAAGCATAAAAGGATACACAATCTCCCCAACTACTCAATTTCCTGCATACTATTTTTAGTTCTTTTTTATGTCATTACAGATAGTCTATGAACATACATACATATATAAAATTATTTATTTCCTCACACAAAGTATGAAATACTATAATTTTATTTAGTGCTTTAGTTTATTGTTGTGTGACTGTCTAACTTTATTTTACTTCATAGTATTTCTTGGTGTTCTGTTCATTTGATGGTATACGGATTGCTGCATTCTATTGACTGCATATTATTCCATTTCATGGATGTACCTTAATTTACTTAATCAGACCCATATTAATGGATATTCAAGTCATTTTCAGTCTTTTGCTCTAACAAACAAAGCTTATGTATAAATCATTTCATACATGTGCAACTACATCTGTTCAATAAGCTCATGATAGTGGGATTTGGCAATACCCATCTCAATGAATTTTTTAATATTCTATAATTCAGTCTTAAGACTAATTCAGACTGGCAACCTCCTTGATCTCTGTACAGATTACAAAAGTTTCTGGTAACTGTGTCATATACCTTCCTAAACTGCAAAATCCTTGAGAATAGGGACTGTCTCCCACTCACACATCTTATTTCAGTGACTTAGAGAGAGACAACGTTCAACAAGTACTTGTCAACCGTTAAATAGGTTGTTGTACCTTTAGGTTTCTTCTTTATCTTCTGGCCTATGAAAGTCACTCATCTCATATGAAAAGATCTGCATATAGAATTAATTGAGTAACTACTTACTGATCAAAATTGGAGGAAAATTTTAAATGTTTTTCAGATCCTACATTTTATGGGCACATTTGTGGTAGTGAGGTGAAAGAGGAAAGTGAAATGGGAGGAAAACTAGTGAGAAGTTGGCATAGAAGGGCTAGCTCCTGGTGAGGTGTGTTAAATTAATTAAACAAGGAGGCCATTACACTGAGGTGGCTCTAATGCCACGGTGGCCTGTGGAAGCAAAGCAGAATCTAAGCCTGTCAATGTCTCAAGGTTATGCAATTGAAACCAAAGGGCAATCAGTCATGAACAACCAACTTGGCTTTAAGCGATAACCAATCAATAATGTCCCTACTTTGCTTCTGCCTTTTCTCTATAATCAAGTCTCTCCCCAGCTGCTGTTGGTGGAGTACTCCTAAACCCAGTATGGCACTACCCGATTTGAATTGTTTTTTGCTCAGATAAACTCTTAAAATATTTAATATGCCTCAGTTTATCGTTTAACAGTTCAATATGATTTTCTTATTTTCTGGAATATTTCTGACAAATTATAATCCTATATATTACATTTGAAAAGCTATAGAGAATAATTGAAAAAACAACCTTATATCCTCTGCCCAGCTTTATCAAATCATAACACTTTGTTTTATCTGCTTCCAGAGTCTGTCACTAGAGATTCAATTAATGTCCCTTATGTATGTCCCTCCAACATCATTCTCCTTCCATCCTCCCTATTAATAACAACTATTCTGAATTTTAAAATTATTATTTCTATACATTTGTATATAATTGTAACTATAGTTGTTATACTATTAGCAAGCCACTTCTCAGATGAATCAATTGTGAAAACTAAGGGCCAAGGATTTGTTTTAAACTTTTCAAAAAGAAAAAGTTCATGAGAAAACCAGTTTAAAGATTTCCTCTTGGTTGGACTATTTTAAATTTTTTTAAAAAAACAAGGGAAAAAAGAGAAGAAAGGAAGAACAAAGGGAGAGCAGAGGTGGGAAAGGAGAAGATGGGGTGGGGGAGAAAGGAGGGGGGAGAGGGAGAGGGAGGGAGAGAGAGAGAAGGGAGGGAGGAAAGGGGGAAAGAAAACCAGTTAAGGGTTATTAGTATGGTCATAGGGCTGTATGAAGGCTGTTGCCTGGTTAAATGTGTTGTTAAAGGTCACAAGACTGATGGTTAGCCAACATTAAGGTCTAATACAAAATTGCTCAATTGTTTTTTTATCAGGAATAATTACTTGACAGAATGGGCTACTAATCACATCAGATCACAAAGTTCTGCTCCTTGCCCAGGTTTGTGATGACCTCCTTATTACCATATATGTATGCAGCCCTAAATAAAATACAGCACTATTTTGCATATTTATTTGGACCATAGTACATTACCCTGCAATATACTTTGTGGTTATTCTTCCCCCATCCTCCAAGACACTCTTGTCTACTCTTCTCTAGAGAAGAGGGAATTGATGCCTGAGACTTACTCAAGCAGAGAGGGAACAATGCCACGTTTTAAACAGATGAAAAAGAAGATTTTTTCATGACTCATGTCTGAGGGATTTGTTCTCCCGTGATGTGTGGCAAGTGTCACTGGAGCTGTTACACACAATTGCACCCATCAAGAGGACACTCGGGGTGGGGGGAGGGGGAGGATTAGGAGATGAGGGGACAGACTGGAGGGTGAGACCAGATAGTGGGAAACTGTGACTATTATCTTCTTTTTTTCCTCCTGCTTTTCTCTTCCTCTTAAAACATTTTGGTTATATTTAAGGAATTATTAATCCTTTGGGGACCAACTTGGGAAAACAAAGTCAGAAATTATAAGGTTTGTTTTGACTGAGCAATTCTGTTGAAGAGCTGGGGAGTTGAGAGAGGGATTCCATGCAGTGTTGAGAACTTTGCAAACCTAACGTGTGTAGCCACAGGAAAATCTCATTAATTTGGACCTCACTAATTCCTAATTAGGATATACTAAAAAAAAAAGGGAAAAAAGGATTATGCAATCTGGGAAAACTGAATTTATGAAGCAGACTAATAGGGAAATGAGATGTTATGATGGATACTTTTGTATTTCAGAAAGAAACATTTTCAAATACAGTTTAGAAAAACTCGTTTACATGCAAACAACTGCCTTATTATGTGCAAAAAAAAAATCTCTCCATGAAATCTGGTTCTCAAAAGACCACTTCTTTATAAGGTAAGTCAAAATGTCAATTTTCCTATTTTAAACAGGAAAGTCGCAAGATATAATAAAACATTCTCTAGACACAGTGGTTAAGGACAATAATAAAAAATCAACCTTACATAGGCTTTCTGGAAAAATCCAAAGGTTTGCCATGAGAAATGGCTCTGTGGAGGTGGGAGGCACTGTCTTCTTCGAGCTCTTTGGTTTCACACAGCAACCTCGCTCTGAGCAATGGGTGAAATGAATCATACATTGAGGAAGACATAATTCCTACCCCTAAGACTCTTACAGTTTGGTGTTAGAATGACAGAAAAAAGGAAGAAAGGCGGAAAATGAAGAAGAGGAAAAGCAGGGATAAGAAAAACACTAAATGCTCTCAGCGGAAGTCCATGGGGAGCTCTTCCTACACCCTCAGCTCAGACCCCCTAGATATGAGCAATGGTACTGATTGGGCAGTTGGCTGTCTCCTGTCTGTCCCAGCTGCCAGTTTCCACTGCTCAGTCACCCTGACAAGCAGGGATTTATTTGACAGCCAAGAAGCCCTTTTGTTTGGCATCCTCTCTTTTGCAGGGATATGTCTCTGCTGATGCCATCACCATAGAAAGGTCTAAATCCCTGGGTGCAGTAGGTGAAGGAGGAAAACGCCATTACAACAACAAAGGCCCAGAAAGTCCATTTGGGAATTTCAAATCCTTACTTCATGTTTCCTACAGCCAGCATGCCCTTGAAACATTTAGAAATAATAGTATACGTTCATCCTTACTCTCTTCTCAGTCTCATAACCAGAGCCGTTAGAAATTGCTTCTTCAGTCAGAGGTGTCCAATAGGAAGCACTGAATGGTCATTAATTGTCTTCCCAGCCCCATGTGCAAAAGGCACAGAAAAAACAAATGACCTACACACCTCTATCTACACACACTAACAAGCAAAGCGAAGAACTTATAGAACAATATTTTTCTTTCTTATAGATAGCAGGTGATATCTTTTCAGAGAGGCTGGAAATTTCCAAAGGTAAGATTTGTACTAAGTGAACTTAAATTCCATTTTTACATAATTCAGAACTATGTGCTAGAAACTGTGCAAGACATTGCAAAAGTGTTATTTTGAATTTTTATAGCAACACTTCAAGATAATACCATCCTCATTCTTGCTGATGAGCAGACAGAGGCTCCAACGTAAGTAAGTCATATAGTATTTGAACCCAGGGGGACCCCACTCTTCTTTTGACAATTGCCACTTTGAGTTGTTTTTCATCAAAACCCCAGACTGCCTAAATCCTCAGAAATTCTTCCTTTAATGGAAAGTATATTATTCTAGGAGTCAGGTATCATGTTCAGGAATAAAAACCAGTAGAACCCCCAGAGACAGGCACATAAATGTTATAGGAACCTAAAACGTATACTTGATCGTTCTTTAAAAACAAACTCTTTCACAACAAGGAAAAGCAGTATTATAGGGAAATATCTCTCTTAATTATTTTTGTTAGACTTCACGGGGAGGGAAGGGATATGTGGGAATGAGGAGGTTCTCATAGTTAGGGCAAGTGACTTGTTTTCTATTTGATAGGCAAACTAACCTAAACATACACCAGGGGGAAAAAAGACTACAGCCAACAGGGTGATTCAGGGGAAATGACTGAACTTGGAGTCAGAAAAGTTGGCTGCACTGCTCTCTCCATTTCTTGAAAGCTGTGCAACCTTGAACAGATAACCCGACAACATCTAATTTGTCAGTAAAATAAGGATAATAAAATCTTCCTTTCTTAGTTTATTGGTTTGTGAGAAGATTCAAATGAAATTTTAAATTTCCAAAATATATATTATGTATATATACACCACTTTGAAAGCAATAAAGCGTTATCCAAATGTAAGATATCATTTTTATTACAAAGAATGAAGTCATTGGAAGCAGACTAGAGAAAATGATGCAATTTAATCCATTGCTCTGTAGTCTTGCCAGATACCAGGTATTTGAAGTATGGGAGATAGCAAGGGTTTACATGAAATAGGAGATCATCATTTACTAAACAAATGAGCCAGGCTCCAAATAGGTGTACTTGTACTTAAAATATTTATGTTGCCAGTATTTTAATAGCAGTGTTTCGCAAAGCATTACAGCGGAATTACCTGGGGTGCTTGTTAAAAAATGCACACCCCAAGGCATTGGCAGTCTCTCTAAAGGGGGGAACCCAAGTCTGCTCCCTTTACAAACTGCCCAAGTGATTCTGAAGGACACCAAAACTTAAGATTGAGTACAATATGGAACATCCTTCAAGATAAATCAATGTAAGTTACAAGGTTTTTACTCGAAGAAGACTTTCATTTAATACAACTGTTTTGGTATATAAGGCATTTCTCCTTTTTTGTGAGGACAAGCTTAGATTTCCCGCCCCTCAAGAGCCACTGAGTGCCACAAAATGGGACCATCTATGGTTGGGGCATAATCTCATCTCTGAGGACCCGGGTACATAAGGGCAATAACCTCATCATTATTTCCTTTGCTTCCACTGACTTCTTTTTCTTGACTAGACCATAGTCATGATAAATGCAGTGATACAAATGATAACATTTGGTGTTTAGTTTAAGAAGGAAATAAATTCTGCGTTTTCTTTCTGGGGTGGGCAACTTGAAATTGACAAGGATATAATTATACATAGCAGTACGAAGCTGCAGCAAGTGCTCCCAGTTTGAGGAGAAAATATATATTTACTTTCAAAGTAGAAAATGACGCTATAAAAATTTCTTTGCTTACTCAACCAACATTCATAAGACACCTACAATTTGCCCAGCATGAAAAAGGAACTAGGAATGTAAACATGAACAAAATGCTATGGAATAGAGGTAAATAAATAATAATGACTCCCCCGAAGGATGGTTGAGAAAGGGGAGGTTTTAATAAAATAGAAGATATTGTTTTTCAGTTTGGAAATAGTCAAGTCTCTGTTATTGGTATCCCTGCTGTCTTCAAGAAGAAAAGTGAACTGCTCTTCTCTGAACGTCCCATTTGGAAAGCAGGGGTCAGAGACCCCCCCCCCATCACCGGAAGGCCTGCACTCTGGCTTGACAAACCCTGCATGCATCGATTGTGCCCGTGGGACGTCTTGTTGGGTAGATGCTGAAGTGATTGTAGAAGGGTTCCTGAAGCAGTTCATTTCTCAAGTGGGACAAATGGATTGTAAACATCCCAAGCCTTTCCCCCTTTAGCTGCTTATAGAGAAAGAGAAGTCTTTCATCATAAGAAATTGAGTTCAAGGGACTGACAGAAAGGGTCTAGACCATCTGGCGCTCCGTGAACATGAGGCAGAAGTTCTTTCTCCAGGTACTGTAATTCCAGCTAAACCTTCACAACAGACTGTGGGAAATGGGACAGGAAGTCTAGAAAGGCTGGGATGGGAGAACCAGACAAGGTGTTTTTCTGGCTTTCTCCTTCCTGCTCCATACGGTCTTCCCAGCGCCTTCCCACTCGCGGTGGGCCCCCTCTTGCATAGCGTTCTCATTGGGTTCAACATCCTAAGAGGGGTTGCCATGCCCTACAGGATCTCGTCCACCTGCCGCTGCCCTGTCTCATCCTTCTACCTCCCATCTCCCCTCTCCCTCACCACCGCAATACCCTGGTTTCAGACACACAGAATTTCTTACCACTCCTTATCCTGTAGAATTTTCCCCTCGATCATAGTTTAAGACCCAGAGGGAAAGCTTCCTGGTCTGTTGATCCTCCCCCAACTCCCCAAAGCTCCTGAGCAGAAGAATTAGATGCTTCCTCTTGGGTGTTCCCACAGCTCTTCTACCACAAGCAAGCCATTTCCCATGTTGCATTATTATAAATGTTTGTTTTCGTGGGCATATTATAAGTCTTGTAAACAGAAGGACTCTCATTTTTTTCCTGTTCATATTCCCAGCATTTAGCACAGTTCCAGGGCACATAGTAAGCCCCAATAAGTGTTTGCTGAGTGAGTGACTGACTGAATTAATAGGGTCACGCTACTCCCATCCCCCACCCCAAAGCATACTTAGAGTATTTGTTCCTGATCCTCCTGCTTTAACACACATCCCTGCCAATAAGACAGCACAATTAGCCTGTGAGAGAAAAGGAGCAATCTGAGAATGATTTCCGTGTAGTATCTCTCTAGCGTCCATCTCTTGGTGACTCTGTGGGAATAGCCTTCCAAGGTTTTTGTTTATTAGACAGTCTAATAAAGCAACAAAGCGCTCAGGCTTTCTGATATCCCCACCCTCCCACTCTAAGAAGAACTAACTTCCTGACTACAAGGTCATCTCCATTCATACTTGTATAGCTTTTCTTTCTCTTTTTCATTTACTCATTTCACAAATATTTATTGAACGCTTATTATATACCAGTTAGTGTTCTAGGATCTGGGGAGACAGTAGTGAACAATAATCCCTCATTGACCTTTTTATTCTAGTGGTGGAAAGAGACTTATGAATACATAAGATAAATGAGTAAAATATATAATATGCATGGTCATGATAAGTCCTAAGGAGAAAAACATAAAAGAGGGAAGGGAAACAAAGTTTTAGGGGAGTTAAAATTTTAGACAGAGTAGTCAAAGGAGGCCTTCCTGACATTTGAGTAAAATTCTGAAGGAAGCAAAGGAGCAAGACATGAAGACACCCAGGAGAAGAGCATTCCAGGCAGAGGGAGCCACGGGGCAAAAGTCCTGAGGTGGGAGTGTGCCTGTTCAAGAATTAGCCAAGAGCCACTGTGGCAAGATTAGAGTAAGCCAAGGAAAGCATATGGCAGAGAAAGTCAGGAAGGTAAAGGTGGTCAGAGGAGGCCATGGAACTGAGAACCCAGGTGTGGGAAGGACCCAGTGTGTGCATGTTGAAATCAGTAAGAGTTATGCCAGGAATATTAGGTAAAGTGACCGTGAGCCAGGAGCTAAAGTGGTTAAAAAATCAGGGGAGGGAGTGAACTGAGGGTCAGAAGATGACAGCTGCACTGAGGGTGGTGAGTGCTTTATTCTGCTGGCATTAGATGCAAATGTGGGTGATTTCAGGGAGGAGGCAGGGAGAAGAGTTTGGAAGTGGCATTGAGGAGACAGGAGGACATCTGCTCCTCTCCCAGGCCCAGAGAAAGTAGGAACCAGTGGACCCTGCAGGGAGGCAGAATCCTCAGGGTTTCAAATGAGGATGAAAACGAATGGAAAGCTCAGAGATGTGATGGATCTCGTTCATGACTGACTGAGTATCAGAGGGTCCAGAGAGGATCTGGGGGTTTAGAGAGAGTGGGAAATGGAGGCAGGAAAGGTAACTTTCCTTAGTTCCTCTAGTCATTCTCTCCCTGTTTTCAGTTTTATTTTCATCTTTTCTAATTTATCTTCCTATTTTTTTTATTAGTGGTAATTTTCTCTTTCAATTTCCTTCCTGTATTATCATTCTTTATGTCTGAGTCTTCCTTCTATATTATCTTTTAAACTTTCCTTTGGATATTGGTCATCTTTTTTCTCAAGCTTTTCTCTTTTTTCTTCTTGATTTTCAATCCTTCTCTCTAGGAATGATCCATGCGTTTGTTTGCTCTAAGGATGCTTTGAAAGCCTCTGAAATTACTCCAGGGAATGTGCTGCCGGTTGAGAACTGTTCAGCAGTCTTACATCCTCGGCACATAAAAATGATCCTTTCCTCACCTGGACTTTGACAGGTTCCATCCAGTGCTCCAGAGTGTCAGCAGTGACGTTCTCAGGAAGGATTACGGGATCGCTAGGGGGGATTATACACGATGGGGAACACACTGCACCTGAAGGAACAGAAATTTACAAAAGAGACTTGAACTTCCCACATCTCAGTCTTTTACATCTTGGAATCATTAGCTTTGATTTTTCTTTCTTTTTTTTTTATTTATTTTTTTCTTTTCTGCTCACTTCTTTTTTAAATAAATAAATAAATAAATAAATTTGTTTATATATTTGGCTGTGCTGGGTCTTCGTTGCTGCACACGGGCTTTCTCTAGTTGCGGCGAGCGGGGGCTACTCTTCATTGTGGTGCTCGGGCTTCTCATTGAGGTGGTTTCTCTTGCTGTGGAGCACGGGCTCTAGGCGCGTGGGCTTCAGCAGTTGTGGCTCGCGGGCTCTAGAGCGCAGGCTCAGTAGTTGTGGCGCACGGGCTTTGTTGCTCCGCGGCATGTGGGATCTTCCCAGACCAGGGCTCGAACCCATGTCCCCTGCATTGGCAGGCGGATTCTTAACCACTGTGCCACCAGGGAAGTACAAAAACAATTGCTTTCTACATTGTAGGTCACCTCATTAACATGGTCATAGGCAGGGTCGATACTCATCTACTGTGTACCTGTAGGGATATTCCTACACTAACTACTAAAAAGAGCCACTTCCGCAAGTTAACTCCCTTGGCCCAAGTGCCCTTTCTCCTTCTAGTCCAATATACCCCCTCCTCTGGAATCCCTGAATCTCTGTATGACTTAGCAATAAAAGATTTAATTCCTGGTCTCATAGACCTCCAATACCCCACTCCAGGACTCTGGCCAGCCAAAGTCTACCCGGATTTGTTGATGCCTTTTAAGTACTTTTAATACCATTTCTGCTCATATAATTTCCTGGAAGCTTATGATTGCAACATCTACTACCTAAGAACTTTACTAGCTGGGGAAGAAATGGCCCAGAAATCATGAAGGTGGATTTATAATGCCCGCTAGACTGAAGGTCATTACACAGGCAGCCAAGAAACCTATGTGATTAAAAGAGGAAACAAGGGGAAATCAGAAGCAGAGATTTTGGTCATGTGTTGGCCTTTTAAAGAAAAATCTTGCTTTATTTCTTTGTATGTGGCATCTTAAGTATCTTCTAAAATTCTATTCAAAGAAGGCAGACTCTCAGGGTTCTCTATTTCCTCATCTAAAGATTTTGATGATCTCCAAGTTTCTTTTCAGCTCACACTTACCTCTATTAATGTTTTTTGCTGACTTGTATAGTAACTCAAAGAGTTACATGACTCTTAAGGACTCTATATACGTGTGTGTGTGACATACTAATGTAAAAATTAGAGGGTGGGGAGCTAAGAATTTTCTCACGAGACACCACACGAGAGGCATGGTCTCAGCATTCCACTACTCCTTGCCTGACCTTAAGACTTCTCAGTGCAAAGAGCAACTTGAAGATGGTAAAGAACGTTCTCAGAAACTAACAAGCTTTCTCATTAACTCAAATGATACCTACTGGCATTACAAACGTTAGAATGACTTGGAAAATTACTCCTTGCTTGTACAATTCAAAACGTCGGGTTAATCTCACAAAGTTTTCCACAAACAGCATCCCTTTTCTATGATGCTTAAGTCCAGCCAGAGCAAATTTAAGTCAACTTGACTTTCAATCGGCCCTGGCCACAGAGACTTTTAATTTCAATGACTGCTTTAAGAAGTTACCCCTAGGTTCTGGAGCCTAATCCCCTGTACAGAAGGAATGGCTGCTGAGCCAGGCAAGCTAGGCAATTTCAAATTGTTCCTTGCAGGAACTCTCTGCTCCAGTAACAACAGCAGAGAGAATGGAGGAGGCGCCCAGCACATGTGTGGTGTGTGCCTACACATTTCCACCTTTCCTCTTAGAACTACTACTCCTGCCACAAATCAATCCACTTTTCAGCCTGCTGCGAAATGGGTAACGTGACCAGACACTATGCAAATGGTTCAGCAGAGGCAACACCATTACACATGAGTGGAGGAATAAAAAATAAATAAATTTGTCATAAATTTCATTTTTACTGAAGCAGCTAAGAGTCAACTTGAATTTCTATCCACTCCTCAGGGAGAACAATGGATCTGATTCAAGATCCAGCCAGTCCTAGTTAAGGATTACTTGGGAGCAGAAGTCAGCATCCCTTCCCAAACATACCAATCCTGTATCCCTGTTCACACTTGTACTCCACGAAATTCAGCTCCGAGGTGGGTGGTGGGCATTCCCCTTGCAGGTTCTCACATAACTTGAACTCCTCGGTCCACAGTCCCTCCTTCGTGCAGAGGATGGGATGCTAGAATATCAAAAGTTAAACACATGTACCTTATTGTTTTACTAACTTCTTTTAGAGTGGGGGAAAAGGTGGTCTGATTATAAATGGTAGTGTTCTCCAACTTCTAGAACCTGGACTAAAGGACAATATTGAGATAATAAACCATGTTGTTTCTGACCACCGCCTCCCCCCCACCACCCCGCAAACAAAAAGTCAAGACAAGTTTTTGCTGTTTTGATGTGAAGGAATCATGAACAATTTTGTCATTAATAAAATTCATTAACAATGTGTTTTCCTTTGGATGTAAGGATACGGTGAGCTATCAACAGTAGCCCATGTATTCTGAGATAGTTTTTGGAATTTTTTTCCCCAATGGTGTTGTTTTGCATTGATCCATTCATACTATCCCACAGATGCTGCTTGTGGCAAATGTCAGATTTTTTTCAATATGAGTTTGAGCCCGTAAAACTAATTCATAATTTTTCTGGAGGTGCTTTTTGCCTTTCTGCTTGAATGGAGACATCATAGATGCTTTTGATCTCACCAAAGTTCTAGTCCCTTTCTCCACATGTATGCTGGTTTGTGTAACTCTTGGCTTCACATCCCCAGCAATCACAAAGTATACTATAGGCAAACACAGAGAGTAGCACTAACTCACAAACCCCAAGAAAGTGCGATTTTAGAATTACAATAACTCTCCCTTCATCTGGCCAACTCCTTGACTCCTTAAACAATCAGTGCAAACAGATGTGTTGATTTCTAAGGGGTCTCATTTCATGGAGTATTCTTTTCAAATCTGTCCTGCAGTGTTTACCTTGGAGTACTGGACACTGAGATAAAGGCATGTTCCAGGAGAGCAGTCAAGGTCATTGATCTTTGCCTAGGAAGTCTGCTTAACTTCCTGTCTCGTGTATGTGTGTGGTACTTGAAAAGATTCTAAAATAAAATTGATTTTAGTCACATAACCGTGATAAGACTGTGGTTGTTGCTTGAGACCTCTCACGCCAAAATCCTAGGGAGAATAATAGTCAAACAGCGCGTTCGGCTTTGCCTTTGCTGAGGAATTCGTGTTTCTGTTCAGGACTCTGTTCTATTAAAAAAGTGTAATACCAGCATTTCTAGCCAAGTTAGATCAGAGGAAATCACATTGCCAAATCAGAATCCCAGCATTTTTGCAATTTACCCAGGTACCCAACCCATCAGGTTGTTCTTCTTATCCAAGAGGAAGTTCTGAAGTCAGGAGAGAATATTCCAAAAACGTGGCCTCTTCTGAATTCCCTATCAAATAATATCAACACCCCTGGTTAGAATCCCAGCTTGGTAAGGCCCTGCCTGTTGCAATTCATTTAGATCATTTCTACGGAACATTCTTGGATTGGTCACCAAGACTAGAGCATAACCTGATCCAAAATAAAGTTCAAGTCATCCTTACCCTTTTACTTTCCTCGTTACAGTTGAGCACACACTGGCTGTTGAGCTCAAAGCCACTGGTGCATTCATACATGCCTTCAAAGACAGGAGATGGGGGCTCACACACCACTGGGACGCAGCTGCCTTGCTCCCAGATTCCATCTTCCAGGCACTGGATCTTCAGGAACTTGCTGATAAGACATAAAGCAAAATAGCCCATCAAAATCCCTCAAGGAGGTTATGGGAGAAGACTGGACCCTCAGTAACATGGGCTAAGGATTAGCAAATAGACAGGGGCAGTTGGGTCTCGTTAGCCAAATGTCATACCTCTCTAGTCTAATTTCTAAGTCATGGAAGTAAAAATAGTAATGTGCACATAATAGCAGTGATCACGTTAGCTGTTATATAGTAATATTTTGTATATTACTCTCCAGAGAGTTTTTATAACTATCAGAGCAGCATCTAGACTTTTTCAGTTGGGTTTTCATGAAGCTCTTCATCTTGGAGCAGTCTCACACCCAAGTGCACTTGGAAAATACCTGGTAGGATGGAGTACAGAAATGATTATCACACACTCAGGGGACTAAACGGAAGTCATTTGAGGATCATCAGTGTTAATATGGTAATGTAATCAATGAAGCTGCCAATATTTATTGGTTCTCCAAAGAGGGGAGAAGATACAGCAGTAGGGGTCTTCTTAAAACAGAGGCTCTTACCCTGAACTTCAGAAGAGCAAGAGCCTCACTGGAAATTACTATGGCCATTTTGTTTGCTTACAAGTCCATTTTTTTCTTGGAAAGCATTCATAGCTTTCGTGAGATTCTCTGAGTAGACATGACTCCACAGTGTCCTGGAAGAACTGCCCTTCCTTCGCATGCACAGATGTGGCCTCCAACCAAAGAGACTGCATTTGTGGTGGACAGTAGTCAACAGAATTAGGTTTTGCTGCTGCAAACTCCATCCCATTCCCCTTCTAACTCACTGCCAAACTGAAGGTGCTGTCCATTTTGCTGTTTTAATGCATCCACTTCTGATTCAGAACATAAGATAAGCTTGTGATTCTAAAACAGAAATAATCCTTTGACCCCTGATTCAACCACATGGTGGCCTTAAATTTTTATTTTCCAGTATCACGATGTTCTTTTTAAATTTAAATATGCCCACCATCTACACACGTTTAATGGACTATCATACTTTTATGCAATGACCCCTGCATGCTTCTCCAGTATTCTAATATTATACTAGTACAACATTTATCACATTATTTTATACATGTGTACATGTCTGCCTTTCCCACTAGGTTGGAAGCTGCCTGAAGGCAAGGACTGTGTTTTATTCTTGCTTTTAATTCCCAAGAACTAAAAAAAAAAAAAATCTGTCTTATATTAGCCATTAATCAAATATTTGCCAAATTGAATTATTTAACCCAAATTCACAGTGTGTTAGGCACACTGCATAGCACATTATATATTTTAACAAAGTGAACCATCAGTTTCCCTAATGAAGTAGCATTATCATTCCCATTTTATAGATAAACATACTCAGAGACGTTAAATAATTTGACCAAGATCCTACAGCACAGAATGCAGCTGATTTCAAAAAATTTAAATAAGTTTTAATAGTTTAACATATTTTAACAATATCCACTTAGATGTTCGTGAAGGAGTATTTAACTTATTATTAAATAGTTATTTAGATTCATACCTTTATTCCCAGTAATATTTTAGGATAGAAATCTGATTTTATGACTGGAATTCTTTAGCATCATAGTTTATGTGGACATATATCTACTATCTGTTAATAATAAATACTATTTTTGAGCTGTATTTCAGGTGTTTGGAAAGACACCTACATACATTATTTCACTGAATCCCCCAAACAGTATTTAGAGGTAAATATTATTATCCACATTTTGGAGAAGGGAACTGAGCCTGAGAGATTTAAAGCTAGCTCAAAGATCCACAGTAAAAGCTGCAGAGAGGACTTGGACCCAGGTCATCCTGCTGCCGAAGCCTGTGGTCCTTCCTGGGTCAGGTTCAGCTGCACCTCTTATGCTATACAATCCACTTTGAATATCAGTAATGTCTCTATCCTACTGAACAGCCCTTTATCCAGATGCCACATTTATAAGTGTGACCAAAAAAGGAAGATTCATTTGAAATTTTTACATTGAGTACTAAATTATGTATAGAAAATTGCACAACTCAGTATACAGCTCAAGAAATTTTTACATGTGAATACATCTTGGTGATCACCACTCAGATCAAGGTACAGAGAATTTCCAGCCCTCGTAGAAATCCCTCTTCCCATTTGAACCTTCCCACACCCCTGCAACCCACACTCTTCTGACTTTCATCAGCTTAGATTCATTTTGCCTACTCTTAAACTTTATATAAATAAAATCACACACTGTGTACTCTTTAGTATAAGGCTTCTTTCCCTAAAGGAAGATGACATTTTATTTATTTATTTATTTATTTTTACATCTTTATTGGAGTATAATTGTTTTACAATGTTGTGTTAGTTTCTGTTGTATAACAAAGCGAATCAGCTATATGTATACATATATCCCCATATCCCCTCCCTCTTGCATCTCCCTCCCACCCTCCCTATCCCACCCCTCTAGGTGGTCACAAAGCACCGAGCTGATCTCCCTGTGCGATGCAGCTGCTTCCCACTAGCTATCTATTTGACATTTGGTAGTGTATATATGTCAATGCCACACTCTCTCACTTCGTCCCAGCTTACCCTTCCCCCTCCCCGTGTCCTCAAGTCCATTCTCTGTGTCTGTGCCTTTATTCCTGGAAGATGACATTTAAAAATGTCTTCTCTAATCGATTTTCAAGGAAGCGTATGCAGTTCTTTTTACTATAACGAAGCTCATTTTTGTCCCTCTCCTAGGCTGGATAGTCTACTCTTTTTTCACACTAGAGTTTATATTCTCCCAGGGACTCTCTCCTTTCTATCACCTCCCACAGATGAAATCCTTCCCCTACCTCTGCTGAACTGCCATTCCCCAGCTGGAGAGAGCAGGCAATACCACTGACACCAGGGGAGAGGCAAGGCTGTAAACCTTGCATGTCAGCATGGTCATAAAGGAAAACCCTTGCTTGGCCAGGACAACAATATTTTGACTTCATGTGGTATTTTTCTCTGAATTGGTTGGAACACTTCAGCCATGGAAACAGTCCTCCCTTTTCTTGCCCAGAGTGGAGAGCCATTCAAGAATGCCGATTTCATATATTTCCTTGCCAGTTTAATAACCTCAGGGATGAGGGTAGAGAGATAAAACTTGGCTGGGGAAGAGTGAGTTGGCCGTTGCGGGTGGTACCCAGGTAATGTGACAGGCCCTGCACTGCAAATCACCAGTCATATCGGTGATAAGGAAGGGAGAAGGCTGTAAGGTGGCAAGGGAAGCAACACAGTTCACATGGGTGCCCCTGGACCCCAGAGGAGGCACTCCAGGAAGGAGTGGGGAGAGGCTGGGAGACAGGGCTGATTCCCTAGGAAATCCTGTTTCCTTCCTGCAGGGGTTCCTATGCCCCCTCAACCTCACAGATTCTCCTTACAGTTTCATCTCCCTTATACAGGGGCTGTCTTTTGCATGTCAATCAATCAGATGACACAATTCAGGCCCAACCCTCAGACTTCTCGCAAAGCATTTGATTGGTCAGTGTCACTGGCTCCATGTCAATGACTGTCTATACCCACTTAGGAAATGACTCTTGAGATCCCATGGTATGGAGCTTGGCACTTGAGTGCCATGGGCTGGTTCTGGCCTTTGTTCAAAAAGGGACTGAGATTGTGGTAGGAATTCAAGGTGTCCTGCATTCCTCCCAGCTCCAGGAAATTTGGTTTCCACGTCGGGCCCTTGAAGGGGACTGAAGCCTATAGCAATGGCAGAACTTTAACCCCCAGTGGTACCAAAACTGCCTCTGCGTTTCTTCTAGCTTGGTGATCTTGAGGAGTAACCTCTGACCCTTATAAAATCATTAATGAAAACATTGCTTTATTCAGAATGGTCCAACTCCTTCGCATAAAGTATATGAGTCAAAAGCTAAGAGACACTTGTTAAGTCATGAAGTGAACAGGTTTGCATTTCAAAGAATGATGGCATTGGATATTAGACAAAGCACACAGGCAGGCCCTCATCAGGACAGAGATTCTAAGACTTTTCTGATCGTCCAGTGCAAGTGCCTTTCACTTGAAATATTCTTTTTACAGACTATCAGCTCCCTGTATTTTCTTTATCCCAGGGGAGTAAGCGAGGCTAAAATATCTCATTTTACAGGCAGGAAACTGCACGTTAATAACTATGAGGTGAGTTGCTCAGTGTCACAGAGCAAGCAAGTCAAAGGCAAAAGCAAGAATAGAACTCAGAGTTTTGAAATCATAACATAACACCCTAACATGGTGTTGGAAACACCAACAATGGCTTCCAAATGACATCTGTAGACCAGCCCCATCAAAATCATGTAGGAACTGTATAAAAAACTAGATTGCCTACATCTCCTGGAACTCCCCTCACATTCTATATTTTTAAATTTTGTCAGCAGTCTTAAAATGTAGCCAGGTTGGCAAACTACTAAAATCTATGCTACTTTCCTATGCTAGTAAAAATAAACCATAGGTGTAGAAATCAGAGAGCAAAATCACCCACCTAACAACACCGGCCAAAAGGCTGGATGCTTAGCAAAGACCAAACACGACAGTTACAGCCAGACAACTTGCTCTGTAAGTGGTACCATGAGGGTTTGGGGGTAGGGGAAGGTTTGTATTTATTTTCCCTCTAACTACTCCAGAGAAATCACCACAATTTCCAAGTTAGAAGATGCTTTTTCCAATTTCCAGAACTTGTGGTATCCACCTAGTGCCGAAAATCCAGCTGTGCTCTTTCTGCTTCTTACATCATTGCCAGAAATAAAGATCTTGTAATCAAAACTTGGCTGAAAGTTTGATTGATGTTGCTTGAGGCACACATGAGTCTACCCCATCCTTCTATCACCACTGCAGGGTTTTCAAAAGTAATATTTATTTTCCATTGGAGAAAATAAAAGTATGATTGTTGAGTCCAAGGGAATTATCATGTCTTTACTGATCAAGGGCATCTGGTGTCTCCAATGAGTCGTCCCTCATGAGTAATAATAATAATAACAGAAAAACAATAAAATATTGGGCACTGAAATGCTAGGCATTGTACAGAAGGATATATATCTAGATCATTTGACCCTCAAAACCATCCTGTGTGATTACGGGAGTTCCTGATTCCCTTCTCTCCACACATGCTCCTCTGTAATCATCCCCAGCTCAGCAAATGATACCACCATCTACGTCGTTGCCCAAATTTGAAACTTAGGAGACATCCTTGATTCTACTCTTTGTCTCAGTCTTACCTTTTCCCCAAGTGAGTATGATCTTATTCAATCCATCAGTAGGTCCTCTTAGTCTTACCTCCCAAATATCTCCAGCATTTGTTCCCCTATCTCTTGCATCTCCACCGCCATGAGCAGTAGCCCACGTTCCCATCTCTCAACTCCTTACTGGAGACTTCACTTCTCCTCTGGGCCCTTTCCTACCTAGTCTGCAAACATCAGTCAGAGGGATATTTTGTAAAAACAGATAAATAAATTAGAACATGTCATTTTCCTGCTGAGGACATTTCAATTGCTTCCTGTTGCATGAATAATAAAATCCAAACTTTCTCACTCACGAGGTCCCGCATGAGTTGGCCACACTTTCTCTGACCTCATCCTACATCTCATTCATCTTACTTAGTGTGCTTTGTCCACACCGGACCTAGAATCCCGAGCACAACTCAAGCTCTTTCCTGCCAAAGGAAGTTGGTACCATTCTCTCTGCTTGTGATGCTTTTCTTTTTGTTCTTTTCCTGGATGGCTCTTCTTCTTATCTAAGGATAAGTTTTGCCACCCAAGAGCATCCTTATTTTATACCTCTAATGTTTTTGGTTTTTAATTAAAGCACCTGTGTATTTTTGCATAGAATGGATACTCTGTAATTATTTTGTGTGTTGCCTGCCTCGCCTACTGGGATGCCAGCTTGGTGAGGGCAAGACCTTATTTTCTATTATATCCCCAGTGCTCAGCATAATGTCTGGTACAGAACAGGTGCCAATAAACATTGGTTCAATGAATTTATAGATGTTTATTTTATAGATGAACTAAGTAGGTTTCAAGAAGTAAAATAACTTGTCTGAGGTTACCTAATGGTAGAGCAGGGATCAGTACAGGCACACCTGTTTCACTGTGCTTTGCTTTACTGCACTTCACAGGTATTGCACCTTTTACAAATTGAAGGTTTGTGGCAACCCTGTGTTGTCAGATGATGGTTAGCATTTTTTTAGCAATAAAGTATTTTTAAATTATGTACACTGTTTTTAAAGACATAATACTATTGTACACTTAAGAGACTACAGTATAGTGTAAACATGACTTTTATGCACACTGGGAAACCAAAAAAGATTCGTGTGATTTGCTTTATCGTGATATTCGCTTTATTGCCGTGGTCTGGAACCAAATCCCCAGTATCCAGGGTATGCCCATACCGTGGATCTGTCTGATGCCAATCCCTACGTCATAATCTGGAAGCACTAGTGTTACTAGGAATGGAGCTGCAGATAAATTACTTTCCTTTACTTTGTGCCTTTGTACAGAGTATCTCAAAGTCTCACCACACAGAATATCCCTAAAGATGACAAGGAGTAACCGCATTACTATTTCCATTACGTAGGTTAGGAAACGAAAGCATTAATTGGCTAAACGTTTTGCAGGGCACGTGGTCAGTTTCTGAAGTGAAATTAGAAAGCTTCTTCACTCAGAGCATTCTAGGCCCTTGCTGCTTACAGTGTGGTTCCCAGAGCAGCAGCACGGAAACCACCTGGGAGCTTGGAAATGCAGAATCTCAGGCTCCCACCCAGACAGACTTAATCAGAATCTGCATTTTAACAAGATCCCCACGTGATTCCTATGCACATTAAAGTTTAGGAAGTAGTTTTCTAGACCATTTTAAAAGACACGGTCCTCTACTTCACCCCAGACAGAACCATCAGTGCTTCCAAACTCCAGGCCAGCTTTCCTCTTAACAAACTGCAGACCTGGTTTCTCAAGCCAACATCCTAAATGGAGAGCAGCAGACTCCAGGCATAGCTAGTCCACAGCCGATCATAGTTGCTCTACCCTCGCTCACACCAGGCCTCCGGAGGCCCATTCCCGGTCCACTTGACTGGACAAGAAATAGTAATCGGCAGGATCGGCCCACCGGACACACGGGCTTTGACCTTTCATTTTTCCCTGACTCATAAAAATGCTTATAACTTACAAAGCTCCTCTTCCATGTCAGAGTGAGCAACCTGCTAACCCCTAAAAGCGTGTGGTCAATTCTACTTCAAAGCTCCACCCCTTACTTCTATCTTTGATCTTCCGGCTGCTAACTCTTTGGTCTCCAAATTGGCAGATGCGGTAATGCCCTGGCCCTAAGGCTGAACCCCCACCTCAAGTCTGGGGCCACTTCTTCATCTATCATTGCCTAAACTGTCCAACCCTCAGCCTCTCTCACTTCAACAGCCCCCATTTAACCTCTTTTCTACCAGTCTCTTGGCCCCTCTCATGCATTCTTCACACAGCTGACAGAGCTATCTTCCTACTAAATTGCTCAGGTTACCTCCAGACCTAAAAACATCCTGAGGTTTCTCCAATGCCTGCAATTGAAACCTTAACATTATTCTGCATAATTCTACATCTATTCCCTTCAGGGTGTGTTTGAGGAGCTAGTGATTATATTGAAATGCAGGGGTGAACTGGGTCTAAAACATGGAAACCTTAAATAGCAATCTCTTGCTTTCATTATCTTTCATCATTCAGTTGCAGCCTACCTTGGAGATGTTGTGGGTTTAGTTCCAGACCACTGCAATAAAGTGAATATCACAATAAAACAAGTCATAGGCATTTTTTGATGTCCCAGTGCATGTAAAAGTTATGTTTACACTATACTGTGGTCTATGAAGTGTGCAATAGCTTTTATGTCTAAAAAATGTACATGTATTAATTTTAAAATACTTTATTGCTAAAAACAATGCTAACCATCATCTGAGCCTTCAGTGAGTCATAATCTTTTGATTTGAAATATTGCGAGAATTACCGAAATGTGATGCAGAGACACGAAATGAACAAATGCTGCTGGAAAAACAGCACCGATAAACTTGCTCGATGCAGGGTTACCACAAACCTTCAATTTGTAAAAAATGCAGTATCTGCAAAGCATAATAAAGCAAAGAGCGATAAAATGAGGTATGCCTGTATCTGTCCATTCATATGTTCAGTCAACAGATATTCATTAAGCCCCTAGTATGTGCCCATACATTACATTAGGTCCTGCTGTTGTAGAAACAAATATTAATACAATAATAAGGCCAGAAGACTAACCTGTGGGAACCCAAAGAGGGGCATAAGGAAGGCTATCAGGAAAGGAACACTTAAAGATGGGTTTGTTAGAGAAGGAGAAGGACCTGCCAGGTAGAAGGAGCAGCGCATGCAAGAACCAGTGGTGTGAAAGGCAGTGTGTGTTTGAAGCCTTAGTCTAAAGTTTAAATGGAAAAAAAAAACAGGCCTATATGTGGCCCCTGTGGGGGAAAAGAGCCTGGGTGGGACAAAAGTCTGGCAAAAAAGGGCCACATATTGTATGAATTCCATTTCAGAGGGTAGGATCTCTCATTTGTAAGGAATCCTTTGGCTATCTTCATAAAGTTTCTAGTTGAAGAATTCTTCTTCTAGATATTGTTATATTCCTGTTCCTGGTCAGTCCAACTCACAGGTCTCATGAAAAGTGCTCACAGGATGTCCATACATTCACACCCTCACCTGCGAATTCACGAATCCATCAATGCCCATCATTGTTGCTCTTCCAGAAAGCAAAGCTCTTTACACGGTTCCTTGTCCAGAAGTTACAGCAGTGATAAGACCTGAATCCACTAAAGAGTTACCAGAACTTCTGGCAAGTTGTGACCTACCTAATGACTTCAGAATTTACACAGGTGAACCCTGCATTTGCCTCATCCCTCTGATGTGGGCTGGAATGGACAGGCTGATTAACATTCTCTTTCCCAGTTTTCCCTGAATGAAGAGGAAGAGTCAGAGGTCACAGTGACCTTCAGCAGGTTGTTAGTGGCTTCACTGGGTAATTCCCATCAGGAAGATGGTGTGTAGAGTGGTTAAGAGCAGATGACTTGGAATCAGGAGACTAATGCTCAAACTCCAGCTGTGGCTCTTCATATGTCTCTGACTTTTATTAAGTCACCTCATCTTTCTTCTCTCAGTTTTCCTATCTGAAAAATGGGGATAATAATAGCTTCCTTACAGGGTCCTTGGAAGATTTTATAAGTTAGTGTATATAAAGCATGTAGTACAATGACTGGTACATACAATGTTCAATAAGCCGTGGAAGTTACTCTCTCTCTCTTTCTCTCCCTCTGTGTTCCGTGTGTGTGTGTGTGTGTGTGTGTGTGTGTGCGCACGTGCATGTATGAGAGATACAAGTGTGGAATGTTAGCATTCTACTCAGTCTTTCCACCCTACTTAAGTCTTCAGATTTTTGTCCCACCCAGAATCTTTCAGGAAACAGTTCATAAATTAGCTGGGCCTGACCTGACCTTATTACTAAAGAAAAAAGGCAAGCTCTCAATCAAAATGCTCACCCGGTATGCTGAAGAAGGGCTTAGAGGGAGCCTGCGACAGGATGGGGTAGGAAAAAGGAAGTGTAGAAAGGGCATCAGGGAGAGAAATTGTGAGTTGAAGAACCTAATGGCTTATATATAACAACCCAGCACTTACTCATGCTAGATTTTTAAAATTATTTTTCCTGATTAATAGAGAGATCAGTGGTCAATATAATATCAGAGGAGAAAGGACAGTTTTACAAGACGCTCCCTAGCTTGGGATTGAAGGTCACAGGGAAAACTATAAGTTCATCAAATGCTCTGTTCAAAGTGAAGGCTGCATGCCAATCACCAGAGCCTGTGAAGCCTGCAGCAGCGAGCTGGCCTGTGCCCAGGTGTGTGTGTGAGTGTCCAAGGCTTGGAGCAGAGGTTTAGTCACTTTCATGCCAAAAGAGGCTGTAATAAATTAGCCTAAATCTCACATTATCCTACAATGGCAAGAGAATTGAGGATTCCAAGGATAAACTTTGAATGTATTTACTATAAACACTAATTATAAAGCCAGACAATGTCTTAATGGAAAGAAAACAAATTTCTATTTCTCACAGATGCATGAGTGTACATAAAGATTACAGTGTGTCCCTTAATTGCCAAATCAGAGCTAACCTGTGTGTCTCTATATACATAGGTTTAGCATCTAGTCATGTATGTATATGCACAGTGTTATGACACAGAACTTAAAAATTAGGTATATTATTTTACTGAATTTTTAAAATTACAAATCCAGGGTACTTAAGGAGTTTTAGCATTTGCCTCAACTGCATATTTCATTTCATTAGCCAAGTCTTTCTTTCCTTTCTTATGGTAGGATAAAATCAGTTGAACCTCAGAGAATCAAGCTATGGTTCAAAAAGATCAAAAGAGACTAAAAATTTAGGTAATGTCTCCAGGACATGCCCTTCCCTTCTCCTCCAAGACCAGCCTGACTGTATTTGCCCACCCTAATTTTTGAAGTATGTCCAGCTCTATCTTGCTGACGATTTAATTTCCATTTCTTTTTCTCCACATCCCCCTTTTTCCTTTTCACGGTCCACTTGAAGCCACTGTAGTATTTGGATAACTCACACTGGGATGAGATGAAACATTCAGAGGGGGTTCTGATTGGTGGAGGGAAGTACATGTATTTTTTTTTTAATTTAATGAACTTTCTCTTTTGATGTGTGTGTTTTCTTCATAGACAGGGGAAATGCACTTCCCTACCGCCCTGGTAACTGAAGACCTATACTTCCCACTTGGAATGCCACCTTCAGTCTTTCTGGTCTCTATGTTGTTTTTCTGGGGCAAAGGAACCAACCACAGGATGGGAAACAACAGCCCCTGATGAAAATGTAGCTGAGTATATTCCTTGCTAAAGAAGATGATTAGCTGTTAACCACACCAAAAGCAACATTTTACAAGGAGTATTAACCTGCTGGAAATGATGATGATGGTGATGATGATAAACAGCAGCTACTTCTGACTTGAAGTTTGATCTAAGGACTGTGCTCAGTTCTTTATATCTGTTGTCTCATTTAATCCTTAAAAAAATCTGTAAGTATCCCTCTTTCCTATTATCCGTCTGGTAAATAAAAATAGTCATGTTCAATAGAGATCAGTGACTTGAAAGGTCAAAGAGCTAATAAATAGCAGAGTTGGGATGTAAATTTATATCTCACTAACGCCAGAAGCTGCGTAATTAACCACTAAGCAAAGAGATAAATCTTGGACAAAGGAAAGACTTCCTAGAAAGCTGACTAAATTTTCTTCTTCAGACATTTTAGAGAAGTGCTTAATCTTTAAACTCAATTCTAGAAATCCTTAAAAATGTACCCAATATTCTGTCTTCAAGAAAGATCTAGATCTAATCCTCTCGGGGGTGAGTGGAGAACAATTCACCAAAACCCATCAAGAGGAAGAAATAAAACCTTGGCTATTCATTTGGATCAGAAGCTCTCCAAGTATTACCTACTAAGTATTGCCTACTAAGATCCTGTCTGTGTAGTATTTGTGTTTATAATATATTGCTGTTTCTTTTTTTTCCTGGTGGCAATAAATTTCATGTATCACTTCTCTCAATGGTGTTATACCAAAGTGTTAAATCTCCTCATTAATTCTGTTGAGACAGAAAATAAAATATAGACTTTTAGAGCTGGAAGTCACTCAAGATTTTCCATTACTTTTCAGAGGTGGAAAAAGAGGCTCAGAGAAATGCAGTAATTTACCCACGATCAAAAGCCTTATTAGCCAAGAGCGTGGGCTTTGGAGTTAGAATGGTTTTAGCACCATATATTGGCTGAGTGATCATGGGATGACTACTTAACAATACTCTGAGTCTCAGTTTCCTTATCTGGAAGAGGGGATAATAAAGTACTTAAATGTATTATTATTATATTATATCATTATATATTACCATCTCATATTATTCTCCATTATACTATTATTTTATCATATAATAAAATTTATCTGTGTCATAAGAAACGAATGGGGTAATGTATGTAAAGCTCTTCACACACACAGCACATAGTGATGAATCATCATTATCATCATCATCAACCCAACAGTACAGAGTTGAGACCTTATGTGTTTTAAGACTCTGCCACACTAAACAGTCTTCCTATGTGTACAGAGATGGGTCAAGTACACACATCTAGCTACAAAGCCCTCTCGCACCCTCCCCCCAGATCAGATCAGACAAACCTCACTGAAGGGTTTTACCAACCAAACGTTTCTCAAACAATAAACAGGCACAAGGTAAGGCCTATTTACAATGTTGCAGTCTGAACCTACATTTGTGCTTCTAGAACTTAAGTAGATTTATGTTCTTTGGAAAAGTGACCCTCAGAAGGATGGCTATTTACAGTTACTCTTAAAAAGGTATTACTACTACAGTACCTTTCAGATGGCATCTTGATGAATGACTAACTTAGAGGGAGAGGCTGTCTAAGTAAAGTTAGAAGGTTGGGACAATTCATAATTTAAATTAATTATGAGTCCTAACGAGGTTAGCCTAACCTTCACACATAAAGATAACACCTAATGAGAAAAAGGTAACCACGGGAGTGAAAGACAAGGGAGAATATAACACAGTCTTTTTTATAAAATACAAGTCATACACACTTATTTTAGCTCCCTGGGAAGTCAGGTTAATGAAACATTAACCTGATTAATGATGACGTATATGTGGAAGTAAATTGCATGGAAGGAAAAGAAAGGTGTGTGTGTATTACAAAATATGAATAAGAAAGAACTCCTGAAACTATCTAAACATGGCAATTTCTTTGAAGTTACCATTGTTTGTATTTTCTCTATTAACTCCAAAAATAAATAACCCTCAAAGAGACACATGAAATCTGGCATGCAAAAGTGCTGCTATAGTAATTTTTTTTTTTTTTTTTCCGGTATGTGGGCCTCTCACTGTTGTGGCTTCTCCCGTTGCGGAGCACAGGCTCCGGACGCGCAGGCCCAGCGGCCATGGCTTACGGGCCCAGCCGCTCCGCGGCATGTGGGATCTTCCTGGACCGGGGCACGAACCTGTGTCCCCTGCATCGGCAGGCGGACTCTCAACCACTGCGCCACCAGGGACGCCCAGCTATAGTAACTTTGAGAAGAGGAAACGTTACTCTGGATAGTTTTCAGAAAGTCAAAATCCCATGACTGATATTGTTCTTACACAAAGAAAGGTTTGTGCTTCTAGATTGTGCTTCTTGATTTTGGCTGCACATTGGAGTGACTTGGGGAGCTTTGCAAAAGACTAATGCCTGGGTGCCACTTCCAGAGATTCTGATGAAAGTGGTTTGGGGTTTGAGCTGGGCATTAAGATATCTGAACTCTCCCCAGGTGATGCTAATGTACAGACCGGTATGAGAACCACTGTTCTGGTGAGCTTGTTGAGAGGGAGAGGTCTAATCCTTTTTCTGTTACCACCAACATGTACAGTTTGCCAATCAAGCTTAAATGTCAGTTGAATAAGTGAAATTAAAACTGTCTCTGGAGAATGACCATTCCTTCTATGTTGCTGAGACAATTGCTAGAAGAAAAATAGACATAATATTTTTAAGGGTTCCTTCCACTCTAAAGCACTTGAAATAGAAATTTCCATACCCTCATAAGAAAAAAAAAAAAAAACCACCCTCTTTCCTGCACCATTTTTAGCATCGAATTTAACATTAAAATCCTATCATGAATTTTCTAATAATTCAGTCTTTTCATCCATTTAGAAACTATTTATTGAGTACCTACCAATAAATGTAGAAGCCACTGGGCACATGATGCTAAACAAACAGCCATGGTCTATCGGACAGCTAATCGAACCATTTCTACTCAGTGAGATAAATGATTTTGCCAGGGAAGTTTTCTGTGCAGTGGGAAACCATGGGAGGGACACTTCCTACAGACTGGGGAGATCTGGGAGGCTTCCTAGACAAAAATCACACTTATGCTAAAAAATAGGGGAGTAGGAGTTAGCCAAGCAAACGGCCACTGCCGGGGAGAGTTCTAGCCAGAAGGAACAGCATGTTTGAAGGCCCAGAGGCATGCTAGCCACGGTGTATATAAAGAAGTAAAAGAAGGTCCAGAGCATTAGAGCCTACAGTACAGAAGGTGTTGTGTGTTACAGCTGGAGGGAAGTGATCTCTCAGGGAAGATAGTCAGCGACGAAGCTACGTAAGCCAGGCCCAGCTAGATCATGCAAGACCTTGAACATATTTTAAGTTTAAGCTTTTTTATTTTCTTAGATGAAATAGCAGAAAGGCTTGTCATTTAGTTTTATGCAGGGGAATACTATAATTGGACTTGAGTGTTTTGAAGATTATTGATGCTGCAAAGTAGTGAATGTATTGAAGGGGGAAAGACTGGAGTTAGAAAGATCAGTTCAGAAGTGAAAAAGGATAGTGATCTGTCATAGAGAAATGGCAGCAGGGATGAGGAGAAATGGCCATATCTAGGAATCAGTAAGATGATGACACTCAATGGAAGTTGATGACTGAGGGTGAAGGACATTCGAAAGTTTCAGGTTATGTGCAGGTCCCTGACCTGCCCAACCACATGGAACACAGAAGGATGTGCAGATTTGAAAGAGATTATAATAGGCTCTGTATTATATAGTAAGAGTTTGAAAGGCAGATCGGATTTCCCAAGTGGCTATATCTGTAGGCTGTTGTCCTAATGGGTCTTATGGTCCTTACAGGAAGAGACTAGATAGCAGGTGTGGTTTTAGGAATCATCAGCATGTGGAAGGTAGTCGAGGCTATGGGGTAAATATCTTCAGCCCAGACAAGTGTGCAGAGCAAGAGAGAAGAATGAGCACAGAGACACCAATATTGAAGAAATGGGCAGAGGAGAAAAAGCCAGAAGAGGAAATTGAGAAGAGACAGAGAAGAAGCAAGAAAATCAAGGGAGTGAGATAGAGCAGAATCAAGGAAAAAGTCTCAAGGAGGGTCTAGCCAACCATGTTGTAATGAAGAGCCAGTCTCCACCTTTGATGTTTGACTCTGATGGCTTTCAAGCCCCATCATATCACACATCTGAGCAAGCCTGTAAGAAAGCCTGGGTGCTTCCTCTTTTGGCTTCAGCAGAAAGTTCAAACCACGCCAGGTCCTGTTCACATGCACAAACCCTCCCCCAAGCCTCACCCCCTAACCACCATACAACTCCAGACCAGTCTCCCTTCCCTGATTGCTCAAGCCATTTGAAGACCAACTTGGAATTTTCCCCTTCTCTCCCCTGAAAGCCTCATTATGTGAGTAATACACCTTTTCATACTCTCTTGGTCAATGTGTGGCATCATACTTTCAACATCCAAACCAGACTTGGGTGGGAGGGTCCATCCTATCTCACAGGGTGACCGTGACATAAGCCAACTATTCTCATATAACATAAGGTCTAAAAAGAGTCCCTGCATTTGACAGCAGTGGGGTCCATGGCAGGCTCAGCCTTAGTGGAGAGACGGGAATAAAACCTGAGTGTCAAAGTGTGAAGGAGGGAGAAGATGGCAAGATGGAGACAGTGAATACAAACAACTCTTTCACCAAGTTTCACTGTAAAAGGGAGGGGGGAAGCTGTGGTAGCTGGAGGAGGACATGGAGTCAATAAAAGGCTCTGCTTGTTTGAATTTTAATATAGGAGAGACCCGAGCACAATTAAAGAGAAGTAACCAGGCGAGAGGAAGGAAGAGGCTTCAGATGTAGGAAAGAGGAAGGTAAAGTGATTGAGAGAAATTCTCTAGAAGGGGTACAGGATCCAGAGCAAAGGTGGAGGAGTTCATAATTCATTTTATTTAAAAAAAATTTTTTTAGTTTATTATAAAATATGATTATTTATTAAAAGAATCCCAAAATAGAAGACAAAAAAATCTTGCTGAGTCAACACCACTTGCCCAGAGTATTGACACTTTGGTGTTTTTTTTCTAGTTAAAAAAAATATATAAGGTTTTTTTGTTTTTTTTTTTAACTGAAGTATAGTTGATTTACAATGTTGGGTTAGTTTCAGGTGTATAGCACAGTGATTCAGTTATACATATAATACATAAAGAATATATATATATATATATATATATATATATATATATTCTTTTTCAGATTCTTTTCCCTTATAGGTTATTATGAAATATTGAGTGAAGTTCCCTGTGCTGTACAGTAGGTCCTTTTGGTCGTAATTCATTTTAGACAGTGAGAAGGGGGAGAACATGTTTGGAGGTGTCAATTAGCTTGCACACCTGTGGTCAGACCTTTGCGCTTTAGGGAGTGAGGTGATCTGCTGGAAGTTAGGGAAGAGGTGTTACTGGAGGAGAGGAGGTCTGAAATAGCCTTCAAGAACAGAGACAGTGTTTGTCTTCAAAACACAGAAGGGTCTGGACACAGGATGGAAGGGTCACGTCCCTGTCTTACTGCCATCCTGGAGTGCTGGTCTCCGCTTGGTTTGCCTGTTTCGAAAGATCTGTCTAGTTTTCTTTTATTGCTCTCTGCCTCCACAAATTGGCTACGATCTCCTCCTTCTAGCTCACTTCATTATTTTTTTAAACTGTTTATTCATTTATCTCATTATAAAGTCTAGAAAACTTAGCAAATATAAACAAGCAGAAAAAGAAAAGTTATATTCCCTATAAACCTACTACCTAGAGAATACGACTATTAATATTATAATCACTTCTAGCTTCTGAAGAAGGATGATTAAAAACATACCTTTAATATGGAAAATAAGGATTGTATCATTTATAATAACTATGTTCTGCTTTTATCCACTTATTGTATTGTGAATGTTCTCTCATGTCTTTAATATTCTCCTAAACATCTTTAATGGTGACAGGATATTTCATGATATGCCCGTATAATTGTATGGCTGTACTACATAATGGGCATTCATTTTGTTTTATTGAATTTTTTGTTACTCTCCTTCTCAACTTTTCCCTCTGGAGAATCCATACAGTTTGGGTGATACTGACTCTACCCAAGACTTCAAGGCCAGGTCCTTGACCAAGGCCAAGGCCATTGCATTTTCTTGTCTTCAGGAACTAGAGTCAGTGTGAGCAGTGTCACCTTCACATCCCGGGAAGAAGGGGCAAGGGATCCAGGGGCCAGGAGAAAGGGCCTACCTGTAGTCCATGTCCTCTCCTATGCTCCACTGTAAGGAGGAATAATGTCCATGAAAGAGGGAACATGGAGGCTGTGTGCTCCTGAGGCCAGAGCCTAGGTCTTACTGATATCTTCACTCCTAACCGCGAAGCTGGCATAGAGCACCCACATGAAGAAGTACCAACTGCAGCTGTGCCCTCCCTGCATCCGCAAGTGCAATGGGACAAAGCTTAAACAGGCTGGATAGGAAGAGAAAAGTCAGATGCAGCATTTATCTTTCTCTCTTGAAACAATATTTAACAGACTTGAGAAGAAGCAGGAAGGCAATGTACTTGGCTGATATTTTGGTAGTTGTTTCCTTCTTTTAAAAAGAAATGAACAAAAAGTAATTTCTAGCATATGTATTGAACTTCATAGTTTATAAAACACTTTCAGTACATTACCTGCTTTGGGCCTCAAAACAGTACTCTTGGGTAAAAATCATTACCACTCCTCACGTCAAGGAGGCAAAAATTGAGACACGTGGATATGACATACATTGTTCAGGGTCATGCAAAGAACAAGTGGCAAATTTGACCATCTAGGAGGTTTTTCCACTACTCAGAGAACTGCAGAAGACTAGCATGTGGCCACTCTGTCTGGGTTAATCTCCCTGTTAACTTCTCTCAACTTCTTCTCCCCCTGCCTGCATGTCCTAGAAAGAATTTTAGGGCTCCATCTGTACAACTCTGGGCTCCAAGCAAGGAACAAGGCTGACATAGTTCGTTGGGTAAACACAAGAAGCAAGTGACAGTGATTTACTCCTGACTTGCAAACTTCTGATTACCAGTCCACTGCTGGCTATGTAAACAGGTGTAAACTAAGATTAAAACCAGTTTATGCAGTGCAGTAAATAATTTAATCTCTCCTCAGCATGGTGCTTGTGAATGTAAATGTTTAAGTCCAAACCGATGCTGATGCTGTGATGCAAGCTTCCAGTTTCTCAACCAGAAAAGAAAGCTGTGCCTTGTAGGCCCCTGCTGGGGCAGAGAAGCCGGTGGAGTCAGATATGCAGACGCAGCAGGAAGCCCATCGTCATGGAGGAAGCCTCACTGTTCCCAAGGCAAAGCTCAGCCACGGGCCCAGGGGAGCTAGGAATAATGCCTCCACCTCGAATTCCTCCTGGTCCCGAGACTTTTCTCTCTCCCTCCAGTTTTCATTGCATTGTTCTGCAGACACCTGAGTTGGCTCAGGTGTGTGAAAAGTGAGGCAAGAAGAGAAGAAAAAAAGCAAGAAAACAGCAGCCTTCAGGCTGGTTGTAATGCCATTCTCACTGGAAGATGACCTGGGTACTCACTACCCGTCAATGCATGCTGACGCAAATTGATCTAGACCCTATGACCATCATGTGCAAATGTGTTTTCAGCTGTCAAAAACTGTTGACGATACCTGCTAGAGTCACTGAACCAGAATGCCGCTTCCTATGAATTTTTCATCAGTATTTATTCATGTTCTAATTAGCCAGGCTCTTGCCTCGGGCTGAGATCTTGAGGAGGGGACTTCCCTCTCCCCCTCCCAAATATGATCTTGGGTTTTCTTGGGAGTGAAAGGCTCCCGGCAAAGCCGAACTCAATCCACCCCATATTGAGATGGCTGGATGCTGACTAGAGAAGGGCGAATTGGAGCCAGAGAGTAAGCTTCCTGTTTTTCTTTTGCTCCCTTAGAGAATTCTAGCTTACAATCAAAGCTGGTATCTCCTGGAATCACTGGTAATGCCATGGCTGGGATTATGTCAGTTCAAAAAAAAAGTCTTTAAAAACATACCTACTATGATCAGATTTTGAACTAAATCCTGGGTAAGAAATAAATCTGATTTTCTCCTGTACTGACATAATTTATGGTAGGAAAATAATAGTTACTGAGTACAAGGAGTTTCTTCTTCTGAAAGCTTTTTGTTTGTTTTGTTTGTTCGGAAAATGTTTCTTTTTCTGAAACCATTTATTGAGCATTTAGCACAAACCGGGCACTGGGCTGAATATGTATTATCTTGTTTAATCCTCAACTGAACACTCTGGTGAGGGCATTATCCCCAGCTTACAAAGATGAGACCCAAAGAGTTAAGTAACTTGCCTGAGGTTACTCAGCTAATAAAATGGGGAACAACTGGGATTTGAACCCCAGCATGATTTTCTTTAAAACCCTTCCTCTTAAATTATGCAGTAAGCTTTTGTTCTTTCTGATCCACCATGCGTTCAGAAGAAAGGCTCTCTTGGTTTCTGGGTCTAGGAGCGTATACACACAAAGTCCAGGAAAAAGAAAGCAGAGAGACTATAATTACAATATTAATAGCTAATACGTATTGAGTTTTATGCTTTAAAAATAAATTTACTGACTCATGTTTTTTTGTTCGTTTGTTTGTTTGTTTTTGCGGTACGCGGGCCTCTCACTGTTGTGGGCTCTCCTGTTGCGGAGCACAGGCTCCGGACGCGCAGGCTCAGCGGCCATGGCTCACGGGCCCAGCCGCTCTGCAGTATGTGGGATCTTCCTGGACTGGGGCGCGAACCCGCGTCCCCTGCATCGGCAGGCAGACTCTCAACCACTGCGCCACCAGGGAAGCCCCTGACTCATGTTTTATACATACTAATTTATTTAGTTCCTACGTTATTATTATTATTATTATCCTCATTTTACAGATGAGGAAGAATGAGGCAGAGAAAGAAGACTTCCTGGCATCACATAACCAATAAATACCTGAGGTGGGGACCATCCCAGACAATTTCTCCCACAGCCACAACCATAAGCCTCCACCTGTCCTGATGAGGATGTTCTAGGACACAGTTGGATTCGGGTGATGTGTGTACTGCTTAAGAAGCTCATAACACTTACTTTCAAGGAAAATAATAATTAGGGCAGAGATTCTTTTAAAAACACCTAGATGAGACTGTGGAATCTCCTATGAGAAAGAATATCTTTATAGAAAGCATACTTGGCCAGCCTGCCTGTCATGACTGGGGAACACACCTGTGCAGGTGAAGAGAGATTATACAGAAAAACAAACACAACAAACAATGGACAACCCAGAAGGTCTTAATATTATTTCCAAAACAGTGGTCTAGGATTTGCAAATGAAGGAACAGGAGCAAGGTACAAGGGTAGAGAGAACTGCAAAGACCAGGAACAATCCAACTTACTTCCTGACTTTATTCTCCGCACTTCCCATCACGTAGTAGCCCGGTTTGCATTTGTATCTGCAGATGGAGCCCACATCATGGTTGCCCTGGAGGCAGTGAGGCAGGAGCAAGTTGGCGTTCGGGATAACAGGGGGAACATCACACTCCAACTTGCAGTAAGCTTCAGGGAGAGACCAGAGCCCATCTTCAAGACAGGTCAGCCACGGGCTCAGTCCTGACTCCAAGAAAGAGAAGCACAAGATGCTCAGAACAGAGAGTCCAGGAATAAAATACTAGCAGAGAGAGTGAAGACCTGTCAACGTACCGTCATTCTTGGAAAGTCACGTTACTCTTTGCGGAGCAGCTTCTCTAAAACCTCAGGTCAAATGTTTATCCTATATCTTTGTGCCCACAGAGCGTCTACTGTGCTCTCTTATACAGCACAGAGGTCAGAAAGCTCTTTCATGACCTGAATGAAAGGAGGGCTACCAACCAAATCATTACCTCACTTCCTCACTATATATAATAAAAATAGAGTAGTGACAGTATTGTGGAAAGCATTATAATAATACTAGATGACACTTTTATTGTGCTCATTATATGCCAGGCACCGCTCTAAGCATTTTACATGTATTCACTTGTGTAAACTTCAAACCTCAAACAACCCTATGAAATAGATACCATCATTATCCCCTATTTTGCAGCTGAGGAAATTGAGTTTAGGTAACTTGCCCAAGCTAGTAAGAACAGAGGCAGGGTTTGTACTCAGGCAGTTTGGATGCAAAGTTCTGCACTTCAACACCATACCGTATGCCTCAACGTCATTCATGGTTTCTCCAAGTGCAATCCATGGACACCCCACAGTAGCATCACCAACCCACCTCAGACCTACTAAATCAGAATCTGTCAGCATGAGGCTCAGGAGGTTGCATTTGTAACAAGCCTGCTCAAACACTGTTAGGCGCACCTCAGTCCAGGAGGTAAAGAGCAAGATGTGGGGTCTTCATCTCTTCCTAGCAGTACAGCTCATGTAACTATGCTCTCATCTCTAAAACAGAACGAAAAGCACCTAACTCATAGGATGGTTGTAAATATTAAATTTAAAAATGTGAATGATAAAGCGTATCTGGATTATTAATATTATTAGAAAACTGTTAGTTGGCTTGACTCCAGAGGACATAAAGTCAAATAAAAATGGGAAAGTCTAAGTTTTTTCCTTAATGAGATCTTGAGTCAGGGCATTCTGGGACAAGGAATGGTATTGCCCTTTGGGACTTTGCTTGTGTTATCAGAAGAGGGTGATACAGCAGAGCCAAATGGGAAGGGCACTGGGGTGAAGAAAAGATCCCCAAAGTACCCCCGAAGAGAGAGAACCTGAAGAGAACTTGCATACAGCTCCTGGTTGGCCAGACAATACCTTGAAGCTTGGCTGGTGGGACACAGGAGATGGAGCAGCGTTTCAGAAAGTTTGTTCCCTCTGAGCAGGAGAAGTTTGCATAGTTCACCAAAGACTGGTCGGGGACACCACAGTCAAGGGGCATGCAGCTCACAGCCCGGTCCCAGTGCCCAGAGGAACATGTGAGCAGAATTTCCTTCTAGAAACAGAAAATTTTCTGCTGTCAAGGTGACATAAAAAGGCTTATCAAAACAGTTTCCAGGCTTTGAAAGAGTCCTGATGATTATTTGTGCAAATGTTCACAACAGGCAAAATTAGTTTGTCTTTCTCCCTCTTTATGCCTTACTGTCTTAGTGTACTATCTCACACTACCCAGGTATGCTGCTAATGAAAGGCAAATGTTAGTGTAAGGGAATCTTTAAATGAAGACACTCCTCCAGGCCAACTCTTGGCTATCCTCCACGTGCTTCTCCAGATCACTCTCTACCCTTCTCCACCTTGCCCGGGGATGCTGGCTCCTGGAGATTTCATGCCTCTGACTTGTGTTTGGTTTAGCACCCAGGGCAACAGTGGCAGGAGAATGGAGAGGGAGAGAGGCAAGGGGGGTCAGGGTGCTGATCCTTGCTACTCCCTCCCTAGGGCTTTGCTGTAGGTTGGCTGCACCCTTTGGCAGTGATCTCCACACACCTCCTGCACTCTCTTCCCAGGGGTTCTGCTAACTGCTCTCTATAGTCAACTCTTCAGGCCTACAGGGGATATCACCCCTTCACCCTGGGATTCTGCACCATCTGCTTGTAATTTCCTATATCCTGCCCCCACCTTTAGAAGTGGCCCCTTTACTGAAGTCCCTCAAATTGCCCACCTTTGAGTGTGTCATCTGTTTCCTGCTGGGACCTTTACAGATAATGCTATGAAACATAATTGTCTCCTCTGAGAATGGTGCCTAGGCTTTAAGAACCGCTGAGACTTAATGCATATGAGGCATCTTTCAAACTTTGTAGTTAAGTTTGAGAGATTCCAGCTGTTTCCCTGGGCCTGCGGTTTCCGTAGGGGAGCCCTAGAATTCATCACCATGAAATAAACGAGGAGACATTTTTTGAACACCTAGAAGGGCCAGATTCCTTACTAGGTTTGGATAAACAAGACCCTCAAGGAGCTAATAATCTACCAGCAGAGCAAATCATAGGTTGGAACAATGTATCAGAAAACAATTGAAGGGGGAAAAAGGGAAAGAAGGAGAAAGAGAGAGAGGAAGGGAGGAAAGAAAGTAAAAAAGGAAAATTCTGGAGATATATTTTTGTTATATCCTACTTCCTTCTGTAATGATTTGAGAGAATATAATACAAAGACTGCAAATGATAAAGTGAAAGAAGTAGAAAACATGGACCAAGGAGAAAGAAAATTTAAATTGCTGTTAAAAAAAAATACAGTGATATAATATATGCATGCTTGTTTTGTGGTGGTGAGATAGCACTACAGGGGCTGGAGGAGGGATTGCCCATACTTGGGTAGGAGGGAGAGGGTTTGCGGGGAGGTGCACAGGGTAGGTAACTCAGGAACTGGCCTTTGAAAGATGAGCGAGACTTCCTAGCAGCAGAGGGGAAGCAGGGAGAAGAAAGTATTCAGAGTGAGGGGAACAGGAGGAGCAGGCACTCAGAGACCTGGATGCTCATGGCTTGTTTGGGAAAAAGCACAGCCGTCATTCTAGCCAATGGGTTACCAAAAGTCAAAGGGAGAGTGGGCAGATTCTGCGGCTCAGCCAGCCATCCCACCAGGAGACCACAGTGGCACCGAAGCCAAAGGTAAAATGACTGGTGAAAGCACCTGTCACCCCTGACACCCACTCTTGGCTGGCTGCTCCTCCCTGCTTTCCAGGGGTTCCCTGTTGCCTGCCAGAAGAGCCCAATTCAAAGCCAGACACATTTTTCTGTTTAGTTTAAGTTCTTGTGTCAACAAAAAGCAAATATCCCCACTGTCTTGTGATCAGGAGCCGGGATCGTACAATCTGTTTAGTGGGGCCAGCCTTGGGTGACAGGAGTGGTCAGCTGGAAAGCTGTGCTTGCTGACTCCACCATTTGGTTGGCAAAAGGTGAGCTCCCACCTTCCTTCTCCCAACTCTGTCCCTGCCACACTGATCACAGCCTGGAAGACTGGCTCGAACCACAATGATCACTTCAAGAATGTCTCTCAAACTCTGCATATATTGCCTGCTTTTTCTCCTGGCTTCATTAGGTATTAACCATTTTGTCTTGAACTTGTTCCTAATTTTAATGAATTGCAAACACCATCTTTTCTTCTCTCCCCTTCTTTACCGACATCACAAAAATGTATTTAGTTCCTACATTGTTTTTGTTCTTTTTCCTTCTTTCCATCTCTTTTCTAGTGTGAGTTAAGCTGAGTTAAGGGCAGGTGATAAGAGTTCTGCCTTTCTCACCAAAGCATCATAGACCAAGGAGTTGGTGCTTCAAGGTATGTTAAACCTGTCTCTCTCTATGCAGAACCTAAACCAGCTGAAACCAAAGATTGTGTCTTTAAATCCTGACCATGTCTAAGCAAGTAAAATTCTTCCACAGATCTACAACCTGCTAAGCAGTCAACTGGTACAAGATGAAAACAATTCCAATCTTCCAAACCATTGATACCTGACTAACCAATCGTGATTCCACTCTTCCCTCATCACACCTCATCTTTCTCATCTTCTTCTCAAGCATCATTACCTTTTGCCTAATGCATCCTGTCTCTATCTCATACTGTGCTCATGTTTTCTAATGGTTGATTTCAATTTTCAAGTTCCTCTGTAGAGTACTGAAAGCTCTCTAAAGGAAAAATGGAAAATAAAATTCTTAGTTGAGAATACATTATCACGCTCATCATAATGGCAGCTTTGCAGAGAGCTAGGTGCCTACCATTTTGCTAGAAGCTGGTAAATTATGTCTATAGTCAGTCATCAAAATAACCCAGTGACATAAATCCTTCTGATTTCATTATTTTACAAATGTGGAAACAAACCTAAAGTGGTTAGTTTCTTTTGTGTGTTTGTCTTTACCTAAATTACACACCTACTAAACAGTGGAGTCAAAATTTCATTCCAGGTCTGTCTCTCAAACTACACTCTTCATTAATATATTCTACTACCTTCAGATCACCTTGAAATCTTCAAGTGGTGCATGGTAGCTTGTAGAAATTTGGAAAATTCAGTTAAAGCCAGAATCATGATATAACCCCCAACTCAGTAACAGAAGGAAGAAAATCAGGCTCTTTCCTCCAGTCTTCTTGTAAGGAGGGCTGGTGGGGGCAGGGAAGGGGGCTGGTGCGTGGCAGTCAGACAATGAACCACAAACAACCTGATTGCAAACTATTTTGCCTGCAAATTGTGGACAGGTCTAAACTGCAGCATTCCCATTTTGAAGCTGAAAGTGGGGGTCATAATTTCTGATAGGAAGATAAAAAAGCAAGGGAGAAGGATGGAACAAGTGTCCCTGTCTACTGCCCACCTGGAGAGAAATTGACACCCTAGTTAATGGAAACTGCACCTGTTCTTATCTATACCTTGCATTTCTATAAAGCCATGCTTCTCCTTGCTTGTTAGATTCCTCATTTTTCCTTTCAGATGATTTAGAAACATGCGCCTTTCCCCCATCCAGACAGGGGGAGGAACATGCCTACTGTCCCTCCCCAGGGGCTTGGTCCTGATGACCACGGGTTTCCAACTCACCTGCATGGGCCTGAGGTACTGCCCATTGCTGGCCTGAAGGTCAAACCCCCTTTGACAGGTGATAGAGCACTTCATGTGACCTGGGCCACCAGAGGTACAGTTCACCACATCCGCGTGATCAAGCAGCAATGGCACACAGCTGCCCTGCTCCCCACAGGGCCGATGGACACAGCTGGAGATGACAGAAACAGAAGTATCTTAAACGGACTCAGAACTGATAGGCAGCAGCAAAGGCTTTGCATCTCCCTCTGGGAAGCGCCTCTAAACCAAAGAGAACATTGTTTCTCCAAAGCCTACATTAAATTCATTACTTCCTTCTACGTGACCTGGAACCACGCAACATAAAATGAACAAGAACAATATCATCTACGAAGTGATTATGAACTGGCTTTCTCTATGGCTCTTCCAGGAGGACAAAATGATGGTAGAACAGGTGGGGAGCGTGTCTCAAGAGCTCTGGATGGCATCAGAAATGAATAGATCAGAGGATAATCCTTGAAATATTTCATAACCAGTACTCTGGGCCCCAAACAATCAGAACAGACACAGGACAAAGGTCAGGAGTGAATCCTGGAGGCCCCTGGTTGTGTCAGGCATTAAACTTTCTGTTGTTCAATCACAGGTTTGTCGCAGGGGACCCTGTAGAAAGGGCCTGGTTGTTTGAGATGGCAGAAAAAGCAACATTTATTTACTGATTGTCATGGATTTTTGACAACTGGCATACACCATTGAATATCAGCACCAGCTAATCAGAAATTGAGCCCATGGCAGAAAGAAGAAACTCACACATATCAGATCCCAGCCACATGCCTGACGTTGTTCTACATGCTTCCAGGACATTATCTCAGCAGAGGAGAACTGCTGTCCAGATCTCAAGGGCTATTCAACTGGGAACAGGAGGGATAGGTAACTCCCCAGGGTTTGGGGAGACTCTGCTGGGACCATAACAGCAGCAAGGATGCAACAGAGATGGACCTAGAGATTGTCATACTGAGTGATGTAAGTCAGACAGAGAAAGACAAATATCATATGATATCGCTTATATGTGGAATCTAAAAAAAGAGTACAAATGAACTTACCTACAAAACAGAAATAAAGTTACAGATGTAGAAAACAAATTAATGGTTACCAGTGGGTAAGGTGGGGGAGGGATAAATTGGGAGATTGGGATTGACATATACACACCACTATATATAAAATAGATAACTAGCAAGGACCTACTGTATAGCAAAGGGAACTCTACTCAGTGCTCTGTAATGGACTATATGGTAAAAGAATCTAAAAAAGAGTGGAGATATATAGATAGATAGATAGATAGATAGATAGATAGATAGATAGATAGATAGATAGATATATGTATGTATGTATAACTGATTCACTTTGCAGTACACCTGAAACCAACACAACATTGTAAATCAACTCTACAAAAAAAAGAGGGGGGGGGCATGCAACAGAGCCGAAAGAGGGTTACCCTCTTATCAAGGCAGAACAACAGAGATTAAGATTTAGAGCAACTGCCCCCAGGCTGTGTGAATTTGAATCCTGGATTCACCATTTAGTACTGCCTGTATGATTTGATTATTTATTCCCCGGTATTTCAGCTCCTTCCCCCATGAGATGGGGATAATAATGGTGCATATCCCACAGGGTTGTTATTGTTCTTGGGTTAATTCTCTCTACTGCTCCACTGCAAATGGCCCAAGTCCCACCTTCAGTGGCCTGTTTTTTATGAACCAGCCACATGTTTTAGTTTTCCCACTTCTGTACTTTTGCTCAATTTGTTGTGTTTTCTAAAAGGCTTTCCTTCTCCAAGAAGCCCCTCCAGATATCTTCCTCCCTCGAACCTCTCAGGGAAATTTAAAAAATAACTCTTCGAACGCTTCTTTTACTCTATCTTGTAGTATAGTCATGTATGCATTTGATTGTTCTTCAGTTAATTAATTTATCCATCCTTTGATCCACAAGGCAATTAGTATCTGTCTCTTAAATGCTGTTGAATCTCCCAACTAGATTATGATATTCTTGAAGACAAACACTGACTCCTACCCACTTTTGTATTCACCATACACCTCATTGTAGGAGTTACAATAAATGTCTGCTGAATTAAATTTGTTCATATCATAGACATCAAAGTAAGTCAATGGCTATCAAAATGGTAAATTTGTTAAATTTTATAGTGATAGGTGGGGATATGAAATACAAAAATATCATTATCAGACGATGGAGGATGGGAGGGAGATGCAAGAGGGAGGAGATATGGGGATATATGTATATGTATAGCTGATTCACTTTGTTATAAAGCAGAAACGAACACACCATTGTAAAGCAATTATGCTCCAATAAAGACGTTAAAAAAGAAAAAAAGTGATCCAACCATCTTGCCCTACTCATTCATTCATTCACTCATAAACATTTACTGAGCACTTAGCATTGGCAAGGCATCGGTCTCAGTACTGGGGATAAAATAAATATGCCCTTAAAGAACACATAGTCTAGTGGTGTAGAACAACAAGATATTTTCTTGCTCATGATGTTTTTGCCAGTGGTACTAAATATTAGTTAAAATGGCTTCTGTGAGTCTCGTCATCATTAATTTGTTCTATTTGCCCTTGAATTGTGTTAGCAGCCAACGACCTTATCAAGGAGCTGGGCAACGATATAAGAAAGTGGAAAATAGGGGCTTCCCTGGTGGCGCAGTGGTTAAGAATCTGCCTTCCAATGCAGGGGACATGGGTTTGATCCCTGGTCCAGGAAGATCCCACATGCCAAAGAGCAACTAAGCCACGTGTGCCACAACTACTGAGTCTGAGCTCTAGAGCCTGCGAGCCACAACTACTGAAGCCCGCACGCCTAGAGCCTGTGCTCTGCAACAAAAGAAGCCACTGCAACGAGAAGCCTGCGCACCACAGCGAAGAGTAGACCCCACTTGCAGCAAACAGAGAAAGCCCGCGCGCAGCAACGAAGACCCAGCACAGCCAAAAATAAGTAAGTAAATAAATATATAAAAAAGGAAGTGGAAAATAAAATGTCATTGAATTGAACATACTGCCTTGAAATAACTGAGAATTGCTTTAAAATGCACTAGTCCAAAAAGTATGGATTTGATTCGAATATGCTAAAGTTGCTGCCCCTGATCTTGGGGTTTAAGTTACACGTCAGGGATTTCAGTTATATGTCAGTGACATTCTCATTTCTTTTACCTATGCTTATTAGGTATAGGATGGAGGAATTGGAGTTGAGTGGTAAGAAGGAAACTTTTTTACTCCTTTAAGCTCTGATTATTCTCTGTGAAGGTGTAGTATTCCCTCAGAATCACTCCGGGAGCCTGATGAAGGGAGGAATATATGAATTGCGGGGGGATGACTGTTAATTGTCAGCATGGATTCTCCAAATCCAATGCTGCTAATTAGGTATGCAATACAGGAAATAAACCTTTGTCTCCGAGTCTTTATTCAGCCTAGCTGGATAAGGAATCTGAAACCTGACGGTCCTTCATGGAATGAGATCAGAACACCTCATTAGTGATGCTAAAGAACTTCAAGTTCCACAGATACTACATGCCCTTGATGTACACAAAACGTAATATTTCTTCAGCGTGTTAAGCAGAGAAGACTGGAAAACAGAGAGTCATTAACAGTTCTGGTTCATGTCAGCTCACTGCCAAGAAATTAATGTGAAATAACAGCACGTGCTATTTTCCAGTGACTCCGTCCAATGCATCCATGTCATCACTGAGTACAAATACGTGCTGAGATAAGACACAAAACAAATACTCTGAATGAGCCTCCTTCCATCAAGATGGTGTTCCATTAACTACTGTTGCTATGACTACCAGTATTAAAAGTCCATCCAGCCTTGGCAGCAAGGGAGGAAGAATGAGACAGGGGATGATAGAAAAGAGGGAAAGTGGCATGAAATAAGACCAAGACAAAAAAAAAAAAAGCATCAAACCCAGACCTGTTTATGAAGTGAGAAATGGTTTTAGGGCAGCTGCTGCAAATTCTTTCACTAGCTTATATTTCCATTTGCTTCCTTTTTAAGGAATTTGTTTTATGAGAGTGGTGTTTGTCAGGTCGTTAGCTTCTGATGGCATCTGGTATCAATTGCAGACTTCTCTCCTTTGCACCCCAACCCCAAACCCCTTTTTGTGTTTCTCTTCCACTACAAATACTGCTTCCCTGAGTGAAGTTTCTGTGTTCTCCGTTTTCCCATGCTCCTGACACATTCTTCTTTCTGGCTACTGTTAACATTAAGCCCCAATATCATAATGATAATGCTGATAGTAAACATAATTAGTCTTAAAACTTTTCAAAAGCTTTCTTCTTAGGGTCTTTGGACAAATGTTAATGAAAGTGGCAGCAGTGAAGCCTTACAATGTCCCAGAGAGATGGGCAGTTAGGTATTTATCTTGGTTTGACATACAAGGAAACTAAAGCTGTTTGAAGACTGGCTGGAGGCTGCACAGTGAGTTAGAGGAAAATCCTCAGGCTGGGTCTCAGAGTCCTCACTCTCGGGGCCAGCCTAGACCACCAGGCCGTCTCCCTGGCGACAAGGTGGATCTCCTGTTGCTTTCTTCTCCATTCAGGAGCTAGCATCATTGGCCAGGATGAGCCAAGAAGCTCCTCAGCAGGGTAGTCAGGGGGGAAAGAGTAGAATAGTAAATGGTTGGTCTCAGTTTTGAGCAGTTTTCTTTTAAATGAGAGAATATCAAATTGGCAATTTTTGTCCAGCTGCCATTGTCTGCATGATGCCCTACTAAGCGTGTTTCTTCCTTTGGCAACCACTTCTCACCCTTCCACCCATCTTTTTCCAGACCTTTCCCCACACCCCATCACAATGTGTTCTCGGGTAAGGATATGATGCAGCCAGTCAGATGTGATTCACAGGTATTTCCATTTTAACAGGAGACAAAAGTTTGAAGGCAAAGGAATGAGTTTTTCATGATAGAATCTTAAGTCAGTAGGCCCTCAGAGGTCACATTACGTAGATGGTCACCTTACCCATCATTCTAGCTTTGCTCTTTGTGTCTCCACTTCCCCAATAAGCCTCTACTCTCTCCCTTCTTGTCCTCACTTCCGGAAGCCATCATGTTTGAGGATTTTAAAAAATGCTTTCAATAGAGAAATCCCTTTTCAAAATGTATGTTATCCCTGGGCTATCTTCTTGCATATAACCTGCTTGTGGACACCCAGGCACACTAGTAGCACCGTCCTACCAAAATGATGTGTGTGCTTCCTTTTCGTTTGGGCCTCTGCGTGATGCCTTGGGAAACCTCTGTTGGCAGAGTTCCATAAAAGAATGGCCCTCATCTGCCACAAGGCAGACTTTGTCAACCACAGTTGTATATTTAACTCACTTAGAGGCAGCATTTAAAAAATAAAGATACCCAGGCTCTGTCCCCTGGAGATTTTGATTCTGTAGGTTTATGGTGGGATCCTCACAGCTGTGATTTTATTTTAAGTTTCAAAGTTTTTCAGGCTCACCAGGAGTGAAACCCGGCACCATAAAGAGCTGGGTATGTGTAACCTGAAAGATATGTCAACAAATTCCATAGGCCAAGACTATAAAATAACAAATGCTGATTCCAGAAGGAGAAACTCGTTCCACTGTTTCATCATTATGCTTTAATGTTTTCAGCACAAATTATCACGTGGGAGTCATAAGACAGATCAAAAGTATAAAACATTTCCCCCATTCTGAAGAATCTTTCAATACGGCTGAAGAGAGAAAATAATTAAATCATGTGGTACCGATTATAAATCCATGGCTGTTCCAGAGAAAGTTTTATCATTGGATATGATTTGACCTCAATAAATTAATAGGATTTGGAAAGGCAAAAGAGATATGCCAGAAAGATACCTCCAATGCTTTCCAGACAGAACACAGAGCAAAGTAGCACTCTAAAAACCTCGACAAAATCACCACTTCCTCTCCCTGCCACTGAGAACTGAAGAAACTTCAGTAGGGGCGGGGCTCTGAAATTCTGACTAACAAATTTAAAGAACCTATATGGAAAAGAGTCAACATCGATATTTGATGATAGACTTAGAGGCAAGCCCCCCAAATCTTCCCCTACCTTCCAGGGATTGGTGAGGAACAGAGTAAGACTAACATCAGAAAGCAGACATCATTCTCAGCAGAGACAGCAGACAGACTCACTAACAAACCTACAATGAGCTGTGCCCCAGGGCATGCCAAATCAGGCACATTTTAAAATTTTCCATTGCTTGAGGCCACTAGAGTGAAGCTGGCTTCACTTCCAGCCAAGGTCCACATTTGGGAAGCTGGGTAGTTCCTAAGGAATGGGTGAAGTCCTGGCTGTTCTGTCCACAGCTTCCTCACAGCTTTGGTGTAAGGTTCCCCTGAGGGTCTGTGCCATCCTGGAGGCATTTCAGAAGGCTATGACACTATTCCACTATTCAGAATCAATAGTGAAACCTTATTTCTCCCATGTAAGAACTGATGCAAGTTATGCACTAAAGATCCCATTTCTTGCATGTGACAGATGGAGGGTGGGGAAGACCTTTAAAAATCATCTTAGAGGAACCACAGTTTGTTAAAACTAAAATGGACCTTAAAGATAATTCAACCCTAATTCCTCATTTTAGAGATGAGGAAATTGAGCCCAAAAGAAATTATGGGATATTCCACAACTTCCTAACCACACTCAGACTACAATATAATAACAAAGAAACATTTAATTAAGCTTTAGGTTAAACTCAAAATCAGGTTGACATCAGCTCAAGAACTTTTCTAAAGTCAACGTCCCACCCTCCCTCAGGCATCCAACTTGATATCTGGAATCTAGATTAGTTTAGGAGAAACTTTCATACTTTTTGAGAAATAGCACGGTGTGATGGAGAAAGTAGTAGATCGAGGCCAATGTGACTTGGGCTCAGGTCTTGGCTTGGCCTTGCTTAAGTCTATGACATTGGGTAAGTCTCTTAACCACTCTGGCCTTTTGTCTGCAAATCTGTAAAATGATGGGGTTAAACTAGGTTCTCTCAAGGGTCCCTTCCAGCTTTAACATGGTATTTAACTTTCTAGATGAGGTGATGGTGCTACTGGGGTGGGAGTACAGAAAACCCATGAATGGGCAGGATGTGGTAGAGAACCCAAAAAAAGAGTTGCTCACAATCTTTCTTTCCTAGTGTAAGTATTTGCTTAATGTCACAACATTTAAGTTGTTTAGTTAAACAAAATATTGCAATTCATTTATCCAAGAAGTGCTACCATTGACCAAATAGCAATCCCAGTGGTTTCTGTAGAAACAACTCTTTGAAGGTTACACAGTGAAAGCGGATCAGATTTCTCTCCATTCCTCCACTTTGTTTTACCAATTCTTAGTGAAATAAGAGGGTATGGGCTAAGAAGAAATGTATGCTCTGGGTTTGGCAGCAGACGGAAATAATATGTACAGAAAGTAGAGTGGGCTGGAAGAGATGGAGTCCTCGTTAATCTTCCCACCACCAACAGCAAAACCAAATAATAATAATATCCATCCTTAGAGAGCTTTGCTGTTTCTCCAAACAAATACAAAAACATGGCCACCATTCTGGCTCCCCATTCTACTTCCTCCTCACTACTGGCTCCATCTTTGCTTTGTAGGGCAAGAACCAGATTAAATGTCAAGTACATTTCCATCAGCCTTCTTGGGCAGAACGAAGCTGGTACTTTGAGGGGTTTTACTGAAAGGTCATACTGACCAAGAAGGGAAAATTAATTCAAATTCTTCTCCTCTGAAGAGTCTCATCTGATAGAAACAGAGGAATCTCAGTAATAATTCTGATTTTTCCATCACGTGACAAAGAAATGAATTACTGCACTAAGCAGACTTCTCCTTCCTTCCTGTATCCTGGGAAAGTGGAGGTTTTCTCTGCCCCTCTATTGAAGTCTTTGCCCCTAAGTTGGCCCCTGAAAACATCTCTGTCAGGAGATGTCCATCTCTTCCTCGAATGTGACCTATTCATAAGTTCAGGACTGGACTCTGGTGGCCCCAGGACTGGTAATTTGCTTCACTCATTTCTATTTCAGGGCATGGTTTTTTACCATGCCTGACTGTAACACTAGAAGTCCCATCCAAATGCCCCCTCTTCCTCTAAAGAAAAACAGATTTACATCACACAGCCAAAAGCACTCCCTTTCAAAATCCCTGTCTCACCAAGTTTCAGAACTGACGATTTTAATGTAGATTATAAAATATGTGGAACACCAAAGAAAGAGTCAAAACAATTTCTGGCTCACCGGCAGAGAATGTGTGCCCTAGCACAGCACCAAGGAAACATAATCACTCATCAGAAACAACAACAATAAAAACAAATATTATGTCTACATAGAATATATATAATAAACTTTTTTTCCAGTTTGCGAAGGCAGTAACCATTTCCACGTGAGGCATTTCCTAATGAGGAGTGATCACTGGCGCCCCCAAATGACTGCACTGCTGACTCCCCCTACCCACCCCACTATTCTTCCCGGGGCACCAATTAAACTATTAATTCAGGAGTGACACTTCCCCAGCCATATTCATAGGCCAAGGCTGGGGAATCATGAAACAGGTGGAGTTAAGTGAGGGAACAACATAATCCTGAGAATAAAGTTTAATGGGCATGGGGAGGTGGGGGTGGGGGTGGGATGAACTGGGAGATTGGGATTGACATGTATACACTAATATGTATAAAATAGGTAACTAATAAAAATATATGCTCGCAAAAAAAAAAAAACAGTTTAATGGGCATGAGCTTCCATCTGTGGCATTCCTAGAACAGTACTTACAAGGCAGGAAGAAAGGATAGCATGGCTTCTGTGTGGCTATATACAAGCTACGCGTTAACTGAGGTCTTGAGGAGTCGCAAGCCAGCACCTTGAATGAGCCCCAAATTCACATATAGAAGTAGAATATAAAACACATGTTGGGCCCCTCTGGGACTCTCTCCCCCCCTTGGCTTCCTTTCCCCATAAAGTTTCTGGACTCCCCAACAGAAGCTTCACATTGTTCCCATCATCTCGTAATTCAGGAATTTATCAGTCCTTGGTTGACATCAGATTTGGAATATTACTCTCTTCTGTCCTTTTGTTCTTCCTAGCATTCCCAAGCCTTGCAACATCAATGGCTCATTTGCTTATGGAGAAATGAAGGCCCAAAGAAGGGAAGGGACTGTCCTAAAATCGTGTGGTGAGACTGGATGATGCGGCCAAATGTGAGAGGCAGGGGTCTGGACATCGGGCTTGCTGCCATTCTAATCGCCAGGCTTCCTCTGTCTCCACAGATATGGCTACACCGAACCATGGCCTGAGAGTCCTTGCGACCAGAACTTAGGGTCAAATCCGTCAACAGTGTCTGTCTATTTGGCAGGCTGGCAAGACGACAGAACCCTGGAAATACTGGCTTGTTTTTATTTTCTGTGCTTTCTCCACCAGCTGCCGTTAATACAGACCATAAGCACAGGGCCAGCCCTGAGAAAAATTGGGAAGCAGGTGATATTTTAAACTCATTTCTCTTTTCAGCACCAATTTTCCCGCTTCTCATACTCCCCCAAACTTCCAGTTACCTACACTAGGTTGCATTTCAGCAGGGCTCTGGTATACTTTTGAATTGGCAAGGTCCATAAGAGAATACTTCTGGCATAAACAGCTGATAACGACTTAAGACATTTCTATTTCTATTAAGTGGTTATTGACTATTTTAAAGAGACCGCTGGAGATTATCAGGACTTGAACAAAATAATTCCTAATTGTGGACTTTCAGACACTGTGATAAGGCGTTGGGAATTAGTGTTGTGAAGTCACTGTTTTGAAACCAGCCTTAGCGGTAGACTCCAACCACAAGTCTTCCTAAGATGTCTGTGCCTGTAGCCCTGAAATCTGAAACCTGAAAGCTGCCACCCAACTGGTCCTAAGAATGTATCCCACCATCTCAGACAACGTAATATTTTAATAAAGGAACCATCTCAGACAACGTAATATTTTAATAAAGGCTATTTCTAGAGTCGTCTAGCCGTGCCCCAATAAACCCCTAAATGAGACCATGTCCATGACCTTTCCATTTTTCCTCTATAACCCCATGAGAGTAAACAGTTGAAAAGACTCAAACAGCTCACTGTGCCTCCCAAAGCAGATCTGTCTTTCACCAGGCCATCCATCATCGGCCAGGAGAACCAGAATCCTCGCCAGTGGATTCTCCTCCTTCTCTCTTATTTTATGGACAAATCATTCTGGGAAAAGGAAGTTGAGCAAGAAACCTAGGGAACAATTGAGCAGCTATAATTCTTTTCTTGCTTAAGAAGCAAAAACGGATTCAATGTTAATTTGCTAAACTGCTTTGGGGAAGAAGATAATCAAATGAATAGGAATGCAATACATATTTCATTTCTATACGGCCTTTCCCAGCAGCAAGAGAGAACAGTTCCCATCATCCTGGAACATTAAAAGGAAACCCTATGCTAAATATAAAAGATGAAGAGCCAAAGGATAAATAGATGCTTTAACCTGTGGCCCCTAGCACAAGAAAGGAAGAAGCCCTTTACTTTGTGAGGCTATCAAAAGGGTGGTGATTGGAATGTTTTACATAGGACTGAGTAGGGAATAGAGAAGCCTGGCAAGGTATAGGGGCCCAATCCAGGAAGAGAAGGAAGGGAAAGTGTTGGCATTTTAAATCTGAGCTCCAAATAACTGAAGCGCGATAGGAATTGGTAAAGCAGCAGCAATGAGGGTTCCAGGGAATAATGAAGCATGAAGCAGAATGACGGATAATAGAGATGGAATGATCCTATTACCAAGACCAGGCTCACACACTGATTACAGCAGGGATGGAATGCCAAGGCACTGAGCTGTGCTCTGGCTGCATGCCCCTGGACTCAGGCTCAGAGGCCTTATAATCTAGCCCCAGCTCTACCAGTAATCTATGGGGCAACCAAGAAGAAACATTTTTACACCTGAGGAGTCCCAACACCTTCCGAATGGAAAACACAGCCACTTGCTCCCAGAAATTCTCTGGGAGTTATAAAAGTCATAGAAGTGAATTCTATGGAAAAGGTGCTTTCCTTTCTACCACATCCCTCCACTCCCCAACCAAAATCCCACGTCTGCCAAGAAGTCTCCACGGACAATGGAGGGTGACCCAGAAATCCTCTATACTTGACTTACTGATGAAGGTGCTATCTTCTTGGTCAGCAGATCCACCTTTTCAGGATTAGCTTTCTAAGGCTAAAGATATCTTTTGTGTCACAGCACAGCAATGTCATTCAAAGGGGGGATCTGAAGAGGCAAGGCAGCTGAGGGGAGCCAGCCTGAGACAGCATTAACCCTGCGTGTTACCGAAGTTTGCGTGTGAATCGCAAATGGAAAGATACGAGTTATTTGGTGGTGGCTGACTGTTGGCTTTTCTCCCTGAATTATTTATTTTTTACAGTCCCTGCTTCAGGAAACAGAATCTGAAGAACAGAGGCTCCACAGAGAAAACAAAAGTGACTAAACTAATATACATGTACATAAATTTGTAGGTCTCTGTGCATCCTGAGGCACTTCAAACCAAATCAGCTATACACTATTCTTTGATTACTCATTTCTAAAAATAAATTTATTTATTTATTTATTTTTGGCTGTGTTGGGTCTTCATTGCTGTGCGTGCGCTTTCTCTAGTTGTGGTGAGCGGGGGCTACTCTTTGCTGTGGTGCGTGGGCTTCTCATTGTGGTGGCTTCTCTTGTTGTGGAGCATGGGCTCTAGGCGCTCGGGCTTCAGTAGTTGTGGAGCACAACTACTCTCTTGTTGTGGCGCACGGGCTTAGTTGCTCCGAGGCATATGGAATCTTCCCTGACCAGGGGTCGAATCCATGTCCTCTTCATTGGCAGGCAGATTCTTAACCACTGTGCCACCAGGGAAGTCCCTACTCATTTTTAATTACCTGATTCTTTTCTTTACACAAGCATGATTAACAAAACATGGCAGGTATGTTACTTATGTCAGGCATTACGTCAAGTATAAAAGAGTTGGAGGCTGAACTCTCACTGATGTCCACAGTAACAGCCAAATAGTAAATGTTTTTAATGCAAAAGATAAATTCTGCTTAAGAGCTGTTGCCTTGAATATACAATCATACACACACAATGTGTGTGTTCATTATTTCCTCTTGACGCAGACTTTATGTGCTCATGCTCAGTTTGCTTTAACTAAAGAGGAAAATCCAGATTTATGCAGAAAAGATAAAAGCAAAGAAAGAGAAGAGAAAATCTGGGGATGACACTGCTGTTTACAAAAATATTTATATTTTACTTAAAAAATAATGCCTTTCTGAATGGCACAATCATTTAAAAAGTTAAATCATTTAAAAATTTAGTTATATAATTCAATGCATATTAATCTTCTCCAAAAGATTGCCTTGTGTAAAATAAAATACATACACACACACACTTACACATATATAACCACATTTCACTAGACCCAAATTGCTAAATAAATTAACCCTCAATTGTCCTACATTATGAAAAGAGTCAGAATGCAGATCATTTAAATAATAACCACTTTTTTATTTTTAGATTTTTAAAATAATTTTATGATTTTCTAGGAAACCCAATTGATATTACTGATTGTTTTTCACTTTAATGAACACTGTAACAATTCTGGGTGAGCTATTGAGAAGGTGGCTTAGGAAAAAGGGAAAATGAACTTGGGAATAAAATGTGGAAATGGATCAGTCATAAAATGGATGTGGTGGACCTAGATAATGTAGTATTGGGAGGACATTCTCTGGTAAAAGGCTGTTTAGATAATCCACCTACCAAGAACTGGGGAATTCCTATAAGAAAGACCTTACTCTGGGAATCATTGTTCTTCCCTCATGCTTTTTTCCTGCATGCAAATTCCTCACATGTCCCTTGTGACCCAAGCTGCCTAGTAAGTTGAAACTACATCAGTAGAGTGTGTGGCTCTATCAGGCCATGAGACACATGCAGTGAGATCCTTGTAACTCCAAGGTCTAGGCACACTAGTCCAGCCTAACGTATTTTGGTGGACATTATTCCAGCCTCTTAGAATCCACAACCTTGTGTAATTCTCTCAGCTTGAGTGAGGGTGGGACCAGTGACTTACTTCTAACCAAATGAATATGGCAAAGGTGACAATGTCACTTCTGAGTACACAACCTAAGATTGAAAGGTACTCTTGCTGAGAGACTCTCTCTTTATGGCTTTGAAGAAACAAATTGCCAAGTGTGAGCTGCCCCATGGAGATGGCTATGGGGTAAGGAACTGAGGACAGCATCTGTGCAACATCCAGCAGGAAACAGGCCCTCAGATTGGCAGCATTTGGGGACCAAATGCCTACAGAGGACCCAGTTAAGCCTGGCCTAAAATCTTGAATTTCAGAAACTGTGAGAGTATAAATGTGTATTGGTTTAAGCTGCAGAAAACTAACACATACACAAACCAGGCTTTAAATTGTAGTCTTCCTTCTGGCTTACCTGTACTTCTAATCTCCAAGAGAATGGAATATTTCTTTTCTGATTTTCTCTCCTTGAGGAATAAGATTCTTTTTGTCTGGGCTAGGACCGCATAGGAGCTGGGGCAAATTTTCTCTTTTTCTAATGACCCCAAATCCCCTGGATTCTGCCCATAAAATTGCCCCACTAGATAATTCATTTCCTGAACTTTTCCAAAAGTCCAAAATATCCTTACAATTCCACCATTTATTACCTACTCCATCAAATATCACCAGATCACCTGCATTACTTGGAGCCCACATCTACATTTCTTGGTTTCATGGATTCCTCAAAATAAATATGCCATTTGCATAGACATATCTAAAATACGGGTGCTCTTTAATTATTCCAGGGCCAGTTAAAATCTTCTTACCGCAGTCCAAACAACAGTTTGTGGGAGGGTGGAAGGATTTCTTGGAGAGTAATAGACATGAGTATATTTCTTTTTAAAAATAATTAATTAATTAATTTTGTTGTTGTTGTTGAGGTATAGTTGTTTTACAATGTTGTGTTAGTTTCTACTGTACAGCGAAGTGGAGTTCCCTGTGCTATACAGCAGGTTCTTATTAGTTATCTGCTTTACACATATTAGCGTATATATGTCAATCCCAATCTCCCAATTCACCCCACCACCACCACCCTCTTTCCCTCCTTGGTGTCCACACGTTTGTTCTCTACCTCTGTGTCACATGAATATGTTTCTAAAACAGCTTTTCGTTCCTATAATGAAAACTTTCTTTACTAAAAACAAATTACTTTGATACTACTCTTAGTTTTGCTAGTTTTAAATAAGGTGAATTTGTACACACTGAGTCTCAGTTTCCTCAACTGAAAAATGATTCCTGGCATATTGTAGGCACTTAGTAAATATTTTTTGAATGATGAATAGTCTGCCTCTTTCCACACACACACACACACACACCCCCACACCCCATATAGAATAGTTTTACAAATCAGTCTACATTAAATTTTTCAGAAGCCTTTCTACTATGTGAAATAAAATATGGCAATGTATATACAATGTGTATACACACACACATATTCACTGTTTTAGACATAAATTTTTACACAACTCAACTCTCAATTATCCACAAAGATAAGAAGGATCAAACATGACTATATACAGTGAGTGAGAAAGAATGTGAGAACAAGAGAGAGAGAGAAGAAATAACTCAGGTTTCCACATGCATATTCATTGAAAAAGATTAATGTCCTATTCAATTTTATATTAGAATACTTGGCTTTGATAACCTATAGTTTAAGGTAAACCTCAGAACCCACTATAGTTTTATATTTATGAGTATCTATTACTTGTTTTCCCTCTCAATCAGAATGTGTATTTATACTGAATAAGCTAGAGATATTTATACTTTATGTTTGCCTTGGACTTAAAATAAGTTCAAAGCATTAAAAAAAGAAAATATGCATTTCCAGTTAGGTCAGTCTACTTAAAAGTTATATTGAAAATTGGTCTTAGTATTAAAGCCAGGAACTTAAAGAAAATCTTAATCTGGAACATACAAGGCAGAGAGAAGGGGTTTCTTCATGGTTACTTGACAAGATATTTTCTGCCAGTTATCAGCTTATTCCCTCTCAGTTCCAAATCTCCACCTTCATTGCCCTGCTTTGCGATACTAGAGATGGACCATGCAAATACTGCTCTTTTGCCATTTAGCACGATGTCACGTTTTCCCAGTAGACGTTAACTGGAGAGACACTGCAGGAGGAAGGGGTGTTTCTTCTTGATTCCTACGTGCTTTTTCTTCTTGATTCTGCAGCTCTTTGATGTCCAACACAGCCTCGGTCTAGTGGTGCTCACCCCCTAATGAGTTTCAGTGACACCCTGCATGTCCCAGCAGTTCTACCAGCACTGCAGCTGGCTTCCCAGCAAAGGTACTCCAGTGAATGACTTCCCACAAAGTTTCAGCAGCACCCCAATGGGTGGCTTCCCATCAAGTTTCATCAGTGCCCAGCAGGTGACCTCCCAGAAAGTTTTAGCAGCGCCCCAATGACAGCTTTCCATAAAGTCCCAAGAGCACCTCAACAGACAGCTTCTTTATGAGCTTCGATCAGCACCCCAGTGGGTGGTTTCTTGATTGCCAGTCTCAGCCTATGAAACCTCAGCAAACTTCTCTGTCGCCCAGTGTGCCACTGCTCCACCCTCTCCAATGAGATCAAAATCACAGCCTTGGAGGGGGTCAGGTACTCTTCCTCGGATACTCTTCCCTCATCCCTAAAAGTAATGATCGCTCCCTTTATCTACCATTCTTCTATGTTAGGGTTCTCTTTACCATTTAGTCGTTAATCCTCTGTTACTAGTCAATAGTTATTTATATTTATCTTCCTCTATTCTAATTACTGTGTCCTGACTGACTGACTGAAACAATGGAACTGGAAGTGGTAGTAGGAGATAGAGTCACAAAGATAGAATTTGGGAATCTGTTTGGTTGTGCCTTTGGGCTTGAGTACAATGCTGAGCTACTTGTCAATGGGAAATGGGATGCTAATAATCAATGACACGCAGTGGGACCACAATTACCAATTACCAAGCTATCATCTTTGGCTATTGCTGTGAAGAGCCAACTGGGAACCCAAACTCCTGCTGTACTTGACCACAGGTGTCCTGCACATCACTGCTGAGCCCATCACAGCAGCCAGAGAGAAGAAAGTACATCAAAACCAGGAAGAGAAGACCCTTTCTCCTACGGTGTGTTTCCAGAACCCTCTGTTGACAAAAGTTAACACTGTGCCAGTCAGCAAAGGATAAATATCAATAAAATCCTGCTCTAGTACTACGAGTTAGGGTGATAAGGGTGGATTCAGAGGTGAGAAGCAATAAGTTGACTGATAACTGTCACAACTTGTAAAAGGAGGATGGTAAAAATGATAAAGATGGGAAATGGTGTGGAAACTGCCTGGGCTGTCCTCCCACCTGGTGTTTGAATGTGCTACAAACTCCACATGGATCATTCTCAGGTAATCTCACAAGAATACTCTGAGGCAATTTCTCCCTGTTTCCCACTTAAATACCAACAATACAGAAAAATATGAAAACTCTTATCAATACCAAAAACCAAGGTGGATAGCTGGACTCTGAGGATTTTTCTCCTGATTTCAAAATGTATTGGAGTTGAATTGAGAAATATCACCGGAAGCCAAAACATGCATTTCTTGTTTTGTTTTCTGAAAAAAGCAAAGCAAGTAAAGAATAGAGCCATACTAAAAGAAAAGAGGGAAACAGGTCACTCTTTCTTCATTCCCTGGCCCCTGTAAAGACCAGAGAGCTGGGCACTACTTTTCAGGGGTCACAGTTCTGTTCTCTATCCATCAGTCCTCATCAGTACCCTTTCTTTACTCATTTCAAGATTTCCGGTCAGGAAGTACAAGGGTCTTGGTGGGGTGAGGTAGAAGCAAGTGGGAAGAAGGGAGAACCATTGGCAAAGGCCATTGAATCCTGGGAGATAACTGTCCCAAAGGTAAGAATGCTACAGAGTCCTAAAGAATACTACAGGCTTGAGGACCACGAGATAAAATTTCAGAATAAAAGCTTGGAGTAGTTTTACACAGTGAAATCCTACTGTCTTTGTAAAGAGTGCAGTAAAGCAATGTGCCCTGGCCTCACTGGCAGTGAAGATAGAGAAAGGTTAAAAATAAAACAGAGGCAAACATTTATCAAACAAATACAAACAAAAGGAAAGCAGGGATGGAAATTTTCATTCCAGACAAAGCATAATACAAAGCCTTAACCTTTGAAAGGGGCAAAAGGGTTGGCAAGAGCTTTGATCCTAATAAAAATAAAACAGTCACAAGCATTTATACACTTAATTATGTAATATGAAATTACAAAAAGCCAGAACTATTTGAAATACAAGGAAGAATGGAAAGAAGCGCAACTGTCTGGAAGGTTATACTGTATTCTCAACCTTTTATAGAGCTGGTAGATAGAAAAATCAATAAAAGGAAAGTACAAATGCTGAAAAGAAATGAGTGATCAGAAGTTTCAACCACTGCTATCAGCCTATGTCCTGAAAAAGGCGATAATATCCTTCATCTTCAGAAGATTCAACACTGGGGTATCTGATGGATATACCATCAGGTAGGGTCAGAGAAGTTGCAACTAATGTTTTCATTGTATTCATGTGACTGAAAAAACAGAATCCTGTTGTAGGAGAAACACATGCCCATCAGCAATTCTTGCCTGTTAGTAAATTCTTCTAGACCTGACCTTGTGAATTTCCAAAGTAGATAACCTGAGCCCTGATTATCTGCAAGCTAATCCACTCATTTAGGAAAATTAACCTATTAGTGCCAGGATTGTATCTCGGATACATTCAAAATCCCACTGTATTAATCAAAAAGATGGTTCCCACTTCCCCAAGCCATCAACACAATCCTGGAATGGTTGGGGATCTGCCTGACACTCCAACTCATGGGATACTGTGGAAGGTTATGCAGGACCTTTCCCCAAGGTGGCTAGGGCAGGAAATAGCCAGAGAGTAAGAATGAATTCAGCTCTTACTGGGCACTGGTGACCAAAACCAAGAACACTAAAGTCGCTTTTCGGGACTAAGGCGTTCATTATCAGTAGACTAAGCCCAAAGGGTCAGAAGCTGGGTAGCCATCATAGCAGAATGGGAAACAAGATGAAGAGAAATATCAAAGTCAAATGGTCCAAGGTAAGGATCATGAATGTCACTGGAGAGCCAGACTTAGGTTTACTGGCCTTCAGCTGAGATTCTGTGGGTCAGTCAGGCTGGTTTAAGGATAAAGTGTTGTAGGAGGACAGACCATTGGTCATTAATGGTTAAATACAAAATGGATAAAACATCTTCTACTGCCAGGCATCTGTCAGCTCTCCCGTGCCCATTTTAGTATTAATGTAATTCAGGTCATAAGGGGTAAGAAGGAGGTAGCCAGGAATCCCTCTCACTATGCCCAGAATTTGAGGGTTTCATATTATGGTCTATCTACATTTACAACTGTGATTGATACAAAGATGCTAAAAGACTTCTACTCTTTGAGAATACATAGGGATTTAGATTTTAAATCTGTCCACAAAGAAAATATGCGGGATCTATTAGGTTCCCTGTGTATCAAAATTTACTATATTGCACTGATTTTCTGGCCGAAAAGGAAAAGCCAATTTGCATGGCTCCTGTCAGTCACATGTGGTTTGGAAATTCTCGTGCATTCCAGATACACTCTGTGTAAACTGGAGAATCATATCTTATTTCTACTCGTTTGCATGCATGCGTATAAAACTTGTTTTTCCCACAGTGCCAAATGAAAATAAGTGAAGAACTAGCAGCAGTGATCATAATTAATCAACTTCTTTGTCAAAACTGCACAGCTGTTGTTGTGAGGGGAATTCTTGTCCCTTGGGGTCTACAGAGGTTGTGACTTCCTTTTTGCTTTGCTTGTTCAGTTCTGTCCCGTGGAAGATTTAGAGATAAAATCCGTAACTGTCATTCAATGCACAGTTTCTGACACCTCTTACGTGCCAGGGCCTTTAGTAGGTACTGAGAGATACTGAGCAGAATTCCTACTGCAGGGAGCTCAGAGTGGGAAAGAATAACAAATAAATGAATAGGTATATTTATGTGATAGCTGCCTTTGTAAAGCATGGGTTGTGTACAATGTCCTATGGAAACAGGGAGGGAGTTTGCCAAAAATTCATAGACGAAGGTGAATCATGATGGTCAAGTTGAGTTGAAGTGAAGAAGTACTGGACAGCATTCAAGAAAGTAGGAACATTGTGTGCAAAGACATGGAGCTCAACAAGAACACATGTTTCAGGGACCTGAAAGAAATTCTGTATGGCTTGAGGCCAGAGGTAGAACCAATAGAGAAAATAATTGGAAAACACATGAGACAGAGGCAATAATTCTAGTAAAAAAATGCTATTTTAATAGTCTACATTCTTACATTAATATTTGAAGACTTTTGCTCACTAAGGAGACTTAAAAGTTGCAGATGAACTGGCTAGTGTTGCAATGTCCATTACCTAGACCCTATCCCTTCCTAGCACTTACAACAATGTCTGACACACAGTTAGTGCTTGATTAACATAAACTACTATTACTGCATGTGATAAATGGCACCTAATGACTCGTGCCTTGATGCACATCCCTCCTCTTGAGTATGGGCTGGACTAACTGACTCATTTCTAATCAATAGAATATACCAGAAGTAATGGGTTGTCAATTCCAACATTATGTTATAAAAAGACTGGCTTCCTTTCTGGGCAGACTCTCGTGTACTCACCCTCTCTGGTTCTCTTTATTTTTTGGATTATTAGCCGCCATGTCATAAGGACACTCAGGCACTTTATGGAGACGCCCACATGGCAAGGAACTGAGCCATGCCTATGTGAGTGTGCCCACTGCCAGCACCTGTGTGAGTGAGTTTGGATGCAGATCTCCTGAGGCTTGCCACAGCCACATGAGTGAACTTGGAAGTGAATTCTCCAGCTCCACTCGAGCCTTGAGGTTACTGCACGCTTAGCCCACAGCTGATGGCAACCTCATAAGAGACTCTAAGCCAGAGGCACCTAGCTGAGTTGCACCCAGATTCCTCTCTGACAGAAACCGTGATAAGCCACTAAATTTTGCTATAATTTGCTGCACAGCAAAAGTTAACTAATATACTATATTAGTACTGTCTACACTTATTCCCTAATCAAGGTTGGGTTTCTGGGATACCTAGGTTGGGCAAGGTGGTATCAGAGTTCCTCCTTGGTGATGGAGTGCTGCCTGCAACTCCAGCTTTTGTGACCAGGATCCCAATTGCCTGACACTTCACTCCTTGAGGGAACAAACCCTGTTACCTACAGTGCCACTCAACTGATTAGACCATTCATAGAGTGAGTCCAGCCCAAGTGCAGCACAGATTACTGTGTTTGGCTTGCTCCTTGCCCCATCAGGGCCAACCTTGGGCATACCAATGCTATGAAGAACAGTTCCTTACTAGCAGGAGCTGAGAGTCCAGGAAATGCTATCTAGATGACAATTACAGAAGGGCACATATAGCTAATGTAGTCCTGATTTCCATATGTAAATCTAATTGATTATATGACATGCCTTAGAAACTAATTGTTAAACTTGCTATATACACTGTCCAGGTGGGAACAAGTGAAAAAATATACATCGCTTAGGGAACACTGAGTTTTTGGCAGAGAATTTTTGGCAGTTTACATAACAAAGTTGATGTGAAGGCAGTGGTTTTATATGTAAAAAAGATTTTACGACCTTAAAGATGATAAATATTTACATAAACGTTATTCTCAGCTAAGGAAAGAAGAGCAAAATATAAAACGCAAGTGTGCCTTCTATGAATTGTTCTTTGCTTGCTTCTTAAGTCTTTTTAGAAGTTCTTAGACCCAGTTTTAGTTAGTGAACAAGCACCCACTATATATACAATAGTATGTATGAAAATGATAGCAACACATCACAACAAAAAGAAAGAACAAAAGGAAGAAAGGGGACTTTGTACCTCTGTCCCTGATGATTTTGCCCCTCATGCTCTGGGATGCAGTTGTTGGAAGCTGAAGGACTTATGATGGAGGATGTCCTTAGAGCCACTGCTGAGATGCCCACCAGTGGGGACGAGAAATTCAGCAGCACTGAGGTGGTATGGTGGAAGAGGACGTTCGAGTGATGGGTTACATTGATAACCAGTGGGTTATGCTGGCATGACAGTTCATAGCTTCCTGAAGAGAAACAAGGAGATGAATAATATTTTAAGTCTTTCATGTAGTACCAAGTTTCCATATCTAGTATTCATTTTATCTTCTCAATAGCTGTATGATGTAAGCAAGGTCTCAAACAACATCAGAGACAGACATCAAGCTGATTCCTGGGTCTAATGGATTGTCTTCTAGTGGTCCTAAAGGGATAACTGTCAGACTCACCAAGAGAGTGGTTGTTTCCACTGGTATCAGTCAGGTAAAGGGTCACTGTTGGCCGCTGACGTTCCCCAGGCACCAGGCCATCAGATGTCAAGAAAATGAAAATTGCTGTGGCCACTCCTGGTCTATTGAAACAAACCTAGGCATAAGCACATACACGTACGAGCCATTATTTCCAGTGGGCTATCAAGGCACGTGTCACCCTATTTTTATACTCCTCAAATAGCTCACCATTCATAAAGAGCTCCCTTCTCCTTTACAATGGGAAAAAACATGGAGTAGGCACAGAAAGATAGCCACAGTCACATCAAAAGTCAAAATTAGCTGGAAAGAAGATAACTTTCAGCTACTGAGCTGCCTATCTTTTTATGAGACTTTTTATGTCAACCAATTGCTTGTCACTTGAATCTTTCTTTAAATTTCTCAAAAAGATCACTCAAATAGACCATCTCTGGAGACAGTAAACTACAGCATAGGTAGACAATACCTCCCTATCTCCAAAGTGAGAGACGTGGACAAGAGTATCACCTTGCTAACACTTTGTTCTGAACTGGCATAGCTAATTATCCTTCCCTATCTCCTTATCTCTCCCCTAAAGTTTTTATCAGAACCTCTCACTTAGCTTTTGAACTATGCCATGGGAGAGAAGCTATTGAAGATTCGGTTGCTTCTGAGATTAGAAGCTGCCGAACTGTTTACTCTTATTCTTTTGGTGCCTCAAGCCCATATACCCTATCCATGGCTGAAGAATAAGCCAACAATGGAAATTCAGTTATCTATGAGAAATATACCTAGATGGCTAGACCAATTAACAAAGAAACAGTTTTTCACAGTAAACTATGGACGTTTTGTCCCTGGAAATCTTTTAATATAAAAGAAAACACCTCAGAGATTGGGGAATGACCTGGAGAACTTATTTTCCATATTGAAATTATTTGATGTAGTAATTCTACTTTTATTTCCTATAGCTCAACATTACTCTTAACTTCTATTGAGAATTAACTCCAGTCTTCCCTGGTGTTGGATGGTTGTTGCATTATTAGAATCTGGTGCTGGACTGTACAACCTTCTGTGTGCATTTCTCTAGCTTTTCATCAGGTTCTGAAGGGGATAAAGCTCCAGAAAAACTGTCCTCAGTGTCAGAGCAGGGTACACCATCTGATGGCAGAGGTCTTTTCTTAAAATGGGGAGCAGGAGAGTAAAACATGTTTTCCATTTTAATAAGAATTCTTCCTTGTCCGCAGACTGATTTTTCCTGAGCCTTGGTGGTGTGTTTATAGAGTGTCCATTTGCACTGCTGGCTCAATTAGGGTGATTTTATGATTTTCAGTGGTCAATGTAGCACAACTCTCCCTTCTTCCTTTCCTCCTTTGAGGGAAAGACCAGCCACACTCTTTTTTTACAGTGTCTTTTTTTCCTCCTTTTCATTTCCCCTCTTTGAAGTAATAAATATTTCTTTATAACTTAAGAAACTTCCAGACCCATAGGTTATGGCTTGCAATACGAGGTCCTTTGTTCCTGGCTGGATGAGGGCTAGACATGAAACACACCATAAGGTAACCAGGAGCCTAATGCAAAGCTCTCAACCCCAGCCCCAAATGACATCAAAGTGCCCTGGGAACTCCCACAACCTCTTCCTTTTCATACACCACAAAAGAGACCTGAGTACTGGAAGAAAGCTCTGGGTTGTTTCCTGAGCCAGGAACAAACAGAGTCCAAACAAGTACCTGGTGGCTTTACCTCAGTAGGTCTCAGACTCGAAGAATGGAATGGCTTCAACGAGCAACAGGAGAGCTCAGTTTTCCCACTGTCTGTTGGGTCCCAAAATAGTCACCACCCACCTGAAGCTAATTTGTAGGCCTTATGGTGTGGATTTCTCCATCTTGAGGGCCCATGCCCAAAACCTCCATCTTGTTTTGCATCTCCTTGCTCTACGGGTCTTTGAATCCCAAATCACTTTGAACCTTAAAGCCTGCTCTTGGTGGCAGTGTCTCTGTGCCTTGACTTGTGGGAAGCAGCTATGCCAGGATTTCCAGTCCGTGGCTTAAGTAGGAAAACCACAGGTGAGACATCAGCAGAGAAATGTTGGGATACACAAAGCAACGAGAGACAAGGGTTTGATCATGGTACTGGATGACAAGTCTTGGGCATTTTCTCTCACAGTTGACACAGAGAGGTAGCCAAACTTCATTCTCATCTGAATACCTGATATGATTCACAGTAGCAACTAGACACAAAGAAGTATAACACTCTAACACAACTATTGGAACCTCAAAAGCAGAGACAAGTTTGAGCCTGCACATATGTTCATAATGAATCTGAGCCACGGTAAAGGGAATCAAGTGAGTTCACCATTCTGGAGGGAGTGTTGGCCAGGCAGAACCCTGGGTTTAATCCATCTGTACTAGCTGGGTAGATCTGAACTATCCACCTCTCCTCTCTGAGCATAGGGTGCCTCTTCCACATCTGAGAAACAGATATACTACCTATCTCAGGCGGCTACTATGAGGATGAAATGAAATCACGTAGAAGCACATAGGAGAGTGCCTACCATCTAGTAAGGACTCAGTAATTCTTATTTCCAAAAAGGAATTATTTTTTATCCTGTTTATACTTCAGGAAGACAACGATAAAGAAGAAAGTCTTAAAATTAAACATACAACCATATATTTTGGTATATAGAGAATTACACTTTTCTGAAATTTATGGGCTAAAAAATTTCATATATGCTTTTTTAAAATGGCACTTGTACTTGTGAACTGATACTCCAGGTTCTGCTTCCATAGAAATTGGTAATACTTGAAGCTCTTGGTATAGATTGTATCTCTACTTTATAAATGGGATATATGAAAAATATACTTTGTATATATAACTATTTTAATAGAGTTTTAAAAATTCAGTTCAATATGCATTTATTAAAAACCTATTTTTATGTATATATAGACAAAGAAATTTCTAGAATTGGCTGTATAATTAGAAAACTAAAAGTGTATACTTTATGTGAACAAAGAAGATATTTTTAAAAGCTGCTCTTGGACTTCCCAGGTGGCGCAGTGGTTAAGAATCTGCATGCCAGGCCCTGCCCACAGGAAGACAAAATCCAGCCTCATCCACTGGAAAACAGGCACCAGTCCCCTCCACCAGGAAGCCTATATAACCCACTGAACCAACCTTACCCAAAGGTTTGTGTTTAGGGGCAAACACAAAAAACAATGGGAAATACGAACCTGCAGCCTGCGAAAAGGAGACCCCAAATGCAGTAAGTTAACCAAAATGAGAAGACAGAGAAATACACAGAAAATGAAGGAGCAAGGTAAAAACCCACCAGACCAAACAAATGAAGAGGAAATAGGCTGTTTACCTGAAAAAGAATTCAGAGTAATAATAGTAAAGTTGATCCAAAATCTTGGAAATAGAATGAAGAAAATACAAGAAATGCTTAACAAGGACCTAGAAGAACTAAAGAGCAAACAAACAATGAGAAACAACACAAAAAATGAAATTTAAAATTCTCTAGAAGGAATCAATAGCAGAAAAACTGAGGCAGAAGAACGGACACGTGACCTGGAAGATAAAATAGTGGAAAAAACTACTGCAGAGCGATTAAAGGAAAAAGAATGAAAAGAACTGAGGACAGTCTCAGAGACCTCTGGGACAACATTAAACGCACCAACATTCGAATTATAGGGGTTCCAGAAGAAGAAGAGAAAAAGAAAGGGACTGAGAAAATATTTGAAGATATTATAGCTGAAAACTTTCCTAATATGGGAAAGGAAATAGGCAATCAAGAACAGGAAGCACAGAGAGTCCCATAGAGGATAAATCCAAGGAGAAACATGCCAAGACACGTATTAATCAAACGATCAAAAAATAAATACAAAGGAAAAATAATAAAAGCAGCAAGGAAAAGCAAGAAATAGTATACAAGGGAATTCCCATAAGGTTAACAGATGATTTCTCAGCAGAAAATCTGCGAGCCAGAAGGGAATGGCAGGACATATTTGAAGTGGTGAAAGGGAAAAACCTACAACCAAGATGACTCTACCCAGCAAGGATCTCATTCAGATTCGAAGGAAAAATAAAAAACCTTACAGACAAGCAAAGGCTATGAGAACTCAGCACTACCAAACCAGCTTTACAACAAATGCTAAAGGAAATTCTCTAGGCAAGAAACACAAGAGAAGGAAAAGGCCTACAAAAACAAACCCAAAACAATTAGAAAGTGGTAATAGGAAGATATACATCAATAATTGCTGTAAATGTAAATGGGTTAAATGCTACAACCAAAAGAAAAGGACTGGCTGAATGGATGCAAAAAAAGACCTGTAGAAATGCTGTCTACAAGAGACCCACTTCAGACCTAGAGACACAAACAGACTGAAAGTGAGGGCATGGAAAAAGATATTCCATGCAAATGGAAATCAAGTGAAAGCTGGAGTAGCAATTCTCATATCAGACAAAATAGACTTTAAAATAAAAGTTATTACAAGAGGGCTTCCCTGGTGGCACAGTGGTTGAGAGTCTGCCTGCCAAAGCAGGGGATGTAGGTTCATGCCCCGGTCTGGGAGGATCCCACATGCCGGGGAGCGGCTAGGCCCGTGAGCTGTGGCCGCTGGGCCTGCATGTCCGGAGCCTGTGCTCCGCAACGGGAGAGGCCGCAACAGTGAGAGGCCCACATACCGCAAAAACAAAACAAACAAACAAACAAAAAACTATTAAAAGAGACAAAGAAGGACACTACATAAGGATCAAGGAATCAATCCAAGAAGAAGATATAACAACTGTAAATATTTATGTACCTAACATAGGAGCACCTCAATACATAAGGCAAATGCTAACAGCCAGAAAAGGGGAAATAGACAGTAACACAATAATAGTGGGGGACTTTAACAACCCATTTTCACCAATGGACAGATCATCCAAAATGAAAATAAATAAGGAAACACAGCTTTAAATGATACATTAAACAAGATGGACTTAATTGATATTTATAGGACATTCCAGCCAAAAACAACAGAATACACGTTTTTTAAAGTTCTCATGGAAAAATTCTCTAGGATAGATCATATCTTGGGTCACAAATCAAGCCTTGGCAAATTTAAGAAAATTGAAATCGTATCAAGTGTCTTTTCCGACCACAACGCTATGAGACTAGATATCAATTACAGGAAAAGATATTTAAAAAATACAAACACATGGAGGCTAAACAATACACTACTTAATAACGAAGTGATCACTGAAGAAATCAAAGAGAAAATCAAAAAATACCTAGAAACAAATGACAATGAAAACACGATGATCCAAAACCTATGGGATGCAGCAAAAGCAGTTCTAAGAGGGAAGTTTATAGCAATAAAATCTTACCTGATGAAACAAGAAACATCTCAAATAAACAACCTAACCTTACACCTAAAGCAATTAGAGAAAGAAAAGCAAACCCCAAAGTTAGCAGAAGGAAAGAAATCATGAAGATCACATCAGACATAAATGAAAAAGAAATGAAAGAAATGATAGAAAAGATCAATAAAACTAAAAGCTGCTTCTTTGAGAAGATAAACAAAATTGATAAGCCATTAGCCAGACTAATCAAGAAAAAAAGAGAGAAGACCCAAATCAATAGAATTAGGAATGAAAAAGGAGAAGTAACAACTGACACTGCAGAAATACAAAGGATCATGAGAGATTACTACAGGCAATTATATGCCAATAAAATGGACAACCTGGAAGAAATGGGAAAATTCTTAGAAAATCACAACCTTCCAAGACTAAACCAGGAAGAAAATGAAAATATACACAGACCAATCACAAGCACTGAAATTGAAACTGTGATTAAAAATCTTCCAACAAACAAAAGCCTAGGAACAGATGGATTCACAGATGAATCCTATCAAACATTTAGAGAAGCGATAACTCCTATCCTTCTCAAAATCTTTCAAAATATAGAAGAGGGAGGAACACTCCCAAACTCATTCTACAAGGCCACCAGCACCCTGATACCAAAGCCAAAGATACCACAAAAAAAGAAAACTACAGGCCAATATTACTGATTAACATAGATGCAAAAATCCTCAACAAAATACTAGCAAACAGAATCCAACAGCACATTAAAAGAATCATACACCATGATCAAGTGGGGCTTATCCAAGGAATGCAAGAATTCTTCAATATACGCAAATCAATCAATGTGATAAACCATATTAACAAATTGAAGGAGAAAAACTATATGATCATCTCAATAGATGCAGAAGAAGCTTTTGACAAAATTCAAAACCCATTTATGATAAAAAGCCTCCAGCAAGTAGGCATAGAGGGAACTTACCTCAACATAAGAAAGGTTATATATGACAAACCAACACCAACATTGTTCTCAATGGTGAAAAACTGAAATCATTTCCACTAAGATCAGGAACAAGGCAAGGTTGCCTGTCTCACCGCTATTATTCAACATACTTTTGGAAGTTTTAGCAACAGCAATCATAGAAGAAAAACAAATAAAATGAATCCAAATTGGAAAAGAAGAAGTAAAACTGTCACTGTTTGCACATGACATGATACTCTACATAGAGAATCCTAAAGATGCTACCAGAAAACTACTAGAGCTAATCAATGAATCTGGTAAAGTAGCAGGATAAAAAATTAATGCACAGAAATCTCTTGCATTCCTATACACTAATGATGAAAAATCTGAAAGAGAAATTAAGGAAACACTCCCATTTACTATTGCAACAAAAAGAACAAAATACCTAGGAATAAACCTAACTAAGGAGACAAAAGACCCATATGCAGAAAACTATAAGACACTGATGGAAGAAATTAAAGATGATACAAACAGACAGAGAGATATACCATGTTCTTGGATTGGAAGAATCAATATTGTGAAAATGACTATACTACCCAAAGCAATCTACAGAATCAATGCAATCCCTATCAAACTACCACTGGCATTTTTCACAGAAGTAGAACAAAAATTTCACAATCTATATGGAAACACAGAAGACCCTGAATAGCCAAAGCAATCTTGAGAAAGAAAAACAGAGCTGGAGGAATCAGGCTCTCTGACTTCAGACTATACTACAAAGCTACAGTAATCAAGACAGTATGGTACTGGCACAAAAACAGAAATACAGATCAATGGAACAGAATAGAAATCCCAGAGAAACCCAAGAAGATATGGTCACCTTATCTTGATAAAGGAGGCAAGAATATACAATGGAGGAAAGACAGCCACTTCAATAAGTGGTGCTGGGAAAACTGGACAGCTACATGTAAAAGAATGAAATTAGAACACTCCCCAAAACCATACACAAAAATAAACTCAAAATGGAGTAAAGACCTAAATGTAAGGCCAGACACTATAAAACTCTTAAAGGAATACATAGGCAGAACACACTATGACAATAAATCACAGCAAGATCCTTTTTGACCCACCTCCTAGAGAAATGGAAATAAAAACAAAAATAAACAAATGGGACCTAATGAAACTTAAAAGCTTTTGCAAAGCAAAGGAACCATAAACAAGACGAAAAGACAACCTCAGAATGGGAGAAAATACTTGCAAACGAAGCAACTGACAAAGGATTAATCTCCAAAATATACAAGCAGCTCGTGTAGCTCAGTATCCAAAAAACAAACAACTCAATCCAGAAATGGGCAGAAGACCTAAATAGACATTTCTCCACAGGAGATATACAGATTGCCAACAAACACATGAAAGGACGCTCAACATCACTAATCATTAGAGAAATGCAGTTCAAAACTACAATGAGGTATCACCTTGCACTGGTCAGAATGGCCATCATCAAAAAATCTACAAACAATAAATGCTGGAGAGGGTGTGGAGAAAAGGGAACCCTCTTGCACTATTGGTGGGAATGTAAATTAATACAGCCACTATGCAGAACAGTAGGGAGGTTCCTTAAAAAACTACAAATAGAACCACCATCTGATCCAGCAATCCCACTACTGGGCATATACCCTGAGAAAGCCATAATTCAAAAAGAGTCATGTACCACAGCGTTCATTGCAGCTCTATTTACAATAGCCAGGACATGGAAGCAACCTAAGTATCCACCGACAGATGAATGGATAAAGAAGATGTGGCACATATACACAATGGAATATTTCTCAGCCATAAAAGGAAGCGAAATTGAGTTATTTGTAGTGAGGTGGATGGACCTAGAGACTGTCATACAGAGTGAAGTAAGTCAGAAATAGAAAACCAAATACCATATTCTAACCCATATATATGGAATCTAAAAAAAGAAAAAAAGGTTCTGAAGAACCTAGGGGCAGGACAGGAATAAAGACACAGCTGTAGAGAATGGACTTGAGGACATGGGGAGGGGGAAGGGTATACTGGGACGAAGTGAGTGAGTGGCATGGACTTATATATACACTACCAAATGTAAAATAGATAGCTAGTGGTAAGCAGCCGCATAGCACAGGGAGATCAGCTAGGTGCTCTGTGACCACCTAGAGGGGTGGGATAGGGAGGGTGGGAGGGAGATGCAAGGAGGAGGTGATATGGGCATATATGTACACATATAGCTGATTCACTTTGTTATACAGCAGAAACTAACACACCATTGCAAAGCAATTATTCTCCAATAAAGATGTTAAAAAAAAAAAAAAAGGAATCCACCTGCCAATGCAGGGGACATGGGTTCAGTGCCTGGTCCGGGAAGATCCAACATTCTGCGGAGCAACTAAGCCCATGCGCCACAACTAGTTAGCTTGCGCTCTAGAGCCCGTGAGCCACAACTACTGAAGCCTGCGTGCCTAGCGCCCGTGCTCTGGAACAAGAGACTCCACCACCACAATGAGAAGGCTGCACACTGCAACGAAGAGTAGCCCTTGCTCGCCACAACTAGAGAAAGCCCGTGTGCAGCAACGAAGACCCAATGCAGCCAAAAAAATTTTATTATAAAGAAAATAATAAGCTGGTCTTTCCACAGCCAAGCAGAGCTATTTTAGTATATATAATGGTCTAGGCTATTTTTATTTTTTATGAAATAAATAATGGATTTTATGTTCCTAAATGTGAAAATAGGTATTGGCCGGAGCAGAAAATTTGTCAACACAAATCTCTGCTTATTCTACCCCATGTCACCTTTGCCACTACAAGTATGACACTCCTCTAATCACCACATCAAATGTACAATATGAAGAGCAGCCCCTTTCAGGACAAAGCACACCAGATGCACCTCCTTGGGGACTACTCAGATCTGAAATGAGGACCAGACGGCCCAAGAGAAAAGTCCAAGATGCTAAGAGGTCAAGGGACTTGTAAGCTTTATTTGTAAAGTTTTATTATTTGTTTTAACAAGGAGATTGCATTTATGTATTACAGGGCAATATAAAATTAATTTGAATGTGGCTTTTATGAAGAAGACAAAGTATAGTTAGATATCAGAAAGGAGGCAAGATCTTTTAGAAAAGCAATTGATTCTCAGGACTGAGGAACAGTCTAAAAATAAAATGTTTGCCAGTGAAATTAGCTCAGTGAATCTCCAGCAAAATACTTTGAAACAGAGAAAATATGGATTAGATAGATATAGATAGATAGATAGTTAGATAGATAGATGATAGGCAGATAGATTGAGACTTACTGATAGAGTGGAAAACCAGTCCTGCACACTCAATTGCTTTCCATCCAAAGCCTTCACATTAACTGCTGGATCTAACTTCTGGCCACTTGTGAGGGGTAAGACTGAAAGAATGTTTTCTTGGTGCAGAACTGTTTGGGCTTAAGAAATCCCTCTTCAATCTGCCTGCTGGGTACAAACACACTTAATAGACTCCCAGACCAAGCATTTCGACGTCCAGGTCATCCTTTGCAGAGGTCCCTGGACAGCAGAACATAAAACTATACCACAAACTTGAAAAGAATCTTCTCTGAGGTTTCAAAATGCTTTTGGTTATTACTGAGATGTTATTTTGTGTGTGTGCTTTTCCATTTTCATTCATCTATGGCACTTCCTGATTCCAGAGTGAAAGGGAAGGCCCTTGAACAGGAGAAAGTGAGCACATATTATTTTCATTTTGCATAGCACTATACAGTTTGCCAAACATGATCACATGCCTTGCTGCAGCCTCCAATAAGCTCATTGGGTTTTTGTTCCTATTTGAGACCTTTTTATTACAATATCCCCAGGATACAAAGGTTATACTATACAAGTGAAATGTAGGATTCTGAGAGCTTAAGTGACTTCCTCTAGCTGAATGCTAGACAGTTAGGAATTTGGGTTTTCTGTGTTCTTCTGACTGCCCAGGGATTCCTAATTTGGTTTAGCAGAAAATAACAAATTTGTTAGAAAATTTGTTGATGTGTGTGCCCTCTCTCCCCACAAAAAAATGAAGTCACATAAATACTTAGATATAAAAAAGTTATACTATTTCAGGGAGCTAAGAGAACACTTTGAAAGCCATTCATAGTTCAGTTAGGGTCAACAGAAATTAGATTAAGAATGCTTACACAATTGGTTGACCCACATGGTTTTTTTTGTAGGTGAAAAGCTATCAAATATTGGCAATTTTATATGGTTCACCCTAATAATATTGCTGTCTATGTAGACTTAAGAAATTTGACAAGGGAGAGATTAACTCTCAAAGTTTCAAGGTATGTTACCTGAAGTCCAAATCTAACAGATGAAGGGAAGGTGTGAGGCAACTAGCCTCTTGTCTCTGAGCTTGAGTCCTCTTGGTGGCCTCTGTACTTGAGGATGTGAGTCAAAATGTGGAGGGGGTTTTGAACCTGGTTTGACTTCCTTCCCATGTCCAAGCTCCTGTCTCTCTTGATATTGGTCAAAACCCAGTTGATTTCTAGTGTTATTCCTTCATAGTACAAGTAAGGTTATAAACACCATGAGCTTATGTAGTTGTTTTTTCAGAAGAGTGAGGTCAACTTGTCATTTTATGAAATGAAGAAGAAACCTCCCTTATGACCCCCACCACCCAGGAGGAGGCATTTGACAATGTATGATTTGGCAAGTCAGTGGAAGGGCTCAGATCAAAATCAGTTTATTGGCTCAATTCAATTCTAAGAGCATCTCCTCAGTTGTGATTTCAGACGCCAGGGCTAAGTCTGCAGAGATTTGTGTTAGAAGAATTTGAGAGACTCAGAGGGGGATCAGAAAGGCAAAACCAAATCTGTAGTGAATACTGTGGTGTACCACTGAAATCCCCTTCTTCATGACTGAGCATTCAGCTCACATCAAGTCTCTTTCCAGAAACTGCCCTCAGAGAAAGAAAGCCTCCACAAGGTTATGCCACTTCCCTGGAGTAGGGGGAGAGAAGAAACCCGTGTCCAATGGCCTTTTGATAGGATTGAGTGGTATACAAGGTGGGACAACTCTGAAGGGCCATCGTAGCTCCCTGTAGGATGCTGACACTTTTGTGTGGCTGTTTCATAGTTCTACTCCTCTCTCTGCCAACTCCTAGTTCTTTCATTCCCCCATAGGTGTTGATTCCAAGGAAAGTTCTTGATAAACTTTTCTGCAAATCTTTATCTCAGAGTCTGAATCCTGGGGAAACTCCAATTAAGACAAAGTCTGAGAATGAGAAAAGGTATTATGAAATACAGATAATGAAGGTTCTCTTGGGAACGAGAATGCATAAGTGAGGGGATGAGGGATTCAATGGAGAGCCAAGAAATCTTCCCTTCTGGTTAAAAAAAAAATGCTATTCCAATTATTTAAGAAACTTAGAGTCTGCTAAGTTGTCATATCTAGGGCCTGCAAAAGCTTTCATGTAAAATCAAAGTTAGATTAGTAGCAATCAGATAGGAAAATGGAAAATGAGTCTTTTACCTCTGGGAATAAACTGTTTAGCCACAGGGAGATGCAGCTCCTCTTTCAGTGCACTAGGCTAGTTTTTGATAGAAATGAAACTCATATATGCATAGTCATCTTTGCTTTTTTAGGATGCCCAGAGACTGCAGGAATCCACGTAGGTTAATTTTCCAAAGAGAAAATTTTATTTTGGAAAGCAAGAACTTTTCAGAAATTTAAATCATGTGTACAGAAATAATCACAATATAAATTAGAAATTTTTCTTCCCTCTTAAAAAGAGGATTCTGTACTTCAGTGAATTTTCACTTGATAATTGGAGGCATCATTTTGAACATCAATTATTTTACTGAATGATGAGATAACAATCCTCTGAAGTAGTGCTTCTCAAACTTTAATGTGCACACAAATCACCTGAGAATCATGTTTAAATGTAGATTCTGATTTAGTAGATCTGAGATTCTGTATTTCTACCTAGATCTCATGTGACACTGATGCTTTTGGAAGTCAATCATATTTTGAGTAGGAGAGCTCTAAAAGTATCAATAGATATAATTAACTTTGTCCTTAGCATTTGATAGCCTAAGACTACAATTATTATATTAATCATATTTGTTTATTATATCATTCTTTTTAAAATTCACCATCAAACTTGAAATAAAATGCAGAGCTGGAAGGAATCATCTGGTCCAAGAACCTCATTTTAACTCTAAGAAAAATGGTGCCCAAGAAGGATATATGATTTATATAAGGTCATAACTGATAAATGGTAAAAACAGAGCTTACAATGTTCCTCTGAGCATATATTTTTAGTCAGTTTCTAACTCCCTGACTAAATTGGTAGCACCTTTCCTGTAAAAGACTGAAATTCAGATAACTAATATTTTTAGAAATCTATATAAAGTGAATAGACTCTGACAAAGGGCCTTGTCAACTTTTCTGTGAATAAAGTCAAAGAATCCAAAGTTGTGACTGGACTAGGTGCCTTCTACACATGAGCTTTTTCTTTTTTGCTAAATTATGAAATCTGGACAGCTTTCTGTATGGTTGTGGTGTTCTGGATGGATCTCTGAATAGAGGATTACCTTCTAATTTATTAAATAAAAAAATCAGAAGAGTTGCTAGATTTAGCAAAAACAAACAGCACACCACATAAATTTAAATGTCAAAGAAAAAAGTTTTTTTAGCATAAGTATGCCTTGAATATAGCATAGGACTATAATAGATACACAAATCCTGTAATAGATAATGAAAAAGGAAACTAAGCATATCACTAAAAAAAGTCATCAAACCACAAAGGAAGAGATCAAGAGAAAGACTAGTAAAAAGAGAAACTACAAAGCAGCCAGAAAACTAACAAAATGTCAATAAGTGCATACTTATCAATAATTACTTTAAATGTAAATAGGCTCAATTCTCCAATCAAAAGACATAAAGTTGCTGACTGAACAAAAAATATACAAAACCCATCGAATAACACTTATAGAATCTCATTTCAGACATAAAGACATACACAAACTGAAAGTGAAAGGATGGAAAAAGATGTTCCATGCAAATGGAAACCAAAAGAAAGTTGAGGTAGCTCTTCTTATATCAGACAAAATAGACTTTAAAACAAAGACTGTAATAAAGACAAGGAGGACATTATATATTGATAAAGGCATCAATCCAACAAAGAGATAAAACTACTGTAAATATTTATAAACTCAACATAGGAGCACCGAAATATATAAAGCAAATGTTAACAGACATAAGGGGAGACATTGGCAACAATCGATAATAGTAGGGGACGTTAATACTCCACTTACATCAATGGATAGATTATCGAGACAGAAAATCAATAAGACACATAGGCTTTAAACAACAAAATAGACCAGATGAACTTAGATATATATGGAGTATTCAATCCAAAAACAACAGAATACACATTCTTCAAAGTGCACATGAAACGTTCTCAAGATAGATCATATGTTAGGGCACAAAACAAGTCTTAACAAATTTAAGAAGATTGAAATCATATTAAGCATATTTTCTGACCACAATTGTATGAACTAGAAATCAGTTACAAGGAGAAAACTGGAAAATCCACAAACATGTGAAGACTAAACAACATGCTACTGAACACCAATGAGTCAATGAAGAAATCAAAAGAGAAACCATAAAATACCTTGAGACAAATGAAAATGGAAATACAATATACCAATACTAATAGGATGCAGCTAAAGCAGTTTTAATAGGGAAGTTCATAGAAATAAATGGCTACCTCAAGAAATAAGAAAAATCTCAAATAAACAATCTAACTTTACAACTAAAGGAACTAGAAAAAGAAGAACACACAGAGCCTGAAGAAAGAAGGAAATAACAAAGAATAGAGCAAAAATAAATAATAGAAAGAATAGAAAGACAATAGAAAACATCAATGAAACTAAGCCCTGATTCTTTGAAAAGATCAACAAAATTGAAACACCTTTAGCCAGATTCACCAAGAAAAAAAAGAGAGAGGGTTCAAATAAATAAAATCAGAAATGAAAGGGGAGATGTTACAACAGGCACCACAGAAATACAAAGAATCATAAGAGATTACTAAATACAATTATACACCAACAAATTGAACAACGTAAAAGAAATGGATGAATTACTAGAAACATACAACCTTCCAAGAGCAAATAATGAAGATATAGAAAATCTGGACAGACCAATTACTAGTAAGGAAACTGAATCATTAATTTAAAAACTCTGTACAAACAAGTCCAGGATGAGACATCTATACTGGTGAATTCTACCAAACATTTAAAGAATTGAAGCCAATTCTTGAACTCTTCAAAACATAGCAGAGGAGGGAACATTTCCAAACTCATTTTATGAGGTCAGCATTAGCCTGGTACCAAAACCAGACAAGGATACCACAATAAAATAAAATTACAGGTTAATATTCCTGATGAATATAGATGAAAAAAATCCTTATCAAAATACTAGCAAACCAAATTCAACATTACGTTAAAAAGATCATATACCATGATCAAGTGGAATTTATTCCAGAGATAAAAGGATGGTTCAACATTTGCAAATCAATCAACATGATACACCACGTTAAGAAAATGAAGGATAAAAATCATATGATCATCTTAATAGATGCAGAAAAAGCATGTGACAAAATTCAACATCGATTTATGATAAAAAAAATCTCAACAAAGTGGGTATACAGGAAACACACCTCAAAATAATAAAGGCCATATATGACAAGTCCACAGCTAACATCATATCGGTGGTGAAAAGTTGAAAACATTTCCTCCAAGATCAGGAACAAGACAAGGATGCCCACTTCTGCCACTTTTATTCAACATAGTATTGGATGTTCTAGCCAGAGGATTAGGCAAGAAAAAGAAATAATGGGCATTCTACTCGGAAAGGGAGAAGAAAAACTGTCACTATTTGCAAATGACACGATTTTATATATAGAAAACCCTAAAGACTCCACCAAAAAAGTATTAGAACTAATAAGTGAATTCAGTGAAGTCGCAGGATACAAAATCAATATATAGAATTGGTTGCATTTCTAAATGCTAATAACAAAAGAAAGAAAAATTAAGAAAACAGTCCCAGTTACAATTGCATAAAAAGAATAAAATACCTAGAAATAAATTTAATCAAGGTGGTGAAAGACCTGTACTCTGAAAACTGTTAGAATGACTACTTTCAAAGAGATAAGAAATAACAAGTATTGGGAAAGATGTGGAGAAAGGGCAATGCTGTGCACAGTTGGTGGGAATGTATATTGGTGCAGTAACTAAGGAAAATAGTATGGAGGTTCCTCAAAATTTTTAAAAAAATAGAACCACCATGTGATCCAGCAATTCCACTTCTGGGTTTTTAGCCAAAGAAAATGAAAAGACTAACTCCAAAAGATAAATGCACCCATATGTTCATTGCAGCATAATTTACAATAGCCTACATATGGAAACAACCTAAGTGTCCATCAATGGAGGAATATATAAAGAAAATGTGGCACACGTATATACAATGGAATATTATTCAGCCATAAAAAAACGAGATCTTGCCATTTCTGACAACATGGATGGATTATGCTAAGTGAAATAAGTCAGACAGAAAAAGACAAATACCACATGACCTCACTTATATATGGAATTTTTTTAAAAAACAGAAAAAGCAAGCTCATAGATACAGAGAACAGATTAGTGTTTGCCAGAGGTGGGCGGTACGGAGTAGGCAAAACAGGTGAAGAGAGTCAAAAGGTACAAACTTTCAGTTATAAAGTCAAGGACATGTACTGTACAGCATGGAGACTATAGTTAATACTGTATTGCGTATTTGAAATTTGCTAAAAGAGTCGATCTTAAAAGCTCTCATCACAAGAAAAAAAATTTGTAATTAAGTATGGTGATGTTAACTAGACTCACTGTGGTGATCATTTCCCAATATATACAAATATTGAATCATTATGTTGTACACCTAAAACTAAAATAATCTTGTATGTAAATTATACCTCAATAAAATAAATAAGTAAATAATTTTCAAATAAAGAACAAAAGAAAGAAGAGCAAAAAACACAAATTTTTAAAATAAAAGAAATGGAGAAAGGGTTTTGTAGATATTTGTGTATATAAACAAAAATAGAGAAAAATGGTAAGAGTGGAGACACTTTTTGACCAGTTAATGGAAAATACACATTTCTAGTACACACTGGTCCTTAATTTCTGAATGAATAAAGATCACTATTTAAGTGCTTCCTAGGGCCAAGCGGAGGAGGAAAAAAAATCTAATATTGATATAATTGGCACAATAAAAAAGCTGTTATGCTCTGAAAAATCAGTGCTAGAAACAAACAAAATGTTATTAAAATTACATTATTTTAAAAAGAAATTATGAGTTATTACAAAACTCGTAGGGCTGATTGACAATAAAAGGACTATATATCAACATCTGTGGACTACAATAAAAGTAACACCTAGAGGGAAAATTTATGGACCAGTGAAAAATTATCCAAGTGTCCAACACAAGAAGCTAAAAAATAACATCATTGTAAATCCAGAGAAAAAGGAAGGGAAGAAATAATAAAGAAAAGGATAGAAATCAGTGAATTTGAGAATAGCAACTAGAATAAAAACAGAAATTAACAAAACTAAAATTTGTTCTTTGAAGAAGTCCTAGGCATGAGTAATTAAGAAAAAAGAAAAAGAAGTTTCAAAAATTACAATATAAAGGGAGTGATGACTATACCTAAAATAGAGATGAGTCATAATAAAAACACATTATGAAAAACTATCAGTACTAAATTTGAATATGTGGAAGAACTTAATAAATTTCTAGAAATATCTAGTAGCTCAAAATTAGAAAAGAGGAATTGAATATATTAATAAAAATCAAATAAATTTAAATAACAATCATAAATATTTCCTTGTAAAAGCCCCAGGCCCAATTGGTTTTACAAGTGGGTTCTGAAATATTTTGAAGGAACAGATAATCCTTATTTTATACAAGTGGTTTCAAAAAATAAAAAAGAAGGAAAACTGTTCAAATAATTTTATGAGACTTGTATAATCTAAATATTCAAAAAAGAAATATATAAACTAATTTCACATATAAATACAAAAGCAAAAATCCAAGATTAAAAATTAACTAATAAAATTGAAGACTATACTTAATATATAATATATAATAAAAATGTAGGCTCACTTTACAAAGGCAAACATGATTTGATAGCTAAAAAAAAAGAAAAATCAGGTAAAGATGGTCGAGTAGGAGGATGTGGAGTTTGTGTCTCCTCACAACTAGGGCATCTAACAGGTACTGGCAGGGGACCTTGGACACCTAATGGGATGGGAGGAAGCCCTGTGTGACTGGGTAGGACATGGGAGGGAAGGAGGGGGGAAGGAAAAGTGGAGGTGGGATGACACTGGTGTCCCTGATGGGCAGCTGGGGGAGGGGAGATGTTCCCATGATAGGAGGGCCCACTCATGGCAAGGGAATCAGCAGGGATGGGGAGAGGCCTTTGGGGGATCAGGGGATTGGAGGGGAATGCAGCCAGCATCACCACTGCCTGCTTGGTCCCCAGTGAGCCTGCTGGGGTCTGAGGGCTGAACCTTCGCCCTCCAGGGCCCCCTCCAGCCACATGGGTCCTGGGGGCATGGGAGGGACGGAGCGGGGATGAAAAGTAGAGACAGGATAGAACCAGCAATCCTGAGGGGTGGCTGGGGGAAGAGAGGGGTTTCCATGCTTGGAGGGGCCCACTCACAGTGAGGGGATCAGTGGGGAAGGGGAGAGAACTTCAAGGGATCAGGACATTGGAGGGGAATGTGGTCAGCATCTCCCCAACCTGCTCAGACCCCAGAATGACTGTTGGGGTCCTGGGCCTGAACCTCTGCCCTCCAGGGCCCCTTCTGGTTGTGCGGGTCCTGAACGAAAGCCTTGTCCCACCCCCACCCCCACCACCCACTGCCCAGGCCTTTTCTGGCCATTTTGTGTGTGTGTGTGGTTCTGTTTGCTGTTTTGTTGTTGTTTCAATATTATTTTTATTTTTCTAAAGTATTTTTTATTTTTCTAATTTTATTTTACTTTTTATTCTTTGTTATTCTTCTGCTCCTTTATATTGTTGCCTTTTTTCTTTTTCTTTTTCTTTTTTGCCAAACCTTGCAACTTGTGGGGTCTTGGTTCCCAGGTCAGGGGTTGGGCCTGAGCTCCTGTGGTGGGAGCACCGAGTCAAAACTGCTGGACTAATAGAGAATCTCAGACCCCAGGGAATATTAATCAGTGTGAGCTCTCCTGGAGGTCCTCATTTTGGCACCAAGCTGGCTCCACCTAACTGTGTACAAACTCCTGTGCTGGATAGCTCAGGCCAAACAACCAGCAAGAAAGGAACACAGTCCCACCCATCAAAAAAAATGAGATGAAAAAAAAAATGTTACAGATGAAGGAGCAAGGTGAAAAGCTACAAGATCAAATAAATGAAGAGGAAATAGGTAACATACCTAAAAGAGAATTCAGAGTAATGTTAGTAAAGATGATCCAGAATATCGGAAATAGAATGGAGGCACGGATTGTGAAAATACAAGAAATATTTAACAAGGACATAGAAGAACTAAAGAACAAACAAACAGTGATGAACAACACAGTAACTGAAATGAAAAATACACTAGAAGGAATCAACAGCACAATAACTGAAGCAAAAGAACAAATAACTGAGCTGGAAGATAGAATGGTGGAAATAACTGCTGAGGAACACAATAAAGAAAAAAGAATGAAAAGAAATTAGGACAGTCTCAGAGACCTCTGGGACAACATTAAACACACTAACATTCAATTTATAGAGGTCTCAGAAGAAGAGAAAGAGAAAGGGTCTGAGAAAATATTTGAAGAGATTATAGACGAAAACTTCCCTAACATGGGAAAGGAAATAGTCAATCAAGCCCAAGAAGTGCAGAGAGTCCCATACAGAATAAACACAAGGAGAAACAGGATGAGACACATAGTAATCAAACTATCAAAAATTAAATACAAAGAAAAAATATTAAAAGCAGCAAGTGAAAAGCAATAAATAACATAAAAGGGAATCTCCATAAGGTTATCAGCTGATTTTTCAGCAGAAACTCTGCAGGCCAGAAGGGAGAGGCAGGATATATTTAAAGTGATGAAAGGGAAAAACTTACAACCAAGATTACTCTACTCAGCAAGGATCTCATTCAGATTCGACAGAGAAATCAAAAGCTTTACAAACAAGCAAAAGCTAAGAAAATTCAGCACCACCAAACCAGCTCTACAACAAGCTAAAGGAACTTACTTCTCTAGATGGGAAACACATGAGAAGAAAAAGACCCACAAAAGCAAACACAAACAATTAAGAAAATGGTAATAGGAAAGTACATATCAATAATAACTGCAAAGGTAAATGGATTAAATGCTCCAACCAAAAGATACAGACTGGCTGAATGGATACAAAAACAAGTCCCATATATATGCTGTCTACAAGAGACCCACTTCAGACCTAGACACATACAGACTGAGTGAGGGGATGAAAAAAGATACTCCATGCAAATGGAAATCAAAAGAAGCTGGAGTAGCAATACTCGTATCAGATAAAATAGATTTTAAAATAAAGACTATTACAAGAGACAAGGAAGATCACTATATAATGATCAAAGTCACAATCCAAGAAGAAGATATAACAATTATAAATATTTACACACCCAACATAGGAGCACCTCAATAGATAAGGCAAATGCTAACAGCCATAAAAGGGGAAACCGACAGTAACACAATAATAGTGGGGGAGTTTAACACCCCACTTACACCAATGGACAGATCATCCAGACAGAAAATAAATAAGGAAACACAAGCTTTAAATGACACAATAAACCAGATAGACTTAATGGATATTTATAAGACATTCCACCTGAAAGTGGCAGAATACACTTTCTTCTCAAGTGCACACAGAACATTCTCCAGGATAGATCACATCTTGGGTCACAAATCAAGCCTTGGAAAATTTAAGGAAACTGAAATCATATGAAGCATCCTTTCTGACCACATGCTATGAGATTAGAAATTAATGACAGAAAAAACATGTAAAAAACACAAACGCATGGAGGTTAAACAGTGCACTAGTAAATAACAAAGGGACCACTGAAGAAATCAAAGAGGAAATCAAAAAATACATAGAAAAAATGACAATGAAAACACAATGACGTAAAAGCTATGGGACGCAGCAAAAGCAGTTCTAAGAGGGAAGTTTAAAGCAATTCAATCTCACCTCAAGAAACAAGAAAAATCTCAAATAAACAATCTCACCCTACTCCTAAAGCAACTAGAGAAAGAAGAAGAGCAAGAACAACAACAAAAATGCAAAATTAGTAGAAGGAAAGATATCATAAAGATCAGACCAGAAATAAATGAAATAGAAACAAAGAAAACAATAGCAAAGATCAAAAAATCTAAAAGCTGGTTCTTTGAGAAGACAAAAGAAATTGATAAACCTTTAGCCAGACTCATCAGAAAAAAAGGGGGAGGATTCAAATCAATAAAATTAGAACCGAAAAAGGAGAAATTACAACTGATGCCTCAGAAATACAAAGGATCATAAGAGACTACTACAAGCAACTATATGCCAATAAAATGGACAACCTGGAAGAAATGGACAAATTCTTAGAAAGGTACAACTTGACAAGACTGAACCAGGAAGAAATAGAAAATGTAAACAGACAAATCACAAGTAATGAAATTGAAACTGTAATTAAAAATCTTACAACAAACAAAAGTCCAGGACCAGATGGCTTCACAGGTGAATTCTCTCAAACATTAAGAGAAGAGCTAACACCCACCCTTCTTAAACTCTTCCAAAAAATTGCAGAGGAAGGAACACTCCCAAACGCATTTTATGAGGCCATCATCACCCTGATACCAAAACCAGACAAAGATGTCACACACACACACAAAAAGATGAATATCACTGATGAACATAGATGCAAAAATCCTCAATAAAATACTAGCAAAGAGAATTCAACAACACATTAAAAGGATCATACACCATGATCAAGTAAGGTTTATCCCAGGGATGCAAGGATTCTTCAATATACGCAAATCAATCAATGTGATACACCATATTAACAAATTAAAGAATAAAAACCATATGATCATCTCAATAGATGCAGAAAATCTTTTGACAAAATTCAGCACTCATTTATGATAAAAATTCTACAGAAAGTGGGCATAGAGGGAAACTACTTCAACATAAAAAGACCATATATGACAAACCAACTGCAAACATCATTCTCAATGGTGAAAGACTGAAAGCATTTCCTCTAAGATCAGGAACAAGGCAAGGATGTCCAGTCTCGCCACTCTTATTCAAAATAGTTTTGGAAGTCCTACCCAGGGCAATCAGAGAAGAAAAAGAAATAAAAGGAATACAAATCAGAAAAGAAGAAGTAAAACTGTCACTGTTTGCAGATGACATGATACTATACCTAGAAAATCCTAAAGATGCCACCAGAAAACTACGAGAGGTAATCAATGAGTTTGGTAATGTTGCAGGATACAAAATTAATGCACAGAAATCTCTTGTGTTCCTATACACGTACAACGATAGATCAGAAAGAGAAATTAAGGAAACACTCCCATTTACCACTGCAACAAAAAGAATAAAATACCTAGGAAGAAAACTACCTAAGGAGGCAAAAGACCTGTACTCAGAAAATGATAAAACACTGATGAAAGGAATAAAAGATGGCACAAACTGATGGAGAGATATACCATGTTCTTGGATTGGATGAATCAATATTGTGAAAATGAGTATACTACCCAAAACAATCTACAGATTCAATGCAATCCCAGTCAAATTACCAATGGCACTTTTCACACAATTAGAACAAAAAAGTTTACAGTTTGTGTGGAAACATAAAGACCCCAAATAGCCAAAGCAATCCTGAGAGAGAAAAATGGAATTGGAGGAATCAGGCTCCCTGACTTCAGATTATACTAAAAAGCTACAGTAATCAAGACAGTATAGTACTGGCACAAAAACAGAAATATAGATATATGGTACAAGAGTGAAAGCCCAGAGATAAACCCATGTACCTATGGTCACCTAAAATATGACAAAGGAGGCAAAAACATACATGGAGAAAAGACAGTGTCTTCAATAAGTGGTGCTGGGAAAACTGGACAGCTACATGTAAAGGAATGAAATTAAACACTCCCTAACACCATACACAAAAACAAACTCAAAATGAATTAAAGACTTAAATGTAAGGCCAGACACTATAAAAGTCTTGGAGGAAAACATAGGAAAAACACTCTCTGACCCACCTCTCAGAGTAATGAAAATAAAAACAAAAATAAATAAATGGGACCTAACTAAACGTAAAAGCTTTTGCATAGCAAAGGAAACCATAAACAAGATGAAAAGACAACCCTCAGAATGGGAGAAAATATTTTCAAATGAAGCAACTGACAAAGAAATAATCTCTGAAGTTTACAAACAGCTCAGGCAGCTCAATATCAAAAAAACAAACAATCCAATCCAAAAATGGGCAGAAGGCCTAAATAGACATTTCTCTAAAGAAGACATAGAGATGGCCAAGAGGCACATGAAAAGCTGTTCAACATCGCTAATTATTAGAGAAATGCAAATCAAAACTACAATGAGGTGTCACCTCACACAGGTCAGAATGGCCACCATCAAAAAAATCTACAAACAATAAATTCTGGAGTGGGTGTAGAGAAAAGGGAACCCTCTTGCACTGTTGGTAGGAATGTAAATTGATACAGCCACTATGGAAAACAATATGGAGTTTCCTTTAAAAACTAAAAATATAACTACCATATGACCCAGCAATCCCACTACTGGGCATATACCCTGAGAAAACCATAATTCAAAAAGACACATGTACCCCAATGTTCACTGCAGCACTATTTACAATAGCCAGATATGGAAGCAACCTAAATCCCCATCGACAGATGAATGGATAAAGATGTGGTACATATATACAATGGAATATTAGCCATAAAAAGGAACAAAACTGGGTCATTTGTAGAGATGTGTATGGACCTAGAGTCTGTCACGCAGAGTGAAGTAAGTCAGAAAGAGGAAAACAAATATCGTATATTAACACATATATGTGGAATCTAGAAAAATGGTACAGATGAGCCTATTTGCAGGCCAGGAATAGAGACGCAGACACAGAAAATGGATGGATGTACACAGAGGCGGAAGGAGAGGGTGGGATATATTGGGAGATTAGTATTGACATATGTACACTACCATGTGTAAAACAGCTAGTGGGAACATGCTGTATAGCAGGGTGGCATGGCGGTGGGTAGCAGGGAAGTCTAAGAGGGAGAGGATATATGTATACATATAGCTGATTCACTTTGTTGTACAGCAGAAACTAACACAGCATTGTAAAGCAATTATACTCCAATAAAATAAATAAACCAACCACCAAATAAATATATAAAAATTTAAAAAATCAATGTGATTCAACACAATCATGGATCAAAGAAGAAAAATCACGCCATCATATCAACTGATTAAAATCAAGTGTTTGATTAAGTTCAGCTCATATATATCAGTATGGTTTTCAAGAAGGGGAAGAAATTATCTAAGGCTTATTCTAAAGTTTATATGGAAAATTAGTGTTTGAGAATAATGAATAGCTAATTTAATTTTGAAAAAGATGTGCAAATAAGTAGAAGTTGGGGGATACACTCTACCGGAAATTTTTTACATGGTAAAAATTATAGTAATAAAAGCAGTGTATTGCTGGCATACAGAGCAGGAAAATAGATCAATGGAATACAACAGAGTGTTTAAAAAACAGGCTCTTGTATATATCAGAAACTAGTATATAGTTAATGTAGCATCACAAATTATCAGGGCAAGGATTAATGTTTTAATGGATAGGGTTAGAAAAATTGGCTTATCGTATTTAGACAAAAAAGTGGGATCTTACCTTATTCTACATATGAAAACAAAATTTAAATATGTTAAAAACTAATCTTTAAAAGGCAAAATTATTTTAAAACTGATAACTAAGTGAAGTAATTTTCAGGTTGTTTTTCTCTCTTCAGTGTTAATTCAGTTTATGAGAAAATGTTTCAAATTTTACATCTTCTCATGTTTCATGTTTCATTTATTTTATATCTCATAAAGTATAAAATTAAAAGTCTAATTGCACTGACTGCTCTTTCCAGAGAAAGTAAAATAACAGTGATGATATGGGATTATTTTCTACTTGACTGACTTCTGCTTTTCTCTGTTATTTCCTTTTTATTTTTACTTTGGTTTCAATTTTATCTTTTTCTAATTATTTAATTTGAACACTGATTACTGATTTTATAATGCTTTTTCCCCTAAATACAGAGATTTAAAGTTAAAATTTTCCCTGTAAATATTGTTATGTTTGCATCCCATAAAATTTGACATATTATTTTATTCTCATTCAGTTCAAAATATTTTCTAATTTCCCTGTAAAATCTTCTTTGACCTATGGATTATTTACAAATATATTGTTGGATTACCAAAAAAAATTGGAGCTTTCTTACATAGCTTGTTATTTATTTCTAATTTAGTATTGTTGAGGTCAAAGAACATATTCTTTATGATTTCTATCATTACCCATTTGTTGAGACTTGTTAGGTAGTCAAGTATATGGTCTCTCTTGGTGAATATACCATATGCATTCTGCAGTAGTCGACTGTGGTGTTTCCACAAATGTCAATTAGGTCACGATATTTGACAATGACTTTCAAATCTTATACACTTGTTCTAACGTTTTTGTCCACTTGTTACATCAATTACTTAAAGAGAGATAATAAAATCCTCAATTATGATTATTGATTGGGTTGTCTGTTAGTTCTGTCAATTTTTTTTTTCTGTCAATTTTTAATTAATTTCTTTTGAGACTTTTTAGGTGCTTCAATTTTACAAGATTAAGATTGTTCTGTATTTGTGATAAATTGACTCATTTATCATTATGAAATGTCCCTCTTTATCTCAGGTAATACTCTATCTTGAAGTCTATTTTGTCAGATATTAACATAGCACATTGATTTTTTATGCTTAGCGTTTATATGGCACGTAATTCTCTACTCTTTTACTTTCAATCTGTAGATCATTATATTCAAAGTGTGTTTTTAAACAAATAATATATAATTGGTTCTTTCTGTCTTATGTAAACTAATAATCTATGCTTTTAGGTGGCATTTTTGGACAATGTGCATTTAATGGAATTAATAATACAGACGGATTTAGGTCTACCATCTTGGTATTTGTTTTCTCTTTATTATTTGTTTCTTAGTTCCTCTTTTCCTGCCTTCTTTGGGATGAATCAAGCTATTTTATTATTCCATTAATCTTCTCTTTTGACTCTCTACCTATAGCTATTTGTGTGTAAATGTATATTTTTTTGTGATTGCTCTAGGGATTATTATATGTACGCCTAATTTATTACAATCCACATTCAAATAAAATCACCATATCCTGAATAGTTTAAAGACCTTACAGCACTATTATTCCACTTACTACCTGTCCTTTGTGATAATATATATTATTTCTCTATAGGAGGCGTCAGCCAAGCCTTGAGTGAGGTTGCTCAACTTCTTTTTTCACCTACTTATGCTTTCTTTCCTTCCTTTCCACAGATGTTGATAGCTAGGCTACTGCTCATCAAACGTCCTGCATATTAAGTTCCATCTCAGAATCTGCTTCCTAGAGAATCCCACCTGCCACAACCAAGGAAAATGACCAGTTCTCCCCATCTTTGAAAAATTCTTTTCGATATGGTTTCCACTCAAACTTCAGTTCATCTTTTAAGAAGTTTTGCAGGAAGAGGTGGTTTGCCCCTATTTCTGGCCTTTGTCACCTCCCCTTTTCAGTCTAGCTAAGCCCACAGTCCTACTTACTCACTTCTGTTCTGGGTCATAAGTAGTGTTATCAATATGCTCCCAACTGCCAAGGCTAAGACCTAACATCCCATCATTTACTCATGCAATCACAAAACATTTCAAACATCACAACAACCAGGATCTGTGCTCAATGCTTGACATACAACCATGACTATACATGGTCTCTGCCCACAAGATCCTTACAGTTTATGTGATGGAGAGACAGACAAACAAGAACAGTGAAGTGTATAGGAACTATGACAGAAGTGTCTATTGAGGAGGAAGAGATTAATTATACATACTAAGTATGGCTTGGGAGAGAAGTTCAGGAAAGTCTAGGCCTTATAAAAGAAGTAATCCTTGAGCTAAATCTTAGAAGATGAGTGTTTCTTTGAAAGTCAAAGTGGAGAAAGCACTTACCAAGAAGGAAAAACATGAATTCTTTACCTGAAAGGTTACAGATATGTAAAAACCTTGGTGTTTTCCAGCACTGAAAGCCATCTGTTATGACTAAAATTTCTAAATCCTAGAATGTGTGTGTGTGTGTGTGTGTGTGTGTGTGTGTGTGTGTGTGTGTGTGTGTGGTATAGAGGAGTGTGGAAGATGAGATAAATGGGGGAATTCATGCTAAGATAAGACTTATCTCTATCTCCCTATGTCCAATCAGTCACCAGGTCCTTTTGAGTCTATTTTACACTTCATTATGTTTGTAGCATAGCATTTTGTCTTCTACAATAGTTGCATAAACATGCCCACTGCGGAGTATGTACCTTAAGGGTGAAGATAGTGATTAATTCATCATTGAAACCCTCTGCAATACAATATTTTGTTTATTTTTAGGCAGTGTTTATTGAGTAGAATTAAAGGTGAATGTTGTTACGGTGTGGAAATAAGGCAAATGTCCATACATACCTTTAGCATTAACTGGAAACTAGATACAGAGCAGAGGTCAGCACACTACAGCCCATGAGCCAAATCTGACCCACTGCCTGTTTTTCGTACGGTCTGTGAGCTAAGAATGGGTTTTGCATTTTCAAATGGTTGAAAAAATTCAAAGAAAAATAGTGTGAATAATGTGAAAATCATATGAAACTGAAATTTTGGTGTTCATAAGTATAATTTTATTAGAGCACAGCCATGCTCATTCATTTATGTATTGTCTATGGCTGCTTTTATTCTACAACAGCAGTGTTAAGTAGCTGTGACAGAGACCATATAGCCCACAAACCCTAAAATATTTGTTATTTGGATCTTTACAGAAAATATTTCCCAACCCTTGGTATAGAGGAAAAAACACTGGTTTTGGAATAAGTTGGACTTGAATTTGAATCCTATCTATACCTCTACTAGCTATGTAATGCTTAACATCTCTGAGTTTTCAGATAATCATTTTTAGAATCAGAAAAGTCATATCTCTGATTAAAAATTCATGTAAGAATTGATAATAAGATATCTGGAACATATTAAATCTCAATAAATGTGTTTCTCTCTATCCTCTCCTCTTTAGTGCCTGGTTTTAGGGATTCTCTTTTTTGAAATCCAATCAGTTAAATATACACTGCATTTTCTGTTGAAGATTCATATTCAGTGTTTGGCTAGTTGAACTCAAACAAAGAAAAGGAGGAAATTATAGTTGACAGGCTTTAGGTTTTATGTAGCCAGGGTTTCTAGACAGTGGTCCATAATTTATAACTAATGTGGAGGACCCTGGTATTTAAAATACGATGACCATGTGGTGGTTTCAGTTAGGACTGCTAACCAGTCCAGCTTGAGCGAGACCATTCTTAATTGGAGACATTTTAGAACAGCCATGAAAATAAACATGAACATATGATTTTGCATACACTGATGGGCTCCTTGTGAAACCAAACAACAAGTACTTTGTTGAACGTCTGCTTCTCAGATTGCTTCATTTGTTGTCTATATTGCTCAGACCCAAAGCACTTTCTGGGAAGGATCATGCCTTCTGTTTCTTTCTCTATTCCTTAATGGTACCTGGAGTTTACACTATGCACTTAATAACTCCTGTGAACTAGATCCACAGATATATCATCTTTGAAGAATTTAGAAGAAATCCAACAAAAGACAGGAAACCTTTTCTTCCATTCCACATATGTTTTAATTTGTTTTCTTGCTCATGTCATATTTCCCTGTTTATCCCCAGTGCTTATTTCTGGGTTTGGCATATTGCAGGTGCATAATGAATGTTGACTGAATGAGGCAACATCGTGTAGAGAAATAAACATGGGGTTAGAGCAATAGGCATGTGTTTGAACTTCAGGTTTACCCTTTTATTCTTGGGTGATGTAGAAAAAGCACCTTGAGTCTTTGATTCCTCTTTTCCCAATCTGTAAAATATGAAAACACCTACTTTGCCAAACTCACAGGACTATTACGGGGTTCAAATAAAAAAGTGTTGAGAATGCACACTGTAAACTATAAAGGGCTTTAAAATGTGCTTATTATTGTAAATAATAAAAAGAATCTACATTTTATTCTATGTAAGAGAAAGTTCTCATACTTTGGTCTATTTATCCCAGATTTAAAAAAATAATAATAATAAGGAAAGATAAGAGAGACAAGTTACCTTAGTAAATGTGGACTAAAATGATAGAAATTTTGTTGGGCAAGTAGCCAGTAAAGGAAAGATTTTGGAAAGATATTTTCAAGGCTAATGTTTTCTAGTACAGTTGTTTCTCACTGTAACAAATTTGTCTCTGATCCACTGCATACAAATCATATTTGTATATCAAGTCAAGATTAAAGTAATATAAAAGGCATAATAAAGAGTCAAATCCTTCAGTCCTCAGAAAACTTTGAAAAAAACTTAATCAGCTTATTTTTTAATATCACTTCCTAATTTATTTAGTATCATGTGGATTTGTGAAAACTAAATTTTCTTAAGTTTTTATATGTTAACATTCAATGATATTCATGATTTTTTTCTTACACAAGTACTATTATTCCTATATCTCTTATAAGAAGAACAGAGTGCAAACCTAAAATATATATGGTAGCTAAATGACATACATTTAAAAAATTCCAGTTGGAGATTTTTGCTTCCAGGTATAAAGAAGTAACTTATAGTAGAACATCTACTCCTGAAAATAACAATTATAAGAAATGAATAAAGTAAAAAAAAAAAAAGTTTGAAAGCATTTGAGAGCAACTAAGGCAGTCAGGACTGAAGAGACTCAAAAAGAAAGAAACCACTGAAGATAACCTAACATTCTGTGTCACTATTGCCACTGAGGTGTTTTCAAATTCTAAACATGAAGAATAAGAGTATAAGAAGCTAAGCAGAAACGGGTAGATTAAAGACCAAAAAGCTAAGCAGAACTTTTAGCAGACACATATTGCTGAGGAAATAGAAATTGTGCTTCAGAGACAATCAAGGTAGAAGACCCAATTAGTTGAGACCCCTGAAGGACTAGGCCTTAGGAGAAAAGGAACTATGAAACATTTCAGGCCTCATTAATACAGAAGCACAAGCTTGAGTCAACTTAAGTACTGACGAAGTTAAGGTGCTCTTTCCCAAATTTTATTATACATTTTTTAAAGTAAATCATCTTAAAAGGAAGATATCATTAGCCAGAGCCTACACAATTTTTCAGTGTCTGATATTCAGTTAAGACACTATTCGGTATGACAGGAGATATGCCTAAATGAATGAGAATTAAGAAATAAATGTCAACATGAACAGACCTCAGGTCACCAAGATATTAGTATTATCAGACACAGATGTTAAAATGATTGTGATTAATATATTTTTAAAGTAGACTACAGGATGGAGAATTTTAAAGAAAATGAGAACCTATAGGAATAAATATGTATTCTAGAATTAAAAATAAAATGACTCATACTAATAATATAATAAACAGTTTAACAGCCAATTATATGGTGTAAAATTTGGGATTAGTGAACAGAAGATATGACTGCAGCATGGAGGAAAAAAAAGAATGAAAAATAGAACAAAGAGAAAAGGAACAAAATATAAACAGCAAAAAGCTCTGATGTATGTAATTTGGTGTCCAAAAAAGGAAGGGCAAGTAAAGACATTAAGCTACAGATTCAAGAAGACTGACAAACAGTTAGCCAGATATATGCAAAGAAAAACAGGCTTAGGAATATCATACTAAAACTGTTGAAGACAAAAGACAAAGAGAGTATGTTAAAAGCACCAGAGGATAAAAGACATTGCCTTCAAAGTAATGTACATCAGATGGTACAGCTAACTCTCCAAAGAAAGTATATAGGTAAAAAGGCAATGAAATAACATCTTCGAATTCTTGAAAACAACAACTGGCCACCTAGAATTCTATACCAAGCAAAGATACTCTTTGAAAACAAATGTCGAATAAAGATATTTTCAGCTACACAAAAACTGGAAGAACTCACTGCTAGCAGATTCATGTTAAAAAATAATAATAAATGGATTTCTTCAAGCTAAATAAAAATGAGGAAAGCACAGAAATGTAGAAAGGACCAAAGAGCCCTGGAAAGGTAAATATTAGGTAATTTTAAATCATTTTAACTTAAAAAAGCCAGGAAACAGAAAATAGAGACAAAGCATTCTAAGTTACTCATTGATTATGAAACTGTGAGAGAGCTAATTCATAGCAGACTCTAACCGGTTAAGGACCCACATTGAAATCTCGAGGGCAAAAAAGATAGAGAATAAAATAAAAGTATAACTAGTAAACTGATAGAATGGGACATAAAATAATAAAACTACTTATTTAATCTAAAAAGGGCAAGAAAGAGAAAAAAACAGAGAGCATGTGGAACAAGTGAATAACAAATGGTTTGTTGGTAGATTTAAAACTAAGCATCATTAATTACATTAAATGTAATTAGACTAAATACTGCTGTAATTGGAAAATAGAGAATTTTAGATTTATATAGAGATTTGTTAGATTTAGATTTATTTATATTATTTATATATGTAAAGATATGTTGACTTCAAACAAAGCATATTAAATATAATTGCACAGAAAGATTAAAAGTAATAGGATGGAAGAGGAAACAATATGCAAATTAACAAAAAGGTATAGCTATACTAATATCAGACAAAGTTTACAGTACAGCAAAAAATATTCTTAGAGATAGGTGGAGTCAAGATGGCAGTGTGGAAAGACGATGAGTTAACGTCTCCCCAGAACTATGGCACCTGCTAGCTGCTGGTGAGGGACCCTGACACCCAAGGAGATGGGAGGAACACCCAAGTGAACCAGTAGGACATGGAGGGACTGAGGGCGGAGGAGAAGTGGGGGCCAGACAGGACCAGTGTCCCTGAGTCCTGGGACATCAGGAGAGGCAGGTGGGAGGGGCCCTCTGGGAGAAATGGGAGAGGAGTGGAGGGCGATTGCCCCTCCCACTTGGGCTTTGGGAGCCTGCTGAGCTCCCAGGCTGGTACCCACCCCCTCCAGGCTGCGTGGGTCCTGGGGGCATATGAGGGAGGCTGGGGAGATCAGGAGAGGCAGGCGGGAGGGGCCCTCCATGACCAGAGGAGCAGGAGAGGAGAGGAGGGCATTTGCCCCATCCACCTGAGTCAAGGAAGCCTGCTGAGCTCCCACGTGAGGTCCTCCACCCTCTGAGACCAGAGGTGGGGGACACGCCTGGGTCCCTTCCCCCTACAGCTCCCAGGGCCTTTTCCAGGCCTGTGGGTCCTAAGCATAGGCCCTTCCCACTGCCCAAACCTCACCCTTGCTTAAGTCCCACCACCCACAGCAAAGGCCTTTCCCCCTTTTGCTTTTGCTTTTTTTTTTTTCTGTCCTCCTCTTTTCTACTATCGTGGTACAATTGTACCTTCCAGTTGTTGATTCATTTATATTTTTATATTCTTTCCAACATATCTGTTAGTTTCCTAGTCTAATTTTATTTTTTACTTTGTTATTGTTCTCTCTTTTTTTTTTTTTTTTCTGCCACCCTATGTGGCTTGCTTGGTTCACGAGCCGGGGGTCAGGCCAAAGCTCTGTGGTGGGATCTCTGAGTCTGAACCACTGCACTGACACACAACCTCAGACCCCAGGGAATACTCCTCAGAGTGAGGTCTCATAGAGGTCCTCATCTCAGCACCTGGACCCAGCTCTACCCAACAGCCTACAAACTCCAGTGTTGGAAACCTCAGGCCAAACAACCAGTAAAACAGGAACAAAATATCACCCATTAAAAAAAAAAATGAGATGGCAAAATATATGTCACAGCTGAAGGAGCAAGGTAAAAGCCTACAAGACCAAATAAATGACGAGGAAATAGGCAATCTAACTGAAAAAGAATTCAGAGTAATGATAGTAAAGATGATCCAGAATCTCAGAAATAGAATGGAGGCATGGACTGAGAAAATACAAGAAATGTTTAACAAAGATCTAGAAGAACTAAAGAACAAACAGAGGTGAACAACACAATAAATGAAATGAAAAAAAAAAAACACTAGAAGGAATCAATAACAGAATAACTGAGGCAGAAGAACGAATAAGTGAGCTGGAAGACAAAATGGTGGAAATAACTGCCGAGGAGTAGAATAAAGAAAAAAGAATGAAAAGAACTGACGACAATCTCAGAGACCTCTGGGACAACACTAAATGCACCAACATTCGAATTATAGGGGTCCCAGAAGAAGAAGAGAAAAAGAAAGGGTCTGAGAAAACATTTGAAGAGATTATAGTCAAAAACTTCCCTAACATGGGAAAGGAAATAGTTACCCAAGTGCAGGAAGCACAGAGAGTGCCATACGGGATAAACCCTAGGAAAAACACACCAAGACCCATATTAATCAAACTAACAAAAATTAAATTCAAAGAAAAAATATTAAAAGCAGCAAGGGAAAAACAAAAAATAACATACAAAGGAATCCCCATAAGGTAATCAGCTGATTTTTCAGTGGAAACTCTGCAGGCCAGAAGGGAGTGGCAGGAAATACTTAAAAAGGTGAAAGAGAAAAACCTACAACCAAATACTCTACCCAGCAAGGATCTCATTCAGATTTGACAGAGAAATCAAAAGCTTTACAAACATGCAAAAGCTAAGAGAATTTAGCACCACCAAACCAGCTCTACAACAAATGCTAAAGAAAATTCTCTAGGCAGGAAACACATGAGAAGAAAAAGACCCACAAAAACAAACCCAAAACAATTAAGAAAATGGTAATAGGAACATACATATCAATGATAACCTTGAATGCAAATAGATTAAGTGTCCCAACCAAAAGACACAGACTGGCCGAATGGATAAGAAAACAAGACCCATATATATGCTGTCTACAAGAGATCCACTTCAGACCTAGAGACACATACAGATTGAAAGTGAAGGGATGGAAAAGATATACCATGCAAATGGAAATCAAAAGAAAGATGGAGTAGCAGTTCTCATATCAGACAAAATAGCCTTTAAAATAAAGACTGTTATAAGAGATAAGGAGGGACAATACATAATGATCAAAGATCAATCAAGAAGAAGATATAACAATTATAAATGTTTATGCACCCAACATAGGAGTACCTCAATACATAAGGCAAATGCTAACAGCCATAAAAGGGGAAACCGACAGTAACACAATAATAGTGGGGGAGTTTAACACCCCACTTACACCAATGGACAGATCATCCAGACAGAAAACAAATAAGGAAACACAAGCTTTAAATGACACAATAAACCAGATAGACTTAATTGATATTTATAGGACATTCCACCTGAAAGTGGCAGAATACACTTTCTTCTCAAATGCACATGGAACATTCTCCAGGATAGATCACATTTTGGGTCACAAATCAAGCCTTGGAAAATTTAAGAAAACTGAAATCATATCAAGCATCTTTTCCAACCACATGCTATGAGATTAGAAATCAATTACATGGGAAAAAAAAGGAAAAAACCCCACAAATATATGGAGGCTAAACAGTGTGCTACTAAATAACCAAGAGATCACTGAAGAAATCAAAGAAGAAATTTAAAAAATAGATAGAAACAAATGACAACAAAAACACGATGACCCAATAGCTATGGGATGCAGCAAAAGCTGTTCTAAGAGGGAAGTTTACAGCAATTCAATCTCATCTCAAGAAATAAGAAAAATCTCAGAAAAACAATCTCACCCTACACTTAAGATAACTAGAAAAAGAAGAACAAAGAAAACCCAAAGTCAGTAGAAGGAAAGAACTCATAAAGATCAGAGCAGATATAAATGAAATAGAAATGAAGAAAACAATAGCAAAGATCAATAAAACTAACAACTGATTCTGGAGAAGATAAAATTGATAAACTCTTAGCCAGACTCATCAAGAAAAAAAGGAAGAGGATGCGTATCAATAAAATTAGAAATGAAAAAGGAGAAATCACAACTGACACCACAGAAATACAGAGGACTATAAGAGACTACTACAAACAACTATATGCCAATAAAATGGACAACCATGAAGAAACAGACAAATTCTTGGAAGGGTACAATTTTCCAAGACTGAACTAGGAAGGATTAGAAAATATAAACAGACCTATCACAAGTAATGAAATTAAAACTGTAATTTAAAATCTTCCAACAAACAGAAGTCCAGGACCAGAGGGCTCTACAGGCAAATTCTATCAAACATTAAGAGAAGAGTTAACACCCATCATTCTCAAACTCTTCCAAAAAATTGCAGAGGGAGAAACACTCCCAAATTCATTCTACAAAGCCGCCATCACCCTGATACCAAAAGCAGAAAAAGATATCACAAAAAAAGAAAATTATAGACCAATAACAATGATGAACATAGATGCAAAAATCCTCAACAAAATACTAGCAATCAGAATCCAACAACATATTAAAAGGATCATATATCATGATCAAGTGAGATTTATCCCAGGGATGCAATGATTTTGCAATATACACAAATCAATCAGTGTGATACACCACATTATCAAATTAAGGAATAAAAACCATACAATCATCTCAAAAGATGCAGAAAAAGCTTTTGACAAAATTCAACACCAATTTATGATAAAAACTCTCAGGAAAATGGGCATAGAGTGAATCTACCTCAACATAATAAAGGCCATATATGACAAACCCACAGCAAGCATCATACGCAATGGTGAAAAACTGAAAGCATTTCCACTAAGATCAGGAACAGGACAAGGATATCTGCTCTTGCCACTCTTATTCAACATAGTTTTGGAAGTACTAGCCATGACAATCAGAGAAGAAAAAGAAGTAAGAGGAGTACAAATTGGAAAAGAAGAAGTAAAACTGTCACTGTTTGCAGATGGCATGATACTATACCTAGAAAATCCTAAATATGCCACCAGAAAACTACTAGAACTAATCAGTGAATTTGGTGAGGTTACAGGATACAAAATTAATGCGCCGAAATCTCTGGCATTCCTATACACCAACAACGAAAAATTAGAAACAGAAATTTAGGAAACAATCCCATTTACCATCGCAACAAAATGAATAAAATACCTAGTAATAAACCTGCCTAAGGAGGTGAAAGACTTACTCAAAAAACTATAAAACACAGATGAAAGAAATCGATGATGACATAAACTGATGGAGAAATATACCATGTTCTTGGATTGGAAGAATCAATATTGTGAAAATGACTATACTACCCAAAGCAATCTACAGATTCAATGCAATCTCTATCAAACTACCAATTGGCATTCTTCACAGAATTAGAGCAAAAAATTTTACAATTTGTATAGAAACACAAAAGACGCCAAATAGCCAAAGCGAACTTGAGAAAGAAAAACGGAGTTGGAGGAATCAGTCTCCCTGATCTCAAACTATACAGTATATCAAGACAGTATGGTACTGGCACAAAAACAGAAATATAGATCAATGGTACAGGATAGAATGCTCAGAGATAAACCCACGTACATATGTTCACCTAATTTACAAGAAAGGAGGCAAGAATATACAATGGAGAAAAGACAGTCTCTTCAATAAGTGGTGCTGGGAAAACTGGACAGCTACATGTAAAAGAATGAAATTAGAACACGACCTAACACCATACACAAAAATAAACTCCAAATGGATTAAAGACCTAAATGTAAGACCAGACACTATAAAACACTTAGAAGAAAACATAGGAAAAACACTCTTTGACATAATCCACAGCAAGATATTTTTTGATGCACCTCCTAGAGTAATGGAAATAAAAACAAAAATAAACAAATGGGACTTAATTAAACTTAAAAGCTTTTGCACAGCAAAGGAAACCATAAACAAGACAAAAAGACAATGCTCAGAATGGGAGAAAATATTTGCACATGAAACAACAGACAAAGGATTACTCTCCAAAATGTATAAACAGCTCATGGAGCTCAATATCAAAAAAACAAACAATCCAATTAAAACATGGTTGGAAGACCTAAACAGACATTTCACCAAGGAAGACATACAGATGGCCAAGAGGCACATGAAAAGCTGCTCAACATCACTAATTATTAGAGAAATGTAAATCAAAACGATAGTGAGGTATCACCACAGGCCGGTCAGAATGGCCATTATCAAAAAATCTAGAAACAATAAATGCTGGAAAGCGTGTGGTGAAAAGGGAACCTTCCTGCAGTGTTGGTGGGAATGTAAATTGATACAACCACTATGGAAAACAGTATGGAGGTTCCTTAAAAAACTAAAAACAGAACTACCATATGACCCAGCAATCCAACTACTGGGCATATACCCTGAGAAAACCATAATTCAAAAAGAGACATGTACCACAATGTTCACTGCAGTATTTACAATAACCAGGCCATGGAACCAACCTAAATGTCCATCGACAGATAAATGGATAAAGAAGGTGTGGCACATATATACAATGGAATATTTCTCAGTCACTAAAAGAAACGAAATTGAGTTATTTGTAGTGAGGTGGATGGACCTGGAGTCTGTCATACAGAGTGAAGTAAGTCAGAAAGAGAAAAACAAATACTGTATGCTAACGCACATATATGGAATCTAAATTTAAAAACATGGTACTGATGAAGCTATTTTCAGGGCAGTAAGAAAGATGTAGACATAGAGAATGGACTTGATGACCTGGGGTCAGGGGGAAGCTGGGGCGAAGTGAGAGTAGCATTGACCTATATACACTACCTAATGTAAAATAGCTAGTGGAAAGAAGCAGCATAGCTCAGGGAGATAAGGTCGGTGCTATGCAATGACCTAGAGGGGAGGGAGAGGGAGGATTGGGAGGGAGGCTCAAGAGGGAGGGGATATGGGGACATGGGTATGCATATGGCTGATTCGCTTTGTTGTGCAACAGAAACTAACACAGCATTGTGAAGCAGTTACACTCCAATAAAGATCTATTAAAAAAATATTCTTAGAGATAAAGAGAGACGTTTCTTAGTGTTAGAAGAGATAATCCACCAGGAAAATATAAAAATTCTATAATTATCTACTGACAGTAGTTTCACTTTACACAGTTTCCATATACAAAAATATCAGTTATCACAATTTAGTTATATAATACCAGAGTCCCAACGATATGATTCAAATTTCAGTTACCAAAAAATAATTGTAACTGTAGAAAGTACAAACTCCATTAATAGTCTTTCCATCCACAAATCACCATGTAAATAACAATTGAGGATCATGTTCAGTGACCAATTACATCACTTCTTTCAAACTGTCATTGATCGTTTACTGTGTATCTGTTATTCAGTTCATACAGAGGCAGAAAAGTGTGCATGTGTGTTGCCTCATCTCCCAGTGACATTTTACCCACGTGACATTTCACAAACATGGATAATCAAAAGAGGGGATCAGCCAGCAAGGATGAAAGTACAGCAAAGAAACAAAAAATTATAATGCTTGAGGTGAAATTTGAATTAAAGGTAAATAGAGTTATAGACGAAAGAGCTGAGTGTGGGAATGCTGATGCTGCTGCCATTTGAGAGACTGGATTTGCAGCCAGAGGAACTTAGTGAAAGTGAAATGATCAGCAAAAATGAGAAAAGTGGTTGTGACAAAAAGGATGAAGATGTCCCAGAGGAAATGATGCCAAGAAAAAATTCACATTAAAAGAACTCTCAGAGACGTTTCATTAACATTAAAAGTGCAAAGTACTATAAAATGTTGGAAGCTGCTCAAACTTAGAAAGGAATATGACAATTCACAAAGGCACAGAAAAACTGCTTGCTTTGTAATGTAAGTCATATGAAGCAAAAAAAAAAAAAAAAAGGCAAGCACTGTTCAAACTATACTTGGTAGTTTTCTTTTTTTTTAAACAAAGAAATGAAACACTTTAATTCTCTGTTTGTAATGTTTTTTAAATTATAATGAACTAAAATTTACTATTTTTTCACTTCCTTTCACATATATTTCTGAAAATAAGAGAGTTTTTAATATCGTGTCAAAAAGGTCATGTAACTATTATAATTTTTCCCATCGATTACTGAGTTTGCTTTGTATAGTTTTAGGATACATGGTCATTTTGTGGTCCCACACTACAAAGTGAGAATTGCCTGCATATTTAATAATATAGTTTCAAAATATATAAATCAAAAACTGACAAAAATAAGAGAAACAGACAAATTCAAGACTATGGTAAGAAAGTCTGACCCATATCTCACAGTAACTGATGGAAATAGTATACAAAATATCAGGGAAAATATGTATGTATCATAGATTATATATATGATATAGGAAATTTTAATGCATGATGGATGGACTTGATCTATGTTAAATATATAGAATGCTATATCCAATAATTTCAGATTACATATTTCTTTCAAAGTACATGTAATATTTATCAATATTAACCAGATGCTATTCCGTAATTCAAGGGTCAACAAATTAAAAAGGCTTGAAACCATACCAAATATAATCTTTGACCACAGAAGACTCTAGCTATAAGTCAAAAATAAAAAGGTAACCAGAAAATCCATAAATGTTTGGAAGTTCATCAGCATACTTATAAATAACTCAGGGATCAAAAAATTAATCAAATAAAAATTAGAAAATATGTTTGAACTGGATGATAACAGAAATAAGATGTGAAACTTGTAGTATGTCGCTAAAGTCACACTTAGAAGGAAACTTGTGGCCTTAATGCACATATTTTAAAAAGAAAGAAGCTAAAAATTAATTATCTAAGCATCATCTCAATTTAGTAGAAAAAGTAGAGTTAAAAAGCAAGTTAAATGTAAACATAAAAGGAAGGAAATAATGTTATTTTCATTATTTCCTTCCTTTTATGTTCATATATGTATATTTATATATATAAGAATACATATATACACACATATATTCTTTGGTTCTATAAAAACACTAATAAAAGATTAATAAAACTGATAAATCTTTAGGAAGACTGAGCAAAAAAATAGAGAAGCCAAAAATTAACAATAGCATAAATGAAAAAAGTCCTGGGGAGCTTGGAAATATTACAAATAAAATAAAAGAACATTACAAAAAACTTAATGCCAATAAATTCAAAATTTTAGAAAAAATGGACTAATTACTTGGTGGAAAACTCAACTTACCAAAGTTGACCTAAGAAGAAATAAAAAACCCAAATTTTTCAATATTTGGTTTAAAATTTTAACACATATTTAAATATTTTCCTTAAAGAAAACACAGACGCAGATAGCTTTACTGATGAATTCCTCAAAAATTAACATCAACCTTTCACAAAATGTTCCAGAAAACTGGTGAAAAAAGGAAACTTACTCTGGGAGTCAAACCTAGCCTTCATCATAAAACCTGACAAGATAGTAAAATTTAAAAAAAAAAAAAAAAAGTAGGAACCAATCTCTAATGAATATAAATGAAAAAAACACTTAAAATATTCACAAATAGGATCCAAAACTATTGGCAAAGGATTATACATAGCCTCCAAGTTGTTATTTTTTTCCCCAGGTATCTAATGTTGATTTAACATTTAAACATTTATCAATGTATACCAAGACAGTGACAGAACAAAGGGGAAAATAATATGGTCACCTCAGTGGATGCAGAAAAAGCATTTGATAAATAAAATTCAATTCCCTTTTTCTCAGAAAACTATAAAACATTAAGAGAAATTAAAGACTTAAGTAACTCAAAGAAAATGTTAGAAGACAGTATTTTAAAGAGAAAACTCTCCCCAAATTGACTCAGAGGTTCACTAAAATCCCAATCAAAATTGCATCAGGTTTTTTTTTCCTATGTGTGAAAATTGAAGCTGATTCCAAAATTTATATGAAAATTCAGAGGACCAAGAATAGCCAATACAATCAGGAAAAAAAGGAACAAGTTTAAGACTTACATTATTTGATTTTAAGACTCATAAAAAATGTACAGTAATTAAGAGTGTAACACTGATGCAAGGATATACAGATCAGTCTGTATACAGATATATAAAAAAGATGTAGAATCTCCACAATAAACAGACCTCCACATACATATTGCCAGTTTATCTGCGATAAAGGTGACACAGGGCAGCAAAGAGGGGAAAAGAAAATTTTAGTTTGAGTAATGGTAGTTCTAGGTCTAGGGAGAAAAAATTTTGATCCCTACCTCACACAATACACAAAAATTCCAATGGATTGTACACCTACATATAAAATGTAAAACAATAACATTTCTAGAAGATAACATAGGAAAGTATATCTTTGTGGTAGGCAAAGACTATTAAATACAGTACACGACAAGCACTAACCATAAAGAAAAAGGAAGATAATTTGAATTTTAGTAAAATTTAGAACTCTGTTCATCTAAATATACCATTAAGAGTAAAAATAAGTAAGCCACAGAGTGTTGGAAAATATTAAATAACATATAACTGGAACAGGATTTACATTCAGAAAATTGTAAAGAAATCATATAAATTAAGAAGAAAATGACAGACAGTCCAATAGAAAATTGAGCAAAAGACTTTAATATGCCCTTCAGATAAAAAGAAAAAAAAAAAAAAGAAGAATCTACAAATGACCAATATACATGTAAAAGTCTCCTAATCTCATTAGTCAACATGTGAATACAAATTGAAACCTCAGGGAGGTACATTTACATACCCAACAGAATGGCCAAAATGAAGACTTTTAAATATTTTAAATATCAAGTAATGGTGAAAATGTAAAGCAACTGGAATACCCATAGGCCTCTGGTGGGAGTATAAACTAGCACAACCAAGTGGAAAATCATTCGGGATTATCTACTAAAGCTGGTCACCTGCCTAACTATGATCTAGCAGTTCCAAATATACCCAATTGTTTATATACATTCACCAAAAGAAATGTACAGAAGTGTTTATAGCAGAACTATTTGTAATACACAGTACAGAAAACCTAGAAATAAACTATATGTCCATCAATATGGTTAAATAAAGTATGACATATTCATGCACTGGAATTCTACACAGTAATGGAAATGAACTTTTCTGCTAAGTAAAGCAGCACGATGAATCCCACAAATAAAGTTGAGTAAGAAAGAATCAGACACAAATAGTACATTACTGTAAAGTTTTTTACATAAAATGCAAACAGGCAAAACTAATCTATGGTGGCAGAAGTAAAAATAGTAGATACCTCTGTCATGTAATAAATGAGAGGGGGAATGAGAGAGCCTTTTGGGGGGTGATGTTAATTTTCTGTTTCTTGATCTGTGTGGTGGTTAGAGAGGATGTTTACTTTGTAAGAAAATTATTGATCTGTGCATTTCTGTACTTTTCTATGTGTATATTATACTTTGATAAAATGATTGCTTATAAAGAGAAGTCCAACATTCAAAGAGAGATGAAAATAAATTCAAGATGTAAAAACTTTGCGATGATAAAAGGAAATCTCCTGGCAAGTCATTCCAATGCATCATTTATACACACACACATGCACAATCTATCCACAGCCTTCACAAAAATCCATTTGGGCCACTTACTTTGAGCCAAACCTCATCCTCTCTCTCCAGGCTACCTTTTAGCTGCTTACTCCCTTCATCCTGAGGGCTATTTCCACTGGTGACACAGGGAAACCAGCCAGTAAGTGGACGGTGCTCTGGTAAATCTGGACGGTATGATGTGCAAATCTGAAATGCAATTTCAACCAACAATTAAACGTGGAGGGTGAGAGGTAAGTAAAGACAATGAAACTCTCCAGCTTGAAACCAAAGTTTTCCTCTCTTTCTGAATGCCTAATGATCACATTATCGGCAGAAAACTTTTCTCAATGTAGAAGAATGTCTCAGTGCTCTCCGTTAGCCTCAAGATATAACTTTACCAGGGTAGAAGAATACACATGACAACTCACAGCCCACTGACGACCCAAGGATCTTGCTCAACGAATTGTCCTGGCACATTTCAGGCAACTGCTCCTAGGATTAGTTAGGGAAGTCTGTCCAGGATGATGATTAGATCCTTACCAGGCAGGATCCACTGGCCCCAGGAGTGAGGCTACTGAATCAGGGAACCACTAAGCTGGGAAAAGGAACCAGGAAAGAGAAAATCCAGGAAATTTTTCCCACTTCACTGTGGGAAGACAGACAGGCTAGGCTAAAAGCCACTTTAGAGAGCTGTCACTAACTCAGAATCTCCCAGTTTTCTGGGCTTCCTGTCATTGGGCACCAGAACTCTTGAGAAAGATGCCAGAATTAGCTGAAGGAGTGTGGCAGGCATGGCTACTTGCCTATCCATATCCATTCCCCTTTCTTTCTTTCTTCTTTTTTTTTCTTTTTATAAATTTATTTATTTATTTTTGGCTGCATTGGGTCTTCGTTGCTGTGCACTGGCTTTCTCTGGTTGCAGCAAGCCGGGCTACTCTTCGTCGTGGTACGTGGGCTTCTCTTGTTGCGGAGCACGGGCTCTAGGTGCACAGGCTTCAGTAGTTGTGGCACGCAGGCTCTAGAGTGCAGGCTCAGTAGTTGTGGCACACGGGCTTAGCTGCTCCGCGGCATGTGAGATCTTCCCGGACCAGGGCTCGAACCTGTGTCCCCTGCATTGGCAGGCGGATTCTTAACGACTGCGTCACCAGGGAAGCCCTCCCCTTTCTTTCTTATTAACAAACTCCAATTTTGTTCAAGGTGACAATGTATCAAGTTATAAATGCTCATCTCCTCAGGGTCCCTTACAACTAAGGATGATGAAGTGACCTGGATCTGACCAATGAGATGTTGGTGGAAGCCTATAGTGTCAAAGTTCCCGAAGAGCTCCCATTTTCCCAATAAAAAGAGACTCAGCTAGCACGTATGAATATCTCCCTTTGACCTTTCCCCTTCTTCCCACTTGAAATAATGACTTCGTGCCTGGAGGAACAGCAGTCATCTTATGAGCTTGAGGAAGAAAGCTGCAAGCCAAGGATAGAAAGAGGTGAAATCTCAAAGACCCCTGGGTCCTTGATGAGTTCCTTGAACCACAGCACCAACCTTGGCTGGTTCCTCAATCGTCTGGGGGTATCTCCTCAAGGCTAAACTCCAGTAATTCTATCCTGGCCTAATACACCTAGAGAGCTAAATCTTACTTCTGTTGAAATGACTATATTGCTTATTGTTATAATGAACAATTTGGCAATGGAAACATCTAGAATAGTATCCAAAAACTAAAGCCCTTAATCTTCTTTTAGGTACTTAATTATGATTCATAGAAGTCAGTCCTCAGAGTCCTCAGAAGATCTTCTATTTATTTAGGTAGATATTCATGGAAAATTGTATACCTACGGATTTGTTTTTAGTACTCACTCTCAAATTTCTTTAATAATAAAAATTATTTAAATCAAATACTTTGGGGGCTTCCCTCGTGGCGCAGTGGTTGAGAGTCCACCTGCCGATGCAGGGGACACGGGTTCGTGCCCCGGTCCGGGAAGATCCCACATGCCACGGAGCGGCTAGGCCCGTGAGCCATGGCCGCTGGGCCTGCACGTCCGGAGGCTGTGTTCCGCAATGGGGGAGGCCACAACAGTGAGAGGCCCACGTACCGCAAAAAAAAAATTTAAAAATTGATCTTTAATACATATTTTAAATTTCATTTGATCCTTGTAATAAACCACTGAGTTAAATGCAAAAGGTATTATTATACCCATTTTACATATGAGAAAATCGGGGCCCAGAGAGGTTAAGTGACATGTCAAATCTGACTTAGTAATAATCATAATAATACTGGTAGATCCAATAGTGTTATCCAGGTATTATAACTCTTTACTGCTTCTTTTTCTTCTTTTAAAATAAATTTTCCCAAACACAAAGCCCAAGTGTAATTTCTGATATGTGTATTCTAAGACTAATTTTGAGATGCTTTTGTGTAACTTGAAGTCAGCTATTGCATAGTCAAAGGTTCCTAGATGAAAACTAGTGAATGTAAGTGGGGTGAGGGTGAGGGATGAGATTTAATTGCTAGTCTAGAAGCTTTTCATTTAACATTATCCTATTCTGAGTGCATTAAGAACTAAATTTGGTGTCAAAGTGAGGAGAAAAAAATGTATGCTCACATTAAGTATCTGGGGGAATCACTTCACAATTTTGTTTAGCCTTGACTCTATTCTTCTGGCTTAACTTACCATGGAAGGAGGTTCTCCAGTTACCAAGGAAACAGGACACTTCTTCTTATTTTCGTGAGAAGAATAAGCTTGGGTAGCCCACTGATCCAGGTATCCTTTGGGAGTATAGAGGCCACAGTCTGTGATGCTGGTTTCCTTCTCAAAAGGTTCACATATCCCATCTCCCTCATATATATAGCACAGGCTTGGCTCCCCTGCCAAGAAAAATTTGTATGACATTTGAAAAAGTGTTTTTATACATGTCATGTAAAAATAATTACCTTTTTTTCTCCAGCCTGCTAAAGAGAAGACTGTAATTACCAACTCGTCTAATGCCCACCCCAAATATATAGACAACACACGTGCACACACACACACACACACACACACACACCCCTAAAAAGAAGGATACTTTTTCATGGGGAGAGTGGTAAAATCAATTTATATAATAAAAAGTATACAAAGGGGGTGGGGTTGGGGGAGAAGGAACAGGGAGAAAAAAAACAGCTGTGGGCTGGATATAGAAAGAAATTTTAAGGAACCATTGAGCAAGGTACTTAGGGGAAGATGGTGATACAAGAGAAGTAAGCAAAAGAATAAAGGAAATTTAAATAGATGGTAGGATGTATTATGTACTTGAATCCTCTTCACAGTTTTTGAAATATTAAATAAAACATTTGAGGGATTTGTTTTCAATTAAATTTTTGCTGCTGTGTTTCTTCAACTAACCATGCAACTTGCTCTGAAATGGACAAATGGGCTCCAGGTTTATAACGATTACACATGTATTATTTCTTTTAGTCTTAAAACAACCATGTGAGGTACGTATTTTTTGTTTGTTTCATCAATAGACAAACTGAGTCTCCGTGATTGTGACTCACCAAAGTTCCCTTGACGCAGAAGCAATATCACTAGGCTCTGAGCCAGGCTTACACAAGGCAGGTTCAGGGGCTCTCTCTTACTCCACACTGCCTCAAGCCGAGGCAGAAGGACTGTCTTCAAGAGCAAACATGTGAGTAATGAATATGTGAGAAAAACCGTTGGGCTTGTAAAGCAAGCTGTATCCCCTGGACAAGTCCATACTTGCTTATAGGGTAACTCCTACTAAGTGAACAGTCTGTACTAACCATAGATATGTAAAATAGCTTTCTTCAAATGTAAAAAGCTGAGATGCAGTTATAAAGCCATTTATTAAGTACTATTGCATTTTCTACCCATATTAGTAACATAATTCTAATTCCTCATTTCTACTTAAAATAATAGGACATGCAAATAAGATCAAGATTTAAAATAAATCAACACATAGGTACACACTCAGTAACATCATCACTAAAATTAACTGTTACTATACCATTCTTTTTATTTTAAATTCTTCACAGAAATACCACAAGACGGTTCCAGTAATTTTTCAGCTGCTCATCAATATGTAGTTACTAATTATTATCCTTAATAATTTCAAGTCTAAGATCGTTCTGTGGTAAATCTACCTCTACTTGCCAGGAATAAGCCACTATTCCTAGGACTTGGTTCTAAGCCTATTTTGGGTTTTAAACTCCTGCATTCCATTAAAGCCATGGTCTTTCTAAGTCATTCCCCTAAAACCAATATATGTGTATTTGGAATGACTTCTCCATGAGGATTCCATATATATATATACACACACACATATGTATATATATGTGTATATTTTATATGTACTTTATACAACATATACATATATGTGTATGTATAGTTTATATGTATGTACATATTTTATATACACATAAATGTATATATGAATATATGTTTATTTTTTATTTTTTTTATTTTTATTTTTTGGCGGTACGCGGGCCTCTCACTGCCGCGGCCTCTCCTGCTGCGGAGCACAGGCTCCAGACGCACAGGTCCAGCGGCCATGACTCACGGGCCCAGCCGCTCCGCAGCACGTGGGATCCTCCCGGACCGGGGCATGAACCTGTGTCCCCTGCATCGGCAGGCGGACTGTCAACCACTGCACCACAAGGGAAGCCCTATTTTTATAATATATATTTATCACATACTTTTATAACATACATACATATACATGTTTTGTTTTTCTATATAATCCAGTGACTGTTTCTCCTTGCTTCTTCTCTATTTTTTGTTTACTATGAAAACTTTTGCCTCTGTTTCTTCAAATCCATGAAAAAATAGACCACTTTTACAACACATTTCACAATGGTTCCTTCAAAATTAATCTTTTGAGAAATAATGGAATAGAACTACATCCTTAGCATACTATGAGCATATTACTCACTGAAACAAATGTCTAACTGTGGAATAGATCATTCTAACTTTGCCCTGTAAAGTTAAAATAATTTAGCTATAAATGAGACTTGAGCTGCACTGGTGAAGGCAGTGTGTGTGTGTGTGTGTGTGTGTGTGTGTGTGTGTGTGTGTGAGAGAGAGAGAGAGAGAGAGAGAGAGAGAGAGATGAGCCCACTATGTGCTACCAGAAAGAAATGATGCAAACAGAGGTGGCATTAACAAATACTTGTGTACAGAAGAGGGGAGGTAATCGGTTCAGTGTATTCTGCACAGCCAGACCACAACTAGAGTATTGAATTCCTTTCTGGGCATTGACCACATGAAGCATGCCAGGTTAGGGTAAATAGGAAAGGGTCTGGAAACCTAATCACATGAGGGGATGTTTGGATTGGAAAGGAGAATAATGGGGAGGCATTTCAAATATCTGAATGGTAGTCAAATAAAACTGGAAAAAAATTTATCCTCTGTAGTTTCATAGCAAGGAAAAAGCACTTGATTAAGAATTAGGAAAGCTGAGTTCCAGTGCTGGCTCTGCAGAGACCTCGTTGTATGCCTGTGGATGAGTCACTAAAATGCTCTGAGTCGCAGTTTCCAAACCAGAAAAGGGGAAAAGAATTTTATAACAGATAATGCTACTTTTAAACAGAACGGTCTCTTTCAAGGTGCATACTTTACTGCTAAATGCATGTAAGCAAAAGCTAGAGACCCATCTCTCAAGAACCGGTAGATTTCTATAAGGGAAGGAAGCTGGACACAGGAAGGGATAAGGGTCTCTATTAGACTTGTGGCATATGGTGGGCACTGAACATGTTTTGTTAGACGGATGGATGTAAAACTACTAAGGTTTTATAATTTTTTATTCTGCTCTGGAGAGCAGGGGCATTGGTGTGTTCTGTATAGTATTTAATACCTTAATAAATTCTACATAATTATACTCATACCTGACTTTACCTTGAGATTTAGAAACATTAAAATATTTTTAAATGCACTGCTTTTTAAAGTAATTTGATGAGTATATTGCACAGAATCACTGCAATGTATGCATAAGGGAATGGAAAAATCATCTACAAAGAAGCCTGTTGATGGTTTTAATCAGAATTGGGAGAAGTGTTCTAGAGGGCCTTCCTGTGTATCAAGAGACTAGAGTCAAAGCCACCTAGTAATAATTTATTACCAGTGATTCACCAGTATTAAGAAATGTTATGACCCTCTGCCATTCTTGATGATCTTATCTATTAAACACAGATACCAAGAGATATCTTGTACTCCCTTTGGCTTAAAACATACCCTACCCTAATTTTTATGTAGAATCTGTGGGATTGTGCTACTTGGCTGACAGTCTGACATTAGACATGAGGACCCAAGAGCAACCCTGGGTAACATTAATCTAAGAGGCAGGGTGACCTAGTGGTTTAACATGTAGACTCTAGAGCTTTGCTTCCTTAGTTCAAATCCTGACGTCATCACTTCTAGCTGTATGAGAGAAAGCAAGTTATTTAGGCTCTCTGTGTCTCCGTTTAGTCTCCTCATATTTATTGTAGGGATTAAATGGGAAAATATACGTGAAACAATTAGTGCCAGGCACACAATAGACACATCAAATGTTATTGTTATTATCAGTAAGAGCTCACAAAAATAAGACACGGAGACTCCTCCAAAAATAGGACATAAGCCTAGGCAGGTGTTTCTAAACTCACCTACACAGTTGAAACCTTCCTCTAGTTCACATGCCCTTGAGCAGCCGTCTCCACTCAAAAGGTCTCCATCATCACACTCTTCGCCCAGGCTCCTAGAAGGTAAAAGTGTACATTCTTATATACATACATACATAAAATGATTCTTCTTGTTTGGTTACCATCACTTCAAGTTCTTAAAACTCCTTATTATGTATTTAAAAATGCAAGCTGGAGAGAAGTAGGAGCTAAGAGAATGCTTTTACAGGAAAAGTAGCTCATGGTTCAGACACATTAGGAGATCCACCAGGGGTCCTGCCAGTGTTTCCGGAAGATGATCTTACACTAGAAGAGACCTATCAACCTCATAATGAGGGGAACCCTAAAAGTAGTTAGCTGACCTAGTGAGGAGGAAACCTGCCCATCTACGTGTGGCTTTGTTTTCTATTCATTTTCTTACTGACAAGTGATATCCAAAGTGACAACTTTCAGCTTCTAATAAAAATTTATTAAACTAGAATCTGAGGATGACTTCTTGGGGATCTGTGATCCCATTAGAATGAATCTACACGTTTCCGCGTTTTAAACAGTGGATTAAATGATTTGTACAGCTCCTTCCTGCTTCATGTGTAATGGAGTGCCTCTCGCTGAGACAAAGCTGCAATTCAGAGATATCTTCTCATTGGATGGCAGAACTAAGTATGACTGTTTACAGAGAGGGAATACAGGCAGAGTCTAAAGGAACATTTTGATAAAGAGCCTTGTGAGGCCCAGTAGCCAAGCAGGTGTTGCTACAGGTGAAGCTGTTTCAAAGCTCAGGCTAGAATGTGTAATATCAGATTAGGAAGAGGGCCCTTGCCTCTTTCTGCCCGAGCTCTGCAGGCAGATGTGGCACCATGGGGCATCAGAAACTCCATCGGAGGACTGCTGTAGGAGATGCTACGACATAAAGCCAAGTAGTTTGTTCAAGGAGGACTCTGTCTGGGCAGTAATGGTAATCTAGTCCTGCAGACACCTTAACTAGAGGGGAGCAGACTTAAAATGGGGCAGCCAGGGAGAACATCAACAAAAGCCAGATTTGCTCTGTGCATATGTGAGGCTTCCCCAGGGAGATATTTAATTGAGATGGAGGAGGAGAAGGGGCAAGCTGAGACTGAGTAAGGCAGAAGGTGGCAGCAAACTAGCAAGGTTTGGGTATTAAAGTGACCTCAGTCGCTTGATATAGTTCTGAGGTCTGCAAACATTTGCTGTTTATATTTCTATGAAAAGGAGTAGACTTACAGTAAAGCTTAGGAATCTTAGAAGACTGAAAAGATAAACAATATTTAGTAATTACTAAACAATGGGATGAAACCCCAAGAAAGGCTATAGATTGCTTTCTATTAGGTCTTCAAGATATAGGATACTGGGAACTCCCTGGCGGTCCAATGGTTAAGACTCGGTGCTTTCATTGCCATGGGCCCTAGTTCAATCCCTGGTTGGGGAACTAAGATTCCACAAGCCGAGCAGTGTGGCCAAAAAAAAAAAAAAAAAAGGTGTAAGGTACTTTTCCTTGATCTGGGACATTTGGGGCTTCCCCGGTGGCGCAGTGGTTGACAGTCCGCCTGCCAATGCAGGAGACATGGGTTCGTGCCCCGGTCCGGGAAGATCCCACATGTTGTGGAGCGGCTGGGCCCGTGAGCCATGGCCGCTGAGCCTGCGCGTCTGGAGCCTGTGCTCCGCAACGGGAGAGGCCACGGCAGTGAGAGTCCCGCGTACCGCAAAAAAAAAAAAAAAAAAAAAAGTCATCTTATTAGGATGCAGGATCTAAGACAAATCACAGTGCCTAGCCTTCTAATCTCCTACTCCCAGCAGCTTTATATAAGTAACATATTAGGTTAGATAAGCATTCAGAACAGGTTAATATAGGGTGATCACTGGGACACGGAAGTATTCAGTGCTAAATTCCGGCAAGTCCCGGGCAAACCAGAATGAATTAGTCCTCTAGATTGATGTCACTAAAGGGTAATGGAAAAATGAATATGGCATGTTAAGAAATCAAAGAAGTGGTTCCATTTTTACCTTGGTGATTTTATGGAATAGCTGGAAATTACATTACAATCAGGTCTTCCAGGGATCAAATGAGCAAGTGAAGCTCAGAAAGCTATACTGATTTTCCTCAGGTCACACAGCTCATTAGTAGTATAAGACCGGCAGCTGATCCAAAAGCTATCCTCACATCCTCCTTCAGCATCATTTGGCAAGTAACCTTCTCCACCATGAATTCCTGCCCTGAGTCACTGCCCATCAGTTGTTCTCTGAAACCTGAAGAGGGTCCCCACAGAATCAACCCCCATATCTATGACTGGGGTGAGCTCTAAATAAAAGTGGACCCATCCTTAACTATGCAGAGATGTGATTGACCACTCAAGATATCTACTAGGTCTTAGATTTTGTTTAATACTTGAATCACATAGTGCCCTGCCCCTTACATTTCCCAAACCAGTCAAGCTGAAACTTGAGGCTAACCCTCCTTGTCCAGGCAGGGCAGGGCATCCTCCCTCACACAATACCAGGCATACAGTATGTCCTCACCTTGCAACCTTCCCATCTCCACAGTAAGGAGCTCCATGGATGTGGCTCAGAGGAGGTGAAGCTTCTCCCAGTTCTGTTCCAGCTGCAGCTTGAACTTGGTACCGATACATCTGCCCAGGTGTGACCTCCCTATGGAAACCAATGGGCTGTAACCACCATATCCAGAAAGTGGGGCACACCCTGGGTCCTTTTCAGATGGTTTGCAGGAGTTTAAAATAAATATTACAGGGAATATAAATGTTAAACATATGCCACATTGTTTGAAACAAAGATCAGGGCATATAGTCTTACAGAACAGCAGAATATTTGAAACCATATTCAGTTCTGTATTTCCAGTACATTCCACATAGTGAATGTACAACAAATGCTTGTTGAATTAAAACTGAACTCAGCTAAGTCCTAGGCAGTCCTAGGCAATCTAAGAGAATGGTATTTCGAGTGTATCTTTACCATGTTATATATACACACACAGAAAACCACCAACTATTGAAAACCTAGTCTTCTGTATCATTCAAGTAGTCATAGGAACGGAAGATGAAAGTTTCAGAGTTTGGTCTCAGCAAGGCCCTTCTTGGGTCTGTGAATCAGAGTTTTCTTGTCTCTCAAGAGAATTCTTATCTTGAGGAGGCAGAATGCTTACAAGGAAAAGCCACTCTCTCCTAGAAGGAGGTGAGAACACCTTCCATCATCGTTGTGTGGCTGCAAGAAATTCCACAACTGGAAATGCATTAAATGATTCCCCACCTCCAAACCTCCAAAATACATATAAACCAGGAATGGAGTTATCAATTGACATCTGAGATGGAAGGAGTTTATCTGATTCTATCTAGAGCCCAATTGCACTGATCAAGTGGAGAACGTGAGAGACTGAACATTTTGCAAGGGGGAAGGGACTCAAGAGGGAGGTTGCTGGTTCCAAAGACAAATTCTGCCCTCAACTTAATTTTTGTCCAGTGCCTGCCCTAATTGGAAAAGTACCACTAAAGTCAAGCTAGGATGGGAGTGACTTAGGAGAACAGGATCTCAAAGGGCTGTTGGGACTGCGTAAGTGGTGCCCACAGATCTCCTGCCAAGACCCTCTCTTCTTTAACACACTCTTCGACTCAACCACAAAGCCTCTACTCTTTCGCTTGATGCTGCAACAAGCAAACAGGAAATGTCGTGGGGTTTCAAGAACAGCTTTAAACACCTCTGTACTGGCTTTCGGTTATTTTAGTAGGAAAGACACATAAATATGAAAGACATAAATTTCCAAATTAGCTTTCTGTAGGGAAGCACTCCTCATCAGAGTGCCAGGTATTTCCAAAGCAAAACCAGTTTTATATCCTAATCAGTTCTGATGGCTTCCCTTTCACAGGGTGGTTTCTGACTTCTCATCCAGCCATGCATAAAAGTCTCATACTGCTCTGTGGCTGGGAAAGGATTGGAAGGAAGCGTCAGGATATGTTTACGCTTCTTGTGGAGAAAACTCAGCAGCAGGTAGCCCCGACCTCCAATGAGCTGAGTTTGTAAAAGGTAATGTGTTACTAAGGAAAGGGAACCAAGATGAGACTTAGTCAGAAAATTGGATTTTAATCTTGAGCTTGCCGCTTACGAGCTCTGTTCAACCAAATTAAAGTTAAGCCTTAGTTCTCTCATCTATAAAATGGGATATTATTGACCTTAAAGGTTGTGTGTACAGGTGTGTGTGTGTGTGCACGCATGCACGTGTGTATATCAAGTTAGATAACAAATATCATTTTAATTGCCTTACTAAAGAAACCCCCCCAAAATATATTTTTTTCTTTTCAAATCCATCCCATGATCTATCCTCCTATTTTGCATGAGCTTTTTGACCATTTCACTGTCTTCTAGCTCTAATTCATAGAGCTAATATGAGAAGAAAAATGTAGTAAAATTCAAGGTGAACATTTTTCTCTACTCTTTTGTAGCTGTGGCAGACTGAAAAATGGCCACAAATTCTTCCCATCCCAGATGCATGCATGCCCTTCTGTGATGTGACTTTACTGTTTCTCTCATCAAGAAATAGAATTGATTTTGCCACCCGCAGAATCTGGAATTGACTGTGACCTGCTTTGGCTTGTGGAATGATGTCATGAGTAATGTAAGCAGAAGCTTGAAAAATGTGAGTGTTTGGGGACTTGCCATCCCTGCTTCTGGAAAGCCTTCCACCAGCATGAGAACAAGCCCAGGCAAAGCCTCCTAGTGAAGGAGAGACAATGGGGAAAGAGAACTTCATCCTCCCAGCCATGTCAGTGTCTTAGCTGAGCCTCCAATGAGTGCATGAGGTCACCTGAGGCCACCTAGCCCTGGCCAAGCGGGTCCAGGTGAGTACACACAGCCAACCCATAGAACCATGAGAAATAGTGCTTGTTGTTTTAACCCACTATGTTTTGTGATGATTTCTAATGCATCGAAAACTAACCAATATAGCACCTTTGATAAAACTTTTGTTTTACCCTGAGTTCTGCCCTCAGGGCAGCCTCTGAGGAAAATTATGAGGTGAGAAAAATTTGCCTTTAGAGATACCAGCCTCCTACTCTATGGACATTGAACTCTTTAAGCCAATTGATCTTATCTTAGTCTGTGTCCCCACCACTGAGCACACAGTGCCAGGAGCACTTAAGAACTCACTAAATGTAGAAAGAACAGAAGAAAGAGAAAGAGGAGGGTTGGAAAAGAAGGAAAGAGAGAGGGAGGGAGGGAGGGAGGGAGGAAAGAAAAATGAATGAGTCATGAACGTAGAGTATAGTGTCTGCAGGACCCTTGGTTTCTCTGCTTAGCTGTAGAAGAGGTGACTGTAACCTTTGAATGGTATAGGAGCTGTGGCAGATTATTTAAAAGTTATTTAAAAGCAAGGATCAAAAATCAAATTGTGTTACCAGATAGGAGTATCTGACTCTGATCAACTTATTTATGGCAATTAATATTTTCAGTCCAACTGAAACATATCAAATACTAACCTCTTTTCTCCATAACCGTAAAGATGGCATCATCAGTCAGAACACCTGCTTGCCCCTTCTGGGAAATACTTTTGTTCATCTCAGAGATGCCACTTTAGAATAAAACCCCCTCTGAGAGTCTGAACATTTCTCCAAATAAGGGCATATCAGAATATTAAAAAATGGAGAAAAAGGAAGCCAAACCCACTCCCAAAGCCTCAGGAAGCCCCGTGGTTTAGAAAGCCCTACTGCCCAACTCACACGTCTGTGAATTTCCTGTGAGGATGTGTCACCACCATGGGCAAGCCACTGGCAAATGGGGGTTCACGGAGGACCTGGTACCTCACGGGCCTGCAGCCAGAACACAAGGGACTGTGGGGCTGAGAAGTCAGGAGAGCTGCGTCAATCTCCATCCGCTCATCAAAGGTGTAGACTTTCACCCCCAAGACTTTCCCATCAACGTGCAGTTTGATAGTGAGTGGGGTGTCACAGAAAGTGTCTAAGGGGCCTAGGTGCACAGACTCCTGGTGTTCCAGCAAGATCTCTGTGTCAAAAAGCGCCTGGGAGGAGTCCATGGAGAGGTAGGTGACCCATAGGGTAAGAGTGTCAGCTTGGACTGGGTGCTGGAAGAGCAGCTCCAGGCTACAGCCTTCTGCAGGGCAGGGGACCGTCATGTTCATGTGGTACAGGTGGAGCTCAGGACTCCAGGCCTGCAAGCTTGGCTCACAAGGTTGATCCACGTCTGGAGGCCCTGAGGGAGATGAACAGAAAGACAGATGCATCAGGAATCACCATTAAAAATCTGAAAATGAGTCGCCCCTATCAAGGGCCAGAAAAAAGAATGAAGCAGAAGAGAACTTTGAGCAAATTCTTAGAGGTTAGATCTTAAGTGTTACTGAAGACAGAGGTGTAACAATTCAAAAGTACTATGCTCCAAATCACCACTTTCTGGTGCCCTTTAACAAGAGAAATCCAGCATGGCATTCGGAATGGAGTGACCCAGAGCCTAGGTGGAAACTTGAGGCCGATACAGGTAAGGTAAGTCATGTCCTTAAAGAATCCTTGAGCAGAAGAGAATTATTTGTACTTAGTTTACTAATAATTGATGATAAATTAATGCTTCTGAAGCCCTGTTTTATTTACTAATCAGGCCAATGTTTGTTTCAGGCTGTTGCTACAATGTTTAATTAGGCTTTTCACAAAACTTCTTTGATACCCTAAGACCATACCGTAGCAATCCTTCCAATGGACTGTTAGCCAAACTTTAAAACCATACATTGAAACTTCCCTTTTAGTTCAAATATATGTAAGCCAGTAGAGCACTACACAGAGGAAACTGCCGGCAGGAAATAGAAACACTTTTCTTGAGTGGAAAAAAAAGGAGATTCAGTAGCCAAGTAAAAAGGTAATGGTGAAAAATCAAATATTGCAAACATATAAAGTCAGCTCTGTGGAAATAATCTATACAAGGTGGTTTCTCCTATAACACGAGGGGAATTGAAAGAAAACTGCTAAATTAGGCAGCAGTAGTTAGGCTGTAATTGGTGCTGTGCATTAGCTGTGTGACTGTGGCCAGTCTATCTAAGCCTCAATTTCCTCATTTATAAAGTAAGCACTATTTAACCCCTGCCTTACTAGATTAGTGTAGAAGATCTATACAGTGTTCCTTAGAAATATTTGCAAACTACATTTGCAAAAATAGAATGGCTTAGCCCTTCAGGATTTGGAAAATAATGTTCCAAAGCCCAGAGGAAATAAGTTCAAATGTGTGTATGTGTGTGTGTTACATCTTATGATCCCTATTGTTTCTTCCCTGTATTGTGAATCCATTCATTCATTAATTCAATAAAAATTGACTGTGTACCTCTTTCACACCTAGCACAAATCTAGGTATCAGAGATAGAGTAGTGAACAAGAGAGACAAAAGTCTTGACCACATATATCTTACCATAGGGTGATAGGTACAACAATAAATAAAGAGGCATCAGTATAATAATGTCATCTCTGAAGAAAAATAAAGGAGGATAAAGGACTAGAGAATAATGGTGTGAGGCTGGGGGCTATTTTAGATCAGGGAGACAGGGAAGTTCTCTCCAAGAAGATTATATTAAGCAGGGAATATGTCTGGTTCAATTTTCTATTCCTCATAGCATTCAGAATGTAGTTGGGGGTCAATAAGTGTCCATTAAGTGTCATTAAATACATCTTGATCATATCTGTAAATATATGTGTTTGTGTGTGCTCTGCTGGGGAATCAATTCCTTTCATTTTATACATTTAAAATATGACTTGATTCTTCACCTGTTCAAAGCAAAGGAATACCAGTATTTCCTCGCAGTATTTTCCAGTAGGCATCCCCCAATACTAGCAGAGTAAAGGCCCTTGGAAGCCAACTCAGTAGCAGCACTGTCTGTCAGAAAGTTTTTATTATGATCTCATGTAAAGAGATGAAGTGGAGGCCCTAAAAGTTTGGTATGCCTGGAGACACAGTACAAGAGTTAGAACCCAGAATTTCTAATGCCTTTCACCTCTACCAGATAACTTTAAATTTTTCCAAGAATTAAAAAGAAAAAAAGTACAGGGCCAGAGAGTCAAATGGGCATTAAAACACTAGCACAGGACGAACTGTTTGCCACAAAAATGGCCTTTTATGAAATGCCAATCTCTAAATGAGTCGTACTCAGTGCCAATGTAAATTTTATAGTCACCTTCCATTCTCCCCTGAAAAATCATTTGAAAAAAGTTCTATATGATCAATCAAGTCAATTGTCTCCCCCCAGATTCCTCCTCAAGGCTCCTGTCATTTGAGTAACTGGGAGCCCAAGGGGATGCTATAGACTCTTAGACCAATGTTCTCCTTTTTTTTCTTATCAGAGTCAAGACTACAAAGTAATTCAAATAGGAACCTGTCCAACACGTCTTATGGAGTCATTTTTAGGCTCTTAATAAATATAAGAAAAAGAGAAAGGTGATAACTAGGTAAACACTGAAGATGGTGATGACAGAAGAAGTCAAGCCATTCATCAGAAGGTGCTAAAACTCATGTCAGTAGCATTTTTTGGACTTGAATTGGGGTAGCATTCATGCTCTACTTTGTCGTAGAGGCACTGTTATACGTAGGTGAGTGAATATGTAACTGAGAAGTTGGGGGTGGGACAGGAAAGGGAACAGCTAAAAAAGTTTTCCCTCTCCTAGAGCCTAGCTTAGATGACATCCAAAGCACAACCAGTACCAGTGATTAATAGACTCATAAAATAGCATAGATGAGAATGATCACTTTGGAACACCTAGTCCACCCCACCACACCCAAACTGGCTCAGTCAGTGTGTATGAGTGTTCCCTGCAACGTGTTCTCTATTAGCCTCCTGATAGAGGGGAGGATGAGATCACCTCATGCTGTCATGTGGCAAAGCTGCTTCATGGGCTGACAGGCACATGTAATACGACATGCCTGAGTTAGCTCCTCCTGAAGCTGCCCCCTGAGTTCTCCATCCCTCTGTCCTCTATGCTTCCCTCTGCTTCACCATAGCCACTGGCACGTTAAGCACACAAAGGATATCCACACAAAGGTGTGAGGTAGAGTCATTCCCAGACCCCTGGAGATTTCCAGCACATCACACACACACACACACACACACACACACACACACACACACACACACACGCACACGCACACACACACACTACCTTTTTCTCACCATGCCACCGCTCCACCCTTTACCTCCACCCCCCATGTCCACCTTGGCCACCAAGGTGTAAATGAAAAAGTCATGGTCCTTTACCCACAGCCTCCTCTGGGGTCCAGTAACCCGAGGAGTCACACACGCGCCGGGAGGAAGCTGTGTGCACGTACTGACGGAATGTCCCTTCTTCAGTGCAGGCACCACACACGCTGCCCGGGACCCTGGGAAGACAATGGGCAGGGGTGGAGATGGGGAGAATAGATCAGAGGAACTGGGTTAACGAAATTCACAAGACCTTTGGGGCATGGGAGTGGCAATGGGGAGTGAGGTCTTAGTGGGTAACTGAGAACACAACTATTTCTCAACTCATTTCCTTCTTGTATAGACCTCATCTTTGCAAAATTCATAGTGACATGAAAATCTCAAGGTTATGAAGCAGAAGAATTTAACTAAGTCATAAAGGAGGCCTGTGGAGATGAAAGAGGCCTTCTATCCAGTCAACACAAAATAATTACAATCTGAATCTTTCAACATAAAATGACTTATACACTGACTCTCAATAAGTCATCCAAAGCCTCCTTGCATTCCCCTAACTGAAACAGACAACAATTTTCACAGTAAACATATTAGTTATATGTGGTCTTATGTTTTAACTCTCTACTTTTAATCACACACATACAATAAAAGTCATATGAAATGTAACACTCCTTGGTTCTCCATTGCCTATAGGGATACATCTAAATTGCTTACCATGATTCAGTGTCCTTCAGAGAATAGCTCCAGCCTTACCTACTTCAGTCCCTTCATGAATTTCATTTATGTTCCCATCACAATAACTAATCACCATTTCACAAAATACATCATACCCTTCACATAGCTCCATGAAACCTGCTGTTCTCTCTCTGGCTAAATAGGCTTCTAAGCTTCTCTGTTTAGCAAGCCCCTACTCATCCTTCAAGACCCATGCAAATGTAACCTTTGCAGTGGCACTTAGCCTGACTCCTCTGGATGGCCAGCACTCTCTCTTCTGGGCACCCACTGTACATTCTGGCTCCCATTGTAGGGCACTGATCTGTGGTGTTGAGAATCCCCATCCCCATTCCTCCTCCTCTGCCTGGGAGCAGATCCAGACCAAGCTCGATTTTTCTATTCCCAGCAGTTAGGACACAGACTGGCCTCAGCAGTCCCTCTGTGAGAGCTTGTTCTATGCGCATCCTTGAGACTATTAATACACCTATGAAGAGCTCTTCAAGCACCGTATCTTGAAGAGGTAATGACAACAATAGCTGAATAACAAGGGGAAATCACTTGACGAGGCCTGTCTCTGATACTTAGAATCTTTTTTTAAAATTTATTGAAGTATAGTTCCTGTACAATATTATAAAAGTTATATGTATACAATATAGCAATTCATTTTTAAGGTTATACTCCATTTACAGCTATTATGAGATATTGGCTATATTCCCTGTGATGTACAATATATCCCTGTAGCTTATTTTACACTTAATAGGTTGTGGAAGCCCAATTGTGAACGATCCATCTGCAAACGGAGGCATCAAATCAAGGTCTCTCAACAAGTAGAGGGAGAAAAGTAAAATCTTGCAATATAATGGAAAAACAGTATAGTTAAATAAGGGTAATAAGTATGCTACCAGCTCCCATTTATTAAGCACCGTATACACCTGGCATTGTTCCACTAGGTGCTTTTCATAAATTATTTCTAATCCCTGTAAGAACCCTGTTTACAAACGAGGACACTCAGGCTCAGAGGGATGAAGTAAATTGCCTAAAGTCACAACTAGTTTCTTAATTCCTCTGAGCAAGTTCCCAAACACCATCAAGTGTCCAGTACTTTGGCAACCAAAAGGTGTCATTAACTCCAAACCCCGACTGCAGTCAGCGCTCACTTCTGTTGTGGACGCAACTCCAAACCACATTTCCCTGATGTACTTGGCTCTTCCGGGGCCGCTGCTTAGTGCGTGGTTGGGCTCCTCTCTGACATAAGGATTCCAAATACCTACTGGGGAGGAGTAAACATAACTCCGAGTGTGACACAAATCGCGGGGTACGTGACGTGAGTTTCCCCAACGCACGTGTCAGGAGGCCTCAGCGCTGTAGCCCACCTCACTGAGAAAAGGAAGCCAACTGCAGCCTTTTCTGCCAACAGCCTCGCAGCAAGCCAGCACTGATGTCTGCTTTATCGTAACGTTTGTACCAGACAGAGAATTGAAAGATTAAATTGTTTACATGTGTTACATAAACTGATGTAAAACACGGGTCTGCACATGCCCACAGAGGACCTATTGTTCAGCCAGAGCAACCCAAGCTGCACGAGGTCACACGTGCAGGAAGAGGATTCTTACACACATCACAGAGCTATATGGTGACTCACAGAGGGAACCCATGAGAGCTTGGGTGCCGATGACAATCAAAACTGCTCTATAGGATTGCGGGGTCTAAGTAATGTCACGCATTAAGTGTCCACCAGGTGTCCAGGACAGGTTCCAAGATCCCAGAAGGCTGGGAAAGCCACTTTGAAAAATGCTTCACCTGCTTCCTCCCATCCCTGTCTCTCCCTGTCCTCTCTCCCAGGCTTTCAGCAAAGCTGGAGTACACAGGAACATGCTTCAGGGACATTCAGCTCCCTAGTTGGGATCTGACACCCAGAAGGGAAGCATGACACACAGATGAGGGACTCTCCACCTGCTAAAGGGGAAATCTCTAAATTCAAAGAAACAATCGATTCCATGTCCTCCATTTCTGCAATTCCAGGGGATACCCCCAATTCAGCTCTATCCAGCTGTGGTGTCCTGGGCTAGCCACCGTGTGCTTCTCTATGCCTCGGATTCCTCACTTATAGAGCAGAGACTGGGCTCACTGCAAGGACTAAATAAGACAATTGCAGGTAAACTACCTCGCACAGTACCTCACACATACAAGGACCGAATAGCCCACAGTGGTAGGTTTTGAAAACGGAGAGCAGGTCATGGATGGGGTTCTGGTCCTTTTCAGTTAAACCACATTCCCCCATCCTCCCACCAATTGTCAGATGTCATCCTTTTCCTACCTTCTCTCTTTTCCACAAAAATTTTCCTGGTATTCATTATACCAATACGCAAAGGATGAATAAAAACCAAGTTTAGGTGTAATGATTCTCTTCAATAAACACAAATTAGCTGTTTATTGTGGCAGGCCAAGAGACAAAGATACAAAAAATAGTCCTGACCCTAAGGAATTGCCAGTTGAGTAGTGGAGCAGATAGGAAAATGACCAGATAATGACAATTCCGCAAGATAGTAGCCGTAAGTGGGGTAGGCACGGGGTACAACAGGACACAGAGGAGGCACTAGAAATGATGCACAGCTTGAGTCGCCGGCCACCCACTCACCCCCAGAACTGCCTGGAGGAACATGCCTTACTTCCCTTCTTCCAGACACCACTGTGCAAGTAGCAAGCCCTGCTCCACCCTTACACCAAGGAGGAACAGCTGACCTGGACAGGACAGGCGGCAAATGCCATCTCAGTTTTGTCAGGTCGTTTTTTTATCACATTTGTCAACCCCTTCGCAGCTCCTAGAAGCCCACCAGATGTGATTTCAGGAAACATCCGGATGCCCCTCGCCAAGGAGTGGGCACATATGATGCCCCACTGGCGAATGTGAGAGCCCCATGAGCTCTGCTCAGGAGATGAGTACTGAGCAGGGTGGCGGAGGCAGCCCTGAGTAGCGGTGCATATTCATAGTTCCAAACTGGGGTTCCCCCAACTTCACGTCCTTCCCCTTGTTCACAAGCAATGCCACAGAGAAAGATCCCAGTGCCTCTCTCACCTGTCATACACAACTCCACTAATTGGAGGCAGCCAGTGGATAGTGAGGGACAGGGGGGTCTGCCCGATGACCATGGGTGGGATGGGAATGGGGGTGGGCTTTCGGCTTTGACTCCATTGTTGATATACAAGGTCCAAATAGCAGTGCATTCGGGCCACTTGGTTAGGGGTGAAGCTGTCAGTGCAGTCGTCATCTGCAGAGACAAAAAAGGGAACAAGAGAGATGGAGGTTTTAACCTGCAATGTCCACCAAGGTAGGGATAGATTTTGCCAGGAAATATCTAGGCTGGAGGTGGGAAAGAGAAGGCAGAGAAGAGCACTGGCTTGTCTCTAAAGTAAGTTGGGCTTGGTGTTTACCTTGATGTTGGCCAGAGTGAGACTCACGCCCTGGGGTTCAGGGTTGCTCTGAGCTGACATTGCTTATTCAGGAAACCACAAGATGGCAGTGTTTCAGCATATGGTCTTTTAATTCGTGAACATGTGTGGAGTTGCAGACACCTGCTTTACGCCCAATGACTTTGGCCCAGGTTAGTGAGTATTCATGGAGGTGCTCAAGAGGAGAGAAAGCCAAAAAGTCGAGCAGGCAGCAGGACTGGGAATGGTGATCCTCAACTTCCTTTTAGAGCTGGTAAAATTTCCTATTAGGTACACTTTTCATAGGGTTAGAAAAGGAGTTATCTTAGCTTCCAGGCCTTCTTCCATGAAGGCCCACCAGTGAAACACTCCCCTCGGCTTCTTAGATGTTTCCTCTGTCCACTTCAAAGGTGGTGCCTAAATAGCTCTGCCCTCCGCACCCCATTGTCTGGTCTCTCTGCCCCGGCAAGGGTCACTGTGTGCTTGTTGGGAGAGGCAAGGATGCTGGTCCTTATGAATGTGATGTACCTGAATCATGCACCAAGATGAGACTTAGATAGGAATATATTGATGGGTCACCGACAGGACCAGCTCAGCACTTTTTCTTCCCTGCAAAAGCATGGTCAGCATCTGTCCATTATCTTTTCTTTCTTTTTTTCTTTTTTTTTTTGGATAGTTATCTAGAACTTATCACCAAGAAGCCCCTGGATGTTATAGAAAAATTACTTCCTTCCTTCACCACTGGAATAAGTCATCAAATCACATCAGTCCTGAATTTTAGGGATAAATTTCAGTCCATTATCAGGAGATGATGAGTGGTATTACTTTTTGACAGAAACAAGGGAGGTGTGAAAGGACAAAGAAGAAGCATAATCCAAGACAACAAAACCAGGACCAAGAAAGTACCGTTTTTTAAATGAAACAGTACCATGTTCTGTAGGCAAGCTAAGAATCAGCCCTTGTCTAGTGCTGGAAGAAGAGAATCTGATACTTTAAAAAATGACATAACAGAAAAAGGAACTCTGAGCTTAAAATTAACCAGGGCCATCTTCTTGACCAACTTCAGAAATAGTACAAAGAGCCACTTTGAACCAGAAACCTCTTTCTCCATCACCTTTGGACTCTCCTTCAGAGTAAATCCCTACGAATATGGGAAAGAAGCAAAATAACCAAGTTCTAGAGGTGAAAGGGCTCTCAAGAGAGCTTTTGGCTTTTTCCCTCTTTTTAACTGAGATAGAAATACACTTATCTTTTAATTTTTAGTGGAAGAGAATCTAGTCAATGAGACCCCTTAATATTTCAATATTTCTTTAAGTTCTTCAAAGACATGAAAAAAAAAAAGAATATGCCATGACAAATACACTTCAACTCTCTGGCATGAATGACTGCTTGATAGTCCTCTCTAATTCCCATACCTCCACCCTCCCGGCCCCAAAAGGCTCCCATGTAATCTTAATAAAAACAAAGACATCAGGATGGTTGTGATACCTGTATAACTCATGTAGTTGCTGAATGGAGCCCCTGGGAAGTGGGTGAAGCCACAGGTGTCATTGATAGGCTCTGGGTCCTGGCACAGCTTACTCTTGGGAGTGGGGGCAGTGTCGGCACAGAGGTCTCCTGTATCCATGGACGGCACCGTCTCCCTGCAGGGGTCGTCACAGGATTCTCTTTCACTGACCCCTTTGAAGACATGGTAGAGTCCCAGGACATGCCCCACCTCATGGATCATGATGTTGGTGTGGCCAGGCATGCCATAATAGGCTGGGTTGAGGACAACACCACCTGTAATGGAAGGTTTGCAAAACATCTCTAAGCATGTAATGAACAGCCACCCTCTGTCTGCTGATAAACATTGAATGTTCAATTCCAGCCGCTAAGGGGATGCTTTATAACTTCTAGTGGCATTCAGTCCCTGGTCTTCCCTCGGGCCACAAATACCTTCTGAACCAATCAGCAAGCATGTCTTTAACCTCTGTCTTGGGTGAGTGCTGTATTAAATGCCAGGGATAACATTACAGACAAGGTGACATTATAGAGGGCCAGGATTCTCAGCCCTGGCTGTGCATGAAAATCACTTGTTGAAAAATACAGACGTCCAAATGCCAGCCCCAGTGAAATGAATCCAAACAGTTGAGGATGGGGTACATGCCTCAGTATTTTTTAAAACTTCCCAGGTTGAGAGCCATTGGTCTAAGTGAAAGCACATGCGATTCTCTGAGGACTTGAACAGCTATCTGACCTTCTAGAAGCTCAGTTTTGTTGTCGGTAAAGTGGAGATGAGAGCACTCCTTTTTTTAAAGCATTTGGCACATTGAAGGAGTTTAGTAAATGACAGTTGTACATGCTGCTTCTGATTTTATGACCCCTAATCTCAAGGAGCTAACAACCATTGAGACAAAAGACAAGTCCAACTGAACTACCATGAAATTCTGAATGTCATGGGCACTACAGGAATTTGCTCCACTCTCATTCCTCCCAAATCTCCCTGAGAACACCAAGGGAGGTGCTTCAGAGAAGAGTTCCATCCATTGCATCCAATCTGGGCTTAGATGAAAGACCTAGTGGTATCACTGTATATTACAAAAGAAAAGGCTAAGGATCTCTGAGTGTCCCAACTTCTATCTGTCTAGTTCCCAATCCCTGCCTCTCTCCTCTCCCCATTGAAGACTCTCCTTCTCCACCCCTAAACATTGTCAGGATCAGACCCATCTTCATCTCCAGTACCTGGAACAGGGAATGTCAACAGCTCTGGACCAACCCTCTGGTGTCCAGAGTCATCCTAGCTATATTTCCAGGCTGATCCTGCCCTTGTGTCCCAGATCCAATCCCAGTTCCCCAGACTTGCTTCATTCCTCCTACCTAAGTCCTCCCTGTATCAATAGTCTGCTGAGTATAGCGGGCCCCCCAGAAGAATAGCCCTGCCTTTCTTTTGCCAGATCATATTCAATATGTCCCATTCCTGAACTCTATACAATACCCTATAGACAACTACATACATGGTTTTATGGGCAGGATACAGTCACCAGGGTATCTGGTGCCACACCCATTGGTTTCTGTAATGGGCAGCTCAGTCTGCCTTATTAGGGACTACCTTATTGCAAAGGGCAGTTTCTAAATCCAAGTTCTAGTTTATTCTAGTCTGCCCAGACATGCTGACATTAACCAAGCCATGCTTAGACTTCTCCTGAGATATATTGTCTACTTTCACATCTAAAACAAAGCTAGACCTCATCTTCCTTGTTTATCATTTCTATTTCTTCCAGTAAACATTCAACATTATTTTTTCCTTTTATAAAAATATATTCTGTATAATTTTATACATTTGTGCATCATTATTATGTCAACCTATTAGGTAAAAATTAGTTTGAAAACAGATCTATTTCAAAAACATCCAGGGTGTCCAGTATTTGAATAAATCTGGTAAAATGAGATATTTCCATCTTTCAAGATGCCTTCCACTTCATGGTTACATATCCAGTTTCAGTAATAATTATCATCAAAGTTATACACCATTATGCTCTCAGTTCTCCAACAGCAATATCGACCTTCACATCAATGAGGATTCTAACAGAACACGTTTTTGTTCTCTCCAAATTGCCTATACCCATTTGCCAGAATCAAACTTTGAAAGGCTACAACTTGCCTATAAGTTTTGAGTATCTACGCTGAGTAGTTTTTCCCAAATTGTGTTCATAAACTCTGGTCCTGGGTGATACTTTGCAAAAAAAAAGTAGTATCAGTGGTTAAATATGTTTGAAGAAAGAAAGGTAGCATGCCATACGTTCTCTGGAAGATTCACATTGTACCTGAGAACTGTTTTGTTAAAGGTTCTGAAAAGTCCTGCAGCAATTTTGTTTAATCCTTTGTGCCCCAAATTTATTTGAACACAGAACCTGTTTGGGGTAGAATACTTTTTGACATCTGGAATACTGAATTACTCGGAGCGCAATGCATGAAATACTACCAAAGACCAAAAAGCTTCCCAATCAATAGTTATCTTCTATCCACATTCTTGCCCCTGAGCAAATGTCAAATACCTCCTCATCCTATGGTAAGTCCAAGACAAGTTCTCTTGGGATCTCCTCCAGCAGCAGTGAAAGGAACTAGAGCTGAACAGAAATAAGGTTCCAGGAAGAAGGGCTAGCAAAAGTAGCATGTGTCAAAGACATATGCTGGGAGTGTGGCCTTAGGGCACTCAAAGTGGATATGAGCATGGTCATGATAATAGTAGGCTTCTTATCAACCTCTAGAAGTCTCTGCCTCAAGTCCAAATGAGATTTTTCCAAATCTAAAAATATTCACAGTCTCCTTTCAATAAACCTGGTTATTTATAAGAGGAGGAAAAAGCATAAACATGCAAATCCTCAGCCCTGCCAGCAAATCTCCTCCATATCAAGGACAATTGGCCAGAGTTCTCAACCACAGCACCCTTAACACACATCCCCAAAGCAGGAGAATATAGATTTAACCACAAGGCACTTAAATTTTAACGAAAAGCATAAGCCTTTGAACATATTTACTGACAGTTATACTTTTGATTCCAGGGAGATGATACTTCTAGCCCCAAATCATCTGTATGGAACACCTAGTAATGAGCTTAGTTACTGTATAATTAGAATAGTGCATACTCTCATTCAGGAGTAAGTGCTGTGTACACCAACCTATGTTAAGGAAAAAGGCCAAGACCCTGGACCTCTTACAGTAATTCTGTCCAGTAGACCCCAAGGTTATAGACTAGAACTTAAGGACTTTGAAATGTGGTCCTGACCCTGACTAGCTGTGCGACACTGGCCCTGCTCTTTAACCTTTCCCAGGGTCTCTTCTGTAAAGTGAGGGGGCTACACAGGCTTATGGCTAAGAGTCCTTCCTATTCTCTTCCTGTGCCTCTGAGAGCTAGCATGCAGGACTGAGTGAGACAATCATAAAAACCACGTGGAGAAATTTGTGTTATGGACCGTCACCACCTCGGCTTGGTGAGTTGTGTTCCCAGACTCCCATCTCTCAGTAGCCTGAGAAGGGGAAAGGCTGGGAATGAGCAGCCGGAGACATCTACTCTCTATCTGCTACAGATGGTCAAGTGATCCACTTACTGCCTGTTCATCCTCACACCCTTCCCGCAAGAGTGCACTCTCCTTCCTCTCTCCTGAGCATGGGCGTCCCACCCTGTTCTCAATCCCTCTTTATTGCAGCTAAAACAAACTGGTTAAGTTATTAGGGGAGTGGGTTTTAATCACTCAGAGACACACACACTGATACACCCATATAGGGAAGAAAGACATTAACTTATTTCATGGTTTACTTTATAAAAGTTCTTTCACATTTTGATGAAAATAACACACACACACACACACACACACACACACCCCACACGCTCATGCCAAAGTCTGAGTGAGGCATAAGACTCAAAATCTAAAGAGGAATGTTGGTCAAAATTTAAAAAGAGGAAGGTGAAAACTTTTCATTAAGAAGGAAAAAGAAGAGGGTGTGGAGAAAAGGGAACCATCCTACACTGTTGGTGGGAAGGTAAATTGGTACAGCCACTATGGAGAACAGTATGGAGGTTCCTTAAAAAGCTAAAAATAGAGCTACCATATGATCCTGCAATCTCTCTCCTGGGCATGTATCCAGAAAAAGATAAAAACTCTAATTTGAAAAGATATATGCACTCCAATGTTCATAGCAGCACCCTTTACAATAGCCAAAACATGGAAGCACCCTAAATGTCCACCGAAAGATGAATGGATAAAGAAGATGTGGTACATATGCACAATGGAATATTACTCAGCCATAAAAAAGAATGACATAATAACATCTACAGCAACATGGATGAACCTAGAGATTATCATACTAAGTGAAGTAAGTCAGACAGAGAAAGACAAGTATCATATGATATCACTTATATGTGGAATCTAAGAAAATTATACAAATGAACTTATTTACAAAACAGAAATAGACTCACAGATATAGAAAACAAACTTATGGTTACCAAAGGGTAAAGGTGGGGGAGGGATAAATTAGGAGTATGGGCTTAATGTATACACACTACTATATATAAAATAGGTAAACAATAGGGACCTACTGTATAGCATAGGGGACTATATTCAGTATCTTGTAATAACCTATAATGGAAAAGAATCTGAAAAAGCACTTTGCTGTACACCTGAAATTAACACAACATTGTAAATCATATTTCAATTTTAAAAAAAGAAGGAAGAAGACATGATATATAATAAGCAAAAACCAAGTCCCAAGAGTGGCAACTCCTTCCTGTCCTCTCTGTCACTTGGGTTCAACCTACCCTCACAGGGGAATGAGCAATTCTTTTCCAGGAGGAACGTAATAGAAGTCAGGAGAAGGTAGTACAAAATCCTACCTTCCAGGACTATTTTTAATATTCAAGCAAACCAGCATCATCTTCTGAAGTGGGTACTTATGCCCCACACTTTGCTCCATTTTCGTTACCAACAACATGGGTCACACTCCGAGAGGTTACAAGTGGGTCCTTACACCATTGCACAGAAGCCTCTCTCACACTAAGTGGCCTTTGGAGTGACCAGGGCTCCTTCTTTGGCTGTGGACTCTCACTGGAAATGTATTGATATTTATTTAGGGGGACGTTCTTTAAAAGTGCTAAGGCTATTTCCCGATCTGTTCAATGGAAATAACAGGAGTTCCTACCTCAAAGAGTTGTTATAAAAATTGAAGTATTGACAGTGATGCAGATAAATAAGCATTTAGCTTATTTTTCAGAACAATGTAATTCAAAACGTGTATTAGACTATTTGTCAATATTATTATAGTTACCTAATGCAGCCTGGTCACACACACTCGTTTGCTCCCACCCCTCACTGGCTCCCACCTCACCATCTTCATTCACCAAGAAAGTGAAAGCTAGGGTCTGACCACAAACTGGGCAGACCTCACAAGAGTGATACCAGACATCATCAGGCAAGGTAGACAAATACCCTCACATAAGGAGCTCTGATTTGCCTCTAAGCTGCTCACACTTTATTTCCATGTTATTCTGATCTTAAGACCCAGGGACACCCAGAAGACAGAAATGAATTGGATAGAGTTGCAAATAGACAAGTGCCCATTCTCTTCATAGACAGCATACTGGCATTCAAAAATCATTTGCAGTAGCCTGAAATTAGTGACTGTGAGAGGAAAGGAAATCTTAAGGGATTGGGACAGTAGGCTTACTTCTTCATAGACCTTGCTGGTAGGTTCAAGACCCCTTTTTATGTAGTGTCAATGACCTTTTCCTTCCTACTTCTCTAGTTTTAGAGACTATAATTATCATTTCCTACACTCAAAACCACCGTTCAGGGCTTCCCTGGTGGCGCAGTGGTTGAGAGTCCGCCTGCCGATGCAGGGGACACAGGTTCGTGCCCCGGTCTGGGAAGATCCCACATGCCGCGGAGCGGCTGCGCCCGTGAGCCATGGTCGCTGAGCCTGCGCGTCCGGAGCCTCTGCTCCGCAACGGGAGAGGCCACAGCAGTGAGAGGCCCGCGTACCGCAAAAAAACAAAACAAAACAAAACAAAACATAAAACACTGTTCATTTTTGTCTTTTCTCATCTGGAAGGATAAAATTAAAACATAATTGAGGGATAAATGTGGTGATAGGATGGGAGGGACGGGATTCCCTTTCCTACAGTAGAATTCCTTCCTTTGTGTTCTCTGCTCTCACCTGCCATTTTGAAGGAAAGTAGAAAGACATGTCAATATATGTTTCAACCATACCTTGGCCCTTCAGTCTTCACTCTGAGACACTATTAGACTCTCTCTACTCTCATTCACCTCCCCAACACCTGTCCTACAAGGCTTCCTAGGGACTGACCACCAGACCAAGAGCACCTACTCAGGGGAAATTTTGAAGTAATAGTGTGAATTGAGGGGCAACATTTTGGAAATACTAACATTTCACCCAAGTGGTTCCTTGCCTCCCTCCCCCTTACCCTACTGCCAGACTCTCTTGCATACGTTCATTACCTGCATTCATTCATTACCTTACATTACAGAGTGAAAAGCAAGGAAAGAAGTCCTTTTCTGGATGTGAGATTTCCAAAACCTATACCATTCCCTGAGAGGACTCCATGGTTTAGCCAGCATGATGGATAAATGGAGGAAAGTAATCCTTGCCTGACATTACCAACACCACCACCACATTTTAGCCTAGAAAAGATTCTCCTAAGCCGGAGGAAAAGAGATAAAAAGGAAATAATGGGAATGTATAGATGGTGGCTGGTCCAGATAAAATGGACTGTAATCCATCTTTTGAGATCCCAGTAAAGGGATAAAGATTCAAGACAGGTGCATGTGATCTGACAACAGGGTTTTTTTTTCCTCATTCCAGTGATGGATTCCTGAGTAAGGAGCCTAGTTCTAAAGAATAATGCTGACCAGTGAGGCTAAGAGGGCAGGGTGATAGAGAGCCTTCCAGAGAATTCCTGAAGGTGAAGGACCCTGTGATAGGAACAAGGGTCATCTTAGGTTACCAGCATCACCTGATGACTAAGGACAAAATGGATCCTTCCATCTATGGCCTTGGCATTTATAAATTAACTCTGCAGTTAGATACAGACCCAGGCAAAAGAAACTCAATTGACTAAGAATAAATCTCTACTACCCAGCAACAGCAGGGCTCAAAATAAGTATAAAGTTCGTTATAGAAGAATAAATAAAAGTTGCATTTCTTGCATACCTGAATGTTGTACTGGAACGTGAACTCACTACATGCCAGTACCACTTACTTGTACATAGAACATAATATGAATGGGGCTTTCTGGATTTAGCAACTGGTGGCCATGTGTGGCGCAGCTGTTGCTTAATGGACTGGCGGGGAGCACAAATACCTTCTTAGGAGAACTTTCAGCCTTGATTATAAGAGACGAACTAAAACACTAAGACAGGGTTGTTGTGTGGTCCAGAGGATGGTGCAGGGGAAGAAAAGAGAGAAGTTGCTGATTAAAAGATTAAATCTCAGTAGCAGACAGCCAAGCTCCCAAAGTGATGCTGTATCCAAGTTCCAACTGGCTTTTCCCAGCTTAAGCACAAGACCGCCAGAGTAGCACGTGGCAAAGAGAATGATTCCCAAAGTCACTTCTATTAAAAACAAAACAAAACAAAAAGGAAACTCAGGCAGCTTGAGGAAAGGACATGAGTTGAAATGACTTTAAAAGAGTTCTGTAAAACTTTTAGGGCTGAATGTTATATGCCCATAAAACAAGGAGGTTCAGAGCTGGTCTGCAGGTGCCTCCATAATTACTTCCAGTTACTGGCTGAGACACACTCCCCCAGTCACACTCTGCAAGGAAGTGACAAAGCTATCAAAATGTGTGGGGCTCCAAGGAAGGAGCACTTTGGAGCAGGGCAAGGGAAGAAAGTGGCAGAGGTGGGCTGACAGACAAAGGGAAAGAAAGAAATGGAAAAGGTTAAAAAAAATCACAAGTGCTTAGAAAATGAAGCAAACTTTTAACAGAACCAGCCCAGGAACCATTCATCTCCAAATCTTATATTGGCTTCTTAGTTTTACAGCCTGTGGTCTCATTAGAAAGAAGTCCTAGTTCGGGACAAGACTGAACAAAGAGAAGAATGTGTAGAGGGTAAAGATTTTGCAAAGTCTGATGTCATTTTTTATCTCCTTTTAAACTCTTTCAGCCACTCCTACCCACAACTGGCAAGCACTCCAGGCTTGCTTTTTTTTTTTTTAACATCTTTATTGGAGTATAATTGCTTTACATTGCTGTGCTAGTTTCTGCTGTGTAACAAAGTGAATCAGCTATACGTATACATATATCCCATATCTCCTCCCTCTTGTGTCTCCCTCCCACCCTCCCTATTTCACCCCTCTAGGTGGTCACAAAACATGGAGCTGATCTCCCTGTGCTATGCGGCTGCTTCCCACAAGCTATATATTTCACATTTGGTAGAGTATATATGTCCACGCCACTCTCTCACTTCATCCCAGCTTACACTTCCCCCTGCCCGTGTCCTCAAGTCCATTCTCTGCATCTGCATCTTTATTCCTGTCCTGCCCCTAGGTTCTTCAGAACCTTTTTCTTTTTTTTTCTTAGATTCCATATATATGTGTTAGCATACGGTATTTGTTTTTCTCTTTCTGACTTACTTCACTCTGTATGACAGACTCAAGGTCCATCCACCTCACTACAAATAACTCAATTTCGTTTCTTTATATGGCTGAGTAAAATTCCATTGTATATATGTACCACACCTTCTTTATCCATTCATCTGTCAGTGGACACTTAGGTTGCTTCCATGTTCTGGCTACTGTAAATAGAGCTGCAATGAACATTGTGGAACATGACTCTATTTGAATTATGGTTTTCTCTGGGTATATGCCCAGTAGTGGGATTGCTGGGATAATGGTAGTTCTATATTTAGCTTTTTAAGGAACCTCCATACTGTTCTCCATAGTGGCTGTATCAATTTACATTCCCATCAACAGTGCAAGAGGGTTCCCTTTTCTCCACACCCTCTCCAGCATTTATAGTTTGTAGATTTTTTGATGATGGTCATTCTGACTGGTGTGAGGTGATACCTCATTGTAGTTTTGATCTGCATTTCTCTAACGATTAGTAATGTTGAGCATCCTTTCATGTGTTTGTTGGCAATCTGTGTATCTTCTTTGGGGCAAATATTTTATCCCATTCTGAGGGATGTCTTTTCATCTCGTTTACGGTTTCCTTTGTTGTGCAAAAGCTTTTAAGTTTCATTAGGTCCCATTTGTTGATTTTTGTTTTTATTTCCATTTCTCTAGGAGGTGGGCCTAAAAGGATCTTGCTGTGATTTAAATCATAGAGTGTTCTGCATATATTTTCCTCTAAGAGTTTTATAGTCTCTGGCCTTACATTTAGGTCTTTAATCCAATTTGAGTTCATTTTTGTGTATGGTGTTAGGGAGTGTTCTAATTTCATTCTTTTACATGTAGCTGTCCAGTTTTCCCAGCACCACTTATTGAAGAGGCTGTCTTTTCTCCATTGTATATTCTTGCCTCCTTTATCAAAGATAAGGTGACCATATGTGCTTGGATTTATCTCTGGGCTTTCTGTCCTGTTCCATTGATCTATATTTCTGTTTTTGTGCCAGTACCATACTGTCTTGATTACTGTAGCTTTGTAGTATAGTCTGACATCAGAGAGCCTGATTCCTCCAGCTGTGTTTTTCTTTCTCAAGATTGCTCCGGCTATTTGGGGTCTTATGTGTTTCCATACAAATTCTGAAATTTTTTGTTCTTGTTCTATGAAAAATGCCATTGGTAGATTGATAGGGATTGCGCTGAATCTGTAGATTGCTTTGGGTATTATAGTCATTTTCACAATGTTGATTCTTCCAATCCAAGAACACAGTATATCTCTCCATCTGTTTGTATCATCTTTACTTTCTTGCATCAGTGTCTTATAGTTTTCTGCATACAGGTATTCTGTCTCCTTAGTTAGGTTTATTCCTAGGTATTTTATTCTTTTTGTTGCAATGGTAAATGGGAGTGTTTCCTTAATTTCTCTTTCAGATTTTTCATCATTAGTGTATATGAATGCAAGACATTTCTGTGCATTAATTTTGTATCCTGCAACTTTCCCCAATGCACTGATTAGCTCTAGTAGTTTTCTGGTAGCATCTTTAGGATTCTGTATGTATAGTATTGTGTCATCTGCAAACAGTGAGAGTTGTATTTCTTCTTTTCCGATTTGGATTCATGTTATTTCTTTTTCTTCTCTGATTGCTGTGGCTAAAGCTTCCAAAACTGTGTTGAATAATAGTGGTGAGAGAGGGCCACCTTGCCTTGTTCCTAATCTTAGTGGAAATGGTTTCAGTTTTTCACCATTGAGAATGATGTTGGCTGTGGGACTGTCATAAATGGCCTTTATTATGTTGAGGTAAGTTCCCTCTATGCCTACTTTGTGGAGGCATTTTATCATCAATGGATGTTGAATTTTGTCAAAAGCTTTTTCTGCATCTATTGAGGTGATCATATGGTTTTCTCCTTCAATTTGTTAATGTGGTTTATCACATTGATTGATTTGCGTATATTGAAGAGTCCTTGCATTCCTGGGATAAACTGCATTTGATCATGGTGTATGATCCTTTTAATGTGTTGTTGGATTCTGTTTGCTAGTATTTTGTTGAGGATTTTTGCATCTATGTTCATCAGTGATATTGGCCTGTAGTTTTATTTCTTTGTGACAGCTTTCTCTGGTCTTGGTATCAGGTTGATGGTGGCCTCATAGAATGAGTTTGCGAATGTTCCACCCTCTGCTGTAGTTTGGAAGAGTGTGAGAAGGATAGGTGTTAGCTGTTTTCTAAATGTTTGATAGAATTCACCTGTCAATATATCTGGTCCTGGGCTTTTGTTTGTTGGAAGATTTTTAATCACTGTCTCAATTTAAGTGCTTGTGATTGGTCTGTTTATATTTTCTAATTCTTCCTGCTTCAGTCTCGGAAGGTTGTGCTTTTCTAAGAATTTGCCTATTTCTTCCAGGTTGTCCATTTTATTGGCATATAATTGCTTGTAGTAATCCCTCATGATTCTTTGTATTTCTGCAGGGTCAGCTGTTACTTCTCCTTTATCTTTTCTAATTCTATTGATTTGAGTCTTCTCCCTTTTTTTTTCTTGATGAGTCTGGCTAATGGTTTATCAATTTTGTTTCTCTTCTCAAAGAGCCAGCTTTTAGTTTTATTGATCTTTGCTATCGTTTCCTTCATTTCTTTTTCATTTATTTCTGATCTGATCTTTATGATTTCTTTTCTTCTGCAAAATTTGTGGTTCTTTTTGTTCTTCTTTTTCTAATTGCTTTAGTTGTAAGGTTAGGTTGTTTATCTGAGATTTTTCTTGTTTCTTGAGGTAGGATTGTATTGCTCTAAACTCCCCTCTTAGAAATGCTTTTGCTGCATCGCATAAATTTTGCGTTGTCGTTTTTTCATTGTCGTTTGTTTCTAGGTATTTTTTGATTTCCTCTTTGATTTCTTCAGTGATCTCTTGGTTATTTAGTAGTGTGTTGCTTAGCCTCCATGTATTTGTATTTTTTACAGAGTTTTTCTGTAATCGATATCTAGTCTCATAGTGTTGTGGTCGGAAAAGATACTTGATACGATTTCAATTTTCTTAAATTTACCGAGGCTTGATTTGTGACCCAAGACATGATCTATCCTGGAGAATGTTCCATAGCACTTGAGAAGAAAGTGTATTCTGTTGTTTTTGGATGGAATGTCCTATAAATATCAATTAAGTCCATCTTGTTTAATGTGTCATTTAAAGCTTGTGTTTCCTTGTTTATTTTCATTTTGGATGATCTGTCCATTGATGAAAGTGGAGTGTTAAAGTCCCCCACTATGACTGTTTTACTGTCGATTTCCCCTTTTATGGCTGTTAGCATTTGCCTTATGTATTGAGTGCTCCTATGTTGGGTGCATAAATATTTATAATCATTATATCTTCTTCTTGGATTGATCCCTTAATCAATCCAAGATTGATCATTATGTCGTGTCCTTCTTTCTCTCTTGGAATAGTCTTTATTTTAAAGTCTATTTTTTGATGTTAGAATTGGCACTCCATCTTTCTTTTGATTTCCATTTGCATGGAATATCTTTTTCCATCCCCTCACTTTCAGTCTGTATGTGTCCCTAGGTCTGAAGTGGGTCTCTTGTAGACAGCATATATACAGGTTGCGCTTTTGTATCCATTCAGCCAGTCTATGTCTTTTGGTTGGAGCATTTAATCCATTTACATTTAAGGTAGTTATCCTTTATGTATGTTCCTATTACCATTTTCTTAACTGTTTCAGGCTTGTTATTATAGGTCTTTTCCTACTCTTGTGTTTCCTGCATAGAGAAGTTCCTTTAGCATTTGTTGTAAAGCTGGTTTGGTGGTACTGAATTCTCTTAGCTTTTGCTTGTCTGTAAAGGTTTTAATCTCTCTGTCGAATCTGAATGAGTTCCTTGCTGAGTAGAGTAACCTTTGTTGTAGGTTTTTCCCTTTCATCACTTTAAATATGTCCTACCATTTCCATCTGGCTTGCAGATTTTCTGCTGAAAGATCAGCTGTTAACCTTATGGGGATTCCCTTGTATGCTATTTGTTGCTTTCCCTTGCTGCTTTTAATATTTTTTCTTTGAATTTAATTTTTCATAGTTTGATTAATATGTGTCTTGGCGTGTTTCTCCTTGAATTAATCCTGTATGGGACTCTCTGTGCTTTCTGGACTTGATTGACTATTTCCTTTCCCATATGAAGGAAGTTTTCAACTATAATCTCTTCAAATACTGTCTCAGTCCCTTTCTTTTTCTCTTATTCTGGGACCCCTATAACTCGAATGTTGGTTCGTTTAATGTTGTCCCAGAAGTCTCTGAGACTGTCCTCAATTCTTTTCATTCTTTTTCTCTTTATTCTGCTCTGCAGTAGTTATTTCCACTATTTTATCTTCCAGGTCACTTATCCGTTCCTCTGCCTCAGTTATTCTGCTATTGATCCCTTGTAGAGTATTTTTAATTTCATTTATTGTGTTGTTCATCATTGCTTGGTTCCTGTTTAGTTCTTCTAGGTCCTTGTTAAATGTTTCTTGCATTTTCTCCATTCCATTTCCAAGATTTTGGATCATCTTTACTATCATTACTCTGAATTCTTTTTCAGGTAAACTGCCTATTTCCTCTTCATTTGTTTGGTCTGGTGGGTTTTTTCATCTGCTGTGTATTTCTCTATTTTCTCATTTTGCTTAACTTACTGCCTTTGGGGTCTCCTTTTCTCAGGCTGCATGTTTGTAGTTCCCATTGTTTTTGGTGTGTGCCCCCAGTGGCTAAGGTTGGTTCAGTGGGTTGTGTAAGCTTCCTGATGGAGGGGACTCGTGCCTGTGTTCTGGTGGATGAGGCTGGATCTTGTCTTTCTGCTGCAGAACTACATCCAGTGGTGTGTTTTGGGGTGTCTGTGAACTTAATATGATTTTAGGCAGCCTCTCTGCTAATGGGTGGGGTTGTAGTCCTGTCTTGCTAGTTATTTGGCATGGAGTATCCAGCACTGGAGCTTGCTGGTCGTTGAGTGGAGCTGGGTTTTAGCCTCGAGATGGAGATCTCTGGGAGACATGGGGCTGGGAGGTCTCTGGTGGTTCAATGTCCTGAACTCAGCACTCCCACCTCAGAGGCTCAGGCCTGAAACCTGGCTGGAGCACCAAGACCCTTTCAGCCACAGCAACAAAGAATGGAGGAGTGTGGTCTGCTAGCCTTCTACTGGTCCCTGATTTTCCAATCCATTCAGGAAGCAGATTCCTGTTTTCATGTTGTATTGATTTTCTATTGCCATTGTTCTTTCAATATCTCCTCAGCTATCCAGGGCTCAGCCACCTCACTCTCCTCGGCTGTGGCCCCTGGGGACTCAGAAGTGCAATGTGGCCCAGCCTCCCACAGGGTAGGGGGCGGGACGGGGGTGGAGCCCCGCCCTAGGCCTGGCATCGGGGACAGGTGAACACCACTAGCTCTGCTCAAGCTATGGAAGAAGAACCTGCAATCTGGAGAAGAAGAACTGGCGTTCAGGCTGGACCACTCTGAAGCCAAGGCCACGTGGCACTTCCTCCTCATTAGATACTCCCAGTATCACATGGATGCCTCCCTCACTCTGGGCTTTCTAACGCCTCCCATACCATGGGAGAAAAGTCATTTGATGAACGAAAACTGAAAATGTTATCACTGAGGCCTTGGAGACTTATGATGTACTCCTTTCCTTGTTTCTGGATGACGGTGGTGCTTCAAACACCCACAACCTCCTACTACAGAGTATAAATGGGATAGATATTTTCTATAATTGATTTATCAATTCAGCATTTATTGAGCATCTATTCAGTGTCAGGTACTGTTCTGGGCACTAAAGATTCAATGATTACTAGGACATATTTTAAGAGTGTTCACTATGTTTGAAACCCCAAGGCACCTAAAATTACCCCATTTGCTGAATATTATCATCTGACAAATAATCTGCAGTAGCAGCCAGTGAGTAATTCCAAGGAACAGTCCTCATCCTGTTCACGTCCTGTAGCCTGTCTCATTAATGATGCTCTAAGTCCTCATATGGACATGGTGTGCTCCGGTTTACATGTCCTGTTTATTCCTTGTCTTGGGGAAGAATCACTCCACTCTGGCATAGTGAAGAGGGGACAGAGTGGAGAGGAACAAAATTGCTTTGCTCTAGCCCAACCATTCAGTGATTTGTTGCACCAGAGTGTGCTTCCCTTTACCTCCTGTGGATTCTTCTACCTCTCCCACGCTGGCTCCTGCATCCATACTCCACAGAAACAATTGGGCTGAGATTAACAGAGACTTCCCACTTGCCAAATCAATGTCTATTTCTCACCCGCATTGTGCACAAATGTGTCACAACTGATGTAACACCCTAATCTCAATGTCAACTGTTTGGTTAGGAGGAAGTCAAGCTTTGTTCGGGTGAGGGGATCCCCTATAGAAGTTCTAGGTGAGGGAAGGATAGCTCCCCTCAGAGCTCATGTCTGCTGCTTTTGTCTTCCCCTTACCCCCTCATGCAGCTATTGCTTTGCTTTCTGCCAGATGCTTGGCACATCTGCATCACCCCTGTGGTAGCTGTTCTCCAGTCCATCTGGCCCCATGACACCCACAGACCCTCGTCAGGCACTACCCGTCTCCCCCAAACTGCCAACAATCACTTATTCTTTCCTTCTGTGACTTATAAGGAGCCTCCCATTGTTTCTTATAAGCTGCTTTACCATTGCAGGCAATTGGACACCTAAAAACACATTTTTTTTTTTCCCCTAGAAAGCCAACATCTTTCTAGGGCACTGAAAATCTTTAGGATGGAGATGAAGTAGGTGGGAAGGTAAGGGCCCAACCAGCAACAGCAGCCATGGTATTTGGAACTTCTATTGCTGCTGCTGCTACTACTACTAATGGAGCTAATATTTACTGAAGCCCTACTATGTGCCAGGTAGTCTTCCTCATGCTTGTTATTCCCATTTTATATATGAGGTGACTTGCTCAAGATACATTTCTTCCTATCTTTCGGAAGCCATAGCCCACTCTATCACTCGAAGACATTTTTTTCCTCCGAGGGTCACATTATCTGGACTCCTTGGAAGATCCCATGTGTCTAAAGCCCCATTGTGAGCCAGGTTCAAGTTCCCTCCCACAAGGTTCTTGGGTCCCATGTATTGAGGCATGATGCTTATGATCTGATCAGGATCTCTGAATGTTCCTTGGCAGTACAGACATTCCCTAGAACAATTAAGGAAGATGGTTGGCTCAGAACACTCTGAAGTGCCTAACTTCTGTGCCAGAGAGTGACCGACTGTCCTCTCTAACCTGGCCAAGAAGCTCTTGTACGTACTTCATCACTCTGAAGCAGTCATATTTGTGGGCCACAAGGGACTTTCTCAAACCCCTCTCTCCTTTGTTGTCTGGTACACGCCTGAATCCTGCTCCTCCTTCTGCTTTTGTGGAAGTGCCTTTCATGGTCAAATTTGTAGAGATCCCAAATTCAACACCTCCAAAGCCAAACTGCCTCCCCCTTTGCTCCTGCTTTTTCTATATTTTCTACCTTGGTACCATCATCCCCTCAATCAAACAGAACTCTTTTCTCCCCCATCTACTTATTTATGTGAACAAAGTTCCTCAGTACTTAGAGCTATAAAAGAAAAAAAAAGCAATATAAATGACGCTAAATCCCGTCTTATTATAGCAATAATTACTCTTCATCCACCGACACAAGAACTAATCTGGGAGAGAAAAGCCACTCTTGGCTCATTAAATACGTATTTTCCACTTTGTTTACTAGTCATTAATCAACATTTTAAAATACTGTTTTGATCAATTTTGGACAAGGAATCATTTCAAAAGCTAACTCAATTGAGAACAAATTTTTAACATGTTATAACTTATGATCAATATCAATGTTAATATACTGCTTGTGATATTGTATTACAGATTTGCAAGGTACTACCACCAGAGGAAAATGGGTAAAGGATATGTGGAATCTCTTTGTACTATTTCTTACAACTATATGTGAATATTTAATGATCTCAAAATAAAAACTTTAATTAAAAATATCACAAAATGTTTGTTTTTATTCAAAATGTTTTTAGCAGAGAAATAGATGACTAACTAAAGACTTTGAAAAAAGTATATTTATATGTTACATTAGTATAAAGTTCTATAGGAGCAATGAAATGGAAACAAATTCAAAGAGAAAAAAGGAGCAATGAATAATTTCTCAATGTTAAAAAAGTGCATGGCCATGAGTTTTTTTAATGAATGATTATCAAATTATTATATTACCAAAGATACATTTAGAAGAGTAGATTTAAAATGTATTTTTAAATGTCAATAATTTAAAATAATATGCCAGAAATTATATTCTTTGCTATAATTTAAACTTATGGTTAAATTTTTAGGTGTTACTTTTTAAATCGATGAAGTGGTACAGAGTTTTTCAAAAGTCTTTCAGGAGGTACAAGAGAGCAAGAATAAGTTTGAAGAGCTCTGCTCTAGCCATTCCAAGGACATTCCACTTCTAAGCAAGCTAGGTTTTTAACAGTCTAAACCTTGGCATTTACCATTTCTTTCACTATGGAATGCCCTCTCATTGTCTGCCAAGCAAACTCCTGCTCATCTTTCAACTCTCCCCTCAAGCCTCAGCTCCTCTGGGAACTCTTCTCTTCTTCCCTGATGTTTTCAGCACAATCAGGCACTTTCTCATCATGTTCCTACTTGACCTCCTGTGTGGCAGCATCGTGTAGTATTATAAGTGTGTATTTGCATGTCTGTATCCCAGGTGTGCTGTGCAAACCTTTACGGTGGACTTCTTTTAATTATTCTATCTCTGATATCGCCATGAAATAGATTCAACAGTTTTTCTTTGAATGAATGAATAAATAATTATGATATTAATGGTTTATAAAAGGTCTGGTTTACCACTAATTTAAGTCTTCTGCCTTTGAAGATATGTTTTCAGTTTAAGTGCTGTATACTAAGGTTAAAGATATTCAAACAACTGAGCTCAAGGGGATCTCATTTATCCATTTACTTTACTTATAAAAAATTCTGCCCTGCATTACCACAACATTAAAAGTACAAAATCATGCTAAAGGCCAGAAATGGTGTTGATGGACCACAGATTACCTTGGTCTTTCCTCATGGTGACTTAAGCCATTCGTAGTCAGAAACTGGATTCAGCCTTAAAAATAGCGTACTTATCTGCCAGGTCACTCAGCTGACCCTCAAAATACAGGGTCTTGAATGTTGACACAGATAATCTTATCTTGAGTCTCGAAAAGACTCTGTTTAGAAAATCCTAAATGTCTTCCTCTATCATGTTATGCCAGCTGTCTGTACTACTCTACACCCGATTTAGGTCAATATGATTCCTTTGTTCAATCACAGTTATGACTGAACAAGAAAAAATAAATAATAACATGAGAAGTTTCATATTGAGTCAGATTTTCAGCTAGTCTTCTACTTCTTAAATGCACATTAAGAAACATGTTGTAGGGGAACTAGTTATTCCTAAAAGTTTTAAGAATAAAATATAAATATCCCTAGCTTCTTTTGCAATTCATTATGAGTCAGTGACTCATGAGAGAATTTAAATATTTCTTGAAACTATTTAAATTTAATACCTTCACTCATTTATTCAGTCATCCCTTCAATCAGTGAGCATTCAAAGAGCACCTGCTGTATGTGAAGTGTTCTGCTCATGCAAAGAGGTCACAGACCTTATTTAGATTTCATCAGTTTTTGCATGCAAGCTTGTGAATGTGTGTGTATGTGTGCACGTGCAAGTGTGTGTTTGTGTGTAGTTCTATGCAATTTTATCACATGTATGTATACCTTTGTGTAACTACCATTAAGATTTCTCCTCTATTATCCTTTAAGTCACTCCACACACGTACCCCTCCCCCCACCACCCCTCACCCCATTCCTAACTCCTAGCAACGACTAATTTGTTCTCTATCTCTGTTGGGTTTTTTTTTTAAATTTTGAGAATACCACATAAAATTTTGAGACTACTACACTAAACCATAAGCGTGCAACTTGTGAGATTTTTTTTTCACTCCATGTAACATCCTTGACATCCAACTAAGTTGTTCCATGTATTAATACTTTGTTTCTTTTTATTGCTGTGTGATATTCTATTGTGCAGATGTATCACAGTTTGCTTAAGCAGTTAGCACCGAAGAACACTTTATCATTTCCAGTTTGGAGCTATTACAAATAAAGCTGGATTTCGAGTAGTCATGTTTTCATTTCTCTGGGATAAATGTCCAACAGTCCAACTGCTGGGTCATATGGTAAGTGTATGTTTAATTTCATAAGAAATTGCTAAAGTGTTCTCCAGAGTGGCTGTGCCATTTTACTTTCCCATCAGCAATATATGCAATATCCAGTTTCTCTGCATCCTCATCAGCATTTTGTATTGTTACTATTTTTTTTAGCTCTACTAATAAGTATAGTGATACCTCATTGTGGTTTTAATTTGCTTTTCCCTAATGGTTAATGATACTGAATATCTTTTCATGTGCTTATTTTCCATCTGTATACTCTCTTTGGTAAAATGTCTGTGTTTTTGTCCATTTTCTAACTGGAATATTCGTTTCTTTTACTATTGTTTTGAAAGTTAATATATTCTAGATATAAATCCTTTGCGAGATGTGTGGTTTGCAAATACTTTCTCTAAGACTGCGATTTCCTTGTTCATCTTTATTATTTTTTTTTTTTTGCGGTACGCGGGCCTCTCACTGCTGTGGCCTCTCCCATTGCGGAGCACAGGCTCCGGACGCACAGGCTCAGCGGCCACGGCTCACGGGCCCAGCTGCTCCGCGGCATGTGGGATCCTCCCAGACTGGGGCACGAACCTGTGTCCCCTGCATCGGCAGGCAGACTCCCAACCACTGCACCACCAGGGAAGCCCTCCTTGTTCATCTTAACAGAGTGTTTCTCAGAGAAAAAGTTTTAATTTTGATTAAGTCCAATTTATCAGTTTTCATTTTTATGGACTATGCTTTGGGCGTCATATATAAGCACTCTTCGCCTAGTCTTGCCCTGAAGATTTTCTCTTATGTTTTCTTTTGAAAGTTATACAGTTTTACTTTTTATATTTAAGTCTATGATCTATTTTGAGTTAATTCTTATATAATATAAGGTGTGTATAAGCTATCTAAAATTAATAAATCAGTATTTTTTCCAGATACTGGTGTAGAAGGGCCCTTAAATTATATAATTTTATTTACTTCTTGTCTTTCGTGCCATTGTCATCATATTTTAACTCTACATATATTTTAAGCCAAAAAGACATTGTTATTACTTTTAATATTTTTATCCTTTCTAGTGTGATTCATTTCTTTTTGCATGCCTCTGTTTCCTTTTGGAGTCATTTTCTTTCTGTTTGGATAGCTTTCTTCTTCAGTATTTATTTTACTGCTGGTTTTAAATTATCTGTTTTTATCTGAAAATATGTTTAATTTTTCTTCATTTTAAAAGATTTTTGTTGAGCATAGTATTATAAATTGGCAATAATTCTCTTTTAGCATTTTAAAAAATATATCAATCTATTGTCTTCTGACTTCCATAGTTTCTGTTGAAAGGTCAGCCTGTCAATCTTATTGTTGCTCCTTTTAAAGTAACATAACTTTTTTCTCTGGCTACTTTTGAGGTTTTTCAGCACTTTTGTTATAATGAATCTAGTTGTGATTTTCTTTCTATATATCCTTCTTGGGGTTTGTAAAACATTTTGAATCTGTGGTTTAATATTTTTTGTCACCCTGAAAAATTCTCAGCAGCTATCTCTGATATTATTTCTGCCCCAATATCCTTCTCCTCTTCTTCTAGAACTCCAATTTACGTTAGGAATTTTTCATCAGATCTCAAATGTCCCAAGTTGTTTTCTATATTTTTCCATCACTTTTTCTCTCTGAGCTTCAATATGTATGTTTTCTACAGTTTTCTAGTTCATTAAACCTTTCTCCTGCTCATAAACCAATCTACTAATATCTTAATTTCAGTTACTCTATTTTTGTCCTAAAATTTCCATTTGATTCATTAATATAGATTCTAGTTTTCTAAAGACACTCTTCACCTTTTTATCTATTTTTGAGCATATTAATCACAATTATCTTAAGCCAATATTCAGTAACTCCAATATATGGATAATCTGTGGGTCTGCATTTATTTAGTGATTATTTGTTTCTTTGTTTAGTTTAGTTTACCATCATTTGGTCTTATCTCTGGCATAACTGGTAATTTTTTTTTTTTTTTTTTTTTTTTTTTTACTGATTTCTGGCCACTGTGCATGAAAACTTGTAGAGGCTTTTGATGATATTGTCTTCCTCCAGAGCATATTTAATTTTCTTTTGTTAAGCAGTTAAATATAGGCAGATGACCTTCCTCCAAACAGGGATTTAAGAGTGTTTCAGGTTGAATTTTAGGCTTTGTGTAAGCTAGGCTATTTATATTTTCTCTCACACATAGGGTATCTCAAAGCCCCTCCTTGATAGGACCTCAACTTCATTTTTTTGTCCCCTCCACTATGAGATTCCTGAAATCACTGTTCAGCTTTTTAATCGTTAGCAGTTATTTTATACTTGTTTTATGGCCACTGGCCCTGAGCATGCATAGTTTAGTAATTAGAAAAATCTTCAAATAATGAGCAGACTATCAGGCTCATTTTTTTTCATGATTTCTATCTTTCTGGAAGCTTGGTCCCTCAAGTCTGGATGCCTTAGAAGGCCTGACCTTTAATTTTTGTCTCCTCAGTAGTGAGAAGCAAGCTTTAGGCTGCTTCTCTCTGCTCTGCCTCTATTACTTTCACTGAGATTTTGGCAATTTCCCTAAAGGAGAAAAAAATCTGAGTTATATGTAGAGCTCACTTCAATGCATTTTTCTCCTCACTGGGATTGGGTGCCTCAAAACCTCGTTGTCTTGGCTGATGTCTGATGTCTTCAAATAGTTAATTTTTGGAGGGGTGTTATTTTATCCACTTTTATAGTTAAATGAATCTTGTCAATGGCCTAGTGCCAACAAAGTTAGAAAAATATTCAGGGCTCTGTTCCCAGTCCAATAATTCTTATCAAGAGGCCAAGATTTGTCTCCATAATGGCCAGGAAGATCACTTTTTTAGGTTTTTTGAACAAGTAGATTCAGTACTCAATGATAGACCTAGGATTCATAGAAACAATTGCTGGGTAAACCTAGCTGTCATATATACCGAAAAGGTAACCTTTGGTGAATCAGGTATGAACCAATTTGGAGGTAATTTCTTACCGTGTTACATGCTCCTCTGCTAGTATTGTTTTTCATGAGGATAATTCAAGATACTCAAACTCACTGCTAAATGAATTATTGGAATATAACCTTCTAGCCCACTTGTTGCTACTTTGAAGACTAGAATGACTCACATTAGCTTTCATCTGGAAAGCTCCACTCATCTCACAAATTTCTGACTTCTAATATACTGAGAACTGAAAATACAAAATTTAGTGATAAAAGGACTGCAGAGCCTTAAAACTGTATCAGATACTATAGAGCCAATGAAATCCAGCATAATAACAAAGCATTCAGTTTGGATCACCACAGGTTTAACTTTTCATTGTCTCCTCCTTTGCTTGAGATATATAACCCTTCTGGATGTTGACCTGATTCACTACAAGGATTTTTATGTTCTGGTTTCCTCTTGAACAGCCACAACATTTTTTCACCTATTGCTAACCTACTGCTCATCATTTTCCTTCCCCAATTGTTTGGACACTTGCTCATATTTTATTTGAGTATCATTTCAATACTCTGGACTCCACTTCACAATGACCCATCATACATGGGTTTGACATATACAGTATTATGTGATGTTTATTCAGTTTATTTCTCTCTGCTTTGTATTTGACTACTAAGAAGATTAATTTTGCATAATCTCTTTTAAATCACTCATAAAATGGTTTCTGGTCTCTTTCAAGCATTCTCTTTCCAACATGAAAAATTCCTCTCAATTATGGTAATTCAGTTTTAAAGTAAGTTTTGGTAGAATCCTATATAAGACTCTTTGAAAGTATATACAAATTATATTGAATAATTACTCTTCATCCACATAAACTGATTTAATGCTTCTATTGATTGGTCAGTAATATTTCCTTTATAATAATGATAAGATATTGTAATAAAAGGAATTATCTTTCTTAAGCATGCAGTAGTTCCACTCAGTATTAAGGTGTCACCTTTTTCCTAGGTAAGCAGACAAGTTCCCCACCTGTTTTAATTTCCCAGAATCTCCTCAGGATTCCAATCCATGCAAGAAGCCCAGCAATCTTCTGGCTCAGTGTTTACTGAAAATCAGGTTTCACAGTCTAGCCACCTTCTTGCTAGTTTCCCCCTTGAGGCTCTCCAAGACATAAAATGGATCTTATTCCATGTCAGCAATTTATTAACGTCTAGATTATAGATTCGGTCTAGGACATTCTGAGTTTTTGCCACTGTTTGCTCTAATACATCTTACCTGTCTGCACTGAAACATTTTGAGAGATTCTCCCAAAAGCTATTCTCAGCCCAAAGCAGCTAATTCATTAAGTAAATTTATTTTTCTCTCTGTTTTTTCCCCAAATGCACTTTCATGGATTCCCTTCCAATCTCCTCATTTTTCCTACTATAGTTGGTCTTCACTTTACTTACCCAGGTGACTGATGGCTTCCTTGTCCCAAGGCCAGGTGGCAGCACCTGCAAGGTCTTCCCGCACTGAGCTGGCAAAGTAGACGTTGAGGAAGTGAGTGCTGTTGAGCTGCAGTGCCTCTTTCAGCTCCTTCACACTCATGTATGCCCTGGAGAGCACGTAAGAGGAGGAAATGTCACACCAAAGGATCAGTCCATAGAGAACAGTAGAACCAGACCTAATCAGACTCTGACTCTCCCAACCAGCATTGCTTTTTAGAGGAGAGGAGCAGAGAGGGTAAGACCAGGTGTTATGAAGCTCTCAAAAATGCACTAATACACATTTAGGATATTTATTCCAAGATAAATAATATCCTACCTTTTTAGCACCACAATATTTATATGGATAGTCAGTATTTGACATCATACTCAATTCTCCACTCTACACCCAGATTATTTCTTCAAGATAAATCCAATAATACCCTTAACTCTATGCCCTGAGAGTTATCCCCACCCCCGACCCAGCCCACGGTGAAGAAGACCTTTCAACTCTCAGTCCCTGGTTCTTTCCATCACACTGAATGATCATTATTATGATAAGAAGACCGACTGAATCTCTATTTCAGTATATGCTTGCTTCAGGCATATTTTTAAAGGTAAATAGTGGCCAGAAAATATAAAGTAAAACAGGAAAAAAAGAGATGAGTTATAGGTAGGAGAGGATATCATAAGCTACTGCAAAGAATGTTAATTTTATATATATTTCTCTTTCTAGTACCTTAATCCATAGACTCTCTACCCCTACTCCAACTACCTTGTGATACTCACCAAGTATCTCTATTGGTGGCCTTCACAGCACTAGGTAATATTATATTTGAACTTATTCACAGACTTAAAGGTCTATTAAAAACACATGCCCCATGGCCCATAAAAAAGGGAAACAAGCATGTGATCTTTCTTTAAGCTCATATATAGTCAAAGACCTTCATCTTCCTGGCATCAGTGAAACTTAAAACTTTACTATGGGCAAACAGAGCCTCATCATACTCAATGAAGAGCTATTTTACGAAAGAACAACTAAACCAGAACCCAGTGGCCCCTTGGATTCACTGGATGCTTCCTACAGTGGCCATGGGAATGCCACTCCAAAGACAGGAATGATCCTATCACAGCTTCAACTGTGCAGACAGCTCTCTCAACACAGTTGAAATTTCCTTTATAGATTCATGCTTTTTTCTTGCTATTCTGGTAGACAAGCTGCAGACACTGAAATCTCTCAACCCAGAAGCTCAGGCTAGAAGAGCATGACCCTTCTTCTTCCATTCACTCTGCCTCCCAACTACACTGTTGATGCCATCTATTTAATCCACATGTAGGATATACTGGCGAGGAGTACTCAAGAAATAGAGATCCCAAAGGAGACTGTGTTTATGTTCTTTGGCACAGAACCAAAAAGGGGAATAAAAGTAAAGAAACACAAAAAGATTTTGCTTTAGAACCAAAAATGCTTGAGAGAATGGGGATTTTAAAATATTCTTTCTTATTGACTTATAATATCTTGGAAAAGTAATTCTCATCCCCAATAAATCATCCAAATTTCATGAAGTGGTGTCAGATGTGATCAGAGGGATATTCCTTCTGATACTTTCCTGGAGTGTTTTTTGAACTGTTGCCTGGTTTTCCCTGGACATTAGTCACATTCCCTTTCCTTTTCTCCTTTATTAAAAATAATTACAATTTCCTGTATTGATAAATTGATGGTTTGGCGTTATGATGACATCAACTCTTCAACATGGAGGTGGTCTAACTGGTCAGACAGAAGGAGAAGAGGTAGGGTGGATGGGAGGAGAGAGAGAGAAGAAAGAAAAGGGAAAAAAGAAACAAACAGAAAATAAGAGAAAGAAATAAGGGCAGAGAGGATAAGTGATAGCCTATGTACAGCTCAGGGTACCAAGAAAGAAAATTTACACCCTCTGTTCCTATTCCAGAGTTCCCATTAAAATTAGGAATTGGTAACTTGACAGTTTTCTCTCTTTCCTCCCCCCTCACTTTCCCCAAATACCCCTGTTCCTGGCATGGTTTACTTGGGCTATCTGTGTGTTCCTGGCTTCTCTGTCTGCCACTTACCAGTCTTGGCCATCATCCTTCTATCCTCCCTCAACCCAGCAGTTCCACTAACTTCCCTTGAGCCACCCTCCAAGAGGCCTCTTCCTCCACTACCAACTCATTAGCTGATTCTACTCATCTCCCATTTCTTCCTTGCCCATTCCACTCTCCAGCCATAAATTACTCTTCCAGATGAGAGTGTTTATGTCATACTTGTGGAAAAATGGGTACAGCCACTCTAATTCCTGCACTCCTTAGAGATATAGATAGAAGTTGGCAAGTATAAGGGATAAAATACATTTTTAAAAGCTAGAGACAGTTGGAAACAGTCACTAATTGAATTGATACAGGAAAGCTTTATTTTGTTGAAGACAGATTTTTGTCCAGATTATTCCATAAACCAAAAAAGGGCAAAGTGTAGATAGCAGGGTGTCCAGTTTGCATGTAGACTGCCTTGCCTATTATAACACATGTATGCCATTTCAGAATTTAATCAGAGCTAATTAAGATAAACGTCTTAGCTTCTCCACTAATGTAACCAGAGCCTGGCTCAGACCTAGGGTGGAGAAAATGGCCATTATTCTAAAATTCAGAGCTTAATATCTTGCTTCAGAAATGATTTATTAAGAGATAAACTTGTCATCCAACCAAAAGAACTTAATGTTCAAAGAAGGGTGAAACGATATACATAACTTTCATAAAAAGCATGGGACCATGAACTGACCAGAACTATGTATGAAGAGAGGTGAACTGCATTGATCTACTTAATTTCTGCCAGGATCTCCCTTTACTCATCCTCTCCACACTCTAGACTGAGATACTCACCACGAACTTCTCCCTGAGGACTCAGACAGACCAAAGAGAAGCTGCACCTTGACCTTTATAAAAAATTTTCTCAAAAACAAGCTTTCCTTGAGGCTGACATATCAAGTTGTTCTGCCCATTGCTTGAGTCTATTATTTCTGACATGCCTCCTGGAAGAATGCGCAGCTGCCTCACTGTTTTATCACTGTGACCTACTGGTTTGGGATTAAACATTGCCTGGTGTCCAGCCCACCACATTCCTTTGTCCCCCAGATGATTTCTGTTGGGATCCCTTGACCGCTGACCCCTAGCCACACTCTAGTATCTAAGTGTCCATGCAAGCCCCAACTCTTGCTTAGTTTCTGACTAAGTAAAAGTGAAAGGATATAAAAATAATGCCTCTTGTGCTCTAGTTTAATAGTCAGTTGAATAACTCCTTTATAGACTGTTAGAAATGATTCAGGCCAGAAAGAAGAAAAAGATCCTGAGCTGTCTTAAGGAAGTTGAGTCAGCATCAAAAATTCACATGTTAAAAAACAAGACATACAAGACGCATGCATGTATGCCCTGAGATTGGGACCCAGGGCCCTGCTTCCCACAGTCAGACCAAGCTCCCTCCAGAGGAAGATCCTGACTGCACTCCACAGGGGTAAGGCAGCCTCCATGAGAACAAAACCAGATGCCCCCAAGGACCCTCAGCCAATTCCCATCACAGAAATGACCGGTGCCAAACCTGGGATATTCGGGTTTGGTCAAATCTAAACCTTCTTGTCATTACTGTACACCATGGTTCTTGACCCAAAATACACAGAAGGGTTCCCTCTGCCACCCCCGTCTGCTATCCACTTTGCCAACTATGCTTCCTCCTCTGGGTGAATATCCCCTTTGACCTGCTCCCCTGGTCCTTGGACGGTGCTCACACCATGGGGCTTACAGGTCCTCAGAGTACCAACTAGCATTCTCCCAGCTGCCTAGTGCCACTCTGAAAACTTAGTTTTTTTTTTTTGTTTTTTTTGCAGTACGTGGGCCTCTCACTGCTGTGGCCTTTCCCGTTGCGGAGCACAGGCTCCAGATGCACAGGCTCAGCGGCCATGGCTCCTGGGCCCAGCCGCTCCGCGGCATGTGGGATCTTCCCGGACCGGGGCACGAACCCGTGTCCCCCGCATCGGCAGGCGGACTCTCAACCACTGCGCCACCAGGGAAGCCCAGAAAACTGTTTTTTATTCTCTGTCAAAGTCCTCCTGCTATTGGGCACATGGCACTCTACTATGTCACCACATACTTTCTACTTTCTTTCATTGTCCCATCTCTTGGTTGCTCCGTACACATCAAGGGCTTCACAGTCTGACTCACAGTCTTCCCCCTTACCTTAGATCCTAGAGTCACCTGAGGAAATTTCAACATGTATGTGAAACATCCACTGAAAACACAGTCTTATGTTTTACTTCCTTATTGCCAATGACCCTTGCACACCATTCTCATTGTCATCTTTACTCAGGTGGATTTTCTGATCTCATGTGGATCTTTAGTTCTACTTGTCTAAACTTTTATTTGATTATGGTCATCTCCTCTTCAGGAATTATTTGAAATCTTTACCCTTCTTTACCTTTTCTTGCCCCTTCTCCCCCAGCAACCTCAATCTCCTCTGACTCTTAGATAATCATGCCTCCTTCTTTGATGATAAACTTGAAGCCATTTATCGTGAACTCTATCACTCCCCCCCATACATACACACATGCACACATGCACACACACACACACACACACACACTCAAAACATTTACTTCCTTACCTATTTTTATTCCCTTTCCTCTTGTCCTACAAGATGAGGTTTCTGAGAAAACCATAGCTAGTACCCTCTTCCTTTCCAATTCAAACTTCTTGAAAGGATAATTTCTTCATCTCCCATTTGTTTCCCTTTTTTTTCATGTATCCACTAATCCCACTGTAACCTGGCTTTCATGAGAACCACTTTATCAAAAATGCTTTTGTTGAAGTTGTTAGTAACCTCCTAGTTGTCCCTCCCCACAAAAATGGAAAAAATTCATTCACCTTATTGGAATCCTTTGGCTCATTTTTATATTGTTAGTTACTTCCTGCTTCTTAAAGTTCTCTGCTTCTCTGCTTTTATTGCAACGCTCTTTCCTGATTCTCTTCTTGCTTTTGTGACCACTGATTCTCAGTCTCCTTTGTGGGTTTCTCTTTCCCCTTCTAATCCTTAAAAGTTATTCCCTGGGGTCCTGTTTGTAGTCCATTCTTTTGTCACTCTCCTTGTTCACCGTTGGGAACTTTTCCACTCTCAAACTTTGAAGCACCATCAGTAGTTGGAAAACTCTCAGGTAGATATATATATCTCTCTCTACCTAGATCACCCACAGACATCTTGAAGTCAACATGTCAATGTTATGGGTGGTTCTACCTGAGCACAAACAAAATTCGGACACAGTGAGTTTTAATGCATCTCAAATAGTGGTCCAACTACTGAATCTGTGGACATTTTTTCCATGGATATATTTGCAAGAAGTGTCTGATTTTTGGCTAAACACAGAGGCAGTATGTGACAGTGTCCACAGAAAGATAAAAAGGCAAGAACAGGGAAGAACCACAATGGTATTTTGTCCATTACCTAATTTTATAGACTGGATTTCGAGTTCCTCAGGAAGAAACAAAAAGAACTCTTTTTGTAAGAAAATTGGTACAACCCAGGATACATAAGCCATGCTTCATGGCCTAATAACAAAATGAAGTACCAACTGAAGAGAAGGGACACTCTCTCCATTTCTGGAAAGAATTAAGGGATGTCAGCACCATTCTAACACTTGAGAGTTTTACAGCCTTGGGTTGCATTAGAAGCCAGTTCTCTAATAAGGCCAGCTTTTCCCTAGAGAAACAGTGAGGGCAGAGCATCAGCTGGAAATGCTGAGTGTCAGCAGACAAGGTAAATACCATTGCCAGTATTCAACAGCAAACAGCAGTAGAACCACAGAAGCCAGTGGGCATGAATTTTTAAGGCACACCCTTCCGAAGACTCCCAAAAATACTAGAGAAAGAGGACAATGTATGAGGATAAGATTTTATAGCTATACACTGAGCTCATATAATTTGATTATTAATGGTAGTATGACATCATTCGCCCCCAGGGGGTATGTGGACTGGAGGATATTCCGTTTGTCTCTGACTGAACTCACAGTCTTCTTCCCCACACCCACTTCTCCTCCATTGTCTCTCTCTGAATTGATGCCACCTCTATCACCCTCTCCATGACACAGGAAGAAAAGCCAGGATTCTTCCTTCAATACTCCCCCTCTTCACTTCACTCCCCTCATTATAATCAACCACCTACTAATGACCCCAGGAAGAAAAGACATCATGATGATTATTGTTTCTCTTCTGAATGTCCCCAAAGAGGCTAGATATCATCATCACTCAGACATAATCAACTGGGAACACATTTTTTTCTTGAAATTCAAATATGGAGAAACTGACAGGAATTATTACACCCAAAAAACTCACTTTTGCTAATGCATGTGGGAAAGAGTATTACTACTAGAAGTAAAATGAAATTATTCTCCGGAAAGTTTTATCTGTTGTAAGAACTTGAGGTTGAAATCAAAGAGCTAACTGGAGATTTAAAGGACTTGAAGTCTAATGTCATAATATCTTCTGTGGTAGGCAGAATAATGCTCCCAAAGATGTCCATGTCCTAGTCCCTGGAACCTGGGAATCTATTACTTTACATGGCAAAATGGATTTTGCAGAGGTGATTAAGAGTACAGACTTTGAGACGGGGAGACTATTCTGGATTATCTGAGTGGGCCCAATCTAATTACATGAGTCTTTATAAGCAGAGAACCTTTCCCACCTGTTGTCAGGGAAGAGAGGTGGCAACAGAAGTAGACTAAGAGAAATGCTACATTTCTGGCTTTGAAGTTGAGGGAAGGAAGGGGGCAGCAAGCCAAAGAATGTGGGCAGCCTTTAGAAGCCGGAAAAGGCAAAGAAATGGTTTCTCCTGTAGAACCTCCAGAAAGATGTGCAACTCTAACAACACCTTGATGTTAGCTCAGTGAGAACCATGTCACACTTCTGACCTATAGGCCAATAAGTTAATAAATATGTGTTGTTTTCAACCAATAAGCTTGTGGTCACTTGTTGCAGCAGGAATAGAAAATGAATATATCTTCTTTCATTTAAACATATAGTATCTTTGGAAAAGAAAAGAGCATACAGAGAGTAAAAATCTGGCTTCAAAAGATGGTGTCGAAAGAACTTGTTTTAGAAGAACTTGTGATTGCCTTCTGAGGCAGAAAATAGTAAATCCCACGTTTCCAGTTCTTGGTTGTAGTTTACCTACCTTATCAAGGGAGTCATACCCTGAAATTTATTTGGAAGGGGAGCATAAGAATACCCAGATAACTTATTGGGTCTGGATAAGGGAAAAGAAACGCATGGTGGAAGTGATACCCAGTTGAACTTAAGAAAAAATAACCAAACCAAAAGCCATAGGTAGCATGTGTCAGCATCCTGAGAACAGGTGTTTAAGCCAGAATGACTTGGTCTGATGTCCCACCTCTAACACTCACTGGCCATGTGGCATTGGCAAGGTGCCTACCATCATTACACCTCAGTGTCCTTATCTGTAAAACGACAATAACGAAAGTATAATCTGCATATACTTATTGGGAAGAAAAATGAGATAACATCTAAAATCACACATAAACAGTTGTCAATAAACCTTATATTATCAATAACAATACCTATGGTCTCAGATGTCTACACAGCCAGCAACAAAGTTCAAAAATTATAATCTAGGAAAGCAAGTATCATCTTAAAGACTTGATGGGGAGCTAATCATAGACTATGTCTGAGAACGGGTATACCTTGCTTGAAAGAAATAAAGTTAAATGAAATAGAAGTAATACCACAGTGCAAAAGGAAGCAAACACAACTGAAATCTGACACCTGAAGTAAACCCACAATGGAAAACATTTAGTGAAAATAAAATAGCAATGAACATTTTCTAGGCATAAAGTACTATTGGCATGGTCAGGCAAGGGATAGTTTTGATACATCCCGAAAGCAGTTTCCAAAATGGACACAAAATAAAAATATAGTGATGAACCAGAACTTCAGATGAGAATGGCTCTGCCAGAAGGCTGGTGCTGCTAATAGCAATAGCAGCACTTCTGATAAATACTTTTTCTGACTTCCTGATAATCTCTCTCAAAAAGGTCAGGAAACAACAAAGGGTCATGATAATTTATTTTAATCCTTATTAATAAGAAAGAACTAGATGGTGACATGGAATGCAAGAGTTCCTTAGTGAAAGAAACTCTATTTAAATTTTTCAATAGCCGAGGCTGGTAACATCAAGGACTAGAGCTTGAGTAAAACAGATTTCCAAAAGGGAGCAATGATTCCAAGGCCTAGGACTCTCAAGGGGAAAATGGCCCTTTGGAGGTAGAAGGGCGTAAACCTTGAAAATCAATGTAATTCTAGATTGTCCCAATAAAGCAGAAAGGAGATAAACATCAAAAAGAACAGGTTCTGTAAGGGAACTCCCTGCTGAGCTAAAATTTTAAGAGAACATACGTAGATTTTGGAAAGAGGAATAGCACAAAACTATTTAAAAAAATAGGGTCAATAAAGATAAAGCCCAGGGACTTCACTGGTGGCACAGTGGTTAAGAATCCGCCCGCCAATGCAGGGGACACGGGTTCGATCCCTGGTCTGGGAAGATCCCACATGCTGTGGAGCAACTAAGCCCGTGGGCCAAAACTACTGAGCCTGCACTCTAGAGCCCGCAAGCTGCAACTGCCGAGCCCACATGCTGTAAATACTGAAGCCTGCATGCCTAGATCCTTGCTCTGCAATTAGAGAAGCCACCGCAATGAGAAGCCCATGCACTGCAATGAAGAGTAGCCCCCACACGCCACAACTAGATAAAGCCCGCACACAGCAATGAAGATCCAACACAGCCCCCCCAAAAAAGATAAAGCCCAGAACCAGCAGAAACATAAAAAATGCAAAGAATGATAAAATTTACGTTTTTCAAAATAGTAAACAAAATAGAGTATAATAATACAGAAGGGAAAAGAAAAAACTGAACTCTTCAAAGTCTGCCTTGCTGCCAAGATAAATAATCATTAAGAAACGATTGAATAAGTCATTAACCTGGCAATAATTTATTTGCCCCTAATAATAATAGTGATCACAATTAACTGAATCCCAAATATATGGTAGATGCTTCATATATATTTTCTCATGTAAGCTCACAAGTCTATGAAGTTGGCGTAACTATTTCATTTTACAGATAAGAAACTAAAGCTTACAGAGATAAAGTCACTTGCCCAAAACCACACAGCTTGTAAGTTTTGGAGGCAAGTATTAAACCCAAGTTCCTCTAACTCCGAAGCACACATTCTTTCCTCTGTTCTTCAACTGGTTTCACTAGGATCTGTGAGTCACTGTGTTGGGCCTTGGCAATGAAAAGATACAGAAGACATAACCCTTTTTCAAGCAGCTCAGTCTAGTGAGGAAGATAACCATGGAAAAATATGATTATAATGCAAGGTGAAGGGCACTATTATAATGTGCATGGAACTATAGGCAAGAATGGGGGACAGAGTGAAAAACCAGCTTAGAGAAGCAGACATTAATAAGGTGTTGTAGAAGTTTTTGGTGGATATTGTCAATTGGCTTGTGTACATCAATTCTACCCTCCCTCTCCTGTGTCTTCCTTTTCTGGAGGACAGAAAAGTTGAAATATACATTTGTCCAGCTCCCTTGCACCTAGGGATCTAGATGTGATTTAGTCTACCAATCAGCTGTGCTCTAGTTAGAAGGTGACAGTAACATGAAGACCTTACTTCTGACTGCTTCTTCCTTCTCTGTCTGCAAGCAGGGCTGGGCGATAGTGTTCCAGTGCCCAGCCACTGGCAGTGAGGGTTTGGGGAAGGCTATGGGGACACACCCTCGTTGCTGGTGTGGATCTAACAGGTAAAGCATGACGCGGTGATGGCAGCTGTGGTTTAGAGACTTTGTGAAAGAAGATTCTATAGAAGTTGGTGACTAACTGGATGTTTAGTTCCAACTTCTGTAGAGTCTTCTTTCACAAAGTCTCTAACATACATCCTTATTTTTCCCTTCCCACTGTCACTGTCTGGAATAGATCATTTTTCACTTTATTTGTCATGTACTAAAATATCTTATTTTTCTCCCTCTAATGTTATGTGCGCTCCAGTCTACACCATATGACATCAAAACTGGTGTTCTCCTGTTCACTCTCGGTTCCCTGTGCCCTACACAATAGTCCTTTAGGTTTCCTTTAAGTTGCCACTCAAAGTTGCCCTTAATCTGATGACCAGCCTACCTTCCAGGATCACCCCAGCACCACTATGCCATTGACCGAGGTAAACTGATTTACTCATTGACGTCAAATATGCCCCTGATTTTTTTGTTTTGGGTCATTTTGTTTGTTTGTTTTTGTTTTTTTCCTCCCTGCTTTGCTTATACTGTTCTTCCTTTACATATATAGTTATCAAAAGTGGATCTGACATTCAAGGCCCATTTTCTATCTCACTTTTTCCGTGAAGCCCACACCAATCACCCCAGCCTGAAATGAGCCCCAAAATCTGAGTTTCTAAGTCATTCAGTCTAGTCTATAACACAACAGATTGTAATATGTAATTACAATATGTAAGCCTACTTTGGCAATATTTGCCAACAGTAGAAATCCTACCTCTATATATTTAACCTAAGAAGATATTTGTATGAGTTTCAGATATGCACCAACAGCAATGGAATAATAGCAAAAATATATAGTATAATAACATGGCAGTATAATAGCATAGTATATTCTGCTAATAGAATAGCATAATAGCAAGCAAGAGTATAATAGCAAAATATAATGTAAATTCCCATTAACACGGATCTGGCAAGTTAAATTAAAAGTATATAATATTTATGCCATGAAGTCATTAAAAATAATCTAGATTTATACTTATTAAAATGGAAAAATGCTCCCAACATATTATTGAGTGAAAAAGCTGATGGTACAAGAGTAAGTATAATATAACTCTATTTATTTAAAACCATATACATATGTCACTCTAGGTATCTAGAAGGGGATGAAACAGGTCATGGGATTTGAATTAATTTTCTCTTATTTGTATTCTTCTGTGTTGGTCTTTACATATATATACATTTACATGTATGCATATGTATAACATTTATATGTATTATGTATATATATACAGATATATGTATATATAGGTCTTTACATAGATACATATATGCATGTGTGTATGTGTGTGTGTGTGTGTGTGTGTGTATATATATATATGTGTATATATATATATATATATATATAATAGAGCATTCTTTATTTCAATATTATAGAGCTTCATTATTTCATTAGCTGGACAATGTTCCCAGAAGTCAAGTACCATGTCTTTCTCAGAGTGAGAACAACATAGTACATCATCTTGCATATTATTAAGTGCTCATTTAATATTAGTTGAAAATATCAATGGTGCAGATGGGTTTTAACTGGAAGATTAGGCAGAGAATACCCCATTCTTCCCCCTCCCAAGTTCACCAGTACTGCCCTGCTGCAGAATCCACTTAAACCACAGGGCCCGCTTACATCTACAAGAGTCAAACTTCAAAGAGTCGCACATAGGATCTGCTGTCTCTGGTAGAGAGCAAGAGACAAAAATATGCCCCAAGCTGAAGCCCAAAGCCCCAAATACACGCTTTTTGACAACTCTTTATTGATGACTAAAGACAGAGCAGATTCTTGGCAAAAACACTGTATAATGATAAACTCTCAGGGCCTGGGTGGGAATGGGCAATGTAATTCCACCGACATTACACTGGGTTTAAAAATAGGAAGCTTTTCCCGGAAGAAGTAGTCCTTGTGGGTAACTGGAGCCGACAGGATGTGTTTCAACTAACGGTAAAAGTTGAAGTCATCCCGTATTTTAGTCATTTTTTGTGTTTCTTTTCTCTTCTCCTATAGCTTTTTCTTCCACTGTTTTAGAACATTTTTAAAGGTTTTCTTCAAATCCTGTTTTCAAGCAAAACATGCTTTCTGTAATATGTCATACACGTGCACACACACACACACACACACACACACACACACACACACACACCCACAGAAGTCAGTTCCTTTTGACAGTACACATGCACCAAACTGAACTCTCAACTTTATATTCTGTTGACATGGGGAAGGTGAATGAATCCTATAAAACCACTGATGATTGAAAATCCTTTAAACTTTGATTTCAGGAGGTGGGATAACACACTCACTAATTCAGAAAGTATTTACTAAGCACCTACTAAATCTCAGGCTCTGTGCTGAAACACCAGTATACAATGGATAAGCCCAGGTAGCACTCCTACCATCATGGAGTTGGTGGCCTTATGGGGAGATGACAAGGAAATGGGCAGTCACACTGGGACTCAGCAGGTACTCTGGCAGAGAGAGTAAAAGGTGTGGTGAGAATCTGTGGACCAGAGCACTTGACCAGGATTAAGAGAAGTCTTCTCAGAATTGGCATCTATACCAAAACCTGGCAGATGAAAAGGAGTTATCCTGGAGAGGAGATGGCATGGGAAGAAGAGGCAGCCATTGGTAGAAAGGCCCAATGGATAAGAGAAGGGAAGTAGTTCATGAGAGCTGGAGAGAAGTAGAAAGACTGACACTGAAGAGGGTAACAGCAGCTAGATCTTGAAAGGTCTTACAAACCATGATAAGAAGTTTAGAGTTCTTTAAAGCAAGGAAGAAACGCGATTAGATTTACTTTTTGGAAAGACTGGTCTTAAGAAAATATGGAGAATGGATTTGAGGCTTGCAAAACTGGAGGCAGAGAAGCCTATTAGAAGGCTGTGGCTGGCTCTGAGAGATATTTAGGAAAAGAACCAATAGCAATTGGTGATTAATTGGAGGAGGTTAGGGTGAGGAAAAGGAAGAGTCCAAAATGATTCCTAGGTTTTTAAATTGAGTAACTGGTTAGCACAATTCACTGAAGTGAGAAATAGGAAGAGGAACAGATCTGGGTGAACGTTTGAAGTCATCCCTGATAACCAAATTACAGACGTTTATTAGACAGGTGTATATATGGTTTTTTAGACCTGAGCAGTATATAAATTCAGAAACTGATGATAATGAAAACTGTAGAATGAATGAGGTAGTGCATTACTGACTTCCTAAGGGGTATACTCAACACAGTGTGTCCTCAGGGAACCAGCAGAGAGAGGGAGAGAGAGAGAGGGAGAGAGAGCACGCACTAGTTAGTTCATTTTCAAAATTATATCCAGAAGTGTACAATTTGAAAGACTACAGAGAGACAATATTGATTTTGCTTTGTTTAAAAATATATGTTTACTTTTTTTTTTTTTTTTTGGCTGCATTGGTTCTTCGTTGCTGCATGCAGGTTTTCTCCAGTTGAGGCGAGCAGGGGTTACTCTTTGCCGCGGTGCGTGGGCTCCTCATTGCAGTGGCATCTCTTGTTGCGGAGCACGGGCTCTAGGCACACAGGCTTCAGTAGTTGTGGTGCACGGGCTTTGTTCCTCTGCGGCATGTGGGATCTTCCTGGACCAGGGATCGAACCCGTGTCCCCTGCACTGACAGGCGGATTCCCAACCACTGCGCCACCAGGGAAGTCCCCCAAAAGACGTGTTTACTTTTGAATTACATATCATGGGACAGTGAAGGGGTGATCTTTTCTGATGATCTCAAAAGCCTCAGTCTGGCCGAGGAAAAGGTATATAGAGTGAGAAGAGAAGACATTGAATCAAACACTGAGGAACAGTAACTTTAAGGAACAGGCGGAAGAAAAGAAATCGGCAGAGAGGTCTGAGAAGCCGTGATGAAGAGGTAGGAAAGGAATCCAGGAGAGTCGGCGTCTCCAAGGCTAAGGGAGAATATCAATCCAAATGCTCCTGGCGACTGAAGTAAGAGAAGAACAGAAAATTCTCCATCAGAACTAGAAACAAGGTCAGTAGCTTTGACAACAGCCATTTCAGAAAAACAGTAGAGGCAGAAACCAGACTGCAATGGCCTGGAGAATGAGTGGCTCTTAAGGAAGAGAAGATAATGAGCATAGACAAGAATCGTGACAGTGAAGATGTAGAGGAGGATGGAAAATGTTTATGATAGGAGATTTAAGCATTACTAAATTAGTTTAATAGGAAGACACCAGTAAGGGGAGATAATATAAAAAGGAAAGAAAGATATAATTAAGGTAATTAAATGCAGAATACATCAGGAGAGATACACCGTACACAGGAGTGTGGTGGATCCTGTTGGTGCTCTACCTAAGCAAGTACCACCAACCCCTAGCTGCTGTGAATACTGGCTGCTAACAATTCACTTTTTTCTTTGGAAAAATCCCCTTTCGCCAAATAGGAGCTGCCTCACAGGACATTATGCTTCTCTCCTCCCAGGGCAGCTGGCAGACAATGACTGATTGACAGGAGGGTACAAAAAGCCAGCCCTCTGCCCCAAGATAGGACCAAATCCTTGGCGCAATTCATGCTCCCGAGCTCCCTGTGGGATTGAACTGTGAGACCACATGCTTGCTTAGACCCTTGCCCTGACTTATTCTGTTTTCCTCATCCCTTTCTGCTAAAAGAAACCCTCAGTAAATTACAAAAATTCTTGTCTCAGGCACCACTTCCTGGGAATCTCCCTGAATATCAAGAGGAAGATTCTCATGCATTAGAAAGGGAGGAGGGAAGGGAGAAAAGAATGCAAATAGTTTTGAGGATTGATGGCAGGCATTTCATTAAGGAAATGCTTCTCTAATTTATGCTGCTTTCCTAGTGAAGGAGTAGGTGAGGGGCTTCCCTAAGAGTGGGGATGAAGTGATGGGTAGAGAAACTTGAGAAGACTTAGAAGGTGTGAAATACTCATTGTGAGAGGAGATAGAATAGGAAACCAACCACTTATTAGGGAGAGGTAGATTAGTTAGTTGGGGTTCATGAACAAATATTTTGATGCCACCTTCTCCCAAATCCAGTTAGTTATAACTCCTACTTAGAAGAAACTAAGGAGTAGGAAAAAGAGGAACTTCTGTTGTTACTAATGATTTCAAAGTATATGATTTTTTTCCTAGATTTTGAATTTATAAATATTATGCAATGACAAATCGTTAATTATGAATTGAACTCAAAAATGTTCTGCTTTCATCTTCAACATTCTCAGTAAAATTGGACTCTTCAAATTCACCAATAATCTCCCAGTTTTTCTACCCAGTGGACACCTTCTGTCCTTACCTTCTTGACCTTTCTGGGGCATTTGACATTGTTGATCACTTTCTTCTTGAAACTTCCTCTTCACTTGGTTTCAGTATGTCATCACGTTCTTAGTTTACGTCCTATCTTTAAGGACACTCCTTCACATACTCTCTCAGTATACACGCTCTCCAGCCCCTGGTTACCTGTCAAACTTCGTCTCTGGCCATTATTTCTCTTACATTGTTTTTCTAAATCCCCAAAGTACTTACAGCTCTGCACCTGTTATGTTCTCTCTCTTGGTTCCATGAAAGTTCACAAATATTTCTTCAGTCTAGAATGTTCTTTTCCTTTGTTCTTTTCTGCTAATAACTACCCATTATCAAAATCGGTAGAGGTGTCACCTCTTCCAGGAAAATTTCCTGACATCCGTCCCAACTGCTGAGTCCAGACTTAGTTTCTAGCCTAGGTACTACCTTAGCACAGTCTGTATCCCTCCAACATAGCACTTATTACATTATGCTGGTGATAGGTGGAAAGCTGAAACTTGAACTGAGATGCTTCTGATTCTACAACACTTTCTCTAACTATGGTACAGTATTGCCTCTAGTGATGGACTAAATAGTTCTCAATATTGAGTCCCTGAAAGGAATTAAAATAAATTCCACTGTGGGACATATACATTGGAATGCAGAAAACATTTCTGTGCCCATATTTGACTCCTTTTGATGAAACAATGAAATGCAAAGGACAGCTAAATAATAAAATGGGTGTTTAAAAAATATCCTATCACTCATATGCTCGAGGACAAGTCTGACTGGTTGTAAGGACACACAACATAGGAAGATCCAAATCCACCAGGACTTTCTGGGCCCTTCTGATGGTGCTCACAACTTCTCCTGAAGTTATAGGAACCTGCAGACAAGGCTCGCTTGTCATCATGTCTCAAGGGACAGAGGCTCCTAATTCCACCCTTTCACGCAATAAGTTCTCATAGGCCTTCAGTACCTGTGTGTCCTCTTTTGATGGAAGAGTTTTGTTTGCCTTTTGCCTTACCATTTGTAGACTTGGATTACAGAAAGATGCTAGACCATTCCTGTCCATCTGAAAGTTGCAAGTGCTGTTGTGGCTGAGGAAAGAGAAGTCTGTATACATACACGGAGGCAACCTCCTCACCTTCCCTTCTTCACTCTCACCTCCTGGCTTATCTCTCACCCTCTCCTCTCCTCTGAGAGTTGGGGCCCAGAAAGGCATGCCCTTTCAGCCACTCTGTTGTGCTTCCTTTTCCAGAAGGCCAGGGCCAGCATTCTATCTAAGGAATACATTTCCTTTCCTCAATCTCTCTCCCTCTCCCGCCTTTGACATTAATGCTTTGAAGCCATCTGAGGATCATTTGTTTGCTGAGCGATCACGTTCAGACTATGGCCTAGTGATGACTCACGCTCTTGTGGTCTCCCTGTGTTTACCATGGATGTTCTATTCCAGCTGGATTTCCCTTTCCCCAGGAAACCTAGAGCTAAGCGATTTCTCCATTTTTCTCCTTCTACCCCAGTACGCTTCATATTACCCTTTTTCATCACCGATGTCCTCTAAAAGGTGTATATGTGTGTGCATGTGTTTGTGTGTATGTGTGTGTACTCTAGACCAGCGGTCTGCAACTATGAACTACAGGCCAAATCCAGGCTGTGGCTAGTTTTTGTATGGCCTGTGAACTAAGAATTATGTTTATATATTTAAAAGTTGTTTTTAAAAAAACAGAAGAGGATGCAAGAGAGACCATATGTGACCTGAAAGCTAAAAAGTATTTACTATCAGGCCATTTACAAAAAAAGTTTGCCAACTCCTACTCTATACTAAAGTATGGTTCTAAAGCATGAGCCTGAATCAGACAGACCTGAATTTATAGTCAAGCTCTGTCACTTACTGGCTATGTGATCCTGGACACATTATTTAACCCTTCTCAACCTCAATTTTCTCATCTGTAACATAAACTAAGAATTAACTCCAATGACAGATGTGAAGGCAAAAATGGCATGCTATATAAAGTATTTATCATAGAGTTTTACTCATAAGAAGAGCAGAATAAATAAAAGCTACTTTTTTATTGTTATTTTTTGATGGGGGGGGGGTGTCTAATACAACTTGTATGCTCACATAGGAAAAGGTGACACACAAGAAAGGTGATAGGTGAACCAAATCTCTTAACTGTCCTGTGATTGGATCTCTTCACTGTCAAAAAGAAGGAATGTCATAGCTATGCTTCTATAAAGATTAGAGGTGAATAAGACAAATGCTTCCATATATGGCTCCAAAATGTCTGGATGGGAGAAGAAGATCTCAGAGCTATGCTTTCTGTACCTTTTCACCCGAGGCAGAAACCTGAGAGTAATCCTTTCTCCTCCATATTTATTCTCGATCTTAACATCCACTCAATCACTGAAGCTTACCTAATTTACCTATTAATTATTTTCAACCATCCCCTTCACTCTAATGTCACTGTCATGGGTCCTCATAATCTCTTGTCCAAACGGTGGTCTTCTATCTTCTTGCCTACCTTCCTCAAACTGTTACCCACATAGCTGCTGGAGTTATCCACCTAAGCCACCAACCTCACCAACCTGTGACCTTCCTTCCTTCCTCATCTCTTGTCACTACCCAGCTCATGCTTTACTTCCAACAACATCAAACTACTTACCCACCTACACCCAACTATGCTGTTTAGTGCCTCTGTCCTTTCCCTTATACCTTCTACCTAACCCCTTCTTTTTTAATAATAAAAGTACTACATGGGTGTTATTGATAATTTAGAACACAAAAAGAATTAAAGGAAAATTATATAGTATCCAAATTCTAATCCCTTAGAGATAATTACTATTAATAGTTTGATGTATTTGTTTCTATTTTTATGCATATGCACATACAGTAATTTACAGAATGGGAGTATACGTACTCTTGGAATCTTAAGCTTTTGGTATTTCACTATTATTTTTTTTGACCCCCCCACACATTTATTTTGTTCAACTAAATATGCAATCAGGTATCCTTTGCAACTATTGTCATTTTAACTGTAATAAACCATAGAAAATTTACAATCGTGATTTTCTCAGCCATTTACTCTTCTGGGCAAAAAATTTTCTCATCTCATTCGGAGGCATTTCTGTAAAAGTAAGCATGCTTTGGGCACTGCCCAGAAAAGGGGAAAAATTATCTTTCACGGGGGCATGGAATGAAAAGGAAATTCTGGGAGCATCAAATCTTTCTTCCTCACAATAAGTTTAGTTATAGAAACAAGTTGCAATTTGGTTAGAGTCAAGTGGCAATCCTCGGAGTAATGTGGCTATTTGAGCTGACTTTACTGTAAAATTGTACACACTAACTTAGACCTCCTTGACTGATCTCAGTGTTCATGAAAACACTGGCGTGAGTCTCAGTAACATCACCATCACCAAGAAGCTCTTAAGACCAATGTGATGATGAGGCTGACTTGGGCTATATTCTGTTCTATGAGAAACAATGGCTCTTTAAACGCTTTTCACAAAAGGAATTCCACAGTCAAAAAGAAAAAAAGAAAAAAGAAAAAAGGAAAGGAGTGCACTTCCCTCTTTATTCTAAATGCAAATTATCCAGGGTTCTGAGACCTCCTGTACTGAACAAAACTAAAAACTGTTTAAATTCCTAGGAGATGGCATAAGTAAATAAAGATTGTAGCTCTGAATTAAGATGACCTGGTTAATTTGGGCTTTGCCATTTTTCTTATGGAATGATTTGGAACATTATATAATCTCACTAAGCCTTGGTTTCATAATTTGAAAAATGATTGTGATCATTTAAAAAATGAACATAAAAATAACCTAAAAAGTGAGAAGAATAATAGCCTGAGGATAAAAACAAGACTGCCTCCTAAAATTGCTATGCAGGTTAAATGAAACAATGTATGTAAAAGCACATGGAAAAACACAGAGGATGTAGAAAAACAATTGTTATTTAACTCAGCATTCCTCAATTATGTTTAAAAATGACACACTTTTTATTGTTTTTCAAATAATGCTTATTTAAAAACAAGTGGAACATACTTTCACAAACTGATCTAAACTCAGAATCAGGCTTGTTTTCAAAAGTTGAGGAAAGATGGAAAGAAGTAGGGAAAATAGAACAAAGACAGAACTTACAACTATTTCTTTACTGTTTGAAAATTTCCAAAAAGAATGTATTATTCTAGAGGAGAAACTCAATTTTTAAAGAATAAAAAGGGGAAATTAGACCTTGGTTAGAATATTCACCCTATACCGTACCATCTTTTTATATGCTAGAACAAAAGCAGCTTCACAATGAAAAGGCCAGCACAGATAAGCTAGTGCATCAAGCCCTGCAAATGAAGATAAAGTGGGGCAACACTTCTCTATGTAAGAGCTTCCCTAGGCAGAGTTTGGGCTACCTGGTCTCTATTATTCTAATTCTACTCCAGTACTTAGAACCAATAAAAGGAGTCAACCAACAATAACTAACAGAGAAAATAGATACGTAAGAGGGAAAGGACCAACTAGTTTTTTTCACTTGGCGTACATCCCGAAGACACTCTTGACAGGCTGAAAAGAAGGATGGATGGGTCATCTGTTGAGCCTCATCCTTTATTTAAAAAGAAAAAAGTCAGCATTTCCAACTCCAACATCTATTAACAAAGTATTTTCTACATTCAACGTTCTCCATTTATCTCCCCTACATACACACGCACGCGCGCACACACACACACACACACACAGACGCAAGTGCACACACACACACACACACACACACAATTTCTCAAAACCCGAGTTTATTTTTAGTCCAGAGAGATTGGGTGTTCCAGATCAGGGCCCTCTGCTCCTGAACAGGCATTCTAAAAAGGCTTCCTTGCCAGATATAAAAAGGCCGCTGTATAATTTATTAGAGGAAATTACACAAAGCTCTGATTACTTTTTAACCAGAAAGTGAAAAAAATATCCAAGAATCCTGATCAGATTCAGTATTGCACTTGGCACATGGGAATCTGTAGGAGCTAGGAATTCTCAGCAATCCCCAGCTCTACAGCCTGTTCATCCACAGCACACCATGAAGGAAGGTTCGAGTTAGCTGGCATTCAGTCTCCTCTTCCCTGCAAATGTGCAATTCCGTTTCCCTAAATAATAGGGGAGTTTGGGCCAAAGAAAACTCAAAACAATATATTCATTTAATAGCTCTAATGGCTCTGCTAAGGCCTGCCAATGAAAACGCTGGCTAAATTGTTCCAGAGAGCCTTCTACCAGAGCTATACAAAACCCGCCAAATCTCTACCCACCACCTCCTCCTTCCTGCCACTCAATTTTTTTTCTTTCTTTCTTTTATTTTTTTCATTTTGGCCTTTTCCAAGAGGAGCATGTAAAATACCCAAAGAATGTTCTCTTTTCAGTATGTATTATGTTTGGGGTACAGATTAATGTTTACTTTTCATGGGTAGGGTGAGCATATTTTCAAACCAAAATCAAGATGTGGATTTATAGTATAAGGATACTTCATAAAACAATAGAATAGAATAGCTGAAATCACAACTGTCCTGAAAAACCCAAGTAGAGTCAACCTTCATTATTAAGGACATAAACGCTTTGGAGGTTGTATGTTGCATTTTCTTTCAAAAATCATTTTTGAGAACTTAACATTTCCTAGCACTGTGCAAGGCACTTCAGATGACACTGAGATAATTTAACTAAAAAGAAAAGATCTCCACCCCAGACAATGATTAACAAGTAACCTCCACCCCCTCTTTTCCCAAGGAAAAGGGTCATGATGACCCTTTGGGACAGACCAAAAGAAAAGAGTGACAGTCAGGAGAAAAGAAAGAAAAATGAGAAAGAATAAAAGAAGTTGGGGAAATAAGAAAAGAAGCAAAAGAGTAGGCAGAGAGAAGAGAAAATAAAGATGTTCATAATAAGGGCAAGGCCAACAACCATTAAATCAAGAGCCACTGTTGTACATCAGGACCATTCTTCCCTACCCTTGTATAATAAAAGCAATTAAAACCAGACAGTTGGAATTAGATCTCATGCTCTCTCACCTTCAAAGTGTCAAGAGAAAGTCATGAAATTCTTTCAAAAGAATGTAATGCTGTCACTACGATTTGGAATGTATCTTCAGGTTTTCTCATCCAATACAGTTCCTGTTAAAACCCCAAGAGTCCCCTATTTTATTATAAATTATGTGACATATAAACAAACTATGGTACCACTTTCCACTGGTTCAGTTCCACCTTGACCACAAGCACTAGACCTGGAGGAATCTGTCATAGATTTAGCGATTCAAAAAGCAGGGAAGGAGCATGTGAAAAATGTTATGTACATTGTTACAGAGGAGAGATTTTGAGCAAGCAGTGAGGAAGCTTTGACCTGAAGCAATGTCGTGAGTCTTGTAACCCATCTGTTTAGAGCCAGGTTGTCCCCCTACCAAGCCATCCTACACCCTGCTGCTCATATCATATCAGTCCCTGCTCAGAAAACCAACCATAGGTCTTCATTGCCCAATAACTAGTTTCAAAATCCTCAGTTTTTTTGTTGAAGATCTTTTATGCTCTTGCTTATTGGTCTTTTCTTTCCCTATCTTTCTGTAAGTACCCTGATCCAGTTGAATGACATTGCTCCGTATTCCCTGAATACACCGAGAAATTATCTCCAAACTTTCACTCATGCCATTCCCATTGCCTGAAATCCCAAACCTTCACCCACCGAGTCTTATCAGTCCATCAATACCCAGATGAATTTTTATCTCCTTTAGAAGTATGACCTAATTCCTACCTTTTCACTCTTGTTGTGCTATATCTATAATGAAACCCCATACCTTATTTTAACCTGTAACCATATTTTACCTTGCTTCTTGTTTATATTTGTATTTACCCCCATATCACATTATGATTTCACTATGTGTCTTACTTCTTTTTGTCTCCCGTGAAGAACCGAGGTTCTCACTGAATACACTCAGTAATGACTTATTTTTCAAATGAATGAACCTAGGTCCTTAAGTGCCCAAAATGAGTCACTGAGAATTTTCAAACTTTTCTATGCATTACAATCACCTCTGAGATTTGTTAAAACATAGTCGGTTAGAGTCTAGGCATGAGAACTTTTTAAAAGCTCATCATTCTGAGGTACAACAAAACTTGTGAGGCCATAATCTACAAAATTTTAATGATGAAAAAAGTTTTGAGTTAGTGGTCCCAAATATTTAAGTTCAAGTTAGAAGTTGAAATCAGCCCACTGATTCTACCAACTTTCCCATCTGCAATCCATGTGAACAAAATCAAATTTGTTTGCCCAATATTCCCCCTCTGACCATTCATCTAATTGGTGTCTCTAAGTGACTAACAGGTAGAGCCAACCTTTCTGAGAAAGCACGTGTTCGGAGAGCTAGCTATTTAAATACCCAGTTTCCAATATTGAATTCTAATCTCGGTTGTCTAAATTTATAGCTGGGCATTCTTAGTTTAAGCCGCTTAGGCCCCCAAGCATCGGTTTCCCTGACAAAAATATGGAAACAAAGAAACAGGCAAAATCAATACCTCTTAACACTTCTATAATTATCTCTGCAGAATGCGATAGCTCCAAAAGCAGTTCTCCGCTGATTTATATGACTGTCACTTCACAATTGTGTTTGTTGTCAGAGTCCCTTTCATATTCTCAATAGCAGAGTGCATCAACAAGAAACCATTTTATATGGGTACCACAGAGAAAGGAAAGAACATTGAGGCAAAGCTGTTTCATGTTATTTACTCTGATTCCCTGCTTTCAGAATTGATGACATACTTCACTTGGCATTCCTGGATCTGTGGATTTTGGGTCTCCAAGATTCATTCCTGGTAATGTCAGGTTAACTCAGGGCATTTGGCAGCGCTGTCTGAGGTGCCGTGAGGAACATCAGTTTTGCAACCTCATTTGTCATATAATTAAATTATTATGTAATGAAAACTAGGTACCACACAATAAAAATGTTCATTCTCCTACTGTGGTATAGTATACTTAAGCATAAACAGCCACAAAGAAAGATTGGAAATGACATGGAAAGGTCAGCCTTAAAATTATTTTAATTCATTTAGTTAGAAAAAAGAAACAAACAAATTAAAAACAAGAACAAACCCAGGAAGAATTAATTTCCAAACCAAAGGGACAAAGGAAAGTTGAGTGGAAAACAGGAAATTAAGGGAGGGGAAAACAAATACTGGGATAGGGAAACAGAAAGAGAGTGAGCCTTAGAGATGGGGCAATTGTCACAACTCCCCATGATAAATTATAGACAGCAGTCATTAATATTTGCTATTATTCCAAGACAACTTGCTAAACTTGAGAACTTACAGTGTCAGCATGTCATCGTGGTACCCTGAATGTTTGAGGGTAGTTATAGGGCAATGTTTTCAAACACTGGATTGTGGACCATTATTAAGTTATGAAACAAATTTAGTGGGTTCCTAACCAACAAGTATTTTTTTTTAAAAAAAGAAGAAGAATAGAAGAGGAAACATCGGCACTGTTAACAGTAGGTATTGCGTTTAGAAACTTTGGGTTTACACATGTATGTAAATATATACATATACACATATTGGGTTGCCATGCAAAATGTTCTTCTAACTGAGAGTCAGGGTAAAAAAAAATGAAAGATTCTGCTGTAGGAGTTGATTGTTCTACTTCTTGAATTATTTTCTGTCTTCCTAGAGAGCTCCTCTTTTGCCTCCTCTCTTCTGACACATGAGCTGTCCCCCAAAGTTTAGTCCTCAGTTCTTTGCTCTGCTGTCTATGTATACACTACCCTATGGAAAATTTAACTACACCTATCAATTCTAAGAGGATCTATATGAAACTTCTGTCTCTCAAATACATCTCTTTCCAGACTGCAAACATCTAGTCTCAGCTACCTACTGGGTACTGCCTCATTATCAATCCCAAAATCAATGTATCTAAAAGTAAAATCATCTGGGTTCAAGTCCTGATACCATCATCTACTGACTGTGTCACTTTGGGCAAATTATCTAATCTCTGAAAGCTTCAATTTCTTCATCTGCTAAATACGGATAATAGTATTTTCTTATATTAAAAACAATAATGTATATTAAGTATAATAGCTCTTTGGATACATTAGGTGTTTCATAACACCTAATATTTCCCTACCCCCTCAAACCAAATTCCTCATCAGGTTTCCAAACTTTTATAAAATGCAACATTTCTCCAGGACTTGAATTATTGGAATAATTGTTGCCTCCTCTCTCTCCCTTCACCCCTCATCACTTATTGAGTCCTATTGATCCCATCAGGTCTAATTTGTTTCCAAACCTCTGCATCCCTCATCTTCTCCCAACCTAATGCCATTGATTCTCAGACTGAGTCCCATCTATGGGCCAAGGCAGGAGAATTTATCAGCAAATCATTCATCTCAGAGATGAACATTAAGTCACTTATATAAAGTGGTCCAGCTGCTGCTCTCCATACTAGCCGACTACCTCCCTATGCGTCAATGTCCTCATCTATAAAAATAGAGATAATAGGTTGTCTTCACTCATTTAGCTATTGTGAAGATTAGATATAAAGCACTTAGACCAGTGCCTGGTGAAAAGTAGGTGCTCAATAAGTATTTTTTTCCTCTTTCTCTTCTTTTTCTCTTCTTTCTCCTTCTTCTTCTCTTTCTGCTCTCTCTTCTCCTCTTCCATCTTCACCTTGTTGGTGGTTATTGTTGTTACTGTTAATATTATTAATCTCCTATATCTTGTTTTCACTAATCCACTTCATTAAGTCCTCCATAGACCAGTGGTTCCCAAACTCTTTCCTAAGAGCCCTAGGAACCTACGAGGCTACTCGGGGACTGCTGAAGAAGGGAAGAGTAGGCTGAGAGGCGTGCCTCCAGGTTACTAACAGGGAGGCTCAGTTTGTTCCTTGGGGGACTGTTTATTAAACTGATTTCACTAAGCAGAATAGCTCCATTGCTAAAATAAGGCTTGAGCAACCCTCTCCCAGACCACTAGACCACTATCAGTATCCACTGACTTCACTTTCTTTCTCCCCATCCCACCCATCATGTTAATCAGTCATTCATCTTGAAATTTGATTCTCTGCTTCTCTTTACAGGCAGTGTCCCACAAAATTTCAAAGTTGCATCAATCCCAGCATTTGTTCTCCTGTCCAGGTTCCTGAGAGCTGATGAAAATAAAATAAAACACACACACTTCTAGTTCTGGTCTTCAACCTCAGCTGAATGCTCACTGCTGCCTAGCTGTCCAACACATCTCTCGTAAGCTCCTTCCTCCATTTCTTTCACTATTGAAAATCCTTACTCCCACCTTAAACCTCTAGCAAGCTAAATGCCACTCAACCTTAAAAGATTTGCTTCCCAGCTTAATGGGAAGATAGGAGCTACATGGCAACACTTGATTGAATTTACTCCTTCCCAGCTACAAACAGCTCCATCATCATCTATCCTCTCCCCTTGCACTCCCTCTTCTCCTCTACCTGGGCAATGGATCCTATCACTTTCTACCTATTCATAATTCCTTTTGTCATTCACCCCTTCTCACCCCTGTATTTTAAAACTTTCATGTTCTCCTAGCTCTCCTCCATTTTTAGAGAAATACTGTCTTTACTCTTAGCATTCAGCTCTCTTTTTCCCCTCTCAGGAAGGTTCTTCAGAGTTCACCACTTTCACCTCCTATTCACTCTTCAACCACTGTCATCTGTATGTTACTCCCCCATATCATTAAATTTGCCAGTGATCTCTCCATAGTCTCAAATTCAATTGAGATTTTTCTGTTCTTATTTTATTAGACTTCCATACTGCACTTGATGATTTTACTCCATACTTTTTTCTTTTAAATAGATTTATTGAGATAAAATTCATACAATATACAATTCATCCATTTGAAGGGACAATTCAATGTTTTTAGTATATTCACAGATATGTGCAATTTTAGAATATTTTCATTATGACAAAGAGAAACTCTGTATTACTTAGCTATTATATCCCTATCCCCCCATCTTCCCCAGCTGTAAGCAACCACTAATCTGCTTTCTGTCTCTATAGACTGGACTATTCTGGACCTTTCATACAGATGGAATCATACGGTATGTGATCTTTTGTGACTGGCTTCTTTCACTTAATACAATGTTTCAAGTTTTATCCATGTTGTGGCATATACCAATACTTCACTCCTTTCTATGACAATAATATTCCACTGTATATAAATAAAATACCATATTTTATTTATCAACCTTGTACTTCTTTAAGAAATTATCTCCTCCTAAATTTCTGTGACAACACACCCTCCTGGATTTCCTCTACCTCTGTTTTTTTTCCCAGTTTCATCAAAGGGTTTTTCTTCCAAATTCTCATCACTTAACTGTCTGGTGTTTACATTCTACAGACTCTCCCTGGGTGAATTCATCAAAATCTATGGCATCAACTGTCACCAATTGGTTGATGACTGTCAAAACGATACCCAGGATCCACATGCTATTCTCTAAGTTTCAAACTACATAGCCAAATTTCTACTGGACATTTTTACCTAGATACACTTCTGAGTGTTTCAAATTCAGTTAGTCCAAGTTGAATTTGTCTCTTACCTCCACTTCTTAATCCCAAATCAGCTATTTCTCATCAATTCTTTATTACGGTGAAAAGTGCCCACCACTTATTTGTCTCTGCCATAAATACATGAGTCATCCTCTCTCTCTTCATTTTCTATCAGTTTCCAAGGCCCGTATAGACCTTAATGGTCCTCATACATGCAACATCTTCTCTCAGCTTTTACTGTCACTGCCTTCTTTTAGTTTAAGCATTTGTCATTTCTTCTGAGAATTACCAAGATAACCTCTACGATGTCTGCCTCCAACCCATTCTCCATATTTGTACGAAATGCTAATCTTGGCACATAATCTATTTAAATAATCTTCAGTGGCTCCCCAAAGCTTAGCACACAAGGTTCTTCATTATCTGCTCCTTGCCTAATTCTCTGGTATCAAGAGCTTTTTCCCCATACATTTTTTGCTCCAGCTTCACACTCCTGGAATGCAATTTCACATCTGTGTGCTTTTGACAAGCTTCTTATTTTACCTAGAATATATGTATTTACAAAAATAAACATTTATTTTATAAAAATATAAAATATATTTAGTTAGGTAAAAGTAGAAATGCATATATTAATACATGTATTAACAACCTTTACCTAAATAACTCTTTCTTATCACTCAACGTTTACCACTTAGGGAAGCTTTCTATAAGAGACCTTCCTATCTGATGCAGATACTCTCACTGGTGCTGATTAATTATTGATCACATTATACTGTAAGCTTTTGAAGGCAGGACCTACCTCCCACTTAACTTTGTGCGCTTTGAGTGCTTAGTATATTGGTTGGCCTATGTATGACCTTCAGTAATGTTTTAAGTATCTTACATCTTACATTTTCTGTGAAGCTTTCTTTTTCTCCCCAGTCTTTTTTTCATGAGCCACCCAAGTACTTCTAGAAGTACTTCTAACTGACACACTCTGTCATAATACCTATCATACTGCATGATAATTACTATATTTACATACTCCAGTGTCCACACCAGTGCCTGGCACATAGTAGATGTTCAATAAACACTTGCTTAAGTAAGGAATATATGAATGAAAATGAATACATGAATGAAAGTCTTCATCACAGGACCCAGTTTCTGCCATTTCTAATCATTGAACTCACACTCGCACAGTGTCACTGTCCCTGGGTTCACTTCCTTATTAACTTGCTGGGTACCCTAAGCTCACATGGAATTGGCTCCTAGCCTAATTCATACACAGACCCCTCTCAGGGTCTGAAATTCTAAATTCTATCTTGATATTTGAAGTTCTAACAATCTCATTTGTTATCAGTTGCCCACCTGTCTACCTGCATGTCTGGACTTCCAAGGAGATATATATTTCATCCATCATCCCTGTGATCACCCAACTGGATACTCCATTATTTAACATACTGATGTGTCATTAAGTGACAAATAAAGTTACATTTCCTTTTAACAGGGGACAAATTCTTATCTGGTTGAAATCATTAAAATAATGTTCTATGTATGGAATTTTGGGCATCATCAGCTGGTGGGAGGAACCACTTTCTAATGACCAAGGTCCTCCTAAGAACTCTGAATTCATACCACTTGTGTGTCCACCTATATTCACCTACTCAAAAGGAGGCTGGCTCTGATATTGTGCATAACCTTCTGTTAATAACAGAGGGAGTTATTGGAAGAAATGTCTTTCGCTGGGACTATACTATAAACCACAACAGATGGGGGTCAGGTTGGTCTGTTTACACCATTTCTTGATTGCTTTTCCATTGCTGGTGAAGGTCTTAAGTTTTATGGGTAGCATAAATCACAACTGCAGCCTAGAACTCCGTATTCAGCTCTTAACATAAAAGACCTGTCAAATGTAATACATCTTGTGCAGAGCAGAACCAGAAAGAAAAATTGAATTTTATCTGTAAGTAAGTTCTTTAAAAACAGGAGACTGAAAATCCTTATTCAACACTGAGAGAGAGTTTCAATTTCAGATGATAAACCAAATGAAAAGTCAAATACAAGATTATGTTTTTAAAAGAAATTTTAAAAACCAGCCTGCACAGACTCATTGTATCTACTTCTACATTGCTTGCATTATCAACCAGAGATCAGTCTGTGATTGAATACATTCAAGAGATAGTATTCATTCAAAGAAAATAATCCAATAGTAATCAAGTAATAACATTATAAAACATATAAACACACATAAAAGGTTCTTGTTCCATGTTTTATTATATTTTTTGCATTATGTTCTATTTTTCGATTAGGTTATAAATCACTTTAGGGCAGAAATCATGGCATATTTCTCTACGTAGTCCCCAGAGCACTTAGCATGGTAGTACAAACATATGATTAATAATGATTTCATTCACTGAAAGTCGTACATTCAGGAAATATGCACCAACTGCCTTCTATGTCCCAGTCTGAAGATAGTTCTGAATTTGGCAAATGTTTCCATAGGAAACAAAGATTTCTTCGACATAGACATCATACTTTTTCATCATTAGCCTGCTCCCTTGCATACCTTCTCAACTCCTTTGCATTGGCTTTCTCTTATTTCACTGTATTCCCTTGGCAAAACCTCAAACCTAGTGAAATCAACCTTTCTGAAGGTGCTGTTTGCACCCACGTCGCTTAAGATCACCAGAGAAAAACACACAAATATGCTTCTGGGTTCAGTTTGAATGCATGGCCTTTAACCTCACCTGGGCCCTTATGCTGTCCAGATCCTACTATATTTCCCTAGTCCATTCACTCTCCTATTCACCTAGTAATTATTTCACAACTTATTTTCTCTCTTCAAACCTTCAACATCTTCCTCTTCAAATCTTCACTCTCAATTGGTTACCTTAATGCCTCCTTCACAGGGAAATAGAATGGAGAAGAACATTCAGACAAGCTCCTGCCATCCAACCCACCTATCCCACTGCACCCTATGCTCTGCTTCTCCTACTGTTAAGTGAGTGAGTGGGGCAGGCTCTGACCTAAAACCAATCCTCCTACTGTGCCCTAGATTCTATTCCCGCTCACCTTGTCTAGGATACCTCTCAGAAATTTTCCCCAAGACAGATTAAATTTTAAAATGACATGCTCCAGCTTCCAAGAGTATCTTTCTCATAAGTTTTCCCTATAAGGAAGGGTAAAAATGGATATTGGGTTGGGCAAAAAGTTCCTTCAGGTTTTTCCATAAGATGTTGAGGAAAACCCAAACAAACTTTTTGGCCAACCCAATATTTAAAGTAATGAAGATGACACCTGTGTCTAGATCCTGTTTAAAAGAATAACATCAAAGTAAAAGTCAGTTTACACACATTAACCAAAATAAATCAAAACCTGGAGGTTGCAGAAAGAACTTTGGACCAGGAACAAAGAAGCCTGGGTCTAGTCCCTGTCCTTTGGGCAATTCACTAAACTTCTCTCAGTCTCAAAAGATTAGACTTAAAGATCTTTGCAGTCCCATCCAACTCTCAGATTCTCATCTAGCACTTGCATTCTTTCAGAAAACCAGCTTTTTTGAAAACAATTTATGGGTAACAAGTTGTTGATTTAACCCAAATAACTGTAATCAGAACAAGTGGTTATTTGATACCAATTTGGGTTTGATGCCCAAACCAGTGCATACACATAGACATAGTCTTATAGCAAATCCATACAGCTGAAGTTAGTTGAGTAATTAACAGGAAAATACACCTTCCTTGTGTCTGAATCCCTCAGAAAACAGTGCCAACCTTTCTCCTGGTGCCCAATAGCATAGGTCTGGATGTACAGGCCTGAATCATTAAAGAAAGAGGAAGAAATAAAGGAAGCTCCTCAGATACAAGAGGAAAAACAGGTGTGATCTGAAGGCTACCCACACATCCAATCTTATTGCAAAAAAATACAGCATTTCCTTCTCTAAGGAAGAATAACGCACATACCTGGCCCAGAAATGTAGTGAGATTTCTCATTACCCTCTATTGTCTGGACATGAAGCTTCTAACATCCTCACTAATCCTTATTGTAATTACACATTCTCTTCTTTTCTCCATCCCTCAAATGCATTCACTTTTGTTCTCCATGTGAAATCAATTCAGGTATAACTCCATTATTAGGAATTTCCAAAACACTATCTAAGTTTTCATTTTAATCCAATCATATTTTAAATGGCTTCTATGGTAAATCTTTTTGGGGAAAAAAAAAAACAACAAAACTACCCTGAGTATTTGTCAGTTTGGCTTTTCTGAAAGAGGGTCATGGGTGCACATTATAGCTCATTCAGACATTTCCACCCAAAGGGTAGAAGGCAAGCATATTCTCCAGTCATCTCAGCAAAAGAAAGGTTAAAAATAAAATCTCAAAATAAATTAACATAATTTAATGAATAATAATGTTTAGCAGAAGAAGCGAGACACAAATGTATGTAGGAAGATTCTATTTAAATAAAGTTCAAAACTAGGCAAACTAAATATATATTTTAGGAATACATGCATAGATGATAAAACTATAAATAAAAGTAAATAAATTATTATCAGAAACATTAGGATAACATGGATTGGAGGGGTGGAATCAGAGACAAAAGGGTGAACACAGGACTTTTCTAAGACACACTAGTGATCTCTGTATCAGCAAGAGCAGTGGATGCTAACTTTGAATTATTTTAAAAATCATATATGTATGTCTTAATATGCCCTTATTTATGTGTAACATTTTTATAATAAATAATAAATTAACAACAACAACAACACTGTTTTTGAAGTAAATTTGACTTCTTGTACTTTTTAGTTTGGGAAAACAGTGGGATGAAAACATAGGAAGGGCACTCATACTCAAACAATTATGGATTATATCACCTATGTATTGGTTTAGTATTCTCATACAACTGATAGTAGATTGTGTGTATGTGTGTGCATTTTATAGGAGCTGGGTACTATTCATTTATCCATTAATTCACTGCTTTAATCAACATCTACTGAACACCTAGCACATGTCAGGCACAGTGTTAGGCAGTGGAGAGACAAAACGAACAAGATGTGAGCTCTATTCTCAAGAGTATATGAGCTAGTTCTAGAAGACTAGCATCTTTCTAATTTTCAAAAATGACAGTCCTTCCCTGACTCCCCCACTCTTCCTAGCTGGAGGTATTGATGCTCTTCTGTTGTCTTACTCTCTAATTTCCAAGCCAACTACCTGGACAAGAGTTCCACTGGCAGCCTCACGACCCATCACTTGGTGAAGTGTGGAATTGATCACGTCGCCAGACTTAGTGTCCATCAGGGTAGAGTAAGTCCTGGGCTCCTTCCTTCTGTGATACTGATCAAGTCTACTGTCTAGTTTCTCTTTCTAGCACAGGCCTTGAACTCCTCCTGCCAGTTGGGTTGCCCACTGACCACATTCCTACTTTGGTTTGAGTGATCTATCAGCATGTGGACTCCAGATACCGCCCTTGTGTCATATCCTGAAAGACTCAGTGTTCTCAGATGCAGTGTTCTTCACTGACTGGGCTGCTGATACCCACCCTCTTCTGTCCACCAAGCACCCTCCTGCTTGCCCTTGTGGGGGTCCATCGTGCAACCCAGTTAAGTCTCCCAGTCCTAGACTTGCCAAGTTCTCACTCTCTCTGCCTTATCCCTGAGCAGTCCCAGTAGGCATTGCTCCCAACCCCTTAAAATTATGATGACAATGTAATAAATATAACATTATGATGACAATGTAATAAATATAAATGTAATACATGTAATAATATAAATATTATGTAAATATAATATTTTAGGGTGTTGCTCCAAACCCCCTAAAATTATGATGATGACGTGATAAATATAACAATAGAGATGCCTACAGAGTGATACAAAAGCACAGAGGAAGGACTGGGGATGGGGGTAGGAGTGGAGGAAACAACTGAGCTGAGTCATAAGGAGAAATGTATCAGATGAAGGAGCAAAGGAGTTTTCCAGCGAAAAGGAACAACTTCTTCAAAGGTATAAACATGGGAAGAAGTCTGACATGCTTGGAAAATGACGAGAAATTTTGTGCATTCAAGGAATGATGAGATATGAGAATAGAACAGTAGATAAGAGGAAAAATGAAGAAAGATCTTAAATGCCTTGCTAATAAGAAATGTGCCCTATTTGGCATGCATTTAATATATTCTTGTCACAGTAATGATGAAGTAACCTGACCTGAACCAAAGTAATGTATTCTGTTACTTGGAGATTAGTGTGGGCTTACTCACGCCCATAATTTATAAGGCTTAGCATTCAAGGAACTCAGCCCTTTTAGTACAACTTCCGGTCATCCACACCATTTCCTTGGGTAGGTGATAGTAGCAGGTACAGGACCAGCTCAGAGGCACAGTGATTTTAATGGACTTTTCACACAGTGATAAGAAGGATAATGGACTTATCACACAGTGATAAGAAGATCACACAGTGAAGGAAGGAACACAGGAGGCGTTCAGCAAACTATTGGTGAATATATGTAAATTGAATCAAAAAAAACCCTGATCCTTTGGGAAATCTCCCCACAGTTCCATATACTCAATTCTACTTTGAGGGCCAGGACAGTTCTCTCTCCTGTCCCCTGTAGAAAAGGTAGCTGTTCAGGGAGAGGGGACTTCAACAGGGACAATCCCAGGTGAAATAAGGACTGGCTGATTTCTGGGCCCAACAATAATGAAAGTTGGCTCCAACTCCTCTTGGCACTGTTGGAGTTTACACTATTCATTTCAGGCTGCCAAAACCTCTCACTGCCCAGTGATTTACACTGCCAATAGTGAATCATCAGAGATACAAACAGACCTGTTCACCTCTCTGAATCAGAGACACAGTGACTCAACCAGCCAAAAGGACATTGTTCAGAACAGAATGAGAAAGGGAAAAAATATTAGGCCAGAGAGTGGGAATCAAAATGGAAGTTCTTGAGAAGATGGAAAATGGTTATAATAAAAATAAAAGGAGAGCCTCCCTGGTGGCGCAGTGGTTAAGAATCTACTTGCCAATGCAGGGGACACGGGTTCGAGCCCTGGTCTGGGAAGATCCCACATGCCATGGAGCGACTAAGCCCGTGCGCCACAACTACTGAGCCCACCTGCCACAACTACTGAAGCCCATGCGCCTAGAGCCCATGCTCTGCAACAAGAGAAGCCACCACAAGGAGAAGCCCACGTACTGCAACGAAGAGTAGCCCCCACTTGCTGCAACTAGAGAAAGCCCATGTGCAGCAACAAAGACCCAATGCAGCCAAAAATAAATAATTAAAACAAATAAATTTATATAAAAAAGAATAAAAGCAACAAAATATCTCAAGCTATTAATTTGGTCAATGACTTTCCCTGTTGTCTTACCCCATTTTTACTTCTCTCGGACTTAGGTGGGCATAACTGGAGTGGATGAGAGATGATTTTGGAAGTTCCATTATATCAGACAGAGCCCAGCATCATGGTTTACCAACTCTCTGTACCTCAACTGTGCCGAAAGTCAAAACCCCGCCCTCAGAAGGAACATTGCATTCTTACGGTTTACCATCATCAAGTTTGTTAGTAATAAGTACTTTAACAGCTTGATCTCAAACAAAAGGAAAACTCATTGATAAGTGACCTCTGGGGATAGTCCCTGGCCTAAGGTTATCATTCTAGGGCCCATTAGATCTTTAGAGATTGCCCTTGGCCTCCTTAGATCATAGTTAGTATATTTATACCTTTAACAAATTTATTTAGCACAAATTTATTAAGAACGGATCATATTCTCTGTGCAAGATTATACAAGGCAAACTGTGAGAGATTCTGACTGTTTCATCTATCAAATGTGGATAATACTCATCTCTCAGAATGGTAATTAAATGATAAAATAAATATAAAATACCTCAGTGCCTGACACAAAAATCAAGAATTAATAGTCATTTCTTTCAATTGTGGCAGTACAAAGATAAACGGGTATACTTCTCTTCCCTTAAGGAACTCACAGTATAGATCATGCCTGAAATCAACCTCGCATCCTGGAAGTACTACCTGATCCTTCATGGGCCCTGTGAGCAGCCACGCTGGTTCAAACATAATGCTCAGCCTTCTGGGCTGAGAACCCCACGGAGCTTCCTCCTACATGCATTCTAGATCCTAACTCTACACCCCCTTTAGGTGTTACGTTAAAAGAAAACTGTGGAATATTTTAAAATTTAAGTATAATTGATTAATGAGGACACCACTAGAGTGCTGTCAAGTGGCAATGGACATGAATAATAGCTCTGGCCCAAGACACTTCATAACTTGTTGAAAGTGTACATAACTACTATTTTAAATTTTATTTATTTTTTTGGCTGCATTAGGTCTTCATTGCTGCATGCGGGCTTTCTCTAGTTGCAGAGAGCGGGGGCTACTCTTGGTTGTGCTGCGTGGGCTTCTCATTGCATTGGCTTCTCTTGTTGCAGAGCACAGGCTCTAGGCACACAGGCTTCAGTAGTTGTAGCACATAGGCTCAGTAGTTGTGGCTCGCGGGCTCTAGAGCACAGGCTCAGTAGTTGTGGCACATGGGCTTAGTTGCTCAGTGGCATGCGGGATCTTCCTGGACCAGGGATCGAACTCATGTCCCTTGCATTGGCGGGCGGATTCTTAACCACTGTGCCACCAGGGAAGTCCCCATAAGTACTATTTTCAAAAGAGAGAAAGGCATAGAGAGCAATGTTTCCTGGCATGAGGCGGTATTATATCCACTAGAGGAGGCAGTTACTACAACAGACAAGCCATTGATCCCAATACTGAGTCCTCACTGACAGAGCAGATGTCTCGTGGGAGTCGCTTGTGCCAGAGAAAAGTCACTCCCATCAACTTGTCCTTCCTGGTGTTTTGAGTGGAATTTTAACCTTTACTCCTAAGAAGTCGGCTTTGTCAAAAGCAACTTCCATTGCTTTTTTTTCTTTTAAAATTTTTTGTGTTGTTTTTCAACGTAAAATCTCATGTTAAATTACTTAGAAAAGAGAAGTCTAATTGGGAAATATGGATAAAAATGAATAAGGGTGTCTGTTGGTCATTCCAGACATTAGGTCAGGGAGCCAGGGCGCCAGGGTGATGACTGTGAGAAGAGCAACTTTGACCACCAGGTAGGATGTCCCCCACTTTGTCCATTACTGCACCCAAAGCCCTCATTTGTGTTTCTAGGTAAACCCATTATATTCTTCCTAGTATTAAGCTTGTCATCTTTCATTGCAATGAATACTTGTTGAGTTTAAAAAACAAAACAGGGACCTCCCTGGTGGCGCAGTGCTTAAGAATCTGCCTGCCAATGCAGGGGACACGGGTTCGATCCCTGGTCCGGGAAGATCCCGCATGCCATGGAGCAACTAAGCCCGCAAACCACAACTACTGACCCCGTGTGCTGCAACTACTGAAGCCCATGTGCCTAGAACCCATGCTCTGTAACAAGAGAAGCCACTGAAATGAGTGCAACGAAGAGTAGCCCCCACTCGCCACAACTAGAGAAAGCTCACACACAGCAACGAAGATCCAACACGACCAAAAAGAAAACCAATCTGGGGACATCCCAGAAAACCCCAAGTAGCTTTCAGATCAATGACTTACCTGATGTCCTCAACCTCCAAAGAAAATACTGAGTTATTAGCATATTCATGAAGCAACAGTTTCCCCTCTTATAAATATATTAAAGATGGCTTCTTCTAGTTTTTCAACAATTCCTTCCGGCCTGACGTTTTCTGTTACTATTGTTTTCTCTCACTTAGGAGCCACTTCATTGCCCCATCCTCTTTCCTCCCTCTCGATCTCCCATGTGGAATCCTTTGCCTCTTTGCTTGTATCTCTATAATTGAAGGCAGAGTGTGCCTTTAGTGTAGCATGCATAAGGATATTATTACGCTTTTATTAGGAAAATATGGAAAAAGAGAAATTAAGTAATAACTACCTTGAGACAATGTACATGAATTTTAAATGCAAACTGAAGCTTAATTTATTTTTTGTACACAATCCCTTCTGAGAGTATTTGCTTCTAGAATAAATTTCTATAAATTGAGTCTCACCTGTAATGTTTCCCCCTTTTCTTCCATTATCTAAAGAAATTTGACTGTGTCAGGCAGAACCTGTCATCTTGAGAATTAATTGGGTAAATATGTTCCCAAGAGCCACTTCTTTACCAAAAGATGTATTAACAGAAACAGGGCAATAAACGTCTTCCAGAACATATGTTTAGCATGTGCCTTTGCAATGGCTGTCAGGAAGCATTTTCACTGAATGAACTGGCCTTCTATACACATTGCTGTATATACATGGCCCCATTCTGGGAATGGTAATGAAGTCTTAATTGTCTACTAGTTTTATCTCTCTTTTCTGAGAAAGCACACCATTATTTTTTATGCATTGCAAAGTCATCTACTTAGACTGAATGTGAATTGAGAGCTACCGAATAATAATGTTCTATTAATATATTGGATTATGATTCATTGACCCAATCAGATCTTCTCTGCTTGGGGAAGGTGAAGGTATGGGAAGGAGGATAAAGCAAAGCATGAAACAGAATTTCTGGAGCCACCTCTAGTACCAGTGGAACGACAGTTACAGACACTAATCCTCATTACTTGAGGTCACCAGGACACGTGATAGAGCTAAACTCAAATAGCCCTTATGATTAATTCATTTCTCATAAAGTTCTAAAAAACTGCCTAATGAGAATCACCATAATGTAGTGTGATAGACATCACAATGATGGTCCCCAGTGATCCTTGCCTCCTGGTATTCACACCCTTGTACAATCCCTGCTCCTTGAGTGTGCACTGGGTTTCATGGCTCACTTCTGAACAACAGAATAAAGGCAGAAGGGATGGAGTGTACTTCCAAGATTAGCATATAAAAAGACCGCAGATTCTATCTTGGTTTTTTGTTTTGTTTTTTTGCTCACACGCTCTGACGAAAGCCACGTAGTGGAGCAGACTTATGGAGAGGCCCACGTGATGAAGAACTAACAGCTTGACAACAGCCACATGAGTGAGCTTAGAAACTGACTCAGTCAAGCATCAGATGATTACAACCCAGTCTGATACGCTGACTGCAGCCTCCTGAGAGGCAAGAGGCAGAACCACCCAGCTAAGCCACTCCCTGATTCCTGGTCCTCAGAAACTGTGAGACAACAAAGGTTTATCATTTCAAACGACTATGTTTTGGAATAACATGTTATTCAGCAATAGGTATTATCTGGAAGGGTAGATTTGTACAGGATTGGGCAAACTAGAGCCCACGGGCCAGTGCCTACTTTTGTGAATGAATTTTTATTGGAACGCCCATTTATATATTTTCTAGGACTGCACCCACACTATAATATGGAGGAATCGAGACAGAGACTGTAGGATCCGCCAAGCCTAAACTACTTATTATCTGCCCTTTATAGAAAAAGTTCGCTAACACCTAGACTTATAGAAAAAAAAAATTTGATTTGAAACAACCAAATAACACTGATTCAGAAGTGGATACCCAAGTAGTGCTCCAGTTTTTTCTTTCTGCAAATTAAATAACTATTGCTTTAAGAGGTAGGTGGCTTGTCTAGCATCATATAGCTAATAGCAAAGCCAGACAAGAAATCCAAGTTTCCTCACTCCCAATCCAGTGGTCTCTTCCATATACCGTACTACCCCACCCTCAAGGTTAGCCACCAAAAAAAAGCTTTATCATGAGTTTCTTGTATTACCTTAACTAAGTCACTACAAGTCTCTTTGCATAATATCCTTTATCAGCATAGTAATATTTATAATGTGCTTCAAAGTATTAGCAGATGACCTTATTACTTGATATATTTAAGATAATTCAAACGTATATGAAAAAGGAAAATGACAGATTATAGAAAGATTACAGAAAGGTCACTTAGCACTGAGAATAGTTATTTGGGTTAACTTCATTATTTTTATTTTTGCTGAAGGATTGTGTGATTAAAAGTGGTAAGCTGAATGATGTATACTTATTTTCAAAAACTACCTGCTTAATTTATGTATAAGTCCTTTTATGAGAGAAAGCAAATGAGCACCACCGCTGTGACTTTCTGTGTCCATAGCAGACACTGCTAATCAAATACAGCATTCTTTCCCCCAGACTGCAGTGCGGTCTCAGAATCTTTCTCCATACCATGATTCAATAATCTACCATTGTTCAGTTGAAGCTGGCACCTGGGTTGAAACTCATGCACACTCTCTGACTGCTAATAACACTGTAGTCTCTATGCAAAAACCACTGGTACAAATTAGTTTCAGACCTCTTTTTAAGATTGACTGGCTACTGAAAGAACTAACTTCCATCTGCTTAACTCCAAAACAGCACACAAAACATGTATGCCTTACACATGTGAAGGTTAGAGCGAATGGTACAATGTATTTGAGAAAGGATTTGTGACTGTGATTTAAACTTATGTTAGGATCCAGTTTAAATGCAACTTTGTCCACGAACCTTTCCTTGATGTGTGGCCCTATGTTCTGGTTTACCTAGGCAGTCCCAGTTTGTTCCTCTTATGCTACCATAATTATTAACCACACCTCTTTTCTTTTTCAATAGTGTCCCAACCTGTATGAGAAACTATATGGTCATTTATTGATGACCCATTTTGGAAGAGGCCTCTCTCCTTTCTCTAACACCCCTATAGTAATTAATAGCTTGCATATGTCAAATTATTTAACATATAATAATTATTTTTAGTTATAATTTATGCTCCCACAATCCACTCACCAGTCTAGATTGTGAATTCTTTGAGGGCAGCTGTTCTTCACTATACATGGGTACTAAAAGAGATGCAGTAAATAAAATTCCAATTAATCTTTAATCCCTGGTGTCTCACACAGACTAGACACAAAGAAGGCATTTGTTGAATTAACAAATGCTTGAGATCATAAGAGTTCTAATAGCTAAAACTATCCCTTATAGTAAAAAGTTCAGAGAGAAATAGTACTTTGGACGTATGATGTGTTTTGTGTTTTTTTCTTTAATTGTGAACTTGCTTCTTAATTTTTTAAAAGGTTATACTCTACATAATTATAAAATATTGGCTATATTCCCTGTGCTGTACAATATATCTGGACATGCCTTACAAGTGTTGCTTGTGTAAATAAATAAACGAATGAATTCTCATAGTAAAGTTTCTTGACCTCATTATTCAATCTTTCTCATTATGTTTTTCACAACCCTATGGAAAAGCATACTGACAAACATTCATTAATTGAGATATTAATTAACATGTACCAATAAAAAAGCAGCATGTTGTCACAGGGTAATTTCTTTTTTGTTTCCTGGTGCATTTGAGTAGTTGATGGAAATATGGTAAAATCTCCTTGTCTAGGTATTTTGGTACGGCTAGTAATAAATATTGGTGCATTTCTGAAGATAGGGCATGGATCCAATAACCTCTGAAGGTCCAAGGGACCCATCTGGAAAAGTTATTTTGACAAGATGGGTCACAGAATTTGAACCATGAACAGAGACCACCAAATTGACTCTACAGTGGCCACGGAGTTCAAGGTTTAGCTTGATATTAAAATATCTCAAATTTCCAAACGGAGGAACTAAAGCTAAGAGACCACATAAATCAGTACTTACTGGGGTCAGAAACATGCTGGGGATTGTCTCTCATGACACAAATTAACTACATTTCTTAAATTCTAGCTTGTGATCCAAATATCACTCTCACAGCTCCAAAGCCATGACTTATAGGTCCTAACCTTCTATAAAAGGAAGAATTGTGAGAGCACCTTTTCGGTCAGCTCAGATTTTCAGACAAGTCATTATAACCAGTAAGATGTCCTGATTCCCCAAGAAGGAGAGACTCTTCAATCTCCTGTGGAGTTTACTTTGACTAGGGGGCTTCTCCACACGCCACAGTTTACTCACAAGTGGAACTAATCATTGCCTTAAAACCCTGTTTCACAATGTGAAGGTTCCGGATGCCTGAGGAGGCCTTTGCATGAACTTGACAGGAAGTAAATTAAGAAAGAAATATAATCTCAGTGGACTTGTTTCTGGCCAAACTTTCAAGTAAGCTTAACCTAACACCAGATCCTGCTACAGTACAGTAGATGGCCCAGTTAATGGAACTTCCATATCTCTAGGGAAATGGCTAAGGCAGACCCTTCATTTGGCAATGAATGGGCTAGCTAGTCTTCATTTAGCTCTTATTAAAGCTTAGTAATTAAGAAGCAAGTCACAAGGATATATTGTACAGCACAGGGAATATAGCCAATATTTAATAATTATACATAGAGTATAACCTTTTAAAAAATTAAGAAGCAAGTTCACAATTAAAGAAAAAAACCACAATTTTTCTCTACACTCCAGTTCTTTCCTTCCTCCACTCATACCCCTCTCTCCCTGTACCATCCAACCCTCTTTATCCCCCTTGCCCTCCCTCCCTACACCCCACCTTGGTTTGGGTTAATGATTTACTCATTCTCCAAGGCAGAAGAATACTGCCTGCTCTGGAAAAGTATGGCTTTCTCAGCCCACTCATCATTGGAATTTTTCCTTATTTCCCAACCTCTCCTGTGGCAACTGCCATGAAGCATGGGCGCTCGGCTCTTTGTTCTTTATAAATTGGGATTTGCACACTGCTCTCCATGCCAACTGCAAAGAGAGAAGCTGCTTGGTCACCAAGCCAGCAGCCTGCCAGGGCTTCCAGCCATGGACACCACAGAATCAGCCCATTCTACTTTCCTGGGAGTCACATTACCCATAATCACAGGCAGTTCTGGGCTTTATTCTTATTCTGAACTTCACGTCTTCTTTTGCTCAACCTCCTTATTTTTCTCCTTCCCTATCATCATCTACTCTATCAATGATTGTATAATGTGAAACTAGTAGACCATGGCCACATAGATAAAGTAGTCTAAAGGAATCTGTGACTTCAAACCTCTCCCTCTGAGCCCCCAAATAGTTTTGAAACTTATGGAGTGAAGTAGAGTATGGAATGAAATGAAGGCACTGAGACAGAGACTCATCCTCCATTTGCTACCTAGTAGCTTGAGTAGTTAGGTGCAGTTGGGAAAATAACTAAGAAGCAGATGACCTCCCCTTGGGTTATCCAAGCAGACAGTCACCTGGCTTTGCAACTTGAGACAAGCTTCCTCATCCAAAAAATAAAATAAAGCAAAATAAGATGGTTGAACTTAATAATCTCCAAGATCCAGCTATGACATTCCATGACTCTGAATCTGAGTAGGTTTACATGTTTTTTGGAATTTACCTTGGTTCCACCTCCTTAGGGATTAGCAGCAGCTGTTTGCAGAATCACCTTCTTTCACAAAAGCTCTTGAAAGAAGGAAATGGGGGTAGATTCATAAGTTTCCTTCATGTTTCAGCACATGAAGATGGACAGAAAAGGGCTATTATGGACAATCTCCACCTTCCCCCACCTTTCTCTTACCTCCTACCTTGTCTTCGTCTCAAGAGACAACTGCCTCTTTCTTCATCATGAAGATCTAGGCTACCAGGAAAAATCTTTCTCAAATCCCAGCCTGCATGCCAACAACTCGTATATTCACCCTCGCTGCCTTCCCTCCAGTCTCAGAGAAAGATGTGTCCTTTCTTCATTTCATGTCTGCAACTGTTGGCTGGGTTCTGAATCCCTTCCTTTCCTACCTCCACAGAAGGGCTAGTCTCTTGATTATACTTCTTCTTTAAAATTGTTTCAGTATAAAATTATTCCAACCATTCTCTAAAAGGTGGAAACTGAGGTCATAAAATTACCTTTTGCTTGTGCTTAGGAGCAGACCCAAGACTCATTATTTGGGAGAATATTAGATTTTTGCATAAGAGTGTTGTTGAGAACACTGTTCGTTGCACTATGCAGTTTTCTCTACATGTGGTCCCCTAGGAGAAATTTTGGTCCAGTATGATTACCTATGCTTGTTGTTCTCTTGAGAAGTTGTTTGTTTTCTTCGCATAAATAAAGTAAGTCATGGAGCTTAGCTCATCTCCCTCTTTGTATTGATTCTGGGAAGTTCATAGCTAAATCTGTAGTCTAACACTCTACTATGCATGCATTCATTCTGCATACTGAATTCACCACTGACAATCTTTTCTTACCTGTTCTTATTTTCCCCTTTTCCCCCTTTCTTACCCATACATTTCTTACTTTAAGTTGCTGTATCTTATTTTTTTTTTTTTGCGGTACGCGGGCCTCTCACTGCTGTGGCCTCTCCCGTTGCGGAGCACAGGCTCCGGACGCGCAGGCTCAAAGGCCATGACTCACGGGCCCAGCCGCTCCGCGGCATGTGGGATCTTCCCAGACCGGGGCACGAACCCGTGTCCCCTGCATCGGCAGGCGGTCTCTCAACCACTGTGCCACCCGGGGAAGCCCAAGTTGCTGTATCATTTTAAAATACAAGTTACCCCTTAAGTCCTGTCTGCAGTAAGGCAGGGTAAAACTAACCGCTAAACAAATGAAAAACATTTCTTCCAGAGACCTCTTATTTAGAAATATATATGCAAAATGTACAATGATTTCTCTTTCTGTAAAAATTGAGTCTAAATATATTAATAAGTAAAGAAAAACACTGAATAATAAGCCTTAGGAAAGGCTTATATTTGAATGTTAGTATTGGCCAAAATAAATTCTTGAAATAAGGTGGTCCACTCAAATTAATTGCATAAAGATGCTATGGGCAGCTCCCCAAGAACTCTAAAAACAGGACAGACCACTACTGCAAAGGCCATTTTCACTAGAAGTCCTTTCCAAAACTACCTGAGATGGACTAGGCTACTAAGAAAAGGAAAAATGTGATTGTATCTATTTGCTGACCAAGGATCTATGATAATGCAGGAAGGTCCTAGAATGACAGAATTAGGGATGCTGGTTTTTTCCATTATATTAAAATCTATGGGAAAGAAGTAGACCAAACTATTGAACAAAAGAGTTAGATAAAATTACAAAATGTATTTAACTGAAAGTATTATGCTCCACATGGAGTCAGTTTGAATAACTGTCCTTCTAATATTGGACTGTGAATGTCCCATGATGATGTCCCATTTTCATAGTTAATGGTTAAGTCATTGAATAAATGGCAACTATTATTACAGTTACTACCCTAAATCTTCTTATACTATATGATAGTTGCCAATTCTCTGTTGACTTTGAGCTCCTGCTTAATATATCCCCCTTCTGGTCTCTACTGCCCAATTGAGTACTTCCAATTGGGAAGAGCTAAACATATAAATGATTCTTAGAATGATTACTCTGATACAACATACAGAGTTAATTTTTACAGTAAGGTGGAGGAAGACGAAAAGTAGAAAGACAAGTTGGTTAGTTATTATAGAAATTCAGATTTAGGGGGGCCGAAGATGATTAGAGGTGATAGTACTTGGCTATATTCTACTCAGTATTGCAATTATATTCATGTATGTCTCTTTCTCCCACCTGAACTCTTTGAATACAAGAATTATATCCCTAGAGCCTGCTACTGCATCTAAAGCATCAATAGTAGTCATTCAATAAATGTTTGTTGGAAACAATGAATTAATGAATGAGTGGATGAACAAACAGAATGAAGATGTAAAAGAGGCCATTGTGACTTTTAAAAAATACCTTTTATGCTCATTCTTCAATCAAGCAGAGAGAAGTTAAAAATCCACACTTGAAGGGGAAAAGGGCCATTTTACCATCTTGCTCATCACCACTCTCCTCACCAAACTTTGGATGTCCTCCAGGTTGCCGGTGTTCCTCGTAAAACCTACTGCCCAGAACTAAGCCTAGGCTCCAGACAGAGCCTGATCAGGACTGTGTCTAGAGGGAGCATCTCTTCCAGAGATCTGAACACTTTATCCCTTTTTAACAGAGCCCAGAATTGTTGGTATAATTTTAATGGCCACATCACACTTTTCCGTAATATGAAGCCTACGCTTACGATTATTTTCACATTGATTGCTGTAAACACAACTATACATCAGCTTGGTTTATACAGTTTTTATATCCTAAAGTCTAAGTTCATCCCTGTAAATTTTCATGGTGTTGTGATGAGACCAGCATTCAATCTTTTTAAAATTTTACTTGAAATAATTTCGAATCCCTAACTCTGTCACAGTCCTAAGTGCTATGACACCCCTCTCCCAATTGTGCAGCACTCATTCAGCAGGCAATTATGAGTACCTACTGCATACTGAGCACAGATGGTAGACCTAGGCCTTCCTAAACCGTGAATCTTTCTGAAAACATACTAGCAAGGAGATGCTCATTGTACTCAGCTTTGCATTCTTATACTCACACATGAAAGATGCTTGGGAGGGGAGATAGAGCACAGATTCCCTGTGGGTCAGGGTGAATAACGTCTCCTGCTTTCCATTTCACAATGACTCCTTATTACTATATAAGGCACGATCTTGCCCCTGTAAATTCCACACTGAGATGAATACCTCCTTCACATCTCTTTTTCAATCATATGCTCAACATCTCCTTCAGGATGTCCACCGTCTCTTCAAATTCACTGCTGAACGCAATGCCATGTCTCACCAAACACTTTTAGCTATGATGTATTTTCAGCTTACAAAGCATTTTCAACAAGTATTATCTCATTTGAACATCATCATATTCCTTTGAGGTAGTCAGAGCAGTTAGGCACTTCTCTGCATGTTCTTCACTAATATCATTCCACTACTTAAGTCACTCTACTACTCAAGCTCTACTGCAGCTTCCCACCTCATTGAAACTAAAAGCCAAAATCCACACAATGGCCTGATAGGCCATGTGACCTGTACTCGCCAACTAAGCTCTGTTTAGCTCATTCTGCTCCAACTCCTCGCTCTTCCTCTGCTGTGGATTCCACGTGGCTCAGTCTCATACTTCCTTCATATATCTGCTCAAATGCCATCTTTTCAGGAAGACCTTCCATGGATACCCTTTATCTTGCTTCCACAGCCAGCACTACTCCCTGTCTCCCTCAATTTTCTGAATTTCATTCCACAGCACTTATCACCATCTGGCATATCATGTATTCACTTGTTATTTGTTGATTGCCTGTCTCCTCACACTAGACTATAAGCTCCATGAGGGAAGGAAGTTTTTTCTTTACCACCTGCAGTGTCTAAAAGAGTGCCTGGCCTAGAATAGGTGCTCAAATAATATTTGTTGAATATCTATGAATATGAACGAATGTATGATTAAATTATGTGACTAGGCTGGAGCTAGGACTAGAGTCCAGTTTTTCTCATTTTTAGTTTCCTAGTTCTTTTCACCATGCCACAATAATTTCCCTAATCATTTTCAACCTGTTGCCTTTTCCTGCCTAGACTACTGTAAGAGCTTACAAAGTCATCTTCTTGCCTCCAAGCTCCCTGGTTCCTAACACTGATTCTGCATGCTGCCTCCAGATTAGTTTTCTGGAGAGTTATTTCCATTTCTGGTATAAAGAGTTTAGAAGCCCTGATCATCCCTCTACTGGAAACTACTATAACTTCTTGATACAATACAAAAATAAATTTTAAATAGTTATGAAGCTGAAAGGAAATTAAAGGTTACCTCCAGAGCCCACATACAAAGTAAAAATAGGAATCCAGAAAAGTAAACATTCTCTGAAGCAGCTGGCTTCCCTGAAGGCTCTGCTTATTCCTGGTGCCCTTGACCTTCAGTTGGATGGCCTTGTGAGAATCTCAGCTAGGAAACAAAATATCTTAGCCAAGATAGGGAGTTTTATGGAAGAGCTCCACATAAAGCCAGGACTCTGAAGATCTATTCCATAAATAAAACAGAACACCAAAAAAAAAAAATTTAAAGCTCTTCATCAAGGGGAACAGCAAGGAAACACATTCTGCAATCTTGGCCCAATAAATAACGTAAATATCTCCCTTGGGAAATAACCACAAGTCATCACTCACAAGTTTTCACTCCAAATTCATAATACCCTATGGTTTAAAAAACCTTATGCCAATTATATATATTTAAAGTGGTTTCATGTTCCTAGTGCCCCAGGAAATTGGCATAAGTAAAAGAGTATATCTTCAATCCAGGCCTGAAAGATACTGGAGAGGTAAAATTTCAAGGATCATGGGCTCCCAATCAAACATCACAAAGCACACATGAGGAAACAAGGCACCATGAGCAAGAACCAGAAAAATTATTCTGTTAACAAATAACAGAATCAGACTAGCTGATATAAAATATAAAAGAGGTATGCTTAATATGTTTTTTAAATTAATTTTTATTGGAGTATAGTTGATTACAATGTTGTGTTAGTTTATGCTGTACAGCAAAGTGAATCAGTTATACATGTACATGTATCCACTCTTTTTTAGATTCTTTTCCCATATAGGTCATTACAGTAGAGTTCCCTATGCTATATAGTAGGTTCTTATTAGTTATCTGGCCTAATATGTTTTTAATTAAACTTTTTATTTTGAGATAATTGCTGATTCACATATAAGAACTATTACAGAGTAATAATGAATATCCTTTACATGGTTTCCCTCAATGATAACTTCTTGCAAAAGTATAATACAGTATCACAACTAGGATACTGACATTGATATAATCCACCAATCTTGTTCAGATTTCCCATTTTACTCATAATAATATGTATGGTTTTAGTTCCATGCAATTTTATCACATGTGTAGATTCATGTAGCCATCACCTTAAATTGTTTTTAAAAATAAAAAAGAATATCCAAAGTATGAATAAGTAACAGAAATTGATTTTTTAAATGACTAGGCAGATACAAAAAAAGAATTAAATAGAACTTATAGAGATGAAAAGTATACTAATAAAAATTTATTGGTGGGTTCTAAGAGCAAATTAGCCAAACCTGAATAGAGTCAACTGGGCAATAAATCCAAAAATAGTTACTCAAAGTGCAACACAGAGAGGCAAAGATTAAAAAATTGAAGAGATATTAAGAGACATGAAGTAGAGAGTGGGAAGTGTAACATATATTTAATAGGAAATTCAGAAGGAAATAATAGAAAAATTAGAAAAAAGATATATTTGAAGAGATATGACAGAGTAAATACAAACAAATGACAATTAGATAGCTAATTTTTCAGTAGTATTAATGGAAACCAGGAGACTGTGGTATAATATCTTGATAAGAGAAACAAACAGCCAATCTAAAATTGTCTACCTAGAAAAGTTACTTTTTAAGAAGTTTGGTTACCAGGGGGGAAAGGAGGGAGGGACAAATTGGGAGATCGGGGTTGACATATACACACTACTATATATAAAATAGATAACTAATAAGGACCTACTGTATAGCACAGGGAGCTCTACTCAATACTCTGTAATGACCTATATGGGAAAAGAATCTAAAGAGTGAATATATGTATATGTATAACAGATTCACTTTTCTGTACAGCAGAAACTAATACAACATTGTAAATCAACTATACTCCAATAAAAATTTCAAAAACAAAAACAAAAAAGAAGTTTGGTAAAATATAAAGACATTTTCATAGATATTAAAATTAAGAAAGCATATGACTAGCAAACATTTAATAAAGGAAATTCTAAAAAACGTCTTTCAGGGATAAGCCAAATGATCCCATAAGGAAGATCTAAAATTCAAGAGAGATGGTAGATATTAAAACAGATATATATTTAAAAAGATGTCTATGGATCGATTGATCAATCAATCAATACATAGATATCTCTATACACAGCCCACGGCTCCCAACTGTTTACTGTTCAAATCCCTTAGCCCAACAGCTAAGGCCTTTTCAATATAACTTTTCCAATTTTCTCTCTTTCTTACTTTTCTCTAGGAAATTTCCCCTCCTTTCATATTGTTGTTCTTATGGAGGCCTGAATATGTTTGCACATGACATTTGTATTTGGGTCATATCTTTGTCCTTGCCTAATAAACTCTTTCCTGCTTTTTACTATTCATATTTTAAGGAATCCACATTTTATGTAACGTCTTTCCTAAGTACTAAGCTCATAGTGATTTCAATTGCCTTTCCCTCATCCCTTGAGATATATATCCTCTGAAACAATCATTATATAATTAAAATAAACAAATATTTATCATGCACCCACTATGAGCTAAGTACTTTGCTAGGCATGTAAGACTTATTATACCTGACACACAATATAGAATGGTAGTTGGCAACACAGGATCTGTAGTCAGAGTTTCATCACTGTCCTGACACTGCATGATGCTAATTAACTATCTCAGTCTCAGTTTTCTCGTACATAAAATGGAGATAAGCAAACTATCTGCTTCTTAGAACGATAGTGAGCATTAAATAAACTATTTTATTGTGTTTTATTGGTAAAAATAGATAGGTACATGGTAGACAGACACATACAGAGACATCACAGTACCATGTATATATATATGTTATATGGTATATATATATATATAATCTTGCTATGAACTATGTAATTTACCTGGATTATCATGACCTATTTGATTGAGATTTGAATTCTAAATCATAAAATCCTAGGAATAAAATTGGCACTAAAATTCTGTGAGAATTACATTACTAGGAGTACCAAGGTCTAAGGTCTAAGAAATTATGTATGTCAGGAGTCTCCAAGAAGTAAAGATGAAAAGCCAGTTTGCTCTACCCAGAGTGTTGGCACCAGCCGAGAGATGTTGCCTTGGAACCCTGAGGAGCCCTCCCTGCCATCCTGTTCTTTTGGCCACAGTTGATTAAATTCAAGGCTGGCCAGAAACCTATGATTTCTAGCCTGACGTGTAAAGATGAATTGGGCCAATACACATTAATTGTCTCCAGAATATGAACCAAGATTCTGCAAGACTGAGGCAATTAGCAATTGGATGTGAATCTTAAGAGAAGATTCAATGAGATAAAGCAGGAGCCACAGAAAGCTGAGTCTAGTTTTAAACTAAGGCTATTAGAGAATGGGAACTATGAGTAATATAGCAAATTGGGAACAAGATATGAACGGTGCAGGTGCACTAAGATGTAGAGAACCCTGCAGCCTTTGAGAGAAATGAAGTGTGAAACCTGCCTTAGTCCCTAGCAGCCTTCTAGCTCCACTTCCAGCCCATATGTAATTGTACAATAATTTTTTTTTTTTTTTTTAGTTAACTTGAGTGAGTTTCTGTTCTCTACAACCACAAAAGCCTAACTAAAATGTTTGGTAAGAATATTGGCTAATCTGTGACATCACCTCAAAGAGGCCCTTCTCATTGAAGGGCCCTGTACCCACTTTGCGGGGTCTGCTCTTTCTCTCAACCACTGTCTCCCCGGCTAATGAGGATTCATCTTACTTCCCGGCTACTATAGTTGACTATTTCTCTGATTATCAAAATTTGCTCTGTGTTTCATAGTTTCAGAGCCATCTGGGAGCTCAGCCACTCAAATAATGAGATAATGAGTAAAACGGTTTACAGCCTTTCCCTCCTCAGCTAACATATTCACACTTTCATGGGTATCTTTAGTTACTTTACTTAGTTCTGAATATGGCAATCCTACAACAGTAAGGGGGCCAGTAGGAAGGATTACTAGAGTGTAGATTCTGAATATCCTTCTTTCTTCAATACAGAGTAGCACATTCTACCCTTCCCAAACCCTTGCCCAACACTGTCATTTCCCCCATGTCATTTATTTTCCATTCATTTTTTAAATATCAATTGAGCACTTCCTATGTTACAAGAACTATGAACGAAGAGCCTAAAGTCTTGTACAAGAGACAGATAACAACGGGTAATTACAATACTGTATGGTAAATCTGTACTCAAGAAGGAGTGGGCAAACTTTTTCTGTAAAGGGCCAAATAGCAAATATTTTAGGTTTTGTGGGCCACACAGTTTCAATTATAACTATACAACTCTACCACATGAAAGCAGCCATAGACAATATGTAAGTAAATGCATGTCACTGCATTCTAATAAAATTTAATTTACAAAAACAAGTGGTGAGGCAAATTTGGTCCACAGGCCATAGTCTGCCAATCACTATACTAGGGTAAGAACATTCCTTTATTCAACAATTATTTATTGAACACTCTTAGTATTTGTTGTTCTAAGTGCTAGGGTAAAATAGTAACTCAAACATACAAAAACCCCCTCTCTAATGGAACTTACATCCTAGTGGAGAATATGGACGTTAAGCAAAAATTTTAAATACATAGCATGTTGGTGACAAATTCCAAAAAGAGAAGTAAAACGGAGAAGAAACCATGAAGAGTCAGAGGAGTTGGGATTTTAGGTGAGGTCACCAGAGAAGCCTTCACTAGAAGGTGACTCTGAAAAAAGACTGGAAGGAAGAGGGAGCACTAGCCATGTAGGAATCTGGAGGATGCACATTCCAGCAGGATGAAAAGCCACTGAAACATTTATGCAGCAGGAATATGTCTGCCAAGCTAAGGGACAATGAGAAGGCCAGTGTGGCTGGAATGGAGTAAACAAGGGAGAGCATGGTGGGAGATGAGGCCACAGAAATAACTGATGCCAGATTAGGTAGGGCCCTGTTGGTTATAGCAATACTATTGGCTTTGACTCTGAATGAGCGGGGAAGCTGCTGGAGAATTCCAGGCAGAGGAATCACTTGGTCTGAAGTATACTCTAATAGGGTTACTCTGGCTGCTCTGTTAAAAACAGACTGCAGGGTGGTGCAAGAGCAAAAGTGGGGAGACCCGTTAGGAGGCTATTGTAATAACACAGGTGAGAGACAATGGGATCAGAGCAGAGTGATGGCAGTAGGGAGATAAGAAGTGATACAAATGAGAAAGATAATCCCTACTTGAGGACCAAGGAATGTTACCAGGAAAGAGGAAGTGACATTCTAACTGAACTTGAAGGATAAGTAGGAGTCAGCCAAGCATCAGGCTAGGAAAATCCGGTCCACAGCCACAGATAGAGCTCCTGGTGAGAAGTGAGAGATGCACTGGGGTTCAGAAAATTAATGGGTCAACATCTTCCTCCAGGGGATGACGCTCTGATGAAACAAATCTTCAGAATAACCCGTGATGCCCAGACTAACTACATGTTCCATACACTCCCCAACCTACTTCTCTGTGACTTTCATTCAGTCACTAAAGTAATATGCAAGCAGTGTTCCTAGAGAAAAAAGAAGGAAAACATGTGTAAGTGTGCAGCTGTCTTTCAGATTCCTAGGCTTAAATTCTAGGAAAAGATCCCTAAGTGAGATCCTCCGAGACAGACTGGCATCTGGCCAGGGTACCAAAGCCAGAACCCCAGCTCCTAGGAAAATACCCAAGTATCTTGAACAACTGAATGTGTTTGGAGACCAGGGTCTCTCCTAAAAATTTTCTAAGATGAAATATTTTTAACCCAGACATACCACAGGGCTCTCTCACAAGTGTGCCTATTTGCCTAGAAAATAGCCATGAAAAGGAGAAAAACAACCTCTCCCCACTTACCTGGGGAGAAAAGTTCACTGAGCCAGCCAGGTGAACAGAAAAATTGTGGATTTCACTTACTCTATAGAATTGTATCTATTGAAACTATGGAGAAATTGGCCCGTAGAAAAACAACCAAGAGACATTTCTATTTGTTAGTAAACTTTCTGAGCTTACCAGAAGGTATTCTTATGTCTTCTCTCCTATTCCCTTTGCCAGATAAAATGAGAATGAGGTGAGACTTGTCTCTTTAGAGTTTGCACAGCCTGTGCATTTTAGTGGAGGGATTTAGATGTTTTCTTGCTGTTCAGTTTTAAAGTTTCTTCTCCATTTCTTTTTTCTCTGCCTTCTTCTACCCCTTACACTTATTTTCCCCATGCATGTTTTTTTTGGCTGCAGGGAACTTTGAATCCCAACTTCAAAAGAAACCTATAATGAAGCTGGGCTGATGTTTAACAGATCTGCCACTGCAGGGGCCCAGCCCAACCATTCCTTTGGCTCAAACAGCCACAGAGGGTGGGTGAGCAAAGCAGAGCTAATCCAGAGCATCCAGGTCCGTGCAGCAGCAATTTCTCCACCTGTTCCCTCGAATGTCACATGCAACTGTCCTCCTGTCCCATAGATACATATCCTATAGTGTACAACTGCAGACACCACTCTGTGCCATGTTTCTGCAGGGCACCTCCCAGCCCACCCTCTTGAGGTCCCTTTTAGAGGGAAGTAGACCATGCTCTAGCATTGCTATATACAGCAGTTCTTCTGCTCTCAAACTCCCCACCATCAAAACTCAGGAAAGGAGGCAGAGAAGAGACAGTGAGGCACTAAGACACGGAGACTTCAGCCCACCACAGGCATCAGAAAACAAATGCATGGCATTGCCTTGATCCCACTGTCTGCTTCACAGCATGGCGACACTAGGTGGTTAATGACTCTCACTTAAACTGTTCTCAGCCATTTGTTTGTTGTTGTTTGGGGGGGCAGGGGGGAGGGGGCTCACCGAGCAGCGTGTGGGATTGAACCCGGGCCTTTGGCAGTGAGAGCTCAGAGTCCTAACCACTGGACCACCAGGGAACTCCCCTCAGCCATTTGTTTTTATTTGGTGATTTTTCTCCACGTGATAACAGAGTGATGAAATCTGACACACAGAAACCAAAGCAAAGAGGTAAACACAGTGCTCTAGGTTTGGTTGGCTACCAAGCTCAACTCTGATGTGAAAAGGAGAGAAAGAGTAAGGGATGGAAAGTAGATTCAGCAGCAAAGAGCCCTTCATCTCTGAGACATAATTTTAGAGAGAAAAACAACAGAAACAAGTCATGACCAAAAAGAGGCTGAAGCCTGCAAAGATTAGGGAAGCTGCGTTTCCCTTGGGGCATAGAGATTCCCTTGGGGCATAGAGATTCCCTTGGCTTGGCTTCCTGGGATGCATCATAGGGAGTAGTCAATGACATTTGTGATTTTACAAAAGCGGACTTTCAAGCCCTTCTTTCCCCCAGCAACTGTAGACCCTCTCTTAGGGCAGCTACTATGTACAAACATACCTCTGGCGTATGTAGCCTTCCCTTTCCACAAGCCAAGTTTCTCTATCTTGGTAATTCTGTTCAACTGGCTGGGTAATGTATCTATAATTCATATCTCCTTCTGACCAGCCCCAAGTCTGATAAATACTCTCCCTTTGATAGGCCCATCTGGGTTACAGATGTTTGGTGCTGTATTCCTCAGGCTCTCTCCTCCTGTCAGAGCTTTTGGGAGAGGAACTCCTTTGGGCTACATTTCTGGTTTCTTGCTGGGGGTGGGGGAAGAGGGAACATTGAGCAGGATTTGAGAAACAGGAAGGATTGTTCATAAAGCAATCACTGTACTTGCACGTTAGTAATCTATCTGTAGGTGTGTCCCCCACTTCCCAACCACCCCCTACTAAAGAGTGAGCTCCTGAGTAGAGGGACTCTCTGCCTGGCACGCTCTGCTCCTCAAAAAATGTCTGGAAAAATTTGTTGGAGTTGGGTCACTTTAGAGTCACAAAATAAAGGAATTGTGAACTTGAGCACTGTGATTTAATTGTAATAATAGGGCTGCTAGATATGGGTAATTTAGTTCAGACACAACCACCAACTCTACCAAGTCACAGGCCCTCAGAGAAATCCAGAGATCTACACCTCTATGAATCCAAAGTCCTTTCAAACAGTCTAAGCCATGGCGCAGAAAAGCAGTCTATACTCTATGTTCTGCTTTTAGTGCCTCAGACTGGATTTCAACCCAGGTATTTAGATAAAATTACTAATCCCTCCACTAAGGTATTAACACTTAGTCTATGTATTCTTTATATCTGTCCCTTTGTTTAGCTTACTGTGTCTGCCACATCACAGGAACTTGATAAATAATTTTTTCAAAATATGGTTCTTGCCAATAAGAGTTATGTAAAACAGTCAATGTTTTTAATAATAAAAATTCAGCACAAGCAATACAAGGCAGAGAAGATGGAGTATGAATAAAAGGTCTGTACATGAAATAAGTATAAGGGAATTGGGAAAAAGAAAACCTATCCTTTCCACTACAGTCTGCCTTCAGATTTCTCCCTCTAAAAGAGGAAATTCATAGATAAATATCCTTTTTTAAATCATAAGAGTAGAGATATGAAAGTGTGTTTCCTATTGTGAATAAGCACTAGACATCTGAGAAAATCCACCAGCATGAAAGACAGATAAGAATTAAGAGAAAAAAAAAAGGAAAAATAAAAGTTGACTATAGATGAATCAGATATAGTACACAGGGAAAAAATTCAGAATTCATCTTATTTTTAGCCTCAAAAAAGGGTGCATCCTTAAAATAAAAATAGACTAATATAGAAAATCAAAGAGTAAAGTCTTAAATATATGACTGCTAAAATTTAAAAAAATTCAATAGAAGAGTTGGAAGATAAACTCAAGGAAATCTCCAAAATATAGAACAAAATAACAAAGAGATAGAATATAAGTGAGAAAAAAGACAGAGAATAAGTTCAGGAAATAAATCCTCAGGCATTTCAGAGAGGAAAAAGAGATCAGAGAATTAAGAAATATCAAAGTAATAACTTCAGAAAATTTGCCAGAGGTAAGGGGCATGTGTCCAAATTGAAAGGACCACTGAATATCAACAAAAGAAGAATAAAAGGCCAACACTTAAAAAGAAATTATCATAAAATCCCTAAAGTAACAAGGCTAAAATTCAAAAACGATTTTTAATAGGAAAAAAATTCACCTCTAAAACACAGAGGCAACTAACGAATCTCTTCAAAAATTTAAGAGAAAATGTTTTCCAACCCAAAATTTTACACCAGGACAAACTATCAGTTTGGGGTAAAGGCAAAATAAAAACATTTTGAGAAATGCTTTTCTGAAAAAGTTACCTAAAACATCCTTTCTTAGAAAGTTACTTAAGGATGTTTTCCAGTAAAATGAGGTTGTAAATTAAGAGAGGTTCATAAAATTCAAGACATAGTGACTCCAATTCCCCCTCACAAAAGCAGTGAAGAGAGATTCCAGGATGACAACTGTGAAGCAGAACTAAAGATAACTGGTCAAGTCAGAAGAGGAGAGAAAAAAATGGAATAAACTTGAAGGGAGAGCTCCAGAGGAGTGTTTAAAAAAAAAAAAAAAAGACACATTCTATAGATTAGCTAATATGATAAAGCATTTGAAAATGATTGAAGATATCAAAAAAGAAGGAAGGAAGGAAGATAAAAGAAGGGAGGGAGGGAGGGAGGAAATAGAGACTCAAGGGGGAGGGTGTATGTGTATGGGAGAGTGGGGGAGCTATGCCAGAAAGAAAATACAGTAAAAGAATAAAACTCTGTTCTGCAACCAAAAGAAAAAGATTCTACAGTCATTATGTTGTAAATATATATATCTGACTCAACCAAAAATAGTAAAATTACTATATTAGAAAAATGCAGAGGAGAGGGAGGAGACAAAGTAAAAGTCTCATCTTTGTAATAAGAGCAAGTTATGCATAATGTTTAAAATTGATGAATCAGTCCTAACCACTGGTGGTTCAGTGGTTAGGACTCCACACTTTCACTGCTGAGGATGCGGGTTTGATCCCTGGTCAGGGAATTAAGATCCTGCAAGCCAAACGGCACAGCCCCCTCCAAATAATAATAATTAAAAAAAATAAAATAAAATTGATGAATCAAGTGATATAAATATAATATGTGGATATATGTACATGGAGGTTATTACCAAAAGAGGCAAGTAAAATAATTAAATATGGGAGAGAGGCTAGAGAGCGGAGAAGGATGAGGAAGAGTTAGGCAGGGGATTGTCATTCTTCCTTTTGGTACAATTTGGTAAAATTGCCTTTTGGTACAATTTGATATTTTAACCAGGAGCATTTATTTTTTATTTAAATGTTTTCAACTGTCAAAAAAGTATGACTAGTTCCTTTTATTCCACAAAGTGAGTTTTGCATGTAGGGGTAAGAAAGTTTGAAACGTGTCTGGGTCTACAGATAGAAAAGGATAAGTTACCATGGCAACTCTGAAGTGGTAAGGGGAATAAGTTATAAACACCCGGATGAGGGCAGTGGCAGTAAGTATTTAGAGACACAAGGGGCCACTCTAAGGAGAGTGATGTCTGGGTACCTTGAAAGACAGCTCACTCAGTCAAGGCAGTGGGTTGTTGTAATGAGCTAGTAGACAAATGAGAACAAGCCAGATTTCCCTGGAGAGTTCTCTGGAGCTCCTAAGAGTTGGCAAACGTTGTTAGTGAGGTTTAGCTTCTGTTTAAGGTTATCAAAATCTAAAAACCAAACCCAAACAGAATCTTTCTTATGCAAATATTTCTGGTAATGTGATCAGTTCCCTGGGTATTATTATGTAAACAAAGGCTTCCCATCTGTCAGTTCTAATAATGATAATAACTAACGTTAGTTTAGAACTGTTTCTGTACTTTGAAAACTTTAGAGTTACCAAGCACTTTCCTGTACCTTATTTCATTTGTTTCCCAAAAATAACCCAAAGATATAGGTAATGCAAAGTATTACTGCAATCACCGTCATTTTACAGACAAGACATCTGGGTTTACAAAAGTGACTTGCGCAACTTACATAGCTGGTTAAGTAGCAAGGACTCTGGAACTCAACTTTGTCCCCTGACTGCAAATCTTACACTCGATCCTTGATGTCAGACATCTGAGCTACAGGTGAACCTATTCATTGGTGCTAACCGCCCATGCACAGGGGCACCAAGAGGACTGACCACACACAAGACCATGAATTACCACACAAATCATGACCAAAACCCACAAAGGCAGCCATTCAGGTATTGGGTGGAAGCTGAGATCTAGTCCTCCCACCTCCCACCAACACTACACCCTACCTCAGGTGTGGGCCTTTTTATAATTCGTACAAAGGTACCAGTTATAAATGGGGAACCCTTTCCCACATACACAAATTACTAAGTTTACCACCCACCTCTCTCCTTTCTTACCTCCCTCTAACATTCCCCAACTCCTGCATCAACCATCAAATGGAAATCCTCCTATTGGCTTCTGTCTCACAACAGATGACACATCAGATCCATTTATTCATTAAAATAAACATGAAATAAGCAACTATGTCTCAGCCGCTGTTCTAGGCACTGGGAATGTAACAAGTGTTCTGGTCACATAGAGCTGATATTCCAAGCCAGGGAAAGACAAATAAACAAATACACAAGAAAAACATCAGAAGTGATGTGTTATAGAGAGAATTTAAATTAGTTGACAGAATAGCGATTGACTAGTCAACTTGGGAGATCAGGAAAGGCCTCTCCAGAAGGTGACATTTAAGTAGATTTTGGAATGACGACAGAAAACTCACCAAGGGAAGACCAAGGAAAAGAGGATTCCAAGAAGATGAAACAGATAGTGCAAAGCCCTGGGGCAGGAACAAGTTCGATCTGTTCAGTGGAACAGAACAGTCACAGTGAGGCTGTACAGTGTGGGTGGGGAGAGCAGGGGAGGAAGCTAGAGAGGAAGGCAGGGGTCAGGTTGTGATGCAGGAGACAGGAGGGGAGTTTGGATTTTATTCTAAGAACAGTGGGAAAAAAACTAAGAAGGGGAGTGACAGGATCCAATTTACCTTTTACATAGGATCTTTCCAGATGCTGTGTGGAGAATGGAATTTAATGGGGCAAAAGAGGAAGCCTCCAGTCATCTAAAGGAGACTTGTGGTTAGATGTAGAATGTCTTATGTTCATAAAGCTGCTGAACTGCTCGAACTGCTTCACACATGGGCCTCTTCATGAATTCCTGTTACTTTGCTGGAAACCTAAGACTATAAAAGGAATGCTCGTGTATAACTGGTGCTGATTGGTTTCTATCGACATATACCTTGTTTGCTGTCTGTGAAGTTGCCCTGGCTTCCTCTGATAGATGAAGTTGTTCAGCTTTCCTGTGTCTTAAGCACCTGGTGCGTGTGCATTTCACACCACGTACACAGCTGTCTGCTCCACAGAAAGTGAGTTGTGAGGGCTGTGTCTCGTCTTAATCATCTCTGTGTTCCTAATCACCCAACACAACACCTGGTACTTCATGGAAGTTCAATAATATCTGGTGGAGTAGATGAATGTTTTATTTGGGGGCTGTGTGAACACTCTTTTGTCTCCAGAAGCCAAAAGGATAAAACGATGTTAGGAATGTACCCTACAAGTCAGATACCCCAAGCCCCAGTCCCTTACCTCCTAGGTGAGTCAGGGTCGAAGCAGGTCTTGTGCACGTCAGCCCCCTCCGGGTCACAGCAGTCACCATCATCAAAGTCGTTCAGCATATTGTTGCACTCCACGTGGCAGATCCCATCCCTGCGATTCCAGGAGTAGCACCGGCCCTGCAGGCGGCAGTCGCCCCCGTCGTAGCCTGTGAGTGGGTGCTCACACTCAGGGTCACAGTGGTCATTGCCAATCTTGCTGGGCTCACAGTTCACGAGCACAACACGGTGGCGCAGGGTGGAGTTGTGGACCTGGTGGATGTGCAGCTGCCAGCTGATGTTGTAGCGGCTAAAGGCTTCATTGAGCACTTCATGCTGCCGACGGATCTGCTCCTCACTTACGGTGGGGTTCAGGCCCTCGTCGTCGCAGATGTTTACTACCTGGTAGCGGATCACCTTCTCTCCCCGAAGGGGCCAGTGCCAGCTGTACTGGGAAATCAGTTCCACGTTGTCACAAGCTGTTTGCCCACAGAGCGGGGGCTGCAAAGGTGACAGAATCTCAGGCTCCGGCTCAAAGCCCTGGAGAACCTCAAGCCGTGGGTACTTCCCATCTCTAAAGGGGGCCCACTGTTCTTCCAGGGGCTCAAAACTGGCTGTCAGTAGCAGGGTGGTCAAATCCTCCACCTCGCTTGGCTGCTGAGGACTGTGCTGGAGGTGGCTTTGTGGGAGGGCCGTCGACCAGAAGACCAGTGTGCCCAGGTGTCCACGGAAATGGTGCCCGTCCTCGGAGCTATCCCCACCCAGGAACAAAGAGCGACAAGATGCCATGAAGGGACTGTTCAGGGGACCGGACTGATCTGGACTACTAGCCACCTGAGTGCCATCGACATACAGGGCCATGCGCCGTCCATCGTAAGTGGCTGCCACGTGCGTCCACTTGCCTGGTTGATAGCGACCGTGACCCATCATAATGGTGGCTTTCTTCACGCGGTCAGTGCGAAGAGAGAAGAAGAAGCGAGCATCTCGCCTTCCCACATCCTTCCCTGAGCGGATCCCCAGGGCCCAGCCCTTGTCACTGATAGTGTGGGAGCAGTTATCAAACACACCTGGGAAAGAAGGAAGAGTCGAGGGGAGAAATACCAGATACAAAGGGGATGGAGAAAGGGAGAAGAAAACCCATATAAATAGCAAGAATGTAGGTTTTTAATGGGAAAAAAATAAGTGATACAGATTCTCCACCTAAGCTGCCTGTCCAGTACCCCATATCAGGCTGTTCTGGCAACATCTTTCCCCAAAAGGAACTTTACTTGAGATTCCATCCAATTTAAAGCATTCTGGTGTTTTTAAATAACTAAAATGGAAGTTGTAAGGGGATGTCTAATGCAAGTGAAAACCATCCTCACCACTCTGTCACAAACGTTCCTCAGGGTGACTCTGTGTCCATGACTTCCCACTCTTTCCACTTCCTCAGAAGTCATGAGGGCCTTCATGGTTTTTACAAAAGTTAGTAATCTCCTACCCCTTCAAAAGGTCATTTTTCTCTATTGAATATTGAAATGATGATTCTTGTGGGGAAAATAAGGAGAAGACTGTAACATCCCAGACATGTTATTCCCTCTAGTGCCCAAGGGCAAGGATACCCATTCATAGTGAACAGCTGTTCCCCAGAGTAAGCAAAATGACATTGCCCCATGGTCCTAGACTGAAAAAACCTAGTCAAATTATAAGAATGATTGTTTTATAACCAGTAACGCCCACCAGAGTACAGAAGTGGAACTTTCCCAGGTAAACGAAGCTCCTCACCACGTGCTACCTTACTTACCACCTTGCTCATAGGAGGCCCAGCACTATTAAGTCCCATAAACAAAGGAAGGAATTCCTGTAGATAACTATGTCACTAACAGGTTGGCAGCAGGAAGAAGTAATCAGATGTAACAGGACCACAGATGAAATAGGAAGACTGAAGGCCATTTGGAGGCCTTGAATGTTCCCAGCAATCCATCTGCAGTTATGAACCCACCATCCTCCCGGTCCCTCTTATACTATATAGGCAGGGTCTCAACAGCAGCTTTCAATTGTAATTTACATAGAGGCAGTACATTCACACAGGAAATGCTTAGTAAATACTGCTTTAACTAATGAATGAATGTTAGAAAAGTCGGCTGGCCTTTAGATAGATACCTGAGGCTAAAACCAAGAGTTATTCTTCCCCAGCCTACCTCAGCCAACAGTTTTACTTATTTACCTGAGCTCCTATATAATCCACTCAAAGAGTACCACTCTATGGACAGTTTGGATTTTAAAGCCATGAGTCCTCCCATTCTAATTGCAGGCAAGTGTCTTAAAAGTAGCTATGTTCTTCATAAATGATAGATTATCTTCTCTTCTGTTTCTAACATAAATCAATAACTTGTGATTTAAAAAATAAAATGTTCTTTTTAACAAAACAACTCATCCCCAATCTAGCAATTCTAACAATTAGACTTCCAAGTACTGGTGATGACTAGGTATAATACAATGGTGATGTTCTAGTATTGTTTGAGGTTTTTTGTTTATTCTTACATTGAGGTCTGTATAGTAAAGGAATGTAACAATTACTGCTTTACAAATTCTTGTACTGGGTAGATTTTCAAAAAAGCAGACAAACCTAGTGAGATCAGTAATAAGCTTCCTGCTTCATAGTTTCCCCGTGGTTCACTTATTTTCATAAGTACATTTAGCCTTAATTATGTCCATCCACTAACCTATGAAGAAATGTGCTGCAATATTTAATATCAGAACCATGGAGTTACTAACTTCTCAACTAGTAAATATCAGCTGTTTTTTTTTTTAATTAATTAATTTTTGGCTGTGTTGGGTCTTCATTTCTGTGCGAGGGCTTTCTCTAGTTGTGGCAAGCGGGGGGCCACTCTACATCGCGGTGCGCGGGGCTCTCACTATCGTGGCCTCTCTTGTTGCGGAGCACAGGCTCCAGACGCACAGGCTCAGTAGTTGTGGCTCACGGGCCTAGTTGCTCCGCGGCATGTGGGATCTTCCCAGACCAGTGCTCGAACCCGTGTCCCCTGCATTAGCAGGCAGATTCTCAACCACTGCGCCACCAGGGAAGCCCAATCAGCTGGTTTTTAAGAGGAAGAATTGAGGAAGAGGCTATTTCATATTTGTTGCATATACAGGTGTATATGAGTTGTGGTATAAATTACTAGGCTTGACTTATAAATTACTAGATAATTAGCTTGTTACCTGCCAGCATCTAACTGCAATTTTGAACACATTAACTTATTGTCCTTAGAACTTCTAGTAGCAACAAAATAATTGTTTCTACTTATTTAGGTCATAGGAAGCTATTAAAATTATAGTGTGTCTAAAGAGTGTCTTGAGACACTACACAGAAGATGGAATTTTCTTTTCATACTAGTCTAGTTCTGATTAATCTAAATTTTAGTAATTATATTAGAGAGGATTTATTGGTCAAGAGCATTAAAATAGCCAATTTTAGTTGGGAGTTGTAGAAAGTATATAGAAGTACTACTTTTTGAATGATTATGAAAGTAATGATTCTTTACTCTAATTTAATAAGATGTCACAGCAGCATATGTGAAACCTCACTGGGTACCTAGATAACTGCATTCTATTTGCTGTATTACCACTGCTCATACTTCATTTATAGGAAGAGAGTAAATAATTGTTGAAGCACTGCCCTGCACTCATTCCAGAGAAGGAAAAAAAAAAACATATTTAACAAATAGAATTTTCCAACCCGATTACTGTGGACTGAACATTTATGTCTTCCCAAAATTCATTTGCAGGAACCCTGCTCTCTAATGTGAAGATATTTGGAGATAGGGCCTTCAGGAGGTGATTAGGTTATGCAGGTGATGCCCTCATGATGGGATTAGTGTCCTTTTAAGAAGAAAGCTAGCTTCTCTCTCTGCTCCCCACCATGTGAGGATACAAGAAGACAGACAGCCATCTGCCAACCAAGAAAAGGGTTCTCTCCAGACACCAGATCTGCTGGTGCCTTTATCTTTCCTAGCCTCCAGAACAGTGAGAAATAAATTTCTTCTATTTAAGACACCCAGTCTGTTGCATATTTGTTATAGCAAACCAAACGAACTAAGAAACCAATGTCATCAACACTAGCCGTGGATCAGAATCACAAGTGGAACTTTCACAAATACAGATTCTTGTGAAACCATGTTGAGAGCTGCTGTTATTCTATATTTTAAAAACAAATCAAGGGCTTTCCTGGTGGCACAGTGGTTAAGAATCCGCCTGCCAATTCAGGGGACCCGGGTTCGAGCCCTGGTCTGGGAAGATCCCACATGCCACGGAGCAACTAAGCCCATGCGCCACAACTACTGAGCCTGCGCTCTAGAGCCCACGAGCCACAACTATGGAGCCCGCACGCCACATCTACTGAAGCCCACGTGCCTAGAGCCCATGCTCCACAATATGAGAAACCACCGCAATGAGAAGCCCGCGCACGGCAATGAAGAGTAGCCCCTGCTCTCCACAACTAGAGAAAGCCTGCATGCAGCAATGAAGACCCAATGCAGCCAAAAATAAAATAAATAAAATTTAAAAAACAAACAAAACAAATCAAGCTTCTGACTGCTGTTCAGTGGATGGAAATGCAGAAGACAGAAGTTGGGAATCTTAATTTTTCCAACCAGTGGAAAGGAATCAGAAAAATTGTTATCAATAAGTTGTCAGACATGAAAGTGGAAATCGCATCTGAAATTCTTTTAAACCATTTGTTTAAAGATCACATCAGATAGAGCATTTTAGGTCTGTCTGAGGTCTCTACGTAACCATACGTTCTTGCTCATTAATTCAGAAAACTAGTGGAATGAAAGGCAGTTAAAAGAAACAGGAGCCTGTTATGAATAAGTGCACAGATATGATGCTGTTAGAGAATACGGTTAATGGATTGTCTAGGATTCATAATTAATTGGGGCTTTTTATTATCTATAATACAACTCACATTTAAGACTACTGAAATGGAAATAAGTGTCCCCTGCTCCCGCTAAAAGATCTATTATTCCAAGAGAGGAAATTGTGGCATTGAAGCATAGTATGCTTACATCTCCCTGAGAATCACTGCCAGCCATCCCAACCTCTTTCATGAGATCATGAGTGTGTCCTTGTGGGGATTTTCAAAATTTACAAGGACAGAGTAAATAAATGTTTCTACCCCCTGCATCTTCTATATTCTTATAGTCTGTACTGGTTAAAATCTGTTCCTCCAATCTGTAGGGTATTGAATGGAAAATTATCTGATTCTCTTCTCCCTTGAGACTGAATAAACCAGACTGCAGTTAAACTAGAATTGCAGTCTGTGCTCAGACAAACACAGACTTAGCCCCAACATTGAACCCGTAACCTGGAAGCTCTCTGCTTCACCCCTAGCTGGTGGGAAGAGGATCATGCTTGGCCACCTGAAGTGCTGTCACCCCACTAAGCCTTGAAGGGTTCACATTTCATCTCACTGTCTTGCTCTTCCTAGAAAAAGAAATTCCACTTGGAATTAGTCATTTCAGTTCCTCAAATATTTGCTGAACATCTCATTCATGCCAGATGTACACACTCTTCTCAGCTTTGGAAGAAAAGGTAGTCTTTGCACTTGAGGAGTTATAGTCTCATGGGAGAATAGGCAACATAGGAAGTAATTTTAATATAATATCAGAACTAACATCAAGAAATACATAGGTGAGGGCTTCCCTGGTGGTGCAGTGGTTGAGAGTCCGCCTACCGATGCAGGGGACACGGGTTCGTGCCCCGGTCCGGGAGGATCCCACATGCCGCAGAGCGGCTGGGCCTGTGAGCCATGGCTGCTGAGCCTGCGCGTCCGGAGCCTATGCTCCGCGACGACGGGAGAGGCCACAACAGCGAGAGGCCCGTGCACCGCAAAAAAACAAACAAAAACAAACAACAAAAAAACACAAACAAACCAAAAAAAAGAAATACATAGGTGAGTGAAAACAAAACCTAATCACAACCCATAGTTCAGAGATGATTTCCTGAGGGGATGAGACCCAAACCTACTCTTGAAGAGTGTGTAAGAATTGGTCAGGCTAAAGAATTACAAATCCTTCCACACAGTGGCAGGATGGAGAGCACCAGAGGTGAAACATGTCAAGGTAGGTCTTGTGTAACACAGTAAGGGGCTTGGACTGTGTAAGTTAGGGAATACCTTGAGGCTTTCCTACTGCTGCCAAATGCCTCTGATAGCCCAAGAACACACAGATGAACTCTAGCACGAAACGCCACGTGGTTGACCTTGCCTCACACACTAGCTCCAACTGCAATTAGGAAATTTTTCAAAGCTTACAGATGGACGACTGTGGCATAAGATATACATGAACACCACAAGAGCTCCATGTAGTTAGTTCACCCATGCACTTGTTGGATAGATATTTATGCAGCAATACTAGTCGCCGATCTCAGTACTTGGTGCTTGGGATTTCTGTAATAATCATACGGTTATTTGACATCATCAGGAGTTCAGTATAGTCAAGAAAATAAACCTTAAATAAACAACTACAATGAAATATGCTGACAGTTGGAAGTATAAATAGCTATGTGAACAGAAAAAAAAAAAACACAAAAAAACAAACCTTTATTAAAACATGGACATAATAAGGCAAAAATTCTCCCTGAAGTTACTAAATGTCAACTTTCCAGCACTAGACTACCTTCTTAATAACTTAGTTCCAATCAAATCTGCCCATGAAACTAAGGTCACCTTGATTACTAATCAGAGTGTCTGGGAAGGTTAGGGAGACCCAAAGCCAAAGAATTTCAAGAGGTAAGTTCAGGCATTCCCAGATCAAAGGTCCTGCCATTTCACCCAGAAACATTTACTGTAATATTTCATAGAACCTGCATTTATATAAAATATCCACTTTAGCTGAATCTTCTTAACTGTGATGTAGTATTCTTTTGGTTAATATTTTTTTCCTTCACTTCTTATCATGTAATGATATCTCCCATTTATACAGTACTTAAGCTTTTCAAAGCAATCTGCTGGAACTATCATTTAAATGGTAAAGCCATCCTCTGAGCTAGGCAGATGAGTATCATCACCAGCCTTATTATATAGATGAGGACACTGAGGTTCTGAGAGGGCAGGTGTCAGTCTGGGTGCGTACAGTACACTAGAGCCAACGTGTCATGATTCTGAGCCCTGAACAGTTTTCTATGCTGGGGAAGACCATAGTGCATGGTGGTTACAAGCATGAGTCAGCCAGAAGCTACAGTCTCCAGTCTACCACTTAACATGCTGTGTGACCTCAGAAAAATTACATCATCTTGCTGAACCTCAGTTTACTCACTTGCAAATTGTACCTGTAAAATAAAAATCTGTCCACCACTGGTCTTCTCTTCAGCATCCCTCAACCACAAGCTGAGATCACAGACCTACCTCATGACATTGTTGTGAGAATTAAAGAACACATGTGAAGGATCTTAGCACAGTGCCTAACTCATACAAAGTGATTAATAAGCATTACCTGTGATGACTAGAAGGAATTTGATGATGAACTATCAAAGGGAAGAACAAATTAGATACAAAATCAGTGTTATGCAGATGAATGTTTAACAACTGGTTCTCTGAAGGGATAAAACCAAACAAACAAACACTGATTGTTGGCATTTGCTAATTTCTGTGGTGTAAATATTCCAACAATGGCCAATTTTAATTTACTGATGTCCCTGAACATGGAGTTGGGAAGAGAAGTGTACAATTGGCTCTGGTGAGCTAGTCTGAGCCAGTGCCACCACTAGAAAGACTCAAAAGGAAAGCAGATACAAGCCACCACGTGTCTCCTTCGCTCCCTGACTATTAAAGTAGATGTGGCTGCTTTGCTGGTCATCTGATTTTTTATAATTAAAAAGGGGTAAGTGTGACTTTGAGACTTACTATAAAGCTACAGTAATCAAGATATTGTGGTATTGGTGAAAGAGTAGACAAACAGATCAATGGAACAGAACAGAGAGCCCATAAATATAATCAATTTATCTTTGGCCAGGAGCAAAAGAAGCATAATGGAGCAAAGACAGTCTCTTCAACAAATGGTGCTAGAACAACCAGATATCCCCATATAAAACAACAAAAAAAATAATATAGACACAGATCTTATATTCTTCACCAAAATTAACTCAAAATGGATCACTGACCTAACTGTAAAATGCAAAACTACAAAACTTGTAGAGGATAACACAGGAAAGAAAACGTACATGACCTTCAGTATGACGATGCCTTTTTAGATGTAACACCAAGACATGATCCATGAAAGATATAATTCATAAGCTGTACTTCATTAAAATTAAAAACTAATTTTCTTCTAAAGACAATATCAAGAGAACTAGAAGACAAACCACACACTGGGAGAAAACACTTGCAAAAGACACATGGGGCTTCCCGGGTGGCGCAGTGGTTGAGAGTCCGCCTGCCAATGCAGGGGACACGGGTTCGTACCCCGGTCCGGGAAGATCCCACGTGCCGTGGAGCGGCTGGGCCCGTGAGCCATGGCCGCTGAGCCTGCACGTCTGGAGCCTGTGCTCCGCAACAGGAGAGGCCACAACAGTGAGAGGCCTGCATACCGCAAAAGAAAAAAAAAAAAAAAGACACATATGACAAAGGATTGTTATCCAACATATACAAAGAACCCTTAAAACTTAACAATAAGAAAATAAGCAACCCAATTTTAAAACAAGTCCAAGACCATAGTGGATACCTTACCAAAGAAGATATACAGATGGCAAAGAGGCATATGAAAAAATGCTCCACATCATATGTCATCACAGAAATCCAAATTAAAACAACAATGAGATACCACTACACACCTATTAGGATGGTCAAAATCAAGAATACTAACAACATCAAATACTTTTGAAAATGTGAAGCAACAGGAATTCTCATACATGGCTGGTAGGAATGCAAAATGATATAGCCACTTTGGAAAACGGTTTGGTGGTTTCTTAAGAAACTAAACATACTCTTACCATATCATCCAGCAATCGTGATCCTTTCTATTTACCCCAGAAAGTTGAAACTCTGTCCATACAGAAACCTGCACATGGATGTTTATAGCAGCTTTATTCATAATTGCCAAATCTTGAAAGCAACCACAACATCCTTTGGTAGTTGAATGGATATATTAACTGTGGTCCATCCCAACAATACAATATTATTCAGTGCTAAAAAGAAATTAGCTACCAAGCCATGAAAAGACATGAAGAAAATGTAAATGCATTTAACTTAGGGAAACGAACCAATCTGAAAAAGCTAAATACTGTATGATTCCAACTATATGGCATTCTGGAAAAGGCAAAACTATAAAGATAGTTAAAAGATCAGTGGTTGGGCTTCCCTGGTGGCACAGTGGTTGAGAGTCCGCCTGCCAATGCAGGGGACACGAATTCTTGCCCCGGTCCGGGAGGATCCCACATGCCGCAGAGCGGCTGGGCCTGTGAGCCATGGCCGCTGAGCCTGCGCGTCCAGAGACTGTGCTCCGCAACGGGAGAAGCCACAACAGTGAGAGGCCCGCGTACCGCAAAAAAAAAAAGAAAAAGATCAGTGGTTGCCAGGGGTGAGGGGAGGGACATGAATAGGAAGAGCAGAATACCTTTAGTGCAGTGAAAATGATCTGTAGATATACCTCAGTATACTTTTGTCCAAACCCATAAAAATGTACAGCACCAAGATTAAAGCCTAAAGTAAACTATGGTCTTTGGGTGATTATGATGTGTGAGTGAAAAGTCATCCTTGAGAATAAAACATTTAAAAAAATAATAAAAAAATAAAAGATCATTCTGGTGAGTGATGTTGATAATGGAGGAGGCAATGCATGTGTATGGGCAAGGGATATATGGGAAATCTCTGTATCTTCCTTTCAATTTTATTGTATACCTAAAACTGCTCTTTAAAAAAAAAAGTATTTTTAAAGGGGTGGGGGGTGCGGTATATGTTTCTTCCACTCTGGGTTTTGAGCCTTAAAATTACCAAAGTACTCAGTGACTGACGGTTCCTGTAAAATAAAATCTGTCCATACCAGGTCTGCTCTTCAAATCCTTCAGTCACAAACTCGGATCACAGAAAGACCTCCACGGCTCATCCACATGCCCTCAGGAGTGATCCCCAGCCCTGCCTCCTTAACTCCACCAAGCAGAAGAAAGATGGACTTTGATAAAAAAGAAAAATTACCAATCTCCACATTTAGAAGATTTCTCAGTCTAGCAGAGTAAAGGCTGACAAAGCCAACACAGTCTAAGCCAACACAATATACGTGGTGAAATTCTGAGCTTGTGCAACATTGAGATTTTATAACTTTGGATGTACATGTGATAGAAGCAAACACGTTATAACTGTTGTTTATTCATCAAAACCACATTCTTGGGAGGAACAGAGGGACCAGATCATCAACATGATTTATGAAATCACTCAACACCAAACTGAACTATGAAAGCCCATGGGTTAGAAAAATCAGATCAAGTGATGTAACTCGAAAAATGATGGTGGTACTGAAGCCAAACATTTGGGTCACATCGTCTTAAAACTTTAAGAATCATTCTTTCATAGAATGGCTGAATGGATTAAAAAAAAAAAAAAAAAGAAGACCCATCTATATGCTGCCTACAAAAGACTCACTTCAGATGTAAGGACACACACAACCTAAAAGTGAAGGGATTGAAGAAAGATACTCCATGCAAATGGAAACCAAAAGAAAGCTGGGGTAGATATATTTTTATCAAACAAAAGAGACTTTAAAACAAACACTGTAATAAAAAACAAAGAAAAACAAACACTGTAATAAAAGACAAAGAAGGGTGTTACATAATAATAAAGGGGTCAATCCAACAAAAGGATATAACATTTGTAAGTATTTATGCACTCCACATATAAGCACATAAATATATAAAGCAAATAACAACAGACCCAAAGGGAGAAATACCGTAATACAATAATAGTGGAAAACTTAATACCCCACTTACATCAACGGATAGATCACCCAGACAGAAAATCAATAAGGAAACATTAGCTTTAAATGACACATTAGGCCAGATAGACTTAATAGTTATATATAAAACATTCCATTCAAAAGCAGCAGAATACACATTCTTAAATGCATATGAAGCATTCTTCAGGATGAGTCATATGTTAGGCCACCGAACAAGTCTCAATAAATTTAAGAAGACTGAAATCATATCAAGCATCTTTTCTGACCACAATGATATAAAACCAGATATCAATTACAAGAAGAAAAAGTTTTTAAAAAATCACTAATATGTGGAGATTGAACAACATGCTACTGAATAATCAATAGGTAAGCAAAGAAATCAAAAAATACCTTGAGACAAATGAAAATGGAAATAGCAATACAACACACCAAAACCTGAAACATGAAGCAAAAACAGTACTAAGAGTGATGTTTACAGCAATAAATGCCAACCTCAAGAAACAGGAAAACTCTCAAATAAACAACCTAACCTTACACCAAAAGGAATTAAAAAAAAGAATAAAAGAAGCCCAAAGTTAGTAGAAGGAAGGAAATAACACAGATCAGAGTGGAAGTAAATGAAATAGAGACTAAAAAGACAATAGAAAGTATCAATGAAAATAAGAGCTGGCTCTTTGAAAAGATAAACAAATATGACAAATTTTATCTACACTCAGCCAGGAAAAAAGAGAGAGGGTTCAATGAAACAAAATCAGAAATGCAAAGCGAGAAGTTACAACACATACCACAGAAATACAAAGGGTCATAGGAGACTATTATGAACAATTATGCACCAACAAATTGGACAATCTAGAAGAAATGGATAAGCTCCCAGAAATATATGATTTTCCAAATAGAAGAAATGTTATGAAGAAATAGAAATTTTGAACAGACCAATTACTAGTAAGGATATGAATCTATAATCAAAAACCTCCCAACAAACAAAAGCCCAGGACCAGACAGCTTCACTGGTGAATTCTACCACACATTCAAAAAAGATCTATTACCTATTTTCTCAAACTCTTCCACAAAATTGAAGAAGAGGAAACGCTTCCAAACTTATTTAATAAGGCCAGCATTACCCTGATACCCAAAACAGACAAGAACACCACAAATAAGAATATTACAGGACAATATCCCTGATTACATAGATGCAAAAATTCTCAACAAAATACCGGCAAACCAAATTTAACAATACATTTTAAAAAAATCATACACCATGATCAAGTGGGATTTATTCCAGAGATGCAAGAAAGGTTCAACATCTGCAAATCAATCGTGATATACCACATTAACAAAATGGAGGGTACAAATCATGTGATCATCTCAATAGATGCAGAAAAAACATTAGACAAAATTCAACCTCAATTTATGATAAAAACATTCAACGAAGTCAGCATAGAGGGAAAATACTTTAACACAATAAAGGCCATGTAGGACAAGTCCATACTTTCACCCATAATACTCAAGGGTGAAAGGCTAACAACTTTTCCTCTAACTTCAGAAACAAGACAAGGTTGCCCACTCTTGCACTTTTATTTAACATAGTATTGGAAGTACTGGCCAGAGCAGTTAGGCAGGAAAATGAAATAAGAGGCATCTAAACTGGAAAGGAAGGAGTAAAACTGTCACTATTTGTGAATGACATGATTTTATATAGAGAAAATCCTAAAGATTCCATTAAAGAATTGTTAGAACTAATAAACAAATTCAGTAAAGTTGCAGGATACAATATCAATATAAACAAATCTCTTGTGTTTATACACACTAACAACAAACTATCAGAGAGAGAAATTAAGACAACAATCCATTTATAATTGCATCAAGAAAAATAAAATACCTAGGAATAAATTTAGCCAAGGAGGTGAAAGACTCATTGATGAAAGAAACTGAAGAGGACACATATAAATAGAAAGATATTTCATGCTTATGGGTTGGAAAAATTAATATTGTTAAAATGTGTGTATTAGCCAAAGCAATCTACAGATTCAATATGATCCCCATCAAAATTCCAGTGGCATTTTTCACATAAATAGAACAAACAATCCTAAAATTTGTATGGAACCACAGAAGACTCCAAACAGCCAAAGCAATCTTGAGAAAAAACAAAACTGGAGGCTTCATGCTCCCTGATTTCAAACTATTCTACAAAGCTACAGCAATCAAAAGAGCATAGAACTGGCATAAAAAATAGACACTCAGATTAGTGGAACAGAATAGAGAGCCCAGAAATAAACCCATATGTATATGATCAATTCATTTATGACAAAGGAGCCAAGAATACAATGAAAAAAGGACGGCCTCTTCAAAAAACGCTGCTGGGAAAGCTGGATTGTCACTGGCAAAAGAATGAAACTGGACCACTACATTATATCATACACAAAAATTAATTCAAAATGGATTAAAGACTAGAATGTAAGACCTAAAACCACAAAACTCCTAAAAGAAAAATAGAATATAAGTGACTCAACATCAGTCTTGGAAATGATTTTTTGGATCTGACTCTAAAAGCAAAGCCAATAGAAGCAAAAATAAACAAGTTGGACTATATCAAACAAACAACAGCAAAAACTTCTGCACAGCAAGGGAAACCATCAACAAAATGAAAAGGCAACCTACCAAATGGTGAAAATATTTGCAAATCTTATATCCGATAAGGGTCTAATATCCAAAATATATAAAGAACTCAAACAATTCAATAGCGAAACAAAACCCAAAAACATCTGGTTTTAAAAAGGGTAGAAGATCTGAATACACATATTTCCAATGAAGGCATACAGATAGTCAACAGGTATTTTACAAAAGGCTCTACATCATTATTCATCAGGGAAATGCAAATCAAAACGACGGTGAGATTATCACCTCCCACCTGTCAGAATGGCTATTATCAAAAAGACAAGAAATAACAAGTGTTGGTGAGGAGGTGGAGAAAAGGGAACCCTCTTGCACCTGTTGGTGGGAATGTAAATTGGTGCAGCCACTATGGAAAACAGTATGGAGTTTCCTCAAAAATTAAAACTAGAACTACCATATGATCCAGCAATTCTGCCTTTGGTATTTACCTGAAGAAAATGAAAATAATTTGAAAAGATATGTGCACCTCTGTGCTCATTGCAGCATTATATACAATAGCCAAGATATGTAAACAACCTAAGTGTTCATTGATGGATGAATGGACAGAAAGATGTGGTAAATATACTCAATAAAATACTACTCATGCATAAAAAAGAATGAAATCTTGCTATTTGTGACAACACGGATGGATCTTGAGGGTATTATGCTAAGTAAAATAAGCCAATACTGTAATAAACCATAATGAAAATATATATATATCTGAATCACTTTGCTGAACACCAGAAACTAACACAACATTGTAAATCAACTACACTTCCATAAAATTTTTTTTAAGTCAAACAGAGAAAAACAAATACTGTATGATTTCACTTACCACTTCTATGTGGAATCTAAAAAACAAAACAAAACTCATAGATACAGAGAACAGAATGGTGGTAACCCGAAGGGTAGGAGAATGGGGGGTAGGTGTAATGGGTGAAGGGGTTCAAGAAGTACAAACTTCCAGTTATAAAATAAGTAACTCATGGGTATATAATGTACAGGATGGTGACTACAGTCGATAATATTGTAGTGAATACTCAAAAGCCGCCAAGAGAGTACATCTTAAAAGTTCTCATCACACACACAAAACCTATATGTAACTGTGTATGGTGACGATGGTAACTAGACATAGAGGTGATCGTTTTGCAGTACATTCAAAGATCGACTCATTATGTTGCATACCCGAAACTAATGTTATATCAATTATACCTCAATTAAAAAGATTCTTCTTTCAGCTCTTGCTTGGAACTGGCTTCCATTATGCATCAGTGTTTACTAAATTTAAAATTGTTCAAATACTTTACCTTGTATTTAAGTTTTCAGAGAAAGGAAAGTAAATTGAGAGAGCATATCTTTTTCATTTTATTCCTGCTCTCAACTCCAAAACTTGTCTTTAGAGAACGTGGGTACCTTAACAGAGCTATATACTCATGTGGGTCCTCCAGAAAAATCATTTGCATCCAGTTCTCTACTATTATTAATTGCCAGAATTTAGAATTAATAGGATCAACTAGTCTCCCTGGGTGAAAAAATTTCAAGTAGTAGTGAACATCAAAGCCAGAGAGATATAAATAACTGTTTAATGTAGAAATTTTTAAATGTGGCCCCTGTAGAGGAGTAATCCTGATTCTTTCATTTTGGGGTTCTTTGCACTCAGGAGATCTGCTCATGCCAAAAGGAAGTAAAGAGACTTAAACTATCTTTTATTAAATATCTACGACGCTCCAGACACTGGACATGTGCCAGCCCTTTTAAACCCTATCACAAATGTATGAACTGAATTTTATTGTATTCACTTAAAAACCAAAAAACTGAGGATCACAGAAGTTAAGCAAGTTTTCCACAGTCTTACGTCTAGGAAGAACCAGAGACAGGGATCAAAACCAGATCTCGTTGACCAAAAAGCCCATGCTCTTTCCACTGCACTAAAACATTTCAAATTCTAAAAATTAATGGTTAATTTTTCTTTTGGAGCAAGAAGAGCAAAAGAGCTGGTGAGTGTGGCATTAACAAATTTTCAGACTACTTCCTGAAGGTGACTGGGATCTGATTCTCAAAAAAATATATGCAGGCTGACATCCACACCTGGAAATAGTTTGGAGGAGAGAAGAGACTGGTTAGCATAGCAGTTAATATCTCCAGGCTGGCCAATACCTAAGTTGACAGGCTGGCCAATATCTAAGTTGACAGGCTGTCTTACTGACATTTAGTTAAATGTCTGGGTGGCCCCGCAGGGTTTACTGTGACACATGACACTCAGTAGTCAATTCTAGAGGACCCTGAAACAAAGTGGGAGCTTCATATCCCAAAACCAGGACAGTGACTAAAGGCTGGAGAAGGTGGGAGGGGAGCTGATGTGAAGAACACTCAGCTGAAAACTCTGCTCCAAGCCAGCGGCTTCCATATCCATTTCTTCCTTTTTTCTTGGTTTCCCCACTAGGTATGTAACTGGTGGAGGAGGACTCTGTATTAGAAGAGAGTGTAACGGAGAAGGGAAATGAGATGGTCCAGGTAGGAGCTGCTCTCAAACAAGCCAGTCAGACTGTTCTGACTGCTCACCTCCTTCTCCACCAGAAATCCCCTCTGCTCCCCTACTGGAATCTTCTGCCAGTTGGTTTTGATAGAATAGGGTCCCCTGAACACAAGACCAGATAGAGGGCGTTACACTTCAACAGTGTTCTTGGCATCCTAATGAGGACAGCATCCACCCCAGGAGTTACAAAAGTCAATATGAAGTGAGAGCAAAAGGAATCTTCTGAGAACTGTCAGGAGTCAACCTGTCCTTGGCATTCCTATTTTATGGTGATGACAAATGGGGAAAAGGAGCAATTCATACACTTTTCCTTCTCAAAGCAGAAAAGTGTCTGTGTTTCAAGAACATTATGCAAACTTTGATTTCAGAATGTTGAAATAAATGGAAAAGCCAAAAAATGTCCCTGTCTGAGAGCCTATGTAAGCCCAATGCTGAGAAAGATGCACTGAGACTTCATTCTCATACGCTTCCCGATTAAAATCCTGATCTAGTCAACATGTCACTTTCCTAACAAACACCACCATTCCAAATACAGTCCCAACCCCACAAATAATGCTATAGAGCTCCCTTTGCCTGAAGTGCCTCCCACCTATGGGTGTGCCCTTCAAAATTAACCTAAGCTTCACTTTGTCCATGAAGGCTTGCTTGACCACTTTAGTCAAAGAAGTTTTCTGCTGACCCTCATGGTACTGCTGCTATTTTCCCTATTCATCCAAGCAATCTGAAAGTTCCTTGAGGGCAAGAGCCTATCTTAAACACCTGTGAATTTCCTACAGGGTGAAGGGAAGACCAAGTTTTAGTTCCTACATTGCACCTGCTCTGCTATGAAAGTCAAATTGAGTCATGAGAATCTTGACTCAGAGAAGGAAGATATCCCACCAGTCTCGGAGGTGAGTGGGTGGAGGGCAGGGGTGCCCCTTGATCCTGCAATTGCATCTGACCTAGAGGTATGATGCAAGGGGGGCCAAGTGTTCCTTCCACTGTGCATCTACAGGTGCTCAGACTTTCCCATGATGCTTTCCCCAGCCATCACATAATAAGCTGCTTCCTTCTGAGTCCTACAAGGTTGGATTACAGCACATGTGGTAAAACCTGTGGAGAGATTTTCTTGGGCAAAGCCCAATCCTGGGGGGAACATTTACCCATGAGAGAGTCTTATAGAGGAGATCATTTAACTACAGGCCAAGGTAGAAGAAGATGAAGTCCAGGCAAAAATGCCGTCCTTGGCACAGAAATGGCCATGGAACCTCAATTCCAGGAAAGCCCCAGAGCAGAGTTCTTCTCTGTACTTCTGGGAGGGTTAAAATCGGGAGTGAGAGCTCTGCTTCTCCAGGAAGGCCCACTGGCTTCCAGAAAGGTGAGGCTCAATAAAAGAGAGAAGTCACGCACAATGTCATCAGCTCTGGTAACTGAAAAAACATGCTGTGTGGTGCAAGTTTGTTTTTAGGAGGAAAATGAGCAAAAAATAGGGCCAGGTTAGGTCATGATCATAAATCAACCTGATACAAGGCAAGGTTCTTTCTCAGGATGTTATGCCTATGGCCTTCCTGCACATCTATCTGCTGCCTTCTGCAGAACTACTTACCCAACACCCCACCCCCCAGGGAGAGCATAAGGGGAACAAAAAGGGCCAAGGAGGAGGAGGAGATAGGCCATCCATCAAAGGCCATGCAACCTGGCAGAGAGCAGGGCTGTGTCAGCAGGAACAGTGGGAGAAAGTGAAAAAAGAAGCCCAGGGAGGTTTTTTTCAGCTGTTCTAGAAGACTTTACTTCAAGACAGGATTAGGCTCAGCTTTTTAACCATGAGCGCAAGCTTTTACAGAGTGGGAGAAAAACCTTTTGAGACTATTTCACTAGCATCTTCCCAGAAAAATTGTAAACCTCTCTTTACAGTCCACTCTTCATTTTAGTCATGCACAAAGATGACAGAAACCAGAATGAGAATTCCCCAGGCTTTCCATAGGCCACCCATGCATAGGGTGAGAGCTGATAAGGCAGATTGGCAGGGAGAGGAGAGGGCTTGCTTTGTCATTGCCTGAGAGAGCAGGGAAACACAGTATGGTGAGATGGGAGACAAGAATCCAAAGGCATGCGCAACCTCAGAAGAGGTGGCTCGTACATGGCAACCATGGAAAGTAGTTAGCGAGGTTCCTGACACAGAGTGTCAATAAATGTTAGCTACTCTTAAGGTTATTATTGTTACTGATGAGGAACAGAGCGGACATCGGGAGTTAAATGAAAAGCACCACCACCTTCTACCTTTAATAGGTACTGCCTGCCGGACCAGACTGAAAGTGCACACAGACCTCCTGAAAGGCCAAATCTAGACCAGAGCTGCTCAGATTTTAGTGTGTGTATGGAGAACATCCAAAGTTAATATTAGCAGCAAAGTTAATATTAAGACGTGAAGAAGAAATTAAGAGCTTTCCAGATAAGTAAATGATAAAAGAGCTCATCACCACTAAACCAGCCTTAAAAGAAGTGTTAAAAAGACCGCTTTAAGATGAAAAGAAAGGGTGCTAATTAATAACAAGAACACATATGAAAGAATAAATCTCACTGGGAAGGTAAATATATAGTAAAGGTAGTGGATGAATCACTTACAAAGCTAGTATGAAGGATAAAAGCCAGAAGTAATAAAAATAACTATGATTACAGTAATTAGTTAAGGGATAAGCAAGATAAAAAATGTAAAATGTGACATCAAAAAGATGAAACATGGTGGGGAGAGTAATAATGTAAAACTTTACAATGAGATGAAACTTAGTTGTTATCAACTTAAAATAGACTGTTTTAGATATAATTTGTCATATGTAAGCCTCATGGTAACCACAAAGCAAAAACGTATAGTAACTACACAAAAGATAATAAAAAGGAACATATGAATACCACTGAAGAAAGTCATCAAATCACAAAAGAAGACCAGCAAAAAGGGACTTCCCTGGTGGTGCAGTGGTTAAGAATCTGCCTGCCAATGCAGGGGACATGGGTTCGATCCCTGGTCTGGGAAGATCTCACATGCCGCGGATCAACTAAGCCTGTTCTCCACAACTACTGAGCCTGTGCTCTAGAGCCCGTTCTCCACAACTACTGAGCCCACGTGCCACAACTACTGAAGCCTGTGCAATCTAGGGCCCGAGTGCCGCGACTACTGAGCCTGCGTACTGCAACTACTGAAGCCTGTGTGCCTAAAGCCTATGCTCTGCAACAAGAGAAGCCACTGCAAATGAGAATCCCACACACCGCAATGAAGTGTAGCCCCAACTCGCCCCAACTAGAGAAAGACAATGCACAGCAATGAAGACCTAACACAGCCAAAAAATGAAATAATTAATTATTTAATTAAAAAATAAATACATAAATTTTAAAAAAAGAAGACAGCAAAAGAAAGAGGCTATAAAAACAGCCAGAAAATAATTAATACAATGACAATAAGCACATATCTATCAATAATTACTTTATCAATAATAACTAAATTCTCTAATCAAAAGATTTAGAGTGGTTGAATGGATGAAAAAAAAGAAGATCCATCTATATGCTGCCTACAAAAGACTCACTTTAGATGTAAGGACACACATATGCTGAAAGTGAAGGGATGGAAAAAGATATTCTACTCAAATGGAAACCAAAAGAAAGCTGGGGTGTCTGTACTTATATCAGACAAAATAGACTTTGAAACAAAGACTGCAATAAGATACAAAGAAAGCTGTTACATCATGATCAAGGGGCCAATCCAATAAGAAGATGTAACATTTGTAAGTATTTATGCACTCAACATAGGAGCACCTAAGTGTATAAAAGCAAATAATAGCAGATCTAAAGGGAGAAATAGACAGCAATACAATTATAGTAAGGGCTTTAATATCCCACTTGCATCAATGGATAGATCATCTAGACAGAAAATCAATATGGAAACGTTGGCTTTAAATGACACATTAAGACTAGATTGACTTAACATTTACATACAGAACATTCCATTCAAAAGCAAATAGAATACACACTCTTCTCAAGTGCACATGGGACATTCTCCAAGATAGATTATATGTTAGACTACAAAACAAGTCTTAACATGTCTTTAAAAATTTAAGAATTGAAATCATGTCAAGCATCTTTTCTAGACACAATGGTATAAAACAATAAATCAATTACAAGAATAAATCTGGAAATTTTACAGATATGTGGAGACTAAATAACATGCCACTAAACACCAATGGGAAAATGAAGAAGTAAAAGAGAAACCAAAAATACCTTGAGACAAACAAAAATGGAAATATGATGCCAAAACTTATTGGATAGAGCTAAAGCAGTTCTAAGAGGGAAGTTTATAGCATGCCTCAAGAAACAAACAAACAAAAATCTCAACTAGACAATCTAAATTTAGACCTAAAGGAACTAGGGAAGAAAGAACAAGCAAAGCCAAAAGTTAGCAGAAGTTCTGAAATGTCAAAGATCAGAGCAGAAATAATAACATAGAGACTAAAAAGATAATAGAAAAGATCAGCGAAATCAAGAGCTAGTTCTTTGAAAAGATCAATAAAATTGATAAACCTTGAGCTAGACTCCTCAAGAAAAAAAGAGAGAGGACTCGAATAAACAGTCAGAAATGAGAGGAGATGTTATAACTGATACCACAGAAATACAAAGGATTATAAGAGATTAATATAAACAATTATATACCGACAAATTGGACAACTTTAAAAAAATGGATAAATTCCTAGAAACATACAACCTTCCAAGGTTGAATCATGGAGAAATATAAAATTTGACAGACCAATTACTAGTAAGGAGATTGAGTCAGTAATCAAAAACCTTCAAACAAACAAAAGTGCAATACCAGACAGCTTCACTAGTAATTCTACCAAACAGTCAAAGAAAAATTAATGTCAGTCCCTCTCAAACTCTTCCAAAAATAGAAGAGAATACTTCTAACTCATTATACAAGGCCAGCATTACCCTGATATCAAAACCAGACAAGGATACAACAAGAAAAGAAAATTACAGGCCAATATCCCTTATGAACATAGATGCAACAATCCTCAACAAAACATTAGCAAACTGAATTCAACAATACATTAAAAGGATCATACACCACGTCAAGTGGGATTCATTCCAGGGATGTGAGAATGGTTTAACATCCATAAATCAACAAATGTGATACACCACATTAACAAAATGAAGGACAAAACTCTTATGAGCACCTCAATAGATACCGAAAAATCATCTGAAAAAATTCAATTTCCATTTATGATCAAAACTCTCAAACAAATTGTGTAGAAGGAATGTAAGTCAACATAACAAAACCTATATATCATAATCCCACAACTAACATTGTACTCAAAGGTGAAAAGTGGAAATCTTTTTCTCTAACATCAGGAACAAGACAAGAGTTCCCACTCTCACCACTTGTATTCAATTTGGTATTGGAAGTGCTAGCCAGAGCAATTAGGCAAGAAAAAAATAAAAGGCTCTTAATTGGAGAAAAAGTAGTATACTTGTACCTATTTGTAGATGATATGATTTTATATATAGAAAACTCTAAGGATTTCACTAAAAAATTGCTAATACTAACACATGAATATAGTAAAACTGCAGGATACAAAATCAATACACAGAAATCTGTTGTGTTTCTATGTACTAATAATAAACTATCAGAAAGAGAAAATAAGAAAACAATCCCATTTACAATTATATCAAAAAGAATAAAATACCCAGGAATGAATTTAACCAAGGAGGTGAAAGCCCTATATATGGAAAATTATGACACATTGATGAAAGAAAATGAAGAGGACACATATAAATGGAAAGATATTCTATGCTCATTGGTTGGAAGAATTAATATTGTTAAAATGTGCATATTTTCCCAACCAATCTACAGAATCAATACAATCCCTATCAAAATTCCAATGGCACTTTTCACAGAAATAGAACAAACGATCCTAAAATTTGTATGGAAGCATAAAGGACCCCAAATAGCAAAAGCAATATTGAGAAAAACAGAACAAAACTGGGGGCAAAATGCTCCCTGATTTCAAACAATATTACAAAGCTACAGTAATCAAAAGAGTACGGTATTGGCATTAAAACAGAAACAAAGATCAATGGAAAAGAATAGAGAGCCCAAAATAAACCCACACATATACAATTAATTCATTTATGACAAAGTAGCCAAGAATACACAATGGGGACAAGACTGGCTTCAAAAAATGCTGTTGGGAAAACTGGATAGCCACTTGCAAAAGAATGAAACTAGACCACTATCTTATATCACACACAAAAATTAACTCAAAATGGACTAAAGCTCTGAATGTAAGACCTGAAACCATAAAACTCCTAGAAGAAAACATAGGCTGTAAGCTCCTTAACATAGGTCTTGGCAGAGATGTTTTTAATCTGACACCAAAAGCAAAAGCAACAAGAACAAAAATAAACAAGTGGGACAATATCAATAAAAAAAAGCACATTTATTGCAGCATTACTTACAATAGCCAAGATATGTAAACAATATATGTCCACCAATAGATGAATGGATTAAGAAATTTTGGTATATACAATGGAATACTACCCAGCAATGAAAAAGAATGAAATCTTGCCATTTGCAACCACATGGATAGACCTGGATAGCTAATATGCTAGGTGAAATAAGTCAGACAGAGAAAGAAAAAATATCATATGAGCCCTCTTATATGTGAAATCTGTAAATATATATAGGAAAAGAAGAAAAACAAACCAAAAAACCCAAAAGCTCATAGATACAGAGAACAGATTGGTGATTTCCAGAGGTGGGGACTGGAAGGGTGAGAGAAATGGGTAAACTGCTTTTGGTTTTGCTTGTGTTTTAGTTTAAAAAATTGAATTAAAAAAATAAAAATTTAAAATTAAATAAAAATCACATTTTAGACGAATATTCAGGAAAACAGGAAGGTGTTTACAGCTTGTTTATTTTTAAAACTATGTAAATTCTAAAACAATATATATACTTTGATCTAAATTTTATAAAATAACAAATATGTGCTTATTTTCATAAATGCAGATTCATAGGAAAAAGGTTTCTTAATTTTTATATTTAACACATTTTCTACAATAAACAACCTCTCTGAGTCCATTTACTTATCTGTAAAATGGAACTAATGATAATGCCTCCTTCATTTGATGGTCAAATGCATTAATATAGGTAAAACCTAATTACAGTTAACACTCAAAAATGTAAGCTGTTATTAATTATGGTTATTTTTATCTTGTTTTCTGCTGAATCTCCAGTATCTACAATGGAGCCTGACACACATTAGACATTCAATAAATATTTGTTGAACAAACTGATTAATTAAGAATTATACACTTCATGTAGGACATTGATAAAATTAAAATCAGGTATCTTGGTTGGAACAGATCATAAGGGACATTAAATAAGAGTTAACCAGTTTTGACTTACACTCTGGATGACAAGAGTCACTGAGGGTTTTAAGTAGCTAAAGATAAGACATGGCAGAAGGAAACCTATTCAGATCTGCTTGTTAGAAAATTGTAATGATGATGCTAGAAAATTTTAAGTAATAATGATAATGCAAGGACAAAAATAAGTTACCTAGTAAATAGTAAGTTGACTGTTGCCATTTCTATATGGCCTGGAGGTTATTTAAAGGAATTCTGCACTGTTTTGAAAAGCCTAGAAAGCAAAGGGCTTGGGCCACCGTGACCCCCAGAACGGCAAAGAAACAGGCCCAGCACTGCCATTGACCTGAAATCAATCTGGGGCAGCAGGAGCCTCCTTCCTAAGGAAGTTTTCTTGATCACCACAGCAAAATGCAACATTGCTTTAAGCATTCATTACCTACTGCCTGGGTGGTTAGCTATTTTCTTGCTAAAAAAGTAATCCACAAGGGCTAGAAAAAAAGCTACCTGGATAGCCAAGCTGGAGTTCTAGTGTGCCTTTCAGAGAGTGGCCAATGTATTTTGGGTCCTCATGCACATCCCCCAGGACAATCCTGCCTCATCCCAACTTCCCCAGACTCTCCCAGGCCTTCATCCAGACCCAAAAATGGCTAAGGGGAGCCAGCCCAGCAGCCAATTGAGAATCCAAAAGGTGGTTAATACTTTTCTAGTTAATAGAGCAGACTGAGGAGTGTGATCCGCTAGATCAACCAAACTTAATAACTGTACAACCTTGAGCAACATTGAGCAATTTCTCTCATTTTCCTCATCCATGAAATGGAGATAATAATGATACCGAATTTATAGGGTCTGAGGGAGGATTAAATTAATTCACACATGTAAAATAATGAAAACAGTGCTTAGCACTCAATAAGCACTCAATATTATTATTCACTTGTTAATATTATCATTTTAATATATATAGGCCCTATCTCTCCAACTGTATCATAAAGTCCTTGAGAGCAAGTAGTCCTGTCATACACTAACTTTGTGCTCAATAAAGATCTGTTGAATAAATAAATTAGTAAGTGAGAGAATAGATTAAAAAACAAATTGAGCTAGGTACTTCCTGTTTCCGGGCCACCTGTTGTCCTCTTTTTTAGACTGGCAAAATTAACTTTCTCTAGGAACAGTCTCTCCTTCCCCTCCCACAAGGAATAATGTGAACAGATGGATACACAAAACAAAATTTCTAGGGGGACAATGAGAAAGAGACAATGCATACAAACCAGAAGAAGCAAACAAATAGAATAGATAATTTCTGAAAGTTTAGAAATAATCAAGTTGCAACTACACCCAATTCTTCTAGGAGACTAGTTCCTGGTCAATATTTATCAAGTATAGATATATTTGGTGGGCTGAGGAAGGGAAAGTTGAGGTGGAAGATAAGGGTAACCACCCTTTCTAGTTATTTTCGAGTGAATTTCAAACATCGTAGCCATCTTCCAAATCAATAGGATTTAAAGATTACCATGTTTACCTGTGCCTACTTCCAAATAGAAAAATTCACTTCACAGTTTGTAAGACTAAAACTTGCCCTGTGTTTGTTGACTCATTCATTCATCCTCTTATCAAACATTTATTGGATGAGTTTTATTTGCTATCAATGCACTAGGTGCTATGGGTATAGCAATGAAAAAAGTACAGCCCCTGACCTCAAGCAGCGCAGAGGGGGAGCTAGCCTAGGAAAGAAATAGTGTGGCAGTAGGGCCATATCTGTCTAACATCAGTCCCCAGCACAGTGCCTGGCACACAGTAGGAGCTGAAAGAATATCTGTTGAATGAATAAAAAGTAAGATGGGACTTGCAGTACGTTGACCTAAGTGTTTTGATAAGGCTGAGTATAAGGTGTTAGGAGAATTCACTGGAGAACAAACCTATATCAGTGAGACCAAGGAAGGTTTTCTAGAAGAGATATCATATTAACTAAAAACCAGGGAGTGACAAGAAGTAAGTTCAGTGAATGTGGGTTTGGGGAGTAGTTTCTTGTTAGGAGAAAAAGTGCAAAGGGCTCAGGTCAGAAGCCAGGGAAAGAGTGGTGTATCTGTGTCACTGCTAGTAGTTTGGCATTGCTAGAATGTAACTAAGAGTGTGTGTGTGTGTGTGTGTGTGGTTTTGAATGTGTGTGTGTGGTGTGCATATGTGTGCATGTTTAAGTATGTATGTGTGTATGTAGGTGCACGCACATGTGCACACGTGTATGGATGGGGGTGTGAGTGTGCATCCACCCTAGAGGGCAGTGATGAGCCTGAGGACATAAGTAGGGTACCATATGGCATACTAAAGAAGTGGACCTTTATCCTGAGCTCACATGGGGGTCATTCAAGAGTTTTAGGCCAGAAAGTGACTTGAGCCGCTTGGTATTTGAGAAAGCTTAAAAAAAAAAGTTCAGTCAATTAGCTGAAGAATGAATTGGCCTCTCAGGTGAGAGATGTCCAGGATTAGTGTAGTGGCTGTGGGGATGAATAGGACAGGTCCCAATGAGATTATAGAGGTAAAACAAATAAGACTTGGTGAGTGATTCCTGGTATTATATGTGATGTTGAGGAAGGTAGGGGTGAGGGGTACTGAAGTGGGACAAGAACCCCCAGGATTCTGGCCTGTGTGGAAAGAGCTCTTTGCTGAGATCAAGGAAACGGGAGAAATGAGACAGGTGGAAGGGTTCAGCTGAGACATGCTGGGACCCTTTGCTCCTTGCTGCTTCTTCCATAAAAATTAGAGACAGCTTTGCACTGTGGATAAGAGCATGGACTCTAGGGACGGAGCCCTCAGGTTCAAATGCTGATGCAGCACGAGCAGCTGTGTGTCATTGGGCAACGTCCTATTCCTCTCTGTGCTCCAACTTCTCCATCCGCTTCCTTGAGTTGTTCTGAGGAGCTCATGAGTTAACATTTTCAAAGTGACCATAGTCATATGTGGTTCAGAGAAAGAACTATGTAAGTATTTGTCCAATAAAAATCCTTTCAATAATTTCTTGAAACAACTGGGCATGCTTTCCATTTCTGCTACCTCATCTTGCTTTATTATCCTGTGTGTTTATGCTGTCTTCTACTTTAGATTACTAGTGCTTTATTACAAGACCTTGAGACTTGGATCTCTCCTACCTTAAAAAAGTCTCTCTAAACCTGGGTCTACTTCTGACTCCTATTCCTTCCCCTCATAGCCACTTTCATTGCAGAGTGTGCTAGACCCTGCTCTAGGTCTTCACAGCCTCCCATCTCATTCATACCTCCATTTGCTGTGATGTGGAGTCCTCTCCCAGCCCCCAACTCCAGGGTGAAACTGGTCTCTCTAAAGCCTCTGAGGATTTCCTAACTGCTTCATCCAATGAGCCCACTTCAGACCTGATGGCTTAGTGGGTGCTCCTATGCCATCTGACACTTTATCTCCATCCTTCTCTCTTTTCCCCAATTCTGCTGCCTCCCAGGCCTCCTTCAGTCTCTCTGGTTTCTGGCTCTCCTTCTCTAGCCTCGAGGAATTCTCAGGCTCGCTGACACAGGACTGGCCCTCCTAGAGGCCGAGATGTTATGGTACAGTTACAGGTCAGCTCCCACTGGGCAGTGAGCACCTTCCAGGTACAGCCCCTGCCTTGCTCATTCTTGATTCCCCAACACGTGACGTAATGCCTGATACTTCACCTAATAGGAACTCAATAAATGTTGGATGAATGAATAAATGAATGGATGAATGAACAAATAGAAACCCAAAAAGGTGTTTCTTTGCTAACCTGCCCAAAACGTACCGCAATTACCTGTATGAAAGTTAGCAAATGCTGAGTCACTGCTTGAACGATGATTCACTAACTGATTGATTAAGTTTTAAGCTCTGTGACTTCCCACTCTGATCAGCAACTGGACTTCTAATCCAGAATTGAGCCGCAATTACTGGTCTTGATATCCCAGTTGGTTGCCATGGCAATGCTTCCACTTCAAAATGCTCTGAAATTTTGGGTTCCAGTGACCGTATTGTATATCTGGGCAGAACAACTTTTCTCTACGACTCACTTCTGACTCATAAAGAGAATTGGGATGCTTTTGTTTGCCCACTGGGCTTTATTTCCTGGATGTTCTCTTTTTAAAAAAAATCCAAAGAGTAGGATTATTTTAAGGCAGTTAATGAAAACGAGAAGGAGTGGATGCTATTAGTTTTTTGGACACAAACTTAACATAGAGATAGGCTTTCTAGAAGGTGCTAGGGTCATGGGGTGTATGATGTGAGCAGGAAGGGGTCTGATGAGCCCCCAGGGTAACCTAATCCCATGTACTGGAGCCCAGAAGCATGGAATTTATGCACTTGTTTATGGCAGCAGACACCGAAGCTAAGGGATGTTCAGGGTATTCACGCTCAAAATCCAAGCTAACGTGCTGCCTTCCTCTCCTGTTTATTTTGCCTCCTCAAGGCATGGACTAGGATGGGAAGAAGAAGGAGCAGGCCTGCTGGAACACACGTCCTGAATGACTCAGATGGGCTGCCAGCCCCAGAGGAACAATGAAGTAGAGCACAAAGGAGGGAGCAGAAGGTGAAGAAAGACAAAGCATTGCCAGTGATGGGCGAATGGGTGAATGTATTTGGGCCGCCAAAGGTGATTCCTACTTTCCAGCTTCACCCCTATTACTCTTAAATATTTCCAGCCTGACAACCTGTGCTCCACCCAAGAACTGCACCGAGAGTGCCCGTAGGTTTCCATCATCCCTGAGGACTGAGAGAACACACAGCCGACAGAGAATGAGGAGATAGCGGCCAATGGTGGCATGTGGATCAGCCGGGACCCCTCAGCGCTGCACTGTCTCCCTGAGGTTGCGAACGCAAAGAAGGGAGACAGTAACTGAAGCTGGGGATCAGGACAGGAAGCGCAATAAGCGGTGTCAGGCCCTGAAGCTGCCATGTGATAAGGAGGATGATCACACAGTCACACTCGGAGGAAACACTTCTGTGCTGCCACCTGGAAGTGAGTCTCCTTCCCCAACCTGCACCCCGAGACACCTGAATGACTCCAGAATCCCAGATCTCATCCTTGTGAGTCAGGCACCAGGTCCTGAACAGAGTGGGCCACAGGGAGATGGCAGTGCTTAAGCACCCAGAGCTGGAATCCAGGGAGAAGTTCAGGACATTATAGGGGAGCCATATGGCCTTTATTTTCCCTTCTCCCCTCTGGTTCTCTTCTTTTTTTCTTCCTGAAGGAGCTGATGCATCAGAATCCGATGCACTGTGACTTTTGAGGGGTCGAGTGTTCCCCACGTGCGTGTCATTTGGGGCTCATGCACGTGGAAAGTCATAGAAAGTAATGCAGTTCTGGCCAAAGGAGAACTCCCGCCATACAGAGTCAGGTTCAGGGACGAATGGGCCATCTTAGGATGCCCTTGAATAGCTGGAGCACGGAGCTTGATGATAGCTCCCATCTCAACCAGTAAGGCCTCCCTCTGATTGCAGAGGCCTCAGCACAGAGGTCCATGCGTCTACTCATTGTACAAGACAACATCACATTTCTCAAGGACTACCCAGGTGCTACCAGATGCAAGCAATGGCCAAGCCCTAGTCTTCAATGAGGCCACAGAAGTCTTTTTAATTTTAGTGGGTCAAAATATAAAACCAAACCCTCATGCATTCCTGGGAATTGCAAAATGTTCAACATAGTTACCATATGCAATTCCACTCCTAGATGCCTACTCAGCAGAAATAAAAACATAAATCCCCTTGTGTATGGTATTCATAGCAGCACTATTCATATAGCCAAAAAGTGGAAGCCACCACAATGTCCATCAACTGGAGAAGAGATTTTTTTAAAAAGTGACATGTCTAAGGAATACTACTCAGCAATGAAAAGGAATGAAGCTCTGATGCATGCTAAAACGTGATGAACCTCAAGTGAAAGAAACCAAATTCAAAAGACCACATATTATGTGAAATGTCCAGAGTAGCCAAATCTATAGAGACAGAACATAGATTAGTGGTTATCTCTGGTTATTGTGGATATGGGAAGGAGGAGAGGGAAATGGGGAGTGACCACTAATGGGTAAGGTGTTTCTTTTGGGTAGAATGAAAATGTTCTAAAATTAGATTGTGGTAACAGTTGCACAACTCTGCAAATATTCTAAAAAACATTAATTGTACAGTTTAAACAGGTGAACTTTATGGTATAAAAGTTTTATCTCAATATGCCATTTATAAAGAAAGAAAATATAGTTGACCCTTGAACAACACAAGGGTTGGGGCACCAACCCTCCATGCAGTCAAAAATCCATGTATAACTTATAATAAGTCCTCCGTATTCCCAGTTCCTCCATATCCAGGTTCCACATCCTCAGATTCAACCAACCACGGACCAGGTAGTACTGTAGTATTTACTATTGGAAAAAATTCCACATACAAGTAGACCTGCACAGTTCAAACTCATGTTGTTCAACGGTCAACTGTAAATAAACAGAAACTCCATCTGGAATGCTCATACAGAAAGCATCAGGACTTGTTTTCTGCAGGAAATTTCTGGGAAGTTTTGTTTTTACTTGAATAAAAGGTGTTTCCCTACCACTGATACTGTCAGTCTCTCTGTAGGTATTACCCTGGACAGGGTAGGACTAGGAAGCAAAGAAAAAGAGGGCTATGGAAGAAGCATGGCATGCAGGAAGAGTCCTGAATACCAGGTGCTGGCAAACTATGGCCCACAGGCAAAATTGGGACTGCCACCTGTCTTTGAAAATAAAGTTTTACTAAAACACAGCCATGCTCATTCATTTACATATTGTCTAAGGCTGCTTGCATGCTCTAACGACAGAACAGTTGTAACAGAGACTATGTGGCCTGCAAAGCCTAAATTTTTTACTACTGTGCCTTCACAGAGAAAGCCTGCCTACCCTGCTCTAGATTCACGAGTCTACTTAAGTCTTAAGTCTTGCTGCTTAAATCACGGTCCACATACTAGCAGCAGCAGCACCTAGGAGCCTGTTAGAAACGTTCCCCCAGACCTACTGAAACGGGATCTGCATTTGTGTTAGTTAGCTGTGTTAGTGCAAGAAGCAGATGCCAACATGGGGTTCAACATACAAGGATTCTGTTAGGAGAGACAACTAGGAGAGAAAACAGGGAGGGGGCCTGAAAGGACTGGGAGAGCCATCAGTTCATGGTACAGGTCTGACCTGAAGGAAGGAAAGAGAGAAGATGGAGTGGAAGAGAGAAGATGGAGTGGAAGCATTGTAAACTGCTATACAGTCTAAAGAATGATCTGCAAGGCCACCACGAGTCCTCAAGGCAGAGACAACTATCAGAGGAGATCTGAATCTCTCAGGAACTGGTTTTCCTTATCCCTGCCACACCAAGGCATGTGGCCTCAGTGGAAATGCAGTGACAGATTCAGAGCACAGCACCTCTGTCCTTGGGCAAGGAAATGCCCCAGAGTTGGCATTCTCATTGCATCCGCTGCCAGGTGTATTCCCATAGCAGCAAGGACATTTTGAGAAAAATACCAGGTGATCTCTACGCATATTTAAGTTTGAGAAGTAATGCTCTAGAGCAGGATTTGGCAAAGTCTACAAAGGGCCTCACAGTAAATATTTTAGGCTTTGCAGGCCATACATTCTCTGTTGCAACTACTCAACTCTGCCATTCAAAGTGGGAGCAGCCACAGAGAACACACAATCAAATGGGGGTGGCTGGGTTCTAATAAAACTTTATTTACAAAAACAGGCTTCAGCTTTGGACACACATAGCACACACAGCCTTCCTTTTAAATTCTCTTTATATCTATGTGGATACTTCTGTGTGTGAATCTGTGAAGCTCCACACCCCACATCAACAAAACTCCTCACCCTGAGGACGCCACCCCCTTACTGGGAGAAGGGGTTGTTACATCGTCCTGTGAAATCTCATTTCTCAGGTGTCATTCAAAACAAAAAAGCTATCAATACGCCTTAAACAAGGTCAGCAGATGCTAGCTACCAGGAAATCCAGAGAGCTCTGGAAGTTATGTGAACTGCATGACATGGACATATTTCTGGAAAGTGAGCATAGATTCCATCATATTCTCAGAAGAGTGTATGATCCCAGAAAAAGCCTTGGACCATTGTCCAATGTATTAAATAGTATTGCCCACGCTAAAAATAAAATGATTTTTTAAAAAAACAGAGTCCTTTCAAGCCACTGATTCTACAGTGTTCTCAATCATCTTGAGACCATCTTGCCAAAAACCCTATCTACGTCATTCCTATTTTACAGATTAGAACACTAAATTCCTAAGAAATTAATATCCTAACTGAGGAAGGACTGCAGGTTGGTGGGTTAACACCAAAGATGCATTGGTTAACACACTGCTCTTAGCAATGATCACCTCCCGCTGTTAATACCACTTCGTAAATAAATTCCACGGTCAAGCCTGTGTTGGGCACTTTACATACATGATTCAATTAAACATTGTAACAACTCTGCAAGACATTGTCTCATTTCTCAATCTGAGGACACCAAAGCTCAGAAAAGTTTAATGGATTGCCACAGGTGGCAGCACTGATTAAGTGTCAGATGGGGTCTGATTCCAGGTCTGTCTGACTCCCAAATTCTGCCCTGGAATGTCCTCTGAAACTTGGATCCTCAGAAAAGGAAAACTCATCTTCCAGTCAGGGACAGTTTCTTAGACATCTTTGTATTCCCCACAGAGCCTTGCCCTGCTTTGCATGGCAAGGCACTCAATAAATATTTGTTGAGTGAAGAAACGTGGGCTCGGGCTCCAGTTCTGCCATGGACTTACTAACTCAGTCTCCTGCTCTTGGAGCTGCAGGTGGTTACTCAGCTGGGCAACTTCAGGGAACATTTGAAATCAATTAGGGGTGAGGAGGAACCTATTAAAAGGTCCTCTTCTGTGTATGTTGGGGTTGAAGGAGAGGAAAGGAAGTTGAGAAGGAGAGAAACAGGATGGTTTCAGGGTTGGGTGCTGGAGCTTAAAGATTTCACACGAGGATGGAACAGAATTTGGCTTAAGTCCACTGCTGAGTTCCAACAGCCTCTCCAGATGGGATCCTGACCTCCGGCTACTCCTTGGTGGCCACAAGTCCCTGAATTGCCACGCCCCCGAGTAGTTACTTTGATGGAGGCCCTTACGCTGGAGCAGCCACACACAGTCTTTTCCTAGGCCCTCTTGCCTCACGTCAGAACTACAGGAGATTGGCAACTTCAGAAGGTCTAACTTGCAGGGGGCCCAGCACCATCACTCCCCCTCCAGGGACCAGAATCTTACCCGTGAAAGCCTGTGAGGCCTGCACTGCCCTTGGCTCCAAATGAAAGTATTCCAACAATCCATCCAGAATCCAACTTCCTATTTTGGAAGCACGTGGGAGTTAGGGGTGGGGGGAGGGAGGTAACTCTAGTTGATTTTGTTTTCTTTACCAGATTTTACAAGTGCCAGTTAGTCACAACCCAAAGAATGCCACTTTAGCCCTTTCACATAGGCCCTGCGGAAAGACTTGTATGAAGCTGACCCTAGGGGATGCCTACCAACAATGCTCTGGGAGGGGATGATTAATTACCTCCCAGAGGCCGGGGGGGAAAGGACAGCCCTCCGAGAAACCAGACACATTCCCCACTGCGTGGCTTCCAAGGCACCGCCTACTCTCCTGTGCACGAAGCAACGCTGCCACCTAGTGCCCTGTGTGGGAAGTATTCCCTGAGGTCTCCCATCTCAGGGGGGTTCCTCTACAAGGGCTGGTGCAGCTGAATCACTTAAGATATCTGTCAAGGAGAAAATGCCCCAGGTTTGGTAGATGGAGGACCGGGAAACTGGGTCTATGTTAAGTAGGTAGAATCTGAGGTTTGAGAGCTGTTGGAAGAGAGTATGGGAGTCAAGTTTTGCAGCATCTTGGGTTATCCTCAGTGGAGCAGCAGAACTTCCATGGTTGAATTGTATTTAGCTCTCAGGAACACAATTCAGTTGTTGTCATTCTGCACAGCTGAAGGCCAACCAGCCCAGGAGCGGGCAGTGACCAAATAAAAGGACCAGTGCTAGGGTCGGAGAGGGAATTTGGGCTGATCTGTTGGTAGGAGTGAGTAAGTTAGTGAATCGGAGACCTTTATTCCGGGAGGAGGGCGGTGGGGGTGGGGACTAGCCTCGGCCCTTCATGGTTCTCAGCCCTGGGGCCCCCAGAGGAAGTGTACGGAGCTGAGCACAATGAGTAGACAAGGATGCCTATGTCCTTGGGAACCCGGTTGCTAGAATCCTAAAGAATGAAAGCCTTGTTCCCAGCCCCCATCTCTCCCAGACTTTTACCCTAAATCTCTCCTGAATATTTTCTGATGTGCACAAATCTGAACAGAGATACAGGGTGGGAGGTGGAGAGGAGACAGACCTGCGTATTTCCTGCCCTTCCACCTTCCTGGTGTGGACCTATAGGGGAAATACCAGCACACCTCCAGGAACACTTTGATTTGAAGAGAAAGAAACCTCCGAAGCTAGACTGTCTGCGAAAGAGTTCCTGCCTAATTTTACACGCTTAGGGAGGTTATGAGGATTCAGATGGGCACTTTGGAGAAGGATCTGAGTGTGCGCTGTGGCAGGGTGGAGGTGGGCACAGGAGGGAGATGTACGGGCTTGGGGGGCGGGGGGGGCGAGGGAGGAGGTGCATCAAGGAAGGCTGTAATTGGAATCAAATCCTGACCCTGTTCTCCCCGCTGCAGAGCATGAGACAGAAGGACATGAAAGGGATGGAAAGATCCACTGTCCAGAATCTGTTCCCTCAGGTTTGGGGTTTTAACAACTCAAAGCACTGGTCTCTTAGAGCCTCCCTCCTATATTCCTGCTGCATCCTTCTCTGATTCTTCTGAGCCAGGGAACTGATCCCAGGTCCCTATGCCGCTACTGCCAGAGGAGGGGTAAGCAGAGTGGTAGGCCCCGGTCTAGACTGCAAGCACACAGTTTCCCTGGCAGATGGGTACTAGGAAGTGAGATTAGGCAGCAAGAAGATGTCATCTGGGAAAAACTGTGAAGCTGCCAACTCTGATCAGATAATCATCTCATTATTTCTTCCATTTGGCCCCAGAATAAGGATTTCCTTCTACTCTTTCTCTGCCCCCACCTATCTTACAGCCCAGCCCCTTCTCTACCCCCTCCCTTCACCCTCTCCCACCCCAAAATAAAATCACGCAAAACCACAAGACTCTAGAGCGCTCAGTGTCTGGGAATCCCAGCTTCCAAAAGAGAAATCACAGCCAAAGAGGGGGAGACAGCGTGTCCGGAAGGGATGTTCCAGCAACACCCCATTGCAAGAGGCTCCCTCCTTCCAGATTTCTTTCTCTAGTCTGAAACTTATTTGCAGGCATCCAGTAACCTGAGAAGTTTTTAATACGGGGAGCTAGCTGTCAAGCCTTTGAGGGGTTCTGGAGTTCCATTCCCAGTCTGCCTCTGGCATACCTCTCATTCCTTCTGTTACCCCCTCGATGTCACAGGACTGGCAAACATCAAACGGTGTTGCAGACAATCCAGATTAATAAGATTTCAATGGTTCTACTAGGTGCCTAGCCTTGTGTGAGGTTCTGTCACGGGGCGGGGGGGCTCCAGAGGGATAATGGGAAACTGAATGATGAAGTATCACATCTAACCCCCAACCACCCCTTGCCTGAAACCAATCCCCCCACCATCGAAGTAAGGCAAAGGAGGCATTCCTAACCCCACTCTTTTCTTTGTCTTTCTGGGTGACTTCCCATGAAAGCCAAGATCTGGGTATAGAGTAAAATAAATGTGGGTAGTGTTCCCAAACACTGCCCCTGATTAACACCATAGAGTTATACAAGGTGCATTTTAGGTCCCTTTTACAACGGCCAGGGCAAGAAGCCAGGGTCCTGGCTTGTGAGTGCCCACCTTTTCCAGCAGACCTTGCTCTTCCTAGGCTGGACTCACTCATGATTTTTAGGACAAAGCAAAGGGGACTCAAGGACCTGGACAAGGTAGTAGCTTTCTGCTACATCCCAGGGCTGCTCAGAGAAAAGGAAACCAACCAGGACCCATTGGCTGTGTACCTGGCAGCCTTGTTCTCTTGCCGCCTAGCCCAGCCCAGGCTTGACTCGCTGCCCAGGTCTTTACACTTTCATGTAGTTTCAAAGTTGCCTGGGTATCTCATACTGGACTATGAGAAATGGAGTGTGACACCTCTTCCCCACTGACAAAGAACCAGAGATCTTCCCCTTTAAAGAGGGATAAGAGAGTGAGCTGGAGGTCTCCTAAGTGCCAGCACAATGTATAGAACCACATGAGATCAATACAAGGGACAAATGCTCTTGTGGTTACAGAGTCATTAAGGTAGATCATGTCTGGAATCCTGCTGCGCAGATGAATAAAGGCCCTTCCCCCTCTCTGCTCAGCCAGCCCTCCCTGGCCCTCCTGCTCTGTCCCTTTCCCCTCCTTGCCCCCAAAGTCTAACCTCAACAAAAAAGGAAGCCAACCCTACCCCCGCGGACTACGGAAAGCCCAGGAGTGGGTTATTACCTGCAATGATGGCTGGGCTGTTCTGTCCTCCCTCCGGTTTCACCCAGGCTTCCACTGTGAACGCCTCCCGGGGAATGTCAGCCAGCACTTCTGGACGCAGCAACAGCTGCTCCCGCCTCCCAGAGAAGTACAAAACAGGCAATCCTCCTTGGGGGCTAAAGGTCTCTGCTTCCCAGTCGGGGTCCCCTCCACCATTCTGGATGCCGCCCTCCGAAGAGCTGGTTCTGACCCCATGCATAAGGGGATGCTTAGACCAAGGTTGGAAGTGCCGGGGAACAACACTGGGGTCTCCCTGCACACCTCCTGCCTGCCCTTTCGCCACCTGGCGCCGCCGCCTAGTCTTGGTCCGGCCCTTCCTTTGGGTCTCTGGTCCGGGTTCCTTCTGGCGTGGGAAGGTGGTGATCTTGGCGGCAGCCAAGGCTCCGTGCTCTTGAGTCCCAGCCTCACCTAGAGGCTCCTTGGATCCTTGATTGCCAAGATAAGTGTCATCATCTCCCAGTAGCTCCGACTGCCCAATAGGACCATCCCCTACCCACAGGGCAGCTGGCCGCTCAGCCTCACTTGTCACTCCTGCACTTCCAGTCAGGTCTGGGGGAACAGATCTCACAGCCATTCCCTCGGCGTCTGGCTTACTGCGCCCTGCATGGTACGTTCCTTGATCCCCCGCAGGGTAGGGCCTCAGGTAGTTCCCAGGTCTGCTGGGGTAGACCCCAAAGAGGTGATGCTGAGGGGCAGCTCTGGGTCTTCTAACCTTGGCCCCCAGCCAACAGCGTTCTCCTTCCAACAGCACCTGATTCAGGTGTCCTCTTTGAGCCAAGGATCTCTTGCGTGTCCAGCCCAGCTCAGAGCTGACAGTACTGAGCGCCCACCCAGCCAGAATCACCAGGCTTATTCTCAGAATCTTTAAGCACATCATACCTCCGCTGGCTCTTTATACAGAACCAGAAGTCAACTTCTGGGTACCACACCAGGGTGATGGAGAGAAGAGAAAGAGACAGCTGGCAGTAGATTCACAGTCACCGGGCAAAGTGTTTTGTTCACGGACCAAACTTTTTCAAGCAGCCCCAAAAGAGAACCTCTTCTGGCTACCTGCGCTGGGTGCTGGGCCAGCGTGGCCTCTGTACCTCACCCACCGTATGTGTTTCCCTCACCCTTCTCCCTTGACCTCTCTCTCCTCGCTCTAGTTTAGTCCTTGCAGAATGAAGTTCGTTTCTCTGGGTTCCTATGAATTTCTTCCAGAGAGCTCAGGTTTCTCTCTTTTTCTTTCTTCAATAGCCCCTCCCCTCGCTGATACTAGAAGAGGGACACATGGGCATAAGCCAAAGCCCGTCAAATACACACTCACTCACAAACACATACCGCTCACTACCTGAAGTCATTCCAAAGAATCTTAGCTTCTAATTTTCTTTTCTCTCTCCTTCTTCCTTCCCTAGGAGTTACCTTCTCTTTGTAGTCTTTAACCTCAAATACATCCACCTTCCAATAAACTGCTAGAAAAACTGGTATACAGACACACAGAATTTGATGCTTATTATCTAAAAAGCCAAAAAGAATCTGGGGGCACAAAAATCCCAGCTGGTACTTAACCTTCACTCTCCAGATGTCCTCCTCAGCCAGCTCTCCATCCAGCCTCCAGTCTGCCTGTGCAGGTCAGAATGCTTCCCTCAGCTCCGTGCTTGGGGTTGGTGAGTGTTAAAGGATTTTTGTTTGTTTGTTTGTTTTTTTATCCCCTTCTAACTTGTTGCTGTGTTGTAAGTCTCCGTAAAGTTCTCCTTTGGGGTGCCAGTCTGGTGTCCTAGTAACCTTATGAGTCTGAGAGCCCTTGACTTCACCTTCTGTGAGTCTTGTGGGTCCCTGGGAAGATGGAAAAGAGAGCGAGAAGAAGAGCATAGCCTTCAGGGGACCTGTTCTCTCCGGTCCCTCCTGCTCCCCTCTCTCCCTTTCTCTCTGCCTGTAATTCTCTTCTTGTTTGTTTCATTTAAAGACAATGATGATGTCAAAGCTAATAAGTTCGGTGCATCTCTCCACCTACTCCCTGTCCCCTCCTCCCTCCTGAAAACCTCCCCACCTCACTGAGGCACAGGGGACAGACGCCACTCTTGGTTTCCCCAGTAAACACTTCTTGCTTTCTCTTCCAGCAGCTGCAGCCTACACAATCAATAGCCAACAATCAATACTGTTTTGGAGCACTCTTTTCTGTGTGTATTCTCTCTCTCTCTCTCTCCCCCCCCCCCACACACACACACACTCTCTCTCTCTCTCTCACACATGTGTTGTGAACAGACTTGCTTACTGCCTGATAAATCCACACCAGGCTTTTAGGGACCACTTGCATCTTTCTTTTGTTTTGCCACACACCTCCTGTATTTCTTCTTATTTCAGTCATTTGGGATTTAAAAGAACAATACCCCAAATTCACTTTATATGAGACATTGGGGGAAAGGAGAAATCAATTATCCTGCTGCAAGAAGCATTCAATGGAAATGCCATGGATTTGTGCGATACAGGTCTTCTTATTCTCGCTCAAGTTTCTCACTCTGAAGTTACTAAAAGTCACCATATGCTGAGTGAGCAAATAAACAAAAGAGATGCTCAAAATAAGTAAATTACAAAAATAAACAGCTAGACCCAAGCAGCTATTTTTTAAATTGATTTGAAATGAATGGATAGAATGTGGAAGTAAATAATGTGATTTTAACCTCCATAATAATGTTTGCCTAGATGTAAGCTATCTCAAAGAGTCCTACCGCCTAAACACAAGTGCGTGTATACACACACACACACACACACACACACACACACACACACACACACACACACACCATGATTCTGAATTCTCAACACAGGTAAGGATGTTTGACCACAGGTGAGTACAAAACAGGTAGAGAAATATATTGGGTCCTTCATTCCATAGTAAGAAAAATCACTTACAGTTCTAAAATCACTGCTTGTGTTGCCCACATATAAAACATGCAGCCCACATATTTTGGAGTCAGATCACACTGCCTCTTCTGCCTTGGGTCTCCCCATCGTCTTCTAAACTCCTCTCCTCTGGATAATAACTGGCTTACGTGCTTTAAGAAGGCTGTATCCTAAGCACCCCATCCCTGGCATGCCCTGTCTCCCTAAGCAGCATCCACTGAAGCCTCAAAGCAAGTCCCCAAAGAAGATATCCATCCAGGCACGTGGATACCACTACACAGAAATCCCTCAATCCTAGACTGTCCTTTTTCCTCTTATCATCTCCCTGTCTCCCTTCACTTTTCTGACTCAGCCCTTTTCCCTCCCCCTCACCCCAAAGCAGCTCAACAGAAATTGGGGCTTTGGTAGAGGGTAGGGGGAGATTCCAGAGAAAGACAGAAAAGCAGAGGAGATAGAGACATAGAGAGAGAAACCAGGAAAGAAAGGAGGGAAGGAAGGAGAGGGACCTTCGTTGAAATGAAGGGAAGATACCCAGGTAAGAAAAGAAGTAAACTCCCCCCTCCCTCATGCCACCCCCAGGACCCTCAGAAAAAGGTTTCATACCATTCATTTCAGGAAGGAGGGCTAACACAGCACGGAAGAAGAGTTCCGCCGTGCTTTTCTCCCCCTTTTAGTGTGTGAATGATCTTGCATCCCCTATAGGTCTCTCCTGGCTCTCAGCTGCTAGTAATCCATTCATAAGGTTTCAAGAAGCTACACGAAACTCAAGCTTCCAGTTTAGTTTCTCTCTTCTCCCCTTCATTCCTTTGCTCACCACTCTCCTTCAGCTCTTGGCAGTCCAAAGTTTAAAAAAAAATGTTGAACCATTTCTGTGTTTTCCTCCTGTTGTAACTTTTGCTGTGACATCATAACCCTGCCCACCAACACCCCACCTCTCTCTCTCCTTTCCATCCCACCCCTCATCAGCCCCATGCCCCCAAAATACCCCCCACGGGGAAGAAGGGCTCCTGTCAGTTCCAACCTGTGAAAACACAAAGCTACTGGGAGGTGCCCCCTCTCCCCTCGGTCCCCCTCCTCTCTTCCCCTCCCTGCCTTACCCACCGCTCAGCCACGGCTCTCCCAAGGCTTTAACAATGATCCCATCTGTTTGACATGTGCGGAAAGGTGGGCTGGATTCAAATAATCTGTCAAGTGAATCATCAAAAACCCAGCAACCCCCTCCTCAATTCCATCGCACACGGTCACACACCAGACCCCAGCCAAAGGGTGAGAGAAGTCAGACTTGCACACCACCCCCCTGGATGCCAGGGAGAAAGACACCAAACATGCCAAAGGAAACGCACATTTATATATATGTATAAATTCTGTGGCTTATTTGTTTATGACAAACACCCACACCCCAAGTCTCCTACGCCTCTTCCCCAAACCCTGCCACTCCACAAGTGCACAGATTTGAAAACTGGTAGAATCTGTTTTGAAATCTCCAACGAGAGGGTTTTTCCCCCTTTTTTTCACTCCAAAGCACTATCTGTGGCGATCAGACTCGAGCAGGGTTGCCAGCAAATGCAGGAGGCCCCTTCTAGGGTACAGGCTTTCAAACCAGCGAAGCTAGAGGGAATGGATTTAAGGACACACAGCAGGAGCTGGCTGAATTTATTTTATTTTGACGGGGGTAGTTGGGGGAGGAATATCATTTCTGAAATGCCCAAGGAATGAAGGGAGAGGATATGGATTTCTTAAACAGTTTTTGCAAGAGGAGCGGTGTCTTGTTCTGCAGGTAAATCTATAAGGCAAGAAATTGGAGCTTACAGATAAACAAGGACCGAGAGGGAGAGGGAGGGAAAGGGGAAGGAGGGAAGAGAGGGGAGAGGGAGAGGGGATGGGGAGTTGGGGACGTGGAGAGAGGAGAGAAGGGGAGAAGGACAGAAGGGGGCGAGGGGAAAAGAGGAGGAGGGGAAGAGGGAGGAGGGAGGAAAGAAGGAAAGGGGGATAGGAGGGAGGGGGGAGGGGAGGGATGGAAGAGGAAAGGGGAGAAATGGAAGGGGGAGGGGAGGGGGACGAAGGGAAAAGACAAGAGTCTGGGAGGAGAAAGGACTGAAAAAGAAAAGCAGGGAAGACAGGAGGGAAGAATGAGACAGAGAGGAAGAGAAAAAGAGAAAGGGGTGGTGAGGCACATAAAATATGGAGACCAGGAAGGCAGTTAGATCCATGATGGTTAAACATAAAGGAGTCAGAGAGGCAGGTGAAGGGACACACTATAAAATGGGGAAGAGGCTTGGTTTTACACACAGAAAACAAAGGGCACACAGTGAAGGGATTCACTCTTAGTGATCGGACACACTGAGAAAACTTAGATTGCCAGGGTGCAACCTTGTTTCTTTAAGTAAACCCCTATCCCTTCCTCCTTCCCTGCCCGCATCTCTTCCTCCAATCCCCACCTCCACCTTCCTTCATGCATCTTTTTGTTCCCAGCATTATCTTCCCCTGGAGAATTCAGGAGTAAAATTCAGAACCCACCTACCCACCCTCCAAATAAAACCCCACCCTTAATAGCCCCTTTCTTTGCTTCTATCCTCAGAGAGCCCTGCGTCCTCTTATCTAAAGATTGAGCTGTTTGTGACAATATGCACTTCACTTCAACTCAGATTATACTATGTTTCCTTTAAGCCCAGGACCTCAGGGCTGTTTTGCTTGTATTTGCTGCCATAGTGGGGCTGGTCAGTTTCCATCAGCATTGTCATCATTATTATTAAGAGTCTTTGAGCAAAGGGAGAAGCCAGTCCATGCTGGCGTCCACCTGCAGTAGAGAGCTACAGTGGGGAGAGAGGGAGGGAGAGAGACCCCTTAATATGGTCACTGATCCTTTCTGACTTTCTGATTCCAAAATCTGATCCCTTGAGGGAAAAGCTCAGCTGGGAGCCGGCCAGGGAGTGTAGTAATAAAAGCCTTCCAGAACACAACCAAATGCAGTATCTATATATAGGAGCCGGATCTGTTTTAGCTACTTGAAGTCTAAAATGACACCCGGAAACAAACATTTCAGCAATATGTTTATTGGAATCTTATTCAGCTAGTGCTGGAAAGAGTGAGCTCTGAAGGATTTCACTCAAAGGCTCAGGGTTGTTGCTTTCTGCCCGCCCCTCCTGCTTTGGTACACAGAGCTGGGGGTCAGCTGCTCTATCATTCATGGGGGTCACTTGAGATCCCTTTGGGGTGACTTATCATAGCCCCTTTTTCCATGGGTGAGGAACAAGGGTGAAGTCACAATTAACGGCACGGACAGATAGGGCACCCAGGGCTCCTGAATCCCAGTCAGCTTTTCTCTCCTCTGGTATGCACCTGTCTTGCTGTGTGCCACCCGCATGCCAATTGGATGGGAGGGCAGTATCGAAGACTGGCCTTTCCGTTCCACATTCAGGCAAAAATGCCCAGGGAATGTATATTGGTCATATGTGTTCTGTAACTCAGAATCACACACAGAAGGAAATGCAAATCTGGATTCCATGCTCCCCAACTGTGCATTTTTAAGATTTGGGGGGGGGGGATGTGGACCATTTTTTTAAGAGTCTTTATTGAATTTGTTACAATATTGCTTCTGTTTTATGTTTTGGTTTTTTGGCCCCAAGGCCTGTGGGATCTTAGCTCCCTGACCAGGGATCGAACCCACACCCCCTGCACTGGAAGGCAAAGTCTTAACCACTGGACCACCAGGGAAGTCCTCCCCTCGACCCTGTGCATTTTAAGCCAAGAGAGGCCCTATCTTTTTGTCAAACTGTTTGGTGCTCCTTATGGTAGATAATCATATTTTTTTCTACAACATTATTACTATTATAAATTATTATCCATGTTAGTGGTAGTGTTTTGCAAAGCTCCTTCATCCAAACAGATCAGAGTCGTTCATCTACAGGTTAGCCTTCCCAACTCCTCCAGAATTGCCTGTTGGAGGCAACAAGCCAGAGAGCTATTTCACCTGGTGTTAGTCCCTGTCTGGATGTTTTCCACAATATTTCGATCCTTGGAACCAGCTTGTGGAACCTTTTGGCTGGGGGAGGGTTAACAGTGATGCTAGACCCTGCCCTGCTCATCAGAGGAACAAAGGCTCTGCAGGGGTTTTGCTTCAGTTAGTATTGCCTTTGCACCTGGAGCCTCTTCAAAAGGCAACCTCATAACAAGAATAACAATTACACTTGTATACTTACTTTTCCTTTGACCCAATGCACATTGGTGTGCATTCTTTCTTCCTAACCACAACGACACAAGTGCAAGGCAAGTGTTATGCCCATTTTACAGATGAGGACACTGAGGCTAAAAGTTAAGCAACTTACTGAAGGACCTGCAGACACTAAGAATGCAGCCAGGACACATCTCAAGTGCATTGTGCTAAATGGAAGAAGCCAGACTCGAAAGGCTACATCTGGTATGATTCCATTTATATGACATTCTAGAAAAGGCAAAACTATAGAGACAGAATAGATCAGTGGTTGCCAGAAGCTGGGCGTCAGGGGGAGGGGAAAGTTGAATACAAAAAGCACAAAGCGATTTTGGGGTGATGGGACTGTTCTCTATCTTGATTGTTGTGACAATGCATGACTGTATGCATTTTTCAAAACTCAAAGAACTGTGAACTGAAAAAGGTTACTGTTATGTAAATTATACCTCAGTGAACCTGGGGCAGAAAAACAGAGCCAAGGGTAGGGTCAGGGTCTTTTGATTCTGAATACAGGACTCTTCTGTCTACATCCTGCAGGTATCCAAAGACCAAAGGAGAGCATGACACAATTTGGTCATAGGTTGGGGCCACTCTGTGCCTAAACTCTCCACTGACCTTCTTGCCTACCCCCTGACATGACCCTGTGGAACCAGACTGAATGGAGCAGAACCAGCTTCTGGTCCCAGCTCCATCAACCCAGAGCATCCTAGCAAATCAAATAAGTAACCCCCAGATGAGCACTGGTGAACGATGAGGCCCCTGATCTGCAATTCAATAGCCATCTGACCTTGGACAAGTTGTTGAACTTCTCTGAGCCATCTGTAAAATGAGAGCTTGGAATAGAAGACTCTAAGTTCCCTTCCAGGTCACACTTAATATTCTCTAATTTTTCAACCCCACACTTATTCTGAGATTTTGTTTGCTCAGTTATTTAAAAAAAAAAAAAAAAAAGCCATTGCCCACTTCCCGTAAATATCCCAGAGACTCAAGTGTATATTAGCAATGGACACACAGGACATTTATTTTAGTCCTTAAAGAAAGCCATATATTCAAATGTAACTCCACTGTAACAATGACAGGCAAAAAGAGGGGTAGCATGTGGGGAGTTTTCAAGCTCTAATCCATATAGATGTTTATACATATGAGCCATTGCCATGTATTTAGAAAATCAAGTATCAGAACACATGGTATTAGTATGAAAATACTTAAATGGGAATGATTTTTTTTCTTTTTTTATTAATTTTTATTGGAGTATAGTTGCTTTACAATGTTGTGTTAGTTTCTGCTGTGCAGCAGAGTGAATCAGTTATATGTATACATGTATTCACTCTTTTTTAGATTTCCTTCCCATTTAGGTCACCACAAAGCACTGAGTAGAGTTCCCTGTGCTATATAGTAGGTTCTCATTAGTTATCTATTTTATACATAGCAGTGTATATATGTCAATCCCAATCTCCCAATTCATCCCATCTCTCCTTCCCCCTTGGTAACCATAAATTTTTTCTCTACATTTGTGACTCTATTTTTATTTTGTTAATTTTTTAAAAAATTTTATTGGAGTATAGTTGCTTTACAACGTTGTGTTTGTTTCTGCTATACAGTAAAGTGAATCAGTTATATGTATACATATACCCACTCTTTTTAGATTTCCTTCCCATTTAGGTCACTGTGACTCTATTTTTAAATTTGATACCATGCTAGACTCTTCAAGTTTGCTATCCTCCCACAGTGGTAACAATAAAAATATTAATAACTAATATTTATTAGCTACAATATGGCAGGCACTGTTCTGGTCACTTTAGATAGATTAGTTGATGCAATCTTCACAACAGTTCTGTGAGTGGTTACTTCTATTAACCCTATTTTTGAATGAAGAATAGTAGCGGCTAACATCTATTGAGTACCTACTACGTGCTCAATATAACATGTACTAGTCCATGTAAATCTACGAAGCAATGTACATAAATCACCTCATTTAATCCAACAACTAACCTATGAGATAGCTCCACTGTGATCCCCATTTTTTAGGTGAGAAAACTAAGGCATAGAGAGTTCAAGCAACTTATTTGAGCTTAACCACCTTGAAAAGAACTACCTATCTCCAGAGCCCTTGTTCTTAATCTCCTTACTACACTGCCTCTTCATGGAGGACATAAATACATACTGATGATGACTGGACTCCCAGCACACCAAAACCAGACTTTTCCTGATCAGGACACCCCAGTGGTTTCTCTGGAGTACAGGAAAGGTTTTTTTAGGTCTCTTCCTTAAGTCTCTCCAGGTTGAAGGTCCAAAGCCTCCAAGAAATGTGGCCCTGCTGATAGCAGCACCCAGATACAGGCTGCACCTCTGCCAAAGCTAAGGTACCTTTCACACATCCCCAAGACTTCTCACTGCTCTTGCCTCCCTGATCCATTACGTTCCCACTGAAATCTAAGGGACTTTTAACCAACCAGCCATAAGTGAAAAACCAGTCACTTCCCCAGTTCATTAACTCCATCCAGGAAGTATCATGCAAGATGGATAAATGTTGGGTTGTCTATTTATTATAACTAATACAAACATTTAATACTAATAACAGCTATTAGCTGATGGTCTATTAACCATCATAAAATATATACTTCCTGTGTTAAGGTCAGCTCTGATATAGAACTCGAAGTTTTACCCTAGATTCTAAATACTGAGTAGTATTCATGTCAGTTAATTGCTGAAATGTGGTACATGTGTAAATATTTCAAAATGGACATGCCCCCCAGATGCGTTCAGGAAAGGGAGCAGGCCTGTGTATAGAAAAGGAAATGTACGCTTCTTAAACCCCAGCCCAGCACAGCTTTTCCGTAGATCACAGCCACAGCTGGAGGCAGAAACACAAACCAAAGCTGTCTGAGCCCGTAAGCTTGTCAGATGCCCTTCAACTCATTCAACAGAGACCCTTTCCAGTAGGTGGCAAGAAAAGCTCAAGTTCCTTTTCTGCAGAAGAGTTCAAGTTTCTTTTCTACTAATGTGGTATAGTTAAGAGGGTAGGCTCTGTGGATGACAAACATGAATTCTAATCTGGGCTCTGCCCCCATGGCCTATGTGGTCTGAGGCAAGATTCAGGGCCACCACTGAGGACAAGAGCACGCCTGTGCCATCCGTGAGAGGCCGTAATAAGGCGCATTTCTCAACAATGTGTCTGACACAGAGTAAGTACTAAATAAACATGAGTACTATTGAAGAAGCCAACTCCTTGAACTGTTCTATCCTACAAGTTTTTTATTTTAAACTTTCTATCACTCCCAATGATCCATTTTGATGCCACTTCTCACTGTACTCAAAAGGTAAGCCTTTCCTGTGTCCCAATTGCTCTTTTGTTTATCTAAATCTGTCGTTCTCAATCCTGTCGGTCCCGTAAGTCCCATTTTGATAGCAACTATTTTGTACTGAAAATTCAAATATAGTATGACCTACCTTACATAATTTCAAAAAAGGTTAATGTCCTGTCTATAATATTAAGAAAGAAAATAACTTACACTGAATAAAATGAATTTTAACATATAAATATTTCCGACCCAACTACATTAAAAGAATGAAGTAAAAAAAAGAAAAAAAAAGATCAAGTAAAATGAAGCAATCAAATGCTTGAACCTACTTCTCATAAATAAGTTTGGACTTAAGAGAAATAAGAAAATATTCAACAAACATTACAGGTATTTCCTTTATACTGACATTTTGAATTCAGTGCTATCAAAGTCAAGTCGTATATATTCGTAGTCGGCATGACTACAATAGCTCCAAACACAGACCAGCAGAGGTGTGTGTATGGGTGACTCAAATACTGTAAGCAGCACTGCCATCAATGGCATGACTTTCCAAAGTGGGAAGCAACTCTTGGTAAAATGTGAAAACAAATCAAAAGACAATCTTCCTTCAAAAACACAGAAGTTGCATTTTTAGGGAGTATATTTGAAGTATACGAAAAATACTTTTGTGGTTCAGCATTTATATTTAAAATAGAATCAGCTCCTAGACTTGGATCATTATAAATGGGTTTTTCAGCTACATGAATGTTTGGCCAGGCATTCAAGAGTCAAGCAGGATGCAAGAGGATTCATCTAGTGGGACTATCCATGTACTACAGGGATGTCTAACGTCCCTGGCACCCATCCACTGAATGCCACAAATAACCTCCAATCATTGTGACACCAAAACCACTCTCACTGTTTTCCAAAATGTCCCTAGGGGGCAGCACTTCCCCCATTGAGAACCAGTCATCTAAACCAAGGCCAAAATATTACGCAGACAAATCTAATTGAACCTTGTATATGTATTTGCACTTGACATACTGCCAAGATTCACAGGGGAGGAAGTCATGTGGAGGTTTCTAACTGCAATTTTTATGGTATTTGGTGATAAAGCTGAAGTATATACTCCTCAATAGTGGTTTGAACTGTGTGTATCGTATATACACACAAAGATGTATAGCACACATTCTGTCAAATGATCATCTTTCTAAATATCATCCAGTGAGATTCTCCGTGCTCAAGTAGCAGTTTACTCAGTTCCATTAAGCTCCCTCTACTTGAAAATAAATAAACACGAGACCCTGAGGATATTATGCTAAGTGAAATAAGTCAGACAGATAAAGACACCATATGATTTCACTCACATATATTTCACATGTGGAATATAAAAAATAAACAAACAAACAAACACAAGCAAAATGAAACAACAAACCAAACCAAAGAAAAATAAGCACATAGGTACAGAGAACAGAGTAGTGGTTACCAGAGGGGAAGGGGCTGGGAGGAGGGTGAAATGAGTAAAGGGAATCAATTGTATGGTGATGGATGGAAAATACATTTTTGTAAGCAATTGTAGGGTATAGAGAAGTAGAAATATAATGTTGTAAACATGAGACTTACATAATGTTATAAATCAATGTTACCTCAGTTTTGAAATAGAAAGAAAAATAAATAAAAAAGTATTATTGAAGGACATAACCCAATTGAATTAGAATGTTAGTGTTTAAATAAATAATCAGAAACAGGATAAATATATAAATAAATAACAAATTAATAGAAAACAATGTCTGGGATTATGAATCTCAAAACTCAAATCATAGATTCTGGTCCTTGGCTACCAATGTCATATAATATGCCTCAAATTATCACTGGAAAATGTTTGTTACAGAGGCCATGGCCATCACGGCTCTGAGCAGCTCTTGGACTAAAGCTGTAAGATCTCAGAAGCCCTAGTAGAGATGCTGGTTATCACTGGAAAAGTGTTTTCCACATAATGCTACACATACACTCTACTGGGGGAGGGTTTGAGTTCTCACTTTCCTTGGCCTGAATTGAGTAGGTCAATTTACCTGGCTATATGGTTAAGAGCCTCATTTTAACTCAATTATTTTGGCCTTATCTTGCCCTCTGAACTAGGTCCAGTGAAGAAACAGTTAAGTCATGATGGCCTTACCTAATCTTCCAGGAAACATAAGTTGAGCACCTTCTAGGTGCCATCCATCATATTAGATTCTGGGGATACACTGACAGTAACATACAAGCACTGCCCTAGATTGCTTCACAGACTTGTTAGAGGAAAGTCCAGAACACGAATACATTGTAAGACATGGCTGTAAGTGCTATCTCAGAAGTCTGAATGAAGTGCTACCAGGCCCCAAGGATAAAGCAACTAACTCTTCAAGCACTAATCCAGGGAATTTCACAGAAGGGGCAATTTTTGAACAGGGTCTTAAATGAAGACTAGGAGTTTTCCAGGTAGAAGGCATTTCAAGAGAGAATGGCATGTACAAGATGCCCCAGTAGCACTTTATTCAAGCCTCCAAGATAGCATGTATTGCTAAGTCCTATAGTTTACCCATGTTTATGTCTCTCTTCCCAGTGACCCTGGAAGGCAATCTAGGATGGTGCCCCAGATGTCTGGGGGGAAAAAAAACAAAAACAAAAAAAGACAAGCTCAATTGAGGAACTATGAGAAATTTTGATTGGCAGGGAGAAGAAATTCTTAGAAAGAAACAACTGGTCCCTCCCTTTCCTCATCTTCCTGTTGAAGAGCCTGGAGCCCTTCCCAGCAGACTAAGACCAGAAAGAACATACAGAGGTTGAAACAGTACCCACAGCTCTCAAAGGTACAATGAAAAAATAATGCTATTTGAATAGCAAAAGGCTACCTGTTCCTTATTCTCCTCCCAGCGTTAGGCTCAGCCAAGTCCAGACCTGAAAGAAAGGTCTGAAAGAAGTCCAGTCCTTCCCTCATGGCCACACAGAAGGAAAGAAACAATCAACAAAAGGAAGACAACCTACAGAATGAGAGAAAATATTTGCAAACTATGTATCTGATAAGGGGTTAATATCCAAAATGTACAAGGAACACACACAACTCAATAATTGCACAAAAATAAAAACACTCAAAAATTTAGTAAAGGGGGGCTTCCCTGGTGGTGCAGTGGTTGAGAGTCCGCCTGCCGACGCAGGGGACACAGGTTCGTGCCCCGGTCCGGGAAGATCCCACATGCCGCGGAGCGGCTGGGCCCGTGAGCCATGGCCGCCGAGCCTGCGCGTCCGGAACCTGTGCTCCGCAACGGGAGAGGCCACAACAGCCCATGTACCACAAAAAAATAAAAATAAATAAATAAAAAATTTGGTAAACGGGAGCTTCCCTGGTGGCGCAGTGGTTGACAGTCCGCCTGCCGACGCAGGGGACACAGGTTCGTGCCCCGGTCCGAGAAGATCCCACATGCCGCGGAGCGGCTGGGCCCGTGAGCCATGGCCGCTGAGCCTGCGCGTCCGGAGCCTGTGCTCCACAACGGGAGAGGCCACAACAGTGAGAGGCCCCGTGTACCGCAAAAAAAAAAGAAAATTTAGTAAAGGGCCTGAATAGACATTTTTCCAAAGAAGATATAAAGTGACCAACAGGCATATGAAAAGGTGCTCAACATCACTAATTATCTGGCAAATACAAATCAAAAGCACAATGAGATATACCTCATACCTGTTAGGATGGCTTTTATCAAAAAGACAAGAGATAACAAGTGTTGGTGAGGATCTGGAGAAAAGGGAACTTTGTACACTGTTAGTAGGAATATAAATTGGTACTGCAATTACGGAAAATAGTAATGGAGGTTCCTCAAAAAATTAAAAATAGACTGATCATATGATCCAGCAGTCCCACTTCTGGGTATATATCCAAATGATATGAAATGAGTATCTCAGAGAGGTACCTGCACTCCCATGTTCATTGCAGCATTATCCACAATAGCCAAGATATGGAAACAACCTAAGTGTCCATTGATGGATGAATGGACAAAAGAAAATATGAGAAAGAAAGGAAGAAAGGAAGGAAGGAAAGAACTAAGTGAAAGAAGTCAGACAGAGAAAGATAAATACTGTATGATCTCAACTTATATATGGAATCTAAAAAAGTTTAATTCATAGAACCAGAGAGTAGAACAGTGGTTGCCAGGGGTTGGGGGTGGGAGAAACAGGAAGATGTTGGTCCAAGGATACAAAAAACGATGAATAATTTCTAGGGATCTAATGTACAGCATGTCGGCTATAATTAATAATACTGTATTACAGACTTGAAGTTACTCAGAGAGTAGATGGTAAGCATTCTCATCCCCTTCTCCCTAAAAAAAAATGGTACATGTGAGGTGGTAGATGTGTTAACCTGATTTTTAAATCATTGTGCAATGTATGTGTATACTAAATTATCACACTGTACCCCCTAAGTGTATATAATTTTTATTTGTCAATTGTACTTCAGTAAAGCTGGAAAGATTATTTGAAGCATGGCCAAAACCAGAATGTTCTCTGACTTCCTGCCTGACATGAGTTCTCCTGAGAATGGAGCAGGACCTACATGGAGTCACAGTGGAATGAAGGGTAGGAGATCAGGTGTCTCAAGAAATCTCTATTGGCCCACAGGAAAGAGCGTTTTACTGGAACAGCAGCTCTCACTTCCCAGTGCACAAGTCTCCTATGCACCTGCTCAACACACGCCATACAACTTGTGAGGAAAAACCCACACAGTCCTCAGCTAGAATCAGAAGCAGCACCCCAGACAGTCCTCTCTCTTGCTATGTCTTCCCTCTGCCCCACACTACGAGCTACTTAAGTTCATGGACCTTTTCTTATTCAGCCCTGTGTCCCTACAACCTAGGACAGGGCCTGGACAGCAAACTAGGAGCCAGGGTAAGTGTCTGCAGAGCTGAGCAGAACTAGAGGCCGTGTGCGAGGGATCCGCCTTGCTGAGGGTGGCAGCATCTGTGGCTCCTGCAGTGAGGCCACCATGACCTAAGCCTGTACTTCCCTCCGATTGCCTTCCACCTGCCTCTGGCCACCTCCTCCTTGACTGTGCCCAGTGCAGTCCAGCCAACCCCAGCTCATGCCCTGCACTGCGTACCAACCCAGGCAGCCAGATAAGAAAACTGGCAAAATGCTTGAGCCCTCTAGCTCTGCCATCAGAATGGCTCTTGTCTGTCTGATCAGACCAGCACACAGGCATTTGAACTGAAAGGGCTGGGTGAGGGGCTTATCCAGCAGGGAAGTGAAAGGCCTTTATTTAACACCTATTAAACTCAAATCCCAATTTCATTCATTACCATGTGATCCTCAGGACCCGGCAAGCCATTAGGATTTAGGTGAAAGAAAAAGGATTCAGAGATGACTGAAGTCTCTTCAAGAATCTGAGGGATGGACCTAGAGTCTGTCATACAGAGTGAAGTAAGTCAGAAAGAGAAAAACAAATACTGTATGCTAACACACATATATGGAATCTTAAAAAAAAAAAAAAAAAGGTTCTGATGAACCTAGGGGCAAGATGGGAATAAACACACAGACGTAGAGAATGGACCTGAGGATATGGGGAGGGGGAACGGCAAGCTGGGACTAAGTGAGACAGTAGCATGGACTTATATACACTACCAAATGTAAAATAAATAGCTAGTGGGAAGCAGCTGCATAGCACAGGGAGATCAGCTCGGTGGTTTGTGACCACCTAGAGGGGTGGGATAGGGAGGGTGGGAGGGAGATGCAAGAGGGAGGGGATATGGGGATATATGTATACATATAGCTGATTCACTTTGTTATACAGCAGAAACTAACACACTATTGTAAAGCAATTATACTCCAATAAAGATGTTAAAAGAATAAAAAAATTTAAAATAAATAATTTTCCAGTTTAAAAAAAAAAAAAGAATCTGAGGGATAATCTGTAAAGGCTATGTAAACAGCCATAACTTTAACCAAAACTTTTTAAACCTGTGAGGCCAAGCAAAAACAAACTTTAAGACTTTCAGAACCAGAATCTTGGCTGGCCTCTTTTATCAGTCTGCCTTTCAAAGACCCATGAATGAAGAGCCGGTAGCAGGATATATAAGTGGCTTGAATTTGTGAAATACTGTCTAATGATAAGTAAAGGGATTTTGAAAAGAGATTGCATGAGTGAGAATTCTGCTTAAGGAACTTGGACCAGCATGGGCTGGGGGGGGGGGGGGGGCGGGGATAAGGGAAGGGACTGAAGAAAAGCAAGACTGATCCAAAAAGGAGTGGAGAATAGCTTGGTTTGGCTTCAGGAAGAAATTTGGAAGAGAACATAGTGGACCAAGGCACAGGCTCTGGAGTTAATCAGATGTGGTTCTGAAGCCTGGCGTCATCATTCACTACCAGTGTGACCTTAGATAAATGTCCTCACCTCCGTGTCTTGATTTCCACTTTTATAAAGTGGAAAAAATAATAGTACTTGCTGCATAGGTTGTTGTGTGGATTAAATAAAAGGATGACTGCAAAGTGCTTGGTTCACTCTGATATCTAACACATGTTCCCGACAAGGGAAGACTGATTGTCCTAGGGTTTGTCCTGGATCTATGGGGAGTGAGTGGGAAAGGAGGAAGGAAAGATTTGGAAGAGGAATCCTGCCCCTGGGAGTGTGTGTGAGTAGAGTAAAAGGTTAGGATGTAAGGGTGAGCAATAATGAGATCAAAACAAGGCTATAGCATTTTGAGTCACTGTGTTGAGTTGAAGAATAAGCAGAGCTGATGCAAGAGCCTTCCTCAGAGGAAAGAAAGAAGTACAGAGGGCTGGGCTGAATGGTTGGACTCAGGACATGGGACACAAGTAGGAAGAAGGAATCCATGAAACATGAGGATGGGTAGAGGTGAGAGAATCAGCAGACGTCCAGGTAGCCAAGAGGTGAAAAGGCATTAAGATCAAGGTCACACTACAGGTCTAAGTAGCAGGGCCAGGGTCCCAGAGGTCACAGCATTAACAACCGAAGATGGTTGGTCCTAGGGCAAGGCTGCTTATTCTGTTTGTGTTGACCAGGCTTTCAGATGCATAAGGTGGACAAAAACCAAAGACAGCCCCTAATCAAGGCTTCCCAGGAGGTACTTTCCAGGGAAATTGAAGGGTTGTCCCTCCCACACTTGCGAAAGTGTCATACTTAAATATTTCCTAAATTATAATTTTATTCATTGATTAACTATGTCAAGGGAAGAAGCTACATGCATCATACATACGCGCGCGCGCGCGCACACACACACACACTCACACACACCATACCTCCTCTGCCTTTAAATGACCATCTTCTCTCTTTTTTCAGCAAAAAAAAACCCACAAAAAAACCAAAAGATATGGCTCCTTAAGTACTGAGCGAAGAAGAATGAGGACACGGACAAGGTGCAAGGTGTTTTCTAGTTTTATATGTCAATATCTGATGTACTAGGCAGATATGCAAAAATTTAAAATAAGTCAGAGTACAGAATTAATTGAGAACCTCCTGTATTTAGAGAACCACTTAAAGTATATGCTAGATGAAATGGCATGAGAATAACTCAAGTCCCAAGAGAATAATTACAAGAGGTGGACCCAGAGATGTAAGATGGTACAGCATGGATGGCAACATTCGGATCTCTTCACTTTCTAACACCTGAGTCTTGCCCACTGCCTTGGAGGGAGGGGACAGTGGGCACCCACTGAGTCACCACTGAGGAACAGAATTGAATCTGTACCAAGTGTACTCAAAGCAAAGGAGCTATCAGACTATAAAAATTAATTCTACAACATGCTTTCCCCTCATTTTCAACCAGATCTAGAGGAATCTATAAAGAAAGATCCCTTTAAAAAAATCTCCAGGAAAAGAACATGGGCATGAGTGGAAGCAGTGTGGTATAGAAGTTAAATGAATGGGCTCTGGAGTTAGGTAAGTGAGGTCTGAGCCTAGCTCTACTAAATACTAAATCCGTGCCTTCCCTATGCCTCTTGTTCCTCATCTACAAAATCAGGATGGTAATTGTACCTCCTTCACAGGGTTAGAGGCAGATTAAATGAGATAATATATGAACAGAGTTTAGCAGTGTTAATGTAGACTGTACGTATGCAACATCTGATAGTATTAATAACAACTGTTGCAATTGTTCAATGCCCCCAGTTTCTTAACTCTTTCCTGTTTTGGACTTTGCAGTACCCTCACACATTGGCTCCAGGCTTGGCTGGTGGGTCGTTAGTGAATGTGATCAAGCAGAGGATGATTTGCATGTTTGGATGTATCTGCTCTCGCTGCTCTGCTATGGCCTTGAGAACAGGCAGGCGCTGACCTGCTGGAGGACAAGAACTATGAAGTGGAGTGAGTGATCCCAGTCATCCTGGCTGAGGCCATTCTAGATCAGCCGGTACTAGCCAACCCCACACAGGTAAGCAAATCTAACCCAGATGAGCAGAGCACTCAGTCAACCTGCAGCTAACCTCAGAAGCACGAACCAGTCTAGCAGAGATCAACCAAGTCACATCAACTAAACCCCCCAAACTCCTGAGCTACATAAATCTATATCATTGTGTGCCATTGAGGTTTTGTTTGTTACGATATTGTTTGTTATGTAGCATCATTGTGGCAATAGATAACTGATCCACTATTATTATTAATGTTACTGTTGTTATTATTATAACTTTTCAGAGGAGCACAAAAAGGTCCACGCATGCCCTACATAGCTGTCACAAGCAAAACATCTTTCTCACAACCTGCTATTCTTTTCAGAGAAAGAAAAGAAAGTATTAGACAAAACGAGCAGGTGGCTGCTGCTTCAGAACTTTTTGCCTTGTTTTCCTGACAGGTTGTTGCTAATGATGCTATTATTTTTCTTGTGAGTGGAGATAACCATGACAGTATAACCCCACAGGCTGCTATGATGAATTGTTAATTAGTTTAATTAGTGACGAGCCCTTCTTCCATCAACTTAGATTCTAACCTTATATGTTCCCACAGGGACTTAACGGTACTAGGTCCTAGGAAAGCGCTTGTCAGGAGACCTTCAAAATCAAAAGCACTAGATGAAATGAGTCCTTGGGGCTTCCTGCCCCCTCTTTCAAATAATAACAGGCAGCACTTACTCTGTGTCAGGCACTACGCAGGCACTTTATATGTGCATTTTCTCACTGATTCCTCATAAAAATCCAAAAAGCAAGAACTATTTTATCCCCAAAGCATATATGAGAAAACTGAGGCTCAGAGGAGTAACATCAATGTTTTTGAGGTCACGGGGCTAGTAAGTAACATAGCTGGGACTAAAATCCAGACCTGTCTGATCCCATTCTTGTGACTGCTATAGATGCTGTTTCTCTGGCCCTAATTGCACCCTCTCCCTCTGGTCTGGTGCTCTTCTCCACTCTCCTTGTCTCCCCTTAACATGCTCTCAGAAGAAACCCCAACACTAGCCCCTGGCTCTCTCATGTGCCTTTAGGCCACCGTGCTCCTTTCCCCAAGTTATGTGCATGTTATTCCTCAGTTCTCAGCAGAATTAGCTTAATTGTGAGGAAGAGCAATTCCTGAAGAATAGTAGATTAAGCCAGATGGAAGATTTTTAATTTAGCTCTTATGAAAATGAAATCTGGAGGTCAGCAAAATAGCATAGTATGGGCTCCCCAGTCATCAAGAATTGAGCTCCTTAACTCTCCTGTTGATCCATGATATCAACATGTTCTTCTGCCTCACAGTCCAACATGGCTACTTGAGTTCCAGTGATTACATCTACATTCCAGCCAGCAGTGTGGAGGAAAGGGGAAGAGGGCATGCTCCTTTCTTCCAACATTTTTTCTCATATTTTATGCTTTGACCCTTAACCTCTTTATTGCTTCATTCTCCCTGTTTTTCTCCACCCTGTGGCAAGCTGGTCCATTCCTCTCCACTCTCCACTTTTTATCACAACCTTCTACAATCTCCCTCTGAGCTTGAGAATGGAAACAGGAGTTATGAGGAATACGGTAAAGAGCAATTTTGGATGCTTTTGCAGCCCAACGAGCAAGACATTTAGCAATTTGCAAAGGATTTCATTATAATTTCTAGCAGGACTCCCAGAGTAAATCATTTCCGTTCCAACTGTTTGTTAACCCTCCCTCTTCTCTTTCATTCTTCTTTCTAAATCACCCTAAAGCCACATCTCTTCATGTGTGCAGTTGCATCACGTGCAACAAAGCTTCAGGAGTCTCAGTCTTGGATGGCTACCCGTAAGAAAGCAGCTCTGAGTCTGAGAGCACTTGCTGCTCCCAGAGATTAGCTCCAGTGTGACGGCTGCTTCTCTCGGGCACACACCTGCTATAAACTCAGGTTCAGTTAAGCCACAGCACGTGTTGAAATAGGCTTTCCTCAGTTAACAGTCCTAAGTAAAATAACCTCCTTCTAATTGTTAATCCATTCTATCTTATGAAGTCGTCAAATATCTTCAAAAGTGTTCCTTATTTTATTATTTTTACCATTTGACTTACACCTTAGGGTTGAGATGTTATTTTCAGAAAGCCCTAGGCAACATAACATCCCTAGAAAGGGATGCCCCATAGAGGTTTACTTACACCAGATTGAGAATTTGTAGCACACATGCAGGAGGGAAGGAGCAGAAAGGCAATGCTTTGACAGGAATAAGAAAAGGTTTGAGGTGTGAAGCAAGTAATGAATGACTCCAAGGGAGGACGAAGGGCATGTAAAGAAGCAGTAACGGGGAGGGACTTCTCCGGCAGTACAGGGGTTAAGACTCCGTGCTCCCAACGCAGGAGGCATGTGTTGGATCCCCGCTCAGGGAACTAAGATTCCACATACTGCACGGCGCAGCCAAAAAAATAAATAAATAAAAATACTTAATTTAAAAAAAAGCAGTAGTGAGAAATCAAATACAAATCTCACAAATCTGAGTTTGCCTCATTGTGAATCACCTATATTACTGCCATAAACAAATCTGTGTTAATCCCACTAGTTCAGAGGACACTGGGGTGAGCAGGGAAGCTTCTAGTCTGTCAGGTGTAGCCCGCCCCCCCGACCAGGGCGTGGTGTTCAATACATGTGTGTGGAATCAAATGATTATGCTGATGCTGGGCACCAGAGATGGAGACAAAAACAGAGGCCGAGGGGGATACAAGGAGCATGGAGCAGAAAGTCAGGCAAGGCCACAGATAAAACATGACGTGGATGTCTGGATCACCTGCATGCGTGGCAGCAGCCAGAATTACGCTCCTGCTGCGTCTGGAGTATGAGGGTGATGCTGTGTTGACCCACGGCCAGGTGGGCACAGGAAGCTGGGTTGCCCTTCAGGCCCTTGGCCATCATTAAAGGTGAGTGCCCAGGAAGGGTCTGAACGTAAGACTTCCCCTAGCACACATTTGTCACCAGTGGCCAGGAGGAGAATCAAACAAACACCACCGAGAGTAAATCAGTCACTGTTTGAGCAGGTGCCCTTTTCCGAATGAAATTGCGTGTGTTATTTTTAATATCTCTTGTCCATCTGCTCTGGTTATTTCCTCTGACCCAAACTGGAAGGCTCCGTCGCGTTACCTGGACAGAGATTTGATCATGCAGTCACCTTCGCCGAGCTGCAGGGACGTGCTTGGCTCGTCTGATACACAAACCCCAGGAAGTATAAATAGAAACGTTGCTTTTATTTGTAGACTTAATGTTTATGGGGAAGCTGACTCAGAGGCATAAAAGCTTACCTCTTCCAATTCACCGAACTTTGGGCCCATAATTCTTGCAGTTCAGAAAATCAAATAGAGGTCAGCAATTTATGCCTAAGGTACCAGAGGTGGAGAGCCAGAGCAGGGCTATTAAACTCGGCAAATGTGCTTATGTGTTTTCAGTTTTCTTACGTTGTTTCTGCTGGGGTCTTCCACAACTAAATTGCTGCTGCTTTATGGACTGAAAAACCTCAGAGTGAGAGACAGCTTCTCTTTAGCACTTCTGCCAAAATGTCAGGGCCGGTCCTGAGCCCAGGCATTCCTTACCCAGGAGGTCTCTAGGGAGCCCAGTTCCCAAGATATAGATGTGCTACCATTAGCATCAACTTCAATCCACGCCCAAATGCCCCAAAGGGCCAGCTCGTGTTCATTATGCATCCCATAAGATACCAAAGACTACTTACTTGATTTTTTATTTGAAGATTTTTTTAACTGACTTGTGTACTTTCCACGCTTCAGTTGGAAAGAAGGTCCTGAGAATTAGTGTACGGAGAAACACTGACACCTAGAACCATTAATCAAACTCAGATATTAGTTGTTTGTTCAACAACTAATCCTTGTAAGAAGCTCCCGGAAATTCTAGAAAGGAAAGCTGCTCAGTTACTCACTCTCCCTTACGATGGTAGAACAGTAACCAGTGTGCTTGAGACAATTAATTGAAAATCTAGATTCCTTGGGAAAACTTGAAAAGGGCAAATAACACTTCAAGAAATATTACCACTGCTATATTCCCAGCACCTAAAATAGGTTCTCAATAAATATTGATTGACTCTCTGGCTATAATTACATCTGTCTTTATACCATGCTTACAAACATTCTAAACATCCTAACGTCCAGACAGAGCCTTTTTCAGATTTCATCCTTTTTCAGAAAATCAGGCATCTGGCAGCCCTGGCCTTTGACACAATACACTGAAAACCAATGGTGGTGAACCTTGAACATCCCACGGGGTCAAGTTGGACTAACTGACATCAACAGTAATACAGAGCTACTGGAAGCAGGTAGGATCCTAGTTGGATCTGGTCTGACTGCCTGCTGCTAGGAACCACATTGGTGTGAATACTCCTGTTTACATCGAAAGAGCTTCATATTTGCTTGGCAAACAATTCAATACAAATTAGAACACTCAGTTCTAGTTTGGCCTGGGAGCCTCAGGTAGACAGAGCTAAAACTTTGATCGTCTTTTATGAACTGCCAAAGTAGCCCAAGATATTGGGCCTAAGGAGACTTTTATGTGGTCATAGAATTGATTCTCCCAGTTGGAAGCAAGGAGACATGCATGAAAGTAGAGAGAAAAAGAAAAGGAAAAAAAAATGGACAAACTTCCTTAGCCCTATAAAATTTTGCATTCCAGTTGTTAGACCCTGCTTTTCATACCAATCCAATCAAAATATGTGAGAGGACACCATGAAATATAGACCCCTAATATAGAATCATGCACTTCCCCAACTCTTACAGTTTATGAATAAAGAAATTAAGATCCAGAGACCACTAAGTTATTTGGTGAAAGTATGAGTCTCAGCCTCTTCCTACCTACCACATGACAATTTAATGGGAAAAGGGAGAGTCTCCACAGCTCTCTTAAGATGTAGATGAGTCCTAAGCTTCGCAGATTTCATAACTCCTGACTTTAGACAGAATTCAACACCTGAGAAAAGAGTGAGGTTTTTATTTCTCTTAATTAGAATTGTCATTCCTAGGCCTGGCCGCCTCACATCACTGGGAGCTTCTTGTCTCCCAGGTCTTTGGGCAGCAGCAGGGACTACTGGTCCACATTCTAAGAGCAGGGAGCTCACCGGCCTCTGAGTAGGGCTGAATTGTGAGCCTTACCTTCTTCATGCAGCCCATGCTACATGCCCACTTGCAAACATGAAAGAGCGAAGTTTCCAGAATGTGTGTGAAGTGATATTGTTGAGATTTTTAGCCAGTTCTGTGCATCAAGCATTGGAATCTCTCCAGCCCATTGGTATTACTTCTCCTGGCACTAAAGAGGGGATTAGAGAAGAAAAACTCTAAAGAAATATGGCACAGATGGCAAAAATCAGGGGAAAAAAAAAGAAAGAAAACTTGGCCTCAAGAGAAAGTAAGTAGCAACATGGATGCAAACATGCCGATAAAAAAGGCAAGTGGCCATCTTGCAGGGTTAAAAAAAAGTCTGGTGATGGATCACCAGGCCGGCAAATGTTCCACGGTATTGAAAACAGAGCTAGCCACAAAATCATTTTTTCTCCAGGTTTTTGTTTGGGTTGGAGAATGCAACATCAAGGGCACATTTGGAGGAGATGTGTGTGGTGAGGCAAGGCAGAGCACTAGCTCCTGCAGCAGTTCTCTTGGGCTGATAGCTGCGGCCCTTCCCTCTTCCTTCCCCCATTACCCTCCCCTCATCCCAGGATAGAAGAAAATGCCGTACAACTTTATGTAACTGACATCCCCAGCACTTTGAAGTACGGACCTCGATGAATTCAGCAGCCAGGAGATCAGATCTAGCACATTCTCTGATTGACTGCTTTCCCTGGTTAACTGCAGGCTGGAAGCAGAGCCTTGGAGTGGGCTTCCACCCACAGGGAGCTGTGTCCTGACACTTGGATTAAGGTCAGAAAGATCAGTCTCTGGCTCCTTCTGAGACTTTCAGGGACACTCTTAGAATGAAATGGGCTGCTGGCCTTACTCTTTCACTTCAGTGTCTATTATCTGTTTTTTCCCACCCGATTTTCCTCAAAGATAGTCCATCAAATTAGCTTTTGTCCCAATTCCAAGTCACACTCTACAGAAAATCTAAAGATTTCCCTTCTCCTTTAATCCTCTGCACTGCATTTCATCAAGTATTTACAGAGTGCCTACTATGTGTAGATTGCTGTACTAGGTTATCTCAGAGATTATTTAAAAACAAAACCAAAAAAACAGCATAGTCTGTGTCCTGCCCTCAAGGAATCCTCTAGTAAACAGAATGAGTTATTATGGCACGAAATCAATGCAGGGCATATTTAAATCAGGGTATCAGAAAGGAAGGATCAAGGAAATCTTCATGGGAATTTGAAGCATGGCAGGATCTTGATAAGGGAGGTTGGAGAAAAGAGCCTTCCATGGAGTAGGCACAGCAAAAGACATGTAGAGGTGGGAAAGCATGGAGAGCCCTGCTTGGCTGAAGCATGGGGTACATGGAAGACATCATGGGCTGTACTCCTGAAAAGGTAGGTTAGAGCTAAAGCCAGCAGTCTTGAAAGTAAGACTGAGAAATTTGGACTGGAAGGAAGGGATGCAGATGCTGTAGGCTAAATAAAATCAATCCAGTGAAACAAAGAAAAAGAGAGTTGTGAATAAGAGCATGTCCAAAAGTCTACTTGAATGAACAAATTGTTGTTTTCCTTTTCATTCAGTGTTTAGGGCCACTGTGCCTCCTAAGGTACTGTAGAATGGAAAGAAAACCAACATTTGGGACAGACAGAGCTCTATTCAAGCAGTGATTCTACCATTATTTAGCTCTGGTCCTTTGGGCAAGTCTTGTATAACGGATATGAGTTCTCTCTCACCTCCTAAGATATAAGAAATATCACATTGCCCTCTTTTTCGAAGCCAAATTAAATCTGCCTCTGGATCTTCACTAGCAAGCAAGAAATGTATTCTCTGTCATGTTGGGAGTGGAGGAAGGTCAGGGGATGAGCTGCCCCTCATAGGAATGTTCATGAATCTCAGAAGACTGGTGCATCCAGAGAACAGGGGGAAGGGCCTCTATTCTTTAGTCCATCTCAGCAAACTGAATTCTTAACATCTGAGCCTTCAGGGTCCATTCGAATGTGGAAGGCTCCATTTCCCCCACACCATGCTTGACAGGATGATCTCCCCCTATAGATCCTCAAGCATGGCGGTAGTGACCAACTGACCAGGTTTACCCAGGATTGAAGGGGTCTCCAGGATGCAAGGCTTTCAGTTTTAAAACCAGGAAAGTCCAGGGCAAATTAGGATGAATTGGCCACCCTGCCTGGCACTCTATGTCCAAACCAAGGGCATTCACTTGTTTTCCCCCCACCCTGCCCCCATCAGAGGCTCTGGTCTACCCAGAGCTCTATCAGGGATCAGGATAGGGCCACCAGCCCTGAAAGAACATGCTACTACCTTCCCATCTATGTCTCAAAGCCAGTTCTACTTCTTTAAATCAAAGTACTAACCTGGGTAAGGGATTTCTTCTGAATAATTTGCAGCTTCCTTTTTTTTTTTTTTTTTTTTCCAACACTGAACCAAAAAGCCATCAAACAACTCCAGAGGCAAAGTTGTCCAGAAGTCTGAACATACAGGCTTGACCATTCTACCTGCAGGTGAGAGGAGGAAGGCATGAGGACAAAAGCAAAGGAACAAATTACCCTTTTAATCCTCTGAGATGAGTCAGTCATTAAGCCAAATACAATGTGTCCTGTAGAAACACAGCACATACAACGCACCAGGCACTGTGGTAGGTGCTCCGTGTACAGTGGGGAAAAGATGGCAGCCCTCTCCTCATCAAACTTACATTCTATCACTATCCTGAAACAAGAAAGAAGCAGGAAAAAGTGTCTCAAAAAATTATTCAGCTGCAAGTGACCTAGAAGAGCCTCCTGGAGCCATCATAGGGTCAGATGTAATAATGCTCGTAGAACCCTCACTACAGAGCCGCCACACAGGACGCTGCCCAGTACAGCCATGGGGGTACCTCCGACTTCCTGGACTTGCTATTTGAAGCTACAAACTGTTCCTCTTTGACACTTCCTTCAGTTTCTGCCAAACTCTTGCTACATTTCTGAAGAGTCTTTAGATTTACTGGGCTCCATTACCAGATTCATTTACATATGTCATCTCATGTTATTCCCATTTCACAGGGGAAGACTCTCTGGCTTAAAAAGCAATTATTTAGGTTACACAATCAGACCAAGAGTGAGAATTTGAACCCATTTCCTCCAGCTCCAAGCCTGTGTTTTTCCTTATGTCACATTGCCCTCCTGGCAGCTCCTTTGAGAGACCTCTTTCCTTTGCCCACTGCTCTGGGGCTCTCAGGTCAGAGATTGGTGTTACAGCTGCAGAGGCTGTGGGTCAAAGGCAGGGCAGCTAGCTGTATTGGTCAGGGGAGGCTCGCGGCTATGAAAAATCATCTGAAAACCTTAGGACTGTCTGACAAGGATCCACCCAATTATTCAAGGCTGTTTCTGAATCTTCTGGGCTTTTTTCATCTGCTGCATTCAGCCTGCCAATGGGAAAAGAGAAAAGGTCCAAATGATAATCCTGGGGCTTCTTGATGGGCTAAGCTTGGAAGTGGGGTAATCAGCTTTGCCCATATTCTATTGGCCAGAACTCAGTCACATGGTCACATCTAACTAAAAGGGATGCTGGGAAATGTAGTGTAGGGGTGTATCCATGAGGAAAAGGCAATGGGGTTTAGTGAACACAGAGCAGTCTTTGCTAGAGTGGGCAACAGCATTTGAATAGCAGCAATGTTCTGGGGATGATCAACTCTTGAAACACTCCATCCACAAAATGGAGGACTCCAGAGACTGTTTTCTTTGCACGGATGGTGCAAGGACTAGAGGAATGCATACAGAGCTCCAGAGCCAGTATAAACCCTTAGTCAACAGTCATGGAGGAGAAGCAGAGGGTATAATGAGACAAACATGACCCTGAGTTCCCCTCACCAGTTTTGGGTCACTGGGCAGGTTTATAATCTCTGTGAGCATGGAACTCCATCTCCAAAGTATGGATCCCTGTAGCTAATCTATACTTGTGAGAATAAGAGGGAAGTTCATTTAAAATAAGAACTGCCTCAAAATCCCAAGATAAAGGGGTACCAATTTGCATTCAGAGAAAGAGGTAGTGAACATGCAATAAATACACTGTTGGTGGAAGACCAGAGAAGCACTAGGTGAATGCCTGCATTAAGAAGTATAACTTTCAGAGAGACCAGTAGTTCCCTCCCAAAAGCTACCTGGGTAGACTCTCAATGGGCCTCTACTACTTGATCTATTTCTGGGTAATTGCCAATAGCTAGGATTTTAGAAGTTTTGATCTTATTTTAAAAAATAAGGCAGTGGTTCTCAAATCTGGTTGAGTATCAGAATCACCTGAGGAAGTTTTCAAAAATACAGAAGTAAGGCTCAGAAATTTGAACTGTTTCAAGTTTCCCAGATAATTCTGAAGTAGCCAGATTGGCACTGTTCCATTAACCACATTAAAACCACTACCCTAATTTATTAAAAGAAATCCTAAACATCTTTTGATATACCCATTTATCTACCTTATAACCTGTTAAATAAAGCAGAATGCCACTCTAAAGTAGTATACCTTTCAGGGTGTTGAACAACACGAGCAAATGCACCATAATGTGAGCATAGACACTTTAAACTTGACAGACAAATGCTTGAATGAAGACATGGGGTGGGCCAGAAAGCAAAAGAGTTTTATTAGATTGAGTGATTGATTCATTCACTCATTCAACCAATCACTTGACAAATTATTATTGAGCCATATTGCCAGGTACTGTTCTAGGCTCTAAGAATATAAAAATAAATAAGAAATAGTTCCTATATTTCCAGAAGATGGGGAAAGAAAAGCTACAACCAAGTTTGCTTCTTGAAAGTACCCACCACAATGCTTCTGAAATTAAAAGCCTGTAACATTTTATTAAGAGCCTATGCAGCTCTGTAAGAACAGACCAGAGGAAGAGGGGGAAGATGGCGGAAGAGTAAGACGCGGAGATCACTTTCCTCCCCACAGATACACCAGAAATACATCTACACGTGGAACAACTCCTACAGAGCACCTACTGAACGCTGGCAGAAGACCTCAGACCTCCCAAAAGGCAAGAAACCCCCCACGTACCTGGGTAGGGCAAAAGAAAAAAGAATAAACAGAGACAAAAGGATAGGGACGGGACCTGCACCAGTGGGAGGGAGCTGTGAAGGAGGAAAGGTTTCTACACACCAGAAGCCCCTTCGCGGGAGGAGACTGCGGGTGGCGGAAGGCAGGAGCTTCAGGGCCGCGGAGGAGAGCACAGCAACAGGGGTGCGGAGGGCAAAGCGGAGAGATTCCCGCACAGAGGATCGGTGCCGACCGGCACTCACCAGCCCGAGAGGCTTCTCTGCTCACCCGCCCGGGCGGGCGGGGCTGGGAGCTCAGGCTCGGCCAGCCTTCGGTCCAAGCGCAGGGAGAGACTGGTGGTGTGAACACAGCCTGAAGGGGTTAGTGCGCCACGGCTAGCCGGGAGGGAGTCCGGGGAAAAGTCTGGACCTGCCGAAGAGGCAAGAGACTTTTTCTTCCCTCTTTGTTTTCTGGTGCGCGAGGAGAGGGGATTAAGAGCGCTGCTTAAAGGAGCTCCAGAGACGGGCGCGAGCCGCGGCTAAAAGCGCGGAGCCCAGAGACGGGCATGAGACGCTAAGGCTGCTGCTGCCGCCATCAAGAAGCCTGTGTGGGAGCACAGGTCACTATCCACACCTCCCCTCCCAGGACCTGTGCAGCCGCCACCGCCAGGGTCCCAGGATCCAGGGAAAACTTACCCGGCAGAACGCACGGCGCGCCTCAGGCGGGTGCAACGTCACGCCGGCGCACCTCAGGCTGCTGCAACGTCACGCCGGCGCGCCTCAGGCTGCTGCAACGTCACGCCGCCCTCTGCCGCCGCAGGCTCGCCCCGCCCTCCGTGCCCCTCCCCCGCCCCCCCGCCCGGCTTGAGTGAGCCAGAGCCCACGAATCAGCGGCTCCTTTAACCCCGTCCTGTCTGGGCGAAGAACATTCGCCCTCCAGCCACCTACACGCAGAGGCGGGGCCAAATCCAAAGCCAAACCCCGGGAGCTGGGCGAACAAAGAAGAGAAAGGGAAATCTCTCCCAGCAGCCTCAGGAGCAGCGGATTAAATCTCCACAGTCAACTTGATGTACCCTGCATCTGTGGAATACCTGAATAGACAACGAATCATCCCAAATTGAGGAGGTGGGCTTTCAGAGCAAGATTTATTACTTTTTCCCCTTCTCCTCTTTTTCTGAGTGTGTATGTATACGCTTTTGTGTGAGATTTTGTCTGTATAGCTTTGCTTTCACCATTTGTCCTACGATTCTATCCGTCTGGTTTTTTTTTTACTTTAAAAAATTTTTTTTTCTTAATAATTATTTTTTTATTTTATTTTACCTTACTTTCTTTTCTTTCTTTTTATACTTTCTTTCTCCCTTCCTTCCTCCCTCCCTCTCTCTCTCTTTCTTTCTTTCTACTTTTTCTCCCTTTTATTCTGAGCCATGTGGATGAAAGGCTCTTGGGCTCCAGCCAGGAGTCAGTGCTGTGCCTCTGAGGTGGGAGAGCCAACTTCAGGACACTAGTCCACAAGAGACCTCCCAGCTCCACGTAATATCAAACGGAGAAACTCTCCCAGAGATCTCCATCTCAACACAAACACCCAGCTTCACTCAACGACCAGCAAGCTACAGTGCTGGACACCCTATGCCGAACAACTAACAAGATAGGAACACAACCCCATCCATTAGCAGAGAGGCTGCCTAAAATCATAATAAGTCCACAGACACCCCAAAACACACCACCCGTGGACCTGCCCACCAGAAAGACAAAATCCAGCCTCATCCACCAGAACACAGGCACTAGTCCCCTCCACCAGGAAGCCTACACAACCCACTGAACCAACTTTAGCTACTGGGGACAGACACCAAAAACAACGGGAACTATGAACCCGCAGCCTGCAAAAAGGAGACCCCAAACACAGTAAGTTAAGCAAAATGAGAAGACAGAAAAACACACAGCAGATAAAGGAGCAAGATAAAAACCCACCAGACCTAACAAATGAAGAGGAAATAGGCAGTCTACCTGAAAAACAATTCAGAATAATGATAGTAAAGATGATCCAAAATCTTGGAAATAGAATGGACAAAATGCAAGAAACATTTAACAAGGACCTAGAAGAAATAAAGATGAAACAAGCAATGATGAACAACACAATAAATGAAATTAAAAATACTCTAGATGGGATCAATAGCAGAATAACTGAGGCAGAAGAACGGATAAGTGACCTGGAAGATAAAATAGTGGAAATAACTACTGCAGAGCAGAATAAAGAAAAAAGAATGAAAAGAACTGAGGACAGTCTCAGAGACCTCTGGGACAACATTAAATGCACCAACATTCGAATTATAGGGGTTCCAGAAGAAGAAGAGAAAAAGAAAGGGATTGAGAAAATATTTGAAGAGATTATAGTTGAAAACTTCCCTAATATGGGAAAGGAAATAGTTAATCAAGTCCAGGAAGCACAGAGAGTCCCATGCAGGATAAATCCAAGGAGAAATACGCCAAGACACATATTAATCAAACTGTCAAAAATTAAATACAAAGAATACATATTAAAAGCAGCAAGGGAAAAGCAACAAATAACACACAAGGGAATCCCCATAAGGTTAACAGCTGATCTTTCAGCAGAAACTCTGAAAACCAGAAGGGACTGGCAGGACATATTTAAATGATGAAGGAGAAAAACCTACAACCAAGATTACTCTACCCAGCAAGGATCTCATTCAGATTTGATGGAGAAATTAAAACCTTTAGAGACAAGCAAAAGCTGAGAGAGTTCAGCACCACCAAACCAGCTTTATGGCAAATGCTAAAGGATCTTCTCTAGGCAAGAAACACAAGAGAAGGAAAAGACCTATAATAACAAAAACAAAACAATTAAGAAAATGGGAATAGGAACATACATATCGATAATTACCTTAAATGTAAATGGATTAAATGCTCCCACCAAAAGACACAGACTGGCTGAATGGATACAAAAACAAGACCCATATATATGCTGTCTACAACAGACCCACTTCAGACCTAGAGACACATACAGACTGAAAGTGAGGGGATGGAAAAAGATATTCCATGCAAATGGAAACCAAAAGAAAGCTGGAGTAGCAATTCTCATATCAGACGAAATATACTTTAAAATAAAGACTATTAGAAGAGACAAAGAAGGACACTACATAATGATCAAGGGATCTATCCAAGAAGAAGATATAACAATTGTAAATATTTATGCACCCAACATAGGAGCACCTCAATACATAAGGCAAATACTGACAACCATAAAAGGGGAAATTGACAGTAACACATTCATAGTAGGGGACTTTAACACCCCAATTTCACCAATGGAACGATCATCCAAAATGAAAATAAATAAGGAAACACAAGCTTTAATTGATACATTAAACAAGATGGACTTAATTGATATTTATAGGACATTCCATCCAAAAACAACAGAATACACAATTTTCTCTAGTGCTCATGGAACATTCTCCAGGATAGATCATATATTGGGTCACAAATCAAGCCTTGGTAAATTTAAGAAAATTGAAATTGTATCAAGTGTCTCTTCTGACCACAACACAATGAGACTAGATATCAATTACAGGAAAAGATCCATAAAAAATACAAACACATGGAGGCTAAACAATACACTGCTTAATAATGAAGTGATCACTGAAGAAATCAAAGAGGAAATCAAAAAATACCTAGAAACAAATGACAATGGAGACACGACGACCCAAAACCTATGGGATGCAGCAAAAGCGGTTCTAAGAGAGAAGTTTATAGCAATACAATCCTACCTTAAGAAACAGGAAACATCTCAAATAAACAACCTAACCTTGCACCTAATGCAATTAGAGAAAGAAGAACAAAAAAAACCCAAAAAGTTAGCAGAAGGAAAGAAATCATAAAGATCAGATCAGAAATAAATGTAAAAGAAATGAAGGCAACTATAACAAAGATCAATAAAACTAAAAGCTGGTTCTTTGAGAAGGTAAACAAAATTGATAAACCATTAGCCAGACTCATCAAGAAAAAAAGGGAGAAGACTCAAACCAATAGAATTAGAAATGAAAAAGGAGAAGTAACTGACACTGCAGAAATACAAAAGATCATGAGTGATTACTACAAGCAACTCTATGCCAATAAAATGGACAACCTGGAAGAAATGGACAAATTCTGAGAAATGCACAACCTGCCAAGACTGAATCAGGAACAAACAGAAAATATGAACAGACCAACCACAAGCACTGAAATTGAAATTGTGATTAAAAATCTTCCAAAAAACAAAAGCCCAGGACCAGATGGCTTCACAGGCGAATTCTATCAGACATTTAGAGAAGAGCTAATACCTATCCTTCTCAAACTCTTCCAAAATATAGCAGAGGGAGGAACACTCCCAAACTCATTCTATGAGGCCACAATCACCCTGATACCAAAACCAGACAAGGATGTCACAAAGAAAGAAAACTACAGGCCAGTATCACTGGTGAACATACATGCAAAAATCCTCAACAAAATACTAGCAAACAGAATCCAACAGCACATTAAAAGGATCATACACCATGATGAAGTGGGGTTTATTCCAGGAATGCAAGGATTCTTCAATATACACAAATCAATCAATGTGATACACCATGTTAACAAATTGAAAGAGAAAAACCATATGGTCATCTCAATAGATGCAGAGAAAGCTTTCAACAAAATTCAACACCCATTTATGATAAACACCCTGCAGAAAGTAGGCATAGAGGGAACTTTCCTCAACATAATAAAGGCCATATGTGACAAACCCACAGCCAACATCGTCCTCAATGGTGAAAAACTGAAAGCATTTCCACCAAGATCAGGAAAAAGACAAGGTTTCCCACTCTTACCACTCTTATTCAACATAGTTTTGGAAGTTTTAGCCACAGCAATCAGAGAAGAAAAGGAAATAAAAGGAATCCAAATCAGAAAAGAAGAAGTAAAGCTGTCCCTATTTGCAGGTGACATGATACTATACATAGAGGATCCTAAAGATGCCACCAGAAAACTACTAGAGCTAATCAATGAATTTGGTAAAGTAGCAGGATACAAAATTAATGCACAGAAATCTCGGGCATTCCTATACACTAATGATGAAAAATCTGAAAGTGAAATCAAGAAAACACTCCCATTTACCATTGCAACCAAAAGAATAAACTATCTAGGAATAAACCTACCTAAGGAGACAAAAGACCTGTATGCAGAAAATTATAAGACACTGATGAAAGAAATTAAAGATGATACAAATACATGGAGAGATATACTATGTTCTTGGATTGGAAGAATCAACATTGTGAAAGTGACTCTACTACCCAAAGCAATCTACAGATTCAATGCAATCCCTATCAAACTACCACTGGCATTTTTCACAGAAGTAGAACAAAAAATTTCACAATTTGTATGGAAACACAAAAGACCCCGAATAGCCAAAGCAATGTTGAGAACGAAGAACGGAGCTGGAGGAATCAGGCTCCCTGACTTCAGACTATACTACAAAGCTACAGTAATCAAGACAGTATGGTACTGGCAAAAAAACCAAAAGATAGATCAATGGAACAGCATAGAAAGCCCAGAGATAAACCCATGCACATATGGTCACCTTATCTTTGATAAAGGAGGCAGGAATGTACAGTGGAGAAAGGACAGCCTCTTCAATAAGTGGCGCTGGGAAAACTGGACAGGTACATGTAAAAGTATGAGATTAGATCACTCCCGAACACCATACACAAAAATAAGCTCAAAATGGATTAAAGACCTAAATGTAAGGCCAGAAACTATCAAACTCTTAGAGGAAAACATAGGCAGAACACTCTATGACATACCTCACAGCAAGATCCTTTATGACCCACCTCCTAGAGAAATGGAAATAAAAACAAAAATAAACAAATGGGACCTAATGAAACTTCGAAGCTTTTGCACAGCAAAGGAAACCATAAACAAGACCAAAAGACAACCCTCAGAATGGGAGAAAATATTTGCAAATGAAGCAACTGACAAAGGATTAATTTCCAAAATTTACAAGCAGCTCATGCAGTGCAATAATAAAAAAACAAAAAACCCAATCCAAAAATGGGCAGAAGACCTAAAGAGATATTTCTCCAAAGAAGATATACAGACTGCCATAAACACATGAAAGAATGCTCAACATCATTAATCATTAGAGAAATGCAAATCAAAACTACAATGAGATATCATCTCACAGCAGTCAGAATGGCCATCATCAAAAACTCTAGAAACAATAAATGCTGGAGAGGGTGTGGAGAAAAGGGAACACTCTTGCACTGCTGGTGGGAATGTGAATTGGTACAGCCACTGTGGAGAACAGTATGGAGGTTCCTTAAAAAACTACAAATAGAACTACCATATGACCCAGCAATCCCACTACTGGGCATATACCCTGAGAAAACCAGAATTCAAAAAGAGTCATGTACCAAAATGTTCATTGCAGCTCTATTTATAATAGCCAGGAGATGGAAACAACCTAAGTGTCCATCATCGGATGAATGGATAAGGAAGATGTGGCACATATATACAATGGAATATTACTCAACCATAAAAAGAAACGAAATTGAGCTATTTGTAATGAGGTGGATGGACCTAGAGTCTGTCATACAGAGTGAATTAAGTCAGAAAGAGAAAGACAAATACCGTATGCTAACACATATATATGGAATTTAAGAAAAAAAATGTTACAAAGAACCTAGGGTTAAGACAGGAATAAAGACACAGACCTACTAGAGAATGGACTTGAGGATATGGGGAGGGGGAAGGGTAAGCTGTGACAAAGTGAGAGAGTGGCATGGACATATGTACACTACCAAACGTAAAATAGATAGCTAGTGGGAAGCAGCCGCATAGCACAGGGAGATCAGCTCGGTGCTTTGTGACCACCTAGAGGGGTGGGATAGGGAGGGTGGGAGGGAGGGAGATGCAAGAGGGAAGAGGTATGGGAACATATATGTACATGTATAACTGATTCACTTTGTAATAAAGCAGAAACTAACATACCATTGTAAAGCAATTATGCTCCAATAAAGATGTAAAAAAAGAAAAGAAAAGAAGAGACCATACTTCTGCTCTCTTAATCACACATTACTGGAGGTAACTTGTGTACTCCATGGTGAATAGTCTTATTATTCATTGCAAAGAAGATAATACCATATAAAAGCCTACCTCCTCCAGGAAGCTATTCCTCAAAAATAATAGTTTTCTATAATATGTGTTGTATGTATTTCAGGTCGCTACCCTATCCTTGTGTATTTATTTTAATATTATCTCCCCTCCTTTATAGTGTCAACTGGTTATAATGCTATTTTCTTTTAAATATTTTCAAGAAAAAAAATCCATTCAAGTGTGCTAGACTTTGAGCTCTCTTTCCCATGACCTGTGTACCAGCTCATGAGAGCTAGCATGACAGCCTGATGCCTGCACTCTTGGCCACTGAGTGTTATTGCACCATACTGCAAACACTCCCCACCAGAAAGGGTGCTACCAATGCTACCCTGAGCTGAGTGTGTTCTGCAGAGGGTGTGGCTTATCCATCATATCCTCTATCTCTGCCATTTGTTTTATGGGGTGTTTTTGTTTTTGTCTTTGTTTTGCCACTTGGCTTGTGCGATCTTAGTTCCCCCAACCAGGGATTTAACCCGGGCCATAGCTGTGAAAGCGCCAAGTCATAACTGCTAGACTGCCAGGGAATTCCCCCGTTTGTTTTATGTTTATAGACCAACAGTTTTGACCCATGATAACTGAGAAAATGTCTCCAAATGATAGTACTAGAAAGAAAAACATGAAGAGTAACATGATGGATGTCAAAAGGTAGTTTTGTAAGAGCTTGAAAATTCTTCAGGAAAATGGTCATGGATGAGAAAAGGGAGGGTAAAAGTCAGCAGGCAAGAGACTGATGGGAGTCCTTAGACGTACCTAGGGGCCTAAACCATAACTGTCACCTCAGAGGACTGCCAGATGATTGTATGAATGGGGCCGAAGGAACACAGCAGGTCACAACTTCAAAGAATGTGGAGGGGAGTGAGAGCCATTTGTCAATGTACAAAAGAGGGAATGTAATTCCACAGGGACTGTGCCATAAATAACCCTTATGGCTCTGATTCAGTTAGAGCTCCCTTTTCCAAGAGGACATCAACACTGCCAAACTGGGTAGGTATGGTTCTTTTATTTCTCCTATCGAATCATAAGCTCTTTCAATAAGAGATTCCATGACTCAGTTATATTTGTCCTCCTTAGGAGTCTACTATAGAGTCATGACAAAATTTTTTTAAATGAATGAATGGATTTCTAAATGAAACAGACCACTCACCATCTCTGACATGTCACTGTCATGAGTAATAGGGTCTCTAATAGGCTGATAACAAAAATCCCCACGTAAGTTGGGGTTCTCTGGTTTATGCCTATTCATTATTGTCGAGTCTCTAGACCTCACTTTCACTCCCATCAAAGTCTCCCCAAAACGGAACATGGCACCCACCCAGAGAGTAGATTCAGAAATTCTTCCCTTCTCACCTAGGCAACATAGAAGAGTTTACACAAAGAAAGAAACACCTTAAAGGGAGCCTAATGGGGCATTTCCTCCACCCTCTAAGAGGAAGGAAGGAGAGGCAAGGCAGTGAGTTGGGTATAGCCCAGGTTTATTACATTTGATTTTCCTTTCAGTCAACACTCGAGAGAAAGAGAGAGACCAACACTGGGTACCTTTGCAGGAAACTGCAGTGATTTTAGTAGGGTAGAAAGTGGAAGAGTGAAATGTTATTACTATAACAACTGACATCATAATTGCTCCTCAGAGGACAACCGTCTCTACTGAGTAAATACCTTGATAAGCGGCTTAGGTTGGAGGGTGAGTCACTAAGCATAATAAATAGATTGGTAGATATTCTATATGAGAAGATGAGAGAAATTTGTTTTGCTACTGAAACATGGAAGGGAGAGAGGAACCATGACATAGAATGAGGTTCAGACAATACTTGGAGTGATATTGCTTGTGAAAGTTCTCCAGTGGTGGGGCAAAGACATTTTTAAGAATGAGGATGGTCTCAGGTTCAATATGAAGTTTATATTGCTATACTTTAAAATCCTCCTCTTATATCCCCAAATTCCTTATTAAAATCTACTAATCACAAAAAAAATTGCTTTTATGTGTAGAAATTGTGATAATTAAGAGAAGATTTAATGTTTAGGTTGATATTTTGTGACTTGAATTTCGTGTTTAGGTTGATATTATGTGAAACAGAAACAGCATAAAAGGTACAGTGAGATGACCCATAAAAGAAGCAAGAGTTTACAGCCAGGGCTAATGAGGAGACAATAATTTCCCTAGAAATTCATAGTAATTCTGAGGAGCATTTTGGTCTTTCACAGATGTGGAATTAGAACTTCAATCCAATCTTATGCAGATCTCAAGGAAAAAGAAGGGCCCAGCTAACATCAAGGCCACAGGCTGATAACAAAAATCTGTGTATAATGGCATTCTGTGGTTCATGCCTTTGCAGAATCTATAGATCTCACTTTCACTCCCCACAAAATCTCCCCAAATCTTTCTAGATGTTCCTCAGATACATTGCCCATGTATGCCGGAATAAGACTCTCTGCCACCACTTGGTGATCTTCACTTTTCCTCCTTCCCTGCTTGCCTCGTGGGAGTGCCTTCCTGCTGCCTGCACTACCTGGAAGCACTGGTGTTGCTTCCAGAGGCTGTCCCCTTCTCTCTTGACCAAAGGTGCTTTCCACTTAAGTCATTCTTTCTAAAGTGTGGAGATTCCACATGTTTTAGTTATCTATGACTGTGTAACAAACCACCCCAAAACTTAGTGGCTTAAAACAACGACTTATTATTTCTCATGATCCTGTGGATTGACTGAGCATCTTTTCTGCTTCGGGTGGTGGCAGGTGGAGCGCTAGGATGCTGGAAGATCAAAAATGGCCTCATTCACAATGGCTGGCAGTCAGTGCTGGCTGTGTAGGCTGGGAGCTCGGTTAGGGCTGGAGGCTGGAGGATTTGATTCCCCTCCAGCGGGTCTTACCCTGTAGTTTCTTGGGCTTCCTCACAACATGGTGGGTGAGTTCCAAGAAAAGTGAAAGGCAAAGCTGTAGATCTCTTAAGGCCTGATCTCAAAATTTATATAACCTCACCCCTGCAACATTCTATTGGTAAAATTTAAAGGGAGGAGAAATACATTCCACTTCTTGATGGGAGGAATAGTGGGGGAAAAAGAAAAGAAATAAAAAATTGCAGTCATCTTTAATCTACTACACCACACTACTCTGCCATACACACACACACACACACACACACACACACACACACACACACACACTACTGCTGTACAGTACTTCCTTACGTTGAATCTCAGAGCATACCTCCACTTCCAACCTCTTGCAGACAGTCTATATGAGAAATACTCATCTATTTCTATTGCCAGCACCCTAAGCCTTAGACACCAGAACAGGAGAGTCTGGCAGCAGGACCAATCTACTGAATCGATCCTTCCCTGCCAAGCAGTCTCCTTCTGCCTAAACTCCCTTGCTTTTCAGTCAACCACACTTCCTCTTTTGACCAGGCCATTTATCACAGGGATTGTGTATCCTTTTGAAGCTTTTATTTCATTGGCTTACTCAAAAAACATTAGTTCACCTTAATCAGACATATGCAAGTACCATCTTCAATAAGGGGCTAACTATGAAATGTCTCTGCTACTTATCCAGTATTGGCACAGATATGACAGGGTCTTCAAAGTGTTCATGATAGTCATATATCACTGAAAGTTCCCCAAATCTAACTCAGCACAGCAATTCAGCTCTCTGAAAGCATGCCTGAGCCGCCTGAACCTGAACTACTTTAAAAAGACTCCCAGTGAGTCAAGTTCCTGAACTTAACTGAATTGGTGCAGTTCCAGAATTTTTTGGTGGTTTTGGGAAGCTAAGAGGGTGAAAAACCACAGATACCACCCCCCCAAACAAATCCCCAGTATGGTACAGTCTCTGATCAGCTTTGTGTCTGGATCCAAGGCAAGAAAAAATCCTAGGGGGGAAAATGTAGAAGAGAGAATTGGACAAGGAAGAAGAAGAGCGTAACATTTCTAATTCCCATCTTGTCACCAGCCTAGAAGAAGTCTAAAGCTGCTAACACTGCAAAAGAATGACTTTCCTCCTGCCCCCTCTTCAGGCAACTGAGATTCTGACCTGACCAACTGCTAAAACCTTGCCCCAAGGACAGTTACCAATGAAGCAAATTAAGCCAGAGATAAGGTAGTCTTCCCCCAGTCCACACTTCTGGATTCAAACTGCTCTGCTCCACCCTCACCTTACACAAGAAATGCAGTCAAGAAGAAGAGCACTTGATAACAGCCAAAGGGACAGTGAGTTTCTTCCCACTGTAGCTTCTAGCCAACTACTGACTTTCAGCTTCACTGTCTTGTTATGAATATTAAAAAGGAAAAGGTGCCATCGCAAGTGCAGGGAGTTGGTGATAAATTACTGTCTTGACTTACATTGATTAATTGCAATTCATTATCCAGACAGGTAATGGGCATTCATGTTGTTTCCACTTCCTGGAGATGATCAGTAGCCAAACCTTGTAAACAGCGAGATGGAAAAGCAGGAACAACTCAGGACAGTGAATGGTGGGTTGCTGAATGCTCTGTTTCATTAGTTTTTCCTATCAACATCTCATGGAGAAGCAAATTTCTAATTCAGATGAAACTGGATGTTCATCTGAAAGCAGGAACAGCAAAATAAGTTTTTCTCTAATGAGAAAAATAGTGGAAAGAAGCACACAGTGTTGCATACTGTGCACCTTTGCTGCTGCTATTAGGTCATGTCCTTTTCCCTCCCTGTCCCCCTCTCTCCCTCCACCCTTCTCTTCGTCCATCCAACTCATTCTCAGACTCTATCTTCTCCAAGAGCCACTCTGACCCCACAAGTGAGGCCGGCACTGTTCTTGTGCACCCCTTTGTTTCCTGTGCACACCCCCACTACTGCTCTTACCCCAATGTGTTAAAGTTACTTGGTCATGTGTCTTCAGAAGAGTAGGCTGAAAAAGAGCAGCGTTATGTCTTATACTGCTTTGCATCATTAGGTCCTAATCCTCTCTCTTGCACATCAAAAGGATTGAATCTGGGATTTCCCTGGTGGTGTGGTGGTTAAGAATCCGCCTTCCAATGCAGGGGAGTCCAGCGAGCCACAGCTAAGGAGCCTGCCAGCCGCAACTAAGACCCGGAGCAACTAAAATAAATAAATAAAATATATATTAAAAAAAAAAAAGGATTGAATCCACCTTGAACTGAGCTGAATGAACATCTATCATACTGTTGTGTGACTTTTAGTATCCTCTACCTTCTCCTCAATGTTACCAAGTAAGTTCTATTATTATGTTTCATAGTCTTGAGGCTAAATTAAGTGAATCTCAAAGAAGTTTTGAGACTTCCTGATCCCTGCTCTCCAGAATAATGTATGTGAACATATAGCAGAAATATTTTCCTATTACTTTCTTGACTTACTCTTTGAGTTGCTTTTCCAATAAGACATATCCTTTGCTAAGCCATTCACATTCTCTCCTGAGTTCCTACTGTGCTAAAGCCAGATGTTTGTGAGTTGTATGTCCATTCTGGGAATGCTGTCCCACTGACTGATAGGACAAACTTATGACTCCCCCTCACCAACCCTGTACATACATACTCCCACACACGTAGGTACATGTACAGGACTGTGCCCATTTGCAGATGGTTTCTGAATTTATCCTTGAAAATCCCACATAAAGATTTTCAGAATCATAAGGACTCTTGGGAATTCCCTGGCTGTCCAGTGGTTTGGTCTTCAAGCTTCCACTGCAGGGGGCATGGGTTTGTTGCTGGTCAGGGAACTAAGATCCCACATGCCATGCAGCACAGTCAAAAACCCCCAAAATATTAAGTACTCTTGATTGGATTTCAAATACACAGTATTTTTTAAAATTGTGCTCAAAAGAATTATTTTCTGCTTACCTTACTTTCAAAGTCACCAATGCCGAACTTCAAGACCTGAATGTTCTCAGGTATCTTCTGATGGGTTTCTTTTTTTTTTTGCCTATCAAGCTTTTCAAAATCAAGGGTAATTCCACAAAGGCACTGCACTCTTCTATTGGCATTCCAGTAGACTGGGATAGATGGTACAGATTCTCTGCATTTGGGTTGAATTATTATGGCCCTGCAGATGGATATTCTCAGATTGTATAAAGTGTGCATACTATGTGGTACTGTTAGTTTCCTCAAATGTGTTCTTATTTAAAGTTAGGAAGGCAGCAACGAGTCTTAGAAAACCTGCAGACTGGTAGTCAGGAGAGGCCTCAAATGTTTTATAGAAGGAAGTGGTATATGAATAGGTAAATACGTAAGTAGGGAGATAGGTAAGGAGGTGGGTACTTAAGTAGGTAAGTTGGTAGGGAAGTAAATAAACAGGATTTCTCTACTAACTAGCACTCTGAGATTGGGAAAGTCATCCCTCCCCTCTGGCCCTCAGTTTCTAGTTCTCTAAAATTAAGGCAGTTGGACTACTTGGTCACCAAGCTCTGTTCAAGCCTTTTGAGTCTATGAAGTCATCTGTGACCAGCTTTCCTTCATCCCACTTTCCCATTCTCACTGCTGGTGTGTTTCCATATCCCCTACCATCCTCTTCCATGGATCTTCTCAAGGTGACTCTAGATCTACTGAGACCTGCTTTCTTCCATTTAAGTTCTTTATTGCCCTGGAATTCTAACACTTCTCGGTTCATGGCCCTTCCCCCATGGTGGCCGGTCACCCTTCAATATTTAAATGCTTTCTTCATGTTAACAAGAAGCAAAGAAAAGCCCCTGACTTCCTTGTTTCCTGTAGCGAATGGTTCTGAAGTGACCTGAAAAGTTAATGTAACTTCCTCAAATGCCTCACTCATTGACCTACAGAGAAGTTGAGCCGCTGGCTCACCCTGGCTGCAGTCATCTGTTTTTAATTGCATCAGTCCCCGTATCAGCCACAGGCTTCAGTTTCACAGCCTGGGATGAGCCGTTTAGGGAGACCGCCTTCCCTGCCTTCCCCAAACACCTCCAGCCTGAAAGGAGCTGTCATAGATATCACCTCACGTTGATCGTTTTCCTTTTAATATTTATAAACAGGAAAGTATTTTTCTCTCCCCCACTTGAAATGTATATATTCATTCATTAAAAGGCATTGACATGGCTGAGGTAATGGCCTGTCGACAGATTTACAGCAAGAACCATCTCACTGCCTGCAGGCCTGTGCATTTTAATATAATTAAAAGGCTTCTGTTTGGAACCTTAGCTAATTAATATTCATGCCTTCCTCCTTCCACCCACCATTCCCAATTTGCCATCTTTTAGGAGATTGATCATGGCCCAATTAATCCCGCCACCAGTCAAAGCAAGACAGGCAGGGAAGAAAGGGGGAAATGCCATTGCAGTGTTGGCTCCTAATGAGAAAAGAGCTTTTTAAATAATGGAAATCTTCTCCCGGTTTATAAGGAAAGTTGCGGAAGGATCTCTATGACTATGGGAATTGGTAGGAGTGGAAATGTGGACCAGGGACTGTGGATTAATTCCTCACACTGAAGTGAGTTCAATTTATTAATCTTTAAGAGTCTTCACAAGTTTCGTTCATGCCAGAAATCACAGGACAGGAAATTGGAGAAGCAGGTAATATATTTTTTAAATTAAAAAAAAATAATATAAAAGTGAAAATGACAGCAACAGGTATTTCTCACTATTCAGTAGCTGAGAAAACCATCCACAAATGAAAGTGTGGTCACTTACTTTTCTTCGTCTCTGCCATCCTTTAACACCAAGGCTTACAAATGGCATTGCTTTGCCTGAAAAAAACAAAAACAAAAAACACCCTGGTAAGTGATGAGAATAAGGGTATTCGTAATTAAACTATCCTCAGATATGTGAAAGCTTGTCACAATGGAGCAAATTAAGCTTTCTCTCTACTTGACTTGAAAAGATAAAAATGGAAATCTTGGCAGCATTTGTGATGAGACACCCAACAGCCACAGACCTGAGCTTGAAGGAGCTCTAAAGTAAGAGAAGGAAGAAATAGTCTCTGCCTTCCCCACACAGTTGCTCTTCCAATCCTCAGTGTCTTGAGAACATGTTGTCCAGTGATGAGGGCAAAAGCCATAAAAGAGGGTTGACAAGAAGCGCACCTCACATTCAGGTTAGCTGACAATGGCCAGGTTACTTCACCACTTTGAGTCCCATCCACAAAATGGGAAATACCTCCATCAGACAATTGTTGTGAGAACTAAATGAGAAAAAGCCTTCAAAGTGCCTAGCACAATGGACAGTGAATACTAATTCCAGTTGAATAGCCACAGCAAGCAGACTATGGAACAAAGTGGAGAAGTAATAGCTAACACCATGTCATAGAGAAGAACATTTTCCCAGAAAGAAGAAAGAAAGGGTGGAGAGGCCTTGGCCACAAAATACATAACAAGTACAAAAAAGCCAAAAAGGAGTTGATCACATCTTTAAGCCTGTCTCGCCCAGTGCACTGGGTATTAATAATGGAACAAAGAGGGGTTACAGAAACAAGATAAAAATAAACCAGAAGCACTGGGGTTACACAACAGGTACATGTAGTCTGTCCTGTTGATGAGTCACTGGTCTGAGAAATCTGTTTAGGTTCAGCAGGAAGTCTATGAACAGGCTGCAGCTTAATTGTCCTTCCACCGTGTCTGCTCCCATTGTGAGCTTGGGGCTCTTTATTTCTTAAAAGTATGAGCAATCACATCCTCCTGGATGAGATCATGTAGGGATGTATTGCTGATCCATCCAACTGGAATGCCCTTTTACAGTTTCCAGCTATTAAACTCCCACTCTCACTTCAGGGCAGCAGAAGTGTCCCTTCCTCTGGGAAGTCAGCCCCATTAACCTGGCCAGAGCTAATCATTCCTTACTTTGGATCCCCAAAGAATACTTCTGCTCTATTAACATTTATAAGTCTCTCTCCCTCAATGATAATGATGGTGATATTTGTTAACAGTTATTGAAGTCTTTCTAAGTACCAAGTACTGTGCTCAATGTTTTATGGACACTAGCTCAGTTAATCCTAGGAGGTATATATTTTTATTCTCCCCATTTTGTTGATGATGAAACTAAAGTTTAGTGAATATCATGAGTATTGCTTGTCACACGGCTGGTAAAACAAGATTAGGACAAAGGCAGTTGAACTCCAGAGTGCCCCCTCCCATTCTGATTCAATATTGTCTCTTCAACAAGGCTTAGTACACACTGAGAGCTCAAGAATGATTTGTACACTGAATAAGGATCATTGGATGGTTGGAGGCATAGACCTGACCTCTGGAACAGGCAAACCCAACTGCAGATATGCATCGGAGGGAGAGGCTCTCCACAGCCCATCATCCTTGTCACCATATTCCCACTGAGCCTTCTTTTTGGTCCTAGTCATACCCAAGATTGTATACAAAGCCCAAAATTTCTTTGAAACAGATTCAACCCATGAAGAAGGCTGTGGAGAAACAAATTTACACCTCTTTTTTTAAGTTTTATGTTTTGTCAAAATGTTATTGTTGGTGATGAGCATAGGTTGCAGTGAAGCAGGGGTTGAGTCCAAATGATTGGAAGCTGAAGGGATTTCTCTATGGCGCTTTGATTTGTTATGCCAAACCCATATAGTAAAGGGAAAGACTCCAGAGGCTGACCTGGGTTAAGCTCTGGGCAATTGAGGCATATCCTGCAGTCTCTCTAACACAGTCATCCATAAAATTGTGGTGATAAGCATTGCCCACCCACTCATGTTGAGAGCACGAGTATGAGAGCCCTTAGTGTGAGGGTGTGGTGATCTTTGGAAAAAGTTGCATGGTCATGCTTTCTCCATGGTGAGTTATCTTTAAACCAAGCTCTAGGAAGATGCTTGAAATGCATTCTCTTCCTCCTCCTCAGCTGCCAGCAAGACAATGGGAACTGCTATATAACAGAGGATGCAGTTTCCAAATGAGCAGGGAGTAATTGTGAGGCTTCTATAATTCTTTCAGGGAAGAACTGTGAGAGGCAGAAGAGATCATAGAATTTAGCTCTCTCATTTTACAGATGAGGAAGTTGAGGCCAAAGCCAGAGAGATTGTGGAATGAGGGAATGGCCAACCGGACCAAGAAAACATGACTGGTTCACAGGGAGCTGAGAGGGGAACCCAGATCTTCCAACTTCTATTGATATCATGCTGTGATTTCTCTTCTCAGAACTTAAAGTTGTATTTCCGATTTTGATAACTGTTTTGTTAAGTGAGAAGTGGAGAGGGAGAACCAGTGAAGGCAAGAGAGAAGAGTTAGATTTTCCCTTTAAAACAGCTGAACAACAAAGAAAGTGTATTGTCGCTGGTAGTTAAAAAGAGAGAGAGAGGGGCTTCCCTGGTGGCGCAGTGGTTGAGAGTCCTCCTGCTGATGCAGGGGACACGGGTTCGTGCCCTGGTCCGGGAGGATCTCACATGCCGTGGAGCGGCTGGTCCCATGAGCCATGGCCATTGAGCCTGCACGTCCGGAGCCTGTGCTCCGCAACGGGAGAGGCCACAACAGTGAGAGGCCCACATACCGCAAAAAAAAAAAAACGAGAGAGAGAGAGAAGGTGGGGAGAGAAAGAAAGAAAGAGAGAAAGGAAGGAAGAAAGTAAATGAAAAAGAAATGAAAATTTTCATATGAAAAATTTTAAAAATATAAGCAAATAACAAGAGTTTATCCAACAAGCTATAGAATATAGGTGAGAAAAATGAATAGGCCATAATCACTCACAGTTTTTAGAAAAACAAGTTCATCCCTAAATTTTGAAATTGTCACAATTCATCAGCATCCTGCAAAACGTCTGGTGAGATTGGTGCTCAAACTGATACCCAGAAGCATGGTTCTTATGAACCAGTGCTACATTTTTTTTCTTTTTTTTTTTTGAGGTACATAGGCCTCTCACTGTTGTGGCCATGAAAGTATAAAATACTGAGGGGTCATTTAGCAAAATATTTTCAATACTTGTACAATAAAAACTACAAAGCATTAAGTGGAGAAATTACATAAATGGAGAAGTATATCATGCTCATGCGAATCAAAAGACTCAATATTGTAAGTCAAGTGTTCCTTAAGTTCATCTACAGATTCAATGCAATACCAGTCATAATTCCAGAGGCTCTTCTATATAAATTGATATACTTATTCTAAGATTTATATGGAAATGTAAAAGGCCTAGAATAGCCAAAACAATTTTGATAAAGTAAAACAAAGTATGAAGATTTATAATATGTGATTTCAAGCATTTCCACAGAGCTACAGTATTCAAGACAATGTGGTATTCATGTAAGGACAGTTCATGAAACAAAATAGAGTCTACATGTAGACCCCTACATACATGGCCAATTGATTTGGACAAAGGAAACAAGGAAATTCAATAGGAAAGTATAGTCTTTTAAACAAATGGTGCTGGAACTCATGAATATTCATATGGAAAATAAATCAGCATTTACCATTACTTTATTTCATAAACATTAATTTACTTGAAATGGGTCACAGAACTTAACATAAAGACTAAAACTATATAACTTCTAGAGAAAAATATGGGAGAAAGGTCTTTGCAACCTTAAGATAAAGATTTTTTTGACATATAAGGCATAAAGCATAAAAAAGAAATTATGAATTATACATTATCAAAATTAAAATTTTTCTTTAAAAGGTTAAGAAAATTAAAATTCAAGCCACAGATTGGGAGACAATACTTACAATATCTACGTCAAACAAGGGACAGGTATCAAGTATATATAAAGAAAATTTACAACTTGATAATAATAAAAAGTGTCAAAATATTTTATTATCACTGCCCAAAAGAAAATATTAAGTGGCCAATACACACTTAAAATATGTTCAGTATTATTACTCATCAAGAAAAGTAATTAAGACCACAGTGATTTACCACTACATCTCTTCTAGGATAACATTTCTAAAAAATGACCACATTAAATGTTGGTGAGAATGTGGAGCAACTGGAGATTTCATACACTGTTGGTGGGAATGTGAAAATCATACAACCAACTTTGAAAACAGTTTGGAAGTTTGTTATAAAGTTTAACATATACTTGTCATAGGACTCAATAATCCAATTTCAAGACACACGAAATTATATAACTTCTTTATAGTTTTTTGTTCCTGTGCTAGTGGTAGTGCATTTTAATTTCACTTTTCCAATTGTTTGTAACTGTATGTAGAAACACAGTGGATTTTTGTATATTGATCTTGTATCCTGTGATCTTGCTAAATTTACTTGTTAGTTCTAATACCCTTTTTTTTTTTTAAGATTACTTAGGGCTTTCTATTATACCATCATATTAATTTGCTAGGGCTGTCATAACAAAATACCAAAGAATGGGTGACTTAACAGAAATTTATTTCTCACAGTGCTGGGGCCTGGAAGTCCAAGGTCAAGGTGTCAGCAGACTTGGGTTTCTTCTGAGGACTCTCTCATTGGCTTGCAGACGGCAACTTTTTGCTCTGTCTTCACATGGTCTTTCCCCTGTGCATGTTCCTGGTGTCTGTGTGTCCAAATCTCCTTTTCTTATAACTACACCAGTCAGATTAGATTAGGGGCTATCTTAATGGCCGAATTTTAACTTAATTACCCCTTAAAGGTCTATCTCCAAGTATAGTCACATTCTGAGGTAGTGGGGTTGAGAGCTTGATCATATGAATTTGGAGGAACACAATTCAGCCCATAACCATCATCAGGTTGTCCGCAAATAAAAACATTTTCTTCTTCTTCTCTAACTATATGCCTTTTATTTAGTTTTCCTGCCCTATTGTACCAGCTAGAACCACCAGTCAACTGTTGAATAGAAGTGATGAGAACAAACATCCTTGACGTATTCACAATCTTAGGTGGAAAAGTATTCAATTGTTCCCCATTAAATATGACGTTCAGTGTAGTTTTTAATAGATGCCCTGTAAGTCAGGTTAAGAAAATTTACTTCTATTCCTAGTTTACTTCTATTCTTAATTTACTGCTATTCCTAGTTTTGATTATGAATGGGGGTTGCATTTTTTCAATTGCTTTTTCTGTACTGTAATTCCTGGTAACATACCTTGGTCTAGAATCCACTTTTTCTGATATTAATATAACAATTGCAGCTTTCATTTGATTAGTATTTGTATAGTATATCTTTTTGCATTCTTTTACGTTTACACCATTTGTGACTTTGTATTTAATGTAAACTGTTTTTAGACAACATGCAATAATGACAAGAACAATTAGTTCTTACATTTTTATCTATTCTGACAATGTCAGTCCTTTAGTTGAATTGTTTAGAGTTTATATTTAATATTATTGATATGGTTAGGCTTGAACTGACTATCTTGATAGTCTTTTCTATTTGTCCCATAGATTCTTTCTTTTCTCCTGTCTTGTTCTGTCTTCTTTTGGATTAAATTAAAAATCTTTTATGATTGCATTTGTGTGTGTGTGTGTGTGTGTGTGTGGTACGCGGCCCTCTCACTGTTGTGGCCTCTCCCGTTGCGGAGCACAGGCTCCGGACGCGCAGGCTCAGCGGCCATGGCTCACGGGCCCAGCCGCTCCCGTGTCCCCTGCATCGGCAGGTGGACTCTCAACCACTGCGCCACCAGGGAAGCCCTATGATTGCATTTTATCTCTACTATTGGCTTATTACCTCTGTCTCTATATTTTCAGTTTTTGGTTTGTGCATGTGTGTGTGTTTGCTCTAGGGTTTAAAATACACATTTTTAACTTATCAAAATCTACCTTAAAATGTTATTATACCACTTACATTAGTGTGCTTCCATTTCCTCCTTCCCAACTTTTGTGTAGTTATATATTTTATTTCTTCAAATATTAGAAACCTCAAAATGTATTCTTAATTTTGCTTCAAACAGTTGACTATCTTTTGAAGAAATTTTAAAATGAAAAAAAATTCTTTTAAACTTACCCATATATTTGCAATTTGTAGAGCTTTTTATTTCTTTATCTAGCTCTAAATTTCTGCTTCAAGAATGTCTTTTAGCATTCCTTATAGTTTAGAGCTTTTGGATACAACTTCTTTCAGCTTTGGTTTGTCTGAAAAGTCATTATTTCACCTCAATTTTTTTGAAAGAAATATTCACTTAATATAGAATTCTAGTTTGATAGGGTTTGATAATATTCTAATATAGAATTCTAGTTTGTTTGCTTTTCTTGTTCTGTTTTTGGGTTTGTTTTTGTTTTTAGTTTCAGCACTTGAAAGATGCTGTTCCACTGTCTTCTGGTTTGCATTGCTTCAAATGAGAAGACTACGGTAATTATCTTCATTCTTCCATCCATAACATGTGATTATTTTTCCCCTCTGGCTGCTTTTTAAGATTTTCTCTTTATCACTGGTTTTTACCAATTTGTTTATGATGTGTCTTAATGTGGTTTTCTTTGTGTTTATCATGCTTGAAATTCCTTGAAATTTTCAGATCTGTGGGCTTACAGTGTTCATCAAATTTAGAACATTTCAGCCATTATTTCTTTAAATATTTTTCTGTCCTCCCCCATCCTTCTGGAACAATGCATATGTTAGACTGTTGGAAATTTTTCCCAAAGTTCCTGAGGCTCTGTTCATTTACTTGTTTCAGTATTTTTCTCTATATGCTTTATTTTGGATGGTTTTTCATTGTTATGCTTTCAAGTTCACTGATTTGTTTTTTCTTCTGCAATGTCTAATCTGCTACGAATTCCACCCAGTGCTGTTTCATTTTGGATATTCTACTTTTCAAAACTAGAGTTTCTGTTTTGCTCTCTATATTATTTCATTTTTCTCCTCTTTATGTTCACATTTTTCTTTAAATACTTATGCATATTTATATTAGCTCTTTAAAAACTCTTGTTTGTTAATTCCATCATCTGTCACTTCTTACAGGTTTCTTTTGACTTATTTTTCTATTGAATATGGATCATGTTTTCCTATTTTCACAAGATTAGTACCTTTTTATTTAATGCCAAACCTGGCTAATTTTATATTGCTGAATGCTGGATTTTGTGGTCTTCCTTTAAAGAGTGTTGCACTTTGTTTTGACAGAGAGTTACATTACTTAAAGATTAGCTTGATCATTTTCAAGATTGTTTTTAAGCTTTAGAAAGTGGATCTTGAGTGGCCTTTACTCTATGGCTAGTTTAGCCTCACTATTAAAGCACAATCACCCTGAGGTCTCTACCAAATGCCCCAAGTTTTCAGCAAGGACCCTGGCTGCTCAGAACTTGAATATCTTCTAGCCCTGTGTAAAATACAGCTTCTTCATCATTATTTGCCCAGGCTTGGGGTGTTTCTCCCTATACATGCACAGTTAAGTATTCAACAACAGACTCAAGGGAATCCCTATGAAATTTTTGAACCTTTTTTCCTGCCCAATTCCCTTCTCCCCAATACTCTGTCCTGATAATTCCAATCACCTCAGCCATCCCGACCTCCAGTATTGATTCAGCAACTCAGAAATTCTGCAGTGCTCTGCTTGGGATCCCCCTCTTTGAACCAGGGTGAGGCAAGTGCCTCCAGGCATAAAGTTGGGCAATCTTAGGCTTCCCTAACTTGTTTCTCTGCTTTCAGGAAACACAGTCCTGTGCTGCCTGTTTTCCAACATCCAAAACGGTTGCCTCATGTAGTTTGTCCAGTTTTCTACTTGTTTATGGTAAGAAGGGATGTTCTGGACCCAGCTACTCCATCATGGCCAGAAGCAGACACTTGTCCCCAAAATTGTTTGTTTTAAAACACAGAAATATCGCTTACTTTGACCTGTGGACAAAATAGCCTGGGAAGTGTTGAAATAGAATTAAAATAGAATAAAATGCCTAAATAGAATGAAAATGTTACATGTGTCAATAAATATTGTGTTGTATTATTTATTAATGGGGTTTTTGTCACTTGATTTAATTGAGGAGGAATTGAGGAGGAAGGAATCAGGAGAAACCATTTCACAACAGGAAGAACTATTTTATTAAAATTTTTCACACTCTGATAGTTCCTTAGGTTGCTCCCTGTATCAGCAGGATAAGCTAGATCATTCTGTGATTCCAAATAATTTCCTGAAAGCAGTTACTTAAGATAATGAAGTTTTATTTCTCTCTCATGCTACCCATCCATTATGGGTGGGTTACAGGTTACAGCTATGTTCCATGTCAACTTCATTCCATAACCCAGCAGAAGGAGTGGTATCTGTCTGGGACTTAAATGGTTTTTATGGCAGAGGGAAAAGATATATGGCTCTTATAACTTCTGCCTTGAGGATGACACATTTTCAACATTGCACTGGCCAAAGGAAGTCACATGGCTATGCATTACTCCAACAAGCCAAGGATATAAAATCCTTCCACAGGGAAAAATAATTATTTTGTAAATACTAATACAACCTACTGTACTTCTATACCTGTCATCTCTTCTGTCTTGGATTAGCTCCTAACATAAAGCTAAACAGTACCAAGAAACGTAGCTAGGTATTTGAACGTGGCTTCCATCCTGAAACTGCACATACTCTGTGCTTAAATGATTACTATAAGCCATCAAAATGAAAACGGAATTCTACATCTGCTGATATGTGGAGACTACCAAAATATATTGTTAAGTGAACAAAAGTAAGATACAGACTAGTGTTTATAATACACTTTAATTTGTGTAAAGAGAAGAATGTATTTATACACCTGCATGTGTATGCATAGACATATTCTAAAAGGATGCACAAGACATAGATGCTTCTTAAGTAGTATCCAGGAAACATTTCCTTGGAGCAGAACATAAGGGTCTAGACTGAGAGAGATGTTCTTATTGTATGCCCTTTTGTATTATTTAAATTTTTTCAAGGGTATTTATTATTTTCTTTTTTTCTTGAAGTGTAGTTGATTTACAAGGTTGTGTAATTTCTGCTGTACAGCAAAGTGATTCAATAATATATATATATATTCTTTTTTTACATTATTTTCCTTTATGGTTTACCACAGGATATTGAATATAGTTAAGGGTATTTATCATTTTCTTAATGACTTAAAATTTCCTTTTTAGTATATTCTGAAGAGTTTGACATCAGTCAACCAATTTCCCCAACAATGTTCCAGAGTATCACAAAAAGTAAAGTTATTATAGCACACTGCTGAATGATCATAACAGAAATCATAGAATCAATTGACAATGCACTCTCAGACCCACTTCAGAAAGCCCTTCACGAATTATGGAGATCAACTTAACGAAAAAATAAAACTATGAAAAAATGTCAGAGGAGCCTGTGGGTTTCCTCTCATACTGATGAAATATTTAGTTCGTGATACGCTGATCGCTGAGATCAAACAGACTTCAAGGCTTTCCCGCCATATTTTCCTCCCTCAGATCTGCCATTAATGAGCCACTCCAGCTCCTAATCTGAAGAGGCATTCTACAGCACCTGCCTCCTGAGCATGGGAACATGGAGATAGCTTTCTAGAATGCTTGTGCCTAAACCTTACAATGAACAGACACCACTTTGCCCAAAACCCCTTACTTCACAATATTGGGGTAGTGGCCCCTTTACTCAAGAACAAAGTCAACTTCATGCTGGAATAATGAACGTATTGACTAAGAAACTCTTGTTCTTATTGTGAGTGTAAATTTCACAGTTATCTCTGTGGCCGTGTTTTGAAAATTTTAATGTTTAGATACTAAGTAGTTTAGATACTAAGCCTCTCTTGAAATTCTTCTTTCTATATTCATGTGGAAGACAGAAGAATGGCCACGCAAAGATGCCTATGTCCTAGTCCTTGGATGTATAAATATGCTGCATTACAAACTGGAAACAAATTATGTTAAATTATATTAAGGCTGCAAGTGGAATTAAGGTTGCTGATCAGCTGACCTTAAAATAGGCAGATTATTTTGGGTTATCCAGGAAAGCCCAATGTCCCAATGTAATCAAAAAAGAGTTCTCAAAAGTGGAAGTGGGAAGCAAAGGAAGTGTCAGTGTTGGAGTGATGTGATGTGAGAAAAACCTAACCTCCTTAATAGGAGCATATTAAGAATAATATTAAAAAATTTTAAAAAGAATAATATATACAAGCTTACTTAGCATAACTCAACAACAAAATTTTTTCCAAGAAAAAAACTGATCAGGGCTTCCCTGGTGGCGCAGTGGTTGAGAGTCTGCCTGCTGATGCAGGGGACACGGGTTCGTGCCCCGGTCCGGGAAGATCCCACATGCTGCGGAGCGGCTAGGCCTGTGAGCCATGGCCGCTGAGCCTGCGCGTCCGGAGCCTGTGCTCCGCAATGGGAGAGGCCACAACAGTGAGAGGCCCGCGTACCGCAAAAAAAAAAAAAAAAAAAAAAAAAAAGATCAACATTTTATCATATAGATTGTATTAACCATTTCAAAGAAATAATAAGTACATAAGAATGGCTGACAATACAACGAAATCCATCTCTAACCTCATAGCTATGGGATAGTTGCTTGTACAACATCATGTGTCAGACATGGATTTTCACTAGTATTATTTAAATTGAAAGAAAAATGGGTCAGAACTTTGTCTGGACATCACCACTTTGTTCTAGTGTTCTCAAACAAATGGTTAGAATTCTGAAAGGATAGTGCAGACAGCTAGCATGTCTTAAATCAGATGTTTGGAGAAAAATGTGTAATAAAACTTACACAGTTTTTTTTATTGCTTAATAGGTCAACAATATATTCAACAATAAGTGTTAGTCCTGCTTACTTTTTAAAACAGCTACGTCCAGACATAACAGAGTATTTACAGCAGAAGTTATTCTTTATGCCAGTCTATGTTCATCACTTTTTCACTCATTTATTCCACAAAAGATTGTTACTAGCGACTGTGAAGCTGAGCCACAGTGCATTAATTTTATAAATGAGATGTTGGCATCACTATCACAAAAGGATCAGAGGGAGGCTAGAGAATGTGGAATCACCATGGTGACCTACTGTGATGGTGAGCATCCCAGGAGTAATCGACCACAGAAAAACCATCAGAAAGCTCTCCTCCAGGGACATGTTGTTTTTTACTCAACCACTTAAGGAATGATCAGGGCCACAAAGTCAAGGAAGCAATCACTCTTCTGTGACTATTACAAAGAATGAAATGGAGTCCCTGGGCTCTTCCTCAGCCATTTGTACAGACATAACCTTGAGAAAGCCTTCCCCATCTCTGACTGGAAAATTACATTAGCAAGAGAGAAAAGGTTTTACAAATGCCAGAGGGTATAGTAGTTCATTATTAGCTCATTTGTCCCATTTGTACCATTTTAAGTTTCTGCAGTTTTGTGTTTCATCTGTTTGAACAGAGATTGGGATGTTGTTTGGGGGTTTGGAGAAGAGTGGCCCGAGGGATAAGATGTGGATAAAGGGAGACAGGGTAGCTTCACATAGAAGAATTTTGCATTAATATTAGGTTCTCTTACAAAAACCTGTCATTCCTTGTTTGTTTGTAATTACAACTCAAAATAATAGAAACAGATTGTTAAGGAGGATAACTAAAAAAATAGAAAGGTATTTATTAGAAGCCACATGAAAACTAACTTTTAAGGGATAATAAAACTGTAAGAAAAGACTTTTCCATCAACTGTGGGAATTTGCTTTGCTGCTACAATTTCTATGCTTTTAACTTTTGGATTCAGTCTTATAAGTGGGTGTCTGTTTCTTTCTCATATTTTTATAACATATATGTGGCTACATATATATGTTATAAAGTATAACATTTTATGGTTAACATTTCGAAATGAGTAAGGTTGACGATAGCCGGCTGATGCTAACCTAGCCTTCCAAGTACTATTATACTATAAACGAAAACCAATTTCTTTAGACTGTTAGCAAAGTAAAGCACATATTAGTCAATATTTAAAATGAGCTTCCCCAGGATGATTTTTCAAGGATATGTTAGGTATTATCCAATTAAAATTGCTGACATTAACAATAACCATGGTTTAGATTTATGCTATTGCATACACAGGTTAGGGGAAATTGGTATTGAGTCATTATCAAAGGTTAATTCCAGTAAGAACTGGTTATATTTGATTTATTGAATGACTACAGAAGGTACCTCTACATGAGGTACATTTCCAAATTCATGTTGCTGGTCAAAGAGATTTGAAATAAATATGCATAAATTGTAATTATTATCCTAAGACTGTATAAAACTCATAAATCAGCTGTGAAATAAGTCAATTGGTTATGCATATATGGACACATATTTAGAAGTAAATTTTCTTTAAAAATTAACTTAGGACAAAAAATTTTTGGAAATAAAATACATCACAAAATTGAATTTTTTTTCTTTTAGTGTCCTTTCAGATCTAAGGTTGCTTTTTTCTTATGTTTAGGAATATATAAATACACTATGTTTAATTTGGTTTGTCCTTAAAATCACTGTTTTTCTTATCTTTGAAATGTAAATACCTGGAAAAGAAAAAAAAAAACACAGGAAATTTTTCCAATTTGGGAGGTGGGGAGGAGCAGCGGAGGAAGGACGAAATAACTGGGAAATTATTTTATTTTTACTAAGTTAACAAAATCTCACAACTTTCTCCACACATATACATATTTCTAAATGAAAATTTTCAAAAGTGTCACCCTTCTTTTGACTTGAGTGCATTTATCCATGTGCATCTAAGCACACTTATTTATCGTAGGATTCCTGTTTCTAATTATATTGCAAAGGGGTATAAACATTTCAAGCTTAGAGCAGGGTGTTCTCATTTATTATTGAAAGAACATGGTGATCTCCAAATTCATCCATACATACACACAGAGAGACCCAGGGAGTTGTTACAAGTATTTGTTCAGTTACCATGAGCTAGGAGAGAGACAGTAACCTATTCACTGACTCAGAAGGCTATTATCAACAAAATAAATTAAAGCATGAGTTGGTCCATAAAGGATGGATTGTGATAAGGCCAATGTTAGGCAAGTTCTCCTTTATGCAGTGGGTCTTTTCAGCCTCAGAACCCCTTTCTGTGAACTGGACAGGGGAGCAGTGTGGAAGAGAGCTGATGGAGGGAGCTGTCCACCGTTGTCTCCCCTCCCCAGCTGGAAGCCAGATCTGTGTTAGAAGTCAAATTTGGGGGATCACAAATGCTCCACAGAAGCAGAAATCAGAGCAACTGAAACAACCCTGTCCTTTTCTACAGTAAGATCTGTTCTAATTTGCACATTTCCTGCCCAAGGATAAATTCAAAACCACTAGCTCAAAATGGGTATGATGAACTGCCCTGCAGAGTTTAGCAGTCTTTAGGATAAGTATGAGGCAGAATCCTAAATACGTAAAGATTAAGTTATTATCTATTCTGGGACCATGGCAGGACTAGCCACATATTCTGAAATTCTAATCAATTAAATCGAATCATTATTTATTATTAATTTACTATTCCTTAGATACAAGGATTAATAAGACATCACTGAAGTCAATTTAGTAAATAATTATTCCCCCCCAAATATGTGGTCCCGAAATGACGGCTGTGGACTAGAAATCATAGGCAATTTATAGTCCATCCTAGTGCGAAGCAGTTTCTCACCTGGCCAGGGTGTCATTTGTTCTTTCACACAGTCACATCACCTGTGAGTTACCCATTTTCTTAGGGAAGATTTTCTTACTTGGTTGTCAGCTAGACAGAGGCAGTTTAAATTAACGTAAGACTCTTTACAGAGGCAGAAGCAACACAAGAGATGGGCATAGGCGAGACCTGAGAGCGCAGCCACTACCACCGTGAGCCTCCTTGGCAAGCCGCCTCCTGAGACGGCCCCAGGCCGGAGGAGCTGCAGAAGCAGAGTTCAACACGTGTCCACTCTTCCTGCTCGCAGAGTCGGTCAACCACACCACCCAAGTGCTCACCGACTGTCGCAACAAGAAATTTCTGGGCCGTGCAAAGGCCTTTGAAAGGCACTAAAATGTGGTGCTGGAGAATGGGAAGGAGATGTGGACCGATGTCCTCAAGAGTGGCAAGGTAAACAGTCCAAGCACTGCTACATCTCCAAGGCGTTCCTGTGGGGGGGCTCAGTCATCATGGTCCTGTGGCACCCACTCATCTCTGTCAAGGAGGGGCCTCCTCTGCTCCCTCAGAAATCACTCCCCAGTCCTGCAAGAACCTGCCCTTCGTGATGGGAATAATAACATCTTGTGGTTATTTTTTTTGGTTTTGTTTTAATAAATAAATAATTTTTCTAAAGAAGGAATGAAGGAAAGATGGAAGGAGGGGAAGAGAGGCAGAAGGGGAGGATAGTAAGAAGGAAAAAGAATACACTGGCTTACAAAAACAAAATTTGCAAAGGACAGCCTTAGGGATGACTGGTACCAGGGACTTCAGTGACGATACCTGGTATTTTTTTCTTGTGATTCTGTGTGGTGATTTCTTTCTGACCAGTGTTTCCAACAGGCATGGAGGCTGGTAACCTGTAGCTTCAGATTTTTATCTTTATAATCTCAGAAACCAAAATTTCAAGCTCTGGTTAGAAAAAAATTCAGGAAAAGTTCCTCATTGTCTTGGTTTGTGACAGGTGCCCACCCTGGGATGAATCTCTGTGGCCAAGGTCTCATCAGTAGTTAGCAACTCACAGAGTAGAGCATGGCAAGGAGGAAGAGGTCCCAAAGAAGAGGAGAGGGTTGTGTCCAGAAAGAATGAAGGTGCTGTGCAAACAGAACAGAACCCACTCAACCTGTAACACTTACCAGATTCTCATGACACCTATAACTTAAGAAATAGAAAGGATAATAAGAGTCCATGGTTCCAGGTTTCCAGCACTGTGTTAAGTTCTGGGTGCCATGTTTTAAAAGAGGCTGAGACAAATTGAAGAAATATCCAGAGGAGGGATGGCATTAGAAGCTATACTATACAAGGTATGGTTAAAAGAACTGAAACCTAAGGAGGACTAAAGACATATAGAGCAAAAAAACACAACTCTTTCATGTACATGAAGGAGCATATTTGCTCCGTACTGCCTAATTCAAGGGGTCACAAATGTGCCTACAAGACTCAGAAAGGTAATATAAGGGAATAGAGCTAGCTAGATGTTAGAAAAACAATAGTACATGCATGATAATTAATGGCAAGTGACACTCAGCCACAGGATGTAGAAATCTACAGGAAGCGGAGGTCTCTGGAGACCTGGAGAACTTATGCCCCATCTAAAAGAGGCAGTTCCCACTCAGGTCCAGATAACTGTTTCCCTGTAAGAAAGTGGCTGCAATATTACAAGATCTTTCTTTTTTTAAGAAAAGCCAGAAAACCTTATTTTCATGTAAAATCCCTCAATTTCTTCAATGTTGGCTTATTATTTTTAAAAAACACCAAGCAGGCCAAACAAAATGCTATTTGAAAGGGGTCCCCCATGGGGTCCCAGTTTGAAATATCTGCTTGAGAAAGTAAAACTAGAACTTGTCATTCGAAGTTCTTAAGAGTCAGGGTTTTAGTCTTTATAATTTATATATAGTTTAATAACTAGAACTCTTCAATCATTATATGATAGATGTTTTGTGAATTAGTAAGTGCACTGTCCCTGGATGTAGGTAAGTAGAAGCTGATGATATTTATTACGGAATATTATGGAAATGAATCTTGCATTAGGCGGTCTAACTGGCCCTAATAAAGGTCTACAGATTGATTTGGAAATTTTGGAAATGATATCAGAAAATGTTCTCCGAGAAAGATTCTGAAGAAGTAGAAAACAATATTTGAGAACTCTATAATCCACTTGAAGTTAAACACATTACTGAAAGAGACAATGGAGAAAGCCAACATGGCACAATGTTTCTAAGTGCAGGCAAGACCACACTGAAGATATATATCTCATATGTCCTGGCAACGGGATACGATTTTAATGGACATAAATCCAAATCTTTTTCTGTATAGTTACCAAAAAAAGGCTTCCTTGCCCTAAGTTTTAGCATGTTTGGAATGAGGGGAGTGTGGTTTTGGGGGTTAAGTATTCTGGATTCTTTTCCTTGGTCTGTTATTCATGAGTCATGTGACCATGGACAAGTCACATTCCTCACTTTCCAAACAACTTAACAATATAGCATCGTTTCAAATTCAAGATTGTCAAAACAGCACCCACGCTCACTGTCATTTCTTCTCATGAGAAGAACATGTCCCTTTCTTGACTTCCTCATGTCAAGGAAAGCAGCAAAATTTGACTTTTTCTAGATTCCAGTGGCATATATTTTTTCCACTGCCATGAAAGAAGGTCTCTAAGATGACATCATGAGCAATAAGTTCATGGAAGGAAATTAGGGTTCCTGGTGTAGGAGGACAACGTAAGGAATTTCCACTTGAAACCAAAGACGATGAGGTGCTCAGAATAAGAGAGTAGGTCTATTGCTGAGCCACAGGCTTTGTGAAAGGATATCCTGGGCAATACAAAAACCAAACCAAAGCTCAAAAATTACCTCTACAGGGGCCTGATAAGTTCTTAGACAAGGCCATTCTCTTCCCATTTTTGCCAGTAGAATTTGGGGCAAGGGAGAATTTTCCACCTTCTGGTTGCAACTGTGTCCCTCAAACCTCCATGTAAAGTAAATATGTATATGTCAAATCATACATATCAAACTCAACTATAACTTCAGATATGCTCTCATAAGGAAAAAGATGACCCATACTAAAAAGCAGTTATGAGAATCTTAACATTGCTAATGCATAGCCTGGATATATTTAATTTTTTTAAGTGACTGCAGAAAAATTAGTTGAAGGAGCTAATAGCCAATGTAAACTTAAAATTTGTTTAAATATGATACACACAAAATTTGTCTTCAAAATTCACTGCAAAATTCATTTCCCTTTCTGCTGAAAAATGTCAAAGATGCCATGAGACTACAATGTTTAGTTAGTCTGGGAAGTTATGCTATTGCTCCTAGGATTTAGAAAAACTGTCTGGTTGGAAAAAAAAAAAAAAGAAACTCAGACAATTAAGATCACACAAATAGTTCTTAACAAACTCTTGCTAGTAATATGTTTCTGTCTGTCTCAGTAGAATTACCCAGATATCAATAAATATTATTTGACTGATAGCTAATTAACAATAAACAATTCCTGCATTTTAACTGAGAGGCAGTTTAGCACAGTGAATAATAACCTGACCTCTGAAGCCAGACTGCCTGGATTGAAATCCCAGGTCCACCAATCACTAGCCATTAAGTTTCTTAACTTCTGTAGTTTGCTCATTTATAAAATACTAAACTTACATGATAGGGTGTGGTGAGGATTAAATAATTTAATATATGCAAGACAGTGCCTGACACAAAGCACTGTGTGACTGTAAGCTATTATTACTATCTCTTGCTTTATAGAATCCATATGTCCCATAGTTATTCACTAGGCTGCGTCCTCTATTCCAGGCACCGCACCAGGCCCAGGAATGTTTGTAGCATTTCCTAAACCAGCAGCAGGAGTCTGAGTGGTGTAGGCAGTGCATTCTCAAGTACAAAAATTAAACAGTAAGGTGGAAGTAGGTGCAAGCCTCCTTCTCCTAACTAATTAAATGCATACTTTAGAAACTACACTGAGTATGCTTCAAGGGGAGGTCACCCATAATCTGTTTGTGAAATTTGCAGTTCAACAGTTACCCACTCAGGTGACTTTTGCCACATCTACATTAAATTTGCAACTGGCTTAGATTTCTGTATGAGATGATGCTTCTAATTTGTGTTTTGGGTTAAGGCCCAGCTCCCAGCCTGTGGAGAGAGAGTTACAAAGGAGAAGTTCTCGTTATCAGAAGGCCGGGTGGGACAGAGTTTGGATGTGAGCATGTTGTGCCAGTTCTCATATGTCTACAACCCAGGCCAAAATCTGCCCTCAGTTATGCATGCACAGCTTTCATTGACGTCAGCAAGAACGGTGTTCACGTAACAGGAGGCAGAAATTTGGCTCTTTGATTTTAGCAGAATCAAATGCCAAAATTTTGCTGATGCAGGTTGCAAATTTAAACCCCAAAGGGTCAGGAAAATGCAACAGAACTTTGCTCTATTGGCAATCTCCTCTTTTGAACAGGCCATGTAATTAATCGAGTCCCGCATTTCTCCAGCCTGACTTGGAAGCTCCTGATTCTCTTGTGCAGATGAGTTGTGTGTAGCCCCCTGTTGCAGTAAGACCTTTAACTGTGATTCCAAGATTTTGCCTGCAGCTTCAGATAAGACTCTAAAACACAGCCCTAATTCATTGTCGGTTGCAGGATTCCATTTCTGGTCTGGGTTTTAACAACAATGCTGAAATCAGATGGTGGTGCTGAACAGACGCCACTTCCCACCTTAGATGATTGGGGAATTATGTAACGAAATTTAAGGGCTCAGCATTCTCGGCATTTTCAGACTAAGTTGCAGTCTAATTTATGTTCAGACATATCCATAGCTTTGTCTTAATATTTGTGAGGTTTTGTAAAAATTTAATTTAATTTTATGCAATCATGTTAACAACTGGATCTCCCAGACCTGAGCATCTGGTAGTAAGTTTCTGAGTGGTAAAACACAATTCAACAGAAATATGATGCCAGGCCAATGGACCAAAAAAAAAAAAAAAAAAAAAAAAATCCCTTAACTAAGAGTGGAGATATTTCCGATTCCTTTATCCAGCTATCCAAAGTCTGTTTCCTGCTTTGGATCCAGAGAAGCAGGCTTTCTCTTGAACTGTTATTTAGAAGTTGGATGGATGCCTGAGTGTGTGTCTTGTGCTGTGAGTTTCCTTATGGGTGACATGACCTAGCAAAGCCTTCTTGGCCACTTGTCACTTCTCACTCCCTTCTCTTCAAGGGAGAAGCAGATTATATGCATGGTAAAATTGGGAGCAAGAACAGAATGTATCCAAGCTCCCTCTTTGGGATCTTCCTGCCTGCAGAGAGCAAGTATTCCACTCTGCTCCCATGCTACAGATTTTGCCCTTGAGAAGGGTGGCAACACTTCCTGTGACTGAGAATGAAGTCTCTTATATTCAAGTGAGTGGTATTCACAAACCCATCATATGTCAACCACATTCTCCAACAGCTTCAGGAGCAATAGAGATGCCATCATGATATCTGTCAGCTTGACATTTTATTGAAGGGGGTGGTGGTAGACAAGTGATAAGAACTTATTAGCTAATGACTAAAAGTGATCAACTAAAAACTAATAGACTTAAGAACACTACTTAGAGGTCTTTGTCCCTGCAGTGAACCACGGCTGCCCCCTGCTTCTGCAGGGGACCCTCCAACACTAGCAGAGTTCCTGCCCAGAGGAACCAAGATGGTGGAGGAGAAGGACGTGCTCTCACTCCCTCTTGTGAGAACACGAGAATCACAACTAGCTGCTGGACAATCATTGACAGGAAGACACTGGAACTGACCAAAAAAGACACCCCACATCCAAAGACAAAGGAGAAGCCACAGTGAGATGGTAGGAGGGGCACAATCACAGTAAAATCAAATCCTATAACTGCTGGGTGGGGGATTCACAGACTGGAGAACACTTATACCACAGAAGTCCACCCACTAGAGTGAAGGTTCTGAGCCCCATGTCAGGCTTTCCAACCTGGGGGTCTGGCAACGGGAGGAGGAATTCCTAGAATCAGACTTTGAAGCCTAGTGGGATTTGATTGCATAACTTTGACAGGACTGGGGGAAACAGAGACTCCACTCTTGGAGGGCACACACAAAGTAGTATGCGCATCGGGACCCAGGGGAAGGAGCAGTGACCCCAGAGGACACTGAATCAGAACAAACTGCTAGTGGTGGAGGGTTTCCTGCAGAGGCGGGGGGTGGCTGTGGCTCACCATGGGGACAAGGACACTGGCATCAGAAGTTCTGGGAAGTACTCCCTGGTGTGAGCCATCCTAGAGTCTGTCATTAGCCACACCAAAGAGCCCAGGTAGGCTCCAGTGCTGGGTTGCCTCAGGTCAAACAACCAACAGGGAGGGAAGCCAGCCCCACCCATCAACAGTCAAGTGGATTCAAGTTTTACTGAGCTCTGCCCAACAGAGCAACAGTCAGCTCTACCCACCAGCAGTCCCTCCCATCAGGAAACTTACACAAGCCTCTTAGATAGCCTCATCCACCAGAGGGCAGACAGCAGAAGCAAAAACTACAATCCTGCAGCCTGTGGAATAAAAACCACATTCACAGAAAGATAGACAAGATGAAAAGGCAGAAGGTTACGTACCAGATGAAGGAACAAGATAAAAGCCCAGAAAAACAAGCAAATGAAGCGGACATAGGCAACCTTCCAGAAAAAGAATTCAGAATAATGATAGTGAAGGTGATGCAGGACCTCAGAAAAAGAATGGAGGCAAAGATCGAGAAGATGCAAGGAATGTTTAACAAAGACCTAGAATAATTAAAGAACAAACAAACAGAGATGAACAATACAATAACTGAAATGAAAACTACACTAGAAGGAATCAATAGCAGAATAACTGAGGCAGAAGAATCGTTAAGTGACCTGGAAGACAGAATGGAGGAATTCACTGCTGCAGAACAGAAGAAAGAAAAAAGAATGAAAAGAAATGAAGACAGCCTAAGAGACCTCTGGGACAACATTAAATGCGACAACATTCGCATTATAGGGGTCCCGGAAGGAGAAGAGAGAGAAAGGACCAGAGAATATATCTGAAGAGATTATAGTCAAAAACATCCCTAACATGGGAAAGGAAATAGCCACCCAAGTCCAGGAAGCGCAGTGAGTCCCATACAGGATAAACCCAAGGAGAAACATGCTGAGACACATAGTAATCAAATTGGCAAAAACTAAAGACAAAGAAAAATTATTGAAAGCAGCAAGGGAAAAATGACAACATACAAGGGAACTCCCATAAGGTTAACAGCTGATTTCTCAGCAGAAACTCTACAAGCCAGAAGGGAGTGGCATGATATACTTAAAATGATGAAAGGGAAAAACCTACAACCAAGATTACTCTACCCGGCAAGGATCTCATTTAGAGTAGATGGAGAAATCAAAAGCTTTACAGACAAGCAAAAGCTAAGAGAATTCAGCACCACCAAACCAGCACTACAACACATGCTAAAGGAAATTCTCTAAGTGGGAAACACAAGAGAAGAAAAGGACCTACAAAAACAAACCCAAAACAATTAAGAAAATGGTAATAGGAACATACATATCGATAATTACCTTAAACATGAACGGATTAAATGCTCCAACAAAAAGACACAGGCTTGCTGAATGGATACAAAAACAAGACCCATATATATGCTGTCTACAAGAGACCCACTTCAGACCTAGGGACACATACAGACTCACAAAGAAAGTGAGGGGAGGGTAAAAGATATTCCATGCAAATGGAAACCACAAGAAAGCTGGAGTAGCAATATTCATATCATATAAAATAGACTTTAAAAAAAAGAATGTTATAAGAGACAAGGAAGGACACTACATAATGATCAAGGGATCAAACCAAGAAGAAGATATAACAATTATAAATAGATATGCACCCAACATAGGAGCACCTCAATACATAAGGCAACTGCTAACAGCTATAAAAGAGGAAATCGACAGTAACACAATAATAGTGGGGGACTTTAACACCTCACTTACACCAATGGACAGATCAGCCAAAATGAAAATAAATAAGGAAACAGAAGCTTTAAATGACACAATAGACCAGATAGATTTAATTGATATTTATAGGACATTCCATCCAAAAACAGCAGATTACAATTTCTTCGCAAGTGCGCACGGAACATTCTCCAGGATAGATCACATCTTGGGTCACAAATCAAGCCTCAGTACATTTAAGAAAACTGAAATCATATCAAGCATCTTTTCTGACCACAATGCTATGAGATTAGGAATGAATTACAGGGGAAAAAAAAGTAAAAAACACAAACACACGGAGGCTAAACAATACGTTACTAAATAACCAAGAGATCACTGAAGAAATAAAAGAGGAAATAAAAAAAAAAACACCTAGAGGGCTTCCCTGGTGGAGCAGTGGTTGAGAGTCCGCCTGCTGATGCAGGGGACACGGGTTTATGCCCTGGTCCAGGAAGATCCCACATGCCGCGGAGCGGCTGGGACCATGAGCCATGGCCACTGAGCCTGCACGTCCGGAGCCTGTACTCTGCAATGGGAGAGGCCACAAGAGTGAGAGGACTGCGTACCACCAAAAAAAAAAAAAAAAAAGAAACAAACCTAGAGACACATGACAAAGAAAACATGACGATCCAAAACCTATGGGATGAAGCAAAAGCAGTGCTAAGAGTGAAGTTTATAGTTATAGAAGTCTACCTCAAGAAACAAGAAAAATCTGAAATAAACAATCTAACCTTACACCTAAAGGAACTAGAGAAAGAAGAACAAACAAAACCCAAAGTTGGCAGAACGAAAGAAATCATAAAGATCAGATCAGAAAAAAATGAAACAGAAACAAAAAAAACAATAGCAAAGATCACTAAAACTAAAAGCTGGTTCTTTGAGAAGATAAACAAAATCGATAAACCATTAGCCAGACTCATCAAGAAAAAGAGGGAGAGGACTCAAATCCATAAAATTAGAAATGAAAAGGGAGAAGTTACAACAGACACTGCAGAAATACAAAGCCTCCTAAGAGACTACTACAAGCAACTATATGCCAATAAAATGGACAACCTGGAAGAAATGGACAAATTCTTAGAAAGGTATAACCTTCCAAGACTGAACGAGGAAAAAATAGAAAATATGAACAGACCAATCATAAGTAATGAAATTGAAACTGTGATTGAAAATCTTCCAACAAGGGCTTCCCTGGTGGCGCAGTGGTTGAGAGTCTGCCTGCCGATGCAGGGGACACGGGTTCGTGCCCTGGTCCGGGAAGATCCCACATGCCGCGGAGGAGCTGCGCCCGTGAGCCATGGCCACTAAGCCTGCGCATCCGGAGCCTGTGCTCCGCAACGGGAGAGGCCACAACAGTGAGAGGCCCGTGTACCTCAAAAAAAAAAAAAAAAAAATCTTCCAACAAAAAAAGTGCAGGACCAGATGGCTTCACAGGTGAATTCTATCAAACATTTAGAGGAGAGCTAACACCCATCCTTCTTAAACTCTTCCAAAAAGTTGCAGAGGAAGGAACACTCCCAAACTCATTCTATGAGGCCACCATCACCCTGATACCAAAACCAGACAAGGACACTACAAAAAAAAAAAATTACAGACCAATATCATAGATGAATATAGATGCAAAAATCCTCAACAAAATACTAGCAAACAGAATCCAACAACACATTAAAAGGATCATACAACATGATCAAGTGGGATTTATCCCAGGGATGCAAGGATTCATCAATATACGCAAATCAATCAATGTGATACACCATATTAACAAAGTGAAGACTAAAAACCATATGATCATCTCAATAGATGCAGCGAAAGCTTTTGACAAAATCCAACACCCATTTATGATAAAAACTCTCCAGAAAGTGGGCACAGAGGGAAACTTACTCAACATAATAAAGGCCAAATACGACAAACGCACAGCAAACATCATTCTCAAGGGTGAAAAACTGAAAGCATTTCCTCTAAGATCAGGAAGAAGACAAGGATGTCCACTCTCACCACTATTATTCAACATAGTTTTGGAAGTCCTAGCCATGGCAATCAGAGAAGAAAAAGGAATAAAAGGAATACAAATTGGAAAAGAAGTAAAACTGTCACTGTTTGCAGATGACATGATACTATACATAGAGAATCATAAAAATGCCACCAGAAAACTAATAGAGCTAATCACTGAATTTGGTAAAGTTGAAGGATACAAAATTAATGCACAGAAATCTCTTGCATTCCTATACACTAATGATGAAAACTCTGAAAGAGAAATTAAGGAAACACTCCCATTTACCACTGCAACAAAAAGAATAAAATACCTAGGAATAAACCTACCTAGGGAAACAAAAGACCTGTATGCAGAAAACTGTAAGACACTGATGAAAGAAATTAAAGATGATACCAACAGATGGAGAGATATACCATGTTCTTGGATTGGAAGAATCAATATTGTGAAAATGACTATAGTACCCAAAGCAATCTATAGATCAATGCAACCCTTATCCAATTACCAATGGCATTTTTTACAGAACTAGAACAAAAAATCTTAAAATTTGTATGGAGACACAAAAGACCCCGAATAGCCAAAGCAGTCTAGAGGGAAAAAAATGGAGCTGGAGGAATCAGACTCCCTGACTTCAGCCTACACTACAAAGCTACAGTAATCAAGACAATATGGTACTGGCACAAAAACAGAAATATAGATCTATGGAACAGGATAGAAAGCCCAGAGATAAACGCACGCACATATGATCAGCTTATTTTTGACAAAGGAAGCAAGGATATACAATGGAGAAAAGACAGCCTCTTCAATAAGTGGTGTTGGGAAAACTGGACAGCTACATGTAAAAGGATGAAATTAGAACACTCCCTAACACCATACACAAAAATAAACTCAAAATGGATTAGAGACCTAAATGTAATACCGGGCACTATAAAACTCTTAGAGGAAGACATTGGAAGAACACCCTTTGACATAAATCACAGCAAGATATTTATTGATCCACCTCCTAGAGTAATGGAAATAAAAATAAAAATATACAAAGGGGACCTAATGAAACTTAAAAGCTTTTGCACAGCAAAGGTAACCGTAAACAAAATGAAAAGACAACTTCAGAATGGGAGAAAATATTTGCAAATGAATCATCGGACAAAGGATTAATCTCCAAAATATATAAACAGCTCGTGCAGCTCAATATTAAAAAAACAAACAACCCAATCCCCAAATGGGCAGGAGACCTAAATAGACATTTCTCCATAGAAGACATACAGATGGCCAAGAAGCACATGAAAAGCTGCTCAACATCACTAATTATTAGAGAAATGCAAATCAAAACTACAATGAGGCATCACCTCACACCGGTTAGAATGGGCATCATCAGAAAATCAAACAACAAATGCTGGAGAGGGTGTGGAGAAAAGGGAACCCTCTCGCACTGTTGGTGGGAATGTAATTGATACAGCCACTATGGAGAACAGTATGGAGCTTCCTTAAAGAACTACAAATAGAATTACCATATGACACAGCAATCCCACTACTGGGCATATACCCTGAGAAAAACATAATTCAAAAAGACACGGCACCCCAGTGTTCATTGCAGCACTATTTACAACAGCCAGGTCATGGAAGCAACCTAAATGCCCATCGACAGACGAATGGATAAAGAAGACGTGGTACATATATACAATGCAATATTACTCAGCCATAAAAAGGAACGAAATTGGGTCATTTGTAGAGATGTGGATGCATCTAGAGACTGTCATACAGAGTGAAGTAAGTCAGAAGGAGAAAAACAAATATCATATATTAACGCATATATGTGGAACCTGTGAAATGGTACAGATGAACTGGTTTGCAGAGCAGAAATTGAGACACAGATGTAGAGAACAAACGTATGGACACCAAGGAGGGAAAGCGGCAGGCGGGGAGGGGGTTGTGGTGTGCTGGGCTGGGAGATTGGGATTGACATGTATATACTGATGTGTATAAAATTGATGACTAATAAGAACCTGCTGTATAAAAAAAAAATTAAATTAAATTAAAATTTTTTTTTTAAAAAAGAACACTACTTAGAAATAGGGAAGTGAATATAAAGGAGAAAAAAACATCTTGAAAGTGGATGCCCTTGATAGGTTGGGAAGGGAGGAGTAATGTGGATTAGGGGAAGAAGCTGCTGTCCTCACTCTCCTTTAAGGTTCAGTCTTATTTTGACACTTGATAACCATTCATAAATTAACATTTACTACATTATGGAACTATGACACATCAGAGTGGAGAAAGTTTAATAGATCTCCAATGTTTTTCAAATTGAGAGTCACAATTGGTTAGCATGTCATGAAATCAATTTATTGGCTTGTGACCAACACTTTGAAATGAAATGAAATAAAGAGAATAGATCAGAGAGCATTATAATCTGGATCATGGTATAAAATAAACATTTTTATTGTGGATTATGATAAAAAAATGTTTAGAGTCTATTCAGTTTTTCCAACTTCCTACTTAACCCTCAACCAATTTCCTTAACTGTGTACCCACTTTACCTACCAAGCCAAGTGGTTCTAAATGAGAGTATGCATACGAAAAAGCTCAAATCATATTTAAAATGTTGTTTTGATTTCTTGATGATGTTGATAATGATGATGATGATGGGAAAAATGTCTGACCTTCAATTTTGTACCTCTCTTCAACATGAAAGCAGCCATAGTACCATCCCAACCCCACACCCACACTCTTCTAAGAAGCTATCAACACTATGTAGGGTGTGGGCCAGCGCCTCAGATCAGCCAGGCTGATCTGGTAGCACCCTTAGGCTGCAGTAGGATAATGGTTATGGCAGACCGTGGAGTTATCCAGACTGGCATCCAAATTTAGCTCTGCCACTGACTAACTATACAACTTGAGCTAAATTATTTAACTTCCTTGAGTCTCAGGAAATCACCATTATTATCATCACCATCATCAAATCAACTATTTTTGTTTTATATTCTGGAAACATGGAGGAAAAAAAGTACCTCACTTTCACTGGAGAAGCTGCAGTGCCACTGATGAAACAGATGCTGCCTGAGCTAAGGGAGAGCAGGGGAAGGAGGAGAGAAGTCTCTGCAGCCATTTCCCATGACCCGTGCAAGGTGACTCTTGACACCTGCAGCACTGGGCTCTTTATCACCCAGGCTCTGTGAGCACCACTGACTCTACCTCTAGTTTTAGAGACATTTCTCATTCCCAAGTCTCACATCCAGCTATTTCCAGTCTCACACAGTTGACCGCCTGGCATTTTGACTCAGGGTTCCATGCTCAGCGTTCCAGAGCATCCTCTGTGCACCCAACCACACACTAACCCGGAATAGAAGAGCCTGGGGTCAGCTACGTTGGACAAGTGCAGGTCTTAGGGATGGGAAACCTCGGCTCATATTCCAGTTCTGCCACTTTCTCATCTGACCTTTGCTAAATCGTTTCATCTCTCTGATCTTACTTTCTTCCTCCAATAAGATCAGATGAAACCAAGCAGAAAATCAAGAGTCAAAATCCAGTGAGTACAAGGTTCATTACAGCACTACTTACAATAGTCAGGACATGAAAGCAACCTAAATGTCCATCGACAGAGGAATGGATAAAGAAGATGCGGGGCTTCCCTGGTGGCACAGTGGTTGAGAGTCCGCCTGCCAATGCAGGAGACACAGGTTCGTGCCCCGGTCTGGGAAGATCCCACATGCCGCAGAGCGGCTGGGCCCGTGAGCCATGGCTGCTGGGCCTGTGCGTCTGGAGCCTGTGCTCCGCAATGGGAGAGGCCACAGCAGTGAGAGGCCCGCATACCACCAAAAAAAAAAGAAGATGTGGCACATATACACAATGGAATATTACTCAGCCATAAAAAGAACAAAAACGGAGTTATTTGTAATGAGGTTGATGGACCTAGAGTCTGTCATACAGAGTGAAGTAAGTCAGAAAGAGAAAAACAAATACCGTATGCTAACACATATATGGGATCTAAAAAAACAGTACTGACGAACCTACTGGCAGGGCAGGAATAAAGACACAGACATAGAGAGAGAACTTGAGGACACAGTGGGGAAGGGGAAGCTGGGACGAAGTAAGAGAGTAACACTGACATATATACACTACGAAATGTAAAATAGATAGCTAGTGGGAAGCAGCTGCATAGCACAAGGAGATCAGCTCCATGCTTTGTGTCCACCTAGAGGGGTGGGATAGGGAGGGTGGGAGGGAGACACAAAAGGGAGGGGATATATGTATAGGTATAGCTGATTCACTTTGTTATACAGCAGAAACTAGCACACCATTGTAAAGCAATTACACTCCAGTAAAGATATTTAGAAAATGCAATGAACAAAAATTTGGGAATATTTGCATTTCCCCAAACAGAACGATGTTAATGGGAGCAAAACAAACACAATTCACATATTTCAGAAATTCTTTTAAGTAAATAAAAATAGTAATAAACGCTGTTCTTGTTTTAAGTTGATCTTTACTATTTATACAAAAAAGCAACAACCTTGATTTTTCTCAAGTATACTTCTTATCAATTCAAATAGCTTCCTTTGACATTCATTACCTGTTACAATCTGGTTCTACTTAGTTTTTACTTCATTTTCCATTGTTCCCATGACTCCACTCACCCCATGCTGCGCCCACACTCAGCCTCGGCATTTCTCAAACGTGTCTGCCGTGTTCATAGCCCCATGTTTTTGTTCATGCAACAGTCTTCCTCCCTCCCCTAATTCCACACTTGCATTCAAGCCCAGCCCAAATGTCACCTTATCTGCGAAGGGAGCTCCCAAGCAAGACTAATTTTTCCCACTTCAGGACTCCCATAGTATGTAACCCACATAGATAATGTAGGACATACCACAGCATATCATCACAGCTGTATTTTTCCCTGCTAGACCATCAGCGCCTTGAGGGCAGGGACCATCCCTCCATGTTTGAATTCCCCAGCCTTTCCATAGTGCCTGGCACTTACCCAGCATATAGTAAATGTCCAATCAAAGAACAAAGTTATCTTGACTCCTCAACATTCACAGCCTTTGACAAGGTTATGAAAGAGATTCTCATGCTTCTCCTTCAGGCGGCAAAGCCAGTTAGGGGCCCAGCCCTCTTTGCGAGCCACAGGCAGAGCCAGTACTTGTGATCATGTTGTAAATCAATTTTCAGGATGGGTAGACCGGCATATGGTCACCAGACATTTTGCAGTAAGTAGGATAGTCTGTAGTTTGGACTAACATGTATGGTTATCAGAAAAAAATCCCTATTTAGAGGATGTTGAGAATCTTGGGGTCCAGGTAGGCTACAGGGCTCCTACCACAGCCATAGAGTGATGATAAAGAGGGACAGTCAAGTGGCCTGGGTCCTTTAAACCGTCCCACCCTCCATCATAGTGCACGGCCATCGCTAAGGAGTACTGAACCACGATGGAGCGGCTGATTCCTGATGCCTGTACCGGCTACTTGGAGCTCTGGTCACTTCAGACAAACATGAACCCAGAGCAATCTATATGGATTGATGGAGTCTTTCTGCATCCTTGAGTGGAGAAGATGAACACATATGAAGTATTTGGAAGAAAGTATGTAGCAATATATAACCAGAGACCAAAATATGCCAAACAGACTATAAGTCTCCTGGTTTATGATTCTACACCTGAAATACACAAATACAATCTGGGATGGTTTTACAGGCTAGTAGAGAAGATAACCACTTTTGTAATGGAGTTTCAGCACAATGGGTAGACCCTTCCCACTCTCCCCAGCCCTATCTCCAAATACCTCCTTTATCAGGCTATCTGTTAACTGAAGGTCATTAAAAGTCTAAATTCCTTTGAGTAGACACTTCTTACTTTTATTAAATGCCCCTGCAAGGGATAATACCTTCACTGACATAGTTTGTCAAATCCTTTGAGATAGAGAAAATGGACGAGAGGGATCCTGGTACCTCAGCAGAAGAAAAGTGTATCATTAGTAGAAGAAAATAACCAGATAAAAAAGACAGGATACCTAAAGAAAATTTGCCCAACTGCCACAGGACTTACTCTATTGTAATACAGCCCAAGCCGTACTTGTTCTGATAACAGGGACCCTCTTTTCCTGCAGTCTGGTCTAGCTGACATAGAACAAGGTCAAGAAGAAGGCACTCCTGTCTGAAATTGTTTCACAAATTCAATTAAGACAATTGGTCAAATAGTTATTGAAGATCTACTATATGCTAAGCACTTTGATAAGATATAGAAATAAATAACAATAAAAATCAGTCCCTGCTTTTAAGGAATTCATAGTTTAGTGGGAAGACAAATGTATTAACTAATAAATATCATTTAGTGCCATAGAAGATATGATCAATATAAAGTTCAAATTATAGGGTGGGGGAGGCACCATTGAACCTGAGGCTTGGCCAATTTTTCAAACTTTTCATTTCTTGGCACTAAAAAAAAAAAATCATTGAAAGGAGACCCTACCAACACTACAAAGCAAATAAGCCTGGCATGATCCTGGCTTTCTATAGGGAGAGTAGACACAAAGGATGAATTCAGAGAGATTACCCCAAATCTGCAGTAGCTGCCATGGGCTCCCAAAAGATGTACAACCACCATGGGTTACAGGCATTTACCTGGCAACATGATGTGTCACCAAGTACGTCATTCCATGACATGCAGTTGGCCATGACATGCAGTTTTTGTAATGATATAGAACAGAACAGAATTTTTGTTTTGTAAAAGTTATGTTTCGGTTACATCCATGAGTGTGGAAGTTTGTGATTGTGTGTGTGCACGCATGGATACGTACTAGGTCACTATGTAAAATGCGAGTGGTGATTCATAGTTTGAGAAGCACTGCCTTAGACAACTGTAGCCCAACCTCAATGTAAAGATGAGGGTGCTGAGATCCAGAGAAGTTAAAATACTTGCCCAGGGGACTTCCCTGGTGGTCCAGTGGTTAAGACTTCATCTCCCAATGCAAGGGGTGCAGGCTCGATCCCTGGTCAGCAAGCTAAGATCCCACATGACTCACAGCAAACAAAAAAAAAAACCCAAAACATAAGAAACAGAGGCAACATTGTAACAAATTCAATAAAGACTTAAAAAAAAATGGTCTACATCAAAAAAGAAACCTTAAAAAACAAAAATAAACAAAATGTTTGCCCAGAGTTTTAAAGTTTGTTAGTGACAGTGTGAAAACTAAAACCCAGTGTCCTGACTAACACCTCAGTGCTTCCCCACATCCTATCACAATGTACACAGGATATTTTTCCTTTTTTTAACATCTTTATTGGAGTATAATCGCTTTACAATATTGTGTTAGCTTCTGCTGTATAACAAAGTGAATCAGCTATATGCATACATATATCCCCATATCCCCTCCCTCTTTCGTCTCCCTCCACCACTCCCTATCCCACCCCACTAGGTGGTCACAAAGCACCAAGCTGTTCTCCCTGTGCTATGCAGCTGTTTCCCAGTAGCTATCTATTCTACATCTGGTAGTGTATATATGTCAATGCCACTCGCTCACTTCGTCTCAGCTTACCCTTCCCCCTCCCTGGGTCCTCAAGTCCATTCTCTACATTGGTGTCTTTATTCCTGTCCTGACCCTAGGTTCATCAGAACCATTCTGGTTTTTTTTTTTTAGATTCCATATATATGTGTTAGCATATGGTACTTGTTTTTCTCTTTCTGACTTACTTCACTCTGTATGACAGTCTCTAGGTCCATCCACCTCACTACAAATAACTCAGTTTCATTTCTTTTTATGGCTGAGTAATATTCCATTCTATATATGTGCCACACCTTCTTTATCCATTCATCTGTCAGTGGACACTTAGTTGCTTCTATGTCCTGGCCATTGTAAATAGAGCTGCAATGGACATTGTGGTACATGACTCTTTTTGAATTATGGTTTCCTCAAGGTGTATGCCCAGTAGTGGGATTGCTGGGTCCTATGGTAGTTCTATTTTTCCGTTTTTTAAGGAACATCCATACTGTTCTCCATAGTGGTTCTATCAATTTACATTCCCACCAACAGCGCGAGAGGGGTCTCTTTTCTCCACACTCTCTCCAGCATTTATTGTTTGTAGAGTTTTTGATGACGGCCATTCTGACTGGTGTGAGGTGATACCTCTTGGTAGTTTTCATCTGCATTTCTCTAATGCTTAGTAATGTTGAGCCTCCTTTCTTGTGTTTGTTGGCAATCTGTATATCTTCTTTGCAGAAATGTCTAGGTCTTCTGCCCATTTTTGGATTGGATTGCTATTTTTTGATAATTGAGCTGCATGAGCTGCTTGTATATTTGGAGATTAATCTTTGTCAGTTGCTTCATTTGCAAATATTTTCTCCCATTCTGAGGGTTGTCTTTTCATCTTGTTTATGGTTTCCTTTGCTATGCAAAAGCTTTTAAGTTTCATTAGGTCCCAATTATTAATTTTTGTTTTTATTTTCATTTCTCTAGGAGGTGGGTAAAAAAGGATCTTGCTGTGATTTATGTCATAGAGTGTTCTGCCTATGTTTTCCTCTAAGAGTTTGATAGTGTCTGGCCTTACATTTAGGTCTTTAATCCATTATGAGTTTATTTTTGTGTATGGTGTTAGGGAGTTTTCTAATTTCATTCCTTTACATGTAGCTGTCCAGTTTTCCCATCACCACTTATTGAAGAGACTGCCTTTTCTCCACTGTATATTCTGGCCTCCTTTATCAAAGATAAGGTGACCATATGTGTGATGTTTATCTCTGGGCTTTCTATCCTGTTCCATTGATCTATATTTCTGTTTTTGTGCCAGTACCATACTGTATTGATTAGTGTAGCTTTGCAGTATAGTCGGAAGTCAGGGAACCTGATTCCTCCAGGTCCATTTTTCTTTTTCATGATTGCTAGGCTCTTAGGGGTCTTTTGTGTTCCATACAAATTGTGAAATTTTTTGTTCTAGTTCTGTGAAAAATGCCAGTGGTAGTTTGATAGTGATTGCATTGAATCTGTAGATTGCTTTTGGTAGTATAGTCATTTTCACAATGTTGATTCTTCCAATCCAAGAACATGGTATATCTCTCCATCTATTTGTATCCTCTTTAATTTCTTTCATCAGTGTCTTATAATTTTCTGTATACAGGTCTTTTCTCTCCTTAGGTAGGTTTATTCCTAGATATTTTATTCTTTTTGTTGCAGTGGTAAGTGGGAGCGTTTTTGGTTTTTTGTTTCTTTTCTGTGGTACGCGGGCCCCTCACTGCTGTGGCCCCTCCCGTTGCGGAGCACGGGCTCCGGACACGCAGGCTCAGCGGCCATGGCTCACGGGAGTGTTTTCTTAATTTCACTTTCAGATTTTTCATCATCAGTGTATAGGAATGCTAGAGATTTCTGTGCATTAATTTTGTATCCTGCTACTTTACCAAATTCATTGATTAGCTCAAGTAGTTTTCTGGAAGCATCTTTAGGATTCTCTATGTATAGTATCATGTTATCTGCAAAAACTGACAGCTTTACTTCCCCTTTTTCAATTTATATTCCTTTTCTTCTTTTTCTTCTCTGATTGCTGTGGCTAAAACTTCCAAAACTATGTTGAATAATAGTGGTGAGAGTGGGCAACCGTGTTGTGTTCCTGATCTTAGTGGAAACTGTTTCAGTTTTTCACCATTGAGGATGATGTTGGCTGTGGGTTTGTCATATATGGCCTTTATTATGTTGAGGAAAGTTCCCTCTATGCCTACTTTATGGAGGGTTTTTATCATATATGGGTGTTGAATGTGTCAAAAGGTTTCTCTGCATCTATTGAGATGATAATATGGTTTTTCTCCTTCAACTTGTTGATATGGTTTATCACATCGATTGATTTGCGTATATTGAAGAATCCTTGCATCCCTGGGATAAATCCCACTTGATCATGGTGTATGATCCTTTTAATGTGCTGTTGGATTCTGTTTGCTAGTATTTTGTTGAGGACTTTTGCATTTATATTCATCAGTAATATTGGCCTGTAGTTTTCTTTCTTTGTGACATCTTTCTCTGGTTTTGGTATCAGGGTGATGGTGGCCTCGTAGAATGAATTTGGGAGTGTTCCTCCCTCTGCTATATTTTGGAAGAGTTTGAGAAGGATAGGTATTAGCTCTTCTCTAAATGTTTGACAGAATTCGCCTGTGATGCCATCTGGTCTTGGGCTTTAGTTTGTTGAAAGATTTTTAATCATAGTTTCAATTTCATTGCTTGTGATTGGTCTGTACATATTTTCTATTTCTTCCTCTTTCATAGTCTCGGATGGTTATACCTTTCTCAGAATTTGTCCATTTCTTCCAGGTTGTCCATTTTATTGGCATATAGTTGCTTGTAGTAATCTCTCACGATCCTTTGTATTTCTGCAGTGTCAGTTGTTACTTCTGCTTTTTCATTTCCAATTTTATTGATTTGAGTCTTCTCCCTTTTTTTCTTGATGAGTCTGGCTAATGGTTTATCAATTTTGTTTATCTTCCCAAAGAACCAGCTTTTAGTTTTATTGATCTTTGCTATAGTTGCCTTCATTTATTTCTGATCTGATCTTTATGATTTCTTTCCTTTTGCTAACTTTGGCATTTTTTGGGTTCTTTTTTCTCTAATTGCCTTAGGTGTAAGGTTACGTTGTTTATTTGAGATGTTTCTTATTTCTAAAGGTAGGATTGTATTGCTATCAACTTACCTCTTAGAACGTCTTTTGCTGCATCCCATAGGTTTTCAGTCCTCGTGTTTTCATTGTCATTTTCTTCTAGGTATTTTTTGATCTCCTCTTTGATTTCTTCAGTGATCTCTTGGTTATTAAGTAGTGTATTGTTTAGCCTCCAAGTGTTTGTATTTCTTACATATTTTTTCCTGTAATTGATATCTAGTCTCATAGCACTGTGGTCAGAAAAGATACTTGATACAATTTCAATTTTCTTAAATTTATGAAGGCTTGATTTGTGACCCAAGATATGATCTATCCTGGAGAATGTTCCATAAGACCTTGAGAAGAATGTGTATTCTGTTGTTTTTGGATGGAATGTCCTATAAATATCAATTAAGTCCATCTTGTTTAATGTATCATTTAAAGCTAGTGTTCCTTTGTTTATTTTCATTTTGGATAATCTGTCCATTGGAGACAATGGGGTGTTAAAGTCACCTATTATGATTGTGTTCATGTCGATTTCCCCTTTTATGGCTGTTAGAATTTGCCTTATGTATTGAGATGCTCCTATGTTGGGTGCATAAATATTTACAATTATTATACCTTCTTCTTGGATTGATCCCTTGAGTATTATTTAGTGTCCTTCTTTGTCTCTTGTAATAGTCTTTATTTTAAAGTCTATTTTGTCTGATATGAGAACTGCTACTCAAGCTTTCTTTTATTTCCATTTGCATGGAATATCTTTTTCCATCCTCTCACTTTCAGTCTGTATGTGTCCCTAGGTCTGAAGTGGGTCTCTTGTAGACAGCATATATACAGGTCTTGTTTTTGTATCCATTCAGCCAGTCTGTGTCTTTTGGTGGGAGCATTTAATCCATTTACATTTAAGGTAATTATCGATATGTATGTTCCTATTCCCATTTTCTTAATTGTTTTGGGTTTGTTATTGTAGGTCTTTTCCTTCTCTTGTGTTTCCTGCGTAGAGCAGTTCCTTTAGCATTTGTTGTAAAGCTGGTTTGGTGGTGCTGAATTCTCTTAGCTTTTGCTTGTCTCTAAAGGTTTTAATTTCTCCACCAAATCAGAATGAGATCCTTGATGGGTAGAGTAATCTTGGTTGTAGCTTTTTCCCCTTCATCACTTTAAATATGTCCTGCCACTCCCTTCTGGCTTGCAGAGTTTCTGCTGACAGATAAGCTTATGGGGATTCCCTTGTATGTTATTTATTTTTTTCCCCTTGCTGCTTTTAATATTTTTTCTTTGTATTTAATTTTTGACAGTTTGATTAATATTTGTCTTGGTGTGTTTCTCCTTGAATTTATCCTGTATGGGACTCTCTGTGCTTCCTGGACTTGATTGACTACTTCCTTTCCCATATTAAGGAAGTTTTCAACTATAATCTCTTCAAATATTTTCTCAGTCCCTTTTTTTTTCCTCTTCTTTTTTTGGGACCTCTATAATTCGAATGGTGGTGCATTTAATGTTGTCCCAGAAGTCTCTGAGACTGTCCTCAATTCTTTTCATTCTTTTTTCTTTATTCTGCTCTGTGGTAGTTATTTCCATTATTTTATCTTCCAGGTCACTTATCCATTCTTCTGCCTCAGTTATTCTGCTATTGATTCCTTCTAGAGAATTTTAAATTTCATTTATTGTGTTGTTCGTCATTGTTTGTTTGCTCTTTAGTTCTTCTGGGTTCTTGTTAAACATTTCTTGTAGTTTCTCCATTCTGTTTCCCAGATTTTGGACCATCTTTACTATCATTACTCTGAATTCTTTTAAGGTAGACTGCCTGTTTTCTCTTCATTTGTTTTGTTTGGTGGGTTTTTACCTTGCTCCTTCATCTGCTGTGTATTTCTCTGTCTTCTCATTTTGCTTAACTTACTGTGTTGGGGTCTCCTTTCCACAGGCTGCAGGTTCGTAATTCCTGTTGTTTTTGGTGTCTGCCCCCAATGGCTGAGGTTGGTTCAGTGGGTTGTGTATGCTTTCTGGTAGAGGGAACTGGTGCCTGTGTTCTGGTGGGTGAGGCTGGATCTCTTCTTTCTGGTGGGCAGGACCACGTCCAGTGGTGTGTTTGGGGATGTCTGTGAACTTATTATGATTTTAGGCAGCCTCTCTGCTAATGGGTGGGGTTGTGTTCCTGTCTTGCTATTTATTTGGCTTGGGGTGTCCAGCACTGCATCGTGCTGGTCGTTGAATGGAGCTGGGTCTTAGCGTTGAGTGAAAGATCTCTTGGAGAGCTCTCACTGACTGATATTATGTGGGGCCAGGAGTTCTCTTATGGACCACTCTCCTGAACTCGGCTCTCTCACCTCTGAGGTTCAGGCCTGACACTCAGCCAGAGAACCAAGACCCTGTCAGCCACATGGCTCAGAAGAAAAGGGAGAAGAATAAAGAAAGAAAATAATAAAATAAAATAAAGTTATTAAAATAAAAAAAATTATAATTAAAATTTGAAAGTAAAAAAAAAAAAAGAATAAGAGAGCAACCAAACCAATAAGCAAATCCACCAATGATAACATGTGCTAAAAACTATACTAAAAAAAAATTTAAAAATAAAACAGACAGACAGAACCCTAGGACAAATGATAAAAGCAACCTACACAGAGAAAAATCACACAAAGAAGCATACACCTACACACTCACAAAAAGAGAAAAAGGAAAAATAAATATATATATATATATAAAAGGAAGAGAGCAACCAAATCAATAAACAAATCTACCATTAATAAAAGCTCTAAATACTAAACAAAGATACACATAAGACCAGAAACAAATTAGATGTAGAAAGCAAACCCCAAGTCTACAGTTGCTCCCAAAGTCCACCACCTCAATTTTGGGATGATTCGTTGTCTATTCAGGTATTCCACAGATGCAGCGTACATCAAGATGACTGTGGAGATTTAATCCGCTGCTCCTGAGGCTTTCCAGAGAAATTTCCATTTCCCTTTGTTCGCACAGCTCCTGGGGTTCAGCTTTGGATTTGGCCCCGCCTCTGCGAGTAGGTCGCCTTCTGGCATCTGTTCTTTGCCCAGACAGGAGGGGGTTAAAGGAGCAGCTGATTAGGGGACGCTGGCTCACTCAGGCTAGGTTGAGGGAGGGGTACAGAATGCGGGGTGAGCCTGTGGCGGCAGAGACTTGCTTGACGTTGCAACAGCCTGAGACACGCTGTGTGTTCTCCTGGGGAAGTTGTCCCTGGATCATAGGACACTGGCAGGGGCGGGTTGCACAGGCTCCCGGGAGGGGAGGTGTGGATAATGACCTGTGCTTGCACACAGGCTTCTTGGTGGCTGCAGCAGCAGTCTTAGCATTTCATGCCAGTGAAGAGGCTTCCTAGTGTGTGGAAACTTTTCCTCCTTCACAGCTCCCTCCCAGAGGTGCAGGTCTCGTCCCTATTCTTTTGTCCCTGTTTTTTCTTTTTTCTTCTGCTCTACCCTGGTATGTGGGGGGTTTCTTGCCTTTTGGGAAGTCTGAGGTCTTCTGCCAGCATTCAGTAGGTGTTCTGTAGGAGTTGTTCCACATGTAGATGTATTTCTGATGTATCTGTGGGGAGGAAGGTGATCTCCACGCCTTACCCCTCCACCATCTTGGAGGTCTCCCTGTACACAGGATCTTGATAGGGAGAGCAGATGTGGTAGAAGGTGAGGGAAGGACAGGGAGGGAGGATGAGGATGGAAGAGCTGAACCTTTGTACCCCCATTTACCAACTAGACACAAGCTGCACTGGGCTTCTGTCACACCCTGTTTGAACAACCATGTTCCATCCTCAAAAGAGTAGAAATAATTGGTAATATTTACCAAGTTACTATGGGCCTTGCACCACGCTAAGTACTTTACATCTCAATCATGTATCACGTATATAGTATTATCATCCCAATTATGCAGGTGACAAAACTGAACATCAGAGAATTAGGTACTGGCCCAAGGCCACACAGCTACTTAGTGCAGAGCCAAGACTGATAACTCAAATCTAATTTCAAAGTCATTCCTTTAAACTCTCTACACCATAACCCTGTTTCCAAATATTTTAACCCTATTTCCCATGTCTTAACTACTTTTTTCCTCTACATTTATTTCCAATTTTATATATTATATAAACAAATATATATTTCTGTGTGTATGTTTATATCTATGTGTCTATACCCACACATGTATCTCTATATCTTATCCACATATACACATATATAGATATATAGATATAAAATCTCCAACCCTCATTATACTCCACATTTTGATGCATATATTAGAAGATAAAGCTAAAGCATCCCTAAGAAGTAGTAACCTATGACCCAACCCACTCTTCCATTCATTCTCTTATTTTAAATAACAAATAAGATGCCTATAAAAGTTTAGTTACTCTGGGCAATGAGGATGACCTGGGCCTATTTTCTATCCACACAGGACACCTGGTGAAAGAACAGTACCACACAGAAAGGAAAGAATAGAATAGTAGCATGAGGGTTGAATATCTCCAAATATACTTTTGCTGCTCACGCTTGTAACAGGATTTAAAAGCAGTCCTCCCCATTTTTCCTGTTCACCTGCTTAAAATTCCAGATAGGATTCCCACATCAACCTCATGGTTTGAACTGACTGTAAGAACAGGCCTCAATAACAGAATTTTGGTTTGGAATCTGGAGTCTGGATATTACCATTCTTGGCCCCACTACCTTTTTTTTAACCCCTTCCTGTCCCCTGTATTGTCTCTCTGGTATTATGTACACACATAACTGGCCCCTACTTGACTCAGAACCCCTCTGGGAGCAGGAACTACACCAGGTCCCAGCACAGGCCTTGGCACTTACTCACACTCAGTAAATGCTTGCTAGAGTCACTCCTAGGAACCACCCCAGCCTAACCAGCCTGACTGTCAGTGTGTGGAACCGGTCATGTTTCTTCCGGGAATACTCACTCCAGCCCTGGCCACCCACTTGGCTTACCCATTCCTTTATGTCTAGAGTGTTTTTGCCAGAAACTGAGGTCACAGGAACTGGAAAAATACTGAAAATTTAAAATAACAATAGAAGCTTCCAGGGTATTTCGTTTCTCATAACTAAACTGCAGTCATGCTTTAGAAATCTTTCTTTGGAATTTCACCAACTTGCTTCCCAGTTAGATTGTGACTACCTGGCCACGGTAGCCAAGGTGGATATAAACAGCAGCGGACAACGGTAGCTGGTCATCAGCAACTCCAGGAGTGAAGACTCCACATTAGTGCGGTAGCCCCAGGGGCAGATACGGAGATTTGGCAGTCGCAGGCTTTCTGAAGACTGCTGGCATTGGAGCATGTCTTCAAAGGGATGTAGCTTAGATAATGGCTACAGGGGGAACTTTGGTCAAGATGGCCTTGACCAGAACCCCAGCCTCTGTTAACACTGAGTGCTTTCAGAACTGCTCGTTTTGCTGATTCTTACTGATAACCTACATCCATATTTTCTGAGGCATGTTTTTAAATAGTTGACACCAGATTACCTTGGGGGAAGCAGGGGAGGGTGGTATTTGTCAGATCGCTCCCCGCCTAGGATCTGGGTAAGCCCTTTTGGCCATTTCCTCCTGTTCTTTGATCTCACCTCCTTTCACCTTCTGTGGACTTGGTTCCACTTCAAGTATTTCTTCTTTCTTCAATCTACCCTCCCCCTCTATATGGCATATAAGTCCCTTTCTTTCTACCCATAAGCATGATCAAGCTGTCCAGAGCCTCTTTCTTCAAAAACCCTCAATGGCTCTCAAAGGCCTCCTAAACTCTGAGTGCATTTTCCTTATCTGACATGCAAGGCCAACTATAATCTAGTCCCAATGTGTCTTTCCACTCTGATCTCCCACTGCTGCCGTCCCTACCTATAGAAATACCCCAAACGGATTGTCCACTGGTTTCAAAACATACTCTGTGCTTTCTCACTCCCAGGCCTTTGCTCGTGATCATCCCTCCATTTGAAAGTCTCCATCTAGGAGAATTACGACACTGCTCAAATGCCACCTTCTTCATGAAGTCTTTCCTGATTCCCTAAATTCAGTATGATCTCTCTAAGTTCTAAATCCCAATAGCACTTGATATAAGAACTTCTCTTGGGCTTCCCTGGTGGCGCAGTGGTTGAGAGTCCGCCTGCCGATGCAGGGGATACGGGTTCGTGCCCGGGTCCGGGAAGATCCCACATGCCGCGGAGCGGCTGGGCCCGTGAGCCATGGCCGCTGAGCCTGCGCGTCCGGCGCCTGTGCTCCGCAGCGGGAGAGGCCACAGCAGTGAGAGGCCCGCGTACCGCAAAAAAAAAAAAGAACTTCTCTTGTAGTATATATTGATATTCTACCTTGCACTATAGATATGTCTGTACCTGTCAGAGTATTCCTACTAGACTGTATGTTCCTTGAGGGCAAGGACTATATGTTAATTATATCTCTGTGACATACCAAGCCCCAGCACAGACTCTCACACATATTACCAGAGTACACATGCATTCTCTCATTTTAAAAAAGCATTTCTTGAACACCTACTGTATGCTAGGCATTGCGATTATATCAATGAGCAAATGAGACAAAAATCGCTGCTCTCATGGAACCTGTATTTATGTATTACAGTGGGGAGAGATAGACAATAGACAATATACATATTTAGATGTCAGAATCGTAAGTGCTATGGTTGTTAAAAATTGTTTAAAAATAGTCCAAATAGAATTATAAGAAAATACTTCCCTGAGAAGGTGACATATAGGCAAAGAACTGAAGGAGGTAGGAGAGTGAAGCATGTGGCTTCTAGACACAAGGACAAGCAAGTGCAAAGGTCTGAAAAATATATGTCTGGAGAGCCTGAGGAATAGCAAGGAGGTCAGCATGGCTGGAGTGGAGTGAGACAGAAGGAAAGATATGAGATCCGAGAGGTAATGGGGAGACACATCATTTAGGACCTTGTAAGCCCTTACAAGGACTTTGGGCTTTTGTTCTGAGTGTGATGGAAACCATTGAAGGGTTTTGAACAGAAGACTGATGTAATATATCTTAATTTTTGACACAGTTACTCTAGCTGCTCTGTTGGACTGAAATTGTGGTGGCAGAGAGAGGGCGAAAGCAAGGGATCCAATGAGGAGGTACTGTAATTATCCAGGTGAGAGATAACCTTGATGTGGACCAGGTAGCAGTGGAGGGGGTCTAATTCTGGATACATTCTGTATGTAGGCCCAACAGGCTTTGCTGAGAAATTAAATACGGAGTGTGAGAGAAAGAGAAGTGGACTCCAGTGTCTTAGCCTGAGCAACTCCAAGGCGGAGTTGCCATTTGCTGAGAGGTAGGTTTGGATTTTGTGCCATTCACTGAGTGAAGACTGGGTTCGGAGGTCTGGAAGCCCTCCCCTCAGCGGTCCTCATGGACCAGCTGCAGCTCACACCCCACAGCTTCTGCCCATGGCGTCTGGCCCATTTCTTTACCACTGCCAGGCTTTGTGTTCTCTGGAGTGGCCACACCAGGCTGAAAGAGCTCTGAATCTCAGTTGGGGGTGGATTTCTGAATCTGCTCTTTCTCTATCCTTCAGAGTCCTCTTTTACCCCTCTCTTAGCCACTTTTTCCAGGGTATCAAACAATACACTAGTATAAAACAATTCTTTGTATTATATTTTTTCTGTTCAAATCACTGGTGTAATTTCTGATTGGGTCCTGACTGATATAGTCAAGGAGAGGAAAAGACCCAGCAAAGGAGCAGTCAGTGGAGAACACAGACAGGTGGACGTGGGTACGGCCTGGAATCCAAGGTAAGAAAACATTTCAAGAAGGCAGGAGTAATCCAGTGTGTCACATAGTTCTGATTTCATGTAAGAGAAGGATGGAGAATTGACTTCGGGATTCAGGAATGTGGAGGATGTTTGGTAACCCTGAAAACAGCATAGACCAGTGTTACCTGCCCAGCACCCCTCCCCCGCTCCCCAATTCATGGTCTCAGTGCCCTGATTTTTGTTGGGAAGCCATTCATCGTCTTCTCTCATTACATATAGTTTGAGTAGGCTTGACCCCAGAGCTGGTTATGTGATCTAAGCCTGGCCAGAATGCTGCATCTATTCGTTACTATGATTGGTTCAGAGAGGAGCACATAACCCGAACTGCTTCAATGAGATTGACACCCAAGACATACCAAGACTAGAGCATCCAGGAAACAGGAATCCTTTTCCCACTGGACATGAAGCTGAGAAGACAGGCTATAAGCTCAAAGATGCTGGTAGTCATCTTGCCACCCAAAGTGTAGAGCCTGACTGAAAAATGAAGCCAACACAGAGAAAGCAGAGCCAGGAAAAACCAAATGCCAATGACATTTGTGTGAGCCTTTGGACCTACCTAGCCTGAAGCCACCCCTGGCCTTTTTAGTTACATGAGATGATAAACTCCTTTTTTGTTGTTCATGACCATTGGATTTTAGTTTTCTTCACTTACAACCGAAAAAGTCATGAGCACAATGTTGATGTTTAGTTAGTGACTGTAGAATCGAAAACAGTTGATGAGAAAAGCGACTTGCCCAAAGTCTCTGTGGCCAAGATGACTCTATATACACCAGTTCTTTCCACTCTACCAGACTCTGCTAAGGAAAGCAGCAGCATTTGTTACGACTGCCACTAATCAGCTTGGTGGACTAATAGATTTCAGTATGACTGAAAGATTCTCCTGGATCGTGTTGAATGGCTGTTCTCTTTTCCCCCCATGGCATGGGAATGTGTTATAGTGAAGAAAAGAGAATGTCAGAGCATCAAAGTGGTGAGGCAATGTGACCAAGGGAACTAGTAAAAACTCTTTATTTTGAAACTAATTGGAAATATGTAGAGATCTATCCTTTTAAGAATATCCATTCTTGTCCAGGGTCAGAGCAATATAAATCATAGCCTCAATTTTTCCTTTAAACCCAAATGTTATAATTAAAACTGATTTGCCCCCTTTATTAACTCAGTTGCAGACAATAAACTAATCTGACAACTGGTCCCCCTCAGCAATGGGTAGCTAGGGAAATCGGCTTCCTCAGTGAGTCACAAATGTGTGTTAAACCACTGTTTGTCTTCTGGACACCTTTCCCTGGCCACACTAGGAGATGTCCCTGGTTAGACACAAATTTAGATCCCTGTGAGGTGGATGGACAGCTCTGTCTCAAAGCTGCCGCATGGCACCACCCCAGCGCTGTGTCTGAGCCCCAGGCACAGGAGGAGGGTATGATGGCCCTGGTGCTGAAAAGGTGCTTTGTCTGTGTCTGTGTCTGTGTGTTTTAAAAATCTCAGAGCTTAAATCAACCAATGAAATATTCATGGGGATCTAAAGTAGTGGGCAAGCTAACGGCCTTCTTATGGGAATATCAATATTCTTGGAGCCAGTCTTAATCCAATATTCAGAAAGCTTCTCTTCCCCCTTCGTCACTTTGGATTCAGACTTATTTTCAGAAACCCTCCACCCTTTCACAATCCTGCTGCATTAACAGGATGGGTGGTGACGGGGTGGGGGGTGGGGACCAAGGGCAGAGCAAGATGACGAGAAGAAGGCCCTGTGGGGTGTGGAGGGGGCTGGGGATGAGGAAGGGCTGCTCTCCCACACGCAGCCATAGGTACGTCCAGGAGAGATGGTCAGTGTGGACACCCTGGGAAGCTGGAGAACGTGTGCACAGTCGGGTGACTGGCTTCAGTGTTTTCGTCTGGTCTATGGTTCCAGGTGTGCACGTAGGATTTTCCTTCCTGGCAAGAGCCAGAGGGAGAGGTGGAGAGAGGCAGAGAAGGAGGTCCTAACCAGTGTCATGGAAGGCAATTACTGCTGGAGAAAGAAAATATTTTCCTTCATCCATTCTCTGTCACATGTGGGTGCCCCTCATGAGGGTAGAAAGAGGTACAGCATGAGCGTCTACAAAGACAGAGTTTGCCCAGCAGACAGCTCGTGTGCTACCCAGTGACCCCTGCCTGTCCCCGTCCCCACCTGGTCCTTCAGGCCTGCCCACCTCCACTCCCCACCAACCGCATGCCTGCCCTTAAGGTAGGGTGGAATTCTACATTCTCCTTTTCCCTTCTCAGCCTCTCAGTTCAGACTGCCAAAAAAGGGGCCAGTTCGGATGGTGGTTTCCTGATGTGGGTACCTGTCCCTCAGGACTGGATTAAGGTCTGCCAACTCATTTCAGGTCTGCCCGCCCAGAAACCATGGAGCTGCCTTCTCCCCAGGGCTGGTCTGTGTACCTGAGAGTTACCCAGCACTGCCCTCTCGGGTGCCCCAGGAGCTGGGGGGAGCAGAGAGACTTCTTGGAGACTGGTGCTCAGAGCAGTACTGCCAAGCCAAGCTGGGAACTGAGGAAGCCCAGTTACAGGCATGGTCGAGGGAGGGAGGTGTGGACAGCAGGACTGGGCGGGGAGAAGGCTTCTCTCCACACACACCCCCTCTTCCCCTAGCTGGCTTCTCTCCAACAAGAGTTAGCGAGCAGCAGTGTTCAGTGCGAGGCCTCAAAGGTTGTCAGTCAGCTGGAAACCCTACCCTGTGGCTAGGAGGAGGTGCAGAGGGGCCCCTGGCCATGGGCACTTCCCTGTGTATTTCTCTTCCAAAGGCTAAATCTTCAAATACAGGCTTTAGAAAAAAAAAATTTTTTTTAACTTTCTGTGCTTTAAGGCTGATGTGCTATAAATTTGGGGGATTAAGCGATGAAGTCAATTTTACAAATCAACTCGCTGTATTTCATCTCGCATGCTGAGGCTTCTTGACGCAGAGCTTGGAAAAGGGAAACTCCTAGAGTCAAAGCAAGGTATTTGGATTTTCTCTAGAGAAGCCTGAACCCTACTAGGGACTAAATAACAGGTTGACCAACAGTAAAGAGAAAAGTGCAAGGAATGAAGAGGCCGTAAGAGGCACTCCCATGTTCATGATGTTTCTCTGAGTCAGCCCACTCTACAATTACTCAGCAAACACCTACAAGGATCCCCAAGGGTCCTCATAGCCCACTAACCTTGAACCACATCACCTCCTGTCTAACACTTCTCCTTCTCCGGACATATCTAAGTCAAGGGGTGTTATTTCTTCGGGACACTTGCTTGCTAGTGTGGTGTGCTCAGAGTCTGTTGTACGATTATCTTGCAATTGCAAAGGCCAAAGAACCACCGCTTCCTATTTTTTATGACTCTGATGAGTATTTCAGAGATGCTACTCCCCACCATCCACCCACCACAACCTTCACAAGAAAAAGTGAAAAGCATGGGTCCACATGCCACTGCTTTATGCTCTCACAGAATCTGGCTCTGTGCTTTAGTTTACTTGCTGTGTGACCTTGGGAAAATTACTTTACTTCTCTGTGCCTTAGTTTCCTCATCTTCAAAATGGAGATAATAATAGTACCTATCCTGTGGGTTGCTATGATAAATAAATGAGATAATATATGTAAAGATTTCTAGAACACATACTAAACGCTGTAGATGTGTTAGCTAATATGATTACTATAATAATTATTATTGGTGCCCCCAAAATGTTTGTTGAGTAGAATTCTGCTCAAGTTCCCAAGGAGGAAACGTCCTCATTCATTAATTAATGTGGAGATACTGAAGCAGCCAGTCTGCCCTCAAGGCTTTGTATAACTTAGATCTCACCTCAGTACAGCTTGATTCAGCTCCACCAAAGGGAGAGCAGAGTTTAACTCCTATGATATAAATAGGTGACTGTAATATAAATAGGTCTTAGTTGAGGACCTGGCTGGAGAGTCTTCACCAGGAACTTAGCAAGGCTGCACCATATCTTTGAGCCCAGGATTGACAGACTGAGCACAGAGAAACCTGACCAGTCTTGCTGGCCATTCTTTGTTCTGTCTAACCAGTGGCCCGAGAATACTGTGGCACAATACTGACAGCTTAGATAAAATCCCTGTCTGCACATTCTCAAGCTGACGTCCACACATTCTAACTGAGGTAAAAACAAATCCACTGTCTGAACCTAAATCTGGCATTTGACATAATGCAAGTAATTACTGTCAGGCTATGACTGTTGCTGTGTAATGCACCCTCCCTAACACTTTATGCTGCTTCATTTGATCCTCATAATATCCCTATTGGTAAGTAAATTTTACTTTTCTCCCCATTTTACTGCAACTCAGAGAGGTTAAGTAACTTACCCAAGGGCACACAGCTACTAGGTTGCAGAGCTGGGAACCAAATCAGGGTTTATCTGGCTCCTGAGTCTGTGATCTTAAACAGTAGCCTTCATTGTTAGTTACATTCAAACTGTTTTTAAAAGGATATAAGAATATGGAATACCTTTTGAAATCAATATAGATTCTTAACAATGATTCCTCAGTCTCCTGTTGTTGAAAATTAAGTGCTTTGATGGCTCGTGCCCCACAGGCTGGCATATGCTTTTTCCTGTACAGTCTTTTCAATAACAGATCCCACTCAGAATATTCAGCCATAGATCCTAGCCAAGGTTAGCATGCCAGCAGTTTCCAGATATGTTGCATCAGGCATTACCTATAAGCTATAACTACTACATATTGAATCCACACAATTGACCCATGTCTTTAAGAGCAAATAACTAGGCTGACAATCTGTTATTAGCTTGAATTCTCTGTTGTTCATTCTCTTCACACCCATATTTAAGATATAGGTCAGTCTGAGAATCCTTATAGCAGTGTTTTTCAAAAATGGCTTGAGCCCCCTTAGTGGACCATAAAAATAATTCTGTAGATCTAAGCAGTCTACTTTTTAAAATTAAACAGAATAGTATAGATTAGAGAATGGAGTGTATCACATGTAGTAAGAGTTCACAATGCTGCGTGAGACTTTTTTTTAGGTATGTATGTTTGTAATGAATCATAATATAAAATCCATTTCTTATTGTGAAAGCCATGGTTTTAAAATTTTAGACTCACATTCCCCAGCACTTTGCCTGTCAAAGGGAATACTGGCATGAACCGAAGTCACAAGAAGGAAGTAAAACTGGGCCAAGATCCTGAGAAGAAGGATAGGGCAGGAAGGGGAGATTTTGATGGGAGGAATAAAGGAATCAAAACCTGTCTTTCTCAACAAAACTGATCTCTCTTCTCAAGAACAGTTAGATGGGGTTGAGAGGGCATCTCCTTGGAGCTTCTCTTGAAAAGCTGAACAGGAAGAGGATAGTGTCGGGGCAGAGTTGGGGGGTAGGATAAATTGAGATTGCCTAAGGATGACTTTGGCCCACTTAAAGTTCTTATCAAATTTTGATAGTAGGATTTTGAGGCTCCCGGTGCCTCACTAACATGGTAACAGAGCTGAAAGCACCTGACTCTAACTTTCCCCAGGCAAATACCCATGAGCCAAAGGAGGGGCAATAGACCACTTGGTTCCAAACTGGTTTCACGTCAGTCTTTTTCTAAAAATACACATTCCAGGGCTTCCGCCTTATACATACAGAATTATAACCTCTGAGGAAGAATCCAGGAATATGTAATTGTTAAAATCTTCCCAGATGATGCTGGTACAGTCAGCCCAGCCATGGTTCCCAAACTGACAATTGGGCCAACAGATCAACTGAAATAAAAAGTGCCCTTGAAGTGAGAGTTAAGGGCCTTGCTGGCTTTGCAGTATACCCATGAGAACAAATCTGGAGCAACCAGAGTGGTAGGAGGGAGTTCTTGAGTCTAAGCATAAGAGTGGGACAGGTAAATATTCACATGGGAGGACGCATGCCTAGGGCCATGCATGTAGGAGCACTAGCTCACTGGCTCTGGGTGCCTAAGATAGCAGTCTGCTTATGGCTCTGCTTCCATGTGGTCTGAAGGTACCCAAGGTACCAGGCATCTGTTTTGAACCACTCCAGGGTCCCTGAATCTCACACATTAGTTTTGGCAAACTTTAAGGATGCTTTGGTTTCCAGGAGTTCTTTGCCAGGCACCATATTTTGTCCAACAAGAGTTACTGGAAGAAGTCAGCACAAGGACTTGGACAAGGATTAAGGCTTTAGGGCAGGGGAACACTTCCTTATCTTTCCTGTAAACAAGAGCTCTAAAGGTCCTTGTTACCAAAGGCAAGAGTAGAGTGAACTCCTTCCAAAGGCTAGTGTTCAGATAATTCTGAAAGGTCTGAATCCCAGGTGTGGATGAGGAATAGCATTTCCTACTGGGAGTCTATTCTCCCCAAGGTAGAGAAGTATTTCTTTTTCCCAGGCATTAAGTTCTATATGCCTGGAGAAAATCTGCAAATGGAAAGGACAGGAGGACTATTCCGTCCTGAAGAGTAACACAGATGCTCATTCTGGCTAGCACGGGCACAGAAGCCACATGGTGCCGGTAAATTTTCCCCGCACTGGCATCCAGAATGCACAGGACTATTCCATTAAAAACAGTCACTGAAATTCATCCGAACCACCAAATTTCTGATTTCCAGTTCTTGTCTTCCATATCTAACTGGCTGCTCTGGTTTCTGACTTGTTTGTGCCAGTGGAATGAGAATCTCTGATACTTCCCTGCCATAGCTATAAGGGACTACTCATTCACACCCTGATACCCATCCCAAATGCCACTTTGGGGATCTCCTCAGACAAAGCCAATGGCCTCCATACACTCTTGCTACTGACCTGGCCCACTCAAGACTCCATCTTTGTCACATCCCATCACAATAAAGCATGTCACCTGGAGGCCAGATTGCTGGTTTTAGGAAACAATGACAGTCATCATCGGTTTTCCTTATTATGGTGGGGACTTGGGCTTCAGCTCTTAGATTCTCAGAACCATGAGTATGGCAGAGAACAAATGATATGCAGTCAACAAATAAGCATTGGGAATCCCCTGTGTGCTGGCACCGTTCTAGGTGTTGGGACGCAGGGAATAAGACGGGCAAGTTCCTTGCTCTCAAGGAACATACGTTATAGACATGAGACGCAAGTGTTTGCTGACAGTTTTTGAACCACATTTTACATCCTGAAGGGACTCAGATGTTGGCAAGACTGAGATGAGGCCTTCCTGAGAATGTGTTTTCAATATTTTCCCTTCTCTTTTAAAAGGATACTGGCCTGGTCATCAGAAAAGATATTAGGGTAGATGAGAAATGATTAAAACTTTATGAAACAGTCTTTGCTCTGAAACTTACTAAAGCCTTTTAAAGTCACAGCACCAAATAAGTACAGTAACTCAGAAAATCCAATACCTTACTAATATTGGAAAATTGCACCCTCTGCAAGCCCAGCAATTACTCTTGGTTTCTGTTTCCCATTTCCATAATAGGTACCAGTTAGATGTCTCAAGACAGATAATTCAGCTACTTCTCTTTTAACATTTTACCATCCCAATTTTTCAGACTTTCCAAATTAAGTGGACAAATGGCCATGACTCTTTCCTTCCTCCTGAAAACACTTCCCACTCCCATCTTCCAAAAAACAAAGTAAAAGAACACACCAAAATTGCTAATCTCTATTAAAAGGAATATAAGATGTTGAGTTATTTTCTTGGCCCAGCCAAGACATTGCCAGATGACCTTTTTCAATCATTTAACTTGTCTGGTGAGATTTTTAGAAAGTAAATTTGTCTGGCAATTTTTTTCCCAGTTCCCATCCTGGAAAGTCCATAATGACAGGAACTTCTCTAGCCAGGGCTATTCCTGGGTATCAGGAGGACAAAGTGACAGTACACAGGGTTCTTGCTGCTTACTAAAAGAGGCAACCATCTCTCCCCAGTGTATACTTTCCTTCTGTAAGGATGCACTGAGGCCAGTAACAACTGACGCTGGGCCAAGAGTGGAGAATCCGGGCTTTTCATTTTCAGTAACACTCCACTAAAAAACCTTCACCTGTACTAGGTGTTTCGTTATTTGTGAGCCAAGTCATACATACACACACACACACACACACACACACACACACAATCATTCAGTCAACAAATATTTATTGAGCACCTACTCTTTGCCAGCCCAGAGTTAATGACAGTGTGGCTTTCTCAGCACAGGAAGCCTATTGCACATGCTTTAAATGGCTACATACCCCAGGAACAGTTTTATAGCATAGAATTTACGTACTTTATTTACCATGTAAATTCATTCTATTTTCATTTTCAACATAGAAAATATGGAAATACAGAAAAGTAGAATAAGAAGAAATTTCTCTTAAGACCACCAACCAAAGATGACTACTGCATTTACACTTGGTCTATTTTCTTTCCATTTTTTTTCTGTATTGAGCTTCTATTGCAGTTGTTTAACATAGATGTGTTTGTACTGCACATACAATTTTCCATCTTGCTTGTTTCACCCTCTTATTGATACAACATATGATTTTTTCCAAGTGCAAAATCTTGAGGCTTGGAAAAGGATTCTAAGAAGATGGTGGAGTAGGAAGCATCAGGAACCTGTCTCCTGACCTAGACAATAATTGCACTGACAGAACCTGTCTGATATAACCACTTTGGAACTTCGAAGTCTATTGAGGATTGCAACTTCCAGGGAAAGGTTTGGATGGTAAATTGTGGTTAATTTCGGTCAATTTCAGCTTTTCACAGTCGCAACTATCCATCCTGCACCCTTAGCCCCGTGTCAGGCAACTGTGCATGTGTTTCTCTGCACACAGTTTGCACAAGTCAGGGTGGGCAATAAGAACCCTCTCCTTGAAATATCATGGATCTGTGCTCTGGTCTCTGATAGCTGCTTATAATCATTGAGATGTAGACAAAGAAATGGGCAGCCATTTTTGTACTTCCCCTCTTTGTGACTAGTCCCTCCCCACTGGCTGAAGTGACTTCCAGCAGATTTAAAGGGCTAGTGCTCTTTTATTTCTTCTCTTCATTTTTTTCTTTTTCCCCTTTTGGTTGCCAGACATTAAAGACTAGGTTATTCAAAAGCAACTGCATATATAGAAAAATCAGAAAATGACCATGCACACCCAGGGAAAGGTGCAGGCTCAGAAAAAACCTGAGAAGACCCTAAGTTTACACCTCAGGATTATCCTTGGCGCAAAGAAAGTGTACAACAATTTAAAAATCAAAAACAATAAACAAAAACTACAGCAAAAAAGGCAAACTCTAGGGAATGAGAATCTGATCTCCAGAGTAACCACATTATTAGATTTAAATGTTTAGTTTTCAACACACAAAAAAATCACAAGGCATACAAAAAAATGGGAAAGTATGGCCCATTCAAAGGGAAATTTAATAAATCAACAGAAACAGTCCCTAAAAAGACCTGATCTACTAACAAAGACTTTAAAACAACTGTATTAAAGAAAAATCAGAGACCTAAAGGAATATGTGGAGGAAGTCAAGAAATGGTGTATCAACAAAATAGAAATATCAATAAAGAGATAGAAAACATAAAAAAGAAACCAAAAAGTAATTCTGGACCTAAAAAGTATAGTAACTGAAATTAAAAATTCACTAGAGGGATTCAAAAACATATTTGAGCATGTGGAAGAAAGAATCAATGGACTTAAAGACTGGACAATGGAAATGATTAAGTCTGAGGAACAGAAAGAAAAAAGATTTAAAAAAATTAACAGAGCCTAAGAAGCTTGTGGGACACCACCAAATGAACAACATATGCATTGTGAGAAGCCCAGAAGGTGAAGAGAGACAGCAGCGGTCAGAGAGGATATTTGAAGAAATAATGGCTGAAAACTTCCTAAATTTGATGAGAGACATTAATATAAACATCAAAGAAACTCAACAAACTCCAAGGAAGGTGAACTCTAAGAGACTCACACAGAGACACTTTAGAATAAAACTTTTAAAAGACAAAGAAAGACTCTTGAAATCAGCAAGAGAGAAGTGACACTTCCTATGCAAGACAGCCTCAATAAGATTATCAACAGATTTCTCTCAGAAACTTTGAAGGCCAGAGAGCTCCAAAACAGAAAAAAAAAAAAACCTGTCAATTAAAAATCCTATATCCAGGGCTTCCCTGGTGGCACAGTGGTTGAGAGTCCGCCTGCCGATGCAGGGGACATGGGTTCGTGCCCCAGTCCGGGAAGATCCCACATGCTGCAGAGCGTCTAGGCCTGTGAGCCATGGACGCTGAGCCTGTGCATCTGGAGCCTGTGCATCTGGAGCCTGTGCTCCGCAACGGGAGAGGCCACAACAGTGAGAGGCCCGCATACCGCAAAAAAAAAAAAAAAAAATCCTATATCCAGAAAACTGTCATTTAAAAGTAAAGGAGAAACTAAGACATCCCCAGATAAACAAAGCTGAGGGATGTTGTGACTACTAGACTTGCCCTGAAAGAAATGCTCAAGGGAAAATTGCAAGGTGAAATGAAAGGACACTAGACAAAGCCATATAAAGAAATAAATATCTTAATAAAGGTAAACAGATGGACAATTATAAAAGTTAATATTATTGTAACCATCATTTATAACCCCACTTTTTTTTCTAAATATGACTTACAAGAGTATCACATTTTTAAAAAAACAATAATTAGTCCAAAAGCTAGTATAATTGTAAATATTAGTTTGTAACTACACACTTTGTTTTTTTACATAATTTAAGAAACTAATACACTTAAAATAATTATTGGTTTATATTTTGGGGCAATGTATAACAATGTGATTTTGTGATATCAACAACAACTGAAAGGGATGGAGACAGAGAGATGTTAAAGGAGTAGAGATTTTGTATGTTATTGAAATTAAGCCAGTATAAATTCAAATTATATTGTTATAAGTTTAGGATGTTAAATGTTATTCCCAGGATAATCACAAAGAAAATACCTATAGAATATACACAAAAGCAAATGAGGAAGACACTTAAATATCTCACTACATACTGTGGATCCATATAAGAATGTAAAAATCTATCTAGGGATATTTTTTTAAGCCATTCGTTTTTCATTGGGATTATACTTCTATCATAATAGTATTGAACAAATAATAATGATTATACCTTTACTAAGGTTATTAATTATATTGTGTCAGAAGCTATCACATTACCTATATAATTTCATTAAATCATCAAAGCTATTTTTTATGTACTTTTAAAAATTCTTTGGTCGTACTGCGTGGTATGTGGGATCTTAGTTCCCCAACCAGGGATCAAATCCACACCCCCTGCATTGGAAGTGTGGAGTCTTAACCACTGGACCACCAGAGAAGTCCCCATCAAAACTATTTTTTGAAATTAGTGGTATTTCATCCTGACTTCACAGATTTTTTAAACAACTGTAGCTTAGAAAGTTTAAATGATAATTACATACATTTAGCAAAGAATGAAACAAGAATTGGAACCCAAACTATCTTTTTGAAGTGTAGTTGATTTACAATATTGTGTTGGTTTCAGGTGTACAGCCCAGTGATTCAGTTATATTTTTTTCAGAGTCTTTTCCATTATAGGTTATTTCAAGATATTGAATATGGTTCCCTGTGTTATACAGTAAATCCTTGTTGTTTATCTGTTTTATATATAGTAGTGTGTATGTGTTAATCCCATACTACTAATTTATCCCCCCCTTCCTCCTTCCCCTTTGGTAACCATAAGTTTGTTTTCTATGTCTGTGAGTCTGTTTCTATTTTGTAAATAAATTCATTTGTATTAAAAAAAAATAGTCTCACTATAAAAAGTCAACTAAACATAAAAGAAGACAGTAATGCAGGAAATGAGGGACAAAAAAGCTATAAGGCATATTTAGAATAAATACTAAAATGACAGAAGTAAGTACATCCTTATCAGTAATTACTTAAATGTAAATAGATTAAACTCTCTAACAAAAAGACAGAGGTTGGCAGAATGGATTTAAAAATATGATCCAACTTTATGCTGCCTACAAGAGACTCACGTTAGATCCAAAGCCACAAAGAGATTGAAAGTGAATAGATGGAAAAAGATGTTTCATGCAAATAGTAACCAAAAGAGAACAGAGGTGGCTATACTAATATCAGACAAAATAGACTTTAAATTGTTTTTAAAGTTACAAGAAACAAAATAGTGCATTATATATTAATAAAGGGTTCAACAAAGCAAGAAGATATAATAATTGTGAACAGGTATGCACCTAATGACCATAAAAATATAGGAAGCAAAAGTGACAGAACTGAAGGGAGAATTACATAGTTTTACAATAACAGTTGTATATTTCAATACCCCGTTATCAATAATGAATAGAACAACCAGAGAGAAGGTAAATAAGGAAATAGAGGACTTAACAGTTAACCAACTAAATGTAATAGATATATACAGAACATTCTACTCAAAACAATAGCATACACATTCTTCTCAAGTGTACATGGGGCATTTGCCAGGATAGACCATATGTTAGGCCGCAAATAAGCCTCAATAGATTTTAAAAGATAGATGTCAAACAAAGTATCTTCTCTGACCACAACAAGATGAAGTTAGAAATCAATAACAGAAGTAAAACTAGAAAATTTGTAAACCTTTGGAAACTAAATAGCACACTCTTAAATAACCAGTGAATCAAAGAAAAAAACACAAGGAACTTAGAAAATCTTAGAGATGAATGAAAATGAAAACACAACATACCAAAATTTATGTGACATAGAAAAAGCAGTACTAAGGGGAAATTTATAGTTATAAATGCTTACATTAAAAAACAAAAGAGATCTCAAATCAACAACGGCACTTTACAACTTAAAAAACTAATAAAAGAACAAACTAAACCCAAAGCTAGCAGAAGGAAGGAACTAATAGAGACGAGAGCAGAGATCAACAAAACAGAGAACAGAAAAATAATAGAGAAAAACAATGAAACCAAAACTGGTTCTTTGAAAAGATCAACACAATTGATAAAACTTTACCTAGATGGACTAAGAAAAAAAAAAGAGGAAATATTCCTATTGCTAAAATCAGAAATGAAAGTGGGAAGACTACTACCAATTCTACAGAAATAAAAAAGATTGTACAAGAATACTATGATCAAGGATTAATCTCCAAAATTTACAAGCAGCTCATGCAGCTCAATAACAAAAAAACAAACAACCCAATCCAAAAATGGGCAGAAGACCTAAATAGACATTTCTCCAAAGAAGATATACAGACTGCCAACAAACACATGAAAGAATGCTCAACATCGTTAATCACTAGAGAAATGCAAATCAAAACTACAATGAGATATCATCTCACAGCAGTCAGAATGGCCATCATAAAAAAATCTAGAAACAATAAATGCTGGAGAGGGTGTGGAGAAAAGGGAACACTCTTGCACTGCTGGTGGGAATATGAATTGGTTCAGCCACTATGGAGAACAGTATGGAGGTTCCTTAAAAAACTACAAATAGAACTACCATATGACCCAGCAATCCCACTACTGGGCATATACCCTGAGAAAACCAAAATTCAACGAGTCATGTACCAAAATGTTCATTGCAGCTCTATTTACAATAGCCCGGAGATGGAAACAACCTAAGTGCCCATCGGATGAATGGATAAAGAAGATGTCGCACATATATACAATGGAATATTATTCAGCCATAAAAAGAAACGAAATTGAGCTATTTGTAATGAGGTGGATAGACCTGGAGTCTGTCATACAGAGTGAAGTAAGTCAGAAAGAAAAAGACAAATACCGTATGCTAACACATATATATGGAATTTAAGAAAAAAAATGTCATGAAGGGCCTAGGGGTAAGGCAGGAATAAAGACGCAGACCTACTAGAGAACGGACTTGAGGTTATGGGGAGGGGGAAGGGTGAGCTGTGACAGGGCGAGAGAGAGTCATGGACATATACACACTAACAAACGTAGTAAGGTAGATAGCTAGTGGGAAGCAGCCGCGTGGCACGGGGATATTGGCTCGGTGCTTTGTGACAGCCTGGAGGGGTGGGATAGGGAGGGTGGGAGGGAGGGAGATGCAGGAGGGAGGACATATGGGAACATATGTATATGTATAACTGATTCACTTTGTTGTAAAGCAGAAACTAACACACCATTGTAAAGCAATTATACCCCAATATAGATGTTAAAAAGAAATACTATGATCAATTATACACCAACAAATTGGATAACCCAGATGAAATGGATGAATTCCTAGAAACATAAAACCTATCAAGACTAAATCAGGAAGAAACAGAAAACCTTAATAGACCTATTCCTAATAAGGATTTTGAATTAGTAATCAAAATTCTCCCAGGAAAGAAAAGCCCTGGACCTGATGTCTTCACTGATGAATTTGGCCAAATATTTAAAGAACTAACATCAATCTCTCTCAAACTTTTCCAAAAACTTTAAGATAAGTGGACACTTTTCAACTCATTCTGTGAAGCCAGCATTACCCTGATACCAAAGCCAGACAAAGACACTACAAGAAAAGAAAACTACACACCAGTATCTCTTACCAACAATGATGCAAAAATTCTCCACAAAATATCAGCAACTGAATTCATCAGCATGTTAAAGGATTATACACCATGACCAAATGGGATTTGTTCCTGGAATACAAGGATGATTGAACATACATAAACTGATTAATGGAATATACCACATCAACAGAATGCAGGGGGGGAAAATCACATGATCATCTCAACTGATGCATCCAAAGCATCTGACAAAATTCAGCACCCTTTCATGATTAAAAAAACACTCAAAACATAGGAATACATGAAAACTACCTTATCATAATAAAAGCCACATATGAAAAATCCACAGTAAACATCATACTCAATGGTAAAACACTGAAAGCATTTCCTCTAAAATCAAGAACAAGGCAAAGATGCCTGCTTTCACCACTTTTATTCAACATAGTATTGAAAGTTCTAGCCAGAACAATTAGGAAGAAAAAGAAATAAAAGGCATCCAAACCAGAAAGGAAGCAGTAAAATTATCTCCATTTGCAGATAATGTGATCTTACATGTAGAAAGCTCTAAAGCTTTCACACACCACACACACAAAAAAACTGCTAGAACTAATAAATTAATTCAATAAAGTAGCAGGAGCAAAGTCAACTCATAAAAATCAGCTGCATTTCTATACATGAAGAATAAACAATCTGAAAAAGAAACTACAAAAACAATTCTATTCACAGTAGCATAAAAAAGGACAAAATACTTAGGAATTGCCTAAACCAAGGAGGTAAAAGGGTTGTACAATGACAAAGCATTGCTGAAAGAAATTTTAAAAGACATAAATAAATGGAAACATATCCCATGTTCATACCTTGAAAGACTTTATATTGTTCAAATGTCAATATGACCTGAAGCAAGATACAGATTCAATGCAATCCCTATCAAAATCCCAAAGATATTCTTTTGCAAAAAGAGAAAAACTCATCCTAAAATTCATTTGGAATCTCAGGGGACCACGAATACCAGAACAATCTTGAAAAGGAATAACGAAACTGAAGGACCCATGCTTCCTAATTTTAAAACTTACTTCCAAGCTACAGTAATCAAAACAATGTGGTACTGGCATAAAAACAGACATATACAACAATGGATAGAAGGGAGCCCAGAAATAAACCCTTGCATATATGGCCAAATGATTTTTGACAGGGTAACAAACATCATTCAATGAGGAAAGGACAGTCTTTTCAACAAATGATCTTGGGAAAACTAGATATCTACATGCAAAAAAATGAAATTAGATCCTTAGCTAAGACCATATACAAAAATTAACCCAAAGTGGATCAAAGACATATTATAAGAGCTAAAACTATAAAATCCTTAGGAAAAAAAATAGGACAAAAACTTCATGACATTGTATTTGACAATGATTTCTTGAATATGACTTGAAAGGCACAAGCAGCCAAGGAAAAAAATAGACAAATCAGACTTTGTAAAATTTTTAACTCTTTGTGCATCACTAAATGATATCAAGAGTAAAAAGGTAACCCACAGAATGGAAGAAAATATTTATAAATCACTTATCTGATAAGGGATTAATATTCAGAATATATAGAAAGCTCCTAAATTCAGCAACATGAAAATAAACAACCTGATTTAAAGATGAGCAAAGACTTGAGTAGATATTTCTCTAGAGAAAATAAATAAATGGACAATAAGCACACAAAAAGATGTTCAACGTCACTAATATTTAAGGAAATGCAAATCAAAACTAAAATGAGATGCCACCTCACACCCTTTAGGATGGCTACTATTAAAAAATAAAATAAAAACAGAAAATAGGTGTTGGTGAGAATGTGGGCAAATTCGAACTCTTGTGCACTACTGGTAATGTAAAATGATGCAGCCTCTGTGGAAAACAGTATGGCATTTCCTCAAAAATTTAAAAATGGAATATCCATATGATCCAGCAATTCCTCTTTGGAGTATATGCCCAAAAGTATTGAAAGCAGGGTCTCAAAGTGATATATGTATACTCATGTTCATAGCAGCATTATTCACAATAGCTAAAACATGGAAGCAACCCAAGTATCCATTAACAGATGAATGGGTAAGCAAAATGTGGTATAAGTGTACAATGGAATATTGTTCAACCTTAAAAGTAAAGAAAAATCTACATATCCTACATGGATGAACCTTGAGGACATTATGCTAAGTGAAATAAACCAGTAACAAAAAAAGACAAATACTTTATGATTCCATTTATATGAGGTACTGAGCATAGTGTAGTCAAAATCAGAGAGATCAGGAAGTAGAATGGTGGTTGCCAGGGACTTGGGGCGAGAGAGGTATGGGGAGGTATTGTTTAATGGGTATGGAGATTCAGTTTTACAAGATGAAAGACTTCTGGAGTTACATGGTGGTTATGGTTGCACAACATTATGAAAGTATTTAATACCACTTAACTATATACCTAAAAATAGTTATGATGATAAATTTTATATTATGTTTATTTTAGCACAATTTTAAAAATGGAAAAAATAAATTCCTGGGGCTTGAGAGTGCAAGTACTTTAAGGACCATGGCGAGTTACCAAGTTGTTCCTATTCCTATGGCTTATTTCACAGCTCAGGTTTGAAAACTATCACATTTTCTGGTAGCAGCTTCCTCTCATTTTTGTACTATGCAAATTAAAAGAATTGGTAATTGCAGCTTTTATGTGAAGCAATAAAACAATTATGGCGCTTGTAATAAGTGTGTGAGCCTTGGATAGGAACTAGATGTCCTCGTTTCCCTCTATTCCCTGAAGTCTCCTGCTGAGCATCCCTTCCAATCCCACTGGGTACCACCATTTCCTGCTGGACTCTGTCTCCAAGTCTCAAGTGGGCATTTCCATCACCCCCATTGAGTCCACAATGGCTAACAGAGTATGGCAGAAATAGTGGAATTCACCAAGCATTCCAGCTGATTTCCCACATTTTCCAGCCCTCTTGCAGTTAGGCAGCCATGTGACTACTGCTGGTCAGTGGACTATGAATAGAAAGGGTGTGTGTCATTTCCAGGTCTGAATGTAGCAAAGCCAACATGGAAACCCTCCAGGAGTCTGTCCCTCTAACAAAGAAGGTCATGTGTTCTTGACTGTACAAACTTAAAATGATAGAGCCTCTATCAATCTGGGTTCCCAATGACTGAGGTAATGAAGCCCCCACCAACTTGCACTGAACATGTGGAATGAGAAATAAGGAAACTATTGTGCTATCAAGCCACTGGGATTCCACACTTGATTGTTTCTGCAACATGCATCATTACCTAGCCTATTCTTACTCCTGGACATAGTTTTTAGTGAAATCATTCTTTTAGTGTTTATCTATAGCCAACCACATCTATAGTAATCAGACATAGGAGTAATATACATTTTACTGTCTTCAGAACTGCCCCTGATGGATTCACCTCCAGGAAACATTTCACGCAAATAGCCTTCTACGTATCTGTTCTACCAATTCAGCAAACATCAGAAATCCATAGTGGATACATCTGAGGCTCATGCTGAATGACCCACCTGCCTGTCACCCTAATTCTAAGTATGGCACACTCAAAAGTAGGTAAAATACAATGAGGTTAGAAAATGGGCGAAAGACCTGAACAGACATCTAACCGAAGGAAGATATACAAATGGCAAATAAGCACATGAAAATTTGCTCAACATGGTATGTCATTAGGAAACTGGAAGTTAAAACAACATATAAGATACCACTATACACCTACCAGAATGGCCAAAATCCAAAGCACTTACAACATCAAATGCTGATAAGGATGTGGAGCAACAGGAACCCTCATTCACTGCTGCTAGGAATGTAAAATGATACAACCATTTTGGAAGACAGGTTAGCAGTTCCTTACAAAACTAACCATACTCTTACCATATGATCCAGCAATCATGATTCTTGGTATTTACCAAAAGGAGTTGAAAACTTATGTCCACATAAACAACCTATATACAGATGTTTATAGCAGCTTTATTCATAACTGACAAAACTTGGAAGTAGTTAAGATGTCCTTCAGTAAGAGAATGGATAAATAAACCGTGGTACATCTAGACAATGGAATATCATTCAGAGCTAAAAAGAAATGAGCCACCAAGCCATGAAAAGACATGGAGGAAACAAATGCACATTGCTAAGTTAAAGAAGTCAATCCAAAAAGGCTACATAATATATGATTGCAACCATATAGATTCTGGAAAAGACAAAACTTTGAAGGCAGTAAAAAGATCGGGGGAGGGGGAAGAGGAATGAATAGGCAGAATACAGAGGACTTTTAGCACAATGAAACTACTCAGTATGACATTATAACGGGGAATACATGTCATTATGCATTTGTCCACATCCATACAATATACATAACCAAGAATAAACTCTAATGTAGACTATGAACTTTGAGTGATAATGATATGTCCATGTACATTCACCAATTGTAACAACTGTACCACTCTGGTAGAGAATATAGGTAGTGGGAAAGTCTGTGTGTAAGTGCGGGCAGAAGGTTAACGGGAAATCCCTGTACCGCTGCTCAATTTTGCTGTGAACTTACAACTGCTCTAGAAAATAAAATCTATTTAAAAAATTAAAAAATAAAACACTCACATATAAAAATGGAAGCAATTGCAGAGAAAAAATTTAAAAATGTAACTCAGTAATCATATTGGTGGCATTAGTACTAGTATTGTTGTTCTGAGACTGTCGTGCTTGTAAAAAAACCTATAGTACCAAATTTGAACTGAAAGTATCAAAATGCACTCATGAGGTGTTTTATCTTTAAAAATATATGGATATTTCCTCGTTCCATCCACTGAAAAGGCCTAGAAACAATAATCAACACAGTAGTAATGAACATACTTTGTACCTGGGTTGTGGCTTTGAAATACCATTGCCTACTGAAAGAAACAAGGGATTCTTGAAGAAATGGCAGATTCCAGGTCTGGGGCAGAAAATGCACAAGATGAGCCTAGAATATCTTGTTACATCAAATAGTAAGGAAGCCATCAAAGACTACTAGGGTCATATCAAAGGATTCTAGTGCCAATGGAAGAGGCTCTCACTGGCCAAAGATGGGATGAATTGAAAATAAAGATAATTATTATAATTGCTTGAAACCTATCCAATATGTTGAATACACGTATGAATACATGGATACACAAGTCCATGATAATTAAAATAAAAAGACATCTTTGTAGGATGATAGGAAACATTCATTATTTTGACACCTGGTAAAGAAAAGAATGGAGCATTTACTTTGCTTTTCCTGTCTGAACTATACCACTGATTAAACAAATAACAGATGAGGAAAAGTGTCTTTTTATAGAAATATTCTAATAAATAAAATTATAATATTCTGCAGTTCACAATAAATTGATGGATCTAGACATTGAGCATCAATATACGCTTAACAGAGAGAGACAACTAGTCATTATATGCTTCCTAATGGCTCACCCATCATCTTGCCTAAGTGATTGACCTTGAGTTTCAAGCCTCTAAATCCAGCTGCCATTTTGCAGGAAATACAGAGGATAGAGGAACCTGCTGAACTGCATCAGGAGTATGCAATTAAAACAAACAGACCGCAGGAAACTCTACAGGTCAAATGACCTGGGTTCTTCAACAGATCACTTGTAGGGAAAAGAAAAGTTTGGAAGGGAGAACTGTAGGTTTAAAGAGATTTTAAAAGACATATCAAAGTTTTAAAAAATGGACAAAACTCAACTATAGTGTTTAGAGATGCCACTTTGGTAGTAACCAGCGCCCCACCTTAAAAAAAAAACAGAAGAAAGTGATTTCTATAGAAGTCGGTATAATGGTTACTTTCAGGGGCAGGGAGGTCCGGTACAGGGCCCTTGGAGGGCTTCTGACATGGCTGACAAGGTGCTCTTTCTTTATCTGGGTGATGGGTAAGTAGGTGCTTGCCTTAACAATCCACTAAGCCCTGAGTTTGTTTTTTTGGTTTTCTGTATTTGTGTTTTATGTTATAATTTTTAAAAGGCTTTAAATTAAAACACACATAACACACATGAGCTGAGGTTTCTGGAGAAGGCTTTCCAGAGGTAGGCTATCTTGAACTGGGTCTTAAAACACAGGGCAAATGAAAGTTAGGAATGAAAATCTAATTGGCTTAGAGGGAATTAAGTCTCCCAGAACCTTGCTGGAGCTCCTCATCCCTTTGGGGGAAGCACCTCAAATCCCTCAAACCCGAACCAAGCAAGGTCAGAACCATGCATAATCCTCCTCTCCGAAGCTCTGCCCATTCTTCACTGCCCCACACAGCTTCTTCTTGTGCCAAGTAACAAACACCTCCCTTCCTATGTCCTTCCTGGCTTAGGCATAAACCCCATCCAAAGAGGCACAGTCACCAGGTATCGCCAACTATCTGTAAAAGTTAGAGAAGACAAACTCAGGATCCATAATCAATAGCTCCCTTACATTCTGAGGGTGTGCTTTTTGACCGGAGAAGCCACTGGGGACTTGGAGCGAAACCAAGGGACCAGCTCTTCCTCTCTTTCAGCCCAAAACTTAAAAAAAAAAAAAAAAGAATTTTAATTTTTTTTTAATTCACTGACCCAAAACAGTGGTCTCCAGATTAGAAATCAGATCCAGCCAAGATTAGAGGAGACACCACATGAGGAAGGCTGGCGCAAAGCTGATAAGCACAAAGTATTCTTGGAATTGTTGTGCTGTTTTAAAAATGGTTGTGTTTTCATTTCACATTTTTTGTTGCTTCTGAGCCATTTTCATTAGGGGTTGAATATTTCTCTGGATTTTCTGTTTTGTTGCCATCAGGAACATTAAGTCTTCCTTCATGAAAGCATTCCTTCCTCGATTCAGTTCTATTTTCCTTCTCTCCGAGTGTTCCATGTAGCCTAGAGCCAGCCTCGTTTCTCTTGACTCTCTCCATTCTGATCACTCTCCTCTCCCCTGGATCTAGAACACGTTGCTCTGGTTTGTCTCTCTTGCTTTCAGGTCTAGAAGGGGCAGGTGAAAAGCATGGATGCTGAGACATCTTCATTAGGAAACTAAAGAAAGGGGACTGTTCTATACAGCTGTCCACGGAAGGGAGGACAGGAGTGAGAATTCTTACCCCTTATTCATTGGGGCCACTGGTAAGCGGAGGAAATAGATGGAAACAGATGTCCACATGGGGCAAGATGAGAAGTTAGCTCAAGTTAATTCTCGGTGTCCTGGGTCTCTCCCTTAATGCTGTGGTGGGTGAGTGAGCCCCACCCAGCATCCTTCCTCACCTCCACCTCTGAAGTCCGGGACCTTCCTGCGTGGTGCTGGAGTGGGGTGGTTCTCAATGACATGTTAGTGTGAATTTCAGTTAGCATTTGCATTTGGGAATTTAACTAAACTGAAAGTTGTGCTTCTTGTTAGAGAAATTCCATCATGTTTTCTGGAAGGCATTTTGGAGGGCAAAGTCCCTTCCTCCAGCACATAAAAATCTAGCAAGTAGTTGACAGCTGCCCCTGCAAAGGTATGTAAAGAGTATTGACAGGAACCAGGACTAACTTCGGAGAAGAGCGGGGAGCGCGCCAGGAGCGCGTATTTGCAGCGGTGAAATGTATACTGCGGGCTTCGACGAGGCCTCTGATGCATCCCGGGATTACAGGCGCTGGGGGACATCTGGAGGATGCGTGAAGTGTCTCGGGGGCCCCCTCGCGCTTGGGAGGTGAGAGGTAAAACAGTCCAGGACCTTTGGCCCAATGGATGTTCTCACAAGCAGTCACACTCGGGCCAGTTCCCAAGAAATACCATAGTCAGCTTTTCTTTTCCTTTTCTAGTGGGAGCTGTTCTCCCGGCCTGGGCGGGAAGTATGCAACTGCTAATGTAATCCTTAAAGACAGCCCTCCCCAAGGTGCCACCCACAGTAAGAGCCCAGCGGAAAAGCTGCTGTACCCACTTCTCCTCACTAGGCAATTAATGTTGGACCATCCATCCTCCACTTATCATCACAGATGTGTTCATAGGGGTGCTAGAGGGATTATAGCGTGTGCTTGCATGCCACAGGGACGTAACACTCACACCCAGAGAAATAAAAGAGAAAAGAAGAGAGAGGGAGAAGAGGAGGGACTAGCGCATTCAATGGATGCCAGAGGGAAGTCACAAACTACTTCTCTTGTGATAGAAAAGAACTTTTTCAATAGTTAGGCTTTTAAAAAGCCACAATGAGTTGAGGAAAGAGACGTGTTTTTTGGTCAGAAAGATCTGGACTTATCAAGGAAATTAAAACAGAAGGAAACATTTGCCTTTGAGACCAACACTGTCCCTTCCAGGGTGTGCTGCCCAGCAAGCTGCTGAGTGTATATAATCTCTGGAAGTATTTGGAGGTAGGATGGTATAATGGTTAGAAACAGAGTTTGGAGTCAAAAACTTGGACTCGAATCTGGATTGTTCCACCTACCAGCTACTATAAGTTATTAATTACTCTAGACTTCACTTTACTTACCCTTAATAGGGGATAATAATTGTTCCTACCTTGTGGGACTGGTGTGTTTAATGAGATGATGTGTTTAAATTACCAAAGCAGAGTACCTAACAGGTGGTTTATGTTCTATAAATATAGCATCATTATTATTATTTATTAAGGTAAAGTTTTTAAAGGATATGTGTCCCCATGAGGGATAGGAGAAGCATTAGCTGGGGATCCACATTCTTCATATATCCCACCATCAGGGAAATGTATACTTCCGGGTCATACCTGGAAGCAGGAGATCAGTTTGCCTTTTTATGTGAGAGATGAAGGATGGGAAGGAACAAGAGAACACAGAAAGGACCCCATGCAGAAGATATTGCTGCTGGAACTCCTAATTCTTTCTAAGCCCACTTTACCTGCAAGAGGGTTGGAGCTGGACTAAGTGAGTCCAGCTCATGACTACACCCCCCAGTGCTTAGCCAGTACGAAGAAAGAAGAGATGGGCTCATACACCTGGAAGGGTGTCCACAACAAGATGCAGTGAGAATTTGCTGAGCTGGTTAAACTGTCTGCCTTCCAAACTGACCCCTCACTAGCTGTGGACAGACCTAAAAGCCACAGGGACTAATTAGCAGATTTGCTTTTTCTGGTGCTGGTGAAATACCCAAATGTTCTTCTTGCATCAACAAAGCCCCTGAGGAATGTAAATTGGTGCAGCCACTATGGAAAACAGTATGGAGGTTCCTCAAAAAACTTAAAATAGAGTCATCATATGATCCAGCAATCCCACTCCTGGCCATATATCTGGAGAAAGCTCTAATTTGAAAAGACACATGCACCCCTATGTTCACAGCAATTTACAAGAGCCAAGACATGGAAACAAGCTAAATGTCCACCGACAGATGGGTGGATAAAGAAGATGTAATACACACACACACACACACACACACACACACACACACAATGGAATACTACTCAGCCATAAAAAAGAATGAATTAATTCCATTTGCAGCAACATGGATGGACCTGGAGATTATCATACTAAGTGAAGTAAGTTAGGCACAGAAAGACAAATATCATATGATATCACTTATATGTGGAATCTAAAAAACTAATCCAAATCAACTTATTGACAAAACAGAAGCAGATTGACAGATATAGAAAACAAACTTATGGTTCCCAAAGGGCAAAAGCGGAGGGGAGGGATAAATTAGGAGTATGGGATTGATAGATACACACCAGTATATATAAAGCAGATAAACAACAAGGATTTACTGTTTAGCACATGGGACAATATCCAATACCTCATAATAACCTATAATGGAAAAAAGTCTGAAGCTGTATACCTGAAACTACAATATTGTAAATCAACTATAGTTTAATAAATAAAATTTAAAACAATTTAAAGTATACGTATACACTTATATGTGGAATCTAAAATATGATACAAATGAACTTATTTACAAAACAGAAACAGACTCACAGACATAGAAAACAAACTTATAGTTACCAAAGAGGAAAGGGGGGAGGGATAAATTAGAAGTTTGGGATTAGCAGGTACAAACTACTATACATAAAATAAACAACAAGGACCTACCGTATAGCATAGGGAACTATATTCAATATCTTGTAATAAACTACAATGGAAAAGAATATGAAAAAGAATATATATACATGTATAACTGAATCACTTTGCTGTACACCAGAAACGAACACAACATTATACATGACGTATACTTAAATTAAAAAAAATTAAAAGGTACTTAATACAGGAAAAAAAAACAAGCTCCTGAGCACAATGGAAAAACTCAGCCTGAAGCTCTCCAGAAAGGGTATTTTGAGGGAGGAATGTGATGGCTTAGTGACATTCACGGTGGGAGACTCTCAGAAGCTTGTGTTAAACATCACCTTCCTTTCTGGTGCTTATTCAGGTATTCCAAAAGTGAAGTAATCAAAACTAATTTGGAAGCTACCTGAATCCACAAATCTTGAGGTAAACGGAGTTTGGGGGGAGTGCGACCTTTTATATTATCCCTGTCTATTGCCTTGTGTCCACTTTGTAATGACTAGCGCTGATCTCACACCCCTTGCTGCCACTTAGCCTTCCCAGCCAGCCCCTCTTGTATAATGCTATCTTTCACATATTTGTCAAATCCACTGGACAGAGAGCGCCTTAATCAAATTTGCATTTTCAGCACCTTGCACAGTTCCTGGAACACATTGCAGTGACTCCATAAAAACTTATTGGATGGATTCATGGCACACCAACCACCCGAAGCACAATTGAGAAAGTAGTGTGTGCTGAAGCACCTACACCTCTCCCCCAAAACTAATGACTTTGTAAACTGACAGATCAGATCAGGGAGTGTAAGTTAGGACTATTTGTGGAACAGACTGAAGTCAACTGGCTCGAGTGAGAACTGAACCCGGCACCTCACTGTGGTAACTGAGTGAACAAGGTACAAGCTGCCACTGATTCACCAGGCAGCCCAGGTGCCAAGGCCCCCTCCTTTGCAAAGAACCCACCTTTGTAACAAAGAGATAGTTTTCCAACTGTGAAAGCAGATTCTCAAAGTTCAGATGGGTAAGTTGAAGTTCACTTCCTGAAAAGCAACTGCTCTCTCTGTTTGCAACTAACTGGACCCGCCAACACTTTTAACAATGTGGATAGACGATCAGGAGGAAACAACTGGGAAAGGAAAGGAAGAGAAAACCCCTCAGCCCTCTTAGATTGGTTCAAAAATGACTAGACTTCCAAGGCCTCAGAGCTACAAGACTTAATCTAGAATTTCTAAGCAAAACAGATAAGCCTAACAACCAGGATTGTACTGTGGAATCCCCAGCTGGAGTTGCCCTTAGTTCTGGAAACAATCTTCGTACTTCATGTAGCAAGGAATTTTTGACTTCCCAAGGTGACCAATCCCCTTTTGCCCTGACTTGACTGGTGACAAACATGCAGGGCCCCACCTAGGCCAGGTTCATAGCCCTCAAGTCACATTGTTGTTTTCCGCACCTGGAAAGGCTTCACACCCCTCTCTACTGCACAGATCGATTCATTCAAGGCTCCCCCCGTCCATGAGGACTTCCCTGATTTCTACAGCCCTCCTAAGAGTCCTTCTTTTGGACACCCCATAATACTGAAGTGTGGTCCCCTTGATCATACCACTGGGAACTTAATCTCATTATATCTCAGATAGTATACTGTTATTTAATGGGATAACTTATTTGACCCAGGACGGCCTGAACGTACCTGGAGGTAACTACTCATAGACTAGAACTGGAAGGACCCTAGCCAGACAGGCATTGAAATTTGAAATTTTACCCTTAAAATTGGAGAAAAAGAATCAAAAATGGTTGGACATCACCCAGTCAGTCCAACCTCTCACCTAGTGCAAGAATCCCCTCCACACCACTCTTGGTGGATGTTCATTCAGCCTTTGCAGAAATTCTTACAATTATAGGAATTTCACTTCCTTCACAGTAACTCATTTTCATAATGAACATCACTAAAGTTTTAGAGAGAAAATAATTGTTTAAGTTCAAAGAATTATTAACAGTAGTCTTTAGCAGGAATAACATGTTAAATATGCATTTGTTATCAGCCACTCATATCTAATTCTGCATGTTCCCTAATACATTAAAAAAAAAAACTGAGGTAGTTAATAGATAACTAACTTACAGATACAAAAAAAAGAAAAAGGAGCACTCTGATAAGATAATAAGTAAAGATGTGATTAGATAATTTATAAAAGAGGCATATATGTGTCCAAAAGTTGTATGAAAAACATATTCAATCTAATAAGTAATCAAAGAAATGCTGTTACCTGTAAACCTGGACAACAATTTTTGAAAATAAAATTAGGCAGTATTGGAAGATTTGTGAAATAAGTCCTCTCAGTCACTTACTGGTGAGAGTAAAAATTGGCAGTAATTTGCATATGTGACTCTGCATACCCTTTAACCAGTAATTCTGCTGCTTGAAATTTATCCGGATAAAATAACCAAAGAAGCAGACAAAGATTTATACACAAGGATGTTCATCCAAGTGACAGTCTCCTCAGCAAAAAACTGGAAACAACCTAGGTGTCCCCAAAAAAGAAGAAAATATATCATGACATGTCCATGTGATAGAAGGCTACCAACATAAAACACCGTATCTTTGGAAATTATTTAATGACATGGGAAATGGCAAGAAATGGAATTTTAAGTGAAAACGCAGGATTACAAAATTGCAAGCACAGTAGGCTCCTAATTTTAGTTAAAAATATAAATAGGAATAATTAAAATTGAAAGTATCTAATATCCCAACACCCAGAGATGACCATTGCATATGAGTGATAGGCTCATAGATTATGTTTTCTTCCTTATATTTTTCTGCATAGTTCAAATTTTGTACAGTGATTTCAACCACTGTTATAACAAGAAACATGTTTATGTAATTTGTAATGTTTTATAGTGAATTAATTAAGAAGGAACTTTTCAAAGGCCCAGTTAGCTAGGACAGTGTTTAGCAGATGACCGTGTGGAAAGCTGTGTCCAGCACCTGGGTTGTTGCCTAGGCAGCAGGCTGGTGACAGCCTGGGAGAAATTTTGGGAAAAGCCTGTATCTTTTCATCTTTATATCTCCAGCACCTAATATGGTACCCTACGGGGACAGTGCAAAATGAAAATTCGGGACCACTTGTTCTAGAAATATTACAAATTTCAAGACAACAGCAGTAGTACGCTAAACCAAGCACAGAGCCTTCCTAGGTGGAGGCCCTGTGCAACTAAATACATCTCAAACCCATGAAGCTGGCCCTACCCCACACACTATAGGTGCTCAATAAATATCTGTTGAAAGTAAAGAAAGGAGGGAGAGATAGGAGGATCCCAAACACAAACCTCCCAATTGCGCCTCATAGCAAAACTGCACTCAGCAAGGTTCTGAAGTTTTAAGAGGATATGAGGTCGCAGACAGAAGGAAGCACTCTTCCAGAATTTTCCCAGACAGCCTATATTTGAACTATACTTCCTCTTGTTGTCGTACATACACCTTTTTGATCACAGTGCACAGTCATGGTTTTTGATCTGGATAACATGATCACTCTATCTACAAAAGAAATGAATATTCTCTCTTTCATCTGTTCAAATAAGATATTTGGCTCTGACTATTATATCCTCCCTCTCTGCTTTTCCCCTCAACCCACTTTTCCTCTTATAACACTTTAATCTTGGCAACAGAACTCTCCCTACCCATCTTTTCCTTCCTGCACCCCCTACATACCCATCCTCAGCGCTCCCTCTGCCTTTAATGCCGCCAAGCAGACACTGAACATGAGAGGGTGTCTGCAGAGGATGTGGATAACCCTCATCCTAATCTCCTTCACGGTCTTCCCACCCAGGCCTGGCCCAAGCCCAGGAGAACTGGAGTTGCCAGCTCGTGGAAGCCGTTGCAGCCCAAAAGGAGACAAGGCAGCCAGGGGTCATCACTTATCAGGGAAAAATGAGACAATTTGTTACAATTTATTAGACTGGGGAAACTGAGCCTCTAAGTGGGAACCTGACCCTTGGACAGGGAGAATGCTAAAAAGGATGCTTGCTCTCAGTTGCCAGGGCCACATCCCAGCCCTCGAATGCTAAAGAAATATGAGACGTCTAACACCCCCTGGCTCACATCAGAAACCAAGCCAAGTTAGCAAATGTCTAACATCCTCCTCAGTCAGCAGGCGTGCTGTAGTAATAGTACTGATGTCCCCTAACATGTCCTAAGAGTTTTGCTCCTTCTTAATCTCTGCCACGGATTGGAGCCCATTTAATCTTCAGAAGGACTCATGGTATACGGTGGGACAGGTATTATATTCCCGTTTATAGCTTAGGAAACCGAGACACCAAGAGATGAAGGGATCTACCCAAGGTCAGAACTTTAGCTAATGGTGGGTCCAGGACACAAACCCAGGTTTCCCGGGTTTGCTCTCTGGCTCCTTCGACACTGCTATGGTGGGGGTTGGGTAGCAGTCTAACAGAGGCAGGGGAGGGATGCAAGAAAGATGAGGGGGGAGGCAGCAGACCCTTGCAGGAATTTCTGGACATTTTGCCTTAATAAATAAGATACAAATAATTTACCATTTGTCTTGCTGTTTAGCAGCTACTCAGCTGTTAATTAATCACATAAAAGCAGGAAGCCTGACCAAAAGTAGAATGAGCAATTTTTATTTCAGTTTAGAATGAGAAGAGGGTTTTTTGCTGAATGAAAATATAGGATTTCAGATGGCCTGGGACCCTTTTTAAACAAGAGAGTGGGACTGCCGTGGTGGCGCAGTGGTTAAGAATCCGCCTGCTGATGCAGGGGACAGGGGTTCGATCCCCGGCCTGGGGAGATCCCACATACCGTGGAGCAACTAAGCCTGTGAGCCACAACTACTGAGCCTGTGTGCCACAACTACTGAAGCCCGCATGCCTAGAACCTGTGCTCCGCAACAAGAGAAGCCACCGCAAGGAGAAGCCCGTGCACCGCAACGAAGAGCAGCCTCTGCTCGCCGCAACTAGAGAAAGCCCGCACACAGCAATGAAGACCCAACACAGTCAAAGATAAATAAAATTTTAAAAGTAAAAATAAATAAATAATAAAATAGTTTCTTTAAAAAAAACAAAAACAAAGAATGAAGCCAGACCTTGAAGGGCTGGCTCAATTTAATGCAACAAGTGTTGTGGAGCACGTTCTCTTCACTCTGCCACCAGGAGGGGGCCCTCGCCTTGTGTCTGAGCCCAGCTCTGTCTCCTGCTCCACTGACGTCCTCAGGCAGACCTGGGGCTTCTTCATGCAAGGCCCCACTTTGCAAGTGCAGGCTTCATCACAGCAGTTACCAGATTCAAAGGTGTTTCTGTGGCTCTTTCCCTATTACACTGTGAGCCCTGGAAGGCAAGGCTCATTCCCTAGACATCTTTACGTCTCAAAAGCCCAGGAGATGATCTGGAACACAGCAGGCCCTCAATAAACCTGAGAGATGAGCAAATGAATGCATAAGCCAGTTCACCTGAAACAGGTCACATGACCTCTTCGAAGGTTCAGCTCTCCCATTTACGAAATGGGTATAGGCACACCTGTCCTGCCTGAGTCACAGGCCTGTAAAAAGACCAAATGTTTGTGTATTGTCAGGCCCTCTCACACATGTCCCAAAGACACACTAAAGTGTAGAAAACCTGAAGACAGGAACCCTGTCATTCTTGTTCCTGGTGTGTCCCCAAAATTTACATTAGCACCTCAGAAGGAAGTGCTCAATGAAGGTTGGTGGAAGAGAAAGAGGTGGGACAGAAGGATACAGAATACTTTATAAACACTGTGGCCTCTCAAAAGCTATGATATTTCCCCCCAAGTGTAGTAAGTTCTGATCATCAGAAAGCGTGGTGTGCTGCTAAGAGTCTCTGCCTCCCGTTTCCAGTTCTGCCCCCTCCATCAACCAGTCTCCTCTGTCACCCACGACACGAGGAGAGTTGCACTCACCCTCCCTTTTTTCAGACAGGGACAATTTTGTCTTTTTCAAACTTTCTGAGATGTAGGAGGGTGGTGAGGGCAGGACTGAGTCATACCATGGAAGCCAGTATCTAAGAAGGATGTCTGCCATCTGTCCTGAAACTTACCTAGAGCCCAAGCCATTGTGCGGGTCACTAGCCCAGGCTGGAAGGGACACAGTGGTACAGACAAAAAGCTGAGCAGGGGCTGAGAGCTGGCCACCACCGTGGAGCTGGAGTAGGCACGGGGGTGTCTCTGTGGCCAGCCCAAGCCAAAGAGCCACCTCAGCACAGGCGCTTCCTGGGGATTAACAAAGCACAGAAAGAAATAACACCTCAAACCATTAACCCCAACCAGCGATAAATCCTCAGGAATTGCACGGCAGAGTGGCTGCTCCTGCCATATTAAGTTGAAAATGCATGTTTAAAAAGCCTATGGATTTTTTTTAATGGACTACAATATCATTGGTACCCAGTGGGCCTCTCCACAGCGGGAATACCTCAGCCTGGGGCCCTGGCCCTTTATTCAATGTGCGATGTTCCTTCTCCCTCTTCCTGTTACCTGGCTTTTCTTGTGTCCTTTGCTCCTAGAATATTGAAAAACACCACATAAACAGAAAACACTGGAATGAGAAAAAGAGAAGCCCAACCAGCTTGCAGGAGCCACGGTCTGAGAGCAGGTGCCAGCGCTGCAGGTGAGTTCAGTGGGCAGCCAGACGGAAGAAAATCAAGAGTGAAGACTGCCAAGGTGCAGGAATGCTCCCTTGACTTCTTTGACATTGAAATTCCCAATGAAAATGTAAATGTTATCTGGTGGAGGAAGCCTCTGAGCCATTTTTAGGCCATTAACAGCTTTGCTACAAATAAATTACCTAAAATAGCCAGTCACCTATTAGAGCCCTGGGCAATGGAACTCAACACAGTGTATTAACAGCGGAAGTAAGGAAGGTCAGGAATCATGGGGGCAGAAGGGTGGAAGAAATAGAGGAAGATGAGAGACCTAAGTGGGCTTGGGGGACGCACCAGGTCCTTGGCCAAAAGATATGAAGGGCAATGGGTGGAAAGTGAATACTGGACTATCAATGACTTCCAGACTAATAACTTTTTCTAGATTAGGCCCAGCTAGGGGATGACTAAAGATAAACAAAAGTCAGAAGAGAAGGCAAAGCAGAGAGAGAAGAAATGAAGGCCAATGGAACAGAAGCATTACTTCTGGCAGTCACGGGATGCTGAAGTTCCTGGGGGCTCCACCGACTAATAGGTTACCCTTTGGCAAAATACATATCTACTCCAGACTCAATTTCCCTATTAAAAACGTCTCTTGAAAGTAATGTCCCTCAGACTGTCACTCTGGGGGATAAACAGTTAATATTTGAAACTCTCAAGGCGACTTTGGAGAACAAGTTTCTATTCTAAGTGTGAGAGATTCCTATTATAAGAAATTCTGAAGATTGACAAAGTTAAATGGCCTCTACACCGTACAACCATAATCCTCCTCAGTGTACAAAAGTCCAAAAATAAAGACCAGATGTCCTCAGATTGCTGACGTTGATTGAGCTGGTTCCACTCACTCGCAGTGATTGCTAAACCAAGCTTTCCCTGGACGCAAAGCTGAGGGTTTCCATCCTTGTGTTATTGGCTTTTCAGGCCACAATTTGCCTGTTCACGTATATGGGCACCCTTCTGGCCTCCTCGGGTCTGGAACGGAGTTTTCCACTCCTTAGAGGATGTGTCTGCAGAAGCTCAGTTGAAACCCATTAAGTACTTGTGCCTCCTCAGCAGCCTCTCCTGGCATCAGAGAGCCAGTTTCTCATTAGTAGCTGGTTAGAACAGTGAGGCCTCCACCAGTGACTTGCTCAAACTCTGGTTACCCAAGAAAACCTTTGTGAAGATCCTGCCCCAGGCCAGCTCTCCCAAAAAACTCCTCCACCCCCTCAAAGCCTCAGACTGTGCTGGGAGGCCCGTGCTTTGTATAGGCCAGCTGGGAGGTTGTCCCCCCGTTTCCTAGACATCCACCCGCTCTGTCTCTTTCTCATAAATTTCCAAGCAGTGTTCTGTAGTGCTAAAACACTTCCTGTTCTTATTCTCATGTGTTTCTCATATGTATTTGCCCTATTAGATCATAAGTTTCTCAGCCATGAGAACTATATTCTGTAATTCCTTTTTATTCTCCCGCTCAACTCTCACAGATGTCAGTACATTAAGATGTTTTCCTAAAGAGCTTGTTGACTGGCTAAGTTTTTCAAAGGGAGAAACAAAAGAAAAAATGAATTGTGACAGTTGGTTGCAGACCAAAGACAAATAGGTGTGTGCTTGGGTGTGTGTGTGGGGGGGGGGGGTGTGTCTGTGTGTGAGTTCATTTGCATATTCACTCATCCCACAAATATTTGTTGAGTACCTACTATGTTCCGTGTGTTATGATAGGCATAGGGATACAGCAAAGAACAAGAAAAATAAACTCCTTGAGCTCCCAGAACACCACTTCGATACAGTTTGCTAGGTCTTTGAGCCTCATGTTGCTTGTGTGTTTATAAAGTTTATTTCATGGCTGAAAAGGGATGGTGTGTTTGGATTTGTCTCATGTAAAGAACAGGTATATGTGTCCTATGAGAATATGTTTGATTCAGGCTCAGGGTACAAAAACCAGAAAGGAATGTTAGATATAATTTAGAACCCAATAGTTTTCTTCATGATATGTGACTGTTTTATCTCGAACCTGGAGGAAAACAGTACAATTTATATATGCAAATGAGGACAGCCAAAACTTGCATACCACTGAATACTTTAGGAAACCCCAAACTGCAGGTTCCTACGAAATCAGAAGCATTGATTTCAGGCCAAAGATTTTAGACAGTAAACATACTGATTTTCAACAAGTTGTTTGCTTTTTAAAAAAACAGAAATTGCTTTCTATCTAATCCTAGTAGCAAAAACCCAAAGTTCATATTGTGTTACTTTTTAAAGCATGGAGAATGGTTTATAGCTTAGATCTAATTTCACTCTTGCTGCACAGAGAGGTTATTGGAAGAATACAATATCTACTCCATGTCGCGTTAAGGTCACATGCTACTCCCAGGTAGGATGAGACTAGAGCTCATGTGAAATATTCTTGACCCTCTCCTCACCTAAGGCATTTCTAATTTTAAATTTTAATTGTAATTTTATTTTGAACCTGATGTACTTAGAGAGTTGATTATACCCTCCAGTTCACAGCACACTATCACTATCAGTACGTGCAGGGCTTCTCTCATATTTTATTTTATTATTCTCCTTTTATACCTGATTCTAGTCACATTTCCCTCTCTTTCTCTTTCTTTTTAGCCCTTCTTCCACCCTAAAGGCACCCACATTAATGTGTTTGATATAGCTAGGCAGATAGATAGAGATACATGTATATATGTACATGGATTTATGTGTATATCTATGTTCTGTATGTATGCATATGAGGAGGGTTATCTTTGAAAAATATACAGTGTGAGGTGCGTGCATGTGTTCTAAATAGACTTAGGTGGTATTATGCCAGAAATTTCATTGTGTTTCTTACTTTCTTTCATTCTCCTCTTTCATGCCTGTAGTTCTCTGCCTCCATAAACAAAGCTCTTATGACTATCCTTGTACATTCCCCCTTCCGGTAATGCGTGAACATTTCTCTGGGGTATATGCTCAGGCCTAGGGTTCCTGGGTCATAAGGTATACCCACAAACATCACTTTAGCTAGGGGCTTCCAGGTTATTCTCCAGAATGACTGTACCAATGTACATTTCACCAGCAGAGCATGAGTTCTAGTGTCCCCAAGTCCTCACCAATATTTCTAATTTTTGCTATTCCATTGAGTATAAAATAGTATTTTATTGTTATTGTAATTTGCATATCTCTGATTTTTGAATTTGAGCAAGTTTTCATATGTTTGTTAACTATTCAGATACCCCCTTGTGTGAATTACGTATTCCTGTTTTTGAACATTTTCCATTGAGTTCCCCGATCTGTCTTACTGAATTTTAAGAATTCCTGTTCTAATCTAGATATCTATCCCTTATTGTTATATTGGTTAATGAAAATATCTTCTCCCAGTCATTACCAGTCTATTAACTTGATCTATGGTGTATTCATTGAAGATAACTCTTCTAATTTGTTGTAGTCAAATACATCAACTATTTGCCTTATGAATTGTGCTTTGGTGGTCTTATTTTAAAAGACCTCCCTCACCCCAAACTCACAAAGACATTCTTTTCCACTAGCTCTACAATGACATTCCCATTTAGGCATTTGATCCTTCTAGAAGATTAACTTTTAGTGTCATATCGGAATCTGTCTTTTTAAAAAAATATATATATATATATATATTTATTTATTTGGTTGCGCTGGGTCTTAGTTGAGGCAGGCGGGCTCCTTAGTTACAGCTCACTGGCTCCTTAGTTGCAGCCCATGGGCTCCTTAGTTGTGGCATGTGAACTCTTAGTTGCAGCATGCATGTGGGATCTAATTCCCTGACCAGGGATCGAACCTGGGCCCCCTGTATTGGGAGCGTGGAGTCTTATCCACTGTGCCACCAGGAAAGTCCCAGGAATCTGTCTTAATTTTTTCCATATAGTGGCCTTATTTCCTTAATACCATATATTAAACAATCCAGTGACATATACATTTGTGGTACCACGTCTATCATATGCCAGGTTTCCAAATAAACATGGGTCTACTTTTAATTCTTTGTTCCATTACATATATTTATTTTCCTATTCTTTTCCTCACACTACTTTTTGCTTTTACTTGCTTTCACTACTTATTTCTTTTATTACTATGGCTTACTGTGTTTCATATCTGGTAGAATGAATCTTCTTCTTTGCTCTTCTTTTCAAATTTGACTTAGCATCCATGGACATTTGTTAACCTATACAAATTGTAGGATAAGATCAAGGTCATTTCTGTTATCTTGAAAGACCACATGATCTTTTATTCTCCTCCACCCTAGCCCTTTATGTCATGCCTCTTTATATTGCAGTTAATAAAAACCTAACTAAAAGCAATTTAAGTCAACAGTAATAATGCAGCAAGTGCTCAAACAACATCATCAGGACTCTGTCTTTTCTTCTACCTCTTGACTCTACTTTCCTCTGAGTTGGCTTCTGTCACAGACAAAATTTCTCTAGGAGTAGGTCCCCAGCTGCATCTTACTTTTCTAGCAACCCAAGCAGAAAGAAGATACTTCCTCCTTGAGAGTTTCATCAGAGTTCTGAATGGGGCTCTCATGCCCCATCCTGCACTGTCCTGAAACATGCCCCATCCTCAAACAACTGATGTGACCAGACTTTTGAAGGCTCTGCTTGGCCAGGCCTGTGTCTTTTGCCTGCAAACCACTGGTTCAGCCCCATATGACACACATGGACTAATAAAGAAGGAGTATTTCCATAAAGAAAAACTGAAATGCTACTTCCAGGGCAGGCAAAACCTACAAAGGTTAACTATCCACTGTGGCAATCCATTGCACTTATTTATTTCTACCTGACTCCTCCTACCAAAATATAAGTTCCTTGAGGGCAGGCCTGTGGCTCTTCATCTTAGGGGCCCCAGTACCTTAGTCAAATGCCTTTATATAGTGGGCATTCAACAAGCATCTATTGATTTTAAGAAAGTGAATGAATGAATGAAAGAATGAATGCCAGGAGGAGCAGTTAGGGCTAGGTTGCATCTTATGGAGAGAGAAGGGGCAACAACAGTAACTGTATCGGACCCTTTAAACTGGCATTTAGCGAGCCAAGATCTCAACCTCAGAAGTGGGGTCATGGCTCCGTTGTCACACAGATATAAAACCTAACAGTTAATTCCACTGACTTTCCCAATGACTTACAGGAAGTCTCCTATAAGAGGAAGTCTAAGGTAGTGACTCAAAGTTTTAGAGTCTGACAGTCCTGACTCCCATCCTAACTCTGCCAAGTTTTATAAAAACTTGATTCATTTAACCATTTGGGGTCACCATTTCTTTTTCTGCACAGTGGGGACTAATATGTAATATGTAGGAGAGTTGTTATAATATTTTAAAAGATAGCTATGTAAAGAGCTATGTAAAGAGTCTGGCACTGGGCTATAAGAAAGTCTTTGCCTTTTGGTGTGCAACTTCAGGAGTTCCCTGGGAAAGATTCAAAACTGGTCTCCATACTCTGAGGGCAAGGAGAGACCAAAGAGGTATAACACTCCAGATTGGTACGTGGCAGTTTTAATAAGCAAGAGAACATACATATGAGGCTTATCTTGGGTGGCTGCAAGATGAGTAGATCTTGGCCCCCACTTGCCAGAATCTTAACTAAAGTCAGTTATATATTCTGTTCAGATGGTCTCAACAACATCTTACCCTCTCAAGGCTGTCCTTGAAATGACTGCTAGTGTGGGAATAGCAGGTGGGACATGCATTCCAAGGGCAGGGGAAGGGGTGAGGAGCCTCTGATTGTTCAGGTCCAGCTCACAGGCCAAGCAGAGTTTACCTCCTCTCAATGACCTCCTCCAACACAGCTGCAACAGAGTTTTCAAGTATCTACTAGGTGTCAGGCAAGGTTCTTGACTCTAAGGAACCAAACTAAGCAAACTAAGCATGGTTTGTCTTCTCAAATTGCTCAGAGTCTTAGAGGGAGGAGAGAGAAATTGAAAAGCTAAAGTATAGTAAGGGTCATGCTGGGGAAGTACAGGGTGCTGGGGAGGGACAAACTGGAATACTTAATCCAATCATGATAGCTAGGGAAGGCTTCCCAGAGGTTGTGATATTTTTGATGAAACTGGAAAGATGGGTAAGAATTAACAAAATTAAGGGTGAGAATGTTTAGAGAGGAGACTATTCCAGGAAGATAATTAAGAGAGGCCATGGCAAATTCTTAAAAGAAATTCTTAATGGTTCTCAAAAAGGATTAGTTAATATTTGTGTAACTATCACAATTATAATGACATAGTATTAATATCTATTAACTCGTATTATGCCCTATAGGGTAACCCTTTTTTCCTCTCAAGAAAATCTTCCTTGGTATTCACACAGACATATATTCCTTGATTTCCAAAACCTCAGTGTGTTTTACTTGCTCTTAGAGGATTCATCAAGGACCTGACATAGTCAAAGAAGGCTGCATTCTAGATCTGGAGAGCATTTGGAAGAAATAACAGATGTGGATCAAAGGAAATTGGAAAAATAATAAAGAGATCTAAGAATAGGGTATGACCTTGCAGAATGTGATGAGGAAACTGGCACAGTCAACTTCAGGGAAGCTTTCAACCAAAGGAGGACATTCCTATAAAGAGGAAGGTGGCAAGGTAGGAGAAAGAAATAGGAATAAAAGGAGTATCTCTCTTCATTTTGTTTGTTCACCTGGAGGAACAACTGAAGCATAAAAAATTAAATACATGGGCTTTTTGCATTCAGTGATGTTTTCACAAACCCATCATCTAAAATCATTTAAATTTTCAGTCCTTTTTGCTGATAAATATGATATGGATGACTCCAATCACCAACAGTCCTCAACTGCAATATAGTGAACCTCACTCCTGGTGTTGTCATCACAACACGAGTACCATTCCTCTTCTCATTGCTCTTCAACCATGACTGCACCATCACCTGCAGAGGTTTTAAAGTCATTGAGATGCCCGAACTCCAACCCTACTGAATCAAACCTACCAAATCAGAGTCTTGACAGATGAGGTCTGATTCCCCCCACCCAACACTGTTACTTCTCTGACTTCCTTTCCTACTGCTCTTCCCCTGGATCACTTCACTTCAAACAAATGGACCTCCTTGCTTTTTGTATTAGGTACCTGTTGCTGTGTAATAAATTATCCCCAAATGTAGTATCTTAAATATATATATATGTACATATATATATATATATGTACATTTATTATTTCACAGTTTCTGTGGGTCAGGTACCCAGGCACAGCCTAGTTTGTATAGTGTCTGGCACATGATAGGAGCTTAACAATCATTTGTTGAATGGAACAATTTGTGGCACTATCAGAATATTGTTTTGGTAAATCTTGAGCTCATTTGGGAATTGCTTTATAGAAAAACAGGCAGCTACTCCCAAATATATATACTGCTCCATGTAATGGCTATATCTGTTCTCATCCCAAATCCAGCTACTGCCCAGGGAAACTTACTTTAGTTTGTGTATGACAATAAGGACCATCTTAGGTCAGGCTCACAGACCCTGAAATGAGGATTCATATGCAACTAACTTATTAGAAAAGTGTTTCCAGGAGAAACTGATAAGGAAGTAGAATAAATCACTTGTAAGAACAGAGAATCAGTAGTAGTTAAGCAAGAGTGTGACCAGGAAAAGTCCCAGCCTCAATCTAAACCCACAGGGAGATCAGCAGCATAAATGACAGCCTCAGAGTTTGTCCCTTCTCAAGACCAGAAATCTGGCCTTTCATATTCCACAAAATCAGCCATTGGCTAACTGGTATATAAACCAAGAAGCTCTAGAAAGCTAAGGACAGTCCTCTGGAGTAGGTGGAGGTGTGAGTCATTAGATGCAAAGCACACAGGCCACAAAGAACCAGTAGGAAGGACCTGAGATCTGGAAGGAATGCTGTCTATATTCACTGCAGGTAGAGTTAAGAAACAAGCCTCTGGCTCCTTCAAATCCAGACATGCCTCTAACTTAGGACAAGATGAAATTGTCATCTGATCACATTTAATCCTTGCCAAAAAACCTATGAGGTGGTTGCAACTACTATTCCTATCTTAACCAAAGCATAAAGAAATTAAGAGACTTGCCCAAGAACATGTAGCTATTCAGTGTCTGAGCCAGGATTCAAACTCCGATTTATCTTTCTCAGAGTCCATGCTTCTGATTGCTATTCTATAATTAAAAATGTATTTGTTCTTTTAATTTCACTAGCATGATGGAGAAGAGACAAGGCTAAATAGATATCCATTGATAGAAAGGGGACTGGTTGCCCAAGTGTACTCACCCCCTTAGTGCCTCTAGCACTGTAGATACTCAGTAAATATCCATTTAATAAGTGAAGAAGTAACTGTAATACAGGGGACTTTTCCATACAGCAGTCCTCAGGTATTTATAGATTGGGTGCAAACAATCTAAGTCCCATCCCAAGATGTTGAAAAGATAGGAATAAAATAGACTTTATGTCTACTCTGGAGTAGTCCAATAAGATGCTTGCCATGTTGGAAGATCTACTTATTGTTCAATATAGGTGTGGAAAAACCCAAACCAAAAGCTTTTTGTCTTACTTCTCCTTTCAGGAGAACTCAGTGAGTTTACAGACAGTTCCAGGGAAAGTATATATTTGGGGTTTCAAGAGAAGATGAGAATTTGGTTTTACCGGAGGTGATGACGGAGGTGATACATGGAGATCGCCAAATTCAGCCAAAAAAGCCTCTTGCTGCAAAGCGCAGATGCCCTCATCTGGTTTCACTGATGTACCTGTGATGCCATGTTGAGCAAACACAACTGATCTTTCTTATGGGTCACCAGGTCACTGGAGCACACCTGGAGCCCTCTGATTACACATAGGCAAAAAGTCTAGAGACCAGATGGGTAGGGTGAGGTGGATACCAATCAATAGGGACTTTAAAACCTTCAGTGTTCATTTTTGGTTTATTTGTTTGCTCATCTTGAACTGTGCTGATAGGGTTGTAGTGAGCTAGTGCCCAATTCCATTCTCTCTTGCAGTCAACAGCACTACCTTTCCTAGATGACTTTTAAGGTTGGAGTTTAACCAAGTGATCACATAACAGAATGAAACTAACCACCCCCATGATTTCTTTTACCTTCTATCAAATTACAATAAATATGCAGAAATAAGTATGTATCATAAGTGTATAGCACAATGAACTTTCACAAACTGAACATGTTTAGTCACCACCCCAGAAGCCTTCCTTATGTTTTCTTGTGGTCACTGTACACCCCTCCAAAAGTATATCAACTCTCCTGACTTCTAACACCCTTGATTAGTTTAGCTTGTTTTGTACTTTATATAACTGGAATCCTACAGTGTATATTCTTTTGTGCTCGGCTTCTTGTACTCAACATTATTTGTTGAGATTCATCCATGTCATTGCATTTAGTTGTAGATCATTTACTCTAATTGCTGTATATTATTCCATTGTGTAAAAATGCCATAATTTATTTATCCTATCCTGTCAGTGGGCATTTGTGTAGTTTCCAGGATGTAGGTATTATGAATAATGCTGCTATGAACATTCTCAAACAGGCCTTTTGGTGCTTTTCTGTTGGGTACACACCTGAAAGTGCAGCTTCTGGGCATGAATTCAGCTTCAGGAGATACCACCAAACATTTCTCCAAGAGGGTATTTCACCCGTGATTTTCTCCTATGTATTTTTCACCTGTGATTTTCACTCTCCAACACTGGCCTCATTAACACAGAACTTGACTAGAACTCACCTATTAGGAACTGTGCAACTACCCCTCCGGAGGATGCAAGTCCCTGAAAAGCAGGAATTTCCTGGCATTCTCAAAAGTTACTTTAACCTCTGTAAGAGCTCTGAAAACACGATCTTCCCCCAGGGAGGGAAAAAGCAATTTGGGGGTAATCCCATGCTGTTCGTGATACATGTTCCCATGAGAGAAGAGTTACTGCACTTGAAACCGTTTATTTGCTTTTGGTTCGGGGAGAGTTTCATAAAGTCCAAAGCGATTACAGAGGAGCTTTTGCAAAAGAAATGGGAGTTGGATCAGACCGCTTCCGCTTTCCACATACACCACAGCAAAAGTCCCAGGAGGTTAGCTGGAACAGAGATTGCTTGGAACCCTGTACAGTCCCAATGAGAAGCCTTCCTAAGGTCTCCAAGGTGGAGCATAAATCACAGATGTGTGGAGCTTTGAAGATCTAACTTTTGTTGCTAATCTCTCTGTTCTGAAAGGGTGGGTGGGGAATATATGAAGGCAAAATCGACAAACAAGTCCCAAATAATAGTTTCTGCCCTTGCCAAAGTTGCGGTTCAGTTTTTTAATAAGCTCATTGGGATTTGCTCTTGTTACTGTACTTTACTCGTTAGTTCTTGAAGTTACTGTTGGGTACCTCAGCATTCTTCTAAAGGGCTTACCACTGCAGGAGGGAGGGGTGGGGCGGGGGGAGCAGCTCGCTCACGCACTCAGAAAGGTCCCGCCTGCCTGGATCTCCTTCCCAGGAAGGAGGAGCAAGGCGCTAAGGTGGAGGCCAGCATTCACACACAGGACTTAACAGGGAAGGCTTCTGCAGGGATCTAGACAAGAGTTTCTCAACATGTGGTTGAGATGGTGGATACACATTATTCTCTTTATTTTTCCTGTATGCATGAAATGCTTTTATAATAAAATATTTTTAATTAATTTAAAAAAAAAAAGAGTGCCTCAACACGTGCAGTTCCGGTGCCACAGGAACCGGACCTTTACATCAAGCCCCTCCCATCCTCCGCGTTAGCTTTGGTTGGTTTTCCTATGTACGTTGGGAGAATGGCATTGAGAAAACACTCTTTGACTAATCCAAGTTGCAGTTATACAGATATCATTTCCTTTGACATTAATCTGATTTAAAAAAAAAACTTACCTTACTACGGTACTTAAAATCTGGTCCCATATTTCCAGTTTTTCTAAATTCCATCCTGTTGGTATATTTGTGAGTTCTGTTCTTCAAGGAGGTTTATTCAAAGAAAGAGGGAAGAAGAGAAATAAGTTCTTTATGAAATGATGACACCAAATTGAAGCTTTATAAGACTATGTTGCACTTAACACTTGCTGCTCCCCACCCTTTACCATGGGGACATTCTATTAGGCTTATTATACTCTTATTATATTATGCTAATTGAATAAGCCCCTTCCCTGGCTCCTCTGTGTTTTCCGGAAACAATTTAAACTACTTGACTTCCCTGTTAAGGCACTGCACCACTCAGGTTCTGGCTGTGTTTCCTTTCTTGACCCAACTTCCTCTCCTATGTAATTCTCCCTTCTGCTTTATTGTTTTTATTCTACCATCCTGGCCTGTAGGAAGACCAAATTGTCTGTTCCCTAAATGCCACCTCCCTATATCCATGTATTTTCTGTCCCTCCTCATGAATTTCATCTTCCAGAATATCCTGTCCACCTTTCTGATCCCTAGAAGAAAAGGGACTAGATTCATTGCCCCTCATCATGGAGAGAAGATGGAAAGGTTTCCTTAAATGTTTCAGAAACATATGTTGTGCTCACCAAAAGGAACCTGGAAAGACTAGTCGTAATCCCATAGCACAGCCTTCCTCAAAGCCTTTTCCAGCTTGTTTTCCCATTTGCCAGTACATTGTACATGAAAGTTATAGGGATCGTTTATTGTTAACCATGTATGTGGGCAGAGGGATGAACAGTTTAAATAACATGACCGGTTAGCCGACAGGGAAATTAGAAATCATGTTGTCAATACTTCTGAATTGAACTTTTTATTCTCAAACAAATATTTACTAAGGTAAGTGGACACATTTTAATGCATTTTTATAGACAACCATAAGATATGATAGCATGCATTGTAATACACAGTGTACAAGGTTCTTTCAGAGAAACTTCAGCACTTGATCCTCACAACCACCCTGCGATGAAATGGAACAATAGTAGCTTTACTTCATGAAGGAAGAGACTCAGACCGAAAGTTCAGTGGGTTGTCCTGAGTTTCTAGCTCCTACTTAGTGCTTTTTCCACTATATTGTGCTCTCATAAAATTGGAGACCATGAAAAGGCCCTTTTACACAAGGACATTTCTTTAATAAGCCTACCATGACACCTAAAATTATGCTATTATGGAATCATTCATTTTTTAAGTTTAAGTATTATGTCCCCAGATATAAAACATAAAGCCATAATCATGAGAAATAGTTCTAGCATAGCTGACTGTTATCTTTGATAGCTGCAAACAACGCAACTAAAGATTGAGATATAAGTCCCAAAACTATGAGTTTGTTGAAACACTAGTGGAAAAAAAAAAGAAAAAGCCCTTGAAAAATACGGTATGTGTCCTGTCTTCATGACCTGCTATTTTGTGATCTTGGACAAATTACCTTTGAACATCAGTTTTCCCATGAGTCCAAGAGAGATAGTAACAATACCAAAATGAAATAAAGTACTGAGACTGTACCCTAGTACACTCTGCAAACTGAAAGTTACTACAAAAATGTTGGTTCCCACCACCATAATAAGTTAAACTATCATGAACTCCTTGAAAGACTCTTTATAATCTAAGATGATCTATGGGATTTTAAAAGATCACCCTTGGAAATAATATTTAGAGAATTTACAAGGGACCAATCATGATGGCAAACCTCTTTTTTGCTATCATGTTAAGTCCCTAAACCACAGAGCATTTTACTATTCCATGATTAGACATCTGCACTCACAGTGTGTTCCAAAGACTTATGTCAGAATGGAAACAGACCTGGGAAGTTCAAAGCTGCTTTATGAGATAAGTTCTAGAACCAAGCTGAGCAGAGCAGGGCTACTTACAGAGCTTCCAAGGATCTCCAAATAACTCTGGGAAAATGGCAAAGCAAATCTGGCTGAAGGCACAACCAAGATAATTCTCGAGATAATCATTCATCCTCTTACTTATTCATTTGTACTTTTAACAAATATTTATTAAAAGTCAACCAGGAGGGACTTCCCTGGTGGTACAATGGATAAGATTCCACACTCCCAAGGCAGGGGACCTGGGTTCGATCCCTGGTCAGGGAACTAGATTCCATATGCATGCCGCAACTAAGACCTGGCTCAACCAAAACAAATAAATATTTTTTAAAAACGTCAACTATAAGCTGGGTATTCAGTAACCTTGGGGACTTCATGAGTGAATGGAAGGACCTGGTTCTTCCCTCAGGGAGCTTCATTTTCTAGTTTTCATGAATGTGGGAAATACTCCAATCACATAGTTCCTATAGTACTTCTTCAAGGCTTCTCAGAACCTTGTCCTGACACCTTAAAACAATGAAAATGCTCACTGAAATCTTCCCATCATATGCTTCCATTTCCTTGCCACCAATAGCCCTTCTCCTGCCCACCCTATTCATTACCCCCTTGACCTTGCTCTCAGGTATAAGACAGAACCACTCCCCTGTATTAACACACACGCATGTGTGCAAGCACACATACACACGCATACACTATGCCCTCCAACCTTGGCTAAGTCCTATTCATCCATCAGGCGTCAGTTTAAATATCACTACAAGAAAAATAGATGGCCAACAGGTACATGAAAAGATGTTCAGCATGGATAATTATTAGAGAAATGCAAATCAAAACTACAATGAGGGGCTTCCCTGGTGGCTCAGTGGTTGAGAGTCCGCCTGCCGATGCAGGGGACACGGGTTCGGGCCCCGGTCCGGGAAGATCCCACATGCCATGCAGCGGCTGGGCCCGTGAGCCATGGCCGCTGAGCCTGTGCTCCGCAACGAGAGAGGCCACAACAGTGAGAGGCCCACGTACCGGAAAAACAAAAACAAACAAACAAAAGAAACTACAATGAGGAATCACCTCACACCTGTCAGAATGGCCATCATTAAAAGTCTACAAGTAAGAAGTTACATGAAGGGGGGCTTCCGGGAAGATGGCGGAGGAGTAAGACGCGGAGATCACCTTCCTCCCCACAGATACACCAGATATACATATACACGTAGAACAACTCCTACAGAGCACCTACTGAACGCTGGCAGGAGACCTCAGACCTCCCAAAAGGCAAGAAACACCCCCACGTACCTGGGTAGGGCAAAAGAAAAAAGAATAAACAGAGACAAAAGGATAGGGATGGGACCTGCACCAGTGGGAGGGAGCTGTGAAGGAGGAAAGGTTTCCAGACACTAGGAAGCCCCTTCGCGGGCGGAGACTGCGGGTGGCGGAGCAGGGAAGCTTCGGGACCGCGAAGGAGAGCACAGCAACAGGGGTGCGGAGGGCAAAGCGGAGAGATTCCCGCACAGAGATTCCCGCACAGAGGATCAGGGCCGACTGGCACTCACCAGTCCGAGAGGCTTGTCTGCTCACCCGCCGGGGCGGGCGGGGCTGGGAGTTGAGGCTCGGGCTTCGGTCGGAGCGCCGGGAGAGGACTGGGGTTGGCGGCGTGAACACAGCCTGAAGGGGGTTAGTGAGCCAAGGCTAGCCGGGAGGGAGTCCGGGTAAAAGTCTGGACCTGCCGAAGAGGCAAGAGACTTTTTCTTCCCTCTTTGTTTTCTGGTGCGCGAGGAGAGGGGATTAAGAGCGCTGCTTAAAGGAGCTCCAGAGACGGGCGCGAGCCGCGGCTGAAAGCGCGGAGCCCAGAGACGGGCAAGAGACGCTAAGGCTGCTGCTGCCGCCACCAAGAAGCCTGTGTGCGAACACAGGTCACTACCCACAGCTCCCTTCCGGGGAGCCTGTGCAGCCCGCCACTGCCAGGGTCCCAGGAAACAGGGTCAACTCCTCCGGGAGAACGCACAGCGCGCCTCAGGCTGGTGCAACGTCACGGCGGCGTCTGCCGCCGCAGGCCCGCCCCGCACTCCGTGCCCCTCCCTCCCCCTGGCCTGAGTGAGCCAGAGTCCCCGAATCAGCAGCTCCTTTAACCCCGTCCTGTCTGAGCGAAGAACAGACGCCCTGCGGCGACCTACACGCAGAGGCGGTGCCAAATCCAAAGCTGAGCCCCTGGGAGCTGTGAGAACAAAGAAGAGAAAGGGAAATCTCTCCCAGCAGCATCAGAAGCAGCGGATTAAATCTCCACAATCAACTTGATGTACCCTGCATCTGTGGAATACCTGAATAGACAGTGAATCATCCCAAATTGAGGAGGTGGGCTTCGACAGCAAGATTTATGATTTTTTCCCCTTTTCCTCTTTTTGTGAGTGCGTATGTGTATGCTTCTGTGTGAGATTTTGTCTGTATAGCTTTGCTTCCACCATTTGTCCTAGGGTTCTATCCATCCATTTCTTTTTTGTTGTTTTCTTTTTAATTTTTTTTCTTTTTTTCTCTTAATAATTACTTTTTATTTTAATAACTTTATTATATCTTATCTTACTTTATTTTACTTTATCTTCTTTCTCTTTTTCCTTCCTTCCCTCCTTCCTTCCTTCCTTCCTTCCTCCCTCCCTGCCTCCCTCCTTTCTTTCTTTCTTTCTACTTCTACTAATTCTTTCTTTCTACTTTTTCTCCCTTTTATTCTGAGTCATGTGGATGAAAGGATCTTGGTTCTCCAGCCAGGAGTCAGTGCTGTGTCTCTGAGGTGAGAGAGCCAACTTCAGGACACTGGTCCACAAGAGACCTACCAGCTCCACATAATATCAAACGGCGAAAATCTCCCAGAGATCTCTATCTCAACACCAGTACCCAGCTTCACTCAACGACCAGCAAGCTACAGTGCTGGACATCCTATGCCAAACAACTAGCAAAACAGGAACACAACCCCACCCATTAGCAGAGAGGCTGCCTAAAATGATAATAAGTCCACAGACGCCCCAAAACACACCACCAGACGTGGACCTGCCTACCAGAAAGACAAGATCCAACCTCATCCACCAGAACACAGGCACTAGTCCCCTCCACCAGGAAGCCTAAACAACCCTCTGAACCAACCTTAGCCACTGGGGGACAGACACCAAAAACAACGGGAACTACGAACCTGCAGCCTGCAAAAAGGAGACCCCAAACACAGTAAGATAAGCAAAATGAGAAGACAGAAAAACACACAGCAGATGAAAGAGCAAGATAAAAACCTACCAGACCTAACAAATGAAGAGGAAATAGGCAGTCTATCTGAAAAAGAATTCAGAAAAATGATAGTAAACATGATCCAAAATATGGGAAATAGAATAGACAAAATGCAAGAAACATTTAACAAGGACCTAGAAGAACTAAAGATGAAACAAACAATAATGAACAACACAATAAATGAAATTAAAAATACTCTAGATAGGATCAATAGCAGAATAACTGAGGCAGAAGAATTGATAAGTGACCTGGAAGTTAAAAGAGTGGAAATAACTACTGCAGAGCAGAATAAAGAAAAAAGAATGAAAAGAACTGAGGACAGTCTCAGAGACCCCTGGGACAACATTAAACACACCAACATTCAAATTATAGGGGTTCCAGAAGAAGAAGAGAAAAAGAAAGGGACTGAGAAAATATTTGAAGAGATTATAGTTGAAAACTTCCCTAATATGGGAAAGGAAATAGTTAATCAAGTCCAGGAAGCACAGAGAGTCCCATACAGGATAAATCCAAGGAGAAATACGCCAAGACACATATTAATCAAACTGTCAAAAATTAAATACAAAGAATACATATTAAAAGCAGCAAGGGAAAAACAACACACAAGGGAATCCCCATAAGGTTAACAGCTGATCTTTCAGCAGAAACTCTGCAAGCCAGAAGGGACTGGCAGGACATATTTAAAGTGATGAAGGAGAAAAACCTGCAACCAAGATTACTCTACCCAGCAAGGATCTCATTCAGATTTGATGGAGAAATTAAAACCTTTAGAGACAAGCAAAAGCTGAGAGAGTTCAGCACCACCAAATCAGCTTTACAACAACTGCTAAAGGAACTTTTCTAGGCAAGAAACACAAGAGAAGGAAAATACCTACAATAACGAACCCAAAACAATTAAGAAAATGGGAATAGGAACATACATACCAATAATTACCTTAAATGTAAATGGACTAAATGCTCCCACCAAAAGACACAGATTGGCTGAATGGATACAAAAACAAGACCCATATATTTGCTATCTACAAGAGACCCACTTCAGAACTAGAGACACATACAGACTGAAAGTAAGGGGATGGAAAAAGATATTTCATGCAAATGGAAACCAAAAGAAAGCTGGAGTAGCAATTCTCATATCAGACAAAATAGACTTTCAAATAAATACTATTAGAAGAGACAAAGAAGGACACTACATAATGATCAAGGGATCGATCCAAGAAGAAGATATAACAATTGTAAATATTTATGCACCCAACATAGGAGCACCTCAATACATAAGGCAAATACTAACAGGGTTGTAAAAAAAAAAAAGTCTACAAGTAGCTTTCCATGCTACACAGACAGGGGTCCATACGGAGTTGTTCTGGATCCCCACTGTACATTTTTTTTTAACATCTTTATTGGAGTATAATTGCTTTACAGTGGTGTGTTAGTTTCTGCTTTATAACAAAGTGAATCAGTTATACATATACATATATCCCCATATCTCTTTCCTCTTGCATCTCCCTCCCTTCCACCCTCCATATCCCACCCCTCTAGGTGGTCACAAACCACCAAGCTGATCTCCCTGTGCTATGCAGCTGCTTCCCATTAACTATCTATTTTACATTTGGTAGTGTATATATGTCCATTCCACTCTCTCACATTGTCCCAGCTTACCCTACCCCTCCCAGTGTCCTCAAGTCCACTCTCTAGTAGGTCTGAGTCTTTATTCCCATCCTGCCCCTAGGTTCTGCAAGAACTTTTTTTTTTTTAGATTCCATATATATGTGTTAGCATATGGTATTTGTTTTTCTCTTTCTGACTTACGTCACTCTGTATGATAGACTCTAGGTCCATCCAGCTCACTACAAATAACTCTATTTTGTTTCTTTTTATGACTGAATAATATTCCATTGTATATATGTGCCACAACTTCTTTATCCATTTATCTGTCAGTGGACACTTAGGTTGCTTCCATGTCCTGGCCATTGTAAATAGAGCTGCAATGAACATTGTGGTACATGACTCTTTTTGAAATATGGCTTTCTCAGGGTATATGCCCAGTAGTGGGATTGCTGGGTCCTACGGTAGTTCTACTTTTAGTTTTTTAAAGAACCTCCATACTGTTCTCCATAGTGGCTGTATCAATTTATATTGCCACCAACAGTGCAAGAGGATTCCCTTTTCTCCACACCTTCTCCAGCATTTACTGTTTGTAAATTTTTTGATTATGGCCATTCTGACTGGCGTGAGATGATATCACACTGTAGTTTTTATTTGTATTTCTCTAATGATTAATGATGTTGAGCATTCTTTCATGTGTTCTTTGGCAATCTGTATATCTTCTTTGTAGAAATGTCTATTTAGATCTTCTGCCCATTTTTGGATTGGGTTGTTTGTTTTTTTGATATTGAGCTGCATGAGCTGCTTGTAAATTTTGAAGATTAATCCTTTGTCAGTTGCTTCATTTGCAAATATTTTCTCCCATTCTTAGGGTTGAATTTTTGTTTTGTTCATGGTTACCATTGCTGAGCAAAAGCATTTAAGTTTCATTAGGTCCCATTTGTTTATTTTTGTTTTTATTTCCATTTTTCTAGGAGGTGGGTCAAAAAGGATCTTGCTGTGATTTATGTCATAGAGTGTTCTAGCTCTAATAGTTTTCTGGTAGCATCTTGTAGGATTCTCTATGTACAGTATTATGTCATCTGAAAACAGTGACAACTTCACTTCTTCTTTTCCAATTTGGATTCCTTTTATTTCTTTTTCTTCTCTGATTGCTGTGGCTAAAACTTCCAAAGCAATGTTAAGTAATAGTGGTGAGAGTGGACAACCTTGTCTTTTCCTGATCTTAGCGGAAATGATTTCAGTTTTTCACCATTGTGGACGATGTTGGCTGTGCGTTTGTCATATATGGCCTTTATTATGTTGAGGTAAGTTCCATCTATGCCTACTTTCTGGAGGGTTATTATCATAAATCAATGTTGAATTTTGTCGAAAGTTTTTACTGCATCTATTGAGCTGATCATATGGTTTTATTCTTCAGTTTGTTAATATGGTGTATCACATTGATTCATTTGTGTATATTGAAGAATCCTTGCATTCCTGGGATAAACCCCACTTGATCATGGTGTATGATCCTTTTAATGTGCTGTTGGAGTCTGTTTGCAAGTATTTTGTTGAGGATTTTTGCATCTATATTCACCAGTGATATTGACCTGTAGTTTTCTTCCTTTGTAACATCTTTCTCTGGTTTTGGTATCAGGGTGATAGTGGTCTCGTAGGATGAGTTTGGGAGTGTTCCTCCCTCTGCCATATTTTGGAAGAGTTTGAGAAGGATAGGTGTTAGCTCTTCGCTAAATGTTTGATAGAATTCATCTGTGAAGCCATCTGGTCCTGGGTTTTTGTTTGTTGGAAGATTTTTAATCACAGTTTCAATTTCGGTGCTTGTCACTGGTCTGTTTATATTTTCTATTTCTTCCTGGTTCAGTCTCAGAAGATTTTGCTTTTCTAAGAATTTTTCCATTTCTTCCAGGTTGTCCATTTTATAGGCATAGAGTTGCTTGTAGTAGTCTCTTAGGATGCTTTGTATTTCTGCAGTGTCTGTTGTAACTTCTCCTTTTTCATTTCTAATCTTATTGATTTGAGTCCTCTCCCTCTTTTTTCTTGACAAGTCTGGCTAATGGTTTATCAAGTTTGTTTATCTTCCAAAAAAAAACAGCTTTTAGTATTATTGATCTTTGTTATTGTTTCCTTCATTTCTTTTTCATTTATTTCTGATCTGATCTTTATGATTTCTTTCCTTCTGCTAACTTTGAGGGTTTTTGGTTCTTCTTTCTCTAATTGCTTTAGGTGTAAGGTTAGGTTGTTTATTTGAGATGTTTCTTGTTTCTTAAGGTAGGATTGTATTGCTATGAACTTCCCTCTTAGAACTGCTTTTGCTGCATCCCATAGCTTTGGGGTCGTCGTGTTTTCATTGTCATTTCTTTATAGGTATTTTTTGATTTCCTCTTTGATTTCTTCAGTGATCTCTTGGTTATTAAGTAGTGTATTGTTTAGCCTCCATGTGTTTGTATGTTTTACAGGTTTTTTCCTGTAATTGATATCTAGTCTCATAGCATTGTTGTCAGAAAAGATACTGGATACAATTTCAATTTTCTTAAATTTACCTAGGCTTGATTTGTGACCCAAGGTATGATCTATCCTGGAGAATGTTCCATGAGCACTTGAGAAAAATGTGTATTCTGTTGTTTTGGATGGAATGTCCTATAAATATCAATTAAGTCCATCTTGTTTACTGTATCATTTAAAGCTTGTGTTTCCTTATTTATTTTCATTTTGGATGATCTTTCCATTGGTGAAAGTGGGGTGTTAAAGTCCCCTACTATGAATGTGTTACTGTGGATTTCCCCTTTTATGGCTGTTAGTATTTGCCTTATGTACTGAGGTGCTCCTATGTTGGGTGCATAAATATTTACAATTGTTATATCTTCGTCTTGGATTGATCCCTTGATCATTATGTAGTGTCCTTCATTGGCTCTTGTAATAGTCTTTGTTTTAAAGTCATATTGACTGATATGAGAATTGCTACTCCAGCTTTCTTTTGATTTCCATTTGCATGGAATATCTTTTTCCATCCCCTCACTTTCAGCCTGTATGTGTCCCTAGGTCTGAAGTGGGTCTCTTGTAGACAGCATATATACGGGTATTGTTTTTGTATCCATTCAGCCAGTCTATGTCTTTTGGTTGAAACAGTTAATCTATTTACATTCAAGGTAATTATCAATATGTATGTTTCTATTACCATTTTCTTAATTGTTTTCAGTTTATTATTGTAGGTCTTTTCCTTCTCTTGTGTTTCCTGCCTAGAGAAGTTCCTTTAGCATATGTTGTAAAGCTGGTTTGGTGGTGCTGAATTCTCTTAGCTTTTGCTTGTCTCTAAAGGTTTTAATTTCTCCGTCAAATCTGAATGAGATCCTTGCTGGGTAGAGTAATCTTGGTTGTAGCTTTTTCCCTTTCATCACTTTAAAATGTCCTGCCACTCCCTTCTGTCTTGCAGGATTCCCTTGTATGCTATTTGTTGTTTTTCCCTTGTTGCTTTTAATATTTTTTCTTTGTATTTAATTTTTGATGGTTTGGTTAATATGTGTTTTGGCATATTTCTCCTTGGATTTATCCTGTATGGGACTCTCTGTGCTTCCGGACTTGACTATTTCCTTTCCCATGTTAGGGAAGTTTTCAACTATAATCTCTTCAAATACTGTCTCAGTCCCTTTCTTTTTCTCTTCTTCTGGGACCCCTATAATTCAAATGTTGGTGCATTTAATGTTGTCCCAGAGGTCTCTGAGGCTGTCCTCAATTCTTTTCATTCTTTTTTCTTTATTCTGCTCTGCAGTAGTCATTTCCACTATTTTACTGTCAAGGTCACTTATCCATTCTTCTTCCTCAGTTATTCTGTTATTGATTCCTTCTAGAATATTTTAAATTTCATTTATTGTGTTGTTCATCTTTGTTTATTTGCTCTTTAGTTCTTCTGGGTCCTTGTTAAACATTTCTTGTATTTTCTCCATTCTATTTCCCAGATTTTGGATCATCTTTACTGTCATTATTCTGAATTCTTTTTCAGATAGACTGCCTATTTCCTCTTCATTTGTTTGGTTTGGTGGGTTTTTACCTTGCTCCTTCATCTGTTGTGTATTTCTCTGTCTTCTCATTTTGCCTGACTTACTGTGTTTGGGGTCTCCTTTTCACAGGCTGCAGGTTCGTAATTCCTGTTGTTTTTGTTGTCTGCCCCCAATGACTAATGTTGGTTCAGTGGGTTGTGTAGGCTTCCTGATAGAAGGAACTGGTGCCTGTGTTCTGGTGGATGAGGCTGGATCTTGTCTTTCTGGTGGGCAGGACCACTTCCAGTGGTGTGTTTTGGGATGTCTCTGAACTTATGATTTTAGGCAGCCTGTCTGCTAATGGGTGGGGTTGTGTTCCTGTCTTGCTATTTATTTGGCTTGGGGTGTCCTGCACTGTAGCTTGCTGGTCATTGAGTGGAGCTGGGTCTTGGCATTGAGATGGAGATCTTTGGGAGATTTTCGCCATTTGATATTACGTGGAACTGGGAGGTCTTTGGTGGACCAGTGTTTTGAACTCAGCTCTCCCACCTCAGAGGCATAGGCCTGATGCCCGGCTGGAGCACCAAGACCCTGTCATCCACAGAAAATGAAAAATATATACATATATATATATATACATATATATATATGTGTATATATATATATATATATATATATATCGTTGTTCCCAAAGTCCACTGCCTCAATTTGGGATGATTCGTTGTCTATTCATGTATTCCACAGATATTGGGTACGTCAAGTTGATTGTGGAGCTTTAATCCGCTGCTTCTGAGGCTGCTGGGAGAGATTTCCCTTTCTCTTCTTTGTTCGCACAGCTCACAGGGGCTCAGCTTTGGATTTGGCCCCGCCTCTGCGTGTAGGTCACCTGAGGGCACTTGTTACCGCTGGGACAGGATGGGGTTAAAGGAGCAGCTGATTCGGGGGCTCTGGCTCACTCAGACTGGGGGGAGGGAGAGGTACGGAATGCGAGGCGAGCCTGCGGCAGCAGAGGCCAGCATGAAGTTGCACCAGCCTGAGGCGCGCCATGAGTTCTCCCGGGGAAGTTGTCCCTGGATCCCGCGACCCTGGCAGTGGCGGCTGCACAGGTCCTGGGAGGGGAGGTGTGGATAGTGACCTGTGCTCGCACACAGGCTTCGTGGTGGCAGCAGCAGCAGCCTTAGCGTCTCATGCCCGTCTCTGGGGTCCGCGCTTTTAGCCGCGGCTCGCGCCCGTCTCTGGAGCTCCTTTAAGCAGCGCTCTTAATCCCCTCTCCTCGCGCACCAGGAAACAAAGAGGGAAGAAAAAGTCTCTCGCTTCTTTGGCAGCTCCAGACCTTTTCCTGGACACACTCGCAGCTAGCTGTGGTGCACTAGCCCCGTTCAGGCTGTGTTAACGCAGCCAACCCCAGTCCTCTCCCTGGGATCTAACCACCAAAGCCGGAGCCTCAGCTCCCAGCTCCCACCCGTCGCGGCGGGTGAGCAGACAAGCCTCTCGGGCTGGTGAGAGCTTGCAGGCACCGATCCTCCGTGCAGGACTCTCTCTGCTTTGCCCTCTGCACCCCTGTTGCTGCTCTCCCCTCCGTGGCTCTGAAGCTTCCCCCCTTCGCCACCCACAGTCTCCGCCACCCGCCAAGGGGCTTCCTAGTGTGTGGAAACTTTTCCTCCTTCACAGCTCCCTCCCACTGGTGCAGGACCCGTCCCCATTCTTTTGTCTCTGTTTTTTCTTTTTTCTTTTGCCCTACCCAGGTACGTGGGGGAGTTTCTTGCCTTTTGGGAGGTCTGAGGTCTTCTGCCAGCTTTCAGTAGGTGTTCTGTAGGGGTTGTTCCACATATAGATGTATTTCTTATGTATTTGTGGGGAGGAAGGTGATCTCCACATCTTACTCTTCTGCCATCTTGAAGCTCTAGCCCTCCCATCGTAACTTAAAGGGAAACTTCCACAATGTTTGGAGCCCTTGATGTCCTGCAAATGAAGGAGGAGGATGTCTTCAAATTCCTTGCAGCAGGAACCCACTTAAGTGGCAGCAACCTTGACTTCCAAATGGAATAGTACATGTACAAAAGGAAGAGAACCTGGGAGAAGCTTCTTTTGGCAGCTCGTCCCATTATTGCCATTGAAAACCCAGCTGATGTCAGTGTCATATCCTCCAGGAATACTGGCCAGCGAGCTGTGCTGAAGTTTACTGCTGCCACCGGAGCCACTCCTATTGTGAGCCACTTCACTCCTGGAACCTTCACTGACCAGATCCAGGCAGCCTTCCGGGAGCCAAGACTTCCGGTGGTTACTGATCCCAGAGCTGACCACCAGCCTCTCACAGAGGCCTCTTACGTTAACCTGCCTACTATTGCTTTGTGTAACGCAGACTCTCCTCTGTATTATGTGGACATTGCCATCCCATGCAACAAGAAGGGAGCCCAGTCAGTGGGTCTGATGTGGTAAATGCTCGCCGAGGACGTTCTGCACATGCGTGGCACCATCTCCCGTGAACAACCATGGGAGGTCATGGCTGATCTCTGCTTCTACAGAGATCCTGAAGAGATTGAAAAGGAAGAGCAGGTGACAGCCAAGAAAGCTGTGACCAAGGAGGAATTTCAGAGTGAATGGTCTGTTCCAGATCCTGAGTTCACTGCTTCTCAACCTGAGGTGGCAGACTGGTCCGAATGTGTGCAGGTGCCCTCTGTGCCTATTCAGCCGTTCCCCACTGAAGACTGGAGTGCTCAGCCTGACACTGAAGACTGGTCTGCAGCTCCCACTGCTCAGGCCACTGAATGGGTAGGAAGAACCAGTGAATCATCTTAAGCCGTTCTTCCACACTCTTAAAATGGAAATAGGTTGACGGAAAACAAACAGTTTAAAAAAAAAAAAAGTCTACAAATAACAAATGCTGGAGAGGATGCAGAGAAAAGGGAACCCTCCTACACTGTTGGTAGGAATGTAAGTTGGTGCAGCCACTGTGGAAAACAGTATGGAGGTTCCTCAGAAAACTAAAAATAGAATTACCAATATGATCAAGCAATCCCACTCCTAGGCAAATATCCAGACAAAACTATAATTCAAAAAGATACATGCACCGCTATTTCATAGCAGCACTATTCACAATAGACAAGACATGGAAACAACCTAAATGTCTGTCAACAGATGAATGGACAAAGAAGATGTGGTACATATATACAATGGAATACTACTCAGCCATGAAAATGAACGAAATAATGCCATTCACAGCAACATGGATGCAACTAGAGATTATCATACAAAGTGAAGTAAGTCAGAAAGAGAAAGATAAATACCATATGATATCATTTATAAGTGGAATCTAAAATATGACACAAGTGAACCTATCTACAAAACAGAAACAGACTCACGGACATAGAGAACAGACTGGTGGTTGCCAAGGGTGAGGGGGTTGGGATAGGGATGAAGTGGGAGGTTGGGGTTAGCAGATTAAGCTTTTATATATAGAACGGATAAACAACAAGGTCCTACTGTATAGCACAGGGAACTATATTCAATATCCTATGATAAACCATAATGGAAAAGAGTATTTTAAGAAAAGAATGTATATATATGTATAACTGAACCACTTTTCTGTACAGTAGTAATTAACACAACATTATAAACAACTGTACTTCAATAAAAAAGAAAAGAAAAGAAAAAAGAAATGCAACTAGATGCACACCAAACATAAAAGAATGTTCTCAGCAGCAATGATGACCAAAAACTGGGAAAGATCCAAATGTACATCAAAAGTAGAATGGATAGGGACTTCCCTGGCAGTCCAGTGGTTGACTCTGCATTTCCAATGCAAGGGGCACGGGTTCAATCCCTGGTTGGGCAACTAAGATCCCACATGCTGCATGGCATGGCCAAAAAAATTAAAAATTAAAATTAAAAAAAAGTAGAATGGATAAATTCTTATGTATTTATACAATGTAATACCATATGACAGTGATAATCAGGGAACTACAGCCACATGCAACAGCTATGAATGATTGTCATTGAGTGGAAGAAGCTACCACAAAAGAGTACATGTTGTAGAAATTCATTTATAAAAACTCTAAAAATTAGGAAAAATAATATTTGGTGATAGGATCCCAGTTCCCTTTGGGTATTGGAGGTCGGGGCTGGGAGAGGACATTACAGGGGATTCTTGAGTTCTGGTGATGCTTTACTTCTTCATCTGGGTAGTTACACCCATCTGTTCACTTTGAGAAAATTCATGGCAATAAACACTTAGAATTTTTTAAATAAATAAAATATCACTTCCACATCATGGGGTGTCAACCCCATGATGAAGGTTAGCTCTTCTTGTTTTATACTTCTGTATATCGCATATGCTGTCTCTATATAATCTATTTTATGACCCTCTTCACACTCATAGTCACTTGTTCAATATTTTTCTTAAGCTCTGTAAGGGCATAGAGTTTATGCCCCAACACCTAGCACAGTGCCCACAAAGGTAGATAGTTAATAAATATTTTTCGCATGATTAAATGAATCTCAATGACACCTTGCACTAAGGTGAATTTTGAATATGCCTGTTCACTCTTCTGAGTTGATCTCAAACTTTTCTGCTTGCTTGAAAGAGTACATTCCTCCACAGTAGTCTCCTGAGAGCACAACCTTTTTTTTTTCCTCCAAGTGTGATTTCCCTGTCATGTACATTCATGGCACCAATAAATATTAAAAGCATGACCAAATGTTCCGCAGTTGGAATATGTTGAGTGAATGACTCAGTGAGAAGTGTCCTTCTGTTGTGTGATTAAACAAGACACATAATATTACATGTTGTCAGAACAGGGTGAAGTCAACATAGTCTAGATTAATGTGGATGTTACTGGCTTGTCCATGGCCAGAATGGATGGGGAATCTGGCATTGTCCCTGGCCAATGGAAAAAAACTTAGACAAGTTCTGAAGCTAATATTTTTTGATCTTTCCATACCCTGAGCAGCATTTCTTCGCTACTGTGGATTGGGGAGAAGGTAGGATTATTCAGAACACATGGAGCACTTGGGGAAAGAGAACATGAAACACTTAAAACTCGACTCTGATAAACATAAAACTTGTGTCCTGCCAAGTTCAAATGCAGTTTTTCCAAGATACAAATTTTATGGATAAGTTCAGGGAACCAAAGGGACATTTGATCAGTTGGCAACTGAGCTGAAGCTGGTTCAGGATCCAAATTCTTTCCTCACGTCTTCACATCCAACCCCTCCCCCCACTCCACTACTACTTGGGTATCCCATGGTGTCATATTTAGCCTTCAGATTCTTTCACACAGGCTGTCTTTACAGGCCTTAATGAGGAGAGGAAAAAATGACAGAAAACAAAGAAACACATGAGCTGTTCTTTCACCTCTCCACCACCTGAATGGATCCAGTGTCCCTCCTCTTTATAAAATTCTGCCCCAAAATGGTGCTGCATCATACGTGTGCCAGCGAAAGCAGGCATGAGGGTGGGGGAGAGGAGAACTGGGGGTGGATGGTTCAGGTTATGGAGACAGTGTGTTCTTCCAAAAAGAGAAAGAGGGCTTCCCTGGTGGCAAAGTGGTTGAGAGTCCGCCTGCCGATGCGGGGGACGTGGGTTCGTGCCCCGGTCTGGGAGGATCCCACATGCCGCGGAGCGGTTGGGCCCGTGAGCCATGGCCGCTGAGCCTGCGCGTCCGGAGCCTGTGCTCCGCAACGCGAGAGGCCACAGCAGTGAGAGGCCCGCGTACTGAAAAAAAAAAAAAAGAGAGAGAAAGAAACCTGGGCTTCCCTGGTGGTGCAGTGGTTGAGTCTGCCTGCCGATGCAGGGGACACAGGTTCGTGCCCCGGTCCGGGAGGATCCCACGTACCGCAAAAAAAAAAAAAAAAAAAAAAGGGATTATTTTAATGTACTTGACCCATATTATTCATACCATTATATGTCACCCCAGATTCACCAGGATACAACAATAAAAATAACAATAACAATTATTGCTAATGCCACTATTAATTATTCATGTTAGTGTCATCCACTAAAGTCATTCCAGAATTTCCCGGGTAGATTTAGGCAGTTTCTCTTCCATACTACCATCTCCTTACCTATCTTCCTCTTCCTTCTTTCCTTCCTTCCTTCTATGCTCACAGTGTTACTACAATTCTTTATTATCTTATCTCCTCCACTAAAATATAAACTCCTCCAGGGTACAGGCCTCTTACCTATGTGAATACCCTGGCACATCGCAGAGTCTCTGGGCACAGTGTAGATATTCAATGCATGTTAGTTGAATGAAAGAATGAATTTGATTATCTTTACTATCGCTCTTTAGACAATGCAATGTTTTAAATCATAATTTCTTATTGGATATCCAGCCACATTCTGCCTTTAGGTACTTAGGCATTATTCCATTTGAGGACTTCTGGACATTATACATCTGTTTATGTTTAAAGAAAGGGACTTCAGTTGAATGTCATTTTACAGACTTTCAGACTGGCTTCTTCCTGTTTTTAAAGGGTTTCTTTCTCTCTCTTTTTTTTTTTTTTTTTTTTTGCGGTACGCGGGCCTCTCACTGTTGTGGCCTCTCCCGTTGCGGAGCACAGGCTCCGGACGCGTAGGCTCAGCGGCCATGGCTCACAGGCCTAGCCGCTCTGAGGCATGTGGGATCTTCCCGGACCGGGGCACGAACCCGTGTCCCCTGCATCGGCAGGCGGACTCTCAACCACTGCGCCACCAAGGAAGCCCCATCCTTTTTTAAGTTAGGAAGTTCATTGTATTACGTAAAAATACCTAAAACAGGCAGTGACATATTGTCAAAAATGATTTTCAGTGAATAGGAAGGTCACTGGACAACAGAATCCCTGACAAAATTACAAGAAAGTAAAGTTGTGCTGGTAATTGCTAATAATTAACCCTTGGTATTTTATAAGACAGTTTAAAAATAATAAAACATTAGAATTAGAAGAGACCTAGACAGACATCTAGCTTAATATTAGTATTCCTTTACTACACATATTTGTCTACCATTCTATCTGCCCTATTAGTCTGTAAGCTCTTTGAGGGTAGGGCCTGTGTCTTATTTATTTTGTGTCATAGTACTAAACAAGAAACAAGAGCTCAATAACGGGGGCTTCCCTGGTGGCGCAGTGGTTGAGAATCCACCTGCCAATGCAGCGGACACGGGTTCGATCCCTGGTCTGGAGAGATTCCACATGCCGTGGAGCAACTAAGCCCATGGACCACAACTACTGAGCCTGCACTCTAGAGCCCGAGTGCCACAACTACTGGGCCTGCATGCCACAACTACTGAAGCCCACATGCCTAGAGCCCGTACTCTGCAACAAGATGAAGCCACTGCAATGAGAAGCCCGCGCACCGCAGTGAAGAGTAGCCCCCGCTCGCAGCAACTAGAGAAAGTCTGCACACAGCAATGAAGACCCAACTCAGCCAAAAATAAATTAATTAAATAAATTAATTTTTTTAAAAAAAGAGCTCAATAATGTTTTCCAAAGGAAGAAACTAAGAGGATATTTATTCAACCCTTTTACTTCAAAAGAATGGAAACTGAGCCTCAGAGTTATGAAGGACTAAAAGGCAAAACAAAATTTTTTAATAGTAAAGACAAGCCTGGAAGCCAGATCTCTTGACCCCAGGCCAGGTTACTGCCCATCATATCATATTACCCACCTACAATCAATCACTAATCAGTGGAACATGTAGAGAAGAATGTTTTGGGGTCATAGTTTCTAAAGTTCTGTTATCTTCTTGTAGCGTTCCCCTAGATCTTTCACCTCCTCCATGTAGATGCAAAAAAACCAAAAACCAAAAAACAAAAAAACCCCAGAGAATATAAATGTGAAACCCCATTTTTAAAATGCTGCTAATCATTGAAACCCTAAGTGTCACCTCTGACATTGTCCCCAGACCCCATAGATCCCTAAGACAATTGGAAGTCTCACAAAGTATGTGAAACTAGCCCAGTTTCCCATGTTTTTTTTCACTTTCTACTGTAGGTCATTAGCAGGATTCTATTTTAGGACAGAAATGTTTTTACTACCCCTCAAATCATACCAAAGTAGGTAGTTTTCTACTGAATTGATTCTGCATAGCAAAAAGCACTGCTGGCTTATTTGTTCTTCCAAGCAGTAGAGGGCCTTTCTCTTAGCCTGATATGGTTTTTTATCCCTGTATACCTTGTACTGTGACGTTGAGGGTGGTGATGGTGATGATGATTTTTATTTTCTATTTGTCTTTGGTTAACATTGATTGAGTTTTGCCTTAAGGATTTCAGGCTAAAAGTTAAGACAGTAGAGGAACTAACTTTCTGAGAGTTTCCATTCATAAATAAATAAAGCAAAAATTTAGGTAATGATCATGGTGCTGTCAGAATACCTTGACATACAGTCTTTCATCTAATCCACCCAGGGCAAGAGGTTTTTATTCTTATTTTACAAGTGAGAATACTAAGCCTCTGGTGATTACCCACACTCACATAGCTAATGAACGGTGAAACTGAGACCCCAATCCAACACTTTGGACTCCAAATCTACTTGGAATTTTGCCCAGCACAAGACAGGGCAAAGGGTAATCAGCAAAATCCAGCAGGTGAAAATTAAATTTCCTTTATGAGGAAATTAAAGAACTAAAATCAAATAGATCAAATTAAACCAATTTTGTGTCAAGCTCCCAGAATTAAAACTGAATTCTTAATCTCAATTCACTCTCTATATAGGGCCACCGTATTGACCTTGGAAAACTATAAAGTTGGATTATTTTCATCATTTAGCAAGGAGGAAAAAGAAGCTGAAAACAATTAGGAAGGCCAAGCAAGTAGAAGGATGTTTTGACTCCAGTTGGTATAGAAATAGATTCAGAAAAAAATCAGAAGATGTGAGCCATTCCTTATGAGGCTCCAGTACTCATTTGTCGGGGTTAAATTTGATATTGTATCATAAGTGTGTATTACATAAGATTCTGAAAGCTCAGTGTTTCTAAGTGGCTGTTCCTTCTAGAATATCGTTCTGGCTGCAGAGGTGTACAGTCCTAAAAGCAGAAGGATACTTTATCAAGAAAGCAGAAACTGATTCACCATATTGAGTTTCTAAATTTTACAGAGTTTTCAACACCATTCTTTTTTAATTATGAGACATTGAGATAAATTTGAATCTTAAACTTATTTCACTGGTGTCAGCTGTTGATCCTTTTATGAGCAAACAATCTGATATTCTCACTCAATAGGGAGGCACTCTGACAGGGATCTTGTCCCAAGAAAACTTACTCTTTTATTTTTTGACTCATTAGAGATCTCAATACATCTCCTAAGAGCATTACTTATTTTCCAGGGTCACACAGACCTTAAATATTCAATTACCCAGAAAAAAAAATCAGTGACTGGCATTAAAAACAACTGCATCTACAGATGGCTTAAATGAACATTCTGGGAATCACTAGAGCCACTCAGTATTCTCCAGGGAGCATTAATAATGTAATTCCCAACTGCTGTAACTTAATTCATTACATACTACTGAGCACCAGGTATATGCAAAGTACTACACTCAGTGTAATAGAGAGAAAACCGTGGTCGTCGTTCACAAGGAGTTCACTGTGTAACAAGAGACAGTAGATATGCTTATAAGAGACTATAAAACAAGTAAAAGTACCATAAGAAATGCCACAGGACTCCAATAGTCAATTTCTGCTCCTATTTTCTAACCTCAGATTACTTCCAGTAAAGCTGATGTTCATTTCTGCTATACTAAGAGCATCAAGAATCTTCTGACCGGGTCAGATTCTACCTCAGAGTCAAGGTTTTGTTCTTTGAATCTGTTTTCGCTCCTGCTTTGGTCTTCCTTCTTGTCCCTGACCCTTTCCCAGCTCTTCCTCTATCTCTACCTGCTAAGACTTTAGGCTATTGGTCCTGTCCTGCTCTATACTGAGGGTTCTGTGCTCTCTTGATTTCTGTTCCTCTGCCCAGGTTTATTCCACTGCCAGGTTGTGACAACATGTCTGTGACACTGTCAGACTGCTCATCTGAATTCTGGCTCTTGAACCTTCATCCTTAGATGATCTGGTTTACTCTTAGGACTATGTCTGCCTATGTCTTTTCAACCCACACCTAATTCCTGTTCCCTACCAAACTCTTTGACACTGTAGGTACATTGATAGGATCTTAGAGATACAGAATAAAATCACTGAGTAATACATCTAATCAAATTGTTTGAACAAAGATAATGAAAATTATTTCTGTCAGTTAAATGACTGACTTAGAAGAACCTTTTGAAAAGAGGATTCATGCTGTGAACTGAACCATGTAAAAGGTCAAAATCACCAAATTAAATACCCTAACAAGAAAAATGTGTGTTATATAGCAGCAGCTACTTTCTGAGAAGTTTTTTCTTTTTTTTTTTTTTGTGGTACGGGGGCCTCTCACTGTTGTGGCCTCTCCCGTTGCGGAGCACAGGCTCCGGATGCACAGGCTCAGCAGCCATGGCTCACGGGCCCAGCCGCTCTGGATCCTCCCGGACCGGGGCACGAACCCATGTCCCCTGCATCGGCAGGTGGACTCTCAACCACTGCGCCACCAGGGAAGCCCTACTTTCTGAGCATTTTATCTCAAGGTCCCCAATATAGCATAAAATCATGTATCTAAGAGCTAGAAAGAACTTTAGAGGTTATCTAGTTAAACCTTGTACTCGTTATAAAAACAAACAAACAAACAAAAACCTTCTGTAGATAACCCTCTTAGGAAGGTCTTCAACCTCATTTATCCAACCCACACTTACTGATCATCCACTATGGGCCAATCTCCTGCTACAGCAGAAAATATAAAAATGAAACAAAGATCTAGGCCTCAAGAAGCTTCCAACCAGGCCAGGGATAAACAAGAAACAAATAATTGTAATACTGTGTGATGACTATTATGATAGAAACAAGTTCAGGATTCTGTGGGAACTCACAGGAGTAAAGAATGGAACCTCACTGAGATCAGCATAATTAAAAGTATGAAGGGAGATTAGAAATGACTTTCCAGTACCGGAGACTCTTGGGATGAGCTGGAATCAGCCAAGTCCCAGCAGGTAAACAGGTATACAGGACTGAGATGAGAGCATACACAAGAGCAAGAAAGCATAAGGAAGGAAAAGCAGGAGTGGTAAGCAACAGCTAGATAATAAAAGGCCATGTTTATTCCAACAAGAAGATTGGATGGCACCTTGAAGACAGTGGGGAACCAATGAAGGACGATGAGTGAGAGAATACATGAAAAGATTTGCATTTTAGAAAAAAATGACTTTAGCAGTAATGTAAAGGATGGACTAAAGGAGTATGAGACTGAAGTGGTGGAAAAACTAAGCTAATGCGTCTAACGTAGAAAAGTATGGCAGGACTGTGTGAGCTCAATCCCAGGGCCAAGACAAAATCCTGAAAAATAGATAGGAAAAGGAAGTAGTACCGCCTGGGTAGTGTAGGAAAAAAACAGGATGAGTCATAACCTCTGATCAGAACCCAGTTAACTTCACACCTTCCCTTAAGTCCATACAAGTGCCCAGGAATACAGAAACTATATCATTCACGGTACTAAGGTATCTTTCTTCAAGTCTTTGGTACAGATGTGCCCAACATTGTATAAGTATTTCCATCCCTCTCCAATTCCCTTATACATGCCTGCCAGACCATTGCTGGTCAATCTTACCTCCCATGCTTACAAGAGAATGTGAAATTTTATAGTGGCTGGGAATATCAATCTTGCATTGGGTCCCATGTTTCTACTTTTGTCATGGAACTGGAGTTTACTGAGTGAAGAGACAATCACAGTAATCCAGATTAGAAATGACGAGGGCCTAAACCAAAGCAAGTTAGGTGTGACAAAGATAGAGAACAGATTAGGGTGGCCTTTTAAAGAAAGAATTGGTAAGACCATGGATGACAGAGACTGGAGAAGAAGGCTGACTTTGTAAGTGTCTCTGTACTAGTTACCTGCCTAATACCTCCCCTGAATGGAGACAGTGGTGACAGGAAGGCTTTCTAGACATTGAATTACTGTGAAGAGAAAGAGAAAGTGCTTCTTCCTGAGGGTTGTAGATTCTCTGTTGGTTTTTGATTGGGTGTAACGCTGATAATCCTTCACTGAAGATGGCTTAATTGAGGCTCATCTACACTTCAGAAAAGGAAACGTAGATATCTTCATACAGTTGTTTTTAGCCTTGTGATTCTGTCTTTGGGCTTTACACCCTACGTTAAAACATTCACATTATGTACTGACAGCATTTGATCCTGTAGAACTGGTTTACAGACATTCTAATTGTTGAATTTCTTGTTATGTGCATGTATAATGCACTCATTATTACTCTTTGCTTTTTGTTGTATGCTGAATTCAAGGATTTCATATTAGGGGAGTAAATACATTTTAAAAAAATCTCCAACCAACTGATTTCCTTCCAGCCTTCAATATTATCTGGGCACAAGGTGAACCTAATGCTTTCTATCCAAAAATCTGTTACAAAGGAGCTATCCTGGATGGGCCTCTCCAGGCCTCTCCAGGCAGACTGTGATGGAAAATTCTGTGCTGGGTTTCAGAGGTCACACAAAGAAATGCATATGTGTCAACCCTGGAAAAGTATCATCTGCATTCCAGCAGCAAACTGTTTTGAAAATGTCATCCCTCAGAGAGTTCACGCCAGAGCCAATTAAAGTCATGGTAATAAAGAGTGGAAAGATGACACAAGTGGCCAGAAAAAAATCATAAAGCGATAGAACTGAAAGACTTATTAGACATGATCTAGTCTAACTCCTTCATTTTTGATTGTGGAAACTGAGACTAAAAGAGCTAAAAAGCAATGAGTTTGTGGCACTAACAAGACTCCAGATCTCCTGAATCCAGGTCCAGTTCTCTTCCCATCACACATTATCACTTCATGGGATCCCAAAGTTGTATGTAGCAATGCATTCTGGCTGAGATTCAGATATGCTAGCATGTGGAACTAGGCGCCCTCCTGTCCAGAGGTCATCTATGTGCACCAGGCTATTAAGGGTAACTGTCATGGAATGTTTGTGGACACTTAGATAAGAATCTAGCTGCATCCTTTTACTGGTATGGGCCTAGGACCCCCATGGGAAAGAACTTGAACTGTGTTCATAATTGAGGTCTAGACAAATACAGACATTTCTGATAGATTGGGGAGGTCCCAAGGGAAGCTATGCTCCGAACAGCAACAAGCAGGCCACTGAAGGAAAAGTTACCATAAGTAGGGAGGAGTCTCAGGAGGGAGAGACTTAGTATCAGGGCCTGAGTGTAGAAAAGGGAACTGTTATTCTGGGTACAATATGAGGCTATTCTTAAAACACTCTCCATCTAACCCTAACCAGCCCCCTGGGATGTCTATATATCCAAGGCAGAAGAGAAGTGCATGAAAACAAATATACAAAAGAAATCAATCACTCAAAGGCGTCTGCATTTCTGACAAGAAAATGACCTCCACAGAGGGCTGGATGATGAAAATAAAAGCTTTTACCACTAGGGAAAGACCCCCATGAAGGAGAAAGACACAAGAAGGGGAACAGGTTTCCTCACAAGCGAAAGATTCAGAGAACAAATATGGGCAAAGATGGAGATAAGCTTCAATCAGACAGCGGTGAAAAGAACAGACATATCGAGGGAAGTAGAGGTTGAGAACAGGTTATCAACAGGGTCTAGCATAGCTAGCATGGCAGAGCCAAGCCAGTAGCATCAAGGTGACTAGTGCCACAGCCATAGGCAGTGATGAGACTTGCCCAAAAGTACAGGGGTTAAGAGAGGTGCAGCAGCAGGACCCTGTGAATATCCGCAGCAAGGTTGACCTGTGCAGGCAGCAATATATTTTAACCAAGTCATAGCCTAGATCAGGGAAGCACAGTAACTGGAATAGATGAACTACTGAATTGTAGGCTCTTTTCTCACTGCCATATTCCGTACACTTAGCACTTGCTTGATACCTAAATTAAGACAGCAAGTATTGGGCTTCCCTGGTGGCGCAGTGGTTGAGAGTCCGCCTGCCGATGCAGGGGACACGGGTTCGTGCCCCGGTCCGGGAAGATCCCACGTGCCGCGGAGCGGCTGGGCCCGTGAGCCATGGCCGCTGAGCCTGCGCGTCCGGAGCCTGTGCTCCGCAACGGGAGAGGCCACAGCAGTGAGAGGCCCGCGTACGGCAAAAAAAAAAAAAAAAAAAAAAAGACAGCAAGTATTCACGTTGCAGTTTGGGTTCTCTAGGATGAAGAAGACTTCTGAGACAGCAAGTCATATGCAGGACCTTTGCTGTGGAGTCCTCTTGGGACTGTACCTATGGGAACAGATGAAAGCAATAGAAAAATTGGTTTGTGGTGGGTCACAACAAAATCCTCAGCTGATCCTGGGACTTCCCTGGTGGTCCAGTGGTTAAGACTCCATGCTCCCAATGCAGGGGGCATGGCTTCAATCCCTGGTCGGGGAACTAAGATCCCACATGCCAGCATAGTGTGACATAAATAAATAAATAAATAAATAAATAAGCTTTAAAAAAAAATCCTCAGTTGATCCCATGGGGAGATTTGGAACTGGGATGGCTCTACAGATTGATCTCAAATTGGGGCAAATCGTGGGCCTTTGTACCTCTGTATCAACCACGTGGGTTGCCTCCAGGAAGGAAGCATCACCTTGGGTGAGGAGACATTCATCAGAGGACAGTCTCTGGTGAGGGACTCCACTACAAGTCATAAGTTTCCAACTCTCAACAACTTGAGGAATGAGTGTTTCAGTCCTCAAGGAAGGACCTGGGCAGCATACCACACATGCACCACAATTTGTTTACATAAATGAAGGGCACAGCCTAAATTACATGAGAGACCACACCATCTTTCTGAGGATTCCTAAAGCCATAGGAAATATGAGATCCAACCATTTGATAGATGGGTATTATTGATCACCAGATCTAAGGACAAATTGTTCAAATAATATCAGCCAGATTCTGTAAATGAACGGGGACTTAAAGCATCCAGGCTCCATTAAGACTCTGAAAGGTTAACGGAGTCATTTAGTCCAACCTTCTACCTCTAGAGACTAGATGTCTGAGTACCAAGAGAGCCCAACTGCTAGTTTCCTTACATCACTCAATGAAAAACAAATATGTATGGATTCATGGGCCTACTACTCAGAACATGGGCCTGCTCTCCACCTCAGAACTCTGTCTGATAATGGAACTTTTAACCAAACAGAGATCCAAATGTCAGCTTCTTAATGGCCTGGAAAGCATTCAGTGATCCTCAAAGCAGGTGTTCGAATAACTGTGCTGGAGAATACAGTTTATACCAGATGCTAAATGGGGCCCCTATTTTCCATCTTCAATATATACCTTGGCGCCTACACATTTGTGCCATGGGGTCCCACAGAGCAGACCCTGGAGACCCACACCCATCTGGATAAAGAGCCTGCATGTCTGACTCATACAGTAATCACCAGCATCTTTAAAAAAGCTTTATATGGTGACCTGCCCGTAGCAAAGCATGGCCTCAAAAATACCCCAGACTCTCACAAAACAGACCAGTCTCTCCCATGAGGAGAAGTGAGCAAGTTGAGAGAAAGGGGATAGAAGCATTGGTAGAAATGTCCCTCTTTGTGCTAACATGGGTCGTAGAATGGGAGGCATGAACATTCTTCCCCAAATCCCAGGACAGTTTCTTGTCAAGACTCTTTTTGATCATCTCCAGGATAAGAAGTGCGCTGTTCAATAGGAAACCTATTCTGTTACTGAAACCCCTATTGTTAGAAAGTTCTTCACTGTTCTGAGTTGAAAACTGATCCCATTTAATTTCTACTCCTCACTTGTGCTAATTCTGCCCTCTACAACAACCAGAACTATCTGTGTTCCCTATACTATTGATACATGGCAGACTATCAAACAGACTCTGATTCTCCTTCCCATATGCTTCCTAAGCACATTAGACAAAACTCCACAACAATGTTTATCCAATTATGTTGCTAATATGTGTGATCCTAAAAAATGTAGCTTTCCAGACCTCACCCCTTAGGCTGATTCAGTAGATCTGATGTGAAGCCTAGTATGCCACACTGTTTGACAGATACCCAGGTTGTCCAATGATCCTGCTTTTAGAAACACAGCGTTAGACTATGCGGTTCTTAAGAGCAGAGATCTTATCTTATTTACCTCTGTATCCCTGGCACTTAGTATAGGGTTCTGAATAAAACTTTATTGAATGAATGATAAATTGAACATTAAAAAAATGAACAATTTTAAAGATAGCTATCATTAACAAATTATCTGTAAGTTTTTTCCTTTTCAGAATAAATATATCTAGTTTTCTTCACAACAGATTCTTCATAATCCTGTCACTCTCCTCTAAAGCGCTACAGTTGTCAATATTTTTGTTAAAATGTGGTGCTACTGTTGGTGGGAATGTAAACTGGTACAGCCACTATAGAGAACAGTATGGAGGTTTCTTAAAAAACTAAAAATAGAACTACCATATGACCCAGCAATCCACTATTGGGTATATACCCTGAGAAAACCATAATTCAAAAAGAGTCATGTATCCCAATGTTCACTGCAGCACTATTTACAATAGCCAGGACATGGATGCAACCTAAGTGTCCATCGACAGATGAATCGATAAAGAAGATGTGGCACATATGTACAATGGAATATTACTCAGCCATAAAAAGAAACGAAATTGAGTTATTTGTAGTGAGGTGGATGGACCTAGAGTGTGTCATACAGAGTGAAGTAAGTCAGAAAGAGAAAAACAAGTACCGTATGCTAACACATATATATATAGAATCTTAAAAAAAAAAATGGTTCTGAAGAACCTAGGAGCAGGACAGGAATAAAGATGCAGACGCAGAGAATGGACTTGAGGACACGGGGAGGGGGAAGGGTAAACTGGGACAAAGTGAGAGAGTGGCATGGACATATATACACTACCAAATGTAAAATAGATAGCTAGTGGGAAGCAGCTGAATAGCACAGGGAGATCAGCTCGGTGTTTTGTGACCACCTAGAGGGGTGGGATAGGGAGGGTGGGAGGGAGGTTCAAAAGGGAGGAGATATGGAGATATATGTATACGTATAGCTGATTCACTTTGTGATACAGCAGAAACTACCACACCATTGTAAAGCATTTATACTCCAATAAAGATGTTAAATAAAATAAAATGTGGTGCTGAAGTTCAGTTCGTCTTCCACACGTGGTCTGTGCAGGGAATAACCCCCTCCCTTGATCAGAACACAAGAATGCTTCTAAGAGAGCGTGAGATTGCAGTACGTTCTTTTGGCAGCCAAATGACACTGTTGGCCTACATTGCACTTACATTCAGCTAAAACTACAAACCACCCCATCTTGAATAGAAGCAGTTGATTTTTTTAATTAATTGTAGTATTTTTCTCCTACTTCTACTAAAGTTCATCTTATTACTTTCAGCTCATTGTTCCAGCCTGTCAAAAGCCTTTTGAATCTTGATTCTATCATCCAGTGTATTAGCTATGCCTCCCAGCTTTGTCATCTGAAAATTTAGTAAGAGGTTTTCTGTACCTTCATCTCCAATTCAATTATTAAAATATTAAAAGTGACAGTGACAGAGCCAGAAACCTGAAGTATACCATTATAGATTTCTCTTCAAATGACACAAATCTCTTAAACATTTTTGGAGTGTGGCTATTGCACCAACTATAAACCCACCTAACTATGCTTCATTCAGTCCTTACTTCTTCTTGTCAACAAAGATATCATGAGAAGAACCTGATGTTCTACAAAGAACTCAGACTAGGAAACTTGAGTTTATTCCAAGCTCTATCTGCCATAAACTTACTGTGTGACATTAGGCAATATAGTCATTCTTTCTGGTCTTCCTTTTTCACTTACAAATGAGTAATTTGAACTAAGTGATCTCTGAGATCCCTACCAGCTCTCCAATTCCACAATTCCTGGTATCTTGGTGAAATATGATACTCTCAACACAAGTAAACCCTCAGAAAGTAAAAGAAGTTGCTTTGGTATGACTTGCTGCTAGTGCATTTCTACTGGTTCCCAGTGAAAATAGCATACTTTTCTAAGTTCCTAAAGCTATTTGTTTGCAGTCCTATCTCCTCTCAATGGCAAATGGAAGCCAAGAGACTCTGATATTGGGCTGAGGTTCAAGAATTCTGGGAGCTGGAATGGGGTTAGGGCACCACTTACCTGCCAAGTCTTGAACATGGGCATGGACAGAACCAGCGTAGAAAATTGTGTGAGTCAACTTCAAAGTCTCCATTTGTAATTTCTGATGTTTATCTTTTCCATTATAAAAGTTAAAATGTTTGCCTCCCTGAAGTGATTGGCAATGTTCTGCTTTGCCTTTTTTTTTTTTTCCTCAAAGATCATTAGTAGCAGTTATATGCATACTTTTCCAGGTTCATGATTTACTTCCTCTTGGTCTAAAGATTTGAGTATATTTAAAGCAGTCAGATGCCCTTTTGCTTTCACTCATTCATCTCAGTCTTTAATCCTTTATTCTATCTTTCAATTTGTTAATTGTTTTCTTTAAAAGAGAAGAAGGAGGAAAATAAGAGTTAGGCAGGTCTGTATTATCCTCAACAAATGTTAACATTACCTCACCTACTTTTAAATAATGGAACAATCTTTTAATATATTTCTTGCTCCCAAATTCCATATTTTTCAATCTTCATTTTACCCTTTTTTTTTTAGTCCTTTGGGATATGATGATCTTCCGTTTGGTGACTTGAAAATGTGCATGAGAAAAAGACTGGACCTTTGTAGACTCCAAGCCGAAAAGCAGAGCCATTAGGCAGAAAGGAGGACTCTAAGTTAGAGCATTAAGACCAAGCAGCTGTTTGAGAAGGACATTTCCGAGTGCTCAGAGAAGCACCCAGGAGACTAAACCACACAGAGGCTCTGAGCCTCAGATGGCAGACCAATAAAGAAATGTGGCTACCAGGAATTAAATCCACTTGTTCTCACAGAATAATAGGCATTTTAAAAGCAATTTAGTCCTTTCTTCTGAAAAACAACCAGATTCATGTTTCATTTCACCTTTGCTCTGAGACTTTTTTTAATTTATAAGGACAAATAAAATCAAATTATGTGTTGTTTATTTAACAAAGTTATCAACATGAAATAAAAACCACAGGATGGTACAATCTAGTGTTATATCCCTGACTCTGTATTACTCATATCTAAAGAAGGTCTACACAGAGTCTAGTCTACTTTCAACAAGCTCCATTAATAATCTATTGTAACTATGCACAAAACAGCATAATTTCCAAGAGAAGTTCATTTTCTAAAGAGTTAGTCTAACCCCTTTTAAAGTTATTTTAGTAATGAACTGTCACAAAGATGTTAACTATGTATAGCATAAAATTTGGATTTGGTAACCAAAAGATTAGCTAGCAATGAAACTATAAGAAGACACCAAAACTTAGAAAGATTTTCATTGTTTTTTCTTACTATCTTCTTCCTCTTGAAGCAGCATAATTGCAGTCATCTAAGGGAAATTCTAGGTGGCATATTTTCCGATTCTGATCCCGGATGCCAGAGATTAGAGAGTTTCAGCCTGATACCAGATTTTTTTACTTATAAAGTGACTCTAAATTATTTTTATGGACCACATAGTTGTACAGAAAGTGGAGAGCTATACTATTTTATTCAAAGACCTCTAGATTTCAAATCTTTCCCTCAACTCAAGAGGAACAGTATAGTTAGTTTATACTGATTTTTCTTACACTGATACCAAGGTGGGATAAAGGACTTTGTTAATTAATTAATCAAAATACATATGTTATACAAGTAACCTATAAAAGCAATTATACAAATAAAGGCCCAAGTTCATCATCTTTAGTAATAACCATAAAAAAACTGGACTTCAAATAACTGATGTTCTTACAGAGTAGAAGAATTACTGTCTGACAAGAGGGATTTCCTTCTTCCAGACAACTATTTTAGACAGCTGTGTTCAGTTTTTGTGACCCCAAAAAAGATGTGTCACTAACCTAGGAATAGAGGGGAACTTCCTCAACTTGATAAAGAACACCTGCAAAAAACTTACAGCTAACATCATACTTAATGGTGAGAAACTTGAAGTTTTCCCACTAAGATCAGGAACAAAGCAAGGATGTCCCCTTTCACCAGTGCCTTTCAACATCATACTGGAGCCCTGGCTAATGCAATAAGATGAAGAAAAAAAATAAAAGGAACACATAAGGGAAGAAGAAAGAAAACTATCTTTGTTCACAGATGATATAAACATCTATGTAAAATATCCAAAAGAATCAGCAAAAAAAAAAAAAAAAAAAAAACCCTCCTGGAACTAATAAATTATTATAACCAGATTGCACTAAATGATGAGGAGGATGTAGAGCAACAACAAGAACTCTCATACATTGCTGGGAGGAATGCTAAATGGTACAGCCACTTTGGAAGACAGCTTGGTCATTTGGTTGTATTTTTATAAAACTGAAAATCTCTTATCATACAATCCAGCAATCACACTCCTTGATATTTACCCAAAAGAATTGAAAACTCATGTCCACAAAAAAAAAAAAGCAAAAAAAAAAAACCCTGTACACAGATGTTTATAGCACTTTATTCATAACTGCCAAAACTTGGAAGCAATCAAGATGTCCTTTGGTAGGTGAATGGATAAATAAACTGTGGTACATCCACACAAGACGTTATTTAGTACTAAAAAAGAAATGGACTATCAAGCCATGAAAAGACATGGAAGAAATAGAAATGTATATTACTGAGAGAAGTCAATCTGAAAAGGCTACATATTATAGGACTCTAACTTTATGACATTCTGGAAAAGGTGCAACTATGGAGACCATAAAAAGATCAGTGGTTGCCAGGCATTAAGGGGAAGAAAGGGATGAATAAGTGGAGCACAAAGGATTTTTAAGGCAATGAAACTATTCTGTATCACTGTAATGGTGGCTACATCATTATAAATTAGTCCAAATCCATATAATGTGTAACACCAAGGATGAACTCTAATGTAAACCATAGACTTTAGGTGATAAAGAGGTGTCAACATAGGTTCATCAGTTGTAACAAATGTGTCACTCTGGTGGGGGATGTTGATAAAAGGGGAGGCTATGTGTATGTGGGGACAGGGTGTATATGGGAAATGTCTGTATCTGTTCAATTTCTCTGTGAACTCAAAACTACCCTAAAAAATAAAGTCTATTTTAAAAATAAGTAAATAAATAAAATTATATATATATGTTTTTTAATTTCCACATTCTAAACTATGGAACATGTGAATGTAAATTTATTTGGGAAAAGGATCTTTGCAAATATAATTAAGTTAATGATCTCAAGCAGAGATCATCCTAGATTATCCAGATGGGCCCTAAATCCAATGACAGCTGTCCTTATAAGAGACAGAAGAGGAGAAGACACAGACACAGAGGAAAAGGCCGAGAGAGAGGCAGAGATTGGAGTTATGCAGCCACAAGCCAAGGAACGTCTGGAGTTATCAGAAACTGGAAGAGGCAAGGAATGATTCTTCCCTAGAGCTTCAGAAGGGGCACAACCCTCCCAACGTCTGGATTTCAGACATCTAGCCTGCATAAATGTAAGGGAATAAATTTCTGTTTTTTTAAACCACTAAGTTTGTGATAATTTTTTGCAGTAGCCACATGACGATAATATACCAATCTAGCAGAATAATTTGGATTCAGCACGTTTCAAAGACTCAAGTCTTCCTTTCCTTTCTACCCGGGACAATCCCCTCTCTCCATCATCAAAGCCAGCAGTCAAGTCTTTCTTATATCACATCGCTCTAAAACTTTGCCTCCAGCAACATTTTCTTCTCTGGCTCTTCTACCTCCTTCTTTCACTTATAAGTACCTTTATGATTACACTGGGCCCACCCAGATAATAAAGTATAACCAACCTCCCTATCTCAGGATCCTTAACTTCATTACATCTGTAAAGCACCTTTTACCAAGTAAGGTAACAGATTCACAGGTTCCAGGGATTAGGATGGAGATACCTTGAGGGGAGGTGAATATTATTCTGCCTAATGCACGTAGCTAAAAATGTGCCCATGGATAAATTCACCACAAAACTAGATGACAGGAATTACCACAAGCCACAAAATAAAAAATAAGAGAGAGAGAGAGAGAGAGAGAGAGAGAGAGAGAGAATCAGCAACAACTACAAGGCCTGCATGGCATCAGTATCTACACAGAGGAAAATAGCAGGGTGTCTTGAGCTCCTGAGAATATGAGAACTCCAAAATCCCCAATAGACACTCACTGGAAAGGGCAATGGGCCAATTTAAGGTCAGTAGCTGAACTGGGAGAGGTTCAATGCTCAGGGTGAGTACAGGAGTACACGGTAAATTATGAAGAACGTAGATCAGTCTAAGCTATGTGAAATCTTGAAATTAACAAACTAAATACTTATCCAGGACAAATCCCAATAGTAAGGAGAAATTCCTAAGTCTATTCAAATACAGCATGACAGAGAAACAGTAGCAAAAGGGGAAAGGGGGTAGGGGAAAACTATCTCAGAAAGTATAAGTCTATTTATCACTTTGTGAAAACAACAGAAGATGAAGCTCTTGAATCATGAAATTTGAAAAGTTATCTTGGCCCATTCCACTATCTTCACGAAACACAGAAAATTTCATTTTGCTTAAAATGAGACCCAAACAAGGATCATGATCAAAACCCATTTTTAAAAAGAAATAAAGAGGAGAATGACATCCTTTTAGACAACAAAAGCACTCCAAAAGGTTATGTGTACAAAACAGATAAAAACTGTAACCTAATATTTCAAAATGAGCTAAAAATCAATTAAGAAAATGAAGGAAGTGTTGAAAGAACACATACATCATAACTAGAATCCTTAGAAAAGAGAATACAGAACTCTGAAAAGAATATAAATAAAATAATATATAATCTCAGTAATTATGACTAAATTAGAAGGGACAAATGAATAGATAAATAAAATAGATAATGCATTAAGATAAACATAAAATTTAAAGAATGAAATTTTTAAACTAAAATATGAAGAGTTTAGAATCTCCAATACCAGCCTAGATGGAATAAGAGGCCAAATTTACCATCTCATATGAACAAGTAAAAAAAAAAGGCAAAATATATAAAACAATGGTTATCAAGACATCAGACATCTAGCAGTGAAGGGCACCAATCTCTGAAAAAGAGGGAACAAATAGTAGCCCTACTATTGTCCCAGTGTACTGCCCAAAGACAGTATCCAGGCCACAGGGCATGTGGGGAACCCTCAAGAATATCTCAGAGTCCTCATGGAGTTGGGTAGAGGTGGAAATCTAGGGAGGTCAAGGCAGCCGGAGTTCACAGGGCAGAATACTAGACAGGAGAGGGGGGAGAGAGAGAGAGAGATAGAGAGAGAGAGATCTGTAAAGGGTCCTCCTTGAGTTTTCATATGAATACTAATCAATCCATTCATATAAGAAAACTACGCAGGCAGGGAAAGAGACACCTAAAAGCATTAGACGAAACAGTTCTTGGGGCTTTTGGAGTTTCTCTTCCCACCTGTCAGAGTGCAGAATTTAACACAGGGCATTGTGTAGAGTACTCAAAAGAGTTTTGCCATAGTATCAGGGAAAAACTAACCCTATGCTGAATGCTGCTCTGTCCCACCAAAAACAAAAGCAAATAAACAAAAAAACTTAAAATTAGGCATAAACGATGAAACTGTTTCCAAGAAGTTAAATGGTGTCACTGAACAAGAGGCAATAGTATTTATAATAGTTCAAAAATATCCAGTATCCAACAAGGTAAAATTTACAATGCCTGCCATCCAATCAAAATTACCAGCCATCAAAAGAAAGAAGAAGGTCTGACCCATAGTGAGAGAAAAATTCAAGCAAATTGACCCAGAAATGACAGAAATAGAATTAGTAAATAAAGATATTAAGAGCATTATTATCCAGTGGTGTACTGAAGTCAGGTCATACTGGCTCAGGAGACCCCATTTTTCAATTATTCTCAATTACTGGGAATTACCATTGTTTAAAATTATATAGACATAACAGTTAAATAATTTATATTTAAAGCAAAGGTAACAAATACAAAAACTCATCACTTGCTAATTATTTTGCTACATTTTAGTATGATCTATGCTTCTGAGGTTAAGGTTATTGTATTTGTATGTTATGAACAGATACTATCAAATAGTGTGCTCCTATTGTGCATCTGTTCTCAACTCTACATTCAGTGATGACACGTTGGTAGCTTGAAATTAGCCAGAGTGGGATAATATAAAGCATAGAAATTTTCAGATGTGACAAATCAAGGCTGTGTTATTTTTTTTGGCCAAAAAGCCAAATATTTTCCAGCACAACATAAATTATAACTGTATTCCCTATGTTCAAGAAGCTAGAAGAAATATGGAACATATTAAGTAGAGACACAGAAGATGTAAAGAGAGATAGATGATAGATAGATAGATAGATAGACAGATAGATAGAATACTGGATAAATATAAGAGTAGGTTAGACTTTGAAGAAGAAAAGATTAGTGATCTGGAAAACAAAGCAATAGAAACAATCCAAAATAGAATGCATAGAGAAAAATATTTTTTTAATTAATAAATAAATAAATACATCATCAGCGAGCTCTAGGACAATTTCAAGTGACCTATATGTGTATGGAATATATGTGTAATTCAAGTCCCAAAGTGGCATAAAGGGAAGAAATAATTTTTTTAATAGTGGCCAAAAGATTGTCCACATTTGATATAAACTGAAACTCACAGGTCAGAGAACCTCAAAGAACCCCCAAGAACATAAAACATTAAAAAAACTACAGCAAGGGACATCATGATCAATTGCTTAAACTAGTGATAAAGATGAAATATTAAAAGTGGTCAAAGAAAATTGGCACATTATATACAGAGGAAGAGAGTCTTGTCAGAAACAATGCAAGTCATGACAATGGAGCAATATAACGGAGAGAAGAAACCTTTCAACTTAGAATTCTATAATGGGTAAAAATATCTTTTGAAAGAAGAGTTGAGAGACTTTGGGAGTGACATCAGTAAAATGGTGGCATAGGAATTTCTAGCTCTCCTTCCCAAAAGAAAATATTAGTTTGAACAACTATCCACATGTGAAAATACCTTCACAAGGGCTAAGGATTCCAGGATTACAGCACCTGGATGAAGCACAGAAATAAGAAAAGATGCATTGAGGAGAGTAGGAAAGATAGATTCACATTACCCCCATCATCCCTTTCCCAGGCAGCCCAGTGCAGCAGAGAGGCACCATCCCCATGGGAGAAAGAGAGTGAAGTAAACACCCAACTTCACGATGGATGCCAGAGCCAGCCTGTCCCAGCACCAGGCCCACTCCTGCAGCCCTAGATGACTCCCATGAACACCAGTCCCCAGCCCACTCCAGTGCCAGGCTGGCCCCTGACTCCAGAAAGGGTCCCACAGAGCCTGATCCCCAACCCACCATAGCAGGCCAGCCCTGCAGCCTCAGCCTCCAGGCCAAACCCCAGGTTACAGGCTGACTCCAATGACCCTAAGCTCCAGGCTTATCCTAATGCCTGGCCAGCCCCCATTGCACCAGCTTTCAGGTCAACTCCGGTGAAATCAGGTTCCTAGCCTGTGCTAGTACCAGACCAACTGTCACAGACCAAGACCCTGGGGCCCAACCAAGTGGTCCCTAGCACCTGATTGACCCCTGTGAACCCAGGATCCAGCTGCACTCACAAAGACCCAGGTCCCAGACCCATTCCCTCAGACTCAAGCACCAGGCCCACTTTAGGGAACCTAGGTTTCAGGCCTGCCCCTGAGGACCTAGGCACCAGGCTGGTCCCCATGGACCCAAGCACCAGGCTGGCTGACCTGCTGACCCAAGCACTGGACCTGTCCACCCATGGACTCCAGCCACCCACAGACACCACCAGACAGCCTACCCAGAATCTCTGGAGGGGCTGACTGGTGAAGGACGTTGCCTTTCAAAGCTAGTCTGTAAAGCCTGTGAGAGGTACCTGCTTCTTCAAATGCACAGACACAAATGCAAGATGATAAGGATCATGAAAAATCCAGTAAACATGACACCACCAAAGGAAACTAACTAAACTAAACTAACTAACTCCAATGACTGACTCTAAAGAAATGGAGATCTATGTAAGTTTCTTATAGTATACTTTAAATGTTTAGTCACTTGAAGGTAAACAGTTGTAATTTAAAGATGTGTACTACAAACTCTAAATCAATCTCCAAAATAAAAAGAAAGAAAAGAAAACAATTATGGGTAAGAAATCAACAAAAAGATTAAATAGAATTATAAAAAATAATCAGTCCAAAAGATGGCAGGAAAAGGGAACAAAAACCAGATTGTATAAATCATATTCTGAGCTATTAAACTAGTCTCAATAAATTTAAAAGTACTCAAAGTATCTTCTCAAACAACAGTGGAGCTATATTAAAAATAAAACACAGAAACTATATAACAGAAACTATCTAAATAACCTATGGGTAAAAGAAGAAATCAAAAGGGAAGTTAAGAAGTATTTTAATTGTATGACAATGAAAAAACACCTCAAAATTTGTGAGTTGCAGCCAAATAGGGATTAGAGGGAAATTTATAGTAATAAATGCCTTTACTAGAAAGTAATAAAGGTTTCAATTAAATTACAGCTCCCACCTTAAGGAACTGAAAAAAAAGAGGAATAAATTAAACCCATTGTACACAAAGAAAGATAAATAATAGAGATTAGAGTGAAAACCAGTGAAATAGATAGTAGAAAAACAACACAGAAGATCAATTAAATGAAAAGTAGTTTCTTAGAGAAAACAAATAAAATTGATAGCCTTCTAGCCAAACTGATTTAAAAGAGAAAGAGAGAGAAGGAAAAAATTGTTAATATCAGGAATGAGAGAAGTAACATTACTCCAAAATCGATAGACATTAAAAGAATAATAAGGAAATATTACAAACTACTTTATGCCAATAAGTTTAACAAGTTAGATGAAATGGGCTAATTTTGTGAAAGACATAAACTCGAAGTTCACTAAAGAAGATGCAGACAGGGCTTCCCTGGTGGCACAGTGGTTTAGAATCTGCCTGCCAATGCAGGGTACACCATTCTATCCCTGGTCCAGGAAGATCCCACATGCCTCAGAGCAACCTAAGCCCATGTACCACAACTACCTAGCCTGCTCTCTAGAGCCCACGAACCACAACTACTGAGCCCGTGAGCCACAACTACTGAAGCCTGAGCTCCTAGAGCCTGTGATCTGCAACAAGAGAAGCCACTGCCATGAGAAGCCCGTGCCCTGCAATGAAGAGTAGCCCCCCCTCGTCACAACCAGAGAAAGCCTGCACACAGCAACAAAGATCCAACACAGCCAAAAATAAATAAATAAAATTTTTAAAAAAGATTTGGAACAAGAAAATAATGTACATTCTTACTTGTATTCAACATTGTACTGAAAGTTCTGGCCACTACAATTAGACAAGAAAAAAAAATATCTATATTGGAAAGGAAAATGTGAAATGCACTTGTTCACAATTACAATAAAGTGCAAACATTTCTAAATACCAAATATATATGTATACTATAAGAAAAAGAGATTCAAAATAAAAGACCACATAGTGAAATATTATTTATATAAAAGATTTGTATAGCAAACATAAAATGAAAAGATAAGTCATAATTTAAAAAAAATAATTACCTATAAGTAAAGAATATTATGGAGTGGGCAGAGAAATTCAGGACTTCCCTGAGTATATTTTGTTTTATAAATTTAACTTTGGACACATGTACAAATTTTACATGACTGTAAAAAATTAAATTTAAAAATTCATTCCAAAAAAAAGCTAAAATAAAATGAAACTAAAGAACCTAAATGTGTATCCAACTGGTTACATAACCGCATAGAGAGAAAAACCAAAGGAACTTTAAAAATAGACTCCAAATCATATTGTTGGTGAAAGGGCTGGTATTATTATTCTGAGACTGTTGTGTGTGTGTATTGTGGGATAAAGCAAATGGGTAACTGTATGATATTCTATCATTCCTGTTGCAAACCAAGCGTTCTCAGAATACTTAGAGAGAGTATTGGACTTCCTACAGCCACATAACTCAGGGTCTCCAATTATTGCCATTCAATATCAAAGAAATCCAAAGTTTGCAGAGTCTAGAAAATTTAGGAATGTTAAGTTACATTTGGCTTCTAGGTAAATGTGAGTTTACTATCTTTGGAAGTTTTCTAAAAGTAGACTAATAGTAGAAATAAAGAGATAATGACATAAGATGTTCATTGGCATGTTAAGCTCCATTTCTCTTGGCTGTATAAAGCTGTTTAATAATGAGACTTGATTGAGTTAAAAATAACATGGTAAAAGGAAAGAGTCAAGAACCCTGGTGTCAAGCCCTGGATCAGTTAAGGCTGACTCTGAACTGAGGGTTGTGAACTGGACAATCTCTATGGTCTCTTGACATTTTCAAACTCTGTCATGGTCCCAGTAAGCATATGAAATGCCATCAGCAGCCTAATCTTTCAGTCCTGTAGTTTCATTAGTAAATAAGCTGACTCATCAGCAAATGTCCAATCTCACTTGAAAGGTGTATAGTATACATGTAGATATATTTTTAAAACATTAATGATATCCCAAGCTTCAACAACCAGACCACAACAGAACATTGGCACCAACATGTTTATCTGGAAGAAAAAGTAACAGAGAATATATCAGTAGAGAGGATAACTACAATAAAAATCTCAGGATTGGCAAGCCTGAACAATACCAATTTACCACAAGAGTCCACAAATTGAAGGCCACATTTGCCAGACATGGAATTCTTAAAAGGATTATCTCTGACAATGAGCCACAGTCGTCCTCAAAGGAATTTCCACATTTTGCCAAAACATGACATTTTGAACACTTCACAGTCAGTCCACATTACCACAGAGCCAAGCCCTTTGCAAGGGGTTAGTGGTGAAAAGCTGAAAGAATGAAACTCTAAAACACATTGGACCATGCTAAGACTAATGATGAAGGCCCCTGCCTCAGACTATTTGGAGCAAGGAATGTATTGTGGGCAACTTTCAATTCCCCTTTCCCAGTTATTATAGTCTTAGCATCTCCCCTCAACACTATTATCTATGCGTGGAATGCAAGGGCCTATGGAAGTGAATCTGCTCCTCACACAAATATTGTAAAACTGAATAAAAACAGATATGATAAACAACTCACACCACCAAGCCCTGGTCTAACCCCTCAGTCTGTGAAATCCTATCCCTTAGAAATTATGGTTGACACCAAACACTGAAATAGGAGATATTCTTGCTGGTGATGGTTTGTGTTTAAGATTACCCCAGAGTCCCACAGGGAACATTCTAGAAAAGATTGACATTTTGTTTAATTAGTGCAAGTGTGGTTTGAAAATCTAATATGGGTCTAGACCTGTGCTGATGAAGTACAATCCCGCCTTAGTCAAGGCTTTTTCAGTGGCAAGTAACAGAAGTCACTCAAGCTATCTTAAGGAAAAAAATGAGAATTTATTGCATAGATCATAGGGTTATATTATGGAAGCCAAGAGCAAGTCATGCAGTTGGTCCTCATTTTGAAGACTATAGTTAGGAACTGGAAAGGTATTAGAGTCAAGGCAGAATGTGGTCCTTATCTCTACATTTCTTGTACATTTTGTTTCTTCTCTCTCCCTGCTTATAGCATAAGATGGTTGCCTGTGATAGGTGGCCTCCAAAATGACCTCAATGATCTCCACATCTTCATATTAACACCGTCGTGTAATCCCTTAGACCTGAGTGTGGACTGGACCCTGTAACTCCTCGTATAGAATACAACAGAAATAATAATATGTCACTTCCAAGATTAGGTTAAAGAGATATCCTGCACACTTTCACCCTTCATTCATTCTGAGTGAAACCAGCTGCTATTTTAAAATCTGATCCATGAAGAGTCCCACACAGAAAGGAACTGAGGGAGTCCTCCAAATAAGAGCCAATAAGAAAATGAGACCCTGTGTCCAACAGCTCATGAGGAATGGAATCCTGTCAACAACCACACAAGTGAGTAGTTGGAAATGGATTCAACCTCAGGTAAGCCTTCGGATGAGACTGCAGCCCCAGCCAAAATCCTGATGGAAACCTTGTGAGAGATCTTGAGGCAGAGGCATCTAAACAACTTGCATGGAGATTCCTGACCCAAAAAAACTGAGTTAGTAAATGTTTATTGTTAAAAGCCATTAAATTGGGGGGCTAATGTTTATGTATAGATCCATAATACAGATTTTCATACCATAACAAATACCCAAAAATATGGGAGTGGCTTTAGGCCCAGGAGGTGGATGGAGGCCAAAAGGGTTATAAGGAGCATGTTTAGAGAAAGCCTAAATTGCCTTGAGCACATTTTTAGTCGAAATCTGGACTTTGGGGATGCTGCCAGTGAGGGCTCAAAAAAATTTAGGGGCATGTTATTGAAAACTGAAAAAAGGAGATCTTTATTACGTAAGGGCCAAAAGCTTAGCAACACTGTCATCTGTAGTTATGCGGAAAGCAGAAAATGTTCCTAATAAAGTGTATGATCTGGTTAAGTAGATTTCTAAGTAGAATGCTGAAAGCACCACCTGGTTTCCTCTTACAGATGTGAGAGAAAAGAAATAAATAGAAGGACTCTTAAACAAAAAGAGACCAGGAATTAATAATTTTTAAAATTTGAAGCCACTTCAAATGGCAAACAATTCTAAAATTTAAAAACATGGTTTCCAAGTAAGGAGCAAATAAAGAGCACTGCTAGGAGAACATGGTTGAAAGATGAAGTTCAGAGTATGACTGTAAAACTTTTTGTTCAGACCTCAGAAAAAAATAGGCGATGCCTAATAGTATTATTCAATCACACAAAAGTGCCTTTACAAAGACTTTTGTAAAGAGTTTCTCAAACAAAAGTTCTTCTAAGGAGCTTACATATACTGTCCCTTGTTCATTTCAGCAGAGACTCAATGTGAAGAAAGGCTTTTCCCAAAGATATTTATGAGTATGGACTTTATCTAATGGCAATTCTAACTCCAATGACATTCATAGGAAGCCCACAATATTTCTGAGAGAATTATATCAGCAGACTGCCATCTTAGACGCAAAGGGACAGAGGCAGTACAAAAAGAAAAGAGGGAGTTCAACACCCCCAAATTTAACTAGTAGGAAGCAGGCTGAGAAAACTACTCAGCTGAAAAATGTTACCTTTTATATAAAAAGAAGAATGATCCACGGGTTGCATCCAAGATACCCAGAAAACAGAACCATGGAGTACTATACTCAGGCCTTGAGACATAGTCAAGGAATTCCAACATTTGCTTGTCCAGATTTCAGAATTGCTATAACCTAGTGACTCCTTTGTGGCTTCTATTTCCCCATGTCTTTTTGAACAGGAATGGACTGGTTAATCTATGCCTGTCCCATAATTGTGTATTATGTGTAATGAGGGCAGATAATTTATCTCTTTAGTCTTACATGTCTACAGATTGAGAGGAACCATACTCAAGGAGCTGTACTTAAGGAACTAAGGTGCCTCATCCAAACCTGGAACTGATTTAGATAATGAGGTTCTAGACTTTGAACTGATGCCGTAATGCCATACTTCTGGGAAGGGGTGACTGTACTTTGCATGTAGGAGAGACAAGAATCATTGGGGGTCAGAGGGTAGACTGTGGTAGGCAACCTCTAAGATGACCTTCAATACCTGCTTCCTGATAATTACATCCTTGTGTAATCATCTACCCTTTGGTGTGGAACGGGCCTAGTCACTTCCTTTTAATGGACAGAATATGGCAAAAGTTATGAAATACCACTTCCAAGATTAGGTTACAAAGAGACTGTAGCTTCTATTTTGTGCATTCTCCCTCTTTCATGCTCTTGTTCTCTGATCAAAGCCAGCTTCCCTGTGGAGAGCCCCATAAAGCAAGGAACTCAGGGACGCTCCTAACCAACAACCAGCAAGGAACTGAGACTGCCTGTCCAACAGCCCATGAGGAACTGACTCCTTCCAAAAACCATGGGAGTGAGAAGACAAACAGATCCTACCTCAGCCAACCCTTCAGATAATACCACAGTCCTTTCCAGTCAAAGCATATAGAACTTGGATTGCAGCCTTGTGAGAGGTAATAAGGTAGAGGTGCATATCTAAGCCATTCCTTAGATATACACCTAGATAATCAATGTTTCTTGCTTAAAAATGTTAACTTTTGGGTGATTTGTTATACAGCAATAAATAACTATTACAATGGCCCAGCCCTGCGGCCCTGTGCCTATTGCTCTGGCACCACCAACTAATAGGTCCCAGTATCTGATTCCCAAATTCCCAAGAGAAAGATTCTGATTGGCCCAAATTGCCTTGGGTGCCTACCATTGGTACAAAGAGCTATGGCTGTGGAGACAACAAAGTTGTTTGGTACAGTTATAGCCACAGGGTTTCGGTCCTGTGAGTAGAGATCCGTTCTTAGAGAAAAGGAAGTAAGCCAGTAAAAAGTTTCTTTGAAAAGGAAATCCACCTCTAGTTGGGAAGATGAAACACTTGAAGTAAACAAAGACTTCTGAGGGCAATAAAAGATTAACTACAGGCCCCATGTCCCTATCACCTCAAACACAGTCTAGGGCTGTACCTACTGTGACGCTAAAACAACCAGGAAGTTCTGTTACTAGAATTACTTTGTTTGCTAGGGTTTTTTTCTAATCCATTAAGCTAGCTGTTGAGCAGAGTGCTGAGAAAACAATCAACTGATTGAATCCATTTGTTGACATAAAAAGAAAAGGAGGAAAGCAGGTGTCATACTAGCAAACAAATGCTCCTCTTTGATTGAAGGAAAATCTCTAAAATGTTAGTGCTCTACATGGCATGACTGCTCCAATAAATCCTCTTAAAATTGGTATCTTGTTATGATTGAACAAAAAATATGTTGGAAAGAGGATTATTAAGGGCTAAAGATCTCTCTGAGACCAGAAACATCATGGTTGGATGATGCCAGGAAACAAGCTTCTTATTCCTAACCTTGATATTAAAGTTTTCCGACTGATAAAGACTATATATTACCAAAATGCTGTCCCATAGATTACAAAAATAAGAAGTGAACTAGCAAAGGTGAGGACTGACAGTACAAAGAGGTGGGAGAAAAAAAAAAAAACTAGAAATAGGTCAGAAATGGGCTTTAAGTCTAGAAGCAATAGAGAATATAATCTGATTATTTATAGCACTAATTTATACCTAGAATTTTAAAAGTGAAATTTAAAAGTTAGAGATAGAAGTTCTAAGAGTAGTGCTTCCAATCTGTCAGCAAGGTAAACTGGGACAGAGAAAAGCTACAATCATTAGCTGCACAATCACACCCCATCTCCCCCACCACTACCAAAAGTTGTTTTCTCCAAGTCTCTGTTACAACCCTGTTCTGTCACATCACTGAGCAACTCACAGTTCTAATACCACTATTACTAGTAATATCAGCAAGAGTTACTATTTATTGTGTCCTGGCCAAGTCTTAAGCAATGAAGTAAACACCTTTGGTACATAACATCACTTAATTCTCATAACACTTAATTCTCTATAATGTGGGTACTATTAAGTCCTTCATTCAGTAGATGAAGAAACTCATCTAAGGCTGAGGGAGATTTACAAAACTTGTGCAAAGATGCACAGCTGGAAAGTGAAAAAGCTGGAATTTGAAATAACTTCAAAGTCCATGACCGCTATGTTAGACAGCCTCCCATGATGTTTCATTTGCTAAGCACTTATATGCTATCACTGTGCTACAAGCTTAGCTTACATTATCTCATTAGGTTATCACAACTGCCTATAAGGTTTGATTATACCATTTTACAAAACAAGAATCTAAGTAAATGCACTGGTCACCAGACTATTGTCTATTGACCCTCCAGCTAAAATGAACCACTACTTAAGTAACGTACTTATTAAATAGTCTTTTTCAGTGGCAAGTAACAGAAGTCAAAGTGACTATTTAATAAGAACCAGCTTTGGGACTTCCCTGGTGGTGCGGTGGTTAAGAATCTTCCTGTCGATCAGAAACAAGAAAGAACTACAATCCTGCAGCCTGTGGAAAAAAAAACCACATTCACAGACAGATAGAAAAGATGAAAAGGCAGAGGGCTATGTACCAGATGAAGGAACAAGATAAAACCCCCAAAAAACAGCTAAGTGAAGTGGCGATAGGCAACCTTCCAGAAAAAGAATTCAGAATAATGATAGTGAAGGTGATCCAGGACCTCGGAAAAAGAATGGAGGCACAGATCAAGAAGATGCAAGAAATGTTTAACAAAGACCTAGAAGAATTAAAGAACAAAAAAACAGAGATGAACAATAAAATAACTGAAGTGAAAACTACACTAGAAGGAATCAATAGCAGAATAACTGAGGCAGAAGAACAGATAAGTGTCCTCGAAGAGAGAATGGTGGAATTCACTGCCGCAGAACAGAATAAAGAATGAAAAGAAATGAAGACAGTCTAAGAGACCTCTGGGACAACATTAAACACAACAACATTCGCATTACAGGGGTCCCAGAAGAAGAGACAGAGAAAGGACCCAAGAAAATATTTGAAGAGAATATAGTTGAAAACTTCCCTAACATGGGAAAGGAAATAGCCACCCAAGTCCAGGAAGCGCAGTGAGTCCCATACAGGATGAACCCAAGGAAAAACTCACCGAGACACATAGTAATCAAATTGGAAAAAATTAAAGACAAAGAAAAATTATTGAAAGCAGCAAGGGAAAAAAAACAAATAGCATACAAGAGAACTCCCATAAGGTTAACAGCTGATTTCTCAGCAGAAACTCTACAAGCCAGAAGGGAGTGGAATGATATATTTAAAGTGATGAAAGGGAAGAACCTACAACCAAGATTACTCTACCTGGCAAGGATCTCATTCAGATTCGATGGAGCAATCAAAAGCTTTACAGACAAGCAAAAGCTAAGAGAATTCAGCACCACCAAACCAGCTCTACAACAAATGCTAAAGGAACTTCTCTAAGTGGGAAACACAAGAGAAGAAAAGGACCTACCAAAACAAACCCAAAACAATTAAGAAAATGGTCATAGGAACATACATATCAATAATTACCTTAAACGTGAATGGATTAAATGCTCCAACCAAAAGACACAGGCTGGCTGAATGGATACAAAAACAAGACCCACATAAATGCTGTGTACAAGAGACCCACTTCACACCTAGGGACACATACAGACAGAACGTGAGGAGATGGAAAAGGATATTCCATGCAAATGGAAATCAAAAGAAAGCTGCAGTAGCAATACTCATATCAGAAAAAATAGACTTTAAAATAAAGAATGTTACAAGAGACAAGGACACTACATAATGATCAAGGGATCAATCCAAGAAGAAGATACAACAATTATATAGATATATATGCACCCAACATAGGGGCACCTCAATGCATAAGGGAACTGCTAACAGCTATAAAAGAGGAAATCAACAGTAACACAATAATAGTGGGGGATTTTAACACCTCACTTACACCAATGGACAGATCATCCTGACAGAAAATTAATAAGGAAACAGAAGCTTTAAATGACACAATAGACCAGATAGATTTAATTGATATTTATAGGACATTCCATCCAAAAACAGCAGATTACACTTCCTTCTCAAGTGCACATGGAACATTCTCCAGGAGAGCCCACATCTTGGGTCACAAATCAAGCCTCAGTAAAATTAAGAAAATTGAAATCATATCAAGCATCTTTTCTGACCACAACGCTATGGGATTAGAAATGAATTACAGGGGAAATAACGTAAAAAGCACAAACACACGGAGGCTAAACAATACGTTACTAAATAACCAAGAGATCACTGAAGAAATCAAAGAGGAAATCAAAAAATACCTAGAGACAAATGACAATGAAAACACGATGAGGCAAAACCTATGGGATGCAGCAAAAGCAGTTCTAAGACGGAAGTTTATAGCTATACAAGCCTACCTCAAGAAACAAGAAAAATCTCAAATAAACAATCTAACCTTACACCTAAAGCAATTAGAAAAAGAAGAACAAAAAACCCCCAGAGTTAGCAGAAGGAAAGAAATCATAAAGATCAGAGCAGAAATAAATGAAAAAGAAATGAAGGCAACGATAGCAAAGATCAATAAAACTAACAGCTGGTTCTTTAAGAAGATAAACAAAATTGATAAACCATTAGCCAGACTCATCAAGAAAAAGAGGGAGAGGACTCAAATCCATAAAATTAGAAATGAAAAAGGAGAACTTACAACAGGCACCACAGAAATACAAAGCATCCTAAGAGACTACTACAAGCAACACTAGGCCAATAAAATGGACAATCTGGAAGAAATGGACAAATTCTTAGAGAGGTATAACTTTCCAAGACTGAATCAGGAAGAAACAGAAAATATGAACAGATGACTCACAAGTAATGAAATTGAAACTGTGATTAAAAATCTTCCAACAAACAAAAGCCCAGGACCAGATGGCTTCACAGGTGAATTCTATCAAACATTTAGAGAAGATCTAACACTCATCCTTCTCAAAGTCTTCCAAAAAATTTCAGAGTAAGGAACACTCTCAAACTCATTCTATGAGGCCACCATCACCCTGATACCAAAACCAGACAAAGATACTACAAAAAAAGAAAATTACAGACCAATATTACTGATGAATATAGATGCAAAAATCCTCAACAAAATACTAGCAAACAGAATCCAACAACACATTAAAAGGATCATACACCGTGATCAAGTGGGATTTATCCCAGAGACGCAAGGATTCTTCAATATAGGCAAATCAATCAATGTGATACACCATATTAACAAACTGAAGAGGAAAAACCATATTATCATCTCAATAGATGCAGAAAAAGGTTTTGACAAAATCCAACACCCATTAATGATAAAAACTCTCCAGAAAGAGGGCATAGAGGGAACCTACCTCAACATAATATAAGCCATATATGACAAACCCACAACAAACATCATTCTCAATGGTGAAAAACTGAAAGCATTTCCTCTAAGATCAGGAAAAAGACAAGGATGTCCACTCTCACCACTATTATTCAACATAGTCTTGGAAGTCCTAGCCACAGCAATCAGAGAAGAAAAAGAAATAAAATGAATACAAATTGGAAAACAAGAAGTAAAACTGTCACTGTTTGCACATGACATGATACTATACATAGAGAATCCTAAAGATGCCACCAGAAAACTACTAGAGCTAATCAATGACTTTGGTAAAGTTGCAGGATACAAAATTAATGTACAGAAATCTCATGCATTCCTATATACTAATGATGAAAAATCTGAAAGAGAAATTAAGGAAACACTCCCATTTACCCTTGCAAAAAAAAGAATAAAATACCTAGGAATAAACCTACCTAGGGAGACAAAAGACCTGCATGCAGAAAACTATAAGACACTGATGAAAGAAATTAAAGATGATACCAACAGATGGAGAAATATACCATGTTCTTGGATTGGAAGAAGCAATATTGTGAAAATGACTATACTACCCAAAGCATTCTAAAGATTCATTGCAATCCCTATCAAATTACCAAATGGCATTTTTTACGGAACTAGAACAAAAAATCTTAAAATTTCTGTGGAGACACAAAAGACCCCGAATAGCCAAAGCAGTCTTGAGGGAAAAAAATGGAGCTGGAGGAATCAGGCTCCCTGACTTCAGCCTATACTACAAAGCTACAGTAATCAAGACAATATGGTACTGGCACAAAAACAGAAATATAGATCAATGGAACAAGATAGAAAGCCCAGAGGTAAACTCATGCACCTATGGTCAACTAATCTATGACAAAGGAGGCAAGGATATACAATGGAGGAAAGAGAGTCTCTTCAATAAGTGGTGCTGGGAAAACTGGACAACTACATGTAAAAGAATGAAATTAGAACACTCCCTAACACCATACACAAAAATAAACTCAAAATGGATTAGAGACCTAAATGTAAGACCGGACACTATAAAGCTCCTAGAGGAAAACATAGGAAGAACACTCTTTGACATAAATCACAGCAAGATCTTTTTTGATCCACCTCCTAGAATAATGGAAATAAAACCAAAAATAAACAAATGGGACCTAATGAAACTTCAAAGCTTTTGCACAGCAAAGGAAATCATAAAAAAGACGAAATGACAACCCTCAGAATGAGAGAAAATATTTGCAAATGAATCAACGGACAAAGGATTAATCTCCAAAATACATAAACAGCTCATGCACCTCAATATTACAAAAAACAAACAACCCAATCCAAAAATGGGCAGAAGACCTAAATAGACATTTCTCCAAAGAAGACATACAGATGGCCAAGAAGCACATGAAAAGCTGCTCAACATCACTAATTATTAGAGAAATGCAAATCAAAACTACAATGCAGTATCACCTCACACCAGTTAGAACGGGCATCATCAGAAAATCTACAAACAACAAATGCTGGAGAGGGTGTGGAGAACAGGGAACCCTCTTGCACTGTTGGTGGGAATGTAAATTGATACAGCCACTATGGAGAACAGTATGGAGGTTCCTTAAAGATCTAAAAATAGAATTACCATATGATCCAGCAATCCCACTTCTGGGCATATACCTAGAGAAAACCATAATTCAAAAAGACACATGCACCCCAATGTTCATTGCAGCACTATTTACAATAGCCAGGTCATGGAAGAAACCTAAATGCCCATCGACAGATCAATGGATAAAGAAGACGTGGTACATATATACAATGGAATATTACTCAGCAATAAAAAGGAACAAAATTGGGTCATTTGTTGAGATGTGGATGGATCTAGAGACTGTCATACAGAGTGAAGTAAATAATGAAGAGAAAAACAAATATACTCTATTAAGGCATATATGTGCAACCTAGAAAAACGGTACAGGTGAACCAGTATGCAGGGCAGAAGTTGAGACTCAGATGTAGAGAACAAACGTATGGACACCAAGGGGGGAAAGCTGCAGGGTGTGGGGTGTGGGTGTGTGAAGAATTGGGCGATTGGGATTGACATGTAGACACTGATATGTATAAAATTGATGACTAATAAGAACCTGCTGTATAAAAAAATAAATTAAATTAAATTTAAAAAAAAAGAATCTGCCTGTCAATGCAGGTGACACAGGTTCGATCCCTGGTCTGGAAAGATCCCACGTGCCACGGAGCAACTAAGCCCACACACCACAAATACTGAAGCCTGCACACCTAGAGCTGGTGATCTGCAAGAAGAGATACCACCGCAATGAGAAGTCTGTGCACCACAACAAAGAGTGGCCCCGCTTGCCGCAGCTAGAGAAAGCCCAAGCGCAGCCATGAAAACCTAACACAGCCAAAAATGAATAAATTAATTAAAATAAAGTTATAATGATACTTAAAAAAAATAAGAACAAGCTTTGTAGACAATGTGTTTTATGATGACTATAATTGGTGAACAATGTACAAATATCATACAGGGAATCCCTAGTTTCATGGAATACTAAACTCATAGTAAACTATTTCTCTTTGTGCTGTGTATCCATTTATATATAGCCCCTACACAGAAGTCAACGGGTGTTTCAAGCACAAGCAAGACAGATGTAGCTGCTGGGGTGGGATAGAAGATGATTAGCAGCATGCAGACTGTTATGCTTGTGTTGTTCTGTGTTGACATCTGATAAGGCTATTCTTGTCTGTGTTTACATGTCCCATTCATCTGGTTCAACCAGACAGGGTTTTATTAATATTATTGATGGTTACTATAACAACAAGCATGTGAATGTACTTTAGCTATGAAATTGTGACAAGTATTTGGTTGATCACAGTCCGTAAATTTCTTCATAGGGATGATCTCCAAGGGTGAAAGGAGATGGAACAGGACATCACCGGATGGACACTTGCTTTGATCTCATTGAGGAAACTTACATAATGATTTCTCCTAGAAAAGTTCCTTTCCAGGGGCTTCCTCTGGAAATTTGGAGCTGTTTGACCCTTGGAGAAAAGCCAGTAACTCAACCAAAGATTCTTCCTAGACCGTAAATAGCATTCTGAGTTTGCATCCTCCATCTTCATTACTTTTCCTCTCCTGGCCCTCTCAGCCCCTTCACTATTCAGGACATTAATGGAATAAAGTCAAATACTGGAAACTGGGTGATCTTCTTTGCTGCTTTTAGCTCTGGCATCTTAGGTGACATTCCTTTGGACTGCAGATACGTGCTAAAGTTTATGCTGGATATTGTGAGGAGGGAAAAGAAGGGGAAAGATGGTGGATATCTAAGACAGGTAAAACAATCTCTGCCGTTGAGGAATTTGTGGTCTTGTTTAAGGGGTAGGATGACTGAAAGGGTTTAGGTTTAGTTTAGGACTTTGGCTTTTATAACCAGGAGAATCCAGGGCAAACCAGGATGAGTTAGCCACTCTATGAAGTTAGTCTGGGAAATTCACTTCATCTACATAGAACTCATATCTCCCAACTCTAAAAATGAATTTAAAATTTTAACTTCTTTGCCTTAATTCACAGTAACCCATATCCAACAGGAGAAAAAAAATGCATGAAATCTTTAAAAGACAGAGTACAGAGATGCCAGCCATGTCTGATCCTAGAGCATTGGCTCCAGAGAGACAGGATATCGGGACATCGCAACGTCCATGATCTCAAAAGCTTAGTTTCTCCCTGTGGTACCCCTGGTCTCTTTGAAGCAATGGAGTACCATTTAACAGATTGACTCCAAGAAGGTATCTAGTGATTCCCAGGATGTAGCTTATACACTGGAAGAACCTGGTTCAACCAATATTGAACAACCAATCTTAAAACTCCCAACACACAGCTGCATGTTTAGGATGAATGAGATATGATCGGTAAAGTATTTTGATTTTTGAGGGGTTACATCTTTAAATACAGCAAAGAAGATACCATATTGAGGTGTTCCATTTAATGTATTGGTTAAGACACATTGGTTAAGTGTATTGGTTAAGTGGGTGAGAGAGAGTAAGGGAAAGAGACAAGTCATCCTGTGTTGATTTCACATCACCATCCCTCTTCTAGCGAGAGAAGAGCAGTCACTGAGCTTAGAATCATCTATTATTCATTTTCTCCAAAGAAATAGGAGTGCTATGAGAATTAAATGTTGGTGCAGGGGAGGAGTACACTAAAAGCCTCTCCCTCTTCCAATTTAGAACATAGTTGGGAGAAGGTAGGAACAGAGTCTTCTCCTCCAGGATAGTAGCAAAGGCAACACTATCCATCCATCTTGGCTCAGCTCAGCCAATAAAGAAAAAGATACTCTACCCAAAGCATTGTCAGAGCTTATGAGGGCTCTGTGTGAATGAGGCTGAGGAGACAGCTATGACACTGTGAGGCTACACAGATGATCCATCACTTCCCTTTCTGTGGCCAGGAAGGCTTGGTGCATGTTATGGGTTGGATTGTGCCCTGCAAAAAGATACGTTGATGTCCAAAGTCCTGGTACCTGTGAATGTGACCTTATTTGGAAATAAGTTCTCTTCAGATGTAATCAAGTAAAGATGAGGTCTTACTGAATTAGAACGGGCCCTAATCTAATGGCTGGTGTCCTTATAAGAAGAGGAAATTTGGACACAGAGACACAGAAGAACAACATGTGATGACAAAAACAGAGATTAGAGTGAGGCATCTGCAAGCCAAGGAATGCCAAGAATTACTGGCAGCCTCCAGGAGCTAAGAGAAAGGCATGGAACAGACTCTCCCTGAGACAGAACCTTTCCGACACCTTGATTTTGGAATTTTGACCTCCAAACTGTGAGAGAATAAATTTCTGTTGTATTAAGCCACACAGTGTGTGGCAGCTTTTTATGGCAAACCTAAGACACTAATACAGAAGTCAAGGGTCTGTCCTTGGCAAAACAGTGAAGCAGGTATCTCTGGGAACTGAAATTCTTGCCTGATTTATTGTACTCACCTCATTCCACCTTGCTCACCTTCCCTCCACCCTCCATATCTATGCTACAGACATACTACTAAAATCCAAATCCTTCCGTGGCTCTCCACAGTTTGCACACGGTAGAAGCAGACCTACAAACACTGCCGAACATGGACACCATCCATCTTTGCAGCCCTCTCTTGCCTCACTCATTGTACATAGTCCCTTAAAACTACACTTCTTTTTTACTCCTTGGTGATTTCATGCAGATGTGTTCTTTGCCAATCTAAAGATTCAACTCAAATATCACCTCCCTTGGAAGCCTTTCTTCACCTCTGTAGGTGAAGAATTTGATCTCCGTTCTCTGGCATGGAGCGTCAAAAACTCTTGGAATTTCCTGAGTGACAGAAGTGTCTTTGTTATGCTAATGTGTGACTCTTGGTAGGTCCCTAGATAGCTCCGGGATGGAGGCAGGTCACCAGAAGAAGGTTGTAACTTTTCAGTCCCCAGACCTTCAGGGAGTGAAGTAGGACTGGAGATTGAGTTCAGTCATGTGGCCAAAGACTTGATTAATCGTGCCTATGTAATGAAACCCCAATAACAACTCTGGATATCAAGCTCATGGAGCTCCCTGGTTGGTGAACACACTAATGTGCTGAGAGGGTGATATACTCTGACTCCACCAGGACAGGGTGTAGAAGCTCTGTACTCCCTACCAGAACCTATCCTGTGTGTATTCTTTATAATAAAACTATAATAATTATAGTACTTTCATGAGTTCTGTGAGTTGTTCTAGCAAATTTTCACACCTGAGGAGATTATGGAGACCCTTGAATTTACAGTCAGGCACTCAGAAGGGCAGGTGACCTGGGACCCCTCAAAATGCAGCTTGCATGTGAAGTAAAGGCAGCCTTGTAGAGGACTGACCCTTTAATTCGTAGAGTCTGAGTCTAACCCCAAGTGGTTGGTGTCAGAATTGTATAGTAGTACACCCAGTTGGGTTTTGAAACAGGATAACCTTCTATTCCTCCTCTCCACCTCGTCTGCAGCTGGTGTTAGAATCTGTGTTGCTTTTATATGTCCACAAGAAATCACCTCCGTAATCCATCCATGTTGTCTGATTGGGACTAATCCCATTTCTTCAGCTCCAGAATAAGCATTTGACCCAGACCTGGCCAATAAGAGTATTCCATTTTCCCTGGTTGCTTCAGAATAGGCATGTGATCCAAGTCAGCTCAAGGAGATCAGTTTGACAGAAAAACACCCTCTTTCCATTAGGGTTGTTAAGCAGATCAGCAAGACCACAGCTGCCTGACCCATCCTTGGCACTATATGCAGAAAATTTGCCTGAGAATGATGTCAACACACACAAAAAAGAAAAGCTAAGAGACAATTGTCCTAATATAGTTTTTGAGACCCTGAATATAGCTGTGTTTGAAATACCTCCTGAACCTCCTAATTATGTTAATCAGTAAATTCTCTCTTTTATCCAAGTTGTTTTCAGCTGAGTTTTCTGTCACTTGCAACCAAAAGAATCTTGACAATAGACCGTCCTTCCAAAGCTCACCCATGCCTCTCATTTCTATCATCACACTCATTATAATTGTCGATTTGTTTGCCTAGCTCAAGAGAAGAATGATTATGTCTTATTTGTCTTTACAGTCTGCAATACCTACTTCAATGCCTAGAATGGTAGTGTCCAAAACATATTTTTTGCATGAGTGTTGGGTAACTAACCACCTCTTTCACAAGTGCTCATTTCCTCTCTCTTGGCATCCCTTTCTCCCTCTCATCATCACCCCCAGCATAGTCTCATTCACAGAACAAGAGAGGGGACAAAGGTACCACTCTAGAAATTGAAAAAAATGAATTGTAGCCCTTGTTCTGCTTTTTTCAAGATATGTAACCTGAGCTGATCCTCTTCTCTCTGTCTAGCCTCAGTAAAGTGAGCAATATCTGAAGACCCTCTAAGGGAACACCTTGTGTGACTCTAATACCCTGCTAAACTACTAGTTAAGAAGTAAGACAATACCTTACTAAGGACTAAGCTATGAGTTTTCCCTGGAATTGCTGCACTTTAATAGATGATTCCTGAAGACTGAGAAACTTTAGAGGATTAAAGAGATGAAACTACAAAGGTGGAATGATAAGCTATAGATAAAACTACCTGGTAGGTGTGCCCATACATCACCTCTTCCTTGGGTTTTGCCATTGAAACCACTATTGGAAAGACACAGAATAGGATTAACTGCAAAAGATGGAATCTGGTCAAGTCTCTCCAATATGTGCACTACCCTACTCTCAACTCAAATCATCAGAATAAAATCATAATCCAGAACTTGCCCAAAACCCACAGATTGGGTAAGTGGCTCATTCCAGGACATTGACACTATGTTCCCAAGCTCAAAAGGAAAACAGCTGTTACAAGAAAAAGGCAGAAGGACCCAGTGAAGAAAACAGGCTAAACTATGTCTTTCAACACTTACCAAACAGGAATAAGACCTATTGTCCACTTGGGAGATTGTCATAGGCCTCTAGGTTCTTATGGACAGCCATGTCTTTTTCTCCTGCAGGTATGAACTTAAATGTCTTTATTTTAGGCCAAATTGCCCTCAAGGGTAAAGCTAGAAGAATTTCGAGAGAACCATTGAACAGGACACATGTAATGAATCTGGTGTTCCCCACCTGCACCTGCCCACCCAGACTGAGTCTTAACAGGGCATCAAGAAAGTGAGCTTTGACTGTATGGAGTCCACTTTTGTTTCACCCAAGCCCCGAGGCCATGCCTAGTAGAAGCAAGTGGAGGCAAAGAGGATAATCTCAATTATTCAGGCCTTGGATTACTCCTGATACCCTCCCCGGGGTTGAGAGAGGATAGCTATTGTAAAGGGTGGCGGGGTGGGCCAAAATACAGAGGAAAGAATATGTTTTCAAATTATCCAGGCCAGATTATCACACAGTTTTTACTTTCCTCCTGAATAGACAACAAATGACACAACTAGGAGATTCCCAGAGATAACTATAAGGTAAAGGCCAAATACAAGACTGCTCACGAAAGAAAAATGACTTTTTAAAACTCCAGGGAGAAACTACTGCCCACCGATAGCCCACCTCTCTGTACAAAAAGACAAAATAAAACAAAATTTTCCCCACTTGCTCCATGTATCTTTAAAACTTCAATTCCTTGATTTAAGACCTTAATTTCTGTTACAGTACATGATCTCCTAGGAAGGTAACATTTTAAGTCACTATCAGCTACCTTAACCTTAAGGTGAACGAGTTCCTATTCTTTACTGGAGTAACTTTGATGAGCGAGGGAAGCCAGAAAAGAAGTAGAGGAAGACAGGAAAGGAGTGAGAGAAAAGGAGCGTGATCATGAAGGAAGCTGTTCACAGAAGAGAAAGGGAAGGCTAAGACTACTGCCTGCATAACTTTGCAAAGAAGTTGTCCTAGTAAGGCGAAATCAAAATTCTTAAACATGATCCTTTGAAAGTACTTACAATGAGGACCTACAAATCAACTAAGAATCATCCCTGGAAAGAACCCTAGAGTTCGTGGAAATAAATCCTGCATTAGCATAGCAGGAAGCACTCCTTCCATCTGCAATCACCGTAACAGCTTTATTTCTGAACTCTCTTGCTCCTCCTGTCCACACAGGCATAATCTGGATTTCTTTCAGAGAGAATTAAGCATCTCCCTACCAGTCTCATCTCTCTGACCCAAGGTGTGGAAGGCTACAGGTCATTGCTCTACAGCTTGCAGTTCTTGGGCTACTGCCCTCAGGTTCTTCACACTGCAGTTTCTAAAGAAAGAACCTCAGAAAAGAAACACATTAGCAAAAGTTCTTAAACTGTGGGAAGAACTGCCAATTTTCTCTTGGGTAAGAGCACCCTCTGGTGGTGAATATCTGTATTGTGGCCTAGCATCTCCATCTGGACGTATGCTGGGCTCAACCATAAATCCCTCCAGATGGAATGTATTCCAAGATCTCTCTTGGTAGCATAACAATCCACTGAAATTGAAGTTACAAGGTCTTGGTCTATGGCCTTGCTCTATTAATCCTAGCGTGTGACTTTGGCTTAGTCACCTTTCTCAGCCTCACTTCCACTATTAAAAGTAGGAAAACAGGGGCTTCCCTGGTGGCGCAGTGGTTGAGCGTCCGCCTGCCGATGCAGGGGACGCGGGTTCGTGTCCCGGTCCGGGAAGATCCCACGTGTCGCGGAGCGGCTGGGCCTGTGAGCCATGGCCGCTGAGCCTGCGCGGCGTCTGGAGCCTGTGCTCTGCAGCGGGAGAGGCCACAGCAGTGAGAGGCCCGCGTACCGCAAAAAAAAAAAAAAAAGTAGGAAAACAATGACAACATGAGGATCAAATGAAAATGCTTACTACTCAGTAAAGTACAATGTACATTAAAAAAAAAAAAGAGATGCCATTATGGTTTACCAGATATACACAGATTACAATAGTAAGTTCTTAATATTACATTCTTATCCTTGCCAACTGCTCCCCTGTTAATCCTAACAGCTATGTTCATTGAGTCACTCCCCAATTTTGGGACCAAGGACAACCTCCCATGGCCTTGAGCAGGGATCTGCAGGAACCAGAAGTGGCACAAACAAACAGACCTTCCACAACATGACCGGAGGCAGCCTGATGTTCCTCCCTGGCATCCCTGATGTGATAGGATGCATCCTATCCTTTTCTTCTTCAGACTACCAGGTAGTTCCTGGTAAGGGATGCAGGGCTTTCATCATCTGGTCCCCGGCTACCTCTCCTACCTCATCTGACTTTGTTCCTTCATATATATATACATATACATATATATGTATATGTATATATATTGCAGTCCACCCAAATCAACCTACTTGTAGTTCTCCAAACAAGTAGATTGCCTCCATAACTTTGTACGTGGGTTTCCTCTGCCTAAAGCAAATTCATCACACTTCTAGTTAATCCTTGCCCACCTTTCAACGTATTCCTCCTGGAGGCCTCCATTCACTCCTTATGTCCAAGGCTGGATTAGGTATATCTCCCCTATGGGTCCCTGAGGCTGCTACTATCACAGTACTCATCATACCATATACTAATTGTCTTTTACTTGTCTCTCTTCCCCTATGGCCAAGCATAATGCTTGGTATTCAATAGGCACTCAGTATAATTTGGTGGATAGATGATGGCTTCTGTGTTACCGAATTCAAAGCCTGCTTTTTTGTTCTAATCTTACTCTATCTCTCAACACCACTGGCTGACTACTCCACTTTCTTCCCTTGACCTTCATGACACCAAATCCTCCTGGTTTTCTCCCAGCTCAGGCTCCTCCACTGGAATCCCATATGTTGGGGTGGCCAGGGCTTTGCCTTGAGCCCCCATTCTTCTCTGGATTCATGCGCTCCCTAGGCAACCTCTTTTATCTCACAAATTTTAATGCCACCAATATGTTGATGACCACTAGCCTGTGTGTCTCCAGCTCTTAACTTTCCCAGCAACTCTATGCTCATATATCCAAATGCCTATTAGACAGCTTTCAGAAATTCTTATTACATATAGATCTTAAAGTCAATGTGATCTAAACCAGGGGTCCCCAACCCCTGGCCTGTTAGGAACTGGGCCACACAGCAGGAGGTGGGCAGCACGCGAGCGAGCAAAGCTTCATCCGCCACTTCCCGTTGCTCGCATTACTGCTCGCACCATCCCCCCACCCCCACCCCCGTCCTTGGAAAAACTGTCTTCCATGAAACCAGTCCCTGGTGCCAAAAAGGTTGGGGACCGCCGGTCTAAACAGAACTCTCAATTTCCAATCTCCCGTTCCCAGCTTACTCTTGTCTCGAACTTTCCAATTTCAGTACATGGCCCCAGCATCCACCCAGATGTTCAAGTCAAAACTCAGACAGATGGTGGTGCTAATTTCGATCACCTGTTAAAGACGGTGCCTTCCAAGTTTAAAGTTATTGTACTTCTTAGTTTTGACATGTGAGAAAATAAGTTGAGACACTGTAAAATCTCACTTCTCACCCCACTAGTTTTAGCATTCACTGATGTTTCTTATGTGAATTAATTATTCCTCCGATGGTTGCCAGCGGTGATTATCTAATACCATCATGCCTTCTACATTAGTTGACTTTCTACTATAAGGAAGAGCTTTCTCTTCTCTCCTTTTATTTATTAATACATGTGTGTGTATCAATGCAGACTCATGAGTTAACTGTTTCATTCAGTAGGTCATAATCCATAACTCTCTTTGTCATTTTGATGTTTAACTTGTTCTAGATTTGGCCCCTGGGCTTCTGAGGCTAGTTTCTGCATCCTTGCCATGCCCTCATCATTCTTTGAGCATTTTTTTTTTTCTAACACAACAAGATATTCCAGGTTCATATTACACTTTTCCCCAGCCCTAGAATCCACCATTTCCTCAAGAAGAGAGTGGTGTTTGGAAACCAAGATCTGGACTCTAAATGCACTTTTACTACTTCTGAGGAATTTCTGTTCCTAGTCCGTTTCAGTGAACAGAACTAGAAAATTATGCACGTGAATACATACATATATATACACCTATGCAAACATATACCTGTGTGTATATGTACATGCATATATGCACACACATATATACATAAACACACTCACTTTACACTTATTTTACATATAGCCATAAGTTCACACCAGTACCTTCAATTCTAACCCAATACCGCATGGTCCATTTCACTCTAGCTGTGCCCTTTCCATATTTGCTTCTTCCTTCTCTGACAATGAGAAATGCATTTTCTCAAACTCTCATTTTGTAGTTAATCTCCTGACCCTGCCAAGCTGCTGCTCCCCTCTAGCCAGGGTCCTGACCCCCACTTGTGCCTACCTGCCAGCCCCATTTTGTGCTATCCTCACATACATCACCATATTTTAATTCTCTGAAAAGTGCTTATTTTCAGTCTACCTTTACTAGAGCATAAAGGTATCCTCACACAATGCTTGGTGTATGGTGTGTCCCCTGTAAATATTTATTGAGTGAATGAATGAACTCCTGCATGCATGCTGTATATGCAGGATCCTGAAATAAAAATTAACTTGGGGGATCATGGTGGTAGAAGAAGGAGGAGGTGGCAAATTGTTGATAAGTAGTGCTAAAGCAGGTCCTGAAGTCTAAATTCCAGGAAAGTGAGCAGGTGCTATGCTCTCGTGGGCTCCTCTTTACGGAAAGATAATCATGTATGAAAGCAAGTGAAAATCTTTACACATTAGTGTAGTTAAAATAAAAAGGATGAAATGTGTGTTCCAGAACACGGACAGCAATCTTCAGAAAGTGAGAGAACTTCTAAAGCCAGTCAAGAACAATATGCAGGGCTTCCCTGGTGGCGCAGTAGTTGAGAGTCCGCCTGCCGATGCAGGGGACGCGGGTTCGTGCCCTGGTCCGGGAAGATCCCACATGCCGCGGAGTGGTTGGGCCCGTGAGCCATGGCCGCTGAACCTGCGCGTCTGGAGCCTGTGCTCCGCAACGGGAGAGGCCACAACAGTGAGAGGCCCGCGTACCGCAAAAAAAAAAAAAAAAAAAAAAAAAAAAGAACAATATGCAGCGAGGATGATGAGAGGGGACTTCCCCTCTGAAAAAAAGAGTAAAAATTAAAAAAAAAAAAAAAAACAGAAAGCTCCTGAAGATGGAGCTGGTGGCCAAGCCAGTGAGACCTCTCAGCCACCTGGGAAGACAAGGGCCCAAATGGACACCATCACTGAAACCAAAAAAACATAAACAGAGGTGAAGTTAAAATTTCCTGAATTACCAAACCCATGACTTACTGATGACTTGGTTACCAGACAAAGCTGCTTTCCTCAGTTTACCAGAAGGAATGTGGAATCATCTTGAGGATTATGCAGATTATAAGAACTCTCAAGGAAATATAGACAATAAGGAATATGTTGTTAATGAAATTATGACATACATAAATGCATATGCAGTATAATATTGGACACTCAGCACTCTACGACTTTGAGACCACAGTATTCTGGAATCCTTGCAGATTATTCTGATATGGTCTAGGTTTATGAAACACCACATCTACTGAGATTATTTGTGTGCATCCAAGCAACATTGGCCTGTGTCTCTCTGGATGTAATCTCTGGATGACAAGAGCTTTGATTTAATAGTAAACTATCTGCACAATTTTCAAATACCTGGCAGAGATTTTTACAACTCTGAATAGTGCCAGCAATTATGAGGTATCATCAGAAAGTTGTGATCTGTCGACACTCATTTATGTTTGGATCTCAGTGGTACGCAGGAAAATGTTTAACAACCTGCTCTTTGGATGGGGGGGGCGGGGGGAGGTGTTGATTTGTAGCATTTGCCAATTTCCAAGGCATAAATACTCCCACCATGATAAATTTCACTGAAGGAGGAGTGGTCTCTCTGGAGCAGGTACAAGCCAACTCCATTCACCACCAGCCTACTATTGTGTATAAACTTTTTTTTTTTTTTTGTGGTACGCGGCCCTCTCACTGTTGTGGTCTCTCCCGTTGCGGAGCACAGGCTCCGGACGCGCAGGTTCAGCGGCCATGGCTCACGGCCGCAGCCGCTCCGCAGCATGTGGAATCTTCCTGGACCGGGGCCCGAACCCGTGTCCCCTGCATCGGCAGGCGGACTCTCAACTACTGCGCCACCAGGGAAGCCCTGTATAAACATATTTTTGTTCTTGATCCTTTGGTACAAATGGTGTACTTCAAAATTATTAGTGTAAACAGGAGTGATGTTTAAGCTTGCTTTCTGTTTGTTTTTAAATATAAAATTTAAAAGATACAGCTCCTTTTCTGATTTCATAATTGCTACTCATGTATGAAATGATAGACACAGTGGGCTTTACTGTCTAGTTGATAACGCTGTTCTTGAAAGGCTGGTGGGTCCACTCCTCATATACCACGTATTTTATAATATGTTAATGCTACATGACCAAGTACTGTGATCCCTAGTGCCCAAAGTTTGATTCAATGTATATAACTAAAAACATATCCATTTGTGCTCATTTTAAGTAAATAGCCCTTCCTTTGTAAGTCATGAAGTTTACTAAGATTATTGAATAATAATGGCTTATTTAGTGGTTTTTGCTGTAATGTGGTAATATGTAGTTAGTTTCCTGGTAAAGTTACTTTTTAGCAATTTTTCTTCATATATTCAGTATTTTCCTTGAAGTGTACACATAGGGGTGTGTGTGTGCTTGTGTTGGGTTTTCTCTTGTTTTTTTATGTAATCAGTAAAGAAGCCAGGCATGAATGTGCGGTAAACCATTTTCACGTTGGCATGCTGGGATGTTGTTACTAAATTCCTGAAGAAGCTAAGCCTATGCACTAAAGTAAAACACACCTCTTCTGCAGCTACCAGAATCGTGAACCTTCTAATTCTAACATTAGCCCTCACTTTTACAGGGTTTTACAGTTTTCAAAGGGCTCTTAAATGCACGGCATCTTCTGGTGGACCCTTACCAATGTATAATCTTGAATCTAAGGTGCAACATCCTTTTCTTGCACGTTCCAGCATGTTAGCAGAAAAGCTGCCAAAAGAACACAAAAACAAATACTAAGAATTCAAAATTGAAAGAAAGAATGAAACAGGTTATTCATTTCAACCTTGGCTTTAACAAAGCAGGTACAATTATATATGGGGAGAGCAGCCAAATATGTTCATTTATTTATTAAATAATCATCATCTAGATTAGTCTAAAGCAGCAGGAATCGTCATCTCATCACACATAAGAAGGGTGACCTCACTGGACAGTGCATGTAGTTGATCGGCATAACAACAAAGAAAAAGGCCAGGAGAAAACGAGTTTTGGAAATTGACATAGACTCCTAGAATATGACAAGATTATGATATAAATAATGAGATTTCACGTTTAACTCAATGGAGCTTAAATTTCTATGCAACCTCCAAGGGCAAAGTTGTGGCAGAAGTAGAAGATAAGACAATAGAAAAAAAAAATTCTGTGACTTGACCTCAAACTTTAAAGGCAGTTAAGAGCTGGTACCTAGAATTCCCTGCAGTTGGAGCTATGGCTTATAAAGACTGCTGTGATTTTTTTTTGGAGCTAGGTCTACTATGCAGCATTACAACCAACCAATGCAATTCTTCATCTGCCCCTGAGAGAACTGCCTAATTTGAACGATACTCTTTGAACCAGCGGTCATAGGGAATCTGGTATGTGCAGGGGGGTTCAGCAAAATACAGAGATTTCCCTTGCCTTCAATGAAAATGCCATCTTGTTGAGGAGATAAAGCAATCACACATTTAAAACTAAACAAAAGGGCTTCCCTGGTGGCGCAGTGGTTGAGAGTCTGCCTGCCAATGCAGGGGACGCGGGTTCGAGCCCTTGTCTGGGAGGATCCCACATGCCGCGGAGCAACTGGGCCCGTGAGCCACAACTACTGAGCCTGCGCGTCTGGAGCCTGTGCTCCAGAGGCCGCGACAGTGAGAGGCCCGCGCACCGTGATGAAGAGTGGCCCCTACTCGCCGCAACTGGAGAAAGCCCTCGCACAGAAACGAAGACCCAAACACAGCCAGAAAAAATAAAAATAAATAAAAATAAATTTAAAAAAATAAAAATAAATAAATTAAATAAAACTAAACAAAATACGACATTAAAAGTTTAAGGGAAAAAAAAAATGTTAAGGAAAGGGGAGTGAATTTAGAGAGAGTGTTCAGAAAAGCTCCAAGGGACTTGATCTGGGTCTTGTAGGGCATCTGGACTGAGATGGACAAACAAAAGGCGAGGAAGGACTTTGAGTCAAATCGGAGCAAATGTGCAGAGGTGAAACATGCAGTGGGCACGTGGAGAACATTAAGTAAACCATGGAGTGGACACTGAGGCTTATTTTTCAACTAATGGTGAAAATATAAAGAACAGATGTCTTCTAAGTAGTTCCTATTCCTCTACCAGCTACAGCATGAAACTCTGAAGGCTGGGTGTATTCAAAGTCCCCAAAGCTTGAAGCATCCTCATTCCTTCATGGAACTGCGAGCAATGGCTGGGACAATATAAACAACAACAAGCTATACAGCATGTCAATAATTTCTGAGTTCTTTCTAATGAACAGTACAGAAGGGAGAAAATATTGTAACTGCATCCCATTCTACAGTCCACTTAAGAAGAAAAATGGGTGATGGTAGCAACGAGGACAATGTTGTGATGGTGATGAGGATGAGGATGATGATGATACTTAGAATTTACTGAGTGTTTATAATATCTCAGGATTTGTGTTTTCCCTACATTATTTCACTTTATCCTCACAGAAGCTTCAGGACTTTTTTTGGTAACAAGTAATGTAAAACTGGCTCAAAATAGCTTAGCATTAAAGGGAATTAATTGTCTGGCATAACTGGAAAGCCCAGGGGTAGATATTCTTGGCTTCAGAAATAGCTGAATCCAGGGGACCAGATAATGTTATCAGGATTCTGTCACTGTTTTCGTTTCTCAGATCTCTTTTACTCTGACTGTGGCTTCATTTGCAGCTAGTCACTCTTGGTATACCTGGGGAGACTGACTGCCTCCATACTTATTCTTAGAGGTCAAAAGAAGCAGACCTGGGCTTCCCTGGTGGCGCAGTGGTTGAGAGTCCGCCTGCCGATGCTAGGGGACGCGGGTTCGTGCCCCGGTCTGGGAGGATCCCACGTGCCGCGGAGCGGCTGGGCCCATGAGCCATGGCCGCTGGGCTTGTGCGTCCGGAGCCTGTGCTCCGCGGCGGGAGGGGCCCCGGCGGTGAGAGGCCCGCGTGCAGCAAAAAAAAAAAAAAAAAAAAGAAGCAGACCTTCGTCACTTGTTCACTCCCTCCCTCTTGCTCTTCCTGCCCTCTCCCTCTCCTTCTCTCCAACATGGAAGGCTTTGGATGGCCCTGCTGAGTCATGTGCACAACACTCAGACCAAAGGCTCCAAGGGCCTTGAGTCCTGCAGCTAGCCCTTTCCACCAGAGATGGGCAGGTAATGGGATTGACAGACCCCTGGCACCATATGAGTCAGGGAGAGCCGTTCCTTGTGGAAAGCAAGCTGCCCGGCAAATGTCCACTACAGGTAAATACCAACATTATCCCTATTTGGCAATGAGAAAATTGAGGCCTTGGCTGGTTGAGTTTGGAACCAGGCTTTGGAATTAAGACTGCCCGTTGTTAAACCAATGGCTGTTAAGCTGAGAAACCTTTGAAAAGGACTGGGCCTGAGCCTCACCCAGATAATTAACCCAGAATCTAGGTGGTAAGAACTGGGTGGTAAGAACATTTTTTTAATCTCCTCAGGTGGTTCTAACACTAGAAATATGAGAAAGCAGCCAGTATTGAAAACCTCTGTCCTAAGCTCTAGGCTCCTGTTAATAATAAACCCCAGAATACACACAGTACTCCCTTCAGCCACCTTTATCAACCAGCTCGTAAGAATGACCTGATGCTTTACCTGCCTGTCTCCCTCACTCACCTTTATATCATCCCATCTTTACAGCTGCAGTCCCTGGTACCTCACCTGACATAGCAGGCATCCAATAACTATTTGTTAAACTGAATTGATGTAGCTCCCTGGATTTTCATGCAAACACTCATACGGGAATGAAGGGTTCAGAGGCGGGAAAACAGTAAAACTATCTTCATGTCGTAGTAGCGATAATGATAGGAAGGAGGAAAAAGGAAAGGGGGAAGTAGTCCGTTGTCCACATTTTCTCAGTCAAAAAGAAACACAAAAATAAGGAACTCAGCAGGTAAAATTACCATGTGGCATACATTACATTTCAAGTTAACATAACCCTTCAAGGCAGCGTTTCAGCTTTCATTCTACCAGGTTCCTTAATTACAATATCCTTATTCCCCAATTAAAGGCTCATTAAGCTTGTCAACACCTTTTTAGAATATTAACTATTTTATTCTTTAGAAATCTAGGCGTTGTTAAATCAGAATCCTTTATGGAAAAGCATATTCTAATGACTTCTTGATCTCTCATTCCATTCAATGACACCATGTTAAACAATCGCTTTAATCTGATCAAGTTTAATTTTTCTGCAGTCAAGTAACTGCCCTTCAGTTAAAAGCTTCTGTTAGAACTACACTAACATAATAGCTCTTGGTTCTGTGTTCCTTTTGGTGATTTCTGTTTTTTTCACACAAAACAACTTGCTCTCAAACTTCCATTTTACCCTGTAGAAACCTGAGCCCACGTGTTTCATCTCTGTCTGGGTGTGGAGGCGGGTGCAGGATAACTTTAATTTTTCCCTACTTGGCTGTCTGCTTCCTAGAATCTCTCTATTTTCAGCTGCCCTGGGATTTCCCTTTCCATTGCACCTGCCCTGATTCTGGGCTCTACCCCAGCACTGGCCAACCTTGTGAATGTTTTATGAGACTGTCTGCAGCAGAGACCCTTGGAGCCAACCAAGAACACCTGTTGTTTCCTTGCCCTTCTCCAGACCTTCAGTGCCCACCCTCTGCTGGGTTCAGGCATTCCTTCCATCCAGAAGGTTTCTGAGGTTTGCATATCTGCATAAGCATCTAATCATCAGTCTGCTGGCGAGCTTACTTCCAGAACAATGATTGGGCACTAAAGTGTGTTTCAGGCAACTCAGCTAGGCCTTTAGGCTAAAGAAGTATTTGCCTAAAAGGACACTTTATATGAAATCCAAAGGCTTGCTGGCAATCATATCCCCTTTGGTAATATTTTTTTCCCAAAGTTCTTGTTCTTCCATTTTTATTGTCAGTAACCACTAAAGAAAAACAAGGTCTGATTAGAGTCCAGGGGAAGAATGCATGTTTCTTCAGAGGAAGAATCTAGAATTTCCTTTAGGAACCTGACGTTCATGTACTCACTGCCCCTATCCCCATGACTGACACTGCCACCACTCTAGGACTTTAGACTTGGAAATTTAGGAATCTTGATCTCTTTGCTTAATTCTTTATGGACTCAAGTATTTCTTTCATCAGATAGTTTTATGTGTTAGTAGCACTTGAGTTCAGTAGGCTTTGAAGGGCCAGCATGGGAACCTCACCATTATTTGCAGTACTACACCTATGGGAAAATGTGTTACACATACACAAAAATAAACATGCAGCAATAGCAACCTGTCTCCTTACCTTATCTCCACACTCAGGCCCTGCCCTTAACCCTATGCAAGGCACTGGACATCCAGCAGCAGTAAGAGGAAACACAGACTCATTTGCTCACCACTCCCTACACTTTTCTTCTTAGTTCAATTTTCTTTCTCCTGAATTACATCTTTCAACAGTTCCTTCAGAAAGGTTCTTTTGTGCTAAATTCTTTCAGTTTTATTTTGTCTGAAAATGTTGTTTTGGAGGGAGAGGAGATTTTATTCTTAAAGTTTAATTTGCTATAGAATTTAGGTTAATATTTATTTTCTCTTAACAATTTGAGGATATTTTTCCACCGTCCTTTGACTCCATCATTGTCTGTTGAAAAATCTCCAGCTAGTTGAACTATCATTCCTTTGTTAACTTGTCTTTTTTCTAAAGTTGCCTTTATTATATATTTTTTGTCTTTGATATTCTGCAGTTTCATTAAGATGGATCTAGATGTGTATTTGTTTTACTTATTTTGCCAAGAAACTTGTTGTGCTTCTTGAGGCTTAGGACTAATGTTTCTAATCAACGAAAAATCAATGAAAAAATTCTTAGTTTCTCTATCTTTGAATATTACCTTTCCACCGTTCTCTTTATTCTTTCTTATTGAAACCCCTAGTAGATATATGTTTCATCTTCTTATATCTTCAAGGTTTCTTGATGTCTCATTTTTCCAACATTTTCTTTTTTTTCAGCACTTTCCTGATAATTTCCTCAGATTTATCTTCTGGTATACTAATTCTCTTTTTAGCCAGCATTTTTAACCTGTCTACTAATTTCAGTGTCTACACGTTTTCATCTCTAAGAGTTTTTTTTTTTAATTAATTTATTTTATTTTTGGCTGCGTTGGGTCTTCGTTGCTGCATGCGGGCTTTCTCTAGTTGCAGTGAGCAGGGGCTACTCTTCTTTGCAGTGCACGGGCTTCTCATTGCAGTGGCTTCTCTTGTTGTGGAGCATGGGCTCTAGGCGCGCAGGCTTCAGTAGTTGTGGCTCGCAGGCTCTAGAGCACAGGCTCAGTAGTTGTGGCGCACAGGCTTAGTTGCTCCATGGCATGTGGCACAGGGCTTGAACCTGTGTCCCCTGCATTGGCAGGCAGATTCTTAACCACTGTGCCACCAGGGAAACCTTCTAAGAGTTTTATTTATTTTTAAATATGCCTATTCTTTTTCAGAATCTTATGCTTTATGATACTATTCCTTCTTTTATGTCACTTTAAGCATACATATTTGATAGTCTCCACCTAATAGTTCTATTGATGCACTGTCATTCATAAGGAATTGTTTCTCTAGTATTTGATAAGTTTGGAGTATGAGCTTATCTTCATTGTGGCTTTATCTGTGGAAATCTTGCATACCCTAGGTTGAAGAAGTTTTCCCCAGAGAGGTTTTGCATTTTCTTCTGCCAGCTGTGAGGCCCTAAATCATTTATATACTCTTCTCTCAGTTTAGGAGTTCCTAGCCAACCATTCATTTTCATAAGGTTTTTGTGTGCCCAGTGTTCAAAAGTAAGGACTGGCTATCCTTGCTTTGAAAACATTTCAATAAAGAATAAAAGTCCTTCAGCTGAAAGGTTCTCTGTAAAGAAGCCCAGTTTGGCCACTTCGTGTAGGAAGAAATTATACCTAAAGCATACAATGCCATTGGCAAGCTTCTGGTAAATTGAAATAAAACCAGATTTTTACTTTATTCAAATAGCCAAAATTAGGGCCTGAAGTTTCTGATCCTCCTACCTCTATGACTGGTCATAAAGATAAGTTATATAATTTAAATCCATCGTATCTCTGGGCAATACTACCATCCAAGTTTTTATGAGGATTAAATGGGATTGTCCATGAACAGTACTTAGCACAGTACCTGACACATAATAAGTACCCAATAAATGTTATCTATTAATTTACCATCTAATTCTCAACGAATCTTGTAATTAGGTGCTCTTTCTGATATCTTATCTGACTGTCCCTCCTCTTCTAGCAGATAATAACATCTTCCATAGTAATCTATCACATGATTGAAAGGTTTTATTCTTTATGCTTTAATCACTGAGCTTCTTCTCTTCTACTGTTCCTTTGCCATTTATTGAATTTACTTGAAGAGAAGTACAAAACTAGACTCAATGCTAAAGGACTGACAGACACTGAGTATAATAGGAAAATTACTATAATTCTGGATATATCACAGCTTACTCCATTTGAAATGTCCACGTATAACACTTGCTTTTATAATAAAACTACTGTCGACTCGTATTTGGCTAATAGTCCACCATGACCCTTGGGTCTTACTGGGTCTAAACATGCCATTCCCCTTCAGTCGTTTTTTCACCACTATGTATTTCCTCCTGGTTGATCTGTGGTGTTTACATTATGTTCCACACAAAATAAAAGACTTATTTCAGAGAACTGCTTCAGATGCCTATGAATAAGAACATCAAAAAGAGAAATCTTGCTGTAGAGCAGAAACTAACACAACATTGTAAAGCAACTATACTCCAATGATAATTAATAAAAAAAAGAAATCTTTCAAATATAAAATTTCATCAGCTTGATATCACAATATTTTCTTTGCAATTATATATAACTCTCAGCAATGATGCAAGGAATGTTACTGAATTATGTATGCGTATTATATGTCGATTAAAAAAAGATATTACGGGGCATCCCTGGTGGTGCAGTGGTTGAGAGTCTGCCTGCCGATGCAGGGGACGAGGGTTCGTGCCCCGGTCCGGGAGGATCCCACATGCCGCGGAGCGGCTGGGCCCGTGAGCCATGGCCGCTGAGCCTGCGTGTCCGGAGCCTGTGCTCCGCAACGGGAGAGGCCACAACAGTGAGAGACCCGCGTACCGCAAAAAAAAAAAAAAAAAAAAAGATATTGCTAAAATATCCACATCTTAGATGAGTGAAAAATATATAAATCATCCTAGTGTTTCAAAAGTTTTGTGTTCTTTAAGTGTTTTGCGATGACTTCTTTGAGCAATTCCTCAAGATAATTTTAATAACGTCATCTTTGTAATTAAGGCTGCATGGGACAATAGAAAGATCCCTGGCCTGGGAATTAGGTGAGATGGATTACAGCCTGTTAACTGCTGATCTTCTGTGCAGCCTCAGGCAATTGATGTGTTCTTTTTGAACCTCAGTTCCCTCCTGGTCCATACTGAACTTTGTAGCTCTGATGTTCTAAGCAGGGCTGATTTGGCCAAACTTAGTTGCATCCTGGGATTTAAAAATCTCTTCACAGGGCTTCCCTGGTGGCACAGTGGTTGAGAGTCCGCCTGCCGATGCAGGGGACACGGGTTCGTGCCCCAGTCCGGGAACATCCCACATGCCGCGGAGCGGCTGGGCCTGTGAGCCATGGCCGCTGGGCCTGCGCGTCCAGAGCCTGTGCTCCGCAACGGGGGAGGCCACAGCAGTGAGAGGCCCACGTACCGCAGGGGGAAAAAAAAAAAAATCTCTTCACAGCCCTGTGCTCACGCAGTGTCCACTCCAGTGAGGTACTTAGGGTGCTCTCCAAGCACGCATGCAAGCTCCTTCCCTTGGCAGTCTGCATCTGAGCCGTGTCTGTGTGATACCCTTTTGATCCATAGCTGTGCTGTCTGCTTTTATGAGTCAAAAGAGTAGTTTCTGGTGTCTTTTGTAGATGTGCTTCAGATACATGGAAATGCAACATTAGCAACCTCTGTTAATAAATACCTAAAGAAAGTATCTCAGCAATTCTGATGATGAAATGGCGCAGGGTCCCAGAGGTCACTTAGAAACACTCCCTCCATAAACATCCCTCATTTTTCATGTAAGAAAACATTGCTGCAGCAGGTTAGATATGGAGTAAGACTGGAATCCAAATCACTTGTCTTGGAGAGAGTGGAATTTTCACTGAAGCATGCTACTGCTTCCAAATATACCACAGTGTCAACATCAGGGATTAGGCACTGATATACATAGAAAATATAAAAATATGTTCACAAGGCTTTACGGTGGACAAGCAACTTACACCTCTATTATTTCAATTGAGCCTCACTGCAAATTGCAGGAAGCTGACACTTGAAAGTGTTAAGTAACTTGCCCAATGTCGCTTAGCCAGGTGGTAAAAGAGCCAGACTTAGAGGCCAACTCCTCTGATCCCGGTCTTGTATGTTTCCTGGACTTAGCCCTGCCTTCCATCAAACAGGCTGATTACCAAGGAATGAAATAGATCTTTCCACTGCCTCTGGCTGCTGAGGGATCAACCTGAAAAGGGTTGGTCCAGTTGGCAAAATACTCCAAGCTATTCACATGTTCTAATCTACCAAGATCAACACTATAATTAAGTTTACTTTTAGGAAACTTCTGAACAGGAAACCAATCAGAAGCTAGATATTCCAGCTGATTCTTTTCTTTTCTTTTTTCCTCTCTTGATTCTCTGAAATGGCTCGTTTCTAAACATTTAGTCATATTAATATGCAATTACATGAATGGGTTATTCACACAGGCAAAATCACTAGATAAGGTATTTTTGATCCAAATTTTTTCATCAGATAATATTAACAATTCCTTATATTTACAATAAGGAGCTACAGCATAGTGGTTAAGCAGGAGAGCCCTAGTGGTCACATCAGGGTTCAAACCATGGCTCTGTAACCTCATCACAGTTTTTGTTCATATAATGGAGATAAAATTGTCGCACATACATCATAAAGTCATTAAGAGAATTAAATGTTGTAATACCTATAAAGGGCTTAACATTGTACCAAGCACACAGTAAGCACACAATAAATGCTAGGTATTATTATTATTATTTATATAGTGGGGTGTCATATTATTCTTATTTTACAAACTGAGATTCAGAGAGGTTAGTGATTTTCCTAAAGTCACAAAGTTTTAAGTGGCTTTATGGGAATTTATTTGCTAAAGCCTTATTAAACTCTAATTCGAAAAGATACATGCACCCCAGTGTTCATAGCAGCACTATTTATAATAGCCAAGATATGGAAGTGCCCGTCAACAGACAAATGGATTAAGAATGTGATGTATATGTACAGTGGAATATAACTGAGCCATAAAAAAATGAACTTCTGCCATTCTTAGCGACATGGATGGACCTAGAAAATATCATGCTTAGTGAAATAAGTCAGACAGAGAAAGACAAGCGTTGGATGAGATCACATATGTGGAATCTAAAAAATACAACAAACTAGTGAATAAAACAAAAAAGAAGCAGACTCACACATACAGAGAACGAACTAGTGGTTACCAGCTGTGGGGGGGAGGGGCAATCTCGGGGTGAGGGAGTGGGAGGTATAAGCTATTGGGTGTAAGATAGATTCAAGGATGTATAGTACGATGCGGGGAATATAGTCAATATTTTGTAACAACTAAATGGAAAGTAACCTTTAAAAATTGTATAAAAATTTGTTTAAATTATACAAATAAAAAATTTTAAATAAGAATTAAAAAATAAGAATAATACAAATGAACATATATGCCGAACAGAAACAGACTCACATCCAAAGAAAACAAACTAGTGGTGACCAAAGGTGAGAAGGATGGGGGAGGAGCAAATTAGGGGTATGGGATTAAGAGACACACACTATTATGTATAAAATACATAAGCAATAAGGATATATTGTACAGCACAGGGACTTATAGCCATTACCTTGTAATAACTTTTAATGGAGTATAATCTGTAAAAATACTGAATCACTATGCTGTAGTGATTACCTGAACCTAATATTGTAAATCAACTATACTTCAATAAAAAATAAAAATTAAAAAAAACTTATTAAAGATGAATTCACATCAGGCTGAGAGCAAAACAAGAATGGGGGAGAGAAGAAGAGGAATGACAGATTGGCTGGGTGGCAGGGACCCCTGAACGACCACATGACAGAGCTCTGAGCTGAATGCTGCCAACTTCATACTTTTGCTATATTTAATAAGTGACCAGTCTGTGCCGCCCTGCTTTACCTGAAGTGACTTGGTTTTCCCTCAAAGCACGACAACCACAGAAGAATCAGATCAAACAGAATGACACATTTATTAAGATAGCCTCTAGGCGAAAGGCCAGTTGTGTCTAAGCCTCTACCGTGTGACATAAATCTGTTTAAATTTGAGAGCACACCAGTCATGTGGGCACAAACTTCTTTTCTTAAGGGTTAGGAATACTCTTAGCTGACAGTAAGAAAAAAGTCCACTGAATTATCAACTAAATTACCTATGGCATTGTTGTCCTTTTAATTTTCAATCCATCTTGGACTGGTCAGTACTTTGTTCAACAAGTCTACTGTTGCTGGTTTAACAACAATGTCAAACAATGTACTATGGAAGTATCTAAACCCTTATTCTCAATTTCTGTTCTTATCTCTTTACAGAGCAGTAAGAAACAGTTTGTGTACTGACACATACTTCTAACATTTTGAGAAGCATTGGCATAAATAAAAGGACAGTTGTTATCAAGTTCATGAGAAATTCAGAAGTGATCCCAGGGTTAATTTGGAGGCTCCATGTCATTAAAAAAGACCCAGGCTTTTTTTTTATTATCCCATTTTGCCAGCCACAGGGTATTGGTTTCTATCCTCAGGCTTGTAATCTAATGGCCAAAAGCTCTCTGAGGCCCCGACAGCACCTCCTCACTCAACATCACCCAAAGCAGGAAGAGAAGAATGAGAGCAAAGGGGCTTTCACCTCATGTGGTTCTGTATTCACTCAAAGAGGAATATCTTGTCTAGAAGGTCTAGAAGCACCCCCAAAGATCCCCCAACTCATCCAGAACTGCCCCTATACCCAACATGCAAAGAAGAATGGGATCTCTGTGGTTGAATGAGGCCAACAAGTGTCCCGTCCCTTGAGGCTCCACAGCACATTGCCATATAAACAAAGCCAGGGACTTTGGCAAGGAAGAAACAGGAATGGCTGTTAGGTGAGAAAAGAAGTGTCTGCCACAGAAACCTTAGCTCTGTCCAGACCACAGGAGGCTTAAAGAAGTCTGCCCTTAGGGAAAACGTGGCTTTCTGCAAGGATAAAGTTGGTGCTCAACTTTTTTAATGTGATATACCTTCTTATCCACTAGAAACTTCTGGAATTCAGAAACAACCAGAAGGCAGATCTCCCATCCATTACCTCCTGAGCTGATTTTTTTTTTTAACTTCATAAGTCTCCTTTTCCTTGCTTTTAAAAGGGGCTTATAACAGGACTTTCCTCAGGGATGTGTTATGAGGATTTTAAAAGTTAATAGAAAGCACTTAGAAAAGGTCTTGGCATGTGGCAAGCTCTAAATAAACCTCACCTTACTGTTATTGCTAAGTGATTACTGAGACTAACTGTGAGTTTCTACATAACCCGGGGTCAGTGTGAGAAAACCCTGAGGGCTTGAGAGTTTGGAGATACGTAGGGCAGTTTCTGGGCTCGTTTCGCATGAACACGTGATAAGGAAGGACTGAGCACAGAGAGGGAAATGTTACGGGCAAACGTGTGACTTCTGAAAGAAGAATATCAAGGTACTCACTCTGAATCAGCAGAAACTCAGGAGACCCAAATTTGTCTTAGAGTCCAGCAAAACCCAGTGTGAAATTACAGGCCCTTACAGAGTCTTGCTTCCCCTAAGTCACTTTGGGGGCTTATTTGAAGAAGTTCCGCGAAGAGCTGTGGAGCACTAGAGCTGTGATCTGCCCTTAGCGGTGGTGCTGAGGTTGTGACGCTGTGCTGTCTACTGGCCAATGAGCTATTCCAGGAAGGAAGAAATCCTGGAATGGCCCAGAGGACCTTGCAAAAGCTGTTGACAGGAACAACTGGGAGTTACCACAGCCAGCAGAAAATGCTGCCTGGTGTTACTGCGTGCAACGATATAGGGTAGAATGGTCACCAGGAGCTGGGGCTACTGGCCTCTCCTATCACTGAGGGCCATAGACCACAAATTTCTAAAAGACAGTTCTGGAAACTGCCAATGGAACTGACTCTTATTATTCAAAGCAGCAGACCCTAGGTTGGAACTGGAGATCTTGTCGCTCAGAAAGTCTTGCCCTCCTCACCATCAGTTCAGGGGATCGAAGTGGTGGTAATTAAATAGCAAACTGTAGAGGGAACAGCATGGGCTCGGAGTCAAAAGACCTGGACCTGAGTTCTGTATTTTTCATTCTGTGACCTTGCTTAAGTCCCTTAATCCTCTGTGCTTCAGAGTATTTAATAGATTAATATATATATGAAAATGCTTTATAACATATAAAGTACCAAGAAAATTAAAAACATTGTAATCATTATTTTTTCAGTATGTTCTTAAGTGAAGAGCAAGATTAACAATTTTTCACAAGAGAAACTGAAGGGAATAGAGCCCTAGAGAAACTGAGTGGGGTCCCAAGCCAGTTTTAGAGACCCTTAACAGGAGCCTAGCTGAAAGTTCAGGTGAGGTTTGGAGAATGAGAGCCTCACTAATGACTAGGATCAGATTCAACTTTGTGATCTCAAGTCCTTGAGCTTCTGCATAGATGTGGTACGAATTTTCAGTTGCTTAATGGGCTTGAAATCCCATTTTGTTTCAAATGGAAAACTACCTGAATGTTTCCTGAAGAGGGTTTTTTAGAAAAAAAAAAAACCAAAAACTTAAGCATAACATATCTGTGGTTGATCTTCTGTCAGTATAGTCCCTTCCAAAGTTCCCTGGGGAAACCAGAAGGCAGCAATGCTCCAGCAGCTGGGAGAGAAGGACACATTACAAGATGTGATCACAGCTGCTGTGTTGAGTCAGGACGCCCTTTTGAGATGTGCAGACTGGTGCTTCTGTGAGGGCAGCCGTGCTCTGCACCCTCACCACTAGTCTGGAGGATTTCCTGCACACATCCAAGTAGTGACACTACCTACTTCCTTGGGCACCGTCTTCTGTTTTGGAAACTAGTGGTGCTTCTGAAAGACTCCATCTGCCTATCCACTTTGAGTTTCCACTGCACTGGCATCTGGGATTCAAAACTATTCAATCCACTGACAACAGAGTCTTTCTTTAAAAATAGAGAAAGAGAGAAAGAAAAAGAAAAACAACCACTCAAGAATCCAAACACTATCTAAAATGAAACAGAGAAACAGCATTCTTTCTGTCCTGTTTTTAAATAGATCTTTCCACGCCCCACGTGTATATGCTATAATTAGAAAGTGTGTTGTAGAAAGGGTGTTATGATCACCCTCTAAAAATCTTGTTTTGTAATACTGACTTTACCATATGATATTAATTTGGGGAAAGAAAAAACACGAGAGCAGCTACAGCACAAAGAAGTCTACAATGTAGTGCTATGGAGTATCAGAGGTAAAAGGAATAGCCAAAATAATTATAATAATGTCTATTAATGTTTTTAGGCATGAAAGGGATGAAATTTAGTTTAAGGCCACATTGACTCTTCTCCAGACTATTGTAATAGACTGAACTGATTATCCCATTCTTTCCCTCCTCTGATTCAATCTCCAGAAATCATTGTCCTGAATCCCAAGTCTGCTTGTGCCCTTGTTCTGGTCAGAATCATTTTTGTAGATGCTCACCACCTACAGAACTAAGGACTGCTCCCAAATTTGGAATCCAAGCCACCTTCAGTCATTTTCTTCAGAGGTGATACTGCCTGCCCCAGGATGTGTTTGAAAATCTTTGGGGATTCTTTTCAGTGGTCAAAATGCCATGCAGCACTGATGGCTTTTAGAAGGCTGGGACCAGAGATGCACACTCCCTAAGAAGACAAAGACCCATCCACCTCAAAAAACCAGTAGCATACCCACTGAGAAACTCTGAGATTAACTTTTCAAATTCCCCAACTTTTTTCTACTCCTTCCTTTGTCATATCCAACTCTGCAGCCACCTTGACTAGTCCCATCTCTAACCTCAATTGGTGTACCCACAGTGGTCTCTAGTCTGAAATGTCCTTCCCAACTCAATGATCTTTGCCATTCTCAATCTTTCAAAACCCAGAATAAACTATTCCCATCGTACAATCAACATTAATTTCTCCACTTCTGTGGTCCCACATCACTTTGCTTATACCTCTACACTTATTGTATTCTGCCTTATATTATTGCCATTTTTATTACTCTATCTCCACTACCAAATAATACATTTCTGGAGGACAGGACCTGCCTTATTCAGCTTTATATACCTGAACACTAAACACTGACTTAGTGTCTGGTACTTAGTAGATTTGTGAATTTAATTGAATTACACTTATTATTTGTGAAAATTTTTTTCTGTCAAATGTATGTGAGGACATTCTAAATTTTTTAAACTACTAGTGGATTTAACATGTAAAGTCTTATTTTATTAGTTCTTCCTAGGCAAAAAACTGTTTGAATAACTTGAAAAAAAAAGGTTGGTTTCCTGCCCCTGTAACTGAGACAGGGTTAAATCCTTTTAAAAGAAAGAGCCAAAAGGATTTAGTCTCTCAAAAGTCACAAGGAAAAGGAAAATATATTTTTCTGTGTGTTACCCACTGAGATCTTTGTGTACACATACCTCCCCAAATGACTAAACTTTACAAATTTCACTTGACTTTAATTCAACTTTCCAAAAAAGAAAAAAAAAAAATTTTAAGTCACCTTTGGACTGGGATGAAACGTGGAAAATTTCAACTCAAAGCCAGATTTTTTTTTTTTTCTAGGAAGCTGTGAGCAAATAAAAACGAGGTTTGGTGGTAGCATTTTACCCATCTACCATAGACGGGTCACTGCCAGCACGATACTTGTTGATGAGACATTTGGCAAAAGGCCTGCTGCAGAAATACAGTCTGTGACTTTATTTTGCTGGAGATTTCATCTGAGAGGATTTTCTTTTCCAGTTACAAAGTTCTCCCAAGAGGGACATAGCTTCTTTTTGGAAACCTGTGAAATGTTGGCAAGTCTTGCCCTGTTTACCATGGAAATTTGTACTTGGATGGAATTACAGTGTATGACCTGGTACAAACATAGATGGACGTCTGATGCCTGCTATTTTCTCTTCATATTGATTTGAAAATTATAAGTCATAGAATCAGATCAAGTAACTTTGATCTGTCCAGTTCATTCGTTCACTGTGGCATACAGTCATACCTGTATAGACTTGAGAATAGATTGGCAGATGACAGAACATATGTTACTATTAAAATTTACGGGATTGGTTCTAATTAATCTACAGAGGGTTGCCTGAAAAGGGAGTAGACTATTTGTAAGCATGGATGATTTAATATTGGCTTATCCATTGTTTTTTTCTTAGGAAGTTCTAAAATATCATATGGCTTCAAAATTGCATTGATGGGTTATATTGTTTTTAATGAGAAAGAAAAAAGTGAACTAGCTTTGCCTGTAAACAGAAATTATCTGCTTTCCTCTAAATAACTGTTTAAAGCATCTGCCCCAGAATTGTGTAAGAAATTTGTTTTTATGTCTTTGGGAAATAGTTAACAGTCCCACTCAGGACCTCATCACTTCTTGCCAGGATTACTGCCACAGTTTCTAACTTGATCCTAGACCACGGTTCTCGCACCCCACCCTCAATCTATTTGCCACACTCCTATTGGCACTGTCATTCAAAAATCAGATCTGATCACCCCCAATCCAGTGGTTAAAACCCTTCAAAGGTTTTAGGAGTGCTTTTAGGAGAGAGTGCCAAATTAGCACGGCATGCAAAGCTCTAGCCTGGCCTTCCCCCTTGCCTCACACTACTCTCACTCGATAGTCCACTGTATACATGTCACTCTCTAAGTTTTCACTCAGTTGTGCCTCTCTGCCTTTGAACCAGCTGCTCCCAAGCATATAACGTCACCTCTGGAACTCCCTGCTCTATCCATGGCTTGCTCCTATTCATCTTACAGCTCACGTGCTACTTCCTCCAGAAACCAACCCAAATTTCCTCATCTAGCCAGGGTGATGCCCATGAGTGTTCTAGTAACACTTGTGCTTATCTCCAGAATGGCAGCTATCACACCACATTGTATTTTAATAGCATGGAAATTCCAAGAGACCACATTTTATCCAGAGCCTAACAAATATCCTGGCATGTAGATGGTACTCAATATAAACTGATCAAATTGTGAATGAACAAAAGGAGAATGAAGGAAAAAAATGTTGAGGTTTACATTATACTTGTTTTTCTGGTTATACTTTGAGACACTGATAGTCTTGAATTTGCCATTTTGAAAGGATCTCAATGATCAGAAATTATTTTTTCTCTTTTTACCACTTTGAGAAAACGATGTAAATTTAAGAACCAAGTTGACTTCAAAGAAAGTTTAGGCAAGCTAAAAAGGATTGAAGAATGCTCTTTTCATGGCTAGGACAGCCATGACTCATGATCCCAAGAAACATCTGTAGCATGTAACAACTCCAAAGCATTGGATGCTGATAAACTGACCAATGTGTTCGTTCCTCGTCCATCTACCAGTCCCCACAAGCCTGAAAGAATGTCTCCCCCTCATCATTTTCTAAGGAACAGACCTAAGTATGTTCTGACAGGAAATGAAGCAAAGATGTGCATGCAACAGTTCATTAAGACTGGTGGCAAGGTCCAAGCTGATATAACCTACCCTGCTGGTTTAGGAGATTTCATCAGCCTTAACAAGACCAGAGAGCATTTCCATCTCTCTATGACACCAAGAGTCACTTTGCTGTTCGTTGTAGTACACCTAAGGAAGCTAAGTACAAGTCGTACAAAGTGAGAAAGATCTTTGTGGGCACAAAAGGAATCCCTCATCTGGTAACTCATGATGCTCATACCACCTGCTACCCTGATCTCCTCATCAAGGTGAATGACACCATTCAGATTGATTTGGAGACTAACAAGATTACCCATTTCATCAAGTTTAACACTGGTAACCTGTATACGGTGACCAGAGGTGCTAACCTGGGAAGAACTGGTGTGATCACCAACAGAAAGAGACCTCCTGGTTCTTTTGATATGGTTCATGTGAAAGATGCCAAGGGCAACAGCTTTGCCTCCTGGCTCGCCAACATTTTTGTTATTGGTAAAGGCAACAAACCACAGATGATCTCTTCCCCAAGGAAAAGGGATCCACCTCACCACTGCTAAGAGAGAGAAATAAGAGACTGGCAGCCAAATAGGATGAAATCAGCTCTAGGTTATGTGATTGAAAAGGTCTTTGTACTTAACTGAAGATTATATGGCATTATTATTTTTTTTTTTTTTTTTTTTTTTGCTGTACACGGGCCTCTCACCGTTGTGGTCTCTCCCGTTGCAGAGCACAGGCTCCAGACGCGCAGGTCCAGTGGCCATGGCTCACGGGCCCAGCTGCTCCACGGCATGTGGGATCTTCCCAAACCGGGGCACGAACCCGTGTCCCCTGCATCGACAGGCGGACTCTCAACCACTGCGCCACCAGGGAAGCCCTATATGGCATGATTAAAAAACAAAATTAAGAATGGCACAAACCATTTAAGAACTTAATATTAATTATTAATACAATCATCATTCAAATGATTTTTGTGACCCTTTGCACTGTGTACATTATATTGACCAACCCCGAGCATCTAAAATAATAATGTCAACTTTACTTGGTGATGAATAAATTGCCTTTAGTTATTCCATAGATAGTGGCAACTATCAGAATAAAATCATTTTAAATTCACTTCAATATAAAACAATTAACATAAGTGATCTTCTTTAGCATTTTTGGTAAAAAGTATTTTATTAACTTGAACCAGAAATAGGGTTTACAAGTCCCCCTCAGAATTGAAAAAATCTGCTTGCAGGATCTGTGACTTTTCCACTTGTTTTGCTTCATTCCTGCATATGCATTGACAGTTCAAAAGCCCAGTCTTTAATTCTAGTGGCAATAAATTCAACTCCAGTCTAGAACTTGTACTACCTGACATCTTCCACCCAGTCTCCAAGGGATCAAAGCAGTGTTTGAAATCAGCCTTCTATGTAAAAAAAAAAAATCTACAGTGTGATATGAAATGCTAGAATGCTACAGTGTGATATGAAATGCTAGAATTTCTAGCCCCCAAAATACATCCCTCCCCACCTCCTGCCCTTACCAGTCAATATCTGAAACTACTTTACCAAACAGAAACACACGGTATGAGGGAATAGTCTTAAGATGTCAAAGAGATTATTCACTGATTTAAATTCACACTGCCTATTATGTTTCCCTTTTTGCCTTATTTGCCAGGAGGCTCAGAGCCAAATTTATTATTCAGTTGTAGTAAAACTTTTCTATTTACTGCTTCTGTTAGAAGTCCCATCCCCTTTTCTATATTTTTTGGATTAATGTACTCTCAAAAAATCATATGTTGAAGCCCTAATCCCCCAGTGTGGCTAAATTTGGAAATAAGGGCTTCTAAGGAAGTAATTAAGGTTAAATGAGATCATAAGGGTGGGGCCCTGATCCTACAGGAGTAGTATCTTTACAAGAAGAGACACTAGAGAGCTGGCTACTCTCCTTCTCTCTCCCTCCCTGCATACACACCAAGGACATGTGAGGACACTGCAAGAAGGCAGCCAGGAAGAGAGCTCTCACCAAAAACCAAATGAGCTAGGACCTTGATCTTGGACTTCTAGCCTCCAGAACTATGAGAAAATTTCTGTTGGTTAAGCCACCCACTCTACAGTTATGCCCAAGCTGACTATTACATACACGATACATGTCTTCTCTTGTTATCTCTTTCCTGCTTAGCTGGCACCCAGTCTCTCATCTCTGGTCACCATAAACTCTGCTATGCTGCATCTCCTGTCACCCACCTACCAGTTGCGAAAACTTTGAAAAAATATTTCATAAACTGAATGAAATTAAGAAAGATAGTAACTCAGCACAATAATTTGGAGTCTACCCTCAAACTATACATGCAACCTTAAAATTAACCTTGTCTATTGCTTTCCTAAGAGTGACCTCTATAATTTTATAAAAAGCAAAGATGACTTTTTTCTTATTATACTTTAGTGTCCAGTTTTATAAGTGATGTTTCTGTAAAACTGGCAAAATTAACAAGCATGATACTGTGGCTTAATTTCATGGGATGGTGTGTCCTTATTGAACACAGAAACCACCTTACTCCTACCCCATTTTCTTTTCATGTTTTTCCATTTTTTCTAATGTTTAATGTGATCCACAACCCTGCCCCACCCCTCCATTCTCAGGCCTCTCCCTCCCAACACACACTGTCAGCAAATGATCTCAGTATTGCCTATTTCTTTGATATCATTCAGCTTAACTTGTGAAAACTGTCTTCTTCTCATAAGACATACGCCAGATAGCCAGACTGTAAGCATTATAAACTACAAGCTCTTCTAAAGGAAGTACTGAAGTTTAGAGCTACAACAGGCTAGTAGTGTTTGATTAATAGTTTTTGTGTCAAGAAAAACAAAAATCATTAAGATAATAAGTTTCCACTATAGCTCACATGCTTAAAACTTTCTTTAAAAATTCTCCTTGTAGGGGCTTCCCTGGTGGCGCAGTAGTTAAGAATCCACCTAACAATGCAGGGGACACAGGTTCGAGCCCTGGTCTGGGAAGATTCCACATGCTGCGGAGCAACTAAGCCCGTGAGCCACAACTACTGAGCCTGAGCTCTAGAGCCCGTGAGCCACAACTACTGAGCCCGCATGCCACAACTACTGAAGCCCACACGCCTAGAGCCCATCCTCCGCAACGAGAAGCAACCGCAATGAGAAGCCCACACACTGCAACAAAGAGTAGCCCCCGCTCACCACAACCAGAGAAAAGCTTGTGCAGCAATGAAGACCCAATGCTGCAAAAAATAAATAAATAAAAAATAAATAAAAATAAAGTTCCCTTTAAAAAAAAAAAGAAAAAATGGCCACTCTCCTACACCACTCACAGCATAGCATTTCTTGAGAACAATTTAGCATTATTTATTAAAAAAAAATTCTCCTTGTAAGTTAAAATGTTCTGTATTTGCATTGAATGAAAAATTGTATTACTGGAATATTTGAGAAAAATCCATTGAGACATTTTTTTCCTTAGGTGTGGAAGCAAAGAAATAATATTAAATTTTTCAAAATTCAGTTATTTTTACAAAAACAACTGAAAAGTGGTTGAACTTTGTTGATTCCCATGTGGATAGACTTCAGTGTGAGGTAATTTTCGTGAAACACAGGAAAAGTAATAAACTAAAGTTGAATGTGATTTGAAAATACTTTATGAGCAACTAAAAAAAAATTCTTAAAGCTCTCTTGGATAAGTTTGTCAAGATTAGCCTCTTGGCATTTAGAAATTGAATAAAGTTAAATGACTCAAGATGTAATAGTGCCCAAATAGAGAATGATTATTTCCACTTAGCTGTGAAGCATGGATACAAGTGTTCCTCTATACAGGGTGTTAGAGAAGACCATTGGTCAGGAAAGTGAGCACCAGATATCACTTCTTTAAGAATTAAAGTACTTAGTGTTTTCTAGAAATGTCCCAGAAGAGCTTACCAGGCCTGACATTCACAGTCATCGACTCTCCCATACAGACCTTTTCAGTTTTCTACCCGACAGTCCTATCACAGAACCTAATCTCCAGAGAAACTGAACCCCTCCCTGACAGCACTATCTAATGTCTTCTACCCAATTTATGCCCTATATCACCTTGCTCTTTTCTTCATAATACTTATCACTGTCTGAAGGTATCTAATTTATTTGTTTACCATCTGTTCCTTGTCTCTCAGAATGAAAGCCTCATGAGAACAAAGATTTTTCCTTGTTTAGTGCTGACTATCCAGGGTCTAGGACAGTGTTTGTCACATAGTAGGTACTCTATAAATATTTATGGAATGAATGAATGAATGGATGAAATTTTTATTTCCCATAAACATCTGAACTTCACTGCTTCTGTGTCTTGGCATATAAATTTTCCTCCATCTAGAACACCTGTACTCTCCTTCCACTCTACATCTTCACGGTCCAATTAAAATTTTATAGCATCTAGGCCTGTGTAGGAATTAACAATGTGCAAGCTTCAGCTCCCTTCAAAGAGTGGAGGATATTTAAGGGATCAGCCTGTGATGTGTTCTTTTCACACACACAGACACACAAGTGCACAGGCACACACATACATACACACAAACTAGCACAGTATCACTCAGTAAGCATTTATTACATTAATTAATGAGACTAGTGTACCATTCAAGTTCTAAATGTGATTTCATCTTAGCTAGAAATATAACAAGAAAAGTGGACCCATCATTTGGTTAGTGCTGTGGCATGGCAGGAGAAATATATCAATTACTTGTGTTCAGTTCACACAGAAACAGCAAGGGTGGCAAAATTCTGATGTAAATTCAGATCATTAGTTAATAAACTTTTGCTCAGTTGTCCCCTGCCAGGCTCCTGGGACATATCCAGGACTCCCTACGGCATTCCATGAGTGTTTGGAAAGAGAGAAGGAAAGAAGAAAAAACAGAATCTTCTCAAATCTACATAAATCTTCAGGGGCCTCCTGTCCATGGGTTTATGTCAGGGTGACCTCTGTTTTGCCCTGCTTGGAGAATCCACCTTGAATGGGTCAGTCGTGGTTTATGAAGGCAGAAAGAGAATGCATTTGCTCATCTCCTGGACTGAAGGATCTTAGTACCAGGTCAGTCATTCTAGTCCCACTTATTTTTCCAACCACCAAATTCTCTTTTCTCATCCCTCTCCCTCCACGCACTCAGTGTCTAACAGCCTATTGAGTAATAAGTTCTTTCAACTACACTCTAAGAATTCTCATGACTTGTAATGACAGCGAGTCCTCTGACTATAAAAAGGTCAATGTTTAATCTCGTCTTTTTCTCTGTGTTACTTCTATGCTCATTCTTTGCCTTATAACACAAAAGCATGTCCTTTTTATTTCAAGTTGCTATGTAAGATCTGCGGCTGGGTCTAGAGGTGAATGTAATCTGCAGATGATAGCATGGTTGGTGCATTTATTTTGTTTTTTTTTGACAAGTGTGAATGGTGAGTTACAAACTGGCCAATGATTCCCAAGGTTCATTTTGTGATACCTATGTTGTAATACCCCAAAAGGTATCTAAAAACTCTTAAAACTAAATTAATTTGGATTTACCTTTAAATTTCTGAAATAAATATGGAACGATAGCATTCCTTGACACAAAACATAACAAAAGTTGCTGTATCTCCCAACAGATTAGGAACTGTTTATTGTTCTCAGAGACAGACTCAGTCCATTTCATGAATATTGTTTGGTTACTTAGCACCGAGTTTAAATGTTTTCTGATGATAATAAATGAATTTGTGTTTGTTGCATTCAAAGTCATCGTATTTTAAAATATTCACTCTCCTTTAAGCCCTTGGTTAGAAAGCTGATGCGTGGAAAGGTTACGGAGGCAACTGTTAGGAGCTGCGTCCTTACCTCCAGCCTTCAGGCTGCCTTGCAAACATTAAACAGTACAAGAGTTACCTTGTAGTCAAGGAAGAGAGAGCCATATCCAGTGACACTAATCCATTCTACTGATGATGGTTAAGAGTGAGACATGACTATGGCCTACTCACAAGACTGTCTTTAAAAATGGTTTAAAACAGGGGTTCCGCGGCCTGTTAGGAACCGGGCGCACAGCAGGAGGCGAGTGGCCAATAAATTTCATCTGTGGCTCCTCACCGCTCCCCATTGCTCACATTACCCCTCACACCCCGCTGTTCGTGGAAAAATTGTCTTTCCCGAAACTGGCCCTGGTGCCAAAAACGTTGGGGACCGCTGGTTTAAAACATCATATACAAATTGGAACATGAATTAGAAGAAGAGATAGGGAAAGGTTATTTGCACAGCCTGAGTCAACTGCACGTACACAGAGCTGGAAAGTATTTTGCTTAGTACCAGTGCACGCAACACAAATAACATTTAGTACTTATTCATGATATTTAGAACTTATTACGTACTATTTATTTAGTACTTAGTATCTGCCAGGAATTGTTCAAAGTCATTTAACATATTAATCCTTTAAACCTCCCGGGAGATAGTAGAAGGTAGCTACTTTTATTGTTTTCAACATTTTACAAATGAAGCAACAGACACAAAGAGAATAAGCAACTTGCTCCAATGCACAGGGGTTGCATTGCTGCAGACAACCTCAAAGAGGCAGCAGACTAATCTAGATCAGTACAGACTAATGTTACCAAAAAGGGTACAATACCTTCATCATCACTAGAGGAAGACATTCCACAGTTACCAAAATAAGAAGCCATGTAAAACCATGCAGAAAAAAATCATGCATTTGTTATGGACAAATCAAATTACCAAGAAACTTGGTAAATACTATAATGACGGATTTTCCTCAATTATATTTAAGAGGGAGTTAGATATAATCTTCTTAGCATGTCAGCTGCAAACAGGTATGCAAGAAAGAAAATGAACAAATATCAAGTAACGCCATCAGGCATCATTGAACAAATGTCACAATGATCATGAAGGTACTAGAGGTGTTTTGAAGAATCTTCAATTATTCCTTCAAGTCATTCATCTCTTAAGAATAATGGACTACCTCCAAGTCCAGCACAAAACCTCCTTCAGAAAATGTGAGAGGCTATAGCTACACAGCGATAGCTATATCAGCTACTTAGCTGTAATGGCTATAGCTACGTAGCTATAGCTATATCAGTTACTTAGCTATAATGTAGGTCAGAGTTCCGTTACGGGTTAATTGCTTTCTTCGTTTTTGTACGCGAGTTAAGGAAAATGAATGAAAGGAAACACTTGCCTTATGAGATACAGGTTTGATGTTATACTCAATGAAATGATCACAGGAAAGGCACCATTTCTAATCTATTCAATTTCTTAGCAGATCACTTGGACAAGTATATAGCCTTAACTAAAAATCCTGTTTGGCACATAAGAACTACAAATATATCATTAATACTGATTAATTTTTTAAAAGGAAAATACAAAAGTAAAAATTGAAGTAAACCTGCAAATGAAAAAATAAATGATATAAACATATTTAATCATCTAGAAGCAATATTAAGACACTTGGAGATATGCAGAACATTTAACCATAATTTCAAATAACTCCTTTGTCCATGGCCCATGAGTTGCTAATGAATATTATATTTAATGCCTAATGACAGATGAATGGATAAAGAAGATGTGGTATATATATACAATGGAATGTTACTCAGCCATAAAAAAGAATGAAATAATACCATCTGCAACAGCATGGGTAGACCTAGAGATTATCATACTAAGTGAAGTTAAGTCAGAAAGAGAAAAACAAATACTGTATAATATCACTTATATGTGGAATCTAAAATATAACACAAATGAACATATCTACAAAACAGAAACGGACTCACAGATACAGAGAACAGATTTGTGGTTGCCAAGGGGGAGAAGAGATGGGGGAGGGAAAGATTGGGAGTTTGGGATTAGCAGATGCAAACTATTATATATATAATGGATAAGCAACATGTCCTACTGTATAGCACAGGGAACTATATTCAATAGCTTGTGATAAACCATAATGGAAAAGAATATGAAAAAGAATATATATATATGTATAACTAAGTCACTTTGCTACATAGCAGAAATTAACACAACATTGTAAATCAACTATACTTCAATAAATTCTTTTAATTACATGTCTTCCTTATTTTTAATAAATTCATAAACTTAAAAGTTCAGCAACATAATGTTTTAGCATTTACTAACTTGCTCATGCCAGTGATTATATAAACTAATAAAATTATAAAAACAACAAGTTTTTTATTAGTATTAAAATCCATTAAGATAATACACCATTATTCTGACATACATTTCTTTATAAAAATAATTTATAAGTAATAATAATGCTGAATTATATGATATTATAGCTAGGACAGGAGGGAGGGACAGTACAGTCAGATTAAGCTGCCTGAACAAAAAATGTTATGTTATAAAATCTTTCTGAGGAAATAATGTATTTCATTCATTCATTCATTCAACAAATATTTATTGAGTACCTATAAAACAGTAAAACATATGCTGTACTACAACTTTTGACGAATATTAATATATTAATTTATTATATTTTTTATGCACATAGTTCTAAGTATGATAAACATTGTTCTTCTTAGATATATTTAATAAATTCAATGATGAAACTCTTGAAAAAATTCCATATAGTTCTCCCAAAAATGTTGTCTCTGGGACCAATTTTTTTTCTGTAAAAAACACACAGTAAAAGATTTGGGGCAATGGGCCACATCAACAATTCCTTACTCCCAAATATTTCAAAGAAAAACATTACTGTGCTATACTTGAACATTTGCTCTGTGAGATTTCTTTTTCAAAATAGATTTTTTACATATTGAAAAAGGATAAAAAGACAGGCTAGACATTGCATCCTTTGAGACTTTTGAGTAGTTCCACTGTAGAATTAAACCTTGAGACTCTAAGCCTTCTTGCTCTGCCGTACACTTGATAAATCCTTTTCCACTTTGGGACCTTTGCACTTGCATTCCCTCTGCCAGATATTCCTTCCCCTGATTATGTCCATGGCTTTGTTACTCACTGCACTCAGGTCCTTGCTCAGATATCATCTCCTCTGGCAGTACCCTCCTCCATCACTCTCCATCCTTTTCCCTGCTGCAATAGACTATTATCTGAATCTGCCTTGGACCAGTGTGCTTGAAATAACAAAAAGAAATTCATGTGTAATAGATTCAGCATTAAGATGGCTCCATGACATGGATCCTGAAACAAATTGTAGCATTACTCATCCTTATACATCAATAAAGATTCTATTTCCAGACAATGACATTTATTGTTTTGAAAACTATTTTCACCTTAATATTAAAGAATATTACTTTTATTGGGACTTCCCTGGTGGCACAGTGGTTAAGACTCCATGCTCCCAATGCAGGGGGCCCCAGGTTTGATCCCTGCTCAGGGAACTAGAGCCCACATGCCACAACTAAGGAGCCCACGCACCACAACTAAGCAGCCAGCGAGCCACAACTAAGGAGACTGCTTGCTGCAACTAAGAGACCTGGTGCAACCAAACGACTAGACAACTAGTTCTCTTTTTAAAAAATAAAATAAAAATAAAAGAATATTACTTTTTTTTTAAAAAAATTTTTTTTTCTTTTTTTTTTTTTTAAGATGCTGGGTGTAGGAGTTTATTAATTAATTAATTTTATTTTTTTGCTGTGTTGGGTCTTCGTTTCTGTGCGAGGGCTTTCTCTAGTTGTGGCAAGCGGGGGCCACTCTTCATCGCAGTGCGCGGGCCTCTCACTATCACGGCCTCCCTTGCTGCGGAGCACAAGCTCCAGACGCACAGGCTCAGTAGTTGTGGCTCACGGGCCTAGTTGCTCCACGGCATGTGGGATCTTCCCGGACCAGGGCTCGAACCTGTGTCCCCTGCATCGGCAGGTGGACTCTCAACCGCTGCACCACCAGGGAAGCCCCAAGAATATTACTTTTTTAAAAAATCTCTTGGAGGTCCAATGACGTTTGCTGATTGAATTTGAAAGTCAAGTACAAATTGGGAGATTGGGATTGGCATATATACACTAGTATGTATAAAACAGATAACTAGTAAGAACCTGCTGTATAATAAATTAATTAATTAAATTTAATTTAAAAAAAAAAGAAAGTCAAGTACAATAAGATGTTCCCTCTCAGGCACTATGAATGTCAGTTTTAAAGTTAGACAGACTTGGCTTCAAGTCTCAGGTCTGCAGCAAACTAGCTATGTGAGCATACTTTTAAACTACTCTCATTAAAAGCACCAAAAACCTTTTTTTGATTCAATCTAATAGACACATTCCAGTTCTTATGTTATTGGACCACTCTGAATCATTTGATAAAGATGACAACCCTTTTTTTCCAGAAATTTTGTTTTCTGTATACATTTTTAGCTGCTCCTTATCAGTCACCTTTGCAGACTCCTTTCTTTGTCTTTCAAACACTGATGTTTCTCACTGATCTGAATAAGGCCCTCTTTTCTTCTCACTCTCCATTCTTTCTCAGTGCTATCATCCTCTCTCATGCTCAGACTTCCAACGCATCAACTTACCTTACAGCTCTCTCTTAAGGGCCAGATCCAGGTATACAGTTATCTACTCAATACTATCTTGTAAATTTCCCAGAGATACTTCAAATGGATTGTGTTCAAACCGGAACTTGGCACTTCCTTCACACCGACCTGATACTCTCTTGTTCCCTGTGATATTCTCTTGTTCTCATTCTGTCACCCACTTCATAAACCTGGATCATCCTCTACTCCACTCTCACCTTCACCCTTCTGTTCTCCGATCAGTCACCAAATCTTGTCACAGCTACCTCCTATGTGTCTCTCAAATCTGTCCATGTCCCTTCACCCCCACTGTCATTGCCCTTGTTCAGGGGAAAATAATCACCTCTGTCCTGGATCACCTCTAGAGAATAGATGCTTAAACCTGTAGCACTGTTACAAGTAGTAGTTAATGAGAAACTTCAGGTATTTGGAGTAAATTAATGTTTTACTCTAGTGGTTTCTGACTCTCAGGGAAGGTGAAAGTACCCCAAAAGGCCTTTCTTGGGAGTCAGAGACCAGGAGCCTTGACAAGATTGCTTTATCAATCAATGCTGAAGCAGAAAATAAAAGCACTTACCATTCAGGGACACTGACTTGATCGCCAAATGACACTACGCAAGTCCAGACAAAATCTAACCAACCTGACTCTACTGGGTCCAGTTGGTTAAACTGAGTATATTAGCAGTTAAGATTTAGTAAGAGATTTAGGGCTAAACATATTTATAGTAAAATGCTAATACCATTAATGATTGTGCCTTCATATTAATTAAAATGCAATGTCTATGCCTCTTGTGACTGACTCGAAAGCATCAAAATGACAATTGTATAAATATCCTACTTTGTTTAAAGTATATTATGTTTTAGAAATAGTTGCTATTTAAGTAACTACTTAAATAGTTACCACTCTTACAACTTAATAATAAAAAGACAACCCAATTAAAAAATAGGCATAAGGGACTTTCCTGGTGGCCCAGTGGTTAAGAATCTGCCTTCCAACACAGGGGATGAGGGTTCGATCCCTGGTTGCGGAACTAAGATCCCACATGCTGCAGGGCAACTAAGCCTACACACCACAACTACTGAGCCTGTGTGCCACAACTACTGAGCCCATACGGTCTAGAGCCTGATCGACACAGCTAGAGAGAAGCCCGTGTGCTGCAACGAAGAGCCCATGCACTGCAATGAAGATTCCGCATGTCACAGTGAAGATCCCACATACCGCAACTAAGACCCAATGCAGCCAAATAAATAAATAAATATTTAAAAATAAATAAATGACAAGGTATATTTTTTAAAAATAGGCATAAGATCTGAATAGACATTTCCCCAAAGAAGATATACAAATAGCCAAAAAGTCCATGAAAATATGTTCAACATCATTTTAGATGTTTGCATCATTAGAGAAATGCAAATCAAAACCCACAAAGAGATACCTACTTCATAACCACTAAGGTGGCTATCATCAACAACAACAAAAAAAAGAACACTAACAAGTGTTGGTGAGGAGATGGAGAAATTGGAACCCTCATATATTGCTGGTGGACATGTTAAACAGCGCAACTTCTTTGGAAAACAGTTTGGCAGTTCCTCAAAATATCATCATATGACCCAGCAACTTCACTTCTAGGTATATACACAAGAGAGATGAAAACATGTCTACACAAAAACCTTGTACACATGGGTCTTCCCTGGGGGCGCAGCGGTTGAGAGTCCGCCTGCCAATGCAGGGGACACGGGTTCGTGCCCCAGTCCAGGAAGATCCCACATGCCGCGGAGCGGCTGGGTCCGTGAGCCATGGCTGCTGAGCCTGCACGTCCGGAGCCTGTGCTCCACAACAGGAGAGGCCACAACAGTGAGAGGCCCACGTACCCCCACAAAAAAAAAAAAAAAAAAAAACTTGTACACAAATGTTCATAGCAGCATTATTCATAATAGTCAAAAAGTGGAAACAACCCAAATGTCTATTTATTCTTAGGGAATAAATAGGGAAATAAAATGTGGTAAATCCATGTAGCAGAATATTATTCAGGCAAAAAACAGAATGGTTTATATGCTACAACACATATGAACCTTGAAAACATGAAAATGTTTTTTCATTTCTAATTACTTTTCTTTGCTAAGTAAAAGAAGTCAGACACAAAAGGCCACATATTATATGATTCCGTTCCTGTGAAATGTACAGAATATGCAAATACATAGAAATAGCAAGTAGATTAGTGGTTGCCTAGGGCTCCGGAGTGATTGGGTGAGGGAGGAGATAGGGAATGACTGTGGATGGATAAGGGGTTTAGTGGGGAGGAAACAAAAAGGATCTAAAATTAGATTGTGGTGATGATTGCACAACCCTGTGAATACATTTTAAAACACATTGAACTGTACCCTCTAAATGGATGAATTGTATAGTATGTTAACCATATCTCACTAAATCTTAATTTCTTAAAAAAAAAGAAAAGAAAAGAAAGAAACAATCAGTACACAAAACCTGTTTGTCAATAGTGTTGGTTAGAAATGCGTTCAACTACAAGTGTCAACATTCAACTGATAACCAATGAAGCCAAAAGGAGTTGACTTTTCTCACAGAGCAAGAAGTCCAAAAGTAGGTAATGACTCTTGGCTCTATAACACCTTCATGGATCCAGGCTCTTGGATCCATGGATCCTGCTGTTTGACACCTGATAATTACAAGATGAATGTTGCAGCTCCAAACATCCAATCAAAGCAGGAATAACAGCAAAAGGGCAATAACAGTCACTTCTGTCCCCTGTTACCAAGAAAGCAAAGCTTTCAAAGACACACTGGCTGACCCCCACTTATATCTCATTGGTCAGAACTATGTCACCTGGCCACCCCTAGCTTCACAGGAGGCTTAAAAGTACGTGATTTTCGCAGAACAGCTCCATTCAAAGTAAGAGTTCTGTAGGCAATGAAGAAGGAAAGAAGGGATATTGGGCAGAGAAATAACAGTGTCTGCTGCAACATCTCTCTCCAGGCATATACCCTGAAAACTCTACTAATACAGAATTACATTAACAATCTTAATTTTTAAAAACGCAAAACCTACATTAATGCCCCGGTTGGTACAGGACGTGAGAAAATCTCCCCTCTTTTCACCTTTCCTCATCCCTCTCCTGACCACTGGGATGGCTTTCTTGCCACTGAGACCGCCTTCTAGATGCTTTACTTTCTAGTCTGTGGAAATCCCCAGTTTGAGTGTCTGTCGACTAAAGAAGAAAAAAACAAAACAAAACAAATATCCTGACCAAATACGAAATGCTCTGATTTTCTAAGGAGGAAGAAAACTTGATTTTTCTTCCCATAATCTGTTTGCTTCATACCCTCCAGCCTCTCACCCGCACACATACAGACCCACAAAAAAACCCTTTTACTTTTCTCTTCAGAGAGTCACCTTCAGTCTCTCTTAGGGCTGCTCTCTTCACCTACTTATATGGTGGTTTTCTCACAGGTACATTCCTATATTTTAGCCATGTTAACATAGTTCTAACCTTATAGGAAGAGCAAAATGTGGTGGGATTATGGGCTATTATCAGTTACACAGGTTTCTCTCAGAAACCATTCTATTTCAGATGTTCGTGTGGACCTGACAGTTTCCACCATCATATTTGGAAGTTTACCTTTTAATGAGGAAATACCATGTGCCAGACACTATGATAAATGCTTAGGATACATTATCACTATTGCTCACATTACCCTTTAAGATTAGTGTGCTAGACGCTGAGTAGTTGTGTAACTTTCCCAAACTCAAACAACTAGCTAGTTGCAGAGCTGAGATTTGAAGCCAGGCCTGTCAAACTTTAAAATCCATATTACAGTGCCTGAGAGGGAACATCTCATTGTACTTAACTTTCAAATTCAATCAGCAAATGTCATCGGATCTCCAAGAGATTTTTAATAAAAGTAGTATTCTTTAATATTAAGGTGAAAATAGTTTCCAAACCAGTAAATGTCATTATGTCTGAAAATAGAATCTTTATTGATGTAAAAGGATAAGTAATGCTACAATTTGTTTCAGGATCCATGTCATGGAGCCATTTTAATGCTGAGTCTATTACACATGAATTTCTTTTTGTTACTTCAAACACAAAGGTCCAAAGCAGATTCACATAAAATCCTCTTCCCTAAAAATGAAATACCAAATGTATTTACAACATAATATAAAATAAAAATTATCCACTCAGAATAACTGTATAACAATTTCCCTGATTGATTAATTTTTTTTAAAACCTACTCTTATTTCAAAACATAAGTTCACTGAATGTGTATTAAAGGTTATTCCCATAACCTTTAAGTTATAAAGGGATTTCAAGCAGAAGGTTATGAAAGTTAATTAAATAGGATGCCTTGGTAGATTTTTTTCAATTATTCAATGGCTAGAGATTTAGGTATGAAATATATTCCATAAACTCATAAAGTATGATGCTATTGAGTTCTTTATTTACCAAGATAGACAAGTGTACAGCTCATTTATTCTTAGAACAAAGCCTACCTTTGACATCTCGTATTATGTCACATTTCATTATATTGTAGGAAACAATCTCTAAGATAGAAAAGTAAAACAAATCTCCAGATGTTCCAGTACCTTTTTTAAAAAGGCACAGTTAGGTCAGTATTTTAGAACTTGAGATGCTCTTTTACATGAGAATGTGATCCATATTAGGACAAGCCAGGTCAGCCCACAAATGCTATCTGGGAAATATATAACATTCCTGAAGCCAAGACCAAATGCTTCTAGTAAATCTATTTGCTGTACTATAATGTTTTAAAGGTAAAATACATTCTTAGTGATCATTTAGTCTTTTGAGGTCACATGTTTCCCCACTGTACCTCCAAAATAAGATCAGAGTCACACTTTCAATGCATTTCATTTTAAGGAATATTTCTCAATCATCTGTACACCTACCCCTCCTTTCTTCACCTCCTACCAAATGAGCAAAGAGAGAAAGAAGTCCCTTAACACAGGTTATGGTTGAAGGCCCAAGAGTGCTGATTCTTGAGACTGTACTAGTCAAGTTTCTTTTCATTACAAATGTCAGACACCCAACTCAAATTAACTTACATTTAAATAAAAATTTTTAAGAATCTATTGGCATATGTATCCGAAAAGTCAAAAAACAGAACGAGATTTAGGTGTGATTTGACCTAGGGATCCGAATGATGTAATCGGGCTTCTTTCCTTTCCATCTTTTACTCTGCTTCCTTCCACAAATTGGTCTTCTCTTCTAACCACAGGCAGTCTTCCTCCCTGTGACTGGAGAAAATGGCCACTGGCAACCCTAAACTCACTGTATCCTAGCACCATTACAATAAAGGAAAGAGACAGTCTTTTTTTTTTTTAATAACCTAACTTTCCAGCTCACTTCTTGTATCTTTTTTTTTTTAAATATTTATTTAGGCTGCTCTGGGTCTTCGTTGCAGCATACAGTCTTCTTAGTTGCGGCATCCAGACTCTTAGTTGTGGCACGCGTGCTAGTTCCCCAACTAGGGATCAAACCCGGGCCCCTTGCATTGGGAGTGCGGATTCTTACCCACTGGACCACCAGGGAAGTCCCCAGAAAGAGACAGTCTTCTCCCACTTTTTCTAGCAGAAAAGTCCCAATTTGCTATGTCAGTTTGACTAACATACTGACACCCTCCAAGGAAGCTGGGGTATAATATACACTGATTGACAGTTCTTATATGATCCCATAGAATAAGAAAGGATGTTTCCCCCAAAAAAGATAAATGCTGGGTAAACAAATAAGATGTATGTAGAACAGAGAGTAAGAAGTGGAGGCAGAACTCTCTTAAAGAGATTAAATATGTAATTTAAAACTGTCCCACAGACAAAAAACAAAAGACCCTCCAGATTCAGATGGCTTCACCGTCCTGAATTCTACCAAATATTCAAGGAGGAAGGAATAACAATCTTACATAAACTCTTTATGGGAGGAAGAAAAACTTACCAGTTTTTTTTATGAGGCTAGCATAACTCTGATACCAAAACCTGAAAGCACACTTAAAAAAAAAAGAAAATTACAGGCCAATATTTTTCATGAATACAGATTCAAAAATCCTCACAAAGTATTGGCCAGTGGAATACAACAACATAGAACAAGGATAATATAACCATGACGAAGTGGGGTTTTTGTCTTAGGAATGAAAAGTTGGGTCAACATGAGAAAATCAATCAATGTAATTTACCACATTTACAGAATAAGAAAGGAAAAAAGCATAATCATCTCAATAAAAAGCAGAAAAGCATTTGACAAAATTCAGTACTCATTCCTGATAAAAATCACAGAAACTAGGAATCAAAAATAATTGTCTCAGTCTGAAAAAGGACACTAGCTAGAATCCAATAGGGGTATATTAAATGCTTTCCTCATAAGACATCTGCTCTCAGCACTTCTATTCAACACTGTATTAGAAGTCCTAGACAGTGCAATGAAATGTCTTCGTTACATTTTAAAAAAGGAGTTGTGGGTTCTGCATTACTGTGCTGTTTCCCCTGTTATTTTAATGTTATACAGTCTTGAATCTGTTAACTCATCCATCTTATCCACAAAATTATAGATTAAGGAAGCTATTCCACTAAAACAGTTTTCAATGAGGTGAGATGGGATTGGATCATTTTGGAAGCACATATGATCCTTTATGTTTATCTAGCAGGAGGAAATAAAAATAACTGCTCCAAGAATAGACTGACTTTACTGCATCAGTGTAATTTGCCTACAATTGCCCCTTTGTCATCAAGCACATTCACATCATCACCTTCTGTGACCAGGGACTAATAATGAATATTTCAACTCTTCTTCCATTTCACCTTCTCACTTTTTACAAGCTTCAAATATCTACTTGAAAAGTAACAGTTCATTATCAAAAACTGCCTTGTTTTTTATTTTTACTATGTCTACATTTTATAACCAATTTATTGTTGTGTGGCATTTGTTGTAACTGTAAAGTTTATGGTACAGCGTGTAAACTTTAAATGTTACTGCATTCAAAGCAATTGTTTTTCAACAGCAACATTAGCTACTTGGTAATTGGGAAGATGTTTTCAGCATTTTACATCCTAATATGATAGTTTGTTATGTGTGCATGAACAATGGACCAAATTATGATACATAGATAGATGATAGATAGATAGATAGATAGATAGATAGATAGATAGATAGATAGGATGGATGGATAGATAGATAGATGATGAGAGACATAGAGACACAGACGGAGACAGATAGAGATAGAGACAGAGACAGAGACATCCCGGCCAGATGGTGGGCAATGCTGCTGCACTGGCAAGTCTTTGAACCTTGAACAAGCCAGCAGATGCCCAGCACTCCCGGCCCTAAGGGGAATCCAGAGAGCCTCTCTGCACCAAGGTCTTGCACACCTGAAAAGGAACTCTCCATTTTGCTGAGATTATATTGCGCTTGTCAGTTCCCATCTGCTTCAGTGCCTTGCACAGTACCCAGGGTACTTCTCCCTGTCCGTGGTTGAGGAGGTTCTTGCTGCTTTCTAAGATACAGCTCATCAACCAGCCCTGGAGTGCCGCCTTCTGAATCCTCAGAGCCGTGAGCCTCTACCTGATCATTTCCATTATTGACCTGGTTAAAAAAGGAAACCTGTCCAAAATCGTCACCTGGATGCCTAATCACCACAGCCTCTTTGGCTGTGAATGGCTACTCCATCTTTCCTTTGGGACAGCAAAGACATACAGTAGCCTCTACTGCCTCCGCAGGTGGTGAGTAGGCTGATGCCCCTCATTTCTCTGAAACCTGCAAATAACTCCTCCGTTGGCAATAACTCCACCCAGAGAATTTGAAAAAGAATAGATACATGTATATGTATAACTGAATCACCTTGCTGTACACCTGAAACTAACACAACATTGTTAATCAACTGTACTCCAATATAAAATAAAAAGTTAAAAAATAAATACATAAGTAAACTCCGCCCAGCTCCAGCAACGCTCCCTGCCCACTTCCAGCCCCCTACTGAGATAAAAGCGCCTTGATAGAGATAATTTGGCTTCCCATTTGTGGATCAACCATACCCTCCTAGGTGTGCCCACCTTTAAGCCTTAAGGAGATACCAGTTCTAGCTGGTTCCTGCCCCACCTAACCCACAAAAAGAATGGAGAGGGTGCCTCGGATTTTCACTCCAAATTCTAGGCTATAACCCCACTTCAAATAACCTCCTCTGTGTAAGTGGTTCTAGAGAAGGATAAATAAACAATAAACAGATGGTTCTGCTTAGAAAACGGGATAATGAATAAACTAATCCTTTGCTATAAAAAAGAAAGAGTTCTACCAGAAGAAAATTTAACCAGAAAGACATTCATTAGGGTATACCTGCACTGCTTGCACTTTGAGGGAGAGGAAGGAGCAGAAAAAAGCAAGAAGACATTAACTAAATAGCTTACTATTCTGACTGAATGACTGGCTCTTTGTTTCACATGCCTATGTAAAATAGGCATCAATGGCAAAAGGACTTACCTACAAAAAACTGGCTTAAAATATATTCCATTTTTTAGAAACTGAATTCAGTCAAATGCCAATTTTTCCCCTCCCTTCTGAGTCCATATTTCTCACACTGAAATAGATGGCTATGTCGCCATGTACTACACATACCCTTAAAAGTATAAACATTTCTCCCCTCCAACATCACTATTTCAAATTTAATTTCAAGTCTATCTAACAATGGACCAATGTTTGCAGTCCAATGGCTAATCCCTACTTCAGTCCTGGAAATGACCTCCAATAGGCTGAGAGCAAAGGATCAGATAAAGACACTGAAAATGTGGACTTTCTTTACCTCTTTCCTTCTATTCTTATTACCACTCTCACCCCACTTTCCAATCATCTTATCTGGAGAATTTTCTCCTCTGAAGAGCCACACCAAAAGTGGCTTATTCTACAAGTCTAAGGGGAAATAGGATTGGAGTGAAAAGTCTGATCTTACACTCTGAAGTTGATTTCTGGCCATCACAAATGCATCTTAGGTCAAGTAGAATGGGATTGAATCGTAAAATGAATCATAAAAACTTGGTTACAACTACAAAGGTGTAAGTGAGTCACTGAGATATTTTATGATATGCTTTATTTGTAGAGTGGCCATTCTGGAAAATCTCAGCGAGATGGCTTTTCTCCACAGGACACCAGATTTCCTAAGATGATCAGTACTGTCAAGAGTAATTTGTTTATTCCTTTTTTTAAAAAAAATAAAATAGCACACATGCAGGGGGAAATAACTTAGGGAGTTCCTTCCTACTCCAGGCCCTTGGCCAGTTCTGCATCTCAAAATTCCCTCCAACTGAAGTTTCTTATCTTTCCAGAGTTTCCATACATATATATGTATATGTGCTTTAATAGCAATCCATCTAATTTTATTGTTTTATACAAATAGAGGAATATGATTTATTCTGTATTTTTTTAATATAGCTATCTCTTTTTAAGAACTGTGTAATATTTCCCTATTGCTATATATATAGGTTGTCCCCCAATTTTTTTCTCATTACCAATTATGCTGCAACAACTTGCATATGCATCTTTTCAGACCTGTATGAAATTGGATAAATTCCTAAAAGTGGAATACCTGGATGAGAAGCTTTGTGCATATTGAATTTTAATGGATATTGCTAAATTGTCCTCCACGGAGTAATTTGCACCAATTTGTATGTATCTTATTATCCAATTTAAATCCTTTTCAATAATCTGATAGGTAGAAAATGACATCTCCTTTGTGTTCTTTTCTTTGTTTGTTCCAACATGCTTTGTTTTTTTTTTGGCTGCTCCACACGGCTTGCAGGATCTTAGTTCCCTGACTAGGGATTGAACCCAGGCCACGGCAGTGAAAGCGCTGAGTCCTAACCACTGGACTGCCACGGAATTCCCTCAATATGCATTTTTAAATTTATGAATGAGGTGGACCTTTTTGATGTGTTTATAATCTACCTGCATTTATTTTTCTGTAAAATACCTATATTATTTGATAATTATTTTTTCTTTTTTATAAGCTTGTATTTTTCTTGTTAATTCTTGTTATAAGAATACTTGTGGGGACTTCCCTGGTGGTGCAGTGGTTAAGAATCTGCTTGCCAATGCAGGGGACACAGGTTCGAGCCCTGGTCTGGGAAGATCCCACATGCTGCAGAGCAACTAAGCCTGTGCGCCACAACTACTGAGCCTGCGCTCTAGGGCCCTCGAGCCACAACTACCGAGCCCACGTGCTGCAACTACTGAAGCCCACGTGCTCTAGGACCCGAGCTCTGCAACAAGAGAAGCCACCGCAATGAGAAGCCCATGCACCGCAAAAAGAGTAGCCCCCACTTGCCGCAACTAGAGAAAGCCCGCACATAGCAACAAAGACCCAATGCAGCCAAAAAATAAATAAAATTAAAACAGAACATATTTCCATAACGTTAAAAAAAAGAATACTTGTGTACTAAGAAAATTAGTATTTTGCCTGAAATGTTAGATATATTAGAAATTTGCAATTTTCCAATTATCTTTTGAATTTGTTTAGAATATTTGTTGCTATACAGAAAGCTTCTTTTTCTTTGCTATATAGGCATTTATCAGTATTTTTCTTTCTATCTTTGTTTTTGTATCTTCATTAGAAAATTCTTCCTTACCCCAAATTATTAATTTTTTAAATGTACATATTTTTCTTAAATACTTTGTTTGTTTTACTTATTTCTGACAACTTAGGAGTTGATAGAGATTCAGCTATATTTTTCCCCAAATGGAAAGTCAGTTGTTTTAATACCAAGTTAATAAATAATTTATTTTTATTATTTATAATAATATATATTATATATTAAAACATATTTAAAGGCTATCCTAGGTTCAAATCCAGGCTATCTAGGTTCAAATCCAGGCTCCATCCTTACTGGTTGTGTGACCTTAGGGGGTGAATTATTAATTTACCTTGTTTGAAAGGTAATTAAAGCAATTTGCTATTATTATTGCTTATTTGCTTTTGTTTTCTTAGGAATGGATGTTAAATTTTATCAAATACCCACTCAGCATCCATGAAGATAGGCCTGGGCTTCCCTGGTGGCACAGTGGTTGGGAGTCCGCCTGCCGATGCAGGGGACACGGGTTCGTGCCCCGGTCCGGGAAGATCCCACATGCCATGGAGTGGCTGGGCTCGTGAGCCATGGCCACTGAGCCTGCGCATCCGGAGCCTGTGCTCCACAATGGGAGAGGCCACAACAGTGAGAGGCCCGCGTACGGCAAAAAAAAAAAAAAAAAAAAAAAGATAGGCCTTTGTGTTTTAACTCTTTAACCTATTAACATATGAATTAAATCAACTGGTTTCTTAACATTGAACCAAATGGTCATTCCTGGCAGGAACTTTGCTTAGTATGTATTATTCTTTTAAATTACTAATAGATGCTACTAGCTAATTTTTTTTTAGAGTTTTGATATTCAGAAGTTACATTTGTCAATGATTTTCTTTTTCTCCTGTACCACCTTTATCAAGTTTTGGAATAATTGCTTTCTGGCACCATAGAGAATATTTGAAAGCTGTCTCTATGCATTGGAACAGTTAAAATAGCATTGTTTGTTCTTTGGAGGTTTGAGACATACCATATGTGAAGAATTCTGTGCTTAGTATTTCTTAGTAGGTAACTCTGACAGCTTCCTCTATTTCTTCTAAGAAAATCAGTCTGTTTACATTTTGCATCTTCTCTCTCATCAATTTTGGTGATTTAAATTTTCCTAGAAAGCCATCTATTTTGACAAGCTTTTCAAATAGTTGATCAAAGAAATCTATGATAGTTCTTTTAATTTCCTCTGTGTCCATGGTGATATTTTTCATCCTGGTATACAGTGAAGTTGCACACCCATTCATATAATTTCTAAGCTAACTTTAGAATCTAACCCCTCCAACAAATCTATTGAGGTTACAAACCTTAACATTATAATTGAATGGAGTAAACCTAGCAAAACTCTAGCATTTTCCTTTTATCTTTCAGGATTTAATAATTATATTAGTCAACAAAATTTTTAATGAGTATCTGCCCAATACTGTTGTAGGTAATAGTAATAAAGTGGAGAATATGGTTTAAATATCCAAATGTAATGGGAACTTTGCCCGTAGCATTCCAATAATCAGATTCATATATATCAGTTTACTGAGAGATATTCAAATTCAAACCATTTTAAAATAGGGCAAAAAAAAGATGTCTGCTGACTGGATTTAGTTTGGTGCTAACACCCTCATGTTCCTTCATACCACAAAGACACACTATCTGGCAGTCCCCAATGACAGCAACTTGCCCAAGACAAAACTTGTTATATCTAAGGATCTACCTACTGACTTCCTCAAATACCTTCCTGGCATGTAAAGTACAAAGAGCACTTTTCTTTCTTCTTTCTTTCTTTTTCTTTTTGTTTTGCCGTACCTCACGGCATGCAGGATTCTAGTTCCCCAACCAGAGATGGAACCAATGCCCCCATGGTGGAAGCGCAATGCCTCAACCACTGGACTGTCAGGGAAGTCCCTAACTAGCACTTTTCTTAAATACCATGCTCAACTTCATAGAATTCTTCTTTACATGAAAAATTCAAGTCAACAGAATACGTATATAAGTATTATACTCATACAACTTGTTGATGACCTTGAGTGCCTGTCCTTGCAGGGTTCCCGGTCTGGACATCCCCTCTTACTATATTTTCTGTCCCATTTCTTCTTCAGTGACACTGATGGTAAAGACATTGAAACTCCTTTGCCTGTCGTGCCAGTTATTAATTCATTGCGTTTCCTCTCCTTCACTGCCTGTTCTATGACAATTAAGATGGACGTATAAATATTTCTCCTTTGTCAGTGGGCACACTAGAGGAGAAAGAGGTTTCTCTTCCTGGTTCCACTGTGCTTTTCCAGGCAGGCCCCTGCAGCACATGCAGCTTCTGCAGTGCCCTGATCCAGCAGCACACATGGTTCCTCCAGGAGCAGGTTCCAACAGCTCTCAGCAACAAGAAGCACACGGCACCTCGCCAAGGGAAACTTCCCCTAGAACGCTCTGCCTGCCCAGCACCTCGTGGTGGACAACTTCACAGCCTCAGTGAATCTGCTTTGCAGTAAGGCACAGCACACCCTCTCCACAAGATCTGGATCTCAGACCTGAAGGGAGGGAAAAGAGGTCTTCTACAGCTTGGGTAACCTATCTTCCTCCACTAATATACCTCATTCCAAAGGGTAGTAACTGCCACTTGTATCTTCTATTTAAGTATTTAGAGTTCTTTTTACTCCTTCTTAGCTATTATGGGCTGAATTGCGTTCTCACAAAATTCATACTTTGAAGTCTTTAACTCCCAGTACCTCAGATGGTGACTATATTTGAAGATAGGATCCTTAGAAAGGTAATTAAGTTAAAATCAGGTCATTAGGGTGGGCCCAAATAAAATATGATCAGTATCCTTATAATAAGAGGAAATGTGGACACAGACACAAAAGACAAAGGGAGAAGATAGCCATCTATAAGCCAAGGCGAATGGTCTCTGAAAAAAATAAACCCTGGTGACACCTTGATCTCTGACTTCTAGCCTCCAGAATTGTAAGAAAATTAATTTCTGTTGTGTAAGCCATCCAGTCTACAGTATTTGTTATGTGGCAGCCCTAGTGAATGAATACACTAGCCAACCCCTCATTACTCCAACCACTTGTCATACTTAATGATTTGTTATATTATGCTTTCCTAGTGCCAATTACTCTCTAGTTTCTGCTGCATGATTGGACCCTGTTTCCCATACATATTGTTTTCTTGAACATTTTATTTATATATATATATATATATATATTTATTTATTTATTTATTTCTGGCTGTGTTGGGTCTTCATTGCTGCTCACGGGCTTTCTCTAGTTGCGGTGAGCGGGGGCTACTCTTCATTGCGGTGCTCAGGTTTCTCATAGCAGTGGCTTCTCTTGTTGTGGAGCACCAGCGCTAGGCGTGCGGGCTTCAGTAGTTGCAGCACGCGGGCTCAGTAGTTGTGGCTTGCGGGCTCTAGAGTGCAGGCTCAGTAGTTGTTGTGCACGGGCTCTAGAGCGCAGGCTCAGTAGCTATGGCACACGGGCTCAGTTGCTCTGGGGCATGTGGGATCTTCCCGGAGCAGGGCTCGAACCCGTGTCCCCTGCACTGGCACGTGGATTCTCAACCAATGCACCACCAGGGAAGTCTCTCTTGAACATTTTTAACTCTTTATTCTTTTAATTACTTTTTGTATATGTTTTTTGCAAAATTTTCTTGAATCTGTCTTCCATACAGATTTCTCAGATCTGATTTCCCTACAAATTTTTTATTTGTTTTTAAAACTACTTGTATTCCTGGAATATGGTTTTTTTCACCCTGCCATTTCTTTCTTGCATGCTTTCAGATCACGTTTCGTCTCTTTATGTTGTCTTAGGAATTATTTCTTTAATGCTGGTAATTCTTCCTATGTTCTTGTTTCAAAAACATCATTTAAAAAATTTCTTTGATATCACTGAAAAGTGTTTATTTGAAATGTTCAACTACCGCTTAACACATATTCTGCTGCTACGCATTCATCTGCTACCTTTTGTGCATTTGGTTCTTGTCCTCCTTTATACTCATTGTGCTTCGGTTTAAGCCCTGTGCTTTCTAATCCATTCTCTCCAGGCCTATTATTTGCAGAAGAAAAAGCCAGGGAGTTGTGTTGAGTTGCCACAACAGGCACGTTCAATAACGACATGTTTTGCTCAGATATTTTCCCACCACGCTGAGTGCTCCACAGTACTCAGTACTCTACCTCTGTGCTCTCACTGTGCCTCAGGCCACATAAATAAGATGATTTTTATACCAATTGAAAGATCGTTGTTTGCCCTCTTCAAGTCTGAGCCATCTATTTTGGGGAATCCTGAACACTGTTCAAAAATACAGAGCTAAAGTACCTCTTTCACATTTTTCCTTTCATCTGATTTTACTAATTTGTCAGTTATCCTTTATCGTTAGTGTCGAGTGATTGTTATTTCCATCAGTGAAGATGTTTCCTACTCTTTAACCTTTGTGTTGCTTTTCATTATTTAAGAGATGAAAATGGGGTAGAATTACCTTTACCATCTTTTAACCACAATTCTTGCATGATTAGCAATTTGAACCATCACCCACACTTCAGACATTCAAACCATATTTAAGCACAATAGAAATGCAAGCATGCTATCTCCCTGTTGCAGTGTGTTCCCTCTGATCAGTCATATAGCACTGGGATTGGACTTAGTCTTAAAACCCTTCTCAGCCTAGCTTTCCAAGCACCACTACCAATTGATCAAAGTTGGCACATGACAAGAAAATCATTTGCCATTCTGTGTCTACGTTTGTGATACTTGCATAAATAAAACATTTAATTGTGAAATTCCTCCTTTTTAACTTCAAAGAGCGCCGTTTGTCCAGTTAACCATAGGGAGATTTTTCCAGTGACGTTACTGGTGTATCATCTTTGCCGATGTTTGGACTCACAAAAGTCCCACTTGATTCATAGTTTTGACTGCCAACATGACCCACAGTCAGAACAAGTTTTAAAACTTCTGACTTAATGGCACAGACACATATCAGAGAAATTTGAGAGAGGAGCATTCCCAGATGTGACCCTAAGTGTCTTCCTCTGTGAGTCAGAGTCTAGAAAGTTCTACTTTTGCACAGTCTCCACAGACTCAAAAAGTTTTAGCTGGAATGTATGATCTGCAAATGGATGGGACAAATTACTAAAATAAACCAAATTTCCTATTTGTTCTGGAATGCCTAAGATTAGCAAACTTCTAGTTTTGGATTTATAGCCTTTGGTCCCTGAAAAATACATGTATTTTTTAACATCACTATTGAAAGATGATCCACAAGCTTTGTATTTATTCTATTTGTAAAAGATAACTTTTAAATTCATTCCCTCTGTCTCTGTCTCTCTCTATCTTGCTTCAACAGAAGTTCCAAAGGTTGAGAATATAACAGATGCCATATATATATATATATATATATATATATTGCACACACAAGGTGCTTGACTGTTTCTTCATTCACTCATGTGCTCAGCATACATCTATGGAGTGCCTACTATGTATCAGGTATTCTCCTAAAACCCAATGATACTGCAGTAAACAGAACAGAAAAAATAGCCTGCTTTATTACTGCTTAGATTCCAGTGGACATCGGAGACACTGTGAAACTAGCTCTTCAGTCACTCACCTCTTGATTGAGAGATGACTAAGAATCCATTGGGAGGGTGAAGAGGCTGCTAAGGAGGAGTTGTTTTTTGTTTTTGTTTTTTCTTTTTGGAAGACTGTTGTTAGATGTTACAACACAGATGAAGAGTGTTGTAAGTTTCCTCCCTCCTCACAAAGGGATACTCCCTCCTCACTTTAAGCCCATTGAAATCTCAAAAGAACCATTTGAAAAGCTAATATGCATTCTCTGGAATTTAAAGGGACATAGGAACAAATTACCTGATCCATGACTGACCCGAAAAGCAAAGGTAAGTATAGCTAGAGCTGCCTAAAGAAGAAAAAGTTAGTATCAATATTAAGCTACACATCTACCGACAGCAGGGCAGGGGGTCTGTCTCCCCCGGATCAGATACAAACCCTGCAGAGTGGAGTGACTGATAGTCAAGTTGATTAGCTGGCCAGGAATCCCACCAAAATCCCCTGCCAAGAGTGAGGCAGCCACAACAATGAGAGGATAAAGATGCCCCATGGATGCCGAAGTGGAGTGGAGGGATGAAACTGGCCACAAGGAAGCAGCATCACTCCTGCCAGGAATTGCAGATGAAGGTCTCCAAGGAGAGCATTGCTAAACTAAAAGAGGCACCTCAGGGGGAAAAAAAAAAAGGGTAAGCCTTGGATTCCATCATGCTCACATGGCATCATTACCACATTATAACTTTACCAGTCCAGAAGGACTTTTCTGCCCCTTACTACTCTTTCCCCTATTCTAATATTAAAAGGCCCCAAAACAGCAACTATTAAGTGTAGCATGCAGTGAAGCAAGAAAAGGAAAAAGATCAAAGCCTCTCCTTTTCCAAACCCTTCAATCCTCTAAGGCTGAGGTACACCTAAACTGGCAAAGAAGAGATCTTAAACTGAATGAGAGTTTGGACTTCTGATATTTGACTATAGGTGCTGTTAATTATTTAGTGAGACAGAAGAAACTTGGGACCCGGCTGAGATTTTATTCCAGGGGCTGGAAATATGTAACTAATGCAAAGAACAAGGGAAAAAAATAATGGTGCTTTCTGCTTCATTCTACTGAATGCAGCTCGTTTAATAAACCAATTAAATAAGTTTAGCTTGTCATAGTAGGAAGAAATCCCAGTTAGGAAAAGTTCTGACCTAGACTTACTGGGAGAACAGGGTGACATAACTGTGAAGTCTTTTGATATGAAAAGTGAAGCTAAACAAAGCCTCCTTGACCAATTTCCAAATACCCTATGGCAATAGAAGATTAGAGATTCACAGAAAAATAATAACATGTACTCCACTGTTGGGCATCTTCCTGAGTTTTTCCAAATACCACTAATTTTTTCTATCATCTAATCTCAGGATAGGGAGATTGTGACCTCTGAACTACAGAGCTCCTGTGTGGGTAATTGTTTTTCTTTTTTTTCTAAAGCTGAATTTGAGTAGGAAGCCTGTAAAAAGGTTCAACTGTGGTCAAATAAACAAAGTTTCTACCACATTTGCAATAGAATACAAAGTTCATCCACAATAGGAGATAAATGAGTCAGAGATTAAATACAGTGTATGTTTTCAGATCAGCATGCCCTGGTAGGTAGATCCAGGAATATTTAAGACATGTCCTGAATTTATCATAGAAACAATCTTTCTGAACACATGGTAGACAGCTATGAAGCCTAAAAACAATAAAGAACATGGGTAGGGCCTACTTCTAAAGAAGAAAATAAAGTAATAACCCTAAAAATTATAGCCTGGTCACCTTAACTTTGATACCTGAATAGACCAAACTCATCAATCATTTCATTTATAAAACACTAAAAGATCACAAGATGCCAGTGAAGAATAAGCAGGACTTTGGGAAGGATAAATCAGTCAGACCTGTGTAATATCATTCCATGACAGACTGCCAGGCATTTTGATAGAAAGGGGAGAAAAAAGTCTTTAATCCTGTTGTTAAAGGACATACTCATAAATAAAGCTGGGAAAATATTTTCAAAGTATATCACTATATGAATTCTCAATTTATTAGAAGGCAGAACAGATGGAGTTTTACTCTCCCCTTTTCTTTCCTGGAGAGAGGACAACAAGAGGTATGGTTACGTCTTAATTAAATATACAAGGAAAAAAAAAAAAAACCTCCACCAATTTTTTGTAAATTGGGAGGGTGTCATTCATTCTGCAAGGGGAGAAAATGTATTTGAATTCACAGTATTCAAAGTCTGTAATATCCATCTGTAAATGGCTTTGCAGATGGATTTATTTTATGAAACATTAATCTAAAAAGAATCAAAGGCTAGAGAATGTTTCCCCCAAGAGAAAATGAGAGTGTGTCAAGGTAATTCAGAAAAAGAAAGCTAACTGGGGAAAACCAAAACAGACTGAACAAAAATAGAGGAATTCTTGGGATCTGAGTAAGTTTTTTCATACCAAGGAAATGGAAAGAAATTTAATCTGTGTTGATAGAACCATGTGAGAACAGGAAATGAGTGCTAGATTCCATTGACTCTGAGACACTTTTAATCTGAAGCCAAAGGGGTACATTCCTACATGGATCCAAGACACCTCAAGGGAATTACTCAAATTGTGAGAAAGACTAGTTTATATAGTCTCAGAATTTTCCACAGTTGTTTCCTCAACTAAAACATGGCTTTGCTGTGATAATACAGCTACCTCATGAATTCTTTTGACCAATGGAAGTCCCTCTCGTTAATTGGATGAGAGGAGATTCAGTTCTGAATGTTTCTTGCTCCAACCCACTCTATCAATTTATGACAGCTTTTTACCACTCTTATTACCATCACTTACAGGTCATACCCCCATTCCTGATGACTTTGATCAATGGGCTAATCTTTCTATTCATCCGATCCCCTACACAATACCATTCCCATTCTTATTGACTTAACACCTACTGCCCTGGCCACAGAATTCTTCAGTTCCAATGACATTAACTAACACTTCACGTCAGTTACAAGATGACACAGGCACACTCTGGATTTTATTATACAATGTTGCTCCACCTCCAAATTCATAAAACCTGGTTTCCTCTATATGACTTTCATTCCCTCACTTGTATTGAACCCTTTCTTAAACTTCATTGTGACTCTTTAACTTTGGACATTATAGTAAACAAAACTAAATTTAAATACAAATGTTCACATCTACAAGCCCTATGACTTTATACGAGTTACTCCACAATTTTCGGTATGCTTCGCTGTATAGCAATGTAACAGCATTGCCTGATACAATTCAACTCACACCCAGCTCACCATTAAAATATCAACGACAGGGACTTCCCTCGTGGTGCAGTGGTTAAGAATCCACCTGGGGCTTCCCTGGTGGCACAGTGGTTGAGAGTCCGCCTGCCGATGCAGGGGACACGGGTTCGTGCCCCGGTCTGGGAGGATCCCACATGCCGCGGAGCGGCTGGGCCCGTGAGCCATGGCCGCTGAGCCTGCGCGTCCAGAGCCTGTGCTCCGCAACGGGAGAGACCACAACAGTGAGAGGGCTGCGTACCCGAAAAAAAAAAAAAAAAGTATCCGCCTGCCGAAGCAGGGAACACAGGTTTGATCCCTGGTCCGGGAAAGACCCCATATGCCACGGAACAACTAAGCCCATGTGCCACAGCTATTGAGCCCGTGTGCCACAACTACTAAAGCTTACGCGCCTAGAGCCCGTGCTCCACAACAAGAGAAGACACCACAATGAGAAGCACACGAACTGCAATGAAGAGTAGCCCCCACTTTCCACAACTAGAGAAAGCCCACGCACAGCAATGAAGACCCAACACAGCCAAAAATAAATAAAAATAGATTTTTTAAAAAAGAGCCAATCATCTTATTTATTTTTATAATATTTATTTGTTTGGTTGCACCGGGTCTTAGTTACAGTAGGTGGGCTCCTTTAGTTGCATCTCGTGGGCTCCTCAGTTGTGGCGTGGGACTTCTTAGCTGTGGCATGAGAACTCTTATTTGTGGCATGCATGTGGGATCTATTTCCCTGACAAGGGATCGAATCCAGGCCCTCTGCATTGGGAGCTCGGAGTCTTAACCACTGCGCCACCAGGGAAGTCCCGCAAATCACCTTTAAAAAAAATCTACAATACACAAAATGATAAAAACTAGCTACAACTTTGTCATATGAGAAGGCCAAAGGACAAGTCCAAGGGGAATTTCCATTACCTGCATTGTCAATCAAAATGGGTTAAGAAACATTTTTGGACTATAAATCACATTTCTATAACCAAAATAAAATACCATAGAAAATGCCCCTCAAAAAGAGAGGAAAGGTCTTCACCTCTCCCTCACTACGTGTCTCCAACTCTAAGACACAGTGAATATAATAAGCAGCAAAACAAATGACTGTCCATCAATGATATCAGCCAAAGCCAGAATCACAAATAGCCATGTTCTTTGATTTTTCTACTTTGTTATTTCCTCTCTTTGTATATCTATTCAAAAACTACAATCTTTAGTGCTCAATTAGGTAAAAGCAGACAGGATATTTGGAGATACAGTCATCTAATCATTCTTAGTTGTCTAAGTATATTTAGGTGAAAACATTATTGATAATATAACTTTTCATATCACACTATTCCAGAGAAAAAAAAATGTATCTTATGCTTTAGTAAATCAGAGAACCCAATTGTTAAACCAAGCAAAGATCTAATGACAGTTCAGCCGGCCCACATAAGATAAATGTCTGCCAGTCATTGTACACACCAACCTATTTAATGTTTAAAAAGCACCAAATCTTTTTCTTTTAACATCTTTATTGGAGTATAATTGCTCTACAATGGTGTGTTAGTTTCTGCTTTATAACAAAGTGAATCAGCTATACATATACATATATCCCTATATCTCTTCCCTCTTGTATCTCCCTCCCTATCCCAAACCTCTAAGTGGTAACAAAGCACCGAGCTGATCTGCCTGTGCTACACTGCTGCTTCCCACTAGCTATCAATTTTACATTTGGTAGTGTATATATGTCCATGCCACTCTCTCAATTTGTTCCAGCTTACCCTTCCCCCTCCCCATGTCCTCAAGTCCATTCTCTAGTAGGTCTGAGTATTCCCATCCTGCCTCTAGGTTCTTCATGACCATTTTTTTTTTTTAGATTCCATATATATGTGTTAGCATATGGTATTTGTTTTTCTCTTTCTGACTTACTTCACTCTGTATGACAGACTCTAGGTCCATCCACCTCACTACAAATAACTCAATTTTGTTTCTTTTTATGGCTGAGTAATATTCCATTGTATATATGTGCCACATCTTCTTTATCCATTCATCTGTCGATGGACACTTAGGTTGCTTCCATGTCCTGGCTATTGTAAATAGAGCTACAATGAACATTGGGGTACATGACTCTTTTTGAATTATGGTTTTCTCAGGGTATATGCCCAGTAGTGGGATTGCTGGGTCGTATGGTAGCTCTATTTTTAGTTTCTTAAATAACCTCCATACTGTTCTCCATAATGGCTGTATCAATTTACATTCCCACCAACAGTGCAGGAGGGTTTCCTCTTCTCCACACCCTCTCCAGCATTTATTGTTTGTAGATTTTTTGATGATGGCCACTCTGACTGGTGTGAGATGGTATCTCATTGTAGTTTTTTTTTTTTTTTTTTTTTTTGCGGTACGAGGGCCTCTCACTGTTGTGGGCTCTCTCGTTGCTGAGCACAGGCTCTGGACGCGCAGGCTCAGCGGCCATGGCTCATGGGCCCAGCCGCTCCGCGGCATGTGGGATCTTCCTGGACCAGGGCACAAACCCGTGTCCCCTGCATTGACAGGCGGACTTTCAACCACTGCGCCACCAGGGAAGCCCTCATTGTAGTTTTGATTTGCATTTCTGTAATGATGCTGAGCATTCTTTCATGTGTTTGTTGGCAATCTGTATACCTTCTTTGGAGAAATGTCTGTTTAGGTCTTCCACCCATTTTTGGATTGGGTTTTTGTTTTATTTTGATATTGAGCTGCATGGGCTGCTTGTGAACTTTGGAGATTAATCCTTTGTCAGTTGCTTCATTTGCAAATATTTTCTCCCATTCTGAGGGTTGTCTTTTCGTCTTGTTTATGGTTTCCTTTGCTGTGCAAAAGCTTTTAAGTTTCATTAGGTCCCATTTGTTTATTTTTGGTTTTATTTCCATTTTTCTAGGAGGTGGGTCCAAAAGGATCTTGCTGTGATTTATGTCACTGAGTGTTCTGCCTATGTTTTCCTCTAAGAGTTTTATAGTGTCTGGCCTTACATTTAGGTCTTTAATCCATTTTGAGTTTATTTTTGAAAAAGCACCAAATCTTGATAAAACAAGATTTGCCAGAAATTTTGGAGATGAAGCCAGAAAGGGGAAATAAATTGAAATAAAAGAGGAGGTAAAAAGAAGATAACTGAAATAAGAATGACAGAAGGAAATGTGAAATACAATGCCAAATTAAGATCCACATCTAAGATGGCAAAGAAAAGAATAAGTATTTTTTTTTTTATAAATCTATTTATTTATTTTTGGCTGCATTGGGTCTTTGTTGCTGCATATGGGCTTTCTCTAGTTGTGGTGAGCAGGGGCTACTCTTCATTGCAGTGCCTGGGCTTCTCATTGCGGTGGCTTCTCTTGTTGCAGAGCATGGGCTCTAGGCACGTGGGCTTCAGTAGTTGTGGCACGTGGCTTAGTAGTTGTGGCTTGCGGGCTCTAGAGCGCAGGCTCAGTAGTTGTGGCACAAGGGCTTAGTTGCTCCGTGGCATGTGGGCTCTTCCCAGACCAGGGCTTGAACCCGTGTCCCCTGCATTGGCAGGTGGATTCTTAACCACTGCACCACCAGGGAAGCTGAGAATAAGTATTACAGGAACTTGAATCAGCAAATTTAATCCATCAATAACAAAAAGGATAACACTTCTCAACCAATTGGGGTTCATAGTTACTAGGAATCCAAGGTTATTCCAATATTCAAATAACAATCAATATAGTTATATTAATAGACTAAATAAGAAAAATCATACGATTATCTCATTAGATAGAGAAAAAGCATTGAACAAAACTCAATGTCTATTCATGATATAGACTCTCAGCAAATTAAGAATACAGGAAAACCTCCTTAACTTAATAAAGGCATCTACCAAAATGCCTACCACTCTGTCACCACTCCTATTCAACAACATGTGAATGGTTAAAGACTGAATGTTTTCTCTGAAGATCAGGCAAAAGGTAAGGTGTGTTCTCTCACCATTCCTATATAACATCATACTGGAAATCCTGGCCAGTGCAATAAGACAAGAAAAATAATACAGATAGAAAAAAAGAAATAAAACTTTCTCTTTTCACACATGACAAGATTATGTAGAAAATCCCAAAGAATCTACAAAATATCTCTTAGAGCTAAAAAGAAAATTTAGCAAGGTTGTAGAATTCAAAGTGAACATACAAAAGTCAATCATATTTCTATATATCAGCAACGAACAGTTGGAATTTCAAATTACTAAAAATACTAATGACCATATCACAAAAAATTAAATACTTAGGAATAAATCTAACAAAATATGAGTAGTTTCTGTATGTTTAAAACTACAAATCATCAATAAAAGAAGATCTAAATCAATGGAGAGAGGGATCACACTGATGAACCGGAAGACTCAATATTATTAAGATATTAATTCTCCCCAATTTGATCTATAGGTATAATGCAATCCTAGCAGATATCCCAGCAAGTTTCTTTTTTTTGAGATATTAACAAGCTTATTCTAAAATTTATGTAGAAAAGCAAAACAACTAGAATTTCCAAAACAATTCTGAAAAGAAGAGTAAATTTGGAGGACTCAAAGTTATAGCAAATCATGGCAGTGTGGAATTGACAAAAAGAATATAGTTGCCATGATAACCCAATAGATGCTAGAGACATGAAGTTCAGTTCTCTCACCATCCCAGACATATGAGAGAAATGATCTGAAACTCTTTATATACCCCAGCGATCCCACCATCTGACTGCAGTCACATGAGTGAGCCCAGGAGAGACCAGCAGAACCATCCAGCAGAGGTCAGCCAAAATTACTCACCCAGAGAATTTTAAACTAATAAATGATTTTTTTTAATTTGGGAGGAGGATTTTTTTTTTTTTTTTTTTACATAGCAATGAATAACTGATATACCACAGTAACTCCAAGGCCAACTGACAGTAATAGAACTATGATGAAGGGGAAGCCAGCCTGGAAAGAAATGATGGTGATCTTAGCAAACTGTGTTTAAATATCTTACTTTTGCAAATTTTACAAAAATATGTGATCATGTGAACACACTGCCCAGGGTCTTGAAAGGGACATGTGTAAGTGGGAATCTCTGCATCTGAGGCTTCATTCAAGGTAAATGTACCTCTGGTAAGCATCATGTTTAATTTTGAAGCACTAATAACATCCTCTTTAGTGCCATAGAGAATAAAGGAATGCCTGCTACCACCTTACTATATAACTCTGTTCTAGATGTCTTACCCATAAAGTAACAATGACAGTATATTTAACACTTATTATGTATCATGTAGTACACTAAGCATTTCACCTGAATTGTTTCAAGCATTTCACCTGGATTATTATTACAACAAGCTCACGCAGTAGGGACTTTAATAACACTCTTCAGATATAGAAACTGAAGCTTACAGTGGTTGTTAATTACCCAAAGTTGCATAGTTAGTAAATGTAAGGTCTGTGTTAAAATCCGTGTTCTTAATAACTATACTTTGTAATGCAGGTAAGATAAGTGATATAAAATCATTAATCTTTCCTGCATTATATTCCTCCATTAAAAGGAGAATATTTCATTTTTGGTTATTACACATTTTTTCTGTAACTTGAAGGGGATTTTTCTAATATATTTTCTAGATATAAAGGAAAACTATGTATATTAAATTTATTTTAGAGATAACCACTTTATTGGTCTCTCCAATAATTTTAAGCTGATGTTCTGGGACTTCCCTGGTGGTGTAGTGGTTTAGAATCCATCTGCTAATGCAGGGTACATGGGTTTGATCCCTGGTCCGGGAAGATTCCCACATGCTTTGGAGCAACTAAGCCCATGCACCACAACTACAGAGAGTGAGCTCTAGAGCCCACGAGCCACACTGCTGAGCCCACGTGCTGCAACTACTGAAGCCCGCTTGCCTAGAGCCTGTGCTCCACAACAAGATAAGCCACCACAATGAGAAGCCCATGCACTGCAACAAAGAGCAACCCCCGCTCGCCGCAACTAGAGAAAGCCCGCGTGCAGCAGTGAAGACCCAACACAGCCAAAATATTTAAAAAATTAAAAAAATAAATTAAGCTCATGTTCTAGGATTCTACTGGTAGACAAACATATCATCTAGAAATAGAGATGAGAGCATTCATTTTCTCCCACACAGACAATTCTAGAGAAACAAGTGGAAAATGTGTTAGAAGTATTATAACTAAAAGATACTTTATTAAAATGAAATACACATATCTTCCATTGTTTTCTTAAGCAAATAAAAATATGTACTCTTATTTTCCCCCTTTCTTACTGAAAGGCTACATGCCATAAAAAAAAAAGTGAAATATACAATACAATTATTTTTTAAACTAGTTTTCTTCAAAGGCAGTAGTAAACAGTGAAAAAATATAATAGGAACATATGGTATTTAGAGTAGCATTAAAATATAATGTATCTAGGAATAATACATGAAATATACAAAGCCTATTAAGGAAAATTTCAAATATTAAGTCAGACATTAAAAATCCTTCAAATAAATGACTTTACATAATTTCCTATATGTGAAGTTTGAATATTACAAAGTTGTCAATTCTTCCCAAATAACTGTATGAGTTTAATTACAACCCAATAAAAGCCTCAATGTTGTTTATTTATTAGTTTTCTTGTTTGAATTTTTTAGAGGTGATACATTCATAGGGTTCAACATATCAAAGATACCATATGATGGATCAAAGAACCTAAATACAAGAGCAAAAACAATAAAACTCCTAGAATAAATCATAGGGGAAAAAGCTTCATGACATTGAATTTGGCCATGATTTCTTGGCTAAGATACCAAAAACACAGGCAACAAAAATAAAAACAGGGCTTCCCTGTTTTTCTTTCTTTAAAAAAGAAAGAAATTCTGACATATACTATAATGTGGATGAACCTGGAGGACATTATGCTAAGAGAACTAAACCAGTCACAAAAAGGCAAATACTATATGATGCCATTTATATGAAGTATCTAGAGTAGTTGAATTCATAGAAACAGGAATTAGAATGGTAGTTGCCAGGGGCTGGGAGAAAGGGGAGATGGAGATCTTTTTTTTTTTTTTTTGGAGATCTTTTTAATAAGCATGTAAATGTTGATTTTACAAGATGAAAAGAATTCCAGGAATTGGTTTCACAACAATGCAAATACACTTAACATTATTGAACTGTATACTTTAAAAAGATTAAGACGGGGAATTTTATGTCATCTGTATTTTACAACAATGAAAAAATTGTAAAACATACAAACACATGGTTCAACATAGCAAAGATACCAAATGATAGATTAAAAACTTAGACATAAAAGCTAAAACTATAAAACTCTTAGAGGAAACCATGGGGATAAATCTTCATGACCTTGAAATGGGCAATGGGCAATGGCTTCTTAGATATGACATAATAAGTATAAGCAACAACAAAAAAAATAGATAAATGAACTTTGTCAGAATTTAAAACGTATGTGCATTAAAAGACACTATCAAGAGAGTGAAAAGACAATCCACAGAATGGGAGAAAATATTTATAAATCGTATATCTGATAAAGGTCTAGTATTCAGAATATATAAAGAACTCTTACAACTCAACAACAAAAAGACAAACAATTCAATTTTTAAAATGGCAAAGGGCTTGAATAGATATTTCTCCAATGAAGATGTATAAATGTCAAATAAGCACATGAAAAGATGTTCAAGACCTTAGCCGTTAAGGAAATTAAAGGCACAATAAGATATCCTACATTGTCTATCAAAAAAGTTAAAATATTAAAGAGTGACAACACCAAATGATGGTAAGGATATGAAAAACCTGGGTCGGGCTTCCCTGGTGGCGCAGTGGTTGAGAGTCCGCCTGCCGGTGCAGGGAACGCAGGTTCGTGCCCCGGTCCGGGAGGATCCCACATGCCGCGGAGCGGCTGGGCCCGTGAGCCATGGCCGCTGGGCCTGCGCGTCCGGAGCCTGTGCTCCGCAACGGGAGAGACCACAGCAGTGAGAGGCCTGCGTACGGCAAAAAAAAAAAAAAAAAAAAAAAGGTGAAAAACCTGGGTCACTCATACATTGCTGGTGAGACTGTAAAATGGTAAAGCCACTCTGGAAAAGTTTGTCTATTTCTTATAAAACTAAATATGTGATTATTATACAACCCAGCAATTTCACTCTTAGGCATGTACCCTAAGGAAATGTAAAATTATATTCACACACACATGCACACACACAAAGTGTACATGGATGTTTATAACACTTTTATGTGTAATAGCCCAAAGCTGGAAAAAATGCAAATGTTCTACAACAGCTAAATTTTTAGACAAATTGTGGTACATCTATACCAAGGAATATTACTGAGTAATAAACAGGAGCAAACTATTGATATATACACAATGATTTAGATGGATCTCAAGGGAATTTTGCTGAGTGAAAGAAGCCAATCTCAAAAGGTTATGATTCTATTTACAAAGCATTTTGAAATGACTAAATTATAGAGATGAAGAACAGATTAGTAGTTGGCAGATTTTGAATGATCAGGTGAAGGAGAGAGGTGTTGGTGACTATAAAAGGATAACACAAGGGATTCATGGATGGAACTATTTTGTATCTTGACTACAGGTAGTAATCTACACATGTAATAAAACTGCATAACTAATTACACACACACACACACACACACACACACACACAAATCAGTGCATGCTGAATTGGTGAAAACTAAATATGATCGGGCTTCCCTGGTGGCACAGTAGTTAAGAATCTGCCTGCCAATGCAAGGGACATGGGTTCGAGCCCTGGCCCGGGAAGACCCCACATGCCGTGGAGCAGCTAAGCCCGTGCGCCACAACTACTGAGCCTGTACTCTAGAGCCTGCAAGCCACAACTACTGAGCCCGTGTGCCACAGCTACTGAAGCCTGCGTACCTAGAGCCCATGCTCTGCAACAAGAGAAGCCACCGCAATGAGAAGCCCGCACACCTCAACAAAGAGTAGCCCCCGCTCATCACAACTAGAGAAAGCCTGCGCCCAGCAACGAAGACCCAACACAGCCAAAAATAAAAACAAATAAATAATTTATTTTAAAAAATAGTATGATCAATAGATTATATTAATGTCAGTTTCCTGACTGTGATATCATACTGTATCTGTGTAATACATATGTAATACATGTGACCCCTGGACTAGCAGCATTACCAGGAACTTGTTAGAAACACAAACTTTTTGGTCTCAATTCTAGAGCTACTGAATCAGAAACACTGGGGTGGAGCCCAGCAATCTGTTTTAACAAGCTCTTAGCTGATTCAGATGAATGTGAAAGATTAATAATCATTGCTTTAGTTTATAAGTTGCTGAACCCCTGGAAACCATATCCCAGATAGAAAGAATTGTTTATCACCTGGAGATTAAGGTTTTCAGGCTGGAAGCAGTAACTGCATAGACTTTCGGGTTGTTGAACTTGGAGTAGCGATAACTATGTTCCATGAAAAAGGATAAAACGTGTGTAGAAAAATTGTATAGCCATAGGGATGGACTCCATTTGTTGGCTTGGCCAATTTTTTCTCCCTTCCTACCTTCTAGGTGGGAGTGGCCACTTGACACTGCTCTAGCCAATGAGATGTAACAGGAAATCTATTGTGGGATTCCTAGGAAAGCTTGTTTTCTTAATCCAAATGTTGCCACTTTCCTTTTTTCAATCTAGTGAATCCACATGTAGGGGGGTCTATCCTAAGGAAATAATCAGATACGTATATAAAGATTTAGTTCATGTTGTTCATCATTGCGTATTTTACGGAAATAACCTTGATGTTTAATTATTGGAGAATAAATAAAAAATATTAAATAATTTCTGGTGTTTTCTCAAGATGGAATTTTTGTGGCCATTAAGGATGATGACTACTAAGAATTTTGATGACATGGAAATACTTAAAATATAAGGTGAAAAAATCAAAATTAGAAACTATATACATATTTGATAAACAATTGTATACATATATATTCACATATATATAACCTTTAAAACTTAAAAGTAAATGTATATCATAATCAATCTTTTGAGGTAGGAGTGAGGATCATTCTTTAAGCATTGTTCAAATGACTGCAGTTTCAATTCTTCTTTCTTACGTAGAGCAAACTGATAATCATTTTTTTTAACTTTCATTATTGTTACATATATAGTGACATTAATAATGATTTTTAATGTGCATCCAGGATTGAGAATTATCAGTATACTCTGTGTATGGATGTGTGTGTGTGTGTGTGTGTGTGTGTGTGTGTGTGTGTGTGTGTGTGTTTGCTTTTAACATGTAAGAACACCAAAATGTTAAGAAAGCTATAACTGGGTATAATTTCCCCATTCCAATGCATTTTATATTTTTGTGTACTTTTATAATTTTCTACCCCATAAGTATCATTATTTTTAATACCCCCAAAAATAATTTTTTGTGGGTTTTTTTTTGCGGTACGTGGGCCTCTCACTGTTGTGGCCTCTCCCGTTGCGGAGCACAGGCTCCGGACGCGCAGGCTCAGGGGCCATGGCTCACGGGCCCAGCAGCTCCGAGGCATGTGAGATCTTCCCGGACCGGGGCACGAACCCGTGTCCCCTGCATCGGCAGGCGGACTCTCAACCACTGCGCCACCAGGGAAGCCCCCCCAAATAATTTTTTAATATTAAAAGGGGAAGAGGAAATAATTCAAGCTCAAGTTAGACTAACAGAGCCATAGAAGCAGCTCAAGGAGTGAAACAAGTTACCTGAGAGGTATTAAATACCTGCCCTCAAATGGTAGCATCTTCTCACCAGGCTCCAGTTTATGGACTGACAGCTGCCTGCCTGTTTACTTGCTCTTCCATTGGTTCAGACAATGGAATTGAATTAATTTACTGAGCCATTCCAAAAATTACAGATCAAAAGGTAGATAGATAACATAGATATAGATATATAGATACACACAGGCAGAATAAGTTTCTTTTATGCATGCATAACTTTTTCCCTAATTTGAGATAAATCCTTTCACTAATCCATGTTTTTGCCTTTAGGAAGCCCCTATTTTAAGATTCAAAAAAGGTAGAAAATAAAAAATGCATTGGGAAAAAAAAATAGCTCTTCAAGGAGTGGTGTGATCAATGATATTTCCATGCACCACCTCTTGGCTCCAGTTCCACTTAGAAGATGTAATATGGAAGGATAAACCAGACCCTTAATATTTTATCAGGTATTTTTCAAGCAGTTTATGATTCTAGAATTCAAATTGATTTTTTATTATAGAATAAGGATTTAAAACCATTAAAATTTGTCAGGAGTTTCCACTGCAGAGCTGGTGATAATGACTGATCATTGAAGTAAGAGCCACTCCTCCCAAGGCAACACTCCTGCCATATCCAGTTCATTCAATGACCATAGGAGTGAGATTTTGTTTCCCTTACTACGTAAGAGTCTTACCATTTATTCCAATAGAGAGTCGAACTTAAAAGGAATGCAGTTCATGGTCTGCTTTTTGCCATTGGTAGAATATAGAATATATATTGAACTGAATATGTAAGTTCTAAAATGAGCCTTATTGATGAATTTATTAAAACACTGAATTATTAGATGACTTGTGGGAAATCAGGGTAAGTCCAGCATTACTGAACACAGAGCACAAACCAGAATTTAAAGAGGAAGGAAGAGATGATGAGATACTTACTACTATGCATACCTAGAAGACACAGATTTATTGATGTATATAGATGTCCAGAGCCACGAAATTCAGATGGCTGTTTATTGAACTTTTCTGTTCTTTTTGAAAAGATGACCTCAAGTTCTTGAATTTACATGACCAAAAAATACCTAGCTTTTGAGGAAGGGTATATTCAATTTGTTAACAGACATATTTTTAGAAAATAATGACAATTTTGCGAACTTTCAAGGCAGATATTATCGAAGTCACCTGAAAGCCAAACAGTTGCTGTCATTTCCACAGCATGAGTCATGGGAACCAACTAGACTGTTTGAAGGTCATTTTTTCAAGACCAGGGATCTTTCAGAAACTCAATCACCCTACCCTTGGCTGATGCTTCTGACAGGCCGTACATTTATTCTTTTTAAACATCTTTATTGGAGTATAATTGCTTTACAGTGTTGTGTTAGTTTCTGCTGTATAACAAAGTGAATCAGCTATACGTACACATATATCCCCATATCCCCTCCCTCTTGCATCTCCCTCCCAACCTCCCTATCCCACCCCTCCAGGTGGTCACAAAGCACTGAGCTGATCTCCCCGTGCAATGAAGCTGCTTCCCACTAGCTATCTATCTTACATTTGGTAGTGTATATATGTCAATGCTACTCTCTCACTTCATCCCAGTTTACCCTTCCCCCTCCCCGTGTTCTCAAGTCCATTCTCTACGTCTGTGTCTTTATTCCTGCCCTGTCCCTAGGTTCATCAGAACCATTGTTTTTTTGCTGTTATTTTTTTTTTAGATTCCATATATATGTGTTAGCATACGGCATTTGTTTTTCTCTTTCTGATTTACTTCACTCTGTATGACAGACTCGAGGTCCATCCACCTCACTAGGCCATAGACTTGCCAGGGGATTCATGAGCCTAGTTAACTAGAAAATCTTTCAGTCAGCTAAATTCAGCGTGCCTTCTACCGTTATGCTTGTTCTGTCATGAAGCTGCTTTGGTCATCTATGCCTTCCTACTACGCTGCTCTTAGCCTCCCCACTGATCCAATGCCTATTGCTACCCTTTCTCCCAAACCTTTCGACGGTGCCCTCTGAAATCTCCAGACCATGGAAGACAATCTTTTTTACATTATCAACAGTGAATGTTCCTCATGGACATTTCTTCTCTTGAATCCTTCTTAAATGGGTGCTTCTTATACCCCACTAACCCCTAAATCATGTGTAGAATTTGTGTTCTCCTTACTCCTCAATGTCATTTGAAGACATTTTCCTTTGCCCTCATGTAATACATCTTTCTCTTGGTGTAATCAGGAATGTTGTTATGTGTTGGTATGTGTTAATGATAAAAGGTAGTATATAAGGATAATGCAAACTTCAGAAGGGTGTAGCCTTCTTTTGAATGTATTCACTATTTTTTATCATTCCATACTCCCAATTAGTTTGGAAATTATATATTGTTTTTGTATTTTTTAATAGTTACGCTAGAGATTGCCACATCCCTTCTTAATTTACTATCGATCATTTTAACCTCTTCCAAGACAAAGCAAAGGCCTGATCACACTTTAACTACATTTATCTTCATTTCCCATTTATAAGTTTATTTCTGCATGTATTTATTTCTCTAGCTAGCTAGCTAAATCCTAAACACAAGACAATTATTTTATGCAATGTTCATTTAATGAATATTTCGTTGCTCTTCATTTCTTTCTAAACCTCTGACCTTCCGTCCACGGTTATTTTCCTTAAATCTGAAGAATACCCATTAGACTCTCCTTTTTGTATGATTATCTCAGTTTCTGTTTGTTCAAAATTTTCTATATTTTTTCCTCATATCCGAAGGATTCTTTCACTCTGTAGAGTCTTCTAGGTTGGGTGCCATTTTTTTCATCACCTTGAAGATACTGCATTGTTTTCTGGTCTCTATTTTTGCTTTTGAGAAGTTAGCTATAACTCTGTTATGCCTTTAGGTAGTATCTCTTTTCTTTAGCTGCCTTAAAAGGTTTTCTATTTGATTTGTTTGATGCAAATATTTGAAAAGATAATGGCTGAGATTTTCTAGAACTTATGAAATACATCAATACAGAGACGTTCAATGAATCCCATGCTAGATAATAAAGAAATACACATCTAGATATTACATGGAGAAGTTGCAAAATGTCACTCTTCATGGTTGTTAGTTTTATATTTTTAGATGATGCTTTTATTTATGTATGTGTATATTCTATTTATTTTTAGCTGTCTTCAGTGGGAGGGTTTGTCCAAGTTCTCTAGTCTGGTATTACTGGCCTTTCTTGTCTGGAATTAAACTCGTCTTGATTTTGGGCCTCCATCCTCTAGGTAGTGAGGGGAAGTAATTTAAACTTTCCAGCTAAAGGCATCTTAGTCTCTTTGGCTTTAAAACAGTAAATTCAGTCTCTTTTAGAAAAATTTGTCTTTGAGGGTAAATATTGAGTGCTTTAGGATTTCTCCTCACTCCCTCTACCCAAGATGTAATCAGGTGTATTTGGAAATTATAAATCCTTAAAGAAATGAGGGAGGTGCCTTGAGTCCACTTATGACTTTAGGTTAGACTCTGAAACTCTGAAGTCCCTGGGTAATGAATCAGTTGGTGTGTTTTCTAGACACGATCAGGGTCTGATGGTCCCACCTTAGCTCTTTCTGGGGCTGCAGATCCTCTGAGTCTCAGCCACATCCTCCATCTTGCCCTCAGATAAGACCCTGAAACCGGGAGTGTCCACTGTAGAATCACCCTGTTCCTTGCCAAGGTGGCCCCATTGCAAGGGTACCTGTTCTCTACTTGTCTATCTTCTATGTTTTCTACATGAAGTACACTGGGATTTCTAAATCTTCTGTACCACACACAAGTCATGAAGCCCCTATCTTTTCCAATGCTGCTCTCTTGCTCCTGAATCGTTTTAGGTGTGGCCCTGTATGAATGTGGGTCAAATTGGAAAGTTTTCCCTCATGTACTGCATATGCCTAGAAAAGCTAGTCACTAGCTCTGATGTCTTCTGATTTCCCTATGCCCATCTATATGTACCGCCATGTCTTCTGATTCCCAAGATTTGACCTGAAAGGGTATATGATGATGCTAACGTCTCACTTCACTTAGCCTTTTTTTCTCTCCAGACCTCTTAGGTGGAAACGTTCCTCCTTTTCCTGACTATTGGATGTTTCTAGCCTTAATCCTGTTTTTTTCCATCTTACACTTATGATAGACTTCCTATCCAGTGCTCCAAGTCTTGCTTTTGATAAAGAGAAGTGTTTGCTTGTTTGTTTAGAAATCTCTTTAGACACTTAACTCTCGCTGTCAGATTAGTGTTTTGCCAGAGACTCCAAAAAAATCAGCTATGAACCTTCAAGCTGATTGACTCTGTTTTCGATGGAATCTTCCCTGTTTCTGAATAGGAACAGTTTCTGGGCAACAAGGTTTACAATCAATGAGATTATACCTAAAAATAACTCAAATGTAGTAAGCTCAAAAATGGAATAATTAGCACTGAGATGTGCAAAACATGCAGGTTTCTTTTATTTTCCATAACAAATCCAGTGTTCCTCTTGTATACCTGTCCTGGTGAGTGGTGCAGGAAGGCAGAGAGAAGATAAACTAGCTAGTTTAAAGTAGCTCATTCTCTTTTAATCATTTTTTTTTTTTTTTTTTTTTGGCTGCGTGGCGCAGCTTGTGGGATCTCAGTTCCCCGAACAGGGATTGAATCCGGGCCACGACAGTGAAAGGCCGGAGTCCTAACCACTAGGCCACCAGGGAACTCCCTTAAAATTTTTTCTTTCAGCTTAAATACCTCATTTACCTTTTCCTGCTCCTCCTCCCAAAACAGAAACTCTGGATTTAGTGGAAAGCTTAAATGCCCTCAAGCAGTGGAGAAGGGAATAGGGAATGGTTCCAGATGTTTCCACGTCAAAATGGGACAGTCACTCCAAAGTGAAATCGGCAGAATGAATTCGCCAAATGGATAGAAAGCCAGAGATAGTGCTAATATCCTAAAGAATCCAGAGATTCCTATGTGCCCTGTGGAAAGTTGTAAAATGTAGATGATAGTGAAGTTGCCGAGGGATTGCTACAGAAGGGACAAGCAAGAAACGTGGTTGAGAACCTGCAGGCAGGTTCCAAGAGGAATCACATGAAAGTCTTAGCCAGATCTCAGAGGGCCAGAGGCACCAGTAAAGGCTGAAGAAAGGCCTACTCACGTGCAAGTTGGCCAAACTCCCTGCAGATAATCCCCACACTGAGAGAGGAGACCAGGAGTTTCACCAGCAGAGCTAAACAGCAGAGTCCCCTGAAGAGCCAGGACAAAGCCTTCCCCTTCCCCATCACCAAAGAGCACAGTTTTCCAGTCAACTATATGCAGATGCTACCTTTGGGAAGAAGAGAGGTAAGAAACTCAGAAAGACCAAGCTTTTATCCAAAAGCTCCAGTTTTAAAGAAAAGAGACTCTTATCTTGAAGATAATAAGATATTTCTAAATACAAATATACATTTACTTTTCCATCATTCACTGGTATATGAATTTATGAAAATACTCAGATCACTTGTAGAAAATAAAGAAACTATAGTTTTCAAGGTTTATAAAACTTAAAGCACAGTATATAAATTTCAATACCATTCCACATTTTTCAAATTTATTGAGTTATAAAAAATTTGCCTATAATTTCCTTCTTTTTTTTCCATAGCTATCATTTCTCCATCTTCATCCTGAGTTTTATGTGTTTGCATTTTCACCCTCATATCTTGATAGGTTAAACTAGTGAGTTTTCTATTTAATAAAGTTTGTTTTCAAGAAAATAGCTCTTAGGTTATATATTTATTCTATTGTTTCTAATTCATTAATTAGTACTTTTATTCTTACTTGTTCTTTCTGTTTTTGTTAGGTTTAGTTAATTATTTTCCCAACACCTGAGTTCAATATTAATTTGATTTATTTTAATTTCCTTGGTGCATGCAGGCAGAAAGAGAGATCTTGTGTCTTTTCCTCTGTATAAGAGCATTAATCCTATCATGAGGGTCCCACCCTCATAACCTAATATAATCCTTATTACTTCCCAAAGCTCTTACCTCCAAATACCATCACATTGAGGATTAGGGTCTCAATATATAAATTTGGGAGAAGCACAAATATTCAGTCCATAGCAATATTATATTGGAGGTTATAGCTACTGCAATAAGACCAGAAAAGGAACAAAAGGCATAAATTGGAAAGGAAGAAATAAAATGGTTTTTGTTTGCAAATGACATGATTGCCTACATAGAAAATCCAAAAACACTGACATAAAAATTTCTGGAATTAAGAAGTAATCATAGCAAGCTTGCACGATACAGGTTAATACGTAAAAGTCAATCACTTTCTTATACACCAGCAATGAACAATTGGAATTAAAAAAATTTTTTAAACCACATATGACAGCCACCCCAAAATAAAATCCTTGACTATACATCTAACAAAATATGTTCAAAATCTATATGTAGAAACAGCAAAATTCTGATGAAAAAATCAAAGAGGCTCTAACTAAACAGAGAGATATTCCATGTTTATATATTACAAGCCTCAACATTGTTAAGATGTCAGTTCTCCCCAACATGATCTATAGATTCAATGCAATCCCAATCAAAATCCCTGTAAGTTATTTTGTAGCTACTGACAAAATGATTCTAAAATATACAAAGAAAGACAAAATACCTAGAATAGCCAACATAATACTGAGGAACAAAGTTGGAGGACTCACATTACCTGGTTTCAAAACTTAGTATACAGCTACAATGGTCAAGAGAGTATGTTATTTCTTCAGCAAGTGGTTTTGGGAAAGCTGGACAGCTACATATAAATCAGTGAATTAGAACACTCCCTCACACCATATACAAAAATAAAATCAAAATGGTTTAAAGACCTAAAGAAGACATGACATCATAAAACCCCCAGAAGAGATCATAGGCAAAACATTCTCTGACATAAATCGTAGCAATATTTTCTTAGATCAGTCTCCCAAGGCAAAAGAAATAAAAGCAAAAATATACAAATGAGACCTAATCAAACTTACAAGCTTTTGCATAGCAAAGGAAACCATAAACAAAATGCAAAGACAACTTACACACTGGGATAAAATATTTGCAAATGGTGCAACTGACAAGGGCTTAATTTCCAAAATATACAAACAGCTCATACAAATCTATAACAAAAAAATCAAACAACTGAATCAAAAAGTGGGCAGAAGACCTAAATAGACATTTCTCCATAGAAGACATACAGATGGCCAATAGGCACATGAAAAGATGCTCAACATCACTAATTATCAGAGAAACGCAAATCAAAACTACAATGAGGTACTATCTCACACCAGTCAGAATGGCCATCATTAAAAAGTTCACAAGCAATAATGCTGAAGAGGGTGTGGAGAAAAGGAAACCCTCCCTCCTACACTGTTGGTAGGAATGTAAATTGGTGTAGCCACTATGGAGAACAGCATGGAGGTTCCTTAAAAAACTAAAAATAGAGTTACCATATGATCCAGCAATCCCACTCCTGGCCATATATCTGGAGAAAACTCTAGTTTGAAAAGATACATGCACCTCAATGTTCATAGCAGCATATTTACAACAGCCCAGATATGAAAGCAACATAAATGTCCATCTACAGATGAATGGATAAAGAAGATGTGATATATATATAATACACACACACACAATGGAATACTACTCAGCCATAAAAAAAGAATGAGTAATGCCATTTGCATTAACATGGATGGACCTAGAGATTATCATACCAAGTGAACTAAATCAGAGAAAAATAAATACCATATGATATCGCTTATATGTGGAATCTAAACTATGATACAAATGAACTTATTTACAAAACAGAAACACACTGACAGGCATAGAAAACAAAAAGAATATAATATATATATCTATATATATATATACATATATACAGGTATATACATATATCTGAATCACTTTGCTGTACACCAAAACTAACATGACACTATACTTCTACTATACTTCAATTTAAAAAAAAGCAAGTAACAAACAAGACAGAACTAAATCCAACCATATCAATAATATCTTTAAATGTTAGAAAAAATAGGTTAAAAAGAATGAAAATGATACACCATGTAAATGGTATGCAAAAGAAAGCTGAGTTTTCTTAATATTAGACTTAATGGACCTCAAGACAAGAAGAATTATCATACATAGAGACATTTATAATGATAAGTAGGTCAATCCATGAAGAAGACATAGCAAACCTAAAATGTAGGTGGCTAATAACTGAGCTTAAAAATAGATGAAGCAAAAGCTGACTGAACTAAAGAGACCAAGAGACAAATTTACAAAGTAGAAATATCAATTTCCTCTTTAATAACTAGATAAAAATCTAGAAGGATGTGGAAGATCTAAAAATATTAACCACTCTAACCTAACTGACCTTTACAGAACAATATATCCAATAAACCACAGAATTCACATTCTTTCCACATGCACATAGAGCATTAACCAAGACAGATCTTATGCCGGGACATAAAAGAAGTCTCAATATTTAAAATCTTAAATTTTACAGAATATTTTCTCTAAGCACAATGAAATTAAATCAGAAATCAATAATAATTAGATATTTAGAAAAGCCTCAAAAAACTAAACAACCAGCTTCTAAATAACCAAAGAAATCAGAAGAAATTAATAAATACTTGAAACTAAATAAAAATACATCAAAATATTTTGGACAGAGCTAAAGTGTACTTATAGGAAGGTTATTAATCTGTCTTCAACTTTGCTAATTCTTTATATTCTGCCATTCAAATCTACTGTTGAATCCCTCTAGCAAATTTTTGAATTTTAGTTACTGTAATTTTAGTGGACATGGACTGCCATATCAGTAAACAAAGGATGTTGTGGCCATCAGACACTGCAGCTGCCCCCCCCCCCCCCCCGCCCCGCTGTGCATGCTGAGGGGATTGAGGATGGAGAAAAACAGGATACTGGCCCTAGATAGTTAAGGTACATATCAAAGGAATGATTTCAATTAACCCAGACTTTTGCACCTTCCCATACACAGAAAAGCACAAAATTCATTCACTTGAGATGTCTGGTTTTCTTTAATTAGCAGTGATCTTTTGATGTTTGACTACTAGGTTTGTTTGTTTGTTTGAACTCCTATATATCCTGGCTCCTCCCTTACCTCTTCAGTGTAGCCCCCAGAGCTATCTGAGAGGTTGCCTCCTGTAGCTGAGTCTTCAGCAAGTCCACCGAATAAAACATAATCCTCAGCTTTTAGGTTGTGCATTTTTTTTTCCATCAACACTTTCAACTTCAAATTTAAAGGAATTTACATTTGGCTTTTCTTTATAATTTCTATCTCATCACTGATATTCTATTTGATGCCACACTGTCATCATATCTTCCTTACATCTTTAATCATGCTTTCGTTTAGTTCCATGAGCATATTTATAATGGCTACTTTGAAGTCTTTTTCTCTTAAATCTCTCATCTACTTACTCTCGCAGACAGTTTCAGTTGTATGTATACGTCACAATTTCCTGTTTTTTGCACACCACAAACTTTTTTGTTGAAAAATAGACATTTTTCATAATATATTGCAGCAACTGCAATACTGAAATACTGGTCCTCCCAGCCCCTTTCCAGGGCTATTTTTGTTATTATTATTTTTTTCTTTTCTTTTTTTTTTTAGAGAGGGGTGGGTACCAAATTACTCTATTTGAAGGAATGGTACTAACGAAAAAACGTAGGTAGATGTTTTGGTACAACTTATAGAAAAGGTAAAGGAAACTCAAACATGCATGCACTGCCTTGGTGACCAGGGAAGTCACCCATGGCTACAGGAAGCCAGCCTAAAGCTTAGCTCTCGTTGTTGTCACTGTTTCCCAGGGTGTGCTTGTCAAAGAGATAACTCTGCCATGCCAGATTCGCGAAGGCCCCCATCTTTCGCAAGTTGGTTACGTGGTTACTCAATTCTTTAATGGATTTCACCTACTCACTCAGGTAATGAGTCTCAGTAAAGTCACACAAATGGGGGTCATTTTTGTCAGTGGCCATTTTGTGTAGTTCCAGTAGTGACTGATTTACATTTTTTTCCAAGTGTAGCACACATTCCATTGCATTCAGCCCATTCTCCTAGTCTTCACAGTCTGGTTTCTTGATATCCTGAAGGAAGATTCCGCCACCTCTCTGGTTCTGCAGCTTCATCAGTTTCTCAGCATGTTCCCTCTCCTCAGGAGATTGGTGAAGAAAGTATTTGGCAGAGTTCTTCAAAGCCACATCATCGCTGTCAAGGTAGTCTGACGTGGACAGGTGGCGTGGAGCTCCAGGTTGATCTGGCGGATGATGGCGGCCTCCGAGTCCAAATGGCAGCTCTGGCGCACCTGCGAGGGGGCCGCGGTCCTCTCTGCAGGCAGCTGAGGAGATGAGGCTCCGGTGCTGGAGCGGACGTGAAGGACCTTGAGGCAGTGAGAAGGCGGGCTCCCTCCAAGCACTGTTGAAGCAGGAAATCGAGGCGACTCTCCAGCGAAAACTGTGAATTGTTTTTTGTTTGTGTATATAAAAGTCTTCTTTACTCACTACTCACTGAATACTTGTGTACTTTCAGTACTATTTCACTTTTAGTCGCCGTATTTGGGAGTTTTCCCCACAGCAAGCAATTGTGCAACGCCAGCTGGGTGTCCTACAATTTAATTCAGTTTTGTATCTACCCGGAGTCAACAACAGATCCCACAGGTTAAGGACACAGTCTCACAAGACTGCCCCCCTCCTTCCCCACCTCACTTTAGATACTACTTACCAAGTCCAGCATATTAGCTGTACTTCTGAAGGACTGACTGGCTATAAATCAGAGGGTTCCACAACCTCCTCAGGTTTGTTTAATTTGCTAGAGCACCTCACGAACTCAGGAAACCAGATTACTTACTAGATTACCAATTTATTACAAAGGATGTTAAAGGATACAAATGAACAGCCAGATGGAGAAACATGTAGGGCAAGGTCCCAAAGGGTTCCAAGTTCAGGAGCTGCTGTCCCCATGGAGTTTGTGGTAAGCCACCCTCCTAACACATGGATGCGTTCTTGTTCACCAACCTGCTTTTCAACCCTCTAATTACCCTAGTTGGTTCCCCTGGCAACCCGCCCCCATCCTTATCTGGAGGCTTTCCAAAAATTTCCTCACGCACATAAACTCAGGTGTGTTTGAAAGGGTTTGTTATGAATAACAAAATGCACCCACTTTACCTTTATCACTGTAAAACCATTGCAGGAATCAAAGGCAAAAACCAAATAAAACAAAAGATGCCCCTACTGCTCTAATCACTTCGGAAAATACAAGTTTTTAGAGCTGAGAGGCAGGAATCACAGACAAGCACCAAAATATATATTTCTTATTATATCTCAATATCACGGGCCACCCCCTAGTTTTTGAACACAGATCCCTTACAGCAAAATGATCATACCTATCAAAGCACTTACATTTGGTGTAACATTTATATTATAGAACAGTTCTAGCAATAGTACTTACTGTTAAATAACAAAAATTCAAATGAGGAAATTTGAAGATCCAGTTGGCTTCATTAAATGACTCATGAAATGGGCACCATCCAACCTAGCAAACAGAAGGAGCTTCATCTAGCTGCAGAAAAGGAAAGGTTTTCAGTTTTTTTAAGGCAGAGAGGGAGCAGGAAAAAGGAAATTATTAGCAAAGAATGCATTGTTTTAGGTAAGGCCACTCTCCTAATGGGAACGGAAGGGCCTGTTGGCCGAACACCCAGCGCTAACCAGGTAATTCCAGGTTGACTCATTAAAGGTTACACTTCTGCGGGAGGTTGTAACTGCAGTTAGGTTAGGTATTAAGTCTTGGTTTGCTGATATGGGCTTGAACACAAGTGACTCCGTTTCAGACCTGTTGTTTATTTTTAACGGAACCAGTACAAATATGCCTAACATTTGAAGAAGCCAGTGTGAGGTAGGGACAGATTTAAGGAAACAACTAATTCAACTAATTTAAAGAAACAACTAATTCAACTAATTCATCCTATAAAGCCATTATAAACATCTTCATATTTCATATTCTTGCACTAGTTTGATTATTTTTTTCCCTTGAGCTATTGCTATTTATACCTTATGATAAACTTGTGCAGAACTATTTAGCACAGAAATCAGCTTATGGTTAGCTAGATCTAGTTTCTCCTTAGGTATTACATCCCGAGGAGGCTTTAACTTAATCTCGCAATACATTTGATCATGAGTATCAGTATTATAGGACACACTGACATGAGGCAGTTACATCTTTCCAACAATACCACACTGCCATATGGTCAGTGCAATTCAGCTTCCTTACAGAACAAATCGGTAAGGATTACAGAGATGTATGCTTTGTGCACCCAACAAGATCTACCCTTGCCCACAGAGCAGAAATTATTATGAAAAGACAGATATCATTACAGCTGGCCATGGCTTAGTTTTATCTGGGTTAATTCAAGTTAATTGGAGGGAAAAGTCAATCACCCTCCCCATCTCGTAGGCTTGTACTGAGACTGGTTTTCATTGTGTATAAATATAGCAGAGCCCATCTTCCTCCCAAGGGGAGGATACGAGCAGTATTTAGAATAGTTCCTATCCCTGCTAACTATACTGCAGGATATGTTTTATTTCAACTTATTCTGGGGGCAAGCACAGTCATTATACGTTGGTGTAAGTTACAAGTGCTGTGCCCACAGAGAACTTCCATAAGCTCGCAGGCCTTAAGATTTCCACAGGTGTACCCCCTTGAGGCCCAGGGACTAGGATAGAGGACCATTGTTTCCTGGCCACTTCAGCCTCTATCCATATTAAAATAGTCAAGAGGACCTGTCAGGTCAGGGTGCAGGCCCTTTCCCAACCCTGGGTTCTAGCATTACCAAGCCTTACTTGTGGAGTTGGCCTGATGCAGTTTGCTGGTGCTTCTTTATCTCTCCAAGCTGCTTCTTATCCTTTACCTTCTGCCTGGAAGAGAACTCCCTCTAATATGCCTATTCTAGTGAATAAATCTTCTTTCTCTGAATGCTGCTCCTCATTAAAAGCAAACTCTGCTTGTCCCAGAATACCTAGACTGGCATCTATGTCCCCTTTTCTGACTTGTGGGCCATTGTTGTTTAATCCACCATGCACGTTGTTGCTATTGCCTATTAACAGCCTGGGTGCAGTTAGGATACATATTTTGTACCCAAAAATATTGGGCTCCCCATAATAGGGTTGGTCGGTCAAAGCCAGCTGTAATTTAGTTTGAGTATGTCATAAGTCCTCCCACAGCCTTCCTGTCTGAGTGGGACTGTTCCCCAGGGGACCCAGATCCACCACATGATGCCCACTGCTTTAATCCCAGTAGGAACCCATTGTTTTTCCCCATTCTGCTTATAGCTTTCCAATCCACAAAAACCAGGACGATTGTGTTTGTGCATAGCACACCACACTGTGGCAGGTTGGGCAGGCTGCCATTGTATTCTGTCTATTATAACCAGGGACCTTTCTAAGCATTTGCTCATCAAGGTTTATAGCTACACGGTAATCAGTCTGCTGGGAGCCATCCCCCACAGGGTCTGAAATTCCAGTAGGAAGCAGTTCTCAGAAATCCCTTCCCAAATGATATCTTTTATAGTATTGATAGATGGAGCCTGAAAAATAGTCAAAGATACTGGAACATTATTAGGGCTTGATTTAGTCAGTAACATTGATCCTGCTCGTCAAATATATCCTATGACCAGAACGTCCCCCAGACTCAGGTTTGCAGGCTGCCATCTGACTTTGTCAGTATCAAAAGCAGGGGTGGTCTTGGCAAACATAGCTTTGCCCGTCTGAGCATCTGGTATAATTCTACTAAGAAATAATATTAGTAGAATTTCTCGTTCTCTGAGCCTCTCTTGAGGTTGGATTTCTCTCATTGCATAACCCACTTATACACTCCTTTACTCTCAGCTATTATTTCTCCTTCTCTCATTTGTCATTTATTTTCATCCAAACTTTTCCACATTTGGAAGGGACATTAAGTTCAGCCACTGTGCTGGCCCAGATTGCTAGCAGCAACACTAGTCTAGCAAGTGCCTCCCCACTCAATTTGTTTCGTGATTGGCTGGATTATTTTAGTGAAGTCTAGTTTCCCTGCCAACTCATGTGCATACACGCGCACATAAACACACATATACACAGTGTTAAACTTCTCATATTGCTCCTTAAGGCGTGACAGTTTTGGATATGCCCACAGTCACTCTGGGATGAACTTGTTCTCTTCCTCTCTTTCCCTGACCACACCCAGATGTTCAACTCCACTAATCGCCCGTTAGTTGCTTTATTTATTTATTTTCATCAATGTCCTGGGGGCATAAATTGCTCAATAAACTAATCCCATCAAACTGTAACTCCTTTAAAGAAATAGTTTCTGAAGGCAGTGTTCTATATATTTTTCTGACTCCAAAAGGAGTCCTCCCAGCTATCCTATTCCTCAGTCCTCCTAAACCAGCCAGCCTACAGTCTGGTCTGTATCCTTATTAAATGCACGGGTCTCTATCCAACTTCCTCTCATCACAGCCTCTACTGTTCAGGCCCGTAGACTTGAACTCTCCAAACTCTGCTACAAATGAAGTCATTTCCTTTGGGAAAAGATCAGGAGCTATCTGTTTTATGGCCCACTTCTCTCCCCAGGAAAAATTTCTGAGCCCAAGCTCTGAAGCTGGAGTTGGGAACAATGGCAAGTTTCTCTCTGAGCGACACCCCTGCTGTAAAAACTGAGTGCTCAGTGACGTTGGGGGGGAAGCAGCAGCCTGAGACCCTCTCAGCTTGCCTCTCTTGGCATGGAACAATTGCTCCTAAGCTGGGGCCAAGACAAGTGCGCCCCAGTCTTCTCAGCAAGCTGTGACAAAGGCCCTGGATTTCTCTTAACTCACACAATAGCCCCTACTTCCTAAGTTGGCAGTCCTTTAAGTCCTTAATACGTCATTGCCACAGCAGTACCATAGATACCTACACAGACTCCTTTGATATTAATAGAATGTCTCAGTTCACTCTCTTTCTGCCTACTGCCATCAGGATGTCCACATTTATAAATTATTCCCTCCTAACAACCCAAAATTCTCCAGTTAACTTAGTGTAAGTTGTGGGAAGTTGGCTTTCCTGCCTGTTTCCATTGGAAAGTATGAAAAAACTATGTCCTCACTGACATGCAAGGCTTTCTCTTACCAGAATGAGGGATCACTTTCTCCCCAGGCTCTATTACACTTATCCATTCCTAAAAGATAGTGAAACCAAGCAGGCCCCTGTGGGACCCTCCTGAGTAAAAAAGCCTTTCCATGTCCCCTGTTTTCTTGCTTATAGGAAAAAGGCTTCAGCCTCCTAGAGCTTCCCTGAGTTCCAAAGGTCAGATTCAAACAATTACTAATTATGGAGGGAATGCAGAAACAAAGGAAAAGCAGTCAAGAAACAATAATGGAGAAATAAAGCAGAGTCCTGGCTCCTCCACAAGGGATATACATAACAATAGATCTTTGGGTTCTTCTATAGGAACTAAGCCCTCCACCCAGGTGAAGGTTGGTAACTGCAGGCTGAGCACAAGATTTCTGGAACACCACCCTGTTACCAACCAGTCAGAAGAAAGTCAGACACCCTGTAGCCCTCACCCCAAATTTTGCCTTTAAAAACTCTTCTCTGGGGACTTCCCTGGTGGTGCAGTGGTTAAGAATCCGCCTGCCAATGCAGGGGACATGGGTTCTAGCCCTGGTCCGGGAAGACCCCACACGCCGCAGAGCAAATAAGCCTGTGAGCCACAACTACTGAGCCCACATGCCACAACTACTGAAGCCCACGCACCTAGAGCCCATCCTCCCCAACAAGAGAAGCCACTGCAATGAGAAGCCTGCACACCGCAACGAAGAGTAGCCCCTGCTCACCACAACTGGAGAAAGCCCGTGTGCAGCAATGAAGACCCAATGCAGCCAAAAATTTAAAAAGTAGAATAAAAAATAAAGAAATTTATAGTAAAAAAAAAAAAACCTCTTCTCTGAGATCCATTGGGGAGTTCAAGTCTTTTGAGCATAAGCCACCTGCTCTCTTTGCTTGGCCTTTACAATAAACCATTCTCTGCTCCAAACTGACATTTGTTTGGCCTCACTGTGTGTTGGACTCTTGAACTTGTGTTCGACAACAATAGGACTTTCTGAGGTTTATTATAATAAAAACAAGGTAACATTTTGAAGGGTAGCAGAATATGTCATCCCAAAATATGCCTCTTTGGCATAAGGATTAATGTGAACTGATTATTTTTAAGAAACTGTAGATATAGGAGAAGCTCTGAAAACAGAGTAGAAATACCCTTTTGTAAGAGAAATCTATATTTATAAAGGAAATCTACGTTAGAAATGGAGCATACACCAGGAAGAGGCCTATTTCTAGAGATAATTTTTTCACTTGAGAGACTTATCTGCACAGCAGGGCAACCTTTATTTACCAAACACTTTCACTTCTCAACTAACCAAGAATTGACTTTTCCTCTTTGAAGCCCCATAAGTATATAATTAAAATCATTATGTTTCCTCCTGTTAATCTGTCTCCTTACTCCAGGCCCCTACACTTTAGCTCACCCTCAACCTAAGCCAGTATACATCCTCTCCTGAGAATAAACTGGCCTCAGGTAAAATAAAATATTCTCTGGTCTACTACCTGAATGTGCCACGCATTCACACACATCCTGTTCCCTACACCTAGTTCTTTCCAGCTTTGTTTACTCTTCTCTTTTTGCCTAACTCTGGAGTTGCTTACAGACCTTATGGTCAAAGCATTCTTTCTCCCTGTAAGGCCAGCAGGTCCGGGGAAGGGCCCAGGGAGCCAGACAGAAACCCCGCCAAAGTGGCTGATGCAACCGACACCTGACATTGCCACACCACTCGGTCCCGGTCTTCCCGCTCCCCGAGGGGCGGAACCAACAGCTCTGAGGCTGATGCAACCGACACCTGACATTGCCACAACACCCGAGAGATTACCAAAAAAGGGCTGCTTCACACAGCAAGCACCTCCCCTGCGTCCACCCCTATAAATTTTGTTCGCGCCCACACCCGGGCGGGACTTCTCTGGCCCCTTTCTCTCGGACCAGTGAACCTCGCCCGGGAGCGTTCCCAAATAAAGCTTGTTTAAGCTCTCCTCCAGCTTTGGTGCTGTTCCTTACACTCCCTGTGGCAATAACCTCCCTCCTCAATTTGCAATAGTTCATTTCCCTCACTTGCAATAATCCTTTCGAATACAGTCTCAACTTCACTAAATCCAGATTTGATTTTTATTCCAGTCTCATCAATGATTTCTCTTGGTATTGCCTACTCTGTGACATCCCAAACATAGGGTTTTATGTTTTATGGTTAACCTTGAGTTAATACTCAGGATAAAATAATGAGACACCATATAGAGTAGAGCAGATTGCTGCTGTTCCACCTGAGGTCATCATATACCATCTAGCCTCCAGCCAATCCAGCAGACACAGGAGGGACTCCAAGTGAGACCTGAAGAACTTCCCAGTGGAGCTCAGTAGAAATTGTGAGCTTGTAAAGTTATGGACTCAAGTGACTGTTAGTGGTATTGTTTTAAGCCTCTAAGTTTCTGGGTATTTGTTATGCAGCAGTAGACTGATGATACATTGACTGAACACATGAATGAAAGAATGAACAAATGGATGAATGAACAAATGAATAACAACAGTCTGGAGACTGTATTCCTTCCCAAGTAGGAGGAAGGCAAACAAGGACTTCCAAAACAGATCGCAACTGGGGCTTCTGATCTGAGATGATATATAGTGTATAAACTGACAAGGATGAAAATATGACTTTTGAGTGTATTTTTGAAACTTCAGTTGCTATGGGGGTGTTTGGAAGTGTATCAAATATATCACCCACCAAAAATACGGAATCACGATACTAAGAGGATATTAGTTCTCTGAGTCATGCATTCACGCTAGACTAGAAAATATCTTCATGATATTGTAAAAACTCAAAATCACAAAGGAAGTTGGATAAGTCTTTAAGGTATCTTGAAAATATGGGAGCATCTTAATTCAATATCTATTTAGTAAAAAATATATGAACCTTGTCCTCTATATACCACACACTTTGCCAGATGCTGGGAATAGACCAGAAAAGACATAGTCATTGCAATCAAGAATCTGACAGTCTAAATTTTAAATACATAATGTATACAAAATTTTATCCATGTCCAAGAGATCCAAGTTTTAAATTACCATTTATTTTGTGTAGGAAAGTTTATAAATTCTGATCTCTATCATAAACATCTGAGTCAGAGTAATTCAAACTTTTCATGGATCTGGAGAGAGATAGAAATGGGGAAGATCAATGGGCTTTTGTCTCATTAAAGCTAATGCTGTCCCAAGCATTATTTTTTTTAATTAATTATTTTTTTTGGCTGCATTGGGTCTTCATTGCTGTGTGCGGGCTTTCTCTAGCTGCAGCAATCAGGGACTACTCTTCATTGTGGTGTGCAGGCTTTTCATTGTGGTGGCTTCTCTTGTTGTGGAGCACGGGCTCTAGGCATGCGGGCTTCAGTAGGTGTGGCACACAAGCTTCATTAGTTGTGGCACATGGGCTTAGCTGCTCTGCAGCATGTGGGATCTTCCTGGACCAGGGATTGAACCGGTGTCCCCTACATTGGCAGGCGGATTCTTAACCACTGCACAACCAGGGAAGTCCCAATCATTATTTATTTCACTCAGTGTTTTATTTCAAATTTACTCTCTGAGTTGTAATATGCTATGACCATTGTTAGTATACTTAATTTACCGAAGTCACTAATTATGATACCACATTGCCAAAACCACTGATGAGAAATTGATTTAAAAAAATTTTTGTTTCTTCATCACTCTAAGCAATCAAAATGGATGACTGGTCAAACTAAAACTGTTATTTTTATGTCATAAATTATAAATATTTTTCTGGAGCTTTGTTGACAGAGAGTTCCTATAATTTTACATATGAATCAATAGAGAACCAGAAAATTTAAATGGCCTTCCCATGTTCAAACAGCTAGTGGGTAGTAGAACTGAGGAGGGGATCGAGTTATTCTCTCTTGTCATGAGAAGTGTTGTCTCTTTTATATCATGTTTTCTCTGATTGTCTAAGGTTGCCTACTTTATGGTGACTTCTCCCCTTCAGAGTACAGTATTAAAAAGTGGTAACTTGTCAAAATATAATAAAGATGTAAATACATTTATATTCATTTATACTTTCTGGGAATGTGCTTTCAGGAAACAAAAGAGACGCAGAAATTTAAAAAAAAAAGAATCTGACAGTCTAGTTGAAAGGTACTGATGATTACAATGTTAAGTGCAATGAGAGCAGTAAGAAATTTATTGCCTGTGTAACTAAATACTTTGGGTTAGTGCTGATATCAGGTATGGCACGATTCAGGGCTGAAACGACTGGTTAGAATTTCATTTCTCTCCGTTTATTAATTTTGCTTCCGTCTATGTTGATCTCATTCTTGGGTTCCACATGGTAGCAAGATGGTACCAACATGGTGGCAACAGCTATGACTTCTTTGGCTTCAGATCCAAAGAGAAAGGAGCAAGCTCTCCTTCCTAGATGTCCCAGGAAAAGCTCCTCTTTCTTGAGTAATTTGTCCATTCCTGAACCAATAACTCTGCTGGGAAGGGTGGGGGAGGCATAAGAATGTGATTCACTGATTTAAGTCTGGATTATGTGTTAAATTTGCTGGAATTTTGAGTTTTGGCTCTCTCTCCCATGGACCCAGTCTCATGGACCAAAAAGGAGAAAGGGCACAGATCCACACATGTCACCCGCTTACGGGATCTTAGTTCCCTGACCAGGGACTGAACCCATGCCCTCGGCAGTGAAAACGTGGAGTCCTAAGCACTGGACCACCAGGGAATTCCCACCACATCATTGATTATGCATTCTTTTCTCATGGGAAAAAAATGGAAATAAACTGTGAGTCTTAATACAATATCATTCTCTGGAAAGTCCCACCAAGTACACCATTAAAACAAATGGAACCAAAAAAAAAAAAAAAAAAAAAAAAACCAAATGGAACATATAATTTTGCACAGTTTCTATGAATAAAATCTCTATTCAAATTTTAACAGTTTACTATTAAAAATGGCTCCTGGCCACCTATTAGTTCACTAGGGCTGCTATAACAAAATACCACAGACTGGGTGGCTTAAAAGACATACATTTATTGTCTCACAGTTCTGGAGGCTAGAAGCCTGTGATCAAGGCATCAGCAGGGTTGGTTTCTCTTGAGGCCTCCCTCTTTGGCTTGTAGATGGCTGCCTTCTTGTGTCCTCACGTGGTCTTTCCAATGTACATGCCCCTGGTATCTCTGTGTCTCCACATTTTCTCTTCTTATAAGGACACCAGTCATATTGGATTAGGGCCCACCCTAATGGCCTCATTTTAACTTAATCATCTCTTTAAAGACCCTATCTCCAAATATCATATTTTGAGGGATGAGGGATTAGGGCTTCAACATACAAATTGGAGCGGGGAGGAATATAATTTAGCCTCTAATATTACCTTTCTGACCTCATTTCTTCTCTCTCTTTCTCTTACTTTCTCTCTCCCCCTAACATGCTGCTCCAGCATACTGGCTTTTGAGTTTCAAATACTAAGCATTTCCCCTGCTCAGGGCCTTTACACATGCTCTGATAATCCCTGCCTAGAATGATCCTCCCCTGCTGTTCCCTTGGCCCACTTCCTCTTTTATTTCAGATCTCTGCCCAAACATTAGTCTCAGAGATGGTTTTGACCAACTTAAGAAAAAAAGCATTTCCCTCAGTCAACTTTGTTTCACAGAACTTATCTGATTTAAATGTTAACTTATTTTTTTACTAACACATAAAACACATGAGGAAGGAACCTTGTGTAAGTACTCTATCTCCAGAACTCAGTACAGTGGTTGATACATGGTAAGTGTCCAACAAATACTTGCTGAATGAATGTATATAATTACTGAAGAATAGAGAAAGACTGACCCACTGAACCTCCTACAAATGAGTAATTAATTTATGATTGGATGTTATTTACTAATCATATCTGTCTCAGGAACCAAAAGTTATAAAAAAAGAACCAAGTGAAAATATTTGGTAGGAAAAGTATAATAATTGATAGGATAATAGCAGATGGATGTAGCCATAAAACACATTAGTGAGATAAGATAGAGAAACTCTACTAGAAGGTAAAAAATAAACAGAGAGAATATAAGTATAAAATTATATACATATATATATATATGTAAGAGGTAGAGAGGATAGAAATAAAGTACTTAACTGAAATTTCAATCGAAATCTTAGAAGGAAAGAAAAAGGAGGAAGTATGTGATGAAATATGCAATGATCAATTTTCCAGAATTAAGGAAAAATAAAATAACTCAGATTGAAAAGGTACATAGATTGGTAAATGAAAGAGATAAGAAAAAAGGATGTATATTAACAAACTGAAAGATAAAAACCATATGATCATCTTAATAGATGCAGGAAAAGCTTTTGACAAAATTCAACACCCATTTTAGGAACTTACCTCAACATAATAAAGGCCATATATAACAAACCCACAGCCAACATCGTTCTCAGTGGTGAAAAACCAAAACCATTTCCACTAAGATCAGGAAAAAGACAAGGTTGCCCACTCTCACCACTATTATTCAACATAGTTTTGGAAGTTTTAGCCACAGCAATCACAGAAGAAAAAGAAATAAAAGGAATCCAAATCAGAAAAGAAGAAGTAAAACTGTCACTGTTTGCACATGACATGATACTATACATAGAGAATCCTAAACACGCTACCAGAAAACTACTTAAGCTAATCAATTAATTTGGTAAAGTAGCAGGATACAAAATTAATGCACAGAAATCTCTGGCATTCCTATACACCAACAATGAAAGATCAAAGAGGGAAATTAAGGAAACAATACCATTCACCATTACAACAAAAAGAATAAAATACCTAGGAATAAACCTACCTAAGGAGTTAAAAGACTTGTACTCAGAAAACTATAAAACACTCATGAAAGAAATCAAAGATGACATAAACAGATGGAGAAATACACCATGTCCTTGGATTGGAAGAATCAACATTGTGAAAATGACTATACTACCCAAAGCAATCTACAGATTCAATGCAATCCCTATCAAACTTCCAATGGCATTCTTCACAGAATTAGAACAAAAAATTTTACAATTCGTATGGAAAGACAAAAGACCCTGAATAGCCAAAGCAATCTTGAGAAAGAAAACTGGAATTGGAGGAATCAGGCTCCCTGACTTCAAAATAGACCACAAAGCTACAGTAATCAAGACAGTATGGCACTGGCACAAAAAAAGAAATATAGATCAATGGAACAGGATAGAAAGCCCAGAGATAAACCCACACACATATGGTCACCTAATTTATGACAAAGGAGGCAAGAATATACAATGGAGACAAGGTAGCCTCTTCAATAAGTGGTGCTGGGAAAACTGGACAGCTACATGTAAAAGAATGAAATTAGAACACTCCCTAACACCATACACAAAAATAAACTCTAAATGGATTAAAGACCTAAATGTAAGGCCAGACACTATAAAACTCTCAGAGGCAAACATAGGCAGAACACTCTGTGATATACATTACATCAAGATCCTTTTAGACCTACCTCCTAGACAAATGGAAATAAAAATAAACAAATGGGACCTAATGAAACTTAAAAGCTTTTGCACAGCAAAGGAAACCATAAACAAGACGAAAAGACAACCCTCAGAATGGGAGAAAATATTTGCAAATGAAGCAACTGACAAAGGATTAATCTCCAAAATTTACAAGCAGCTCATGCAGCTCAATATCAAAAAAAACAAATAACCCAATCCAAAAATGGGCAGAAGACCTAAATAGACACTTCTCCAAAGAAGATATACAGATTGCCAACAAACACATGAAAGAATGCTCAACATCACTAATCATTAGAGAAATGCAAATCAAAACTACAATGAGATATCATCTCACACTGGTCAGAATGGCCATCATCAAAAAATCTACAAACAATAAATGCTGGAGAGGGTGTGGAGAAAAGGGAACCTTTCTGAACAGTTGATGGGAATATAAATTGATACAGCCACTATGGAGAACAGTACGGAGGTTCCTTAAAAAACTAAAAATAGAACTACCATACGACCCAGCAATCCCACTACTGGGCATATACCCTGAGAAAACCATAATTCAAAAAGAGTCATGTACCACAATGTTCACTGCAGCTCTATTTACAATAGCCAGGACATGGAAGCAACCTAAGTGTCCATCGACAGATGAACGGATAAAGAAGATGTGGCACATATATACAATGGAATATTACTCAGCCATAAAAAGAAACGAAATTGAGTTATTTGTAGTGAGGTGGGTGGACCTAGAGTCTGTCATACAGAGTGAAGTCAGAAAGAGAAGAACAAATACCATATGCTAACACATATATATAGAATCTAAAGACAAAAAATGGTTATGAAGAACCTAGGGGCAGGACAGGAATAAAGATGCAGACATAGGGAATGGACTTGAGGAAACAGGAAGGGGGAAGGGTAGGCTGAGACAAGAGAGAGAGTTGCATAGACATATATATACTACCAAATGTAAAATAGATACCTAGTGGGAAGCCACCACATAGCACAGGGAGATCAGCTTGGTGCTCTGTGACCACCTAGAGGGGTGGGATAGGGAGGGTGGGAAGGAGATGCAAGAGGGAGGAGATATGGTGATATATGTATATGTATAGCTGATTCACTTTGTTATAAAACAGAAACTAACATACCATTGTAAAGCAATTATACTCCAATAAAGATGTTAAAAAGAAATTATACTGTAAAAAAATGAAAAAGGATAAAGGATGTGATCTCAGGTTTAAATACTAAAAGAGGGTGAGAGATGAAGGTGGGGAATGATGCAAATACAGGCAGTCTTGCTCTAAAGCCTGAACCCCATTCACTATGACCTAAATGTCACAGTACACTGATATCACAAGTTATGAAAAAGGTTATATTAGGCTCAGTAATGATATATCAAAAATATTAGCTATTATTTGATAATTATTTTATATTTAAACTTCAATTTATATTGAATATATATATATACATATATATTTTGCATGGTGTGAAGGACTTCATTTATAATCCTTCTAAACAGACAATTTCCCGAGCATGATTTATTGAATAATATTAGCACTGTCTCTGTCTAATATTTATATATCTTCCTTTTTTTTCAGTGCTTGCTAAGAATTTGAAAAGCATATTGAAATTTTTGTGAATTATTAGCTAGGGTAATTTGCACTAGTTGCTGCAATAAACTTTCACATTACAATGACTCTTCCTCATTCTGTGTGAGCTTTGGGAGTGGTCCCCCTGCTACTTTGGGTGGTTCTTTCCCTAACTATCCTCAGGCAGTTTCCTCACATGCTTGTCCTAATCAGTATTGAGCTGAAGACTTGAGGAAGAAACTCTTCAGATTGTTGGAGCTCTCTCTTTGTACAGCCCTTTCCTCTCTGCAACTCTGCCCTGAAAACTGGATTCTCAGCCACTTCTCAGACTCCCACTTCTCTTTCCTTATCTGAGACCTGGGTCCCCCTACCTGTAGTGTGGCCTGGAGCTGTTCTTCAGGCAGTAAGCTGGGGCAGTTGTAGGGCTCACCTCACTTTCTTCCCCTTTCTCAGGGATCACTGTTCTGTACTACCTGATATCTAATATCTAAAAGCATTGTTTCATTTAGCGTGCCCTTTTTAGTTGTTTCATGTGGAAGGACAAATTTGGTTCACGTTACCCCATACTGTTCAGAAGAAGTTCCCTGAGTGTGTAAATTGGAGTTCATTCTTAAGCAATCTTTTTTTTTTTTTTCCAGAATGTGTAGAGCATGAGATTGTGTTCCCTAGAAGCAGAGCCTGAGATGGGAATTCTTATGAAAGTGATTTAATGAGGGTTTGCTCTCAGAAGAACAGGAGTGAAGGAAGCAGGATAGGGTAGGGGAAGAAAACTAGGCAAGACTGAGGTCTCAACTGGAGACTACTTTCAGTTTAGTCCTCCAGGGAGCCTGGGAGCAGCAACTACACTGCAAAGTTGGTCCCAAGGAGGATGGATTTTCATTTAGCCTCGTGTCAATCATTGGCCATTGGCTGCCAGTGTGGGCGGGGTGGTAGAGGGATAGGAGCAGGTTAGTAAGGTTAACATTCCAATACACAGAAGAACAATTTTCCAGAGCCCTTGCTCCCAGCTCCAGTATCCACAATGGCAATCCTCCAGAGAAGGCAGCTGTCAGCCATTAGCAGCCAACACTCAGCAGCTGGGTGCCAGGTAAACAGAATCTGGGTTGGGCACCATCAGTATCTACAATACGTGGTAAGCATTTCATGTACTTTGATGTGTGAAAATATTTTTATTTTGCCCTCACACTTGACTGATAATTTAACTGGTTTAAAAACTTTAGGCTCAACATAGACTTCTTTCAGAACATTGAAGGCATAGTTTTCTATTAGCGTGTAGCTTATAAGACATCTGTCTTAGCTTGGGCTGCCGTAACAAATTTCCATCGAGTGGATGGTTTAAACAACAAACATCTATTTTTCACATTTCTGCAGACTGGGAATCCAAGATCAAGGAGCTGGCAGATTTGGTGTTTGATAGGAGCCCAGTTCCCCATTTGTAGATGGTTGTCTTCTCCTTGTATTTTCACGTGGCAGAGAGCAGGGAGAGAGAGAGGCAGCAAGCTCCTCTATCTCTTCTTCTTTTTTTGTTTTTATTTGTTTTTATTTTTGGCTGTGTTGGGTCTTCATTGCTGCGCACAGGCTTTCTCTAGTTGCAGCGAGCGGGGGCTACTCTTTGTTGCGGTGCGTGGGCTTCTCATTGTGGTGGCTTCTTCTTGTTGTGGAGCATGGGCTCTAGGCGTGCGGGCTTCAGTAGTTGTGGCACCTGGGCTCAGTAGTTGTGGCTCGCGGGCTCTAGAGTGCAGGCTCAGTAGTTGTGGTACCCAGGCTTAGTTGCTCTGCGGCATGTGGTATCTTCCTGGACCAGGGCTCGAACCCATGTCCCCTGCATTGGCAGGCGGGTTCTTAACCACTGAGCCACCAGGGAAGCCCCTATCCCTAATCTAATTAGCCCCTAGCACTAATCCCATTCATACGGGCTCCACCCTCATGACCTCCTGATCATTTCCCAAAGGCCCCACCTCTTAATACTGTCACACTGGAGGTTAGGATTTCAACATATGAATTTGTGGGTGGGGACACAGGCATTCAGACCATGACAACATGCAGTGTCAATCTGATTCTCATTATTCTTTTTTTTTAATTCTGTATTTTTAAATTTTTGGCCACATCGTGCAGCATGTGGGATCTTGCCTGGGAGTGAACCTGTGCCCCCTGCAATGGAAGTGCAGAGTCTTAACTACTGGACCTCCGGGGAAGTCCCTGATTCTCATTACTCTTAAGTAATAGTTATCTTCCTCTATATTGAAAATAATTTAGTATTTCCTTTTTATCTCTGATGATCTGAAATCTCATTGGCAAAAACATTTTTTTCATATTTTTGCTTGGCACTTTTTGGGTCATTTGATCTCACTGTAAAGTTTTTATTCTGGTCTGGGAAGTTTTCTTCCAACATTTCTTTGTCTCTTTTTGCCCTTCAATTATCCCGTATCTAATACTCAAACCTCTGGAAATTTATTTTTATTTCCATGTGTTTTTAAAAATTATTAGACCTCATTATTTAGAGCAGTTTTAGGTTTACAGACATATTCAGCAGAGAGTACATACAGCTTCCATATCTCTCCTCCCTGCCAACAGTTTCCCCTACTATTAAGGTACTACATTAATGTGCACTTTTAATTTTATCAGTAGATTATGGATTATGTAGTAGGCAGATTAAAGCCCCAGGAAAGATGTCCACGTCCTAATCCCTGGAACCTGTCAATTGTTAATGGTACAAGGTAAAAGAGATTTTGCAACTGGAATTTGTTGACTTTAAGCTAGGGAGGTTGGGAATTCCCTGGCTGTCCAGTGGTTAGGACTCCATGCTTTCACTGCCAAGGGCCCCAGTTTGATATCTGGTTGGGGAGCTGAGATCCCACAAGCCTCCCAGCATGCACACCCCCCCTCCAAAAAAAAGATAGGGAGGTTAATTTAGGTTGGTTCAATGTGATCACACAGGCCCTTAAAAAGTAGAGGAGGAAGGCAGAAGATTCAGTCAGAGAGATACGGTGTAAGACGGTCTTGACCCACCTACTGGGGCTGGTGATGGAGGAAGGGGGCTGTGAGCAAAGGAATGCAGGTGACCTCTAGAAGCTGAGGCTTTTCTTAGTAAAGAAAAACCAACATCAGTCCTATGACCACACAGAATTCAATTCTGCCAACAACCTGAGTGAGCCTGGAGGCAGAATATTCCCTAGAGTCTCCAGGAAGTAAAGTAGGCCTGCTGACACCTTGATTTCAGTCTTCTGAGATGCAGGCAGGGAAACCAGTGAGCCTAAATTCTGTTACTATAAACTCCTAAATTTGTGGTAATTTGTTTTGGCAGCAATAGAAAAATCATACACTGCTATTGGTCCTGCAGTGGATACCAGTACTCAATTAGATTTTCAGCATGGAATTCAGCTTGTAACTTCTTCAGAGGTATTATCAACATTGGTTACATCTTGGTACCAACCAAACATTTGAGAGTTACGTAGTATTACACAGCAAAGGAAGAATGAAGAATGGTATATGATACTCAATTTTAATTTATGATTTGGGTTTAACTGACTCAAAACCATTACATGCTCTTGTATCAGTTCAACTATCATCAGAGATCACCCAGATTTAGCAAACCTCAGCTGTGGAACATAGGGTGGAGTGCTGGGATTTTGGCCAGCAGCTTTACTGCTTTGACCTAATTTTTCTAAACTGAAGATGAGGTAATACCAGTTTCTACTATTTCACAATAAATTGATAAGTGCAAATGCAGTTGATGAACTGGTTTAATGCAAGATGCCCAGGGCTCTGTGTGGGAGGACTCAATGAGTGTTGAGAAAAGAAATACCTGCTATATCTGAGTATTCACATTTAGAATATAAGAATTACCATAGGAACTCAGGAAAAAGAGGAAACATATTGGCAGATGGAATATTTTGTTTTACTTGACATCACCTTCAAAGGTTAAGAATAGACTCCCAAACTAACTTCTCTTCCAACCTGATATAAATCTAATTATTATATCCAAATACTCTTCATCCTTCATTCTAGGTTGTTTACACAAATTCATAATTCAGTGCTACCTTAGCATTCCCAGTTTCTTACAGAATTCAATGGGTGATAGGAATGGGTATTGGAGGAGATATCATAGTATGATTTGCCAGCAAATACATCCTAGTATACTCAGGGTACTAGGCAGAAAGAAATATCACTCATGATCTAGGAAGAGACTTGATACAAATTACAGTGGATAAGGTACTGTTTTAAACCTTTCTATTTTTTTTTTGCGGTACGCGGGCCTCTCACTGCTGTGGCCTCTCCCGCCGCGGAGCATAGGCTCCAGACACGCAGGCCCAGCGGCCATGGCTCACGGGCCCAGCCGCTCCGCGGCATGCGGGATCCTCCCAGACCGGGGCACGAACCCGCGTCCCCTGCATCGGCAGGCGGACTCTCAACCACTGCACCACCAGGGAAGCCCTAAACCTTTCTTGATTCTAGCTATACATACGTCCCCAGATCTCTTAGGTATGTGACACTACATGCATGGATGGTCAAATCCCAGGGGCAAATGACCTGCAATGTTATATGCTTCAGTTTCAGTGTGAGGTGTTTTTTCTTTGGCTCTTTAATATTACCTGGTCTCCACCTCATTATGACATCAATTGTTCTGTTTTTGCAGAATGCATTACACCTCATTTTGGTTTATGATCTTTAAGTGGATCTAAACCTACCCATATATTCATAAAATCTGTACACATTCACCACACATAAAACAAGTTTATGTTTTTCTAGTCAATGTTGGCTTTTCCCAATCTTGCTTTGTGTTTTTTCAGCTGACTAAACCTATTCAGTAACTTGCATTCACATTCATACAGCTCTACCTATAATTCTTCATTGTTACAATACTTTTGATTGGCTTAGGCCGTATTTTACAAGTACTTTGACTAAAATTGCTAGCAGCGGGTTGCAAAAGGAAATTAACTTCTTTTAATAGGATGACTGACTCACTAAGGTATTAATGTTGTTATTTTACCTTCTCTAAAAAGTGCTTGTAATTTTATACAGAAAGACTAGAAGGGCATAAAAGCTAATGATGCAATTCCAGCACTGAAAACAGCATGGTAGACATTTTCAGAAAAGAGTTGTCCTCAAATTATAAGAAATTAGCTCTCCACAGGTAACAATCTACCTCTGGTTTTGATGTATAAATTGGAGCTTTTAATCTTACCAGTGGATTATAGATTATTTTCTGCTGGATGCATTACTATGTTATTGCATTTCATAAACTCTTCTATTTCTTTCCTTCCATTCACATGGACAGAAAATATTTTTCTCCTTTTTCTTCTCAATTTAGCTGTTTTAGGTAGGATCTTTTTGGGAGACTGGTTACCAAAGGACAGGGTTAGTTGAAGATGGAAACCACTGGCCGTATTTCCCTAAAATATTGTATTTAGGTTAACACACCTTAGAAATAGGTCTGGGAAGTTCAATCCTCTTGGTAACTCCAATCCATCCTTAACTACATGAGACGTTACTTCAGAAGTGTTTTTGTAGAAGACTTTGGAATTATTAGGGCTTAGTTTTTATTTCACTTTTACTTTTATTTTTCAGTAATGTTCTCTTCTCCTGTTAGCTACCTCTCCTGAATTGGCTGACTTCCTGTGTGTGCGTATGTGGGTGTGTGTGTGGGTGTGTGTGTGTTTTGCCATTCTTCCTCTTTTCTCTTCTGCTTTCCCAGAAGATCTTGCCATTAGAAACTAAAAAGGACTGTGTACTTTCAGAATAGTCTTTATACATTTATCTGGTATAAAAGGGAAATTCTATTGTATCACATTCCCTCAGCTTCCTTTTGTGAATTCAGATTTTACTGAAGATAGGTTCCAAAGAGATACAAATAAGCACTGATAATTTTTTCCTAGGAGACTTCTCAGCTGGGGTCATATCACTTTCTGTCCCCTGAATAAGATAACTGGAAGGAAGAGGCTATTTTACCTATTTCTCCTATACTCCCTACAATACTAATCACAGTATTTCTCAAAAGGTTACCTGCATCAGGTTCACCTGGGTGATGATAAGAATGCATATTCAAAGGTCCTAGCCCAGAACCATAGATTCAATATCTCTGGAGACAGAGCTCAGGAACCTGAAAGTTTTATTTCTGTTACGTGCTGAATTTTCTCCTGTGCCTTAGCCTGAATTTTCAGTCACTGGCTAGATATGCTTACTTGAATGTATTTTCATCCCACGCTCACTTAACACATCCAAAATTAAACCATCCACTGTCCACCTCTAATTCTGTCATGCTGGTATACGTGAAGCCATCATTGGAGTCACTCATCCTCGTGTTCCCTCATTTTTACTTAATCAATTTATTGGCCTCTGTGCCAAGCACTGGGACAGTGATGAACAAGACAGACATGGGTCATGCCCTCAAGGATCATGAAGATTCTTTTACAGAGAGCAACTTAATCCTGTAGATTCTTTTGTGGTTTTGTTTGTTTTGTTTTTCAGAATACTCCTTTACTTTCCTTGTCTGCACCCTAATCTAGAATCTCATCAATTATGCTTGGACTGCTATAATCTTTTCCTAATTAGTCTCTTTGCTCCTAATCTCCCAGCTCTTCTTAAAGATTAATCTGCTGAAAACGTAATCTTCAAAACACCACTTTCAATATATTTATCCCCACTTAATGGCTTCATTATTTCCAACTGCTTGTAGGTTATTTTTCAAAGTAGAGTCAAGGCTCTTTACAATGTGGCCCCCAAATGAATTTTTACTGAATGAACTCTTTTACCCCTATCACATAGACATCTGAACTTGATGTAAGCATGTTTTACTTATTTATTTTCTGGGCTCATGACTTTAATTACACTTTGACCAAACCATACTTCTCTCTTCAGGCCTAACTTTTCCTCCCTCAGCATGGTTGGCGCTAAGCACTTGCTCTTGCTTCAGTTCCTACGTTGATTCTCTGCTTTACTCATTAAGCATGTGCACCCTGGTAATATTACTTATCTTTCTATGTATTTTTCTAATTCTTCAATTATTCCATAAACTTTCTGAATGTAGAAGCAATGTTTTATATACGTCTTTATCTCCTCCTTGCCTAGTCCAGGCCTGTATGTAATAAATGTTCAATAAATATTCATCAAATTCTTTATATTCATTTATTCATCCATTCTTTCATAAAAAAATTATGGAATGCCCACTGAGAATATAGTCCTCTTTTGCATGGAGCTTAAATTTTAGTGGGACAGAGTTTAAGCAAATAATTAAGATAAAAATGAGATCAACTGCTTTATTTGTTTGCCAAGAAAAATTTAACAAGCACTTACCATAGGCCAGGAATTGTGTTACGTGCTGAATTCGCTGGGAATACAAAGCTGAAGTTGATAGGCTAGTAGAGGAGAATTATACATATAAGCTACTAAAATACAATGCTATAAGTGCAAACAAAATATCCTAGGGGCACAAATGGGGGCAACTCTTTCTGCCGAGGAGTCAGTAAGGCTTCATTTAAGACCCATTCTAAAATGGGTCTTAAAAGTGAATTTAAACAAAGGACTGGATAACACAATATTCATAAAAGGAAGGTGGTTGTTGGAAATCTGACATGCCCATTCTTATATCATTATTCTGAGCAGAAACCTGAGCTGGGAACATGAAGGTGATCAGCTAAGGCAGACTTGAGCCTTACGACGGTTCACTGCCAGGTGAATGGCTAGCTATTGTTGCTGGGCCTTCATCAAGGCCCTTCCCTGGCCCTGTCCCCTCAGCATGGACAGCTGTTCCTAGGGAAAGGCCGTCTAGTTGCCCCTATAGTCTTCAATACCCAGAACAGAATTAACTCTGAGATCTTTCCCTCTGAGAATCATAGAATGATAGCGTTGTAAAGGATACTGAAATCACAGTTTAGTTGTTTCTAATTTACATCCCCCAGAATCTTAGGGAGTCTCAAAATGGCAAAAGAAAATCTGAAATCAACTTTCAATATTTCAAAAAGCCTACCATAAATTGCATCTTTTGGTGGTATTAACTGCCAGGTTTCCTTGTTTTGTGCTAAAAATCATATCAGACTCACCTTAGACGGAGATTTTAACTGAGCTGTGGTCCGATTAGGCATGATTTGTTTTCCCATTATTATTATGCTTAATTTGGTAAATAACTTTTCAAAACAAGATATCATGGTCGAATGCATACAGTTGGTGACACTTGCTACAATGTTTGCAATTTACAAAGCACTAGTCACTGACTTCAATACTGTGGAACGGCTAACAGCAAAGCCCAGAGTCCTTGACTCTCAGTCCAGTGCTCTTTTCAACTGCTCAGAGGCTCTAGATTCTTTCCGTGTGCCCCAGTCTTCAGGGCCTTCAATCCCCGACTCGGAAGTACCTGTCGTACCCTCGCCACTGGGTTATACTGCCTGCCTCTCAAGCAACAGCTACCGCTCCCAGTTAACGTTCAGGAACGCGGCTCGCCCTCACGCATGCGTGGTGCAACTGCCCCGCGCCGGCGCCGCTCTTCTTGGCCTGGAGCGGGAACCTTGGGTAACCCGCAAGGGTCGGCGCCCAGGGCGCGCGTGCGCAGTCGCTTTTGGAGCGCTTTCCCCCCTCCCCTTTCCCCAACCCCTTGCGCCACCCCAACCATCCGTTCCTCTCTCCGCAGCCCTGTCACCCACTGAGACGGCCCTACCCTCGGGCAAGTCACGAAGGAAACCAGCTCTCGACGAGGGCGGCGGTCGCTACTAGGCCGCCGCCGCCGCCTAGGGCACGTTGAGCTTGTCTGAGCGTCGCCCGCGCCGTGTCTAAAGTTGTATCCCCCGCCGCTCCCGCCCCTTCCGCCGCTCGCGTGCGCGCACGGCCGGCCCACGGAGCGCCCGGGTTGGCTGCGGCGGCGATCGCGGCGGCGGCGGCCTAGAGAGCGGTAGTGGTTCCTGCTCTTGTTTTAATAGTTCCCTCCGCCCCCTCCCGTCGGACGCTGTTGTGTGGTTGCCGTACAAAAATCAACTTTATTGTTCCTCAGCCCCACCTCCCGGCGCGGCGCGCCTACTCAGGATGTACTGAGGCAGAGGGGAGGGAGGCGGCGGCGGGTCGCAGTCGCGGTCCCTCTCCTCCGAGCGCCCGGCCGGAGGGGAGGGAGTCACGATGTCTGGGAGCCGCCAGGCCGGGTCGGGCTCAGCCGGGACCAGCCCTGGCTCCTCTGCGGCCTCCTCGGTGACTTCCGCCTCCTCGTCCTTATCCTCTTCCCCGTCGCCTCCTTCCGTAGCTGCTTCGGCCGCGGCGCTGGGGTCCGGCGGGGCGGCCCAGGCCGCGGGCTCCGGCGGCCTCGGGGGCCCGGTGCGGCCTGTGCTGGTGGCGGCCGCAGTGTCCGGCAGTGGCGGCGGGAGCGGCGGCGGGGCGGTGTCCGCGGGCCTGTCCCGGCTCAGCTGCGCAGCCAGGCCCAGCGCCGGCGTAGGAGGGAGCAGCTCCAGCCTAGGGAGCGGCAGCAGGAAGCGACCTCTGCTTGCCCCCCTGTGCAACGGGCTCATCAACTCCTACGAGGACAAAAGCAACGACTTCGTCTGGTGGGTTGGACGAACAGCCTCCTCGCCCTCTCTGCGTTAGGAGTTTCTGCTCTTGGGGCTGCTGGGGTCCGGGGTGAGGGAGGTCTGTTGGGCGCTGTGGCGGTGTCTGCAGAGGCATTCGAGCGTTTGCAGCGGTTGGTGGGCTGAGGTGGGGGAATGTTGGAGTCCTGAGGCAGGGTGGGAGTACTAAAGAGGTCAGTGCTGGTGGGCAGAAGTGAAGGGAGGTTAGAGAATAATAAATAGGGGGGGAGATGAAAGGCCAAATAAATGGCTGTGCATAAAAGGGGAAAGCTGGGCACGGAGGTTGGGCCTTGAATTTTCTGCCTCGCTGGTGAATTAGGTACCCTGTCAGTCCGGATTTCTCGTTGAGGTGAATTAAACTTGTAAAGGGAGAGGATTAAGCTTCCCGGGATGCTGAGGGAGGGAGTTGTGGGTCAGAATTTGCTTATTGAAGCATGGTGGATGATGCTCTAAACATGGGTATGGCTGTTTTAAGAAGTGGTATTTGATGTAAATATCCATCCTGTGTACGTGTAAATTATCTCCTCCTGCTTCAAAGGCTGGGTCACTTTTAAATCTGTTGTTGAGGCTCCTGTAGTCAAGAAAGTCTGTTCACAACAACTTCCACCTCTCAACTGAATTTCTTGAAAAGAGGGGACCACGTTTATTAAGTATCATCCATGTGTCAGATGTGACTGCACTACACTTGTATTAACACATCAGCGTATATACTGGAACTTCGGATTTGAGAAAAGCTAGGAATTAGACGTGTTGTCATCGTAGTTAGCATCTTGAATGCTACGCAGTAGTCCTCCGTTATGACATTTGGCATAGAAGGATTATACATATTAAGTGAAAAATGGAGTTGATTGTCTTGCTTGAGAGTGTTTCCATTTTCGTTGGGTTTTGTGTTCAAAATCCAATTCAAATGGTAAGATTGCAAGAAAGGATTTGCTTTTAGCTGAGTGAGAACTGGTAGGATTTTGTGCTTTTCCTCTGGAGGAAATTGTTGATAGAATAGAATACTAGTGATGTAGGAAGTTGGCTTGCACTGTCACTATACGGGAAGTTGATTCACTTCAGGGTTGAAGATGGTCCGAGTTGTCATTAAATATGATAAGACTAGAAGTTGGGACTCTAGGAAAGTTATTGATTAGACTTATAGTTTCTAGTTCTTGCAGTAAAAATACCTTTATTCATACTTTTGCTTTCATCATAAATTATTCTGGATTCAGAATTGATTCATTTTTCACTGAAATTGGGCTATAATTGTAATTTGTAAATAATTTGAGCAGCTTATCGTTGGGTATAAGATGTGTTTGTGTTCATAGCCAGTAGAGAATCCCATAAGATAAAGTAGAAGCTAATGAAACAAAGTGAGGGTTTGCACAGTTTGTCTTTTTAGCCACCATTTGCATTTTACTTTTTAGTAGGTTAAAAGAAAACAAACATGCCAGCATCCATATAGGTACACTAAGATAGTGTAAAAGGTGTGAGAAAGAGGGAAATTAATCATTCATTGAACAGATATTTCTTTGGCACTCACTGTCTGCCAGGCACTGTATGCATCTCATTATACTTACTATAAGCCATTTTATAGGAAGTTGGAGAGGGATGGGAGAGTATAAGCAGCTGGCACTAATTTTTATTGTTTAGGGGTAAGATTATTAAAATTTTTATTAGTCTGTCAATTAATTTTTAAAAATTAAAATCCAGTCTCTTGAGTCTTAACCATGTTGTTTAGATTTTTCTGCTTTCTTTTTTTTTTTTTTTTTTTTTGCGGTACGCGGGCCTCTCACTGTCGTGGCCTCTCCCGTTGCGGAGCGGAGCACAGGCTCCGGACGCGCAGGCTCAGCGGCCGTGGCTCACGGGCCCAGGCGCTGCGCGGCATGTGGGATCTTCCCGGACCGGGGCACGAACCTGCGTCTCCTGCATTGGCAGGCGGAGTCTCAACCACTGCGCCACCAGGGAAGCCCCTTCTTTCTTTTATATTCCAAGAGGAAGTGTCCAGTGAGAGTCATGAGTTAAAAATTCCGAATATTTCACTTTCTAAGAATTTCATAGTCCTCTGTTTCTTTTTCTGGTGAGGTTGAATATTCAGAAGAATTCATTAATGGAAATCAGTTTTCCTGATTCTCCAGCTAGATTTGATTTGGCCAAGCATTTGGGGTAGGAAGGTGAGGATTAGGCAAGGCCCAAGGAATCCTTTTCATTTCTAATTGGCTCTGGGTGGTTGGTCTGTCTGCTTCAAGGTCAAACTGTGAACCAATCCAAACTATTCTAAGCTTTTACATCTAAATGAGGCTTAAGTTTGAATAATGATAACAATTCCTTATTCATCATATTTTAAAGATATGTTTATACTTCATGTTTCATTTTATCCTAGAGCAATTCTGTGAAGTTATATAGAACTTCCAACTTTATATAATACTAATATAATTGTATCCTCATTGAGTTACAGAGAAGTTAAGTAACTTGGTTTCAGATTGGGTAGCTCAAGGACAAAATTAAAACTCATATCTCCGAATTCTCAATTTAGTGCTTTCTTTGTATGGAATTTAAAAATTTCATATCTATAAGTTGAAGTACATGTATTTAGCCTCATGGTTCTTAAATGTGGTAGACTGAAGGGAAACAGCTGTTTCATAATCACAGGAGATAAATGTCTTTATCCTTAACTACTCTCTCCCCTGCTTGCCCATATCCCAACAGGACAAAACTGAATTGGAGGCTGTAGTGGGCAGTGTAGTTTGCAGGAGCTCCCTTGTTAATAATGACATGTCCTCTTCCCCTCCTTGAGAATGGTTGATTTAAGGTCAAATGCCTAATATCAATAATACATACTGGCCTCTCCTGACTCATATTTGAAAGTAAGTTTATATTTAATTGCAGAATTGATGAACATTTTAGGGATTTATAGTTTTCACTTTAATATTTCTTTCAAACAAAGGATTGAAAGTATCGTCAAGTTGCAGATAATTCTAACAGTGTTTTATAGATGGAGAATCTGTAGTACAGTAGAGAGTAGTATATAGCTTGAAGTTGGATAAATCTCGGACATTCAAAGGAAGTCTTCGTTACTTTGATTTTTCAAATTTTTCTTACATGATTCATTTAAATTACGATTCGTTTAAATTCGTTTAAATTACGTTTAAATAGCCTGTGTTTGGAAGACAATTTCTTTCTTTTATGTTATCATATTACTACTGCCTCTGCATTAGCTTTTCCAACCCCCTGAAATAACCTTTTCTACCTCTTCAAGTCCCAGATAATCTCTGAGTTGTAGCAGAAATAAGTATTTTTAGGTAGATAGTAAGCCCCTTGTGGGAAGGTTACCTCTGCCTGATAAAATGTAGGTAGAATCTACATGAAGTCCATCTACCATTTAATAAATTCTCATGTCAACTATTAAAAATGGACTATCCTGAAGGAGCTCACGATTTAACGTGAAGAAAGACTTTTAATCACATAATTATAGTATCACATCCTGGCATTATTGCTTCTCTTAGTACCATGGCAGATGCTAAATACTTTTCTGAATTCAGATGTTGTCTCACGGTCCTCAACATAGCACTGCAGGCAGCCACTACCTATTAATTACATTTAGCCCTAAAGATGAAATCTGTTGACCATTCTTGCTACTATAACTGTTTTCCAAACTATTAAAAAGTGAAATAAAATAGCAGGTATCATAGAACCTGTCATTATAAAGATAGTTTGATGAAACTTTTGGTTACATATTTATGTACAATGTATAAGTACTTACTGGGTATGAGGCCTCAGTTTAGTTTAAGGATGGGCTTTTGGCTCAAAGCTCAGTTCGTATAGTTAATAATGGTGGTATCAGTATTTATATCCAGACGTTTTGGCTCAAAGCTCAAGTTCTTAACCACTATATTGCTTTGCCCTTCAGAGGCTGGAGATTTTGTTTAAAATCAGCTTTATTAAGATATAATTTGCATACCATAGCAGTCACCAGTTTTAAGTGTATAGTTCAATGAATTTGGCAAATAAATACATCTATGTTACCACCCTAATCAAGATACAGAACATTTCCATCACACTAGAAAGTTCAGTGTACTACACCTTAGCACTGTGTCTTCGAACCTCATCTCTGAAACCTGGCAACTGGTCATCTGTTTTCTATCAATATAGTTTTGCCTTTTCTAGGATATTATATTAATGGAGTCATTCAGTATGTAGACTTTTGTGCCTGACTTATTTGGAGTAATGTTTTTGAGATTCAATAATGTTGAATGTCTCACTAAGTTTCTTTTAATTGCTGAGTAGTATTCCATTACATGGATATAACGTGATTTCTTTATATACTCATCAGTTAAAAGATATTTGAGTTTCTTTGTTTCTAAAGTTTTCAGTGATTGTAAAGAAAGCTGTTGTAAACATTCACATTCAGTTTTCTGTGCGTACCTGTCTTCACATCTCTTGGGTAAATACATAGGAGTGTATTGCTGTGTTGTATTGCCAAGTGTATATTTAGCATTATAAGAAACTGCAAAACTGTTTTCTAAAGTGACTATCATTTTGCATTTCTACCAGCAATGTATGAGTTTCAGTTCCACATTCTTGCCAACACTTGCTGTTTTCAGTCTCTCAAATTTCAGTCATTCTAGTAGGCGTGTGTAGTAGTATCTTATTGTCATAATTTGCATGTAAGTCCTAAATATTGTGATGTTTTCTCCCAGTCTGTTGTTTTCTTTTTAGTTTTCTGAGCAGTCTTCTGAAGTGCAAAGTTTAAAATTTTAAGTTCAATTTATGGACTTTTTTCTTTTACAGTCTATGGCTTTTGTGTTCTATTGAAGAAATTGTTGTCTAAGTCTTCTTGTATATTCTAGAAGCTTCATAGCTTTTTTGTGGTTAGGTATATAATCATTTCATGTTAATTTTTATATACTGTGTGTGGTAAGGGTTGGAGATTTTTTCCCTCCACTGTAGATGTCCAGTTATTGTAGCACCCATTTGTTGAAAAGACCATCTTTGTTCATTGAATTTTCTTGGAACCTTTCTCAAAAATTAATTAATATGTATAAGTTTATTTCTGGAGTCTTTATTCTGTTCCATTGATCTATGTGTTTATCCTTATGCCAGTACCACATTGTCTGGATTTCTGTATCGTTGTAAATCTTGAAATCAGATAGTGTAGTTTTGTTCCTCTATTTCAAAGTTGATTTAGTTATTTAGGATGTTTGCATTTCCACATAGATTTTAGCTTACCAATTTCTTAAAAAAAAGCATGCTAGGATTTTAATTTGAGTTACTTTGAATCTATGACCCAATTTGGGAAGATTTGACATCTTAACAATATTGAATCTTTGAGCCATAAACATAGTATGTTTCTCCAGTTATTTAGGTCTTTAATTCCTCTTAGCAGAGTTTTATAGTTATCAGTTTTTGGATCTTGCACATGTTTTGTTAAACTTACTCCTAAGTAGTTCATGTTTTTGATGCTGTTGTGTTATTTTAATTTCTAATTAAAAATTGCTAATTTGCTATTCAATTTCTAATTGTTGCTAATATAAAAATAAAATTTATTTTTGTGTATTGACCTTGTGTCCTGTGAATTGTTAAGTTCACTTATTACTTCTAATAGTTTTTTGGTAGAACCGATGTGATTTTCTGAGAAGACAATCATGTCATCTGAAAATCAATATAGTTTTACTTCTTTCTTTTCCAGTTTTATGCCCTATTTACTGATTTTTTTAAAGAGATATTTTGTATTTTTATTTATGGGTGATATTGGTCTATGGTTTTCTTATAATATACATATATTTACTTTATATATTTTGGTTTTGATATCAGGGTGTATTAGTTTGCTAGGGCTGCTATAACATAATTACAGACTGGGTAGCTTAAAAAATAGAGAGTTATTTTCTCAACAGTTTTAGAGGCTAGGTGTCCAAGATCAAGGTGTTGTCAGGTTTGGGTTCTTCTGAGGCTTCTCTCCTTGACTTGCTGATGGCCACCTCTTGTTGTGTCTTCACATGGTTGTCCCTGGGTCTGTGTGTTGTCTGTGTCCTAATCTCTTATAAGGACACCAGTCATACTGGGATTAGGTCCCACATATATGACCTCATTTTACCGTAATTAGCTCTTTAAGGCCCAGTCTCCAAATACAGTCTTCTGAGGTACTGAGGGCTAGGATTTCAATGTATGGATTTGGGAGAGGATACAGTTCAGCTCATCTTTGTCTTCTGAAAGAGTTTGTGGATTGGTATGTTTCATTCTTAAGTGTCTGGTAGAATTCATCAGTGAAGCCATAGTTTTTGTGGCAAGGTTTTTATTTACTATTTCAGTTTCTTTAATTGATAAAGGGCTATTCAGGTTTTTTATTTCTTAAGTGAGCTTTGGTAATTTGTCTGCTAAGGGATTTCTCCGTTTCACCCAAGCTATTGAATTTGTTGGCATAAGTTCATAATACTTTTTTTGTTTATTGGAATTTGATTTTATTTATTTATTTTATACAGCAGGTTCTTATCAGTTATCTAGTTTATACATGTTAGTGTATATATGTCAATCCCAATCTCCCAATTCATCCCACCCCCCCACCCCCTGCTTTCCCCCCTTGTCCATACATTTGTTCTCTACACCTCTGCTTCTGCCTTGCAAACCGGTTCATCTGTACCTCTTTTCTAGATTGCACATATATGCGTTAATATACAATATTTGATTTTCTCTTTCTGACTTAGGCTTTAATACTTCTTTATGTTTTAAATGTTTGTAGGATTTGGAGGGATGTCCCTTCTTTCATTCCTGATACTGGTAATTTGTGTTTTCCCTTTTTTTTTTCCTTGAACAGTTTAGCCAGAGGATTGTCAGGTTTTTTTTTTTTTTTGGCGGAACGCGGGCCTCTCACTGTTGTGACTTCTCCCGTTGCGGAGCACAGGCTCCGGACGCGCAGGCTCAGCGGCCATGGCTCACAGGCCCAGCCGCTCTGCGGCATGTGGGATTTTCCCGGACCGGGGCACGAACCCGTGTCCCCTGCATCCGGCAGACGGACTCCCAACCACTGCGCCACCAGGGAAGCCCAGGATTGTCAGTTTTATTAATCTTTTCAAATAACTGGTTTTGGTATTATTGATTTTCTAAATGTCCATTTTCTATTTCCCTGATATTTGGCTTTATTTTTATTCTACTTTGAGTTTCATCATTTTCTGGCTTCTGACTACAGAATCTTAGATTATTTTGGCCTTTTCTAAGAAAAACATTTAATTCTATTAGTTTCCCTTTCTAATCCCTGCATTAATTTTCATTCAGTTTAATATACCTTTTGTCATTTCCACTGATTTTTTTAAAAACTTTTTTTTTGGTTATTTATTTATTTATTTATTTATTAATGGCTGCGTTGGGTCTTCGTTGCTGCGTGCAAGCTTTCTCTTATTGTGGCGATGGGGGGCTATTTTTCGTTGCAGTGTGCGGGCTTCTCATTGCAGTTGCTTCTCTTGTTGCGGTGCACGGGCTTCAGTAGTTGTGGCATGTGAGCTCAGTAGTTGTGGCTCGTGGGCTTTAGAGAGCAGGCTCAGTAGTTGTGGCACACGGGCTTAGTTGCCCCGTGGCATGTGGAGGCTTCCCGGACTTGGGTTCTAACCCGGGTCCCCTGCACTGGCAGGTGGATTCTTAACCACTGTGCCACCAGGGAAGTCCCCATTTTGATTTCTTATTTGAAGAATGGGTTATTTAGAAATGTTTTAATTTCTAAATGAGAATTTTCTGGATATTCTATTATTAAGTTCTAATATAATTCAGTTTCATTCAGAGAATATGAATTGTGTGAATTCAGTCCTTTTAAATTTATTGAGACTTGTTTCATGGTTCACGGTAAGCTTTATCTTGGTTAATGTTCCATATGCATTTAAAAAAATCAGTTTTCTGCAGTGTGTAGACTGGTATATTCTATAAATGTCAAGTTTGTTGGTGTGTTAAACTCTGTATACTCCTACTGATTTTCTATATACTTGTTCTGTCAATTACTGAAAGGGGTGTTAAAATCTTTAACCATTCCAAGTGTAATTGTGGGTTTTGCTATGTTTCCTTGCAGTTCTGTCAATTTTGTTTCACGTATTTTGAAACTTTATTAGTAGGGCACATGCATTTAGAGTTGGTGGATTGATCCCTTTATTATTTTGAAATGTCCTTGCTTATTCCTGGTAATATTTGTTGTTCTGAAATCTGTTTAGTCTGATAGCATAACCTCTCCAGCTTTCTTTAAGTGTTTACATGGCATGTTTTTTTGTCCTTCACTACTTCTTTATCTGTTTTAATTTTTAAAGTAGGTTTCTTGTAGATAGCATATGTTTGAGTCTTTCTTTTTTATTTATTATGACAATTTGCCTTTTAAGTGGCTTGGTTAGACTTTTTGCATTTTAACATAATTATGATGTGCTTGGTTTTATGTGTATGTCTTGCTTGCTCTTTGTTTTCTGTTTGTCCCCTCTATTCTTCTATTCCTTTTCTGTCTTTTTCCCTTCTTTTCCTGCCTTCTTTTGGATTAATTGGGTGTTTTTAAGATTTCTGTTTTGTTGCTACAGTTGACTTATTAGTGATAGCTGTGTGGGATGTGTGTGTGTTTTGGGGGGGAGTGTTTGCTCTAGGGTTTATAGTACTCATTTTTAATTTTTTATATTCTAAAATCATGTTATGTCATTTCACATACACTGTAAGAATCTTGTAATAGTATGCTTCCATTCTGTAGGATCCATTCCAGTTACTCCCTCAATCGTTCTCTATTCCTTTTTTTAAAAAAATTGAGGTAAAATTCGTACCTCATAAAATTCACCATTTTAACCACTTAAACTGTGCAATTCAGTACATTGACAGTGTTGTGAAGCCATCATCACTATCTACTCCCAGAATATTTTCATCACACCAAAAGGAAACCCTATATGCATTAAGCAGTCACTCTCTTTCTCGTCCCTTGGCAACCACAAATTTGCCTTCTGACTCTATAGATTTGCGTGTTTTTGGACATTTCATATAAATGGAATTATACAATATGTGGTCTTTTGTGTCCGGTGCCTTTCATGGCCTATGTTGGGTGCTCTTCTGAATTAATGACTAAAATATAGCAGTTAAATCTTGTTGGAATTGGCTTGAAACAATATATTGGGTCAATCATATTTTGTTTAAGGAATTTGAAATTAAAAAAAACACTTGAATTGGCCTATATGAAAAAAAAAATAAAGTTCTTGTTGTAGTGCTGGTGCTGGAAGGGCTATATAGTTGACCCTTGAGTAACACAGAGGTTGGGGTGCCCACCTTCTGCCTAGTCGAAAATCCACTTTAACTTACAGTCAGCCCTCCATATCCGCAGTCCCTCTGCATCTGTGCATTCAACCAACTGCAGATTGTGCAGTACTGTAGTACTTATTATTGAAAAAAATCTGTGTGTAAGCCGACCCACGCAGTTCAAACCTGTGTCATTCAAGGGTCAGTTGTATATTGCAAGCTGATATCCTTGAGAAGCAGAAAAAGAAGCATTAGTCACATAAAGAGTAGAGCACTAGCTTCTTCTCCGTAAAAACACCAAATGGCGGATGACGCTGGTGCTGCGGGAGGGCCTGGACGCCCCAGGGGCCCTGGAATGGGAGGCTGCAGTGGCTTCTGCAGAGGCTTCAGCAGCGGCCTCCAGGTCCAGGGTCGTGGTCGGGGCCGAGGCCAAGGAGCTTGCAGAGGCAAGGCTGAGGATAAGGAGTGGCTCCCTGTCACCAAGCTGAGCTGTCTGGTCAAGGACATGAAGATCAGGTCCCTGGAGGAGATCTGTCTCTTCTCTCTGCCCATCAAGGAATCCGAGATCATTGACTTTTTCTTGGGGGCATCCCTCAAGGACGAGGTTTTGAAGATTATGCCTGTGCAAAAGCAGACCTGTGCTGGCCAGCGGATCTGGTTCAAGGCATTTGTTGCCATTGGGGATTACAACGGACATGCTGGTTTGGGTGTCGAGTGCTCTAAGGGGGTAGCCATTGCTATCAGTGGGGCCATCATTCTGGCCAAGCTCTCCATCATCCCCGTGCGGCGAGGCTACTGGGGGAACAAGATCGGCAAGCCCCATACCGTCCCTTGCAAGATGACTGGCCGCTGTGGCTCAGTGCTGGTGTGCCTCATCCCTGCCCCCAGGGCCACTGGCATCGTCTCAGCCCCTGTGCCCAAGAAGCTAGTGATGATGGTTGGAATTGATGACTACTATGCCTCTGCCGGGGCTGCACCACCACCCTGGGCAACTTCACCAAGGCCACTTTTGATGCCATTTCCAAGACCTACAGTTATCTCACTCCTGATTTCTGGAAAGATGGTGTTCACCAAGTCTCTGTATCAGGAATTCACTGACCATCTTGTAAAGACTCACACCAGAGTTTTCAGGCAGAGGACCCAGGCTCCAGCTGTAGCCACCACATCGTTTTCTATGAGAAAAATAAAGTGAATGAAGCCAGTTTAAAAAAAAAATGGAGCACTAGTGAAGATGTGTATTCCATATAAGTGCACTGAAGTCCCTAGATCCACCTTGAATCTAAGACTAGGTCCTGTGAGCCCTGGTCATGGTGTTTGCTATGAGATAATTCTAATTTTTCCACTTATATTATAGCTACACAAGCCTAATTAAAATTATTCGCCAACTCTAAGCCTTTAGTCATTAGAACTGATGCTCTGTTTGAGTAGAGGAATGTTGGGAGTGTGTGAGTAGAATAAGATCCAGGAAGAGATTGAGAGTGTATTGCAGTCATTTCACACTGGGAGGAATCAGTAGTGACACTCTTTGGCCATATTTGGTTTCCTGATCCAGTCTACTTTTTTTAAGGGGGGGGTTGGGGGGGACGGAACACCAGAGATTGCTTCCCCTACTTATCTTTTTTTTTTTTTTTTTTTTGCGGTACGCGGGCCTCTCACTGTTGTGGCCTCTCCCGTTGCGGAGCACAGGCTCCGGACGCGCAGGCTCAGCGGCCGTGGCTCACGGGCCTAGCCGCTCCGCGGCATGTGGGATCCTCCCGGACCGGGGCACGAACCCGTGTCCCCTGCATCGGCAGGCGGACTCTCAACCACTGCGCCACCAGGGAAGCCCTTCCTCTGCTTATCTTTTCATGCCTATCACTTGTATTGATCATGGTGTCCTTTTTTTCCTATACTATGTGGTCTCTATTTTTTTTTTTTTTAAAGAAAACTCTGCCCCTGAAGCTAGCACACAGCTATTTTGAATACACTCCCCCTCTTTTTTTTTTTTTTAAAGATTTCATTGTTAAATTAGAGTCTAAGAAGTTTGCCTTCTATTCCTTTTCTTCCTTACCTTTCCTGTCCTTATTCATAGAATCCTGTGACATAAACCAAAGTTAAATACAGGTCTTAGTGGAGATAGGAAAAAAATCTCATTGCAAAATACCAAATAAACTTAATTTTTATTAAAAGAGACTTTTAAGATTTTTAGGGCTTTTTATCGTATCAAATGAAACTAGGAAGGAGTGAGATGAATGGACAGAGGCTGGAACTTAACTGCTGCCTGTGAAGATTGGTGCTGGGGATTTAGTGTTACCAGTGTAGGTGTTAAAAAATGATTTGAGGTTTATTATTTTCCTTTTCATTTATTTCCTTGTCTTTCAGTTCTGAATCCACCTGGGGCCAGTTGAGAATGGAGGATGGCTTGGGGATGGTCACAAAGCAGCTGGTTTAAGGGGAAGGAGGCAGCTAGAGAAATGTCAAGTTTTGGACATTTTGAGAGGAAAGAAGAAACATTTCTGTGGCTACTGACTTTTGCTGTGTGTCTTTCACTCTTGAAAGGATGTATATAAATTTCAGCATATTCAAAGTAGTTGTTTCCAAGGTTTTCTATATGTTGATAGTGATTTGAAATTTCATGGTCACAGTGATGCATGTAAGTATTTGTTTCCTTTATCTTCTGAGATCATAGCATGAGGCAAAGGGCACTGGACTTGGCATTAAAAGCCCTGAGATTTAACTTCCGGCAAATATATGTTTGACTTAGAGTATGTTTTTTCATTTATAAATTGAGATATAATGGTATTCCATTATAGGATTGTGAGGTTTAGATTATATAATACATGTATAAAGACATCGTAAATTATAAAATCATGGAAAGGAATCAGGTGGTGTTTGCCAGGATTTCACATTTGGTACCAAAATATGAAAGTGGTTCTTTGGTCCTGTTAGGTAAGATGTAACCACTCCCTATTTTCCTAAATAACTCTAAATTGTACCTGGCTCTGATTATCTTGATGTTATGTTTTTTAGTACTTAACCTTTGAAAGATTGAATGCTTGGTTACTTAGAACCAGTACTACCATGAGACAATTGACGCATTTTGTGGAACTGTAATGGAGTTAGTGTCAGTACCAAAATATATATGGATTGAGCAATGTCCTTATTATTGTACCATTTATTATTACTATACCATTTGATAAGTTTGGATACTGCTTTTGAAGCAGGTAATACATTAAAAAGTTAGGCAGAGTATAAATAAGGCACTGATTAAAAGTTTAACTTGAGAGTCAGACTGATTGCCATAAGACCCTTGCTTAACTGAGATGATGTGCCTTATAAATAGAAAATAGTAGAATTAAGTAATTTTCTGTATCTATATCTGTTCTGCATTGTTGGTTTTTAAATGCAGTTAAATGACACACATAGCCTTTTGGCAAGCTTAAGGTTGTGCAGTATATCTACCTTTAGTTTTGGCAGTTGGTATGAAAATGTCTTCTTCACAAGATTGAACTGAAGATCATTATTTTAATAAAACAGTGACAAGATAAAAAGTTCAAATAATCACTACTAATAATGGTTTGAATAGTACTAGGTTCACTTTGTGGTCTATCTAAAGTTCTGTGGTAAGGTTGCAAAATCAGATGCCTAAAATGGCCATCTAATTTTCTCTTAAATCAGTATCCATTATGCTTATTTGCTCTTATGTCTTTCTTTTTCTTTATTTCTAAGTTTTTCTGAGTTCTTTCACCTCTTTTCAAATAAGCTTTTCTTCCTAATACTTGGTTTCTGAGGTTATCTAATTGAGAATTTTCTTTATCTTTCAATGCTTTTGTCATTTTCTTTATTTTTTTTAGTACATCTTAAAAATATTAGATTTTAATTTCCATTTATCTTGTTTTCCTGTTGTGCTTTCATTGTTTCTAGGGATGGTATTATGCTCCATATTCAACGGTGAACTCTTTGTGCTGCTTATGTTTTAGAGTGATTAAATATAAAATATGTTTCATGCTTATATTCATTGTTACCATTTTTAGAGCTCTTTATTTATTTATTTGTGTGTATTTGCTGTCCCACTTTGTATTCCTTCTTCCCGTAGAACTTACATCAATATATCATGCAGTGAAGGTCTGTGTACGATGAATTCTTTAAGTTATTTGTATTTGAAAATTACTTGTTTTGCCTTCATATTCAAACATTTTTTTTTGCTGGGTATAAAATTCCAAGTTTAAAGTTTTTTTCATGCAGTATTTTGAAGATGTCACTCCATTGTCTTTGGCTATATATATACAGTGTTTTTTAGTATCAGGTATACAGCAAAGTGATTCAGTTGTACATATATATATATCCTCTTTCAGATTCTTTTCCATTAAAGGTTATTGCAAGATATGGAATACAGTTCCCTGTGCTATACAGTAGGTCCTTGTTGTTTACCTACTTTATGTATAGTAGTTTGTACCTGCTTGTTTCAAACTCCTAATTTATCCTGCCCCCTCCCCACCCCACTATCCCCTTTGGTAATCATAAGTTTGTTTCTATGTCTGAGTCTGTTTCTGCTTTGTAAGTAAGTTTATTTGTATCATTTTTTTAGATTCCATGTGTAAGTGATATCATATAATATTTGTCTTTGTCTGACTTCACTTAATATGATAATCTCTGGGTCCATCCATGTTGCTGCAAATGGCATTATTTCATTTTTTATGGCTGAGTAATATTCCATTGTGTATATATACCACATCTTCTTTATCCATTCATCTGTTGATGGACAGTTGGGTTGTTTCCATGTCTTGGCTATTGTAAATAGTGCTGCTGTGAACATTGGGGTGCATGTTTCTTTTCAAATTAGAGTTTTCTCTGGATATGTGCCCACAAGTGGAATTGCAAAATCATATGGTAACTCTATTTTTAGTTTTTAAGGAATTTCCAGACTGTTTACCATAGTGGATGCACCAATTTACATTCCCAACAGTGTAGAAGGGTTCCTTTTTCTCCACACCCTCTCCAGCATTTATTATTTGTAGACTGTTTAATGATGGCTGTTCTGACTGGTGTGATACCTCATTGTAATTGTGATTTGCCTTTCTAGTAATTAGTGGTATTGAGCATCTTTACATGTGCCTGTTGGCCATCTGTATGTCTTCTTTGGAGAAATGTCTGTTTAGGACTTCTGCCCATTTTTTGATTGGGTCTTTTTTTTTTTTTGATATTGAGTTGCATGAGCTGTCTGTCTATTTTGGAAATTAATCCCTTATTGATAGCATCGTTTGCAAGTATTTTCTCCCAGTCTGTAGGTTGTCCTTTTGTTTTGTTTATGGTTTTCTTTGCTGTGCGAAAGCATATAAGTTTGACTAGGTCCCATTTGTTTGTTTTTGTTTTTATTTCCATTTCTCTCGGAGAGGGATCCAAAAAAATATTGCTACGATTTATGTCAAAGAGTGTTCTGCCTGTGTTTTCCTCTAAGAACTTTGTAGTATTTGGTCTTATATTTAGGTCTTTAATCCATTTTGAGTTTATTTTTGTGTATGGTGTTAGAGAGTGTTCTAATTTCATTCTTTCACTTGTACAGGTTTCCCAGCACTGCACTACAGCCGTTTAACGATTGTCACTGGGCAGGCAGTGCCTCTAATACTGGTTATGCTAGAGGTGATGTTTTTGGTAAACAGGCGGGGTTTGTGTTTGCCGAGTTCCTTTTACTTTTTTTAATCTTTCCTTAATGCAAGCCTGTGTTGGGTTAACAGTGTTTTTAATAAATAATTTAGTGTTGGGTTATATTTATTAGCTGTTAATTATCAGTGTACTATCAGTTACTGATGTAAGCTTGTGCGAGGAGAAAAATTTCTTGTTACTCATGTTAACAGTATTGCTTCTATAGTTATATAGATTAGTCCAGTAGTCAGGCTAGGAGTTGATTTACTTATTGTTGGAATTAAAACATTGTTTTATTGTTGAGCTTGAATGCTTTTTCAATTGGTGGCTGCTTTTAGGCCAACTATGGTTTAAGTTTATTTTACTCTCTAGTTAAGGTTGTATCCATTTCTAAAATGCTGTACCTTTTTAGACTAACGATTAAATATACGTTGAGACTTGATGTGGTTTTTAGTATTATTTAGCATTGAACTGAAATTCTTTTCTTGGACAACCAGCTATCACCAGGCTCATTAGGCTTTTCACCTCTACTTATAAGTCTTCTCACTATTTTGCCGTATAAATGAGTTCATTCTAGTTACTGCTCGTAAGTAGCTCATCTGGTTTCGGGTAGTTTAGCTTATGGTCTCTTTGCTAAGTTGTTACTAGTTAAGTCATTATGCAAAAGGTACAAGGGGTAAGCTTTGCTTTTTTTTACTTTTAGTGTTTCTTTCATCTTTCCTTTATGGTACTTTCTCTATAGCGCCATTGGTGGTTGAATTTCTATCTCCTATACTTTAGATGTATAATGAATGTTTTATTTGATTGGTTTATGGTAGGAGCGGTGGGGGGGGGTGTGGGCTAGATTTAGTTCAAGATATACACAGGTTGTGGAATCTTCTAGGTGTAAACTAGATGCTTTGTTTAAGCTACATCTTGTTTTATCCAAGCACACTTTCCAGTATGCTTACCTTGTTACGACTTGTCTCCTCTCGTATAGTTGCTTAGCTTGGGTTAGTAAGCTGGGGCTTTGCTGTGGTACTTGAGGAGGGTGACAGGCGGTGTGTGCGAGCTTCATGGCCTTATTCATTTAAGCACTCTGCTTTTAATTTACTACTAAATCCTCCTTTGGTTTTTAGATTTCATAAAAACTTTCGTGTGAGTATGAGGGGTATTCTTAGTATAGAAAATGTAGCCCATTTCTTCCCATCCCATAGGTTACACCTTGACCTAACGTTTTTATGTAGGGTAGTTATACTTACTTTCGTTTCCTTTTAGGGTTTGCTGAAGATGGCGGTATATAGACTGAAGTAGCAGGGGTTGGTGAGGTTGATCGGGGTTTATCGGTTACAGAACAGGCTCCTCTAGAGGGATATGAAGCACCGCCAAGTCCTTTGAGTTTTAGGCCGTTGCTAGTAGTGCTCTGGCGAATAGTCTTGTTCTGTGACTATTTAGGTTTACGACTAAGCATAGTGGGGTATCTAATCCCAGTTGGGGTCTTAGCTGTCGTGTAGTCAGATTGTATTAAAGTCACTTTCGTGGTTTAGCTTAGTTTTAATTATGGCTTTTTACAGCTTAATTAAGATTTGACTTTATTCTGTGTGATTCCTTAACGCTCTTTATGCCGGGTCTCTATTAATTTGGGTCAGTTGTATGACTGCGGTGGCTGGCACGAAGTTTACCAACCCTAGTTATCCTGACGTAGTCAAACTTTTGTTCATGGCTTAATTTTTATCACTGCTGTGTCCCGTGAGGGTGTGGCTAAGCAAGGTGTTGTGAGCTGCTAGTGTTGCGTGCTTGATACCCGCTCCTTTTGATCTTTGTGATTTGGAGGGCATTCTCACTGGGATGTGGATGCTTGCATGTGTAAGTCTGTTAAGAATTAATAGAAAGGCTGGGACCAAACCTTTATGTTGATGGGGCTGGCGAGCCCATCTAGGCATTTTCAGTGTCTTGCTTTATGAAAAATTTAAGCTACATTAACCTATGGGATGTGAAAGATGTTCATATAATTTCATTATGGGGCTTGTGTCAGATTTAGTATTGATTTATGAATAAAATGGTTTGTAGATCTAGAGAGGAACCTGTCTAGGGGTGTGGTGAATATCTAAGCAGATGGTTAGTTTTGTATGGGATGAGGGGGGTTTGATCCACTACGAGATACAATTTTTTGAGCCCGGGGGGAATAGTGGAGTACTATGTCCTGTAACCATTAATTTAATTGCACATGTTGGTTGTGCTAGTCAAATAACAAATACATACAAGTCCGGCTACAATTTGCTTGACTGTGACGAGACCTTTTAAGGTCATAGCTGAGTCTGTGCAAATCCCCCCCCAAATATAAAAAATACCAAATGTATGAAATCTCAGTTATGTGTGAGCATGGGCTGATTAGTCATTAACCCATCGAGATGTCTTATTTAAGGGGAACAAGTGGGCGATTTTAAGTTAAAATGGTCCTGAAATAAGAACCAGATGTCTTATAAAGATCACCATTAGCTACCCCCACTGTTTATGGGCCCCGTGCGAGAAGAGGGATCCCTGCCGAGCAGGTTGCTGGTTTCACGCGGCATGCTGATTAAGCTCGTGATCTAATGGAGGGGCCATAATGTTAGTTGACTTAAACTGATTTAGGGACATGTCCTATGTACGACCAATAATTTATACGTAATATGTAAAATTAATGCAATTCAATACGAGCTTCAGCTGCTCGTGGGGAAAATAATTGAATGCACAGTTATACATAGCATGTACATGTATACATTTACAGGAAGACGCTATTATTGACATGTGGGAGTACATGTATGTATGATTTATATGACAAAAGTATTATAAAATAAATTATTTTCAATACTGACATAGCACTGTAGCCTTGTGGTTATTCTACAATAAACCTTTTTCAGGGAATAGTTTATGTAGAATTTCAGCTTTGGGTGCTGGCGGTGAGGTGTTAATGCTTCTTCCTTGAGTCTTAGGGAGGTGTGGTTTTCTCCTTTTCTGGTTTACAAAGCCGGGGTATTTTGCTACACTACAAAGACTCTTCATTTTAGGAGTTTATTCTCAATAAGACTAGTTACTAGGATTAGGAGAAAATATAAGATGGATGCTAATTGGCCTACAATCATGTATGGGTGTTCTATGGGTTGGTCTCCAATTCATGTTAGGGTCAGGAGATCTGCGACTAGTACTCAGAATAAAAGTTGGCTGAAGGGTCGGAATATTATGCTTCGTTGTTTTGTTGTGTGGAGTATTGGGATGAATATTAGGATAAGGATTGAGAGTAGTAGGGCTAAAACTCCTCCTAGTTTGTTGGGAATTGATTGTAGGATTGCGTATGCAAATAGGAAGTACCATTCTGGTCTAATGTGTGGTGGGGTGTTGAGTGGCTTTGCTGGGGTGTAGTCGGGGTCTCCTAGTAGGTCAGGTGCGAATAAGGTTAATGTAAGTAGGGTTAAGATTAGTAGTAAGGCACCCAGGATGTCTTTGATTGTGCAGTAGGGGTGAAATGGGATTTTGTCTGCGTTGGATGGAATTCCTGTGGGGTTGTTAGATCCTGTTTCATGGAGGAATAGTAGGTGGACGGCTGCTAGTGCTAGGATGATAAAAGGGAGAATGAAGTGGAAGGCAAAGAAGCGTGTTAGTGTTGCTTTGTCTAGGGAAAAGCCACCTCAGATTCACTAGACTAGGGTGGTACCGTTGTGGGGGATTGCTGATAGAAGGTTGGTAATGACGGTTGTGCCTCAAAATGATATTTGTCCTCAGGGTAGGACATAGCTTACGAATGCAGTAGCTATAACTGTGAATAGTAGGATTACGCCAATGTTTCATGTTTCTTGGAAGGCGTGGGAGCCATAGTATAGGCCACGTCCTACGTGGGCGTAAAGGCAAATGAAGAATATGGAAGCTCTGTTTGCATGTAGATATCGAATAATTCAGCCGTAATTAACATCTTGGCAAATATGTGTGACAGATGAGAAGGCAGTTGTCGTGTCTGGTGTGTAGTGTGTTGCTAGGAATAGGCCTGTTAGGATTTGTATGATTAGGAAGAGGCCAAGTAGGGAGCCAAAGTTCCATCATGAAGAGATGTTTGATGGGGTGGGAAGGTCGATAAATGTGTTATTGAGAAATTTTATTAGTGGGTGTGCTTTTCGAATGTTGGTCATTAGTGTTCTTGTAGTTGAATGACAGCGATGATTTTTCATGTCATTGGTCATGTTGAAGTCCATGTGAGAATAATGATGACATACATTGTTTTCATTATAAGCATTATTTTTGTAATTAGTTTTGTGGGGGTTTCTTCAAAGCCTTCGCCTATTTATGGGGGTTTAGGGTTGATTGTGGGTGGTGTTGTTGGCTGTGGGATTGTTTTAAACTTTGGTGGTTCATTTTTAGGTTTAATAGTATTTTTGGTTTATCTGGAGGGAATATTGGTTCTGTTTGGTTACACGACAGCTATGGCTACTGAGCAGTACCCTGAGGTTTGGGTTTCTAACAAAGTTGTGTTAGGGGCATTTCTTTTAGGATTAGTGTTTTTGGTAATATTATACGTTTTAGAGAGTGAGAAAGTGGAGATTGTGTTTGAGTTTAATGGGTTGGGGGATTGGGTTATTTATGATACAGGAGATTCTGGGTTTTTTAGTGAGGAAGCTATGGGAATTGCTGCTTTATACAGTTATGGTACTTGGTTGGTGATTGTTACAGGTTGGTCATTATTTATTGGTGTTGTGGTTATTATGGAGATTACTTGGGGTAATTAAATAAGAGTATACTAAGAGTAATAGTGATAGGAAAGATAAAAAGTAGAATTTGATAAGGCCTTGTTGGTTTGAGGTTAGCATGGAAGCCTTTAGTTGAATAAAGGCTGTGGTTTTGGGTAGGATGATTTCTAGTCAGGTTAGGTCTAGTAGGGAGGTTGCTAGTTTTTGGCCTATTGGTAGGTTCAGGTGAGGGGGTAGGTGATGTATGATTGTGGGGAAATATCCTAATAGAGTGGAGAATTTAGTGGAGTTTGAGGAGTGTATATATTTTAAGTTTTGTGTGTTGAGGTTGATTTCAAATGTGAGGATAAAGCCTAAAGTCGTTATTACGAGGGCGGTTAGTTTTAGGTGTAAGGGTGTGGTTATTAAGGGAGTGGTTATTGGAGGAATGTTGTTGGATAGAATGAAGCCAGCAAAGATGCTTCTGATGTTCATGGAAGCAGGGAAGCGAGGTTGTCCTAGTAGTGTGAAGAAAATGATGCAAGTGCTATAGATAGCTGTGAGGGAGGTAGCGGTTAGAGTTAATAATAGGGTTCAGGCGTTGGTATAAGATGAAGTGGCGGCTTCAATGATGGTGTCTTTAGAGTAGAATCCGGTGAAGAATGGTATTCCTGTTAGTGGGTGACAGCCAATGATAAGGGCGGTTGTGGTGAAGGGAAGGGCTTTGTATAGTTCTCCTATTTTTCGAATGTCTTGTTCATTATTTAGGTTATGGATGACAGAGCCAGAACATAAGAAGAATATAGCTCTGAAGAAGGCGTGTGTGCAAATATGTAAGAATGCTAAGTAAGGTTGGTTGAGACCAATTGTTACTATTATTAAGCCTAGTTGGCTGGAGGTGGAAAAAGCAATAATTTTTTTGATATCATTTTGGGTGAGAGCGCAAATGGCTATGAATAAGGTGGTGAGGGCGCCTAGAGAAAGAGTTATTGTTTGAATGAGTTAGTTATTTTCTATTAGAGGGTAGAAACGGATAAGTAGGAAAATTCCTGCTACAACTATTGTGCTTGAGTGGAGTAGGGCTGAAACTGGGGTGGGGCCTTCTACTGCTGAAGGGATCAGGGGTGAAGTACGAATTGGGCTGATTTTCCAGCTGCGGCTAGTACAGTTATTGAAGAGACTGTCTTTTCTCCATTGTATACTCTTGCCTCTGTTGTTGTGGATTAAATGATCATAGGTGCCTGAGTTGATTTCTGAGCTTTCTATCCTATTCCATTGATCTATATGTCTGTTTTAGTGCCAGTACCATACTGTTTTGATTACAGTAGCTTTGTAGCATAGTCTGAAGCCAGGGAGCATGATTCCTCCAACTCTGTTCTTTTTTCTAAGGATTGTTTTGGCTATTTGGGGTCTTTTGTGTTTCCATACAAATTTAAATTTTTTTTGTGAAAAATGCCATTGGTAATTTGATTGCATTGAATCTGTAGATTGCCTTGAGTAGTATGGTCATTTTAACAATAGTCTCAACCTTGGAGAAGTGACCCTCCGTAGGAGACGTCTTACTCATCCCAGCAGTGCACTCCCCTCTCATCACCCAAGGGCCAGGTGCCAGACGGTCCCAGGGTAGAATCTGGCCTGCCTTTGCAGACTAGGTCTGCAGGCTGTGGGACTGTCATTTTCTTGCTTCTGGTGTCTGCCTTCTGGTGAGTGAGGCTGGTCTAGAGGCTTGTGACACTTCCTGGTGGGAGGGGCCGATGCCTGCCTCCTGGTGGGTAGAACTGGGGCCCTCTGGTGGGCAAGGCTGTGTCTAGGGGCATGTCTGGAGGGAGCTGTGTGCTCAGGAAATCTTTAGGTAGCTTGTCTGCTGATGGATGGGGCTGTGTGCCCACCCAGTTTGTTGTTTGGCCTGAGGCATCCCAGCCTTGGAGCCTATAGGTGTTAGGTGGGACCAGGTCTTGGTGCCAAAATGTCAGCCTCCGGGAGAGAGCTCTCTTGCCCTTGGTCCCAGTGGGTGTGAGGTTTTGTTTGTGCCCTTTAATAGTGAAGTCTCTATTTCCCCCAATCCTGTGGAGCTCCTGTAATCAAGCTTCACTGGCCTTCAAAGCCAAATGCTCTGGGGGCTCTGGGGGCTCTTCTTCCTGGCGCTGGACCCCTGAGCTGCAGGACCCGACTTGGGGCTCAGAACTTTCCCTCCTGTGGGAGAACCTCTGTAATACAATTATTCTCCAGTTTGTGGGTCACCCACCCGGGAGGTATGGGATTTGATTATATCATGAATCTGCCTCTCCTACTGGTCTTTTTGGGGTTCCTTCTTTATGTCTTTAATTGTAGAAATTTTTTCTGGTACGTTTCAGTCTTTTTCAAAGATGGTTGTTCTGCATATTGTGATTTTGGTGTGCTCGTGAGAGGAGGTGAGCCCAAGGTCTTTCTATTCTACCATCCTGGCCACTCTCCCCAACCCAGTTTTTTTAAATGGGCAAAAGAGTTGAAATAGATACTTCCTTTATGGAGTATTGCAGCAACCAATTCCCCTCCTTGCAGATGATCCATCACCTCTAGAAGTTGGATAATGACTATTACTGGTTTAATATGAAAGGGTATAACTCAGGAACAGCCACATGGAAGAGATGCATAGGACAAGGTATTGGGAAAGGGTGCAGAGCATCCACGCTATCTCCAAGTGTGCCACTCTCCCCGAATCTACAGGTGTTAACCAATCTGGAAGCTCTCTGAACTCTCTTGGCTAGTATAGTTTCTGATGAGAGGTCTGCTGTATTCTTATCTTTGTTCCTCTGTATGTGATGTGTCTTTTTTCTATGACTGCCTTCAAGATTTTCTCTTCATTTTTGCCTTTATCAGTTTAAATGCATTGTATGTGTCAGGGTGTTTTTTTGTTTTTTAAAATTCTGCTTGGACAGCAAAGGAAACCATAAACAAGACCAAAAGACAATCCTCAGAATGGGAGAAAATATTTGCAAATGAAGCAACTGACAAAGGATTAATCTCCAAAATTTACAAGCAGCTCATGCAGCTCAATAACCAAAAAACAAACAACCCAATCCAAAAATGGGCAGAAGACCTAAATAGACACTTCTCCAAAGAAGATATACAGACTGCCAACAAACACATGAAAGAATGCTCAACATCATTAATCATTAGAGAAATGCAAATCAAAACTACAATGAGATATCATCTCACACTGGTCAGAATGGCCATCATCAAAAAATCTACAAACAATAAATGCTGGAGAGGGTGTGGAGAAAAGGGAACCCTCTTGCACTGTTGGTGGGAATGTAAATTGGTACAGCCACTATGGAGAACAGTATGGAGGCTCCTTAAAAAACTGCAAATAGAACTACCATACGACCCAACAATCCCACTACTGGACATATACCCTGAGCAAACCATAATTCAAAAAGAGTCATGTACCCCAATGTTCATTGTAGCTCTATTTACAATAGCCAGGACATGGAAGCAGCCTGAGTGTCCATCGACAGATGAATGGATAAAGAAGATGTGGCACATAGATACAATGGAATATTACTCAGCCATAAAAAGAAACAAAATTGAGTTATTTGTAGTGAGGTGGATGGACCTAGAGTCTGTTATACAGAGTGAAGTAAGTCAGAAAGAGAAAAACAAATACCGTATGCTAACACATATATATGGAATCTAAGAAAAAAAAAGTCATGAAGAACCTAGGGGTAAGACGGGAATAAAGGCACAGACCTACTAGAGAATGGACTTGAGGATATTGGGAAGGGGAAGGGGAAGCTGTGACAAAGTGAGAGAGTGGCATGGACATATATACACTACCAAATGTAAAAAAGATGGCTAGTGGGAAGCAGCCGCATAGCACAGGGAGATCAGCTTGGTGGTTTGTGACCACCTAGAGGGGTGGGATAGGGAGGGTGGGAGGGAGGGAGACGCAAGAGGGAAGAGATATGGGAACATATGTATATGTATAACTGATTCACTTTGTTATAAAGCAGAAATTAACACACCATTATAAAGCAATTATACTCCAATAAAGATGTTAAAAAGAAAAACAGTTCTGCTTGGGGTTTTCTGAACTTCTTGGATGTGTGGTAAAATGTCTTTTTTTGTTGTTGTTACTTAAAAAAGTTTCAGCCACTGTCTCTTCATGTATTTTGATTCATTTTATATTGACTCACAGCCCATAGATGCTCTGTTTTCTTTTTTCCCCTTTGTGTTTTAATTTGGATACATCTTCTGATTCACTGCTTCTTTTCTTAACTTGTATTTCATGTATTAATGAACCCATGGAAATGATCCTTTGTCTCTGATGTTGTGATCTTGTGGAGTTTTACCTTGGGCATGTGTGACTAGTATTCAACAATGAACTTGATGAGAACACTATGTAGACTTTTTAGGATTTTCTTCTTGTAGCTCGTCCGTCTCTGGTCTTCTGCCCTGTAAATTCTTTCCCCTTTATCCTTCCTGAACTCAGCAAGATTGTGGTGCTCTGCTTGTGTGCTCCCTCCTTGGGCCTGTGAAACTTTCTGTGAAGGCAAAAAGCTGAATCTATGATAGTGTTCACTTCATTTGTTCCCCTTCCCTCAGAGATCTCAGTACTGTGTTGCTTAGTGTCCAGTGTCTAAAAGCAGTTGCTTCATTTATCTTATCCCTCTCCCCCATTTTCTAAGTGTGTATAGTAAGAGGGTAAGTTCGCGTCAATTAAATTTTGACCTCCAGTGCTAATCATGAGCTAATCATGTTCACATTGTTCATTCACCACCCAAGGCTCCTCTTTTGTTTTGTTTTACTTTGTCATATTTCTTTGATTCTAATTTTTGCTTCATTTACTTTGACATATTTGAAAATTGGGTTATATGTTATAGATGATGGAATTAAGAAAAATTCTTCTTGGCTAGGTGGCAGTTGGAGGTAGCTGTCATTTCATACAGATGTGTCAACAGAGAAAATGCCTGCCTCAAAATATGAATATATATTTCAGCAGATTGGAAGAAAGTCTCTCAGACAATTGTGAATTACTGTTTTATTCCCTGTGAACTAAATGTTTGAATGTGGGAGAGAGAGGTGGAGGAGATTTTGGAATTTGGTGAATTAGAAGTGTTTAGCAACATTCCTAAAGCTGGAGTCAAATGTAGGTGAGCTGGCTGAATGTAAACTTGGCTTACAATCCCAAGAACAGTAGCTTTTAGTTAGTTCTATTATGGATTCTCTCAGTAAAGGATACTTTACCAAAGTAATAGACAATATTATGTGGAAAAATCTGCATATCAGTGACTTAGTCAAAAAGTGATTCAGAAAAGCTAGACCCTGAAGAATGAGAATTAGTTGGAAAACCTAATTATTATTATTATTTTTTAAATTTCATTTTTATTTATTTATTTGGTTGGTTGGTTGTGTTGGATCTTCATTGCTGTGCGTGGGCTTTCTCTAGTTGCATCGAGTGGGGGCTACTCTTCGTTGTGGGGCGCAGGCTTCTCATTGCGGTGGCTTCTCTTGTTGCAGAGCATGGGCTCTAGGTGCGTGGGCTTCAGTGATTGTGGCACATGGGCTCAGTAGTTATGGCTCACGGGCTCTAGAGCGCAGGCTCAGTAGTTGTGGCCCACGGGCTTAGTTGCTCTGAGGCATGTGGGATCTTCCTAGACAAGGGATTGAACCCGTGTCCCCTGCATTGGCAGGCAGGTTCTTAACCACTGCGACACCAGGGAAGTCCCTGAAAACCTAATTATATATAAGTATATGTGTGTGTGTGTTTTTTCCACAAGAGTGGTGTATGATAAAACTTGTTTAAGTCTAAAAGAACTTTTTAGAAAAGGGTAAAATTCCTAACTGATAAGAAAGTATTATCATAGTTTAATTAGCAGAGTTGTTTCTTTTTTAGTTGCATATGATGGTACAGCTTATTATTGATGTCATTTTTAGATTCTGTTGAATAAGGTATTGTATTCCTCCCCTTACTTCATTTCTTACTCTCCTGACCTCTTCTCTTGGTTTTCTATTCTATTGTAATTTATATATGTTTTTGAATGTGTGTATACCTGTGAAGTATATTTTTTGTATTTTAATTTTATGTAAATTGTATTGTGTCACAGATCTTATTTTAATTTCTATTTTCACTTGACAAAATATCCAGCAATGGTGCTCCATGTACCTTTGGTTCATTCCTTTTGACTGTTGCATGATGTTTTGTAGTATTTATCTAGGTACATTTTATTTCTCCATCCTAGTAATTTTGAGCATTAAGGCTGCCTCTAATTCCCTACTGTAACAAGAAGTATCCAGTTTGTTGCAAGTATCCTCATAGGTATTCCCTGTTGACAGATGTGGATGTTTCTCTCTTAGCTGTACACACACATGCACAGACACACATATATATACATAAATGGAAACACAACTATACGTATATATTTACATAAAATTACACACATGCTACACATATACTCCAGGATGTGTATATATTTATATCTGTACCTATTTACAAATAATCTCAAGGGTGGGATTGCTGGGTCATAAGTATATGAATATGCAATGTAAGTTGCTAGTTAGAGTAACTCTTCATGAAGATTCTTGTTTCTCCATATCCTCCCTAACATACTTGATATTCTAATTTTCTAATAACTTAATGGGGATAAAGTGTTATTTTATTATTTTAATTCGCATTTTTTGATTACTAGTGAGTTGGAACATCTTTCCACGTACTTGAAAGGCAGTATGTTTTCCCCTGCTGTGAATTAGGAATTGACATTCTTTCCCATTTTTTCTATTGGATTTTCTGTCTTATATGTTGATTTACAAGAATCGCTTGTGTTATGGTGCTACAAGAGACATGAATGGTCACAGCAGCGGCTTTAATCCATTTGTGATTTCTTCCCCCTTTTTGATGCTGCCACTTTGTCAGATGTCCATAAAAAGTTTTGAGGGGTGTCCATAAACATTTTGGGGGGTCTGTATAAAGTTTTGGGGGTTGTATAAAATTTCAGGTGTCTGTGTAATGTTTGGCCTGGCTGCCAGTTCATATACTTGTTATGCTTGTACTTATGCTTAGGTCTTCTGGCTCATCGTCCTTCAATGCTATTGATAGGCAGAGTAGAAGGGGTTCTAAATTGTTTGTTTACAGTTTTTCCCAGAACCTCCTCCGGGTATGTTCTTGCTATTCAAAATTGGGAAGAGCTGGGAGTTGGGAATTCCCTGGCAGTCCAGTGGTTAGGATTCACTCTTCCGACTGCAGGGGTCACGGGTTCAGTCCCTGGTTGGGGAACTAAGATCCCACCTGCTGCACAGCATGGCCAAGAAAAATAACAAAAACAAAAACAAAAAACAAAATTGGGAAGAGTTAGTTGTGTTTTGTTAGGATCTCCTCTGTATTTCTATATTTCCTGCATATTTCAACCCTTTCTTGGGAAGGGGAGTGATCAGTTAGTCCTTTTCTTCCTTTATTCTATTGTAGGTATTTCTTCAAAAAAAATTTTTTGTTTTTGAAGTACAGTGTCTATTGAATGTGTACCATAAAGTCAAAAAATTGTAACTCAAATCACTGTAAGTCAGAGACCATCTGTTCAAGCTTTTTGCCCAGTTTTTAAATTGGGTTGTTTATTTTTCTGTTGTTGAGTTGTATGAGTTCTTCATGTATTCTGGGTATAAGTCCCCTCTTGGATATGTGATATGCAAATTTTCTCTCCAGTTATGTGGGTTGTCTTTTGAGTTTTTTGACAATGTCCTTTGATGCACAAAAGTTTTAAATTTTGAATAAGTCCAATTTATCTATTTTTTCTTCTGTTGCTAATGTTTTGGGGTCATATCTAAGAAACCATTGCCAAGCCCAATGTCATGAAGATATATTGTGCCTTTTTCTAATAGGAAAATTCCTTCAGGTTTTTAGCTTGGGTGGATTCTACTCTTCCCACATTTGTATCATTGCTACAGATTTTTCCATTTTTTTTTTCTTTTTGTGTATTCTGCCATTTATTTAATATTGTATACCAGGAATTGTACTAAGTACTTAATAGATATTTTGTTAATCAGTACAGTGATTCTATGATGTAAATATCATCCCAGTTATACCAAAGAGGAAACAGTGTTAGAGAGATTAAACTACTTGTCCAAAGTCAGAAAGCTGTAGGTAGCATAGCTAGGATTAATTTCAGTTGAATTCCATTTTTTTTTTTTTTTGTTTGTTTGTTTGTTTGAGAAAGAGCACGCTTTATTGGCAAGAGAGCGCTGCACGCGAGCAACATACGAAGAGGGCTGGACGGGCATCCTACACATCACATTCAAAAGGTACTCGGGGTGCTGTGCTAGTGAAGATCAACCACAACATGGACTCCTGGGCAACTTCCCCAACCTCACACCTCTGAGGGGGTCGACACACTTCCAACCTTTTCCTCTGAGGGGGTCGACACACTTCCAACCTTTTCCTGGAAGGCAACTGTGTGGTCCACTAGAGATAGAGCCCCTCAGGGGTGCCTTCTTGTTTTTTATAAAGGACATTTTCTTTAGACTTTTTGAAGTCTTCATTTGTTACTTTCATCCTACGTTCCCTCAAGGCCATCAGACCAGCTTCCGTACAGATTGCCTTGATGTCGGCACCAGAGAGGTCATCTTTAGCCATGCTCAAGTCATCCAGGGTTACGTCGTCTGCTAGTGTCATCCTGCTCGTGTGGATCTGAAAGATGCGCTTCTTCGTCTTTTCATCGGGCAAGGGGAACTCGATCTTCCTGTCGATGCGGCCTGGTCTGATAAGTGCTGGGTCCAAAGTCTCTATCCGGTTTGTGGCCATGATGACTTTCACGTCTCCCCTTGAATCAAACCCATCCAACTGGTTCAACAGTTCCAACATTGTTCGCTGAATTTCTCTCTCACCACCGGAATTTGAGTCATACCTTTTCGTCCCAATAGCATCAATTTCATCAATAAACACGATGGACGGTGCATGTTCTTCAGCAACTCGAAACAGTTCCCGAACAAGTTTGGGCCCATCACCTAGGTACTTCTGAATAAGTTCAGAGCCAACGACTCTCAAGAAAGTGGCCGAGGTTTGGTTTGCTACTGCTTTGGCTAGTAAGGTTTTACCTGTGCCAGGTGGACCATACAGAATGACCCCCTTAGGGGGCTTTATACCCATCTCTTCATAATATTCAGGATGAGTGAGTGGAAGCTCCACAGATTCCTTAATTTCCTGGATTTGGTTGTCTAAGCCCCCAATATCAGCATATGTCTCCTGGGGGGCCTTTTCCACCTTCATCACTGTGACCAAGGGATCCGTGTCATCCATCAGCACCCCTATCACAGCATGCACCTTGTGGTTGAGCAGGACCGAGCAGCCCGGTTCCAGCAGATCCTTGTCTACAAATGAAAGAATGCTGACATAGTGTTCTGAGCCCACAGACGTAGACACGATGGCATGATTGTCATCAATGATCTCTTCCAAGGTTCCTACCGACATTGGGGTCCCCCTCAGATCATCCACCTTTGATCTTTCCTCCTCTTGCTTTTCTTCTAAAGGCTTCATTTGTTCCTGATTTCTAATGAATTCTTCCTCCATGAGAAGATAGTCTTTAATTCTCTCTAACTTCAATAATTTTAACCGGCATTGAGTGTGAGGTGTCACCAGGGGCAGTTTGCTGGCAGCATCTGGTCCCTTTGTTTTCTTCTTCTTTTTCCCCACTCTAGTTGGTACAGGAGGTTCATATTTCTTTTTCTTGTCCTTGTCATCCTTCTTTCCACCTCCAGGACCATGACCACCACTCTGACTCTGACCCATCTTGCTTCGGCCGCTCAAGCCGCCGCTGCCGGAAGTCTGAATTCCATTTTTATTGGCAGTCTTGACCTTTAATGTGGTTGAAAAGCTAGGTTTTGGTGAAAAGAATGGAGACTTTCTTCTCTTTAATTCACATGGTATTCAGAAGCCATTCCTTAAAAACTACTTATTGAAACTGATCTGATAGTAATTTTTAGGTACTGCATGCAATTTTTACTATTAGTGGAACATATTATATGACAAGTTATATCATGTCCTGCTCTTTGTTTCTTTTTTAAATAAACTAATGGGTGATAGAGCTCTATGTGAAATAAACCTATTGTCAATTCTTTTTGTTTTCAGGCCAAAATTTTTGATTCATTTTTCCCTCATACCCAACATCTAATCCATAGGAAACCAAAGCTCTACCTTCAAATTATATTTAAATTCTGACTAACCCTATTGCTATGCTACCCACTTAGTTTAATCCAGCACCCAAATTATTGTAATAGCTTCTGTTTCTACAATTGCTTTCCTTAAGTCTTTTTTCAACATATAGGGTAGAGTGATCAAGTTCATCAGTGTCAAATCATATCACTCCTGTGTTCCAAATCCTTCAGTGAATTCCTGTTTTATTCACTGTAAAAGCCAAAGTCCTTAACTTGATTTAAGGAAGTTCTTTGATATGACCCCTTGTTACCTCTCTGGCTTCCTATTCTACTATTTTCCCACTTGCTTATTCTACTCTAAACTGACCATCTTGCTAGTCTTTGAACATGGCACCTCAGGATATTTGCACTTACTCTTACTGCTAGGTTGTGGTTGCCCCAGATTTTTGTGTGGATCATTTTCCTGCTATCTAGAAATAGTTACTCAAATGTCAACTTCTCATTGAAGCTTCTCTGACTACTCTATGTAACCCAACCCAACACTTCCTATCCCCCTTCCCTACTTAATTTTTTCCTTATCATTTATCACTATCTAGCCTTACTGAATAAGGTCATTTTTATTTATCTCATTTATTAAATGTGTTTTCCACTAGATTGTAGAACCATGAGGGACTTTTGTTTGTTTTATTCACCTCTCTGTCCTTGGTATCTAGAACAGTGTCAGGTATATAGTCAGTACCTAATATATAATTTGTTGAGTATATGACTGTTTTAAGATTTTTGGAATTTTCTGAGAGGGTATTGATAAGTATTCACAGTTGCTTCATTCTGGTTGCTGAGGCCAGTCCTAAAAATACTTATTGTTGGCACTGTTGGAAGTCTAGACTGAGAGATCAGTCTGTTAAGATATTTTGCATCTTGCTTCTAAGCTTCATTTAATGCAATATAAAACAGATGTGATGGTATTGTTACTCAGACTTACAAACATACTTACTTTGGGAACAGAAAGAGCTCTTCCCCCAAATCTTAAAAATACTTCATTAGTGGTTTAAAAGGTTGGTGTATTAATATCTAGACCTTCTGTAATAGAAGAATTGGAATGTTTACTCTTGTTCACTTAACAGCTGAGTTTTAGAAATTAACCATTATTGGGACAACAGAGTTTCATCCAGAGGAACAGTTTTTTAAAATCAAAATAATATATGGAGTTATTACAACAATGTGGTGTGTTGGCAAGAGTAGACAGTTCAATATGAACGAACAGAGAGTCCAGAAATAGACCCACGTAAATGTAGTCAACTGATCTTTGACAAAGTAGCAGAGGCAAAACAGTGTAGGAAAGATAGTCTTTCTAGCAGATGGTGCTGGAACAACTGTTCATCCACATGCAAAAAAAAAAAAAAAAAATCTAAAAACAGACCTTATCCCTATTCACCAAATTACCTCAAGATGTATCACAGACCCAAATGTAAAATGCAAAGCCATTAAATTCCTAGACAATGACAGGGGAAATCTAGATAACCTTGAGTTTGGTGATGACTTTTTAGACACAACACCAAAGGCATGATCTATGAAAGAAAGGATCAAAAAACAAAACTTCTTTAAAACTAAAAATTTCTCCTCAGGGTGAGAGACACTGTCAAGAGAATGAAAAGATAAGCCACAGATTTGGAGAAAATACTTCTAGAAACATATCTCATATAGAATTTTTATCTAAAATATACAGAGAACTCTTAAAACTCAACAGTAAGAAAGCAACCTGATTTATTTATTAAAAATTTTTTTAAAAAATGTTTATTTATTTATTTTCTTATTAGTCACCCATTTTATACACATCAGTGTATACGTGTCAATCCCAATCTCTGAGTTCATCACACCACCACCACCACCCCCTGCCACTTTACCCCCTTTGGTGTCCATATGTTTGTTCTCTACTTCTGTGTCTCAATTTCTGCTCTGCAAACCGGTTTGTCTGTACCGTTTTCTAGGTTCCACATATATGTGTTAATATACAATATTTGTTTTTCTCTTTCTGACTTACTTCACTCTGTATGACACTCTCTAGATCCATCCACGTCTCTACAAATGACCCAATTTCGTTTCTTTTTATGGCTTAGTAATATTCCATTGTATATATGTACCACATCTTCTTTATCCATTAGTCTGTCGATGGGCATTTAGGTTGCTTCCATGACCTGGCTATTGTAAATAGTGCTGCAATGAACATTGGGGTGCATGTGTCTTTTTGAATTATGGTTTTCTCAGGGTATATGCCCAGTAGTGGGATTGCTGGGTCGTATGGTAATGCTATTTTTAGTTCCTTAAGGAACCTCCATACTGTTCTCCATAGTGGCTGTATCAATTTACATTCTCACCCACAGTGCAAGAGGGTTCCTTTTCTCCACACCCTCTCCAGCATTTGTTGTTTGTAGATTTTCTGATGATGCCCGTTCTAACTGGTGTGAGGTGATACCTCATTGTAGTTTTGATTTGCATTTCTCTAATAATTAGTGATGTTGAGCAGCTTTTCATGTGCTTCTTGGCCATCTGTATGTCTTCTTTGGAGAAATGTCTATTTAGGTCTTCTGCCCATTTTTGGATTGGGTTGTTTGTTTTTTTAATATTGAGCTGCATGAGCTGTTTATATATTTTGGAGATTAATCCTTTGTCCGTTGATTCATTTGCAAATATTTTCTCCCGACTGAGGGTTATCTTTTCGTCTTGTTTATGATTTTCTTTGCTGTGCAAAAGCTTTTAAGTTTCCTTAGGTCCCATTTGTTTATTTTTGTTTATATTTCCATTACTCTAGGAGGTGGATGAAAAAATGTCCTGCTGTGATTTATGTCAAAGAGTGTTCTTCCTATGTTTTCCTCTAAGAGTTTGATAGTGCCCAGTCTTACATTTAGCTCTCTAATCTATTTGGAGTTTATTTTTGTGTATGGTGTTAGGGAGTGTTCTAATTTCTTTCTTTTCCATGTAGCTGTCCAGTTTTCCCAGCACCACTTATTGAAGAGGCTGTTTTTTCTCCATTGTATATTCTGCTTCCTTTGTCAAAAATAAGGTGACCATATGTGCATGGGTTTATCTCTGGGCTTTCTATCCTGTTCCATTGATCTATATTTCTGTTTTTGTGGCAGTACCATATTGTTTTGATTACTGTAGCTTTGTAATATAGGCTGAAGTCAGGGAGTCTGATTCCTCCAGTTCCGTTTTTTTCTCTCAATACTGCTTTGGCTGTTTGGGGTCTTTTATGTCTCCATACAAATTTTAAGACTTTTTTTTCTAGTTCTGTAAAAAATGCTATTAGTAATTTGATAGGGATTGCATTGAATCTGTAGATTGCTTTGGGTAGTATAGTCATTTTCACAATATTGATTCTTCCAATCCAAGAACATGGTATGTCTCTTTATCTGTTGGTATCATCGTTAATTTCTTTCATCAGTGTCTTATAGTTTTCTGCATACAGGTCTTTTGCCTCCCTAGGTAGGTTTATTCCTAGGTATTTTATTCTTTTTGTTGCAGTGGTAAATGGAAGTGTTTCCTTAATTTCTCATTCAGATTTTTCATCGTTAGTGTATAGGAATGCAAGAGATTTCTGTGCATTAATTTTGTATCCTGCAACTTTACCAAATTCATTGATTAGATCTAGTAGTTTTCTGGTGGCATCTTTAGGATTCTCTGTGTGTAGTATCATGTCATCTGCAGACAGTGACAGTTTTACTTCTTTTTTTCCAATGTGTATTCCTTTTATTTCTTTTTCTTCTCTGAGTGCCGTGGCTAGGACTTCCAAGACTGTTGAATAATAGTGGTGAGAGTGGACATCCTTGTCTTGTTCCTGATCTTAGAGGAAATGCTTTCAGTTTTTCACCATTGAGAACGATGTTTGCTTTGGGTTTGTTGTATATGGCCTTTATTATGTTGAAGTAGGTTCCCTCTGTGCCCACTTTCTGGAGAGTTTTTATCATAAATGTTGTTGAATTTCGTTGAAAGCTTTTTCTGCATCTATTGAGATGATTATATGTTTTTTTTTCTTCAGTTTGTTAATATGGTGTATCACATTAATTGATTTGTGTATATTGAAGAAGGCTTGCATCTCTGGGATAAATCCCACTTGATCCTGGTGTATGATCCTTTTAATATGTTGTTGGATTCTGTTTGCTAGTATTTTGTTGAGGATTTTTGCATCTATATTCATCCGTGATATTGGTCTGTAATTTTCTTTTTTTATAGTACCTTTGTCTGATTTTGGTATCAGGGTGAAAGTGGCCTCATAGAATGAGTTTGGGAGTGTTCCTTCCTCTGCAATTTTTTGGAAGAGTTTGAAAAGGATCGGTGTTAGCTCTTCTCTAAATGTTTGATAGAATTCACCTGTGAAGCCATCTGGTCCTGGACTTTAGTTTGTTGGAAGATTTTTAATCATAGTTTCAATTTCATTACTTGTGATTGGTCTGTTCATATTTTCTATTTCTTCCTGGTTCAGTCTTGGAAGGTTATACCATTCTAAGAATTTGTCCATTTCTTCCAGGTTGTCCATTTTATTGGCATAGAGTTGCTTGTAGTAGTCTCTTAGGATGCTTTGTATTTCTGAGGTGTCTGTTGTAACTTCTCCTTTTTCATTTACAATTTTATTGATTTGAGTCCTCTCCCTCTTTTTCTTGATGAGTCTGGCTAATGGTTTATCAGTTTTGTTAATCTTCTCAAGGAATCAGCTTTTAGTTTTATTGATGTTTGCTATTGTTTTCTTTTTTTCTCTTTCATTTATTTCTGCTCTGATCTTTATGATTTCTTTCCTTCTGCTAACTTTGGGTTTTGTTTATTCTTCTTTGTCTAGTTCCTTTAGGTGTAACATTATGTTGTTTATTTGAGATTTTTCTTGTTTTTTGAGATAGGTTTGTATAGGTATAAACTTCCCTCTTAGAACTGCTTTTGCTGCATCCCATAGGCTTTGGATCATCGTGTTTTCATTGTCATTTCTCTCTAGGTATTTTTTGATTTCCTCTTTGATTGCTTTAGTGATCTCTTGGTTATTTAGTAATGTATTCTTTAGCCTCCATGTGTTTGTGTTTTTTATGGGTTTTTTTTCCTGTAATTGATATCTTATCTCATTTCGTTGTGGTCAGAAAAGATGCTTGATATGATTTCAGTTTTCTTAAATTTATTGAGGCTAGATTTGTGACCCAAGATGTGAATTTTCCTGGGGAATGTTCCATGCGCACTTGAGAAGAAAGTGTAATCTGCGGTTTTTGGATGGAATGTCCTATAAATATCAATTAAATCTGTTAGGTCTGTTGTGTCATTTAAAGCTTGTGTTTCCTTATTAATTTTCTGTTTAGATGATCTGTTCATTGGTGTAACTGAGGTGTTAAAGTCCCCCACTATTATTGTTACTGTCGATTTCCTCTTTTAGAGCTGGTAGCAGTTGCCTTATGTGGTGAGGTACTCCTATGTTGGGTGCATATATATTTATAATTGTTGTATCTTCTTCTTGGATTGTTCCCTTGATCATTATGTAGTGTCCTTCCGTTTCTCTTGTAACATTCTTTATTCTAAAGTCTATTTTATCTGATATGAGTATTGCTACTCTTTCTTTTGATTTCCATTTGCATGGAATATCTTTTTCTGTCCTCTCACTTTCAGTCTGTATGTGTCCCTAGGTCTGAAGTGGGGCTGTTGTAGACAGCATATAATGGGTCTTGTTTTTGTACCGTTTCAGCAAGCCTGTGTCTTTTGGTTGGACCATTTAATCCATTGACATTTAAGGTCATTATCGATATGTATGTTCCTATTAACATTTCCTCTATTTTGGGGGCTTTGTTTTTGTAGGTCCTTTTCTTCTCTTGTGTTTCCCACTTAGAGAAGTTCCTTTAACATTTGTTGTCGAGCTGGTTTGGTGGTGCTGAATTCTCTTAGCTTTTGCTTGTCTGTAAAGCTTCTGATTTCTCCATTGAATCTGAATGAGATCCTTGCTGGGTAGGGTAATCTTGGTTGTAGATTCTTCGCTTTCATCACTTTAAGTATATCATGCCACTCCCTTCGAGTTTGTAGAGTTTCTGCTGAGAAATCAGCTGTTAACCTTATGGGAGTTCCCTTGTATGTTATTTGTCATTTTTCCTTTGGTACTTTCAGTAATTTTTCTTTGTCTTTAATTTTTGCCAATTTGATTACTATGTGTCTCGGTGTGTTTCTCCTTGGGTTATTCCTGTATGGGACTCTCTGCGCTTCCTGGACTTGGGTGGCTATTTCCTTTCCCATGTTAGGGAAGTTTTCGACTCTAATCTCTTCAAATATTTTCTCAGGTCCTTTCTCTCTTTTCCCTCTGGGACCCCTATAATGCGAATGTTGTTGTGTTTAATGTTGTCCCAGAGGTCTCTTAGGCTGTCTTCATTTCTTTTCATTCTTTTTTCTTTATTCTGTTCTCCAGCAGTGAATTCCACCATTCTGTCTTCCAGGTCACTTCTTCGTTCTTCTGCCTCAGTTATTCTGCTATTGATTCCTTTTAGTGTATTTTTTGTTTCAGTTATTGTATTGTTCATCTCTGTTTGTTTGTTCTTTAATTCTTCTAGGTCTTTGTTAAACGTTTCTTGCATCTCCTCGATCTCTGCCTCTATTCTTTTAACGAGGTCCTGGATCATCTTCACTATCATTATTCTAAATTCTTTTTCTGGAAGATTGCCTATCTCCATTTCATTTAGGTGTTCTCCTGGGGTTTTATCTTGTTCCTTCATCTCGTACATAGCCCTCTGCCTTTTCATCTTGTCTATGTTTCTGTGGTTTTTGTTCCACAGGTTGCAGGATTGTAGTTGTTTTTGCTTCTGCTAGCAACCTGATTTAAAAATGGACCAAAGGCCTTGACTGTCACCTCAAAGATATACAGATGGTAAATAAGCATGTGAAGAGATGCTCCATATCATCTTAGCCATCAGGGAAATGCAAATGAAAATAACAATGAGACATCGCTAAAACACCTATCAGAACGGCTAAATCTTGAGCACTGACACCGCCAAATACTGAGGAGGATGTGGAGCAACAGAAATCTCATATTTTGTTAGTGGGGATAAAAATGGTGCAGGTACTTCGAAGACAGTTTGGTTGATTTCTTACAAAACTAACCTACTCTTAGCATATGATTCAACAATTTTACTCCTTGGTATTTACCCAAAGGAGCTGAAAACTTAGGACTACACAGAAGCCTGCACAAAGATGCTTGTAGCAGCTTTATTCATAATTGCCAGATCTTGGAAGCAACGAAGATGTCCTTCAGTAGGTGCATGGATAAATAAACTACCGTATACCCAATCACTGGAATATTATTCAGCACTGAAAAGAAATTAGCTATCAAGCCATGAAAGATACAGAAGAACCTTAAATGCATATTACTAAGTGGAAGAAGCCAATCTGAAAAGGCTACATACTGTATAGTCCCAACTATATGACTTTCTGGAAAAAACAAAACTATGGAGACAATAAAAAAATCAGTGGATGTGGGTAAGGGGAGAGAAACGAATAGGCAGAGTATAGAGGATTTTTAGGGCAGTGTAAATAATATGTATGATATTATAATGGTGGGTATGTGTCATTATACTTTTGCCTAAACCCATAGAATGTACATGAAGAATGAACCCTAAGGTAAAATTTGGAGTTTGGGTGATTATGATGTGTCAATGTAGGTTCATGCTTGTTTAAAAAAAATGGCCTGTTCTTGTGAGTGATGATAATAGGGGAGGCTGTGCACATGTGGGGGCAGGGGAGATCTCTATACCATCCTTTCAGTTTTGTTGCAAATGTAAAGCTCCTCTAAAAAAATAAAGTCTTTAAAGTGGGGGATAAATATTGCCTGTACTCTGGGTTTTGGGCGTTAAGATACCTGCTTGAGCACCCACTGTACCAGTGTGAAATAAAATTTGTCTATCTCAGATCTGTTCTTCAGCATCGTTTAGTTGCAAACTGAGATCACAGAGCAGCCTCCACAGCTCATCCACATGTCCTCAGGAGGGAGCCCCACCCCTGCTTCCTTAACTTCATCAGGCAGGAGCAAGATGGACTTTGTTCCAAAAGAAAAATTACCAAATCCCCACATTTAGGAGATTTCCCTTTATTCTGAGTCTGGGAGAGTAAAGACTGACAAAACCAGTGCAGTCTAAGCCAGCACGCTATACATGATGAAACTCTGAGCTTGTGCAACATTGAGATTTTATAACTTATTTATAACCTCACATTCTAAGATAGTATTTATGCCCAGGAAACTTTTCTTGAAGGGAGTGGGTAAATTTTCATTTACAGTTTAATTGTCCCGTGACATCAATAAGCATTGGATTTGTATACCAGTAACAGGAAACTCGACAATTACTGGCTTAAGCAAGTTAGGATTTACTTTTTCATGTAATGTGTAGTCCAGAGATTGACAATCCATGGATGATGCAACTGCTGAAGGATGTTATCAAGGAACCCATATCCTGTCTTCTTAGCTTATGTTTGTTGTCTTCATGATCTCAAGATGGCTGTTGTATCTCTGGAGACTTCATCAGAGTTTTTGGAGGAAGGAAGGGGGAAGGATAAAGGGAAATTGCTTCTTAGAAGGCTTTGCATTCTTCTGGTAGACGGTACCCTCTCCGAGATTGATAACCCCCTTTCCTTGGCCAGAATGTGTGGCATAGTTGGTGTGACTTAATATTTATCTCATGGTATCTGGAAGTAGAATAGAAGAGTGGTTGAGAACATGGATTTGAGTTTGAAAATTGGCTGTGTTACTTCCTAGCTGTGTGACTTTTAACATTCTGTGTCTCAATTTCCTTACCTATAAAGTGGGTCTAGTAATAGGTAGGTACCTATGCTGTTGAAAGGATTAAGTGAGTTAATATATGTCATTGTTTTAATGGACATGCATAGTTTGTGTTAAGTATTATTTTTTTATCATTAGCATCTTCACTACCTAGAAGAGTTATTGAGATTGGAACTAAATTTATCACTCAGGAAATTAGTTTTCTTTGAGATAGGAAATAGAGCATTTAGATGGTTTTGTACCAGGGATGATTGAAAAAGATGGTAGAACTTAAGCACTCGTGATTGCATTATACTATCAAAATTTATGGTCAGGTTAAAGTATTGGAGTCAGTTAAATTATTCATTTAATTCATCTTAGAACTTGATGGTGCTTAGGGCCATCTTGAACAAATTGTCATTTTACCAGCAGTCCCCTAACGTTCATTCAGCTCAATAGAAATTTCATCTCATCAGTAGAAAGTTTGAAGACTTAGCTATGTATTGAAATATGATTTTGTTGGTATTGTTACTGACTTTTTCCAATTTGTAATCACTCTACTTAAAAAAATGTATTAATTATTTTTCTATTCTGTTTTTAGCCCTATCTGCTTTGATATGATTGAGGAAGCATACATGACGAAGTGTGGCCACAGCTTTTGGTAAGATGATTTAATTTAGTGAAATTGTCTTTTGGCAATTTTTAACTTGTGTGTAAATGTAGCCAGTGAGAAGTTATGCTTTTAAAGCTACTGTTGGTTATTTTGAATCATATTTCCTTGACCGATACACCTTTACAGGTTTGAGAGCTCAAGGCAAACATGTGGTTGCTGGTATAATTTCTGTGAAATACTTAGATTTACTATCAGCCTTATAGATGAAACTATAATAATAAACTTTTGGGTTTCTTAATTGTTTAAAGAGCTTTGACTGCTGTTTTAGGAAATTGGGGGGTGCTGGGTAATTAGGATGAAGCATGAAGCACCTTTAACTCACTTGTGGGGGATAGATGCGAGGGCCATTAAAGCAGGGTGGAAGGTCATTGGAAAAGGATATTAGAGGATTAAAAAGTTCTGTGTTCTTTAACACTTTGCTTAGTGCTGTCTTTAGGTTATATGTCATGCTAATCTGTATATTTTAGAAGATTTTCAGTTGTGATAAAATATACTTAACATTTACCATCTTAACCATTTTTAAGTGGAGTAGTATTGAGTATTGTAACATTGTTGTGCAAATCAGTCTCCAGAATGTTTTTATCTTGCAAAACTGAAACTATACCCATTAAACAACAAGTGCCATTTCCCTCTTATCCCAACCTCTGTCAATCACCATTCTACTTTTTGTGAATGTGACTACTCTGGATACCTCATATAAATGGAATCAAACAGTGTCTGTCTTTTGTGACTAGCTTATTTCACTTAGAGTGTGCTCAAGTTTTATCCATGTTGTAGCATGTGTCAAAATTTCCTTCCTTTTTGAGGCTGAATAACATTCCATTGCATATACAGTTGGCCCTCTGTATCTGTGGGTTCAGCATCTGTGGTTCAACCAACCACGGTTCCAAAGTATTTGAAAAAAAAATTCCAGAAAATTCCAAAAAGCACAACTTGTATTTGCAGCTCACCGGCAACTATTTATATAGCATTTACATTGTATTAATTATTATAAGTAACCTAGAGATGATTTAAAGTATACAGTAGGATGTACAGTAGGTTATATGCTAATAGTACACCATTTTATATAAGGGACTTGAGCGTCCTTGGATTTTGGTATCTATGGGGATCCTGACAGCAATTCACTGTGGATACTGAGGGATGACCATATATATCATATTTTGTTTGTGCATTCTTGTCTCTATGGATGCTTGCGTTGCTTTCAGCTGTTAACTATTGTTAATAATGTTTCTTTGAACATTGGTGTATAAATAGCTTTTTGAAATCCTGCTTTCAGTTCTTTCAGGTATATACCTGGAAGCAGAATTGCTGGATCATATGGTACATCTGTGTTTAATCTTCTGCAGAACCTCCATACTGTTGTTTTTTTTTTTTTTTTTTTTGCGGTACGCGGGCCTCTCACTACTGCGGCCTCTCCCGCTGTGGAGCGCAGGCCCAGCGGCCACGGCTCACGGGCCCAGCCGCTCCGTGGCATGTGGGATCTTCCCGGACCGGGGTACGAACTTGTGTCCCCTGCATCGGCAGGCGGACTCTCAACCACTGCGCCACCAGGGAAGCCCTCCATACTGTTTTTCATACCTGCAGTACCATTTTACATTCCCACCAACAGTGCACAGGGTTCCAATTTTTCCACATCCTTTCCAACACTTGTTATTTTCTGTTCTCTTTTTTAATAGTGGTCATCCTAATGGGTATGTGATTTGTGTATGTTTAATTCCTTTAGTTTATTTACCTATTTATTTGATTGGAGGTGGTATATTCTACTTGCAGTCAGTCATCTCCCTAAATTATTTACCCTCTTTGTTTAGTATTTCTGTTGTGTTCTAATATATCTTATTATTCTAATTCATGTTGAAGTTAGACCCACAATTTTATACTGAGGTTGAATATGATATCTGGTAGGTTGATATCCATTAGTGAAGACAAGTATTGTCACCAGTTTGTAAGTCCTTTAGTTTGGTCTGGAGTGCAGTGCTTTGTTGATAGGTATATCCAATCTGCCAGTCATTTAGAAATTTTAGAATAAAAATAGCTTCCTTAGCTTGCATTATCTATGTCCTTTATTAAAATAAAAGTTATTAAAATGATAAGAACAATGTATACTGTTGGCTATAAAAACTTTCATTGTACAGAAAGGTATAATATGAAATGTAAATGTTTCCTTTCCCCTAGCCTTTCTTTTCTACTTTCTCAAAGATTATCTCTGGTAAGAAGTGACTGTGTATTCTTTCAGAATCTTTTTGTTGGTTTTTTAAAAAAGGCCATCTTGCCTTCTTAAATAATTTTTATTTCCTGGTATATATTGCATTGACATTATTATCATTTGTGAATCACTTTCTTCTATATATTGCTACTGAAATTCTGGTCATGTGGGTCTTGACACATGTATGGGCTTGGTCTTTTCAGGCTGATTGTTTAGCAGTAGTGTTCTCTTTGGTCCATTAATTGATCCAGCACCTTAGCATTCCATAGGAAATCATATACTTCTCTTAGAGACATTGGGTTTTGATTATTCTGGAAAATTGGGTGATTTATGGTAGGCTTTCTCAACCTTGGTAGTATTGACATATTAGACCAGATAATTCTTTGTTGTGGGTAGCTGTCCTTGGTATTTTAGATTGTTTAGCAGTATCCCTGGCTTCTGTAGTAACCCAGTAACAACCCTTTTACTCCAAGTTGTGACGACCAAAAATGTCTCCAACCATTGCCAGATATCCCTTAGAGGACAAAGTAGCCCTTAGTTGAGAACTACTGATATAAAGCTAAAAGAGCAAGTTCTTGAAGTTGGTGGACCAGGAATCTAGGTCTGGGTCTAAAACTTACCTTTGTCAAGTCAGTCAACATATCATCTTCTTCTGCTCTCTGGCCCCCAACCCCCATTGTCTTCCTACCCTTTCACTTCTCTTCTTTCATAGATTTGAAGGTGTTGAAGTGTGAAACAGATTGTAAAGTGAGGTTTCCATTTTTCCTAACTGTCCTTGTCTAACATATTCACTGTGGCATTTAAAAAAGCTTAAGAGTCTGCTGAATCAGTTCAGTGATCTTGCTTCAGTATGTTGTGAAGTACAATAAATTACTAATTGACTTTATAACTAGACAGGCCGGGCCTTTTCAGTGAGTCCTGTAATCTTCATGGTGTGAGTTTAGTTCGTTGGTTTCTTAAATACCTTCTTTTTACCTTTACATAAAAATAAAGGTTAGATCTTTGTTACAATTCAAGTTACTTTGTTACACTCTGATATGATTGTGTTTTTGTTAAAAAAGTATTTATTTTTTTATTTTTAGCTGCGTTGGGTCTTCGTTGCTGTGCGCAGGCTTTCTCTAGTTGTGGCGAGTGGGGGCTACTCTTTATTGTGGCGCGCAGGCTTTTCACTTGTGGTGGCTTCTCCTGTTGTGGAGCACAGGCTCTATGGTGCGGGCTTCAGTAGTTGTGGCTCGCGGGCTCTAGAGTGCATGTTCAGTAGTTGTGGCGCACAGGCTTAGTTGCTCTGCGGCATGTGGGATCTTCCCAGACCAGGGATCGAACCCATGTCCCCTGCATTGGCAGGCAGATTCTTAACCACTGTGCTACCAGGGAAGTCCCTGTGATTGTGTTTTAAAATACCTACCAGAAAGCAGGTGTTGGTAGGATAGGGATGATAACATTGGTAGGAGCCAATATACCTGGAAGCTGACTGTCCCATTGCCAGGCTTGATGAACTGTGAGACATTTTGTTCTTTCGTTGAAAGCAAAAGCTCTTAATTATTTACGGTGAGACATGAGAGGCCTGTGGAACCTCAGTCATTAACAGTAGCCTGTTGTATCAACTGTTTGCTAAGTTGAACCCTGGCTGGTTACCTGGAGCCAAGCAGAATACCACTTCAAGGTATACCACCATCCAGATTATTAACACTAAATCAAATTGGGCCACATCAACTGTTTATTCCTTGTCCCACTTAAAAATGATAAGTCTTTCCTAGTAACAGGTTGGAGACATTATAGCGGGAAGTTCTTTCACTTTAAATCATTCCCACTTTGCAGTGAGCCTGCTATTAGCTATAATCTAACTGAAACTCAATGATATAATTTTAAAAATCTGGCTTCTGTATGACATAGAGATAAGGTTTGCTCTTTTTCTTTCCCCTTTGCTGCCTCCAGCTTGTTCCCTGCCCTCTGCTTCTCAGGCCTCATGTATGTCAGCTCCTGATTTACTGTTTGCTTCAATACAAACTAGTTATAATTAACAGGGTCCCTCAGTGTTGTCATCTTGCAGCATACCTGTGATCAAGCCTGGGTGTCAGTTTGCCTTTTGGGACTTTTGACTAATCCATCACCTCGTACCTTACTATTAGTCTTTTTTTGTACCTGGTTCTTATATAGAACCACTGGTACTGATTTTTTTTTCTTTTCTTTTTATAGTTCCTTCTTTTTTGAGAATTTTCTAATTATTCAGTTTTCTGTATCTACTCATCCCTGTTGACACAGACAGAAAAATCAATTATATTTTATAGGTAGGTATATACTTAATAGAAGAAACAGATCAACTGTATACATCTGTGGAGGAATATTCATTCTTTGTGGTCAGATCTACACTTATCAGGGGACATAGGTACCATTAGCACACTGTGGTACTGAATAAATTTTTTTAAGAGTTGCAGTGTGAGTAGCTATTGAAAATTTCTCAGGTAGACCCAAAATATATATCCTTCTTATCTCTTTTTGCCCACCTATTTTGATCACTAGTTTAGGCATATACTCTTCTTTTGGAATCCAAAGCATTGCATTTGGGCTGGTGATGGTCAAGGAGATAGATGAGTGAGAATGAATTAGAGTTACTGTATTGAGACTTTCTCGCAGTGTTTTATATGACCCAGAAGGCAGCAGAAGTATGTTTCTTTTTTGGTTATATCTATTTTCTCATGCATTCAGAATTTATTGAGTTCCAGCTCTTTAACAGGATATTGTGCTAGATATTGAGGGTACAGAGATGAGTAAAACAAATCTCTGCTTTTAATGAGCAAACAGAAGAGGGGCTGACAAACACATACACAGATTAAGTACAGAATAAGACAGTTACTATTTCTCAGACTAGGGAGGGTCTACCCAAGGTGGTAGTGAGGCAATAGATGTTATAAAATAAACTTGATGCATCTTGTTATCACTGCAGTTTTATACAGTGGCGCGTCATTTGATTCATTTAAATTTTATAGTATAGATGGTTATTATCAAGTACAATGCAGAAAAGTCATTTGAGCTTCTGTTTCTGAGGACAGTTCCTTCTGGTTGTGTCCTAGACTATCTTTTTCTTCTAAGAGAGGATGGTATGGTAGTAAGCTTACTGACAAGGGATATGATTAGGATGCTGAAGACGGGAGAGGAGAATGTTCTATTGGATTCAGGAATAATTTCTTGTATATTGACAAACTCTTTATCTGGCTTAACAATTTAGCTTGTTTTTCTTGTCATTTTATTTGCTCATTTTCTGACTACCATTTCTTTTCAAAAGCCATTTGCTAAGACCCCAAATGTCCTTCTTCTGCTTTTCTGTCAATCCCTGTCTCCTGTCTTTAATAACCCTCTCATAGTTTCTCCTTCATGACTTGCTTTATTTGAACTTGCAGGTTTTTTTTTTTTTTTTTTTTGGCTGCACAGTACAGCTTGTGGGGTATTAGTTCCCCAACCAGGGATTGAACCTGGGCCACGGCAGTGAAAGCACTGCTTGAGTCCTAACCACTGGACTGCCAGGGAATTCCCTGCAGGTTTTTTTTTTAAAGGATTAAATCTTGTCATGTATTCTGGTAATATTAACTCATTTCCTTTTCCCCTAAGCAGACTATAAATGTTCCCATGTTGGAGCTCTTAATCTATTGTATTTGCATATCTTCTTTATGCTTTTCCCTTGCAATAAAATGAAAAAAAAATTTAGAATGTTATTTCTTTCATTGAAGTTTCCATGTAGGAAGTTTCCTCTCAGATATGGAGCCTATCTTTTGGTAATGTGGTATTCCTAGCCTTGTCATAGTTGCAGGAGCTGAAGATATTGTTTCTGGAACACTGTGCAAGTCATTTGTTCTGTATGTAATATTTGAGTACCTGTTATATGCCAGGTGTTTAATCTTTGGGCCCCTGTACTGTGCCAAAGACCATGCTACATTGATTCCCTATAATGTCCTTCTTTTTGCTTGTCTTGCAAGTAACAAATGTGAGATGACAAAGTAGATGATAACTAGAACAGAGCAACCTGATGGATGTAGCATTTTGTTTTGATAAGGTGGAGGGAAGTAGGTAGATATAAAAATCTGCTTCAGTTTATGAAGCTGAAGCAAATTTATAGTAATTTGGACACAGGATAAAAGAGTTACTGTCTTTTTAGGAATCATCTTATGTGTAAATCACCCTTTAAATTTCTTAGAAGTAATTTTTTTTCCTGATTGTTAGGAGCAGTACATGTTTACTATAGAAACTTGTAGACACCTACAAAGAAAAAGTTTCCCATAATTATATTACCCAGTGGCACATACTGTTAACATTATGGTGAATGTCTTTTTCGGTTTATTTTAAATGTTCACATTTAAATGCTTTCAGTTTTTGTGTGGAATCTTTAGGATTTTCTATATAGAGTATCATGTCATTTGCATACAATGACAGTTTTACCTCTTCCCTTCCAATCTGGATACCTTTTATTTCTTTTTCTTGTCTGGTTGCTGTGGCTAAAACGATTAGAACTAGTAAATGAATTGCGCAAGGTGCAGGATACAAGATCAATATACAGAAATCTGTTCCATTTCTTTACAGTAACAATGAAATATCAGAGAAAGTAAAAAAAAAAAAAAAAAATTCCATTTAAAATCACATCAGGGCTTCCCTGGTGGCGCAGTGGTTGAGAGTCCGCCTGCCGATGCAGGGAACATGGGTTCGTGCTCCGGTCTGGGAAGATCCCACATGCCGTGGAGTGGCTGGGCCTGTGAGCCATGGCCGCTGAGCCTGTGCGTCCAGAGCCTGTGCTCTGCAATGGGAGAGGCCACAACAGTGAGAAGCCTGCGTACCGCAAAAAAACCCAAAAAAACAAACAAACTAAAAATAGAGTTACCATATGACCCTGCAATCCCACTCCTGGGCATATATCTGGAGAAAACTGTTAATTCAAAAAGGTTCATACACCCCAATGTTCATAGCAGCACTATTTACAATAGCCAAGGCACGGAAGCACCCTAAATGTCCATCAACAGATGAATGGATAAAGAAGATGTGGTATATATACAGTGGAATATTAGCCATTAAAAAGAGTGAAATATTGCTATTTGCAGCAACATGGATGGACCTAGGGATTATAATACAAAGGAAGTAAGTCAGGCAGAGAAAGACAAATATTATATCACTTATATGTGGAATCTAAAAAAATAATACAGATCAACTAACTTACAAAACAGAAACAGACTGACAGACCTAGAAAACAAACTTATTACTAGAGGGGAGTGATAAATTAGGACTATGGGATTAATAGATATACATTACTATATATAAAATATATAAACAGCAAGGATTTGCCATGAAGTACATGGAACTATATTCAATCCCTTGTAATAACCTATAATGGAAAAGAATCTGAGGCTGTTCATCTGATACTAACACAATATTGTAAATCAAATTATAGTTTAATAAATACAATTTAAGAGTTTTAGAAAATGTACACGTACATAATTTTTTAAAACAAATGGAATTGTATCCACTGTGTTAGAGGTTATTTTTATTTACTAACATAATTATATAATGACTTTTTTCCTAATGTCGATTTGATATTTCTTTGGGGTTTAGTTGAATGACATTTTCAAAGTTTTTTGTTATAAGACAATACACAATTGTAAAAAAACAAACATTACAGAAATATATAACCTAAGAAGGCAAAAATTTCTCGTAATCATATTTCTCCAGCTGTACCTATAAATAGTTATTAGATTATTTTTCATGGCGTATAGTTACATATTACAGTGTGACTTTTATTGGCTGTATACATTGCATTGGATTGATGTTTACAAATTTATGTAGTCAATTTCCTAGTGTTTTGGTTGCTTCTAATTTATTTTGCTATTTACAGATAACTTTGAATGGGACATCTTTCTACATATATATATCTGCTTATTTCTATAGGATAAATTCCTAGAAGTAAAATCACTACATGAAAGAGAATACACAGCCTTAAGTTTTTCCATACAACTTGCCTTCTAGAAAATGGCAGTTCCTGCAGCAGTACATGAAATTATTCATATCTACATGTACTCCTTAACTCTGACAGTTTTTTCTTTATTTTTCTACTCTGATTGGTAAAAACTAATATATAATTTTAAATCAATTTTTCATCCTAATGAAAGTGATGATTTCCCATGCTTAATGACTAATTTTTGTCTTGCTGATTTTTCTGTTCTTCTCTTATTTTCTTTTCATTTGAATGAGCTCTTTTTGTATTGAGGATATCAGCACTCCAAGGATACAGATAGTCTGTTTGCTTAACTAAATTACAGGCATTTGTTTTTCTTGGTGTTGTTATATACTGTTTAAATTGCATAAACTTAAAAGTGAGTATATCTTTTAAAATTTTATATCTAGTAGGCTTGTTATTTGAGTTTATTTTTAAATAATATTTTTAAATAACTTTTGTATACTATTATCTAATAAATACCCTGTGTATCTTCTAATATAAAAGTATAAGCTGAAATAAATTGGGTAACTGCTAGATAACTTATGTTGAAAATGAGGAATAGAAAACTAATAGGCATTATTTTTTGACTAGTTTATTAATTTATCACTGATTTAATCAAGCTATTTTATTTTTTCTCTTGTTTATAGCTACAAGTGTATTCATCAGAGTTTGGAGGACAATAATAGATGTCCCAAGTGTAACTATGTTGTGGATAATATTGACCATCTGTATCCTAATTTCTTGGGTGAGTCTTTGGAATGATTTTTAATTTTTAAAAATATTTAGTTCCCAAAAGGGTGTGTTAGCACTAATTTATTTAGAGAACATAGCTTAGAGGTAAGCAGTCTCTCTCTCCTACTCAGCAGGGTGCTTTTCCCAGTCTTCCCCGGGTTGTGACATTGATTCTATACCATATGTACCATATCATATTATATTTAAGTTTCATTAAAAAAAAAATTGACTGGTACAACTCTTAGATTCTTACATTGATGGCTGGACAGAATGTGAGGCTAAAGGAGAATGCCAGAGTTCCAGATACCTGTCTCTATATCATGTTGTGCCTTCCTGTTGTTTCTACTTCTGGGGCAGAAGTGAGAAGCAATGGAGGAAAAGGTTAATGGAGAGGCGGAAGGGAGATAAAACTTGTATATGAGGACTCCTAGATGGAGGAAGAGAGTCTGTGACCTGGGGATGCGATTGAAAAGTAAAACTGGGGAAAGAAAGACAATGGATATGGAATTTTTGAGGGAGGAATGGTGACTGGAGAAGAGAGGCACAAATAGGGAACCCTTAAGGTAAATGGTAAGTGATTGGGAATAGTATCTAGTCAGAGGCCAATTATGAAAAATCTAAAATTTCTACATGTTGAAAAGCCTAAGATATTGTGGAAAATCTTTAGTTTGAGTTTTTGGAAATGAAGATTAATTTTCCAAAGATTAATTTTCAGGTATGGGTAGGCATGAAGTAGGGCACTACTGGGTATGTATATCAGAAAGGATAATTCTTCATTCTAAAGAGTAACACACTCAGAGTTAAGGATGTGGTGTCTACTTGTGTATTAGATTCTTACTTGCCAGTGCTTTGGTTGCAGTTTGATTTGTTTGGTGGTTTATAATACATCATGAATTGGAACCTTTTCAGCCATGGCTTTCTTTTTTTAATCTCTGCTCTAAAATTACATTGGCTTCAATCCTTTTTTCTCTTTCACTCTTCAGTACAATCCAATATATTTTCATACAGGAAAATCATCAGATGATTGCATAGCAGAAATGAACTCTGAAGGAAATATTTTGAAGATTTTCTGTTGGAATACCAAGTTCTTCTAGGTAGATAAAGTCTTGTGGCAAACTAGGAGAATGAACTTAGGAAAAGAAGAAACACTGAGTGGTATGATACTCTGTGGGACTGGACTTCATGAGCTAAGTTAGGTGAAATGGAAACCAAAGTCCCACAAAGCAGAACCCTTTGTCCATGAACTCACAAACATGGCTTGATGCTGCTTTGTGCATCTAGAATCACTCTTCTATGAGTTGTCATAACTTTCGAAAATTACTTCTTCTTTTGGAATGGTTAAATACAGAAAGGAATCCAGTGGTCTGAAGATTTTGGTATTGATATTTACCCAATTTAATGAGTCCAAATTCTGTTATGTGAATTTCTAAATAGTGAGATAGAGAGAGAGAGAGAGAGAACACCATTATACTGATATGGAAGGAATATGAAAATACAGCAGTAAGATGTAAAGTAATTTCATACTTTATATATTCTCAAATGTATATATTCAGTGAATAGTGAAGTCATAATTACTGATTTCCTAAGCTAGAAATTATCTTGTCAATGATACAGTTTTTTTTTTAAAAAAATTATTTATTTATTTATTTGGCTGTGCCAGATCTTAGCTGTGGCACAAGGGATCGTCACTGCCGCACACGGGATCTTTGTTGCGACATGTGGCCTCTTAGTTGCGGCATGCGGTATCTAGTTCCCTGACCAGGGATTGAACCTGGACCCCCTGCATTGGGAGCGTGGAGTCTTAACTGTTGGACCACCAGAGAAGTGTTTTTAACCTTCTCTTTATATGGATAAAAATTTTTGGTTTTGGGTAATTGGAGTGTGTTTTATGCCCATATTTGAAAACTTTTAATTATAGTGCAGCTTCCAGTGTGATTATTTATGTCAGCCATAGAAATAACATTTCATCCTGATAGATCTATTTCTGTTTTACTGCCCATCACCCTTTCCAGTCTTTGGCTTTGTACAGTGATGGTCAAATCCTTCGGTTCCCATGCACTCAGGATGCTACTGAGATCTATTTCTGAAAGTGGAATATCATTTGTTTTTTCTGTACTGAAAAAACTATTCCCATTGCTTTAGTCTGATTTACATGATTTGTATAGTGCCTGTAGTTCTTGGTTGGATTAAAAAGACCTTGAACCTTTTAAAAGTAATTTCAGATTTCCTCTTGAGCATGGTGAAATAAGTATAAGTTCTATGATTCTGAAGTGTTCTAGGTAGACTTGCACCTTTTTTATTGCTAGGTTAGGACCCTTCACTTTTAATGCTTTACGTTTACCTTAGTCATGGATAGAGGGCTGGGCTACCCATTTTCTGTAGCAGTGGTCTTCAAACCTTTTTGCTTGGGTGACCCATATAAAAATTCTGAAAAATAATGTACTTCTTCCCACATTGATGCCACATTTTAAATGAGCATCCACATTTTTTCTTTATAATTTAAGTGTTTGTAAAGGATATAATTTTAGGAGTATTATAAATATGGTTATTTAAAAATAAGCTTTATCTCTTTTTAAAATATATCCAGTAGAATCTGAATAGTATAGTGATTTGATACTTAACCATTGATTCAAAAATAAATACTTTTCATTAACAATGGGAAATTTCATTCTTTGTCTCTTTGAACTTATTCTTAAATTGCATATTGCTCACATAATTTTATCCTTATATAATATATTTCATGCTTGAAATTCTTATTGATTTATCTGTCATACTTTTCTGTAACAGAAAATAGAACTTACAGACCTTGAAGTTTCTTTTGAGCATAATTTTATATTAAGTATTTTAAAAATCTTAAATGTTTTATCTGAGTTGTTATTGTAATTATTAGACATGCAATTGATCAAATAAATATTTACAAATTTTATAAAGTATTAGACATAAAAATTTATTGAAAATTGGCTGCTTAATGTGTGACGGTGTCCTCAATTAGTTCCATTGCCATTTGTGGTTATTACTAGGACAAGGACTCAGTTTCATTTGTATTCTTTTTATTATTTATTTATTTAGGATCATCACAGCTTTTTAAAAAATTGAGATATAACTGACATATAGTATTGTGTAAGTTTAAGATTTTTCCTTTTTATTTTTGAAAGGGTAAGTCATGAGAAACTTCGCTTACATAAATAATTTGATGGGGATTGAAGGAACTTTGTTCCTGCTACATCGCTTAGTTCTTTGATCTCCTTCTGAATTATGTGCTTCAATAAAAGCACTTACTTAGTCAAAAAAAATTTAATACCCTATTAGTTAACAAGTCCACTCCTTTCTTCACTTTTAATGAAAGCAAAGAATTGGAAGCTAAACGCTCAAGTAGGATTAGGTTTTTCTGGTCATCAGAGTCATGCGCTTTTTTGTCAAGACAGATATTTTGATTTTTCCTTTCATGCCCTAAGCACTACAGTAAAGTCCCTCGTTTTTCTTCTTCCTCTACCCCCGCCCCCCCAAAAAAAGGCTCACTCTCACTCTTCACCTTTCTATCCCCTTGGTCTTCAGAGCTCTCTTTCTCTCTCCTGATCCTGGAAGGCTCATGTGGGGTGAGGGGGTGTCTCTCCTCCCACCTCTGCAGTTGCTCTCCTACACTGTTGCCAAGGCTTAGCTCTCCCAGTCCCTCCATGATGCATGATCTCTCTCCAGCTACCAACCCCCGCCCCCCACCCCCCAGCAATCTCTTTTCTAGTGTTCTCTGTGTATAAAATTTGTAAATTGAATATTTTTATCTCTCTAATGAATGACCCTCTTATTCTTTAATGTAAAAGGTAACGTACACGCAAAATTTAAAATCCTTGTTTAAAAAAATGTAGGCAGCTCACATAACGTCTTACTACTGCCAAGTGCTTTCCCAGGTGCTTTATGTGAGTTAACTCATTTAATTCTCAGTCCTATGACATAGGTAATTGTTGTCATCCTCATTCCTCCAGCGAGGAAACTAAAGCACAGAGACGTCAAGTTCTCTCTGTAAAGTTCTACAGCCAGTAAGTGGCGGAACTGGGATTTGGTCCTAAGCAGTCTGGCTTGAGTATGTGCTTTTACTATACTATCCTGCCTCTGAAAAGACAATTGCTAGAATGAAAGCTTTAGCAGTAGAAAGGCATTGTTTGTTCTTAGTACTATGGCTATTATAAGGATCCAGAGAATTATAATTATGGATATAGAATATTCACGTTCAGTGGTATATGAGATTTCTTGGTAAAATCCAATGTGGTGTACATATTTAAGTATTACAATTATTTAAGTTACAATTTTTATTTAAATAGCTAATTCTGTAACTGAAACATTAAATTCTTATTCACATACTCCTCTTTATTCCCACTACGTTATTTAAAGTTCTCTCCTTTATCTTCCCTGGATTATAATAATAACTGCTTGTGAGATAACAGACTCCTCAGAATCAGGCTCTGATCTGTCTATAGTTCCAGCCTTAGTTCCTAGCCCCTGTTAATCACTGACAAAATCACTCTGATCCTGTGTTTCAGCTATATTGATTTTAAATCATCTTATATCCTGCTATTTTATGATTTTACCCCCTCCACGCACACACCATTTTTTTTGGCCGTGGAATCTTAGTTCACTGACCAGGGATTGAACCCAGGCCCATGGCAGTGAAAGCGCTGAGTCTTAACCACTGGACAGCCAGGGAATTCCCCCCCCACGCCCTTAATGTGAGTTCTTTTCCACTTTTCGTCCTGTTTAGTAAGTCCCTGTGTGCCTGTTATGGCCCAGTTCTAATGTCACCTTCTGTGTGAAGCCTGCTTGTTAATATTTTAATTGATCCTTGTCCTTTGTTCTTTTAAAATCTATTTCAATGGTAGTACTGATTATCATATTATAACTGCTGCATCACATATATTTCTCTTCCTACTCTGAGTTGCTTGAGTCTTGGATTAAGTCTTACTTAGGTTGAGTCTTACTTAATCTTTAAAGCTTGGCTCCTAGTGTGGCCCTGGAACCTCTCTGATTTGTTTGAAAATATTTGTAGTAGATTGTGGTACAGTGGGAAGTATTAGATAGTTGGGTTTGTTTCCCAGCTCTGTCTTGTATTGTATGTCACCATGAGTAACTTCCTTATGCTCTTTCTAATATTCCCTCATCTCTAAAATGTGAAGAATAACCCATAGGATAATGTCTATAAATTAAAGGCTAATAAGGTAACAAGCTTAGTGCTAGTTGTCCTTTTCTTTATCAGTTTATTTTTTTTATCAATTGGGTGTTAAACACAAAAGAATCCAATTAAAAGTGGTTTGAACTTTAAGGAAAATGTATTGATTTATACAAAAAGAATTTTTAGAATTGGTTAAGTTGGTATCTCAGTGATATTATCAAGTTCTTTCCATCTTTCTGGCCTTCTGTCTCCAGCAGATGTGTTGGTTCTTTGGCTAGCTCCCCTCAATATTGCAAGATGGCTTTCAGCAGTTCCAGATATCATCCCTTAATGAAGGGAGAAAAAGAACTTGTTTTCTTCTATCCTTCTCTTCTGAAAGACAGCATACCGTTGGTCAAAATTAGGTCACATAGTTAACCCTCCGTCAATTGCTGGCAAGAGTGTATGACTAGATTGGCTTAGGTTAGTCAAGATTCATACCATGGGGCCAGTGAAGGATCTAGCCTCTCTGAAAGTATGTGACAGTTGGCATTCTGACATTTGGAAAAAAATCCTATTTTTATTTTTAAAAAAGCTTAGAATGGTTTATGAATAGGTAACTGACAGTGTTTGCCATGATATTTATGGAAAAGTCACAAACAAAAAGAACAACAAATAAAAATCTTTAGTGCCTACCTCATAGAATTGGCCAGTTACCCTGTAGAGCATGGGACGATCTCATACAGTGAAGACTTGTCTTTCTCCAAGTGCTGATAGTGTCATCATTGAGACATGTAAGAGAAAGTACATATTCTGAAGAAGTCTCCTCTCGTAGTAATAGTAGTGGTAATAATAGTAGTTGTAGTAGTAGTAGCTGCGGCAAAACTGTTTCTAATTTGAAATAAAATAAAAACTTAGCATTTTCTGCTTAGCATTTTTTAAGGTTTGGGACTTTTTAAAGTTAAATAGAATCCATCTAAACAGAACAGTTGGACGATACATTTAATAAAAATATAGATTTTGTGTGCTTTTTGTTTTGTTTCTGTTTTCAGTGAATGAGCTCATTCTCAAACAGAAGCAAAGATTTGAGGAAAAGAGGTTCAAATTGGACCACTCAGTGAGTAGCACCGTATGTTTCAACTCTTACTACTATTTTTAATAAATCTCAATTTGCTGTTTTTATTGGTTTAATATTAATTAGGTATTAAAGCTTAGCATATTATTGATTTTTCTTAAAGGAGATTTAAGATTATTCTATTCAATAAAGAACTTTCTTACCTGCATTGTCTAAAATTTACTCTTATCTTTTGAAAGGTCTAGTGAGATTACATAGAGTCAGAGTTGGCTTGTAATATATTACATTTGAAGAATTATATGGCAGGGTGAAACTATGGGTGGTAATTTGAAAAAAAAGACTCTCAGTTTAAGAGGATTAGCCCAAATTATTGAAGCAAATGAGCTTAAATTAATACCTTACCAAATACAAAGTTGCAAATATGGTTAGACAAGTAATTAAAATCCAGACACTTATTTTGAAGAGAATTATACCTTTAGAGATGCTGACTTAACATGTCTTAAATATGCCTTTCATATCCATTGTTTAAATTTATTTAGGGGAGAAATAGTGATTAAATTATAATTAGAAGGCATTGGGGAGCCACTAGCTGGGGAAGGAATAGGTTGGAATGTCATGGTTTATTTTTGATATGTTATCTAATAAGCATATTAGGAAGTAGCAAACATTTATTTTTGACTCTCTAAAACAATTGTCTTAGGAAGTTTTTGTGTTTCTTCTTTTCTTTGTTTTTAGAATGGCCACAGATGGCAAATATTTCAGGATTTGTTGGGAACTGACCAAGATAATCTTGATTTGGCCAATGTCAACCTCATGTTGGAGTTACTAGTGCAGAAGAAGAAACAACTGGAAGCAGTAAGTGGCCCCTGAACTTTAAAAAATTTTGTTTTAAATGGTGCTCTGTCAGTTGCATTGAAAAAGATCTAGAAATGTTTAAAAATAATAGGGTAGGATTACTCAGTCCATCCAGTTTTATTCAATAAGAAACATCTGCAAGCTACCACTTCTAACAGGTTCCCCTTTTTCAATTCAAAGAAAGAACAAATTCCTTATAATACAACTTACTGGCAATGGCCAGTTTGTATTAACAAAAGCTGAATGTTAAGATCATGAGAAAGTACAGTTTCATTTTAAAAGGGAACAATTACGTTGGTTATTTTTTCTTCTAGTGAATCTTCCCCTCTTCACATATGGGATTTGGAGGAGAAAACAGTGATTATTTCTGCCTACATAAAATCCTTCCAGCAGGTGTTGATTGGCAGTAGCAGCAGTCTGTGGCTTAACTAAGGGTATTTAGAAAGATGGGAACTGGAAAGAAATTATATTCTGTTTCATGTAACGGAATCTAAATAAATGAAAAATTGCATTTATTTCTGGTAAATAAATGTAAACAATATAAAATGGGAATTTGCATGTGTTCGTTAGGAATTGAGTATGCTTCATTATAAAGAATATATACCTTAGCACAAGCAAATACCCACCCTGACCTAGCTTAAACAAAAAGGGGATATAAATTGACAGAATAAGGGACTGAGTAGCTTACACACATAAAAAGGAAGAGCTTAACAACCAAATGTTGGGAAGATTGGAACCATCACTTCTCTGGAGACTATATGCAAATGAAATCATACTTGAATGTTGTTGGGAGTTTTTCTTTTTTACTTTTCATGACTGTTTCTTTAGGACAGGTCTGATTTTCTTTTCTCGGATTTTTATTATGTGGTGGATAATGTGGTCACCTGTACTTCTTCATTTATATTTATGTTTTTTTGATCAAAGAAGAAAAAGAGCTTTGTAGCTTGATTTTAAAAAATTCTGTAGATAGATTCTGATTAACATAGCCTGGATCTGGATACCACTTAATAGAATGAGAATCTCTTAGGAGGAGGAAGGAGTAGGTGAGGTTGAGCTGACCAAAATGAGTCTACCATGCTGTGTCTTTTTTGTGGTGGGAATTTCTCCTGTGTTTTTGGTGGGGGGGTGGGGGGACTTTATCTTTAATTTATTTTTTTCTTTCAGTTTTGTTGAGATGTAATTGATATATAGCACTATGTAAGTTTAAGGTATACAGCATAATGACTTGATGCATATATTGTGAAAGATTACCACAGTAAATTTACTTAACATATATCATCTCATATAGATACAAGAAAAAAGAGGAAGAAAAAGTTTTTTTCCTTGTGATGAGAACTTTTAGGATTTACTCTCTTAGCAACTTTCAAATATACTTTACAGCAGTGTTAACTATAGTCATCATGTTGTATATCATATCCTCAGTACTTATTTATCTTAAAACTGGAAGTTTGTGCTTCTTGACCTTCATTCAATTCCCCCATCCCCTGCTTCTAGTGACCACAAATCTGATCTTTTTCTGTGAGCTTGGTGTTTTTAGTTTTTTTGTTTTCTTCTTTTAAGCTTCCACATGTAAGTGAGATCATGTAGTGCTTGTCTCTCTTTCTGACTTATTTCATTTATACTGCTCATAAAGTCCATCCATGTTGTCACAAGTGGCAGAATTTCCTTCTTTTTTATGGCTGTATAGTATTCCATTGTATATATACCACATCTTTATCCAATCATGCATTGATGGACACTTAGGTTATTAACATATCTTGGAAATTGTAAATAATGCTGCATGAACATGAGGGTGCAGATATTGCTCTGACATAGCAATTTAGTTTCCTTTGGATATATACCCAGAAATGGGATTGATGGATCATATGGTAGTTTTACTTTTAATTTTTTTAGGAACCTCCATACTATTTTCCATAGTGGCTATACCAATTTACATTCCCACCAGCAGTGCACAAGGGTTTCCTTTCCTCCACATCCTCACCAGCATTTGTTCTTTCTTGTCTTTTGGATGGTGGCCATTGTAACCTGTGTGACATGATGTCTCCTTGTGGGTTTTTTTTTTTTTTTTCGCAGTATGAGGGCCTCTCACTGTTGTGGCCTCTCCCGTTGCAGAGCACAGGCTCCGGACATGCAGGCTCAGTGGCCATAGCTCACGGGCCCAGCTGCTCTGTGGCATGTGGGATCTCCCCGGACCGGGGCACGAACCGTGTCCCCTGCATCGGCAGGCGGACTCTCAACCACTGCGCTGCCAGGGAATCCCCCTCCTTGTGGTCTTGATTTCTATTTTCCTAATGATTTGTGAGGTTGAACACCTTTTCATGTACCTGTTGATCATTTGAATGTCTTATTTGGAAAATCCTTTGCCCATTTTTAAATTGGATTATTTGGGGTTTTTTTTGCTATTGAATTATATGAATTCTTTATATACAGTATTTTGGATATTAACCTCTTATCAGATATATGATCTGCAAATATTTTCTCCCATTGCATTGGTCGCATTTTCACTTTGTTGATCATTTCCTTCGTTGTACAGAAGCTTGTATGTTTTTTTTTTTTTTTAAGAAGCTTGTATGTTTGATATAGTCATACTTGTTTATTTTTGATTTTTTTGCTTTTGCTTTAGGTGTCATATCCCAAAAATTGTTGCCAAGACTCTCCTATGATTTTAAACATAGTTTTCTATTAGGATCTACCGTGTGCTAGATGTTGTGTTAAGTGTAGTGGAAAAGACAGGATTCTGCTATGTGTGTGTGTGTGTGTGTGTGTGTGTGTGTGTGTGTGTGTGTGTGTGTGTGTGTGTTGGGGGGGATAGGGTGGAGTAGCTGAGGAGATAAACTAAAGTAAATATTTTCACATAGTGATAAGTGATATAAAAATACTTCTCTATGATAGACTGAACAAACAGTCTTGCTCCCTTAATGCTATTAAAATGACAGTAGAGAGGAACTTCAAGATGGTGGAAGAATAAGACGTGGAGATCACGTTCCTCCCCACAAATACATCAGAAATACATCTACATGTGGAACAGCTCCTACAGAACACCTACTGAATGCTGGCAGAAGACCTCAGACCTCCCAAAAGGCAAGAAACTCCCCCATGTACCTGGGTAGGGCAAAAGAAAAAAGAAGAAACAGAGACAAAAGAATAGGGATGGGACCTGCACAGCGGGAGGGAGCTGTGAAGGAGGAAAGGTTTCCACACACTAGAAGCCCCTTCATGGGCGCAGACTGTGGGTGGCGGAGGGGGGGAGCTTTGGCGCCACAGAGGAGAGCACAGCAACAGGGGTGCAGAGGGCAAAGCGGGGAGATTCCCGCACAGAGGATCGGTGCCAACTAGCACTCACCAGCCCAACAAGCTTGTCTGCTCAACCTGGGATGGGTGGAAGTTGAGAGCTGAGGCTCCGGCTTCGGTCGGATCCCAGGGAGAGGACTGCGGTTGGCTGTGTGAACACAGCCTGAAGGGGGCTAGTGTGCCATGGCTAGCCGGGAGGGAGTCCTGGAAAAGGTCTGGACCTGCCTAAGAGGCAAGAGACTTTTTCTTGCCTCTTGGTTTCCTGGTACGCAAGGAGAGGGAATTAAGAGCGCTGCTTAAAGGAGCTCCAGAGACGGGCGCAAGCCGCGGCTAAAAGTGCGGAACCCAGAGACGGGGATGAGATGCTAAGGCTGCTACTGCAGCCCCCAAGAAGCCTGTGTGCAAGCACAGTTGTGCAGCAAGCCACTGCCAGGGTCCTGTGATCAAGGGACAGCTTCCCTGGGAGAACACACGGCACGTCTCAGGCTGGTGCAAAGTCATGTTGGCCTCTGCCGCCGCAGGCTTGCCCTGCATTCCATACGCCTCCCTCCCCCAAGCCTGAGTGAGCCAGAGACCCCGAATCAGCTGCTCCTTTAACCCTGTCCTGTCTGAGTGGGGAACAGGCACCCTCAGGTGACCTACACGCAGAGGCGGGGCCAAATCCAAAGCTGAGCCCCTGTGAGCTGTGCGAACAAAGAAGAGAAAGGGAAATTTCTCCCAGCAGCCTCAGGAGCAATGGATTAAATCTCCACAATCAACTTGATGTACCCTGCATCTGTGAAATACCTGAATAGACAACAAATCATCCCAAATTGAGAAGGTGGACTTTGGGAGCAGTGAGATATATATATATATATATATATATATATATAGTGTGTGTGTGTGTGTGAGTGTGTATGCATATGCTTCTGTGTGTGATTTTGTCTGTATAGCTTTCTTTTTAACATTTGTCCTACGGTTCTGTCTGTCCCTTTTTTTTTTAAGTATAGTTTTTAGCACTTGTTATCATTGGTGGATTTGTTTTTTGGTTTGGTTGCTCCCTTCTTTCTTTTTTTATTACTTTTTAAATCTTTTTTGATAATTATTTTTTATTTTAATAAATTTATTTTATCTTATTTCATTTTATTTTATTTTATTTCATTTCATTTCATCATCTTTCTTTCTTTTTTTCTCCCTTTTAATCTGAGCCATGTGGATGACAGGATCTTGGTGCTCCAGCCAGGCGTCAGGGATGTGCTTCTGAGGTGGGAGAGCCAAGTTCAACACATTGGTCTACCAGAGACCTCCCAGCTCCACGTAATATCAAACGGTGGAAATCTCCCAGAGATCTCAATCTCAACGGCAAGATCTAGCTCCACTCAACGACCAGTAAGCTACAGTGCTGGACACCCTATGCCAAAAAACTAGCAAGACAGGAACACAGCCCCACCCATTAACAGAGAGGCTGCCTAAAATCATAATAAGGTCACAGACACCCTAGAACACACCACCAGATGTGGACCTGCCCACCAGAAAGAGAAGATCCAGCCTCATCCACCAGAACACAGGCACTAGTCTCTTCCTCCAGGAAGCACAACCTACTGAACCAACCTTAGCCACTGGAGGAGGACACCAAAAACAATGGGAACTATGAACCTGCAGCCTGCGAAAAGGAGACTCCAAACACAGTAAGTTAAGCAAAATGAGAAGACAGAGAAACACACAGCAGATGAAGGAGCAAGGTAAAAACCCACCAGACCTAACAAATGAAGAGAAAATAAGCACTCTACCTGAAAAAGAATTCAGAATAATGGTAGTAAAGATGATCCAAAATCATGGAAATAGAATGGAGGAAATACAAGAAACGTTTAACAAGGACCTAGAAGAACTAAAGAGCAAACAAACAGTGATGAAGAACATAATAAATGAAATTAAAAATACTCTAGAAGGAATCAATGGCAGAATAACTGAGGCAGAAGAACGGATAAGTGACCTGGAATATAAAGTAGTGAAAATAACTACTACAGAGCTGAATAAAGAAAAAAGAATGAAAAGAATTGAGGACAGTCTCACAGACCTCTGGGAGAACATTAAATGCACCAACAATCGAATTATAGGGGTCCCAGAAGAAGAAGAGAAAAAGAAAGGGACTGAGAAAATATTTGAAGAGATTATAGTTGAAAACTTCCCTAATATGGGAAAGGAAATAGTTAATCAAGTCCAGGAAGCACAGAGAGTCCCATACAGGATAAATCCAAGGAGAAACAGGCCAAGACACATTAATCAAACTATAAAAAATTAAATACAAAGAAAAAATATTAAAAGCAGCAAGGGAAAAACAACAAACAACATACAAGGCAATCTTCATAAGGTTAACAGTTGCTATTTCAGCAGACACTCAGCAAGCCAGAAGGGAGTGGCAGGACATTTTAAAGTGATGAAAGAGAAAAACCTACAACCAAGATTTCTCTACCCAGCAAGGATCTCATTCTGATTTCACGGAGAAATTAAAACCTTTGCAGACAAGCAAAAGTTAAGAAAACTCATTACCACCAAACCAGCTTTAAAACAAATGCTAAAGGAACTTCTCTAGGCAGGAAACACAAGAGAAGGAAAAGACGTACAATAACAAACCCAAAACAATTAAGAAAATGGTAATAGAAACATATATATTGATAATTACCTTAAATGTAGATGGATTAAATGATCCAACCAAAAAACATAGACTGGCTGAATGGATACAAAAAAAAGACCCATATATATGCTGTCTACCAGAGGCCCACTTCAGACCTAGGGACACATACAGACTGAAGTGAGGGGATGGAAAAAGATATTCCATGCAAATGGAAATCAAAAGAAAGCTGGATTAGCAATCCTCATATCAGACAAAATAGACTTTAAAACAGAGACTATTAGAAGAGACAAAGAAGGACACTACATAATGAGCAAGGGATCGATCCAAGAAGAAGATATAACAATTGTAAATATTTATGCACCCAACATAGGAGCACCTCAATACATAAGGCAAATGCTAACAGCCATAAAAGGGGAAATCGACAGTAACACATTCATAGTAGGGGACTTTAACACCCCACTTTCATCAATGGACAGATCATCCAAAATGAAAATAAACAAGGAAACATAATCTTTAAATGATACATTAAACAAGATGGACTTAATTGAAATTTATAGGACATTCCATCCAAAAGCAACAGAATACACTTTCTTCTCAAGTGCTCATGAAACATTCTCCAGGATAAATCATATCTTGGGTCACAAATCAAGCCTTGGTAAATGTAAGAAAATTGAAGTTGTATCCAGTATCTTTTCTGACCACAACGCTATGAGACTGGATATCAATTACAGGAAAAAATCTGTAAAACGTGCAAACACGTGGAGGCTAAACAATACACTACTTAATAACGAAGAGATCACTGAATAAATCAAAGAGGAAATCAAAAAATACCTAGAAACAAATGACAATGAAATCACAGTGACTCAAAACCTATGGGATGCAGCAAAAACAGTTCTAAGAGGGAAGTTTATAGCAATACAATCCTACCTTAAACAAGAAACATCTCAAATAAACAACCTAACCTTATAGCTAAAGAAATTAGAGAAAGAAGAACAAAAAAAGCCCCAATGTTAGCAGAGGGAAATAAATCATAAAGATCAGATTAGAAATAAATGAAAAAGAAATGAAGGAAACAATAGCAAAGATCAAAAAAACTAAAAGCTGGTTCTTTGAGAAGATAAACAAAATTGATAAACCATTAGCCAGACTCATCAAGAAAAAAAGGGAGAAGACTCAAATGAATAGAATTAGAAATGAAAACGGAGAAGTAACAACTGACACTGCAGGAATACAAAGGATCATGAGAGATTACTACAAGCAGCTGTATGCCAATAAAATGGACAACCTGGAAGAAATGGACAAATCCTTAGAAATGCACAACCTTCTGAGAATGAACCAGGAAGAAATAGAAAATATGAACAGACCAGTCATAAGCACGGAAATTGAAACTGTGATTAAAAATCTTCCAACAAACGAAAGCCCAGGACCAGATGGCTTCACAGGCGAATTCTATCAAACATTTAGAGAAAAGCTAACACTTATACTTCTCAAATTCTTCCAAAATATAGCAGAGGGAGAAACACTCTCAAACTCATTCTACAAGGCCACCATCACTCTGACACGAAAACCAGACACAGATGTCACAAACAAAAGTACAGGCCAATATCACTGTTGAACATACATGCAAAATCCTCAAGAAAATACTAGCAAACAGAATCCAACAGCACATTAAAAGGATCATACACCATGGTCAAGTGGGGTTTATCCCAGGAATGCCAGGATTCTTCAATATACGCAAATTACTCAATGTGATACACCATATTAACAAATTGAAGGAGAAAAATCATATGATCATCTCAGTAGATGCAGAGAAAGGTTTTGACAGAATTCAACACCCGTTTATGATAAAAACCCTCCGGAAAGTGGGCATAGAGAGGACTTACCTCAACATAATAAAGGCCATATATGACAAACCCACAGCCAACATCGTCCTCAATGGTGAAAAACTGAAACCATTTCCACTAAGATCAGGAATAAGACAAGGTTGCCTACTCTCACCACTGTTATTCAACATAGTTTTGGAAGTCTTAGCCACAGCAATCAGTGAAGAAAACGAAATAAAAGGAGTCAAAATCGGAAAAGAAGAAGTAAAGCTGTCACTGTGTGCAGATGACATGATACTATACATAGAGAATCCTAAAGATGCTACCAGAAAACTACTGGAGCTAATCAATGAATTTGGTAAAGTAAGAGGATGCAAAATTAATGCACAGAAATCTCTTGCATTCCTGTGCAGTAATGATGAGAAATCTGAAAGTGAAATTAAGAAAACACTCCCATTTACCATTGCAACAAAAAGAATAAAATACCTAGGAATAAACCTACCTAAGGAGACAAAAGACCTGTATGCAGAAAATTATAAGACACTGATGAAAGAAATTAAAGATGATACAAATAGGTGGCGAGGTATACCATGTTTGTGGACTGGAAGAATCAACATTGTGAAAATGACTATACTACCCAAAGGAATCTACACCTTCAGTGCAATCCCTATCAAATTACCAATGGCATTTTTCACAGAACTAGAGCAAAAAATTTCACAATTTGTATGGAAACACAAAAGACCCCGAATTGCCAAAGCAGTCTTTAGAAAGAAAAATGGAGCTGGAGGAATCAGGCTCCTGGACTTCAGACTATACCTCAAAGCTACAGTAATCAAGACAGTATGGTACTGGCACAAAAACAGAAATATAGATCAATGGAACAGGATAGAGAGCCCAGAGATAAACCCATGCACATATGGTCACCTTACCTTTGATAAAGGAGGCAGGAATATACAATGGAGCAAGGACATCCTCTTCAATAAGTGGTGCTGGGAAAACTGGGTAGCTACATGTAAAAGAATGGAATTAGAACACTCCCTAAAACCATACACAAAAGTAAACTCAAAATGGATTAAAGATCTAAATGTACGGCCAGAGAGACACTATCAAACTCCTAGAGGAAAACATAGGCAGAACACTTTATGACATAAATCACAGCAAGATCCTTTTTGACCCACCTCCTAGAGAAATGGAGTTAAAAACAAAAATAAACAAATGGGACCTAATGAAACTTCAAAGCTTTTGCACAACAAAGGAAACCATAAACGAGGTGAAAAGACAACCCTCGGAATGGGAGAATATATTTGTAAATGAAGCAGCTGACAAAGGATTAATCTCCAAAATTTACAAGAAGCTCATGCAGCTCAATATCAAAAAACCAAACAACTGAATCCAAAAATGCGCAGCAGATGTTAATAGACATTTGTCCAAAGAATATGTACAGATTGCCAACAAACACATGAAAGAAGCTCAACATCATTAATCATTAGAGAAATGCAAATCAAAACTACAATGAGATATCATCTCACACTGGTCAGAATGGCCATCATCAAAAAAATGTACAAACAATAAATGCTGGAGAGGGTGTAGAGAAAGGGGAACCCTCTTGCACTGTTGGTGGGAATGTAAATTGATACAGCCAGTATGGAGAACTGTATGGAGGTTCCTTAAAAAGGTAAAAATAGAACTACCGTATTACCCAGCAATCACACTTCTGGGTATATACCCTGAGAAAACCATGATTCAAGAAAGAGTCATGTACCACAATGTTCATTGCAGCTCTATTTAGAATATCCAGCATATGGAAGCAACCTAAGTGTCTATCGACAGATGAATGGATGAAGAAGATGTGGCAAATATATACAATGGAATATTACTCTGCCATATAAAGAAACGAAATTGAGTTATTTGTAGTGAGGTGGATGGACCTGGAGTCTGTCATACAGGGTGAAGTAAGTCAGGAGAAAAACCAATACTGTATGCTAACAGATATATATGGAATCTAAAAAAAAAAAAAAAAAAGGTCATGAGGAACCTAGGGGCAACACTGGAATAAAGATGCAGATGTACTAGAGAATGGACTTGAGGACACAGGGAGGGGGAAGGGTAACCTGGGACAAAATGAGAGAGTGGCATGGACATATATACACTACCAAATGTAAAACCGATAGCTAGTCGGATGTAGCCACATAGCACAGGGAGATCAGCTCGGTGACTTGTGGCCACCTAGAGGGGTGGGATAGGGAAGGTGGGAGAGAGGGAGACCCAAGAGGGAAGAGATATGGTGATATATGTATATGTATAACTGATTTACTTTGTTATAAAGCAGAAACTAACACACCATTGTAAAGCAGTTATACTCCAATAAAGATGTTAAAAAGAAAATAAAATGACAGTAAAGGGACTTTTAAAAGGCCAAAGAATGGGAGAAGAGACAATGGCAGCAATGGATGAAAAGTAATAGATTAAGACATCTGAGAAAGCTGAGCTAGCAGTGAGGAAGATCTAGGAACGAACCCTTTTTATATTGTTAAACAAAGGCCTTGGAATTGGTAGCATGAGATAGCTCATACAGCAGAGGCTGAAAACAGGATGATTTGTTGAGGATCTGATTAAGAAGCAGTTGGATTCCCTGATCCCTTCTTGTACAACTCATAGCAAATGATTCTCCCTTTTCTACATTAAGAGAACAGTAGAATTTTTTTTCCATGGTGGTGGTTAAAGAGAGACTTTCTGGGCTATTGCACCACAGGCTCACTTAAGGGTGTGTATGGGCTATTTACTGAAGATAGGTAAGTTTACATACTGAATGTGAGAGCTGTTAACCTTATTCCCCCTTTGACGTGTCAACATTAATCTTTGCATGCTTTTTTTGTCTCTGTGTTAGAATTGAGGAAGTACAGGTATCTTAGTTTTAGAACTCAGGTCTTTTCTGTTATTTTTTGATGAGGGAGCCAGTTCAGAATCAAACTTCCTGTTATAGGTATTATAGCATTTTTCATTATTGTTTTCCTGTTTTACTTTGCATTATTATTTTACTTGATGAATATTTCTAACATACAGAAAAGTACAGAAAATAATGAGACTCTTGACTTATCTTGCAGTTTTAATAAATTGTAACACTTTACCATATTTGTCTTAGGTCTGCCTTTTGAGAATTAAATATTATTTTATACTTAAAACCCTCTCATCTCATTCCATTCTCCCAGAGTAACCACCATATGAAGTTGGGAAGGATCCTTCTCAAGCGTGTATAAGCTTTTTTTAAACATATACTTGTATCTACAACTGTATATAAAGTATTGTTTGTATAATTTAGAATTTTATATAAAGAGTTTCAAACTGTAGTTATCTTTTTGACCTATGCCTTTTTGTTTACTTTTTGAGGTTCCTGCTGATAAATGTAGATCTAGTTTAATTATTTTAACTTCTCTGTAGTAATCCATTGCATGAACATTTCTATTCCCCTGTTGATGGACATTTAAGTTGCTCTGAATTCATAATTGTGAGTGTCAGTACTGCATTTAGTATTGTTATTCATGTCTCCTTGTGCTCATATATATATACTTAGTGATTTAAGGAGTGGAATTGCTTTTCATAGGGTTTGAATGCCCATTTTAACCATATTAAATATTGCCATATTGCTCTTCTGTGGGTTTGTACCATATCGACACTTGGTATTGTTTTTTAGTTTCTGCCAGTCTGATAGTTGTCAGATGCTTGTGTTTGTGTGTGTGTATGTGTGTGTTTTGTTTTGTCATTTTGTATTTTTTGTATTTCTGTGATTACTAGCAAAGAGAGTTTCTTCATTTGTTTGTTTATCTTGGTTTCTTATTTGATGAATTGCCTATTCATAGCCTATAACCATTTTCCTAATAGATTGTTTCTTTCTTCTTATTGATTTGTTAGAAGTATGTTTGTGTGTGTGTGTGTGTGTGTGTGTGTGTGTGTGTGTGTGTGTGTATGTGTATTTTGGATATTGCTACTTTGCCAAATGCTATTTTGGTAATTGAGTTCTAGTTGTATTGTGAGACTGATTTATATGATTTTAGATTGAGTATTTTTCATGATTTCATTTATTTGTCTCATTGGCTTGTCAGATAGAACATTTTGTTTGGTTTCTTAGTGGTTGCTTTTGGGATTTTAATATAATTGCTATTACATTGTACTTTTGAGTAATATTATCCTACTTCATCAGTATTATAAGAACCTTACAACAGTATACTTCTATTTCTTCTCTCTCAGCCTTTGTACTATTTTTTGTCAAATGTTTTACTTCTATATATGTTATAACCATCCCCCCATAAATCATTATTAATTTTGGTTTAAACAATAAATTATGTTTTTTGGAGAATTTTAAAAAGTTCTGTATATACATGTATTTATCATTTCTGGTGTACTTCATTGTCTTGTTTTCCATTCACTCTTTCATTCATTCTTTCGTGTGTGTTTTAAAAAAATATATATATATATTTATTTAGGGCTGCATTGGGTCTTCGTTGTTGCGCGTGGGCTTTCTCTAGTTGAGATGAGCGTGGGCTCCTCTTCTTTGTGGTGCATGGGCTCCTCGTTGCAATAGCTTCTCTTGTTGCAGAGTACGGGCTCTAGGCACGCAGGCTTCAGTAGTTGTGGTGCACGGGCTTAGTTGCTCTGCGGCATGTGGGATCTTCCTGGACCAGGGATTGAACCCGTGTCCCTTGCATTGGCAGGCGGATTCTTAACCACTCTGCCACCAGGGAAGTCCCCATTCATTCTTTTGAATTCCATCTGTAATTTTCCTTCCACCTGAAGGACAGCTTTTATCATTTCTTTAGTGTAGATCTGGTGATGAATCTTTCACCTTCTATATCTGAGAACGTCTTTATTTACCCTTTATGCCAGAAAGGCAGTTCCAAATGAGTATAGAATTCTAGATTTACTTTTTTTCTTTCAGTATTTTAAAGATGTTGCTCCATTGTCCATTGTCTTGCATTGTTTCAGATGAGAAGTCTTTATCCTCAGAATGAAATGTATTTCTTAGTTTAAAATGTTCTTTTTGTGGTTTTAAGTATTTTGACTTTGATATACCTTGGTATAGTTTCCCCCCCACCATGTTTCTTGTTCTTGGGGTTCTTTGAGATTCCTGGATTGGTAGGATTATAGTTTCCATAAGATTTGGAAAATTTTTGGTCATTATTTCTTAAGATATTTTTCTGTCACCTTTTCACTTTGGGAACTCCAATTACACATCTGTTAGGTTGGTTGAAGTTATACCACAGCTCACACATAAACAGTTCTGCTTATTTATGTTTTATCTTTTTCCCCTGTCTAGTTCATTTTGGATAGTTTCTATTTCTGTTGTCACATTCACTACTTTTTTCTATAATCTGTTGTCTCTCCTTAACTTGGAGAACACATATAGGTAGTTATAGTAACTTTTTTATGACTGTATTTGCTTATTTTATTATTTGTGTCATTGCTGCATCTTTTTATTGATGGATTTTTTTCGCCTTATTTTGGGCCGTATTTTCCTTATTTGCATGCTTATTAATCTTTTGATTGGATGCCAGAAATTGTACATTTTAACTTGTTTAGTGTTGCTATTTTTGTATTCCTTTACACATTTCTAAACTTCGTTCTGGCACGTAGTTAAGTATTTTCAAAACAGTTTGATTATCTTGAAGCTTGTTTTTTAAGCTTTGTTAGGTAGAGATAGAATAGATTTTTGGCAGTCTCATTGAGTGTTCTACCTGATGCCTGTGTATTTCGAGGTTTTTCTGCCTAGCTCCTGGGATAATGTATTATTTCTGGTCCTTTGTCTGAAATTCATCCATTCATATAACTAGCCTGCTGTTTTGTTGATTAAAGTAGGAATTCTATCTTTCTCATTGCATTTTAGCCAGTAACTTCAATTTGTTTGCTTTTGGTCCATTGAAATTTATTGTGATTTTTTTTTTTTTTTTTTAATGGCTCACTATATGGTCTGTTTTGTTAAATGTTCACCTTCATTTAAAAGCTGTGTTATTTGCTGTGCTTTATAAATGTAGAGTTTGTTAATATTATTCAAAAACTTATTTTCTCCTTGCTCCATCAATTATTGATTGGGGTATGTTAAAAATACAGTTTTTGATCGTTTATTTTTCATTGACTTCTATGATTTTTACTTCATGTATTTTGAAGCCCATTATTAGGTGCATACATGTTTAGGATTGTTATGTCTCCTGGATGAATCATCCCCTTTGTCACTATGAATTGTATATGTTTATTGCTGGAAATATACTTTGTTCTGGAGTCTGCTTTTATATTTTCTGTTGTTAATATAGCCTCAGTAGCTTAGTTATGACTAGAGTTTCTATGGTATATTCTTCTGTACCCTTTTACTTTTCTTCTGTTGTTTTTATATTTTAAAAATGTGTCTCTTAACTGTATGTAATTGAGTTTTTAATGCAATCTAGTAAGCTCATTAATTTAAATACTTAAGTTCATTTAAATGTAATATATAATAATTATCAATGTGGTCAGGCTTGAGGTCTACCTTGTTGGTATTTGTTTTCTGTTTTTCCATATATTCCTTATTTACCCTTTCTCCTTTCTTGCTTTCTTTAGAGATCATTTGAGTTTCCAGGGTTTCATTTTAGTATAGCATCTTCGCTGTTTTTCGCATATTGCTTATTATTGTATTTCTAGTGGTTTCTCTAAAGATTGCAAAATGCCTTTTTTACTTTGCACAGTCAACCTTGAGTTTATAGTATGCCACTTCAAGGACATTGTATTCACAGTCAACACTGAATATACAGTTGACCCTTAAACAATGCAGCTATTAGGCATGCTGACGCCTGTGAAGTTGTAAATCTGCATCTAACTTTATAATCAGCCCTCCATATCCACGGTTTATTATCCATGGATTCAACCAGCTATGGATCGTGTAGTACTGCAGTTTGTATTTATCGAAAAAAATCCATGTATAAGTGGACCCATGCAGTTCAAACGTGTGTTGTTCAAGGGTCAGCTATATACCATTTTATGGAAAGTGCAAGACCTTATAGTATTTCAGTTTACCAAGCTCCTGCCTTTTGTGATTCAAATTATATTATAAACCCCACCAGTTATTTTTGCTTTAAACAGTTAATAGTCTTTTGAAGAAATGATACAAAAAAAACCACAGAAAAGACCCTTTTAAACCAAAATATTTACCCTTTGAGATGTCTCCATTTTCTCTTGTAGATCTGAGGTACCATCTGAGTCATTTCCCTTTTGTCTGTATAATTTTCTTTACTATTTCTTGTATAGATGATAGTTTTGTTCTGTATAGAAGTCTAGTTTTTTTTTTCCTTTAACACTTTAAAGACATATTTTCATTTTCTATTTGCTCCTTTGTTTCTGATGAAATTTTCAGTCATTCTTAATCTTCTTCCCCTAGTGTATCCTTTTTAGCTGCTTTTAAATGTTCTTTTTGACATTAGTTTTCAGTTTGACTGTGATATTCCTAGCTTTCATTTAAAAAATATTCATCCTGCTTGTGTTTCACAGAACAGGAGGATCTGTTTGTTGGACATGTGAACCATTATTTATTCAACCCTGTGCTCTCTCTCCTTTTCCTTAGGATTCAAGTCATATGTTTTATTGTTTCATTTTTAAAAAATTATTTATTTATTTTATTTATTTTTGTCTGCGTTGGGTCTTCATTGGTGCACGTGGGCCTTCTCTATTTGTTGAGAGTGTGGGCTACTCTTCGTTGTGGTGTGCGTGCTCATTGTGATGGCTTCTCTTGTTGCGGAGCATGGGCTCTAGGCTCACGGGCTTCAGTAGTCATGGCACGCGGGCTCAGTAGTCGTGGCACACAGGCTTAGTTGCTCCATGGCATGTGGGATCTTCCCAGACCAGGGCTCAAACCCGTGTCTCCTGCATTGGCAGGCAGATTCTTTTTTTTTTTTTTTTGGCAGGCAGATTCTTAACCACTGTGCCACCAGGGAAGCCCTTTATTGTTTCATATTATCCCACATATTTCTGATGCTCTGTTTTTATTTTTTCTCTCTCTGAATTGGATTGAGTAATTTATATTGAACTGTCTTTGAATTCATTATTCCTTTCCTCGGCTCTGTCCATCTGTTCCTAACTTCATTCATTATTTTTTTATTTCAGACTTTTTATTCTTCATTTCTAGGTTTACACTTTGTTCTTTCAATTCTTTTCTAATTCTCCTTTTTTTCGCTCATTTTGTCCATTTTCTCAATTTTTCTTTTTTTTATACAGCAGATTCTTATTATCTGTTTTATACATATTAGTGTATATATGTCAATCCCAATCTTCCAGTTCATCCCACCAACCCCCCCTTAATTCTTTAATAATATAGAGAAATATTTTAAAGTCTTTTTTGCTCATTCCAGCAAGTGGGTCACCTGTGAATTTCATTCTTTTGCCTGTGTTTTTTTTTTTTTAATTTAATTTATTTTATTTATTTATTTTTGGCTGTGTTGCGTCTTCGTTGTGGTGCATGGGCTTCTCATTGCAGTGGCTTCTCTTGTTGTGGAGCACGGGCTCTAGGCATGTGGGCTTCAGTAGTTGTGGCATGCAGGCTCAGTAGTTGTGGCTCGCGGGCTCCAGAGCACAGGCTCAGCAGTTGTGGCACACGGGCCCAGCCACTCCGCAGCATGTTGGATCTTCCCTGATTAGGGCTCGAACCCATGTCCCCTGCATTGGCAGGTGGATTCCCAACCGCTGGGCCACCAGGGAAGTCCCATTTTGCCTGTTTTTTTCTCTTGACTTTTCCTACTTCTTTCCCTGTCTTGTAATTTTAAAGTTGTATTCAAGAGCAGTAAAGAGACTAAAGTAGTTAATACTTTCTTTCTGAATGGTCTTGTCTTTCCCTTTGTCAGGGAGCAAGGATAAGAGACTCACCTCTTTGGTCTAATCAGTAATTTAGCTGAGTTGGTGCTCAGTTGTTGCTTGAGCTAGTTTCAGTTCATTGAAAGTGAAGTTGGGAATTCTATGACAGTCCAGTGGTTAGGATTCTGTGCTTTCACTGCCGAGGGCCTGGGTTCAGTCCCTGGTCAGGGAACTAAGATCCTGCAAGCTGAAGTGGCCATGCTTTTTTGTAGTACGTACAATATCTCAGTGAGTCTTCAAATTTTGACTGGCGTATTCTTATCAATCTATAAACATATAGATTCCTGGAATCTTTTCTAGAGTAACAGAATCATATAAAATCCATCCCAGCGTCTATTTTAAAAAATGCCTCAAATAATTCTGTTGCATAGCCAGGTAAATGAAAGTTTTATTAATCTTTCTTATTGTTGTTTGTTTTAGAAATGCTCCACTGGACTTTTTTATTCTTTTAAAGTATGTATAGGAAAGTTAGAATTGTAGTTGTTCATAAACCATGTCTTATTGTTATTCCACTTTTAGCTTTTGATATTCTTTTTATGTATATTTATCAGATGTAGCTGAAATTCATTGGTTCATTGTGTACATTTTAATACTAAAAGGTATCTTTTTGTAATTTAATTTTGGACCACTAGGGAGTTCCCCTGTAATTTTATTTTTTGATAACAAAAAATGTTAAACTTATAATTACCATTTATCTATTACATCTTTGTTTCTGTTACCAATGTGTGTTATTTTACCCCCCCGCCACTTGATAATATTAAAATTTTGTTTTTAAATTTTTGAGTTTAACTGAAATCTTTCATAGAAATATATTAATTCTCACATCTGTGTGAGTAATTAATGACAAGAAATAGTAAATTAGATTTCTGAAAAGCATGAATTTCTTCCTATTTATTATGTTTCTTACTCCCCTGCAAGTTAAATTCTTATGGGGAAAGTGATTTCAGTGTTTAGAAACTACATTGGCTCCACTATGTTTTTGTTTTTTAAAAAAAAATTTTTTGGCCACACCACACAACATGTGGTATCTTATTAGTTCCCGAACCAGGAATCGAACCCCCACCCCCTGCATTGGAAGCACAGAGTCTTAACACTGTACCACCAGGGAAGTTCCTCCACTACAGTTTTTGTCTTGATGTTTTATTAGTTTGGTTGGGGAAAAGAAAGCCAGGACAGATAACAGAATTGCCATTTCCGATAAATAGTTTTTTCTGCATGGTCGATGAGAAATGTAGTTGAAAACACCCGTTTACCCGTTTTTTTCAAGTTAGTTTTAGGGGAAATGGCTTGCTTTTAAAAATGCCAGTTAGCAAGTGGAAAATGACTAAATAGAAATAAGAGACTAACTTAAGTGGATGAGTTAGGTTGCTTCATACTGATTATACTGTGGTGTTAAAGAAAACTTTGAGCTCAAAGTTATGTTTTTAAAAGAACAATTATAATTTTCTATTATAGGAATCACATGCAGCCCAACTACAGATCCTTATGGAATTCCTCAAGGTTGCAAGAAGAAATAAGAGAGAGGTATATTATTTTGTGTATTTTACATAATGTGTCATTTACTATTGTTGACTCTTCCCATTTTTTTCTCCATTTTTGTGAAGGCATTTCAGGTTAAAAATTTTATTTAAACATTTAAAAGCATTTGACTTTTCAGGAGTTTTATTTTTTTTTAAACTTTGTTATTTTAACTTCTTTTACGTTTACAACTTGATATTTTAAAAATCCCTTTCTGGAGGTGTGCTAAAAAGTTTTCTATAGGAGTGAATATAATGATGTTACCTCAAAGCTATAAAGAATAGATAATAGAATTATCAAATGGCAGCCTAACTTTCACCCTGAAAAGAAAACGTAGGAAAATTTAGATAATGAAGTCTTAAGTAGAGAGGGTTACAATTTTCCTATGATTAAAATACGTCTTGGTGGGGGGAAACAAGTACAAATATAGCTACCTATTTAGAACTTGGAAAGTGTAAGTCATGCAGGATAACTAACAGATAACTTTTTATTAATAATTTTATAACAGAATGTCCTAATTTAACATTTATAAGATTCCTCAGTCATTTCACAATAGTATAAAATGTGGGAAAATGAAAGGCAAAATCCTGTGTTCTTGGTAGCATGCTAAAATAACTTTGAAAACTGTTTTATATTTAAATTACCAACTGTTATATTTTTACTTTCAGCTGTCTAATTAGGACATTTTTACTCAAAAAAAAATAACCTTATTTGTTAGGTTCCAGGCCATCTTTATTATTATTATTATTTTTTTTTTGCGGTACACGGGCTTCTCACTGCTGTGGCCTCTCCCGTTGCGGAGCACAGGCTCCGGACGCGCAGGCTCAGCGGCCATGGCTCACGGGCCTAGCCGCTGCGAGGCATGTGGGATCTTCCCAGACCGGGGCACGAACCCGTGTCCCCTGCATCGGCAGGCGGACTCTCAACCACTGAGCCACCAGGGAAGCACCATCTTTATTATTTTTGAAAATAAAAGGATGAGGACTTGTTTTGATGAAGTACTTTAAGTGTGCATTGCCAGAACTTTACATTATCTTAGTTTGATATTTCTGCTTTTTTTGGACTATTCATGATGTCTGTTTTTAACTTTTTCTTACTTTGTTCAGATTGGATTTTTCTGTGTTATGCTAGTGTTGATAGCTAAATGTTCTTTACCTGGTTTATGATTGTATGTTTCTTTAACTTTTACTGAGGTAGCAGTTGTGATTTTAATGTTTTAGTATCTATTAAAAATTATCTTCAGTATGAATTTGAGTTTTATATATTCTTCTTGACTTTTAATTTTATTTTTTTGGTGGGTACTTTAACTTCAATTTGCATAAGAATAGCCTGAGGATCTTCTTAGAATCCAAATTCTGATTAAGAGGGTGTGTGTTTGAGCCTGATAATCTGCATTTCTAGCAAGCTGCAGATGATGATGCTGTTGGTCCGTGGACCACACTTTGAGTAACAAAGCTGAACATTTTATAGCATACGGAAACAAAATTATTAATTCAGTATGTACACTCAACCGTCTTTGCTATAGCAAATTCTTTGAAAAGTGATAATTTTTTATATTCCGTACATACCTTCTCTCCTTTAAAAACAGAATGTGAAATTGTTTTCCGGTAGTTTTATGTAGTTCTTTTCACCTTCGACTTTGAACTCATCGAGTGAGATTTGGTACATAGGAAATAACCTGATAATGAATCAATTAAGTGAACAGTCCAAACATATGGATATCTGGGGGTTAAATGAAATGGCTGATCACTGTGTATGATCTGAATTATTTAAGGTTTTCATTAGCCTCTGAGGTTTTTCATACTTCTCAAGTGTCTGTTAATGCTTGCAATATATTTAGATTTGAAATTTTCTTAGGTAAGAAGGATGCAGCATATAACTATAAAATAAACAACTATGAATGTTCTGGGATTTTTACTAGCAAGCTGACAAGTTAGTCCGCCACAGTTTCATAGATGCTGGCAGAAGACATGAGACTTCTGGGTTGGAAATAAAATCTTGACTACTCATGGCATATCTGGCAGCATCAGCTTCATGACCTGCAAGTCCCTCAGGGGCGGTTTAGAGATGGGCCTTGGTAGATTCTGCATATACAATGGATATATATTACAACCAAAGAACCGTGAACTTAGGAAACCCCAGTCTTTTAAAGGAGTCTGCTAGCAAATCTGTTCAGTCTTTGCCCTGCAGGGAGACACTATTTTATTGATCAGAAAACAAATCTGCCCCCTCTCCTGGAGGAAGTCAGTATTTCTGTCTTGCCAGGGTGTTCACCTTGAAAAGATAATTTGGAACAAAAGTTATCAAAAGATGTGCAGAAATGGGAGAGATCAGTGGAGAATGTTTCCCAACGATAGCTCTTCTTTCTTATATTAATTTGTTCTCTCTCTGATGCAGTGGCCTCCAATAGCTTCTTCTGTGATATTGCCTTTGATCACATAGCCCTTAGTATCAGTGTTCCTATATTTTTGTTATTATGTCTGGGTTAATTGTGCTTTAGAATTTTTCAACTTGAGTTTAATTTGAATCTTATAAGATCCTTGTGAATGATAGATTTTTTTTTCTCTCTTGAATCATATTTTCTTATGATAGGCAATTTAACCTAGAAACATACTGGTTCCAAGTACTTCTGGATATTGGTGCCTCTTAGTATGCAATGATTATACTGTCATTAATATATTTTGGTTTTCTTGTTTTTAGTGTATCCATAATTGAGTGATTCTGAGTATATCAGGTTTAACTACACAAGGGACTCTGAGGAGCTAGGTTAACAAAGTTTTAAAACTTTGAAAATTTGGAGCTAGGATAACAGACTTAAAAACTTACCAGTTACTTTGATTAAATTTCATTAATTTTTCTGTGATTGGAGTCAGGTACACTAGTGATTTGGAAATAGTAAACTTTAGTCTAGAAAATGTAGTTGATTAATACCTCATGATTTAGTACAGACAGAATGAAGTGAGTTGTTACTTTTTTTGCATATATTATAAAGTATATATTGTGTGTTTAATCCTCAAAGTGAATATGGTTGTTAAAGGTCTTATCTCCTGTAGTATAATTTATACTTGAACTTATTCAAGCAAAATACAGACTGACCAGGAGACAAACTACTATTTCTGATTTTCTTTTCCTAAGATTAACATTCAGACTTTGAAAATTAACTTTGTGATTTTATGCTTGACTTTTAATTGCAGTTATGATGAGTCTAAACCAAGACTCTGAATCTGCTTTTCAGATTTAACATACTTATTTGTTCCAATGTCACATCTTGCTGTTAGAATCCTACATTTAATTTTTATTTGTGATTTATTTTTTTCCTTGACTCTCCTTTGAATATTAAGAGAAAGGAATGTGCAAGGCACATAGTAGGCATTTTCATTAGTTATCTATTGCTGTGTAACAAGTTACCCTCAAATTTAATGGCTTAAAAACATCATTTAATATCTTGTGTCAGGAATCTTGGTGCAGAGTAACTGAGTGCCTTTGCTCAGGGTTTCTCACCAAGCTACGCTCCAGGTGTTGGCCAGGGCAGCAGTTATCTTAAGGTTCGACTGAGATAGGAATGCTTCCCAGTTCACTCGTTGGCTGTTGGAAAGAGATACCATATTCTTACCACATGGGCTTCTCCATAGGATAACTTACTGTGTGGCAGCTGACTTCCCTCACAGGGAGCAAGAGAGGGTTTTGAGGACAGCAGTCACATGCTTTTTGTAGATTAATCTTGAAAGTTACATCTCAACAAGTGTTCTGTTTTTTCCATTAGAAGCAAATCTTTGGGTCCAGCCTATACAAAGAGAGGGAATTACATAAGGGTGTGAATTCTGAGGTGGGAATCTTTGGAGGCTTTCTTACAGCCAGCCTACCACAGCACTTAATAAATAAATATATGTTTTTAAATGAACATGTTATTCTTTCTTCATGGTCAGATTGAACAAAAGGGCTTTAGGTTCCATGTAAAAGCCAGTCTCCTCTGTGCAAATTTGTACCAGCATTTGAACAATTGCCTTATATTTCATACGATTTAATTTTAAAATATACTTTTGGATATTTGTGGTACCTGTTTAATTCATTGTAATAGGACAGTTTTGATGAGTGTTGGTTTCCTTTTGGTTTTGTTCGGAATTTTATTTTGAATATTTGAAAGAATTGAATTTTACAATGTTTTTATATGAAATAAAGCACAGAAAAGTTCGTAAAACGAATTTACAGTTTAAAGATTCATAGTAGAGTGATCATCCGTGTGACCATCATCCTGATTAAACAATAGATTTTTGCTAGGCTTCCTGAAGCTCCCTCCCTACCCTTTCCAGATTATAGCCTTCTCCCTTGCCCATTAGGTAGTCAGTATTCTGATATTTATGGTAATCACCTCTCTGTTTTTCTTTATTGTTTTGATGCCTAAGTATTTATAAGTCTCTTCTTTTGAACTAATATAAATGCACTTCTGCATTATATAATGTTTTGTTCTTGTCTTTGGCTCAGTGCTAAGATTCATCCCCATTGTTGTATATGGCTATATTTGATTCATTTTTGTTGTTGTATAGTATTCTATTAAATGAATACACCCCATTTTTGTTGTTGATGGACTTGTGAGTTGTTTTTGGTTTTGAGCTATTTACAATGTTACTATCTTATATATGTATCCAGGTATATATTAGTATATATCTTTCTATGCTACACATGTAGAAGTGGAATTAATGAGTCATAGGATATGTACATCTTCAAATTTAATAGATAATGCCAAACAATGCCTGAGCAGTTGTATTGGTTACTCTTCCTACAGGCATTGTAGGAATGTTCCTATTGCACTATATTATTGCCAGTACTTGGTGGCAATAGACTTTTTTCAGTTTAGCAAATCTTAGGATATGTATTGCTATCTCTTTGTGGTTTTAAGTTGCATTTCCCTGAGACCAGTGAGGTTGAGTACACAGTACTATGAATTGGCCATTGGGATTTTTGTGTATGTGTGAAGTACTTGTTTAAAGCTTTGTGCATCTTTTCTATTTAGTTGATTTTCTTATTGGTTTATTGTTTATATATTCTAGATAAAAGTTCTTTGTTCTATCTATCTATCTATCTATCTCTATATCTACTTATCTATAGCAAATCTTTTACCCCTCTAATTGGGCTGCTTTTTCCATTGTCTTAATGATGTCATTTGATGAGCAGAAGTTTCTGTCTATAATAGAGTCAAATTTATTAGTCTTTTCCTGTTATAATTAGTACCTTTTATGTTAGGTAAAGAATTCTTCTCCACCTGAGGTCATGAAGACATTTTACTATATTACCTACTTGAATCTTTACCTTTTATTTTTCATACTCGCATCTATAATCTTCTTGGGAATTTTTCATATGGATGTCCAGATGTCCAAGCATCCTTAATTAAAAAGTCCATCCTTTTCCCATTGCTTTGAAATACCACATCTGTCATACATCATGTGTCCATACATGTGTGGGTCTGTTTCTAGGCTCTCTTCTGCTCCACTGGTCTGTTTGTCTATCTTTCTGGCAATACCACATTGTATTAAACACTAGAACTTTAAAGTAAGTTACTGTTCTTTTTTAGGAAAGTCTCAGCTATTCATGGCTCTTTGTATTTCTCTATAAATATTAGAACCAGCTGATACATTTCCATGGTACACCTGCTGTGATCTTTATTGGGATTACTTTGACTCAATAGATGAATTTGGGAGACTGTCTTTACAATATTGAGTCCTCTAGCCTTTGAACGTGGTATTTCTTTCTGTATGTCTAGGTCCTTAAGAATGTCCTTAAAAATTTTGATGTTTTTCAGGGGATTATTCTTACATGTCTTTATTTTAGAGTTGTTCTTAGGTCTTCAATCATTTTTATGCTATTGTAAGTGATGTCTGTGTCTTTAATTTCAGTTTCTTACTATTTGTTGCTGATATATAGAAATGCAGTTGATTTTGGCACATTTCTTTTGGTATCCAGCAACCTTGTTAAAATCATTAATTCTAATAATTTATTTGTAGATTATTTTATGTTTTCTGTGTACACATCATCATCTGCAAATAAAAACAGTTTAGTTTCTTTCTTTATGATCCTTATATCCTTTATTTATTTTTCTTGTCTTACTCTGCTGGCTAGGACATCCGGTACAATGATGAATAGAAGTGGTGATAGCGGGGCATCCTAGTCTTGGTGCTGATCTCAAAGTGAAAGCTTTCGACGTGTCACCATTAGGTATGATGTTTTCTGTAGGTTTTTGGTAGGTATTTTTTTTTTATCATTCAAGGAGCTAAGTTTCTATTCCCAGTTTCCTAAGAGGATTTTTTAAAAAAATTATAAGTGGGGGTTGAGTATTCTCAAAAATTTTTGTGCAGTTGAGATGATATTTTTTTTTCATTATGTTAAACTGGATAATTACATTGGTTTAACATTAAAAAGTCAATCAACTTTGCACCTAGGGTGACCAACTGTCCTGATTTGCCCAAGAGTATTCTAGTTTTATCATTGAATGTTCTGCATTCTAGAAACCCCACCAGGACAGTTGTTTGCCCTACTTGCCTTCCTTATTGCATCTGTATTCATTAATGAGATTGTTCTTTAATTTTTTTTTACACTGATCTTGTCCAATTTTGTTATAAAGATAGCTTTATCAAATGAGTTGGGGAATGTACCCTCTTTTTCTATTTTCTGGAAGAATCTGTATAATCTAGGATCGATGTCTTTGCTGAATGTTTAAGGATTTTGCTGGAGAAGCTATCTGGACCTGTTGTTTGCAGAAGCTTTTAAAGTATTGATTCAGTTACTGCTTATTCAGGTTTTTGTTTTAGATACCATTTTTGACATGTTATACTTTTTCTAAGCATTGTCTGTTTCATCTAAATTTTCAAATTTATTGCTATTAGCTTGGTCTTAATACTAAGTTTTCGATGTCCCCAGAGTTTTTAGTGATGTCTTTCATTCCTGACTCTGCTTATTGGTGCTGTGCATTTCTCTCTTTTTTCTTGATCAGTTCTTGCCAGGAATGTAACAATTTTGAGTTTTATCTAGGAACAAACTTTCAGTTTTATATTCTCTATTTTGTTTTCCATTTTATTAATACCCTCTTTATAATTACAGTTTCCATCCTTCTACTTTCTTTGGTTTTATTTTGTTGTTTCTTTTCTAATTTGTTAATTTGGATATACATATTAGTAGGCAGACTTTTTTCTAATATAGGCATTTGAGGCCACAATTTTTCTTTTAGTTGAATCTAAAAATTATGGTATGGCATTTTGTTTGTTATTCCTTAGTTCAAAATAGTTTGTAATTTTCATTATAGTTTTTCTTAGGCATGTGGGTTATTTAGAGATAAACTTATTACTTGGATGTGGGGATTTTCTTTTTTTTTAATTCTGGATTTCTGTTATAATTGCATTGTTATCAGAAAATAATTAGTGTTTTTCTTAATATGATATTTGCATTATCACCCGTTAGTTCATTAAATTTTGAAATATTTGTGCTTGAAAAGAATGTGTTTCCTGCAATTGCATGGTGTGGTGTAAAGTTTGTTAAATATATGGTGAGAATTTTTTGCATCCTTACTGAGTCTGTGGTTCCTTGTTATATCACTTATTTATTTGAGGTGAGTTTCTTATAGACAGCAGAGGTTTTTCATTCACTTTGCCTGACTCAGCAGTCTTAGAATTTTGTATTTAGGCCATTTACATTTAATGTAAATTTAGAGTTTAAGCCTGCCATTTTATTATTTGTTTTATGTTTCTTTTCTCTTTTGATTTTTTGTTCTTATGTTTTTTCTTTGTTACTTGAATGTATTTAAATATTTTTAAAGACCTTGTTTTTTAGAGCAGTTTTAAGTTCACAGAATTGAAAGGAAGCTACAGAGATTTTCCATACATGCTGTAGTAATATGCATTTAAGTTTCCTCCATGTCTTTTCATGGATTGAAAGCTCATTTCTTCTTAGCATTGAATATTATTCCATTGTCTGGATGTATCACTATTTATCCATTCATTTTCTGAAGGACATCTTGGTTGTTTCAAGTGTTGGTATTATGAATATAGCTGCTATCAGTGTGTTTTGGGAATCTTAAGTTTTCAACTCCTTTGGGTAAATACCAACAAGTGTAATACTGGATCATATGATAAAAGTGTGTTTAATTTTTTAAGAAACTGCCAAACTGTCTTCCAGAGTGGCTGTACAATTTTTCATTCCTACCAAGAATAAATGAGAGTTCTTGTTGCTACACATGTTCGTCAGCTTTTGGTGTTGTCAGTGTTCTGGGTGTTGGATGATCTGATCGGTGTACAGTGCTTTCTTTTTTTTGAATTTTTTTTAGTGCTTTCATGTTTTTATATCCATATATTAATTTTGCTACTCTCTTTTTAACCAACTTTTTTTCTGAAAGTATATCAGTATTCTTTTGTTCAGTTTTGAATATGTCAGATAATTGAAGAAGTCTTGGCAGCTATAATGTATTCTAATTATATTAGCTCTAAAAAACAAAATACTGAATTTAATACTTAAGCATATTTTTATCAAATCATAGTGATGGTCAAATAAATGAGTGCTGATGATACCTACCTGCACCAAAGCTAATGTCAATGAAAGGGGGCTCTATTTTTGAATTCTTTTCTGTTTTAGTCTTAAGGGTTTCTGAGACTTTCTTTCTTCACTTTTTAAATTTAAATTGTTTTAAAATTTTCTTTGGGTTTTGGTACAGTATGCTGTGTTAAGAGAGTGCTTGCTGTTGATGGCTTAGGACTGTGTTCTCAAATAGCATTTCTCCATCTTATGTATTTATTATTATTATTTTCAGTAGCCCCCAAACTCATATAATAGTGTTAAGGCAAATTTGATCCAGAGGTTTGTTTATTATCATTCCCAATTTGTGATCGATTTTCATTTAGATAATGAAAGTTCAGCTTTATAAGGACTTCCTTCATATATCTCCAAAACATTCTTGGACTCTGGTTCATGCTTTTATTCTAGATTCTGCCTCTCTGGCTTATGAAACATATTTGCAGAGTGAAGTTTGCCCAATTTTCTTTCTGCTTTTTAAAATGGTTATCCTTTGTCTTTCTTCTGTTTCCTCATACTATAATGTCTTATATTGATGCCTGAAAGGAGAACACTTGTTTCCATTATTCATCACCACTCTCCATATTGCTGGCCACCAAATGTGTAGATCATTTCCCACACCAATTTTCCAGTTCTCTTTGGACACCAACTGAGTGTCCTATAGTTCAATTCAATTCAGTTCAATTCTATCTAACACTGTCTACCTGGAGTTAGCCCCGGATTCCACTGGTTAAGGATTCAGTCCCACAAGACTGAACTGCTCCTTCAGATGAAAATTGCAAGTCCAGGAAGTCACATGTGCATCTGACCTACTGGCTATAAATTGGTAGTTCCCATGTCTGCCTCCTTGGGTTTGATAATGTGCTAGAATGGGTCACATAACTTAGGAAAATAGTTTACTTACTAGATTACCAGTTTATGGTGAAAGGATACAACTCAGGGGGCACGGAACTTCCATACCCTCTCCAGGTGTGCCATTCTCCAAGCATCTCCATGTGCTCACCAACCTACATGTTCACCAACCCAGAAGCCCTTTGAACCCCTTAAATTAGTGTTTTTTATGGAGGCTTCATTCCATGGACATGATTGATCGGCCATTGTTGATTCAACTCAGTCTCCAGCCCCTCTCTCTTTTCTGGATGTTAGAAGGTGGGGCTGAAAGTTCCAACCCTCTAATCACATGGCTGGTTCCCCTAACAACCAATCCCCATCTGGAGGCCCTACAGGAGGCTATATTTCTTATTATAAATCAGAATAACACAATGTCTTAATAATTTAGAGCTTTAAACTTCTTCAGAATTTCGTCTTGAAATGTAAACACCTCATTTAACATGTGCTCTCTAAATAGTTTCCATTCACTGAAATTTAAGAAAAACTTTCTTGTCTTGACACCTTTTCAGACTTTTTCACATAAGTAGGTTACATCATTTTGTTTTATCGATACACTATACCTATGTATTTATTACGTCAGCCCTTGTACCTTGGTTGTTTTATTTTAAATTGAACCATATGAAATTGCTGCTTTTGGAAGTAAAAATTGTTTGAACATTGGTAGTTTTATGTAGTTAATCTAATATACGGCCTTCATATATAGTAATGGATGTATTATCCAGCAAAGCTTTGGGGCACTGGAAGGGTGGGACATTATCTTCAGAGGGTTGGGCATTAGCATTTAGTATTTTGAGATTTCAGGTGATACTGGATTTTTTTTCTTGGTACTTCAATTGCAGAAGTGGAATGAAAATTGTTAATTTGATCTTAAATATGTATTATGTATCATACAAGTGATATTGGCTGTCTCTGGATGTTGATATTTTAGATGTTTACTTTCATCCTTCTCTTTAAATGTGTTTTGAAAACAATCATACTAAAGACCCCGTCAGCATTTGTTTAAATAGGGGTTTCAGCAGTGGAGCATTTCAAGCTAATTAAAGGAAAAAAGTTAAGGGGTGACCATGGGATGTTTTGCTGAATTAGAGGTTAGGGTCAGCGGAGTCGAAAATGGCTATGGACCAAAAGGCAAAAGGATTTAGTGATGGTAGGAAATAACTGGGATATTTGTAGATGTCTTAGATCTGATGACAGTGATTTGGCTGCTTGGATTGAGCCAGACCAGAGTGTTTTTTATGTTAGAGTGGAAGACTAGTTATTGGGAATGGCCAATGAATGCAGTAGAAGTGGAAGTCCCCATCTAGTCTGGGGCATGAGAGAATTTATCACTTGACCAACTTTTATTTGAAAGAGTTCCAAGGCAGACTGTGTCCTTGAGGGAGAGCAAAGTTTCAGTTAAGGTAGGAGTATTGTGTGAACAATTTTAGGGTGGAGTAAAGTTTATTAAACTAGATGGAAGAATTGAAAGAATTTGACAATGCCAATCACTTTTTTTTTTAACCCCCTCCCCCTGTCCCAACCATGGTTTCTGTGATACTGTGCTATCGTTTCTCCTGGCTTTTGCCCTTGCCCTTATTGATGGTTGACATAGAGCTGCTCCTTCTTCCTTTGCCTATCTCTTAGCTGTTGGTGTTCCCTACACCCAGTTTTTGTTCTCATCTCTTCTGACTATACTGATTGACATTGGGTGATTTCATTCGTTGTCATAAATTCAGATTTATTATTTCCCTTTCTCATAGCTTTTAGGTCTTTGTGTGTTTTATTATTTACTCTGTTTATTCTGTCTTTTCCCACCTTTTTTCCACCTGGCAAATTACTGTTAGTCTATCGATGCTCAGCAGTTCATTTAATTTCAGATCCTATTTCAGTTATCCAGTTGCCTTTTCCCTCTCCCCAAGTTTTCCATCTAGGTTAGGGGCAGTCTGTGTACCTTTAATTCTTTGTACATACCATCATCATAATGTTTTCTATGATATTTCAACTATTGGTTTACTTTTTGCCATCTTCCCTAGACTGAGTTCCATGAGGGCAAGGGCTAGAGTTTTCTAAATCCTGTTTTTCACAGTGCTTAGCAAAATGCTTAGGATTGGCAAATATTTGAATTAATATGTTATCAATTGTGTATATATTGCCACAGAAGAAAAGGCACTTAAAAATCTGTTTCTCTGCCATGTATTTGCTGAATAATCTTGGACAAGTCACTTAACCTTTCTGTGCTTCATTTTCCTGTGTAGTAGTTCCTATTTCACACCTGGCAATAAATATTATTACATAAGTATTCATTATCGTTATTTTACATTTTAAAAATTGGCTCAATATATTTGGGTTAGATTAAGACAGCCACTTATACATAATAGTGATAGAAATTTAAATTTGATAGTGTTTCTGAAAAGCAGTTTTTTTAATGCAGTGAAGATTTGCTAGCTTTTTCTTTTGATCGAATAATTTCATTTTTAATAATCAATGAAATTTGAAATGCAGACTAGTATGTTCCAGAATTACTTATGATAGTTTGCAAACAACTTAAATCTCTGATGGTTAAATATATTGTTGAATGTGATGCAACAATTAAAATGTTTGCATTTTAATGGCGTGGAGAAAGGTTATGGTGCAGTAGTAGGTAAAATATCAAAGATAAAAGATTATCTTAAATATGTTTTAAAAAATGCTTAAGAGGCTAATTTGTGATTGCTTTGGGGTGGTAGAATTTAATCTCTGAGACTTTTTTTATATTTAAAATGGGGTTAACTGACATGCTGACATTAATTGCTGACAGTTAAATGAGGTAATTTGAAAATTCTTCGGATGTCTTCTGTTTTTATTAAGTCATACAGTCATTGTTGTTCATCTTTAATATTTTTATTATAAAGCCAATCCTTGTATTAAAGAAAATACTGTTTTCTTAAATATTAAGTCTTTACATTTACTTTTTAACATAGGAACTTACAGCACTTTTTGTCTGCAGTATTTCACCCTGACAACCATTAGTGCAGATTTTCCTAGAAATCATTTTGTAAATGTTAAGTTATTTTATGATTGTGGTGATGCTTGTGTGGTTTGGTTTAGGCTTTTTATTTCCTCCTCTCTAATCTACAGCAACTGGAGCAGATTCAGAAGGAGTTAAGTGTTTTGGAAGAGGATATCAAAAGAGTGGAAGTAAGATATCAAGAATTTCTCACATCTCTAGTAATTTTTCAGTTTCATGAAATTTTTGCTTTTCCTTTAAATTGCTGCATTAAATCTATGGGATTGGTCTCCATTGTATAGAAAGTCACAGTCATAATTTATGCAGTAATAGTTTATTAGGAGGCTTTTTCCTCTAGTTAATGATCAAAGTTAGAGTTTAATCCATTGTTTACTAGAAAGCTAATATTTGAATCAAGAGGAATGCTACTTTTCTTAATGTTTGCAGAGAATATTTTTGAAGTAGAGACTGACATATCATGTTTTTCTGTACTTTGCAGAGTTGAACCTAATGATCATCCAGTTGCCATACTGTCATATTTATCTTAATATTTATCAGTAGGGTCTCACCTGGATTAATGATTAGCTAGTTCACTATTCACATAGTGTACTGTACATCTCATTCAGATTATTTACATTTGTCTTTTTCTGCATTTGGGAGCTTCATTAGTGATGAATATTTATTAAAGTGTTTCTGGTTCTTTAAGAATGTGTATCATAGAAAAGGCTTGTCTCTTAACTTTCAGATATCCTTGCTTTTGTACTCTGTGGAAAGGAAGCCTTGAGAAATTTGGGTGTTGAGACAAAAAGGGACTGATAAAACCTGGGATTGGAAAGGAATATAATATCATAACTCCTTTTGATTTATACGTCTTCTCTTTGGAGTGTCTGTAACTCTAATAATTGTGCTTCCAGGAAATGAGCGGCTTATACTCTCCTGTCAGTGAGGATAGCACAGTGCCTCAATTTGAAGCTCCTTCTCCATCACACAGGTACAAATCTTGAAACTTGTAATTGCTTAGGATTTATGTTACAGAGTGCACATATGGTATTAATCCTTAGGAGCCTTTTCCATGTAATGTACAAAAACCCCTGAGAAATTACTTTGGTCATGATCTAGAAATGAGATTGAGATAGCCTGTTTCCTTAATGCTTTGAATTTTCATGCCAGGGACAGTTAGTGAGTAGAATATTATAATACTGTGAATTCACTGTTGAATTAAAAGTTTGGTGGATTTCTTAAAATAATGGCAGCTTTAAATACTTTGTGAGTTAAAATAAGATGACATTAGAAATCTACAACTGGAGAACATGAAATGGTAATATTAGGGGAGAATTAGATAAACTAATACCTTTAACTTTTCCACTAACCGGTTGAATTTTCTTGCAGATCTCATTCCCCAGATTTAAAATGAGGCCATTAGATAGATCTGTTAGTTTAGATATCCCTGGTATTTTCTTTATAACTCCCCATTATTAATTTGTCTTCCCTTCTGTACCCTCTATTAGAGCAGGAATTACATTTGTCTTGCTCGTGACTGTTTCCCTAGGTTTTTGAGTAGCAGTAGTGACTGGCCTCCTTCAGTAAGCTTTTGTGAAATAATAGTGAATGTCTGTGGTCCCTATATAGCTCTAAAGTGCTACTTGAAATATCTACTACCTAAAATTTGAACTTTTTTGTTGTGTTCAAAGCGAGAGCAATTTTACATGTTTTTAACTTGCTAATCCATTTAGGATAGTGGTCTAATGTAAGCTTTTCGGACAGATAGTTTTAGGATAACACATGGATTATCAGGCAGTCCAATGACAGTACAAGAGATTACACGAACCTTCAGAGCCAGTGTCAGTTCAGGAAAGCTATTTTAGATCTAGTTTGGGACAATATGTGGGGAAGGGGCACAAGGGATATTCAGTTAAAGAACATTCCTGGGTTGTTTGATATTTTTCATTAACCATTTTATGGAGAATCCTCATGAGTACTAGGTGATTCTGAGGTCACTTTACCTGTGTAATTCAGCTTGTTTTTGTCCATATTTTATTTTCTTTAAAACACTTGGGAATGACTCAGCTGTGGGATATTATCTTTAAGCTTAACATTCACTTCCTGATACAAATGGAATCTTTGTCAATGGAATATTTATTATGTGAGTGCATGCAGGCAAGAAAAAGTTGTCATATCACAGAATCTTCTCTAATAAACTGATAGTTCTCATCGTCATATGACTCTCTGTCATAGCCTTTAACAGTAGTGTTTCTATCTGTGTGTCCAGGTCTTTGTTAATCTTACTGACGACTTTTAATAACTTGTTGACCATATAGTATTATATTCATTTAACTGGCTCTGTTTATTTAATGCCTCTGATGCACTGGGCACTGTTCGAAGTGTTGAATCTAGCTGGCAAATTTCCTGCCTTTATGGAGCTTACCTTTTGGGGGGGGTGTGTCTGTGGAGGTTGGGGCAGATGCTAAATAAGCAAAAATATAATATAGTAGTAGTACAAAATATGTAAGTAGTACCCTAGGAAGGAAATTAGATGTATTAGAGAGCTGACACATGAATGAAGTGAAGTGAAGAGATAATAAAAAGTCATGGGGGAGTTTTGAGTAGGATCTGTTTTAGATTTTAAAATATTTACTGGGGTTCCCATGTAGAGGATAGAGATTCTGTGTCCCTCTCAGCCCCCTGCCATTGGAAGCTAGGACGAACGTTAGGAACATTGCAAGAGTCCAGAAGAGAGGAAATGGTGGAATTTTATTGGATTTTATAGGATTTTATTGGTGGAAGAGAAGGGAAGTGGTTGTATTATAAAGTAAAATAGCTGATCTCATAAAAGATAGAGGATTTCGTGATATCTATGAAAACTTTGTTGAATCGCTAAAATCGTATGGAACACTATTGTCAAATGAGATTTGGGCAGAGGTGAGACTGGTTAACAGTTGAGGATGAGAAAATAGACAAACATGATATTTTCTTCAAAAGAGTGTTTTGATATTTTCTTGAAACGAGTAATTTGATTATCACTCAAGGTTTGAGCAAGACACTTGGGAAAATGATGTGGCTTTAAATATTCTTGGGAAATGACCCTTAAGATTTGGATGTGAAATTAAACATGGGAAGAATGTTATGTTATACTATCAATATTTGAGTTTTTTTTATTTTTAAGAAATAGCATGTAGTTGAATTATAATTTTTCCCTCATAATTATTAGCTTCATTATTTAAATGCCAGACGTATTTTTTTATTTCTGTTGATCATAAATTTAATTCATTTTTTAAAAGATGCATACATAAGTTTAAATTGTGAATTGCTTATTGAACTTTTCTGTGGTGTAGACCAGGGATATTTACAAATAAAATATATAGATAAGACATTTATATAAGACACTTTTGATTATATTTAACTACTCTATCAGGTATTTTTGAGACTTAATCTTTCATTTGTGTGTCTGTCATTTTTTAATAAATAAATAAATAAATAAATTTATTTATTTATGGCTGCGTTGGGTCTTCCTTGCTGCGCATGGGCTTTCTCTAGTTGTGGCGAGTGGGGGCTACTCTTCGTTGCGGTGTCTGGGCTTCTCACTGCAGTGGCTTCTCTTATTGTGGAGCACAGGCTCTAGGCGTGTGGGCTTCTGTAGTTGTGGCGCGTGGGCTCAGTAGTTGTGGCGCGCAGGCTCTAGAGCGCAGGCTCGGTAGTTGTGGCGCATGGGCTTAGTTGCTCCGCTGCATGTGGGATCTTCCCGGACCAGGGATTGAACCCATGTCCTCTGCATTGGCAGGCGGATTCTTAACCACTGCACCACCAGGGAAGTCCCTGTATGTCTGTCATTTTTGACAAAGGTCCAGATGAATCAAAATGAAGGAAAAAGCAAGGGGTCACTTTATGGATGTTAGAAGTATTTAACTATTATAAAGAAAATATATATATATATATATATATATATATATATATAAAAAATGGTGAGTTATATATATATATATATATATATAATGGTGAGTTAGTACCTTGTGAATTTGTATATTTTATCATTTGAGTGAATAAACTAGTAAAATTCAAGGAATTTGATATTGTGTAATGGCTCTTGGACTAGGTTAAGAAGTTCCTCTTTAACTCACCCACACAACTCTATGCAGTTATACTTACCCCTGTGACATGCCCCCTCCCCCAAGTCATTAAAAAAAAAAATGTGTGTGATGGGGAGAGGTTGGGTGGTGGTTAGGGATGGCTCTTTGGTATAGTGGATGAAAATGGACCCATCTTCTCTGTTATTGCATATTGGGTCTTTGGCTGGATTATGATCACTGACCAGAGCAGTGTTAATGGCTTCTTCTTCACATATTAATGCTTAAGTTTTTGGTACTTTTTGGCAATTATTATTGGTTTAACTGCTTTGTTTTACTTGGGAAGATAACTTTTTTAATTTAATTTTATTTATTTATTTTCTTATTTCATTGTGTTTTATTTATTTATTTTTTCACCACACTGTGTGGCTTGTGGGATCTTAGTTTCCCAGCCAGGGACCGAACCCTGGCCCTTGGCAGTGAAAGCGTGGAGTCCTAACCACTGGACTGCCAGGGAATTTCCTAAGATAACTGTTTTTAAAACGTAGGAATTGAAATGTTCTTACGGTCAGGTCTAACTCTAATCCATACAGATTTGTCCCTAATTTATTATATATTTTAAACAAATCTTCTACATAAACCTAAAGAGTTTTTCATATAACATTTATTTCCCTTTATTGAGGAGGGGAATTATACAATATAGGAAATTCTCCATACACAGCCTGACACTATTTTCCATACAGTAAGTCTCCTACATACGAACGAGTTTCGTTCCTTGAGAGGATTCGTAAGTCCAGTTTGTTCGTACGTGCAAGAAAGTTAGCCTAGGTACCCAACTAACGCAGTCGGCTATATAGTACTGTACTGTAATAGGTTTATAACACTTTTCACACAAATAATACATAAAAAACAAACACAAAAAATAAAGAAAACATTTTTCATCTTATAGTACAGTACCTTGAAAAGTACAGTAGTACAGTACAACACCTAGCATACAGGGGCTGGCATCAAGGGAACAGGCAAGAAGAGTTACTGACTGGAGGAGAAAGAGGAGGTGGGAGATGGTGGAGCTGAAGGATCATCAGCAGTAGGAGTCGGAGGGCAAGCTGCTCACTCCTGACGTTGATGGCACAGGTTCTGGTTCCTTGCTGGATTCAATTCTATCTACTCTTGAAAAAACGATCCAGTGATGTCTGGGTAGTAGCTCTTTTTTTCTTGTCATAGATTACATGGTAGCACTAGATTGCATTCTGAATGGTAGCTGCAACCTTTGTGTACCGTTCTACATTCAGGTCCTATGCCTCAAAAACTAACAGAGCCTCCTCAAAGAAAATCCCTTTGCCATTTCCTGTATCGTGAATCTCTTCGGTTCTTCAGTTACTTCTTCTTCCTCTTGTCTCTCTTGGTGATTCTTAGCGGTATCAGCTACATCACCACTGCTTTTACCCTTGCTTCTGGACATCCTGGGCTTGAAATAAAGATACTGTACTACTGTACGCTATACAGTACTGTACAGTAAAGTACACAAAAGCACAACCACTTATAGAGGAGGCATGCGTGTGACAGTGTACACCAGACACATGAACTAACTTATGTGATTGGACATGCGAACACGTTTGCATCTTTGAAAGTTTGCAACTTGGAGGTTTGTATATAGGGGACTTGTATTTCCAGGGTTAGATGATTATGAACAGATCTTAAGAAATCTCTGCTACACTTGCATTTATTGTTGCGAGTACTGAGGATTACTTGCCTTAACTCTGACCCTATACCATGCAGAGGAGTTGAATTTGATGCCATAGGCGATGGAGGATACTGAAGAATCTTATGGAATTTTCAACTTGAACAAACACAAAGAAACGCAAACACAGAAAACAAATTTCCTTGGCAATAATGTAAAGGGTACTCTTCATACATCTGTAGTTTCTCATTAATTTGATAGGTAATAGAATTGCAGCAAGTAAAGAAAAATGTTTTTGAAATAGTTCAATTTCCTTTATTTAGAATATTTGAAGAATTCTTCAGTCACTAAGCCAGTTTTTGGAGGTGTATCAGGCATGTATAAAACACAGTTTTAGGCACTGGAGATACAGTTGTGAATATGACAGACCCTAGAACTCTGCTCACATGGTTATATAAAGGACGGAAAATAAGTTATGCTGTCAAATTAATTATTCTGCTTAAAATATGGTATAAATAGACTTTTTAATTCCAGTAATTAAAATAATCAAAATACATTTAACTTAAATTATGTTTGATGAGTAGGTATTTCAGGATTTTTGAAAAACATCTTTGGGTTCTTGTTATAAACTGTAATTGTCACTGCTTGATGAAGATACTACCAGTCCTTTCTAATTCTGAAATCTGAGGTGTGAATAGGACAGATTTCGATGTGCATGAGTATCAACCAAACCTTTTGTTTGACATGCAGATTTTTGAACCCCACCCCCGAAATCTGATCATTAGGTCTGAGGTGAGTTCCTGAGATTCACATGTAGGCCTGGAGGATCATACTTTAAAAAGTATGTTCCATATAATACAGAATATGTCTGTATTACTGACATGTTTTAAAAATCTCTAAGTAAGATATATTTATTTTCTTTTTCATAAAAGAAAGCTCTGACATTCAACACTAACGTTTTATAACTATCTTAAGTTTATTTCATTTTTGGGGAAGGTAGGGTAAAATTTTCTATTTACTCTCTACTTTGTAAAGTTACATATCCTTCTGTAATGTCTTAAAAATGCCTCGAGTTCTGTTCCTGGGCTTGAGAGAGCCAAAACAGTTAAAATTAAGTTTCTTGGAAGGAAGCAAATTATTGGTATTTACCAGCCATTCCCTGTTGATTCCATTCATATTACTGTGATTAGACCCTCTTGCTTATGGCCTTTTGTGCTTTCAGGTTAGAGTCATGTAGGAAACTTTTCACCCCTTTGCTTATTATAGGTGTACCTTGATTCTGGGAGGTCAGGGATGGGAGAAGCTGGGAAAACCAAAGCTATACATTGTAACCCTAGCCTAGATGTAAGAATAATTGAATGCAAGCATAAAATTTCATGTGCTGTCACCATTTTCTGTTTCTGCTGTTTACTGTCTCTCCTCTACCCAAGTTCCAGTATATTTTTCCCATTCAGATCCTCTACCTTTGAATCTTTTGTTGCTGTTTTTGGAATGCTTCCTCTACTTTGTTTTTAAAACCTTTTTCTGAGATGATTTCAGAGACCTGGGTTTTTGTAACACTAAGATTTATGGCAGTTACATCATCTGATAATTAAAAATTTCTCCTCTGTGAATTATAACTAAATTGTAACTATTATAACTATTCCCACTCATTGATAAGTGGTTAGAATATAATGGAGTCAAAGGAAGTACCTAGCCTAACAAACTGGGACTTTTATTAGCTTTGTTGGAGACAAATGAGTTTTGTCAGTCTTTTTCTTTTGAGCTTATTATTCTGTTTTTGAAATTCTACCAAGCAAATTATTTACTTCCAAAGGCAGTAAGCAGTAGATTCAGACCTGTTCCATCTTTCAGAAATTTTCCATCACATGTGCTTTTCACATCTGCCAGCAGTAAGTTTCTCCCTGAGGAAGCTCTTATAATGAAAACTTTAAAATGAATTGCCCTTTTACTTTTCTTTTTAAACTTTAGTAATATTATGGAATTACAGACCTTTTAAAAGGCAGCATAATATGAGGTTCATACAGTCCTCCTATGTACTGTATATCTACAACCCTTTCTAACCATCTACCATTAAAAGGGGACAAAGGGTGTTGGAGGAAATTTTTCCTGGATATTTGAAATACTCTGATAACTTCTGTTCTTTGAAGAATAAATTGAATCTCTTTTTCCTAAAGATCATAGATATGTACTCTGGAGCCCAATGTTTTTATTATTGAACTACCCTTACGTTCCAGAAGTAAATCCAAAGCTTGTATGATATATAGGTTTTCATAACCTTTTTGGGAAACCTTTGGAGTCAGATGTGTTTCATTATGTAGTGTTATGTCTTGCCCCCATACCCTTCCCTCCCCAATTTAGAAAGGTAACTAAGTACATATGCCATATATTACGTATACTGGAGGAGGAGTAAAACGCGGTTCCATATAATCAAGCACATTAATATTTCAGCATTGAAGCATGCATGTTAGCAGTCAGTGAGATAAACGGTATCAAAATGTGTTCAGGTCAGGTTTTCACTTCAAAAAGTTACAAAAAGTGTTTGATTTTCATAGTTTTGGGTTTTAGGAATTGAAGTTTTCTGTAATCTTTTTTTTTGTTGTTTAACATCTTTATCGGAGTATAATTGCTTTAAAATGGTGTGTTAGTTTCTGCTTTATAACAAAGTGAATCAGTTATACATATACATATATCCCCATATCTCTTCCCTCTTGTATCTAACTCCCTCCACCCTCCCTATCCAACCCCTCCAGGTGGTCACAAAGCACCGAGGTGATCTCCCTGTGCTATGTGGCTGCTTCCCACTAGCTATCAGTTTTACATTTGGTAGTGTATATATGTCCATGCCACTCTCTCACTTTGTCCCAGCTTACCCTTCCCCCTCCCCGTGTCATCAAGTCCATTCTCTAGTAGGTCTGTGTCTTTATTCCCATCTTGCCCCTAGGTTCTTCATGACCATTTTTTTTTTCTAGATTCCATATATATGTGTTAGCATACGGTATTTGTTCTTCTCTTTGTGACTTACTTCACTCTGTATGACAGACTCTAGGTCCATCCACCTCACTACAAATAACTCAATCTCGTTTCTTTTTATGGTGGAGTAATATTCCATTGTATATATGTGCCACATCCTTTATCCATTCATCTGTCAGTGGACACTTAGGTTGCTTCCATGTCCTGGCTATTGTAAATAGAGCTGCAATGAACATTGTGGTATATGATTCTTTTTGAGTTATGGTTTTCTCAGGGTATATGCCCAGTAGTAGAATTGCTGGATCGTATGGTAATTCTATTTTTAGTTTTTTAAGGAACCTCCATACTGTTCTCTATAGTGGCTGTATCAATTTACATTCCCGCCAACAGTGCAAGAGGGTTCCCTTTTCTCCACACCCTCTCCAGCATTTATTGTTTGTAGATTTTTTGATGATGGCCATTCTGACCAGTGTGAGATGATATCTCATTGTAGTTTTGATTTGCATTTCTCTAATGATTAATGATGTTGAGCATTCTTTCATGTATTTGTTGGCAATCTGTATATCTTCTTTGGAGAAACATCTGTTTACATCTTCTGCCCACTTGTGGATTAGGTTGCTTGCTTTTTTGATATTGAGCTGCATGAGCTGCTTGTAAATTTTGGAGATTAATCCTTTGTCAGTTGCTTCATTTGCGAATACTTTCTCCCATTCTGAGGGTTGTCTTTTCGTCGTTTATGGTTTCCTTTGCTGTACAAAACCTTTTAAGTTTCATTAGGTCCCATTTGTTTATTTTTGTTTTTATTTCCATTTCTCTAGGAGGTGGGTCAAAGAGGATCTTGCTGTGATTTATGTCATAGAGTGTTCTGCCTATGTTTTCCTCTGAGAGTTTGATAGTGTCTGGCCTTACATTTAGGTCTCAATACATTTTGAGTTTATTTTTGTGTATGGTGTTAGGGAGTGTTCTGATTTCATTCTTTTACATGTAGCTGTCCAGTTTTCCCAGCACCACTTATTGAAGAGGCTGTCTTTTCTCCATTGTATATTCTTGCCTCCTTTATCAAAAATAAGGTGACCATATGTGCGTGGGTTTATCTCTGGGCTTTCTGTCCTCTTCCATTGATCTATATTTCTGTTTTTGTGCCAGTAGCATAGTGTCTTGACTACTGTAGCTTTGAAGTATAATCTGAAGTCCGGGAGCCGGATTCCTCCAGCTTCATTTTTCTTTCTCAAGATTGCTTTGGCTATTTGGGGTCTTTTGTGTTTCCATACAAATTGTGAAATTTTTTGTTCTAGTTCTGTGAAAAATGCCAATGGTAGTTTGATAGGGATTGCGTTGAATCTGTAGATTGCTTTGGGTAGTATAGTCATTTTCACAACGTTGATTCTTCCAATCCAAGAACATGGTAATCTCTCCATCTGTTTGTATCATCTTTAATTTCTTTCATCAGTGTCTTATAATTTTCTGCATACAGGTCTTTTGTCTCCTTCGGTAGGTTTATTCCTAGGTATTTTATTCTTTTTGTTGCAGTGGTAAATGGGAGTGTTTTCTTGATTTCACTTTCAGATTTTTCATCATTAGTGTATAGGAACACAAGACATTTCTGTGCATTAATTATTTTATCCTGCTACTTTACCAGATTCATTGATTAGCTCTGGTAGTTTTCTAATAACATCTTTAGGATTCTCTATGTATAGTGTCATGTCATCTGCAAACAGTGACATCTTCACTTCTTCTTTTCCAATTTGGATTCCTTTTTTTATCTTTTTTTGTTCTCTGATTGCTGTGGCTAAAACTTCCAAAACTATGTTGAATGAGAGTGGTGAGAGTGGGCAGCCTTGTCTTGTTCCTGGTCTTAGTGGAAATGGTTTCAGTTTTTCACCATTGAGGACGATGTTGGCTGTGGGTTTGTCATATATGACCTTTATTATGTTGAGGTAAGTTCCCTCTATGCCTACTTTCTGGAGGGTTTATCATAAATGGGTGTTGAATTTTGTTGAAAGCTTTCTCTGCATCTGAGATGATCATATGGTTTTATGTAAGTTTTTTGAGCCCAATGTTATATATATATATATATATGTTTAATTTTATTATTTATTTATTATTATTTTAGGAAATATTTATTTTGTTATTTATTTGTCTGCTTCGGATCTCAGTTGCAGGATCTTCATTAGGGCATGCGGGATTTTAAGTTGTGACATGCAGGCTCTTAGTTGCGGCATTCAGGATCTAGTTCCCTGACCAGGTATCGAACCTGGGTCCCCTGCATTGGGAGCGTGGAGTCTTAACCACTGGACCCCCAGGGAAGTCTCAAGCCCAGTATTTTTAAAAGCCAAACTGTATATTGCTGAAAAGGCCATTTTAATCACCAATGTTTATTTGTATAAAATCTTTTGTATAAAATTTGTTGTACTATCTTGTTGAAATTCTTACAAATACCACAATATGAGTAGTAGTACTGTCTATTCTAATGAGTCCGAGACACTGTAGAAGAAAAGATTTCACCTTAATTTTCAATTGAATTTTGCATCAAAATTTTCTCTTAGCTTCCTATTCATTTATAGATATAGCTTATATGTGAAACTGACTTAACAGTCTTTTATAAATTATTTATTTAAACATATTTTTTATTTCTTTTTTTTTTAATTGAAGGATAGTTGATTTGCAGTGTTGTGTTAGTTTCAGGTGTACTGCAAAGTGATTCAGTTTTTTATATATATATATATATGTATACACACATGCACACATATATACACATAATACACACGTATACATATATACACAAATACACACATAAATACGTATATATACACATAAATACATATACATATATATTCTTTTTCAGATTCTTTTCCCTTATAGGTCATTACAAAATAGTATAGTTCCCTGTGCTGTACAGTAGGTCCTTCTTGATTATCTATTTTATATATAGGGGTGTATATTTTTTAATCCCAAGCTCCTAATTTATCCGTCCCCCCCATTTCCCCTTTGGTACCATAAATTTGTTTTCTATGTCTGTGAGTCTGTTTCTGTTTTGTATATAAGTTCATTTGTAAAAGTCTATCTTTTAATTACAAAGTATATCTTTGCTTTTGGAAGCAAATAATTTAACTGACAGTAAGTAGTTTTGTGACATCTACTTGCATAACTGTGAATTTCCCTTGTAACTTGGATTAACAGCTGTATAGTTTTCATATGTTTTTAGCTGAGCTCCTCATTGTCACCAGCAAGAACATTAAGAATTTTTTTATCATCTTATTTTCCCCATCATGAATAAAGTGTATTATTCCTAACTTAGTTTTAGTTACTATTTTGAAATTTTCTTCTTGCCCTTGCCATTTTTTGGTGGCTTTATTTGTATAACTTACTTGAAATAATTTGAAGTTATTTATTTGACATTTATTTGAAATAATTGATGACTCTCATATTTATAGGTTGCCATTTTTTTCACTTTTCTCCTTAAATTATGTCTATGAAGTGGGTTGGGCTAATCCAGGATTTCCTCACTCTTCAGTTGTAGAATGTGATGTGCCTAGGGAGCATAGCATGGTTGTTCAGTGTAGACTCTAGAACCTGACTCCATGGCTTTGAATCCTAACTCTGCTATTGACTAACTTTGTTAACTTGGGCCAAATGTATAATCTGTCAGTGGCTGAGTTTCCTCACTTGAGAAATGGGAATGATAATAGTGTCTACCTGAGTTATGAAGTTTAAATTACTTAGCTCGGTGCCTACAGCATGGTAAATGCTCAATAAATGATAGCTGTTAATACTGCTGTTGTCATTACCATCTGCGGATTGTGGCTAACTCAGAGATAAGCAGTAGAATAGCACCAGAATCAAGAGAACCCAGCCCAGGCAGTGCTTTCTAATATTCTCTTCTAATCATGTTACTTTATACACACATAGAAACACACACACACACACATTTTAAAAAGCAGAATTAAAGGGATTTATTTTTTCAGATTGCTTCTGTTGCGGTTGTATATGCAATAATAAATTTCCTTAGTGAATAAGATTAAGATCTGAAATAAAATAAATTTCAAACTCTGCAGTTATTATTAATAAAGTACTATTTAAAACCTGTAATTTCAATACCTTCAACAATCTGATGAGTACTATTTTTAAACATGTATTTGAAATGCAATGTTATCTCACTATATACACTGATATATCAATATCATTGTTCCAGCCTGCAGTCAAAGAAGTCTGAATTATAACACCATAAAATAATTATATCTAGAAATAGTTCTGTTCTATCAACCTCTAAATGTGCAGCGTCATAATTTTATTAATGTTTATACAGATAATAGGGAATTGGGTTTCATTAGTGGAAGGAACACAGATTTTTTTTTAACATCTTTATTGGAGTATAATTGCTTTAATGTTGTGTTAGTTTCTGCTGTATAACAAAGTGAATCAGCCATATGCATACATATATCTCCATATACCCTCCCTCTTGCGTCTCCCTCCCACCTGCCCTATCCCACCCCTCTAGGTGGTCACAAAGCACCCAGCTGATCTCCCTGTGCTATGCAGTTGTTTCCCACTTGCTATCTATTTTACATTTGGTAGTGTATATATGGCAATGTTACTCTCTCACTTCGACCCAGCTTACCCTTCCCCCTCCCCATGTCCTCAAGTCCATTCTCTACGTTTGCATCTTTATTCCTGTCCTGCCCCTAGGTTCATTAGAACCTTTTTTTTTTGTTTTTTAGATTCCATATATATGTGTGAGCATACGGTATTTGTTTTTCTCTTTCTGACTTACTTCATTCTGTATGACAGACTCTAGGTCCATCCACCTCACTACAAATAACTCAGTTTCATTTCTTGAGTAATAGTGTATATATTGCCACATCTTTGCCACATTGCCACATCTATTGCCACATTGTACATATGTGCCACATCTTCTTTATCCATTCATCTGTCGATGGACACTTAGGTTGCTTCCATGTCCTGGCTATTGTAAATAGTGCTGCAGTGAACATTGTGGTACATGTCTCTTTTTGAATTATGGTTTTCTCAGGGTATATGCCCAGTAGTGGGATTGCTGGGTCTTATGGTAGTTCTATTTTTAGTTCTTTAAGAAACCTCCATACTGTTCTCCATAGTGACTGTATCAATTTACATTTCTACCAACAGTGCAAGAGGGTTCCCTTTTCTCCACATCCTCTCCAGCCTTTATTGTTTCTAGATTTTTTGATGATGGCCATTCTGACCGAGGAACACAGATTTTTGAATGCATGGCATTTCTTCATTTTTAGCCCTGTTAGTCCCTGGTTAGAGTATACTGAAAATAGCGTGTGATCCTGTCATACCAGTTCATGACTCTGTGCAAGGAAAGTGAGCATTGGTTATATTTCATCAAAAGAAATTCATTACAAGATTGTGTTAATTCTTTAATTTGTAGTATAAGTGCTTTGAAGGGTCTTTCTTACATAAGTCTTACTATAGGAATGGTTAAGATCACTGAATATCTATTATTATGTATTGCTTTATAAAAAAAGACTACTGTGAAGACAGTTGCATCTCATTTATTATATTTTTGAAAGCATAAGTTTGTATGTTATTGATGAATTTTATTCATAGAGGGTAAAATTTATTGAACATCTACCGTTTTTTGGCATTGTACTGAGAAATTAACCCACTTAATTAAATCTTATACCTCTCTGAAGTATCTTACTCATTTAGCAGATGGAGAAGCTAGCGGCCAAATAAGATCAATAACTTGCCCAGAGTCATTTAGCTGCTAACAAGTGAAATTCAAACCCACTCTGTACTCTTAAGAGTGCCTCTCATATTATAACCTTTGTGATTATTTGAGTACTAAAGTAAATAATGATTTTGTATATTTATGTGAAGAGACACACTGAAATTAGTATACTTAATTGCTTAAATTTCATTAGGGTAGACAAAAATATAAAGATTTCTATAATAGAAATAGGGAAGAATTTTTAAAAATGTAAAAAACTGTTGATCTATCATGGTTGATGTAGAAGCTATATCATTTTCAGGTGTTAATAGTCTTCATAAGCTAATTTATTTAAAGAAGGGAGGGAGGTAAGAGTGACGTGATAAGATAGATATGGTAAGATGGAACTCTTAGGAAGAAAAGCTAGTCGGGACTTCTAGAGGTTTTTCTAGGGTTAGGTAGGAAAATGCACAGAGAATATATATAATCAAATAGAAAGAACCAATGGAGAAAGTAGATTCTGTTCCACTAGGGCAGAGGTATTAGAATACAGATTTTGGGTTATGAAAGAAAGATTATTGGTATTTTACCATTTCTTCCATTCCTTTGATAGTTTTCTTTCACGTGAGGTGATTATCATAACATTTTGGAGCTTGAAGGGACTCTAGGTATAGCTAGAGATAGCTAGTCTCCACTTATCTCACTTTGCAGTTAAGGAAACAGTTATTATAAGGTATTTGTCCAAGGGCACTAGCTCTAGTGTCATAACAGGATCTGTTAACCATAGCTTTTGATTGCATGCTTGTGCTCTTTTCCCAATATTCTAAGTCCTCTTTTCCTTAGAGTTCAAACATATTAACCTATCTGAAAATGAAATTGTAGGAAATACTTCTATATATACACCTATCTTACGATTATTCCCTACTGACATTCTTTCAGGGTGGGTATATTTAAGGTGGTGGGATGAAGGAGTAAATTGTTTAAATATTTACTAATTTTTTGTTTATGGGGTATGTATTTATTTGATGTCTAATTAAATTATTGGTAATAAATATTTGCTTAGAAATTAGAAATATTGGATTTATATATGATATATTTTAGATTTACTTTTTCTGTTGCTAAGAGAATGTAAAAACTGAAATCACATTTTTCTTTCTTCATTTTGCAGTAGTATTATTGATTCCACAGAATACAGCCAACCTCCAGGTTTCAGTGGCAGTTCTCAGGTAAATGATACATCTAACAGTATGTTACAGTGGTACCATAAATATAATCACCTGAGTTGTAAAATCACAGATGAGTTTACTGGAATGTCCTGTCATAAAGACAGCTGTTTTGAATGCTGTGGCATTGATTAGGACTTGAATAGCTCTGATACATAATCAGATATATATTTGCTCATCACTAGTTTAAATTTTTTTTTAATATACTGGTGACATCAGACCTTGAGAGGAAGGAAATACCATAGGAGGAAATTATGAGTAATCAGGGCATTGTTTCTCTCAGATAAGAAAGTTGTAATTTATTGATGAATTACCCATTATTATGTTGAAACATGTAGCTTTTCTGTGGAAAGTAAACTACAGGCTTGAGTAAAATAGACTCTGGCTTCTCCTTTTCTTTAATTAATTGTATGATTATTTTGATTTTTACTGTCTTCATCTCTGACTTGGGGATGTTGATATTTGTCAAATATAATTTTGAGGCCAGATTTTTTTTTTTTTTAACTTTTCACATTGAAATAACTTCAGACTTAGAAGTTACAAGAATGGTAAAAAATAATTCCTTTATATTCTGTATGCAGATTATCCAGATGTTAACATTTGATCACATTTGCTTTATCATTCTCATTCTGTCTCTCTTTTATATATACACACATAAAATTTTTTCTTTGGATGTTTGAGCAGGGTACAGACATAATGTTCCTTTATCTCTAAATACCCCAGTGTATATTTCCTTAAAAACAAGGATATTGTCCTATGTAATCACAGTATAACTTTAAAATTCAAGAAGTTAATGTTGATATGGTGCTATTATCTAATCCCTATATCTTACTCAGATTTTACAAATTGTCCTTCCAGTATCCTTTATAATATCCTGTTTTCCTTAAAAGGAAAAAAACATAAGGCATTCAAATGAGGCATGTTCATTTGTATATTCATTTTATGTAATAGTGCAGTTATTTTTATCAAAGTGGAAAGAAAATTCTTTCAGATCATACAGCTTTTATTTGTGTTTTTCTTTCCCCACTACTTAAATAACTGCCTCTATTACTTTTATGGTTAGTTTGTGTAACTATTCTGTATATCCTGTGTTATCTTCAACTGCATGCTTGGATTTGGCCTGTTGTTTTTTTATAGTAAGTTTATAGATTGGTTTGTATCTGTTTCTGAACAGCCATGAAAACACCAGATCTAGGTGTTTTTTTTTTTTTTCTTTTTTTCGGTACACGGGCCTCTCACTGTTGTGGCCTCTCCCGTTGCGGAGCACAGGCTCCGGATGCGCAGGCTCAGCGGCCATGGCTCACGGGCCCAGCTGCTCCGCGGCATGTGGGATCTTCCCGGACCGGGGCACGAACCCGTGTCCCCTGCATCGGCAGTCGGACTCTCAACCACTGCGCCACCAGGGAAGCCCTAGGTGTTTTTTTAATAAGACAATGGGATATATCAGGAGAAATTTTTAAGAATTAAATTGAAAAAAAAAAAAAGAATTAAATTGAAACATCCTTAAGAACTTGAACAGGAAAAGCAGTCTCTGAATCTGGAAACATGCTTGGCATTCACAGCTGGGCCTTCATGTTCTCCTTTTAAACATAATCTCACAGAACATCAACATCAGACATAGTCACTCTGGGACGGTGATGAAATGAAGCAAAAACCGAGATCACTTCATAAATTTATTAAGCACATACAAAAAGAAGTCACTGTGTAAGCCACATAAAATACCAAACACACCTCTATCATGGCTAATATGAGCAGTTGCTGTTTCTTTACTAATTACAACTTTAGTCTCACTGTAGTTTTCTGTTTGCCTAGGTAAGATATATTAAGGTACTCAATCACAGAATTATCCCCACTTCTTGATAGTGTCCAATCTAGAGCAAAGCCTTACTTCCTTGAACCCTCCCCCAAATCACTTAACATGGGCCTATATCCTATAAGTAGTTTGTAACATCCTCTTACCTTAACCTGTAGTGTGCTGTATTCTTTGTTGCAATGAGCAATAATAAAATTTGTTCAACTACAGGTGTGTTCGTATTGGTCTTTGGCTGCAGGGCTTTGACAAAGTCTACATAGAGGAACAGAGAAGATTTTCTATTGCCATTTATAGAACATTGATTTGGAATTTCTAGCAAATTCCATAAGCTAGAAATAATAGAAATTGAATAGAAAAAAAAAGCCATCAGAATAGTTTTTTTTTTTAATTTTTACTGTTTGCATATAATAAAGGAGACTTCTGGTTTGAGATTGTACACTAAGCCAATGTAATCCCTCCAACCTCCACCCACTAGAAATCCCATTGACATATTACTATCCTCACACTGAAAACTTAAAAAGAATTTGTAAAGATAAAAAGAATACTTAGGAAGTCCACCTAACATATGAGTCACTGTAGGCAGAGTAAAAGTGTGCTTTTGGATGAAGTAGTCTGGGTCTCTCAGGAGACTCCAACCTTAGTATCTGCTGGAGGACAGGGAAGTTGCTGAGGAGGAAAACCTACTAGTGCTTATGGGATAGAACTAATATGACATATTGTGCCGAAGTCCTTAGGCTTCATTTCTAGGTATACTCTTTAGAAGAGACAGACTTAAAACAGATTGACACAGAAAGACTTGAAAACAAAGGAGTAGTTGAGGATAAGCCCGGCAAATATAAGAATGGTAAGGAATACAACAAAAACAAACAAACAACAAAAAAGGAAAGAAGAGTAGACCGAAGTAGAACTCAAGGAAAAAATCATAGAAGACAGATACAGGTTTTCACATAATGAAAGGTATAATTCCACAAAATAGTAATTTCTGTGACATAATCTAAAGCATTGGTATTTATATAAAGCAAAACCTATTAGAAATTTTCAAAAATTGATTAAAAGTTAAACATGGTAAGAGATTTTAAGGTATAGTCATCCTTCAGTATCCATGGGGGATTGGTTCCAAGAACCCCTGCAGGTACCAAAATCCAAGGTTGCTCAAATCCTTGGATAAATTGGTGTATATTTGCATATAACCTGGGTATCACATCCTCCTATATACTTTGTCATCTCTGGATTACTTGTAATAACTAATATAATGTAAATGCTATATAAAAAGTTTTAAATACAATGTGAATACTGTGTAAATAGTTGCCAGTGCAGCTGCAAATTCGTTTTGCTTTTTGGAACTTCCTGGAATTTCTTCTTCTTTTTTGGGGGGAGGGTGGTGTGTGGATTTTTTTTGTCTGCATTTGATTGAATTTTTAGATGCAGAACGTGCGGATATGGAGGGCCTACTGTATAATTCAAGAAGTAATTAAAGTAGAAACAAAAGTATTTAGGTAACATTTATTTTGCATTTACTATTCATGGACATTGCTCAATGTACTTTACATGTATTAACTACTTTAATTCTTAGAATTTCTCTATGAGATAAGTACTATTACTATTATTTTCTATTTTATTGAGGAGGAAACTAGGGCAAAGAGAAGTTGAGGAGGTTGCCCAAGGTAATATAGCAGAGATTTTAACTCAGGCATTATGGCTTCAGGACAGGTGCTTTTAAATATTAATTTATTCAACCAAAAGTTTTTTTGAATACCTCCTATTTACCAGACACTATTATAGGCTCTGGTTATTGAACAAAAACAAAACAGACAAAAATTTATGCTGTAGCCAAACTTTCAGTCTAGTTGGAGTGATACTAATAGTAATAAGAATACATTACCTTTGAACAAAGAGGAGGTGAGGGAGCAAGCTATGTGAATATCTCCGGGAAGATCTAGGCTGAGTGAAAATAAGTACATGAGCCTTAAGGTACAAGAATGCCAGATACAGTCCAGAAGTCCAGTATGACTGGAGAGGAATGAGGAAAGAGGAGAAAAATAGAAATGAGGTAAGAACCATGACAGAGGCCACTTTGGTGCATGATTTTCTTACGTCATTATAAAGACATGGGATTTTTTTGTTTGTTTGAGATGAGTCAAACTTGGTTTAATAGGTACTTGTCTCACTTTATACTTTGCATCAAGGGATATACATTATTTATAGTAGTCTTAGAGCATTTAGAAAACTGGATTGATTCTAAAACAGAATAAATTGTACCATCTACATTCTCTGAGTCAGAACCTCAAATAAATAACTACTTAGACAATCTGGAAGAGAGAAAACTAAATACTTCTCTTAATACCTTTGTGTCAAAGAGTATACAGACGTTGCTACAAACAATTCAGAAAATAATGCTAGTGAAAATATTATATATCAAAATTTATGAAATTTTGGTCAGAATTTTCCTAAAAATTGTATCATTAAATGAATTCATTTTTAGATGCGAATAAAAATAAATGAACTAGGCATTGAACTCAAGACACTGGGAAAAACTTAAGGCAGCAAATGTAGAGAGAAATAAAAAAGATCCTGTATGTTACAATATATAATTAAAATTGGCTATTATAATATTGAGTAGATTAAAATAACTTAGTGCTGATGCATATTAGTAAAAATAGCAGTCTTAAAATGTATAAATTTCAAGGAAAATAAAAAATATTAAAATAGGTTAAAGCAATTGTTAAACATTTTGAATAGACCAATAACCATAACTTAATGTGATTCCAGTTAAAAATCCTCAATATTTTTTAAAGGTCAGTAGAGAGTGTGACCAATTGACTTTAATGGTTATTTATAGAATGAATGCTGCGGAGGTATAATAATTACAAGGGCATTTACCCATTAAGTTATTATAATGTATTCTAAGACTGCTGTAACAAAACGGGCACAATAAAAAATGTAAAATCTAACAGGAAGGTAATGAAGAGTTTACCCTATGGTGAAGGTGGATATGCAGATCAGTGGTGAAAGGGAAGATTTTTTTCTTGAATTTTAGTTTATTTTTTTATAGAACATGTTCTCACTAGTTATCCATTTTATCGATTATACATGTTAGTGTATATATGTTAATTGCAATCTCCCACTTCATCCCACCACCACCACCACCCCCCCACCCCAGCACTTTCCCACCTTGGTATCCATACGTTTGTTCTCCTCATCTGTGTATCTATTTTTGCCCTGCAAACCAGTTCATCTGTACCATTTTTCTAGTTTCCACTAATATGCATTAATATATGATTTTTTTCCTCCTTCTGACTTACTTCACTCTGTATGACAGTCTCTAGATCCATCCACATCTCAACAAATGACCCAATTTCGTTCCTTTTTATGGCTGAGTAATATTCCATTGTATATATATACTACATCTTCTTTATCCATTTGTCTGTCGATGGGCATTTAGGTTTCTTCCATGTCCTGGCTGTTGTAATAGTGCTGCAATGAACATTGGGATGCATGTGTCTTTTTGAATTATGGTTTTCTCTGGATGTATGCCCAGTAGTGGGATTGCTGGATCATATGGTAATTCTATTTTTAGTTTTCTAAGGAACCTCCATACTCTTCTCCATAGTGGCTGTATCAGTTTACATCCCACCTTGCAACAGTGCAAGAGGGTTCCCTTTTCTCCACACCCTCTCCAGCATTTGTGGTTTGTACATTTTCTGATGATGCTCATTCTAACTGGTGTGAGGTGATACCTCATTGTAGTTTTGATTTGCATTTCTCTAACAATTAGTGATGTTGAGCAGCTTTTCATGTGCTTCCTGGCCATCTGTCTTCTTCGGAGAAATGTCTATTTTGGTCTTCTGCCCATTTTTGGATTGGGTTGTTTGTTTTTTTAATATTGAGCTGCATGAGCTGTTTATATATTTTGGAGATTAATCCTTTGTTGATTTATTTGCAAATATTTTCTCCCATTCTGAGGGTTGTCTTCGCATCTTGTTTATAGTTTCCTTTGCTTTGCAAAAGCTTTTAAGTTTCATTAGGTCCCATTTGTTTAATTTTGTTTTTATTTCCATTACTCTAGGAGGTGGATCAAAAAAGATCTTGCTGTGATTTATGGCAAAGAGTGTTCTTCCTATGTTTTCCTCTAAGAGTTTTATAGTGTCCGGTCTTACATTTAGGTCTCTAATCCATTTTGAGTTTATTTTTGTGCATGGTGTTAGGGAGTGTTCTAATTTCTTTCTATTCCATGTAGCTGTCCAGTTTTCCCAGCACCAGTTTTTGAAGAGACTGTCTTTTCTCCATTGTATATCCTTGCCTCGTTTGTCATGGATTAGGTGACCATAGGTGCATGGGTTTATCTCTGGGCTTTCTATCCTGTTCCATTGATCTTTATTTCTGAGTTTGTGCCAATACCGTATTGTCTTGATTACTGTAGCTTTGTAGTATGGTCTGAAGTCAGCGAGTCTGATTCCTCTAGCTCCGTTTTTTCCCTCAAGACCGCTTTGGCTATTCGGGGTCTTTTGTGTCTCCTTACAAATTTTAAGATTTTTTGTTCTAGTTCTGTAAAAAATGCCATTGGTAATTTGATAGGGATTGCATTGAATCTGTAGATTAGGTAGTATAGTCATTTTCACAATAGTGATTCTTCCAATCCAAGAACATGGTATATCTCTCCATCTGTTTGTATCATCTTTAATTTCTTTCATCACTGTCTTATAGTTTTCTGCATACAGGTCTTTTGTCTCCCTAGGTAGATTTATTCCTAGGTATTTTATTCTTTTTGTTCCAGTGGTAAATGGGAGTGTTTCCTTAATTTCTATTTCTGATCTTTCATCATTAGTGTATAGGAATTCAAGAGATTTCTGTGCATTAATTTTGTATCCTGCAACTTTACCAAAGTCATTGATTAGCTCTAGTAGTTTTCTGGTGGCATCTTTAGGATTCTCTATGTTTAGTATCATGTCGTCTGCAAACAGTGACAGTTTTACTTTTTCTTTTCCAATTTGTATTCCTTTTATTTCTTTTTCTTCTCTAATTGCCATGGCTAGGACTTCCAAAACTATGTTGAATAACAGTGGTGAGAGTGGACATCCTTGTCTTGTTCCTGATCTTAAAGGAAATGCTTTTGGTTTTTCACCATTGAGAATGATGTTTGCTGTGGGTTTTTCATATATGGCCTTTATTTTGTTGAGGTAGGTTCCCTCTTTTCCCACTTTCTGGAGGGTTTTTTTTAATCATAAATGGGTGTTGAATTTTGTGAAAAGCTTTTTCTGCATCTATTGAGATGATCATATGGTTTTTATTCCTTAATTGTTAATGTGGGGTATCACATTGATCAATTTGCATATATTGAAGAATCCTTGCATCCCTGGGATAAATCCCACTTGATCATGGTGTATGATCCTTTTAATGTGTTGTTGGATTCTGTTTGCTTGTATTTTGTTGAGGATTTTTGCATCTACATTCATGAGTGATATTAGTGTGTAATTTTCTTTTTTTGTAGTATCTTTGATTTTGAAATCAGGGTGATGGTGGCCTCATAGAATGAGTTTGGGAGTGTTCCTTCCTCTGCAGTTTTTTGGAAGAGTTTGAGAAGGATGGGTGTTAGCTCTTCTCTAAATGTTTGATAGAATTCTCCTGTGAAGCCATCTGGTCCTGGACTTTCGTTTGTTGGAAGATATTTAATCACAGTTTCAATTTGATTACTTGTGATTGGTCTGTTCATATTTTCTATTTCTTCCTGGTGCAGTCTTGGAAGATTATACCTTTCTAAGAATTTGTCCATTTCTTCCAGGTTGTCCATTTTATTGCCATAGAGTTGCTTGTAGTAGTCTCTTAGGATGCTTTGTATTTCTGCAGTGTCTGTTTTAACGTCTCCTTTTACATTTCTAATTTTATTGATTTGAGTCCTCCTCCTCTTTTACTTGATGAGTCTGGCTAATGGTTTATCAATTTTTTTTAACTTCTCAAAGAACCAGGTTTTACTTCTATTGATATTTGCTATTATTTTCTTTGTTTCTATTTCATTTATTTCTGCTCTGATCTTTATGATTTCTTTCCTTCTACTAACGTTGTGTTTTGTTTGTTCTTTCTCTAGTTCCTTTAGGTGTAAGGTTAGATTGTTTATTTGAGACTTCTTGTTTCTTGAGATCGGCTTGTATTGCTATAAACTTCCCTCTTAGAACTGCTTTTGCTGCATCCCATAGGTTTTGGATTGGCCTGTTTCATTGTCATTTGTCTCTAGGTATTTTCTGATTTCCTATTTGATTTCTTCAGTGATCTCTTGGTTATTTAGTAAAGTATTGTTTAGCCTCCATGTGTTTTTGTTTTTTACGTTTTTCTCCCTGTAATTGATTTCTGATTTCACATTGTTGTGGTCAGGAAAGATGCTTCGTATTATTTCAGTTTTCTTATATTTACTGAGGCTTCATTTGATGTGATCTGTCCTGGAGAATGTCCCATGCGCACTTAAGAAGAATGTGTAATCTGCTGTTTTTGGATGGAATGTCCTATAAATATCAGTTAAATATATCTGGTCTGTTGTGTCATTTAAAGCTTGTGTTTCCTTATTAATTTTCTGTTTGGATGATCTGTCGTTTGGTGTGAGGTGTTAAAGTCCTCCACTATTATTGTGTTACTGTCTATTTCCTCTTCTGGAGCTCTTAGCAGTTGAGGTGCTCCTATGTTGGGTGCATATATATTTATAATTGTTATATCTTCTGTTTAGATTGATCCCTTGATCATTATGTAGTGTCCTTCCTTGTGTCTTGTATGTCTTGTAACGTTCTTTATTTTAAAGTCTATTTTATCTGATATGAGTATTGCTACTTCAGCTTTCTTTTGATTTCCATTCGCATGGAATATCTTTTTCCATCCCCTCACTTTCAGCCTGTATGTGTCCCTAGGTCTGAAGTTTCTTGTAGACAGCACATATATGGGTCTTGTTTTTGTATCCATTCAGCAAGCCTGTGTCTTTTGGTTGGAACATTTAATCCATTCACATTTAAGGTAATTATTGATATGTATGTTCCTATTACCATTTTCTTAACTGTTTTGTGTTTTGTTTTGTAGGTCCTTTTCTTCTCTTGTGTTTCCCACTTAGAGAAGTTCCTTTAGCATTTGTTGTAGAGCTGATTTGGTGGTGGTGAATTCTCTTAGCTTTTGCTTATATGTAAAGCTTTTGATTTGTCTGTGGAATCTGAATGAGATCCTTGCCGGGTAGAGTAATCTTGGTTGTATGTTCTTCCCTTTCATGTCTTTAAATACATCATGCCATTCCCTTCTGGCTTGTAGAGTTTCTGCTGAGAAATCAGCTGTTAACCTTATTGGAGTTCCCTTGTATGTTGCTTGTCGGTTTTCCCTTGCTGCTTTCAGTAATTTTTCTTTGTCTTTAATTTTTGTCAATTTGATTACTGTGTGTCTTGGTGTGTTTCTCTGTGGGTTTATCCTGTATGGGACTCTCTGCCCTTCCTGGACTTGGGTGGCTATTTCCTTTTCCATGTTAGGGAAGTTTTCAACTATGATCTCTTCAAATATTTTCTCAGGTTCTTTCTCTCTCTCTTCTTCTTTTGGGACCCCTATAATGCAAATGTTGTTGTGTTTAATGTTCTCCCAGAGGTCTCTTCAGCTGTCTTCATTTCTTTTCATTCTTTTTTCTTTATTCTGTTCCATGGCAGTGAGTTCCACCATTCTGTCTTCCAGGATTGTAGTTCTTCTTGCTTCTGCTCTCTGCCCTTTGGTGGATGAAGCTATCTAAGATGCTTGAGCAAGTTTCCTGATGCGAGGGACCGGTGGTGGGTAGAGCTGGCTGTTTCTCTGGTGGGCAGAGCTCAGTGAAAATTTAATCCACTTGTCTGCTGATAAGTCGGACTGGGTTCCCTCCCTGTTGGTTGTTTGGCCTGAGGTGACCCAACACTGGAGCCTACCCACGCTCTTTAGTGGGGCTAATCGTGACTCTGGGAGGGCTCACGCCAAGGAGTACTTCCCAGCACTTCTGCTGCCAGTGTCCTTGTCCTCCTGGTGAGACACATCCACCCCCCGCCTCTGCAGGAGACCCTCCAACACCAGCAGGTAGGTCTGTTCAGTCTCGTATGCAGTCATTGCTCCTTCCCTTGGGTCCCGATGTGCACACTACTTTGTGTGTGCCCTCCAAGAGTGGCGTCTCTTGTTTGCCCCAGTCCTGTCGAAGTCCTGCAAACAAATCCCGCTAGCCTTCAAAGTCTGATTCTCTAGGAATTCCTCCTCCCGTTTCTGGGTCTCCAGGTTGGGAAGCCTGACATGGGGCTCAGAACCTTCACTCCAGTGGGTAGACTTCTGTGGTATAAGTGTTCTCCAGTTTGTGAGTCACCCACCCAGCAGTTATGGGGTTTGATTTTATTGTGATTGCACCCCTCCTAGCATCTCATTGTGGCTTCTCCTTTGTCTTTGGATGTGGGGTATGTTTTTTGGTGAGTTCCAGTGTCTTCTTGTCGATAATTGTTCAACAGTTAGTTGTGATTCCAGTGCTATCGCAAGAGGGAGTCAAAAGTGAAGATTAAGTAAATTATGCAGTGTTAGCCAGGAAACATTTGAAGGAAACTTAGCTTTCTGTTTTATCTGTTACTGTAAGAGTCCAGATCAGCTAAATAATGATTTAAATAATAATAGAACTGTAGAAAAAAAGAGGGCTGTATATAAGAAAGCACCATAAAGAAGCTTTTAAACCCAAACTGGGAAAGGTTTTGTCAGTTGCTTCACATTGCTTCAAAATGAAAAAAGTTTCTTAAACCAATTTCATTCTTTTGATGAAAGCTCCAAAAATATTTTTTAAAAAAAGATGAAGAACATGGGGGAAAAAGGCAAATTCAGATGGTCAGCTCATATATGAAATAATACTCAACTTCCTAAATAATAAAAGCACAATATGAAGTAGTGTAAGGTACCAAAGAAGTCACCTAATAGTGGCTAAGGATGTTTCAAAATGGGAAATCTTCTTGCTTGCTGTGTGCATGTACATGTAGTGTTGAGGATGGGATGGGGGACTGAGAGAGGGGGAAAAGGGGAGGGGGGAGAGAGTTGGTTGTCTTACAGGAAGACTATTTGGCGATATATACATATGAGAAATGCTAAAAATGTGTGATTTGGTAGTGATAAACATAGGAATTTTTTATAAGAAATGATTCAAAGTACTATGTGAAGATTATATACCAGTATTATTTATAAAAGCAAAGATTCTAGAAAAATAAATATGCCCAATCATAGTAGAATAGCTATAGAAACTATGGTACAGCTATTGGGTATATTATTTTACTACTCTTAAAAATAATGTTTATAGTTGTAATTGAACTGAAAAAAATGTTAACAATATAATGTAGGTGAAGCCAGAAACAATTTTTTTATACCACTGAAGTTTTATAATTGCCTGTTCATTTTGCTTTAGAATTTTTATATAAGCTTAGTACAGTTAGTAAAATCAGGAAATTTAATGTTAATGCAATATTATTATTTGAGATAATATAGTTAAATTTTAGCAGTTTTACCACTAATATTCTTTTATAGCAAAAGAAAAAAATTTTCTTTTTCCAATATGAATCCGAAGTCACTGGTTACCTTTAGTTGTCATGTTTCTTCAACCTCCTCTAAATTGTTATAGTTCCTTAGTTGTGCGTGATGTTGACGTTTTTGAATATTATAAGTTATTAATTTTGTAGAACGTTCCTTAATATGAGTTTGTGTGATATTTCCTTATAACTAGATTCAGATTATCCATCTTTATCAGGAATACTACAGAACCGATGTGGTATCCTTTGTTAGTTTGTCATATCTCAAGCCATATGATATGAGTTTGCTCAGTACTGGTGATGTTAACTCTGATCACTTGATTAAGGTAGTGCCTGCCAGATTTGTCCTCTGTAAATTTACCATTTTCTCCCATTTGAGCATCTATTAATAAATCTTACTTGAAATAATTATTAATGTGTTTTGCCCAAATGATAATTTTTAAGTCGTTTTTTCTTCCACATTTATTTTTTTAACTTTTTTATTGAAGTATAGTTAGTTTACAGTGTTGTGTTAGTTTCAAGTATACAGCAAAGTGAGTCACATATATATATGTGCAGTTTTTTAGATTCTTTTCCATTATAGGTTATTATAAGATATTGAGTATAGTTCCCTGTGCTATACAGTAGATCCTTGTCATTTACCTATTTTATATAGAGTAGTGTGTATATGTTAATCCCAAACTCCTAATTTATCCACCCCCACTCTTGTGCTATCCCCTCTGGTAACCATAAGTTTGCTTTCTATGTCTGTGAGTCTATTTCTGTTTTGTAAATAAGTTCATTTGTATCATTTTTTTAGTTGCCACATTTAAGTGATATCATACAGTATAATCTTCCTCTAACTTGACTTAATGTGATAATCTGTAAGCCCATCCATGTTGCTGCAAATGGCATTATTTCATCTTTTTAAATAGCTGAGTAGTACTTCTACATTTATTCGTTAGCATTTCTACTGAAAGGGAGGATCTTTCCCTCCCTCCCTATTTGTTTGTTTATATGGTTATGGAATCATGGAATTTTAATTTTTTCTGTTAATCATTTTGAAACTGAAATTGTTCCCTGTTTGTCTAGTTGGAACTCCTTCAAGCTGATTTTCATGTTCTTATCATTCTTTAAGTGACTTATTACATTCTTAGACAACAAGATATACCAGCATCATCTTGTACTTACCTTGCCCCAGTCCTGGAATCAGCCGTGTATCCAAGAAGCCCTGTTTTCTTTTTTTTCTTTTTGCGGTACGCGGGCCTCTCACTGTTGTGGCCTCTCCTGTTGTGGAGCACAGGCTCTGGACGCACAGGCTCAGTGGCCATGGCTCACGGGCCTAGGCGCTCCGCGGCATGTAGGATCTTCCTGGACCGGGGCACAAACCCGTGTCCCCTGCATCGGCAGGCAGACTCTCAACCACTGCACCACCAGGGAAGCGCAAGATCTGGGTTTTAAGTGTACTCATTGCACTTAGAACATCATTGCTTGTAGGTCTTCTCGGTGGACAGAGCTAGGAAATATCTATATCTGTATATGTAACATATTATAATATGTATCCATTAATTATATATTGTTCACCTTAAGTGTTTGATGAAAGGACTCACAGGAATCAAGCAGTTTATACTTCTGGAACATCATTTTAGGCAATGGATATAGTACAGCCAAGCAGAAGAAGGGTACTCATTGAAAGGGATATGAAGACTTCAGGCACAGTCTTCTTTGTCCTTCTACCACCGAGTCACAGAGGAATTGCTTTGTTTCCAGGTTCAGAACAACTGCTAGCTTGCATCTCAAGCACCTTAGTAATGGGAAATTCAAATTTGGCTTGAGGTCGGATCTCTTATTTTAAGCTAGTCACATGGGCAGTGCATTCTAGTTATGTGAGCAGCCATTAAGTTACAGGCTCCACTGAAATCAGGTGAATCATAAATTCACTTATTATTACTAAACAATGCTGACAGACTGATACAGTCTGCTCCCAAACAACTCACAGGCCCATGGTTATGGAATATCATTTATCTTCATTTAGTACATTTTGTGGGCTTCCCTGGTGGCGCAGTGGTTAAGAATCCACCTGCCAATGCAGGGGACAAGGGTTCGAGCCCTGGTCTGGGAAGATCCCACATGCCACGGAGCAACTAAGCCCGTGCGCCACAACTACTGAGCCTGTGTTCCAGAGCCCATGAGCCACAACTACTGAGCCTGCGTGCTGCAACTGCTGAAGCCCACGCTCCTAGGGCCCGTGCTCTGCAACAAGAGAAGCCACCGCAATGAGAAGTCTGTGCGCCGCAACGAAGAGTAGCCCCCACTCGCTGCAACTAGAGAAAGCCTGCATGTAGCAACGAAAGACCCAATGCAGCCAAAAATAAATAAATTTAAAAAAAAAAGAATTGTTAAAAAAAACCACAACATTTTGTAATGTAGGTAAGAGTCAGCTGTTCTGGAGATAACCACGTGGGCAATACAGACTAGCTGAGATTAATCTATGCTATTCAGTTTATGAACATAATATTTATGTAATCATATTTGTAAATAACATGTCTGTGTTTCTGCATCTGTCATAAAAGCTATGAGTTCATACTGATGAGCTCTCATTGCAGTTCACTATCACAGGGTTCGTTGTAGCTTTACATTGTACCCTTTCTATATCTCTAATTCTCTTTTCTGACAGAAACCTAGCTCTCATTATCAAAGTAAATTTTACTTATTGTCATAGTCTTAGAAAAAAAATATATATATATATAAACTAGTATGGAAATTGCTAAGAAAACAAATCTACTAACTAGTGATATTTAAATTTCTTTTTGTCTTTAGTCTGAGAGAATATAGTGTGAAAATATAGTGTGTTCAAAGTTTACTTTGATTGTTAATTTTCATCAGTATAAACTGTGATATTTCTTTGAAATACAGTTAAATTCATTTGCTTCTGTTTGTGTTCCACCACCCCCCATTTTTATGACATACAGACTTTTTTGAATATATGAAATATTAACCTGATTCTAAAAGTCAGAGCTATACAAAAAGTCATACTCAATAAATACCACCCGTCCAGCCCTTCTACCAATTCCCATATCCTTTATCTTTTCCCACTTCATTGTTTCTTACCCCCTGTTGGTAACCAGTTTTATTAGTCAGGTTTTCATGATACATATTCATATTCTCTTATTTCTTTTTTCTTACACAAAGGGTAGCTTTCCTAGTGATTCTCTTCTGCACTTTGCTTTTTTATTTTAACAACTTATCATGAAAACAAATCCACAGAAGTTCATAGAACTCTTCCTCATTGTTTTTATAGCTGCATAGATTATTTAATCAATTTGTTACATAAAGACAGGTAGTTTACATTATCTTGTAAATACAAGTAGTGCTGCAGTGATTAACTTGTGCATATGTATTTTCATATTGTTGGACAATGTATCTTCAGTGTAAATTCCTAGACATGGGGTTTCTGGGTCAAAGATGTAGATGGATGAATGGATGGACGGATGGACAGATGGAGAGAAAGACAGGGATTGATATTGCCAAATCATCCTCCTCCCCCAAAGAATTGTACCAATTTGCATTTTCCCCAGCAATATATGAATGTGCCTGTTTTCCTACAGTCTTTTCTCAGAGCCTCTCTAAAAGAATGAGTTTTACTTTAAAATTTTTGCCAATCTTTCAGGTGAGAAATATATCTCAGAATAGTTTTATGTTTCTGTAATTATGAATGAAGCTGAACAACCATCATATGATTACTGGTATATTAATATACTTATTAGTGGATTATGTATTCATATTTCTGGCCTTTTTTTTTTTTTTTTTTTTGCGGTACGCGGGCCTCTCACTGTTGTGGCCTCTCCCGTTGCGGAGCACAGGCTCCGGACGTGCAGGCTCAGCGGCCGTGGCTCACGGGCCTAGCCACTCTGCGGCATGTGGGATCTTCCTGGACCGGGGCACGAACCTTTGTCTCCTGCATCGGCAGGCGGACTCTTCAACCACTGCACCACCAGGGAAGCCCTGGCCTATTTTTTCTATAAAGTTTTTGATCTGTTTTGTTCAATTTTTAAGATTTGACGGTATATTAAGTATATTAGCCCTTTATCTGTGATAAATGTTGCCTATATTTTCTTCTGTTTTTCTTTGAAACTGTTCAAAATTTTTAAATTATTATTTAAAGTTACCAATCTTTTGTTACCTCTGGGTTTTGAGTCATAGTTCAAAATGTCTACCTGTAACTAGAATATAGAGAAATTTACCCATGCTTTCTTAAAATACTTGTCTCGTTTCATTTTTTACATTTAGATTCCTGTTCTGTTTGGAGTTTATTGTTGTGTATGTTTTGAGGTGTGGATCTAATTTTATCTTTATCCAAATGTCTAGTCAGTTGTCCCAGCCCACTTTTTAAAAATCTATCTTTGATCGAGAGTTGTGATATGCAGCCTTTCTCATATCAAAAATTCTGTGTGTAAAATGGATTTGTTTCTGGTCTTTCTCTTCTATCTGCTGATGTGTTTCTCTTTTCACTATCACCTCTTTATGGTATGTTTTAATGTCTGATAGAACTAATTCCTCCAACCCCCCAGCACTTCTTTTTCAGTGTTTTACAGAATATTCTTTCCTGTTTGTTTTTCACATGAACTTTATTATTTTTTTTAATTTATTTTATTTTTGGCTGTGTTGGGTCTTCAGTGTTGCACATGGGCTTTCTCTGGTTGCAGCGAGCGGGGGCTACTCTTCATTGTGGTGCGTGGGCTTCTCATCACGGTGGCTTCTCTTGTTGCGGAGCATGGGCTCTAGGTGCTCAGGCTTCAGTAGTTGTGGCTTGCAGGCTAAGTAGTTGTGGCTCACAGGCTCTAGAGTGCAGGCTCAGTAGTTGTGGTGCACGGGCTTAGTTGCTCTGCGGCATGTGAGATCTTCCCGGACCAGAGCTCGAACCCGTGTCCCCTTCATTGGCAGGCGGATTCTTAACCACTGCGCCACCAGAGAAGCCCTCACATCAACTTTAGTATCAGTTTCTCTAGCTGCATAAAAAAGCTTCTTGGTATCTTTATTAGAACTGCCTTTAACTTATAAATTACCTTACGAGGAATTGATATATTTATGATATTGAGTCTAGGTTTTATTTATTCCTTCATAAGTTTATTCCTAAGTTTCTTTAGAGTTGTAAAAATAAATTTTTAAATTTTGAGATAATTGTAGATTCATATGCAGTTGTAAAAATTAATACAGAGAGAGCCCATGAAAATTCCCTGGTGGTCCAGTGGTTAGGACTCCATGCTTCCACTACTGGCAGCCTGGGTTCAATCCATCCCTGGTTGGGGAACTAAGATTGCACAAACCGCGTGGTACGGCCAAAACAAAACAAAAAGCATTAAAAAAGACAACAAACTAGAGAGAGCCCCTGTACCCTTTACCCAGTTACCATAATGGTAACACACGAACAATATTGAGCTTTCCAGTCCATGAATATGGTATATCTTTCCATCTATTTTGGTCCTTTAAAAATTTCTCCTGGCAGTGTTTGTGTTTGTAATATAGAGGTCTTCCATGCTTTCATTAAATTTCTAATTTTTTTTGATGCTATTATTGATACAATTATTTTAAAATTTTTATTTTCTACTTTGTTGTGAATATATAAACATAGAATTGATTTTTGTACGTTAGCCATATTTCTTATTAGCTTGCTAAATTTATTAATTTTCTTTCTAAATTTATTAATTCTAGTAGTTTTGTAGATTCTCAGGAATTTCTATGTAAAATCATATGATCAGCAAGAAGATATTTTTACCTTTTCTAATCTTTGTGTGTTCTTTTCTGTTTCCCCTCACCTCTTACCCCTTTCTCCTCTCCTTCTTCCCTCCCCTCCTCTCCTCTCGCCACATCTCCCTTCTCTTCTTTTTCTTCTTTTTCCCTCCCCTTTCCCCCTTATACTTCAACTTATATGTTAGCTCTACATTTTGGTAGATGCCCTTTATCAAGTTGAGGAAGTTTCCTTCTGTTTTTAATTTGTTGAGAAATTTTAGCATGTATAGGTGTTGAATTTTGTCAGATGCTTTTTATGCATCTCTTGAAAATTTTTTTTAAATTAAATTTATTTATTTATACAGCAGGTTCTTATTAGTCATCCATTTTATACACATCAGTGTATACATGTCAATCACAATCTCCCAATTCATCACAACCCCCGCTGCTTTCCCCCTTGGTGTCCATATGTTTTTTCTCTACACCTGTATCTCAATTTCTGCCCTGTAAACCAGGCAGAAATTTTTATATGGATATCTCCTTTATTCTGCCCACTTGATGAATTGCGTTGATTGATTTTCTAATATGAAAACAACCCTGCATTCTTGGACTGAACTCCATTTAGTCATGATGAGTTATTCTTTTTACATGTTGTTGAAATTGATTTGCTGTTATTTTGTTGTGGGTGCTTGTTTTCTTGAAGGCCCTTATTCCCCTTCTTCTTTCCTTCCCTTCCCCAGTGTCCTCACTGGGTTTGGGTTATTACAGCTATGCTGGTCTCAGAAGACAAATTGGGAAGTGTTTTCTGAAATAGTTTGTGTACAATTGATGTTATGTCTTCCTTGAATATTTGGTAGAATTTTCATGTAAAAGTATCTGGGCCCTCTCTTCTGATGTGTATGCTAGTTTTCAGTGTATTTATTGTCTTATTCTTGAACCCCATAAATTAGATATTATAATTAATGTATGTAAACAATATTTAAAATCACTTACTTGGTTACTAGTTTCCTTGCTTCTCTTTCATTTTGTGTCTCAGACCTTCTGGTTTGTGTTGTTGAACTTTTCAATTACATGGTTTCAGAAATTTTTTAAGAAGTAGCTTATTGGTGATAATCCTTGTTTTCATTTACATGAAAAAATATTTTGCTCGTGTTGTTGCAGGACAGTTTTGTTGGAATCTGAATTTTAGGTTGGGGTTATTTTATTTCAACTTTTAAGGAGAACCAAAGTTTACTTTGTTCTAACTTCTCTTATTGCTTTTGAGAAGTATTTTGCTTGTTTAATTGTTCCTGTTAGGTGAATTAACTTTTCTGTTTGTCTCATTTTAAAATCTTTCTGTTTTGTAAAAAAACATAGTTTTGCTTTAGTGTGTCTAATTGCAGATTTCTTTTTTTTTTAATTAACTTACTTTTATTTATTTTTGGCTGCGTTGGATCTTTGTTGCTGAGCGCGGGCTTTCTCTAGTTGGTGGCGAGCAGGTGCTACTCTTTGTTGCAGTGCACAGGCTTCTCATTGTGGTGGCTTCTCGTTGTGGAGCATGGGCTCTAGGCATGCAAGCTTCAGTAGATGTGGCACGTGGGCTCAGTTGTTATGGCTGTGGGCTCTAGAGCGCAGGCTCAGTAGTTGTGGCGCAGGGGCTTAGTTGCTCTCTGGAATGTGGGATCATCCCGGACCAGGGCTCGAACCCGTGTCCTCTGCATTGGCAGACACATTCTTCACCACTGTACCACCAGAGACGCCTTGTGGATTTGTTTTTAATTATCCTTCTTGGTAGCAATAATTTCTATGTCTGTATTCATGTATGTTTTCAGTTCTGGAAAATTGTCAGCACCAACTCTTCAGATATGTCTTCTTCAGTCTGTTACTCTTTTCTGGGTCTCTGGGGGCCCATATTTTAAACCTTATTCTTTTTTTTTTTAACGTTTCTTTTTTTTTGGATTTAATTTAATTTATTTTTTTATACAGCAGGTTCTCATTAGTTATCCATTTTATACATATTAATGTATATATGTCAATCCCAATCCCCCAGTTCATCATCCCCCGACTGCCACACCCCCGCCACTTTCCCACTTGGTATCCATACGTTTGTTCTCCTCATCTGTGTCTCAATTTCTGCCCTGCAAACCGGTCCATCCGTACCACTTTTTAGGTTCCACATATATGTGTTAGTATACGATATTTGTTTTTCTCTTTCTGACTTACTTTACTCCGTATGACAGTCTCTGGATCCATCCATGTCTCTATAAATGACCCAATTTCGTTCCTTTTTATGGCTGAGTAATATCCCATTGTATATATGTACCACATCTTCTTTATCCATTTGTCTGTTGATGGGCATTTAGGTTGCTTCCATGACCTGGCTATTGTAAATAGTGCTGCAATGAACATTGGGGTGCATGTGTCTTTTTGAATTATGGTTTTCTCTGAGTATATGCCTAGTAGTGGGATTGCTGGATCATATGGTAATTCTATTTTTAGATCTTTAAGGAACCTCCATACTGTTCTCCATAGTGGCTGTATCAGTTTACATTCCCACCTTGCAACAGTGCCAGAGGGTTCCCTTTTCTCCACACCCTCTCCAGCATTTGTGGTTTGTACATTTCTGATGATGCCCATTCTAACTGGTGTGAGGTGATACCTCATTGTAGTTTTGATTTGCATTTCTCTAACAATTAGTGATGTTGAGCAGCTTTTCATGTGCTTCTTGACCATCTGTATGTCTTCCTTGGAGAAATGTCTATTTAGGTCTTCTGCCCATTTTTGGATTGGGTTGTTTGTTTTTTTAATATTGAGCTGCATGAGCTGTTTATATATTTTGGAGATTAATCCTTTGTCCATTAATTCGTTTGCAAATATTTTCTCCCATTCTGAGGGTTGTTTTCTCATCTTGTTTATAGTTTCCTTTGCTTTGCAAAAGCTTCTAAGTTTCATTAGGTCCCATTTGTTTAATTCGTTTTTATTTCCATTACTGTCGGAGGTGGATCAAAAAAGATCGTGCTGTGATTTATGACAAACAGTGTTCTTCCTATGTTTTCCTCTAAGAGTTTTATAGTGTCTGGTCTTACATTTAGGTCTCTAATCCATTTTGAGTTTATTTTTGTGTATGGTGTTAGGGAGTGTTCTAATTTCATTCTATTCCATATAGCTGTCCAGTTTTCCCAGCACCACTTATTGAAGAGACTGTCTTTTCAACATTGTATATCCTTGCCTCCTTTGTCATAGGTTAGTTGTCCATAGGTGTGTGGGTTAATCTCTGGGCTTTCTATCCTGTTCCATTGATCTATATTTCTGCGTTTGTGCCAGTATCATATTGTCTTGATTACTGTAGCTTTGTAGTATAGTCTGAAGTCCGGGAGTCTGTTTCCTCCAGCTCCGTTTTTTTCCCTCAGGACCGCTTTGGCTATTTGGGGTCTCTTGTGTCTTCATACAAATTTTAAGAGTTTTTGTTCTGGTCTAGTTCTGTAAAAAATGCCATTGGTGATTTGATAGGGATTGCATTGAATCTGTAGATTGCTTTAGGTAATATAGTCACTTTCACAATATTGATTCTTCCAATCCAAGATCATGGTATATCTCTCCATGTGTTTGTGTCATATTTAATTTCTTTCATCAGTGTCTTATAGTTTTCTGCATACAGATCTTTTATCTCCCTAGGTAGGTTTATCCCTAGGTATTTTATTCTTTTTGTTGCAGTGGTAAATGGGAGTGTTCCCTTAATTTCTCCTCAGATTTTTCAACATTAGTGTATAGGAATGCAAGAGATTTCTGTGCATTAATTTTGTATCCTGCAACTTTACCAAATTCATTGATTAGCTCTAGTAGTTTTCTGCTAGCATCTTTAGGATTCTCTATGTATAGTATCATGTTATTTGCAAACAGTGACAGTTTTACCTTTTCTTTTCCAATTTGTATTCCTTTTATTTGTTTCTTCTCTGATTGCTGTGGATAGGTCTTCCAAAACTATGTTGAATAATAGTGGTGAGAGTGGACATCCTTGTCTTGTTTCTGATCTTACAGGAAATGCTTTCAGTTTTTCACCATTGAAAATGATGTTTGCTGTGGGTTTATTTTATATGGCGTTTATTATGTTCAGGTAGGTTCTCTCTTTTCCCACTTTCTGGAGGGTTTTTATCATAAATGGGTGTTGAATTTTGTCAAAAGCTTTTTCTGCATCTATTGAGATGATCATGTGGTTTTTCTTTTTCAGTTTGTTAATATGGTTTATCACATTGGTTGATTTGCATATATTGAAGAATCCTTGCATCCCTGGGATAAATCCCACTTGATTATGGCGTATGAGCCTTTTAATGTGTTGTTGTATTCTCTTTGCTAGTATTTGTTGAGGATTTTTGCATCTATATTTATCAGTGATATTGGTCTGTAATTTTCTGTTTTTGTAGTATCTTTGTCTGATTTTGGTATCAGGGTGATGGTGGCCTCATAGAATGAGTTTGGGAGTGTTCCTTCCTCTGCATTTTTTTGGAAGAGTTTGAGAAGGATGGGTGTTAGCTCTTCTCTAAATATTTGATAGAATTCCCCTGTGAAGCCATCTGGTCCTCGACTTTTGTTTCTTGGAAGATTTTTAATCTGAGTGTCAATTTGATTACTTGTGATTGGTCTGTTCATATTTTCTATTTCTTCCTGGTTCAGTCTTAGAAGGTTATACCTTTCTAAGAATTTATCCATTTCTTCCAGGTTGTCCATTTTATGGGCATAGAGTTGCCTGTAATAGTCTCTTAGGATGCTTTGCATTTCTGCAGTGTCTGGTGTAACTTCTTTTTTTTTTCATTTCTAATTTTATGGATTTGAGTCCTCTCCCTCTCTCTTGAAGAGTCTGGCTAATGGTTTATCAATTTTGTTTATCTTCTCAAAGAACCAGGCTTTTAGTTTTATTGATCTTTGCTCTTGTTTTCCTTGTTTCTATTTCCTTTATTTCTGCTCTGATCTTTATGATTTCTTTCCTTCTGCCAGCCTTGGGTTTTGATTGTTCTTCTTTCTGTAGTTCCTTTAGGTGTAAGGTTAGTTTATTTGTGATTTTTCTTGTTTCTTGAGGTCGGCTTGTATTGCTATAAACTTCCCTCTTAGAACTGCTTTTGCTGCATCCCGTAGGTTTTGGATTGTCGTGTTTTCATTGTCATTTGTCTCTAGGTGTTTTTTGATTTCCTCTTTGATTTCTTCAGTAATCTCTTGGTTATTTAGTAACATATTGTTGAGCCTCTATGTGTTTGTGTTTTTTACATTTTTTACCCTGTAATTGATTTCTAATCTCGTATCATTGTGGTCAGAAAAGATACTTGATATGATTTCAATTTTCTCAAATTTACTGAAGCTTGATTTGTGACCCAAGATGTGTTCTATCCTGGTGAATGTTCTGTGTACACTTTAGAAGAAAGTGTAATCTGCTGTTTTTGGATGGAAAGAAATCAATTAAATATCTATATTATTAAATATTAAATATCAATTAAATCTGTGTGGTCTGTTGGGTCATTTAAAGCTTGTGTTTTGTTATTAATTTTCTGTTTGGATGATCTGTCATTTGGTGTAAGTGAGTTGTTAAAGTCCCCCACTCTTATTATTATTATTTACATCTTTATTGGAATATAATTGTTTTACAATGGTGTGTTAGTTTCTGCTTTATAACAGAGTGAATCAGTTATACGTATATTCCCGTATCTCTTCCCTCTTGCGTCTCCCTCCCTCCCACCCTCCCTATCCCACCCCTCCAGGCGGTCACAAAGCATGGAGCTGATCTCCCTGTGCTATGCAGCTGCTTCCCACTAGCTATCTACCTTACGTTTGGTAGTGTATATATGTCCATGCCTCTCTCTCGCTTTGTCACAGCTTACCCTTCCCCCTCCCCATATCCTCAAGTCCATTCTCTAGTAGGTCTGTGTCTTTATGCCTGTCTTACCCCTAGGTTCTTCATGACATTTTTTTTTCTTAATTCCATATATATGTGTTAGCATACGGTATTTGTCTTTCTCTTTCTGACTTACTTCACTCTGTATGACAGACTCTAGGTCTATCCACCTTATTACAAATAGCTCAATTTTGTTTCTTTTTATGGCTGAGTAATATTCCATTGTATATATGTGCCACATCTTCTTTATCCATTCATCCGATGATGGACACTTAGGTTGTTTCCATCTCCGGGCTATTGTAAATAGAGCTGCAATGAACATTTTGGTACGTGACTCCTTTTTAATTATGGTTTTCTCAGCGTATATGCCCAGTAGTGGGATTGCTGGGTCATATGGTAGTTCTATTTGTAGTTTTTTAAGGAACCTCCATACTGTTCTCCATAGTGGCTGTATCAATTCACATTCCCACCTGCAGTGCAAGAGTGTTCCCTTTTCTCCAGACCCTCTCCAGCATTTAGTGTTTCTAGATTTTTTGATGATGGCCATTCTGACTGGTGTGAGATAATATGTGTTTGTCGATTTCCTCTTTTATAGCTCTTAGCAGTTGCTTTTTGTATGGAGGTGCTCCTATGTTGGGTGCATATATATTTATAATTGTTATATCTTCTTCTTAGATTGATCCCTTGATCATTATGTAGTGTCCTTCCTTGTCTCTTGTAACGTTCTTTATTTTAAAGTCTATTTTATCTGATATGAGTCTTGCTACTCCAGCTTTCTTTTGATTTCCATTTGCATGGAATATCTTTTTCCATCCCCTCACTTTCAGTCTGTATGTGTCCCTAGGTCTGAAGTGGGTCTCTTGTAGACAGCATACATATGGGTCTTGTTTTTGTATCCATTCAGCAAGCCTGTGTCTTTTTGTTGGAGCATTTAATCCATTCACGTTTAAGGTAATTATTGATATGTATGTTCCTATTACCATTTTCTTAATTGTTTTGTGTTTTGTTTTTGTAGGTCCTTTTCTTCTCTTGTGTTTCCCACCTAGAGAAGTTCCTTTAACATTTGTTGTAGAGCTGGTTTGGTGGTGGTGAATTCTCTTAGCTTTTGCTTATCTGTAAAACTTTTGATTTCTCCCTCAAATCTGAATGAGATCCTTGCTGGGTAGAGTAATCTTGGTTGTAGGTTCTTCCCTTTCATCACTTTAAGTATATCATGCCACTTCCTTCTGGCTTGTAGAGTTTCTGCTGGCAAATCAGCTGTTTACCTTACGGGAGTTCCCTTGTATGTTATTTGTTGTTTTTCCCTTGCTGCTTTCAGTAATTTTTCTTTGTCTTTATTTTTTTCCAGTTTGATTACTATGTGTCTTGGTGTGTTTTTCCTTGAGTTTATCCTGCCTGGGATGCTCTGTGCTTCCTGGACTTTGGTGTTTATTTCGTTTCCCATGTTAGGGAAGCTTTTGACTCTAATCTCTTCAAATATTTTCTCAGGTTCTTTCTCTCTCTCTTCTCCTTCTGGGACCCCTATAATGCGAATGTCTTTGTGTTTAATGTTGTCCCAGAGGTCTCTTAGGTTGTCTTCATTTCTTTTCATTCATTTTTTTAATTCTGTTCTGCAACAGTGAATTCCACCATTCTGTCTTCCAGTTCACTTATCCGTTCTTCTGCCTCAGTTATTCTGCTATTGATTTCTTCTAGTGTATTTTTCATTTCAGTTATTGTATTGTTCATCTCTGTTTGTTCTTTAATTCTTCTAGGTTTTTGTTAAACATTTCTTACATCTTTTCGATTATTGTCTCCATTCTTTTTCCAAGGTCCTGGATCACCTTCACTATTATTATTCTGATATCTTTTTCTGGAATAAACCTTATTATTCTGTCTCCTATGTCTCTTTTCTTGTCTTACAAATTTTTCTTTCTTCTTGACCTTATTCCTGCATTTTGAGTAATTTTTGCAGATTTGTCTTCCACTTTGGAAATTCTCTTTTTATTCTCCAAATCTAATACCTGTTCTTTTGTAGGTATTTGTTCTCAAATCAGATTGTCCCCTTGTTTCCCCTTTTCTACACTCTTATATTTTGTTTACTGTTACCTCTCTGAGTTCAGCTTCCTGTTTGGTTGTTTATCTTTTGGAAAATAGTCCTTTTTTTCTTTTGATCCAAGCACAGCTTTAAAATATATCTTAGTTACCATTTAGTTTTAGCAGGAGTTCACTTTAGATAAGGGTTTTTTGTTCATTGTAGTAACTTAATATTTCTTACTTAATACATTTGCAGTTCTGATATTCTTATTGGTGAACTTGTGTCATCTCAGGATCTCATTATGTGTCTTATCTCTTTATCTGTTAATGTGCCACAAGCATAATAGTAACCATTTGTGGAAGGGTTTTTATACCCTTTTAATTAACATGGTGTTGGTAGTATTATATATTTAGGATTATAAACTTTTTAAATAAGATTTATATGCCAGTATATTTCAGATTTGTTGTTGTTCTCTAAGTATGTGTGTATATATATATATATATATATATATATATATATGTGATTTAGTTATTTGGGTCTTCTAATGTGTATGTCAAACTATACATATTAACTACCCCTTAACCTAATAATCAGTGTTAATTTAAATATCTACTCTGTACAGCCAAGCAGTCTTCCTGTTATTCACAAGGTATAGGTTGCAATATAGGGATGATGAAGCAGTAATTAGTTTTCTTTTGGTAATTGTTTTCTAACAATTGATGCATATTAAAGTGAAATTCTCAAAAGTCTACTTTTTAGAATAGCCCTTATAATAGATTCTATCTTCATTTAATTTGGAGAGTTGAAAGAAGCTTCTCATTTTATTCTCATAAAATTGACCTATTTTCCCTTTAAAATAAGAATTCGAAATACGGTCTAAGAACTATGGGATTTTGCTATTTGTAAGTATTTTAATGTGAACTTTTGAAATTAAATATTCAAGCATTTGGATATTCTGTGCAGAGAAATAGTATGATTTGTTCTGAGTTACAAGTGTCTTTTCTTGTTATCACCTTAGACAAAGAAACAGCCCTGGTATAACAGCACATTAGCATCAAGACGAAAACGACTCACTGCTCATTTTGAAGACTTAGAGCAATGTTACTTTTCTACAAGGATGTCTCGTATCTCAGGTACATTCAGGACTTCTTAAAATATCTCAGATTCATGTTTCATATCCAAATCTAGCTTCTTATGCTGGATTTATGGAAAGCAAAAGTGTCTGTTTTCAACATAGTCTAGCACAGTATTGTGGAGGTTCTTAGACATCTTGGAGAACATTGCTTTTCCATATCTATTTTTGTTCTCTTTCTTTATTTGGGAATTTTTTATCTGTATATAGTGAGCTGTATAAAGTTAAAAACAAATCAGCCATGAATATGTAGCTAGCAAAAATAAGTTCCATTCAGTTGCCTTCTATTCTTCAACATTTATTAAGTTCTAAGCACTATCCTCTGTGCTAAGAATAAAAAGATGAAAGTACTTGTTCTTGTCGTCAAGGAGTATTATGAATTTAGTGGGGGGAAGCAACAGGTAAATAATTCTATGTGTCGGGCTTCCCTGGTGGCGTGGTGGTTGCGAGTCTGCCTGCTAATGCAGGGGACATGGGTTCGTGTCCCGGTCCGGGAGGATCCCACATGCCGCGAAGTGGCTGGACCTGTGAGCCAAGGCCTCTGAGCCTGTGCGTCCGGAGCCTGTGCTCCGCAATGAGAGAGGCCGCAGCAGTGAGAGGCCCGTGTACCGCAAAAAAAAATAAAAATAATAATAATAATTCTATGTGATATTTTATGTTATATACATATGCAAAGGGCATTAAGGGAATAGAGAAGAATATCCACTAATACAACTGGGAGTGAAAAAGCCGTGCCATGTTGAAAATGGAGAAATATGAGAAAATGATTCCTGTAGGGATTTCAGAGATGTTGTATTTAGTCAAGGCTAGTATTAATTAACTAAAAAAGGTAATTAGAAACATATTCAAAGTAGAGGAAATAACTTATGCAAAGATTTGTACACAATAGTATAGAATATTTTTATTGCTATAGAAAAGTAACCGAGTTCTGTTCCCTTTTTGTTAGTTCTCTGATCTTTAGCCTTTCTTGGTGTCTTTGCTCACCAGTGCGGTAGGGACATTTATACCAACCCAGCAGGGTTCTTTTTTTTAAGGTTTATAGATGATGCATGTAAAATACAATGCTTGGTATAAGTTAGATTCTCAATTAATTGATGTCATTTATAATACACCTGCTCAAAATGAGGACCACCAAGGAAAAAAATGTCTGTTATTTTATTAATTGTTAAAAATTTTTCCTTGGTTTTCTCTTGAATAGGCATGTTTGTATTATAATCCACACATTATAGAGAGAGAATCTTTGGAGAAATTTGCCTCAGGACTGGAGGTGGCAGAAAAATGTATATAGATTCACATAGCATTTTTCCTCTGAAGACTAGAAGAAAGCCAAACTTTGTTTATAAGTGTGTTTGAAATTAATAGTCAACAGTTTTCATACAGATGCAAAGCTCTCATTGCATTGTCTTGAGAATTGAGCCCCTTATTAAACTTCTGTAATAGTCTATAAACTACAGTAGGAAGCTGTTACATTGAAAGTGGTCTTAGACCTACATTCTACTGACTGGCAGAGGGTTCATGTTAACCCTTTCAGATGTTATTTGTTGGTATGATGTTGAAATACAACCACAGGCAAATGACAGACATTAAAAAAAGAGAGAGAGCAAGATGGGAAAGAGAGATTGGAGTAGGCTATTGATTAATAATTTGTAAATAACTATAGCATAAGCATGCTGTGGGATAGTAAAGGTAATCACAAACCAATTTAATTTATTTTGGAGATATAGCTTTATAGGGAGGTAGACTAGTAAGTTAAAACCAGGAGGAAGATTAGATTTTTATTTTTGTAGACATGGCTGTATTGTACTTAACACATGTTGTCTTTAGTTTTTAGGAATCTCAAATTTAACTTAACAAATTTGCAGTGTCTACACTGATCATATTGCTGAATATGGAGTCCCTCCTAGTGTCCTTGGCTGTCAAAGAGGAAATTTAAACTTCTTTGTAATGGGGTACCTAAGAGTTTGATTGTCCTTTTGTATATTTTCAAATGAGAACACACTCCCCATCCCCAACTTTTATTTTCATCTATGAAAATGAGACATGAAGACTAAGAAAAAATGCTTTGAACTCTTAATTGTAATTGAAAGAGAAGCTAAATTATAAAGCATTAGAAGAGAGAAGAGACACTGAAGACACTTTTGCAAACTAATCTGTAATTAGAATAGGAGGGGTGATATGCCATCAGATATGTATGGGTATTGATCAGAAACCAACCAAGCAAACAAAATCCTACCTTTTTACAACCAGATAAGTGAAATCTAATCCCTATGCTTTCAGATACTGAAATAACTGCTTTTAGTGTTATTTTTATAGCTTCTGTTGAAAGTAGGTGTTAAATGAGTGGATATGATGGCTGGAAGTTCAACTACCCTAGAAAAGGATTGTGATCTTCTGCAGAATAGACATTCTTGAATGCTTGTGAATTTTATGTACTTAGGGATTGATGTCAAAATGTTGAAAGAATATATTAATATTAAAACAATTTTTAAATGGTTAGCTATAAAGTAACTGTCTTTTCAGTATTTACTGCATTATGTAGCTCACAGTAATAGGGTTATATATAAAAAGAACGAGTTACATGGTTGGATGCATGTTGTATCCAAACCACTTTGCAGTGCAGTTGATACCCCCCCCCCTTTTGCAATAACCTATGTTTTATTTATCATTTGTTGAATTTCCTGAGAATAATTTTTGTGGACCAAGTACTTTAGCTCAATAACATCTTGATATTTCATGCTAATTGGGTTTGTTCCTTTTGTGTTTTCTAGAATGGAAACACTACAAAATTGAGCCCTTTTAATGTAGGTTGTTAGATGACTATGTTAAGTTAGTGTTTAAATCTTTAAAATGTAAAATATTAGGGACAGAAGCTTACTTAGTTTCCTCAAATAATTGTTTGTTTTTCTTTATAATAATTGTAAGATAAAGTACTTCATGTCAGCAATTCAAGATAACTGGAAATCTCCAGATAAAATAAATAAATTCTTTATTATATATCATATAGTAGAGTAATAGTAACTCTTTTGACTTAATGATTCTTACAACTTAATTTCTTTTTGCTTACTAGTATTTTCAGAGGACATTTAAGAAGGGAAATCACAAAAGTTTACCTTAAAAATGTTCTGTGTGTGTATATGTATATGAGCTAAGAATAAGGAAGAAGGTATGAAAACACTGTGTTATAACAGGCTTATTTCAAGTTTCAATATAGAAAGCTAACTAAAGTAATTGTGTTCTTTTCTTTCTTTGGAAGGAAAAACGCAAGTCCAAACCTTAAGCAGTTTTGAAAAACAGTGTTTTTATTCATGCTTTTACTGTAGGCCTGTTTCTACATTGGAGAGTAAATTAGCTGTCTTCTCAGGTCCTTTATAACCTGATTTTGTGATTTAAATTCTACATCATTTAGTTATGAATAGTTTACTGAAATGGACTTTACTCAAAGTATTTGTAAAGAGTTCTATTGGATGGAATTATTGTTTTCCATATTCACCAAGACATTTGAGTGAACCAATTTTTACTTATTTATTTATTTTATTTTATTTTATTTATTTATTTATTTTTATTTTTATTTTTTATTTTTTTTTTTGCGGTACGCGGGCCTCTTACTGTTGTGGCCTCTCCCGTTGTGGAGCACAGGCTCCGGACGCGCAGGCTCAGTGGCCATGGCTCACGGGCCTAGTCGCTCTGCGGCATGTGGGATCTTCCCAGACCGGGGCACGAACCCGTGTCCCCTGCATCAGCAGGCAGACTCTCAACCACTGCGCCACCAGGGAAGCCCGAGTGAACCTATTTTAAGTTTGATTTTGAAAATTAATAATTCATACACTGCAGTTTTTACTCTCGTCCCATAATTGGATTTGAAACACTTCAAAGTATTATGTGAACAAATATTTCACTTTCTTTTTACTTAAAAATCTATTTTTAATCTAAATTATGTTATTATTGTGTTTTGACTATAAGTAAACATGAACATGAAGATGTATCCCTGTAAACATGTTCCTTTAACAAATACCCTGTCCAGTATATGTACTTGTCTCTCCACCCTCACCTTCTTTATTGATAAGGGATTTTGTTTTAATAAATGATTTAACGTCTCTTGATCAGAGGTAATTTTTTTTTGTTTTTGCAAGAAATTATTGCTTAAAAAAGAAAAAGAATTCACAGTATGTTCTTACTGGTGTTGAAAGAGACTGTGTCTTTCAAGAACCACTGAGAAATTTTTCTTAAAAGTTGAAAAATCAGCTCAGTAATTTGTGTATGTTAGTCCTCTCTAAGTACTCTTGAAGAGTTGTTGTTTGTGTTTAGTATATAGTTCTTAGTCTGTGGATATTGCTCTTTGACTTATGTTTCAATTCAATTCATTTATTTTATTTTGTTTTCTTCATATAGATGACAGTCGAACTGCAAGCCAGTTGGATGAATTTCAGGAATGCTTGTCCAAGTTTACTCGATATAATTCAGTACGACCTTTGGCTACATTATCATATGCTAGTGATCTCTATAATGGTTCCAGCATAGTTTCTAGGTAAGTATGGGGCAGCATACTATTTTCTTACTATTTTCTTTTGTAGGAGTGTCTAGAATTTAATTGAATTAGAGAAACAGTTATAGTGTTATGGTTAAGAGCCTCTGTTGTGAAATCCAGCTTGCCTGCCAATTTTTAGCTCTGCGGTCTTAGGCAAGTTTCTAAATCTCTTTAGTCCTCAATTTATCTCTAAAATGTAATGATTGTTAGTATCCGCCTCATAGGGCTGCAGTTTGTTTTCTTGTAATTCTTTTGTGTGGTTTTAATGACAAGATGTGCTCTCCTAATAAATGCTCTCTCCTCTTTAGTTTTTTAGAAGAGTTTGTAAAGAATTGGTGTTAGTTCTTCCTTACATATTTTGTACAATTCCCCAGTGAAGCCATCTTGGTCTTGAGTTTTCTTTGAGGGAAGATTTTTAAATACAAATCCAATTTTTAGGAGAGATGTAAGGCTAATCAGGTTATCCATTTCTTCTTGATTGAGCATTATTTTTAGTTTGTGCCTTTCAAGGAATTTGTCCATTTCATCTAGGTTATTGAATTTACTGGCATACAAGTGTTTATAGTATTCCTTTATTATCCTTTTGATGTCTTTAGATTCTGTAATGATTTTTCCTTTCTCATCCTTGATTTCAGAAATTTGTTTCCCTTTTTTTTTATCCTTAATAGTCTGGCTTAGAAGTTTTCAATTTTATTTATCTTCTCAAAGAACCAGCTCCTGGTTTATTGATACTGTCTATTTTTCTGTTCTCTGTTTCATTGATTTCTACTCTTTATTATTTCCCATTTTCTACTTTGTTTAGGAGTAATTTGCTCTTATCTTTCTAGTTTCTTAAGGGAGAAACTGAAGTGATTGAGTCGAAACCTTTCTTCTTTTCTAATATAGATAATTTGTGTTATAAATTTCCCTCCAAGTGTTGCATTAACTGCATTTCACAAATTTTGATACGATTGATATCTTGTCTTTTTTCCAAATTTTTTTTTATTCTGGTAAAATACACATGACATAAAATTTACCATCTTAATAACTGTTCAGTGGTATTAAATGCATTCATAATACTGTGCAACTGTCATCACCATCCATCTCTTTAATACTTGACATCTTGTAAAACTGAAACTCAGTACCCATTAAACAATAACTCCTTGTTCCCTCTTGCCCCTAGTCCTGGCAACCACCATTCTACTTTCTTTGTCTATGATTCTGCCTATTGCAAGTATCTCATATAAGTGGAGTGGTGCAATATTTGTCTTTTTGTGACTGGCTTATTTCACTAGTGTGGTGTCATCAGTGTACATCCATGCTATAGCATATGTCAGGATTTCCTTCCTTTTTAGGGCTGAATAACATTCCATTGCATGTGTATAACACATTTTGGTCATCTGTCTGTCAATGGATACTTGTGTTGCTTCCATGTTTTAGCTACTGTGAATAATGCTACTGTGAACATGGGTAAGACTATCTCTTTGAGACCTTGCTTGCGATTCTTTTGGGTATATACCCAGAAATGGAATTGCTGGATCAAATGGTCATTCTATTTTTAATTTTTTGAGGAACTGCCATACTATTTTCCACCAGGGCTATACCATTTTGCATTTCTACCAGCAGAGCCTAAGGGTTCCAATTTCTCCACATCTTTGCCAGTATTTATTTTGGTTTTTTGATTGTAGCCATTCTGCTGGGTATGAGGTTAGGTTTGATTGCCTAGATTTGATTTGAATTTCTCTAATGATTACTGATGTTAAATGTCTTTTCACATGCTTATTGGTCATTTGTATATCTTCTTCGGGAAAATGTCTTTTCAAGTCCTTTGTCCATTTTTAAATTGAGTTTGTTTTTTATTGTTGGTTTCAGGAGCTTTCTATATATTCTGAATATTAATCCTTTATCAGATTTATAAATATTTTCTCTCATTCTGTGGGTTGCCTTTTTACTCTTGATATTGTCTGTTGTCAATGCATACAGTTTAAAAATTTTTATGAAGTCTTATTTGTCTATTTTTTCTTTTGTTGCTTGTGCCTGTGGTGTCATATCCAGGAAATCATTGCCAAATCCCAAGTTGTGAAAAGAGTTTTATGGTTTTAGATTTAGGTTTTTGATCCATTTTGAATTAATTTTTGTATATAGTTTTAGGTAAGGATCTAAATTCATTCTTTTGCGTGTGAATATCTAGTTTTCTCAGAACCATTTTTTGAAAAAGCTGTCCTTTCTCCAGTGAATGGTCTTGGCACTCTTGTCAAAAATCCTTTGACCACATATGCAAGGGTTTATTTCTGTGTTCTCTCTTCTATTCCATTGGTGTATATGTCTGTTTTTATCTATGTTTTTTGATCACTGTAGCTTTGTAGTAAGTTTTGAAATCAGGAAGTATGAGTCCTCTAGCTACTTCAGGTCCTTTGGAAGTCCGTGTGAATTTTAGGATGGGCTTTTCTATTTCTGAAAAAAAAAGTCATTGGGATTTTGATAGGAATTGCATTAAATCTGTAGATCACTTTGGGTAGTATTTGACAACAATATTCAGCCTTCCAGTCCATGAACATGGGGTATGTTTTCATTTATATCTTAGTTTCTTTCAGCAGTGTTTAGTACTTCTCATTGTACAAGTCACCTCCTTTGTTAATTCCTAACTATTTTTTTGATGCTCGTGTAAATGAAATTGTTTCTGTAATTTTCTTTTTAGATTGTTTATTGTTATTATAACAAGGATATGATATTTTTCATTTTCACTCATTTCAAAAATCTTTTAAATTTCAAATTTCATTTTATTTTGACTCATGGATTACTGAGACATTAGTTTTCAAATATTGGGGTTTTCTAGTTATCTTTTTGTTATTAATTTATATTATTTTCATCTTCATCATCTTGACCATTCTTTAAAATTTTTTAATAAATTTTCTAATATACATAAAAATGGAAAGAATATAATCCTTTATACAATCATCTCCCAGACTCATCAGTGATCCAAATTTTGCTATACTTGCTTTGTTTATACTCTTCATTCCTAATTTCTTTGCTTAAGTATTTTGAAGCAAATCCCAGGTATTACGTCATTTCAACTGTAGATTCTTAAGAATCTCTATGTCTTAAAATATGGATATTGTATAACCACGGGGCTTTATCACCTCTAACACAATTAGCAGTAGTCCCTTGGAATCATCAAATTGCTAGTCCATGTTCAAATTTTCTAGATAGAATGAAGAAGCCTTAAAAAAATGTTTTTGATGTGGATCAGGAATTTGACAATTTTTAGCTTTTTAAAAATTACTGAAACTACATGTGCTTTTCCATTTTCATGACTGAGATTTTTATTTATGTATATGAATATTGATCTTGAACTTCAGGCCATTAGCTAAAGAGACTATTGCATTAAATCTTTTATTGTATTCAAGCTTGTTGTTTAACTTGGTAACAAGACAAAAATCATACATTTATTTATTTTTCTATATGTTGGCAGTGTAAGTTTTCCTAATCAGGCACTGGAGTGATTAAAGTTTTAAAATGCAGTAAATTGTGGGTTTTGTTTAACTAATTAATTAAATTAGTAATTAACCTATTTAACAAAAATTCATTGACTACCTAGTGTGGGAGAGGCTAGGAGTGTAATCATGAACAGGCCAGCTTTGATGCTTGGATTCAGGAGACCTCTCAATTTTATTTCAGTGCCTATATAGAAGAAATAATACTGATCTGGTATGTACACACTTATAATTATATGGCTCTACCCAACTGAAATGTAATGCAGATTAGAACTCTGTTGTAATAACAATTAATGTCCCTGACCATTGTGAATTCATCCTATATTGTATTTTCTTCTCCATTTAAAAGTGAACAAAAAACCAAAAACAAAATAAAAATTTCCTTCTTAACTTCATATTACAAAAGCAGCATTTCTAGTTAGAAAATGTAGGATTGGTTATACATCTCTAGGTATTCAAAAAAGAGTAAGAGCTATTCTTCATTCCTGAAAGCCATTTTAGCTTGATATAATGTAATTTTGTTTTTTAAAAAATAAGTAAACCTTGATCATATAAAGACATTTGTATCAGAGTGCTATGTTTTCTGAGGCAGACATTTACTGTTATAGGAAGACAAGATTTCAGTTTAGAAAAATAACTTACTGAAGGTGAGATTAGTTATATCAAAATATGTCAAGCAAAATAAAAAATTTAAAGGTACCTTTAGTTTTTTCATCTTCATGTTGACATCCATTCTTTTCTCCTATTTACATTGAATTAACATTTCTGAAGGAAAAATTTCCAATTCAGGAAGTTTATCAGGCAGAACGCTTGAAGGACTATAGTAGGCAGCAGCAGAGGAACATAGTATCCATAGTATTGAAGGGACTTTGAAACTTTCACAATCCTGGTGATTTTTTGCTTTTCCTAGTTTCTCACATTCAGACACATCATTGATAATAAATTCATTTTAAAGACTTTTAATTCCTTGCAAATTAGGACATTTAATGAATTTCTTTTGGAAAGAGGGGTGAAGACTTGTTAGAGATGACAAATAATGTTGAATTTGGTGCATTATTTCATTACATTGTAAAAGAAATTATTCTTACTGTAAAATGGCATGACATGTATTTAGTATTGGTCATTTATTGCAGTGAGAATCTCACTGAGAGAAAAAGCTGAACCGGAAACTTTCACTTTTAAAATTTGTCTTCCTTTGCTTATGGATCACTTTGGGTTATTTAACACCATACTCATGAGTCCACAAGGTGGCAGCATTTGTTTACTTTGACAATGTCTCAACTAATAGACAATAGACAAGGTATGGAAATCAGTGGCTTATAGTGAAGTTCATTCTCATAAATACTAGATGGTCCTAAGTTAACGTCACCAAATAATAGAAAGGATAGAGAACTTTTCTTACACATAGCAGTAATGGAACATTTTGCATTTTTTTCTTGAATTAGGTATTCATGACCACCAGAGAGGAATGAAACTGTATTGTTTAAACTTACTGAATACTTAGTAGCAATGGCTGTTGAATTCTTGGTTTGAACGTTGCATACCTAGATTGTTTTGGTTAAAATTGTTATATACTCCCTCTGTAGTTTACAGATTATCTTAACAGTTTTGCTTATATTTTCTCAAACTCTTGAAATAGACTTACATCAGGCATTAGTAAATTCATAAGAAGAAAATGATTATATATTGTGGCATTTTTTTGCTGCTGGTAATGTAGTGTTTGATTACTTTTCTTCAGACACCATTGTAAGTATTTTACATGACCTTGTAAGTATTTCACTAACTCATTTAATCTTTACTGTGGAGTAAGGCATTGCTGTTAATCTCATTCTACAGATGAGCAATTGAGGTAGAGAGAAATTTTCTAACTTGTCCAAGATCAGCACAGTGCTAGTAAATGACAGAACTAAGATTTGAACTAAGGCATTCTGGGCCCTGTGTTCTGCTGTTCTTTTGTCCCTTCTGGATCTGTTGAAACCTTGGGAAAAGTTTCTGAAAGCACTTTACTTTTGAGACAAACAAAAGAAGTAATTCTTTTGAGTTTCTGATACTTTGTATCCTTATTACTGTCTTGTCTAACTTGGCCTCGATAATGAAAATTTTTTATTTTTAATTTAATATAGATATGACGTTCCAGTGTCACTTTTGCCATAGTTTGAAAGTATTCAAGTTAAATATTTATTTTTTTTGCAGTAGCCAGTTATAAGGATTGTTTTTTTTACTAAACTTCAGTTTATAATGACAGTCAGTGCTGATCCAGGTTTAGGGTACCTTTTAATATATGCTTTATTGTAGAATGCTGTGAGTTTTAAATTTGTACTTAAACATAGGTTGTCTCCAGGTAATTAACTACTTGGTAAGGATGTATGATTTTTAGGATGACTTATGCACTTCTCTTTTTGTCAGAAGATATTTCTGTTATTGTCTAAAGAGTTATCGGGCCATCTGGGGTTGATGAGAAATGGGAGGAGTGGGAGTGCAGAGGAAAGGATTTTTTTTTTCTTCAGAATTTGGCCCAGGACCAGTTTTTTAAAGCAGTAATTTAAAAAATTGTGTTCTAGGCTTGAAGCTTCATCAGGGAGGGCGTCTTATCTGCCTTACTTCCCGCTGCATCTCCATGCCTGGCACATGGTAGGTGCCCATTAGTAAATAGTTGTTGAATGAATGCATGAATGAATGGAAAACATGCTGCGTGCTCTGGGAGGACCCAGAGCAGGCGGGACTCTAGCAGTTGTCTACCTTAACCTGCTTTTACATATTTGCTTTCTGATAAGTATTCCTTTGAAGAAAGTATCCCTAGGCTAAAAAAGAAGTCTGTAAATCACCAATGACACATGACAGAAAAATAAGTTAATGTTAACAACTTAAAATAGAAGCATCCAAGATTGTCAGCATGTGTTAATGAGTTTCCTACTTCTGTGACAATTCAAGATACAGGCTAAAGATGAAATACACACAGTCTAAGTTTAAGCATTAGAAATTGCTACATCCTCTCCCTTCCCCATAGCCTCTTTCCTATCTTTTTCCTCTTCTCATCTCAATTCCTCTTATTTTTCCTGTTTATTTTCCTTTGCCCTTGCTTGTGCTGAGGCTTGTCAGTAGTACATAGTGAAACCATAAACTCAAATCATTTTACGCTTATTACCACAAAGAAAGTGTTAGTTAGGCTAGCATTTGAGATTTTAGTAGACTAGTAAGTTTGTCACTAATCAGAACATAAAACATGCCTACAACAAAGGCTTAGAATTAGAATGCTGCCTTTTATTCATGATAAAATTATTTACCTGGAGAAGAGTAGAGTTTGTTAACCTATGACTCTCTTCAAATAATCAAAGTAAAAGAGGAAGTAGAATGGTTCTGTTTGGTACCGAAAGATAAAAGTAGGACTAACGGCTGGAAGCCACATTTTAAGGTTAATATAAGGAAGATCTTTATAGTCAGCAGTGTGTAGAAGTGGAATAGGCTTCATCGGGAGGTCGTTGCCGTATGCTCTTCTTAGTTTTAAAACTAAGCTCTAGTTTTTCTTTTCTTTTTTTTAATCAAGAAAAATTTTCTGTAATCCTGAGATCAGTTATATGTATATGTTCACCTGTATTTTTCTAGGATATTGTTTTTGTTTTAATTTTTTAAAATTGTACCTATTCATAACAAATATTTTAAGTGCTGAGAGTACAAATAAGAGTGATACACAGAATAGTGGAAAGACAAACCTATAAGCCAATATATAGAATAAAGTGTTGTAAGTGCTATGAAAGCATCTAGTGGGTACAACATGGAGAATGGATTTGAAAGAAGCAAGAATAGGAAGTAGGGAGATCCAATATATAGGTGATTGTTGAAACTGGCCAGGCATAGCATCAGTACATGATGATGGCCTGTGACCTGTACTAGGGTAAGGTCAGTGGGGCTTAGGTGAAGAAGTATTTAAAAAATATTTGGGGACTTGGGACTTCCCTGGTGGTCCATTGGTTAAGAATCCTTCCTTCGGACGCAGGGGATACGGGTTCATCCCTGATCAGGGAGCTAAGATCGTACATGCCCCTGGACAACTAAGCCCATGCACCACAACTACTGAGCCTGCGTACCACAACTAGAGAGCCCAAATGCCACAATTAGAAAGCCCATGCACCACAACTACTGAGCACACATGCCACAACTAGAGAGAAGCCCATGCGCCACAGCAAAGAGCCTGCGTACTGCAATGAAAGATCCCACGTGCTCCAGCTAAGACCTGATGCAGCCATAAATAAATAAATATTTAAAAAAATATTTGGAGACTAAGGTAGACAAAACTTGATGATTGATGGGTGTTGTCCTTGAAGGAGAGGAAGATAGCTTCCAGGCTTTAAGCTTGAGGAGCTCGGCTGAAAAATATTGGAGTTATTTACAGAAATAGGGATACTGGAAGAAGAGTAGGTTTAAAGGTAAGGAGGCACATGGGAGATTATGCATAGGCTCTTTGGTTGTACAGAGAAGAGGTCTATGAATATGGGAATTTGTACAGTTGATAATTGACATCATGGTTGTAGACTCATAGAGCTCCAACATTTAAAGATCAGGTAGGCGAGGAGGAACCCATAAAGCAGATCAAGAAGGTTCTCAGATGAAAATGAAAAGTAGGAGACTTTATTGCCATGAAAATCAATGAGGAAACATGAGATAATTTGTAGAATTAGATCATGTGCGGGATTGAATCCAAAGCAAAGTAAGACTTTTTGCTTTCATTAGAAGGGAGGACACTTCCTCCTCCATAATAGGAGGGAAGGAGCAGAGAATGGGTTCAAAGGCAGGCATGTTTGTATATTTAGTGACAAGGAGATAAAGGAGTTCTTCTCTTAAGAGTTTATGCTTTTTCCATATGTCATCTCAGAGTGACAGGTAGAAAGGGTGGTTAGTGTTCATGTTTGACTGTGAAAGAAGAAGATATTAGATGACGAAAATGATTAAACTTATGAACCGTGGAATTTAAACTGCATACTGAAGGAAATAAAGATAGGAGAGGTCTGAGAAAGAGGCAGAAGTGGTGGAATCACCTTTGTAGAGGACAAGAATGAAGGGTTGTGAGAATAGAGAGCAAGTGGCGGGGGCGGGGGTGCTATGGAGACGATGGTCAGAGAGGTATTTGCACCTTTGGCAGGGAATTCTTTTTCATCTTTGTACTTGTAACACTGGGTAGTTTACCTGATATCTAATGGACTCTCCTGTTTGTTGACTCAGTTGTAGAATAAACTAAAATGCAAGGTAAAAAATAAATAATAAATGCTTGTGGGGATCTGATAAAATGCTGAGGGAGTTGACTAAAGAGGGAGTTCACTTTAGGCTATGACTTTCAGGTTCCTGGAAGTATTTGAAGTGGTTCTTTTAAGTTTTTTCTTCTGAATTTCTATAGATTATTATTTCTCTACTTGATTTTTAAGATAGGAAGTGCCATTAATATACTTTTTGCTGTTACTTCATTGTGTTCAAAATCCTGTCTTTCATAATGTCTTGCTAAAGTTTGTGGTAGAAGTAGTAATTGTTGTTAAAGGCTGGCTATCATTGTACGTGCTTCAGTTTAGGGGGAAGATAAAGCTTGGTTTGCAGCTTCTCTGGATAAAATATGTGGAGGAGAAATAAGGGAATGTAATTATTCACACGTGTTGAATGATAGAGAGGAGAATACCTCTATAGGGGAAGACCTTTGTAAATCTTTATAGTAAAATTACTGATTTGGAATGGGGACAAAGAAGACCAATTTGAATGAGTGAAATCTCATGTAGTTTAAAAAAATAATTTTATTTATTTCAGCTATCTAGCCTAATTAGCAGTAGTTTCAATTCATCCTTTTAAAATGAGATGAAATGAGAACTTATTTGAAATTTTTTAGCATTTTGTGTGGCACACTGTAACTACTAAGTAAATGTTAGGCAATATTCTTACTGTTTCAGATTTACCAACATGCCTAAGGACAATGGTTCTCAAACTTTGGTAGGCCTCAGACATAGCTGGAGGGCTTGTTAAAACACAGGTTGCTGAGCCCACTCCCAGAGTTTCTGATGCAGTAGTCTGTGCTGGGGCCAAGAATTTCTAACATTCTCAGGAGATACTGATGCTGCTAGTCTGAGACAGCACTTTGGGGACACTGTCTTAGGTTAAGAGCTTTACAAAGAAGATATTTACTTCCAGTAGAAGAAATTTACTTCTAATAGGAAATATTTATCATTTTAATGCTTTAGGAGAAGACCATCATTATTTATTTTTTATAGTTCATGAATCAAAGAAAATAAGGTTAAAAAAAACCCATTTAGTCTATAGTTTCCTAACCAATAAGTTGTCATAGTGTGCTGTGAATGGGTTGCATTTGTACCAAGACATTTATTCCTTCTGTTCTTGGAACAGTTGAGTGAGGGCTGGGTTAGAGAACCAGCTTATAATCAACTGTCCTAAGGACAGAGGGGATTAATCACATGTTTAACTTAATTTGTTTTACCTGCTGCACAGTGATAGGGAGACTCTAGCTTAGAGAACCAAGAACAAATAAAGTATCTTTTTTTCTCTCCAAGTTGTTGTAGTAATTTTTGGTGAACAAAGTTTATAGTGAAAATTGGGATTGAGGTCTTTAACATATAAAATATTGATATTTCATGTTAATAATTAACCTGCAAAGCTGAGTTCTTAAAAGGAAGCCTACTCTTACTCTTGCTGGAGGACCATCTCACTTTGATATAGAAGTGAGTCACTGGGCTGCCAGTAAATAGGGTGCACATTTTGTGGGGTTGAGAGGGAAGTTTTGAACCTTTTAAAATTTGAAAAAAATATGTTCTTAAATGTAATCTCTTTATTCACTGTTTCTTGCACTTTTGACTTAATCAGGAGGTTATGTAGGGGAGGAAAAATCCTTTTCCATCTACTTTTCTGAGATTTTGGCTGGGATCCCTATAACAAAAGAAAAACAGAAGTTTATTAATATTTATATTTCATATATACATGGGAGAAATGCAGGGAAGTGAGTAACTCAGAGAGGTGACTTAGAACTCTGGCTTACATTGCATCTTTAACAAACAACAATAATCCGTAGAATAAAGACAGGACAGAGGAAAGCAGTTTTAGGCTTCCAAGGACAGCAAGCTGTGGGAAGGTAAATATACAGAGGGAACTAATTTGTTTGCAGATTCCTCTAGTGCCATCTGTGGGCTTTTAAGAGTCTAGAGTGTCCAGTAAAGAGCATTTATACCCTGCTTTTAGGCAGAAAGAGGGGAAGGATGGAGAGAGTTTTTTCTTCATTTGCTGCCTTTTAGTTGCCTTCAGCTCAAAATAATTTTTATGTCAAAGAGGCATATTTGGGGGTGACATTCTGGTTTCCTTCAAGTAAAATCAAAGTCTCTGTCCATCTTGTCACTAGTGTGAATTTAGTAGGACTGCAGTTTACTGCAACTTAGAAATAACTATGATATCAGTATACAGAAAACAATCTGGTGAAGTGTTTTATAATATAAATATTTGACAAAGGCAACTTCAGTGTACCATTATTTGTCTTAGATGTGGTAATCTGCCTATATATTGCTAACATCAGACATTTAAAACTTAGGTAAGAATGGCTGTTACTCTAGGAGCAGTTGTACACATGTACTATTTTGATTTTTTTACCCTTTATCTGAGTTAAATCTAGTGTTCATAATAGTTTGATATTATGCTTACACTTCACCTATACAGAATTTAACCTGTGGCAGTCTCATATGGCTGAAATGTAGTCAGTAACCAAGGCTGAAATGAAAAATAAAAAGGCTTTAGAACAAAATAAATGCTATTAAATTAATGACTAAAGCTCATACATTCACAAATGGCCAGCTTCTTGGGTTACTTCATGTCTATTGACTTTTTTATATACCACCCCTGTAATCTTAGTTGTCTGGTTTGTGTCTCTTCAAATTATAAAGGGAAGGGAAATTTCAATAGATAGGTTCAATGACAGCAGCAAGAAGTGATAGCTCCTAGCTTGACAAAGGGAAGAAATGATGAAACTGCAAATAGGAGCTAAAAAATAAAGCAGTTTGTTTCCATTTAATATGAGGTCAAGTGGTTTGCCGTATCTAAATAGACTCTGCAATCACTGAGATGTAATAGAGTGTGTGGTAACTAATGTCAGTAGGGCTGTTCACCTTACTATGCTCAGTGTGTTCATATAAAGATAGTAAGGAATATATTACATTTGACAGATTACACTCATAGGGAATCAAAAGTTGGTTCTGAAATGTATTTAACTAATATTTACTGGGCACATACTCTGTCTTAGAGCAATAGACACGTATGTCCAGAAAATACTATTCTATTATCCTTTAAAAGTAATTTTAAATGTAAATACTGCCATTGGTATAAATGTATTATGAAAAAATTCATATTTCTTTGTAATTACTTTAAAATTTTTGGTATTTGTAAGTTTCAAGCTTTGCACTGGTTTTATTTATATAAAAGAAGACATTATGAATAAGAAAAATACTGACTTTTATACCTAGTACAGGAATCAGCAAACTGTGGCCCATGGGACTCGAATTTGGTCCATCACCTATTTTTGAGTGGCCCATGAACTAAGCATGGTTTTTATATTTTTAATTGGTTGAAAAAATCAAAAGAAAAATAATAACATAATGATGTACAGTAACATGACTTATAATAATGACATGAAATTTAAATTTCAGCATCCATAAGTAAAGTTTTGTTGGAACATAATCATGCTCATTCCTTTACATATTGCCTATGGCCGATTTTGAACTGCAACAGCAGAGTTGAGTCATTTCAGTAGAGACCTGCGCAGCTTCTCTGACCCTTTTACAGAACAGGTTAGCTGACTCCTGACCTCGTAGATTTGCTGAGGCTCTAAGGACATACTACATTTGATTAAAGTTCTGTCATATTGGGGGGGGCCTTAGTGTGTCTATGGGAAAAAAAAGGGATTTGTATCGGATTTTCTGATCTCTTAGTGATGACTAGCTATTTTATATGCTTCATATTACTTAGCACAAATGATCTATCACTCAGCCTGTCGATTGGTTGAGTGATAACTACAGATTTTTTTTTTTTTTTTTGTGGTACGCGGGCCTCTCACTGTTGTGGCCTCTCCCGTTGCGGAGCACAGGCTCTGGACGCGCAGGCTTAGCGCCCATGGCTCACAGGCCTAGTTGCTCCGCGGCATGTGGCATCCTCCCAGACCAGGGCACAAACCCATGTCCCCTGCATCGGCAGGCAGACTCTCAACCACTGCACCACCAGGGAAGCCCAACTACAGATTTTTAGTACTCTTTTAATAACAAATCCTGGTTTGTTCAGTGGAAAGTTTCCTATGTGTCTTTTAAAAATTATTTATCAAGTGGAGCTGAAAAATGCCTTGAAATAAGACAAAAGCTTGCACTATTATGATTAACTATATCATACTAATCTTGAAACACGGATGCTTTTCTACTACTAACGGTTTTTGTGTTTACATTCTTTCTCTTACCTTTTCCTCTCCCACATTAATAGGTAATTTTTGTTGATAGCATCTAAAATTATAAAACACTGTTCTTTGATCCATCCTTGAGAGGGCTTAATTTGTTGTTCTGTTATTTACATAACTTAAGTTTAATAAATGTAGAATCACAGATTGGGTAGTTTTAAAAATCACCCTTGCTGAGGTACAATTTACATACAATAAAGTGTTAAGTTTTAATTTTGGCAATTGTATAAACCACAATCAAAATACAGAACATTTCCAAAAATTTTATTTCCTGCCACTTTGCCTTTAATTCTCCGGACTCCTGTCCCAGGCCACTGGTTATCTGCTTTCTGTCATCATAGAATAGTTTAGTCATTCTGGAGTTTCTTATAAATGGAACCATACAGAATGTACTCTTGTGTGTCTAGCTTTTTTAGCTCAGCGTGTTTTGAGATTCATCCATGTTTTCTGCATCAGTAGTTAGTTAATTATTTAGCAATATTCCATTTAATGAATATTCCACAATTTGTTTATCCTTCATGTGTTGATGGACATTTGAGTTATTTCTAATCTTTGACTATTATGAATAAAGCTGCTATGAATATTCACATACAAGTCATTTGGATATTCACATTCATATTTATTTCTCTTGGGATTGAAATTGCTGGGCTGTATGATTAGTTTGTGCTTTAACATTTTAAGAAACTGCCAAACTGTTTTCCAAAATGATTGAGCTATTTTAACATTCCAGTCAGCAATGTAAGAGAGTTCCATTTGTCCCAAATCCTCAGTAACTCCTGGCATTGTCAGTCTTTTTATTTGTGGGTATATAGTGATATTTCCTTGTTATTTTACTATATGTTTCCCATACGACTAATGCTTTTTAATGTGCATATTGGCCATTTGTATATCTTTTATGAAACATCTATTCAAATCTTTTGCCTATTATTTAAAAATTAGGCCCTTAATAGCATTGAATAGTCAGAATTTTTTATGTATTCTAGATATCAGAAATATGTATTGATAGTATTTTCTCTGAGTCTGTGACTTGCCTTTTTATTAATGGTGTCTTTCAAATAGCGTATTTAATTTTTATGAATTCCAGGTCATCAGTTTTTTTAAATGATTTAAGCTCTTTCCTTCAGAAATGTTCATCTGCCCCAAATTGTGAAGATTTTTCTCCTTTTTTTCTTCTATAATTTTAATAGTTTTAGCTTTCACATTTACGTCCATAATCCATTTCAAGTTATTTTTTTAAAATTAATCTATTTATTTACTTTTGGCTCGTTGGGTCTTTGTTGCCATGCACGGGCTTTCTCTAGTTGCAGCAGCAGGGGCTACTCTTCGTTGCGGTGTGTGGGCTTCTCATTGCGGTGGCTTCTCTTGTTGCGGGGCATGGGCTCTAGGCACACGGGCTTCCGTAGTTGTGGCACATGGGATCAGTAGTTGTGGCTCGTGGGCTCTAGAGCGCAGGCTCAGTAGTTGTGATGCACGGGCTTAGTTGCTCCAGGGCATGTGGGATCTTCCTGGGCCAGGGCTCAAACCCATGTTCCCTGCATTGGCAGGCAGATTCTTAACTACTGCACCACCAGGGAACTCCACAAGTTAATTTTTATTAGATTGTGAAGTAGGGGGTTGGAGTTCAGTTTTTCCCCCAATATGGATATCCACTTTTTCCAAGCATTATTTGTTTAAAAGATGAATTTCCCATTGGCTTCTATGTTTAAAATCAATTGAGCAGATATGTATGAATGTACTTCTTAACTCTGTTCTATTGTATTGACCTATATGTCTGCTCTTAGACTGGTACCACACTCTGTTGATTATTGTAGTTTTATAATAAGCCTTTAAATCAGGTAATGCAAATCCTACAACTTCGGTACTCTTTTTCATAGTTGTGTTTGCTATTCTAAATTCTTTGCATTTCTGTAAATATTTTAGAACAAGAGCTCTCTCCCTCTATTTTTTCTGTTGTGATGGTTTGAAAGGATTAATCTAGTTAAGAGTCAAATTTTCTCTTTTACGTTTTTCTTCAGTGGTTTTGTCTACTTGTTTCTATAAGAAATATGAGATGAGTTTCTGATTTTATTAAAGTCTGTCTGGCTAACTGATATTTTGGGGACACACTTTTATATATTCATTATGAAATTTTTTCTAGATTGTACATTTTCACTTCAGATTAGCCCTCTGTAGCATTGAATAGTTTCTTTTTATCATAGTTATATTGTTTTGTGATGAAGCATCACAGCAGTGACATTAATGATTTAATATTGTAACCTCATTGGTTGCTTGTAAATGCTACCCAAGGATACAGAACTGAAAAGTTAGATGTATCTTCTACTTCAATTTCAAAAGTAAAGAATTGGAACTTTTACTTGCATATCATTCCCTCCACTTTACTAAATATAGACATATTGCTAAAAGGACAAAATGTCATAGTAGCTTTGGGGACAAAAGATATTTTGTTTTTTAACTATTGTTTTTTTCTCTAGTAGATGTTTTTATAAAATCTTTCTGTTAATCTTTGCTTCATAAGTTATTTTCAATTTTCCAAAGTTTTCTAATAAACACCATCTATCATAGGATATTGTTATACTGTGCACAGAAAGGTGTTTTAGGACAGATGAAGAGTCTACAACTAAGTTAATTTAAGTGAGTATAAATTATAACTTGCTGTAGACTTAGATGAGAAAAATTTGATAATCAGTATATTGATCTTAAAGTGCCTCAAGTTGCATCTTTAAATTTTTTTTTTTTTTTTGCGGTACGCGGGCCTCTCACTGTTGTGGCCTCTGCCGTTGTGGAGCACAGGCTCTGGACGTGCAGGCTCAGCGGCCATGGCTCACGGGCCCAGCCGCTCCGCGGCATGTGGGATCTTCCCAGACCGGGGCACGAACCCGTGTCCCCTGCATCGGCAGGCGGACTCTCAACCACTGCGCCACCAGGGAAGCCTGCATCTTTAATTTTAAATGCTTCAGTAGAAAGACATTTTATCACAGTGTGAACACTTGGCATTCACAAAAGTGTTCCAGAATATATGTCAGATAGTGTACATATTTGTTTTAGCTATTCAGTGATAGCCAGAGGGGACAGAAAAATTAAAAATTTAAAAATAGTTGTTTTAAAGCAAGATCTTGTGGCTTTATATGGGATTAAAACTAAAACCAGCAGCTAATGAAAATAATCATACAAATATATATGTAGACTTTAAATGTGGCTTCACTTTAGTGCCTACAGAATAAATTCAAGTGTATCCATTCATTCAAGACAGGGGTCAATAAATTAAGACCTGCAAGCCAATTCTGACTCACTGTCTAATTTTGTACAGCAACAAGCTAAGAATAGTTTATATATTTTTAACATGTTGAGAAAATATAAAGAATAATTTTTTGTGACATGTGAAAATTATATGAAATTCAAATTTCAACATCCATGAATAAAGTTTTATTTGAGCCTTGACGCTCTTCTGAAATAAAATTAATAGATATTGGAACCTATACACACATTAAAAAAATTATAGTGTCCTAACTGTAATATAAGGGAGAAATAAAAGGAAAATAATTTAAAATCGAATGTATATTTTAATACATAAATTTCTTGATATGACTGCATTAGATAGTATAATGGAGTCGTCAGATACTTGAACCTACTTATAATAAATAAGTTTGAAACAGTCAGTGAATATTAGAAATGCATGGCTAGTTTGTCTTTATATGTATAATGGGATTCATTTCTATGCTCAGATAATTATTTATAGGTTTTTCACTTGCACAAGAATGAGTGGTAAAAATATCTTTGAATATATATATTCTAAGATAATCAATGTGATCAATAGGATGGGAAGAGGGAAGGCAAAAATAATTTTGTCCTCTGTTCAGATTAGAGACTTAATAGATACATTGAATCCTTTATTTCTGTCTATAGTAATTCATAAAGTCATAAAAATAGCCACTAGACAGAAATACTACAATTCCCATTTTTGAGAATAGCACACAGAAAGCAGAAAGAAGTCAAATGGTCAAAGATATTTTTTAATAAAAATGCAGTTGGGGACTTCCCTGGTGGTCCAGTGGGTAAGACTGCACGCTCCCAGTGCGAGGAGCCCGGGTTCAATCCCTGGTCAGGGAACTAGATTCCGCACGCATGTCGTAACTAAGAGTTCGCATCCTGCAACTAAGAAGTCCTCATGCTGCAACAAAGATCCTGCGTGCAGCAACTAAGACCCAACGCAGCATGCATAAATAAATAAATAATCACAAAAGAGAAATAAAAGCAAACATGTCCTTGATAAATAAATGTAAATAGGCTAAACCTCCCATCCAAAGAGAAATACTTTCACATTAGATCATAATATGAAGCATAAATCTGTACTATATATAAGAGCTCCTAAAACTTGGAGCTGTGAATGTTGAAAAGTAAGGTTTAATTCAGGCTAGAAATCATTAAGTCTCATTTTCTCTCCACAGCTCCCCATACCTCCCCCCGCCCGGCCCCGGCACTTCATAATGAACAAGATTCAGTCCATGATGAAGTTTAAGTAGTTGTAAATATCATTATGCATTGGAAAATTTCTTTGTTAACTGTAAGACAAAATAAAAATACTAGTTGTATGAGACTTTAAATCAGATCTGATCTTAGTTCATGACAGGCCAGACATTGAGTGGACTAAAAATAAAACTGTAGAAGCCCTAAATAACATAACAAGTTAGAAGATATATACAAACATATGTAAAGAATATGACTTCTTTTAAAATGTCCATGTCAAATTACAGAAAACAAAAATAAAATAAAATAAAAATAGCAGATCACAATACAGTAAGATGAGACATTTATAACTCAATAGGAAAACAGAAAAAAACCCACCACATAGAAATTTAAAAGCTATTTTGGCAACTCTAGAGTTCAAGTGGAAGTGAAGATACTTTGGTGAAGCTTTTATATATTTGAACCTATGGGATGCAGCTAAAAGTGCTCAGAATAAAATTTCTTGTTTTACGTTCTTAACTAATAAAGAAGGAAGTATGAAAATAAATTAAATATTTAACTGAAGATATTAGAGAAAGAACAAAATAAACCTAAGTAAACTAGAAGGAAACTAGTAAGGTAAGTGTGAAAAAATGAATGAATTATTAAAAAAAACAATGATTTTCAATCAACAAGCTTTTTAAAAGAAATAAAAGATGCATGTTAGCCTAATCAAGTAAAAACTAGGAGAAACTTCAAGTACACGAAATAAGAAATGAAACTAAGGAAATAACTACAGGTACACTGAAAGAAAAAGTAATAAGGAACTACTTTGCTGAAATCTATTGCAAATAATCTTGGGTTCTTAAATGACAGAGATTATTTTGTAGGCAATGTAGATAATCTGAACTGGTTGTAGAAGGGACAAAACTCCACACAGGCTAATTACAATGGGAAAATTAGGGGAAAGTTGTCAAATAGAAAATAATAAACCTAACTGGAAATGTAGGAGATCTAAAAGGAGAAAAATTTTAAAATACTGCTGAGGAAACAAAATTTGAACAAAGGAAAGATACAGCATATGCCTAAATGGAAAGGCTAAGCATCACAAAAATACTATTTTCCTTAATTAGTGTATGAACTTAACATGATTGCCATGAAAATATCATATAGGATACATTTTTTTGTTTTTTGGAAATAAGTTGGTATTAAAAATATAGTTACAAGATGCTTGGGAAAATTCTGAAGAAAACAGTTAATAAAAGGACACTAGTTCCTACAAGATGCTATAGCATATTTTGATGAATCAGTAATTAAAACTGTATGGTACGAGTCCATGAACAGAGAATGTCTACAGTTATTCTTATAAGAACTTAGTTTATATGATATAAACTGCATTTCTAATAAATGGGGAAAAGAGATTATTCAGTAAATGGGGTTACTAGGTAATGATGTGGGAAAATATAAATTTACATGTCTTCTCATAGTTTAAAATAAATTCCAGATGGAATGAATATTTAAATGAAAAAAAGCAAAAGAAACTGGCAAGGTATTAAAAGAAAATACAGGATATAAGTGTTTTAAATCCTATGGAAAAAAATAAAGCAGAGGGAGATAATTCAGCAAAACGGGGTAGAGTGTAGAAAGCTGAAGTTTGAAACAGATTAGACCACTTCAGGGTCAGAGACTATCAGGTGCATTGGCCCTGAGGTGGGATTAGGTTTGGAATTTCCTAGGTTTCCCATAAGGCCAGTGTAACTGGAACAAGGGAGAGGGGGAGGCATATCACATGCACCGTTTTATAATCACTTTACCTTTTTCTTGAGACCAGGTAGGAAGCCATTAAATGATTTTGAACCAAAGGAATGTTGATTGGACCTGTTTGAAAATAGATTGTAAGGGTCAAGTATGGAAGCAGGGGTACCAATAAGGAGCCTATTATGATAATACAGACATGCGATAATGGTAGCTTAGATGAGAGTGGTGGCAGTGAGAAGTGGTTAGATTTTGTGTGTATTTTGAAGGTTGGGCTGAAAGATTTGATGTTAAAGTTAATTAAAAGAGGGATGGGGTTAGTTAATAAGATGAAGAAGATTTTGATGGGGAATTCAGAAACTCATTTTAGGACAGATTAAGATGCCTGTTACATTAAAATTGGAGCTGTCAAGTAGTCATGAACCAGTAGCGCAGAGAGAGGTCTTGTATGTGAGATAAACATTTGATAGTCATTAGTGTATATATTTAAAGCCTCAAGATTAGATGAGATTCCCCAAAGAAGTCCATGGAGATTAAAAGGAGGTGAGGGACAAGGGCTGAGCTCTGGGATACTTGAGTGTGAAAGTGGAGACAGGAGGAGGAATGAACAATGCATACTCTGATGGAGCTGCCAGTGAGGTGGGAGAAAAGTCAACTCTGTTGAGGAGGAGGGAGTGATCATCTAAGTCAGGTGTTGCTGATATTCAAGTAAGATAAGAACTCAGACTTGACTGTTAGATTTAGCAAACTGAAGGTCATTGTTGACCTTGATACAGCATTTTCAGTGGTGGAGGTGAAAGCTTCATTCCAGTGGGTTAAAGGGAAAGGGAGGAGAGGAATTGGAATCGGTGAGTATGGACAACTCTTTTGGTAAATTTCTGCAATCAGAAAGGAAAGGAATAGGATGGTAGCTGAACAGAATTAGGGTTGTAAGAGATGTTTTGTTTGTGTTTCACTTAAAGGAAGAAAACATATTGAAAGGCTTATTGGAAAGATCCAGGAGAATGGAAGAAATGAATGATATAGGAGAGAGGTGGAGAATTGAGGAAGCAATCCTAGAGTAAGCAAGGAAAGCTGGGATCTAGTGTACAAGTAGACATGTTGGTCAGGTCTAGGAGCGTGGATCCTTCACTCAGCGACCAGAGGATGTGATGGTGGTAGCCTTTGGAAATTACCTTCTCGTTCTTTTTTTTGTTTGTTTTTGATAAACTAGAGAGCAAAATAATCTGTTGAGAGTGATTGAGAGGAAAGAGATATGGGAAATTTGAGAAGAATGAAGAAAGTATGTACCTTTCTTTTAAGCAAATGGGAAAGTATATGGGACAAGGGAAATTTACCATAAACCTAGGCAGTGTTAGGGCTCCACCTGAGGATGGTGATCATGCATTTAAAATGTGTGGGAGAACATGTTTTTTTCTCTAGCCATGTTCAACTCTGCCAGTTCAAGCATAGAGTGAGTAGAGAGCTAGATTTAACTAGGGTTAGAGTTTTGCCAAAGAAAACTTTTCTTAGGTATAAGAAATAAGAGAATTAAAAATGGTAAAGGAGTACAGAGTTATATGTGAGGGAGTCCTAATTATTGACTACATAACTTGTGGTGGGTAAAGAAAAAGTGAATATGCAAGGCATGGAGGGACAGTGGTGATAAAATCTGTGAATTTTTAGGTTCCCATGGGCTTAAAGTTCTGAAGGATTGTTGGAGCCAGTGAGTTAGCTGGAACAAATGGAAGTGGTTGTCAGAAAGCAGTGTGTCATAAATTGAAATTATGGAGGGAATGAAGTTATTGGTAATCAAAAAGCCTGGGGTATGATCATGGTTGTGTGAGATGGAAGTGAGCAGAATAAAAGATCTTTGGAGAAGGGAAAGTCAAGAAACTGATAGACCAGAGTATTAGAATAATCATCTATGTGATTATTGAAATGATTAAGAATTATGACAAGGGTAGATTTGGAGAGAGTGCTATTGAGCTGAAAGTTAAAATTTCCAAGAACTAATGGATTGGTAGAAGGAGTAACAAGGATCAAATTGCATGATATAAGTTACAGGAGATTTTGAGCCTGGGAGGTTTTAGGGAGGAGGGAGGATGGCTGGAAGAAGCTGTGCATAGCAAGGAGGACACTGACTTTATTTCCAAGTCTATTTGAACATGGAACATGAGAGGGCTTTAGGGGAATCGGCATTTTCAGGGAGGAGCTGGGTTTCAGTTAGATTTAGAAAATAAATGGAACATTCAGAGACGAAATTGAAATTATTAGTGGTGTTAATCTGGATGGAGAAAGGTTTAGCTTTATTTAACTATATTAAAAAGCACGTGATTTTTGACCTAGCACTTCATAATCCAGGTATATTTAAGGATATTCTTGCATATGTGAAAAATGACGCACATAGAAGGGTATTTATTTTATTGCAGCATTTTTTAACAATGCTAGATAGTAAATGTTCCTTGCTAGACTGGTTAAATAATTTATGATATACCTATATGTTGGAATTCTGTGCAACCACTGGGGGAAAAAATGACGTAGCCCTAACATGTACTGATGTGACATGATTGTCAAGATACTATTAGGGGTGGGGGGAAGAGGGTGATGTGCCAATCCGTATGTACAATATCATCCAGTGTGTTTGTTTAAAAAAAAGAACATGAATACACATATGCTTATTCATGCATAGGGTAACTAGTAGGATGCACAAACTGTAACTATTAATTGTCTCTAGGGAGGCCAGTCGGGTGCTTATTTGGCAAGATTGGGAGGGAGACTTGCTTTTCTCTATACTTTTTGAACCATTGCCTATACATATATGTATTTTTTAAAATAAAATAAGTTTTAAGAAAAGATTCAAGCCAGGTTGGGAAGGATCTTCGGTAATGGAGTTTGGATTTTTCATGGTAGTAAATGAAGATAATTATGTGAATAGAGCTGTGTTTTAGGAAATTTTACCTAATATCAGTCCTTCAAATGGATTAGAAAAGATAAAAGTCAGGACTGGCAGACTTGTAAGGAGGCTATTGCAATAGTCCAGGTTTGTGTTAATGCATATTTATGCAAATTTATCAAATGTGTTTTGGTTTAACGTCCTGGTTTTCCATCAGCTAGGTCAATGTTTGGCACATAGTAGGCACGCTGGTTATTTGATGGATGAGAATATTCAAGCATCATCCATTTTCTTCCAGTGGGCCTTCGTAATCATTGACTCTTGATTCCTCTGGCATGTTTTGTTCTTATCATTTGGCATTTGCTTATTTTAATAATAATAATAAAAAATTTTCCCACTAATTATAAACCCTGTGAGGCTACTTTGCTCTCTTTTTTTCTCCCTCTATTTAAATTGTTGCACAGGATGAATTATAATATGTCATTACTATCATATATAAAATGTAGTAGGTACCATTATTTTATGTTGTTATTACTGTTTATCTTGCCTTTGTGTGTGTTCCTTGAAGACTAGCTGTTTTGTTCTCATTAAAGTGGGAGTTTTGCTTAGTGACTGAGAGCATAGACTCTGAAACTAGATGACTTGACTTGGAATTATCCAGTGAGCTTTGAGCAAATCACTTAACTTTAGTATACCTCAGTTTCCTTATCTATACAGTAGAGATTTGAAGATTAAATATATTTTATGTAAAGTGCTTAAAACAATGCTTGACACATAGTGTTAATTATGTTATGGAAGTTTTCGCAGGTACTACTGATTTGGAAGAAAGTCAGTTGAATAACCTCAGTTCTTAAGTACTTTACCTGTGTTTGTATTCTTTAAAGCTCTGCTCATTTCTTTTCATTAAAAAGGCCATTTCTGAACCTTTCTTTGTTTCCTTGAAATTATAGCAGTCCCTGTCTCTTGGAGCACACTAACATGGTAATGAATTGGACCTTTAACAACTTTGTTCACTTTACATTTTCTTTTTTTAAAATTTTGTTTTTTATTTCATTCTATTTTTTAAATTTATTTTTGGCTGCATCGGGTCTTAGTTGCGGCATGCGGGCTCTTCCTTGCGGCGCTCGGCTTCTCTCTAGTTGTGGCGTGTGGGCTTCTTTCTAGTTGTGGCACTCAGGCTCCAGAGCGTGCAGACTCAGTAGTTGCAGTGTGCGGGCTCCAGTGCACGTGGGCTCTGTAGTTGTGGCACACAGGCTTAGTTGCCCCGCGGCATGTGGGATCTTAGTTCCCCGACCAGGGATCGAACCTGTGTCCCCTGTATTGGAAGGCGGATTCTTAATCACTGGACCACCAGGGAAGTCCCCACTTTACATTTTCTTTTGATAAATTGGATTCTAGTGTTCAGGGATATTAATTCACCTTGTTCGCTAATACATGTTTTATAATTACATTAAAAATATGACAGTGGGAATACTGACAAAATTCCCTTCTTGAGATATTGACGTCTTTACATTGCTTTGCGCTACACGGTACTAGATGTATGCATTTATCAGGTGTCCTGTGTGGCCTGTTGCCTTGATGCTTAATCACGTGACTGATGGCCCTTTTGACAAAGAATATAGCCAGTTTCCCACAGCTGAATTACATTTTATAACTGCTTAAATAAATCACTTTTTAAAAACAGTTGAAACATTCCAAGTGTGAAAGACAAATGCAGTTTATTTTCATGTTTAAGTCCACATTCATATAATTTTTCAAAATGTTGTTTAAATTTAAAAAATTCTATGAAACTGAATTTATTATTGCAATTAACTTTCATAAACCACTTGTTTTATTACTGGTGATAGTGGATAGCAGAAATGAATTTTGTATAACAAGACTTCTTATAGTTCTTTTTTGAATTTCATTGCACAAGCAAGTATGTTTTAATTTGTTTACCTTTTGTTTTTATTTCAGCCTAACTAATCATTGTTTATTATTTTTGTTTTATCAGATTTCATAAATTAAAACAGTTGAAATACTGTATTGTGAAATAAGAACCCATCTATTTTGAATTAGCTCTCTGCATCTGAAAACTACATTATTCTTTTGAGTTATTCCATGATCTATTTCTAGAGTCTAACTTTGTTTTCTTTGGGAACAAATATGATTAAATCTGTGTGAGGTTGGGAACAAATGATTCATGTTTGGAAGTACTTAAATTCTGAGTCTTAATTACGTGGAAGTACTTGCATTTTTTTTTTTAAAGGAAGCTGTTTGTCTTCTTTTTCCTTTTAACCAGAATTTACTAGAAATAATACTATTCTTTATACTTTTTGATCAGTATTTCTATTAAAATCTTGTTTTTAAACGAAAGAAAACCTCAATATCCTAGAATATTAAAAAAGGATACTATCTAGGTCCTTGTAATACTAACATATTAAGAAGAAAACATAACCAGAATGTAAGAAAACGATAGCAGTAAAGTCAAAACAAAAAGTTAATTTTTTAGTATGGGAGTTAATAATGATCTGATATAGCTAAAAAATAACCTTTGTTGAAAAAAGAGAGCTGTGTTGAATAACGAGGTAGCAAAGGAAGAAATAATAGACTCAATTTCTTATTTAATATCATCAAATCCATTCCTTTGACAGCATTTTAATTTATATGCCAGTTTTCTTCCTGCAGTATCTTTTGACTTTTAATAAGTTAGTGTTTAAACTTTTTTTGTATTAAAAACAAATAATTTGGAAGTGGCATGTTGACTTTTACTCGTACAACATTTGGAATGTTTTTGACTTATTAGCCATGCATGTTTGTAGGAGGAGGAAAAGTATTTAGAGATAACATAACTGGTATTCCCTTGAAGTCTCAGCCATAACAAAATTTCCTGTTAAGGATAGGATTTCTGATAACTCTGTCCTTTGACAGACACAATAATATTTCTCCTTCTGTGGCATGAGGCTGTGAGTATAAATTGAGTTGGGATAGATGAATAGTTGCCATCAATACAGTTATGCTGGATTAGAGTCCGCAGGGCAGATGACATTAGCTGAGACAGCAGTTCAGCTGAAATTGTTGTACAGATAAATCTATTGCATTGCTACATAGTCATACTGTATTGGAGGGAGCATTTGTCGAATTGTGCAATAGTCAATGACATTTAATCCAATTCCTTTAAAAAATTTATAAAATTAAGGAAGGATTTAAAGCTATAATGAAAACTGAGCATTTAAAAGTGTATTTTTATGGGAAGTATTCTTAATGTATCCTTATTTTCCTTATTTATTATCAGTTTAGCAAAGATTCTTACTATATTATTAACTAACCATATATTTTTTGGTAAAAGGATATCACAGTTAATCTATGCAGTAGAGTATGTCATGTAGGTATTTGTATGCATTTAGTAAATGCTTGAAATATGCAGAGTACTAGCATATCATTTTAGCCACTTACAAGATGCTTTGGGCAAGTTACCTCAACTCTAGTCCTCAGTTTTCTCATGTGTAAAATGTGGATAAATTAATACCTATCTCATAGGTTATGATGAGAATTAAATGAGTTAATATGTGCAGTGGTTATAGTTAGTGAGTGGTCAATGAATGTTTATTATTATAATTAGTTGAAGATCAATAAGAATTCTTTTGTATTCTCTAATTTTATGAATAAGCTTCTAGAAAGATGCTTAACTCATTGAGAAATAATGTATGTGATGATTCATTTTACTCTTAATTCCCTTAGGTCACTTAGTATTCTTGCTGATTATGTAGCAACTTTTTTAGGACTCCAAGTTGAGGTCTATAAAGGTGAATAAAGCCTTGTGCTCTGCTTTGAAGTAGCTTATTTCGAAACTTCTATTAAAAAGTCAGTAAGAGGGGTGAATTTCCTAAGTAACTTGAATTGGAGAGATTTTTAGTTTTTCCCTTGTTTGTTTGTGGTTCATAAATCAGAGAGATCATATCTGATTGGGAGATTAGAAATGGATTGGGGGAAACATAATGATTATTCAAAGATTCCATTCTTATGTGTATTTTATCCTTTTGTCATCACCTCTTCCTTAATTGCTTCAGTAATTCAGCTTGTGTACTCATTTATTTATTAAAATAACTTTAAAAATTGTGAAATCCTATCATCCCCACAGTATGGTAGGAAGGGAAGTAGCTAGAATTTATGAAAAGATTTATTGGCAATTCTCTTTTGACGTATTTTTAATATGCCAAACTATTGAATCTTCCCTCACTACTTTTACAGTATTACTTGTTAGCCTTGACAGTTGGGTGTGTCGTTTGTAATATGGTTACTAAAGCCAAATTGAAAAACATGTCAAGTTACTAGGAACACAAGAACCATCTATGGTTCAGAATTGTGTAGCTGTGCACAGTTCTCCACCACTTGTAATTTTATATGCCTTGATAATGACTTAATCTGGACTTAAGGTCTAGTACAATTTGAGGGCATTTCAAGTAAATCTATTATCCTTGTAGACAGAATCACTTTAGAAATAGAAAAAAAGCAAATTCTGAAATGTTGTCACTGTAAACATCACAAGGGTAGGTAAATAGTCTTACTGACCCACGTATGTACTTTTTCCCTTAGTATTGAATTTGACCGGGATTGTGACTACTTTGCAATTGCTGGGGTTACAAAGAAGATTAAAGTCTATGAATATGGCACAGTCATTCAGGATGCGGTGGATATTCATTACCCTGAAAATGAAATGACCTGCAATTCCAAAATCAGGTATTTACATTATTTCCTTGGCCTAATGCAGTGTGTATATAACAGTTAGTATCTATAATTAGTATGAGTTTGTTATGGTACCTTTTCGTGAGACTCCTTACTCATTCATGGTGAACACTTTAATTGTATACAGAGGACACGTCAGAATATCTTTGTTATAGACATGGGTTGCTTTTTCCCTGTGGGCGTTAGTAGTTAGTGTTTTTCTGTTTGCCAAATGAAAATCCTCTTTCTTTCACTTAATCAAATAAAGGTCTTTATTGTAGATGGCCTTTCATGGGGTATTTTATTTTAACATCTTTATTGGAGTATAATTGCTTTACACTGGTGTGTTAGTTTCTGCTTTATAACACAGTGAATCAGTTATACATATACATATGTTCCCATATCTCTTCCCTCTTGTGTCTCCCTCCCTCCCACCCTCCCTATCCCACCCCTCTAGGTGGTCACAAGCCACCTAGCTATTTCCCTGTGCTATGTGGCTGCTTCCCACTAGCTATCTATTTTACGTTTGGTAGTGTATATATGTCCATGCCACTCTCCCACTTTGTCACAGCTTACCCTTCCCACTCCCCATATCCTCAAGTCCGTTCTCTAGTAGGTTTGTGTCTTTATTCCCGTCCTACCCCTAGGTTCTTCGTGACCTTTTTTTTTTTTATTCCTTAGGTTACATATATGTGTGTTAGCATATGGTATTTGTTTTTGTCTTTCTGACTTACTTCACTCTGTATGACAGACTCTAGGTCCGCCCACCTCACTACAAATATCTCAATTTCGTTTCTTTTTATGTCTGAGTAATATTCCATTGTATATATGTGCCACATCTTTATCCATTCATCCGATGATGGACACTTAGGTTGCTTCCATGTCCTGGCTATTGTAAATAGAGCTGCAATGAACATTTTGGTACATGACTCTTTTTGAATTATGGTTTTTCAGGGTATATGCCCAGTAGTGGGATTGCTGGGTCGTATGATAGTTCTATTTGTAGTTTTTTAAGGAAACTCCATACTGTTCTCCATAGTGGCTGTATCAATTTATATTCCCACCAACAGTTCAGAAGGGTTCCCTTTTCTCCACACCCTCTCCAGCATTTATTTCTAGATTTTTTGATGATGGCCATTCTGACCGGTGTGAGATGATATCTCATTGTAGTTTTGATTTGCATTTCTCTAATGATTAATGATGTTGAACATTCTCTTTCATGTGTTTGTTGGCAATCTGTATATCTTCTTTGGAGAAATGTCTATTTAGGTCTTCTGCCCGTAGCCCAATGAATAGTGTCTCAGAGTTAAGAATTTTTCCTCTAGCATGCGTATATCTAAACATTGTAATTGTTTACAGTTTTAAGAATTCTTTTCAGAAGAACATTTTGCTTCTTTTCATGACGGCATAGTATTTAAGTTTCATGTATTAGGGATTAGAGTTCATAATTAGTGCTTTTTAAACCCTGAGTACTGTTAAGGCTGCAGAAACTGGACCCTACTTCTGATCTCCACCCCTGCCCCATGCCCCACCCCCAAATCTTGGAGGAATCCTAGAATCTGTATTTTTAAAACAAGCTTCCCTGTTTTCATAGGCACTGTCTTAAAAGGGAGTGATGTAAGGAAATAACTTAATAATAAATTTATTTAGAACTTTCAACATTTTCCAGTCATCCTTGTACCTTTTTATCTGGATGAATGACACATATAGTCAGTGTGTATATGTACTCATTTTAATAATGTTAATAATATAGCAAGTATTGTAGTCTTTATTTGTTATAGCTTTCTTTTTTGTTTTCTAATTCATTCATAAAAATGGTAGGCTGATAGTGCTCATTCATCAGTGGTGCTCATCATTGAGAATCTGTTATAGTTATTAGTTTATATACTTTATTCCTAAGTGAAGAGAATACAATGTGAGTAAGACATAACTTTATTGAATTCTAATGTGGCAGGCATTGTCCTAAGTGCTTTGTCTTAAGCTGACCGTTGTTGCCCCATTTTATATACAAGGAAGCTGAAGCACAAAAAGGTTCATTAACTTGCTTAAGATTGCAAAGCTATTCTCTGGAGGAGCCAGGATTCAAACAGAAGTAGTTTGGTTCCAGAATCTGTGCTTCTAACCATTTCATGCTACTCATTTATAAAATAGGGGCTCTAATACTAATATGTATTTCATAGGATTGTACTTTAAGTAAATCCACATAATGCACTCAGCACAGTACTTGGCCCACATCAAGTAAACGTTACTATAATGAAAATATGGATTAGAGGGTTTACCTTTTCTGTCTTGACATATGTAAAAATTATGGCAGTACTCTATGCATCTTGGAATAAAGGGAAGGAAACAGTTCAAGGCTGGAAACTATGGGCTTGGGGCTGAAAGGATCAATATGTAAGCTTGCCTAAAACCAATTTGGAGCACACCAATTGTGAAAGTGAACTAAATTACCCAAAGCCGCAGCTAGTAAGTTGCAGATCTGGAATTTAAGCTCAGGTCTATCTAAATCCAAGGCTCTTAACTGTTTCATATAATTTCTCCCAGAAATTCTAACAAGTATACTTAAAGTTGCAAATGAACTCTTCCAACCCCTAAAATTTAGCATGAATGCAACTAGTAGAGAGCAAAAAAGCTTTGTGTTCAAATGCTTGGAAATCACCTAGGTTAATTGCTTTGCTTTCTAGGTGACTTTTTTCTATAATATACATTAGCTTTACTGTATGCATGATGTGCATATGTGTCTAACCAAAAGAGTGTATTTTTAGATGTCGCATTCTCAGTTTTGAAACATTTGAGAATAGCTGAAACCATAAATGTTAAAAGTTTAATTCTAACTGTTAAATGCATTTAATTGAAATTTCAGTCATACACTTTACATTAGTTAAGATTTGGGTGTGAATACAGAAATGCAATTCAAACCAGTTTATTGGTTTATATGATTGGGCACAGCTGGATCCAGGGGCCTAAATAGTCTGATTAGGTCTGTCATTCTGCCATGGCATGTTATTGCCCCCTTGGCCTCTATTATCTTCACTTACAGACGTGCTTTTCTCATGTATCAAGGATGGCCAATAGCAACTTTAGGCTCATCATATCCATCTTCAAGCTCGTGACGAGCATGAAAAGTGGTTACAGGTCATAACTTGGTAGTTTCAGTTGAAAAATCTGGGAATTATTTGATACCTTTCTTCCCAGATGTATTGTGGGCAGAATAATGATTGTGAACTCATGTAAACCATTTTGAAAGGGTTCTAATCTTTCTGAACACATCAAAATTCTTTGTACCCATTGTTATTTATTTTTATGTAAAATGAGGCTTAACAGTATTCCTTTCTTTCAGCTGTATCAGTTGGAGTAGTTACCATAAGAACCTGTTAGCCAGCAGTGATTATGAAGGCACCGTCATCCTATGGGATGGATTCACAGGACAGAGGTCAAAGGTCTATCAGGTAAATAAGGTTACTAGTTACTTGTTTTAAGTATCACATTTTCACTTTTTAATAATTGTAGAGCTTCATGTGTTTTATAGTTACAAATTTAAAGTCATTATTTAGCATTTTCTATACCTATGTAATTCCAAAGAGTTGCTTCTCTGAAGCATCTCTTCAGACTTCTTGCATTTGTAGAATGTATCAAATGAATTTCCAAAAGCAGTAATTTTGTAAATGTGTATATAAAAAGTTTAGGAACTACTTTGCATCTCATTTGTTTTCATAACCAGTTCTTTTCCCTCCCACCATAGTGATAAATTGGTATCAAGTTTGTTTGTTTTGCTTTATTTATTTTAAGATCTATATTCTGTTTGAGACTACTTTGTCTTCCTTCTCCATCCAGGAACATGAGAAAAGGTGTTGGAGTGTTGACTTTAATTTGATGGATCCTAAACTCTTGGCTTCGGGTTCTGATGATGCAAAAGGTACTATTTGAGTTCCCTCCCCCAACTTAATTCCTTTTACTGACAGAGATGCAGATATTTATTGAAACTCATAACAATCCTTTGTGATTACTGATTATTCTAAACATAATCTACTAAGCACAAAAATCTATATTTCTTGGAGTGAAAGAAAAATGAATATGCTGCATCTTCATTATGATAATGTTTTCTGGGTTCATGCCACACTGTGACATTTTTATAACCAGTTCCTTTATATATACCATGAAATGAACTTCAGACATCTCTGTATTTTGAATTATATTAAATTCTGACTGCATACCAAAATCTTTTAATGAAGTTTATCATGTTTCAAGGCAAAAATTCTACATCTCTTTCTGCCAATTTTTTTAAAAAATATAAATTTATTTATTTATTTTTGGCTGTGTTGGGTCTTCGTTGCTGTGTGCGGGCTTTCTCTAGTTGTGGTGAGCGGGGGCTACTCTTCGTTGTGGTGCACGGGCTTCTCATTGTCATAGCTTCTCTTGTTGTGGAGCACGGGCTCTAGACGCGCGGGTTTCATTAGTTGTGGCACATGGGCTCAGTAGTTGTGGCTTGTGGGCTCTAGAGCGCAGGCTCAGTAGTTGTGGTGCATGGGCTTAGTTGCTCCATGGCATGTGGGATCTTCCTGGACCAAGACTCAAATCCGTGTCCCCTGCATTGGCAGGCGGATTCTTAACCACTGTTCCACCAGGGAAGCCCTCTTTCTGCCAATTTAATTTACCTCTCTTCTATTTTTTTTTTTTTATTTTGGTATATCCATCTTTACTATTCATTCTTTTCTGTTAACCTTACTGTCTTGTTTTGACCTGGTTCTTCTCATCATTATATTTATAAAGCCCTGTTAACAGGTTTCCTTTATCTTAATAGCCTTAATTTCTTTGCCCTTTCCTTCTTTTCAACATGTAACTTGCAGACTAGTGGATAGATAGGCAAGGGTGGCTCTACCATTGAAAACTTTATTTCACAATGATAGAGCTGTCCTATTCTGTAAAAGGGAAATGACATGACTGGCTTGACCCCAAAAAAGTTTTAGATCAGAAAGTAGCAAGTTGTTTACCCACAGTATATATAGATTGTAATGCTTCGCTTCGCAATTGCTTTAAGAAATTATCTTCGAATTTCTGAATTATTTAGAGAATTGTGCTACAATTGACATTTTTATGTTGGAATACAAAGCTACATTAATTAAACTTTTTTTAAAAAAAATAATGTAGTGGGGTAGCCTTTATTGAGAATACTTGTGTACTTCCTCAGGAAAATAGAAGTAATTTAAGTAGGAAGAGCAATTTAAGTAGGAAGAGTTTTTTTTTTAATTACTTACTGATTTTATTTTTTTAAATTTATTTTTGGCTGCATTGGGTCTTCGTTGTGGCAAGCGGGGGCTACTCTTCGTTGCGGTGCGTGTGCTTCTCATTGCAGTGGCTTCTCTTCTTGCGGAGCATGGACTCTAGGCGCATGGGCTTCAGTAGTTGTGGCACGTGGTCTCAGTAGTTGTGGCACATGGGGTTAGTTGCTCCGCGGCATGTGGGATCTTCCCAGAGCAGGGATTGAACCCGTGTCCCCTGCATTGGCAGGCAGGTTCTTAACCACTGCACCACAAGGGAAGTCCCTTGATTTTAAATTGTATTAAGATACACATAAAATAAACCATTTTAACCATTTTAAAGTATACTGCTCAATGGCATTAAGTACCTTCACATTGTTGTGCATCCTTCACCACTGTCAATCCATAGAACTTTTTTCGTATTGCAAACCTGAAACTCTGTGTCAGAAGCTGTTTCTGTTTTACTGAAACAGTAACTCCCCATTCCCCCTTCACCAGCCCCTGGCAGTCACCTTTCTAATTTCTATTTCTTGTGACTGGTTTATTTCACTTAGCATAATGTCTTTTAGGTTCATCCATGTTGTAGCATGTGTTAGAATTTTGTTCTTTTATAAGACCGAAAAATAATCTATTGTATGAATATACCACATTTTGTTTCATTCGTTGATGGATAGACACTTGGTTGCTTCCCCTTTCTGGCTATTGTGAATAATGCTGCTATGAACATGAATGGCAAAATATCTCTTCATATCCCTGCTTTAAGTTCTTCTGGGTATATACTCAGAAATGGAATTGCTGGATCATATGATACATACTTAATATTTTTAGGAACTGCCATTCTGTTTCCCACAATGGCTGCACCATTTTATATTCCCACCAATAGTACCCAACTATTTCCATTTCTCCACATCCTTGCCAATACCTGTTCTTTTATTTTTCCTTTTTTTTTTTAATAATGATTTTAATGGGTATGAAGTGGTATCTTACTGTGGTTTTGCTTTGCTGGCATTTCCCCAGTGATAGTGATGTTGAACATTTTTTCATGTGCTTATTAGCCATTTGTATATCTTCTGAGGAGAAAGGTTTATTCAAGTCCTATGCCAATTTTTTAATTGGGTTTTGTTGTTATTGAGTTTTGGAGTTCTCTATGTATTCTGAATATTAATCCCTTATCATGATTATCAAATATCCATTATATATGATTTATTAATATGTGCTTTGATGCACACAATTTTTTCATATTGATGAATTCCAAATTGCCTATTTTTTTCTTTTGTTGCCTGTGCCTTTCGTGTTATATTCAAGAAGTCATTGCCAAATCCAATGTAATAAAGCTTATGGCCTATTTTTCCATCTAACAGTTTTATGGTTTTAGCTCTTACATTTGTGGCTTTGATCCATTTTGAGTTCACTTTTGTATATGGTGTAAAGTAAGGGTCTGACTTCATTTTTTACATGTGAATATCCAGTTTTCCCAGAACCACTTGTTGAAAAGATTGTCCTTTCTCCATTGAAAAGTCTTAGCACCCTAGTTAAAAATCATTTTATCATATCTCTGAGGGCTTATTTTTGGACTCTGTTCTTTTCCACTGGTCTATATATTTGTCATTATGCCACTACCATACTGTTTTGATTACTGTAGCTTTGTTTTGAAATCAGGAAGTGAGTCTTCCATTATTTTTTCTTCTTTTTCAAGATTGTTTTGGCTATTTTAGATCTATTAAGATTCCACATAAATCTTAGGATGGATTTCATTCTATTTCTGCAAAAAAAACCTTCATTGAGATTTTGTTACAGATTGCATTGAGGCTTATCGATTTAATTGATCTTTTCAAACCAGCTTTTGGTTTCATTGGTTTTCTCTATTGACTTCCTGATTTTAATTTATTGACTTTTGCTCTAATTTTTATTACTTCCCTTCGGCTTACTCTAGATTTAATTTGCGCTTCTATTTCTAGTTTCCTAAATTGGAAGCTCAGATTATTGATTTTGCATCTTTTTTCTTTGCTTAATATGTGCATTCAGTGCTATAAATTTTCCTGAGTGCTGCATCCCACAGATTTTGATAAGTTATATCTTCATTCTCATTTAGTTCAAAATATTCTTAAATTTCGCTTGAGGTTTTTTATTTGACTTATGTATTACTTAGAAGCATGTTGTTTGATCTCCAAGTATAATTCCATTGTGGTCTAAGAAATACATTGTATGATTTCCATTCTTTTAAATTTGTTAAGGTGTGTTTTATGGCTCAGAATGGATGAATGTTGCATGTGACTTTGAGAAGAATGTGTATCCCACTGTTATTGGATAAAGTAATATGTAGATATCAATTATATTCAGTTGATTTATGGTGCTGTTGAGTTCAACTGTGTCCTTACTGATTTTCTGCTTGCTGTATCTGTCCATTTCTGATAGAAGGGTATGACATTTTTTAGATTCTACATTAATCTGTGTATTTCTTCTTTTACTATACCACATTGTCTTGATTTGTAGCTTAAGTCTTGAAATTATTTAGTGTGAATCCTTCATCTTTGTTCTTGAAAATGATTTTAGCTCTTTACTTTCTCTGCTTTCCCATAAACAGTTTAGAATCAAGTTGCCAGTACCTACAGAAAATCCTGCTGGAATTTTGATTGAGATAGTATTGAATCTATAGATTAATATGGGATGAATTGATATCTTAATGCATTGAGACTTCCATTCCATGAACGTGGTTTATCTCTTCATATTTAGTCCTTTCTGGATTTCTCTTATCATAGTTTTATTGTTTTATAGTTTTTGAATGCAGATCTTGCACATTATTACAACTAAATAGTTTAATATTTGGTGCTATTGAAAATGGTATTTCAAATATTAATATCCATTCATTTTTTACTAGTTTATAGAAAAACAATTGATTTTTTAAATATAAATTACATTTCAACAACCTTGCTAAAGCACTCTTTACTTTTTTTTTTTTACATCTTTATTGGAGTATAATTGCTTTACAATGGTGTGTTAGTTTCTGCTTTATAACAAAGTGAATCAGTTATACATATACATATGTTCCCATATCTCTTCCCTCTGCATCTCCCTCCCTCCCAACCCCCCTCTCCCACCCCTCTAGGTGGTCACAAAGCACCGAGCTGATCTCCCTGTGCTATGCGGCTGCTTCCCACTAGCTATCTATTTTACGTTTGGTAGCGTATATATGTCCATGCCACTCTCTCACTTTTGACTGCACTCTTTACTTTTAAGAGATTATGTGTGGCGATTCCTTGGGCCAATCATGTTGGCAAACAGAAACATTAATACCTTTTCATTTTCAACATGTGTGCCTTTCTCTTTTTTTTTGCTTGCTTTATTGTACTTGCAGGAACTTCCAGAACAAGAGTGGTGACAGCAAATATCCTTGCCTTGTTCCTGATCTTATGCGGAAAGCTTATAGTCTTTCATCATCAATATGATGTTAGATTTAGGTTTTGCATTAGGCATTTTTTTGTGTCAAGTTAAGGAAGTTCTGTTCTAGTTTGCTGAGAATTTTTTATCATGAATGGATGTTGAATTTTGTCATGCTTTTTCTGTATCTGTTGAGATGATTCTATTGTTTTTCAGTATCATGAACTATAATGATCTGGGTTTTTTTAATTAATTTATTTTATTTTATTTATTTTGACTGTGTTGGGTCTTTGTTGCTGTGCGCGGGCTTTCTCTAGTTGCGGCAAAGGAGGGCTACTCTTCATTGCAGTGTGCAGGCTTTTCATTGCAGTGGCTTCTCTTGTTGCAGAGAACGGGCTCTAGGCACGCGGGCTTCAGTAGCTGTGGCTCGTGGGCTCAGTAGTTATGGCTCGCAGGCTCTAGAGCGCAGGCTCAGTAGTTGTGGCGCACGGGCTTAGTTGCTCCGCTGCATGTGGGATCTTCCTGGACCAGAGCTCAAATCCGTTTCCCCTGTATTGGCAGGCAGATTCTTAACCACTGCGCCACCAGGGAAGCCCTGTAATGATCTGTTTTCAAATCTTGAGGTAGCCTTACATTTCCAGGAAAAACCTCATCTTGGTCATGATGTATTATCTGTCTTTTCTATATTGCTAGATTTGATTTGCTAATTTTTGGGGGGGAATTTTTACATCTATGTTTATGAGGATTATTTTTTCTATTCTTGTAATGTCTTTTTGTATCAGGATAATGCTGGCCTCCTAAAATGATTTTCCTTTTTCTGTGTGTGTACCCCTAGGTGGGGTGGGTGGGGGGAAGTGATTATTTAGAATTGTTACTGTTTTACTCTTAAATGTTTGGTAGAATTTGTTATTGAAGCTTTCTGTCCTGGAGTTTTCTTTGTTTGAAGGTTTTAACTAAGAACTTAATTTCTTCAGTAGACTTAGAACTGTTCAGTTAATCTATTTCTTTTTGAGCGAGTTTTGATAGTTTGTATCTTTCAGGAATTGGTATTTTGTGTCCTTTCTTTTTTTATTATTTATGTACTTAGATCAGTGTGATGTTAGGTTTATCAATCTTATTGATCTTTTCAAATATCTAACTGATTTTATTGGGTTTTCTCTTTTCAGTTTCATTGATGTTTGTCCATTAATTTTTTCTTCTTGCTTTGGGTTTAATTTCTTCTTTTTCTAGGTTGTTACAGTTGAAGTTTATGTCATTGATTTGAGCATTTATCTTTTCTAATATAAATATTTTTTGTTATACATTTCCCTTTAAGCACTACTTTAGCTGATCCCACAGATTTTCATATAATGTGTTTTTCATTCAGTTTAAGATTACATCTGTGACTTCCCCAGTGGTCCAGTGGTTAAGACTCCGTGCTTCCACTGCAGGGGGCACAGGTTTGATCCTTGGTCAGAGAACCACATGCCACGCGGCACAGCCAAAAAATAAATAAATAAATAATATAAAAATAAATAAATAAAATTACATCTAATATCTCTTGTGATTGTCTTGCTTGGCTAAGAATTATTTTTAAATATTTTAACATTTTCCATCTTTTTAAAAAAATGTCAGAGCTCTTACTGTTATGGATTTATAGCTTAATTCTTTTAAAATTACAGAACATATTTTTATATAATTTTAATCCTTTTAAATTTGTTATGATTTGTGGCCCAGGATACAGTCTACCTTGGTAAATATTCCAAGTGCATCGAAAAAATCTGTACTCTGCTGTTTGATGGAGTGTTCTATAAGTGTCAGATCAATCTTGTTGATAATATTTTTTTGGTTTCCTATTTCCCCCTTTTTTGGTCTCCTTGTTTTATTAATTATGAAACAGGAGTGTTGAAATCTAGTTTTATTTCTCTTTTCAGTTATCTTGGGGAGGAGGGTGTTTTGCCTCATTTTGGGGGGAAGTTCTATTGTTAGGGTCAGGAACATTTAGAAATCTTATATTTTCTTGGTGAACTGACCCTTTTATCAGTATTTAGTGTCACTCTTCATCCCTATTGATATTCTTTCTTCTGAAACTGCTTTGTTAGATATTCATCAAACCAGTAATTTCATTCTTTTCTCCTTTGGGATTCCAACTGCATGAATGTTAAACCTTTTTATTTTGTCTTATAGGTCCCCGAGACTCTGTCCTTTTCTTGTCAATATTTTTTCCTTTCTTCAGATTGAGTAATTTGTCTTCTGTCTTCTCGTTCACTAACTTTTATGTGTCCATCTCCCTTTTGCTATGAATTTACCTCAGTGACTCTTTTATGTAAATTACTGTAATTGTTTTAAAATTTTCTATTTTGTTCTTTTTCACAGTTTCCATATCTCTCTGAATACATCTCTCTTTCCATTAATTTTAAATGTTTATTACTTTTACCCCATGGAACATAGTTACAATAGTTGCTTTAACATCTGTTTTATAGCATTGCTCTGTTGATTGCATCTTCCTTTGAAAATTCTTCACATTTTCCTGGATTTTTGTATGTTGAGTTATTTTGAGGTTATATGTTAAGCATTTTGAATATTATTTTGTACAACTCTGGGTACTGTGCAGATTTTCTGGAGAGTGCTTTGTTTTGTTTTTTTAAATCGGGTAACCAGTTGGTTTAGATTTTGACTGTGAGTTCTATCGTGCCTATGTGAGTGCTTGTTTTACTGTCAGGTCAGTTTTCAAAGCCTTTGCTGTGCTCCATTGGTTTGTCTGATGCATATGCCAGTCACAGGTTAATCTGGAAATTAGTAGGTCTTTTCAAACGTAGTTCAATGCTCATAGCCTTTGCCATTCTACTTTGTGTCCATCTTGCACATAGAACTCAGAAGTAACTATAAGACTTATGCTGTTCATACACAGAAGTATGGGATCTCCTTTTCCAGTGCTTTCTTTTTGAAGTTTCTCCTGCACACTCTTCATCCCCCAGAGTCTTTTTTACTGAGGGTTTCTCAAGAAAGTAGGGTTTTCTGTACAGAGGAGTTACTCCTTTTTATGGCCGTGGAGATGGAGTTTCTCTTGGTGCATTAGCTTCCCATACTGATGCAGCTCTGTGACTAAAGCCCTCCCTTGGGGAAGAGTTGAAAGAGAAAAAGGATGAAACAAAAGAAAAACAATGAAAATTACTCCCAAACCTCTGGCTTGCAAGAACCCCTTTTATTAGTCTTATGGCCAGATACACAGGGATTTTCCTTAGTTTTTGCTGATTGAGGTACTGACTTTGCCTCTCTGTGGGAGAATAGAGGGAGGAGCAAAACAGTATTCTCACCTCCATGTTGGTCACTTCCTAAGTCTTGAATTTCCTCCCCCACATGACTGGTTTTCCTTATTATTCACATTCCTCAGAGAGTCACTTTCTGTTTTCTTGATAATTGTCCAGAGTAAACTCACAGTGAGAGAGACTGACAGATTACTCTGTCTTGGTTGGTACTAACATTCCCAAGTGCATTTAAGCCTTTCTCAGAAGTGTTACAGACATACCTAGTTTTATTGCACCTTGCTGATACTATGTTTTTTACAAATTGAGGGTTTATGGTAACCCTGTATAGAGCAAGTCTATTGGCGCCATTTTTCAACAGCTTTTGCTCATTTCATGTCTCTCTGTCACATTTTGGTAATTCTCAGAAAACTTCAAACTTATTCAGTGTTTTTGTATGTGTTATGGTGATCTGTTATCAGTGATCTTTGGTGTTTCTATTGTAATTGTTTTGGAGTGCCACACACTGCACCTATATAAGATGGCAAACTTAATCGATAAACGTAGTGTATGTTCTGATTGCTCCACCCCTGTCCGTTCCTCTGTCTCTCTCCTCCTCCTCAGGCCTCCCTATTCTCTGAGACATAACAATGTTGAAATTAGGCCAGTTAATGACCCTCTGTTGGCCTCTAATTGTTCAAGTGAACAGAAGAGTTGCACATCTCACTTTATTATTTATTTTTTATAAATCGAAGTATAGTTGATTTACAATGTTTGTGTTAATTTCTGCTGTGCAGCAAAGTGATTCAGTTATACATATATATACATTTTTTCATATTCTTTTCCATTATGGTTTAACTATACTGAATATAGTCCTCTGTGCTATACAGTAGGACCTTGTTGTTTATCCATCCTATATATAATAGCTTACATATGCTAACCGCAACCTCCAACTCCATCCCTCTCCCATTCCCCTCCCCCTTGGCAACCACCAATCTGTTCTCTAAGTCTGTGAGTCTGTTTCTGTTTCATAGGTAAATTCATTTGTGTCATACTTTAGGTTCCACATATAAGTGATGTCATATGGTATTTGTCTTTCTCTTTCTCACCTCGCTTAGTATGGTGATCTCTAGGTCCATCCATGTTGCTGCAAATGGCATTATTTCATTCTTTTTTATGGCTGAGTAGTATTCCATTGTATGTATGTATGTGTGTGTGTGTGTGTGTGTGTGTATGTATATATATATATATATATATATATACACACCACATTTTCTTTATCCATTCCTCTATTGATGGACATTTAGATTTTATCCATGTCTTGACTATTGTGAATACTGCTGCTTTGAACATAGGGGTGTATGTATCTTTTTGAATTATAGTTTCATCCAGATATATGCTCAGGAGTGGGATTGCTGGATCATATGGCAACTCTATATTTAGTTTTTTGAGGAACCTCCATACTGTTTTCCATAGTGTCTGCACCAACTTACATTTCCACCAACAGTGTAGGAGGGTTCCCTTTTCTCCACACCCTCTCCAGCATTTGTTATTTGTAGATTTTTTGATGATGGCCATTTGACCACTGTGAGGTGGTACTTCATTGTTGTTTTGATTTCTCTAATAATTAGTTATGATGTTGAGCATCTTTTCATGTGACACATCTAACTTTAAATCAAAAGCTAGAAATGATTAAGGTTAGTGAAGAAGGCATGTTGAGAGTCAAGATAGGCTGAAAGCTAGGCCTCTTGCACCGAACACTTAGCCAAGTTGTGAATGCTAAGGAGAAGTTCTTGAAGGAAATTAAAAGTGTTATTCCAGTGAACACATGGATGATAAGAAAGTGGCATAGCCTTATTGCTGATATGAAGAAAGTTTTAGTGGTCTGGATAGAAGATCAAATACTCCCTTAAGCCAAAGCCTAATCCAGAGCAAGGCCCTAACTCTCTTCAATTCTGTGAAGGCTGAGAGAGGTGAGGAAGTTGCAGAAGAGAAGTTTGAAGCTAGCAGAGGTTGGCTCATGTGGTTTAAGGAAAGAAACTGTCTTTACAACATAAAAGTGCATGGTGAAGCTGCAAGTGCTGATTAGAAGCTGTTGCATAACTGATTCACTTTGTTATACAGCAGAAACTAACACACCATTGTAAAGCAATTATACTCCAATAAAGATGTTAAAATAAATAAATAAATAAATAAATAAAAAGCTGTTGCAAATTATCCAGAAGATACAGCTAAGATAATGAAGGTGGCTCCACTAAACAACATATTTTCAATGTAGATGAAACAGTATTATATTGAAAGAAGATGCCATCTAGGATTTCCATAACTAGAGAAGTCAGTGCCTGGTTTCAGAGCTTTAAAGGACAGGCCGACTCTTGTTGGGGCTAAAGCAGCTGGTAACTTGAAATTGAAGCCAGTGCTCATTTGCCATTTTGAAAATTGTAGGGCCCTTAAGAATTATGCTAAATCCACTCTGCCTGTGCTCCTTAAATGGAACAACAAAGCCTTCATGACAGCACATCTGATTACAACATGGTTTGCTGAATATTTTAAGCCCACTGTTGAGACCTCGTGCTCAGAAAAAAAGATTCCTTTCAAAATAGTACTGCTCATTGACAATGCTCCTGGTCATCCAAGACCTCTGATGGAGAGAGACAATGAGATTAATGTTGTTTTCATGACTGCTAATACAACATCCATTCTACAGCCTATAGATCAAGGAGTAATTTCAACTTTCAAATCTTATTATTTAAGAAATACATTTTGTAAGGCTATATGTGCCATAGATAGTGATTCCTCTGATGAATCTGGGCAAAGTCAATTGAAAACAGAGAAATTGTTCATGAAAAGAAGAGTTAATAGATGGGGCAGACTTCACTGCTGTCTTACTTTAAGAAGTTGCTGCAGCCACCGCAAGCCTTCAGCAACCACCATTCTGATCAGTCAGCAGCCATCAACTTAGAGGCAAAACAGTCTACCAGTAAAAAGACTCAGATGATGGTTGCCATTTTTTAGCAATAAAATATTTTTTAATTAAGGTGTGTAAAATTTTTTTTTTTAGATATAACGCTACTGCACATTTAATAGACTGCAGTATAATATAAACATGGATATTACATGTACTGGGAAAACAAACATTTTGTGACTCCCTTAATTACAGTACTTGCTTTATTGTGGTGGCCTGGAACAAAACCCTCTATACAGGAATGCCTGTATTTACTGTTTCTTAAATATATTTATCACTCCTTGACTGGTGATTTTACTTATAAAATATAGCCTTTATAATAATTTTATAGTAAGAATATTTTTTAAATTACTTTTAATGTATTTTATACAAAAATATTTAACATTTTTTATATTTGTTGTTTGATCAATTTTTAACCATTATTAACAATGGAAGTTATTTTTTCATTGCATAATTAAATACTCAGTCCTTACAAATGATATTTTTCTGATCTGTGTATTTTAACAATAGTTTAATTCCTCATAAATGATGACTGAACTTTTTTCCCCGACAGATCAACCATGTTGATCTAACTTTTCTAAGCCAGTTATAAGATAAAAAGTTAAAAAATAAAAACAGTTTACTTTCAATTATATGTGCACATATTTGCATGTTAAAGAACTGTCAGTACCTAGCAAGGTAATCAGAAAAGAGTTTCATGTGCCATTTTATAAGTTCTTTTGGGAAAATGTATTTTCCTTTTAAAATACATAACCTAAGAGTCATCCAATAAATAATCTTGTTTTTGAAATAGAATAAGCACATTCTTTTTTTTTTTGTTTTTTGCGGTATGCGGGCCTCACACTGTTGTGGCCTCTCCCGTTGCGGAGCACAGGCCCTGGACGCGCAGGCTCAGCAGCCATGGCTCATGGGCCCAGCCGCTCCGTGGCATGTGGGATCCTCCCAGACCGGGGCACGAACCCGTCCCCTGCATCGGCAGGTGGACTCTCAACCACTGCGCCACCAGGGAAGCCCAGCACATTCTTTAAAGGTTTTTTTCCCCTCCACATATGAGTTTGAAGAATTTAGGCTTTAGGGCACCCTAAATTTAGCCTGATTTATTCCAAATTTTCATAGTTGTATATGTTAATGTAAAAGTGCTGAATTTGAAATCTTGGTAAATTTCAAAAATTAATTTTACTTAACTCATACTGAATGAAATGCTTCCACTTCTTATCATCAGAGGACTAAAAAATGAACTGCAACATAATAAATAAACAGCATTATGATAACAGTTACATTCCCATAAGTTATAACTCTACTAAGTATAATATCTCCTGGATCCAAAAGAAATTAAAAGGCTTGTGTTGGCCAGCATCCCAGATGGACCCCAGTGATCTTTGGTTTCTATTATTCCCACACTTGTTTAGTTCCCCTGCTTCCCCATTGCTCCAGTCTGCATGATAGTAGAATACTGTAGAAATGAAGGTATGTCCCTTCTGAAATTAGTTTATCTGTCTTCATCATTCTCTTTCCATTGACTTGGTTTGGGAGAAGCTAGCTGTATCATAAGCCCAAAAGGTGGGGAACCGAATCCTGACGCCAAGAGCTGTGTTGAGTGAACTTTGAAACGAATTCTTCAGCTCAGCTTTACTGTGACCTCTGAGCCTTGACACGGGGAGCCAAAAGCACCCAGCCAAGCTGCTTGGAGATTCCTGATTCTCAGAAACTATGTGACATAGTAAATTTTGTTGTTTTAAGTTGCTAAGTTTTGGGGCAATTTGCTGTGCAACACTAGCTAACTAATGTGACAAGGCCTGTTTTCTCTTTGATGAAGTTTAAAAGAAAAACTTACGTTTGATAATTAGCATTGTCAAAGTACACATCTTTGTGTTTAATCTTTTACACTTTTTTAGGCTTATCAAATAGTATAGATGTTTATGATAGTTTTGGGTGAAGCAGCATTCTCCCTTTTAATTCATTCTGTTTTCTGTAGGATCTAGACAGTAGTTCAGAAGTGGGTTCATTAGTACCAGATATGAATCATACTCATACTTGCACATTCTCACTAAAGACAGGCTTTCTTATTGTGTCAAACTCCTGGGCCTGTTTCCTTTATCTTTTACAATGAATTCTTTCTTAGGAAGCTTTGTGCAAATAGATATACAGTGGACCCAGTCTGAAAAGCTCAGAAACATAAATCCTGCACATTGAAATTGGTACTGACATTATTATAGATATGTAATGTGTTCTGTTTTTGGAAAAAATAATTTTGAACAAAAGAACTTAGGGAGTGTTTAACCCAGACTTTAAAGATTTGTAGATGATAAACCTCACCAATCCTCTAGGGTAGTTGGATATTTTTAAATTCAGGACTTTTTAATGGGACTTAAGATTCAGGTGATACTCAAAAAAAACCAGAAAAACAAAAATCTTTTCTTTACCTATTAACATTAATCAAACTTGTAATAAAACACTTAGTTATAAGTAAAAAATTCATTTCCTAAAGGCAGCTAGATAGTACTCAGAACAAGTTTTTTTTTTTTTTTTAGTCTCCTACATTTTGACATGATTTTCCTAGGAGTCACTATTCTGATTTTTTTTCTGAGTGTCACAGGAGACTATATAAATAAGGGCAGTGTGTTTTGTTTGATTTAATTGCTTTAGCTCTTCACCTTGAGAATATTTTCTTTTAAATTCGCCTTTGTTTTTTCTTGCCAAAAGGAATTTTCACAGTAAATGTTGAGACTGTAATTTTGTAGTTAAAAGAAATTCTTACTATCAGACTTTTACGGAGAAAGGAACCATAGTTCCTTATTGTGAAGAACATTTCATTTATATTTGTCTTAGACATTTTTTTTTTTTTTTTTTGGCCACACCACGCAGCTTGCAGATCTTAGTTCCTCTTAACAAGGATCAAACCCAGACCCCTGGAGGTGAGAGCGCCAAGTCCTAACCACTGGGCCGCCAGGGAATTCCCAGTCTTAGACATTTTCTTCCAGTACTTTTATTGATTTCTTTCTCCAAAAGATTATACTATTTTACCTTTTGACCTATGATGTTATCTTAGGGTATTAAGTTGATTTTAATGTTATTTCATCATATCTGTTATATTAGTTCCCTAGGACTGCCATAGCAGCGTACCACTACATGCCTGGCTCCTACAATAGAAATTTATTCTCTCACAGTACTACAGGCTTAGAAGCCCGGAGTAAGGTATTGCCAGAGCCATTCTCCCTTTGAAGACTCTAGGGAAGAATCCGTCCTTGCTGCCTTCCTAGCTTCTGGTGCTTACGTAGCAGTCCTTGGCATTCTTTTACTTGTAGCTGCATCCAATTTCTGCCTCTCTCTACACATCGCCTTCTTCACTCTTTGCCTCTGTAGCCAAGTCTCCCTCGCCTTATAAAGGTATCAGTCATTGGATTTAGGGCCCATCCTATTCCAGTATGACCTCATCTTAACTTGATTACATCTGTAAAGACCCTATTTCAAAATAAGTTGACACTCATAGGTACCTAGTGTTAGGACTTCAACGTATCTTTTTGTGGAGAACAATTTAATCCACAATACCTGTTCTATTTAATAACTAATAACTTAATAACAGTATTATATTCCTTGTGCATTTTTCTTTTCTATGCTTTATATATTCAGTGTATCTTTATAGTATTTTAAACCTTAGGTATCCTTACAGTTCAGACAGTTATATTAGATTCTAATATCTTACGTGTTGAAAATTATAACCATGGTGGTTACCATTATGTCTTATTTTTAAAATGTAAATGATTACTCCATTGAGAAAATTACTTTGAAATAAAAAAGAAGACCTCACTTCTAAGTTAGCTGTTGTTCTGTTAGTTCTGGTTCATTTTTATGACTACTCATATTTAATAGTCATGAAACACTGATATATAACCCTTGTTTGTAAAGGTTCTTAGTGATTAGTAGTGAGGTTATGGGATTAGTAGGTGCTCCATAAATATTTGTTGTGGATTAACTTTGGCTTGCCACACTGTTAGAGTACAGTCCTACCACTTGATATTCTAATCTATAAGTACTATTTTACATGCAGACTTTTAATTACAGCTAGCCATCTCATCTCAGAATTGTGTATCTTAATTGCCTGAACAATTGTATGTTGACTGAAATAGCACGATTCCTATTGGAAAACAACATGAAACAAATCAAACATTTCTATTTAAAACTGTTATTTTTTTATTTTAGTAATGAGTATCTTATGTTTCTCTGGGAAGGCTAATAGATTCATCAGGTATTTTCTTTGGTTTTTTTTTTTTGCGGTATGCGGGCCTCTCACTGTTGTGGCCTCTCCCGTTGCGGAGCACAGGCCCCGGACGCGCAGGCTCAGCGGCCATGGCTCATGGGCCCAGCCGCTCCATGGCATGTGGGATCCTGCCAGACCAGGGCACAAACCCGTGTCCTCTGCGTCGGCAGGTGGACTCTCAACCACTGCACCACCAGGGAAGCCCAATTCATCAGGTTTTAAATAACTTTTTTTAATGATTAATTTTTATTCAGAGGTTTCACATATTTAAAGAAATTTTCTATTCTTGTGAAATTCTACTCATAGAAGATAAATGATCCTGTTCACACAGAGGAAGTCTCTATTCTTATGAAATAACATTCATAGAAGTGGTAGTTGTTGGAACCATTTTTATGTTTTTCACTCCTATTTAAAGATCACTGTATTAATAATCCTAAAAAGATTCTAAAATTTTATTATGCCTCCAGCTCTATATTTTGGTTTTCAACTCTGCTTTACACATTAGAATCACTCAGAAAGCTTTTTTTAAAATATTTATTTATTTATTTTTGGCTGCGTTGGGTCTTCATTGCAGTATGCAGGCTTCTCATTGCGTTGGCTTCTCTTGTTGTGGAGCACAGGCTCTAGGTGCGCGGGCTTCAGTAATTGTGGCACATGGGCTCAGTAGTTGTGGCTTGCGGGCTCTGGAGCTCAGGCTCAGTAGTTGTGGCACACAGGCTTAGTTGCTCTGAGGCATGTGAGATCTTCCCGGACCAGGGCTTGAACCCGTGTCCCCTGCACTGGCAGGTGGATTCTTAACCATTGCGCTACCAGGGAAGCCCCCGGAGAGCTTTTTAAAAAACCACCAATACCTGGACCCCACCTGGGCACTGTCCTGATGAGACATTGGGACCCACAGAATGATGGGTTAGGCAGGCTTTTGTTGTTGTTGTTGTTAATGTTTGTTATTAATCCTAATGTGCAACCAGGATCGTAACCTGTATCTTGAAAGTCTATTTGTATTCTAGTGTCTACTAAGACATTTTTGTTTAAAAATGATATGGTTGCTCTGGTAACTCACAAGATAACATCTCACTTTTATACTTCTGTTTTCAGATCTGACCTGCTCTGATCAGTCAGCTTTTCACTCCCTAATCCTTACAAATCTCAATATATACCATTGGAATGGACTAAATATCAAATATTAAAGCAAAATTTTAAAGTTCAGCTAAGCAATTCTGTCATCTGTTACTTTAGACGTACTAAATCATACAACTAAGTTCCCATGTAAAATTTTAAAATCATGGAATTCTTAATTGAAAGATGAAATAAGAACTGCTCCCAGGTACTTTAAAAGATATTTGTGTTTATATCATATATACACTCTGATATATATCGTACATGTGAAAATGTGTGTGTATGTGTGTATGTGAGGTTCTCAAAAGTGTAATAGGTTGTTGCCTTACTCATACACACACACACACACACACACACACACACACACACTATTTAAAGAATACTAAGGCAAATACACATGTATTTCAGATTGCTTTGTTTTAACCTGTCTTTTATGCCTTAGTTATGAGATATATTGATTATATAATATTTTCTGACTTTGAAACTAAGTTCTGTTGGTTTAAATATACTGTTCTATTATTCATTCATTCAGGTTAAACATTTTTGATCCTAGTAAACCAAAATGCTTAGATTAGCATGAAAAGACAGCTGTAGCAATAAGCAGACTTTCTCAGTTACAGAAGCACTGGCCTATGTATTGTTTATTTTCATTTTTATTGTTCCTTACTCTTAGTGAAGCTATGGTCTACCAACCTAGACAACTCGGTGGCAAGCATTGAGGCGAAGGCTAACGTGTGCTGTGTTAAATTCAGCCCCTCTTCTAGATACCATCTGGCTTTCGGCTGTGCAGGTAAGAAATGAAAGATTTGTCTTCTTTTGTTGTTGGTTTTCATGACTAAGATAAAAGAACGTTTTAAAATGAATAACTTTCTTTGTAGGTTTAAACTTTATTTTCATTATTATACTCTCAATTAGAACTATGTGGTATGCCATTTTTACTCATTAATTGCTGTGCCTTAATTTCAGTGTTCTGTCTCCCATGTCTAATACATAGAGATGGGTTTGTTGATTATTTTTGTTGTCGTTCCTCTGAGTCTTTGCATGCATGAATAATGCTTATTTGTTTACAAACTTAGGTCATAATGATGTTTAAACAATGAATCTGTATTGTTTAGACACAAGAAACCTTTTTTTTTTTTTAATTAAAGGAAACCTAATAATTCCTTCAGTTTGTCTTACCATCATAATTACTGATAGGGCTTTCTTTCATTCTCAAAAGTGTTATGGGTTGGAAGATAAATTATATGGTCACTTGTACTCATAATTCCTTTGTCTTCTATATCTGAATTCCTACCTTGAATGTTTACTAAGGCAGTAAACAACTGTAATTTAACTTTAGCATTGTTAAATCTCCTTGATTCTTGATTCCTTTTTTTATTGATAATCTTGAGTAAAAAAAAAAAAAAAAAATAGATAATCTAGCACCATATCATGAACACAATATTACCTTGTAAAAAGGTAAATTTAAATCTTAATTTGTCATAACATCTTTTCCTTATTCCAACTTACTATTTATTTCACTTGCATACTGGCATAATTTCATAATTAAATTCCAGGAGGGTATGGATGAACATGTATATGTGGGTAGAATTCTCTTTTCATTAGCAGATGGATTTTTTTTTCCCCCCACATGCTGCTCTTTTCCATTGGGACCTACTATTCCCTTATTTAAATCCCTGTTTTGTCTCTGACTAGAAATGTTACTTTGGGCAAATTGATCAACTTCTCTCCCCAAGTTCCTTATCTTTAAAATAGAGATAGCCTTTTGGGCCTCTCATGTCGATTATGAAAGGAAGATGCTGTCTGTAAAGCTCTTCGAAAATGATGCTCAATAATTACTTAGTTATTATTATTAATTAATATTTTATCAGTGATTTAATTAGAGTAGCTTTTTGAGTTTTTAATATTATAAACATACTCACCAATGGCCATCAATTTTTTTTTTTGGTTACGAGTTTTTATTTCTTTTTTAACATCTTTATTGGAGTATAATTGCTTTACAATGGTGTGTTAGTTTCTGCTTTATAACAGAGTGAATCAGCTATATGTATACATATATCCCCATATCCCCTCCCTCTTGCATCTCCCTCCCACCCTCCCTATCCCACCCCTCTAGGTAGTCACAGAGCACTGAGCTGATCTCCCTGTGCTATGAGGCTGCTTCCCACTAGCTATCTGTTTTACATTTGGTAGTGTATATAAGTCCATGCCACTCTCTCACTTCATCCGGGCTTACCCTTCCCCCTCCCCGTCCATGTCCTCAATTCCATTCTCTACGTCTGCATCTTTATTCCTCTCCTGCTCCTAGGTTCTTCATAACCTTCTTTTTTTTTTTTCTTTTTAAGATTCCATATATATGTGTTAGCATATGGTACTGTTTTTCTCTTTCTGACTTACTTCACTCTGTATGACACACTCTAGGTCCATCCACCTCACGACAAATGACTCAGTTTCGTTTCTTCTTATGACTGAGTAATATTCCATTGTATCTATGTGCCACATCTTCTTTATCCATTCATCTGTCAGTGGACACTTAGGTTGCTTCCATGTCCTGGGTATTGTAAATAGAGCTGCAATGAACACTGTGGTACATGACTCTTTTTGAATTATGGTTTTCTCAGGGTATATTCCCAGTAGTGGGATTGCTGGGTTGTATAGTAGTTCTATTTGTAGTTTTTTAAGGAAGCTCCATACTGTTCTGCATAGTGGCTGTATCAATTTACATTCCCACCAACAGTGCAAGAGGGTTCCCTTTTCTCCACACGCTCTCCAGCCTTTATTGTTTGTGGATTTTTTGATGATGGCCATTCTGACTGGTGTGAGGTGCTACCTCATCAGAGTTTTGATTTGCATTTCTCTAATGGTTAGTGATGTTGAGCGTCCTTTCATGTGTTTGTTGGCAATCTGTATATCTTCTTTGGAGAAATGTCTGTTTAGGTCTTCTGCCCATCTTTGGATTGGGTTGTTTGTTTTTATGATATTGAGCTGCAGGAGCCGCTTCTAAATTTTGGAGATTAGTCCTTTGTCAGTTGCTTCATTTGCATCTATTTTCTCCCATTCTGAAAGTTGTCTTTTCATCTTGTTTAGTTATTCCTTTGCTGTGCAAAAGCTTTTAAGTTTCATTAGGTCCCATTTGTTTATTTTTGTTTTTATTTTCGTTTCTCTAGGAGGTGGGTCAAAAAGGATCTTGCTGTGATTTATGTCATAGAGTGTTCTGCCTATGTTTTCCTCTAAGAGATTATAGTGTCTAGCCTTATTTAGGTCTTTAATCCATTTTGACTTTATTTTTGTGTATGGTGTTAGGGAGTGTTCTAATTTCATTCTTTTACATGTAGCTGTCCAGTTTTCCCAGCACCACTTATTGAAGAGTCTGTGTCTTCTCCATTGTATATTCTTCCCTCCTTTATCAAAGATCCGGTGACCATATGTGTGTGGGTTTATCTCTGGGCTTTCTATCCTATTCTGTTGATCTATATTCCAGGTTTTGTGCCAGTACCATACTGTCTTTTTTTTTTTTTTTTAAGGAATTCCTTTATTTTTATTATTTATTTATTTATTTTTGCTTTGTTGGGTCTTCGTTTCTGTGCGAGGGCTTTCTCTAGTTGCGGCAAGCAGGAGCCACTCTTCATCCATTTATTGAAGAGACTGTTTTTTCACCACTGTATATCCTTGCCTCGTTTGTCATAGATTAGTTGACCATAGGTTTGTGGGTTTATCTCGAGGCTGTCTATCCTGTTCCATTGATCTTTATTTCTGTTTTTGTGCCAGAACGATATTGTCTTGGTTACTGTAGCATGTAGTATAGTCTGAAGTCAGGGAGTCTGATTCCTCCAGCTCTCTTTTTTTCCCGCAAGATTGCTTTGGCTATTCAGGGTCTTTTGTGCCTGCATACAAATTTTAAGATTATTTGTTCTAGTTCTGTAAAAAATGCCTTTGGTAATTTGACAGGGATTGCATTGAATCTGTAGATTGTTTTGGTAGTATAGTTGTTTTCACAATGTTGAGTCTTCCAATCCAAAAACATGGTATATCTCCTCATCTTTTTGTGTTTTTAATTTCTTTCATCAGTGTCTTGTAGTTTTCTGCATACAGGTCTTTTGTCTTCCTACCTAGGTTTATTCCTAGGTATTTTATTTTTTGTTGTTGCAGTGGTAAATGGGAGTGTTTCCTTAATTTCTCTTTAAGATTTTTCATCATGAGTGTATAGGAATGCAAGAGATTTCTGTGCATTAAACTTGTATCCTGCTACTTTACCGAATTCATTGATTAGCTCTAGTAGTTTATTGGTGGCATCTTTAGGATTCTCTATGTATAGTATCATGTCATCTGCAAACAGTGACAGTTTTACTTCTTTTCCAATTTGTATTCATTTTATTTCTTTTTCTTCTCTGATTGCTGTGGCTTGAACTTCCAAAACTATGTTGAATAATAGTGGTAAGAGTGGACATCCTTGTCTTCTTCCTTATCTTAGAGGAAATGCTTTCAGTTTTTCTCCATTGAGAATGATGTTTGCTGTGGGTTTGTCATATATGGCCTTTATTATGTTGAGGTAGGTTCCGTCTGTGCCCACTTTCTGGAGAGTTTTTATCATAAATGGGTGTTGAATTTTGTCAGAAGCTTTTTCTGCATCTATTGTGGTGATCATTTGGTTTTTCTTCTTCAGTTTGTTAGTATGGTGTATCACATTGATTGATTTGCATATATTGACGAATCCTTGCATCTCTGGGATATATCCCACTTGATCATGGTGTATGATCCTTTTAATGTGTTGTTGGATTCTGTTAGCTAGTTATTTGTTGAGGAATTTTGCATGTATATTCATGAGTGATATTGTTCTGTAAATTTCTTTTTTGGTAGTATCTTTGTCTAGTTTTGGTATCAGGGTGATGGTGGCCTCCTATAATGAGTTTGGGAGTGTTCCTTCCTCTGCAGTTTTTTGGAAGAGTTTGAGAAGGATGGTGTTAACTCTTCTCTAAATGTTTGATAGAATTCACCTGTGAAACCATGTGGTCGTGGACTTTTGTTTGTTGGAAGGTTTTTAATCACAGTTTCAACTTCATTACTTGTGATTGGTCTGTTCATATTTTCTGTTTTTTCCTTGTTCAGTCTTGGAAGGCTATGCCTTTCTAAGAATTTGTCCATTTTTTCCAGGTTGTCCATTTTATTGGCATAGAGTTGCTTGTAGTGGTCTCTTAGGATGCTTTGTATTTCTTCGGTGTCTGTTGTAACTTCTCCTCTTTCATTTCTAATTTTATTGATTTGAGTCCTCTCCCTCTTTTTCTGGATGAGTCTGGCTAAATGGTTTATCAATTTTGTTAATCTTCTCAAAGAACCAACTTTTAGTTTTATTGATGTTTGTTATTGCATTCTTTGTTTCTATTTCATTTATTTTTGTTCTGATTTTTATGATTTCTTTCCTTCTGCTAACTTTGGGTTTTGTTTGTTCTTTCTTTAGTTGCTTTAGGTGTAAGGTTAGGTTGTTTATTTGAGATTTTTCTTGTTTCTTGAGGTAGGATTGTATTGCTATAAACGTCCCTCTTAGAACTGCTTTTGCTGCATCCCATAGGTTTTGGATAGTCGTGTTTTCATTTTCATTTGTCTCTAGGTGTTTTTTGATTTGCTCTTTGATTTCTTCATTGATCTCTTTGTTATTTAATAATGTATTGTTCAGCCTCCGTGTGTTTGTGTTTTTTACGTTTTTTTCCCTGTAATTGATTTCTAATCTCATAGCGTTGTGATCAGAAAAGATGCTTGATATGATTTCAATTTTCTTAGATTTACTGAGGCTTGAATTGTGACCCAAGGTATGATCTATCCTGGAGATTGTTCCATGCGCACTTGAGAAGAAAGTGTAATCTGCTGTTTTTGGATGGAATGTCCTATAAATATCAATTAAATCTATCAGGTCTGTTGTGTCATTTAAAGCTTGTGTTTTCTTATTAATTTTCTGTTTGTTTGATCTGTCATTTGGTGTAAGTGAGGTGTTAAAATTCCCCACTATTATTGTGTCACTGTTGATTTCCTCTTTTATAGCTGTAAGCAGTTGCCTTATGTATTGAGGTGCTCCTGTGTTGGGTGCATATATATCTATATTTGTTATATCTTCTTCTTGGATTGATCCCTTGATCATTATGTAGTGTCCTTCCTTGTCTCTTGTAATAGTCTTTATTTTAAAGTCTATTTTGTCTGATATGAGAATTGCTACTGCAGCTTTCTTTCTTTTTTTTTTTTTTTTTAGAAGATGCTGGGGGTGAAAGTTTATTAATTAATTTATTTTTGCTGTGTTGGGTCTTCGTTTCTGTGTGAGGGCTTTCTCTAGTTGTGGCAAGCGGGAGCCACTCTTCATCACGGTGCACAGGCCTCTCACTATCGCGGCCTCTCTTGTTGTGGAGCACAGGCTCCAGACGCGCAGGCTCAGTAGTTGTGGCTCACGGGCCTAGTTGCCCTGCGGCATGTGGCATCCTCCCAGACCAGGTCTCGAACCCGTGTCCCCTGCATTAGCAGGCAGATTCTCAACCACTGCACCACCAGGGAATCCCTCCAGCTTTCTTTTGATTTCCTTTTGCATGGAATATCTTTTTCCATCCCCTCACTTTCAGTCTGTGTGTGGTGTGTCCCTAGGTCTGAAGTGGGTCTCTTGTAGACAACATATATACGGTCTTGTTTTTGTATCCATTCAGCAGAGCAAGTTTTTTGACCTAACGGTAAAGGTGTTTATTAATTGTCTTGTTAGCTGATTACTACATGATGTTTTCTTATTGAGTAGAAAAAGGTAGAAAAACCATTTCTTTCCAATTCATCTTCTCTAAAGCCAGTTTGAGAGAACATTGTAAGACTAAAATAAATAGAACTACTAACCATCTGTGGTTTCAATAGAATGGTAGAGTTGCTTGCTTACTAACTTGAAGCATTTTGCAAGTTTTAAAACTGTAATTAGTATAAGAGATAGGAAATGTGGGTACTCCTAAGTTATATTCTTTAAAGTAATAATAGTTGTGTTTTTCCCCCCAGAAATTAGTGATATAAATCAAAGGTAAGATTCATATTATTCTGATTCAAGATTGATATTTATACTAATAACATATTCACTGGGAAGGAATAATGTTTCTAGAACAAACAAACAGGAATTCTGAAATATTCTATTTAAACTGTGTTCTCAACAAACATTTTCAGTTTTGGTTGCTGTAAACTCTTTGTTACTGTCAGCAAACTAAACAGTTCATACACATAAACATATACCATTTGTTTTCCCATTTTCAATACTTCCTAGTTTTTGCGATTTGATATGTGATAACTCTTAGTCTTCAAAAGGAAAAAATAACCTTTTTGGTTGGTTTGGTTTTGTTGATTAATTAATTTTTAAGTACTGATATTACTTTCCTGACTCTCAAACTTGCAGTGGTTTCTTATTGTTTAAAGAATAAATACAGAGTCCTTTGCTTCCTGTTCTAGGCACTCCATGATTGCCTTCAGTGTTCCTTATACTTGACTTATGTTGTTTATTCTTTGAAAATTTTCACTGAGAAGAATTTTTATAAAGCTTCGTCTTTCATAAAGATTTCTTGATTCTCAGTAAAGTTGAGACTACGTATCTTACATATGTATCTTCTACTTTAAAAAATGTATGTAATCATTTAAAAATTGTTTAATTATACAAGTAGTACAAGGTTAAATCCTCATTCTCAATTTTGATATGTTACAGATAAAGCTTAAGTTCCCCTTGATCACACATTATTAAATTGTCTCTTCAGAGGTACTTCTTAAAATACTTTTACCAGTGTCTTTCCGTAGATAGGGAGCTTTTTTTGTGGAGATGACCAATAAGTATTTTTCTTTTTTAGAATATTTGTTGTTTTTTAAAAATCAAGATGGATTCTAAAAGATGAACATGCACATTATGTAAAAAACACATAGTTTTAGGTTATCTTTAGATCTCTGATGTGAATTTTTGGACTACCTTCTGCTCTTCCATGCCTTCCTCCTATATCTGTCCCCAAAATATAATTCATCCCTTTCAACTTAAGAACCTGGTGTTTAGTTTAGTTTCATTTTATAGAGCTAACATGGAGAAACTTGATAGATATGTAAGTGCTCAGGATATCTTAAACATTTTTTCTGTCTTCTTTATTTAATGGGAAATATTTTAGGTTTGTTAGGTTCATAAATCTGCCTTGTTTTTTATTTTATATAGTGGTTGCCAGTGGGGATGTCTTTTCCTTCACATTTAAATAAATTAAATGTCTGAATATTTATTTAATAAATCTTAATTAGCATCAGAGCATTCATGAACATGTGTTTCAGTTACCTATACTACATCAAGGACATTTTGTTTTCAAGTTTCTAAGTAATCTGTGTGAATGCAAATGGAGGTGGCATGCATAATGCCAATATTCAAGAAACAAACTATTCTATTATTTTGTTGTAAAATCTACTTTTGATAGTCTAGAATTTAAGAACAACTTTGAGGCACCTAGTAAATCTTTTACCTGTTTATGTCTGTCTTGCCTTCCAGGCTGTAAGTGTCGTTTAGCTAGATCTTTTTAAAAAATGGGCTTCACAGGAAATTTTATATTCATATTAAATGCAGAGATATTTTAAAGTCAGGCATTTATTATTCAGTTGTTACTAATATGATAGACATGATCATTCATTTTTTGAAACTAATATTGAGCAGTCACTACAAACACGGGAAAGTACGAAATACATGATACGCTTTCTAGAAAGATCATTAAAATAATAGAAGCAAAGCACAAAATTCAAATTATTACTGGGGTCGGGGGGGAGGAGTAGAATATTTGGCTAATCCTAAAGGAAATGAGAATGGAAAGGGGGAGAAGCATAGAATATTTGGGATAGCTAAAAAACAGAAAATAAGCTGATAGAAATTCAGATGTATCTAATTATTGTAAATGAAAACGACTTAACAGCTGCAAGTTAAAGGTACAGATTAACAGACTAGTTAAAATGTTCAAAATGCAATAATATACTCTTTACAAGAGACACATTTAAAACAAGGATAAGGAAAGATAAATGAAAACAGTTTTATTTTGGCACAGGAATAGATAGACTAGTGGAACAGAACCAAAAATAGACTTACAAATGCATGGATGTTTGATACCTGGCAAAGATCATATTGCATAGGAGTTTGGAAAATATGGAATTTTCATAGTTGGACAATTGATGTGGGAAAATGATGTTGTAATTCATGCGCCATACAATACACAGTCGATTCCAGGTCACCACACAACCTAGATGTGAATAGCAAAATATAAAGTATTTAGAAAATGAGTTAAGAGAGAATATCTTCATGATCTTGTAATAGGGACGGCTTTAAGATACAAAAAGTATAAGCCATAAATAAAAGGTAGATAAATTTGGCTACAGTAAAATTAAAAACTTCTATTTACCAAATAATACCTGGAAAATAATTTCTTAAAAAGTCATTAGTTGGGAGAAAATATGTAGAACACATATAAATGACAGAATTCTTCATATCTATATTACATGAAGAACTCTTTCAAATAAATAAGGAAATGATAAATACATCCTACAGCTTTGCTCTTCAAAGCGTATTCTGCACAGCATCAGCATCACCTAGGAGCTTGTAAGAAATGCAAATTCTAACACCCTAACCAAGACCTACTGAATCAGAATTTCTGAAGGTGGACCCCAGGAACCTGTTTTTTAACAGGCTCCCCAGGTAATTCTAAAGTTTGAGAAACCTTGCCCTAGAGAAACATGTATTTAAATAATGTATGTAGTTGCATATTCACACTGTAGAACATTCAACAGTGAAAATGAATGAACTGCAGCTCCATGAACTGATGTGGATGAGTAACAAGCATAATAAATGTTGAATGAAAGTCACAGAAAAATGCACAGTACAATTCTATTCATGAGCATGTAAAACAAACTACAGTGTTTAGGAATATGTACATTGACCATAGGAATATGTGGTCAAACCACTAAAAAAAAAAAAAGGAAATAATTGTTCTAACTTCAAATATAGCAGTTACCTCTCAGAAGGAGGAAAAAAAAATGTGATGTACAGGAGGCTTTAATATTGTAGTTGTAATCACTGTAGTAGTTACAAAGATGTTGAAACTTTTCACATGTTTATAAACTGTCTATATGCAGGCTACTTTCCAAATCAGAAAGAAATTTTTTTAAAAAGATGTAGACTAATTTAAACAAATGCTAAAAATTTAGCATATAGAAAATTCATAAAATATATCATTAAATACTTTTAAGATATTACAACAGAAACTTCTTATAATTGAGCTTTTGGCAGTTATAAGTGAAAATGGTTTAAGTGAATAAAAATACATGGTAGTCTTTCTTTTTTTTTTTTTTTAATAAAAGATTGAGACTTCATCAATTTTTGTTGTTTCTCTTCCCAGTAAGCCACTAACACTTCAGTTTCAGCTACATCATTTCTGTTCCTTTCTGCAAGCACCTACAGACAGCTAGGATGGGTTATGTTTAAGGGAATTTTTAGAATAAGCTTAATGCCAGAATAGATAAGATTGTCATTGTTTATTCAGATATTCACTCAATAAGAGGTTTTTACATCCTGATATACGTGATTTACTTAAAGCGTTCCAGAAAATGTGTTTTTCCTCATAGAGGTTGTAAAAAATTGACTTCTAAATGTGGCTTACTGTTTTAGATCATTGTAAATCTGTCATATGAAATACTTTAAATATTTTTGAAAAACCTATGTTAAAAAATTGAAATCATTTTTTCTGAATTTAAATATTTATTTGGTGTTTTCACATTTTGTTTGCAAGGTTAGTTTTTTTTTTAATATATTGATACTTAACACAGTAGTAGAGTGATGAATCATGTAATTTATAGATTATTTCTTTAGTGGGAGAATTAGAATGAGGATTGGAGAATAGGCTATATTATAAAGGGCTGCTCCAGAAAATATAAAATTTAGGTACTCGTGTCTGAGTTAGATATCACTAGACAGAGACCATGGTTAAAATATTATCTTAAAGGGCTTAATTGAATTAAATAAAATGTGACTATTCTTTATCCCCCTAGAGATCTTAGTTTAAAATAGAACATATAGATTGCATGTCAGTATTACAAACCAAAAGCTCGAAATCCTATCTAAGCTAGCTTTCTTTCTGTTTAGTGATAATCATTTCATCTTTCTGTGACCGTCTAAGGTGAAAATTCAGTGCTTGCACCTCTTAGTATTTTAAGAGTCACTTCTTCCTCTAGTGGTTCTGAATTCATCTTAAGCTATATAAACTGTGTTTTAGACTCTACAAATTTTACTTTAACAACAGAGCCAAGAGCCAATTTAATTGGTCTCTATTAATCAATATTAAGCTATTATAAGATGCTGAAAGATTTGTTTCAGATTTTAATATTTATATTAAATTGCATTTTTGGTTTCAGTTCTTTATCCTTCCCTGTATTTATGTACTTTGACACTAAACAGTGCTTTCCCACTGTGGGAAACAACTCCACCCTGACTCTGGACTTGGCCATGTGACTTGCTTTGGCCCAAGTGATGGTTAGGTGTGAAATTGACCAGAAGTTTGAAATATGCTTTCACAGTTGGGCTTGCTTACTCTTCCCCCTCTGCCATCACCATGAAGAGAACATACTCAAGCTAGCTACTGGTCCCAGGGGGAGGAAGAAAGGCACTTGGGGTGGTACTGACTTGCCCCAGCCAAATCATCCAACCTCCAGACAAATAAGCTCTACTAAAATCAGCGAACCCTAAGCTGTCCCTCAGATCTGTGAAAATAAATGACTGTTCTAAGCTACTAAAATTTAGAATAGTTTGTTACACAGCAATTTTGTGGCAATGGCTAATTAGTACACTGTTCTGGGAAATTTTATGATATTGAATGAATAAAGGCTATTTCTCTACATAATTATCAAGGGTTTAATCATCTTCTGTTTATAAAAAATCATCACTTATAGAGTATCAGTGTACTTTAGCCAACTATATCGCATTCACTGGATTCCACTTGTCTGAAAGCACAGGAAAAAAAATCTGTGTAAAAATACTCTGCTACCTTTAGGCACATGCTTTATAAAATCTTCACATATAGAAGTACATGCTTAAATACTTGACATGTAATCTGAAGCAAAGGTCTCCAAACTGGAGTAAGAAAACCCTGATGGAGCACTAAAAGCATTTAGGGTTTGTGTAGAAACTTACAGATTTAAGAACATCAACTTTTAGGTCCTCAAATTTCATACGTAAGTTGATATGCCTGATAGTGAAGCCTGAGGTATCATTCCAGTTCTCCTTTTCCACTTCAACTTTTTTTTTAAAGTTTTTTTTTTTTTTTGATGTGGACCATTTTTAAAGTCTTTATTGAATTTGTTCCAGTATTGCTTCTGTTTTTTGTTTTTCTTTTTTGGCCACGAGGCATGTGGGGGTCTTAGCTCCTCGACCAGGGATCGAACCCGCACCCCCTGCATTGGAAGGTGAAGTCTTTTAATTTTTTAAATTAATTAATTAATTAGGCTGCATTGGGTCTTCATTGCTGTGCGTGGACTTTCTCTAGCTGCGGGGAGCAGGGCCTACTCTTCGTTGCAGTGTACAGGCTTCTCATTTTGGTGGCTTCTCTTGTTGTGGAGCACAGGCTCTAGGAGCGTGGGCTTCAGTAGTTGTGGCACTTGGGCTCAGTATTTGTGGCATGCAGGCTCTGGAGCACAAGCTTCAGTAGTTGTGGAGCACGGGCTTAGTTGCTCTGCAGCATGTGGGATCTTCCTGGACCAGGGTTCAAACTTGTGTCCCCTACATTGGCAGGCGCCACCAGGGAAGTCCCCAGAAGGTGAAGTCTTAACCACTGGACCGCCAGGGAAGTCCCCATATTTCAACTTTTATAATAGCTTTTTTCTGTTTTACAAGAGAAAAACATATTTCTCATTATCATGAACCTTAACATCGTACATTTTACCAGGTTGTAAAACCCTCAGGATTATCTGACAAAGGGATGTTTCTTCTAAATGTTACTAGAGTAACTTGCTGTCATTCTTTGTCTTACAGGTATTTCTATTAAGAAACATGGTATTAGAAAAAATATATTTTGTACTTTGAGTTCTTTTACTTTAGGTATTTGTTGAGTAAGAGAGTGAAGGTGGGTGAAGTTTTTTTTTCTTTAAAGGACTTTTTTCTTCTTCTGAGTATTGTCAAAAAACGTTTGCATTGTTCCTTATTCTCAAGCTCCATGGGAGCAAAGCAAAGAAGCCATTAGCACCAAATATTGAATGTAGATCTTCTTACTTCAGTTGGATAAATAAACAGGTATAATTAATACTGGTCCATAGTCCATTATCTGCGATTTGAAAATCTAGAAAACTCTGAATTCCAAAAACTCACTTTCATTTGATGGCATGATTAGATATAGAGCAGAGCTACTTATCTTTATATATCCTACTTCATGTAATTGTTCATAAGTTTTCCAGTAGAAATATTAATGTATTTGATTACAGAGTGTGGACATAGACCTTACTTGGAGTGTTGCATAATATGAAGCATATTTCCTTTCAAAGTCTGAAAAATTCAGAATTATGAAACTTATCTGCCCCAAGTGCTTGGGATAAGGGATTGTGTTTCTGCACATTTGATTTGATGTTGGTAAACCCGTTTTAGTACTTTGCAAAAATTCTGATTTTAAAATATTCTTCATTACTAGGTAGCAAGGTAGATGGTTCCAGTTCTTTGTATTCAATAAAAAATTAAAGACTGGTCCAATAAAGATGTCAGATCATTAAAAATATTTTTGATAATAAGTGGCTGTGTGAATTTTGGCACAAACTTGGGATTTAAAAAATTGAATGACATTACTGTGAGGAAATTTTACATTTCTATGACTGTATCTGTATAAATATATAAATGAACTATAGGAATAGAATTAATGCTGAACAATACGAATGGAATTCTAAGAGTAGGTAATATTCATTTGTAGTTACCAGAACACAGTCAGTACAAAAGGCAGAGAGAGAGGGTGTGCCACAACCTGTATTTCTAATAAAATATTACTTTTGTTTAATAATTATCAAGATTTGTTGTTTTTTATCAATTGTATACTGATAATTTTAATAGTAACTCAAATGGAGAAAATATCTTACAATTAGAGCATTTTGGTCACAGAAAATTAAATTAATGTTTGTATTATATACATCCTTTTTTCAAAGAAGAGAGAATGCTAAATAAGACTTAGCCTAAAAAGACAGTATAGGGCTTCCCTGGTGGCGCAGTGGTTGAGAGTCCACCTGCCGATGCAGGGGACACAGGTTCGTGCCCCAGTCCGGGAAGATCCCACATGCCGTGGAGCAGCTGGGCCTGTGAGCCTTGGCCGCTGAGCCTGCGCGTCTGGAGCCTGTGCTCCGCAACGGGAGAGGCCACAACAGTGAGAGGCCTGCGTACCGCAAAAAAAAAAAAAAAAAAAAAAAAAAAAAGACAGTATAAAATCTATGGGATACATTTTATTTTGCAAGGGGAACAAAAATACAAATTCAAGGAAAAGATTATGTGAAGTTTTCCACTCTTAAAGAATATCTTGTTTCTGTATATTTTTTAGTGGATGATGTTTGACATCAAATTACTGTGATGTTTAGATTTCATTAGATACACTTAATTCATATTTTAAAATGTCATTTAAATATGTTATAAATGGCAAATGATGAAAAATTTTAGACATTGATTTAAAAATTTATGAGGGTATAGTTTTTTAGTATTCTTTTAGAAAAAAATTAGAAGTCTACTTGGTTAGTTAATTTTGGGACAGATATAGATAGATCATTGTAGGTGGCAGAGAATCAATGAGTGGCTATTACTAGTCAAAAATCAGGTGCTAAATGCTTTAATTGTTAGATTAGTCTTTAAATGAGTTATTGCACAACATTAAATAAAAAATTAAATATTTTAATTGTAAAGAAATATGTATTTTTATGATATAAATCAAGGAGTTTTAGTAAGATGTGGATTTTTTCATAAATTCATGCATGAATCTGAAAACCTGAACTCTCTCAACTATTGTAGAACCATCTGTGGTTGTAGAAAGAAGTTCAGAATCTCAGAAACTTTTTTCCTTGCCTGTTCATGCGCTGACTCTTGCTTGCTCATGTTCTCTAGTGCTTTCTCTCAACTCCCCTTACTTCTTTTTCTCTTTCCTTCTTTTTCTCTTCCATGAGAAATGCTACCCTCATCTTAAAAACAGAAAAACTATATGAGCTACAAAATTATAACTTTTCTTGACCCCTGCCTGTCAGAGAGCTGAAGTCACAAGGCAGGGTAACTGAATTCCAAGGAATGCCAAGCCCCTCCAAGGAAAGATAGGACATATGAACATTTGCAGACCACAAGAGGAAGAAGTAGCCACCATAGAAGCTGGTAAGAAGAAATGAGCTAAAATGTTAACGCATTCTTAAAGGCCAAGTGTGGGCTGGCATAGCAGTGTAGAATAATTAGAAGTCCAGAACAAAAGAGGAATGCACACTTACTCATAAGCTTCTCTCCATGGCCCTCCACTGGCTGCTCACAAAATGAATGAGGCAAGACAGTAACCTGCATCAGTGACAGTCAGAAGTTCATGAAGTGATGAGTTCTTGATGAAAGACCAGCACAAAATATCACCTTTTTCTCCAGACCCTCTTCTCATATCTAGCAGAAGCTTTAAGCTCTTAGGAGAGAAGCAGGAAAACTTCTTGGGCTCAGGATCCTGCATCATACAAAGCAGAGATCTACTACTACTGATCGAGTGGCATGAAAACTCTCTCTTGTCTAAGACCTGCCTCAGATGCTGTGTAGAATTTGCCTGCCATGATGGTGAGGGGTTGGAATGCTTAAGAAGCCCCATACCAGAAACTCAGGCATTTGCACCCTTCCTAGGACTCATGATGGAACAGAAGAACTGAGAACCCCTCTCCAAACAGAATCCTATCACCAGAAAAACAAGAAAGAGTCCTCTACCACCAGGAGAGGGGCAGTAACATGGAGAAAGACCCTCTCCTAGGCTCAGACATGCAGGAATTGTTGAAAAGTAACAGTAGAGCAGGAATACTGAGAAGAGTTTCTCTTGCCCCAGGACCACACTAAGCACAAAGTGATGACAGCTCATTGCTGGAAAAATTTGAAGCCTGTGATGCACTTAACAACAGTGAGCTTAACAACCAAAACCAAAACTCAGCTCAACCACTGACTAGGATAGTTGATTCCATCACACTAATTGCCTGACAGAAAAAGAGGTCCTCATTTCCAGGCAGAAATACTGTTTACCTCAGAGTCTACTGTTCTATGTATGATCTCTTACCTTTAATTTAAAAGTATGTGTTATACAAATAAGTAAGAATAAGCATCCTGTTGTCAAGACTCAAAGGACTCATTCGTTTTATAGATAACGCAGATGTTGGGGTATGAGACAGAAATTTTAAAATAAATGATTACATGTTAAAGGATCCAGTGGGAAAGATAAACAATGTGCTTGAAAAGATGAAGAATTTCACCTGAGAAATGCAAAGTATTTTTTAAAAGAGAAATGGAAATACTAGAAATACAAATCTTAATGTCGGAAACAAAGACTTCTTTGATGTGCTTATCAGCAGATTGGATACAAACTAAGAAAAAACTAGATGAACTTGAAGATAGGTCAATAGAAATTATCCAGAGTGAAACACAAAGAAAAGAGCGGGAGGGAAAGACAGAACACAGTAGCAAAGAGTTGCTGGACAATGTCAGACAGTCAAACATGCTTGTAATTGGAGTTGTAAAAGCAGAAGGAAAGAAAAGGAAAGAAGAAATATTTGAAGAGATAAAGATCAAGAATTTTTCAAGATGGGTGAAAGGTAACCAACCTTAGATACCAGAAGTTCACAGAACCTCAAACACAATAAAAACAAACAGACCAAAAATACCTAGGTATATCATAGTCAAAATGTCCAAAACAAAGAAAAATCTTGAAGACAGAGAAATATACTGTGAAAGATAAAAGTTATAGCAACCTTCTCATTATAAACTATACAGACCAAAAACCAATGGACCCACCACACATTTAAAGTGCTAAAACGTTTTTTTAACCCCTAATTCTGTATCCAGCCAAAAAATCTTTTTTTACAAATAAAAACAAAGATTTTTCAAGCAACCAAAAACTGTGGTTTAATTAGCTCTGGAACTGTGATAAGTTTAAGATGTTAATAACCCTACCTGCATGGATGGATGGACAGATGGTTAGGTGGAGGATGGATGCATGGATACAAAAAGATGGTTCTATTCCAGATATAAATTGCAGAAAATAGAAACAAAAGCAGCCACTTGATTTTGTATAACTCTAGAATACTGAATTCTGAATAAAAGTATATTAGAAGACACATAGTAGGGGTGTGTTAGTATTAGGAAGCTGTGGTCATTCTGGGTTGAAATATCTTGTGAGACCACCAGGTAAGTGATACTTAGCTGCACTCCGGATCCACAAATAGAATGTTATGATACTGATCAGCCTAAGCACATGAACTTTGTAGTCTCCACTTTAATTACAGATCTGCTTATCCAATGTGTAACATATATCTAAAGATTTCTTATAGTCCCTAAAGGGAAAGTAAATAGTGATTAGAGGAACTAGACCATGTGCCATTAGAAAAAAAAAATTACCCCCTCTATCACATTAATCAGGATACGGAATTCTTTTCCTCAGAATTATATCATTGATTTATTAACTTCACAAACACTTATTTTTAAAATAACTTTGTATTTGTTACTATGTATACAAAAATAAATAATCCTACCCCTCAAGATGTTACAGTTAGATAAGGCAGACAAGCAAATAAGTTATAGTATGTTGTAAAAAAATAGCATTAGAATAGTGTTTTTACATTATGAGACATATCAGTCTTTTTTGAGAAGCTGAAACATTATTCATGTCTGGGCCCTATCATAGACCTACTGAATTAGAATCTTCAGAGAGGAGACCAAGCATTTGTATTCTGAAATTGCTCCTTATATCATTTTCATGTGTACCCCTCTGTCTTCTCCTGGGACAAGAATAACTATGCTAAAAATATTTACAGGTTCCTGAATTGGTGGAACAAGAATTTGGAAATGCAGATGTAGGCTAAATAATGAAGGCCCTTTATATGTCATAGTAAGAAAGCTGTTTTTGTCTGATGAACATAACTGAATTAAAATACTAAGTCTCTGTTTTAATAGCATTTAGCAAAACATAAGGACCAAATCTGTCTAGTAAAAGAGAAAAACCAAATTGTTTTTTCTTATGAACTGTTATTATTGAGATAATAGGATTCATTATGACTTTAAAAAAAGCATAAAGGAGGTCATTAAATAGACTGAACCCCAAATCTACATTATCTTTTGCACTTAAATTCTCCATTTTAGATTAGTTTTCAATCATTTACTTGCATGGAGTCTACCTATTATATTACTGCTATAGAAAGACACTTGCTATAGAAAGACACTTAATATAGAAATATACTTTATATTAATAATAATACCCTGGGTTGGATGAAAGTACCTCTGGAAATGGAGGGACAGCTGTGAAATACACCAGAAAAGTAGTTACTTGACGTAGTGAAGGGTTAATCAGTCTTTTATTGTGAAACTTGCCACAAATGGTTATACCAATTGAAGTAATAAAATTCTCAAAAGGGAGTTCTGGTTCTAACAGTGTGATAGACTAGATAAACTGAAAATCCTCTGCCAATAAACACTTTATTTATTTTACATAATCATTATTTTAGATGCATAGCTTATAAAGTATTGAAATCACAAAGGGTCACAAACAAAGCAGAATATAAAAACCAGAGAAGTAAACATGTGAGCTGAAGTTATGTTGCCTGGTGGTGATGGAAAGTTGCTGGCCTCAGTAATCCAGAGACCTGGATATTGAAGAGTTAGTGGGGAGGGAACAGGTGGTGTGGACCTGGGAAGTGTGTACCTAGGGTGTTGTAATTGCCTATCTGCGTATCTACATGGGGAAATCTCCAGAAACTTTGTCTTAGCCTGGGCTCTGAGTGGTGGAGAGGAGCTGGACCCCTGAGAATTCTAACCACTGACTTCATGGCATAGGATGCTTCTTCTTGCCCCCACCACAGAGAAACAGACAAAAGAAGAGAATTACATCAAGAATTGAATAAAATACAAGGAGTGAAATCTTGTGAGCAAAGAAATTCATAAATCTTAGCATTGACTGAATAAAACAACAACAACAATAATAGAAAAATGAGACTAATTTGGATGTTTTAAAAAGATGGAAGTAAAAATTTGGACAAAGTGTAACCGAGGTTTTGGAGGAGTATTGATGAAATGGAAAACAATCTAAGGTTTTTGTATAATCTGTGTAACAATATTAATTAACTTTGTTCTTCAAGTCATACGTTCATTCTACAATTTTAAGCATAATCATTAAAGAATAGAAATAGAATCTCTACTTCCAAACCTACAGTAGGAGAGAAAACTCAATCTGTATTAAAAAGAACTCAATCTATAGCAGGCAGGAAACAAGGAAATGAAGAACCATAGAAAAAGCCAGGATAAAAAGTAAAAACTAAGGTGATGAGAGTTAATCCAAACATCTGACTAATCTGAACACAGTAAATTGAAACAAATTAAATTTACCAGTTCAAAGACCAAATCCCCTGATTGGGTTGTTTTATTAAAATTTTAAAGGTTTTCAGCTAAATGCTGTATAAAAACTATTTAGTTTTTTTTTTTCTTTTGGTTCTTTCCTACTACCATTAATTTAGACAACCATTTTGTGAAAAGAGATTGAAGTAAAGCAGATCAGTAAAGACTGAAGCAAATTAATTCTCACAAAGTAAATATTCACATATTTTTACAGGTGGTTAGTTTGGCTATACATAAACTTAGCAAACTAGGAAATAATTTTCTACTACATTGAGGAAATAATTTTCTATACTGCATTTTGAGTATGTATTTCAGTCTTTTATTTCTAGTGTGGGCATGCCCATTTTATATTTCTACAGCCATTTAGATTTGCAAGACATTGCCTCTGAATTTAGATTTATGATGTTTGAATAATTTTATAAAAATCTAATTGTTTAAAAAATATCACCTACTAAGCAGAAGAGGAAAACAGATCCTTAAATTCCCCTGGTAATTAACACACATTTTGTTATGTAGAGACTGATTCTAAAGAAGGCAAACTGTGAAACCAAGAAATTTTGCCCACATTTTGTGCTTATTTAATGTTTTATAAGCCACTGTGAATATTTTAGATTGTGTGGTTTATGTTTATCTGTAACCTACTACAGCAGTATGGTAATAAAACTATATATTCCACAAGTAATTCATTGTGTATACTTTCAGATGAATTCAAATAACAAACACAAACATTAAGACTTTTCTATACGTGATACATATTTTTCTGCGTTTCCAAGTGATAAAGCTTACAATGATATCATTGTTTAGCCACTAATGTCTATGTATAGAACATTGTACTGGGTCGTATTAGTGAGTATGAAGATTTAAACAATATTTTCCCTGTTGCCGGTCTAGTTTTAGAGACAGCACAAGAGAAACTCTTTTAGGGGAAACACATTTTCTTCCATCAGAGATAATTAAAACCAACAAATCATGAACATACACAAATAGATATTGAAAAAAATAGGTGTTATTGATATTTTGAACTGGATTTGGGAGTGGTCATAGTAGCGATTTGTAAAAGTATTTATTTGCCCATGAACTTTGGAATTAAGCATTAAAAATTCATTAATATACTCTCTCCCTACCATAAATAGAGATAAATTTGGGAAAAAATAAAGGAAGTCATTTTTTCATAGTGATCAATAATAAAATTATTAATTTTCAAATTCTGTCTCTTCAGATTTCTCAAGAGTTGGCAGGTGGGAAGGAAAGCCAAATGTAGGGAGAGAAGAGGCTTAGAAAAGGGCTCCTGTTCCTCCTTGGACTCTAATCAGAGCAGCTCTTACTTTAATCGGTTTTATATCCTGAAGTTCTAAGTAAGTTAAGCCAGGGAGGATATTATAAATGTTTCTGCTACTTTTTCTTAACTGAGTTTTTGTTTTTAATTTTGGGAAAATATATTGTTACATAACTGAGACTTCTTTTTAAAGACTTTTTTTTTTTTTTAGTACAGTTTTAGGTTCACACCAAAATTGAGAGGGAGATAACAGAGAGTTCCCCTATGCCTCCTGCCCTACCCATGCATAACCCCCAATTATCAATATCTCCCTCCAGAGTGGTACATTTGTTACAATTGATGAATATACATTGACACATCATAATCACCAGTTCACTTGTGGTGTTGTACGTTCTGTGGATTTGGACAAATGTATTCATCATCATAGTATCATATAGAGTATTTTCACTGCTCTAAAAATCCTCTGTATTCTGCCTTTAAGAACCTGATCAAGCTTCTAGAAATAAATCTGACAAAATTATGGAGGACTCCTCTGACTGGATCCTTCTGGAATTTTTAACTCTTAGACTTGTCCACGCTGAGCCTTCAGCAATTCACCTGTTAACAGTTCAAATTTTTATACCCAGATTCTGGTTCCCCATGGCAATTTCTCCTTGCGAGTCTCTGCTCTGATAAGCTATGACTCCCTGTATTTGCTTTTGTCTTTCCAATCTTTGTGTCAGCGGTTGACCTTGGCCCTCACCTCTCTTATGGATCCTAGAATAGTTGTTGATTTTTTAGTCTGTTTACCTTTTAGTTGTTGTTAGGATGGAGTGTTAACTTCTAAGCACCTTATGTGTAGAACTGGAAAACTTATTCGTTTGTTTTTAACTGCCGCTGATTTGATGATTGTGGCTTAATCTCTAATGTACAGATAGATAGTTGCTACTTCTGTGACACTAGGAGAATATCACAATTGCTTGTGCATCTTTTGCAGACTGGTAAGGAGGGGTGACTCATAAAGTAAAGCGTACATAATAGTGGGCTAAAGTTAATATGTCTTTTCTAGGGTTTTATATACGGTAAAAAAATAAGCAATGACAGTTTCTGATTCTTTCTCAAATGATGAACAAAGATCTAACAACCAGATTCAGAGCTGGTGTTAAAAGCAAATGCTTCCAAAGTATTCCGTGTGCATTTGTATTATTTAACTTATACTTGCTTGATCTTTCTGTTTCCAAAGATTAGCTTTCTTTCAGATCTCTGAGGTGGTATGTTAGGATATCATCAAAGGCTTAAAGGAGGTAAAAATGATTTAATTATTGTTTTTAAGAACAGTAATGATAGCTATATGAGATAAATATCAGTAACCAGTGAACCTGTGTGTTTTTTTGTGCGGTACACGGCCCTCTCACTTCTGTGGCCTCTCCCGTTGCGGAGCACAGGCTCCGGACGCGCAGACTCAGCGGCCATGGCTCACGGGCCCAGCCGCTCCGCGGCATGTGGCATCTTCCTGGACCGGGGCACGAACCCCTGTCCCCTGCATCGGCAGGTGGACTCTCAACCACTGCGCCACCAGGGAAGCCCGACCTGTGTGATTTTAAATACTAAAGTTATTTGCCCTGCCTAAGGAATGCTTTCTAAGGATTTCTCCAACTTGCTTTCTCATCCCAACCCTATCTTGATGATATCCAAAAGCTGGAACATTGAGAATTTTTATAAATTCTCAAGCATCTGGGAAACCTGAAAATAGTATCGAGGATTTTAAAAATTCAGTTTGATCTCTGATTGGCCATATTGGCTTCTTGCTTTTTGGAACACAGTCTAGGGTGGCTGTGTCATAAACTGTATTTAAAAACTTTGACTTATCAGTTATACTTGGTTTATTCTTACTTTAGTAGAAGGTAATGAACTGTTCATTAAACATTAAGTTCAATAAGATATTTCTACATCTATTCCAGACAGATTATTTCCACCCTATTATTTTAGCATATCAGCAATGATTACCTTATTAATGGTGAAACTGTGTTTGTTTGGGTGTTTTGCTTTGTTTTGGTTTATTTTTTTTAGTATCCCTATAGAAAAATTATTCATTGTACTGGAAATTGTTCTTTCTTGGTATTCCTCTTCATGGTTTTACAAGTAGCATAGTTTGATTAAAAAGTTAAAGAAAAAGAAACAGATTCTGTTTACATTGACAAGGCCATGGGGCATTTAACTAAGCAATAAAATTTAGGACCACCAATGGAACAAACATTATATGCCTCCTGATGTAATGCAGTAGGAAGGACCATCAGTTTTATAGTAATCTTGTCAAAGCTATGTAATAACAGCATAATAATGAGAAAACATTCAGACAAATTTAGACTTGTGGAACACTTTGCAAAACAAGTAGCCTAGATGCTTCAAAAATAACAGTATTATGAAAATGTTATATATAAAATGACAGTCATAGAAACTAAATATAGTGTGTGACCCTTTAACAAAATTAAATAGTTTTCAGGATATTTTTTAAACAGTTGGGATATTTGAATACAGAATACATATTAAATTATATTCTCATGTCAGTATTAATTTCTTGAATATGACATATGATATTGTTGAAGAGTTTCCTTCTTTTTAGAAGGTGGGTGCTGACATTTTTATAGGTAAAGTATCCTGATATTTAAAACTTACTTTCAGATGGTTCAAGGGAAAAAAAAAGTACGTGTGCTTGTTTGTTTTTAGAAGGGAGAATAAAGCAAATTTTGTAAAATGCTTACAGTTGGTGAGTCTAGATTGAAAGGTACAAAGGTATTCATTGTATTATTCTTTCAACTTTTCTGCAGATTTGAAATTTTTCAAAGTAAAAAAGGGAGAAAAGAAAAATAGAGATGGGATCATATACTATATCTTCAAATTATTAAGACTATTAGAATTATAGTGACACTTCAGAAAGACTTCCCTTTTATAAAGGAAAGAAAATTATTGAGGACTTAACCTACTTACCTAAATTATTTATATCATAATATTGCTAAAGTATATGCACAAATGTACAACTGAAGATCACCTTTGTGTGTTCCTAGCTCTTAAAGCAACTATAAAGTCAAGTCAGATTCTAACTAAATACAGTGAAAATATAAAACCAAAAAAAGAAAAGAAACCCAACATGATGACATAATAACAGTAATGTGATAGCTAGTATATATTTTGCTGAAAATAAATCGCACATGGTAAGCTGGTTCTGAGTACTGCAGTACAATTTCTTTTCAGGCTGCCATGTCTACAGAAACACCTGCATTTCTTACTCGGTCTCCACACTACTTTTCTCATTCCAGCTACTGAAAAATCTTTTTGCAATACACAATGACATAATTTAACCTTTACTTATACCCCTATATCTTTTACATATTACATCCCCTTTTGTTTTTTTATTAGCCTGAGAATGAGGTAGTATATCATTATACTGTAGTATGCTATTTTATAGTATCATTATTTTCAGATAACTTGAAAAATTAAAGACTTATTTTACTAAAATGTTTTTCAATTTTGAATTATTTACTGCAAGAGAGAAGTTTACTGTCTTTTACTGATAAATTTAACATGAGCACAGCGGATGAAGGAGGATTTTTTTCTTCCATTTTTACTCTAACACATGCCAAACAGATTACAGCTATACATTTGTACTTCCACAGGATAAGCTGAATGCTGTCATTTGAGGTGATCACTTAATGCAATTACAATAATAAACATAAACTGCAGTGTGGGAATACTTTTCCATATAAGCAACAAAAATACTGGCAAATTTATAAAAATGAACCAACATTATAGTTATGGAAGCTTTGAAAACCAGCAGCCTTGTTGTCACCACTGGGGTAAAAACTGGTTTTGGAGCTTCTCAAAAATCCCCATTTCCAGATCACTTTCACTATTTGACCTGACTTACAACTCACTAGAAAAGAAAAAGCTCCATTTGCAAAATGTTGTTTCCGTTTGACCTGATTCAGAGACTCCATGGGAAAAGACCTGTACCCAGGGCATTGTTGAAAACAATCAGATGTAGTATCACAACTGTCAAAGGCTGTGATACCAGTTGGGGCAAACAAGAGCAAAACAATTTTGAGGAAAAAGAAAAATTTGGAGGACTTTTTCTTCCCAATTTCAAAATTACAAAGCTGTAGTTATTAAGGCATTGTTGTACTGGCAGAAGAGTAGACATCTGTGGATCAGTTGATTAGAATTAAGAATACAAAAGAAAATCCTTATTTATAGTCCATTCATTTTCAACAGAGGTGCCAAAGCGGTTCATTGGGGAAAAAGTCTGTTCTCAAATGATACTGGGACAACTGGATTCATATCCATCCACGTGCAAAAAGATGACCTAAGACCTTTATTTCACACCACACACACAGAAATTAACTTCAAATTGATCACAGACTTAAGCGTAAGAACCAAAACAGTAAAGCTGCTAGAAAAAAAATAGAAAAATCTTTAAGACCTTGGATTAGTCAGTTTTCGTATTTGTAACACCAAGAGTGTGTTCTATGAAAGAAAAAAAGATAAATTGGACCTTATCAAAGTTCAAAACTTCTGTACTTACTTAAAAAGATAAGCAACAGAAAGGTTGAAAATATTTGCAAAACACATTTCGGATGTGTTGCCAAAATTTTCTAAGAACTCAAGTAAAGGAATTGAAACCATCATGTATTGCTGGTGGGAATGTGAAATGGTACAGTGACGAGTTTCTTAAAAAGTTAAACACAGAATTATCACGTGACACAGTAATTACACTTTTCAGATATCTACCTGAGACCTAAATAAATGTCCATGCAAAGATTTGAATGCGATTGTTTATAGCAGCATTATTCACAATAACCAAAAAGTGGAAACAAATATCCATAAACTGGTGAGTGGACAGACAAGATGTGGTATATCCATGCAATGGATACTGTTCAGCAATAGAAAATAATAAACTGATGACACATGTTAAAACATGGATGGACTGCAAAAACATCATGTGAAGTGTAAGAAGCCATCCATACATAAAAGTCACATATTGTATGATTTCATTTATATAAAGTGTTCAGAAAAGGCAAACGTATAGAGGTAAAATACAGTGGTTGCCTAGGTGGTGGGTGGTAAATGTGCATGAGGGATCTTATTGGGATGAAGAAAATGTTCTAAAACTGATTTATGGTGTTGGTTGCAGCACTGGGTAACGTTACTAAAAATCATTGAATTATGTACTTACAGTGAGTAGATTTTTATTATATGTAAATTGTGTCTCAAGAAAGTGTATTTTAAAAAGCAAATGTGGAGAATAAAATTATATTTCATTTTGTTTAACCAGAAACCCAAAATGTTTACATTACTTTTATAAAGCCATGAAAATGTAAGGATACGTTAAAAATTTTCCAGTTATTTTGAATCCTTAATACTGTTTCTAGAGCCAGGATCTCAAGAAATATCAGTGGAACTCCCTTTCAGACTGACTTTGGCATATGTATATACACTTTTTTACACAACCATAGTCTCCTAGATTCAAAACAGAAAACCTGCTGTATCTTCTTATCTTTGAAAATGAGTCATTGCTCTTAGTTTTCTGACTGTTATAGGTGGGATATTGTTTCTTAAACATTTGATGAAAAACACCCAAACCAGTTAAAATAAGCTTTGCCTTCCATTTCTTCATTTACTACATTTTTCTCTTTTTGTTTTGTTTTATTTTAGATCACTGTGTTCACTACTATGATCTTCGTAACACTAAACAGCCAATCATGGTATTCAAAGGACACCGAAAAGCAGTCTCTTATGCAAAGTTTGTGAGTGGTGAGGAAATTGTCTCTGCGTGAGTATTACCCTTTTCAGAAGTTGAGCTTATTTAACATGCCATCATTTACCAGTTTGTAATGTCATTGTGGGTTTTGTGAAGAATAACACTGTGGTATATGCACTTTTTCTTAAATAGTAGATTTTTATAACTTGTCTAATTAAAGTACATATATATTCTAGTCTGTGTTGCTCACTTTTATATGTTATTTGTGAATAAAATCCAGATGATACTATTTTTTAATGTTACCCCCTTAAACATTTGAACTTCAGATTGGATTTCAGCCCCTGCTCCTTAAAAAGAGAGAAGCAATATAGTTGATGCAGTAGAATGAGAAGTGTTTTATTTATTTAAGACCACTAATATGTTATTATATATTGATCTATATTGCAGTATAGTAGTATCATTTTTGGTTTTCAACAATATTTGATTGACTTTCATGATTCCATGTTATTTGATCTCCCAATGATTTCGTGGTGAGTTTTAAATATGTTTTGAAGAGAACTTTCTAAATGTGACTGCTTACACCTGACAAATATCCTTTGAGAAGCCTTCTGAACTAGAGAATCATAAAGTAAGCTTTTAGTTGTCTTTTGTTTTCTTGAAGGAAACAAGATGTCAACCAGGTAAATAAATCTCAGTTGCTAAAATACTGTTAAGTGAGCTTTTCTACTGAGACAGTCCCTTCTTTCTGTTATCCATATCATTGTTCTCTTTATTTTGTATCATTCTAGTAAATACCCATTCTCAGTCTCCTTTTTTCATACATATTATTTCTTCTCAAGCCTAATTGTACATTGTTTTCTTTCTTTCACATAGTTTCTAATATCTCTTAGGAGATTATTAATGCCAGTGCCTTATACTTGGGATCTCCCACCACATCTGCCTCCATACTGGTTGCTCTAGATAAGAACTTGGTAATTTGAGTTGATTTAACAAGGTAATTTGAATTGAGTTACAAAAAGGGAAAAAAAGAAAGTGAGAGCTGAGCTTTCTAAGAGGAGTTAATAGAGGAAATTAGTTCACAAATTTAAGTTAAGTGGTAACCAGTCAAAAAGTATCCCATCTTTAGGAGTAATAATGGGCAGTAAATTAAAATATTATTCAGATTCAAATATGAATGATTATATGTTAAAAGTATTTTTCTTAAATTTCAGACTTATAAGTGTTGAATCAATTAGTTTGATTTCAACTAGTTGAAGTATATGTATACTTAATTGTATAAATTGGAAATCTTAGTTGACCTTTTTAATGCAGATTTGTGGTTTGTATATTCACCAGTCTTTTTTCCTTCTTAGTTTTTATAAATCATGATGATTTTCCTCTTGGACATATTTGTGTTAGAAGTATGTAAGACATTTACCCACAAGTATGTTTGGAAATATTAAAAAGTAATATTAAACTATATACATATTGCTGCAGCCTCTGAATTCTTGGGCTGTGACACACACACACACACACATACGTATAAAGGGATTTTCAATGCACTATTGTTGAGCAAAAAACAAATTTAAAACAACATAAATGTCAGAAATTCCCTGGCAGTCCAGTGGTTAGCACTCTGCGCTTCTACTGCTGGGGCCTGGGTTCAATCCCAGGTTGGGGAACTAAGATCCCACAAGCCACGTGGCGTGGCCAAAACAAAAAACAAAAAAACCCCATAAATGTCTAAGAATAGATGTTATGTTGAAAAATGATGAGAAGCAATAGAGAAGTGTTTGGAGTGTAGCCTCTGAGATAAGACAATTTCAATCTTGGCTCTACTAGTTACTAGCTGTGGTACCTTGAAAATATCCTTAACCTTCTAAATCTGTTTCCTCACCTCTGAAATGGAGCTAATAATACTACTTATGTTGTGAATCTCTGAATAAAATAATCTATGTAAAACATTTAGCATGGTGCCCTATTCTGTGAATGTTAGAGCAAGAGAAAAGATGATTTATTGTGTAGTCATTAATAAAGATATAGAAACATATTTATTTTACATAAACAATGTAAAACAAATTGTTGAACAAGCAAGAAGCACTTTACAAAATAATATGTGTTGTTATGATCCAATTTTTGTAACAAAAAGTCAGAAGAAAACAAAAACTTGGTATTTTATTCAAATCCTAAGACTGCCTTTGTGTGATAGGATTAGCAGTGATTTTTATATTCAATTATTTTTTGATTAATAGCTGCATTTGCATATTATTTTATTAAGATAAACTATATAGACCATTCAACCATTCATAGTATTCCACCCCTGTAGGTACAACTAAGCTGTGAAAATATCAATAGTTTATATTCAGTATACTAATATAATTCAACAGTTGAAAAGTAAATCAAATCAACTGGAACAACTGAAATTAAGCACAGCTACCAATAAAGCTCTGTTGTTGTTTGATGGTGATGGTATGATGGATAATGTTTGTTACTTCCTACATGCCCAGGTACTACTGAAAGCATTTAGAATGAATTAATTTAATTTTTGCAGTATCTTATAGAACTCATCTAATTCTATAAGATAGGAATCATTATATTTCACATTTAACTGATGAAAAAATTGAGGCCAAAGAGGTTGTATAATTTTCCTAAGGTCAAAAGCAAACTAATGGCATATTGACCATTCTGACTCAGACAGTCTAGCTCCAGAGTCTGCATTCTCAACCACCAAACCGGATTGCCTCTAATTAGTAGTGATGGGTTTCATGTAATGAGATCTTAAAGTTGTTCTAACTTTTTGTGTTTATCTCAGTTCAACAGACAGCCAGCTAAAGCTGTGGAATGTAGGGAAGCCGTACTGTCTACGTTCCTTCAAGGGTCATATCAATGAAAAGAACTTTGTAGGCCTCGCTTCCAATGGAGATTATATAGCTTGTGGTAAGTGAAACTGTCGTTTCCTGGAACTTTTAAATAGATATCTGTCACTGAAATTGCATTCAATGGAAGAGACTACATACCAATTCAGGAAATGATCTATACATTCAGAAGATAGCATGTTGAATTTTCCTCAGATTAGAAAAAGCATTAGTCCTTCTCTCCTTCGCTGAGCACAAGCCCTGACCACATGAAATAGCATAAGATTGTTAAATACATTTTGTAGTTGTTCTCCGGTAAAATATAATTTCTATAGATGTTATGTAGAAGACAGAAAATACTAGTTTCTGCTGATATCTTAATTTTGGAGACATTTGTCTTCTAAAGCTTGATGTTCATTTTCCCCTATATAATGTTCCCTTCAATAAACAGTCTGTCTGGGTAGTCTTGATCTGTTTTTCTAGGACTTTCATTGTTGATAATTTATACAAATTTAAATTAGCAGTAGAAAAGTCAAATTTGGTACTGTTCAAATGCTTTAATACATCTGATGCCTGAATATATGAACTTTCGTCAGTACTTTCAAGTGACTTGGCCTTTTATTCAGTAAAGTTGACTGTCTCTACATGTATATGAACCTAAACCCTGTCAAAGCAAATCTCTTACTTTGATAGACTGCTCAAAAATATAGGTTTCTAGACTACTCAACTTTTATTGGGGAATGGGAAATAAGTTTTGTAGATTATTAAAATCTGCCTTTTTAAGTGCTATAACTTTCTTCTTCCCCTCTAGATAAAAATCTTTATAAATGTAATTCAAGATTATGCTATAATAACACACTTCTGGTTCTTCTCTAGACCTCTGCTAAAATGATTTTTGTATCAGTATTGTTATATCATTTGACAGTGGGTTATTTCTTTAGGTTAGGAAAGTATAAGTTTTTTTCTGTGAATCCTTTTCTCATATGATTCCCAAGAAATCCTGTGCTCTGGTCTTTCATATTTTATCATAAAAGATTATTAGTCTTTGAACTTAAACATTGAGTGATAGTTACCTTATGAATGTGATATCCTAATTCTAAGTTCTCCCACTCTAAAAAAATTATTTTTAAATATTTTTCAGGAAGTGAGAACAACTCTCTTTACCTGTATTATAAAGGACTTTCTAAGACTTTGCTAACTTTTAAGTTTGATACGGTCAAAAGTGTTCTGGACAAAGACCGAAAAGAAGATGATACAAATGAGTTCGTTAGCGCTGTGTGCTGGAGGGCACTGCCAGATGGGGTGAGTTTTTATATCAGTTTTTTCACCTTGGTGTCTCATATAATACATTATGTTTATGTATACACAGGTAAGTTTTTTTAAGTTTAAAATATAAATTGATATGTTATATACATTTTCTTTTTTGCTTAGTATTGCATCACCAAAGGAAACAGGCATTTTAGAAAGTAGTAATTGAAATGTCACAAATGGAACAGTAATTGGAATGTCATTCATGCTGACATGATGTCCCCTGTGTGCCCATAGCATCGTGTGCATACCTCTGTTACAGCATTATCACATTATCTCTATCTCTTCTCCTATAGGACTGGAAATTTCTCCAGAAAACACACTGTGTCTCATTTTCCTTATTAGTCACATGCAATATAGGCTTAGTAAACATTCAGCTGAACCTGGTATTGTATTAGAAGGAAAAAATTTGATGTAGGGAAAGGAGAGTGGCCTGTATGTATACCTAATTAAATACTATTTCAGGGTAGAATTTCTCTCTACAAAATACATTTATACAAGAATATTTAAACACATTCAGTTAACAAGCAAGTTGCACTTCTAGGTTGCCCAAAAAAACAGTTTCCTCAAACTTGTCATTTATTTATACATTTTAAAGTGCAGGCTTTCTCATAAGTTATATGAAGAAATAATCATTTTTATTGTCTTGATTTTGTAAACATTAGTCATGCATTAATGTCATCTTTTTAAAAATAGCTTTTTAGATACTGACTTGGTTTTAGTTTTGACACCAAAAAGTTCTACTTGATGGTTACTTTAAGACATCTGTTTAATTAGGTATATTTAAGCTATCTTGTTTACAGTTCTATTACTCAACTTCAGTTTTGGCAATGGCAGACTAGGTGATTTGGACCAACCCTCCCGCTAAGTAGAAGTGGAAAAGTTAGACCAAGTATTCAATATATATATTTCAAAAACCAAAACCTGTTTTAAGTCATTGGAAAGTAAACAAGATAGAAAAGAATTACCAGTCTAGGAATGTGAGCCTGGCTTTTGAGTATTCTTTTCCCCTGGGAGCATTTGCCAATTTTGGTAGAATGGCTGAGCACTTATGGTAGCTTCATGGGGGCACAGGGAATGCAGTCTAGTGCTCACCACCATATGGGTGAACTTACCTTGGTTTAGGTCCCCAAAGGGCTCTAGTCTAGGGTAAAGCAGTAGAGGATAAGCCCCCAGTGATTTTGCAACTCAACTTCAGATCATATCAATCCTGAGTAAATTGAGGTGATCTTAGATTGCTAGTGTTAACAAATGCAAAATTAAATCCTCTCTGCAAGAAAACCTTCTAAAGAAGATCATCTCAGAATTTTATGTTTTTCAAAATTGCAAATATAACTAGGACACAACAAAAAATAAAGAGACACAGGAAAAGCCAAGACGACATGAATAAATTTAGTATAAGCATTGAACAATAGAAACAAAATCACAGCAGCTCTGGATATTATAACACATAGCCTGAAAATAACCATGCTGACAAGATGAAAGACAAGGTTGAAAATTTCAATTGGGAAATTAAAAGTTTTTTTTGTTTTTTTTTTTTTTTGCGGTACACTGGCCTCTCACTGTCGTGGCCTCTCCCGTTGCGGAGCACAGGCTCTGGACGCGCAGGCTCAGCGGCCATGGCTCACGGGCCCAGCGCTCCGCGGCATGTGGGATCTTCCCAGACTGGGGCACAAACCTGTGTCCCCTGCATCAACAGGGGGACTCTCAACCACTGTACCACCAGGGAAGCCACTAAAAGTATTTTTAAAATGAAAATTCTAGAACTAAAAAAATATAATTACCAAAATTAAGAACTTAGTGGATGGGTTGAATGGAAGATAAGACACACTTGAAAAGAGAATTAATGAACTTTTAGGAAAGTTAGAAGAAAATATACAGAAGGAAGCATGGAGAGACAAAAAATGAAGAGATGGAAAGATGAAAAAAAAAGAGAAAGGAAATAGAGGTTGAAGTAAGAAAGTTGAACATATTCAATAGGAGACCTAAAAGGAGGGGAGAGAAATAATACAGCCAAAGCAGATATTAGAAATCATTATTGTTGAAAGCTTTACAAAATTGATGAAAGACAGTCAGGCAGAGATTCAATAAGCCTTCATACCCCAGAGAATAAATGACTTGAAACCTACATTGTGAGTACAGATTTAATATCAGATCTGGACCCTGAACAGACCTAGGCCTGCTGAAAATCAGACCTTGGGTCTGCCTTCTCATAGCACTCTTCTGTGGAAATAAATTAAGACAAATAAGGAATGTTATGTGCTAAGAGCTAGTTATCTCTTAAATTTATTATGAACCCTCATCTGTATTGCCTCTGGACTGAGAGAATTGTGAGTTGACCTGTTGGCCTTACATCTATGCATGAGAGCGATACAAGACTGGCAGGAAACCAAGGCACACCTCTGTATTGAGGTGAACCACCTGCACTTCAGCTGTCCTTGGCAGCTGTGCTCACTCTGTGTGGTTTGATCTAAGAAGCTGTGCATGTGAATACTTGCTTGGCCTCCTGATGAGTGTGAAGATGCTGTGCACGCTGAATATCCTATCTTATATCCTTCTATAAAGCTAACTAGCTGCTGGATTAAAACTAACTGCACCTGATCCTGTGACCCCTGCTGGTGGTGGGACACATCATAGTGAAACTGCTGAAAATAAAATACAATGGGGGATTCTTAAAGGAAGGCAGAGAAAAACTGTCTTCAAAGGATGAGTAATTAGACTGACAGCCAACTTCTCAGTGAAGCAGCAGAAATCAAAAGATAGTGGAGCCAGATCTTCAGTGTGTGAAGGAAAATACCTGCCAATCTAAAATTCCATATCCAATGAAAATCTTTCAAGACAAAGGTAAAATAAAGACATTTTTAGATGAATGAAAATGAAGATTTTGCCACCAGCAGACTTACACTAAAGAAAATTTTAAAGGTAATTCTTAAGGCAGAAGGAAAAAAATGCAGAAAATGAAGACAAAGGTAAGACATGCAGAAAGAAATGGAAAGCAATAGAAATGGTAAATATGCAGTAAATCTAAATGCATGTCGACTGTATAAAGCAATGATGTCTTGTTGGACTTAATATACACATAGAATTAAGTACTTGACAATAATAACATAAGTCAGAAGAATAAATGTAATTAAAATGTTCTCAAGTCCTTGTTTTGTCAAGGAAGGTGGCAAAAGAACTAATTAATGTTAGACTGAAAGGATGCATATTGTAGTTCATAGGATGACCCTCAAAGTAAGTTCTTAAAGTATGCTACCTAGACCAAAAGAGCAGCATCACCAGGGAACTTGTTTATTTCACAATAAAAAGATTAAAAGTTCTGTAACTCACTTCAGTACCATTCCAGATTTAATTTAAATCTGACTTTTATATAACTGTCACTTTGATTAGCTACAAAAAATAACTTCATTTCCTTATTTTATATGAGGCAGAAGGAGTGAGACACTCCTTTGTTCATTTATTCAGCAGATACTTAGTATGTGCAGTCACAGTTCTACATACTGGAGATAAACTCTGAACAAAACTGTAAGAAGTTCTGGCCCTCTTAGGAGACTTAGAATATTATGTGCTGGAGCAGACAAAAAAAAAAAATACATATATATGAAGGTGACAAGTGCTTTGGGGAAAAACTAAGCAGGAAAGTGGGATGGGGGTGCTAGAGTAGGGAGTTGTAATTTTCAATTGGTGGTGACAATGCCTTACTGAGTAGCTGAATGAGAGCAAAGACTAGAAGGAGATGAAGATGTATACCATATTTAAATGTAGGAAAAGAGTATTCCAGGTGTAGTAAACAGTTCAAAGGTCTTGAAGTAAGAATGCGATTAGTGTTCCAGGAACAGAAAGAAGGCCAGTGTTGCTGTACTACAGTGGTCTAGGTGGGGAGTAGTAGATAATTTCAGAGCAGTGAAGAAGAGCTGTTTCAATAGAGCACGTTTACCATTGTAAGGATTTTTGTTTTTCCTGGGAGTTGGGAGCCATTGTAAGATTTTGAGCAAAGTAGTGATACAATATGACTTAAATTTTTTAAAAATCAGTTTGGCTGTTTTGTAGAGAACAGACATAAGGAATCAGGAAGGCTGTTGTAATAATCCAGGTAAGATTAAATAGTGGTAAGCCAGTGAGAAGTAGCCAGATCTTGTTCATATTTTGAAACTGGAATAAATAGAATTGCCAATAGATTACATGTGGAGAACGGTAGAGAAAAGTCTAGGATGACACTGAGGTTTTTTCCCCAAGCATCTATAAGAGTGGAATTGCCATTCCTTAAGATGGAGAAGATTACCAGAGGAACTGTCTTATGGGAGGAGATCAGGGGAGAAGACCAGGAGTTGACCTCTAGACCGGCCTGATTTGAGAGTTACTAAAAATACTAAGTGGAGATGTCAATTTTGGATTCACAGGAAAGTTGTGAACTGGTTAAGTTTGAGGTATTACTTGCCGTGTAAGTGGACCTGCCAAGTTGGAGTTCACAGCAGATTGTGGGGCTAGGCATATAAATTTGGTAGCTGTCAACATATGATGTTTAAGCAAGAAATGGGATAAGATCTCTCCAAGGGAGTGTAATCAGAGATTAGAAGTAGTATGAGTACCTTATTTGAGGGTACTTCAATGTTCAGTGATTTAGGCAATGAGGAAGAATCAACAAAAAGACCGAGGAGTGGTTATCAATAGTAGGAAAACTGGTGCCTGGGAAGCCAAGTGAAGAAGGTTTTTCAAGGAGGAGGAATTGGCCATTGATATGAAAGTCTAGAAGAGGGAAATCTATAGAGACTAAAAGTAGATTAGTGGTTACTTAGGGCTTAGGCATGATAGCTAAAGGGTACAGGGTTGCTTCCTGACATGATGAAATATTCTCAAATTGAGTGTGGTGATAGTTGCACATATCTATGAATATACAAAAAAAACATTGACTTGTACACTTAAAATGGATGAATTGTATAGTATGTGAATTATATCTCAAGCTGGTTTAAAACAATAAAAAGAAAAGAAAGCAGTAATGATAAAATTTGAATATCTCATTTTGCAACCTAACCAATGGATCTGAGCATCCAGCTACAGCATCACAAAGAGAGAGAGAGATGCCATACATCGGGCCTCCTGAAGGAGGGGACTCTATGAAGTCAACTCAACCCATGTTTGATTAAGCCTCTAAACCTAACCACTTACAGGAAATACAGAGGAAAAAGGAACATGGTAAAGAACCATGGTAATGAAGCGGAAAAATCCCCAAGACTATCAGAAACTGTTAAGCAATCAAGTTTCTTCAACACCTAAATTGCAAGGGAGAAAAAGAGATGAAAGGAAACCTATAAATTAAAAAAGTTATAAGACATGACAACTAAAAAGAAAAAAAAGTAGGAATTGGTTAAGCTTTGTCAGATGCTACTGATACAAGTAAGATGAGCAAAAAAATGATAGGAGTGGTAAGACAAAAGTTTGACTGGAATGGTTTTAAGAAAGAGAGGAAAGGGAGACAGAGATGGTGAAGTACAGAGAACTGTTTTGGGGAATAAGAAAATAATACAATGTTTAATCTCACCTAGATTACTTTTTTAAGACGTGAAATCAGTAGCCAAACATTTCATTGTCTTTCTATGCTTTATTTCTGTCCTACCTAATTTTGATCACAAGAAAGAGATCAGTTTAAGGGCACTTATGAAATAGGTTAACTTTGAAAGTTTTTTTAGTGTTTGGACGTATTATTAGTGGTATATCAAATCTACTGTATGAATGAATAGAAAGCATAAAACTATTCAATTAATGATGGTATAAAAATTGCATGTATCTTTATGTTACCATTTATGGTAGTGATTTAGTCATAGGGAGGGAATGAGAAATTAAGAATGAGTGGTAGAGGAAGAGGCACAAATACAAACAGATATATTCTCTTAAGACAGTATCTTGGTTTTATAAAAATTTAGGATATTTTCCTGCAGATTAAATTTTTGTCTAGCCTTGTTTTTTCCTATAATCTAGATACATTTATTTTTCTTTTTGGCTACTTCTGGCTGAAAATGAACCAGTAATCTCAAGTCCTGTTTTGAGTAATCAGCCAAGATTATATATAATTTCTACTCTTTTTATTTCTACCATTCTGCATATAAAATGGAAAGAACGCTATACACTGCCCTTTTTTAAGATGCTGGTCAAGTTCATTGTGTTGCGTTTCTCCTTTTATTTCACAGTGCTGTGGAAGTTAGCAGGATGCTTCTCTCCCACCTTCACCTTTGCCATGTAGTCTACTTTTTCTTCTAGGCTTACAATATTTGCTTTTAATTACTTCTGTTTAAAGACAGAGAATATGTCTAGAGTTGTTTCTTTTAATCTGAGGGACAGTACTTTGTCCTTTCTCTTTTTCTTCCTAATACTTTCCCTGTTTCTAAAAGCAGTTTTATTCAGTCACTTTAGGGTTTGCTGACAGTCTTCTGTCCTTTGTTCTTTAGCTTTGCTTGCAAAGGTAGTGGCTTCAGCATTTCTACCCTTAAAGTGCCACAACTTCTTGTACCACATTTACTTTTCAAAGGAGTTTTAAGATAAGTTTTGTTTGAACTGTATTGAAAATGCTTCTTTTTAGAATTTTTTTTATTTTACAACATAGGTCCTCTCTAGAATACTTAGAGATGGTAATAGTTACTCTATACTAATGAAGAATGCAGAATCCTTCATTTTATATTTTGTTTTTACTTTATTATTTTAATTCATTTGAAGATATTTTAATTAAACTTTATTAATTTAGAATTATTGACATATGGATATTCTGTTATTGCCAAATTCTTAGGATTTTAACCCCCAAGAGTAAATCTTATTTGCATTGCCTATTTCAGTTTTAACTTCATGATTTTTTTTTAAAAAGAAGGCGGAATTTGTGAGAAATAACTACTTGGAATACCACATATCACTCTATTTTTATTTGGGCTTTGGAATTTAATTTCCCCACTGCTTATTTTTTAAATATAGATGAAATGAGCTTGTTTAACTTGATGTAATAAAAGAAATTTACTATTCATTTATTTGAAGAAACAATTGTAAATTCTAAAACTGTGTACTTGAATGTATTATATCCATATATGATTGAACATCCAAATAATTCCATTTGAATAATTACACTATCTTTGAAATAAGTGTAGTTTGCTTTTTATTTCCATATACAGCAGTCAACTATACTTTTGAATATAGAGAATGGTGGGCTATTAGACTACAATTTCAATTCATTTTGTGACTTTACTTCCTTGAAAAGTACCTCATAATTTATTTTAACCTCTTCTGTCCAGATGTAGTAATGTTTGCTGTCTGATACTTACTGGACACAGCCATTTTCTGGATCATTAAAGTCTGTAATCAACAGTTCATGTTTGTTCTAGTTTCAATCTTTCTTTCTAAAGTATTCTATTTGCTCACAATTTCTAGCAGGTATTAATGTGGACTAACAAAAGATTTATTTCTTCCTTCCCTCCCTCCCTTCCTCCTGAAAGGCAGTAGTGATATGATTTGGATAATTCATTAACTAAGTAATTATCCTTAAACTAATTTAGAGTTGATTCAAAAACAGTTTTTTGCAGCTTTATATTAGGAGAGTATGGAGTCAGAGTGAATCTCCCTGGCAAGCGCATTGGTGGAGAATAATGCGATCATCTTGGAACATTATCTTAGGTTTTGGGTTGTTTTTTTTTCAATGATTATAGTAGCTTATTACTGAAAGAAACGAATACATGTTATGTTTTAGAGAATTTAGAAAAACGAAAAACAAGAAAATATCAGATAACACTTGTCCCAGAAATAACTAATATGAACATTTTAATGTAATTAACCATGTAATTTTTCCATTCAAAGGAACTTTTTTCCCAATAACAGTGAATATTTTATATATTATCATGTATTGTTTACCTTTTGCCTTTGTCATGAACATTTCCCAGGTCTGAATATATTTTGTAAAGAGTGTTTTAAATGGTTCCATATTATTCTAGTCTAAGGATTTACCATAACTGGTATACTGTTGTTTTGTTGAAGATACTCATGTTTACTTTTTACTACTTCTTGAATATTTTTCCAATAAATCTTTAAATTTCTAATTAATTCTTTAGAAGAGAACTTGAGATTTATTAAATGGATAGCTTTATTCATATAGCTTCTGATTAAAACTGATAGATTGCCTTCTAGAACAATCTATTTCCATTTGGTCTTGCACTGAGAAAGTCCAGGGGTTTCAGTTTGACCATGCCCATAAAACATGGAATATAATGTCAGTATCTTTGCCAGTTTGAAAATATCTTGTTAGTAAAATAATCTTCTTTAATCATTTGTTTCAATAAACAATTTTCTAAAACATTAACTTTTGATTTTTTACAAATTGTGTGCTTACATACTGAGAACTGGTTTTTTTGTTTGTTTCTTAAGAAATTCTTTCTTGAAAAGGAAATACTATGCAACTGAGATATTGTTTTATAATTATAGTCCTTTGGCAATTTGGTATTAGTCATTTATATCTATTCCATTATCTCCTACACCCCACATCCACCTTGAAAGTCATGCTACAAAGCAAAGGTAAATTTGGGCAATATTCTTATTCTTTATTTCTGTCATGTCTTTTTATCATCACTGCCTTTATTCAGAGATTGGAAGTTAGGTAAAGGAGATTATATATGTTCTGTATCTGTGGAACAATTCTGTGGAATAATTCTTATCTGAAACTATTGGAATGAAATATAAATTAATTCAAGAATGCAAATTACTTTCTGTTAAGTGATCATGTCTGTGTAAAGGGACACCATATTTTTGTTGGAGGCAGACCTTGAATCCATGATGACTCCCGCTGAGGCTGTTACATCGTACAAGATTATCTAGCCTTGGGTCACCAATTCTAAATAGATATCTAATGGTAAAAGGCAATGCTTGTAAATGACACTAAAGACTCTCATAGCTCTTCAAAAGTGACATGTGTGTGTGTGTGTGTGTATGTGTGTGTGTGTGTACACACATTGTATCCTCAGAAAAAGCTTTGCTTATTAAGGGTGGGTTTTTTTCTCTTGTGGATTGAAACACCAGAAGTCATATTGAAAGTTTCTCTAACTCAATAGTGAAGGATGACAGGATAATGATTTCCCTCCTTTGAAACCAAATCCAGCAAAACTTAGCCTGGGAATTTGTTAACAATGTTATCACCCATACTGTACAAAGTTATAATTATATTAGGCAAGGGCATCTTTTTTAGTCAAATAGTGAAATATATTCTTTCTGTCCTTATTTCTAACAAATAAAACTTCATATAATGAAACATTTATTGTGAAGTGTTTTTAACTAAAACTTTGTGTTCTCATGGAGATCTTTTCTTCACCTAAATCTCTCATGATTCCTATCCATTAAAAATATTTCCTGAATGAATTAATACACTGCCTTGTACTGTTATTTGTGTTCATGTCTCGTATCCTCTGCTGGCTTGCAAACTACTTGAAAAAAGGCATCATAGTGTATAGAGTAAGAGCAAAGACTATGGAGCCAGACCACTGAGGTTAAAATCAGATTTTCCACTTACTAGCTCTGTGACCTTGCTCAAGTTCCTTAACTACACCGTGCTTCAGTTTCTTCATCTATATAGTGCTAATGATAGTAATAACCTCCCTTTAGGGTTATTATAATGTTAAAATAAGTTAATGTACATAAAGGGTTTAGAATAGTTTTTGACCTGTAGTGAAAGTTAAAGTGTTTGCTATTAGTAACATTCATTTTTAAATTACCACTAAGCAGATGGTTTTCACATAATGTATCATTAATATATAATTTTTGTACTGAAGGATACAGTCCTTCAGACTTGTCCTTTACCTTGTTTGTTGCATGATTAATTAAATACTGGTTTTTGAAACCAAGGAAATGCTGGAGTAGAGGTGAGAGATAAAGTGCCTGCACCTATGGAGGAATTGGTATTTATTACCGGTCCTTCCCTTTCTCCATTGCATTTGTGCTATTTCACAATTCAGTCTTCCCTTAAAAAGACTTACATATCTGTTTTCCAATTTATATATGCTTTTATCCAAGAGATAGGCATCCCTCTCTGACTTACTAAACACTGTGTATAAAGCATCAGATTGCACTAAACTAAGGAAGCTAAAATATATGTGAAAAGCCAATCTGTGTCCATTAAAATGCAGAAGGCATCTATGATAAAATAATTATTTATCACAGTGATTCTCAAACCGACTGATCATCAGAATCACCTTGGGATCTTTCAAAAAATAAATATAACAAAACAGTTCTTTTCTTAGACCCCTGAGTCTGTACTCTGGGGGAGGAGGGGAAGAGAGAAGAGATTTGTATTTTGAAAAGTTCCCCAGGTCTCCATAGAAAATTATGTGAACAGTCAATTTTGGAAACAGATGACTTATGTTACCACTGGAGATTTGTACACATGATAACCAAGAGGCATTAATGGTTCTCAAGCATCTGTTAAAGGGGGGATAATTATACTTATGAATACCTAATGTCTGTTAGATTTTGCTACTCCCTTACCCTTTTCAGGAAGAAACACACAAAAGAATAAGATGCGGTCTTTTTTCTTTTCTTTAATTAAAAAAATCTTCCTTTAATATATATTGATTTCCCACATTTATAAACTATTTCTCATCCTAAATTCTTCAGTGAACACTGAGAAGACAACATAGGAACTTCTTTTTCTTTCTTCTCTCCTTTCTTCATTTCTGTTTCTTTCCTTTTCTTTTATCTTTCCTTTCCTTTCTTCTTCCCTCTAGCTGGATGGTTTATAACACTTTAGAAAATTTTCCTGACTGGAAGAGGGCCAATCTGAATGAACTCTTGTCTGTCTTGGGCGTGGAAGGAAAGAAGATTCTCAGCATGGACCCTGACTTCCAGGAAGACTGTGGCTCCCATCTTCTCCTAAGTGCCCCACTCATCCCTTAGTGTCCAGACTAGAGTGGGGTAGGGGAGTAGAAAATAGAGGAGACAAGAAGGTTGTGGAAAACTGAAGCAAACCTGTAATTTATCTCTTCTCTAAATCTACATTAAGTGTAAATATTCCTTAACCTTAAGGTGCACTACTGTATGGACAGTTCCTGTGAAAACATTTCTTGCATTAAATATTTTATGGTGAAAATGTAATGAAATCAACAAAATAATTTAGTGGGTCTGTAGGTCGACAGATATTTAAAATATTTCATTATTTTCATTTTTATATGTACTATAATGGAATTTGACTTATATTAGAATGGTTCTTATAATTTTTTTCCTCATTAAATACTTCTTTAAAAATACTTTTTGTCCTGAAGTATGCCAATTTTGAAGAATAGAATCGACACAGATCTTTAAGCTACTTGGTTTTGGGTTTTGTTTTGCCATTTTTAAGGGAAAAAAGAAATATACTAATTTGAGAGTGCATTCTGAATTATGCCATTAACCTATAAATAATTTTCATTGTCATCCCACCATGTTTAAGAGTGTCCAAAATATTTTGAGATGGGAAGGAATTTAACTTTGGTATCTAAATATTTATGTTTTGATAATTCCTACAAATTTCCGTAGCAGTAGTGAAAGGAAAGAGAATGAATATTGGATATCATTTCCTTGACTTAAACGTTTTTAACGAATACTACTTGAATTGGTTTCATATGCTGAAGTGTATATATGAAAAAATGTGATTATTCTTTTCTAACTGAATAAAAATATATTTTAACAATTACTTAAAGCAGAATTAATCAAGGGCAGCAACTGTTTAAGAGAAAAGTGTTTCCTGCTAATTCAAACTTGCATCTTATCTGGGGAAAAGAAATATATTTTTGTATTTTACTTCCACAGTCTCACATTAATCTCTGTTGTTCTTATGACAGTTTCCTATATTGATATGATCCCTACAGGGGTTTGTGCCTTTTGTATCTCTTATTACTCCATTGTATCTTAAATCTCATTTTATGCAGCATTTTTCCACTTAAAGCCATCAGAAGTAGGCATTGGCTATTCCCAGAATGGTAGAAAAGTTATTACTACTGAACACAGGAATAATTTGATTATGTAGAAGAGTCAGTCTATTATAATTGCTGTAAAGAAGCCATTTAACTTTGTGCCTTGTTTAGTCCTTTTTTTGCGTGTAGATAAGAAGATCAACTTCGATGAAAATATAGATTCTTTATTTGAACTGTGATAGCCAACCATAAAATGAAGATGAGGTAGAAGATAAATCTAAATCATTTGGTTTTAATGACAAAGTATTTACACATTGTTGAGAATTAAATAGGTAGGTAGTTATGCTTGTATTTGCCTTCAAGATCTTTGACTCTCTGATGAAAGTAGGAAGCTTTAGGGATAGATTGTATAAAACATCAATCTGACTTCAAGATTCAGTTCCATTTTGTTAATTTGCTGTTTTAAATCCTAAGTATCTAGAGCTATGGCTTTGTGATTCACCACACATATCTTTGTAAGTTGCTTTCCAGAGATTGGGAGAGAAAAATAGTAGTAGTTGTCTTTTCTTTTCTTTTTTTGTGGTACGCGGTCCTCTCTCTGCTGTGGCCTCTCCCGTTGCGGAGCACAGGCTCCGGACGCGCAGGCTCAGCAGCCATGGCTCACGGGCCCAGCCGCTCCACAGCATGTGGGATCCTCCCAGACCCGGGCACGAACACGTGTCCCCTGCATCGGCAGGCGGACTCTCAACCACTGCGCCACCAGGGAAGCCCTGTCTTTTCTTTTAGTGTCTTTTTATTTCTCACAACATTCCAAACATTGGTTTATTTTAGGAGACCCAAGAGTTTATCTTTTAAAAAAAATTGATAAGAATTATTTTATCTCTCAAAAAAAGTCTTTATGGATTGTATGGTAGTAATATCACCTGGTAAATAAGAATTAAAATACTTTATTTCGTGCCAGAGTATCTAAATATCTTTGTCTAGTTTGAAATATGTAACTGAATATATATAATCCCTATTTTTAGCAGCCAAGAGTCATTTAAGTTTCAGAAATCATACTCATGAGCCCTTATAATTTTTTACTAACCAAATTTGTAGTTCAGATGATAATCCTTGATGTTTGTACTAACGGAAGACTGTAGTGGTTCAGAGTAATCCAAAATGTCAAATAAGAATGGATAATTGATCTAGAGATTTATTTGGGTATTTACATTTGAAAATATTTTTATCTTATATTTTGAAAAGAATAAAATATAAGAGGGTTTATGCCTCTTCCAATTAATAAGTTAGCCTTGGAACTTCAAATTTCAATAAGGAATCTCTATTTATAAGGAATATTTTCATTTCCTCAAAGTTTCTGTTTTATAAAGGGTTAAGACCTTTTAATTCTATGCCTTTTATATTTTGCGGGATTTTAAAGATCTGACAACTATGTTTCCCTTCAGTAATGGAAAGGATAAGTTATTGATAGCAAAACAAATTGTGGGTTCCTTTTGGGGATTTCACTGGTCTTATTGGTAGGGAAAAGCCTGGTTACCCTGTAGATTTTATATTCTCCATCAGAGTACTCATCATTTTTAAAAACCAGTTTTCAGTCATTCTGTAATGAAGCAGAGTGAAGAAAACCACTTAATTTTGACCAGTGTGTGTTGTTCTATATATTTAGTGCGTGCTTTTACTTATTTCTCTTTTTCCTTTTCACTTTATCCTTTCCAAATCATTATTTTAGGGATATGGAGAAAAAGATCACTGTTCAAGGTTAATAACTTGGAGGTGTTGGGGTTTTGGTTTTTTGTTAGTCTTTGTGTAAATGTCATTAACTTTCAACGTACTCATTTAATACAACTAATGTGGGGGAAAGATTTTGTTTTGTTGATAATATTAGTAAATTGTTGGAAGGTGTATTTTTTCTATTGGATGAGGTTTATCAAAAACATAAGTTACTTTTGAGCTTTTTATGCCCTGTTTTTTAGATGTAAGGGTTTTCATCAACCTAAGTTAAGAGTGAAACTCTTGGCTCGGTATAGATGCGAATAAACCTTTAGGAAGAGATTCTCTCATAGTTTAGGTGCCATGTTTCTTACTAATTGATAAGTGGCAATTACTTTTTAAAATAAGCATGAGGTTTTTTTTGTTCTTTGCATGAACAATTTGCGTTTGAATTACTGTGCAGTTTTCTGGGTTTTTTGGGTTTTTTTTTTCCCGGTACGCGGGCCTCTCACTGTTGTGGCCTCTCCCGTTGCGGAGCACAGGCTCCAGACGAGCAGGCTTAGCGGCCATGGCTCACGGGCCCAGGTGCTCCGCGGCATGTGGGATCTTCCCGGACCAGGGCACGAACCCGTGTCACCTGCATCGGCAGGCGGACTCTTAACCACTGCGCCACCAGGGAAGCCCCTGTGCAGTTTTCTTTTATTATTCTTGTTAAGATATACAAGTTATATATCAGTAGAGTCAAAAAAACTACAAGCTTCCTTCTCAGCCTGTTGTAATGTATAAAGTAATGTCTGACAAAGCAGAAACATTTTCAGCACTTGGACCCTCCAAATCCAGTTATATCTTATTCAAGAAGCCTAATGACCTTTCTTAGCCCTTAACATCTTTGCTTCACAGTGTTATGTATTTCTCCACTAATCAAAACTTTTACAAAATAGAGAATAGGGAAACGACCTGTAATTCTACCGCCTGAACAGAACTGCAGTTAACGTTTTGATGTTGTCCTTTCAGTTTTCAGCCTACAATTTTAATTTTACAGTATGTACAGGTATATTTTGTATCTAGCTTTTTACATCTAACTACATCTAAGCATTTTCTCACCTTGCATCATAATATTAGTAGAAAGCACTTATATATAGTATCAATTACTATTTGTTATTATTAAACACTTAGGCTACCTCTGATTTTTTCTCAATTCTAAGTTTGTGCTGTTTTCGGACATATTGTTTTTCCGCTTTTATCTGGTAATATTATATTTGTAATATAAAATCCCATAAGTGGAGGGAAAAAACTGGAACAAAGTGTTCAGATATTTTTTTAGCTTTTAATATCTATTATTATTTTGATTTCCAAAAAAGGCCAATTTTTAAACTGCAATTTCCTTTAACTGTGCTAACACTGGTTTTTGGGGAGGGGAGATGATGGTAGGATAAAGAGAGAGGATTCATGTGTATATGTTTATATTTTCATGTAGCTCAGTCTTTGAGATCTGATCTCTAGGTATAAACCTTGGTTTTGTCACTAGTTATGATACCTTAGGAAAATTCCTTACCATCTCTGAGTCTACCTCTTCATTTTTGCAGTGGGTTAATATGAATATTTAAAGTGTTGTTAGGAAACAAATGAGATCATGCACATGGAACATTTGCATATAGTGAATAAATGGTAGCTACTGTGAGTAATAAATTAATGTGTAAAATTTGGGAAATTAACATTTGGGTATCTATCCTGTTTCAGTATCTTGCTTATTACTATTTGCATAAGTTATCCAAATCTATTCCAGGTATTTCTAGACAGAGGGAACAGCATGTGCAAAAGCTTGAGAATATGAAAGAGTGCAGTGTGTTTGGAGACTGCTAGTACTTAACGACATAAGTGGAATGAAGTGAGAAATGGTAGATTAGGAGGAGTGATTTTTAAGGGTCATTCTAGACTCTGTTAAGAACCTTGAATCTTATCTGTGCAATTGTAAAGGACTGTAGAAGAGTGACTGACTTCAATTTTTTATTTGTAGTTTTAGTTTAGTTAAAAAAATACCCACAAAGGTAGTGCTAGCAGAAGTGCATACCGTAGGCTAGAATAGAATGGCACTGCTGACAGGGTTTTCCTTTTGGTTCAAGAATTTGGAAGATAGGTTTGAGGTTAAATTGGCAAGATCTACTGTTTCGTTAAAGGGATGATGCCTCTAGGTTTATAGCAATTAATTAGCTTTTTTCATTTTAGGTAAGTCACTTAACATGTTTGAATTTCATTTCCCTGTTTAATTTGAAGGAGTTGTATACTAGATTTCTGTTTCCCAGTGGCCATTTGTAAGACCAAATATGCTTATAGTAAGATCATATTGTTTATATGTAAGTCAACCAACAAATCAAACTTTGTTTTATGTCATGTGTAGCAAACTGTCTGAGAAACTCTTTGGTTTGCATTATTTCTCTCTTGATTCAGCTCTTAAACTCACAAATGAAATAACTGCTTCCAATTCCAGGGTGTCCTTTAACCCCAAGGAAAGAAATCCTCTGCCAGTTGGACATAACTCACCTCAGAATAGAAACTTTCTTGATGTTGAGAAGATGGGGCAAAAAGTTTACTAAAGGCAGTTTTCAAAGAAAAAATGAATTTTGACTATTTTTAGAAATTCTTATTGAGTGAATTGCAGCACCTTCCAAGGACTATAGCTCTTACATATGAATATTTTACAAATAGCAGTGGAAAGAAAAATAAATATGTCATTAAAAAAAACCTCTCTAAAATGTTTTGAACATCCTTTGTTCCCATGTTCTTTACTAATTAACTCTTAATGTGATATTTCTGTTACTGTAATTACTGCATTATTTTTTGCATTAATTGGCAAAAAATATCAGTGAATGTTCTGATAGACTCTTACTGCCACAGATTAATAGAAAGTGTTATATTTTAGTTTATATTGCACCTTAATAACCTCTGCTTCTGTCATGTTCCTCTAATGAAGAGTTTCTGTTCTAATCACTTAGTATCCTAAAGGATTATTATGAAATGGAAAAATCATAGATCGATGTTGTTTTCCTTTCTCACGTTGCTCTGAAATTTTGATTGTACAACTTAACCTATGTGTAAAATGAAAGCACAGATGCAGAAGTGTTCACGTTTTGTACATATAACTAATAGTCTTTAAATATTTTCATGAGTTAGCACCCTTCTCACTGCTCTGTTAATATTGAAATACTAAAAGGGATAGAATGAGTGGTAATTCTGACACTTCAGACTAGTGCTGAGTTAGTTGATACAATTGACTAGTTTGCCAGGACTGAGCTTTTTTCTTAAAGCTCCTTATTAAATCAAATGTGTATATCAGATTAGCAGTTACCACATTTGATTACTCTTTATGGTCCTTTGGGGCTTTTCAGTTCCTCTAGTACAAAACTCTTAACTTTGGATTCATGGAACCCACCCCACAAGGATCTTCAGGTCCCACTAAAAGCATGTGAAAAGCTAAAAGAATATGAAAAACTCACTTTGAATTCATGGAACCCACCCCACAAGGATCTTCAGGTCCCACTAAAAGCATATGAAAAAGTTTGTCATGTCCATGTAATTATTTTTCTAAAAAGCGAGTTTATTGCTTTTATTGGGTTCCAAAAAGGGATCAAAACATTAGTAATTAAAAATCAGTGCTGGGCTTCCCTGGTCGTGCAGTGGTTGAGAGTCCGCCTGCCAATGCAGGGGACGCGGGTTCATGCCCCGGTCTGGGAGGATCCCACGTGCCGCGGAGCGGCTGGGCCCGTGAGCCATGGCCGCTGAGCCTGCGCGTCCGGAGCCTGTGCTCCGCAACGGGAGAGGCCACAACAGTGAGAGGCCCGCGTACCGCAAAAAAAAAAAAAAAAAATCAGTGCTGAAAAAATGTAGTCTGGCAAGTTGTCTTGATAGGGCTGTGAATTAAATTGTACTAGCAATACCAGTTATTAAAAATTATATTTTTTTCTGCCCTCACTTTGAAGTTTACATTATTTTTTTAAAAAGTTGTATTGAAATATAGTTGATTTACAGTTGAGGTATATAGCAAAGTGATTGTTACACATATATATGTATATGTGTGTGTGTATATACATATATATATATATATATGTATTCCTTTTCAGATTCTTTTCCATTATAGATTATTGCAAGATATTGACTATAGTTCCCTGTACTATGCAGTAAGTTCTTGTTGTTTATCTATTATATATACTAGTTTGTAGTGTGTCTCTGTTAAATTCAAATTCCCAATTTACCCTCCCCTCCCTTCCCGTTTGGTAACCACAGATTTGTTCTCTATATCTGTGAGTCTATTTATGTTTTGTGAATGTTTATCTGTATTGATCTCGAAGAGACAGCAGCAAGTGGTCTTGAAGCAGGGTCTTAGTTCCCTGCCCAGAAATTGAACCTGGGTAGCCTGGCTGAAAAAACCAGGAATCCTAGCTGCTAGATCACCAGGGGCTAGAGGCTGGAAGCAAAGTTCCCCCGGCTCTTGCCCATTTGAAAACTGAATTCCTCAAAGAGGCAAAAACTGCAAAAACAGGTACAAAGTTTATTATTAGAGATACAGCATAACATGCGGGAGAGCACACAGAGAAACAGTTTATTTATTTAAGATAGAAGCAAGGCAGAAATACACACCCAGAGAGAAAGGGTGTGGGTGTCCTCCCTAATGAGGAGCGCAGTAAAGAGGGGGTTAAATCATTTATATAGGGCAGTTCTTCCAGGTCTTTGTTTACCTTTGGCCAGTTATCTTGTTTCTTTTTTCACACCTGACCTGCCCTAGAAATCTCTCCAACATGCATGCACATCTTTTTGCCAAGATGGTTTTCAGTGCAGAGGCCTGTGGGAGATTTGACAACATTTATTATGGGGTCGTGCCTCTCCCTTTTTGACCCCTGAGGAGCTTTTCTGTGCGTGTGCAGTTGGGGAGGTAATAGATGTGGTCGTCTTATCTCTTTACTCTAGCAGAGCTCAGCTCCGGGCCTAACTTTGTCTTTGGAGTGTCAGGGAAAACAAAGCTCCAATTTACTCCGCTCGACAAACTCCAGCTGTCCAGCCCAGGGCCCCATCTACCTCCTATCTCAGTATCATTTTTTTAGATTCCACATATAAGTGATATCATATGATATTTGTCTTTCCCTGACTTAATTCACTTAGTATGAAGTTTACATTAATTTTTATATATCTTGACAGACTTAAACAAAGAAAAAGTCACAGAATAATTGTATAGAAGCTCTTTATTTTAATTCTTTTATTCTTTTCCTCTACCTCTTCCAATCTAGATTTGTGTTATCTATTATTTTATGAGAGAGAGAGAAACCTTATCACTTTGCCTCTGTTTATTTGTTTCCTCATCTTGTATAAAAGTAGATAACACCAGATTTATTGCCTGTTGTAAAACTCAAATGAGCTTTTTGGCTGTGAACAAGCATTTTAACTCACATGACATTACGTTTATGCACGGTACATATGTTACGTATAGAACAGAAGAGTTCTAATACATAGTTAAAAAGTAACTCCATAAAAATTGCTAATAATCTGCATAATCTCACAAATAAAAAGCAAGAGCAGGTAAATAAGACCATAAAAATATCTTTTTTCCCATCTAAGATATTAAATGTGTTTGTGAAAATAAGTTTCAACCTCAATTAGCTATCTTTAAAGGTATATTTTATAGGGTTATGCCAAGGGTTATCAATATAACTTTGAAAAAATATAAAGCATGTTTTAACAGGAGCTTTGTAGGAAGAATCGTTTATAGTGAAATATCTGAATTTGAAATAAAAGGACTGAATCTATCATTTGTGTCCTGTCTTGCAGTCTGTTGATTCAGTATGCCTGGTGATAGATTCTGTGAGTATTTATAGGGAGTATAAAAAAAAGAATGTGAAATGAAATGCTTGTGTTATTATATAGGTAAAAAGTAACAAAACAGGATGTTGAGCTATTTATATATATTGGCTTTTTTATATAATCGCTGTTTTTGTAAATGGAAAATCATTTATTGTTCTGTGCATAATTGCCTTGCTAACTGCTTTGCATTATCATGTGAGTTTTTTGATGTAATAATCTTGAAACAAAAGATCCTTCCTTGGGAAACTTAGTAGGTCAATGGTTAAGAAAATACAGTAACTGTACATTTTGCATGACCAGTTACACACATATTTTTCAGTAAGATTCTTTTTTCTGTTTAAGTACATAAAGTTCCATTTTCGTTCCTCTCAAAACAAGTAGGACATGGTAGAGACATAGTAGATGTGCACCAGGGTGGTTTTAGGAGAGGGTCGCTAGTCCCTTCCTCCAGCCAACACCACATGAGGTTTCTCAGGATTCTCTCCAGCCTTCCCTGGTGGGGTTCATGGAGGAAAAGTTTGAAGAGTATTCTACCGCCTGCGCCCCCCACCCCCCATGCACACACACTGTTTACAGCAGCAGGGGCCTCACGTGCTCATGCTAGCTACCCTGTAGCATTTTCTTAAACATTAATCTCCCTACTGGCTTATCCAACTATTTCTGTGCCAGGTAAGCAAATAGTCTGGTATTGTCTCTCCCTGCAGCTGCCAGTTTCTTCTCATTTTCGCTTATTGTGACTGTGACGCAGTTCTCTAGTAGTTTCAAGAAATGTTATTAATTTGAGGTTGTCTAGCTCTTGTTGTAAGCACAGGAGCAGTACTCTTTCCAGGTTTCTCCATCTCTAAGCTCAGCTTTCTAGTTTTTAAGACTCGAATTATGTCTACAGATATAAATAAATATAAGGAGTTTTTAATAATCAGTTATCATAGACTTCTGTTCTTGCTCTTTAAACTTGTGTATTGTCAGCATATTTCAGAACTATGTTAAGAGTAAATAGATGTTTTATTTCTTGTAACATTTTAGAGATGATTACTTTTTCAAAATATGATTTACAGTGTATATGCATCCGTAACCATCACCCCCCCATATCACATGTAATCATTCAATCTAGTGACAAAAGTAATCTCAATTACAAAAGGCAATCCAGTATCTGAATTCGTAGTGGCAATGGAATCATCTATTTGAAATTAGTTTTCTAATGAAAGTCTCAATATACATTTAGCCAGAGGCAAGAATTTTAAAAGTGTGAGGAAAATATTTAGGCTATCCAGAAATTGTGATGTGATCTGATCTTAACCATTAGGAACTTTTTGATTATTTAATCTCAAATATTGGGTGTTTCTATAAAAATTTGCCAGATTTATTTTATGCAGCTGACAGGTGTGAAGACACACATTCATGCCAATTTGGCATTCTACTTATGAATTGCTGTAGAAATTCCAATAATATAGGCTATTGCTATGATTTACTATCACAGGAAATGTTGGATTGATTTTTTTAAATTTTATTAAGCACAGTCCTATTCTTTGGCATTTTATAAATTCAAAATCAAATTTATTCAAGTACAAAGTTTTAACCATTAAAAACTGGAATCTTAAGTTTTGGTATGTGATCTAAGCACAAATGCGATCCCATTTTCTTTTTAACATATCTTGAATCCATCATCCATTTCTACCCCTGCTACTCTGACACCACTAATTCAGGCTTTCATCATTCCCTGCAGTTACTTCTCAGTAGTCCCAGGCTCATTTACCCTGCGCTGCTTAAACTCCTTCAGTGGAGTCCCAGTGCTTACAGAATAAAATCTAAGCTTCTTGATGTGACATCTAACAACACCCTCCTTCATCAGGCCCACCACCTACCTCTCCAGTATGGTCACCTACCACTTGCATAGGCATTATTTTATACCTCAGCAACACTGAACTGCTTATAGATCTTCAAACACCCCTGATGGAGTTTTTGTTTGTTTTTTTGAATTTTAACCTTTGTGCCTTTGACTTTGCTGCTCACTGTGCCTAGTTACCCTTTCCTGCACCTCTGTTTGTTACATACTGTAATGTCATTAGACTGGAAGCCCTTTAAGGTACAGTGCTGGGTTTTGTAGCCACCAAAGTAGTGGCGCGTTCTTTGAGCGGATGACTCCCATTTGATTGATCTAGCCGTACCTTTTGCCCATCGTTGAAATGATTTATATCATATTTCTAATGGAGTACCCTTCAAACTTTTTGAACACTTTTGGTGACAGGGAGCTCCTGATTCATAAGGAAGTCCATTGTATTTTTCCTTATCTCTAAATCTTAGAGTTACCCTATAAAAACAGCTCTTATCTTTTTTTTACCCATCACTTCATAAACAGTAAATATCTTTAAATGTGTAATGTTCAAGAACTTGTGGCTCTGCATACAGTAAAGGTCAACATTTTTTGAATAATTTTCATTATTCAAAAAACTCTTTACCTCAGATTTACTTGAACCCTTTGGGGGTATAATGTCACTTGAAAAAGTAGGCAAAGAGTTCAAAACTGTATTCTGTGAAGTTGTGCTGATTTCATGTACTTTACACTTTCATGGACTAGTTTAAAATATGGGAATAGGAGACTGAAAGGAAAGAGAAGAATAAGACAATTACTAGTGTATGTAAACTACACTAGTATAGGTAACAACCCAATATTGTTTCCCATTCCATTTTATTTCTTTTAAATTCTCATAGATTTCCATTTGGGAAGTTAACTTTACTTCTCAATTTCTGTGAGCCACTTGTGTAATTCAAATACCAGTACTGAATATAATATCTTTTAACCAAATAAATTTATATAGGTTTGTAAAAGTATTACGAATAACCTTTACATGTATAATCATTCTCGTTGAACTCAAAAGCTTTCATAGGTTAAGAAGTCTTGTACTATTTATCTTGGTATTATGTTGGCCTTGCATGGGATCTGGTAAGTAGGCACTCAGTAAATTAAAACAAACAAACAGACAAACAAGTAAATCTTTTCTCTCTACTTCCCTCTCACCAGCCCCCTGACCAAAAGTAGAAAGATGCAGATTTCTCCTTTCTTTGAGTTCAACATTTATAGAGAGTTTCCGGTATCTATACTAGTGTTTTTCAAAGTATGGTCTACTGATCATCTACTTCAGAATTACTAATTACCTGAGTTATGTATTAAAAATGCATATTTCTAAACCCCAGACTTACTAAGCCAGAGTTTGAGGGAGAGACCCAGGAAGCTCCATTTTTTGTTGTTGTTTTTTTTTATGGGATGCATAATTCTCTTTCATTTTATTAAAAAGCCTAGAATTACATGAAAGAAGCAGATTTCCGTTCCCTACATAATCAGCCTTGTGGAAATTTATAGAGATCCAATAGTGTTTTCATCTGGGAAGGGGGAAAAAAAGTGTTTTTAAAGTGTTTCTAACAGTGACCACCACAGACCTGTTCTTCATTTCACAGGAGTAATTAGGTAGTATCTCAAACCCTTCCAAGAGCCACATAAGGAGGCTTTCCAAGGTTCCTTTGGAAGTTGATCACTTTGGAAGCTCTAAAGACCGACTGTAAGGAAGCATTCGGTAGTAGGCTGGGGTTCTTGTTGATCTCCTCAGTGGCAGAAATAAAGGCTAGAACATTCTTCTGGTGCTTGTGGAAAATCAGGATCTTAAAGCTCATTAGAGCTTTAAGTCAAAGATCTATCTCCCAAAAGGCCGTACATCCTTACGTTTAATCAGCCTAATTTGACCAAATGTTTATCAATGTATGATAAAGGATACAACTCAGGAACAGCCAAGTGGAAAAGATGCATAGGGAAAGGTATTGGTGGGGGTGTAAGGCATGGGGCTTCTGTGCCCTCTCTGCGCAAGCTGTCTTCTCATCACTTCCATGTATCACCAAGCCAGAAGCTCCAGAACCTCCATTTTTAACACACTACTCATGGAATTCATATGTAGTAAAGTGCTGTAAGATATCAGTTTTTGAGTTTTTTCCCCCTTATTGTATTTGCTTTGTAAATATTTGTTGAATTTAACAAATTAGATTTTATCAACCTATCTTTTTTCTAATTATTCATCAAACAACAATACTTTTTTTTCAAATATCTCCTATATTTGTCTCTTTTCATTCACTTATGCACTTCGTCTCCCCATTCCTGTTTCTTCTTTTACCCCCACTCCCATAGATTACTTCTAATCCCTTTATGTCCTTAATCATTTTTCAGAGGAATTCAGATAGAGTGAAACATTGCTTATTACTATTGCCTTTGATTGATCCAGAAAAGTTTCTTTCAAACTCAATATTTGCATGTAACTCCAACTTGTATATTTGGCCCTCGTTAAAAATCAGGGGAAAATTTGATAAATGTATTATGTGAACTTGTCAATTATTTTAACTTTTTCACTTCAGATACCTTTGTCTAGTAAAAAAAAATTATATTTTGCCCTCATTATTAAATATGATCCTTTAAAAAATCCAATTCCAATTATAGAAAAAAGTATAATAGAAGAACTGATTCAAAGGTTAGCTCAGAATTAAATTTAGTAGTAATTAATTAAGAGGTCAACCTTTAAAATAAGTATAATCTTAGACATGATTTTTAATTGTTACTCCTCTATCTGCTTCTTTAATGATTCCTTTTTTCTTGTGTATTTGATCTTAGGCATCATATCTAAACTGTTGCCTGTGTTCAAGATTTTCAAGAATCTAGAACAATGCTACTTGTCCAACCTTATTTCTGTTTGTTTTTTTTTTAAGCACAAAACATCCATTAGAAAAGTTTCTTCACTGTCCCATCCTATTCCTATTTTTACCTTTGAACTTGTGCTCATCGTTGTTCCTTATATGTCTATATTGCCTTGTCCTCTCTCTTCCATTTATCTAAATCCTCTCGTCCTGTCCCAACCCAACCCCTACTTTTCTGTCCCTCTCTTAAGCATTTCATTTCCTGGGTTTCTGGTTTCTCACAGGTACTCATGCACTTATAGAATGCCCTGTACCAGCTGTCATTCAAGTGTATTTGGTTCTAAGGTTGTACGTCATTAGTGTTGCCTTAGTTATATTTCTTGCTTCTACTTTGAGAGCAAAAAATGTCAACACTAGCAACTGCCATAAGAAAAGCTACTTCATTTTCTAGGAAAGAGTTACAGTTAAGATAAAATTTAAGTCTTAATCTGGAGAGTCTACATTATGTTTTTAATCAATTTTATAAGATCATAAATCTGGTGATGAAAATAATACAGTAGTACAGTCATACTTGAGAAAACTGCCCTTTAATTGTAAAGCAATTTAGGTTACAACGTCTTAATAAGAAAAACTGCCACTTATTTGTTTGGTGCCTAAAATATGCCAGATCTTTTTTGGTTAGGTACGTTACTGTGTTTTCTTTGAGTCTTCATAAAAATTCTATGCAGTACTTAAGATTATCTGTTTTATAGTTGAAGAAATTGAGTTTCTAAGAGGGTTGGACAGTACTATGGCAGAACCAAAATGCAGGTCCAGTTCTCCTTGTCTTAAATTAAATTAAATTGCTGTTTCTACTGCATTACATGGTATTCCTAAAAGAGTACAGAATTCTTGGAACAACTTTGCCAGAGTACTCTAGAAGAATTTTGCAAATAGCGCCCTTAGAAATGCATAGTTCCATGCTCAGGGGCCCTCCTTTATATTAATCAGCAATAAAGGGTCATTTTTCCCTGTCAGATATGCCATTGCAAGCACCTTGTTCTCAAGCTTTATTCAGGAGCACTTCCAAGGTCAAGAGGTATTGATACGTGAGGGAAGCTGTCTGGCATTGCAAGGAAAATTAAGTTGATTAGGCTGCTTGGTGAGAAGGGAGAAGACTTAGGAAAGATTTGGAACGAAGGAAGGGTCGTGAAAATGATGTGATATTTTTGTGTATTTCAATCCTCTTTCTCTTGTACATGGTTTTTACAGCCTTTTCTTCCTGAATAATGATCATTTTGAGTTTATATGCTAAGTGTACCTTTTTAATCTTTCTATTCTCTGAATCATGATGTTTTTGGGGGGTTTTTGTTTTTGTTTTTCCTGTAGTTTATTTGAATGCATTAAAGTGTATTTAAAATGAGGATTTGATGCAGACAGGAGGTTGGTATAGAAAAGACTGGATAACAAAAGCCTTCTTAATAATGAAGCACAGCAAAAATGGAACCTGCAGGAACCAACCATGTGGACAAATGAAAAAATGCCTTTTGTCTACAAATTGCAGTGATCCTACATTAACATGGAGGTCTCTGTCTGGCTTAGGACAGCTGGCTAAGTCTGATCGTTCCCCTCCATACAGCCTTTAAAACCAACACTCCAAGTACTGCTTTCCTTGCCATTTTGTTTACTATCTCTACTGATTAAGTGTACTACATTATTAACAGACTACCAGGTGTGGTTACTTCTGCATCCATCTTAACTAGTTTTTGAGGTATATTATCGTTTCTAAAAACTAGATATTATTATTTTTTTGTTTGATTAAGGAAACTATAACCAGGAAGTAGAATGAACACAGAAATATTATTTTTCTGAGGGACCACATTGGCTTAACTAATCCAGGGTTATCAGAAAAGGTCAGTCAATATTTTAGATACGAAGGTATTTAGAGTTAGCTTCCATGAATCATTAAGAATTGATTTGTCATTAAGAAAGTGATTTTTCCAAAATACAGTTTATGTAATCTTATAAGTCTATAACCAAATTTCAGGAATGACTGTTTCCGGGGAAAAGCTTGCTACCAAGTATTAACCTAGTACTAAATTTGAAATGTTAGTTTTTCATCGTGTGTGTTCTGCAGTGAGTTGTGGGGAAGGGTACGGGAACAGGGGAAGGAGCTGCCGTGGCATTTCTAATGCACTGAGGTGTGATATACAGCACCAGGGTATGTAAGCCATTGCTGGGTGAATCCTTGGTGGTGGTTCTGAAATCCCAAATTTCTTATTCTGACCGGTTATTGCATTAGCCCATTGTTGAGTAAGTAGTCTTATTTTTCTAGGCTCTTTAGAAGTCCTTATTCTACTCTGTTCTTCATTTTAATAAACCATCTCATGATTTTTTACTCACGTTATTTTTGCTCTGCACTTTTATGGCCAAGGGTATACTAAAAACAGGGACAATCAGATATGTAATGGTATAGCTGTATGATTTTTTTATGATAGCTTGGTGCCTATGCCTGTTGTTAAATTTGTTTTTTATTGAAGTATAATTGACTTACAGTATTACATTGGTTTCAGGTGTTCAACATAGTGATTTGATATTTTCATACATTACAAAATGATCACCATGATAAGTCTAGTTAACATCTGTCACATACAAAGTTATTATATTATTGATTATATTCCTGTGCTGAATATTACAATCCCATGACTCATTTATTTTATAACTGGAAGTCTGTACCTCTTAGTCTCCCTTACCTGTTTCACTCATCCTCCAACCCCCCTCCACGCTGGCAACCACCAGTTTGTTCTCTGTACTTGTTAATCTGTTTCTGTTTTGTTATGTTTGTTCCTTTATTTTGTTTTTTTACATTTCACATATGAGGGAAATCATACAGTATTTGTCTTTCTCTGACTTATTTTATTTAGCATAATACTCTCTAGATCCGTGTATGTTGTCACAAATGACAAGATTTCATTCTTTTTTATGGCTGAGTAGTATCCCATTGTGTGTGTGTGTGTGTGTGTATGTGTGCGCGCGCGTGCGCGCGTGCATGCCACATCTTTATTCATTCATCTATTGATGGGCACTTTGGTTGCTTCCATATCTTTGCTATTGTAAATAATGCTGCAGTGAACATGGGGGTGCATATATCTTTTCAAATTAGTGTTTTTGTGTCCTGTAGGAAGATACTTAGAAGTGGAATTGCTGGATTGTATGGTAGTTAAATTGTTAATATTTTTGAGGAACTGTTTTCTATACTGTTTTCCATAGTGGCTAGACCAGTTTACATTCCCATCAATGACGCAGGAGGGTTCCCTTTTCTCCACATCCTTGCCAACAATTATTTGTTCTCTTTTTAATAATAGCTGTTCTGACAGGTGTGAGGTGATATGTCACTGTGGTTTTTATTTGCATTTTCCTGATGACTAGTGATTATATCTTTTTATGTGTCTCTTTGTCATTTTTATGTCATCTTTGGAAAAATGTAAGTTCAGTTGTACTGCTCATTTTTTAACCAGATTGTTATTTTTCAATGTTGAGTTGTTTTAGTTCTTTGTATATTTTGGATATTAACCCATATCAGATATATAATTTGCAAACATCTTCTCCCATTCAAGTAGGCTGCCACTTTGTTTTGTTGCTAGTTTCCTTCACTATGCAAAAGCTTTTTAGTTTGGTATAGTTCCATTTGTTTACTTTTGCTTTTCTTTCCCTCATCTGAGGAGACATATCCAAAAAAATATTGCTAAGACTGAAGTCAAAGAGCATACTGCCTATGTTTTCTTCCACAAGTTTTATGGTTTTAGCTCTTACATTTAAGTCTTTAATCCATTTTGAGTGTATGGTATGAGAAAGTTGTCCAGTTTCATTTTTTTGCACTTAGTTGTCCAGTGTTTTCAACACTGTTTACTGCAGAGGCTTTCTTTTCCCCATTGTATATTCTTCCCTCTTTTGTGATAGAATAAGTTACCATATAAGTGTGGGTTTATTTCTGGGCTCTCTATTCTGTTACAATGATCTATATCTGTTTTTATGCCAGGACCATACTGTTTTGATTAGTGTAACTTTCTACCATAGTTTGAAATCAGGGAGCATGATACCTCTAGCTTTTGTTCTTCGTTCTCAAGACGGCTTTGGAGTCTTTTGTGTTTCCTTACAAATTTTAGAAGTTTTTGTTCTAGTTCTGTGAAAAATGCCATTGCTATTTTGATAGGAATTGCATTGAATCTGTAGATTGCCTTGGGTTAGTATGGCCATTTTAACAATATTCTTCTAATCCATGAGCATGGTATATTTTTCCATTTGTTTGTGTCATCTTCAATTTCTTTTATCAGTGTCTTATAGTTTTCCAAATACAGGTTTTTTTGTTTTTTAAACCTCCTTAGTTAGATTTATTCCCAAGTATTTTATTCTTTTTGATGCAATTGTAAATGGAATTGTTTTCTTAATTTCTCGTTCTGATAGGTTTTTTTTTTTAACATCTTTATTGGAGTATAATTGCTTTACAATGGTGTGTTAGTTTCCACTTTATAGCAGAGTGAATCAGCTGTACATATACATATATCACCATATCTCCTGCCTCTTGCGTCTCCCTCCCACTCTCCCTATCGCACCTCTCTAGGTGGTCACAAACACCGAGCTGATCTCCCTGTGCTATGCGGCTACTTCAACTAGCTATCTCCTTTACATTTGGTAGTACATATATGTCCATGCCACTCTCTCACTTTGTCCCGGCTTACCCTTCCCCCTCCCTGTGTCCTCAGGTCCATTCTATACCTCTGCAACTTTATTCCTGTCCTGCCCCTAGGTTCTTCAGAACCTTTTTTTTTTGTTCAGACTCCATATATATGTGTTAGCATATGGTATATGTTTTTCTCTTTCTGACTTACTTCACTCTGTATGACACACTCTGGGTCCATCCACCTCACTACAAATAACTCAATTTTGTTTCCTTTTATGGCTGAGTAATATTCCATTGTATATATGTGCCAAATCTTGCTTATCCATTCATCTGTCGTTGGACACTTAGGTTGCTTCCATGTTCTGGCTATTGTAAACAGTGCTTCAGTGAACATTGTAGTACATGACTCTTTCTAAATTATGGCTTTCTCAAGGTATATGCCCAGTAGTGGCATTGCTGGGTTGTATGGTAGTTCTATTTTTAGTTTTTTAAGGAACCTTCATACTGTTGTCCATAGTGACTATATTAATTTACATTCCCACCAACAGTGCAAGAGGGTTCCCTTTTCTCCACACCCTCTCCAACATTTGTTGTTTGTAGATTTTTTGATGATGGCCATTCTGACTGGTGTGAGGTGATACTTCTTTGTAGTTTTGATTTGCATTTCTCTAATGATTAATGATATTGAGCATTCTTTCATGTGTTTGTTGGCAATCTGTGTATCTTCTTTGGAGAATGTCTATTTAGATCTTCTGCCCATTTTTGGATTGGGTTGTTTGTTTTTTTGATATTGAGTTGCAGGAGCTGCTTGTAAATTTTGGAGATTAATCCTCTGTCAGTTGCTTCATTTGCAAATATTTTCTCCCATTCTGAGGGTTGTCTTTTCATCCTGTTTATGGTTTCCTTTGCTATGCAAAAGCTTTTAAGTTTCATTAGGTCCCATTTGTTTATTTTTGTTTTTATTTTCATTTCTATAGGAGATGCATCAAAAAGGATCTTGCTGTGATTTATGTCATAGAGTGTTCTGTGTATATTTTCCTCTAAGAGTTTTATAGTCTCTGGCCTTATATTTAGGTCTTTAATCAATTTTGAGTTTATTTTTGTGTATGATGTTAGGAGTGTTCTAATTTCATTCTTTTACATGTAGCTGTCCAGTTTTCCCAGCACTACTTATTGAAGAGGCTGTCTTTTCTCCATTATATATCCTTGTCTCATTGGTCATAAATTAGGTGACTATATGTGCATGGGTTTATCTCTGGTCTTTCTATCCTGTTCCATTGCTCTATATTTCTGTTTTTGTGCCAGTACCATATTGTCTTGATTACTGTAGCTTTGTAGTATAGTCTGAAGTCAGAGAGCCTGATTCCTCCAGCTCAGTTTTTCTTTCTCAAGACTGCTTTGGCTATTCGGGGTCTTTTGTGGTTCCATACAAATTGTGAAATTTTTTGTTCTAATTCTGTGAAAAATGCCACTGGTAGTTTGACAGGGATTGCATTGAATCTGTAGATTGCTTTAGGTAGTATAGTCATTTTCACAATATTGATTCTTCCAATCCAAGAACATGGTATATCTCTCCATCTGTTTGTATCATCTTTAATTTCTTTCATCAGTGTCTTATAATTTTCTGCATACAGGTCTTTTGCCTCCTTAGGTACGTTTATTCCTAGGTATTTTATTCTTTTTGTTGCAGTGGTAAATGGGAGTGTTTTCTTAATTTCACTTTCTGATTTTTCATCATTAGTGTATAGGAATGCAAGAGATTTCTGTGCATTAATTTTGTACCCTGCTTCTTTACCAGATTCATTGATTAGCTCAAGTAGTTTTCTGGTAGCCTCTTTAGGATTCTCTATGCATAGTATCGTGTGATCTGCAAACAGTAACAGTTTTACTTCTTCTTTTCTGATTTGGATTCCTTTTATTTCTCTTTCTTCTCTGATTGCTGTGGCTAAAACTTCCAAAACTATGTTGAATGATAGTGGTGAGAGTGGACCTTGTCTTGTTCCTGATCTTAGTGGAAATGGTTTCAGTATTTCACCATTGAGGACGATGTTGGCTGTGGGTTTGTCATATATAGCCTTTATTATGTTGAGGTAAGTTCCCTCTATGCCTACTTTGTGGAGGTTTTTATCATAAATGGGTGTTGAATTTGTCAAAAGCTTTTTCTGCATCTATTGAAATGATCATACAGTTTTTCTGCTTCAATTTGTTTATATGATTTATCACATTGATTGATTTGCGTATGTTGAAGAATCCTTGCATTACTGGGGTAAACCCCACTTGATCATGGTGTATGATCCTTTCAATGTGCTGTTGGATTCTGTTTGCTAGTATTTTGTTGAGGATTTTTGCATCTATGTTCCTCAGTGATATTGGCCTATAGTTTTCTTTTTTTATGATATCTTTGTCTGGTTTTGGTATCAGGGTGATGGTGGCCTCGTAGAACAAGTTTGGAAGTGTTCCTCTCTCTGCTATATTTTGGAAGACTTTGAGAAGGATAGGTGTTAGCTCTTCTCTAAATGTTTGATAGAATTCGCCTGTGAAGCCATCTTGCCCTGGGCTTTTGTTTGTTGGAAGATTTTTAATCACAGTCTCAATTTCAGTGCTTGTGATTGGTCTGTTTATATTTTCTATTTCTTCCTGGTTCATTCCATGATAGTTTTTTATTTATAGTTAGAAACACAACAGATGTCTATATATTAATTTTGTATCCTGCAACTTTACCAAATTCATTGATGAGCTCTAGTAGTTTTCTGGTAACGTCTTTAGGATTTCTGTGTATAGTATCATGTCATCTGCAACCAGTGACAGTTTTACTTCTTCTTTTCCAATTTGAATTCGTCTTATTTCCTTTTCTTCTCTGATTGCCACGGCTAGGACTTCCAATACCATGTTGGATTAAAGCGGCAAAAGTGCACATCCTTGTCTTGTTCCTTATCTTAGAGGAAATGCTTTCAGTTTTTCACCGTTGAGTAAGATGTTGGGTATAGGTTTGTCTTATATGGCCTTTATTATGTTGAGATATGTTCCCTCTGTACCCACTTTGTTGAGAGTTTTTATGGTAAATGGATGTTGAATTTCGTCAAAAGCTTTCTCTGCATTTATGGAGATGATCATATGATTTTTATTCTTCAGTTTGTTCATGTGTTGTGCAAATTGATTTGCAGATATTGAGCCATCCTTGTGTCCCTGGGATAAATCCCACTTGTTCAATCTATATGATCATTTTAATGTATTGTTGAATTCGGTTTGTTAATATATTGTCAAGGATTTTTGTAGCTGTGTTCATCAGTGATACTGGCCTGTACTTTTCTTTTTCTTGTGATACCTTTGTCAGGGTTTGGTTTCGGGGTGATGCTGGCCTTGTAGAATGCTTTCTGAAGCATTCCTCCTTCTTCAGCTTTTTAGAATAGTTTGAGAAGTATAGGCATTGATTCTTCTTTAAATGTTTGGTGGAATTCACATGTGAATCCATCTTATCCTGGACTTTTGTTTGTTGGGAATTTTCTTTATTACTGATTCAGTTTCATTACTGGTAATTGGTCTGTTCATATTCTGTATTTCTTTCTGATTCAGTCTTGGGAGATTGTACATTTCTAGGAATTTATCCATTGCTTCTGTGTTGTCCATTTTATTAGTGTATAATTGTTCATAGTAATTTCTTATGATCCTTTGTTATTTCTTTAGTGTTGATTGTACCTTCTCTTTCATTTCTGATTTTATTTATTTGGGCCCTTTTTCTTTTTTACTTGATGAGTCTGGTTAAAGTTTTTAAAATATTTTTGATAACCACCCCTGATAACAGTACATGTTAGGTATGTTCTAATTGTGAATGCAAGTTCCTTCAGATACCAAATAAAATGATTAGGTCTTACCAGAAAAACAAGTAAGTTGGGGGCAGAGAGGATATATGGTAATCTGGTGATTCTGGTGTGGGTAGGTAGATGATTCCTTCCTCTGTATGTGTGTGTGTGTCTCTGTGTGTGTGTGTGTGTGTGTGTATGTGTGTGTGTGTGTGTGTGTGTGTGTGTGTATCTGTGTGTTTCTGTCTATATATACATATCTTTCCAAACGGACACTTAGACATGATTTTTTACTACTTTGAAGTTTGAGTAAGTTCTTTCTGTATTAAGTTAGACTTTCAAAATGGCCAAACATCTTAGAGGAAGCCCTACGAAGAAATTAGACTCACTAGACTAATCTGTATATGTGTATATGGCTGTATTCCCAGAGAGAGAAACACGTTATACCAAATTATGTTTAATGAATGCTGATTTTCATACTTATTTGGTACAGACAGATTCCAGTGGTAAAATTTAATGGGCTATCATTTTGTGTTTATATTCATGATCACCTTCGGCTCTTTTACCTTTAGATAAAATTTGAATTTCATATGCACTTATGTCTTCTGTCTGATTAATGCTACTGTTTCTTAAATCTAGTCATGCAATGTAAGAGATATCCAGCACCTAGAACACCATCTGTTTGACATAAGAATATCTGGTCCACCTTGTCTTAGAATGATTATAAAAAATCTTCAACATGGAATACTTTCATTATTTATAGAAAACTCTTATTTATAAAGCTTTAGAATTGAAAATATAATAAGCCAGCCAGCAAATCTAGAAGTTCTTTCGATTAGCAGTATAATTCATTTCCTCCTATTAGGTAAGTTAGTTATAAGAGTCGGTATTTGTTTAAATGAATCAAAAAGAGTTGAAGTGTGATGAAGGTAATATATTTTACTAAAATAATGACCCATTATTCTGTTAATCACAGATTATAACTATATGTTTTTATTCATAATAGCCTTTATAGTTTGGGATTAGAAAGGGACCCAGTATCATCCTAAGAAAGGATACCAGTGGGGAGGAAATAGAGTATTTGTGTTTAACTGGGTAATCTTGAAAGGGTTCCCTTGTGATGAAGAAACTCCAGTCTCCAAGATCTTGAATTGGATTGGAGGGGTGGGTATTAGCCTGGCACCACCACTGTCTGTACTGACTACATAGTATACTCCCTTCCACCTTATTTCTGTGGCCAAGTCCTTTTCTCTAATGATATTACTTAAAATCATACTTGCGGGGAGATAAATAAAAGACCAAATTCTTCGTATAATAAGCCTTTTAGGAATCTAGGTATATGAGACTTAAGATGTAATATCCATATATAATGTCTGAGATCTGAGGTTCTCCCATACATATCAAATGCTCACCTAAAACTCTTTTCTCCTTCCCTTCTGAGTTTATAAATTCAGGTCAGGGCCAGTCATATGATAAACTTACCAAATCAATATGCTAAAAACCATCAATTGGTGTATTTTATCAGTCTCCATATGTTGATCATGGCTTTGCTATGCTATAGTTGTGTGTATGGTTTTGGACAAGTTATTAAGTCCCTTTAAGACCATGTTTTTCCTTTGTACATTGAGGATAAAAATAGATAAATAACTGTAATAGATATAACAGATTGGTATGTGCATTAAGTGAAATAATTTATATAGTCCTTAACAAAGTAACTGGCCTATAGTTCTCAATAAATAGTTATGTGATGATGGTAGAAGTTTGTTTTTTGTTTTGGGGTGTTTTTTTCTGTTCTTGTGTTTTTAACTATCTCTGTAAGATAGTAAAATGAGACAATGAGATAAGTAAAATGAGAACCTTAAATTCTAGGATCACAAATTTTATTTATTGTTTGTCTTGAAAATGATCACAAATTTTATTTATTGTTTGTCTTGAAAATAGAGTACAAACAACTAATTCACTCAGTTTTAGATCCTTTATAGAATGCAGGAAGGCTGACTGTAACATTTTAAAGAGCAGGACCTCTTATTGATAGATTGTGGTTTTGTATTCATTCTCTCTTAGACATATTTACATACATTTTTACTAAGTCATTTCTGAAAAACCACATGCTGAAAGAAAGGTCAGGGACAAAAAAAACCTGTTTGTCTTACCAGTGGCATTTATTTAAAAACCATTGGAGATCATCTTGGAACCAATGTTTGAATGTCTTTCTGTGGGCTCTCCCCATGTGCAGCATAGATCTATGTCTGTATTAAGGTAAATAACCACCCAGGGCAAATTGGGGGACTCTCCTGATAAATCAGATCCAGACAAAAGTAAAATGCGTGTAACTCCGAGATCCAAAAAGAAGAATAACTCTGGCACAAAAACAGAAACATAGATCAATGGAACAAGATAGAAAGCCCAGAGATAAACCCATGCACATATGGTCAACTAATCTATGACAAAGGAGGCAAGGATATACAATGGAGAAAAGACGGTCTCTTCAATAAGTGGTGCTTGGAAAACTGGACAGCTACATGTAAAAGAATGAAATTATAACACTCCCTAACACCATACACAAAAATAAACTCAAAATGGATTAGAGACCCAAATGTAAGACCGGACACTATAAAACTCTTAGAGGAAAACATAGGAAGAACACTCTTTGACATAAATCACAGCAAGATCTTTTTTGATGCACCTCCTAGAGTAATGAAAATAAAAACAAAAACAGGCAAATGGGACCTAATGAAACTTCAGAGCTTTTGCACAGCAAAGGAAAGCATAAACAAGATGAAAAGACAACCGTCAGAATGGGAGAAAATATTTGCAAACGAATCCACGGACAAAGGATTAATCTCCAAAATATATAAACAGCTCATGTAGCTCAAGATTCAAAAAACAAACAACCCAGTCCAAAAATGGGCAAAAGACCTAAATAGACATTTCTCCAAAGAAGACATACAGATGGCCAAGAAGCACATGAAAAGCTTCTCGACATCACTAATTATTAGAGGAATGCAAATCAAAACTACAATGAGGTATCACCTCACACCAGTTAGAACGAGCATCATCAGAAAATCTACAAACAACAAATGCTGGAGAGGGTGTGGAGAAAAGGGAACCCTCTTGCACTGTTGGGGGGAATGTAAATTGATACAGCCACTATGGAGAACAGTATAGAGTTTCCATAAAAAACTAAAAGTAGAATTATCATATGACCCAGCAATCTCATTACTGGGCATATACCCAAAGAAAACCATAATTCAAAAAGACACATGCACCCCGATGTTTATTGCAGCACCGTTTACAATAGCCAGGTCATGGAGGCAACCTAAATGCCCATCGACAGACGAATGGGTAAAGAAGATGTGGTACATATATACAATGGAATATTACTCAGCCATAAAATGGAACGAAATTGGGTCATTTGTTCAGACGTGGATGGATCTAGAGACTGTCATACAGAATGAAGTAAGTCAGAAAGAGAAAAACAGATATCCTATATTAATGCATATATGTGGAACCTAGAAAAATGGTACAGATGAACCAGTTTGCAGGGCAGAAATAGAGACACAGATGTAGAGAACAAACGTATGGACACCAAGGGGGAAAAGCGGCAGGGGGTGGGGATGGTGGTGTGATGAATTGGGCTATTGGGATTGACATGTTCACACTGATGTGTATAAAATGGATGACTAATAAGAACCTGCTGTATAAAAAAATAAATAAAATTTAAAAAAAAAAAAAGACCTTGAGGGCAGGCCCCATCTGCTTTGCTCATGGCTGCATCCCCAGCACTGAAGCTAGAGCCTGACACTGAGCTCAATAACTATTTGTGGAACAAGTGAAACAGCTGTGCAAAGACTGACCCTGGGTCCTGGCGTCTCTGAAGACAGCAAGCCTGGGTAAAAAAAAAAAAAGAAGAAGAGAAACTTGATAAAAGAGAACCTCTATAAGTGGTTTTAATAGAAGAATGATTCTGCCTGTCAGGAAATCCACTACAGCTCCGTTTGGTGAAGCAACAAAATGTTAGCACTTGGAGTATTTTCTTTCTTTGTATTTAAATCAGAGGGTACCACAGTGGAGTATATAAAGGCTTTGGGATGGTTTGAAGGAAATACAAAGGAGTGGAAAAATTGGACAATTGAATAGTATCACTTAACAGAACATGGCTAGAAGAAAACCTCCTAAGAATCTCTGCATATTATATTTGCATTTCATCTCACAGGAGAGGAAGAGGATGCTCATAAGGCAACTGTAGGTCATAAATAAACAGAAAAGCTTAAAGGGCAAATTCATTTGAAAGTGTTCTGTGGCTATAGGATCCTGAATGAAAATCAGATTCAGCTGTACACAGAATCCATGAACTCCTACGTGAGGAGAAAAGCCATTTTAATTTTCAAGATTCATTTTGAATACAAATGTTACCGCCCTCTCACCCCACCTCAAAGAAAGAAAAGAATGAGGCAAAAGGCCCTACTTTTATTTTTGTGTTTATAACCTTGGTATGAAAAGAACCTGAAGTATGTATGGTCTTTTATTTGTAGTAACACTGCAGTCATACTCCAAATTAACACCCTTTATTGGCAATGAGCAAACAAGATATCTGTGTTCATAAAAAAGAGAATACCAAATAAGACAAGAGCCTCTATGGAGAGAATATTAAGGAACTAACGTATAAGGTAGATTGCGATATAACAGATATAATGTGGTTGTTATTGTTTGAAGGCTAGTTATCTCAAATTTTTATATACTTCCTTCTTCATATATTTTTAATATTCCTCCTTAAAGATATGTGTATATCTTTAAGGAAGAATATTAAATTCAGCCATCTTCTACACTGCTCTGTGTCCCCTAGGGAATTGTATTTGCAGATACCGTATGTCGTACATAGTGATTTATCTTTTTCATCATGTCAAGTGCTTGTCTAAAGGGCTTAAACGCACGTACAGTTTTAACTTAGTGAACGCTTTAAGAAGAAAGTTCAGTGCTTGTAGGACAAGCTTGAAGACAGACCGCTTATATTAGTTTTTGCTAGCTATCTCAACTGCAGCTCTTGCTTTTAGAGGACAAATGTGAATAGTATTTCAGTATACTTCACATTTGCCATGTCGCTAATAGTGTTCTGTCACTTGAAAGAGAGACTCAGTTTTAAAGATTATATGTCTAGGTGTTTTTTTTCCCCAAAAAAAGAGCTTCAAGGAACTTTCCTTCCTTTGTTTTACAACACAGACCGTAAAATTGTTTTGGGGGAGAAAATGTTTCTGAAATTTTTGAGATCCTTATTGAGCAAGGTTGTGCTTTAAACATCTAAATGGTGGGTGGAGGCGTGTGTCATTTCTAAATTCTGTCTTAGGGTGGTGTTCTGATTAAGATTACTGGAATCAAGTTGCCAGGTTTCCTTCCTCTCCTCTAAATATTAGCTTTGAACCTTTGGGCAACTTACTAACATTTTCATACCTCAGTTTGCTCTTTTGTGAAATCAGAACAATGGTACCTTCTACATAATATTGTGGAATAAAATTAGAAAATATATAGAAAGTATTGAGATAGGTGGGGAACTCAAGGTAAATGATTATTGATAAATAATAAATGTTGCTGTCATCTTCAATATTTTATACATTAATCGACATAGATAGATAGCTACTTGTTTTTAATTGATCAAATATTAATTTTGCAATGTAAAAAATATAATGTCTGCATTTAGATGGTTTACAACCTAGTAAACACAAATATTTTTAAACAAATAACTGTGGTATAAGCCTGAATGAAAGAACTCCTTACAAGAGAATTACCCCTGAAAATATTGGTCCTAGAGGGGAGAGATTACTTCCAAATGGGAGAATTATAAAAGGCTTTATGAAGATACTGGCTTTTGTGCTGGTCTTCATAAATACAAAAAGGGTTTCAGAAGGCTTAAGACAATGAAAGGACATATCTGGACAGAAGACCATAAACCAGCATCTGGTTACTACTAACCAGGCATTATATAATAAGTGTTATCTTAATTCAAAATCATCACTATAAATCTTTTAAGTTATATACTTTTGATGTCTGTTTACCAGTGAAATTGAGGTTCAGAGAGGTTAACTGATTTACCCAAGAGAACACAACTGAATAAGGAGTAGTAGAGTTGAAATTTGAATCCACGTCTACCTTACTCCAAAACGCATACTCTTTCTGCTACACTGCCTTCAGGTTGGAGAAAAGTGTGAACAAAGGTGTGGATGAGGGAAACCGTAACAGATGTGTAGGAAATTTTTAATATAGTACACGTAAGAAGTTGGGATAGAAACTCTTGGGGAATGAGGCTGGAGAGGTACCAGAGTATACAGTCTGGAATGCCATACAGAAAAAGAAGTTTGGGCTATCTTCTATAGGGAGTAGTAAGCTGCTAAAGCCCACTGTACAGGGAGATGAGATTATCACGTGAGAATATTTTCATAGCAGTTATGTAGAGTACATTGTAATGAGAGGAGATTAGAAGTAGAGAGTTCAGTTAGATAGGTTATTAAACGATTTAATTAGTATTTTTTCTGTATTCAGTTTCCTTTTAAAAATGTTAAAGTTGACCTCACATATTACAAACATGTTTATTTAAAGGTATTTCAATATATTCACTTCAAAAAAAATCTTTTGAACTATTTTGAGGATACAGTTATCTCTCACCTACTGGCACACAACTTAAATTTTTTATTTTTTTACTTTTTCCAAGAATTTCAGTTGCTGAACTTAATACATTTGAATTGAAGAGTTTTGTTAAGTGTTAGGATTAAGGATGACCCTAGGGCCTGGGGGTGGGTCAGGGGTTGAGACATCACTGAGGGAATAGAACACCAAGAGTAAATCTAATCCTATCTTCTCCTTGCTACTGACTCCTTGTTATCCATAAATAAAATCCTGACTCTGGTATAAGAGAGTTAGTTTGCATGTTTACCCCAACCTATTGTTCTTATCTCATCAACTAATACACAGGCTGATTCACAATTTCTCATCACCCCAAAGCACCATTTTCTTTCAAACTCATGGCATTTCCATGACCATGTCCCTTTGCCTAAAATATCCTCCATCTTTCCTCTTGAGAAATTTCAACTATTACTCTTCCATGTTCCATTTGTGGCCTTGTCTGTGAAACCTCTCATCTCTCCCACTTTGCTTCTTGCTTCCTCAATTACCCTTTGAACTCTGTATTTCTTATACTATAATAATACACGTAGTAGTTTTCTTTTTAAAAGTCCATTTCCCCTTCTAGTTTATAATCTCAAGATCAGACATCATGTCTCATTTATCTTCAGAACTCCAGTACCCAGCACAATGTTTGGCATGTAATATCTACCCTAATGATGATTAGTGGATGGATAATGATAGATGAGTTTAAATGGCATGAAATTAATTAACTTTATGGTGAAGCCACTATCATATCCTGAAAGTGCTGGGATAATGGACATTTATTCTCTCTGTAGAAGCAATTTGGTGAATTACCATATCACCTTGGAGATGAGGGAAAGCTTTTTCCAGAAGCTTCTGTCAAAGCTAAGTTCTAAAGGCTGAGTTAGCTCCAGGGACTTGTGCAAAGGCCCTTTATCCTACAGTTTTGACCATGAGGTAGAGTTGCCTCTGAGGTCACTAATATCATCTAATGCCCAAATCTAATAACCTATTATTATTAAACAATCTTTTATCTTCTCATGATTTTTAACAGTTTTGACTACCTTCTCTTTTTTAAAAAGAACTTTCCGTCACTTAAAAACACTTATAAGATGCATTCTATATGCCAGATACATGTGTCTCATTTAATCGTAACAACAACTCACGTAGCTCAAGTTTTTCTTTTTTTTTTTTTAAATAAATGTATTTATTTATTTTTATTTTTGGCTGTGTTGGATCTTTGTTGCTGCGTGCGGGCTTTTCTCTAGTTGTGGCGAGCAGGGGCTACTCTTCGTTGCGGTGCATGGGATTCTCATTGGGTGGCTTCTCGTTGCAGAGCACGGGCTCTAGGTGTGCAGGCTTCAGTAGTTGTGGCATGCAGCCTCAGTAGTTGTGACTCACGGGCTCTAGAGTGCCGGCTCAGCAGTTGTGACGCATGGGCTTAGTTGCTCCGCGGCACGTGGGATCTTCCCGGACCAGGGCTCAAACCCGTGTCCCCTGCATTAGCAGGCGTATTCTTAACCACTGTGCCACCAAGGAAGCCCTCAACTTTTTCTCCCTTCCCTTCCCTCTTCCCTCTTCCCTCTTCCCTCTTCCCTCTTCCCTCTTCCCTCTTCCCTCTTCCCTTTCCCCTTCCCCTTTTCCCTTCCCTTAGCTCTGTTAGCTCAGTTTTCATTAGCTCAGTTTTATTTTACAGTTGAGGAGACTGAGATTCAGAGAGGTTTGGTAACTTGTCCAAGATGACATAGTTTGGAAGTGTTAGAGCTTTGAACTCAAGTGTTTCTGACTACAGTGACTGTGTTTATTCCACTCTGCCACTTGACCTCTCTGTATAGCATAGTTTGTCTGCATATTTTGTTAATTTGACTTTAGGGATACAGATTTAGGCCCATTTCGTTCTGATGGCCAATTACTAATATGTCCCAGAATACAGAAGTGAATTCTGTGGAGCTGCTTTTTTTGGTAAGAGAGGCCGAAAGACCTCTCGTAGGTGATCAAGGGGCTTAGAATTGAATATAAAATATAGCTTGTCACTTTAACAAGGATGAGATTCCAAATTGGAAGTAGAGTTGTTTGATACCCTAAACTCAAACAAGATAAGAAGAGGAAAGAATCAGTAGATAATTACCATACAATTGAACTTCACAGTAATGATGCTAATTTATCTGGAAAGATTTCATATCTAATCATAGTAATTGCTCCAGGGACTCAGAACAGGGAGGTGGGAGATGCTCACTTCTCCTCTATTCTTTTGTACTGTTTGGATTTTTACCACACATGTATTCTGTCTATTCAAGTAAACCATTTTTTTATTTTAAGAGAGAAAGAAGGTATCATAACAGTCCCTGAAGAATGGTGCATTATTGTCCCCATTTTTAAATCCAGCAATCTTGCTAAACTCATCAATTTTAATTACGCATTTCTACATTTTCTTGTATTTTTTATGTACATAATAATATGATCCACAAGAAATGAAAGTTTAATCTACCTTTCCAATTTTGGTACCTTGATACATTTTATTCATTTTGACTTATTCCAATGGCCAGGAGCTTTAGTATAATACTGAATGGAAATGTTGATATCTGGCATCGTTATCTTGTTACTCACCAAAGGGAAAACTTTTGAATATGTCATGATTATATATGATTTCTGCTTTAGGAGTTTTGTAGATACCCTTAGAAGGAAATTTCTTTTTCAGTTGTCAGCTTGTTAAGATTTATTATCATAAATGAATGCTGAAGTATATTATTGCTTTCTTTTGCACCTATTGAAGATGATATATTTCTCTTTGAAATATTGATGTAAAAATAGGTAACATTTTTTTTTCTAATGTTAAACCAATCTTGCATTGTTGGAATAAGCCCAACTTGTTTAAGATGTATTATCCTTATACATTGTTAAAACTGACTTCCTGGGATTTTTCCATCTATTTTCATGAATAACATTGGCCTATAATTTTTCTTCATTGCATTGTCGTTGTCAAGTTTTGATTTTATAGTTACATTAGCTTCATAAAACAAGTTAGGGAATGCTCCTTTCTTTTCTTTCCTGTGGAAAAATTTGTGTACGATTGGAATTACTCCTTTCTTGACTATTTGATTGAAATTGTAGGTAAAATCATATAAGCCTGAGGTGGAAATAATTTTTGACAGTTGATTCTTTTTTTTTTTTTAATGCCTATAGGATGATTCATGTTTTCTATTTCTTCTTGATCAAATTTTTATAGGAATTTTTCCATTTGGTTTAAATATTTGATTTGTTAATATAAAATATTTCCATTTTTTCTACAGAATTTATTCTCATTCTGAGAAGTCAGTTTAACATAATGCTTATTAACATTTGGAAAAAGAAACTAAATTAGGAAAGGGGTATATTCTGATTTTGTTTAATAGGTATCTATTTCTTCAGGTTAAAAAAAAGTTGTTTATCATCATGAGTACCAAGATTTATACATAAAACCATCCTTATTTTATGGGAGTGTCTGGTCCATGAATATGGTATATATGTCAATTTATTTAGGTATTCTTTAATATCTCTCAGTGTTGTTTTATAATTTTCAACATGTAGGTCTTATATTTTAGGTTTGTCTCTAAGCAGTTTATACTTTGATGTTATTATAAGTGGTGTTTTTAAAAAATTTCATTTGCTAAGTATTCACTGCTAGTTATAGAAATAAATTGATTTTGATATAATGACCTTATATCTGACAACCCTACTAGGTCAGTGTATTAGTTCTAGCAGCTGTTTTGAAGATTTTTAAAGATGTTCTACATAGGCAGCCATGTCATTTACAAATAGAGACAATTGCACTGGGTAGGACCTCTAATACAGTGTTAGATAGAAGTGGTGAATTCAGGCATCCTCCCCTTGCTCCCAGACTTTTATAGTCTTTGTCATTTCTAGATCTGTTTCTGTTCATTGAATTTTTCCTCGTTATAGGTCATGCTTGTTGCCGCTTGAATGCTACACATTGTGAATGCTTTATTGTTGAATGTCTAGATTTTGTTGAATTTTTTTTAAGAGTATTGAAGTTTGTTTTGACAGAAAGTTAAGTTTTTGGAGATAAACTTGATTCTTTTGACACTTGTTTTTAAACTTTATTAGAATGACTCTAAAGTAGCAATTAGCAAAACTTTTTCTTAAAGGACTAATATTTTAGTCCTTGCAATGAAATATTGCAAATATTTTACACTTTGCAGGCCATATGGTCTTTGTTGCAGTTCCTCAGTTCTGCTACTGTAGTGCAAGAGCAGCTATAGACAATATATACCCTCAGTCCTTGGTATGCACAGGAATTGGTTTAAGGACCCCTGACAGATACCAAAATCTGTGGATGGTCAAGTCTTTTATATAAAATGGCATAGTATTTACATATAATCTAGCACATCCTCCTGTATACTTTAAGTCATCTCTGAATTATTTATAATACCTAATAGAACGTAAATGCTATGTAAATAGTTGTAAATGAAATGTAAATAGATGCCAGCAAATAGCAAATTCAAGTCTTGCATTTTGGAACTGTCTAGATTTTTTTTTTCAAAATATTTTTGATCCACCGTTGGCTAAATCTGCAGATGTGGAACCAGAGGGCCAACTGTAAACTAATGACCATGGCTGGGTTCTACTAAAACTGAAATACAATATACAGGCAGTGGGCTGGATTTGGTCCACAGGATCAGTTTGCTGATCCCTGGTCTAGAGAAACATGTGCCTTAAGGCTAGTTTAGCCCTACTGATAAGGCGTGACCCTTCTGGGGACTCTGCTAAATGCCCTGAATGTTCATTGAGGGCACTGAATGTTCTCTTCACTCTGGTTGGTCAGAACTCAAACATCTCCTAACCCTGTGTGAACTCTGGCATTTGATAATGTTGTAGGTTCTCGGTAGTTGTACTTTCCCTGTTCATTGTTATTTGCCTGGTCTTGTGTAGTTTCACCCTATGAACACACAGTTGTTTATTCTGATGTACAATCAAGGGGACCCCAGTACAGATTCCTGGAACTCTACTTTTAAGTAGCTTTCTCTTCTGTGGTACTTTGCCCTACAAATTCCAGCTGCCCTACAGATACTCTGTGCTTATACCTCTGTCTCCTCAACTTAGTCTGCTATGGTCTGCTCAGATTCCTCTGTGCTCTATTTGGATTCCCCTTCCCTTGCTATGTGTTCCAGAAACTGCCTCCAAGCAGAAAGCCAGGGGGATTATAGGACTGACCTGTTGTGTTTCTCCTCTTGTAGTGATCACAGTCCAGTACTGCCTGTTGTCCAGTCGTGTCTTATGTATTTTGTTCAGTTTTCTAGTTGCTTAAAGTAGGAGAGCAAATCCATTCCATTTATTGTATCACAGCCAGAAATAGAAGTGTTTTAAATTACATATTCATATATCTAGTGAAATTGCTTCACATTTAAAATCAATTATCCCTAGGAATAAATCCTCCAATTGCAAACTAAGTGAATAATTGTTAATTCTCAACTTGCTCAGGATTTTAATGTAGTTAGCTATAATGGCACTTTTGTAGGCAAGCTGGCAAAGAGGAAACTGTTGCAGTGGATGCTAGTTTTGTTTTAGTATAAGTGAACATGTATCTCTGACTTTATAAGCAAGTTGGTATATGTTTATGTATGTGTCTTCTGCTTTTATAAAAAACTTGCTGCTAATTTTTCCATTGTCTTTTCTTAATCTCTTTATCTTAAGAAGAAAATAGTAGTTGCATTATTATCTTAACCTTGAGGAGGGCTTTGCAGCAAAACTGCCTGTTTCCAAGAAAGAGGGAGAAAATAATGAGAATTACTGGCTGGCATTTTAATTTTATTTCGCAAGTAAAAAGCAACCTATTCAACCAGAACTTACATTAGGGCTCTGGCAGGGTACAGCTACAGCTAAGAATTACTAGTCATGCAAAATGCAAACAAGAATTACTCAAAACCTACAGTGATAACCTTGTACATATCACTTCTGTACCTCTATGCTAAAGTAAAATACCTGGTTTTGTTTTTCTGTTGCATGTAAAAATTCATTTATCTTAAGCTGATATCTAACTATCTGAAAGACAGTTTAATCCAGATCCCTTTTTAATAAGTTCATGGTCTTTGGAGGGAGGGGCATACTGAGAAGTGAAGCTATTATTTTTCTTTCATTGTTTGTTAATTTGAATAGTTTTGAGTGTTTCTAAAATTTCCTTGGACACTCTGTCACCTATATGTTAGTCCTAAAAGACGATTCCAACTGGGCAATCACTTTCTGCGTTGGCTTATTTGTAAATGAGATATTTATCTGTCTCCACAGGAAAAGGTGTTTAGAGTTAACTCTGGTAGCACCTAATATGGCCACCTCTTAATGCCATAATAGTCCTTGGGTTATAAAAAGACATCGTTTATTTATGTTGGGTAGTCATCAGATGTCTTCCTTCTTGGGTTTAGTGTAGTAATTGTACAGACTTCAAATCCCTCTTATGTGGTGATCTAACTAGATTTTTTTTAATATGTATTGAGCATACTCTTTCATACTGTATGATAATATATCACATTTTTCAAACATTCTTCCACTAAGAATTACAAATTTATGTCATGAAAAGAAGACTCAAGGATATAGACCTGTGTATTTTCTGCTGTGTTTGTGAAGAGTGGGTCGTCATGTAGCAATGTGATAGTTTCAGGGGTGTGAGGTAATTGCACTCAGGAGTAGTAAGCCGCGGGGAAACTTGGCAAGGCCTGTTTATTTGGATTCTTTGTAGCATTGCTTTGTCGTTGGAGATAAGGATGCTCCTTTACTCTGATTATAGGGAGGGCACCTCCCACATGAGGGTTTTATGACCTGTTTTAGGGGAAAAGGGTGAGGGATATGGGAGGTCAGAGTGACCTTCCTGCTTCTGCCATTTTCTCAAACTCCTTTGGCTTGAAATATTCAATATGCCACGGTACCATATTTGGGGGTTGTGTGTTCCAAACTCCATCATCAGCAATTCCCATGCCCACCTCCAGAAGAAACGTATGTCTTTATTCCTTCTTGATACAACTGACCATTGATGCTATCACCACTGACTGCATTCAAGGAATATTTTGATCCCCCAAATTTGGGGGTTAGTAGAAGAAATTATTTATTTCCTCTTCACCAGTAGCAACAAGGTGAACATTTTTCAAAAGTAACTCTACTAGGAATCAAAGAGAAAGTTAAAAGATAGAAATGTAGAAGTTTGTAGAGCACAGATGCCTTGTATCAAAGAAACTAAGGTTTAACTCAAGTTGGCTGAAATAACTTTCCCAGAATACAGATCAAGAGTGTTCTGTCTTCTCTTCATCACTTTCTGATGAAACCTGTAGGGTATTCAGACAGATCCTATCCTTCAGTGAAGTTTGACCACTTTCTCTGTTTTTGAAAGCTATTATTTGGGCTTGGTCTTCCCATCAGCCATATGGCCTCTATGGCAGTTTTGAGTCTGTTTACCTCCTTCTGGCCGCCTGCTCTTAAAAGCGAAAAGACTTGTCTATACTCCCAAGCTCAGAGCCTATTAGACTCTGTTTCCAATGGAAGGCATGTCCTAGCTCTTCCTACTCAATGAGATTCTCTCTGGTAAACTCAGTCTTGTCTATTTCTTTTTCTACCCTTTCTACCTTCCAGAGATAGTTTTTTCTTAAGGCTTAGAATATTTTTAAAAATATGTTACCACATGCATTCTATTTCAGGTAATCACCAAGGTTGTTAAAAATGCATATAGTGAGTGATAGAATAATTAAAAAGAAAGATAGCCTTCTTTCTCCCAGATGAATATTCACATTCTGTTTTATTTTGTTTTTCTAATACCAAATAGCTAGCAATAGAGATTTATGCCAATTACTGGTGTCTTATGGGAGAAAGTGAATGAAGGGGGAGTTTTCTGTGGAAAGGATTGTGTACTTTGTTTTTCTCAAGTTATTCTTATTTTTATTTCAGTCTTTGTTTCTCTTGGCTTTCCTCCTAGTGACAATCTGTTTCTCTTTTATTTTTCTTTACATTTAAAAGTTTCCTACTCTGCTTCCAACTTAATTGTTTTTATTAAAACTTAATCCTCAAAATATTGGATTTTGTATTTATAATTCGTAGTTAAAAACATGTTAAAGTTGGTTTTCCAGTTTAGATTGTATTGGCGTCTTAGGGTGAAGTGAAGAAAGAAGGATGAAGATTAAATTATTCTCCTGGACTGCCCTCCAGGAAATCCTTCTCTATACTCTAAAAGTTCTTGTTCTTTTCTAGGAGTCCAATGTGCTGATTGCTGCTAACAGTCAGGGTACAATTAAGGTAAGCTATTTTATACATCTCCATTTTTAGGCTATAACAGACTATAACTATAACATGGAAATGTAGAGTTGTACTAAGCCTTAGAGAGCATGCCAAATCATGGGTCTCTGTCTGCTTGGAAATGGCTTTGATTGAAGGGGAAAAGAATAGGTAGCTTGCAACTATGGGGAAGATGATAGTACTTGTTAGAGGTTATACGAATGCTGAAGAGATTGAAAGGCGGTCAGGATGAAAAACAGATGAAGACTGTTAAGCATTCACGGTGGGGCGAGCACTGCTGAGCTTCTGTCACGCCAGTGCAGCTGCCCCACAGGGTGTTCAGGGAACAAGATCCAAGATACAGCAGCAGATGCTTAGACGTTCACCAGGTTTTAAAATGTCTTACTCTGATTTTACTCTTCTCTTCCTCGCGTTTCTCTTCCTTCTCTTCCATGACAAGGAGATTTTTGCTCAGCTGCTAGGGAAAGAAAAGGTATTCTAGTGTTCCGTTGAAAATTGATTGATCATGTGATCATGCCATTGGTGTAATCTGAAAACTTTCATGTCTCTTTGCTCACAGTCTCATTCCCAAATTCATATATAGTTTTCCACATACTTTTCTTCGTAGTTAGGAGTTCAAGGAAGTAAAAATTTTATCTAGTTATACCATTGGATATTCAGCACTTGGGCACAATACATTGGATAAATAAATCCTGAGCTAAGCAGTGAGCTTTTAAACAAAACACCATTTTGGAGGAGGTTTTTAGTACATTGGTTTGATTAGCACTTATTCTGTGGGTACCAGTTCTTTCCACATATTCTCTGCTGATACAGAAGTGTCAGGATGCATTTTTTTAAATAATATGTATCTATTTTCCTGCCACTTAGCATTAATTTTGCCATGGCTTCCTTCCACTCATCCAGAGCGGAGAATGACCCAGCAACCAAGAGAGCAAATCCAAGCCTCACACATTGTCCTACAGAGATGAAATGAGCAAACTCAAAGCAGAACTGCACTGTTAGCTAGTCAAATTAATTTACATGGTATACTTCTTTTTATGCAGCCAGTTTCTCTATTTGGAAAGCCTCATTAGAGAGCCAAGGCTGTGTTCTGGAAGCCTCAAGCAAGATGGTAGAAGGTCTTGGAATCTCTGTTTTAAGTGGCTCTCTATAGTCTCTCAGTTTTTCTTTATTCTCATGGCAAGACATGTATTGAAAAAGCTGTACTGTATTCTTCAACAAGTTTGGCCTTTGAGGCAATTGGGATTGCTAATGTTTCTACAGAAAGCTCAAAGCTACATACATACTTATAGGGTCTCAGCGACAAATCTAAGATTTTTGTTCAACAGCATTGACCTCTTATGTAAAGTAGCCTGCTTGGCAAATGTAAAGACAAAAAGCATTATGAAAGCACGGATATAAGTCAGGCCTTAGCACGGCAGAAGATAAGTTGCTCCTTTAATTCTTTGCCACCTAGAATTACAGTCTCCATCTAACATAATCCTTTTTGACAGTGCTCATAATTGTCCGCATGTTCGATGTCCTTTCTCAGCCATTTCTTCTACTCCTTTTATAACTGATCATTGCTTCTTCTTTATTTTATTTATTTTTATACATCTTTATTGAAGTATAATTCTTCTTATTTTTAGTTTTAGCACAACTTTTTTGTATGATAAGGTACTACTTTAAGTCTAATAGCTAACAAAATATCTCAACATCCAGATGCTTGACTAGAAAATAAATTAAGCAATAGGAAAAGACAAGATTTTAGGTCCTGTATACCTTGATCACTATAAAATGTTTATCAGTGCAAGAAATAAATGGATTAAAATTCTAAACAGCAATACTTAAACTTTTTCTTATGAATGTGGAACGATACCAACATAATATTCCCAAAATGTTATATTCATGCTGTGGATCAGTCAGGTCATTTATCTATGTGTTTTATGTAGTTTATCTTGAAGGCTCCTTTGTTGACTGTGGAGATAACTAATCTGAAAGAGTTCATGCAGCTATTGAATTGAAAGTAAGAATGGATTAATGTCTGATCCCTTCAAATTCTTTGATTTTAGTCAAAGCAGTTGGGAAAAGTCTACTTGATTTGGTTCTCCATTTACAATATAATAAAGACTGATTAAACTCTTCCTATATTTTAAAACTATTTTATTATACTGATTCTTCTTTCTCCCTATTAGGTGCTAGAGTTGGTATGAAGGGTTTACTCAAGTTGAATTGTACTTGATCCGGCTGAAATACATCTGCAGCTGACAATAAGAGAAGACAGAAACTGTCGTGTGATGTCTCTCCCCAAAGTCATCATGGGTTTTGGATTTGTTTCGAGTAATTTTTTCTTTTCCTTTTTTTCCCTCCTTTATGACCTTTGGGACATTGGGAATACCCAGTGAACTCTCCACCATCCATGTAACTCTATGGACTTTGCTGCTGTTGGTGGTATGGTTATCTAATTTTTGTGATAGGGAAACAAATTCTTTTGAATAAAAATAAATAACAAAAAATAATAAAAGTTTATTGAGCCACAGCTGAGCTGGGAAACTTTTTGTCCAATGTGGTAAGAGATAATTTTATCTTTTCAAGAAGTAGCACACATGAACTATAGTATAATATACTGATGAATAATTTTTAAGGTCCATATTTCCCCACCTCTTTGGAATTATGCATATCAACATAAAGTATATGGATTCTTTCTGTGAATTTAATGTTTACAGTAGGTAGAAAGATTAATTACTTTATGAAGTTCTCTCTTCATTCTCTGACCAGATTTATATTATCAGCAAGTACCAGATTCCTCAGTCCCTCTGGATCTGGCCAAGGGTCTAACATTTTGACCTGTTGAGACCACATTCAAACAGAAAGGGAATATCAGTCTGTGACAGCTATCTCTGTCTTTTCCTTTGAAATGTTACCCATAAGGCCCTAAATAAACCCTAAATGTACACAAACCAACTTATTTTATAAAATCATGGCTATCAGATAGTCATAGGTATTAGTACCATCGTGGGGTGATCAACTTTGAGCAAAGGTCAGCAAACTTTTTCCATAAAGGGCCAGATAGTAAATATTTTAGGCTTTGCAGGTCATATGGTCTCTGCCACAACTACACAACTCTGCCATTGTGGCAGAAAAGCGGCCACAGACAGACCATATATAAACAAATGGGCATAAGCTGTTTATGAAATAGGTGGAGGCCCACAGACCATGGTTTGCCAGGCTCTCACTTAGAGGAAAAGAAACTGAAGCCCTATTATCCAAATTTCCAAGCCATATAATCTCTTAGACTGTCTAGTTAGTTTCACACATTGTTTTCAATTTGTAAAAGGAAAGAACTTAAGAGTAGCAGGTCAAGCAAAAGTAATGTGAAGCTTTCTGTTTGAGCTACTTTAAGTCTGAACACTTTTTAGAAAAAGATATAAACAGAATTATATGCCACATGTATTTTATAAAAATAGACACTTGGAAAAGCTTGGTGTGATAAGTAGATGGATAATAAGGGTGATCAGAATATCCCATGTGTCCCTCTATTTAAAATTATTGAAACCTACTGCAGGTCCACATTTCATTATCTGAAGCCCTTGGGCCAAATGCGTTTTGGAATTTAGAACTTTCTGACTTTTAGGAAAGTAATAGGGTACATACACTATGTTTTATATAACACCCTCCAACAGAGTCTGGGGCAATACTGTTTTCAAACACATTAATATTTCTGCAGCAAAATGTATGAATGTTCACGTTATATGAGATTAATACAGACTAAAAGTAGTCTTGCATTAGTTCAGGTCAGTTTTTACTGCCAAATGAGTCAGCCTCAAACTTAAGTGAAATGTTTCAGTTTTTAGAGCTTCAAGACAATTATATCTTAACTAACTTCTGGGAGTTAAGAACCTGATAACTTTTGGACTCAATTCTGAGAGAAAAAGTCACTATCATTCAAAAGTTACACTTGTCATCAACCAGAACATATCAGTTGGGCTTTTTTCTGAGATTAATGAATGTCCTTTTACAAAAATATAGAAAGAATATTCATATGTAGATTCTTCACTTAAAGAACTTTACTTAGGCAGATATGTCCAGAAAGTCATCAAAATAGAAGCAGAGAGTTAATGCCTCTTTGAATGTGTTTAAATAGAAGCAGATTATTATGGTTTTTGTTTGGTCTCTTTGTTTTATTTCAAGTTGTCAGCATTGTATGGTTATGTTAATTTTCATACATTTGGAAGGTTGCAGTAAGGTACCTTTAGTTATCAAAGGGACTCAATTTTTAAATAACTTATTATTTTAAGAAGGCAGTGTTGTTTTATTTAAATTTGTGTTTAACTCTTTTCTTTGTAAATAGAAACCATTTTAAAATTTGAGTTAGTCTTTGCAGGATGTCAAAATCAAACAAACATTACTGTTTCTTAGAAAAATAACATATTAGTTAACTAAAGCTTAAAGATAATATACATTTTAACACCAAAAAAGCTTCTAACTCATGAAGAATATGGGTTTTTATGTTTTAATCTAATCTTTATTTCAGTGTATTTGTAGGAGTTTCTTAGACAAAGTTGCCTTTGTTCTTAGGTACAGAACTCATGCATAAGAAACATTAAGGACTGAAAAACTTTGAAAAGTTCTTGTAAGAAGATTGAGCTACTAGACATCAAAAATTTTATGGGACCATGCCACGACCTCAGAAAGATAAGCATGGCTGGACCATTACTAGTCAAGGAAAAGATGAGTGTGGGATGAGTTTGAAGAGGTGAAGGAGCCCAAAAGAGATGTGGAAACTTCTAGGGCATGCTTGAAAATTTGAATTTTTTTATAAAAGCAGTTAAGTGGAAGTGTTAAATGGAATGACACAATCTCATTTATGGTAAATGGATAGATGAGGGCAAGAGTGCAGTTAGGAAGGTGATCAGTCAAGAGTTAATGGTGGCTTGGACTAGCATGATCCAACCTCAAAACCTGTTTCAGCTTATTAGAGTTCGTCTTAACTCCTATATCTTGGAAGATTCTTGATTGATTTTTAAAGTCATCTTCTCATAATATGTATTGACAACAAAGAATGCAACTCAGCAAATTTATTTCTTCAGTGGTTATGCAGTCCTCAACCAGCAGCAAGTCACTTGGGAACCTCATGACCCAAATTCCTGTGTGCTGTTTTGAGGACACCACTTCTCTAAGCTAAGCAAAACTAGAAGCTGCCTACCCTTGGTTCTAAATATAAAGGTAATTTGTCATTGCCCTTAATGTAATTATGCCCATGTAACTGGGATTAATATTCAGGAAAAGTCTGCTTACTTAGAAATGAGACGTGCAGAAGTGTTAATTTAGATCCTGAGCCTATCGTATTACATGTGTTTCATGACTGACATTAATACTTACAATAGTAGCACCTTGTAATTCCTACCAGAGCAGTTAGTAACCAACTCCTTTGTGGCTTCTGGTTAAGATGTTAGGCACTCCTGGATTCTTGGACTAAAGAGAAAATCATAGTGATCATTCTAGAAATATTTGTTGAGCTCCTGCTTTGTGTAGGTGAGGCACTATGTACTATATACTAAGCATATAAAATAAATAAGACGTAATCACTACCCTCAAAAAGTTTATTGTCCAGTGGGAGAGACACGTAAGTATAAATATGTAAGTACCATAGTAGACATAAATTTTAGATGTACCAGAAAAATATATAATCTAGAGGGGTGGGAGATTAGGATCAGGATAGGGGACTTAGGAATATTTTTCATCTCAGCTGAATCCTGAAAAGAGGTAAAGGAACATTCAAGACCAAGGGAAGCAAAGAAAAAGACTCGAGTAGCTTCTAGTAGCCAAAGTTGGAACAATTTGAGCAACAAAATAAACTAGTGTTGGATTATAGATTATAACCCAAAATATAAATATCCATGAGTCCATGCTTATATAAATAAATGATTGAATAAATAAATGAAAAGTTTCCCATGCAGAATTCCACATTATGTAGCTATTCCATCCTCAAGGAGATGGAACATAACTCCCCACTCCTTAAGGATGGGCTGTGCATAGTGACTTCCTTCCAAAGAGTCTGGTATGGAACGAGAGGAAAAAAAAAGATTAACTTTACAGTGGAGAAACCTGACAAATACTACCTTAGCCAGGTGATCCGGGTCAACATCAAAAGTTACGTCGTGTTGATACTATGTACTCTGGATATCATACAATGAAAATGACACTTTAACTCTGTGATCTTCCTCCCCCAAATTCATAAATCCAGTCTAAATGAGAAGAATATCAGCTAAATCCCTAGTGCAGGACATTCTGCTAAATACCTGACCAGTATTCCTCAAAACTGTCAAGGTCGTCAAAACAAGGAAAGTGAGAAACTCACAGCCTAAGGAGACATGACTGAATGTAATGTGATATCCTGGATGGGATCCTGAAACAGAAAAGGACATTATGTGAAAGCTAAGGAAATTTAAACAAAGTATAGACTTCGGTTGACTGATCAGTATTGATTCATTAATCAATCAGTATTGATTCATTAATTGTAACAAATGTACCATACTAATGTAAGATGTTAATAATAGGGCAGTTGAGTGTAGGCTATATGGGAACTCTTTCTTTGCAATTTTTCTGTAAATCTAAAAGTGCTGTTCTAAGGTAAGTTTATCAAAAACAGAAGTTAAGAGGATAGATCCAGTATGTACAAAACAAAGTGCAAGACAGTAGTGTGAGTTGAAGCTGGAGAAGTACACAGTAAACCACAGTGATCTGTTCCAGCGACCACTTTCAAACAAAAATGGAGGCAAACATGGAGTTTAGAGGAGATTTAAGTTACAGCCTCAGCTTTATCACTAAGAAGTTGTGTAGTTTTGCAAAAGTAAACCTCTGTACTCCATATTTATCTCTAAATTCTACTTACTGAGAATGATATGCTAATCTCTGTTAATAAGATTATACTATACAAATTCCATTGTCATTCTTATGGTTTAGTCACTAAGACATCTGAGTGCCTACAATTATGTTTCTTTTCACTTGAGATCATTACAGCTTCTCAGTATGAGAATTAAGAAATCTTCCCATTTGTTTATGGTTTTAATTTGCCCTCCATTCTCTGTGAGTCATCTGTCCTTGATCAGTTTTTGAATCAAACTCCCTAGTGCCCAAGTGCTGAAGGAGATCTTGCATTGGAACTGGGTAGGGGTTCTCATGAAGTCTAAGTGAAACTTCCCAAAAGTGGTAACAGTCTAGGTTAATCAATTATTGTGTGATATATTTTGCAGTCTCTCTGCAAATGATTTCATGGATTTTCCTATATGCCCTGCTTTCGTCCTACTGTCAGTACTAATCTGTGACCAGAGGTTTAGGAGCCTTTCGGAAGAACCACATAAAAACTAGTCTTCAGGATTTTCAAGGGAAAAAAACAAGGCAAACACAAGTAATTGTATATTCTAAACGTGAGGCTTCACCTTTAGTTTTATACACCTGAAAGAATGTTTTATTCCAGAAACTTTTTTGTGAGTGAGCTTCGGTGGAATAGCAGCCTAATAATAATCCAGTTCACTCCCAGTTTGGTACCCTCAGCTAGTGGTCTGTAATGGATATGGGCTGTTGCTCAAAAGAGATGAGTAAGGTCCGATAGCCATTTGCGTAGGGTGACTCTATTCATTGAACAAATAGTGCCTATAATGAGGTAGTCTCTTCCAGGCTAAGGGTCATAAGACTTTTTCTGTAAAGACCCAGATGGTAAATATTTTAGGCTTTGTGGGCCATACGGTCTTTGTCACAACAACTTCACTCTGCCATTGTAGCATGTGAAAGCAGCCCTAGACATAATGTAAACAAATGAGTGTGGCTGGGTACTAATGAAACTCAATGAATGGACACTGAAATTTGAATGTCATTTAATTGTCATGTATCACAATATTTTCAAAAATTATTTCCCAAGCATTTTGAAATGTAAAAGCCATTTGTTGCTTATGAGCCATACAAAAATCCACCAGCTGGATTTGGCTTGCGGGCCCAGGTTTGCTGACCTGTATTCTAAAGTGCTCACCATACAGCAGAGACAGGGGAAAAGAAAAAGGAAAACCAGGAAAAATCCAATCGCTCCTGAGCTTGCATTCTAGTAAATAAAAGTATTTCTGCAGTAATGGGGTTCTCTTTCCATAATGGTGTGTCTCTACCACAGGAACCTGGAAGGCCATTTTGGAGGGCACACCACATGACTAAAGCTTTTTTGTTGCTGGATTGATAGCAGTTCCACAGGAGTGCGCACAAGCAGTGTTGACCTACCTTGGTACGTGTATTTGCACAGAACCAGGGGGCACTCTTTCTGTTAAAGCTCAGTAAACAGTAAGACATTTTAGATGTTTTACTGTTTGAATGGAATATGAAGATCTTTACTCCTTGAACAGAGAGACCTGAGAGGTCTGGGGTTGAGATTATGTTTACTGAATACTCTGAAAGATTTATGCTTAAGGCAGCCTGTTGTCTGTGGGAAAGCAGAGGATATTGTGCAAAGCTGGCTCCCCCCAATCCCCCCACCCTTTCCTTTCTGGTTCTTTCATCCTCAGCTATTGAAATTTCTTTTCTGAATATAAAAGGAGCTTCTCAAGCTCATAGCACTTTCATGGAGACTTGGAACCTGACTGATGTTTCTTTGGAATGCCTGAGTCTCTTAGAAGTATTCATACCTATTTTATGGCAAATCTTGAGGGTTAAATTTTGAAAGATGCAGCAAAATGACTTTTTTCCTAAATTAAGCAAATTAACCACTGTTAAATGCCAGCCCAGTTAGTAAGCACTTTATATTTTTTCAATATTTTTCATGTTTAAAGACCAAACTCTGGTCAGTGTTATACCATAAGAAAGAGTCCTCATTTCCACTTTTCAAATTCTGTTTGGCCAGTCCCAGGAGAGACTTCTCATGAGCTCTATGGTTCCCTTGGGAAAGGCACCCTTCTATTCTTAGAAGTGGGGTGTGATGTTCCTGTGTCACTGAATTGCAAAGCTTTGCAGTTTCAGTAATATATCTTCTCTGGAAAGGCCTCTGGCACTCTTGGAAATTAAAAAGCATTCCTTGAATACAGGGTAGTATTAGATATGCATATTAAAATTGTAATCACTCTTCAATTTCTTTCCATTATGAAGAATAATTAAGTATAAATTATAAAAATCGCAATCAACAACAAAAGGATGGAAGGTTGAAAGGTTAGATTAGCTGTTCTGGAAATCTCAGTGTGTCCGTAAAATGGCTTTATTCCTGTGCTTTCTGAACATGACATCTGCCTGTGAGCTGACCTGCCAAGAGGCCACCATCATAGCTGCCATGAAAAGTTAAGAAAATGCCCACAGTGAAATTTCTGAAATGTCCCTTCTCCTACCACATGCTTAGTGCATTCTCTCCCTAGAGAAGATTTAGAGTAGGATTTAGGTGACTGCAGGCTAAAAACCTGCATCACCTTTACTGGGGTCTTTTCAGTCTCATTTCTCAGCACAGGCAACAAGAGTAGAGAAGGGAGGGGGAATTGTGACTGAAGGCAAGAGAAGAGACTGGTTATCGTGGCAAACAGGATTCACATCCATAGAGCCACAAGTGGTGGCCAAAGATGTTTTCCCAAGGTTTCATTCCCCAGGAAGTGCTCTTATCTTCCAGCATCTAGCCACACTCTGGTTGTCTAATTGTGTTGTAACAAATCTTTATGGCAGAAGAGGAATGTCTCTTTGTCTCTCCCTTTCCTCACCTCTCCTTGGTATATGACGGTAAGCAGTCTAGTGACACCAAGTGTTTATTTAACTCTGCATTCTTGTTTCTCCATTATCTGAGAATCTCCAGAGAACCTTGATATTAGTTTCACCTTTCCTCTAGACTGAAGGGGATGGAGAGGTAAGGCCATTAGAGCAGAAATCCAGCCCTCGTGACCTCAGTCGCAGTACATTGCATTAAGTAATCCCTTCTTTTTTCCTCTCAGAGTCAAAATGCCAGTCCTCTCTCCAAAGCAACCAGTGAACTGAACACCCTACTCAATGTAGGAATTCCTCATAGGGTACCATGATTGGTAGTCTTGTAGTCTCTACTGAAGTACCTCTAGCATTTGAGAGAGCTCACTGGTTCCTGAAACATCCTGCCTGGATGGTTCTAATTGTTAGGAAGTTTTTTTCCTAGATTGAGCTGAATTCTGTCTCAATGGAATACCCCTTCCCCACCCCACTAGGCCTAGTTCTTACTGCTAGGTGTTCTGGAGGATATCAAATAGTACAGGACATGATCCCTTCATGGAGCTTTAGGCAGATAAGATATACACCTGTGAAAATAATTTTTATATAGCATAGTAATCCTGTGAAGTAAGCATTATTTTTTTAAACAAAACAGATTCAAAAGGGTTAAATTAATTACTGTATATATTATAGTGAAAAGGTTGTTAAAAGGGCAGATTAGAATGTTAAATGGGTTGTATAGAGGATGTAGGATTTAAGTGGCACTCTAAAAATTTTGAATCTATGTCTAGATTACGTCCACTGACCTGCTAAATGCCACAGGTGAGAGTTATCTTCAAGGACGAGAACAGGTACACATCTCGACCCTGTCAAAACAGCGAGGAATCTTCTAGTTTTGATGATAAATTAATTAAATTTATCTAATACTATTTATCTGATAATTTATGGCAGAAAGGATTTCAAATAGGCAAAATAAAACTCTGAACCTATCAAGTTGCTAAAACACTGAAAGCCACTACCAACATTGGTGGGTGACATCTCCACCTGGGAGAACATCAGAGGTGATCAGACAACTATTGGTCCTAAATGATTTAGACACTCACTGCCAGAAGGCAGGGACCTAGATGGAATCATTCCTTCAGATCTATTTCAGATCTGGAAATACGATCCTATTTCATTTATTCAGAGGGAGAGAAAAACGGGTAGAACACCTGTCTGCCTACGGCAAGGGCAAATACAAATTAGAAAGAAGAGGCTTAATTCTTCCTGTTGAAAATAAGGGGAAAGACTTCCTCTCCTTTTTCTTTCAGAATTTCTTTCTCTGTCCTTTTCAAATATGTATAACTCTTCATAATGGCTAAATAAGCCTCTTGCCAGCCTCACAACTCAGGAATGTGGGAATTAAAGGTGTTTCCTCTTTGCCAGAAACCTCCTCCGCCTTTCTCTGCTGTCTCATCCCCTCTGTCCCTCCTGCCACGCTTTACTCTCCCTGCCTCAAACTGACTCCTGAGAATGTGTAGATGATGATCTTTTAGACAGTGGTTCCCTTGGTGAGTGGGTTTCCCTAAGAAAGATTCGACTTTCCCAACTGATAATGTGTTACCTGCCCTGCTTGAGGATGCAGAACCGTGTGCCTGCTGGCCTAGCCCTGAGTCCACTTCATGTCCTAGACCATACTCCACCTCCAGGAGTCCCTTTTTATATACACACCATGTAGCTGGAAAGGCAGAAATGGGAAATGATCAAGATCCTGGGATGATTGACAATTGTGTCCCCCTATGAAGGCAGCAGGATGGAGAGTAGTCACACTGGTTACTTGGAGAAAGAGAAAAGAGCAAGGAGCTAGGCTGATAAATGCAAAGATGGGAAAAGAAACCAAGGTGCCATATAATCCTACCTCAATGTGAAGAAAACCAGCCCTTCTATTCGGATCTCGAGCAAAGCTGACGCGGCTGAGAAGCTACCCAGGCCCCTCGGACACAAAGGAAATGCTGAGTTTCCGTGCCCACCTCCCCCGCTGACGTCATTCATCTAAAGGCTTTTTTCGCTCCCACGCTCCAGGAAGATCCACGAAAGTTTGCAGTAATGCTCGTCAGCATGTTTTCAGTTTACAGCCCCGCGTGGGGATGTGCACTAGCTGCTGTGGGGACTTCTCGCACCAGCAGATTTTGAGTATTTGATGGAGCAAGCTCGTTGTGGACCGGAAAGTGATCCACCTAGAAGAGGGCATAGTGCTGAGAGAAGTCGACTCTCCACCGCTCCCTACAACCCCGGAAGAACGGATGGCATGAGAGACCCATTGAGAGAGGTTGCTGATGGCAGGACCGGACACCTTTCCAATCAAGGTGAGCTGGGAAAAGTTGTGGGCAGTGTAAGCAGAGGATGTGAATCCTCTGTTGATTTCCATCCTCAGTTTGCTGCTTTCTCTAATTTTATGGGCGTAGACCCAGGGGCAGATCAAATCCACACTCTAGTCATAACAACCTTTCTCTTGGCTCTCTTGCCAACTCTCCAAACCCAAATTAAGGAAAAGGTGTCAGGCAAGCATAGACTAGTGTTCAAATCTTAGCAGCTGCTACTCAATTTGGGGATAATCCAGAGAAAGACAAAGAAGAAAAGGAGAGATTAAAGACTGCTGTGTTGGCTGCTTAGTTAGAACTCTTCGCTAAAGGGAATAAACCCTACTCTGGCCAACCTATGAAGACAGCAAAGGAAGAGGAGAAAACTGCTTTGCAAAATGCCAGGGTATTGGAAGGACCATAAAGGGAAATGGGAGCACGTGGAGGTTACAGAGACAGGCAGATCCCTTTGCTAGGAAATACTTGGCAAATGGCTCAGAATGGACAGATTGAGGGAATCTCAGAGGTGGGAAGTGAGGAACCAAATATGTCAATAGCTTTTATTTGGGTTATCCTTACCTTTTCTGGTAGATACCGGTGCTACTTATTCTGCAACTGCCTCAGAAATTTCTCACTTTCCATCTGATCAAAGATAGTACAAGCTGTTGGTGTTTTGGGTTAGGCGTCTTGTTCCTTTTCCTCTGTGATTCCCATACAGACAGGAGCCTTACTGAGGAGCATGTGTGCTTTACTTTCTCCAGATTCTCCTGTAAACCTATTAGGGAGAGACCTGCTGTACAAATTGAAGGCCACTATATTCTGTGCTCTGGATGGAGTGTTCGTGGAGCTCCCTGAAAAAAGGGGGATGCAGGTGAATTGGTTGCTATGTACCCTCTGGAAGAAAAAGGGGATGGCAAAAAGTGGCAGTTTCACACCATGCTGGAAAAGCACCCCGAAACAAATTGAGGCATCACTCAGAGCCCTAGGGATTAATGGGATTGTTTTAATTCGAGATTTGGAACCAGTAAAAATAGCTTACAGGAAAGATAAGCTATGGCCATGTATAAGCAATATCCTTTGTCAAGAGCTCAATTAGAAGGAATAAAGCTGAGTATAAAAGAATTAGAAAATTAGGGATAATGAAAAAGGAACGTTCACCCTTTAATACTCCCGATACTTCCAGTAAAGAAGAAATGTAAATGTGATAAAGATAATCGATCACTATATAGATTTGTAAAAGATCTTAGAGAAATAAATGTGTTGTCACATAAACCCCTGTAGTCTCTAACCCTGCAACTTCAGTACCATTGTCTGAAGTATATTTCTTTCTGATCAATCTGTGTTCTGCTTTTTTTTTCTGTCCCTCTAGTGGACAAGGCTAAATTTTTGTTTGCTTTTACTTACGACGGAGCCCAATATTTGTGGGGGAAAAAATTCCTTAAGGGTTTCAAGACTCCCCTACTATTTTCGCTCTTCATTTACAGGAAAAGTGAGAAACAACTTGTTCCACCAGAGGGATCTGTGAGCATACCATGCATAGATGATTTGCTGGTAGCCTCAGAAACTAAAAACAATGCAGAACTGCTACTTTGGCTTTATTGCAGTTCCTTGCTTCATGGGATCATAAGGCCTCATTAGACAAAACTGCAGTATTGCTGAACCGAAGTAAATATTTAGACCATCTATTGTCAGCTGAAGGCCATAAAGTGTCACAGTCCGGCAGTCAGCCAAATTTGCATATAAAACAGCCAGCTACAAGAAAACAACTTGGACAATATTGGAGACTAGTTGGGTGTTATAGATAATGGATCCCAGCTTTTGCCAAGCATGCATAACCTCTGACAGAGCAATTCCATGATAACTCTCCGGAACCCCTGGTCTGGTCCTTAGAATCTGACAAGGATTTTGAACAACTGAAATTGGCTATAGCCTTTCCCCCAGCTTTGGGGATTCCAGATCTTGAAAAAACCTTTCCACTTGTTTGAACATGCACTACTACCTAGTAGAATATTGGCTCAAAAATTGGGACTAGGCCATAGACAAATAGCTTATTTCTCAGATTTTCTAGATGCTGCAGTACTGGGAATGCCTAGGTGCCTCTGAGCAATGGCAGTGGCAGCAGCCACCATCCTTAGTGAAAAGGCCCAACCTCTTACCTTGGGGCATTTGACTTATATGCACGTCCATCTGCTATGACAGTGATCTTACAAGTGCACACACCCAGCATTTGTCAGTGCACCATCAAGCTAACTGTGAGTGAGCATTGGTATCCAGTCCTAATATTGTGCTTGGGAGGTGCAGTCTCCTAAACCCTCTTTCAAGATCCTGTCTAGTAGATGATCATGATTGTACATTAGTAATAGAAGAAGACACTAGGCCTCGACCTGATTCATCAGATGTCTCAGATCAAAATACAGATATGATCATGTTTGCTGCTGGGTCATGTACCCAGAATAAGAACGACAACTTACGCCTTCCTATGTAGTGACTTCTCACGAAATCTTGGAGGCTTATGTTCTGTCTGGAATTAAATCGGCACAAGCTGCTGAGTTAATAGTTACTAGATTTTTGATTTTGATTTTTGATTCTGGAATTTAAATGAAAATTTATATTTGTAGTAAATATGTGTTTGCTATCTGTCATGCAAAATTTTTTTTTAAATAGAGGACTTTTGACTTAAATGAGAATGAAAAAAATCTCACGTCAAATCGAAAGCTGATTTGTTAGGGGCTTTACAACTGCCTGTTCCGATATCAGTAGTTCATTTTGCTGACAGCTGCAAAAGCTGCTGTTAAAACATGGCAGAGCTCCACTTTCAACACAACAAGAAATGTTTGTTCCTTTTTAAAACCATGCCTTGCAAAAGAAAATGGACAAAAAGAACATAAAAGGGGCTAAAAGAAATTTGACCGGACTAGGGGAATTACCTAACACAAACTAGTGCCCTTTTGCTCGGTTGATGTTGTGTCAGCCACAAAATCACCTGAATAAGAGAGGTATTTTAAAGGCACTGAACTCATACTACACTTACCAAAAAGGTAAAATTATTCAAAACATGTTAAAAAAAGATGTTATTTGGAGATGTGTTATTTGGCAACAGAATTCTTTACAGCCCACTCCCAAAGTAAGCACAGAAAGTTCTCCTTGACCAGCTTTAACAGGAACCTGGTGGCCGTTGGATTTCATAGAAGTAATGCCTGCAGAAGATAAGAGACTGTGTCTACTTATGGTGTATACCGTGTTTGGGTGGCCTGAAGTGTTTTCCTCTTCAAAAGCCGGTGTCCAGGCAGTGGTAGAGGCTCTCTTACTATATTGAATCAGAGGAAGTCACTTTATTTCTACATTGTTCAGGAATTATACAAACGTTTGCAGATTCCTATAAGCCCCAGTCCTCTAGACAAGGAGAACAAGTGAATCAAACCTTAAAACAAAACAAAAACCCCTTGAATAAAATTCACCATCTAGCAGGTTAACACTGGCCTAGAGCTTTATCACTAGTCTTGTTAGAAATTAATTAGAACGGCCCCTGCAAGCAGGCATGGAATGTCTTCTTTTGAGCTTATGTGTGTCAGGCCTATGAATTTGGGTCTGAGGCCATATTCTGTGTCGAATTTAATGGAATCCACTCATAATTATGTTCAATACTTAAAATTCTGTTCAAGACTTCTCTTTTCCCAGAAACCTTTTCCCAGAGACTTAAAGTCACAAGGATCTGAAAGGACCTGCCAAGAGGAAGTCGGCCACCCCTGTCAACTGGGAGACTTCATCTACATAAAGGTGTTCCAGAAGAAAGACAGCTGTCACCAAGTTGGAGGAGACCCTATCTGCTGCTGCACACCCATAGGCTACCAAAGTGAAGGGACAACTCAGCTGGGTTCATGCTTCCCATGTGAAGCCAGCACCACAGGAGGACTGGACTGTGGTTCCCTCAAAGGACCTAACACTTAACTTTTCCAGAGGAACCAGTTGGTATTGACCTCAACTGAAAAGAAATATTCTAGAAAATGTATTACTATTCTCATAGGCTGCCTGGCTGTCCTCCTCACGGCCATGATTATTCCACTTACTTTGAAAATCACATTTACAAGAAAACAAACCCTACTCTTTCTTTCTGCGCTTCCAGTAACGGTCCCCACACCACATATTTCTCATCAGCTCTAAATTGTACTCTCAGTATGAACACAGTCTGGACTTAAGTCCAGTAGCCCAATTATTAGCAGAGTCCAAGTGGGACCATCTTTAGTAGTAGTTTTTGATAATAACAAAGAAACTAATTAATATGCACCCAGGTACTCAAGCTCTAAATTTTACACACACAAAAAAATGTTAACTGGTTTGTTTGGAAACATGATGTAGAAAAGAAGAACATCTAATTAACAAACAGAAAGACTGAAAAAGACTGGTCTCATGTCACCAGTTTAACGTTGGGTTATTCTGTATATGCTATACTGAATATTTAAATTCATCCTTACGTTAAATTGCAATTCTGGTAATTGCTTTGTTAGCATTTTACTATGGACTTACTGGATATTTAGGCAACTGTAAGTTGCCCAGAGAAAGGTAGACACCACAATGGAAATAATTAGAAGATTATAACATTATTATTTTATAGTAACACAGGGAGGAAATTGTAAGGACAAATAGAAATTATAAATGAGGCTTGGGACTTCCCTCGTGGTGCAGTGGTTAAGAATCCGCCTGCCAATGCAGGGGACGTGGGTTTGAGCCCTGCTCCGGGAAGATACCGCATGCCACGGAACAACTGAGCCCGCATGCGACAACTACTGAAGCCCGCGCACCTAGAGCCTGTGCTCCACAACAAGAGAAGCCGCAATGAGAAGCCCGCGCACCGCAACGAAGAGTAGCCCCCGCTCGCCGCAAGCCCGCGTGCAGCAACAAAGACCCAAGGCAGCCATAAATAAATAAGGCTTAAATCTCCATGTTGAAAATAAGGGGAAATAATAATAATAATAAGGGAAAAGACACATGCTTTTTTCTTTCAGAACTTCTTTCCATGTCCTTTTCATATGTGTATAAATATTTATAATGGCTAAGTAAGCCTCTTGCCAGTGTCTCAGTTCAGGAATGTTTTCTCCTGGACCTGGGAGACATTTTTTGAAACACAAACGTCCAAGAAGATAGCTCCCCTGTCTCCGTAAGACCCTAACTTCTGTGGGCACCTTGCTCCAAGTTGCAAAACTACCTTTTGTTCTAAAGGTATGAGAAGTTTGTTCCTCCTCCAGATCAAACCAACACAAGTGGTCTCCCCAGTTACCAACATAAAGTTAGGACGAGCTATGCACGACACAGATGTTGTCAAGTCCTCTTACTTGAAGACTGGTGATTGATCACCTTGGGAACATGTATGTAATGGGCCGTGTCCACTTGGCTAGATGAGGGGGAGATTCCTTTCTGTCTTTGCAATCTCTTAGTGGATTGCCTGTGATGCACATCACATTGTGGCTTCACACTTACTCAGTCATTGCAGGGGTTTCTTTCTCTACTACCTCTGTGGATGTCTGGGTTAGGAGACCTTGTTTGTAATTATATTGTATTTATTATAATCATATTTCTCCAGCACTCTGCAAAATCATCAGCAAATATGCTACCTGTGGTATCACTATATTCTTACATATTCTTGTGGAAAAGGTATGAATTCCACTCCAAACAGCCATACGGTGGTGTAGCTTTTATAGCTGCCAACTCCACCATCACCCAACCTGCAGATGACTTTAAAGCACAGGCCTCGCCCAGCTTCAAGAAGAGTGCTGGGTTGTCACTGTTGTTTTCTTTCTTTATCTCTCTTCTTGTATGTTCAGGTCCCATTAGCGTTCTCCAGAAGAACGCTCCTTCTGCCAACCTTAGGTGTGAGGTATTTATCTTTCCTGTGGCAGGACTAGGTCCCCAAAGCCCCTAGAGTCCAAAGGCTTGATTGGTGGCAGGCTCCCTACACCTCCTCTGAGCATTGCTGTGACCCCAGTTTCCTTTGCCTTTTGCTAAGTTGGGTTTCCGCAGAACTATATTGGCTCCTCCTGCAATGAAGCTCTGTGTGTCCCCCTCCTTCCCTCATTTAGGGACTTCTCTTCAAAGGATCAGTCTAAGGACCCTTGGAGGAAAGGGACATGACCTTGGTCATCCCCTTGCTGGTGATCTTTGCCCCATCCCTCCTAGTTTGTTCAAAGATATTTGCTTTCTCAACTTGATTTTCAAAGTCCTCATAAAATGGGCAAGCCCTACCTTCTCCCCATTCCACTTCTGCTCCTGGCCCTGACATTTGAGCTTCTAACACCCAGCAGTGACACATAATGGGCACCCAGGTATCTGTTGAATAAGTAAATGGTTTCTAGCCTCTGTATCTACCACCCTAGAACATCCTTGAATCTGCCATTACTCAGCCTGCTCACAAGCTAAGCCCTCTGCCAGGAAAGCCCTTTCCCCGTGGAAACCTTCCATGATTTCACAGCCCACTGTCCCTGTCCCCGTCCCCCCACCAGCACTACGTCCACCGTGGAAATCAGCCTCTGCCGCGTACATCCACAGCACTCTGTGTTGGGTGCCATGAAAAGGGTGGATCTGTGATTTACGTAGGCACACGTGTCCCCACCGCACGGGCAGCATCACAAGGGCTCCATCTGCCGTTGATTCCCTGTTGAATTGCCATATGCCTGTGTGTAGCAGGCGATACGCGAATGTGAGAACTGAAGCGCTGTTTCTGCCCTTTCTGCGGGAGAGGAACGCACGGAGTGCCCACCCCTCTCTCCTCCGACCCTAGCAGCAGCCTGTGCCGGAGCTGCCCTTCAGAGGAGCAAAATGAGAGATTATGACAGCGTCACAGCGCCGAGGCACATTCGTATTGGGTTGGCCCAAAAAGTTCGTTCGGGTTTTTCCGTAAGATGCTCCGGAAAAACCCGAACGAACTTTTTGGGCCAACGCAATATTTACAGGCTGGGTTTATTTATAGACCAGAACAGCTTGACGGTTCTGCTTCAGTTTCCCTCACTTTAGCCACGCGGGGAGAGGAGCCCAGGCAGCCCTCCCACCTTCCAGCTCCCCAGGCACCCAGGGAGGCTCTGGACAAGCCCCACCTGTGGTGCCGACCATTCTGGGCCCTGAGTCGTGGGCACCTGAGATGCTTGTGAGGCCGTGGGGTGTCTGCAGAGCCTGAGGTTCACCTGGAGGGAGGAGCTGGGTATGTGTCACCTCACCCAGCCAGTCACCAAGTCCCAGCCCTACTGTATCTAGGACAGGACCAAGTCGATAGCAGGTGTTCCATAAAATGTGTTGAATAAATAGTTGCTTCCAAGATAGTTGATTTGTTTTGTTTTTTTCCTGTTGGGAACTCCATGTGTCCTGTTCTCACAGGTACCTGCATGCTCCAACTAAGTTTTAACCTGTCCCCACCTGATCTGTCAGCATTATCCTCTTTATGTCATGTCCTCCTTGGGAAGTCAGAGGTGCTGCCAGTTTCAATAAAGGAAAAGATGGAGGGTGTCGGTTTCTGATTCCACCACAGTCCGGGAGGCACCAGAACTGATAACGCCTCCAGCCCTCCTGCCTTATTTCCCACTAAACTTCACGCCGTCAGTGGAGCGCTTCCCTGTGGGCAGCCACTGTATTTTTCATTTCGTTTTTCGTGTGGTTTTGTTTTCTTCCCCAGCACCTACTGTGGTACCTGGCACACAGCAGGCACTCAAGACAACTTTGTGACTGAGAACTAGGTCCCACACCCTGAGAGGATGCTCCCACCAGACTGCTGGAGCGCCAGAGCCTCGCCACTCTCCCTCGTCCATTGCCCCTCCTGCGGCATGAATGTGGCATCCTCAGGAGGGTCCCCTTGCCAGCCCACCAAAGGAGCCGCTATCCCCAACACACACACACACACACACACACACACACACACACACACACGCTCTGTTTTCCCAGTTACTTCTTTCAGAACACCGTTCACCAACTGAGATGGCCAAATACGATCTTCAAGATCAACTAGTCCATTTTACAGATGAAACCCAGGCAGGTTAATGGGCACTTGCCCCCAGATAACAGCTGGTGGCTGGCAAAGGAGGAACAAGATGATGAAAACCTGGCTGCAGGAGGGTCTCCTTCCTCCCCACCCTGAGACCACCTTGTCGGCCCCTCTCGGCTTCCTGGAAAGAGATCTATGAAGTAGCTCACACCTGGCGAGGGCGGTTCCTGGTGGAGCCGGGCAGGGTGCGGTAAGAAGCACACATCCTCCCCCCACCTGCCCTCCTCCACCCTCCATCTACCTAGAGGTCTCGGGACTACCGTGATGGTGGTGATAAAGGAGTTCGGGGTAGCATGTTCAGGACCCATATGGCCATGCTCTCTCACGCAGCCAGTTCTTTAGCTGCAGCTTCCCCTGCTCACTGTCTTTTTTTTAAGTGGATAGAGAGAGAATTTCTGAGTTCGAGTTTGAAGTGGGAGAGTTGACTGACCTGATTAAAAACTAATCTCTCTTATGGCTAGCAGGGGGTGGTGGGGAGAGGGATAAACTGGGAGATTGGGATGGACATATACACACTACTATGTATAAAGTAGATAACTAATAAGAACCTGCTGTATAGCACAGGGAACTCTACTCAATGCTCTGTAATGGCCTATATGAGAAAAGAATCTTAAAAAAGAGTGGATATATGTATATGTACAACTGATTCACTTTGCTGTACACCTGAAACACAACATTGTAAATCAACTATACTCCCCCCCAAATTTAAAAAAAACAAAGGAAAACTAACCTCTCTGTCCATGTTCACGCCACCAACCAAACTGTGGTTTGATTCCCCTTGAGTCAACTGCCCACCCCTGGTTCGGTCACCTGTAGGTAAGGATGGAGATGAACAGTCAGGGGCATGTAACTACCCAGCTGCCCATTCCACAGGGACTGGTTTGCTTTGCTTTCCTTCTTCCTGCAGAAATGGCAGAAGATGGATTCCAGCTCAAATCTGCCCATGCCCTCTGGATCCTAGACCCACTCACTTCCTACCCCTCTACTCCCACCCTCCTTCCTCCACTCCCTGCCCTAGAGATCAGGGAAAGGGGCTCTGAGCAACTGTTCAGGATCTCCCCGGGTGGGACTTAAAAGCAAAGAAAGAGGCATCTAAAAGCAAAACAAAACACAAAGCAGTCCTGGCTCCGATGATTAATATTCATTTAGGTCTGGCTAAATTTGCAGCTCCCAGAGTGTCTGGGAGCAACATAGTTTATAAGCATTGGACTCAAACCCATCACAAGAGCCACTACATCCAGGAATGCATGGCCTCCTTGGAGAACCATCAGTGTTTCTGACTCTGGTTAGGAGCAGAGAAGCCAGGCCTGGGAGAGTCCTACCCCTCTCTGCCTCCCCTCAGGAGGCTCTCTGCTGCACACTTCCCCACCCTTTCACCAGAGGCCTGAGGAGCCTCCTGAGGGGTCACCTGGAGCCCCTTCGCTTGTCATCCCAGCACTTCTAAGCACCACACTTTTGATCCCACCCCCTCCCTATATGCCCATGACCTCACACTGAAGAGCACTTGGACTTCTCGCTGGACAAAGCCAGTGACATACAACCCATCCACACATGCCCTGGGGCTGCGTTCCTCCCTCTGGCCTAAAAAATGTATCAGAGCAAGAGCCGTGGAAGTGACCTGATTATACAGACTAGCCTGAGTGGTCTCTGACATCTAATATGTGTATGTCTGAAATATTTCATAGTTTTTAAAACATCATTGCTAACTTAGGTTCTGAGACTGTGTTTAGTAGCAGCTCATTTGTGACACAACTGGCAAAACTTGACACCTTATAACTTGGTTGAGAAAGATGCCATAAAGGATTTCTGTGCCGGCAGGACAGACAAGATGTAGCAGGGCTGCATTTAGACGTTTGAGCCCTGGCACTCACACACTAGGTGCTGGCGACAAAAAGAGAGTGAATACAGCGCCTGCCCTTGGGGAGCACCCCACTGAGGGTATGTTTAGAGAGAGGTGTCTCCCACCTGCCACCACAGACAATTCAAGTTAAGCGATGCTACACCATAAAATAACAGATGACAAAAACACAGTTCTATGCTAAAAATCAAATGTCTTCTTGGACTGGAGCTTCGGCTTTCCTAGATGCCTGTCTTATCTTTTTGTTGGGTAATCCAGTGCTGATCTAGACTGTGGGTTCCCTGAGGGCAAGATGGGGTGGGTGGTGACAATGTTCCACGTGTACGGCTCACCTCACCCAGGACCTGGCATGTACCATGTGCTTCCTACATCTCTGTGAATAGAGTTGAACTAACTGTTCCTGGGTGGTTGTATTGATGCTGGAGGGGAAAAGGTCTGAGAAACCCTTTTCCCATAAGAAGTCAGTTTTTTCTCATCTCTGGAAGTACTGAGGGGACCTGAGAAAGTGGGCAGTTACAGACATGCTCCCATCTGTAACTCACCACTCATTGGCACATTTGCTGGACACCTCATCAAGGGATGATGTGGCTGGGCTCGCCACTGAGCACAGTTGGAGGCAGGACTGGATTCAACATATTTATCCACCCACCTGCTTCCCTACTATTTGCAGCTTCATATCTTTGTGTCTTGAAGGCTTTTGGACCACTAAGTCTCCTCCTAAGGGGGCAGCCCCTTAAACTCTTGTCAACTTACACTTTATTTTTTTAACATCTTTATTGGAGTATAATTGCTTTACAATGGTGTGTTAGTTTCTGCTTTATAACAAAGTGAATCAGCTATACATATACATACGTTCCCAAATCTCCTCCCTCCCGCGTCTCCCTCCCTCCCACCCTCCCCATCCCACCCCTCCAGGCGGCCACAAAGCACCGAGCTGACATCGCCGTGCCATGCCATGAGACAAACGTGTATTCTGTTGTTTTTGGATGGAGTGTCCTATAAATATCGATTAAGTCCATCTTGTTTAATGTATCATTTAAAGCTCGTGTTTCCTTATTTATTTTCGTTTTGGATGATCTGTCCATTGGTGAAAGTGGGGTGTTAAAGTCCCCTACTATGAATTTGTTACTGTCGATTTCCCCTTTTATGGCTGTTAGTATTTGCCTTATGTATTGAGGTGCTCCTATGTTGGGTGCATAAATATTTACAATTGTTATATCTTCTTCTTGGATCGATCCCTTGATCATTATGTAGTGTCCTTCTTTGTCTCTTGTAATAGTCCTTATTTTAACGTCTATTTTGTCTGATATGAGAATTGCTACTCCAGCTTTCTTTTGGTTTCCATTTGCATGGAATATCTTTTTCCATCCCCTTACTTTCAGTCTGTATGTGTCTCTAGGTCTGAAGTAGACAGCATATATATGGGTCTTGTTTTTGTATCCATTCAGCCAATCTGTGTCTTTTGGTGGGAGCATTTAGTCCATTTGCATTTAAGGTAATTATCGATATGTATGTTCCTATTCCCATTTTCTTAATTGTTTTGGGTTCGTTATTGTAGGTCTTTTCCTTCTCTTGTGTTTCTTGCCTAGAGAAGTTCCTTTAGCATTTGTTGTAAAGCTGGTTTGGTGGTGCTGAATTCTCCTAGCTTTTGCTTGTCTCTAAAGGTTTTAATTTCTCCATCAAATCTGAATGAGATCCTTGCTGGGTAGAGTAATCTTGGTTGCAGGTTTTTCTCCTTCATCACTCTCAGTATGTCCTGCCACTCCCTTCTGGTTTGCAGAGTATCTGCTGAGAGATCAGCTGTTAACCTTATGGGGATTCCCTTGTGTGTTATTTTTCCCTTGCTGCTTTTAATATGCTTTCTTTGTATTTGATTTTTGACAGTTGGATTAATATGTGTCTTGGCGTATTTCTCCTTGGATTTATCCTGTATGGGACTCTCTGTGCTTCCTGGACTTGATTAACTATTTCCTTTCCCATATTAGGGAAGTTTTCAACTATAATCTCTTCAAATATTTTCTCAGTCCCTTTCTTTTTCTCTTCTTCTTCTGGAACCCCTATAATTTGAATGTTGGTGCGTTTAATGTTGTCCCAGAGGTCTCTGAGACTGTCCTCAGTTCTTTTCATTCTTTTTTCTTTATTCTGCAATGTAGTAGTTATTTCCACTATTTTAACTTCCAGGTCACTTATCCGTTCTTCTGCCTCAGTTATTCTGCTATTGATCTCATCTAGAGTCTTTTTCATTTCATTTATTGTGTTGTTCATCATTGTTTGTTTCATCTTTAGTTCTTCTAGGTCCTTGTTAAATGTTTCTAGCATTTTGTCCATTCTATTTCCAAGATTTTGGATCATCTTTACTATCATTATTCTGAATTCTTTTTCAGGTAGACTGCCTATTTCCTCTTCATTTATTAGGTCTGGTGCGTTTTTATCTTGCTCCTTCATCTGCTGTGTGTTTTTCTGTCTTCTAATTTTGCTTATCTTACTGTGTTTGGGGTCTCCTTTTTGCAGGCTGCAGGTTCGTAGTTCCCATTGTTTTTGATGTCTGTCCCCAGTGGCTAAGTTTGGTTCAGTGGGTTGTGTAGGCTTCCTGGTGGAGGGGACTAGTGCTTGTGTTCTGGTGGATGAGGCTTGATCTTGTCTCTCTAGTGGGCAGGTCCACGTCTGGTGGTGTGTTTTGGGGTGTCTGTGGACTTATTATGATTTTAGGCAGCCTCTCTGCTAATGGGTGGGGTTGTGGTCCTGTTTTGCTAGTTGTTTGGCATAGGTTGTCCAGCACTGTAGCTTGCTGGTCGTTGAGTGAAGCTGGGTACTGGTGTTGAGATGGAGACCTCTGGGAGATTTTCACCGTTTGATATTATGTGGAGCTGGGAGGTCTCTTGTGGACTAGTGTCCTGAAGTTGGCTCTCCCACCTCAGAGGCACAGCACTGACTCCTGGCTGCAGCACCAAGAGCCTTTCAGCCACACAGCTCAGAATAAAAGGGAGAAAAAGTAGAGAGAAAGAATTAGTAGAGGTAGGAAGAAAGAAAGAAAGAAAGAAAGAAAGGAGGGAAGGAAGGAAGGAAGGAAGAAGGAAGGAAGAAAGAAAGAAAGAAAGAAAGAAGGAAAGACAGGAGGGAGGGAGGGAGGGAGGGAGGGAGGAAGGAAGGAAGGAAGGAGGGAAGGAAGGAAAAAAGAAGATACAGTAAAATAAAATAAAGTATAATAAAGTTATTAAATTAAAAAATAATTATTTAGAAAAAAAAAGGGACGGATAGAACCTTAGGACAAACGGTGGAAGCAAAGCTATACAGACAAAATCTTACACAGAAGCATACACATACGCACTCACAAAAAGAGGAAAAGGGGAAAAAATCATAAATCTTGCTCTCAAAGTCCACCTCCTCAATTTGGGATGATTTGTTGTCTAAAGGAGGGAAGGAAGGAAGGAAGGAAGAAAAGAAAGAAGAAAGAATGAAAGAAAGAAAGAAGGTAAAGTATAATAAAGTTATTAAAATTAATTATTAAGAAAAAAATTTAAAAAAAAAACGGACGGAGAGAACCCTAGGACAAATGGTGGAAGCAAAGCTATACAGACAAATTCTCACAGACAAGCATACACATACACACTCACAAAAAGAGGAAAAGGGGAAAAAAATCATAAATCTTGCTCTCGAAGTCCACCTCCTCAATTTGGGATGATTCGTTGTCTAGTCATGTATTCCACAGATGCAGGGTACATCAAGCTGATTGTGGAGCTTTAATCCGCTGCTTCTGAGGCTGCTGGGAGAGATTTCCCTTTCTCTTCTTTGTTCTCACAGCTCCCAGGGGCTCAGTTTTAGGATTTGGCCCCGCCTCTGCGTGTAGGTCGCTGGAGGGCATCTGTTTTTTGCTCAGACAGGACGGGGTTAAAGGAGCCGCTGATTCGGGGGCTCTGCGGCAAAGGCCAGCATGACGTTGCACCAGCCTGAGGCCTGCCGTGCGTTCTCCCGGGGAAGTTGTCCCTAGATCCCGGGAACCTGGCAGTAGCGGGCTGCACAGGCTCCCCGGAAGAGGGGTGTGTATAATGACCTGTGCTCGCACACAGGCCCCTTGGTGGCGGCAGCAGCAGCCTTAGCGTCTCCCGCCCGTCTCTGGGGTCCGCACTTTTAGCCACGGCTCGCGCCCGTCTCTGGGGTTCGCGTTTTTAGCCGCGGCTCGCGCCCGTCTCTGGAGCTCCTTTAAGCGGCGCTCTTAAACCCCTCCACTCGCGCACCAGGAAACAAAGAGGGAAGAAAAAGTCTCTTGCCTCTTTGGCAGCTCCACACCTTTTCCTCGGACTCCCTCCCGGCTAGCCGTGGCGCACTAACCCCTTCAGGCTGTGTTCACGCCGCCAACCCCAGTCCTCTCCCTGCGCTCCGACCAAAGCCCGAGCTTCAGCTCGCAGTCCCGCCCGCCCCGGCGGGTGAGCAGACAAGCCTCTCGGGCTGGTGAGTGCCAGTCGGCACGGATCCTCTGTGCAGGAATCTCTCCGCTTTGCCCTCCGCACCCCTGTTGCTGTGCTCTCCTCCGCGGCTTTCGAAGCTTCCCGCTCCGCCTCCCGCTGTCTCCGCCCACGAAGGGGCTTCCTAGTGTGTGGGAACATTTCCTCCTTCACAGCTCCCTCCCACTGGTGCAGGTCCCGTCCCTATTCTTTTGTCTCTGTTTTTTCTTTTTTTCTTTTGCCCTACCCAGGTACATGGGGAGTTTCTTGCCTTTTGGGAGGTCTGAGGTCTTCTGCCAGCATTCAGTAGGTGTTCTGTAGGAGTTGCTCCACGTGTAGATGTATTTCTGGTGTATCTGTGGGGAGGAAGGTGATCTCCGCGTCTTACTCTTCCGCCATCTTCCCCTCTGCCTCTCAACTTACACTTTAGATAACAGTAACTTCAGCTGAGTTTGGCAGAAATAAAAGTAGGCCCAGGAGAGTGTGATAACGTGGGTTGCCTGACCCAAGCCCCATTCCTAACCTATTTCCTACCAGTGCCCTTTCCCATGATGTAGCCAGGAGACACAATTCTAGCTAATAAGACACAGATGGGGGCTTTCCTGGTGGTGCAGCAGTTAAGATTCCGTCTGCCAATGCAGGGGACATGGGTTTGAGCCCTGGTCCGGGAAGATCCCACATGCCATGGAGCAACTAAGCTCGTACGCTGCAACTACTGAGCCTGTGCTCTGGAGCCCATGAGCCACAACTACTGAGCCCATGTGCCGCAACTACTGAAGTCCGGGCGCCTAGAGCCCATGCTCTGCAACAAGAGAAGCCACCGCAATGAGAAGCCCGTGCACTGGGATGAAGAGTAGCCCCCACTCACTGCAACTAGAGAAAGCCCATGTGCAGCAATGAAGACCCACACAGCCAAAAATAAAATAAATAAAGAATAATAAATTAAAAAAAGAATAATTAAAAAAAAAGACAAAGATGGAACTCTACTGTGAGGTTCCTGATCCTTTCTACATTCTTCCTGTTGTGAATAAGAATCTGATGGCTGGTGCTTCGGCAGCCATATTGCAATCATGAGGGAATCAGGATCTGAAGAACCTTAGAGACGTTAGTGCTGAATGAATGGAGCCACCTAATGGAGCCTCCCACCTGGAAAGTGGGAGGGGGAGCACTGCCATAGCCATGCTTGCCTACAGGGATCGAAAATAGTCACTCCCAGAGTAGTGTCTAGGTTCAGACTTGCTGGATAAAAGACAGGGTCCTGAGTGACTCAGATCTCTACTCTGAGACATGATTTCCAGGACAGCTTGGTGTCCTGAGTGCCTGGAACATAGTTGGTGCCCCAAAACGTACTGCTTATGAAGCGATGCTGGGCCCCTCATGATCTGGTTTCTGAGTAGCACCCTATTTAACAACCAGTGTGTCACTTAAAACTTTTCTTGACTGTCTTGAAGGGAGATAGGTAGACCACAGCAAAAGTTCTTTAAAACCTTCATTTCCTCTCATAACTGCTTCCCTCACACACTGTGGTTCATCTTCTCACGCCCAAATCTCTCTAGGGGCAGGGGGATGGTGAGTGGAGAGCCGACATTGACCCCTAAGCGTGGCTGTCATCCCTGTCCCAATAGGCCCCTCTTCTCTGTGGCCCGGCTGCCAAGCAGGGCAGGCCTTTGTCTGTGGGCAGGGAGAGGAATACGCCACGTGGCACGGAGCACGCCTCCCCTAGTGATGTACGAGGAAGGGGAGGGGAGAGAAGAGAAGGGGAGGAAGGAGTGGGCTCTGCTCTTCCACTGACACATCCTGAGCCCTGGACAGGTCACTCCCCGCTGCGGGCCTCCGTCTCCTTATCCCTAAAACATGGCTTTTGGTCTGACTTGTAGCTAAGGGCCCTTTCCCACGTTTCAGCGTCTGGATTTATCTCATCGGGGTGTGCCTATTTGATCTCTTTTGTCTTTTTAACTTCTCCAAGGAATTCCAAAGTCATACATGGAATGTATCTTTGAGAAGCACAGGGTGTTACCCCCGGAAACGGAGAGTGTTTAGAAGAAGGGAGAGCTGGGATCCGACCCTGGTTGTCTGGTGCCAATAGCTGGGCTGCTCCGCTGCCTCCTGCCGGGTGCCCGGTTCCCAAGGGCCTCTCCTGCCCGCTTCTGGGCACTGGCCTGTGTGTTGGCATGTGAGGGAGGGAGGGATGGAGAGGGCAGCGCCTGCAGTCCCTTGTTCATCCCGTCCACAGCTCTCAGGACAGGCTGAGAAAAGTGAAATAGACAGTGAGGTGCTGGCTTTGGTGTTGGACTCCGCGGAGCCAAGTCCTGGCCCCTCCACTCACTGTGTCACTTTAGGGCAAGTTCCTAAATGTCTCTGTGCCTCAGCCATCACCTGTAAAATGGGGACATGCTTACCTGGTGGCATTCTTGAGGACTATGGCACGGAAAAGCCTGTAGAGCAGTGTGGGCTCTCAGTAAGCTGCTCTCGGTGCAAGCTACAAGTTAATGGATTACCAGCAGATTTCGTTCTCCCTGTTCCCCCTGAGGTCTGGGTCTCACGTTCCCAGCAGCTTCTCTAGAGAGGAGGAAAGATGCCGTGATTTCCGCAAGCTGCCTGGACCATGGGGTTGGGAAGTGGTCTATTCAATATGAATGAAGTGGGCATCTGACAGCCCAGAGGTAGGAAATCACTTTTCAAAAACCAAACAGCCACATTTTAAAGGCCTACTGCACAAGCCCTAATCCCCAGAAGAGAAAATGTCTGGTGAAAATGCCTTTTAGAAAAGCCATAGGGTGGTCTACAGGGGTATTGTTTAAACAACCACTGTATCTTGATTATGCTATCTAATCCAACTCATCAAAATTCCCAGAAGACAATTTAGGAGGAAAAATAATAGACAGGAAGAGGAGGACCAAGGGGGTCCCAGGAAGCCTCAGCTGCTCTCTCTGTGACAACTGAGGTCAGCAGTGCCTGGGGCAGGGTCTGTTAGTTCATTCGTTCATTCTTTCGTTTGTTCCATAGGCATTAGGTGCTTCCTATGTACCAGACAGGGGACAAGACAGACTACATCTGACCCCCATAGAGGTCACATTCTCCCGAGAGGGAGCACTAAATAAGTGACAGATGCCAACACCCTCAGTAATAAAAGCTACAGGGGAGTCGTGGGGGTGATGCTGGGATAGACAGGGGCCAGGAGCTCCAGCTACTAAAGGTAGGCGGGGGAGGCTTTTCTGAGGGTGATGCCTGGAGGAACCAGAGCTGAAAGAGAAGAAGAGCGGCCTTGGGCAGATTTGGGGGAAAAGCTTTCCAGGCAGAGGGAAGGGCAGGTGCCAAGGCCCTGGGGCGGGAGCGAGACTGCAGGGGCCGCTGCACAGACCCCCGGCTGGCAGATGAGAATGTCTCTCCCCTAGCGGGTTAGGGCAGGAGGGACAGAAAGAGGGCCCAGGGTGGGCCTGGGAGTCAGGGGACCGCGGCAGATGAGGGACTGTGGGCAGGCTCAGGTCTCAGGAGCCTTGCAGACCATAGTAAGACCTGGGCTAAGGTGGTGGGACCCCCGCAGGTGGGCGCAGAGAGTCTGCTCAGTCAAGGTCAGCAAACATTCTGGGGCACCAACCAGGGGCCGTGTTCTGAGCTAGCAGCAGGGACGGGCTTCGTCCTGTCCCGCACAGTGGCTGTTTCAATCCCTCACCTCTGCCCTCAAGCTTCTGCCTGAGCCACCACCCGTTGGGGGATTACTGTCTCCATCACAGAGAAGACAGACGTAGTAGCTGAGACTCCCCGGCTGCGTCTGCTGCCACCCCTCCCGCTGGAGTAGTGAGCGGGAGCTGTCTCCTTGCCCTGCCCCCCCGCCCCACGCCTGCAGCCCCACCCCAGCCCTGTGCTATTGATCGCCCTCCCTCCTCCCTCCTGCATCCTCCACCTCTCCCTCTGCACAGCATCCTTTCCCTCTGTATTTAATTATCCTCAAATGTCTCTCACCCAGAAAAGCAAAGCAACAACCGAATCACCCCACTTTAGCCTCTGCTCTATTTCCCTTCCCCTCCCGGGAAAAGAGGGGAACATTGAAAATGTTGCCTGCCCCCTGCGTCTCCACTTCCTCCCTTCCCCCGACAAGCCTGGCCACGGGTAGCACGGACAGTGGACAGCGTGTTGACATCCACCAGGTCCCTAGCAGGCTCCCCTCCCCAGCCTCTGACCTTCTGGAAAGCTCTTCCTGACCATGGCTCAGCTGCCTGCCCCTGCCGGCCTCCTCTCTGTATCCAGCACCCCTCCTAGAATGCATCGTAGTTGATGATACTAGTTTCTTTCATTGTCTCGGCCACCCAGCCCTGCCACCACTGGCTGTCAGTTCCATGATAGGGACAGGGTGTCTTAGTCCCTAGCTCTTGCTCCTGGCACAAAGTAAGTGCTCAAAAAACATTTAGTAAATGGATCAATGGAAGGCATGCTCTCTGCTTTAGGGGTTCGACTTTTATTGGAAGAGACAGGCACTACACACACCATTACGAAGACCAAGTGTAAAGTGTCAGAAGTGGTGCAGATCTTACACAGGCCTGCGGAGGCCAGGGGAGCAGACCCAGTGCGGGAGCCCAGCCTGTTCCTGCTCCGGCAGTGACGTCCCCATGTGTCTGTGAAGCTGCCTGTTGGTGGCAGTGCACCAAACGTTGCCCAGGACAGACAGCACCGGCAGCTGGTTAATGCTCTGTCAGTATTCTGAATGTAAATGGAGCTGTGTTTGTATGATAAATATGCAATTCAACAATTCTATATGACACTGGAGAGGGAGACAGCCTGGTGGCGCAGCCCATCTGGCAGCTCCAGCACCCGCAATGCACTTGTGCTATCTTCTTCTCAGTATAGGTCCAGGACCCGTTTTTATCAAAACTAAAGTCCGTGTCACAAGCTGGAGAGTTGCTTTCATGCCCCAGATCTGCCTGGTTTTGCCATTTTTAGCCACGTGATCTTAATTCTCTGGCCCTTAGGTCCCTCAGCTGTAGAAGGGGCGTACTAATAGCATTTCCCTTATGGGCTTGTTGTGAGCATTAAATGAATTAGTACTCGCAATACAGGTCTGCACTTACAACAGTGCCCGGCCCATAGAAAGACCTAGAAAGCACCAAGTGTTAGCTGTGACTGTGCTTTCACTACCTCTGTGATTTGGGGCATTTGTGATCCTCTCTGTACATGGGTGAACACTCTTTACAGGATTTGAAAAATGCAGGCTGGTGGTTTCCTGGGGGCCGTGGATCAGAGATGGGTGCCCCTGGGAAGTAGGGTTGCCAGATGTAGCAAATAAAAACGCAGGGTGAGTAGTTAAATTTTCTTTTTTGCGGTGCGCGGGCCTCACCCTGCTGTGGCCTCTCCCGTTGCGGAGCAGAGGCTCCGGATGCGCAGGCTCAGTGGCCATGGCTCACGGGCTCAGCCGCTCCACGGCATGTGGGATCTTCCCGGACCAGGGCACGAACCCATGTCCCCCGCATCGGCAGGCGGACTCTCAACCACTGCGCCACCAGGGAAGCCCAGTAGTTAAATTTTAATTTCAGATAAATGGCAAATAATTTTTTAGGACACATACGTCCCATGCAATATTTGAGATATATTTATACCATCACTGCCAGCAGGGTTTTTTCAGGGCACGGCCCTCTGACCTGATGGCCTGTAGTGATGTGCACGTGGACGAAGACAGGAGCCAGGGTATAAAACCTAATGGCCCACCCCGGAGTCTCTAAGCACTCTTCACTGTGTCCCCCCAGTGCTCTGATGGATTGACTGACTGACTGAATGATGGAGTGGGCCTGAGGCTTGTGGGTGTGACTTGAGGGGACTCGGAAGCCTCTATTTCACCCCAACATTTCTAGCTCATGTTTCCCTGGAGGTCTACAGAACTTATCACCAGAGGACCAGTCCTCCGAGCTCTCTGTCCCCAAGGAGCCTCCTTCAAAGTGGAGTGGTCCTGGAGGGTGGTCCTGTACACATACACCAAGCCAACATCAGCCACCAGGCTGACAGTCTCTGTGAGCCTCCCGGGGTGTAGTTAGGCTGGGGGGCTCTCAGGGCTCCATCAGAGATTTGAATCTGGACCCTCCAGGCACCTGGATGTAAATCCCAGCTCCACTCACTGAAATGTGTTTATTCTCCCTCTATTTCCCCATCTCCCATTTCAGCCTGACAGCCTCAGAAGCTGCTGCACGCCTTGGTGCAAGATTTAACATGAACTTGTGCCAAATGCCAGTGAGGGCACCGGGAGAGGGGAAGGACAGGGGCTCCCCCAGAAGGGCCTGGGGCAGAGTGAGAAGCTGGGAACTATTTGGTGAAAGCAAATTGGGAAGATAGCAAGAGTTTAGAGGAGCTTTCTGGCTTCTTCCTGAATGTTCCTGGGCCCTAAGAGTGATGTGGGGGCTTCCCTGGTGGCGCAGTGGTTGAGAGTCCGCCTGCCGATGCAGGGGACACGGGTTCGTGCCTCGGTCCGGGAGGATCCCACATGCCGCGGAGCAACAGGGCCCGTGAGCCAGGGCCACTGAGCCTGCGCGTCCGGAGCCTGTGCTCCGCAACGGGAGAGGCCACAACAGTGAGAGGCCCGCGTACCGCAAAAAAAAAAAAAAAAAAAAAAGAGTGATGTGGGCCTGAAGGGATCATGAAGGCAGGAAAATGGGTGTCTCAGTAGTACACAGTAGAGACAGATCAACAACAACAATAACAACGGTTACTGAGTGCTCTGTGCCTGGCCCTGGTCTACTTACCTTACAGGTATTATTAATTCACTGCCTCCTCACAGCAGCTGCTTCTGTTTCCCACGAGAAAGCTGAGGGGTGGACCGTTCCACTTAGGAACCACCAGAAGGTCTTCCTTGAAGCCTCAGATTGTGTGAGATCCTGGGCGACAGGAGCAGCTTTTATACTGACTGAGGGTAAATTTATTCAAGTTGGAGGAAATGGAGACTTGAACTTCACTCTAAGAAAAAAAAAAGTGATATTCTGTTTGTCAGCTGACATTCAGACTCTCCGCACACGTTCATCGGGAATATGCGGTTTCAACTCCGCGTTGCCTGCTTTTCGATCTGGCTTGGCGAGTGCAAGGAGGGAGAATTACGGAGCATCCGGACAGCTTCTTCCACCCTCTCCCAAGGGGGTGGCTGCGAGGGGTTCCCCATCACAGCATCCCTGGGGTGGGGGGGTGCGGGGGTTGCTGGGGTAGGAGGAGGGTGGCAGCTGCGTTACATGCAAGCACCAAGCCGAGCCCAGGGCCCACAGCTGCGTCTCCCCAGAAGGGCTCGGAGCACCGTGTCTCCAAGGCCACTAGGGGCAACGTCAGCCTGCGGTTCCCAGGGCCGGCCTCGCTCCCTGCCTCAGAACCCGGAAGAGCTTTCCCAAACACGCAGATTCTGATACAAGGCTGGAGACTCCCATTCAGTGGGTCTGGGGCAGAGCTCCAGGAATCTGTGTTTTCCTACCCCAGCCGACCCCCTCGGTGATTCTGATGAGCCAGGGATCCAGGTCCACCTCCCGCTGGCTCCTCCCGGCCCCTCCCCCGTCCCAGCCCCGTGACCGCCGGTCATCCATCCATGGCTTCGCAGGAGGTTCTGAACGCTGGAAAGTTCTTTCTTACGTGAGCCGAAGGTCGGCCTCGCTCCGCCCCCTCTGCTCCACATGACGCCCCCCGCCCCCCCCCGCCCCCCCGCTCCTCCCTGGGGGCCAGGCTGCACTGCCTTCCAGCACCTTTTCACCTGGCAACTCTTCACCTGGGAGGACCAGGGAGGGTCGCTGCCTCCCACGCAGCACTCCTGGACTGCCACCTGGGGGGTCTGTTCATTAGACACGTTGGGCTCCATCCCCGTAAAGTACACCTGCCGCCAAACCTGAGCCTCACCCTCCAAAGGGTCCGGTCAGGAGAAGAGGCAGAGACCCCAACCCCGCCCTTCGGATGAGGCACATTTATGTCGAGAAGCTAATGACAGTTCTTTCCTTAGGTGAAGTGTTTTATTGATCACAACTGCCGTATCAATTACTTAGGACCTCAACAGCATCATGGAAGTCTGGGAAACGATGATACTGACTTAAAAGGGCCCCATACAATAGTACTGGCAACCCTCAGGGAAGGCTTTAAAAAAACAAACAGGTTGAAAAATGGCTTACAGGAAGCAAACAGCACCTGCTGTATCAACTCAGAATAGTCCTAGCCTCACTCTAGCACTCGCCTAGTTCCACGATTGCTTTTTTTTTTTTTTTTTTTTCTCGGTACGCGGGCCTCTCACTGTTGTGGCCTCTCCCGTTGCGGAGCACAGGCTCCGGACGCGCAGGCTCAGTGGCCATGGCTCACGGGTCCAGCCGCTCCGTGGCATGTGGGATCCTCCCAGACCGGGGCACGAACCTGCGCCCCCAGCATCGGCAGGCGGACTCTCAACCACTGCGCCACCAGGGAAGCCCACGATTGCTTTTTTTTAACCTTAACATTTTTATTTAGTTGCAACCAGAGTGTGTGTACTGCTTTATAATTGTGCCATTTTCATAAAGTACCATTTTCTTACATCTCTGCAAATTCTTCCTAATTATCATTATGGTGACCACACGGTACAGCGTCCTTCGGCCTGGGTTCAGATCCGTGTCTTCCAGGCTAGTGCTCCTCTCCATTCCCTGATCACATCTCCATGTGCCCAGCCCTTACGTCTGGTCCATTGTTCTGTCCTCCGGCACCTGTGCTCTTAACCATGATGCATTCCTGCCACTTGGGACAGCGATAGGATGTCACACCCTTTATGCCATTGTCCATTGGGGACCCCAAGAACCGCTATTTGAGATGTTACCTGTTAGGACACCCTTTGCCTATAACCACCATTGCTTATGGAGCTAGGCTACCTCGGGCCAGCCAGGGGCTGGGCACCTGGTTTACCTTATCGCAGGCAATACTCAGGGCAACCAGGAGATAGCCACACACAGCTCCTCATTACAGATGAGAAAAGTGGGGGCTCAGAGAGGTTCAGCAAGCTAGCCAAGACCACGCAGCCATCGCAAGACAGAGCAGGGCTTGAGATGCAGGTCTGTGTAAACTCTCAGCCTGTGCTTATGCCACTGTTCTACAGGACACATTCCAGGAAGCATGATCTGGCTCCCTGGGTATTGGGCCCTTGTAGAAATGAACTTCAGTATAATGGAGCTGCAGCAGACCTTGCCAGTTTTGTGCTTCTCCATTCCAGGCTGAGAGACACGCGTTTTCTCTCCTACCATGTGTGAAAGACACGCCTCTCAACCCACTGTGCAGATGGAGCCCTTGAGGCACAGACACAGGAGGCGGCTAGACCAGAGAAGGATCGAGGATTGGCATTCACACCCCACAGGCCCGGAAAGCAGGTGGAAGGTCATGGTGAGGGTGGGGTCATTGGCGAGAGGATGCCCATGGTGGGCGGACCCGTCTGCAGTTCAGCCCCTGGGAGCTCCAGGCATCAGAGCCAGACCTTCCCACCTCTGCCCCTTGTCAGGAACACCCTTCGCCCAGGCTGTGCCCTGCCCATCTCTGTCCTCACCGCAGACCCATCTCACACAGCCCTCCTCCCGGGCCTCTCCTGACCGAACCCACTCATGGCAGTCACACACTCCTCTGAACTCCTCTGCAATTATAATTTCAATACTTCATTTGGCAATTAATCGTATCCTGCCTTGTGACATCTCTTCTATTCCATGTTGAGCTGTTATTTAGAAGTGCAATTGTTTAAGTTCCCATGAGCAGCATATGCTGCCTTGCTAATCTAGCCGGGCTTTTTGTTGTTTATCTTCTGGCAGTCAGTCAAACCAGGAGGAGAGCTTTGAGGCCCACACTGAGGGGTGGGGGGGTGGTGAGGGGGTGAGCCGGGATCCTCACGGAGGGGGCGATGGGGGCAGAGAGTTGGAACCCTTCTGACAACAGCTGCTGGGAGAGCTAGACAGCTCATCGCACCCCTCAGCCTCCTTCTCTCTGGATTCCCCAGTTATGTAACAGTCTCAGGAATTTTCCATGCATTTATCGTCTCCTTGACTGCATTACATTTCCTGTGGGCAGAGACCATGCATTCTCCTTTCACTGGAGCTGCTTAACGTGATGAGGCAAACTCTGAAATTAGAGAGGCAAGTCCCAGACTGGAGTCTGGGCTCTACCACCTCCTAGTTGGGAGACTGGGGAAGTCATTCACTTCCTCTGCCTCAGTTTCCTCATCTCTAAGATGGGGTTAAAATGCCTGTCTCATGCACTTGTTATGGGAATCCTGAAACAAACTCATTAGCACTCTGCCCATTCTCAGAGCCTTACAAACACAACTCCTTTCATCTTCACAGTAACTCTTATGAAGTAGATTCTGCTCTCATTTCCATTTCGCACAAAGAGATTCATGGGTGAGGGGAAGAGGGAGCATGGAGGGGTTGCTCTGGGGACACAGGGAAGGCCCACCAGGACTAACGGTGCAGGATGAGTTTCCACGCCTGCGGGTGTCTGGGTGTGAGTGGGGGACAGGTGGTCGGAAGGAGTGGTGGATGGGAGCTGGAAATAGCTGAGGGATGATGTCTCAGGGTTCCACAGAAGTTTCCAGGCTTCAGGTCTGGTATGGGGTAGTAAAGGGTGACAGTGGGGAATGTCCCAAGCTTAAGCAAACTCCAAGATCAATGAATTTGCTTGGGATGAAATTGACCAGGGCCGAGAGGAGCAATCTGAAGTGAGGTCACAAAATCCTGGGGAGAGTGAAGCGAAAGAAAGGGGTCAGGGGAAGCTTTCTCCATGCCCGTCCCTTTTGAACCCTAGATCCTCCTAAAGCCAAGGCCTGGAAGGGGCCATTGTAATAGAATTCCAGGCGGGAAGGGAGCTCTCACTCTTTTTAGCCTAATCAGGTGCGAGGGTTACACAAGTATGAAGGTCACCTCTGGCTTTCTTTTTTTTTAAAATAAATTTATTTATTTTTGGCTGCGTGGGGTCTTCGTTGCTGCGCGCGGGCTTTCTCTAGTTGTGGCGAGCGGGGGCTACTCCTTGCTGCGGTGCGCGGGCTTCCCACTGCGGTGGCTTCTCTTGTTGCGGAGCACGGGCCCTACGCGCGCAGGCTCAGTAGCTGTGGAGCACGGGCCCTACGCGCGCAGGCTCAGTAGCTGTGGCGCACGGGCCCTACGCGCGCAGGCTTTATTAGTTGTGGCTCGCGGGCTCCAGAGCGCATCCTCAGTAGTTGTGACGCACGGGCTTAGTTGCTCCGGGCATGTGGGATCTTCCCCGACCAGGGCTCGAACCTGGTCCCCTGCACTGGCAGGTGGATGCTTTTTTTTTTTTTTTTTTGCGGTACGCGGGCCTCTCACTGTTGTGGCCTCTCCCCTTGCAGAGCACAGGCTCTGGACGTGCAGGCTCAGCGGCCATGGCTCACGGGCCTAGCCGCCCACGGCATGTGAGATCTTCCCGGACTGGGGCACGAACCCGTGTCCCCTGCATCGGCAGGCGGACTCTCAACCGCTGCGCCACCAGAGGAGCCCCACCTTTGGCTTTCTTAGATGCCCGCACAACACCCAGGCCAGCATGCTCTCTACTTCCCCCTCTGCCCCACACTCAGGATTGGAAGTGCCCTGTTTTCCCCTTCCCCAAATGCAGCCACTTAACCAGGCCATCAGACAGGGACTGTGACCATGTGCCAGGACAGAGGCAGATGGGATTTTGAAGACGAAAAGAATGTGTTAAAAAGAGGGAGAGGACGGGAAGGGAGAGGGAGGGACCCTGGGGGAGGCTCCCTCCTGACCCAGGAGATGGATGGCCAAGTGGGATGCCCAGGGATTCAAGACCAACCAGGACCCGGGAACACCTGATAAACTGGGAAAGCTACCTGACCCTAACGCCTTCAGGATCCAGTATAGTAGCCACCAGCTACATGTGGCTACCGAGTCCTTAAAATGTGGCTTTTGAAAATTGATATGTGCTGTGAGTGTAAAGTACATACCAGATTTCCAAGACTTGGTATGAAGAAAAATGTACATCTCATTATTAAGTTTTATATTATAGGTTGCCATGATATTTAGGCTATATTGAGCTAAGTAAAATATACAGTTAAAATTACTTTCACTTGTTTCTTTTCATATTTTTTACTGGAAAATGCAGAAGCGGCTCACAGGATAGTTTTGTCAGGCAGGGCTGCTCAGACCCTGTGGCCCCCAGGAGGCTGACTGGCTGAGGGGAAGGTGTTCCGTCATAGACTTTACCCTATCCCCCCTTCCTCCTGAGCAAGGTCACAGGAATTAAAGGACTGCCTTTAAAGGAGCATGGCCTTGACCTACAGGGAGAGAACAGGGGGAGGGAGCATGGGAGGACGCGAGGGAAATGGGCACAAGAAATATAATTCTGGTTCTCCAGTCTGTCTGGTTGCCATCTACAAAATCCAAAGCACTGTTCTAGAAGCTATGGGGTTAAAGAGATGAGAAAATGCAACCACTTGTTTCTTACAGTCAGGTAGAGGGTGGGTGACGTTGAGGCATCTTAAATGAGCCTCTGTAAGAAAGTCATCAAAATAAACACACAGCCTGGGGGTCCTGGATGATTAAGAAGCATCTTAACTGGAAGTCAGACGCTGGAGAAAGCTGGGACGCGACATCAGAAGAGAAGAGAAGGGGCCTAGCATCTCTTTAGAGCCCCTTGTCTCATTTGATCCTCAGAAGAAAATCTTGTCTGATGTTACTGTTTGATGTGTGATGTCTGATCCAATCACAGATGAGGAACAGAGGATCCGGGGAGTAACGTGCCCGAGGTCAAGAGTCACAACCTCCCAGGAGATGAGTTCTTCTCTAGGCCCTTCTTACTGGCTGTGTGAGCTCAGGAAACTCGCTGGACTTTACTGAGCTTGTCTCCACCCAACTCTAAAGGCTGTGGTGAAGACCAGAGGACATGGTGAATGGGAATAGAGACTGGAAGGCCTCCGTGTGCAGCTCCACACCCATCATGCATGTCCACTCCCAAATGTGTCTGCCTGGCCTCCATGTCTAACAGGCATCTTAAACTTAATATAATGTACTCAAAATTAACCCCCAAGAGGCCCCTCCAAACCTGTCCCATCTTTTAGTTGCTGAGGCCAAGTCCATGGAAATATCTTTGACCCTTTTTTTTTTTCTCAGCCCCTTGCTGAGCCACCAGCAAATCCTATCGGCTCCTACTTTGGAAATACACCCAGAATCAGGACTTCCCTGGCGGTCCAGGGGCTGGGGCTCCGTGCTCCCGGCGCTGGGGGCACGGGTTTGATCCCTGGTCGGGGAACTAAGATCTCGCATGCTGCGCAGCGCGACCAAAACAAACAAATGAAACACCCAGAATCAACCGCCACTGTCACTGTGGCCTGAGCTGCGGGCAGCTCCTCCCCAGGATCCTGGCGAAGCTTCCCAACTTGCCTCCTGGCTCCCATCCTCGCCTCCTTGCATCAATCCTCCACACAGCAGATGTGTGTTTAAAACACGTCAGATCCTGAACTTCCTTGGATGGTCCCGTGGCCCTCAGAGCAACGGCCAGGCACTGGAGCAGCCCTCGGCTACAGGCTGATCTCCCGTCAGCTCTCCACCTCACCCTCTGTCCCTTGTACTGTCTCACTTCAGACACTCTCACCTCCCTTCTGCCCCTCCAATGCAGCAGGTTCGCCCCACTTCAGGCTTCACACTTGCCGGTCACTCCTCCTGGATTGCTCTGTCCCCAGACACCTGCCCTACTTGAGTTTTCACCTCCTTCAAGTCATACTTAAACTTTCACACTGACCCTCACCTAGGACTCTATCCTTTCTCTCTGATCCAACTGTTCCTCCACCACACGTTGGTTAAGAATTGCGTTTCTTTTTTTCCCCTGCCATATCCCTGAGTTTTAGAATAGTGTCTGGCGTGTGGTAGGCTCTCAGAGAATACTTGATAAATGAGGGGTGCAGGAAGGGTAAGTGTACGCCCTGCAGCGCTGGGAGGGGGGCCCCGGGCCCCAGGGAGGTCCAGCCTGCTGCTATGGAAACGCCGAGCCTGCCATCTCACCCTCCACCATAAAGACACATTTCTCCCCTTCCAGCACAATCAGTTCAAAATCAGCACAACAGAGTCTCTCTCTTGCTCTCTGTGGGACCCCCGTACTTTGGGTAAACCCTGCAGGGCAGGTCTCTCTCCAGGCTGGGTAGGTCTGCACACTTGGTTGAGGCTGGATATCTGGGAGACCAGGGGAGTTTTCCTGGTTCAGCTGGAGCACAAAGCAGAGACGTCTGCCCCCCCCCCCCCCAGGGCAGGGGCAGCCTGAGCTGCCAGGTTTGAATGGGAGAGCTTTTGAGAGGGGGGGCCCAGGAAGGAAGCAGAGGCCGGCTGCAGAAGGGGCCTCCCGGGACTCTTAGGGAGACAGGTGTGGGGAGGTGGGACGGGGCGTGGAGATGTTTCCCCAGACAGGTAAGGTGACAATAAATTGGGACCATCTGTGCTGTTGTTAGACCTTCCAAGTAGAGCCAGATTCCCAGAACAAAGAAAACAGCCCTTCAGAGAGAGGAGAGAGAGAGAACACAAACACAGCAGCAAGCCACCTGCACACACACACACACACACACACACACACACACAGACACCCCTCATCTAATCATAAAAACATATTCCAAACAGGTTCCAGAGCTGTCTTTGAGAGGGATGTTTGAAATATATATATACACACACACACATCCCTGAAATGTTAACTGTCAGATCTCTCAGGAAGTGGCTCTGCCTGAACAGACTTTCCTGGACCTTCATTTCATGACTGTTGAAAGCAGAATTTTTATAAGACGAGGCCAAACAGAACTGGTGACAATTGTTCTTGAAGGCTCTTTCTTATTTTTTTACACCAGTCACATTTCTCTCATGCCCCAAGCCACCAGGGCTCTTCTGGAAGCTCAGAGGCATTTTTCGCATTACAAGGGGTCAGGGGAATGTGGAGGGGGAGGCGATCATGGGGACAGGTCCAACCTCAAGTGCAGTGGGAGAGTGTAGAGCAGCGATCAGAAGTTCTGGTTACTGCAGGGAAGGTGAGCTCGGGCCCCTAACCACCTTGAGCCTCAGTCTTCTCATCTGTGTAATGGGAATAATGCCCAGGGCTAAGGTGAGGCTTTGAGGAGATAGTGCATGTAAAAGGGCAGTGAGTCGTCAGATCCTTGAGAAAGACTTTGCTGTGAGGACCCTTTGCTTCCTGAGCGTGGAGGCAACACCAGGAGGCTTCTCAGCCTGGAACTTCTCTGGTCTCTTCTTGACAAAGAAGAGGTGGGCTTGGACACAGGTAAGGAAAACGAGTGGAAGGGGATGAGCTGAAAGAGTTTGGGGCTGTTGACGGGGAGGGAAGGGACCAGAACAAACATGTATTTAGAAATCTCTCTGTGTCAAACACTGAGTGTGACACTTTATTGAATCTCACCCAAGCTGCCCACCTCCCTGCCAGGAGACTGACACCCTTACCCCATATTCCAGAGAGGGAAGCCAAGGCTCAGAGTTGAAATACTTTGTCCAGAATTACAGAGCTGGGATTCAATTCAAACCTGTCTCTTCTTGGCCCCGATCCCACATCTGAACTGGGAGGTCATCAGTACACTTGGCCTCTAGCCCCTCCTCATCCGCTGATTGCTGTGTGACCTCAGGGATATTTACTCCTGTCTCTGAGCTCCCTCCCCCGCACCTGTAAAATGAGAGGAGCAGGCTAGAAGACCACTGTGGGGACTGTGCTATTGTCGGGATACTCACTGTCTATCCCTGTGGGAAGATTATGACTCCTCTGCCTCTGTGGCTGGCTTGACCATGTGACTTGCTTTAGCCAGTGAAATAGTGGAAGCTATGGGGACTAGGTCCAAGCGGAAGCCTGAAGAACCGTTGCACGATCCTATCATTGCTTCTTCCTCAGCCAGGTAGGGCTGCTCTGCAACAGCCCTGGTCCTGGAGTGGACAGCGTGTGGAGCAGAGCGCTGCAGACCCACCAGGAACACGAGTGTGAGCGAGAAAGAACTCCTGGCTGCTCGAGCCACTGAGATTTAAGGCCATTTGTTACCACTGCTGCACTTAGCTTAAATTGATGGGTACAATGATTACGTGAGGAAAGGAGGAGGAGAAAGGGAGGGCAATGCCCTAGGGACTGATTGACTCTGACCTTGCTTGAGTAAACTTGGGAGCCATGGAGGGAAGGGCAGTGCCTAGGAGTTCCCCTGAGATGTAAATGGCTCATTGAGTTACCTGAACCTCTATTGATCTTCCAGAACAGGGTGTCCAAAGACTGTGGGACAGACAGACAGCACTGAGGGTGGGGAGGGATGCCAGCATCCCAGGAACGGTGGGGCAACATTGTTCTTACCTGGTGTGAGGTCAGTAAACACAGGAAATAGACGAGAGATGGTGCTTAGAGGATGCTGCAAGATGTTTCTCTTGTTTCTAAGAGGGAAACAGTATTTTGGAGGTAGGGGAGCCTCTCCAGGCTTGTTTAGGACTGCTCTGTTCTTTGACAGGTGAGGAGATTGAGGACCTGGGGATGCTGAATGGCTTGTCCCAGGTCACACTGTGAATCTCTGTTGGAGCTGGGACTCGGGCCTGGGCCTGATCAATGCTAGTTCTGGTTGCATCTTTTCTGTTTCCCTTTAGTGATTAATGGTGAGACTTTTCCAAAGAAAAGGGCAAATTATTTGACTTGAGGGATAGCAAGGAAGGTGGGAGCTGGGGTTTGGGTTCCCCCAGCCCACTGGGAAAGTGATGTTTCGGGGAGACAGATTAGCGAGACAGGCCACCGAGTGAACCTAAGGTGCAGGCTCCCCAGGAGGAGAAAGGAGCCACTCAGCTACTTGGTGTTGGGGGCCTGGAACACACAGGCTTCAGATCAGCCGCTTAGCGCATCTTACCTCACACCATCAGAAGATTCCCAATGATTATAGGAGTCCTTTGAGGTTCAGGGAAGTTAAACAACTCGCCAAGATCTGAGTTTATAAGTGGCAGAGCTGGTGTTTGAAGCCAGGTCTGCATGATCCTGCTGAGGGAAGTTGGTCAAGAGAGCGTGGGAACGGACCCAGAGCAGGAGGAAACGGTTACTCACGCCCAGGCCCCCTGTAGGTCCCAGTAGCCCCAACTCGGAACGGTTGTCAGACCTTTCAGTCAGCACCTTCCAGCCAAGACCCACTGGAGCTCACCCAGAAGGGCTCTAGCCTGTGGTCAAACCAGCCCGGGATCCTTAGTCACATTCGCTTTTGTGGCACCCCTGCCGCCCTTGCAGCAGCCGGGAAGGAGCCACGGTTGCGTGTTTGTTCTTGACTGTGTGGAAACTTCCATTCGGACCCCTGCAGCCCTTAGGCCACCTGCATGTGACAGACCCCAGCCTATGCATCCACCAGTACCGCAGACCTAGAGGGCAGCCGAGGGAGGGCTTCATGGAGCTTGGCTTTGGCCCAAGGGCACGTTTGTGGCTGGACATTTTCTCCCAACTAATAAACAAACAATCATGGGCCAAATGGAAGCCCTCAGCAAGAGAGCCGTAATACTGGGTTATCGACAGGCAGGGAGCGCTTAACAGGCCACAGACAGATGAGGATCTGAGGTGGATGAAGGCTGTGCTACGGATTATCGGGGCCCCTCCAGCCTTCCCCGGGGGACTCCCCGTTCTGTATTTTCTCTCCCAGGCTAGACTCCGAGAGCTCCCCCAAGAGATTAGCTGGATTGTGCGGAAGACTGCGCCTCCTGCATCCACGGCCCTCTGGGAAGGAGCGTGTGTGTAACTGTGAGAAACAGGGCAGGCCCTCCAAAGGGCACGACTTCAGCCACAAATCCCGGATACACCAGTCACGGTCCTATTTTTCTTCTACGGCAGCGCAAGAGAGCAGACCTTTCACCAGGATAGGAGACAGCAAGCACAGAAGGAGTGTCCTCTACCCATTCTCATCCCTTAGTGGCCAGAGTCAAAGAGACTGAAGGAAACTCCCTCGTCTGGCTGAGCCCAGGGTCCTTGGAACGTCTTGTTCCCAGGAGTTGGGGCAGAAGGAGGGAGGTGACTCCAGCCCACCCAGGAGTCACAGTGTGACCGCACTGTGCGGTCAGAGAGTAGAGTGACAAAGCAAGAGGGAACGGGGGAGGCCAGCCGGGCAGATCTAGATCCATGGGGCCCCGGGAGTTCAGCCACATCCCTAAAATCGTGGGCAAGCTTCTGTACGCGTGGTCCATAACATCGAGGACATTTTCAAAGGGGCCCATGCAAGCCATGCACCAGGATCTGGGCCACCCCCTCTGCTTTACTGATGTTGGGGGTATCTCCTGATGACTTAACTGCACAGCTGTGAGAAGAGGCCCAAGCTTCGCCTGTCCCCACCCTCTCATCCTCCAGTGTGCAGTGGACAGCTCCGTGTCCTGTTTCCCAAACACAGGGGCACCTCATGCTGAGCCAGGGAAGCCCCTTAGGCCCCATCCCATCTGCCCAGCAGGCTACAACCTCCAGACCCTCCTGGGGAGGAGAGCCCAGCCCCACTCATTCCTAATCTTCAGAGAACCAGAAAGGATGATTGGCTCGGCTAGGGCGGTTCCTGCTCGACCCTGTTGAGAGCCCGCCAGGCTCCCACTGGGAGTGGCCCAGGCCTCATGCCCGCAGGGTGGGCTGTGTGGCCTGTGGGCAGTGCTCCTGGATGAGGAAACACCCAGTGGCTCTGACGTCGCTGAGGGGCCTCCACTCAGGTCACCCTAAAGGAAGGACTCACAGTCTGGGTTTAAGGATGGCTTTCGGAGTCTTGAGGAAAGAGTCTCCAGGATGATTAGGGCCCTGGAAATGGTCCCGGGGGGGCAGATAGAGGAGCTGGAATTAGCCTGAAGACGGGCAGGTCTGGGGTGAAGGTGTGAAGGGTTTCTTGTGTGTCGGATGGCTGCCACGAGCCAGTTTCCTCCTTTGCCAGGAAAGCCTTGGGTTGGGCAGTGAGTTGGGAAGTCTCAGCTTCCTGGGGGAGACAGATGCTTCCAGGTGGCATCAACGGGGTGAACTGCTGTCTCCCTTCGGGGTCACTTTAACAGGTGAGAGCTCCATTGACTAGAATAGTGTGTGTGCAGTCCAGGTGGGAGACTGGACAGGCTTCTGTCAACTTCTGATTGTGGGCGGAGGGGTCAGGGGCAGCCGCAGGAGGGGCCCCTGGTGACAGACAACAGGGCTGCCAAACACTACAGGGCTGAGTATGCGGCTGCTGCAGGAGCCGGGAGAGCCAGATGGACAAGCTCAGCTGCTTCCAGGTGGAGAATAACAGGGAATCAGACCAAAGCTCGAAATGGCACGAGCTGCCCAAGATGGTCAGCTGAACTGAGAGTCTGGGAGAGGCTGCCAGGACAGGCAGGGAGCCGGGAAGTTACAGGGTTACAGGCAGCGGTGGAGGAGGCTAGTTTGGGGAAAGCCTCCGGGTAGCCGGATAAAGTGGTGGCATGAGCCTTGAGGGCAGGGCAGCCTGGGCTCCAACCCCGCCCAGCCCGTCACGGTTCTGTGATGTTGGGCACACTAATTCTCAAGCTCTGGTGTGTGATTCAAGAGACTAAGAGTCCAGTCAAGGCTTTAGAGTCCTGCCTGACGTCCAGTCCCTGCCCCGGGCTCCTGCCCTGACTCCTAGACTCCACCTGGATGCCTGATCTGCGTTGCATCTGGCCTTCCTGGAAGGGAAGCTGTAGACGGCGCTGGGGCCCCCAGGAGCCACCCCAGCGGCATCAGACACCAAGATAAATGCAAGCTGAACATCTAGGCTTTGGGGACCAAAGTAAAAATGAAAGGATAATTAGCACGTTTCTAATTGCTCTTTCCCCCTGTGAGCAACAGGCACAGACACAAAGTGCCCGAGTCACACAGACACACCTTGCACTAGATACAGGAGACGGGAGTGAGCAGAGCACCCAGACGTGTGTAAGTCAAGTCGAGGAAAACTGGAAAGAACTGTGACCAAATCCAGCCCACTTAACGTTTCCAGGCATGTCTCTCTCTGTGGTTATTGTCTTATCAAAGATTTATATCTGTCTCATAAGTATCTTTAAATCCTTGGTCTCTTGTGAGACCTAAAGCCAAGAATTGACATTTTTTCAATGTAAATAGGAAATATTACAGAATGAGTTGAGGTTGGTTTTTTAAAAAATTGCTTTCTTGACTTTTAACCTTGCAGTCTTGCTGACTATTTAATTCTCCTTGCAGTGGCTGAGGAACAAGCCTGTGATTGCTTCAGTGTGACACAGGGATTTCCAAATAAACCATCCACCTCTCCCAATAGTGCCTCAGGCCCACTGGTGCCAAGTCACAAAATAACTCCAGTTACCAGAGGGAGGGCGGATGGGTCTCGAGAGAGGGTCACCAGCTAGGGACGCAGGGGACAGCCCCGGCCGCTACAGCCCCGAACGCTACAGGAATCACGTTCATAACTCCCATGTCAGTCAGGTGCTGGGCACTAGGAAGGCCTTTCCTGGGGAACCAAGTCTGTGATGGGAGCTGGGTCCGCGTGCCCGTTTCCAGGCACAGATGAAACCCATGATGTGTCCAAGGTCATTCTGTGCAATTGCTTCGCACCCCTTATTGAACAGCTGCCCTGTGCCATGAGGACATTATCCCAGGGCTCACAGCCGTGTGGGGTTGTCTCACGAGCACCCACCAACAAGGCAAACGCCGAGGCACAGGGAGGCTTAGGGTCTTGCTGAGGCCACATAGCTCTACGGCCACCTCTGACTACAGTCCTAGGAGTTTCACTGGAGAACAAGACCCCACCCATGGCCACTGGAGAGCCTGGCCCATGTGCTGGTTTTTACATCTGTGTTGGGGAGCTCAGACTCCAGGATATGAGGTGGAGGGTAGTGTGGTGTGTGTGTGTGTGTGTGTGTGTGTGTGTTGTGTGTGTGTTGTGTGTGTGTGTGTGTTGTGTGTGTGTGTGTGTGTGTGTTGTGAGGTGGGTCTCTGGGGTAAAGAGCAGGAAGAGAGGAGAGGGGACTGAGGAAACAGATGGAAAGGAAAAGAAGTGAGGACCACTTACCTCCCCTTCTTCCCCTTCTGTCTCCCTTGAGTCCCATTTGTCATCTCCTTGTCTCAGTCCTCCCTCTCCCCTCCTCTCTCCTTTCCCCCTCACCTCCTCTCCATCCCTCAGCTGCTGTTGCTGCCTTGGGTGACCTCCAGGGTGATGGAGAGGCCGTGGGGAGGCCCTACCTGACAGCAGCTGGAATGACATAAAGACACACCTCCGCGGCCAGTGCACAGGGGACAGAAGCCACCCAGGATGTTTTGAGAATTGGGGCTCCCTTCTTCAAAGACGTCCAAGCCTGAGGTGGCCAGCTTCTAGAAACTCATAGTGAATGTTTTAGGCTGATGAAGCAGGCAAAGTGTGGTGCCTCTGTGTGTGTGTACAGGGGGCAAAATTAGCTTCATCACAGACAAGCTGTTGTAGGTCATCTTAAATATGGAGCCCCTCTGGGTGCATTTAAAACATGACTCAAGCAATTGGATTAAGAAGATATGATATATACATACACGATGGACTATTAGTCATAAAAAAGAATGAAATTCTGCTGTTTGCAGCAACATGGATGGACTTAGAGAATATTATGCTTAGTGAAATAAGACAGAGAAAAACAAATATGGTATGATATTACTTATATGTGGAATTTAAAAAATAATACAAATGAATGTATATGCAAAACAGAAATAGACTCACAGACGTAGAAAACACACTTATGGCTACCAAAGGGGAAGGGGGGAAGGGATAAATTAGGAATATGGAATTAACAGATACAAACTACTATATATAAAATAGATAAGCGGGCTTCCCTGGTGGCGCAGTGGTTGAGAGTCTGCCTGCCGATGCAGGGGTCACGGGCTCGTGCCCCGGTCCGGGAAGATTCCACATGCTGTGGAGCGGCTGGGCCCGTGAGCCGTGGCCGCTGAGCCTGCGCGTCCGGAGCCTGTGCTCCGCAACGGGAGAGAGAGGCCACAACAGTGAGAGGCCCGCGTACCGCAAAAAAAAAAAAAAAAAAAAAAAAAGATCAGCAACAAGGATTCACTGTATAACACAGGAAACTATATTCAATATCTTATAATAACCTATAATGGAAAAGAATCTGCAAAAATACTGAATCACTATGCCGTACACCTGAAATTAATATTGTAAGTCACCTATACGTCAATAAAAAATATTTTAAAAACCCGCTTCACGCAAATGGCGGATGTCCCATCTACACACCCACGTGCAGAGATACTGGGAGAGGCGCCCATGGATGAGAGAGCTGAGCAACTACATCAGTTTCTTTGCTTTTCTGAGGATTTCCCCCCTTCTCTCTTTAGGCTCCATTTCCCCAAACCATTCAGGTATTAGGTTTCTATTCCTCACCGAAGGACAGCGTTCTGCCTGATTGCCTGCATCCTGCCCTGTGGGCTTAGCGGACTCCGAGCCCCCCGAGGGCAGGCCCGTGTCTGTCCTCACCGTGTTCCTCCAGGCCTGGCGCGCTGCCTGGTGGAGCAGAAGCTCAGAACACGCTTCAGGGAGAATGAACATCAGCCCTCCCGCTGCACCATCCTCCCTCTGGCTCGTGCCCCCTCCTTCTCACCCCCAAGCTCAGGGAAAGTGGTCTTATTTTCTGTCTTTGCCTTCTTCCTCCCTGCCCCCCGCCCCCGGCACCGGGGCTCCAGAGCAAGCTTGTGAGGTGTGGCGTGGCCCTTGGGGAGGAGGCAGGAGGTGGGGAGCTGGTGGCCCCGCTCAGTGTCCGGCGCTGCTGGACTGCCAGGGCTGCTGCGAGGGGCTGTTTCTGGATCAGAGGACAGGGCTGCTGAGGCCGGCTAGGTGGGTATTTATAGAGCCAACCTTGCAGAGCTGGGATGCTCACATGCCTGGAAACTTCCCTCATCTCAAGGTTTCTAAAGATAGAGCAGTGTGGCATCTGGTATGAGACAAGGTACACTAATTCCTTGTAAATCCACCAAGAGTTTTCTAATCAATGCTGACGACTTTTCCGGTGCTGCTTCTTCCTTCTCCCCTTGCTACTCTGCTCTGTCCTGCTGCTAGTTTCAGTTATTGGTGGATGATAGTCAGTCCACTGCCAGGGAGACTGAGGGACCAAAGCTAGTGGGCTTTAAGGCCATGTTGGGTGACTGCTCTTCTCTCTCATCTTTTGCACTAAAATGAGAACAAACCAGGCTTGGTGGAGCACAGCTTCTAGGGGTGACAGATACTCCTCTTACCCCAGATGGGAGACCCTTTTATGTACCATATAAAATGCCCCATCCCACTACTTGTCCATCACCATTGAAAAAATGAGGATATAAAACAAATGGATGGATATTTACTGAGCGCCCACTGTGTGCTGGCCACCATCTTTGTCCCACGAGAACACATATTGCTCCATCTCCTCCTGTCCTCCTGGCAACCCTGTAACGTAAGTGTTTTCCCTCCCGTTCGCAGGTGAGGAAATTAGGGCTTGGAGAGGTGAACTCACTTGCTCAGTGTCCCCACAGATCTAAGAAGCACAGCAAGGGTGCCCACCTCTGGACCATCTGCCCCAGTTAGGGCCCACTGATTTCCTGGTTCCAGCAGCATCTGGGCATGGCAATCATGTCCAGCACTGCCTGTTTTCACCACTTCTCAATCGACCAGTTCATGTCTGACAGCATCGCCTTTGTAGTGGGTAATGGGATTTGAAGGTTAAGGTGACCCACACTGATCCAAGCTGCAGTCCATTTGTCCCCATCACAAGCACATGGTGCCCTCCAACTCAGGCTTGGGGGGGGGCAGACGTCAGACTCTTCAGAGTCTGAACATGCAGCTGAGTGGCCAGGGCTGCGGCAGTGGGTGGTTGGAAGCCTGCCTCGCTCCAGGCCCAGGGAGCTCCTCTTGAGGCCTTGACTGCTTGACCTCCATGTGCTGTCTTGGCACTTCTCCTGGGAAGTCAGCAGCAGGAGGCCAGGGTGGCAGGACCACCCACGAGAAAAGGAACTGGTCCTGCAGCTTCCCTGCTGAGAACGTTCCAATCTGTCCTTTCTGATGACTCAAACTCCACTCATCTTTAAGGGCCTGTCTGAGGCCCCCTCCTCCTGGAAGTCTCCTCATTTCTCCCTTTCTCTCCCTACTAGATCACGTGTTGTGTGCTGTACACATTCTGGAACTATAACGTCAATGAACTTTGCAAAGCACAGTCTAGTCTCCCAGCCAACTCTGGAATTCCTTCCCCAGCATCCTGCAGTGTCCATCCTCTGCTTGGCTCCTTACCCCTCAAGGCAGCCCATTCCTTGATGAGATAGCACTAAGCATTCCAACAGTCTTCCTCTCTTTGAGCAGAAAAAACATCTCTGGTGTCTTGTACTGACACCTGCCCTCTGGACTTGGTCCCTGGGCAGCCTCCAGGTCTTTGAAGAGAACTCTCAGAGCCCCTCCAGGTCTTCTCTTTCGCAAACAAGACCAGGACAACCTTGGCAAAAGTGTGATCCAGTAGAAGTGAGAGGGAAGTAAACCCTGAAGGTAGTGTTGCTTCACATACATGCTCTAGCCTGGGCTCTGGAGAATGAGCTTCTTGAGAGAAGGGTCTGTTTTGTATTTTTGAAACTGAGCAAGACCCAGTGGGGCCTTCCTGGGGATAGCCCCCGCATCCCCTGCCTCTTGTTTGTAGAAAAACTTTAGTCTCCTAGGCCTTCCCCAAGTTCCAAGGAGAAAACTTATTCAGAGAAGTGAGAAAATGAAGAAACAAAGGAAAACAGTTAAGCAAGACAAAAAAATATAATGGTTTAGCCATACAACATAGTGAAGGACTTTTAGTTCTTCCTCAAGCATTCTAGATAATATCCTAGACCATATCCTTGAGTTGTTTTACAGATACTAAAACCGCCACCAGGTGGAAGAAGTTAACTGCATGCTGACCACCAGCACATAGACCCCAGGCTGGTTGGAATGGAAAAGTTGATGATTGAGATGTCTGAAACATCACCCCGTTACCTTACCACCAACCAATCAGAGAACTGAGCTCAAGCTGATCACACACCCCACGACCCTCTCCCTCACACTGTCTTTAAAACCCAACCCTAAAAGCCATAGAGGAGTTCAGGTCTATTGAGGATGAACAGCCCATTCTCCTTGCTTGGCACCCTGCAGTAAACACTGGACTTTGCTTCACTACAACCGGTATCAGTAGATTGGCTTTGCTGCACATCGGGTGAGCGGACCCAGATTTGATTCTGTAACATTCTTATTTTCTAGATCCCATTCCTGGAAAAAAGTGGGTGCCCACACAATTCATTCATCAAATCTGAGGTCGTTCATTTTATTCACTAGTTTTTTCACAGTTGGCAGGTCCTTGGCGTCACAGCTTGTGTTTGCAGAGGGCTCCCTGCTGCCAGCACTCCCCAGGCCTCCTCCTCAGAGAGAAACCTGGTGAGCCCAGGCACGGAGGGGACTTCCCTCCTCTGGACCTCTTTTCCCTCCACATAAAATCCTGTAGCTAGACTAGATTCTTAGCAGTTGTCCCAGCTGTGACATTCTCGAGCCTTGGGGTGGGACTTGCCTCTCTGGGACACCATTGCTAGCCTTCTGGAGCGGTGCTGGGACCATTAAAACCCTGCCACCAGCAGGTGATTCCTAGCACAGCTGGGAGAGGGAGCTGCTGCTTCTGCCCCAGATAGCGGGCGTTGGAATTTATTCAGGAATAACAAACAGGCCAGAAACATTTGCATAAGGAATCACGAAGAACAATACATGTTATTTAAACCATCTCTGGTTGGCAACAGAAGCAGAAAGCAGCTGAGACAAATCTGCAATGCAAATCAGCCTTCTCTGGAGCGGAGCCTCCGCTTGTTTTGGGGAGCGGTGGGCGCTGCAAGAGACTGGGAGAAAAGAAGCCTCGCCGTCCCCACCTCCTCAACTCTGCTTTCTCCGCCCGCCTTTCTCCTGCTCACGTACATGTTCTCATTTCTCTCTTTCCCTCCCTTCTTCAGAGATTAATGGAGACAATTTATCTTCTAATGTGACTACAGCTTATGAATTCTTTGTCTCACTCTAATCTTTTAAATTATCCACATAATAAAATATGTATCCAGTGATTTCAGGTCATAATTTGATCTTCTAGGGAAAGTGCGGAGGGGATGGGGAGCTGAAGCGAGCCCTTCTCATCCTTTGCTCCTCTCCATTTGTCTTTATTTGTCATTCCTTTTTTTTTTTTTTTGCTTACTGCTCTCTGACCTCGGTACTTCTTTAGTGTGTCTGGGGTCCTGCCTAGGGCACAAGAAGGGTTAATTCAGAACGTTGGGGGGCAATAGGCAGCCCCCCTGGGTCTCTCTCTCCTTCCTGACCTCAGGGCCCCCTCTCTTAATAGCAGCAGGAAGATTTCTGACTCGTCAGGGGCCAGCCAGTTCTAGAAAACTAGGCTTTGACTACCTAAGGGCCAAAGGGGTCTTTAAAAGTTCACTGGTCTGGGTGTTGCCCCTCATCTGCATAACATCAAAGGACAACTCCCTGCAAAACACACCCATCAGTCCTTCTGGGGAGTGTCTGGCAAGCTCACCATCAGTTTGCTGGGGATCCCCCATGTTGGCTGCCCATCAAGGCCATTTGAGAGAGGACTTCCCACTGTCTAGTCTGAGAGAGGCACCCCTGGAACTGCAAACCCACCCCCGGCCATGCACTCAGCCTGCTCCCCTCAAAGCCCCAGTATTCTACGTGAAACTCAGGAAGGCCACTTCCTGGGGCCACTGTGTACAATTACGCACCTGGTGGCCTGCACACGGGTGGGTGCGGAGCCAAGGGACGGGCTGGACCATGGTTCTGGAGGTGCCTGCCTAGAGGGGGAGGCTTTTTATAATTTGCACAAAGGCATCATAAGGGCAGGCTTGGTCCTGCCCTCATCCCCATTTTACTTTGCTCACTGTGTCCTGGGCTCCACAGTGGCCTTGCCTGTGCTCGTGACTCGGGGCATTCACCGGGCGAGTTGCTCCTTTGGCACCTGCCCTCAGGCCTCAGGCTGCGCAGCCTCATCCACCGAGCAGGCAGTGCCGGGGGCGAGCAACACCTCAACATCTGCCTCCGTCTCCTTTAGCGATTCCTCCATCTTAACAAGCAGCCCGTCTTCGCCCACCGCACCGTCAGTGTAAACCTCTCGCGCAACGGGACAGAGAATCGCCCAGCTTCACCCTCCGAGGAGCCTGTGAAATAAGAGGCTGCGCACTGCTGGTGGGAGGCCCGTGAGCCTGGCGCTGGCCTGGGGAAGAGCGGCCCAGAGAGGGGAGGGAGGGGACTTCTTGTGTTCTCAGGGCAGCGTGGAAGGTGAGCTGCAGGATGAGCCACAGGGGCTGCAGGCAACCACCGGGGTGTAGCAGGGACTCCGGACAAAGGAGGGAGGTGACGATCAGGAGGTGAGTGGGGAACAGCCCAGGTGTAAGGTGAGGCCCGGACAGACTGAGTCAGGCCCTCACTCTCTTATCTACGGAAACCAGAAAACAGAGTCTTTATGGAGCTCATTTGGAGGCAAACCCTGCCATGAATAAGGCTATTTATAGTCTTTTATTTATCCCCGCTTGGTGTGAATATTCATGGGTCTCCCTGAAGAAGCACTAATGTGCCTGGCTGTGGAGAGTTGGTCCCGACCTTGCTGGGATGTTAGACACCAGAGGGGATAAGCAACACGTCACCTGCCTAAAACCTGAAGCCTGAATTGTGAAGCACATCAGGCCCCATGTGTTCGGGATGAGGGGTGGGGGCCCGTGATGTATGTGAAAGCACACGATGTGCAGGAGCGAGTGGCGTGGGGCACAGAAGGGCAGGGCCAGATGGGGCAGCGTCTTGGAAGGAGGCCTGATTGGGTCAGGGAATGAGAGGATGGCGTGGACCAGGTAGGGGCAAGAAGGGTAGAGAGCAGAGCTCGGTGAGTAACCGGAGGGCAGAGGCGGCAGCTCCTTTCTGTTTTTCCTGGAATGGTGATGAGTTTCAAGTTAGATATTTTTCTACCAGCAACTCTGAAGAAGGCGCTGCCAGGGTGGGCTCTGTCCCCTGTGAGAGCAGGCTTAGATTGTAGGAGAAGAGGCTTGGGAAGAGCTGCGGGGGTCCTGACCACTGAATGACAAAGGGCTCAGGGCGGCTGGTTTGCATCTGGGGTGCCTGGTGGCCGCAGGCCTCTTCTTGGTCTCTCCTATGTGAGGACGCTGCTCCCTGTGTGGAGCTGCAAGGAAAACACATCAGTACCCAGGACAGATGAGCCCCCAGGCCCTTCGCTCAGGGAGTCACAGACGGTGGACCTTCGGGCTTGGGGCTCAGTGGATCTCACTTGGGAAAACAGGGCTTCAGGCAATGCCCTTTCCAGAACCAGGATTAAGTCCCTCCCCGGAGCGTCCCCCTCTGTCTCTCCATCCTACCCTCTCCCTCTCTAGGTGAGTTTCCTCACCTTGCAGCCCCAGGAAACATCCCAGCTCAAGTAGACCTTGAGGTAGGGGAGCCAGAAAAAGCAGGAGGTGCATCACGCAGTGGTGGTGAGACCCCATGCCTGGAACCCTCTGGGCAACGGGAATTCCTCAGGGGACCATTCTTTTCTCTGCTTCCCCTGCGGGACAGGCAGCACCTTGACATCAGATGTACAAGCTGTAATGTTTTTCCAAAGAACACTCCAGACGTGGGCTGACCTCAGAGAACATTCAGCCAACACCCACCCCCACCCCCGCCCCGTCCACTTACAGGGGGAGAAACTGAGGCAGAGCCAGGGGAAGGGGCTGTGGGTCCCACATCCGAGTTCCTTCTCCTCCTGAATCCTGTAGGGTTGCTGCTCACCAGCCCCCTCCCCCAGTGCCTCCCCTCCTCATTTCAGGCTAAAAAAAAATTCTCCTTCCTGAGGACTCACACATTTTAAATATTTGGAGCGTGTTGTCATGTCACCCTGGCTGTTGCTAGCCCAGCAGTCCAGCAGCGCACATTTAAAGACTCTGTGTTTGGTCTCATGCAGGCTTCCCTGCTTCCCTTTTCCCTTCCTCCCATCCTGTGGTTGCTCTTGCTCCAGAAGCCAGGGGATGTGGATGGGCTGGCCTCTGGTGGCGTGTGTATGTGTGTGTGTGGAGGGCGGTGGGTGGCTCTTGGGGTTGCTGGGAGCAGGGAAGTGCCTCTGACCACCCTGAGCAGGACCGAAGCCATGTGGGCAGCTCTGGGTTTCCCAGAGACCCTTCACGTCAGTGAGGAAATTGGAGTATGGCCTCTGAATCCAGACTAGGCAGTGGAGTCCAGCTCTTGTGTGATCCTGGGCCAGTTACTCAACATCTGAGCCTCAGTTTCCTCATCTATAAAGTGGGGTAACAATTGCTACCTTAAAGGGAGATCAGGGCTAGGACCTCTGTGGTCACCTGGATCTTGTTACTGATGGCATCTTCTGACACCCAAAGCAGGACAGGCTTGACAAGGCAACTTAGAGGAACAATGGGGGAGATTATTTGAAACTGGATTTTCCGTGAAACATCCAGAATGCGTAGTTTGGTTGTTCTTTGCATTGGTGAGAATAGGTACTTAATTATAGTTATTAACTAATAAATGTAATTCTTTATCCTGCACGTTTTAGTTTAGTTTAGTTTAATTTACATACTATATTTTTATTTAATTCCCACAAGTATTAGGGCAAATATTATTGTTATTATTGAGATTCCCACTTTATGGATGAAAAAGCTGAGCTCGGAAAGGTTAAGCGACGTTACCAAGGTCATGTAGTGGACAGAACCAAGGCTGAATCACCAAGCCTTGTCTTCTTGGCTAGTTAAGGCTTGTCCCATGTCACCCCGTTCTAAAACTGGGAAGATAACTCACCTCCATACCTACCAAACCCATCCCCTTGTAACGATTTTATGCCTTCCAGAATTGGAGTTAGAATAGATAGGAAATTGCAGTATATTCACACTATGGAATACTAGACATCAGTGCAAATAACGAAGCTATCCACATGTATCAACGTGGCTAAGCTTGAGGGAACATATGCGGAGAGGGAAGTCAGTTGCAGAAGAATAAACGCACAGTGTGATACCAATATATGTTTAAAAGAAGTGAATCAGTACCACATAATAGTGTGTGTTCACCTTACAACTCAGCAAGTGCAATCTTAGCCATTCTCATCAGAAGAATAAAAACTTAAGTTCACACAAAAGCTTCTACACAAATGCTCCTAGCATCTTTATCTGTAACAGCCCCAAACTGGAAAAAATCCAAATATCCTTCAGTGGGTGAATGATTAAACCCACTACGGTACATCCATTCACCGGAACAGTACTCAATAATGACAAGGAACAGATTAGTGATAGATGCAACAACTTGGATGGATTTCAAGGGATTTTAGTGGGGGAAAAAAGCCAATCTTATATGGTTACCTATTATATGATTCCATGTATATGAGTTAAAATGGCAAAATGATAGAAGTGGAGAACAGATTAGCGGTTGCCAGGAGCTATAGGGAGGGGAAGAGAGAAGATGGTCGTGACTGTGACAAGGATCCTTGCGATAGAACTGTTCTGTATCTGACCGCGGTCATGGTCACAAAGATTTTCACAGGAGGGAAAACTGCACGGAACTAAATGCACACAGACTTGCACACATGCACCTACACCCACACCCACACCCACACCCACACACAAATGCACGTCACACAGGTGAAATCTGGATAAGGTCAGTGGGTTGTTCCAACATCAATGATCTGGTTGTGATATTGTGCTAAAATGTTGCAGGGTGCGACCCCTGAAGGAAACTGGGTGAAGAGTATACAGGCTGGCTCTGTTATTTCTTATAACTGCATGTGAATCTGCAAGGATCTGGAGATAAAAAGTTAAAAGAATAATGTAGTATATAAAGATACAGGGGGATAGTAAGAACCTAATTTAGCATGGTAGCAACAACTGGGCAGGAGGCAAGGAGATGGGATGAGCTTACACTCGTAGTTTTCAATACATTCGTTATTTCCTTTAAGGGGGGTGGTGTGTACACGGTTGCTGACGATATATGATATTTCTTTAAATGAATTATTCCATCATTAAAATAATAATACAATTTAAAAAATTCCCCGTGTTTTAAGAACGAGAACTGAAGCAGAGTTAAAAGGATTCCAATCTGGCTGTGAGTCTGCCTCGTCTTGTTCTTGCGTAAAGTCTTTTTTGAGTGAAAAGCTCCCGTCTTCTGCTATTTGGCGGACAATACTTGAAGTAGCCCTGGAGCTCTGCACCATTGAAACGGTGGATCTGCACATCCCAGCCAGGTCCACCACTGGCATTATTGCAGCAACCTGATAAAGCCCTTCCAAACAGGTGATGTTATTCTAAGCAGCATAAATCAGGGCCTGCTGCACCATCTTGCCAGCTTCTCAGAGGGCTCTTGGAGCTTAACTTGGCCTCCCAGACTGAAGCAGAGACGGGGACATGGAGAGGGCAGGGAAGGGGTAGGATGGGAGGGAGGGCGGGAGAGCAAGGGACTCACTCAGCTGGGGATTGTTGGCAATCGGTGAGGACCAGCTGAGCAAAGCCTGGGGAAGCAATGGAGTGTTTCCCGGGAGGCCTGGGATGGGAGCATCAAGGTTTTGTTTGGAAATTGCTAGGATCTGGTGTCTGTCAAGTGTCATTAGCGCATTGGGAACTGGGCCGGCCTTGAGAGCCAGGCTCTGTCCTCGCCTGGCTGGCTCACCGGATAAATGACTTGGGGGCCGAGACTCAACGGCACTCAAATGGAAATAGCAGTGGCAGCCTCCAAGGTTTCCTGCTTCAACTTCGCCTTGAGTAAAATACCTCATTATCCCCCAACATCCTTCTTCTACCTGCTGGCTGCTATAGCTCAATCAGGCCCCCGAGGACGCAGGTGATCGATCCCAGGCCTAGGGCCAAGGAAGGCAGCACACTTTGTCTCAAAAATCAGCCGCTGGCCCTAAAACATAAAAGACTAAAGATTTAGGTAAACCTTGAGAGAAGAAGGAAAGAAACTCAGGCTGCCTTCAGTTTTGCCCACACTGCCTTCCTGGTGGCTACACCACTTTGGTTTTCCATCAATGGAGTGATTAAAAGCTGGGGAAAGAGGAAGTGAAAGGATAGGAAGGCCAGACGAGAGTCAAAGTCAGAAGGGATGGGCTAGGGCGATGTGCGTCTGTTCTGAGTAAGGGGCAGGCCCACAGCAGGCCTACCACGTACAGTGGTGTGGGATGTGCACTGCCCAAATCCGGGAAGGGTCATGCACATCATAGTGTACGGGAACGGTGTCTCCTGGAACTGGGCAGCGCACAACCTGCGTGGTGGCGTGTGAGTGGACCTGGGAGGGGTCCAAATGCAGTAACGTAAAGCTAACACCTGTTAAGCAGCTACCCTCTGTCAGGCACCTGGGGAGGGGTTTTATGTATGTGACTTGACCCTCACAGCAATTGGACAGATTTTGCCCACGGTTATAGATGCAGCAGGGAAGATGCCAAGTGTTCAGTTCCCACGTAAAGTGGCTCTGTTTTCCATTGACTTATGTACAAGTTTCGCACAGTATTAAAAGTGTGTGTCCAATTTTAAAAGTGTGTGTCTTTGTAGGTATCCATGAGCACACAAGTACCAGAGAGAGAGGTTGAACAAGGCATAGGCTGAGTCTGGATTCATCCTGAGTGTTGGTTATGAGAAGCCTGAGTCCTCACTCTTCCTAGGCCTACAATTCCCTTCAAGCCAATCTTCTCTACCTGAGTTTCCTGCCCCCTTTCTCTGCCTCCAAAGGGCTGGGAAGCTGGGTGGGGTCGTGTCTAACGACAGTAGCTACGTTTCTTGGCCTCAGGGCGGGAAGCCCACAGGTGGTGGCATCATCCTGTTGGCTTTCCCCAATGCTCATCCACACCCAGGGAAGAGAAATCTTCCAGCTGCCTCTGCTTTGGCCTTTCTCTGACAGAGGCTCTGGGAGCTATCTTGCGGGGACCACGGGAGCTTGGATGATGGCTTAGCATCCCCACCTGCCTGCACCCTCAGGTCCGGGTGGAGGGGTTTTCCTCAAAGACCATGGGTCTTCTAAAGGAAGTATGATGAATCTCCTTCCGTAGGTAAGGTGACTAAGGCTCAGTGAGGTTAAGCAGCTTGGTAGAATATCTAACTAGTACCTGAGTTACTAGCAGAATCCGTACCAAACCTGAGTTCGACTCAGGCTAAACCCTGTGTGACATGTTGTCTCCCTGCAAAGTCTGCAGGTGGCTCTTATTCCCAAGCGGAAAAGACAGAGGAGCAGACCTTCACTGTGGGTGATGACCGCCCCCACCCCAGGACCGCTCCCCCTCTTAGGCTCGCCCCTGGAGCCCTGACCTGCCTCCACCTGTCCTCCCCACCTGTGCTCTCATTACCTTTGGGAGGGGCCCAGGGCAGCGATATGTCGCTAACATCTGTTCAGCAGCTATTCTGCATCAGGCACCGTGTGAAGGGTTTGAGGTATGTGATTGAACCCTCACAGCAGTTCTGCAGGCAGGGATTTTGCCCACTGTATAGATGCAGCAGGAAGATGCCAAGTGTTCGCTTCCCACGCGAAGAGCCCATCAAGACTCTCGCCGACACGGCACGTCTGACCACTTATAAGACGGTGGGAGATGGGGACGGGGTGCTTCTATCATCTGTCAACTGAAACTCGAGAAGGTCACAGCTCCTTAAAAATCTACCTCCGGGCTTCCCTGGTGGCGCAGTGGTTGAGAGTCCGCCTGCCGACTCAGGGGACGCGGGTTCGTGCCCCGGTCCGGGAGGATCCCACGTGCCGCGGAGCGGCTGGGCCCGTGAGCCATGGCCGCTGAGCCTGCGCGTCCGGAGCCTGTGCTCCGCAACGGGAGAGGCCATAACAGTAAGAGGCCCGCGTACCGCAAAAAAAAAAAAAAAAAAATCTACCACCCACCAGCAGCTCTACCTTCTCGTCCTGGAATATCAGAAAAGCTTGTGAGAAACCTTCCAGGATGCCCTGAAATCAGAGGATCCCAGCCCTAGTTAGAGGTTCCATGCACTGGGAGACCAAGAAGCAAAGACAGGTCCCTTTCTGCAGAGCAGGTCCCTGGGCTATCACCTTATTCTCATGCTCCTCTTCTGGATTAAGGTACCCCAGCTGCTGTCCTCTGAGGCTCTATTTGGAAAGCAGGAATGATTACAGGGTTGGTGGAGTCTTGGGGAAGAGACCACAGACTCCGAGCAAAGGGCAGGTAGGCAGCACTGACGATTCCCGGTTGGCCCAGCTGCCATCCCTCCGTAGATCTCCAGGGTTTATCCTCTGGACCAGCAGATCTCCCTCTCAGGGTTCTCAAGGAACCCAAGGGCCTTCCTGCCTACACTCCAGGCAAATCCTGTATTTCAGAGTGCTTCCTTTCTCTTTGCTGGAGGCCCCCAGCCTACTCTGAGTCCAGCATCTGCCCTTCTTTAGCCCCTCTGTCCCTACAAACTAACACGCCTCTTTTTACTTCCCATCTCCTCTGTTAGCTGCATCCAAACCCCGGGCTGGTTCGTCTCCTCTCGATTCCCGCCACCTCATCTTGGATTTCAGGCATCCCAGGGTGTCTGTTTGTATCATGCTGTTTTCAGTGGGTTAACTTCTTCCTCGTTATGCACACTGCTACTCACACCCACAGTACAGCCACCTCTCACGGTCACGGGGCAGTTCTTCCAAAGAGTTCATAACACGTGCAGAAGTCTGATCCCCTACCTGCTCCTTGTGAGCTGGGGAGGGGCAGGGAGAAGGGCAATAGGAAGGATTTCTACTTCACTGCATTGCTTGCCAAAGAATTAATCAGTTATTTGACTCCAGATAACATGGTAATTAATAATGTAATAAGATGCAATTTATGGGCACTCATGCCTGAAGGCCTCTGGTCCCAAGGCCCTTGGTAAAAGGCAAAATTAAAAGCATCCATAATCTCTAAGAGGACAGCATGACCAGAGCTCACGGAGGCTGAAAAGAACGGGAGGCCTCTGAGGCTCCACGCTCCGTGGACAGCAGCCCAGGCTCTCAGCTCGCAAGAGAACCCTCCACCCAACATCTAGACTCAGTGGAGCGGGAAGCCAGTCATGTGCCCGTGGCTGCCAAGCCCCCTCAACAGACTCACAAGAGACTCCTAAGAAGGACCCTCTCCTATTGGAAGGGGAGGGACAGGAAAGTCACAGCCAGGGATCCGTTGGAATCCCAGTTCTTATCGCTTAATGGCTACTGACCTCGGATATCTCTCTGCACCTCAGTTTCCACTTTACAGTGTTGTTGTGAAAGTGATTGAGAACAGCTGCAAAGCCCTTCTGAGTTTACCAAGTGCTTATTCGTGGGCATTATTTCCTGTAGTTCTTTTTTTGCGGTACGCGGGCCTCTCACTGTTGTGGCCTCTCCCGTTGCGGAGCACAGGCTCCGGACGCGCAGGCTCAGCGGCCATGGCTCACGGGCCCAGCCGCTCCGCGGCACGTGGGATCTTCCCGGACCGGGGCACGAACCCCGCGTCCCCTGCATCGGCAGGCGGACTCTCAACCACTGCGCCACCAGGGAAGCCCTATTTCCTGTAGTTCTTTAACAGCTCCCTGAGGTTTCACAGCAGACTGCCTGCCCAGTATCTACACTCATCAGCTTCTTTCCTAAGCCTCCTCCTTTTACTCCTGGGGGCAATGTGCAAAACTAAAGACATTTCCCAGCCTTCCTTACAGCTACGAATGGTCAGTGAGATGTAAGCAAAAGTTGCTGGGGGGGTGGGGTCCCAGGAAAGTTCTCTAGGAGGCTGACTCAGCTGCAAGGATGCCCCTTTGCCCATCCCTTCTTCCTTCTAATTTCTACCTAGAATTCAGACATGATGTACGGTGCTCTGACAGCCTTCTTAGACTGTGAAGTGAACTTGGAGTTGGAAGCCATGTGCAAAGGATGGTGAGATAGGAAGAGAGCAAGAGCCTGGAGCCTCCAATGACTATGAAACTGCCATAGGAGCAAGAATGACCTACTTCTAGATTTTTGTTACATGAGAGGAGAATAAACCTCTGTCTTGTTTAAACCAGTGCAATCCATCTTCTACTGGTAGGTGTGATTCTCCTGCCTTTCAAAGAGATTGCTGCTAAGCAGAGTCAAGAGACTTGCTCAAAGTCGCCTTTTTTGGTTGAAGGGGCCATAGTCACATTTCCTAAAAGAGAACATTTCCAAATGTTTTTCAGTTGGCAAAGATCCACAAATTTTAAATACCAGATGATGATCTTCTTTTGCCTGAAGATCGAAGCATCTTTTTGCTGCCTTTCAGAGCTGCCGTTCCCTGAGGGCTCTTTTTATCTCTGGCTTTCTTTTTTACTTCTCCCTCCTCTTTGCCCTTGGTCCTTCTGCCATTCAGTGCTTCCCAAAGCCTTTTACCTACCAGTAGAATTCTGTTTGGCAGCCCTGAGCCCTGGACTAAGTGTGTGAAGTCAGGGACAGTGGCAGCCCCTGCCTTCAGCTCCTGTCCCTGGAAGAACTGAGACAGAGCGAGCCCCTCCGTGGAGCTCCCTCTGGGGTTTCACAGCCCTCGCTCCCCAGCGTTGCAGGCAGTAGAGGACTTGTCTTCCTGTCCTCAATCAACCTCCTCCCGCCTACTTGCATGTAGAAGGAGTGGACAGATATGCATGAACTTCTTGGAAGTCCGTGGAACTTCTTGGAAGTCCGTGAGAGGTTGGCAGTGGGATGACAGGTGGCCTGGCACAGGAGGATGAGCTGGGGTCACTCAGGCCCCTGGCCCTTCGTGGCAGAAAGTGGAGCAGACTTTCCCTGTCCTGGGAAGATGTGCAATTTAGGAAGGAAATGCCTGGTTTTAATGCCTCTCAGAATGAAGCTTTGAAATGGATAGGCGGCTTTTGCCGTCCTCTGATCCATCCATGGGCTAAAAAAACCCTGCATGTTGGTCTTCGGTTTGGCAGGGTGGATTCAAGAGTGCTAAGTCAGGGGCTTCCCTGGTGTCGCAGTGGTTGAGAGTCTGCATACTGATGCAGGGGACACGGGTTCGTGCCCCGGTCCGGGAAGATCCCACGTGCCGCGGAGCGGCTGGGCCTGTGAGCCATGGCCGCTGAGCTTGCGCGTCCGGAGCCTGTGCTCCGCAACGGGAGAGGCCACAGCAGTGAGAGGCCCGCGTACCGCAAAAAAAAAAAAAAAAAAAAAAAAAAAAAAAGAGTGCTAAGTCAGATAGGGGCAACCTAAGAGAGTCCCCAAGAGTGGAGTTGGAGTATACAACATGTGAGGGGCAAGTCCCATTCTCTGACCTGGCTGGTGTTTGAATTGCCATGTGGCAGGGAGGGAGTGGTGGTGTCCTCGAGAACGGGGGACTCGGAATATAATAAAGATATATTTTACTTCTATATAAAGTATTCCGAAGGGAGAAAAGAGGTCCATATTGAGTTTTTCACTCCTCACTCAGCCCCAAAGCAGAGGAGCTGAGGAAAATGTTCTCTCTACTACTGATCCACCAGGCAATTGCAGCAAATAGTAACATAGCCAGCACAGACCATCTGCTGTGTCAGGTACTGGTGTGTTTCACATGTGTTAACTCATTTAATCTTTACAATAACAGTCTGCAGTAGGTTCTATTATTATAATACCCATTTTATAAAAAAAAGAACAGTAAGAAACAGAGAAGTTTAGTAACTTGCCCAAGGTCACAGAGCAGGAGACCCAAACTGAGGCAGTCTGGGTTCTTAGCCGTTACAGGAACTGCTTCTCATTTGATGCTGGACTTCGGGGTTCTGGGAAAGCAAGGAGGCAGAATAACTTTGGTTCAATCCCTAGCTCAGCCATTCACTAGACTGATTTAATTGAATATTCAAATCTATTTCGTATGTGAAGTGCCTGGACCCACTCATTCCATGATAATCCATTACTTTTGAATAAGGTCTTGTTTTTCTCCAAACAGGTGCTCATTGCTCCCTCATTCGAACCTTACAACCTCCAGTGAAAGAGCAAGGTCAGATGCAATTATCCTCACTTTATATATGAGAAAAATGAGGCCTAGCATATTTCCTGAACTACTTCCGGAACATTCTACTATCTCTCTTTCTTATCTTTTAAATGCTTCGAACAGTACAGAAGAAAACAGAGCAACTTTCCCACACCCTTCCTTGGAATTCACCATTATTAGTATTTTAGTATCACGTCAGCCTTTTTTTCTAAGCACAGAGCATACTCATGTATGATTGTTAACGAGCACACACGTGATCGTGCTGTAGTCATTGCTTGCCTTGTGCACTTCACAATATGTCACTGACTAGAGGTCTGCTCCATTTTTTTTTAATGGCTCCATGATATTCTACAGCATAGATGTATTATGACTTATTTATCCCCTCTCCTCTTGTTGGTCATTTAGGTTAGTCCCGATTTTTATGTTTATAGTAAATGCTGTAATGATTACTCTTACTCAAACATTTCAGTGCACATGTTCACAAGGTTTTTGTAAAATGAATTTCTAGGAGTGTAACTCTGCGTCTAATGGTATGAACATTTAAAAATGTTAAGTTCTACCAAATTATTAATCCAAACAAGTTTTGCCAAACGCACATTCACACAGGGTCTAAGAGTAGCCATTCTCTATTCTTTTGTCAAAGCTGAATATTTTCAATTTTCTAAGTTTTTATTTCTCTAGTGGGTGAAAAATAACACCCTATTGTTTTCAATTGAATTTCCCTGATTACGAGGCTGAGTATCCTTTTAATATACTTATTAGCCATTTGTATTTCTTCTTCTACAAAATCTCCTTTGTATTCTCTCCCTCTCCTTCCATTGGGTTTTGGCTTTTCTCTATTGATGCAAAGTAATGCTCTATCTTCTAGACATTGATTTTTTGTTGTGGTGGTATATCACAAGCATCTTCCCTCTGGTATTTATCCCTTGTCTTTTAACTTTGTGATGTCTTTTAACTTTGTGATACCTTTTGATGTAAAGCTGCTTTAAATTGAGAGTATTGCCTTTCAATTTTTAAAATTATGAGATGGTCCCAGCTCATAGACAAATATAAAAGATAACATACAACCTGTATATTCAACACCAACTTTGTAAAACCTTGACATTTTGCTACGTTTAAATATCCCCACCATCTTGTAATTTTCATTTGCAGTTTACTTTTACCCTTTTTAAAAGTGAAAAATAATATTTATCTTTTTCATCAAATTGCAGTTGCATTTACTGACATGTTTTATACATTTCTCTGCTCCCCATCGCTTCCTGGGGTCCATATCTTCCCTCTGGGTTGACTATTTCTAAATGAAGTGCATCCTTGATAGTGCTTTTAGTGAGAGGCTGCGGACGCTAAATTCTTTTAGTATTTTTTTATGGCTAAAAGTGTCTTTATTTTGCTTGCACTCTTAAATAGTAGCTGTGGCAGTTACTGTTAGCTGCCCAGCCCACATCTTGTCTTTCTCCTTCCTTGGAAATGGAATTGGAACACTGATTTTATTTAGGGCATCTGTATGCTCAGCAGAAAGCCTGTATTTTCTAGACTCTCATAGCCATGAGTGGCTAATGAGATGTAAGCAGAAAACATTGAAGGGGGGAGATCTTCCTAAAGGGAGCTGACTTATCTACGAGGAGCACACTTTTACCCTTGTCCTTCTTTTGTGGAACACAGGAGCCTTCATGGGACAATGAAGAGAGAAGCCACAAGCTAAGGAAAGTAGAGCGGAAGCATGGGAATGCACTTGGGTTTTGTGATGCCCCACCCACTCCTGGGCTGCCACTTCCATGCCCCCTTGATGTGAGACAATGAAGCCTTTATTTGATTTGTTTAAGCCTGTTATTAGGTCTCTGATGCTAACAGCAAAATTCAATTTTAGGTTGATATTTGGTTTCCTCTTACCCTCTGAGGCTGACATTCTATTGTTCTTAGCATCTGTTATTACGGATGAGAGGTCTACTGTTAGTCTAATTGTTCTATCTTCCTATCTGATAATTTTAAAGATTTCCCCATGACCCTTGTTATTGTTTTTTAATGCATCGGTGATTGGATTTATTTGTATTTATCTTACTAGATTTTTAGAATGCGCTTTCTGTTTAATGACTCGTGTTTTATCCAATTTGGGAAATATTTCAATAATTATCTCTTAAAATATTGATTCTCTGTCATTCCTTTCATTCCCTCTTTTTTCTAGAATTAGATAAATGTTAAAACCCCTCTCCCGGGGCTTCCCTGGTGGTGCAGTGGATGAGAGTCCGCCTGCCGATGCAGGGGACACGGGTTCGTGCCCCGGTCCGGGAGGATCCCACGTGCCGCGGAGCGGCTGGGCCTGTGAGCCATGGCCGCTGAGCCTGCGCGTCCGGAGCCTGTGCTCCGCGATGGGAGAGGCCGCAGCGGTGAGAGGCCCGCGTACCAAAACAAACAAACAAACAGAAAAAAACCCTCTCTCAATTGTTCCTTCTTGTCGCTTAACTACATTACATTGTGTGTGTGTGTGTGTGTGTGTGTGTGTGTGTGTGTGTGTGTGTGTGTGTGTGTGTGTGTGTGTGATTCTGGGTGAATTCCTCAGTTCCTTCTTCTAGACTATGAAATATTTCTTTAACAGTGTCCTGAGTTTTTATCAACTATTGAATTTGTAAAATTTACTGACATTTTTCTTTAATTTCTAGGATTTCTAATGAGTTCTCTCTTAGAACTAAATTTTAGGATTTTAGTATCCTTATTTTATTGCTGCCTAGTTTTGTTTAATGATATCTTATTCTTTACAATATGGAAGTTATAGCTTCCCTTTTCTCTAAGAACATACTAAAGATACTATAATTAAAACTCTTTGTCCAACTGTTGTACAAAATTAGTTTCATCTAAAACATTCTTATCACAAATTAAAAAATTTGTAACTATGTGTCGTAATGGATGTTAACTAGACTTACTGTGGTAATCACTTCAAAATATATATATGTATCAAATCAATATGTTGTACACTTGAAACTAATATAATGCTATATGTCAATTAAATCTCAATTTTAAAAAAGTTGTACCCAAAAGATAGAAAAGCCATAGCTAGTTATTAAAATACTATCAGAAAAATACAAATAGAAGGATAGTTGCTAAGTACATACTCCACTTCTACTTAGAACTATGTATAGCTTTTTACTGAACATAGAGTAAAATTATAAACCTAAGCAAGGTTTGCATGAACTCACCCCTGGTTACTATACAACCTCATATCTCACCAATATCCTCTTCACTCTGGCCATACCGACCCATATTTAGTTCCTTCAACACAAGACCTTTCCCACCTCAGGGGGAAAGGTCTTTGCACATACTGCTCTCTTTCTGCAACGCTCTTTGCCCAGTGCTTGAAAAGCCTGGCTTTTTTTGTCCTTCATGTCTTAATTAAAAAGACATCAAAATGAGAGCAGCGATTATCTATCTCTACATGGTACAATTTGATATAATTTATTTATATTTCTTTCTTTTTATTATTATTATTTTATTCGGTTTGGATTTAAATCTTTTTTACTCCATAAACATTGTGTTTTAAAAAGCAAAAAGGCACAATGAGTTATTTTAATCTTTAGTATGCTTGAAATGTGCTTGGCAAGAAAGAAAATATTGATATTACATTTCCCCCTAATGCCATTTATCGAAAAAGTAATTTCATCAAGAGTGAATTTGTGTTGCAAATGCTTTGCTGGCTGTCTGTATTAGCGTTTTTTTCTTTTTAATTGAAATATAGTTGCTGTACATGTATTAGCTTTTAATTTCTTTATGTATATTGGGATTTTGGTTTAAAGATTCATTTTGAGTGGGAGGTTTTGGGGTTTTTGGGTTTTTTTTCTCTCTCCCTCTTTTTTTTATTCTTACCCCTCTCTATCTAGCTTTTTTTGTGGTCGCCCTTACCTGACTAGAGCTGCCAGATAAAATACAGGATGCCCTGTGAAATTTGAATTTCAGCTAAATAACAAATAATTTTTTAGTGTAAGAAAGTCTTGAATATTGAATCAGATGTATTTATAAAATTGTTGTTTAGCTAAAATTCAAATCTAAATGGGTAAGCTGCATGTTTATTTGCTAAATCTGGCAACCTTATACCTGACCTTCTATGCCCCTATCCAGAACCAGACTTTATTTTTTTTATTTTTCACATCTTTATTGGAATATAAATGCTTTACAATGTTATGTTAATTTCTGCTATACAACAAAATTAATCAGCTATACATATACATATACCCCATATCCCCTCCCTCTTGTATCTCCCTCCCACCCTCCCTATCCCACCCCTCTAGGTGGTCACAAAGCACCGAGCTGATCTCCCTGTGCTATGCAGCAGCTTCCCACTAGCTATCTATTTTACATTTGGTAGTGTATATCTGTCAATGCCACTCTCTCACTTCGTCCCAGCTTCCCCTCCCCCCCCCGCCCCCGCCCTCAAGTCTGTTCTCTACATTTGCGTCTTTATCCCTGCCCTGCCAACCAGATTTTCTTATGGGGATTTGGGCTCCATATGATATTTAGGGCATCAAATAAATAAATAAATACATACATGAGGTATAACAAAACAAAAAAAGCTGCCTTTTTAGGGCCACAGAGAAAATTCTTGCTACCTGAGAAATGAGAATTTGCTCTTCTGGGATAGGACCTTTCTGCTGCCTACAACCTGTAAAAGACTGGTGCTGGAAGCTCAGCCCTTTCTCAGCTCTCCCCGCAGCCTCAGAACAGCGCCTTCTCTCTGATGTCACCACGATCATCACTTGTAAATCCACCCAGTCAATAGAGCATTGTCTGGTACACAGGTCAAGAGAGTTAGATGTTGTGAAATCGTGATTTACAAAAGAAAGAGAAGAGGCAGTTCCTATCCCTAAAGAGTTTATAATCTAGTTTGAAGTTCAAACAAACACAAGAAAAAAGATAGACTGAGTCTGATACTGAGGAAAGCAGTGAATTGAGACAGTGTTCTGAAAAAGGAACCAATATTTACTGAGTGTCTATTATAAGCTCTCTTGATCATCTCACTTAATTCTCATTTCAGTTTTATGAGGCAGGACTGATCATCCTGATTTGATAGAGCAGGAAATGGAGGCTCAGAATTATTAGATGTCTTGTCTGATGTCACAGGATTAATCAATAGGTCTTCTAATGCCACACACTTTTCACTAAGCCATGGACCAGTGCTGGTTAGTTAGTGCTGGGAAACGTTGGGAAGGGAGGTCAAATAATAGTGGTCACATTTTAAGACCTTAAAATGCAAAGTTAGAAAAACATTACAGCAAATCTTATTCTAAAAGGACTACCCTGCAACGTTTTCCATCAGTTTTTTCCTGGGCTTTCCAAGAGACAGACCTTAGATGGATCAAAAGGTATTGACCAAGGTCTTGGTAGAACAGGAATGGAATTCAGAACTATGACTGTTGACTTTTTTGGTAGTCTGTTTAGATGTCTATCCCTGACTTGTTTGAGCCCTAGACTATTTCTGGAGGGCTTGTAGTAACTTGAATCACCACACTAAATGCTGTTATGAAATAAACTGGATTTTGATGAATTCCCTTGGAAAGTGAGTTATCACGTTCTGGTTACAGCTGGGTGCTGTAACGTTTATATTCCCGAGCTGGGAATGACTATGTTTCATCAGAGCGGCAGGGATACCAGCAGCTTACTTCCGTCTCCTCAATTGTGTGGCAATGAAGTTTACGGCATCACACACCATCAACCTTTATGCAAACACAGCTCTTTTCTGATGCCTTCTCAGCCTCTTCCATAGGATGGGGAGCACAAGACAGAGATAATATTTGCTACAAGTTGAGTTTTCAGCCTGCCCACAAGTAAGATGGAGATTTCACAAGTGCTGCCAATGTAGAAAATGATAATATTTATGTGAGGTTATTCTGAGGACTGAATTGGGGGAAGTGGTAAATTGTGCTGGAAACAAGTTGGGAAACCTTACAACTGCGTTTGTGGGCCTGAACTTTTTTCAAGTATAGGAGAAATCGGAGAGGCAGAGAAAGTTTTCCCATGAGCTTGCCCCTCCCTGCAAACACCCTTGAGAAAAGCAATAGAGGGAATTAAGCCAGGAGAGTACAGACTTAAATTCTGCACATCACTACTCAGTGTGAGCAAGTATGATTAGGAGATACGACTGAAGCTAATCATAATAGGACCTGATGTTTGTGCTTATAATTTTCCATTTCCATTCACTCGTTCTCTTCCTCATGCATTTATTCAGTAAGTGTTTATTGAGTGCCTACTATGTAACAGGCAGGTTAGTGAGGCCTTGGAGCCAATGATGTGGGAACACTGATATGGTCCCCACCCTGATGAAGCTTATAATTCAGTGAAAGGGGCAGGTGTTATGCAGTCAGAACCCACTGTGAGGTTACTACCAATAAGAGTTCACGGTATTCTAAAGCTCTATTCTATGTATCAGGGATTGTTCTAGGAGCTGAGAATACAGCAGTAAACAGGGCAAAATCCTGTCCTCATTAATTTTTTGTCCTAGTACAGGAGACAAAACACAACTGAACATAAAATTTCAAAATAAACAGAAAATGTAATTTCAGTGCTACGATAAAAACAAAGCAGAATAAGTGGTTAGAGTGTGACTCTAGGCAGGATGGTATGGAAGGGCCCCTCTGAAAGGATGACTCGTGAGCAGGGAACCAGAAGAGCTGCGAGAGAATCCCACAGAGATCTCGAGGAAGATCATTCCAGGTGGAGAGAACAGCACATGCAAAGGTCCTCAGGCTGGAAGGACAATGGCTGCATGTGGAAACAGACTGTAGGTGGGCAACAGTGGTGGGAAGGGGGTCAGCAGGAGGCTGTTGCAGGAGCCCAGAAGGGAGATGGTGGGGGCCTGGGCCCGGATGATGGTGGTGGAGGAGGTGAGGTGGTGTGAGCTTTGGAATTTCTTCTATTATAAGAGGGTTCCACCCTGTTAGGGAGGCCAAGGCAGACGTTCCTGAAGAAGCAACACTTGCACTGAGAGCTGAAGGCTGAGTAGAAGTAGCTAGGTGAAGACGGGTGTGGGCCCTGTGGGGGCAAGTTAAGGCTGAGGTGCTGAAAGAAGATCTGGGCGCCTAGGCAGCAATGAGCAGGGAGGGGAAGCTGGAAACATGGGCAGCACAGACCCCGTCAGGCTGTGTGAGCCCTGTGGAGGACCTTGGGCTTTTTTCTAAGGGTAGTCGGGAGTCATGGAAGGGTTTTCAGCAGAACAAACCTAGCGGATGTGAGCCTTGGAAACGCTTCCGAATGCAGGAGGGAAGAAGCTCCGGTTTCTTACTGACATTCACCCTCTGAGGGAGGCTCTCCTGTACCTATTTTACAAACAAGGAAACCGAGTCTCAGACAATTGATGGCACTGGGCAGGGCCCACAGCAATGGCTGACTCTGGGGTCCAGAGCCATCGCCCTTCCTACCTGTTTGCCTTTATTGCCCCTTCCCACCATCCCCAGCAACACCCCTACCCGTGGCCAGAGCACTCAATAGTGACAATACAATTATGGTTATTTCTGCCTGTTCCTTCTCAGTCTGGGCATTACTGTGTCCCCCTTTCCATATTTCCAGGGCTTTGACTTCTTTCTCTGTGGTGGAAATTTCCAGACTTGCAGGTGTGGTCTTCATTTTCCTACCCCAATTTACATTTTAGAATTAAGCATTATTTTTTTTTATGGAGTCCAGGAGGAGTGACATACTGTTACTAACATTCATTCATTCCTACCAACAGCACCCCTCTCACCCTCCCTCCCTCTCTCCTTCAGACTTTCACTGGACTCCATCTATGCACCTGGCATCAGGTTCACAGAAATTATTCTTGTCCGGTTTGGAGAAAAAGATATGAAAACCAACCGTCACAAATTAAATTGATAATGATGTGTGAAGAAGTTAGCCAGATGTTTACCTTGCTGGAGACCCGGGGAAGGTAGGAGGTGAGGAGAGAGGCAAGATTGGGTCAAAAGAGGGAAAAGGATGCAGACAGCGTTTCCCAAAGAGACTTGCAACTTGGTTGCAGTCTAATCCAATAGTAGACACTGTGTAGGAAAAGTCTCTTTAAAAATGTTCTTGGTGTTTCCGGTCCCCACAGACTGTGATAACAAGGAAGATGTGGGCTGACAGAGCATGAAATTTTCAGCAGCTATGGAATAAGAGGTCCAGAAACGGGGACTAGTGCTTCTTGAGACCATGTGGTGAAAGAGACCCCGAGAACAGTAGATGATGGGAGGGAGGGGTTGGGGTGCCCTCAGTCTTTCCCACGTCTGCCTCTGCTCCCCTGCCCTGCTAGGCACGAAGATCAGTTGATCTTACGGGGTGAGGAGAGCTGCTCGGGTGTTATTGTTTCCAATGGCTGCGGGTTGTGTTTATTTATTTACTGATTTATTTTGCCAAACTCAGGTTTATTGACAGGACTCAGCCAGCCCCGGGCTCTTCCAGCCCACCGACCACAGTGCACGGAGAAATAATTAGTTACTGAGGTGTCGGGAACAGATGTCCAACTGACATCTTCCCTTCACCAGAGTCAAATTCAGCAGTTTTCCTGCCTCCCGATAAATTACCAGCCTCGTGCTGCGTTCCTCTCCCCGCCACCTACCTGGTAGGGCTTTTCTCGCTCATTAAGAGCAGAGCCAACCCCCTGGCCTGACCTTGATCTATAAGGTGTCCCCCTTTTCGCCTTTTCAGCTTTTTCATCTCATTTATTCCTTTCTGATGGGCGTGGGAAGGGGAGAGTGTGGCTTGAGTAAGCTCTGATTCCTCCCCACTAAGAAAAGCTGGGCTCTCACTGTTTCTCTTGGAGACCTCGGGAAGGGAAGCGGTAGGCTGTTAATTACTTCGTATCGGGGCAGTGACGTTTATCTCCTTGGGGGCATCCTGAGGCTTTTTTGCAGGTGTGATCAAAGTAGGGTGCCCTTTCAAAAGCCATGCTCTGTTCTGAACAGTATACAACTTCTGTGTTCCGAAACCTCTAGAAAAGGCAGGGTGGAGTATTGGGGGGTAAGGAGAGGAATGACTGGGGCTGTGGAGGTGGCGGAGAACACCGGAATACAGAGATGTGCTAGGCATGTGCTTTAGAGACGTCAGTTGGGGCTGACAGAGTGGGTAATAACAGGGCTGGCAGGAAATTTGTTTATTCATTCACTCAGCTAATATTGGTGGAGCTCTTTCATGTGCCAGGTCCTGGGGATGCTGGAATTAGCTGAGTATGGTCCCTACAGCTGGCCGGCTGGGGAGTCTGGGGAGTCATACTAAAGAAGTTGACCTTTATTATGAAGGTGCTGGACAGCCTCTGAACAAGTTTAAGAAGGGGAATGATGTGATCCAATTTGCATTTTAGAAAGATCACTCTGGAGGCCAGGTGGAGGAGGGATTGGGGGTGGGACACTGAAGGACACCAGAGACCTCGTGAGAAAACTCTTGTAATAGTCTGACTGAGAAAGGACTAGGGTCCAGCAGAGGCTGAGGCAGTAGGTATAGAGGGGAAAGACGTTTTGGAAGTGCAGTCAGTAGGACTTAAGAGGTTGGGGTTAAAATAGGTTTAAACCTCTTATCTTACAGCTTAGAGAAAGTTCAAGGATCTGGTTCAGGTCCTGTAGCCTGACTTTCCCCTGAGGATTCTGTTCACCACTTAGAAGCGGCTGCCTCTCCCCCAGACGAAGACCCGGAAGTTGCCTCCCCTTACCTTACCTCACAGAAACTCAGGACTGGAAGATGTTCTTAAAGGTGGTCTCATCCAACAGTTTATATAATCACCAACCCTGTCTGCAGTCTTCCCACTTCCCACTTCTCGGGCTGTGCATTCTATCCTTGGAAAGCTTCCTTCCAAAACTATACCCAAATCAATCTCCAACAGATTCTGCCCATTATTGTTAGTTCCGCTTTGGGAGGGCACAAAAACCAAATAAAACACAACACACAGCAGATTGGAAAGCTCCTGATGGGTAGTGAATTCTCCTCCCAGAACCAGATCTACTTGGGAGAAGGATATGACTGCCAACGTTTGTCAAGCACCAAACATCAGGCGTTGGGAGGGTGGGTAGATCACCTTCTAAGAGCAGTCACTTGACTGAGCCGCCCCTATCACTGGGTGAGGGCACTTGTCATCATCTGGGCAGTTCAGGAAACACTTTGATGAAACATTGCACACTCTAACTCCTGGATTTCTTGACTCCACACCCAGTATCTCCCACCTCCTGCTCTCTGCGATGTACAAAACCATCCACCAGGACCTTGTTTGTTCCTGTGAACTCTTCTCTCCTACCTGAGGGTGAGGCGTGAGCCCGTGTGAAATCAGAGAGCTGCAACTCTGCCCTCTTCACGAAAACCCTGCAACCAATCTAATGATCTGATGTATTGGCTTAGATACAAACAGCAGTTAGGCTCCAGTTCTAACTTTTAATTGGCTGTACAGTAGTGTGCAATCATGACCTCTCACTAAACTCTTCCTATTAAGCTTTCATGTTTACATAGCACCATAAATTCAGCTCATCAGTCTTCTGGAAACTTCTCCAATTTCTGCCTCTTTCTGTGGAGGCAATTATTTCCCTGTTTGTCTTGCAGGTCTATTTGAAGCCTGACTTGCTGAACTATAGACACAGAGTATGTGAGTCAGCTCTTCCCTCTTCCTACTGCCCAAGCTGGAGATGCTCCAGGTCCGCCCTTTGCCCCATCAATTTACTGTGCAACCATCCACTGGTTTCCTCTTCTTGAAGCATCTCTTGGTCAATGAACCCTTCTCCTCCTTGGGTCACTTATGACTTTCATTGCTTGGACCTCTTCTCAGCCGGTCAGTGACATATTTCAACTTTGTTCAAAGGACCCTGTGCCCCTCTCCCTCCTGAAGTAACCCAAACTTATTAATACAAGTTTTGCAGCAGAAAAAAAAAATAAATAAAGCTGTAAAAGTTCAGGAAAAACATAAATAGTGACAGAAATGAAACCAACATGCCCCCAAGCCAGGATTCAGGAAATAGAGAAAATATGCCTGGAAAAAAATAAAAGAAAATTTAAAGCTTTTTGATAATAATAATAATAACAAACACAGATAGGTGGAGACTATAGTTACATAATAGATATCATAAAAATAGAATATTTTTAGAAATGAAAAAATTACTAAAATTGGCTCTGGATGACAAATGTGTGAGATGTAGGATAAGTTGGAAAATTAAACAAAAACGTAGAAGGATTAAATAAACAGATATTATAATGCATGAAAAAAATAATAGACTAGCTGTACAGGAAAATTCACTCTATAGAGAATAGGAATCAAGAAAGCTTAACAAATAAGGAAATAGTAAATAAAGATATAATGGTAGAAAGTTTCCCAGAGTTTTTTTAATAAAGAATTTAATCTGTATAGAGTCCCTTTTAGAAATAATGACCAGAGAAAGACGATCAGAAAATATCATTGTAAAGCTTTAAAGACAAAGAAAGGATATATCAAGTAAAAAAGGAGAGAAACAGAATTTAAAATCTCTGGGATCTTGCAACCTAAACGACAGAAGCAAAGGGGATTAGGAAGGCGTATAAGATTATTAATTACAATGTCACATAGCTACACTGTTACACTCCAATCAGAAAGAAGGAAATCTACTTTTTTTTTTACATATATAAATTTATTTATTTATTTATGTATGTTTGACTACGTTGGGCCTTTGTTGCTCCGTGCAGGATTTCTTTCGTTGTGGCAGCGGGGGCTGCTCTTCGTTGGGGTGTGTGAGTTTCTCATTGCTGTGGCTTTTTTTTGTCTTGTGGAGCACGGGCTCTAGGTGCCCAGGTTCAGTAGTTGTGGTGCACGGGCTTAGTTGCTCCGCGGCATGTGGAATCTTCCCGGACTTTTGAATGACAAGGCAAGTACAGTAGATGACAGTATTCTCCAAGTTAACTTACAGTTTTGATCCTATTAAATAAACAGTGAAGATATGGAAACTATTGTAAATTATGATACTTAAGAATAAAAGTAATTTGGAAAGCTTTGTTCATTTCTTCCATAAACATTTAATGAGCTTCTACTGTATGTCATGCTGCTTGCTAGAAACTTGCACTCACAGGTATTTTTTTTATTTCACAGTGAGAATTACTAAGATGCTATGGTACTGACTTAAAAACAGAATACAGGCCATTTCATTTGGCGATAACAGAGATTCCAGAAATAGACTCTAAAGAGGAAATATTTTAAAAATATGTGACAAGTGAAGTATAAGGGACCACAAGGAAACACATAATTGTGTATTTTGCTGGGATCACTAGAAGCAACGTGGAGAAAACTCCAGATCCATAACTTACACCATATAGCACTGTATGTCTGAGTGGATTAGAGGCACAATATTGAAAAAAAAAAAAAAGAATAAAATAAATCTTATCCTTCCTAACTGTGGAGGGGAGCTGATTTCTTCCTTGCTTGAATCATAACATTTTCATTAATAAAAACGTCAGGTTAAGATCCATATAGAGTTAAAACTTCGTGAAAAACAATAAAACCCAGATATTAAGGAAATGAATGGGAAATGGGCATCACAGATAACAATGGAGAAAAACCTGTGAAAAAGTTTTATATTCAACATAAACAGAGAGCCTACACATGTCTACAAGGCATAAAACCACATGTCTATTGATCCTGTAGCTGGAGAATGTAAACAAATATCAAATGCAATATTCTATTCTGCCTGTTGAGGAAGATGACCCATGTCATATGTAGTTAATTTCTTTTTTTTTTTTAATTTTTGGCCGTGCCACACAGCATGCGGGATCTTAGTCCCCTGACCAGGGATCGAACCCATGCCCCCTGCAGTGGAAGCACAGAGTCTTAACCACTGGACCGCCAGGGAAGTCCCTGTAATTAATTTTTAAAAAAGAAAGATAAAGCAACTGTGAGCTCCCACTTCCCGTCTATTAGCAAAAACAAGCTAAAATAATAAAACCCAATGCTGGTGCAGCTCTCTGCAGACAGGAGTTCTATCACCAGTGTCAATGCTAATATTCTGGAGCACAGACCATAAGTAACCCATATATGAGGGCATCTTCAGGCTTGTGTTTCCCCTTCTGGGAGAGTCTGTTCTTTAGGGGAACACGGCTTATAATAGTGAAGACCCAAACCCTCACACCTCAAGGAGAGGTTAAGTAACTGGAACCTCAACCGTTCAAAGAAATATTATAACACCATTGGCCACAAATTGAAAGTTATTCAGATACATTGTATATACAATGTAGTTATGTATATATGAAAGTTATTCATATACATTGTATATACAATGTATATACAATGATTTTAAGAGCAAAGTACAGAACGCAAGATCCACTGAGCATAACAAATTTGAAATTCTATGTATTTATAGAAATCCGTAGAAGAGACTCTAAGAAGTGGTGATGGCTGTGACGATAATAAAAACCAGTGTTCATTGACCCTTTATTTTTGCCATGCTCTGTCCTTCATATGCAGTAGGCATATGAAGGGACTGGGGTGTGTTTCAGCTAAAAGCCTGGAGAATCATCATCAGAGGGAACCCGGCTTTCCTAACTCCCCCTCAGCTCTGTGGCCGAGGCCACATGGACTAACAGCCCTGTCCCCCTCCCTCCTTTCATATATACAAGCCCCCAGCCCCGTGACTGTGGAATTGTCTGTGGTGTTTACTGTCCTGTGACTCCCTTTTCCAGCGAAGCCATTTCCAGAAGACTGGGCTCCACAGCATTCTCTTCTAACTCACTTCTCTTTCATGCAACCTCCTCTTTCCCAATGATTATTTAGCACCAACCTTCTTTAAAATGATTGTAAAAGCATTCGTTAGAATCAGGTTCTCTGTCTGAGCCAGACATCTTCTGGAAGGCCCTTGGCCTCCCCACTCGCCTCCGGCACGCTTTCATCACATTCCAACAGGCAGAATAGAAGCACTTTTGAACACTTAGATAAGGTTTCCTCGCAGAATATTGTATTTGAGGTCAGGCGACAAAAGAAGCGTGAGCTGGGTGCAACCCTCCCAGGGCTAGTCAGCCACCCCCAGGGTTTGGGGAGCTCCTTTTCTGCTGTGAAGGGTGTCTGGGCCTCGCACACAAGTGCGGGAAAGACTCCATCACAAAGCTGTTCAGTCCACCTCAGGAGTTGAGAAACCAAGACCTATTTTCATACAATCTGCTAGCTAAGAATGCTTTTTACATTTTTAAATGGTTGGGGAAAAAAAGCAAAAAGAATATTTCGTGTGACGTGAAACTAATGTGAAATTCAAATTTCAGTAACCATAAATAAAGCTTAATTGTGTACATGGCCACACTCATTCTGTGCCCATTTGGCCCATATGGCCCTCAAAGCCTAGAATGTTTACTACCTGTCCATTCACAGAATCTTTGCCGACTCCTGGTTTAAAGGAATGTCTGTTCTCCTTGAAGGCTGCCCCTGCGCCCTGACCTGCCAGCTCAGTGCCCCCCTTGGTAGGGCAGAAGGAGCCCGAGGCTGCTGTGGCTTCATTGTGCCCCTGGTCTCAGCTCTCCTATCTAGGTCTCAATGGAAAACACTCCTGCTCTCTTTCTTTTGGACCTTGCTATTCAAAAACCTCCCATCTCCATAACCATGGAGTTATATATATTAATATACATGGTGTTTATTTTCCTGTGACTTCTTTTTTTTTTTAATTCTAAGGCCATGGAATGAGTTCCTGCAGAGGAAAAATAGTATTTGTGACCATACAGCCACTTATTTACCCATGGCCCAGAGAGGGGACCTGGATGGAGAGGTGAAGGCTGTCCTTAAAGGGCTTAGATGTTGCCTCTCTGGTAGAAGTGGAATGATTCGAATGTTCCCAGAGCAAGAGATACGCGCCTGGTGTCCAGTGGGAGTTGAATCATAACCATCAGAGCAAGCCAGCCCACTTCTTCATCAAGAATGTGTCCAGGTCCACCCACTGGTCTTGATGTCAAAAGCTTGGTCTCTCTGCACTGGTGCAGAATCGAATCTCAGAGACAGAGTTCTGGGTGAAGTAGAAATGAAGAGCTTTATTGCTTTGCCAGGCAGAGGGGGACACAGTGGGCTCCTGCCCTTGAAAACTGTGTGTCCCCACCCAGGAGGATTTGATGAGGGGTTTTATAACAGTGGTTCAAGGGTAGGGTTGCTGATAAGATTAGGGTGTGTGCAGGGCCTCCACTCCCTTAATCCCCTCTCAGGTGGTTGTCTCCTAATCTTAATGAGCTTCTCTGGTCCCTTTAATCCTGCCTCCGGTGGTTTTTTGGCTTCTCCTCCCTTGATTAGCAATTGTTCGAAACTGCCCTTTGTAACTCAGGGAAGGTCATGGAGGCTGGAGTCTTGCCTACCAGAAACGGGCAACCAAAAGGCCTCAGTGCCCAGGAGTCCCACAGGGCCTCCCTTGGTTTCAGTCTCAGCACACTAGAGGTCCTTTGTTTTTTTTAAACCTCCTGTCTCCCAACCCTTTCCTTGGAACTCTCAAGAAGAGGTTTTCACTTTAATAAAAAAAAAAAAAGTTAGGCCCTGCTCTCAGTCCAGAGAATTTATCTTACAAAGATGTCTCAGCAAGAGAATAGAGAAGCACTATGATTCATTGTAATAAGGTAGATATTGTGACAAGAAAGATGTTAACATCTTCATGAAGGCCCTGAGGGGAAATTTGCATAAAATAGTCTCTTTGTTGCTTAAAGAGCCACTGATGCCTTATTTAAAAAAATCAAAACCCAGTTTTGTTAAATATTCAGTCTGGGAATGATTTGGAGTATTTCCCTTATCTCCTGGGTGTCTTTTTTTTTTTTTTTTCTTGACAGAGTCACAGATGCTTAGAGTTGAAAAGGTCCCAGTCATTCCTCAGCTCATTTTCCTTGAGGGCCCTGGGATGGGCACACTGTCTTATTCCTCTGGAACCCATGCTTCCTGAAGTCTTGGAAGAACCAAAGGACAGAGACTTGGAACTCTGAAAAGATAACAAGAAATTCCTTTGCTCAAGCCTTCCTCCATTTATACACTCATCCATCTGTTCCTTCAACTCCATTAAAAAAGAAAATCTCAGTTGGATTTGGAGTCTCCTGAAATTTATTTTTCATTTTTGAAATTTGTCTAATATTTTGGACAGATTGTTTCTTGAACACCCCCAGTGGCAGGGAGCTCACCACCTCTTAAGACAGGAAATGCTACTTTGGGCAGGAATCTGCCTCCCACTAACCTCTCCCAGTGGTTTTAGCCCTTCCTTTGGGATTAACGAATGACTTCTTCTTTGTGGCTGCTCTTCATATGGTTGTAGACAATGGTTGTATATCTTCGTAGGGCCCTACAATAGCAAAGTTTTTTTTTTATTTTGTTTTTGTTTTTTCCCAATCATACAGTAACATTAAAAAGTTCCTCTGAGCCCCATCCCTCTAGCTGCTTTCTGGTGGTGTCACAATGTCAATAGATGTTCCACAAGAGACCATCTCCATCCCTGAAAGCCAGGTGGTTCTCTTTTCTTAAGCAGATGCTCCTCCAAAAGGAAAGACTGAAGGAAAAGCAGCGGCTAGACCTGTATCATCCTAGGGTTTGAGGCAAGTCACCTGAGGGCAAAAGACTTCAGCTGCAATGGCATTTAATAAAGAGCTGAATTTACACTCTGCACCTTACTGGGAGATATGGCAAGTTCTTGGGGGAGCTGGACTCTATAGCTGTAGCTCGTGTCAGGCATGATGGGAAGTTTGGGGGAAATGCTCGTATCCTCCTGGGTATCAGATACCCAGGCGGGGGACTTTGCTGAGTGCCAGGAGATAAGGAGGGCCGAGCGTCCTTGCTATGGGACAGGGACATTTGATCAGTGACGGATCATTGGAAAGAATGAGGAGGGGGAAGGTCCTAATGGAACCAAGTCAATGTTTTTAGCCTTTGCCAAAGCCAGGAGGTGGCTCAGAAGTGGGTGGTGAGCAGAGGTTTCCTCCCTCATTCATTTACCCGGCCACATCCCCCTCTCCAGTCCAAAGAAGTCTATTTATCAGTTCCACACATCCAGCATGTATTTTTTAGCAGAGCGCCAGCAGCGCCAATGGCAGCCTGACTGCCCGTGGGCACCAGGAATCGTTACTGTGTTACCTGCCTCCGCCCGGTGTCCCAGCCCTGCACCCTGGCCCACGGCTGCAATCATTATTCTTTGCAGAGATTCTAGTGGGGACAAGAAGCAAATAAAAACAAATGGCCAGCCCTTCTGTGGCCCCGTTCCTAAGGCAGGACATCTATATATAGCCCTTCCAGAGTAGGTTTGCGGCAGGGGTAGCTGGAGGCCGAGCCAGACCACAGAGGAGAGGTGAACTCCCAGTGGAATATTCTGACTCCATTTTATTTCAAACCAACAGCCAATCTCAACGTGACTTTATGAATCAGGGAAGAAACCCTGTAAACTGATCCCTATGTTTTTCTCCTACTTCATGGTCCTACCTTGCTCACTGTCTTATGAAGAGAGTACCAGTGCGATGGCCAGAATTTGTCCTTTACACTTCCCTTTCCTGTTTCCTCCTTTTTACTAAATGAGCATCCAGGGGCACGCAGAGCCCTGACAGATAGGCTTTGACAACTGTGGCTCTAGACCTGGAAAGGACTTCTAGACCTGGAAAGACCTTTGTGGTCATGTACTCAACCCCTGTGTTTTTTCAAATGGAACAAGGATGGGGGGGTGTTGAGAGCAAGGCTTCTCAGATGTTAAGAGAGACCTGGGGTACTTCAATGTTTCGAGACTCCTTGTATATTAAAAGAAAAGAAACAATTAAAAAGGAGAGTTATAAAAATTGTACAATATCTCAAATGTTTATATTTTATAAATTAGAGCTCTTTACAGAAAACAGACAATGCAATATATTTTAAGAGTCACAAAACCTAGAAAAATACTAATCCACAGTCATCCTGCACTACAGGCAGTGTTGTATGGTCACAAAATCAAGTCTAAGTTTGAACCGTGAACGTCTTTTTCCTTCAGTCCCATCAGTGTATCTTTAGGGCTGTGTATAACTTTTTAAAGAGAAGGTCAAAAGTCTACTTTTAGGGCACAGTGAATGTAGAGGCCACCTAGCTCTCCTGCTCTCTTTGTCTCTTCTGAGTTCTTCCAGAAACCAGCTGTGTGACCTTGACCACCTCATCTTCGTCAGGGTAGAGGACCTAACTTTGCGTTTTTGGCTTTCTTTGATTTAACATCTTACTAAAGGTCTGCTTGTTTAAAACACATAAAAATCAAAACTTTTATTTCATGCTGGAGTCATCGATGAAGGAAACCTGGGGCAGAGGCAAGATCCTGGTCATAACAACCCACCAGTTTGTGGTAGTCACCTCCAAGATGGTACCCAATGATCCGAACTTTCCATATACCCTCCTACATTGTGTAGGACTGGTCTTGTTACCAACAGGATACTGCGGAAGGGAGGAAGTGTGACTCCCAAGGCTGGATTGGCAAAGACGTTGTGGCTTCTGTCTTGCTTGCTCTTGGAGCCCTCACTCTGAGTGAAGCCAGCTGCTGTATCCCGAGGACACACAAGTAGCCCATGGAGAGGGAGGCTCAAAGGGTGATGAACTGAGGCCTCGTACCAACAACTAGCACCACGTGAGTGCACCATCTTGGAAGTGGATCCTCCAGCCAGCCTCAGTCAAGCCTTCAGATGACAGCAGCTCCAATGGACAGCTTGACTGCAACCTCCCAGGACACCCTGAGCCAGATCACCCAGTGAAGCCACTCCCAGTTGCCTGACATTAAGAAACTGTGTGTGAAAATAAATGTTTACTGTTGTTGTAAGTTGCTAAAGTTGGGAGTAATTCATTATGCAGCCATAAATGACTAATATCGTCATTTTCCATACCATACATAAGCGACTAACCTGGGTCGCCTAAGTTACTGCCTGTAGTTATAAACCACCTTCTCCTTGTCTGGCCTGATGTCTAAAATTCTTGCACTTGAAGGTCATTCCCTTCTAGACATCAATTTTCAGGAGTGTCATCTTAAAAGGCAAAGACCTCTGTACATGCTATTATCTTAACCCTTAAACTGCAATGAGCTAACCTCTGAATGAACATTAGTTCATAACCAGCTGAGAGGAGAGTGCTCCTGGGAGGTGGGACTTGTGGGTAAGAGATGGGAACAAGCTTTTGCTGTTGATTAGAAAATAACTGAGTATAGACTCAAAGTCAGACAACCAGCTTGAGTTCTTGCTTCATCTACAAGCTGTGTGGTCACAGGCAAGCCACGTAACCTCATGAGCCTTAGTTTCCCCATCTGTACAATGGGAATGATACAAGTATCTAATTCACAGTTTGCCCTCACTCTTCCTGCAACGAGGACAAGCAATAATAAGACATCAAAAACATTTTATAAATCAGAAAGCTTTACACAAAAGTTAGTTTATTTAAGGATAGTCTCTAAACAGAAAAGTCAGCTTCCCAAGATGGGTTCTTCCCCCATTTGTTAAGCGCCTTTTCTGTGCCATGAATTATTAGGAGTGGGGACATACAAATGAATAAAATAAGTTTCTTGTCCTCAAGGGGTTCACAGTACTTGGAGTTATAAATAAGAAAACAGACAATCATTGTAGAGTATAAAAAGTGCTAAGCACAGGGTAATTGATTCCTTTCTTCATCAAACATTTATTGAGTGCCTTTCCCCACAAGGTGATGTGTTGGATGCTGTTGATACGCGAACAATGATTAGGAAGCCCACCGAGAAGCCTGCCAGGAGGCGGTATCATTGAGCACGATCATAAAGTTTAAGGAGGAGCGAGCCCAGTGAAGTTTAAGAGTAGGGTAATACAAGTGGGGTGCATCAAGGCGTGGAGGTGAGTGCCAGCATGGTAAATTGGGGCCACTTCTCCCATCTCAGCACCCCGGATAAAGCCAACACCATTAAGAGAAACCAGCCCTGAAGGATGGCTGGAGAGTTTGGGGTGCCTGGCTGACCCAGAACCTTGTTTAACCAGTTTACACTGGTCAACAGTGTGCCTGATGCCCCCAGTGGGAGTGCCTGTCAACTCCCAATTACCCGACACTGTCATCTCAGACCAATGCTCCTGGTTCTGCATGGTTATGGGTCCTTGTGCACTGTGAGTGACTTCGAGAATACCTACTAACTTAAATATTAGCCCAACCAATAATTAGGTTAATTAAGCTAATAATTAGGAGGATGGATTTATTATGCAGGAAGTCGTCTAGGGTATGCCAAGGCCAATTAAAATTAAAATTAAAAACTGCCGTTTGGGGTTCCCCGTGTCCCTGACCTCTCTGTTGGCTCAGACCATCCATCCTTGACTGTGCACATTAAGGAAGCCCCTTTTCCTTCATGCTCGCATCTGCTGCCCGGAGCTTACACCTAGCTGCCAATGTGAAGTGGAGAGAGCAAGTGTCCTTTGGGGTCACAAGCCCATTATCTGATGCAGAGAAATGTCTTGTTGCCCCCAAATGAGCAAAGTAAAAGATCATCTGATTTCATTTCTTCATCAAGATGGATGATTTCCAAGTGTTGAAACTGAACTAGACGCTTAAACCCATTTCCTTCCAAGGCCCAGCCCTGGCAACGCCGTCTCCCTAGGCTGCTGTACCCAGCCCTCGGCGACAAGCAAGATGAGCTCAATACGAAAGGGCATTTAATTTGATTTCCAGGATACTGTATCCCCCAAAGGTGCAGATTCCCCTATCCCTGGATGGAGTTATCCAGACATCCCTGAGTGCAAGAGGGAGCAGAAACGAGTCATATAAATGGGTACTAGGAGTCTGATATCTTTGCCCAAATAAGACTCATGTTTTTGAGGGATTGCCCTTCTGGGCAAGGAGCCTGAGGATTCTGTGTCACTCCTGGCTTGTCTCCTACATACCAGCCTCTTCCAGCTATCGCATCCTGGTCAACATTCTGTGCTTTAAGTCATTTCTACTTAGGATAATAAAAGTAATGATTCTTCATGCTGATGGGGAAGAAAGGCTCTTAGCTTCTCTCTTTCGGTTGGTTCTTGTTGTAAGCTGCTCTGGGTCTCCATCTCAGCCTCAGACTAGCTTGTCCAACTCTCTTCTCTTTGTCAAAGTTCCCAAGAACTCAGTTTTCCCAAGATGGGCTCTGCCCCCTAGCCACTCTTCCCCTGGGGTTCTTCTCCCACTGAGGTCCATTGTGAAGGGCAGTGTCACCATCTCAGCTTTCTCCTTCCTTTTTACCTCCAGAATGACAAATACCTGGGCCCCCTTTGCCTTAAACCATTTGCTACAGATCCTGAGCTTTGGCCTTCAGTTTCCATTCCTGAGTGTATGACTCAGCAAACTCTAGGATGTTTGACCCTCTCACTGCTAAATGATTCACTCACAAACAGCAGCCTCGTAGCACACGTGGCTGAGATTTGTGTCTCTGCAAAATCACACATCTCCACATGTCAAAGATCTTTGGGGCCGGTACATGGTAGGCGATAATGTTAGCTTCTTGCATGCCAAGGGTCTACTGAATTAGAGTGTCTTTGGGCTACAAAGTGTAAATAGGAAATAAGGATTTAATTGGGAACGGCTGCCATTATTATTTGTCAATGCAAAAGATAACTAGAATAAAGAGATACCAGTTCTGGGAATTTTCCCAATTATATCTTATGCTCTAGTAGTAAAGCTTCAACCTTCTTTGGCATCCAGCGGTGCTTCAAGCCCCGTTGCTTCTGTATCTAAAGTCTCATTACATTGCACTGTCTGGGGTATATAGTTGTCAGGGGGCTGTTTTGTTTTAAGGTGACTTTGAATGTGGATCTGGTGTTACTTCCCTGGGAGAACCAATCACAAGTGTATAGGAAGAAGAAGGAAATGTTAATCACCAGCTAAAAGATTTTTGTCTGGAAACTGATGATGTTGGACCAAATACAGGGAGATCAGGCAAAATGCTGTCATAAAAACATACGAGAGACAGTAAAGGCTTGAAATACTGCAATAGTAGTGGGGTTGGAGAGGAGGTGGTGGTTCAGAAAGGTGCTTAGTAAGTCAATATTTTCCTGGCAATGTCCTGGACTTGATCTTAGGAGCCATTTCTTACTTTTGGCATCCTTTGCTGTTTAGAGAGGCTGAGAATTTTCAGAACCATAAATTCCCAGTTCCTCCTTGTTTAACAGTCCTTTCTTAATATATCCTTCACTTTTTACATTTCCTGTCAATACTATAGGCACTTGACCTGTAAATATCTCCAGCTAGATCACCCAGTTCATTGGGTATATTTTTTATTGTCCACATGACTGCAAGTGACAGTATTGCTAAACTTTCTGACACTATATAACAAAGATCCCCTTTCCTCCAATTTCCAATGCTCAATGAGCTATGTGAAATTGCCTTGTTTATAGGTTAAAAAAAATGGTTGAATATTGGAAATTTCATATAGTTCAACCTAGTAGATACCTCATTTCTGTTAGTTTTGTAAGTGGGAGGGGTTGCTGACAGTTGGCTTCTATTTAACATGTTCTCAACCTTGCCTGCACTCTGGAATCACCTTGGGGAGATTTAAAAAATCACGACACTCAGGTTGCTCCTCAGAGCAATTAGGTCAGACCCTCTGCAGGTTCAACTCAGGCCTCATTGGTTTCAAAAGCTCCACCAATGATTCTAATATGTAGCCAACTTTGAGAACCATGGATTTAGGGTATGCAAGTAGCTTATTTTCTGGGAGAAGACTGTCCAAATGTCCCTGTAGCCTTAAGTTATTTGGGACAGTACCCTGATTCTCCAGCCCTAACACGGACTTGGCAAGTTAAAACTTTAATGTTAGAACTCCCATTTTAGAGAGCAGCCCTTAAAATTTGACTGAGGTAAGCCCTGGAATACGTTGTTCTGAAAGTAAGAACTTAGAGAAGCTGTTCCGTCACTCAGTGACAAATTAATTTCCCTTATGTGAGCCTCTGGTGCCTATGATTTTAAGGGTTTTCTGGAGGACTAATGGAAAATTCACTTTTTTTTTTTTCCGAATTTTTTTTTTTTTTTGCAGTACGCGGGCCTCTCACTGTTGTGGCCTCTCCCGTTGCAGAGCACATGCTCTGGACGCGCAGGCTCAGCGGCCATGGCTTACGGGCCCAGCCGCTCCACGGCATGTGGGATCCTCCCGGACCTGGGCACGAACCCGTGTCCCCTGCGCTGGCAGGCGGACTCTCAACCACTGAGCCACCAGGGAAGCCCGGAAAATTCACTTTTTTTGAAGCTTTCCTTTTTCACCTGTTGGATTTGTGACTTCCTTAGTTTTGTGGGCTTTGTTGTCAATCTTTTCCCTTTCACTTTTCAGAAAATTCTTCTGGTGTGGACTACTAGTTGGCGCCTTTCTTGACTTTCCAGTGCTGCTTTGAATTTGTTTTTATATTTCTTTTGTCATTACATGATTTTGGAAGAGAAGAGAGGCCATATTATGTGTTCAGTCAGTTAACACTTACTGAGCACTTACTATGTGCCATCTTCTTTTCTAAGAGCCCTACATCTATCAGCTCATTAGCCTAACTTGGGAGGAAGGTGTCATCATTTGTATTCTCAGGGTTCTCCAGAGAAACAGAACAAATAGAGAAAAGATTTAGTATAAAGCATTGGCTCACATGATCATGGAGGCCAACAAGTCCCAGGATGTGCTGTTGGCGGGTTGGAGACCCAGCAGTAAAACAGCAGAGCTGATGGTGTTGCTCTAGTTCAAGTCCAAGGGCCCAAGAACCAGGAAAGCCAATAGTGTAAGTTCCAGTCCAAAAGCCAGCAGGCTCAAGACCCAGGAAGAGCCAATGTTTCCGTCTGAGTCCTAAGGCAGGAAAAAGCAATGTCCCTGTTCAAAGGTCGTGAGACAGGAGGCATTCTCTCTTACTCAGGGGAGAGTCAGCCCTTTTGCTCTACTCAGGCCTTCAACCGATTGCATGAGACCTGCCCACAGTAAGGAGGGCAATCTGCTTTGCTCAGTCGACCAACAGAAATGTTAATTCTATCCCAAAATATCCTCACAGAAGCACCCAGAATAATATTTGACCAAATAGGCAGGCACCTTGTGGCCCAGCCAAGTTGACACATAGAGTCAACCATCACATTTTGATCTTATTTTATAGATGAGGAAACCAAGGCCTGTGACGAGTTAACTCAACCCAAGCTCATGCAGCTACTGAGTGGTGGAGCTGGGATTCAAACCCAGTTAGTCTGGCTCAACAGTACATATTCTAAACCACTACACAGATTACCTAACTATAATGCCTAGTTTTATATGCACTGTGAGGTAGGCCAGGATAGAGCAGGGAACTTGGGAGCATGTTGAATGTTTGGAATAACTGCTCTAAGTAAGGAGAAAGAGAAAATTCATTAGGGATAAAGGAAAATATTACCACCGACACTGAGAACACAGGTGAGGTTGGAGGGCTGGGGTCAGTAGCGCAAAGTAGCTTTCCAAATCGGAGCTCTAAGGGCTGACCATACTTCTAGAATGGGGTAGGACCAGTCGCCCAAGCTTCTCTCTTCTTTGTGGTCCCTTAAAATAGAACTACAGAGCTTTTATGCTCTAAGGTTTCTATTGCCAATACTTAAGAAAGGGCAAGGATAAAGGGGTTTGAGGTTGTTTTTTTTCTTTAAAAAAAACACTGTAGGGAATAAAAAGGTTCTGGAACCTTACAGCATTCTTATAGGAACTTATCCTGTTTCTGACTCCTTTCCTGTGTTAGTAACTGGAAGGCCTGATGGTTCCCTGCTCTCCTTTTCAATTTATGAGGGTGGAACTCATCACACCTTCTCTCTCCTTCAGTTCACTGGATTCTTTAGACCAGCAATTTAAAAATGTCAGAAGCATGATTTTCTCTAGACAAAATTTCACACAGTATCCTAATATATAAAGCACATAAAGACACCATTTTATAAGTATAAACGTATTTAATAAATTCATACTTACACCTTTTCCTAATTATTATAAAGTCAGTCAAAGAGAGTACTGAATCTATTTTGATGAATGCAAAAACTGGAAATCATGATAGTGGCTGACATTTGCAGTCTTATACAAGTCTCAATATCCAACTTATTTCTGTAGTCTGTTTTGGATATACAATATCAAGAAAATCCTGATTCAAACAGACAAGTAGCTTACCTTGCAATTCAAGATTCTCTTCGATCAAACTGATCCAAAGCATTAAAGAGGATTTGTAGGACTTTTTTGTTTCAAAGTTGAATCACCAACAACTAACAGCAAGCTCACTTCCTTATCATAAATATAAAAGTCATTCAATAAACACTCCACCCTTACAATAAACACTAAGCCTATCAATTTTATGACAGTAACACAATGAAAAGTGCTCTGATTTTGTTATTGCATATTAATTATGACTCAGTACGGGCTGAATAAATGTGCCTGAGCCTTGTTCATAGCTATATAAAAGTGCCCAGAGAAGAACCAACCAGACACAAAATCAATGTTTGTTGAGTGAATGAATGAACAAACCAAACTTGCCTGGTCTCTCATGGAGTATTGGATTATATATACATTTTTATTTTTACTTTTTGATTTTTATTTGTGCATGTTTGAATTTTAAAAAGATCAGTGCAGAGCTACAGGCATCATAATCAATGACTCATTTACAAGCCCTTCAAATATAACCCCCGATCTGTCAGTACAAGTTTTTCTCCAAGGTCTGTATGAAAACAAGTTAACTAGGCAGAATGGAGTTAACAACCCATTGGTTGGCTGTCTTCAATATCAAAGTTAGCACAGAGCCATTTGAGATTGTGTTGAGTCTTATTAGAGTTAAAAAAAATCATGTTATAAATTTGAGTCAGAACATTTGTGGAACCCAAAACATGTCATGGAACTCAGGGTACCCTTGGGTTCCAAGGAGCATGGTTGGAAACCACTCCTGAAGCGTATGTAGGCCACTTTGTCCATGAAGGCCCCTTTCTCCACCATGAGAAGCTCTGAATCCAGCGAGGGCACACAAAGGGTAGAAAAGAGTAACCATTCAATTGGCCTCACCTTGGATTGAAGAACTTGCCCATAGCTTACTGAAACCATTACCATTTCATGACTGATTTTTTTTTTTAAACCTCTCTATGTGCCAGGCACTGTTATAGTAACTTTACCTTTATTTACCCACTCATTTAGTTTTTGAAATAACCCTACTTAACAGGTGTTATTATTATTCCCACTTTATAGTTGAAGGGGCAAAGGTAGAGAAAACATATAGCTGGGCAATGGCAGGGCAGGGATTTGCCCTGTGAGGACTACCTCCGAAGCCTGTCCCCAGGACCATGACCTCACACTGACAAATGATGGGGCTTCCTGAAAGCTACTTTTTGGGCTAAAGGGGAGAAATTTGCAGGTTCACATTCACTTCTACATTATTTCTTTATTTTGACTCAGTAATAATAATGACAAGAATGCATTTAAATATATTGGTCCAAACCATGTTGGGTAAATTCAGGGCCATGTTTGCTATTTCAGGACAATCAGATCTACAAATTGATCAAAACGGCCAGCATGTAAATCTCAAACGCCAGTTCTGAGATGTTATTTTAAAATTCTTTAGAGGTATTCTATTTACTTGAAGAAAAGATTCACATGAAAGATTTTATTTAATGCAGAAAAGTAAATACAAATTAAATGCACTATTGTGGGAGAGTAGGTGTGACACCTCTGCTCTTACAACAATGGTCTTTTTGTTTTTGCTTGTTTTTAGGATACATCTATAATTTTTATTACAAAACCATTCTTTTGACATCAGGGGGTTCCAGTGATAGCAAAATACTGTGAGTGTGGCATAGCAGCTCTAATGTGACAATTGCATTCCCTGCCTCCTGAACCAAAATTTAAGTTACCTCATATCCTTTACGTACAGGTTACCTGCAATAGTTAATGCTGCAAATCCTGACACGTATACCCCTTAGGGAGGAGTTGAGGCTAAGGGATTGGAGACAATGATTGTTTTGATGTAAACTGTTTGTAAACCTTTGTTCATACAGCATGGCTTGAAACAACTTGGCCTTCTGGTGGCACAAACCTGAGCACAGAATCCCATAATGCCACTCATAAGATGATTCCAGATTGTGATTTCGTTACTTATGAGGTTATGATTAACACAAAAGTACAAAATTTAAAAAATGATGTAGAGATTTTGGGGGATACTGGGAATACATCCAGGACAGTCCCACATGTAGGTATCCTAAGATTCTGGTTTAAGAAGCATACTCTTTGTACTGTTTCCTTGAGTTTCAGTTCTCCAAATGAGGGACTGACCTCAGCTCCACGGAAAGAGATGAGAAAAAGTTTCTATATCTACATACTGTACATCCACCTCCTTTAGTGGGAGAACAGCAACACTGAGGTTCACCCTTGGATAAGGAAGCAGGGAGGAGTTATATGAGTCAGACAGGAGCTGGGAGATGAAGGCTGGCAGCGCCTCCGTGGGCCCATCTGATGGACCCAAATGTCAAAGGATGCTGTTTGCTCTGCAGCTGTATAGGTGAGAGGGGAGTCTTCACTCACCACCCCCAAATCAAAGAACAGATGGAGTTTTGACTTGAAAAGGCAGCAGAGAGGCATCTGAACCTTATGTTATTTATTTATTTCTTTTAATTACCATTTTTCTTAACTGAGATGGAAGTGGTACTTCTGTTTGATCACCTGGGAGGCCCTAATTAATGTGCGCTCAGCACCGCACACTCCTCTGTGGCATCTCTGATTAAAGTTAGCTGTTGTTTATACCGCCCCCAGCCCAGTGGCTTGCTTACACCTGCGCAGCGCCCTAGGCTTCCTCAGCCTAAAGTTGGGTGTGCCACCATGGAGACCCTATAAGCAGAACGGAACCAGAATGCAGGGAAAAGCACAGCAGCTCCCTCCTTACCATTTCCAACCCCCGGGAGACTCTTAGTTGCCCCTGCGGTCTGGTCACCAGGTCCACAGATCCCCTGGTTTCAAGGATGGCGCTCCCCATGCCCAGCTTCTGGCCTCTGTCATCTGGTTCAGTCTCAACTCTGACAGGTGCCTTCAACCTCAGATCTTCCTGCTCTGGCAAAAAATACACCACTGCTGCCACTTTGTGGTTTCCTAAAGCACGTCTTCCATGTCTTTGGTAATGGTATCCTTCTGCTGGAATGTTCTTTCCCACTCTTTATATTTGACCAGCACAGCTTGAAGAAGCCTACCTACTATTTCTCCTTCACACTCCAAGGCTGAGTTGGATGTCTCTATTCCATGTTCCCATAATGCCACATCCTGTTATCATCATCTTTTTAGACGTCTGTCCCTCTCACTCAACTTTGAGCTCCTTTCTTCCTCAGCAACCAGCACAGCGCCTGGCATGTAGTAGCAAGTACCTAATATATGTTTGTTGGTTGGGCAAACGAACGAATGAATGAGTTAATAAAAAGCTGTCTTGGCCTAGAAGGTCCCATCTTCCGGGCCATATCTAGGTCTCTCAAACCAGGCAAGGAGTATCCAACCTTATTCTGGTCCATTTCATCATCTTCTCTCTATCAAGCACCTAGGCCCATTACACAGGCTTACCCTCCATAGGAAATATGATATTCACCTTCACTCTCCTATAACTAAATACATTTGAATAATCGTGATGTTGATGAAAATAACTACTACAATAACAATCCCAACTATTTATGTAGCATTACATATTTTAGATAGGTTTAATGTGAATTATTTAATGTTATAGGCTTTTTAAATGCCTATTTAATTTAAATAAGTGGAGTTATTATTCTGTCTTCATGGAGCAGGAATCACCCGAGGTCCAGGGAGGTTAAGGTGAGTGTTCCAGTTCATACTGGAAGCCATGTTTTATGATTCCTTATTTTGGTTTTATTTCAATGGAATCACACCACATGTGATTTTAGGTTTTTAGCTTTCTGTCACCTAATGTGAATTTGTTTTTTGGATCATTTCTATGAGAGTGATTGCCAACTTTTTCAAATATAAAGATCACTTTAAAAAAATTATATATACATGTATCTATTCTTTTTCAAATTCTTTTCCCATTTAAGTTATTACAGAATATTGAGCAACATTCCCTGTGCTATAAGTAGGTCCTTGTTGGTTATCTATTTTAAATATAACAGTGTGTACATGTCAATCCCAAACTCCCAGTCTATCCCTCCCCCCATCCCCCCCAGGAACCATAAGTTCATTTTCTAAGTCTGTGAGTCTGTTTCTGTTTTGTAAATAAGTTCATTTGTACCATATTTTTAGATTCCACATATAAGTGATATCATATGATATTTGTCTTTCTCTGTCTGACTTAGCACAATAATCTCCAGGTCCATCCACGTTGCTGCAAATGGCATTATTTCATTCTTGTTAATGGCTGAGTAATATTCCATTTTATGTATGTACCACATCTTATAAAGATCACTTTTGTCAGCCTAAAAAAATCTTTATAATGGAAAATTTGGCACAAAACAGAGAGGAAAAAACAAGGAATCCCTCTGTACTCATTACCCAACTTGCTAACATTTGCCAAGATGGTTTCATCTATCTACGTGCCCTCCTGTCATTTTTTAGCATAATTAAACACCAAAACCATTATCCCAACTAATGAAATTAACAATAATCTCATAATATAATCTAGTGCCCAGGTTGTGTTCAAATATCCCCAGTTACCTCAAAAATTTACTTTTCTGTTTGTTTCAGTATCCAATCAAGGTTCATACATTGCATTTGGTTGATATATCTGTAAATCTGTAACAGTTCTCCCACTTGCTTTATTTTTTTTATTTTTTATTTTTTTTGGTACGCGGGCGTCTCACTGCTGCGGCCTCTCCCGTTGTGGAGCACAGGCTCCGGATGCACAGGCTCAGCGGCCATGGCTCACGGGCCCAGCCGCTCCACGGGTGGGATCCTCCCGGACCGGGGCACGAACCCGTGTCCCCTGCATCAGCAGGCGGACTCTCAACCACTGCGCCACCAGGGAAGCCCTCCCACTTGTTTTTTTATTATGCCATTTATTTGTTGAGGAAACCAGGTCATTTCTCTACTAGATATGCTAAGAAAGAATTATATAAAATGCTCAATTAAAACCATTAAAGGCAGATAAAAAGTGGAAGACAAAAATAGAAAAAAAATCCAACAAGGGCAACAAATAGAAAACAGTAACAAATATGGTAGTTATATTACTAATCACTTTGTAGTTATATTACTAATCACTTTGAACATCATTGGTCTAAATGCACCAATTAAAAGACAGAAATTGCCAGAGTGGATCAAAAAATAAGACCCCACTACATGCTGTCTATAAGAAATCCACTTTGTATATAATGACACATATAGATTAAAAGTAAATGGATGAAGAAAGATATATCATGCTAACATGGTTTTCTGGGGGAAAAACAAAACTATCAAGAAATAACTAGAACAGCAGTAAAACTCCAAGGGGTTGACCCTTGGATTTATGTCTCTAGAATAAAGATCCCTGGAAGACTGCCCCATCCAGGGGCTTTAAGCTGAGGATTCTGACCAACTTCAGAAAGGAGGAAACAGCATAAAACCAATACCTGGATCAAGCAGACAATGGAGTAAATTGTTCCTGCAAATTTCCACCTAAGACCCACACAACAAAATCCAGATTTCCTAAGCCATGGGTGATCATGGTTTAATTTGCATTTCTTGTTCTTTGTTCTCCCAGCTAGTTATTCTTTCCTCTCAGCTAGTTTAAAAAATCTGCTCACAGCTACTCGTTAACCCTTAACTGTGACGCCCATAGGCTCCTGTCTTCATACTGCTCTTTGCATTTTAGAGTCTAATATCTGGCTATGATTTGCTTAGGATTTGGCTAAAATATACAATAAAACCAACTGTTGGCTTTATACTCATTTTTCTTTGGTTGCCATCCATCTTTCTTCAGTACCAGTCCTTTGTGATGAGGCATTTGGTTTCCTCAGCCATTTGGTGACTTTTTAGATGGCAAACATCAAAGATGGCCAAAGAGCTAAAAATCTAAGACTCGCTGTCACATCACACCTGGGAAGGAAATTTCCTATTTCCGCTGAAACAACACCTGGGAACCTTTTATGGGAACTGGCCTATGTAACTGAATGCTGCCAGAAGCAGACCTTGGAAAGGGATTATGAAACATATGGGCCAGGGTACCATAAACGTTTGGGAGCTGCATTACTTTTGCAGACCCTTCCAGAAAGGCTCACAACTTAAGCCCAATTTCCTGCTCTTTTGTTTCAGATCCACCTAATGATCTCGTTTCTATAAATCTCACTGGCTCATGCCAGACCACTCTTGTCAAGTCCTGCCAGAACAAGATTCAACAACTTCACAGGGGTATTTTGTCTGATTACTGATTAGTGGGAGGCTCCCAATAGCTAGGATTGAATTTGTGGCCAAAAAGCCTGCAACTCACAAGCCAGATGGGGATTTGTTATCCAGAAAAACAATAGTCTCTGTTATCCTGCCTTCCAGTAGTCTCTGATATCACCTAGAATTTGTTTTGGCCCATCCATTTTTCCCTCTTGGAAGAAGATATAGATAACTCAAAAAACTAAGCCTTGATTTGATACCTCAAATTTTAGTCATTAAGGCGAATTCTGAACTATTTTGTTTTTCTTCCAGCCTCTTTATTTCATGTTTTAAATAAAGGCCCTCAAATTCTGGAAATTTCTGTATACTATGGCCCACTCATTGACCGGGGAGCTGGATAATGCTATGAAGGCCATAGAAGTCCTGGCTCAAGAAGGTTATAGGATTGGACAGATGGTGATTCACAACAGAGAAACCCCAGATATAATACTGGCCTTTCAAGGTGGAACATGGGCTATCTCAGGGGGAGAATGTTGTATTTAAATTTCTAGAGATCTGGGAGACTAGCGTGAAAAATAGGCAAGTAGGTGACTAATGACTCCATATATGGTTTTGTAAGCTGTTCCGTCTGTAATGGGTCTTTTCTCTTGGACAGACTTGGCTCCTTGCTTAGGACTGGACTGATCATAATTCCTTTCTTTGCATTAGTTATGCTGCGGTGCTCAAATATTGATGTGTACTTGCTGTTCCGTCAAAAGACGCAACAAATGATCAGCCGGCAAAAAGCAGTGCATCGGTCTTCTGGCACTGCCATGACAAATCGCCACTCATTCAGTGGTCAAAACAATACAACCTTATCATGTCGCAGGCGTGTAGGTCAGAAGTCTGGGCCGCTTTGATTGTTTCAGCTGCTCAATTTTCAAAAGGCGGAAATCAAGGTGCTGGCAGACTGGGCTCTTGTTGGGGGCCTTTGGGAAGAATTTGCTTTCCAAGAACATTCAAGTTGTTGCCAAAATCTAATTCCTTACAGCTATAAACCAGAAGGTCCCGTTCCTTCCTGGCTGTCAGCTGAAGACTACCCTTAGCTCCTGTAGGCCTCTCTTTGGTCCTTGCACATGGATCCCTACATCTCAGAGCCAACAAAGGCATGTCAAATCCTTCTCATACTTGTAAACTTTCTTACTTCCCCTGCAGCTGCATCTCTTCTGCTTCCAGATGGAGAGAGTTTTTAGCTTTTGGGGGCTTTTGTGATTAGACTGGGCCCACCTGGTAATCCATAATAATCTTCCTATTTTAATGTCAGTAACCTTAATTACATTTGCAAAGTTTCCCTTGACACGTATGGAATATAACCTACTCACAGGTTCCAGGAATTAAGGCATGGCCATCTTTGAAGGGCCATTTTTCTGCCTACCAGAAACAGGAAAACCTGATGTTTATAGAGGTAGAAATAGCTACAATCAGAATCTGACACATGATCATGACACCTCAAACAGCAGGGCAGATCTGGGTAGATCACAACCCTAGAAATTAATGGTTTATTTTCCAGCTTAGGCTGGAGAATGGCCACGAGCGGAGACTAAGAATTGAGACACCTGTGACTGCAGCCTCACTACCTACCAACTTAGGCCAACAGTTTTCTTATATGCACAAACAGCTCTCTGATCAGAATAATAATTTGCTTACCTAAATAAACAACTTGCTTATCAAACAAGAGAGTGCCTATCAAGATTCCCATCAAAGCCCTCTCTTTACTGTGTCCACTAAACTTAAACTATTATGTCAGGAGCTTTGCCTAATTTTGTCTAAGTCCTTCCTTTAAAAGACCCACCTTAAACTCTTTGAGCCCAGACCCCAAAGTACTATAAATACTCTTCCTTAACTTCCCCCTTTGGGAACACTGCTAAGGCCCTGACAAGATGGTGCTCTTCTTTCTGCAGTAAATTTAAGAAACTCGGGTTTGTTTGTTCAACAGTTTTACCTGATGGGCCCTGAGGGGCAGTTGACACTCTTGTGAACAGCCCATTTCTCCTTGATTCTTGAGAAGCAGGAGTGGGGTTGGGAGGAGGATACAGCAGAGACCCATCCAAGGCCTAGCCAATATTCGTAGCTCTAGCTTGTGTCCTTGGCAAGATGGAAAGCCTGAGGGGCCATTTCTGGGTAATCATTAAAGCTCTGCCATGCTTTGACAGCTCTGTGCAAACTCCCGGAACCCATCTTATCTGCACAGCACCGTGCACTGTAGCCTAGGGCGAGCCTTCCATTGTCTGAGGAGAATGCCATTGCGTAACTGTGTCATCCAGGCGTGGGAATGCTGCTCAAGTCTGGCCTCCCCCCCAAAGCTGGGTGAGTCTGAGGGAGAAAAATGAGAAAACAGTCCTGTCTTTGGGACAACACACAGTTGTGGGAGGTTGGGAGAGGGTTGTTCACTGGGCTATGAGTTTGAAAGATCCTTAGTGTTCCCAAATTCACCCCTGAAGGGGGATTCAGGCAAGAGTTCAAGAAGTGAGGCAGAGGGTCTTAGGACAAGGCCTGAGAACTTCCTTGAAGTCTGGAGGACATGGATGCTGTTGGCTGATGGAACTAGAACTTGTTTTCACCTCTGAGGACTCAGGTATGCAAGTTCCTTTCAGAATGTTCAGATCTTGGGGGCAGGGGAAGATGGGTGGTGTGTTGGTGAGGGGAGGAAGGATGGTTAGAAGCTTGACTTCTGTTCATGGACTCCTGACTGCTCCCTAGAAAAGAGAAAATTCATTTCCCTAGTGAACTATCCCTGAGGAAACCCATCTCCCTCATCTTTTGTTAGAGCGAGATTCTGGTCCATTGTTTCTGAGAGTTGCGGGCAGGTGCACGGCTCACTGGGACTGAGGTGAGGCCATGTGGTCCCTGCTCGGCTGGGCCTGTTCTGAACGGGAGGAAAGGACAGGGCATCCGCACCACTGCGGTGATGGAGCCAGCCTCTTGGGTGCCATTGGCTCTGCACACCCTCTTCCTTATTCCTCCATTCCAGAATAAATAGCCCAGAAAGGAGGAAGGAGGAAGACAAAGAAAACGAAAGTTCAGAGATCCTGAAGCTTCAGGGCTGAGACAGGTTGAACTGTGTCCTCCAAAAATTCATCAGTTGAGGTTCTAATGTCCAGAACCTCAGAATGTGACTCTGTTTGGAGACTGGGTCTTTAAGGAGGAAATTAAGGTAAAATGAGGTCATTAATGGCCTAATCCAGTGACTGGTATACTGATAAGAAGAGGGAATTTGGATGCAGGCGCATACACAGAGAAGACCACGTGGAAACTCATGGAGAAGATGGCCATCCACCAGCTGAGGAGAAAGGACTCAGAGAAATCAACCCTGCTGACACCTGCAACTCAGACTTCTAGCTTCCAGAACTGTGAGGCAATAAATTTCTGTTGTTTAAGCCACCCAGTCTGTGGTCCTTTGTTATGGCAGCCCAAGCACACTAATTCAAGAGCTTGAGGCTGTGGGTACCTGGAGGGGTTGGTAGAACTGAGGGACATCATCAAACTATCAATTAGGGCTCTATTTGTAGCCTTTCCTTCTGTTATTGTGACTTTTCTTCCTTCCTGTCTCCTGCTATTTCTTTTTTGTCACTCTCTCCTTTTTATTACCAGTGTTTCTACTTTGAGATTGGAGTATACAACAAGTGTTGACTCAGAGATTCAGAAAACTGATTTATTCTTTTTTTTTTTTTTGGTTGTGTTAGGTATTTGTTGTGGCGCGTGGGCTTCTCTCTAGTTGCAGTATGTGGGCGTCTCTCTAGTTGCGGCATGCGGGTTTTCTCTCTCTAGTTGTGGTGTGAGGGCTCCAGGGCGCATGGGCTCTAGTTTGCGGCACACAGGCTCTCTCATTGAGGCATACGAGCTCAGTAGTTGTGGCGCACGCTGGCTTAGTTGCCCTGTGGCATCTGGGATCGTAGTTCATGACTTGGGATCAAACCCGTGTCCCTTGCATTGTAAGGCGGATTCTTTACCACTGGACTACCAAGGAAGTCCCTGATTTATTCTTTTTTTTTTTTAACATCTTTATTGGAATATAATTGCTTTAAAATGTTGTGTTCGTTTCTGCTGTATAACCAAGTGAATCAGCTATATGCATACATATATCCCCATATCCCCTCCCTGAGTCAGAAAAAAAAAAGAAGGAAAGAAAGAAAATAAAAGTAAGACATGAACAATAAGAGTAAGAAAGGGAAAGGCTAAATACCACATACAATTAAACTTAAAATATAACGTAAAACTTCCTTTTGACTGTAACGTTGGGCCTTGGCAAGTTGCATGGGGACAGGGAGAATGGATATTTAGGCTGAGGGATAACGATTCCTAAGCGTTAACAGAACATGTTGCTGGAGGAAATCTTAAACTCATCAGATCCAAATTTCTTGCTTCTGAACTGTTGATAGGATTCCCCTCAGGTGGTTGACCACATTTTTCTTCCCTCATCTTGCTTGGTTGGAACAGTGTTGGTAGGTAATAGTGTTTGGAGATACCAAGCCAGGCCAAAACCATAGAAATGACCCTGCTAATCACAGCAGTGCTATACCCCACCGCTGGCCCCGCTTTTTGTCTGACACCTTCCTGCATCACGGATGTGCTCTTAGTGTATCTGAAGAGGGTGCAGAAAGGAACGAGAGGATTTGGGCTTACCCAGGTATGAGGATCCCACTTTGCTACTTCCCCACCAGGGGGGAGCAGGAAAACAAGACGGCACGTTCAGTGGGGGCCCAGGGGTCCTTCAGTTGACTCTGGTGGAGACCAACCACACCACCTTTGAGAACCCCTGCCCTGGCACAGTGGCCAAATCTGAACCATCCCGAACCAGGGCAGGCTAGCGGTAGAATGTTCAGCTGAAGTCAATCTTCACTTCTTCCGGGTCTCTGCTCAGTGCCACCTCTCTGAGCCCACACTGACCATAGCGTATAAAAGATCAATTTCCTCTCCACTTCCAGGGACTCCCTTTTCTCCTTACCTGGCTTTATTCACCTGACATCTTATGTGTGTGGAAGGTTTTTTGGTTGTTGTTAATTTTGTCGGGGGGGATCTGGATCCGGTGGTTCCCTCACTGGAAAGTAAGTTCCATGAGGGCAGGATCTTTGTTATATTTACTGCTATATCCCTACGGTATGCCTGGGACATAGTAGTCAGAAACGTTTCCTAAGTGAATGAACTAACAACACTGGAACACTTATTCAAGTTATTATTTCAGCTAACCTTACAGACAGGTAATCTAAGGGAATCAGAAGCCCTGAAAAGCTCCACTGTGGAACTCCATTTCCCCCTACTCCACAGCAGGGGAGGAAGAAGCTTTCTTTAATTCTTGTAGGGTTCCTGGCTGGGTCTGAAAGTTAAATGAAGACAGATAAACAGAAGAAAAGCAAACAAGTTTTCATGAATGTTTACAGGTACGTGGGAGCTGTCACAAGAAAATGAAGACCTGAACACGTGACCAGAGCAGGACGTTTTTATACCTTTCAGACAAAGAAACAATAAATTTGTGAAGTATTGACAAGACAGAGGGGTTTGTGCTAAGGGTAGTAAATGGTGAAGAAGTAACCACGAAGACAAGGGTTTGTTTGACAAGCTTTGTTTCTACAGATTTCTCAGCCCCCAATTCCCCATTTCTGGTGGTAAGAATGTCTCCCTTCCTCCTGGTACAGGGAAAGTACTTTTCACATGGGAGTTTAATGATCTGTTTCAGGGAAAAAGCGTTGAGGGGTGGTCAGAATGACTTTCCTGATTCTGCTGTTTTCTCAAACTTTTTCAGCTTAAGATATTTAATATGCCAAGGTGCCATACTTTGGGAGAGTGTGTCCTGAACCCCATCACCACTGTATATATGTTTAGGCAGGTGAAATCAGGTTAATTATTTAATAGTAATAATAATCTATGCTTCTTTATTTGAAAAATTTGAAAGAATTTCTGTTATTTTAGTGTCAGTGAATCGACATCTTTTTTTTCATTGTCTACTCCTTGAATCTCAGCTGCCGTTTTCCAACCATTCGAGAGAACTTACCAAGTCATAGGACTAACAAAAGACAGCACCAAGGTTGCACCCTTACCTCCCACCAGCCGGTGCTTTTTCCACTCTGTGTCAGGATCCCAGCAGTGTGGAGGAGTCTAGCCGTGCGCAGCTCCTCCCCCAACCCAGTTCTTAGATGCTGGTGGACCCAGGGGCCTGGGAAAAGCAGCAGTCCGTTCTTTATTTATTCAAAATATTTTTTTGAACCTCTACTAGTGGTTCATTAATAGAAACTAGGACGTCACTAGGGGGTTCTGATTTTGGGGGGCAAGTAATAAAATCCAGAACGAGGCATTTTGAGTTTTAATTTAAATATTGGACCCAAGTGGGCGGATCTCATAGGCAGTGGGGAGTAAAATGTTCAGGAGGAAGATCAGCCCTGAAAATGGAGAGTGGGGCAGGATCCTTCCGGAAGGCGGAGGATTTGCAGGAACAAACACGCTTTCCATCTGTGAAAGCCTGAAAACCGCCGCCACCTTAAAAAGAAAGTTTCCAAGGGGAAGGCTTTGCAGGTTATTTTGTATACCAGGTAATTTCTAGACAAGGTCAAAATAAAGGCTAAACAAAACTCCAGGCCCTTTTGAAAATTACTACGCTCACCTCACCACGCCTTCTAGCCTGGGATTTGTGCCTCTCTGCAGGGTCCAGCAGAGGAAAGCCAGCCGGCCAGGAGGGTGATCAGGTTTCCAGGCAAACAGGAGGCTTATTCCACACCACTGCGTACAAGGATTCTCTCAGGGACCAGAGAGGTGGGAGGGAAGCCAGAATCTTAACAAAGGCTCAGGGGAGGGAGAAGCTTGTCTGAATCCACAGTGGTGGCGGAATTTTATTTAATTTAATTAATTTATTTATTGTTTATTTTTATTTTTTGCGGTACGCGGGCCTCTCACTGTTGTGGCCTCTCCCGTTGCGGAGCACAGGCTCCGGACGCGCAGGCTCAGTGGCCATGGCTCACGGGCCCAGCTGCTCCGCGGCATGTGGGATCCTCCCGGACCAGGGCACGAACCCGCGTCCCCTGCATCGGCAGGCGGACTCCCAACCACTGCGCCACCAGGGAAGCCCCCGCGGCGGAATTTTAAAAACGCTTATGCCCCCGAGGTTTCAATAGCCCCTGCCTTAAGAGTGTGAGGACCACTCTTAAGGTAAGCTAGGGCCACTGAACTGAGAGGGTGGGTCTGTCTGATGTGTTGGGTGGGTTCAAGATTGCAACTGCTGGAGGCCTGGAGGCTGAGCAATGAGTGATGGGGAGGCAAGAAGAGGCCAATCAAAGGATTCAGGGCAGGAGGAACCGGAGAAGGGCTCAGGCATTCCGAGGGAAAGCCCGACTGGTACGGAGGCAGAGTGCAGGGCAGTCTCATACAGGAGGGTGGGTGAAAAGTCTTGATGCCTGGAGAGGACGAGGGCAGTGAGGCTATGTCAAGATGGGAATAAGCCTTTGGACTGACTGCCCCACTGTGGTTATGCAACCACCTAAAACTTCACTCTTTTGAGGATGAGATACGTTATAAATAATTTATTTTAGGAATTGGTTATGCAAGAGTCAGTCTTAAAGAAAGTTAAAGCATTTCACTGAAAAGTGGTTAGTTTAATGACAATGTGTGGCCGCATCCTCAATGAGCAGGAAAAAGAAATCAATGGGACAGAAATAAACTCTTTTCCATTCATTGATTTCGTTGCCCTTCAGAGTCACGTCCACTCACTCAGTTACTTTTCACCCTTTTGTGGGCTCCTCATGGGGAGTCCTGTCAACACGAGGGCACCTCAGAGACAGGAGGGGCCAGGACTTCTCCCCAGAGAAGGCGCCAACTGCTCACCAGGCGAGTGGGTGTGTTGGCCACAGGCCTGCCACCCTGCATTTGCGAGGGGAAGGAGGCGTGTGTGTGGGACCACTGGCTCCTGCACCAGCCCTGACTTTGCTGCTGCTGCCACTCTACCTCATTATCTCCTGCCAAGTCCCCGCCCAGCATGTTTCTGCCCCTCTCCCCAGGCCCCGGGTGGCCCTGGGGCACTGCTTCCTGCTCTTACCTGGTCCTCACTGTATTCCTTGGCAACCCTTCCTCTTTTGCATGTAGGCTCCCTCCACAAGGCTTACAGTGGCTCTTTCAAATTTTTCTCATTCCTCTTAACCTCCAGGTCTATTGTATTTCTGGGGGACTTGGGCAAATCAAGACCTTGTTAAAAAAAAAAAAAAAAAAGACCTTGTTGTGACTTTTTTCACCTTTTGGCCCCCTTAGTGATGCATTTTATCTCCATGTTTCAGAGGAGATGAAGGCGAGGAGACCCTGGGATATTGATTGCAAAAATGCCCTCAAGCCTTTTCTTTCCTGTATCTGTGCCCCTTGCAATGCGCCTTTGTGATTCCTCCACAAAAGAAACCACCCCTGCTCCCCTCGAATCGTGAATGGCTTTGTGACTTCCTTAGATGGCATGCTAGCTCGAGAACAGGCCTTAAGAACTTGTATGGGCTTCTGCTCTCTCTCTCTCAGAACTCCTCTACTGCCATGAGAGTAAGCCCAGGTGAGCCTGCTGGAAGATGGGGGACGAGGAAGAGGGAGGGTGAAGGTGTCTGAGCAGAGTGATCTTAGACCAGCCAAGCTCCTAGCCAACTCAGCAGCTGACCACCGATGTCTGAGCAAACCTAACTGATATCAGTCAGGCCTGGTCCAGAAAACAGAACTCCCCAGCCTCCATGTAGACAGGTGATACAAATGGAATGGAATGTTTTAAGTCACTGAGTTTGGAGGTGTTTGTTTTGCAGCAATAGCTAACTGGTACAGAGAAGAATTTCCTTTCTGGGCCTAATCTGTTCCCAGTCACCTCCTTTTTCATCTCTGGAAAAGCCTGGCTTGCTCTATCATTTCTCCCTTTTCTAAGAGCCTCTCCCCTAGGGCTGCCTCCTCTTTGCATGCCTCTGAATGCAAAGACAGACACACAACCTGGTGGTGTGCGGGGACAGCACACCACCTCTTCACAACTCCTGAATTCCTTTGTGTCTCCTTCTTATTGCTGAATCTGATGACCTCTGATCTCTAGCAGGGTGGCCTCCATCCTCAGGGTCCTCCCCAAGGGCCACTGACCAGGCCAATTTCTCTCCAGAGCATCAGTCAAGGTCATTTTGGAGTCAAGGTTCGAAGGCCTCTCTGTGGCCACTGTCGCACTCCCATGGCCTCCGCTGCCCTCTCCTCTCCTCTTCCTTCTTCCCTCTCCTCTTCCTTCTTCCCAAGCTGGACCTTCTCTAACCACCCTGTTCCTTCCCCTCTTGCAACTGCAGACACTTCCAATTTTCTATCCCATGCTTCCCTCTTGCAGTTTAATTTACTTTAGGCAAATGACTCACAAACTCAATCTCAAGTCCTGGCCTTAATTTCCATCTTATAATTTTAAACGTCTAATTAGACACTTTCACTTGGCTGTCACTTCAGACTCAGCATTTCTGAGATGATCTTGCCTTATCCTTTTAAAACGACACACCCCCCCTTCTTTATTTCTACCGCTTTCACTAGCATTTTCCCTAACAGACAAGCTTGAAATCTTTGATTTCTCTCCTGCTCCAGGCCCCATACAGTTTGTGGAGACTTTGTGGAGATGCACCCAGTTTTATCTTTTCCACCATCAGCACGGCCACCTCTCTCATTCAGGCGGTTATGATTTCTGGTCCAACTATCAACAGGAGTCATCCAATGCCTCTCCCTACATCTAGTCTCTTCACCAGCAACTCACCCTGACATTCCGGCCAGATCCTCCTCCTAGAACATGTTTCATCTTGTCATCCTTCTGCTCCAAAACCTTCCATGGTTCCTATTTTTCTTTCTCCACCTGATTTCCCAGTACACTTCCTTGGAGAGCTATCTAGAACTAGGCTATGGGAGCCCCCCACGTGGGAGAGGGGGGATGCAGGAAGATGTAAGCTGCCCCAGTTCCTCCTTTACACGGGGTCAGGTTCTGAAGCTTTCATCCCATTAAACTAGCCCTGGAAGCTGAATCCCACAATGAAGTTCTCAGTGGTGACTTCCGAGCTACAGACCCCTGCCCTCCATGATGTCCTTCTCTGATAATGAGGCTCCTTTACCCAGGGCTCCCCATGTGTCCCACTTTGTCTGCACTCTGGTCTAACTTCTCCCTTTCCCCATAATCCACCTGGACAACCGGTGGATCTCCCCGGCCCTTAAGGTTTAGCTCCTATTTCTTCCAGCCTTCCGCTGCAGGCCCTGTGGAATCGCAATGCCTGCATCAAGATGGTCCTCCTTTCCAGGACATGTACATTTTCATGGCTGCCTCACCCTGAGTGCCCGCCTCTGCAATGCCTGCATCAAGACGGTCCTCCTTTCCAGGACGTGTACATTTTCATTGCTGCCTCACCCTGAGTGCCCGCCTCTGCAATGCCTGCATCAAGATGGTCCTCCTTTCCAGGACGTGTACATTTTCATTGCTGCCTCACCCTGAGTGCCCGCCTCTGTGGAATGAGCTCATTTTATGGATCATCACGTCGGTCCGTGGCATCAGCTGCTTCTCTCTGTCCCACATTGACCCCGCTGGGAAATGCATCTATTTTCTTTGATTCATGATCTTTGCCTGTACAGCAGACTTCGATGCCAATTTGGAAGATGCTTATTTATACTGCAGCATCCACATCTTCAAATTAAACAGTAGATATTTCCTGTTCTGAAAAGCTTGTTGGCCATCTGCCTCTCAGGCTTTTTCGAAAGCTTCTTTGCCTCTCCAGAGCACCCATCCTGCACCCATTCTCACCCCTCACTCCAGGCTGGGCCCCTGGACCTTGAACTCTTCTTGTTCTGTTTCTATAGAGCCTGACAGAAGGTGCTAGAGAAGCAAAGCTCACCCTTGCTTTATCCATATCCATCAGAGGCTCAGGCAAACTGAGAGCTTTCATGTAACCACACACACCCGCCTTGGGAAGCTGCTGTGGTCTAAATCCCCACTCTGTCCTCCCCCCACCACGCAGCAGTTCTTTCCCAGGTTTGGGGTTTACTCTGCTGCTTCCAGCCCTTGCCTGATCATCCCATTCCTGATTCTTCCAGGCTGGCTGCCACTCCAGCTCTGAAAATCATGTACTGCCGCCAACTGTGACAATGATCTGCAAGTTCAAAGCTTCTAGGTAGACCTGGGAATTTGGCCTCCTGAACCGGGTCCCATTTTTGGGCCCTGCATCTTTCTGAGGCAAGCTTGCTCATAGGGAGAAACATGCCTTCCCATCTGCAGGCAGAGTTCACCCAGATTAATTAACTGCAGGTTGAGAGCAACTTGGCTCCCTGCCTCTGGCCCCTGACATGCTTGTATCCCTGGCAATGGGCTTAGAACATGGACTCTCACCTCTGAGTCCCAGACAGTGATGTCTCCTGCAAGACACAGTGAATTGGACTCTTTGGGGGTCTGGGAACTTAGTGGACTGGCTTCTTTCAGAGTGTTCCTATGACATGAACGTACGTGTTTTTCTTGGATTTAAAGTAGCCATTTACTCGGATGAGCTCATTTTAAAAATGGCTGTCATCTTTTGGAAGGCAAGCCGCAGCTTGACCATCCATCGTGGACACTGTAACAGGGACAGAGTGTGAGCCAGTTGGGACTGTGGTGTTGTCCCTGCTTAAAGGGACTCCAGATCCTTGGCCTTAAAATGAACATTTCTAGCTGCTTAAATTTAGAAACTGGTGTTGGCTTTGCAAAGTAGGGGCTCACAAATTGCACAGTGGAGCACAAGCTGTAAGTCTAGCCTAGGAGGTGCAGGGAGATCACGGCCTCCTCACTTAACCCGGAGCCAGTGATGGGGTCTCTGGGCCCCTCCTTCCTCTTCCTTGGCTCACGACTGCTGGTGGGGAGGTCTAATGGATAATAATAGGTCACGCACACAGCTAGTCTGCTGTCTTCCCATGCTCCCCACACTAGGAACAGGATGGAGGCCCTTTTTCTCCCAGTGCTCCTGCTGTCTTTGTGACCTGACTCCCAGTTGGCCAGCGGGCCACTGCAGCTCCCCCAGCTTCACTGGGCAACAGACAATGATGTCATGTGCTGTGCTTGTTTTTAATGGCTTCTTAAATTTCTGGTCCCATCCTAGCACCTACACAGCTATTTCTGCTGAGTGCCTAATCGGTAGGTCCAAGATGTGGGCTAGAGGCCATGCTCAAAGGAGCAATCCTGCTTGTTGGCTTTTTACATTGGATGCGAACTTCTGTGTGCCCCATGCCAGCTTATCCTGGTGCCTGCGTCCCTTTACCTCCAGAGCAATTCAGTAGAATTAAATAAAGAACGAATGTTTACTAAGGACACACTCTGCATCGTGGGCTGGCGCTAAAAATGTGTGCCTTATTCTTTGTATTTTAAGAATTTAGGGTCAAGCCTGGGAATGGAGAAATACAGCTGTCAGAAGCACTGAATGTTAGGCCCACCAGACTCTGCCCTTCATCTCACGGCCTGAAATACTCACAGAGTATGGTTTTGTGAGACTGGACATGACCCTTAGCTGAAAAAAACATGTATGCACATACACACATGCATACAACACACATACTTATATATTATGTTCTTTTTTCCTCAGCCGAGGTGAGTAAAGCTGGAAGGAAAATCTGATCGCTCAGTGAATTATGGAGGGAGTCACCACTGGTATGATGTCAAATTGGTTTATCACATGAGCTGGTTGTCACCTCGGAAAGCAGATATCTTGGTCTTTGGAGGAAAGAAGATCAAGGGTCAAATTCCAGCTTTACCAGTTACCATCTGGGACATGGGGAGAGTTAATAATGTTGCCAAGCGAACATTGACCAGGTGATGACCGCCGTTATAAGCCCTATACACAAACCATCGCATTTTATCCACAAAACAACCAACAGGTAGATACCAGAGCACTGGCTTCACTAGGCAGTGATGGGGGTTAAAGTTGGCAACGCTGAGGGCACCAACACAGCGCCTGCAAACCCACGGTAAACACAGCTAGTCTTTGCACCAGTAGGGTGGGACATAGGACAGGTAAACTCTGATGGCGTACACAGGACAAGCTGCCACTGGGGCCTGGGGTGCTGGGGTCAGCTCTGAGACCCTGGGGATGAGGGTGGGAATTGGAGGGGGAGGCTGTGGTCAAACAGGCTCTGGGCAGGCACTCAAGGCATCCTCTGCCCACGTCATACGTTTGTCTATCTTTGTGCCTTGCCGGATGCTAGCCTGGTGTATCAGTCTACTCAGGCTGCCATAGCAAAATACCATGTCTGAGTGGCTTAAACAACAGACATTTATTTTTTTCACAGTCTGGAGGCCAGAAGTTCAGGATCAAGGCGAGGGCAGTGTTGGTTTCTGGTAGGACCACTCTTCCTGGCTTGCGGACGGCCGTCTTCTCCCGGTGTCCTCACACAGCCTTTCCTCTCTGCATCTCTTCTTATAAGGATCCCAGTCTTATTGGATTAGGGTCCTACTCCTATGCCCTCCTTTAACCTTAATTACCTCCTTAAAGGCCCTATCTCCAAATACAGTCACATGGGGCATTAGGGTTGCAGTATACACATTTGGAGGGGGACACAAACATTCAGCCCATCACACCTGGTGGTACCAGGAACAGATCAGCAGTCCACATCTACACATGCTTTGCCTCTTCAGTAGAAAGTATTGGTTAAGAGCAGGAACTCTGAGGCCAGACTGCCTGGGTTTTTATCCCAGCTCTACCACTTACTCTCTGCATAAACATGGGCCCGTGTCTTAACCTCTTTGTGCCTCAGTTTCCTCATCAGTGAAATGGGAACAGTGATATTCCAGCCTCATTAGCGAATTGTGTGTATTGCATAAAATAAAGCATTTCAAGCTATTGGTGCAGAGCTGGGCAAGTATTGAGCACTCTGTAAATGTTTGTCCACAAACCTGAACCCAAGGGAATGGGTTGTTTTTCACTCAAATCTGTTTTGACTGAGTATTCTCCCAGCCCGTGTAGCCGCCTGGCCCCATTTCAGATTGTGTGTGTGTGTGTGTGTGTGTGTGTGTGTGTGTGTGCACACGCACGCGCGTAAGGAGGGGGAGATATAGATCAATTTAAAGACACAGGCTCTTCCCTCAATAATCTGCAAGTGAACGTTGACCATGTTTTCTCTGGGCACTTTATATCCAGGAAACTATTAAAGAGGAACAAGGATATTGTTCAGCATCTGTGGCAATTTCCCTGATGTCGTATCCAAGGGCTTTCTGACTCGGCAAGGCCAGTCCTGTTTACATTTCGCTGGGAAGGAAGTTCAACAGGGCCCAATTACAGTTGAAGAAACCTTGATTTAACCCCCCACCAGGATCTTTTCTGAGTTTTCTGAGTGTAGATTTTCTCTTTCTCCCCTATGGTTTTGGTATTGACTTTTGCCTGTAGCTGCATAAAGATATTTCATTTCTATTCTAAATCTTTCTAGGGAAGATACCCTACATCTTTCCCAACTTGCTTTCTTATTAGGGCCACAGGGCGGGTCTGTGCATGCTTTCTAGTGCACCTGGTCCTTTACTTCACTTTCTTTTTTCCTGGGAGTTAAGTGTATTACAGCCCTGGGCAATTGTATGCCTTGGTTTTTGCCACCCAGCCACTACCCCTACACACCCAGGAAGCTTATTCCCCATGCATTTGATTTCTAGTTAATTAACTAATCATTTGAGCACTTGTTGAGCATGTGTAATGAGCTAGACATTGTGCTAAAATGTGGGAACACAGAGGTGAATCAAGGCAGTCCTTACTCAGAATCTCACGGGGAGACAGAAAAGGCAACTGATGCAGAAGAGAATGACAGGTCCTATAATGGGTGCTGTGGGAAACCGTGTGTGGGGAGGGAGCATCTAAATGAAACCAAGCATTCAAGGAAGGTTTCCTGGAAGAGCTGATGCTTGAGCTGAGTTTGAAAGGACGAGAGTAGTTTGATCACCAAGGAAAGAAGTAACGGCAGGAGTCATTGCAAATACAAAAGCTTGGAAGCACACAAGTTTAGCATGGCTGCAGAAGACGAGGCTCAAGAGATGGCCAAGATCGGCTTTTTCTTGCTCATGGTAGAGATGACATCGTTCTTATTTCCAGATGGGACAACGAAGAGGTCACCCCTGCTCACGAAGTTAGGTAGTAGCAGAACTGGATGGAGGCCCAGGAACTTGAGCATAAACCAGAAGCTCGAAGTAGGAGGAAAAAGGAATTCTCACTGCTTCTACATTTCCATATTATTCAGGATGGCCTTTCTTCCCTCCTTACTTGACTTCCTTGGCTTAGAAAAATTACCCTTTTATTCTCTTCTGAGGACTTATTACTTTTTCTCTATAAATTCCGCTCTTAGAAATGTACAAACCAGCCCTTTCTCCTATCTCATCTTAGGCGCTGCTATCAAAGGCACTAAATATTTTTTGTGGACTTTGTCATGTTCCTGTGCTCTGGCTCAGCACACCCACCCTCTGGGTAAGATATATTATCAAATAAACGTCCTAACTGTAGTTTGGCGTTAAGAATTCCTCCAGTTCCCCCAGATACTATTCTCAAGGGCGAATGGGCACTTTGAATGTTCAAACAACATTCCTCAGTACCTCCCATGTCCCAGGAGCTAGGCTAAGAGTCTGGGATACAGAGACGAGCAAGGTATATTTGCTTCCCTCAATGAATTTACAGACAGACCCACAAACAGAGCATTTCCATGAAATGTGGCAGAGGCCTCTTCCTAGACACACTGAATCCGATGGTCATGAGTAGAGGTGGGTCTCGCAGCTGCTGTGGACTCTGCCTTTTTATCGGGCACACCGGGTGATTTTTCTGCTCACTGAAGTTTGAGAACCACTGTTCAAATGTCTAGGAAGGAATTGTCCCTCAATCCTAATTACTTTTCATGTAAGAATTATACATATGTTCTTCATTTGAGATGCTGGATGTTTAAGTTCCAAAATAATCCCCAAATGTACAAATAGTGCTAGTCATTTCTTAATGTTTACTCTGCTCCGGGTGTTGGACAACATGCTTTACTTTAATCCCAGTTAATTGTCCCAACAATTTTGTGACATCTGTATCATTACCCCACTTCACAGATGATGGTTAATGAGGTTAAGGAAATGCTGGTAAGTGTCCCTGACTCAAGCCCCTCTATAATATACCAACAAAGGCACCTACCTGTCTTCCTGGAGCTCCTCGTCTCTGTGTGTGTAACTCCACGTCAACCACCCACATTCCTTTCCTGCCCCAAGGCCTCCTGGGAGGATGAGTCAATTAGCCTAGCAGTTGCTGGTGTGATGGAGACATGGCGGAGGGCTTGGTGTGTGGCAGCAACGGGCTGGAAAGCCAGTGGCCGAGGCGACCATGGAGAGGGGATCCAGTGACCCTCAGCCTCCTGTCCTCCCAACCCTGTTTGTTGTCTTCCCCATCTCTGTGTTTACATTCCACCTTGTAATTAGCAATCAGCCCTTTCTCAGTGATTATTCACGGTCTCAGCTGGCGAAAGTCACTGGATCTTTGGCTCTATGCCTTCTAGTCAAAAAAAAAAGAGAGAGAGAATGTCGCCCAGTGCACATGCTGATCACCCAGAAACCCCTCGCTTTGCAACCAGCTCAAGCATCATGCCCTCAGGTGCAGCTGCCCTGCCTGGCCCGGCCAGGGGGACTGTCACCTGAAGTTTCTCCCTGGGACACTTCGTAGATTTTGTTGAGATCTGCTTGTGCCCACTGGATAGGGGTCAGGACCACTGCCTCCTGTTCTCACCCAGGAGGAGTTCGACAGGTAGGGCTCCCACTGGCGTGTCCTTGTGGAACTTGTTCTGTTCAGGACGGAGCACTGGAGAACATATGGCACCAAGAGAGCCCCGGGGAATAGACTTAGCAGCTGTCCACCCTCGACATTCAGAAGGCAGTTGAATGCACGGTCTGCAAGTTCACTGCCGAAGTTTCTCGCCTGCTTACTAAGTAACTGCAAGGTGGAGGGCTTTTTAAAAACATACATGCTAAAGGTTTACAGTGTAACCATCTTATGACTGCAAAAGCCATCCTTTCTTCTTGGTCCTCTTTCTTCTCTCTCCTCTCCCCATCTCTACATTGTATCTTCCTCTTTGCCAGTGCAGTCTGTTTCCTTCTCTGAGCTTTCTCTCCCTTCCTCCCCCACCTTTTAATTATACTTTGACAATCCTTGCATCCTTGTGTCATCTGGCCAGGAGCTCAATTTGATTTCGTGCCGCTCCTATGAGAGGGCGCGCTATGATAAAAGAAAAGAGTTAGAAACAACTGAGGTATTTTAGGACACATTTCCTGGGCTTCTGCAAGCTCCTAGAGGGCATACTTTATTACTTAGTATTCTGTATATCTTTTTCATCCCCTTCCCTGTTACTAGTGTTTCAAATGTGTGCATTTAATAAAAGAGTGAATGCACAAGCAAACCAGAGCTCAGGTTCGGTGTCACTTGGAACCAGCATTTGTTGTCCCTAAAAGGATTGTCTCCAAGTCATTCTTGGGGCCCTCATCATATCTGAGGTTTTGCCGGTTGATGACTGGAGAAGACAGTGATGGGAGTGTGAGAGCTTTCCTGTTCCATGTGAAGGTCCTCTCTGTGGCTCACACGAGCAAAGCCTACAGCCCGATGCCATCTTCTGCTGGGGCCTCTGAGCCACCTCCAGCAAGCTCCTCTCCCACACACCAGTCTGATCCTGTCCCCAGTGGCAGAGGAGGAGAAAAAATGGGAGTGGGAGGGACAAGGTGAAGGGGGGTGCAAGGGGTACAAATGTCAGAGGGCCTCTTAGAAGAGGACATAGTACATGAGGTCAGAGAGAAAAACCCAGAGATCCACCCATTCAGTTAATATTTATTGAGGACCTACTATTTGCCAGACATAGTGGTCAGTGCTGGGAACACAATGGGGCAGAAACGATCCCCGTGGAGGCTGTCAGGAACGCATCTTCTAATTCAGAGTGGAGTGGCCCAATCTTTACTGTGCACACAGATAATCTGGGCATCCTGCTGGGATCAGGGCTCTGATTCCATAGGTCTGAGTGGGGCCTGAGACCCTGTATCTCTAGCAAGCTTCGAGGCGGTGCCTAGGCAGTTGGTTTGTGGACAACACGTTGAATACCAAGGAGGAAGAGGAGAAAGGGAGTCTTAAAAGGGCTGAAAATCCTGGCGAGAGGGGGAAAGCCCAAACCGAGTCGGCAGCCAAACTAGACAGGAGAACGGTTTAGGAAGGGTGAGCATTTGAGGAATCAAGGAAGCAGTAAGTAGACATGGAGGGAGACAGAGCTTGATACAGAAAGGAAAACAGAGGAAGAGAGTGGTGGTAGGAGCAGGCCAGGAGGTGGAGTGTGCGAATTCTGGAGAAGAAGGTTCAAGACCTAATGCTGCTTTTCCTCCTGAAACAGGCTCATAACAAGAGCCAGGCGAGGACTGACAATGCCGTCGGCTGAAGTCAGACGACCCAGGATGTCAGGGCTGGAAAGGCCTTCTGAATCTAGGCCTGGCATGTTGGAAGAAGAAAGGGAAAAACAGAAGATGATCACGTCAATAATACCCTGCAAATGTATGCCAAGGGTAGGGGAGAGCCAGCACGGATTAGTGAGACGCATCAGTTACAGAGAGAAACGATGCATCCTTCTATAGCCAGGGAGACTGGCTGCAGAACTCTGTAACTCAACATCGGTGAGCAAAGCCTAGCTAGTTCTTAAGGGACCTCCTTAAAGGAAGAGATGAAAATGGTTTGTAGTCAGCCTGATAATATACAGGTACTGTGGACCTTTCAAGATGGCTAAGGCTACCTGAAAACAGCCCTTCCTGACACAATTGAAATATTCTTCCCGTGGTGTAAAGCCATGAATTAGTGGCATCTGAAGGAATCAGGCTCTCTTGTCTCCCCAGCTCCATCTCCATCACTACATCTCTGGCAGAGTGGGTAGTGGAGCCAATAGGAGTTTCAGAAAGTGGACCAAAGGTGGTTCTATATGAATCTTCCCTCCGCAGTTCTCTCTTCCCCTTCTCACTCCGCCCCCGCCTCAGTGTCCAGTGAGCCCACCCGGCGACAATAACACAGTGAGGAGATTCAGGGTCCTGTGTCCGGCTCTCAATAATCAGAAAAGTCTGTGAGACCAAGTGTGAGATCAGTGCCTCTGTCACCTGACTTCATTGCTGTTGAGAAAGCGCATCATTGACTTGGGGAAGGAAAGATCGCATCTGTTTACATCAGCGCCTGACCAGTCCTATCTTCCTAGAGCTCTTTGCTCTTTCTCTCCCTTGCCTCCCAGGTGGATTTTCTCCGGGTCTCTTGCTCTCATCAGCAAATGACACAGTTGTCACTAGAGAAAGAACAGCAGGCAGGAAGGGAAGAGGCCAGGGTTTACTGTGCTGGGAGCGAGGCACACAGCCACTCCAGTGGTTCCTGAAAGAGGCCTCCCCTAAACTAGAATGCAGGTGGGCCGGCTGTCGTCTGTTCCCTTGAGGAGAGCGCTGGAGCATGATGGAGACAGGTGAGATGACAGGGAGAGATTCTGCAAGGGCACGAGTTGTTGGGACTGTAGCAGACCATAGGATCATTCTAGGATCTAGAAAGATAGGGGGGGATTTTCATTTCTCTTGGGGATACTGGGAGTGTGATACCACATAGAGACCACAGGAGGTGACTTCCTCCTCTGATGCTGGGTTTCTCCTACCTGCATCCTTTGGAGATGGCCAGGGACCCTTTGCCAGCTGCAGGACTTCTGGAGTCCCTGCCCCCCTGTCAGGCTTTTTTCTCTTTGGTGCAGGAAAGCATTCCCTGGAGGGGCCACAGGGGTAGGACACCTGGTCCTGGGTACAGTCCTGCTGTGCTTTCTGCTCCGGTTGCTGAGGTGGGGCACCCAGTCCCAGGGGTGGGCTTTCTGGGTTCAGGAGCCAAACAGCCACTGAGGACAATGCTTTTTAGTCCCTGCTGTTGACTCCTGTCCTTCTCCTTAGGACCCCAGGTTAGCACTCAATCTACGGGTGCAGGATTCCCTCTGCCCATGTGCCAGACTCTGAGTTAGGAATTATGGGGCCCACAGAGGAGCAAGAGACCTCATTCTTATGTGAGCACCTCAGGAATATTCAGCCTACCTAATAAGACCACCCGTACTCACTGATAGGCAAAATTCAACCTGCCAAAGACCGTGAACCCCACACGAGGGCGAGATGCTGTCAGAACATGAGTGCCTGGGTTGGAGCCAGCTCTGGCATGAAGGATGTGGACAACCACTGGGGTCATAGCACTTCAGTTGTGTCAACCAGCTGTCTGTTTAGGGCCTCCAAGCCCCGTGAAATGTAGTTGAAATTGCATTGAATTGTCTCCTATTTCCATGGATTATTAAAGTGAAAGCCTTTTCCAAGATCTTGACTAATCTCTGAAGCAGTGGATGGGTAGACTTTTGGCAAAATGAAATTTGTATCGTCCTTATTCCCTTTACCTATTTTTCTTGAAGGACATCTCCATCACTCTTCATTAATCCCAATGTGAAACTTAGATCTTTTTAAAGTCCCTCCTCTCCAACTAAAAAAAGTCACTCTCTAATTACTGTGCTTTTGGTAGGTTGTACTACGGACCTTGGACAGCACCACCGGGCAAGACGGAGCTGCCATCTCTGGGCTCCCTTTTTCTCCCCTCACTTTCTCTCTCCCCTTCTCACTCCCTGTCTCTGAGGCCTCCTATCCCCACTTCCATCCTCAGAGCAGCCTCTTCTTCCTCAGAGCCTGATGCCATTTGATTTCTAGGACATGGGGAGAAGGACCTTTTTCCTATGAGAAACACTTACCTAAGTCTACTCCCAACAAAAACTGCTCTCTTCTGAAGAGAGACTCAGTTGCCAGCTATTACAGGACTACAAATTCCTCCATTCTGTCCCCTTTTAGTTGAATGGACTTTGGGGATCACCCTCTTTTCAGAAATGAGGAACTTGAGACTCAGATTGTTTGGTGAGATAAGAGGTGACAGGGATGTACCATGTATTGGAAGGATCACACATTTGGGGACCAGACAGAATTAGTTTGAATCCCAACTCTGCACCTTACTAGTTGTATAATCTTGGGTCAATTACTTAATATTTATGAGCTTCAGTTTCCTCCTCTGCAACTCCTACCTAGCCCTCTTATTAGGAAGAGTAACTAAGATAATACAATATCTAGTATGATGCCTGGCATAGAAAACGTACTCTGTCCGTGGTGTATTTGGCCCAGAGTTACAGACTGGTAGTGCAGGCCATGTCTCCTGATGGCCAGGGCACTGCCTCACCGTGGCATCCCTACTGTATCAGCAATTTATTGCATGGCATTGGTTTATGCAATTGTGGGGACTAGCCGTGCAAGTGTGAGATCGAAAGGGCAGGCTGTCCGGGAGGGCAGACTGGAACTCTCAGACATCGTTGGAGTTCTGTCCACAGATGGAATTTCTGCACCCAGGAAGCCCCAGCTCTGCTCTTAAGGCCTTTCAACCGATGGAATCAGTCCCACCCAGATCATGAGGATAACCTCCCTTACTTAAAGTTAGCTGATTATAGACTTCAATCTCACTTACAAAATACCTTTGCAGCTATGTGCAGGCTAGTGTTTGAGTGAATAACTGGAGGTTGTCTCCTAGCCAAGTGTGACACATAAAACCAACTGTCATACCCACGAAACTGTGAGCCCCTGCAGTGCAGGGGCCATGATTCCATTTCTGCATTCACAGGCCTGGCATCAAGCGGCCACCAGGCAGGCACTCAGTCACTGTTTGTTCAAAGAAAGTATCAGTGGAGGTCATATTATAGAGTCCCTGAGGGTCCTTCACAGTAGGGTGAGTTTTATCCTAAAGGCAATGGGGAGCCATTGCAGGACCTTGAACAGGAGTGGAAGGGATGTCACTGCTGCTTTCTCTGTTGAAGCCCTGTACCAGCAGAGAGCTCCTCTCCAAGAAAGGGAGGAATGAAGTCTGATGCCCGCATCCCTCATGGGTGTATTGCTCCCGCTTGGGAGACGTTTCTCTCCAGTTCTTTCTAAAGGGTAGAGACTCCCTGGGGAATGTGTTCCAGACAGGCCGCTATATTTAGCCCTCTGTCTTTTTCCAGAAGCAAAACCAAACCATGATATTTTACCCTGCAATTACGTCCAGGGTTTTGAGGAGAGTGAGTCCCCCATGTGGCTGAGGTAGAGAGTTCCCTCTCACACGTGACCGTGGCGGTTCCCTTCTCATGGCTACTTCTCTGGGAAGGGGGGGTAGTTAGATCATTCCTACTGAGGGCTGGATCGTGACTTGGATAAGGCAGCCCGTGGGCACGCAGGCCCCATGTGCAGAAAGGAAGTGAGAGCAGATGCCGGCCCCACTGGAGTCCCCGCCCTCAAGTCTTCTCTCCGTGTGAAATCAGACACGCTACAGTAGACATGAAGCAAGGGCTCTTCACATCTTGATCAGAAAGCAAAGAATAAGATATCTAACTTATGGCTGTACCTCCAAGCCCCTACACAACCTTCACCACCTCAGAGCCTCAGGAAAACCCCGTTGGAAAATCCCTGGCTGCATGGGAGAGCCAGGGATGCTACGGGAGCATGGAGTAAAGTAGAGGAGAGAAGAGCGTTCAAGGCAAAGGGACTAGAATATGCAAAGCCACAGAGCTGAAAACAGCATGGGATGGGGTAGAAAACGAGACTAGATCAGTGTGGCTGGAAGGCAAAGTGTGAGACCACATGGCAAGCATCCTGGCCTTTATCTGGGGAAGGGAGTGGCATGGTCAGACTTGGTTTTACAGATACTTCTGTCTGCTGTGTGGAGGAGTGGAGGTTGGTTTGGAAGAAAGCAAGACCAGAGGCACTTAGGACTAACTCTGCTGTGTAGGTGAAAGTTGATGTGTCCTGAACCTTAGAGAAGAGAGGGCCAATTAAAGAAAGATTTGGGAGACATTATCAGGCCTTGGGGATTTGGATACCATTTCCTTAAACATTTTGAAACAGCACAACTGATATTGTGACATTCTTTCTTCTATCTAGCCTAAATCCTTCTGCATGTGATGTAAGCATATTCCCTAGCGCCTTTTAGTCTTCCCACTGAGTGCTACCTCTTCACAGTTTCAGGGAAGCCTAGAGCTGAGGCCCTCAGTGCAACCTCCATTCCATTCTGTTGGAGCTCATGCTTGTCTCCGATTCACTAAAATGTGTCGAGTATAGCTGGTGTGGGAAACCCTGGCTTAGTGCCTGTAAGTGTCCCTGACTCTTCTCCCAGGCCTCTCAACCCACGCTTGGCTTCTCAGCAGAGCCCTTCGCAGCGTCAGATGAGCATGCCTGCAGGGTCCTTTCAGAGTATTCCATCAGATAAGTTAACTGCCTAAACTGGGGTGCCGAAGCCCCAGTTAGCACACGTCTGCCAAAATCCCCACACGTGCTGCAGGTCAAATCCTTATCCTTGGTGGACACCTTTTGCTCAGGCGAGCTAATAATACTCTCACTGTGTGGTTCTCACTGGAATCTGGTGGATCCAGAATGTGCCTAGGGAAAGCTAGTCCCCAGGTAGGGTGATTCACGGGGCATGGGCTGCTGGGGCGATGGACATGATGTGACCACTTTCAATTCTGTCCTCTGAAACCCCCCACCCTCTCCCTCTCAGGCGTGGGAGGCTCTGGAGCCGAATGTGAGGGTGTCCAAGTAAGGCACATGGACCCTCCTAGATGTCCCTCATCTCTAGACAAGCGAAAGGGGAGGAATTGGCTTCTACTTCTCTGCCCATCGCCAGCCCTGAGGATGAGACCACAGCATTCCAAGCTCACTTCCACCTTACCCTCGGGAAGAGATGGAAGGCCGCTTGCTTATAGCGCTTGTCCTATCGGGTGCTAATTGAAGCCCTGGGCAAGGAGCGCTTCATCTTCTGGGAGACAGAGAGTGAGATATAAAGGTAATGCTTAATGGAGGAGGCTGAGAGCTAAGCAGGCAGCCCTGAGGTACTTAATGCAGCTCCTCACAGCAAAACAGTAAGGAAATGGGACTTCTGAGAATTTCCTGAGAAACCTAAAGCTCCTTTTTAAATAGCGAGGAGACGTTCTGACAGCCTCATATTGGTCTTTAAGCCCAAATCCTCAGTTTCCCTTTGCCCATGTGGAGGTGAAAGAGGAGTCTCTGAGCAGGAACAAGGGATGTTGAGGGAGCCTCAGGGAATACAATTTCCTTACTCTAGAAAAGCAGTAAAAGACCTCTAGGGTTTTCACTATGCTTTCACGCGCATTTGATCCTCAGAGAGCCCCTTGGTAGATGAGGCAGATGTTTTGGTTCTATCCCCATTTTAAAGATGAAGGAACTGAGTTGAAAAATGGCAAACTTTGTGGAAAGAGAATTGGAGTGGGGATGAGACATGGGTTCCAGTCTTTGCCATGGCTAGACCTGCCGGGTCTCAGAACCCTCATTTATGAAGTGAACGACCAGTTGGGTGAGATCTGTAGCTTTCAGACTGGAATTCCAGGAACCACGAGTGCCTCTGAGCCCACTCAGGGGGTGGAGTGGGAGCCAGGAAGCCAGAACTAAGAATTTCTATGCCTGCTTCAATCAGAACATTCCAATTTTATCTGTAATATGTCAGGATTCCATATGGAATGCCATTTGAAGACAGAGTTTCTGAGTTTGAAAAGTTTGAAAACTGCTGGACTAAGTAGTGTCTAAGGTCCCTTCACTTTTTATTTTTGTTTTTTATTTAGTTATCTTTGGCCGCACCGTGTGGCCTGTGGGATCTCAGTTCCCAGACCAGGGATCAAACCCACGTCCCCCGCAATGGAAGAAGGGAGTCTTAACCACTGGACCGCCAGGGAAGTCCCGGTCCCTTTACCTTTAATTCTGTGACTCTCTTGAGTCAGGTGTCCTCAGCCATGATCCAATGCCCTTTCTATCCCTTCTCTCAGACAGGTGGGTGACTAAGAAGCAGGATGGCGTCTCCTCCCTGGGTGGGAGGTCAGCCTCAGACTGGTCGCCTTCACTTTGCTCAGAAGCACCTTCCCCGTGGAGATGGAGTGTGGACTGATTTTTCCATCTCAATGTTTCCCATGCCTGTTACATTTGCAGGTGGTCACTAATGAGGGTGGGCAGCTCTACTCCAAGGGGAAAGACTTTTAGAAGGACCCGCTCTTCAAAACATTCACTTGACCTGACCCCTGATCTGGAGTGGAAAAGACAGTAGAGCAGTCTGTGGGGCTGAGAAGGGGAAGAGCCACTAGGGCACTGTCTTTAAGCTCCAAGACCAATAAGTTAAGACAAAATTGGTACTAGTCAGTGGGTGGAAGTACCATTTGTGAAAGTTCTCTGCTAGCAAAGGGAGGTACAAACAAGGTAGTGGGTGGTCAAAATATCTGGTTAGCCCCATGGGTCCCTGGGTTTTGCCGTCTTTACATCTTTTGTCACTCGCTTTCTTCTCGTTCGAAAACAAAGGGAGTTTTGATAAAGGTGAGATCTGCTGGATTTCTTCAGTCATTGGTGATAGGTGGTGAGAGAGTTACGTGACTTCTCAGGGTACTCTCTTTACTTCCTGTGCAGCTGTTCTCAGTCTTGCTTTCCACTCTAGAGTAAGGTGGTGATATTGAGGCGTGGGAGGTAGCACTATGGCACTGGGAAAAGAAGGATCAGCGGAGTGGGTGTGGCAGACAGAAATGAAGACATCAGCCTGGGCTCTGCTTATGACACTGGGCATGTGAATGCCCCCCCAGAGGCCATCACCACCACCGAGTCCCACCACAGTACAATAAAAATGACCTCAAGGTGCTCTCTCCGTCTCTTATGGCATCTTTTGTGTCTTGTTCAAGACTCAAAGTCCTGATGGAAAATATGTGATCGGCTGAGTTTAAGTGACTGTTTGGTCCCTGGCTATACAATCAGTGAAGAAGTTTCTTGGCCCCTCGGCTTCCCTAGTGGGAGGTGGCCAATGAAAAGGAGAACGAAACATTATCCTCTGTCATGATTTCACAAGATAAGGCAGAGGAAAGTCCACCTAAAGAATTTGGGACGTGGGCTTCCCTGGTGGTGCAGTGGTTGACAGTCTGCCTGCTTATGCAGGGGACGCGGGTTCGTGCCCCGGTCCGGGAAGATCCCACATGCCGCGGAGCGGCTGGGCCCGTGAGCCATGGCCGCTGAGTCTGCGCGTCCGGAGCCTGTGCTCCGCAACGGGAGAGGCCACAAGAGTGAGAGGCCCGTGTACCGCAAAAAAAAAAAAAAAAAGAATTTGGGACGTGCTGCAGAAACTACTAGCTAACTTACAAAGTTCTTTCCTTTTATTCCTGGGCACAGAGTTGTACTGTGTTTCCCAGCCTCCCTTGCAGTTGGGTGTGGCCATGTGACTGAGTTCTAACCAATGAATATGAGGGGAATTGATGCCATTCTGCACACATCACTTCCAGGTAGGCTCCCACACGTACTCTTCCAAGTTCCTTTCCTGTCTGGTAGCTGCGGTGGACATGATCACCCAGTGTGATCTTGAGAGCCATATGTTAGAGACAGCAGATCCATAAGATAGAAGGAGCTTAGGTCTCTGAATTACCTCCTGGAGGAGAGGTGCCTGTTTCAGCTGTTAGGTGGAAAAGACACATTACGTTAAGTCATTGAAGTTTTGAGGTTTCACTGTTATAGCTAACATTATCTTAAATGAATATACGGTGCTACTAGGAAGCGGGATGGAAGCCAGACAGTAAAAAAATGTACACATTTCCACCTGGAAGCGAGGCAAGGTCGATTAGCGTAGTTGGGATCAATCAGACTGTAGAGGGCCTTGAAGGCCTAGATATCCAACAATAAGTACAAGAAGTTGGGTCCTCATTGGTCATCATAACACCAATCAGCAGAGCAGCAGTGCTCTCTGAATGTAAGGTGACCTCCTGTAGGATGGTTCAGACAGCTTTATTAACCCTCCAAGAGATGCTTTTCTTAGGCAAGCAAGAATATCAGCAATTCATCCATTTGGCTGGCAACTTGGGGATGGCTAGCAAGGATGAAAAGGGGCTACTGATCAGAGCCATCAAAGTGATGCTTTAGAATGTGCCAGTTCCTCAGTGGCCTAGGGTTCCCTATACCCCTGTCCTTGCTTTACCACAATACATATTATTTTCCCTTCTCTGGTTACAGGTCCAGAAAGAGTACTGGGCTGGGAGTCAGGGAAACTGGGTACAAGTCCTTATTCTGTCACAAGTGGTTGTATGGCCTAGGGAAGTGTTTTCACTTCTCTGGGCTGTAAAATGAAGGTGTTGGACCAGTTGGTTGCTCAGTGATTTTTTTCTTCCCATTCTATCATTCTGCCAATATGGATTTCTAAACATGATGCAGGTCTCTTGTGCCAGGGAGGTAAATGAACAAGCACCTGGCTCTGTGCAATACCTCCTTGGATGCCATGATCCGTGCTGCCCCAAACGGAGCTTTCCCCCGAGGCACGGCGAGAGGAATTACAGAAGAGGAAGGCAACTGTTTCTTAGAAGAGCTTGAATTGAATGTGAGTCTCTTGACTTCTAATAGTGCTTTAATGGGTTAGGAAATGGGTTGGTATTCATGAACTGCCAATTGGGGAGGAGGGGAATAGTGACGTAAATAAATTCCACAAGGGCCCTAAAACCAAACCTTCTGGGTCTAATCAAGTGTACAGGTGGCTGGGGTTTTGATTGCTTGAGTTTTTTGTGCTCTAAGGCATCCTTACATTAACTGAGCCTGTGTTTTCATGAAAGGCATGGATGGGTTGGAAAGAGAGAGCTGAGAGGCCTCTGGTGCCAAGTTCCTGCTGAGAAGGAATCTGAATGTCTCCCCCTTCAATGGCATCCTCCTTCCCGGGTTGTTTGGCTTGCTATGGCCAGGGTGGGTACCACCCCTAACAGTGGGCTCTCCCAGCTTACAAGGGGCTGAAATGGTCCTGGGAGGCCCAGCCTGGGGCTGTGGCAGCCTGGAGCAAAGAAAGTGCTGTTCTCTCTAGAGTCTTTGCCCTTTGTGTCTTCCCTTCAAGCCAGTAGCAGTTTGTTCTCTGGGGGCTTCTCTGCTCAGCGTTGTCTTAGTGTGTTTGCTCTGCGGGCACTTTTGGGGTGTCTCTTCCAGCTTCTGTGTCAGTCTTAGGGCTACTCTGCCACAGGAGACTTTGCTCTAGGATCAAAGGCCCAGTGTTAGGAATGTGTGGATCTTGGTCAAGCAGGAAGTAGCTCCAAGTCTAGGTTTTAAAATAACTTCCTGTTTTTAGAAGTGTGTGTGTGTGTGTGTGTGTGTGTGTGTGTGTATTGGGAAGGCAGGGGTGTGAGAAGGGCAGTGGCTATGGGGGAAAAGTAGAGATCAAGGAAGTGTATTCTTTCTCTAGGGCTGCCGTGACAAAGTACCACAAACTGGGGGGCTTAAAACGCCAGAAATGTATTCTCTCACAGTTCTGGAGGCTGGACACCCAAAGTCAAGCGATCGGCAGGGCGCGCTTTCTCTGAAGTCTGTAGGGGAGGATCCTTCTAGCCCCATGGTGGTTGTTGGCAATCCTGGGTGTTCCTTGGCTTGTAGACATATCACACCAGTCTCTGCCTCCACCTTCACAGGGTGTTCTCTCCAGATGTCTCTGGGTCCAAATTTCCTTCTCTTAAAACGATTCTAGTTATTAGATTAGAGACCATGCCAATCCTATATGACCCCGTCTTAACTTGATTTCATCTACCAAGACCCTACTTCCAAATAAGGTCACATTCACAGGTCGCAGGGGTTAGGATTTGAACATATCTTTTAGGGGGATACTATTCAATCCACATCAGAGAGGTACCTACTTAAGCAGGGTTCTCACCAGTTAAATCCTTTGAATGAGGTGAAAACTGGTTGATCTTTTATTTCGCTTAGGTGTTAATAGCAAACAATTTCCTGGTGCCAATTCTGCATATCTCATTCCTCAAGGAGTCATTCAGAATGAATCAAGAACTAGAAAAGTGAGAGAGGAAGCTACTTTTCTGGTTGTGGTTGTTGCTGTTTGCTGGAGCAAATTCTCATGAGTAAAAACCGAAAGGTGAGTGGCTGGCCCTTCTGTGTGTCCATTTTTCATCCATTCTCTGGTGTTTCATTCATTCTCTGGTGTTCCATGGCTTACTGTCGGTCATTAAATTTGCTCAAGAAGATTCCTGTCCCTGAAGACAAGAGCCATGTCTCAAACTTCCTGCATCTCTGAAGCACATAACCTAGTGCTGGACGGACACAGTGGATTCTCCATGCCTGTGAAAGGATAGATTTATTACGAATTCTTTCCACTCGTGTTCCCATTGTGCCTATGTAGTCATTCTCTCCCCTTTGAGGGCCTCTTCTGAGTGAAGGATGAGGGTCTCGGAGTCTTCAAGCCAGATCCATGGGCTTCCTGTGCAAGTGAGGTTGGGGGAGCGGCTGGTTTGAGTTTGGTCCCATTATTATTAACAGGACGCTGCATTCTTAGAGCTCTTCATAGCTCCTCAGAGCCCTTCATCCACGTCACACTCAGTCTTTCAGGTCAGGAATCTCCAGTCCTCAGTGAGTTCCAGGCAAGGACAGCCCAGGAGGTGTCTGCATTTCATCCAAGGACCTGCTGTGGCCCTGAGGGTGAGGTAGGGACTTGGATAGTAGAGCTTCCTCATCAACAAAAAGTAAATAGATAGAATTTGATAAAGCCAATTGTGTTCTGCCTTGGGAATGGCTACCTGCATTATAACCTTTATCTTATCCCACACCATTTGGGGCATTTCTGTTTGTACCTAGCCCCAGGCTATTGTTCTTAACCAGTTTCCCAGAGCAAGGACTGTGGCTATAGGAAACACATTCAGAGCTCCTGGAAAAGCTGCGTGGGGAGAAGAGCATGGAACCACAGGGTTTCTGTTTTTGCCCCCTGCTTAGCCCTTGTTAGACCGGCTGTGTGACTCTGTCCTCTTTTTTAGGCCCTGCCATCATGCTTTACTTTCATACTCGCAGAAATACATGTGAGGCGAAAGTTAAGTTTTCATTGACCTATTTGAATTTGTAACCTCAGTTTTACCTGAGTTTGGTCTAGGACTCAGGCCTGTTGGGATGTCCACTGAAGCAAAGCTCTGAAAGGCCCGCGGTAGGAAGGCTGGGGACTGACTGAGCGGAGAGAGAACGCAGCACCTGCACTAGGTTCAAGGTCAGCGATCCATCCCCGGAATGGAGGGGCCGTTTGGAAAACAGCCGCGGTCTTCCACTCAGATCACCTCATTCGGCCCCCGTAGTCTCACACCTGAACCTCAGGGGGATGAGGCTGCCAAGCAGGCATTGTAAACACCCAGAGTTATTTCTAGATCCTCCGAGAGGCACGGAGAGCCCAGCCCGACCACGGCCTCGGGGCTGGTGATGGCCGCTTTGGCAGAAGGTTTGCTGACAGAGTTGGAGGTTTGGGCCATGGTGTTGGCTCCGTAGAAAGCAGTGCTGGTGACAGTGGTGGTGGCCTTGGTGCTGTGGCTCGGCCAGGGCAGCCCTGCCCATGGAGGTGAGTGGTGCAGCAGAGGTGTGAGCCCAGGGTCAGTGGCTGCTCTTTTAGCTTCCTGGTACCAACATTGACAGAAGCATCGCCTGGGGGACACCAGCCATCCTATGGGGACAGAAGTGGGAATCAGTGGCATTGCTGCCATTTGGAGGGTGACTAGAGATACCACCCTAGTGAACCAAATGTGAAGCTGAGGGAAATGGCACAGGTACATACAGCTAAGAGGTTTTCTTGGAATCTGTGAGATGCCACCTGACGAGGCCTGGATGGAGGGTAAAAGGAACCAGAATTCCCGTGAATGCAAGGGTGTGGAGTGAAGAGAGCCCTGTTTTACGCCTGTGGCCGCTGTGCTACCGGTGGAGGCTGGTGGGTCCCATTGAAAAGCTGGAGCATCCCAGCACTCAGCTTGAGTGGACAGAGACACGTTTCCATCAAACCAGATGCCAGGGATCTCAAACGGAGATGCCTTTTTTAAAAAGGTTGACATTGCTGAAAATGTAAAGAAGGTGTGGAACGTACATCCTAATTGAGAGGACAAGGAACCATGGGCCCCTTGAAAAGATAATAATGTTCTAGAAGAAGAGCTGGGCATGTCCCCTTGATGCCCACCTGGTGGCCTCATCAGGAGATGGGGGAATAGTTTTCTCTTCATCCCAAGCCCTTGCTCTTCTTTTAACAAATTCCTTTCTGCTCACTTTCCAAGGCCAAAAAAGTATTGGCATGATTTTTTCCCCCACAACTCAATTTCATTCCATTCAGTTCAATTCAACAAATATTTACTGAGTGAGGCAGTCCTGAGCCAGGGATGCAGAGAATACACATATGAGCCAGCCGCTATTTTTGCTTCCAAGAGTTTTATATTTTCTGTGGGGATGGAGGTGGAATAAGATGAGTGCACACATGTCAACCACACACACCCCCCTTTCAGGGGTCATCTCCCTCTAAAATATATTGGGAAAGAGAAGGGGTCAATGAGGAAATCGCTGCAGCTCTTCTCAGCATCCCTCAAGGAGGTTTAGACAGGACACATTTCTCTCCCCACTGTCAGGAGAGGGATGGGAGGTGGGAAACACTTCTTGTTCTGTCCCTTTCTCCTCACAGGATAGCTCAAGGCTGTGTGAGGTTTACTAAAAGACTAAGGTAATCGGATGATGTTGTGAACTGAGCCAGAAAGATATGTTCAAAATCTAACCCCAGCTTCTTGTGAGTGTGATCTTATTTGGAAATAGGGTCCAAATGTAATCGAGGAATCAAGTTAAGGTGTGGGGGCCCCTAATCCAATAATTAATGTCCTTATGAGAAGAGGGAGATTTGAACCCCAACAGACAGACATGGAGGGAAGAACTCCATGTGATGACGCAGGCAGGGGTTGAATGGTTGCAGCTGCAAGCCCACTAAGAGGTGAGGAAGGATTCCCTCGGGCACTTGCAGGGGGAATCCTTCCTCTGCTCTTCCAAGCTTCTGGGGGTTGCTGGTTCTCTTCAGCGCGGCCCTCTGATGACTTGATGTTGGATTTATCACTTCCAGAACCAAGAGACAATACGTTTCTGTCATTTTAAGCCAACTGGTTTGTTACAGCAGCCCTAGGAAACCAACACGGATGGAATCACCACACAGCATGGGAAAAGTTAAACCTGTAGCCAAGTACCACTTTTCAGCTAGCTGAGGGAAGAAAATTACTCACGGAGCGTAATCCTTCCTCGGGATCCTGTCGTTGGCACACCTGGACCCCACTCTCACTCCCTCGTCCTCAGGACTGTGTCTTCGTGAATGTCCCACCTTGGTTATTATTCTTCTGGTGGCTCTCCACACATCCAGACGTGGCCCACAAGGACCAGTCTTTCCCCAGGATTTGTCACCTCCCCCAGCGGTTCATTACTTCACACTTGCTTTATTCACCGTTCAGTGACATCCTGCATGAGAGCCTTTAAAACAAGACAGTCACAAGACCTGCTTCCCTGCAGGGAGGGTGGCTTGGATGGACATACACTCTCTGTGTGTGACACCTTTGGGCTGGTGCCCCAGTGTCCACTGCAGACTACTTCATATTTGCTGTTGCCTATGGGTCCCCCCGCCACACACACACATGCACTCAGTAATGCTCAGAGCCCTTACATTCTCTCAGCTAAGGGTGGCAAACTCTTGGCTTGTGGTTCTGACTGAATTACATATGCAGTGCTCTCTTCACTTGTCTGGAGCCCTGAGCCCCTTACCACGTGAGCAATTGATAAAACAAAAAATAGTGACACATTTGGAATTTGAGCTCTTTGGAGGAGAAGACATTTTAAAAACCTGCCAGGGTTTTAGTCTAGATTCAGGGTGCATATTTCTTCCACTCTACAAGCCTAAGAACTGAGCAGATGCCAGGGGTCCACCATGATGGGGAAGTGGGTGAACCTATTATTATTGGACATAGAGATCTGGGATGGGAGAGAAACAAAAAGAATTTTTTTTTTCATTTCTTAATCCGTCATTTCTATTTCCATCCCCTCCTCAGGGATGGTGCCACACTCGTGTCACCAATCACAAGATACTGTGGACCTGAGGCAGCCCTTCACCAAAGTACAGAGTCCCAGAGCTGGAGAAGCAGAGGATGGGGCCCACCATCCACCGTCCTGAAGGCTGGCGGGTCCCCACCCGCGGGCCTGCCTGGAGAGCTGACATCCCAAACCATGCTGTGCTAAGGAAGCCAATGCCATTCCCACCCCCGTCCCGTAGCCCAGCTCTGTTCAAATACCTCACTTTATCTCCTGGACTTTCTTGCAAATCCTCTGTTTATCCTGCTTTTTCTCTGTCCTACCTGTTAACTGGAATGGTCTTTCCACCCTGGATTTCTCCTCTGCCGCCCACGCCTTTTCTTGCTTGTACTTACTATCTACTTAGTTGCTCTTGATACCAGATGCTTTGGTTTTTGATTGTAGGGCATTAGATGGATTTAAAGATATCAGTTTACTGCTTTCTAGATTGCAGTCAAACCCTCTTAATATCACTGTTATTTAAGCGCACTGCCCCTTTCTGCCCAGCCTATGGGAGCCTTGGGCCCTGACACTTCCCCGCTTGACCTCTGGGGGGCGCCCTTGGCGCTGCTTGGCTGCCCCGTCGCCCCAGACCCCTGGACATTTCACCCCGAGCACTAGGCTGCTGCGTGCTCACCTACAGCGCACCCGGAACAAGCACTGCCTCTCACTGAGCGTTTGCCCCTCTCTTAAGCTGAATTTTCTTTCCTCTTGTCGTTATTAAGCTTATTAAGAAGGGAGATTCTGGATGACCCAGGAGAATAAAAAAGAGGTGCATGGAACCTCTTCTGGGCTTTGGTCCAGCTCCCTTTTGGAGTAAAGAAAGTGTGTGTGGGGGTGGTGCGGAGGCGGTGAGGGAAGGAGCCTTCTGCTTATCATTGGATGAAGTCATCTGATAAACAGTGAGCTGGGGCCAGATTCCACAAACGGAAAGCCCAGAACAAAGCATTGCTAATTGAATACGGCTTTGTTTTGAGCTTTGTTGCAACCTCTCCGTCCCTCAGTATTTTTATCTATGAAATGGGGATAATAGTGCCTAATGAGCCTGTTATGAAGAAAGAATGAGAACATATATGTATATATATCCTTTCTTTGGACTTTCTCTCTCTCTCTCTGTATATATATATATATATATATATATATATATATATGAACAACAGTATCTGGTAAATACTAAATAAATGTATTTATCATCTGACTATGATTACATAGGAAACACAGCCCTAGAGACACAGGCCCTCAGGTTCTATAACTTGCTGTGTGAATATAGCCCATTATTATTGCTATCATTTATTATTTATATTAAGCTTATATTTTTAAAACATTATTCTTTATAACCAGTGAAGTGTTATCTCCGAGCCCACACATTCTCCCCAGGAAGTGGGGTGGAAGACGGCTGCCCCGCGTCCTTCGCAGGGTCATGTGAGATAGCCATGCGTGTGCAGTGAGGCGAGGGTCTGGGCAGATGCAGGGAGCGCTGCTGCTGGCAGGTGTGCAGTGGACAAACATTGGCTGCGTGGATGCAGCCCTTTCTCACTCCAGCCAGAGCCCCTCCGTCCTCATGTGTCATCCTGGCAGAGGCAACCCTCCCCCGCCCCCAAGACCCATCAGTGCTGGGAACCTACTAGAACTTGTAACTACAGCAATCAGCACCAGTGCTTTCCTATGGGAAGCGAGGATAGACACCGGCATGGACTAGTTTTCAGCTAGTTGTGTCACTTTGGGTAAGTCTTCTCACTGCTCTCTAGTTGGTGGGGTTGAGTCAGGTGACATGTGGGCTCTGCCAGCTCAAGTGTTCTGTGAATCTGAGGACAGATTCAAAGGACAGATGCTGAGTCCGGCTTTCTCAAGTTTGGGGACTTGTCCTCAGTAATGACACTGAGGCCCTAAGCCTGGACGAAGCCCCCTGGCTGCACGAGCAGATGCACGTGGAAGCCAGGGGGAGCACATCATTCAAGGGCTGGATGGTAGCCTGGTGGTCAGCAAGAGCCCTTGCCGGGCAATGGGCCACAAGGACAACAAAGGGTAATGCCCCATTCATGGGTTAACAATGACCCTTCCATCCATGGAACATGGTGACTTAACCTGGCCAGTGAGGGCATAGGGATACACCATTAGATTTCCCTGGGAGACCCCTGGCCAAGGAGGGGACATGACATGACCAGTTGTGCCAGGGTGGCTGTGTTGCTTCCCTTCTTGGGACCTCAGCACCGTCATCTGTAAAATGGAACCAACAGTGGTTGGAAAGATCCTGAGGCTCTTTCCAGCTCTGACATTCTACAAATTCATTACCTCCTTTCTTCTAGGTACCTCTGGCTAGCAGCCCAGACTAAAGTTGGTTTCTCCGTAGGATTTTTTTTTTTTTTTTTTTACCTACTTTCTTACCCGGTCTTTTCATTCATCTTTATTCTCTGGTACAGGAAAAGTGTATGCTTTTAGCTACTTAGACAACTCTTTTCCTCCATTTTTCTTCTTAAGCATTTAAATAAATGAAATCTAGTATGTAAAGTGCTTAGCACAATGCCTGGCTCATAATAATGTATTCATATGTGTGTGTGTGTGTGTATATATATATATATATATTCTCCTAATATATATCTTCCTCTTTTTCCTCTAACCTAAATATCTGTGTCATTTAAAATACATTTTATTTTATTATTTTTTAAAAATACATTTTATTTTTTAAAACTCAAGCCACTTAGCTTGTTCTTTGCAATAAAAAGATCTTTTTTTTTTTTTTTTTTTGCGGTACGCGGGCCTCTCACTGTTGTGGCCTCTCCCGTTGCAGAGCACAGGCTCCGGACACGCAGGCTCAGCGGCCATGGCTCACGGGCCCAGCCGCTCCGCGGCATGTGGGATCCTTCCGGACCGAGGCATGAACCCGCGTCCCCTGCATCGGCAGGCAGACTCTCAACCACTGCGCCACCTGGGAAGCCCAAAAGATCTCTTTTGAAAGCAGTTCCTACATTTACGTTCACAGCATGGCGGGCGCCGGTCACTTCAGGGTACCCAGCAGTGTGTCCGATTCTGACAAAGACAAGGCCCTGTCTTCAGATTTGACAAAGTTTCCAGGAGCACGTGCTTTCTAGAGACGCAGCCTTGGCTCAGTTCAGGTGCGATGTGTGAAGTTGGGATGTTGATACAGGAAGGAACGGCTTACCTATGAGGTCAAAGAAACTCAAAACCTGACTTTAAGCTGTTGAGTTAATGCTTTCCAACAGCGTTATTCCAAGTGAAAAAATACAACTCCATCTCAGATGGGGCTTAAGCTTGCTTCTCTGAATCTGGCCTACCCTCAAATCTGCACACACAAAAAAGTGACCTGGGCTCCAGTTCACCGGTGTTAACAGTGAGGAAAGCAAGATACCTTTATAGACTATTTCTGAGGCCCTTTCCTCCCTAGATGCTTAGACCCCCCACTGCAGCCTCACATCCAATCCTCAGAACACATCCTAAGCGGTGCAGAGCCCAGAGGAAAGATTATTGTTCTCATTTTTCGGAAGAGGAAACGTAAACTCAAGAGGCTATAAGTGGATGGTGAAGGGGAAGGAAGGGAAAGGAGACTGGCCTTGTTGGGGAGAGCGGCAGGTCCCCGGGTGGATGGAGATCAGAAGTCGTGCCCTGTGAGCCGCCTGTGTGTGGCTTCCAAAAGTCTTACAGACTGACTCCTGGAAGGGGTAGGAAGACTAAGAAATAAACCAGCCTGGATACAACCAGCCTGATCCCCTTCTCTAGAAGCCCCACAGAGAAAGCACCTTGCCTTTGTATTTCTTCTCACTGTGCCAGCTTTTCTACGTATTAACAGAAGCATCTAGAAAATGTCATGGCAGGGCAGACCCAGAGCTTACACCTTGACAGCTGAAATAGGGAGGGATGGGGAGTAACAGGGTTCACTGTCTCCCATGACAAAGACCTTCTATCTCCTCCCCATCTGAATCTTGGAATCTTAACACACTCTGACCATTTAGAAAGAGGAAGTCAAAGAAAGCAGGGTGGGGTAATATGGGAGAAGATTGAACAGACAGAACTGGAAAGAGCCCCAGAGGGGCTTGCTTCTTCAGGAAGGAAGAAGAGGACAAAAGCCACCAAAGGGAGAGGGAAAAATAGAACAGCGGAGAAGAGGATGACTCTTTACTTAAGAGTGATTGATAGATAAGAAAGATGAAAAGAGATACGGGCAGTGAATATGAAAGGCCTTACAGAAAAACAAAACAGGAAGTCAAAGTGCCATTGGGCGCTGGTGATGCCTTTCTGAAGATTGGAAAAATGTTCTTTTGGCCAGTCTGTTGCCTCCAGCAAAATTTGTTCTATATTTGTGGCACTCGAGCTAAAGTAGTGGCCGACCCTTGGTTTAAAGGGTAATAGCTTCTAAGGCTGATCCAGATGGCTCCCGCCAGAGGGGACTCAGAGACAGAGGCCCTGTGGCTGAGGGATTAGCAGGGGTCCCAGAGTGCCAGCCTCTGGGAGGGGAAGGAGGGGAGGAAGCAAAGAGGGATAGAAAGGTTGGAAGGTGGGAGATCAGATAAAAGGCCGTTCGTGCAGTCTTCCTTCCTTCATTTATCCCTTCACCAAGGATCTGATGAGCTTCCTCCGTATGTCAATCACTGTTCTTGGTGCCATTATCTCGCTTCATCTTCACTATGACCCTACAGTATAAATATTTTTTTCTCTGCTTTACAGATGAAAAAACAGGAGCTCAGTGTACATTTCTGAAGCTGGAAAAGGGAAGGTTTAAATTCTGTTCTGCCTGATTCCAAACCTTATTGCTCACAATAAAGCATGCTGTGAGGGCGCTAAAATGACTAGGATATAAAATATGCTCTGAAGTGGCGATATTTATTGAGCACATTTGCAAGAATCAGGTACTGTTCCAGGCTTTGGGGGGACAACACAGGCAGAGGCCCTGCCCTCCTGGAGAGTAGCAGGTAGAGTGCGGTATCGGACAATAAGCAAACAGAAAGATGGATTATAAAATGTCAGCTGGGGTTAAGGGGTATGAAGCAAAGTAATGCTGGGAGGGGGCAGGGGAAGGTGGCAATACCGCCGGCCATTTGAGAGGAGGCTTCTGGGAAGCCTCTCTGAGGGGTAGCCTGTGAGCCGGGGGCGTGCAGGACCAGGCTATGCAGATGAGACAGATGCTCAACAAACAGCTTGAGTTTCTCCAGTGTTTTCAACACCGCTCTTGAAACTTTCATACATTATTTCATTTGATCAGTACATACAGTACCATGGGGAAGGAGCTGTCATGATGCCCGCCTCTTTTTAAAATGAGGGAATTGAGATGTGCAGAGTTAAGTGACTAGCAGAGGCCACACACCTTATAAGTAGTTTAGCAGAAGTGGGTCTTGTCTGATCCCAGGTCTAGGCTCTCATCTTCAGACCACAGAGGCCTTCCCCTCTCAGGGCAGGACCTGATGAGACCCCCAGAACCAACACCATAGACCCCCATCAACAGTCAGCCAGGCAGGGGCCAAGGGGCAGGTGCTAAAACTGGAAAGATATTTATTCATGAAGCCAGGACCAACCAAAGCAAAGAGCAAGGGGGATTTTTTTTTTTTTTTTTTTCGGCTGCGTTGGGTCTTTGTCGCTGTGCGCGGGCTTTCTCTAGTTGTGGTGAGCGGGGGTTATTCTTCATTGCGGTGCACCAGCTTCTCATCGCGGTGGTTTCTCTTGTCGCGGAGCATGGGCTTCAGTAGTTGTAGCGTGCGGGCTCAGTAGTTGTGGATCGCGGGCTCTAGAGCACAGGCTCAGTAGCTGTGGCGCGCAGGCTTAGTTGCTCCGCGGCATGTGGGATCTTCCCGGACCAGGGCTCGAACCCGTGTCCCCTGCATTGGCAGGCGGATTCTTAACCGCTGCGCTACCAGGGAAGTCCCAAGGGAGATTTTTTTTTTTAATATGTGTATTCAAAAATGTTTGCTAAATAATAGCTAGCATGATGGAGTGCTCACTGGACAATAGGTGCTGTTCTAGTGCTTTCCATGAATGAACTCACACCCTGCACAGCCACCCTACATGGAGGTACAATGGTTATCCCCTACTTACACTTGAGGAAGCCGAAGAAGAAGGTACCTTTTCCAATCTGACAGAGCACAAGTGCCAGAACAAGGATTCAAGTCCAGGCAGGCCAGGGTGGGAACAAGCTTTCACTCTTACTCTCCGTAACCCACAGGGAAGGTAAGGGCTGAAGAGAGGGAGATGTGAGCTGGACCATCAGAGGTGGGAAAGTTTTGGCTGCCACAGAGTCAGACTGAGAAGCAGAGGAGGGTGGAGGATCTCAGAACAGTGGCAACGAGCCAGAATGGCCCCTGGCCCCTCCAGCCCCTTATGCTGCCGCTGAGGAACCTTGGATGCAAAGCAGTTGGAGAAGGGAGGAGGCCTAGTCTCTTGGACCAGAGCTTTCCCACAGGGGAGAGGACTCAAGGAGGAAGGTGGCCAGGGTGGAAAATGGGGGACAAGTATTTGAAGTTTCTAATATTGCCACCACAAAGGAAGATGAAACCTAAGATAAGGCCTTCATTTTCCTGTTCGGAGACCAAAGGAAATGACTCTTAGGGTTACAGGAACGAAATGAGAGTAAGAAGTTTGGGAGGAAGGAAATCCATACCTGGGACAGCCAGCGGTGGGGAAGAGTTGCAGGGGGTTGTGGGGTGGAAGGTGGTTGTGACCCCAGGCTGCCCCACATGGTGTGGTCCTGGAGCAGGAAAGTCACTCACCCTGAGTCTCTGAACTTGCCCTTGTCTGTAAGGGAGGGAAAGAGGCCAGCTGTACCCCATCTAATCCTTTGCTGCACGGAAAGGAGATGTCTGCTTTGCTCTTGCTAGTTTAGTGTGGGAAGCCTGGCTCACTCTCGGTGTAGGTAACGATTCCCGCTGCTTGGCAAGCAGGCTGCAGGACCAGGGGCCTAGCCGCATCCCTCCTTGGCTGGCATTCCATCACCCAGCGGCCCATTACCCCAGGCAGGTGGCAGCTGGCCAGGCACCCTAGACGCAACAGTCGAGGCATTGGGCAGGCGGAGGGGCAGGGTTCCTGCCTCACACACGCTCAGGGCTGCAGCCTCCCAGAATCACAGGACTCTGCTCAGAGCCCTCTGAACCAGTTGTGCCCAGACAGGAGCCAAAGGACAGGGAGGTGTTTGAAGGAAATGTTCCAGGCTAGGGGGTCTGGAGGCTGGTGGGGACGCGGGGGGAGGGGAGGGGAAGAGCAGATTTGTCAAGGAAGGACATGGGCCCTGGGATTGCCATTCTTACCCAGGTAGGCACTCCACTAGCAGGACAGCAGAGCCCTGTGATGCCAGAGGTCCTGGGCACAGCATCTTTCCACCCGGAAAAGCACAAGTAACCACATGGGCTTCAGAATAAGCGTGTACTTAGAACACCAACAGGCCCACCCCATGCCTCCCATGTTCCACCATCTTCTACACTGACATAGCAATGGCTGCCTTATCATTTCTCTTTGCACTCCCCAAGAAAAGAACGCGGGCCTCATACCTGTCCTAGCAGATTGACAAAAGACCTGTTTATCCTCCTCTCGCCCCAATGCCCCAGAGGCATCTTCACTCATCCCCCTTTCCCCTCCTGCTTCCATGCTCCAAGCACTTATCTATTCTTAGGTTTCAGTTAAGTGTTCCTTTCCCCAGAAGAAAGCATACTGCTAAGAGGAATTTGAATTTTCCCAGAAACCTTAGAAGATTCAAACGTTAAGCCAGCTTGACAAAGACTCAACACAAATTAGCTTAGGCACAAGAAGAATTTACCAGCTCATCTAACTGGAAGGTTCAGGACTGGCTGGATCTAGGGGCTCATACAACATTATCTTGGCTCCCTTTCTTCTCATCTTTGGCTGTTTCCTGCTGGGTGTCGGGATCATTGTCTTTAATTGTGGATGGGATTCCTCCATAAGGCAAGGGAAGATGGGCTATAGCCAACTCCAGAATTATACGCTCCCTGTTTGGCAACCCCACTAGAAAGAGAGCTCTTCATCCGTTCCTAAGAAAGATTCTGATTGGCCCTGCTTGGGACATGTGCCCAGCCCTGAATCCATCACTGTGTCTAGAGTAGGTCAAGTGTCCATGTTAGTGCCTGGGGTTGGGGATGCGCAGGTTCTCATTCTAGAAAAAAAAAAAAAAAGAATAGTTGGGGGAGAGGTATTCAGCAGGCAGAGTATTAACTACCACTGTCCACCACAATGATATCTGCTGTGGTACCACAGTAGGAGAGAGATATGGGGAAGGGGTCCCTTCCCACCCATTCCACTAACACATTGGGCAGATCCTGACTCTTCAGTGGGTTGACAGCTTGGGATTATCCAAGCTGCCTGCCTTCTTCTCTAGTTCAGACAAGCCACCATGTGCAGGGAAAAGCTCTTCTTCTAGGCTCCTTGTACCCATCAGTGCTCTAAAAACTTCTTGGGGCCACCTTCCCCTTCTCCCTTCCCAACCAGTGTCTGTCTGGAGCTCCAGCCTTCCTGTCTGTGTGGCAGCCAGCTTGCTCTCCAAGGCCCTTCCCAGACATCATCACCATTGTGCAATGAGGTCACCAAGACCTGATGAGTCAGGCTGGGACTGAGCCCAAGCCTGCCCTGGCTTCAGGAGGACAGGGTCTTCTCTATCTCCTTGTGAAGGTAAGCTTTGAGCTGCATTATCCTCAAGGTCATCATTAAGATTCCTCCCTCTACTAGTCCCAAATCCTTTGTCAGCAGATCCCTTAGCCATTAGGTCAATACAATCCCGCTTCATCCAGTTGGAAGGGAATGGACAAGTCATTTCTTGCAACCACCCAGCTAATCCTTGAATCTCCCTACAATGTCCTAAGAAGTGGCTGTCCTTCCCGAGCTGGTTCACTCTTAGGAAGTCCCTGTTATCAGGAAATTCTGAGGGCTGGCAACTTCTACTCTCTTCTCTTCCTTTTCTCCATGGGCTCTGGGAGCAACATCTAGCTGCAGACCCTCACTTTAGAGGCCTGGGGGTCCCCAAGGCAGCTTTTTCATGATAGTCTGAATATTTGATTCCAGATTTTGTGAGCTCCCAGCCATGGCAGGGTGCCCCCTAGTCCACACATGATCAGAGTCTGTGGTGTAGGAGTGGGGACAGGGCTCCATGGGAGTCAGTGGAACACTGAACCAATACTCTTGTCCTCCTTCCTCCAGTGCTGGGATAATTTGACCAGGCTGAGCTGCTTCATTGCTTTAGGGGAGCCCGTTATTTCCAGGGCTGCTGTGTCTAACACCCCTGGGCCCCCTAGGTACAGAATGTGGCCGTGAATGGTCTGTTTTCATTAGATGTGAAGGTGCATAGCTCACAGCGGGGCTCTTCTGGAGGGTAGAGTCATGTTAAGATTGCATGGGGTGGCCAGTGTCTTCACCTTTGCCAAGGGGAAAAATTGGGGGTGAGAAAAGAGAAAAGAGAAAAACAGTGTCTCCAACCTGGAAGAAACATTATTCTATCTGTGATACTCTCCCCCTCAACCTAGCAGACTTATTTGGGTCCTCAGTATCTCTTTCTTTTTCTCCCCTCTCTCACTCCCCTTCCAGACTTTCTCCTTCTCTTAAACCCAGTCCTGGCATGGAAGTGGACAGAACTCTATAATGTATCACTAGATGCTTCCTGAAGGCGAATCATGTCCTGGCCCTCAAGGAGTTTACTTCTTTATGGAAGGAAAGGGCAATAATTTATAATCCTATGTAGCTGTGACCAGCAGACTTTGGGAAAGGAGAGAAGGCAAGGTCAGAAGTTGTGTAGGAGGGATGGATTGGGAAATAGGAAAGCTTGCTCGGGAACAGTTCCCTGAATAGGACGGCCTTGAGGTGGTGATTAATAATCTAGATTTCGCCCACTGCTCCTCTTCCCTCTCTGCTCCATGGCCAGAGCCCCAAGGCCATCGCGTATTATTTGGTGTTTACATCAAAATTCCTTCCTTCTTATGCTCATTGCTCATTGAGGTGGGGTACGATGTTGGTTTAGGTCAGCCTGGGAGGTGAGGGCTTCCCATGCCTATTCTGGACTTGCCAGATTCCAAAGCAGAATTCTAGGTCCCCTTCCCTTTTCTGTAGAAAAGCCATAGCTGTACTTTCTGAGCTCCGGTGTCCAGACCTCATGTGCTGGAAGGGTGGATCCCAGAGGCCTTCTGGAATGCTGACCATGGTATAGATTTTTGTTGGGAAATCACATCATGGAGGTGGACCACACTGTGGCTCCTGATCTCTGGAGACAGCTGAGTGCCTGAGGAGATACTCAGTTTGGTCTAACAGCATGGATGAAGAGCTAACACCAATGTGAAGGAGGGCTTGTGGACTGGAGTTTCGGGTCGAAAACCAACACCAGGGGCCAGTGGTTACCACCTTCAAGGAGGAGACTGTGAGGGTGTGTCTTTGTCTCTAAGAGTGGATCAGAAGCTAGGGAGCCAACAATTGATCTCAGTCCCCATATCAGCTTCAACTAACACCTGATATGAGTTGTTACGAGTTGTTAAGTGTTTTTTGTGTCTACTGGATACAAAGCAGTTTAGCCACAAGGACTAAGGCTATAAAACTTGATCCAGGGACCAAGGAAATAGAGTTGGGATTCTGTTCTCTGTCTCCTGTTGATAGTTTCCATCCAGCCACTATCATGTTCACACAAATGGCTCCAGATCTATATCACCAACCCCAGGTCTCTAATCTGAGCTCCAGAGACATACTCCAACCACTGTCAACATAAATAAAATAAACAAAAATAATGATAGCTATGGCGCTATCTTCTATTTATTTCAGATGCTGTTGCTTCTGAAGTGTATATTTACTGATATATTGGTTAACAACACAAGCTCTGGGGTCGGATGTCTTTCATCCCAATACCACCATTCACGAGCTGTGTGATCTTGGGAAAGTCATTTCATCCCTCTGCACCCCAGTTTCCTGGTCTATGAAGCAACAATCGTAGCATCTGCATTATAGGGTTATTGTATGGATTGAATGAGCTAATAGCTGTAAGGGCTTATTACAGTGCCTGATACCTGCTAAATACTCTATAAATGCTAGCTATTATTATTTGCTAGGGATGAATAAAACATAAGAAAAGTGTTTGGCTAGGATACCTTTAAATTCCCTGTCAACGATGCAGTTCTACGTCTCTATATCATTCCAGTCCCTCAGCATTCCTATTCAGTAGGGAGGGGGCAGCATTACCCACATTTTACAGACAGTGAAATTGAGCCATAAAGAAGCAAAATGCCCAGGAAGCAAGTGGCAGTCTGAAACTAGAACTCAACTTTGTAGATGTAAGTACTAGGACTCTTTCCAGGAGACTATGAGACAGTACATTTAAAAAGGAGTGACATCCCTTGGGAGCCTGTGAGAAGTGACCCCTCATTGGCCCTTCTGTGCTGTGGTTCTCCATGGATGCTCAACAAGGTCACTTCTCTCTCCATCTCTGGGTTGATCTCAGGCCAAGTCTCCCCAGGTGGTTTTCTTCCTGCTTTCAAAAAAGTCATGTTAGGGCATTAGATGAAGTGCTGGCTAGATACTCTCTCCTTGGTTTCCTCCATTCCCTGACTCTTTAAACACTCCATTCCTGGGTTGTCCTGTGTGTAGACATAGCTCACCTGGCTGCAGACCCTGGCTTTTTGGAGACTGTCTTTTGCTGAGTCAGGACCTTAAACTACTTGGGAACCCTATAACTGATCTTCTTCCAAAACATCACACCCGAACAACTCACCCCCACCCGATTTCACATTTTTACTTCTGCAGTCATGAGCAAAGGATTTGCAGAAGCTCCTGTCCTCTCCCTCTTCCTCCACCCCCCTCTCCCTTCCTATCTGGGTTGGCTAGAGGGAGGACCCTGGCTCTACAGGACCTTGTCTGTGTGGAAGCAGCCCCTAAGAGTTTGTGGGTAGGGAGCTTGTTCCTGTGTCTGAAAGAGGACTCAGGATGATTTCCCCTTCTGTCCACTAGGGGGCTGCTTGTAGGGGGATGGAAAAAACAGAGGCTTAAAAAAATATATCATGCTGCTGAAATTTCAGCAAGAGGGGAAAAGAGAGAGCGCGTGAGAGAGAGAGAGAGAGAGAGAGAGAGAGAGAGCAAAGCCGTCCCAGGCTTCCTCGTCTCTTTCACGTCAGAGGCAGGAACCGACTGTACTAAGGCTGTTGGCTCAGCACGCAGGGACGGAGAAAGGCGCAGACACAGAGTGAGAGAAGAGGGGTCCTCCCTGACCCAAGGAATTACCACTAGTGGAGTAAAGCCACCTGACTTTTCGAGCTTATTTTTGTTGCCTCCGCTTTCTCCTTCCACTCTAGCCCTGCCAGCTTGGGTTTCATTTCTTTCGTGGAGCCTCCTCTCATCCTCCCAGGAAAGGAGGAAGGGAAGAGAAGAGAGAGAGGTGGGCTCTCTAGGTGAGCGCATCAGCTGGCTCCAGCCCGCAAAGACAAGAATTCTCTACACAGGAAGCTCCTCTAGCTCCCGTGCCACCCACCCCCAGCCCGGGTAAGTCCAGCGCACTTGCTCCTTCGATTTCCTCGCTAGCGTGATTTCAGCACCACGGAGAGCTATGAGATGCATTTTGGTTCCTGTGTGTCTCTTGTGTTCCTGCAAGGCGTTTGGCACTAAGGTTACATCTATCTCTCTGCTGCCAGTCGAGCCGGGTTCTGCGTAGGGAAAAGAAAGGTGCCAAACTATGTCTACCAAATTAAAGGGGGATGTGGACTCTGGCCTTAGGGGTGTGTGTGTGTGTGTGTGCGCGCGCACTCTGTTGCATAAGACAGGTGAGGACCGAGCTAAATCGCCAGTGGGTTTCTGCGTGTCTCCGTGTAGGGCTGTTTTTCTTTTTCTATGTAGATAAGAAGGACGGTTTGGGGAATTAGTCGCGCACCTTCTTTAACTCTTTCCCGACAAGCCATCCATGGAGGGGAAGTGTTGCCAAGGAAGCCTGGGGGGTTGAGCGTGGAGGTAGAGTTAAAAGTTATGCTCCTCTGAGAGACGTTGGAGGAGGTGGTCTTTAAAATGTCAGTTTCCCCAGGATTCTCTGGGTTCTTGCTGTGAAGAGAGCCCAACCTGACCTTTTACTTTCTCTCCTGGTGTGAAACCATGGCAAGTGGGTAGGGGCAACAGGTAGGCATCAGGCTGGGGTGGCTTGGGGGCTGAGGTCCCCCTGCCTTCATGGTGATAAGAAAGTGTCAATAGCTTGAGCTTTGCAGAGGTTGGCCGTGTGGATTATACTACGTCTGCAAGGAGGCAGGAAGTGCCCTCCACTTTTCTGTCATACTTGACTATGTGTAGTTGGAAAGAGGACAAAGTCTGTTCTGCCTTGTTTTCTGCCAGTGAAAGACAGCCCAGGAGAAAGATTTGTCCCTACATGTCTGGGGAAGCAGAAGTGAATCTAGACTGGTCCTGACTCAGGAAGGCTTGAAATAGCATTATGTCCTCCAACACTGAAAGGCTCCACAAAGGGACTCGTCATTACTTTAGACTTCATTGCTATGACTTTTTCGCAAGGTACGGCTTTGTCTCCTCTGCTTCTGGCCCCTCTGAAATATGTTCAATTAATTCCCCGCAGCTGCCTTGATTTTGCCTTGGAGACGCTATCTGCCTGTCCCTGCCCTTCAGTCCTGCCCACACCTGCTCGGGTGGGGCCATTCAACAAGTGTTATTGAGGATTTCCTTCAATCATCTGAATCTCCATGGAGAGCATCCCAAAGGGAGATTTTTAAAGACGTGGTTTCTTGTAAGAGCAAACCTTGCCTCAAATTGGCCCTTAACTGGATAAGGTTCCAGTCATTTCCTTCAAGCACGTTGAGGCAGGAGAGAGGCAGAGGTGGGAGGTTTCACTCCTTCCAACTGCCAATAAACTCTAGGGTGGTGACTCTCTGTCTTGCTTTTAATTCAGTACCCTGGGTCCCTCCTCCAAGCTGAACAAAATACTCTCTGCCTCTGGTTGGGGAGGCTTCTCGGTGAAAGACATAGTCCTCAGTGACATGGCATCATTGTTTGTTTGTTTTTAAGCTATGCTTACCATTGGATCCAGAAACCTCAGTATCTCCTTAGAATGTCAGAAAATAGAATAATGTAGTGAGGAGAAGAGTGAGGTTGTAATGGTAGGGGAAAAGATTGAAATAGACAAAGCAGGGTATCAGTAACCAGAACTGACTCATTCATATGTCAACTCTCCCAACCCCTTCCTTTCTCAAAATCTCCCGGCTTGAACAAGAGAGTAGATGGATTTCTGCATGACATGTCTCTGAAGGTTTAAAAAAATTCATGCCCCTGCAGTGGACCCTATCCAAAGCCACCATTTATTCCTGAAGTCACCACACTTAGTGGTCATTATTTTATTAATGACCTTATATTCGCTCTGAAAGAAGTACTCAGTGCCATTACTGGTCCCATTTAATAAATGGGGAGATGTAGCTAGAGTTTAAAGTGCTAGGCCAGAGGGTAGCAAAAGCGGAAACAGAACTTCTAGTCCCCTAATATCTCATCACCTGTGAAGTGCAGAAATGCTCATGTGTAGGAGAGAGCAGGGATGAATTGCTCCCCAGCGGACAGATTTGCAACCAAAGCCTTTTAGTGCATTCAGTGTGCAGTAATGGCTCCTCCCTGGTGAAGAGTGAGAACGGACCAGGAGTCTCAAGGAGTTGCTGGCCTTTAATTCTCAGCCAAGAAGATGGTCACGAGCCATGGCCAGAAAAGCGAGGAACTCTCTGGACTTACTGTGAAGAGAGAACCCCAGGTTGGTGGCCTCCAGGCTGAAATGATGTCACACACCTGCTTGCCACACTCACTTTGCCCCAGAAATCCCAGCTGAAGGCACCCTTCCATGCCTTGGATTACCATGGGTGTCTTGGTAATGACATTACCAAGGTGTTTGATGACTTTTCTCTCCTATGAGCCTCCTCTGGGAACACCTCCACTGAGTTCTTTGTGGCTCAAAATGTGGGAGGATGACTAAGAATCAGGAGAGGGCTGGGCTCTAAGCACCTACAGAGACCCATGGAGAGGAGTGGGGGACTGGACATAAACCAACCCCACATATGAAACCTCCACTCCCCTGGCAGCTCTAGCCCTCACATCAGGCCAGCATTCTGGAAAGAAAGCCAGTGTAGTTTCATATCCAGCCGTCTTTCACTGAGCAGGAGAGACTCTTGCGGGGCTGTCTCTGAGATCTGGGGGGACGAGAGATGTGGGAAAAGGTGGAGAGAAGGAAAAGGTCGGCATCCCACTCTATTTTCCACAGCCATGGGTTGCCATCTTTTATCTGGAGAAGGCCACTGTTACTTTTTTTTAAAAAGTTTTAGGTATAATTTGCGTATAATAAAATTATACTGGTCTTAAGTGTCAAGATTAGTAAGTCTTGACAACTGTGTACACCCATTTAACCACTCCCCCAAACAAGATATACAAAACTTCCCTTATGCTTCTTTCTGATAAATCTTTCCCTCTTCCAACCCCATCACTTTCTGACGTCTATCACCATAGCTTCAACTGCTACATTTTGCAGTGGAAATGTATTGCTTAATATGTCATGTAGACACTAGACTTCTCAGAGAACATTTCAGAGGTCTGATGCTACTGTTACCGGGTGAGTAGCATAGAGGTGGGGGAGGGGTTTATTCCTTGTTTATGGTCATGGTGTTGGAAGGTCAAGTGGTCATTTCGAGTGGTGTGTGTAGAAGTCAACAATCAAGCCCAAATAGGAACCATGGAAGCCCCTGTAGGTCCCTGCCTCTGAGCTGACCTGAGTTATTTGATGGTACAGTGCATGGAGAAGATGTTGAAAATGTCTATTAAAAACTTGGAATTCAGCATTCAGGTGGCTGGGCATGAGTCATTCCTTCTGGGTTCTAGGAGAGGGAGGTGAGGAAAGAGTACCCGTGTGAGCTTACTAGGGAAAGAGAGAGTAGAGTTCACTGTGACAGTGCTTATGCCAGGAAATTCAGCTCCATCCACAAAGATTGTGGCTGAGGAGGTTGCTGTTTCTCCTTATTTAAGAGTGGCTTTACAAGGTACCTTGCAGAGACTCATGTATTGATACTATCACATCATCATAGCTCCATCAAGAGACGTCACCATTCATCTTGCTCCCCTCCCTGGTTGTAGGACAGAATAGGGAATCTCTATTCTATTTTACCATGAAGAAGCAGTGGCATTATCAGAAGGTTTTAATGACTTTGGTGAAACACACACACACACACACACACACACACACACCTGTACGTAACCAGTCCTGATACCTTGACTGTCCAATTCTCTCCCATCCTATATCTGTGGATGCTCTATGTTCAGGGAAAGTTGGACAGACATAGGGCATTTTGTGCACAGCTTGAACTAAAACGTCAGAGTTTCTGGAAGATCAACTAATAAATTAGAGTCTTTAGTAGACCTCAAAATTTGTCCAAGTAGGTAATAGAGCTGTTTACATGCTTGGTGGGTAAGCGTGTCCCCTGCCTCCTTCCACTCAGAGACTTTACTAAGCACCTCCTTCCCAGGGTCTGCCCCTTTCTGGGTTCATCTGTCTCAGACAATGCAGCCAGCCAGCTCATTTATGACTCCTTCCTGAGTCAGCTTTCTCAGCTGGGATCCCACAGAGGGGAGCATTGGTTGCTAAGCCACTGGGACATGGCAAATTAGAAGAGTCATAGTGAGGATTCCTTAAGGTCTAGGTTTGTGCAGAAACATAAAATTTGATCTCCACAAAGCCGATTCTAGTAGATGATTCGGGAAAAGTGCAGAGACACACCTTTGTCTCATCTCAATTATAGCCTATGTTAATAAAGATCAGATGAGATTCTCCACCTAACCGGAGTTTCATCTTCTTAAGAGCAAGTCCAGTGAGAGGGGGAAACTGGAATAGAGGTGTTTAAATGCCATTTCCAATTGTATATGAGACTCACCACATCTTTACCTTGGAACATGATTTTGGACTGGAACTGTATTGATAACATTTTGAACATAGCAGGTAATCAATACGTCAGGTGGAAAAGGGAATTTAAGCAGTTTTGGCCTCTTTCCTATCTCCTCTTTTGTTTTCTTGTGATTAAGTATACATAACATAAAATTTACCAGTTTAACCATTTTCAAGTGTACAGTTCAGTGGCCCTACGTACTGATGCAACCATCACCGTCATCCATGTCCAGAACGTTTTCATCTTCCCAAACTGAATCTCTGTAGTTTTAAACAATAACTCTCCATTCCCCTCCCCCCAGCCCCTGGCAACCACCATTTTACTTTCCATCTTCATGAGTTTGACTACACTTATACCTCATATAAGTGGAATCATACCATATTTGTCCTTTTGTGTCTGGTTTATTTCACTTGGCATAATGTCTTTAAGCTTCATCCATGTTGCAGCATGTGTCAGGATTTCATTCCTTGTTAAGGCTGAATAACGTTGCATTGTATGTATGTACCACATTTTGTTTATCTATGCATCCATTGATGGAGATTTGGGTTGCTTTGTCTCTGCTTCTTTAATTCTGGCCAGTTACCTGTACTTTTCTCTGCAACCAAGTGGGAAAGGGAGACTCTCTGGTCATGGTCTCAGTGGGGTTGAAATTCTTCCCTTTCCCTATGAAGGAAGACCAGGCAGGTTGCTTTCTGGAGTCAAATCAAGGAGAAGAAGTGGGGGTGATGTACTCCCCACCAACCCAATGAACTAGGTCTGGTTCCTATACTCTGACCCTTTCTGGTAAGTGTAAAACAGACACAGTTCAAGTAAACTGAGATCCTAAACTCTTCTATTCCCCCACTGAAGTGCCCCAATCTTAGCCCAGCGAGGTACCAGGAGACAGGGAGAGGTCAACCCTCACCCTTGGTGGGCACGTCTCTGGGTCATTCCTGGCTTATGTATTACACGGTGAGATTCCAAAATGAGAGATGGAGTTCTGGGGCCAGGGACAAATAAGCCAACAGACTCATTACAGTTTTACAACCCTGGGACCTCTGTCCTTAGAGCAGGCACTGCCAAGCTCACCCCCGCTTGGCTCCCATAATAACATCTTATCCTCTGGCTGTAGATGATTCAGTAAAAGGTTATTATTACCAGGACCCAGGAGGAATTCATTTAATCTGGATGAGTGCTCATCATACTATATGGTATGCAGATAAAGAGGAAAAAGCCTGGAACATTGATCCCAGGACAGTATCAACCCAGAATGGCTAATGTTTGACAACAGCTTAGCAACATCTGTGGGCTGGAGTCTAGTTTATGATCCGACTCCACCTAAGAATTCACATCCCTGGGCCCTGGTAGCTTGAATCTTTCTATTGTTTAACGATAATACTAGCTAACATTGACTGAGTCCTTGCTATGGGCTTTAGCCAAGTGCATGGCACAGAGAATGCCCTTAAGAAATGTTTGCTCTTGTTACTATTAATAAACGCTTTATATACTCTATGTCATTTAGTAACAAAAGCGTATGACATATACTATTATGCCCATTTTACAGATGAGGAAACAGAGGCATCATCATTTATGTGACTTGTACAACTTTTTACAGCTAAGTAGTGATACAACAGGAACTCAAGCCCAGGTTTGAAGCCTGTGCCTTAACGTCTTTCTTTTCTTGCTTTTATCACCAGTTTGGCAGTTAAGGAGGGCTCTATTGTGATTCCTTTTAAGTATCTTTAGTGGAATCTTACATCTTGCATTATGGCTAATCTTATATGGGAAAACCTAGGTGCCTCTCCACCTAGATAACCAATCCTATGAAGGCTGGGAGAGCCCAGCACAGGGCCTGGCACACAGTAGGGCCCAAGAAAAACTTTCTCCTTTTGCTGTTGGTCCTGCTCTACCTAAGTACAGGAGTTCCTACACTTGTTTCCCTTGTTATAACGATGATGATGACGGTGATGATGATGGGTATTATTTATGCTGTGTTCATAATGTGCTAGGCACTATACCAGGCTGGGCAATAGAGTATTGCACTTGATCTTCACCATAATAGGAGAAAGAGCTCTCGTTTACTGGAGGTTGCTATGTGGAAGGGGCTGAGCTAGGTGTTTAATCCTCATAACAACCCAGGAACAAGGTTGGCAAGGAAAACCTTCTCCAGCCAAATGAGAAGGGAAAACCCTGGTCACGGCACAACCTGAGTTGAAACAGTTGCTTTTCTCTATGAAGACCACAGCGGACAGAACACATAGATGAAGAAAACAAAGCCCCTGAATTCAGAGAGGCTAAATAACTTGCCTGAGGCTGCAAAGCTAGTAGATGTCTGGGCTGTTTTTGATCTCTGTCTGATTGAAACAGAATCCAAGCTCTTTCACTCCACTCTGTTGCTCCCGTCTTAATTTTAGCCATACCTTTGCCACCCTGGGGCCACACGTACAACAAGAAGCAAGAACTGGGTTTTTTTTTTTTTTTTTTTTTTTTTTTTTTGCTTTTTGTGGTACGCGGGCCTCTCACTGTTGTGGCCTCTCCCGTTGCGGAGCACAGGCTCCGGACGCGCAGGCTCAGCGGCCATGGCTCACGGGCCCAGCCGCTCCGCGGCATGTGGGATCTTCCCGGGCCGGGACACGAACCCGTGTCCCCTGCATCAGCAGGCGGACTCTCAACCACTGCGCCACTAGGGAAGCCCAAGAACTGGGGTTTTATTACCAGGAAGCATGGCTTCAAATTCCTGCTCCTGAGAATCTGAGGTTCCTCACTGTGGGGGTTCTTCACTGACCCCCGCACACCCCAAAAAAGCCTATAAAGATCATCACATCTTTAAAAGGTTTTTATGAGAATCAAGTGGGCACAAGTACACAGTGCCTAGGATAGCACCTGGCGTGGAGCATGAACGAACGTGCCACGAGCTATTTCCTCTGGCCTGGGGACTGGGGGCAGCCTAGGGTACTTGGCATTTTAACAATCTGACAATTATCTGTGCTGACCTGGATCTTATATTCTCCTCAAGTGCTAATGGGCTGGGCAGGCCCTTGTTTTACATCACTTTGATTTTAACAGCATGTGTTGGCTATTTTTTCTTCTCCTTTAGCACCAAGAGCCGGGCAGGCTGATATTTAAAAATATCTGAAAGATGCCTCTTGCCAATTAATTACCTGGAAATTGTACTAGACTGAAATTAATTTGAACCTTAAGGAGACACTGGGTGTTTGAACCCCACTCTACACTCAGCTGGAGACTGTGAACCTTTGGATGTCTTTTCTCTTTTTTTTTAAAAATTTTTTTAATTTTTCCTGTACGCGGGCCTCTCACTGCTGTGGCCTCTCCCGTTGCGGAGCACAGGCTCCGGACGCGCAGGGTCAGCGGCCATAGCTCACGGGCCCAGCCGCTCCGCGGCATGTGGGATCTTCCCGGACCGGGGCACAAACCCGTGTCCCCTGCATCGGCAGGCGGGCTCTCAACCACTGCGCCACCAGGGAAGCCCCTGGATGTCTTTTCTCTTGCTTCCCCTCCCTCCAGATTATTCTGCCATTCTGAGTTTTATTTATGAAATGTTTTCTCTTCCTTTATAATTATCTTTTCATAAGAAGAACATCTAACAGCCACCTCCTGGCTGGAGTAATTGTTGGAATTTTTTGACGGTGTGCAATTTCAAAGGCTTGGGTTTATGTAGATTGCCGTGACTTTATCTCTGCAAGCCCATCAGGAGAGAAGCGGCTGCCTGCCTCCTGAAGTATTGTAAACCCCGCGGCCGCTGAGCGCCTGCATCTGTGTGGATGCTCTGTTTATCTAAACGGATCCTGTAAAACAGATACCTTCATAAACCAGGTTTTGCCAGCCTGTCCTGCCGTCTCCCCTGAGCTTGTCAATACCAAGGTCGGCACTGGGGCTCTGGCCCAGGGACTGGTGTAGAGCGGAAGTCAGCTGACAAGCCCCGTGTCCTCCCCCTCCTCCCGGCAGCCCGGCCAGCTGCGAGCCAGGGGTGAGAGGGCGCGTGCAGACAGGGAGAGGGCAGCACCAGGGCCAGAGAGCCCAGGCAGCAGAAGGGCCAAGGCCCTGAGGACCAGATGAGAGCCCTGCAAGTGGTTGTGTCGCAAAGGGCAGAGGCCACGCAGTCGGTAAAGGGGCCATCTCCTGTGATCCAGGCTGTGCTGCAGGGAGACGGAATTTATAAACCCAGCCATAAAGCCTCCTGTTCAAAGCCGTATACATTTATAGAGATATAAATGAAGTCTAACGCCGGTAAGACTCACTATAAAAGCAGAAGACTTCATCTGTATCTATACTTCGGGTGCAGATCAGTTCCGGGCTCCCTGCCTTTCTCCAGCCCAGCCGTGTGCACGCGCCCACGCGCCCACGCGCCGACGCGCCCACGCGCTCACACGCTCACACGCTCACGCTCGCAGCCCAGCTGCAGCCCAGAGCAGCCAGCGGCGGGGTGTGGGGGGTGGGGGGGCGTGGAGAGGAAGAAGGTCTTCTGAGCATCTGCAAGTGAGGCACCGGCAACGATGCTTTCCCCTTATCTCCGAGGGCTGTTTAAAAGCAGAGAGAAAAAGAAAGAGGAACAAGTACTGCCAAACTCAAGTGGCTTCAAACAGTCAGGAGTCTGGCTTTAAATAAAACAATTTGAGGAAGGTTGGCTTTTCATCTGCCTCGGAAGCTGTCAAGCTTCTGTGCCTCATAGCTCCAGATGGGTTACAGCGATGAGACTGCAGGGCAGGTGCTGACCAGCCCCTGCCTGCCTTGCCTCTCCTACTGTCCCTGCTGGGCCAGCAGAAAAATGCCCGGTGGAACCTTGGCCAACCAGGGTTTGAACCCTGGCTCTGCCACTTACTGGCTGTGTGGCCTTGGGGAAGTCACTTGACTTCTCTGAACCTCAGTTTCCTTACCCATGAAAGGAGGTGAATAGTTCCTACATCTCAGAATTGCTGTGTGGGTTAAATGAGACGTCATTTTCTGTGTGAAGTCTCATAACAGCCGGTAGCACATAGAGGGTCTTCAATCAGTGGAGTTCTCTCTTGATGGAAATGTTTATGGTGGAAGGGGTGCATTCTGAGGGTGGAGGTTAGAGGTCACATGGATACTTTGACATATATTCCCCCCATGGGGTGGGGGAGACTTCACGTGGCCTGAGACTGGCTGCAGGAGCAAGTACGTTCCAGAGACAGGCAGGGGACTCGAACCCTGCCTTCTTTTAATCTTGCCACCAGTTCTCCTCAGTCCTGCAAAGACCTCTGGGCTAGAGCACCTGGGGCAGCTACTCAGGGGAAGGTTGACTGATAGCCCTATCCCCCTGGGATTGCCCTTGTGGTGGGCCTGTTTGTATCCCCATAACTGGCTCCCTGGAGAGATCAGGAGCTCAGTGCTGCCCACCTGGGGCACAGGTCCCTGGGGAATATGTCTTTGGATAACTAGGGATGCCCTTCCAGACCTGACACTCAAGAGGTCCGCAAACCATGTCAAGGGCGTGGCATCCTCTGTCCATCCTCCATCCACGAGGGGGCAAGTGGAATATTCCAGAGGCGAGGAAAGGGTTCTGTTGATCTGGATCCTGATACGTAATGGGTGGGGGTGGGGAGGCAACCACTATCTGTCAATCTCTTATTAAAAATGGTCTGTGGCACAGTATAGGCGTTATTAAAATGCAGAGGAAGAGAGTGCCTTACCCTCCTCCCTACCCCTGCCCCTTTTTTCATTTGTATTTTATCAGCTTAATTTAGTAAGAGTGAAAGCTCAGGCAGCCATCCTTGGAGATGGGCAGGGAAAGGGAATAACAACCAGAGATGGCCAGTGGTGGCTTCCCTGACAGTGTCCTCCTTCCAACCCCACAGAGGTCCCCTTCCAGCCCTGTGGCACCTCTTCTCTGTGGCCGGAGTAGAGGAGACAAGGACCAGTACACAGCTCTCTGTCTGCACACACAGCTTTCCATTGCTTCCATGCTTTCCAGACAGGGTCCTGGGGGCCCCGGCGACCGCATTTGACAGACTGGCCAGGGGATCCTACCTGACATCCCCCTACTCTGCTGTGGTGTGAAACCTGGGAGGAGACCCAGCTCCTGTTCCCTGAAATGTTTTGCCCTTTTCCTTCTAAGTTCTTAAGGTCAAATGTTGCTTAGGGGATGATTTGCCAATGGCAAAATGCTGCTAGAAAGGGAAAATAGCTTTTTCATTTTTGAAGTTTTGTGTCTCCCCCTGGAGTTAGGCTCAGTAACTGGCCTGACCAAGCCCTGCCAGTGACCAGGTAGGAACCGAGGGGAGTGGTTACCCAAGATCGTCTACCAGGACATTAGGCTGTGCTGGGTTCTTAAGTCACCAACTGCATCCAAAATAGCTCCATGTCTATTTTTAGTGCCATAATAATCACTAACACCTACATGATAAACATGATTGCCAGGCAATGATCTAAGTACACGTAGAAACTTACTAAATCTATACAACCACCTTTTGAGGGAGGTACTATTATTGTCCTCGTTTTACAGACGGAAAAATTAAGGCACAGAGAGATTGCTTAATTTGCCAGAAGACACATAATAAATGGTAGAGCCAGGATTTGTACCCAGGAGCTCTGTGTACTTAATTACCATGTTGTCCTGAGCATCGCTCAGAAACTACCTAGGTTCCTGCTGGCCAGAGAGAGATACAAAACCTGGAGAATCATAGTTCTCACAAGCTTGGTTTGAATCACAAAGGTTGGTTTAAAAATAAGGTCAGATCAGTCACTATTTCTCTCGAGGGCTCAGTGCTGTCACTTCTTCCACGCTCCCTCCTTTGGGGAGTCCTGTTTTTTTAGCAACGCCTCATCTAACACTTTCAGGATGAGAAAAGAATCCAGCTCTAAGCAAGTGAGTTTTCTTAAATGGATTTTCCTTCATCCAATCTCACAAAGCGGTGTCAATTCTCATTCACCCACAAAAGCCTCATTCACTTTGTGGTTTATCCACTTTGGGGATTATCGGGGCCACAGGTGTAACTACCCATTCACTTGTGGGCCACTTCTTTTTTTTCTTTTTCACATCCTTATTGGAGTATAATTGCTTTACAATGGTGTGTTAGTTTCTGCTTTATAACAAAGTGAATCAGCTATACATATACATTTATCCCCATATCTCCTCCCTCTTGCGTCTCCCTCCCACCCATCCTATCCCACCCCTCTAGGTGGACACAAAGCACCGAGCTGATCTCCCTGTGCCATGCAGCTGCTTCCCACTAGCTATCTATTTTACAATTGATAGTGTATATATGTCCACGCCACTCTCTCACTTCTTTTAACTCAGATCTGCCACCGTGCAAAATAAAATTCCTGTAATGGATTCTCAAATGATCGGTCCAGCTGGGAGGAGTATGGCAGGCAGACGCAGTAAAGCTCAATTTGGTCCTGTGGAGGTTTCTTGTTCAGCTGTGAGGACATAAATTGAACATCAGTGGCAGCCAGGGCCACCAGAAGATTGCAGGGGAGGTAGGTAGTGTTGGCTGGGAGGGAGCAAAGGGCAACTCACTGTAGCCTATGCCTATCCTGCTGTGTGGCCAGAGATGGAGATAGTGGCAGAATATCAGGCAAAGGAGCAGGGGGGCTGTGCAGTTCTTTAGAGCCGACCCCCAGGGTTCCCAATGCAGCAACTCACCGAGCCAAAAGGAAGGTTCATCCCAGAATAAAAGCACTGGGGACCAGGAGGCCTGGGCACCCCAACGCACGCTTGGTTAGAGGCTAGTGTTTAGCTCTTGCACTGGGGCTGAGAGGGGCAACCTGGGGAAAGTTCTGAGTGAGGTTATTCAGGGCTGAGAATCCATCCCAAGCTTGGGCCAACCACCCACAGACAGGAAGACACAGAGTCAGGGAGAAACAGCGTCAGTTCTGAAGACTGTGGACTTGAGCTTTGATCCTGGCTCTGCCTAGCTCTATCCCCTTGATGAGCCCACTTATCCTCTCTGAGCCCCCGTTTCCTCAACTCTAAGATGAAGAGGATGATAGCTCTTTAAAAGTCTGTGAAAATTGAATAAGGTAACGTCTATGGGGCTTCTGGTACTTCATAGGTATTCAGTAAATGTTGATTCCCTGATTATCAGCAATAATAATTTTGTGCATTTTTGTTGTGCTTCATAATGTTCAGTCTATTACATATATCACAGTTGATCCCCAAAACTATGTGTGAAGGTACGCAAAATGACTCATTAATTACTCCCATTTTATAGATGGTGGAATTACTGTAGAGTTTCAGTGGCTTGTCCAGGAGAGCACAGGTAGTAAGTGACAGAATGGAGATCACAACTCTTGCAGTTTGGGGCTTAATCATTTTACAGCCCTTTATGTCGTGCTGGGATTGGGCTGGTAGTTGAAATCACAAAGGTTAAGAGTACCCTCTGCCTAGATGCCCAGAAGACAGAATCAGCTCCTGAGGCCTCTGTAGCATATCTGGGGGGCTGGGCAGGGCTCGGGGTTTTCTTTAGAGCCTTTGGCACAAGGCTCGCAAGCTCTTTCATTTCTACAGTGTGTTCCAAAATAGCTCCCTTAGTAGATTAGTGCTGAATGCTACAGCAGCCAAGTTTCCTATGGCCAGATAGTCTTGGCTTTCCTACCTCCCCCTAGCCAGCTGTCTTGGGAACCTGATCAGGTCACTCATCACAGCCACTACACAGGGATCAGCTCCCACCTCATCCCACCAGTAGCAAAAGAACACAGAGCTTGTGTCCAGCAGGCCAGTAGCCTCAAAGGTAGACTCCACAGAGGAGCCTACCCTATTCATCTTATCTGAAAGAGCTCTCCTTTACATCCAAAGCAAAGGCAACAAAAGCAAAAATAAACAAGTGGGACTAAAACCAACTAAAAAGCTTTTGCACAGAAAAGGAAACCATCAGAAAAATGAAACAGCAACCTATGGAATGGGAGAAAATATTTGCAAACCACATATATGGTAAGGGGTTAATATGCAAAATATACAAGGAACTCATACAACTCAATAGCAACAAAACAAAACAAAAACACCCACCACAACCCAGATAATCCAATTAAAAATGGGCAAAGGGGGCTTGCCTGGTGGCGCAGTGGTTGAGAGTCCGCCTGCCGATGCAGGGGATACGGGTTCGTGCCCCGATCCGGGAAGATCCCACATGCCGCGGAGCGGCTGGGTCCGTGAGCCATGGCCGCTGAGCCTGCGCGTCCGGAGCCTGTGCTCCGCAACGGGAGAGGCCACAACAGTGAGAGGCCCGCGCACCGCAAAAAAAAAAAAAAAAGTGGGCAAAGGACCTGAATAGACATTTCTCCAAAGAAGACATACAAATGGTCAACAGGCACATGAAAAGATGTTCAACATCACCAGTAATCAGGGAATGCAAATCCAAACCACAGGGAGATAGCACCCCACACATGTCAGAATGGCTATTATCAAAAAGACTACAAGTGTTGGGAAGCATGTGGAGAAAAGGGACCCCCTGTGCACTGTTGGTGGGAATGCAAAAACTGGTGCAGCCACTGTGGTTCCTCTAAAAATTAAAAATAGAACTACCGTACGATCCAGCAATTCCACTTCTGGGTATATATCCAAAGGAAATGAAAGCTGTCTCGAAGAGATAGCTGCATTCTCATGTTCATAACAGCATTATCCACAGTAACCAAGGTATGGAAACAACCTAAGTGTCCATCAGTGGATGAAAGGATAAAAAGCATGTAGCATACATGTATATACAATGGAATATTATGCAGCTGTATAAAAGGAAATCCTGTCATTTGTGACAGCATGAAACATGGAGGGCATTATCCTAAGTGAAATAAGCCAGACAGAGAAAGATAAATACAGCACAGTATCAAGTTGAACTCATAGAAACAGAGTAGAGAGTGGTTGCCAGGGGCTGGGGGTAGGGGAAATCGAGAGAGGTTAAAAAGTAAGTAAAATAGCTTTCCTTGTCACTCTACTATTTTATTTTTATTTATATCATTTATCACCAGCCAACATAATATATATTTATTTGATTTCTTCTTTATTGTCTGTCTTCTCCCAATAGAATATAAACTCTCTGAGAGTAAGGACTTTGTCTTATTCATAGTTGGATTCCTAGCCTGGCACAGTGTGTTTAGTAAATACTGGCTGAGTGAATGAATGAATGGATCTTCATCCAGTATCCTCTATTTCAACAAGCTGTTACTAAAGACCTACTTTGAGGGTTTCTGTTAATGGCTGGATATGGGATTGAATGAGACATGTCTCCCTGTCTCTGAGGATCTCCCAATCTGATTGGGATAGAGGAGAAGACACAGAGCCACCATAGTGGCTGCACCAGTTTTTGCATTCCCACCAACAGTGCACAAGGTTTCTCTTTTCTCCACATCCTCTCTAACACTTGTTATCTTGTCTTTTTGATAATAGCCATTCTGACAGGTGTGAGGTGATATCTCCTTGTGGTTTTGGTTTGCTTTTCCCTGATGATTAGCGATGTTGAGCATCTTTTCATGTACCTGTTGGCCACCTGTGTTTCTTCAAAGGTAAGTCACCACCTCACAGCAAATGGAAGTGTTAACGTCTAGGAACCAACTGTGCGGAGGTGGTGGGAGGGGGTGAGGTGACTTACAATGCCTGTTCGCCCCATTAATCAGAGAGGGAGCAGACTATGCAAGGCTCAGAATCATAGAAAGGGCATGTCAGAATGTAGCTGAGAAACGTGAGGTAGCTGGAGCACAGAATCATTGAGTCACGGTGGTGGGTGGTAAGGATGGTGGGAGATGGTGCTGAAGAAGGAGATTAGAATTTGGGCCTTCCTCTCAGGATACCCATGGGGAGAATTATCAACTGCTTGGGTGATTTAGGTGTGGAACCCTAAGCTATGCTGTAGGATGCAAGCTCGTTGCCTTTTTCATCAGAGAATTAAAGGCACAACCTAACTGAATTTTATTTGCTATTGAGATATTCTTTTATATTAACCGTATCTTCTACTGCAAGATCTCCAAGCCAGAGAGTGAGGGCGGGGACTTGTAGGTGGGTGGGCAAGACCTGCGGAACCTCCAGATCTCTCCTCTCTGACAGAACATTGGGGGATGCTGTGCTGCTCTCATTGGAAAAACACAAGGCCAGTTCTCAGCCACCCGCGCTGCTTTCCCTACTTCTTCCTGTAAAAATGACACCACTCTGATTGGTGGTACAGAGGTTAAAGGCGAGACTGTTTAGTGAGAATGAGGGATAGAGAACGAAAGAAAGAAAAGCCCTGAGACCAGAAAGCTTGAATGCTCATTCTGTTTCCTTTAACTGTGGCTTGTTTAAGAAAATGGCTTGTTCTGTTTCTTCAACTCCTTCTCTTCTGGGAAGAGGATGCGTCTGGGAGGCTCCCATGCCAAGGCTCTGGTCCGGGAAACTGCTTTCCTATTGATGTGTGTGTCAGCAATTCAAATAGGGGTATTTATACTGCGGCTGAGCACCTAATAAAAATTTAAATTATCGTTAAAAAAAAAAACCGGAAAGGAGGAGAAAACTCATCAAGGAATAACCTCGTAAAAAAAGTAAAAAAAATAGCCACACACACCATCCGAGGTCCTCAGGAAGGGAGCTGGAGACTAGGATGGTGAGGTTTGCCAAGATGTGCCGCAGGCTGTTTTATTTTACCTTTGAAATGCCTGTTCCTCCCATCTGAACACCTTTCCTAGGCTCTGTGGCTCTCACTTCAGACCCTGGCTTCATCACTCACTCGTGTGGGGCTTGGGCAAAGGACAGATGTTTCTGAGCCCTCCTGTTGCATACATAGGAAGAAATCATGGTGTCTCAAATGGCAACACATAAGCGGAGCTCTTGGAGCAGAAACTAGCACATAGTAGGTGCTCAAAAAATGTTTATATCTTAACCCCCTTTCCCCTTTGCAGATCCCCTATTCAGATTCTTCCTTAAAAGCCATGCCCTATAGCCTATTAAAATCTGATTGCAGCTGCTGCTGTCTTACTTGAAAGGCTCTGAGCCACTAAATCACACCTGTGTATAAATGACTGATAATGAATTAATAGGTTAGGCGGTGGTACTAATGAAAAGCAGAAGGAAAGAAATGAAGGAAGCTTTCATGGCAGAATGACAGAAAGCAGTTATAAGCCTCTGTAGGCGTATTTTTGGGGATAGGGTTTCTGCAGCATCCCTTATATCATGCCTATTAGGAAACCGCCTCTCTGGTCAACTGTAAGGACAGGTGATACATAGACCAGGAAAGCAGGGAGTGGGTCTTTCAAACTTTTATCACAGCACCAGAGGGCTCACCTACTCCCAGGACCATATCCTTGCCCTCGACAGTGCCATTAACTGCACCTTCTTCAAAGTCCTGATGTCAAGCTTCCCAAATCTGGCCGCTCTTCTTTTTCTTCTGCCCTTGTGCTTCAACTCCACCAATTACACCACTGCATTGATGTCTCTAAGCCCCTGACCCGGCCTCTTTTTTCACTATCCGTTGTTTGGCTTTTCCAGGCTGAGATTCTAGCCTCTATCTTTAGCATTAATTCCTTGCAAAGCCTTTGTGGACTTCTTGTCCTGTACTCACCTGGCAGAACCCTACCTGGTTAAACTCCAGGCCATGCTTACCTCTGAACAAGTACACATTACTAGAGAAAAATAGATAGCTGTGTGGACTGTTGTTGCTTTACACTTATGACCACAATCCCAAGTGGATACTGGAAACAGCCTGGCAATTCCACGACACTTCTTTAGCACATTGACTTTCCACTCTCCAAAATCTCAATTTTACATCTCCTTTCTCCAAAGACTGCCTACCCTCCCTTTTTAGTTTCTTCCAGCTGATGACCTTACTTGGTATTTTTACAGACAGGTGCTCCTTCATCTTCCTGCCACTGACACTACACCTCTCGCTGTCATAGTGCCTGTCCTCTCTGTCTTCCCTCCTTATTCATGGGTGCCGGGCCCCTGCTCTTTGCAAAGGCCAAACCCCCCCTTGTGTTGTGACCTCAGCCCCTCATGCTTCCTAAGGACTTCATTTCAGCAATTATCACCGCTTCTCTCTTGAATCTTCAATTTCTCCCTCACTACTTCATTTTCCTATAAGTATATAAATGTTCTCTGATATTCCCTACCTTAAAATACATGGAAGCCTCTCCTGATTCTACTCTCCTTCCAGTTTCCACGCTATTTCTCAGCTCTCATCTATAGCAAAACTCACTGAACGTGTCACTGTTATCGGTTCTCACTTCTATTCTCTCTTCACCCAATCAGGCTCCTATCCTGACCACTCCACAGAGAATGCTCAAGGGCACCAGTGGTCTCATGTTGCCAGATCTCATGGTCATTTCTTTGCTGCTTTCGTAGTTGACCTCTCAGCATCACTGGACAGTCATCTCTTTCCTTAAACTACTGTCTTCCCTTGGCTTTGTTGACATGCACTTCTTAGGTTTTCCTTCTGTCTCAGGGGCCACTACTTTGCTGGTTTCTCTTTCTACATTCAACCTTTAAAATTTGGAAGGCTCTAGAATTCAGTCATGAGCCTAGAGAAGAGTCTAACTTTCACCTAGGGACCACATACCACTTGTACACCAATGGCTACCAAATCCATGCCTCTAGCTCTAACATCTTTCTGGAACCCAGCTTAGAGAAGCCAACAGTCTACCTGGTAGATATCTAATAAAGTCCTCCAACTTAATGTGTCTGAAGAGAATTCTTGACTCATTGATGTCCTAAACCTGTTCCTCTTTTAGTCTTTCGCTTCTTGGTAGAAGGTGCTATATCTACCTAGTTGCTCAAGTAAAAGAGCCTAGAAGTCATCATTAACTTCCTCTTTTTCCTCACGTGCCACTCCATATCAATCCATCAGCAAGATCAGTCGACTCTACCTCTAAGCACTTTTCAAATTCTTCCTCTACTATGAATGCCCACGGCTCTCCCTTGGACCACTGCAAAAGCCCCCAACTATTATTTCTGATTCCACTCTTCCCCTGGAGCCAATCTATACCCAAAATTAAAGTGATCTATTGGAAATTTAAATAAAATAATATTCCTTCCTTTCTTAAAATCCTCCAATAATTTTCCTTACACTTAAAATAAAACTCAAATATCTTACATGATCAGCAAAATCTTCCATCTATTTTGGACCTCCATTTCATAGCTCTCTCTACTACTCACTCTGTTACACTCTTATTGGTTTGTCAAAAATGTCAACCTCAGCCCCTCAGGACTTTTGCCATACCTGTTCCCTAGAATTTAGAGAAATCTTAGGAAGCATCTAATTCAACTCTCTTGTTTTATAGACAAGGAGACCAAACACAGAGAAAGGAAATCTCATAGAAAATCAGTGGTAAAGCCAGAACCAGTTGTCTTGATAGCCAGTGTGATGCTCTTTCCACTAGAGCATGCTGGGTGATCGCTACCCTCTGAATACTTCATCAGTGTCTCATCTTGTGAGTTGCAGAAACCTTCACCTTGGTAGAAACATGGATCTTGGATTTGGTTCAGTCTTGGTTGTGATTTTAAGCAGGTTGACCCTAAGCACTATTGTGGGAATTATAGTCCTTGAAAGTTACTATGGAGAGATTTGGGATTTTTTAACAAAGGTCTCATAAATCCAAAATTCCTGGGCAATATATGACTCCTTGGGAAAAGAGTCACCATTTTTGACCACAAATGGACTGTTTAATAGACAACAAGGTCAAGCTATCATTAGAATTCCCTTGTCATTCCTTAAGAAGTTCCCTTATTACAGCCTGGTTCCTTTCTCTGCAGTCATCCACAAGTATTTTGGTAGAGAGGATCTTCATTTTAGTCTAGCATAGATCTGTGGCCTCTTCATGCCCTTGTTTTCACCTGGCTGTCACTCCTTACATGCCACATTGGGGCTTATTCAAGCTGATTTCCCCAGTCCTGCCCTCTTCCACCTCTCTGTTGATTTGCCTATAATCAAAGGTTATTTGTGTATCAGATTTCCTTCACTGAAAAACAGCCATTGCTTTGAAGAATTTCATATCATGTAATCATATAAATTATTTTGAAAAAACTAAGAATGTTTTAAAAATACCCAGGCTTGTGAGAGTGTGGCATGGACTTATATATACTACCAAATGTAAAATAGATAGCTAGTGGGAAGCAGCTGCATAGCACAGGGAGATCAGCTTGGTGCTTTGTGACCGCTTGGGGGAGGGGATTAGGGAAGGTGAGAGGGAGATGAAAGAGGGAGGAGATATGGGGATATATGTATATGTATAGCTGATTCACTTTGTTATAAAGCAGAAATGAACACACCATTGTAAAGCAATTATACTTCAATAAAGATGTAAAAAAAAAAAACCTCATACACACAAAAAATGGGCAGAAGAAAAAAAAAATGGGCAGAAGACCTAAACTGACATTTCTCCAAAGAAGACATACAGATAGCCAGCAAACACACGAAAAAATTAAACAACGTCACTAATTGTTAGAGAAATGCAAATCACTATTATTGTCTCCTTTAATGGGGAGAATAGTGAATAGAAATGCAACATCACTAATTATTAGAGAAATGCAAATCAAAATTACAATGAGGTATCACCTCACACCAGTCAGAATGGCCATCATTAAAAAATCTACAAACAATAAATGTTGGAGTGAGTGTAGAGAAAAAGGTACCCTCTTGCGCTGTTGGTGGGAATGTAAATTGATACAGCCACTATGGAGAAAAGTATGGAAGTTCCTTAAAAAACTAAAAATACAACTACCATATGACCCAGCAATTGCACTACTGGGCATATACCCAGAGAAAACCATAATTCAAAAAGACACATGCACCCCAATGTTCTTTGCAGCACTATTTACAATAGCCAGGACATGGAAGCAACCTAAATGTCCATCAACAGAGGAATGGATAAAGATGTGGTACATATATACAATGGAATATTACTCAGCCATAAAAAGGAATGAAACTGAGACATGGATGGACCTAGAGTCTGTCATACAGAGTGAAGTAAGTCAGAAAGAGAAAAACAAATATCGTATATTAACGCATATATGTGGAATCTAGGAAAATGGTATAGATGATCTTATTTGAAAAGCAGAAATAGAGACACAGACATAGAGAACAAACGTATGGACACCAAGAAGGAAAGGGGCGGGATGAATTGGGATATTGGGATTGACATATATACATTATTGATACTATGTATAAAATAGATAACTAATGAGAACCTATGTATAGCTCAGGGAACTCTACTCAGTGCTCTGTGGTGACCTAAATGGAAAGGAAATCCAAAAAAAGTGGGGATATATGTATACGTATAGCTGATTCATTTTGCTGTACAGTAGAAACTAACACATTGTAAAGCAACTATACTCCAATAAAAATTAATTAAAAAATAAAAATAAATTAAAAAAATACCCAGGCTTTGTTACAATTTGTGATCACGTTTTTCTGCTTTTCCTTTTATATTGTATCATTGGCCTTACTTTGGGCTTTTAAAGTCTACACCTCAAATGCAGATCTTGCTTAGGCGTTTGCTGACCTACTATCAACAGAAAGGGTGTTTGCTTAGTTCCAGAACATAAACAGTGCTGTACATGTACTGTCTCTGACCACAGACAGCAAGGAGAAATGTCCTTCCTTGTGCAAACTGTCTGAACAACACCCTCTAACTCGTTGTTGACTACATGTACTTTAGGAGATGGGCGGAGGTGGGGGTATCTTGGGTGTCATTTTACTTTCAGATTGAGGTTCAGGCCCAAACTGCAGAGAACCTCTCCACTAAAATTTTTAAACTTAAAAAATATTAAATAGCAACAACCTGAACTTCATTCTACAGCTCTAAAGATTCCACCAGTTATATTATTACTCTCTATTTCTTGGCCTTCTTCAGTCCTGCAGGATGTAACATGGAGTGGATGACCACATCATCTGTTGAGTGAAGATTACCTGGCTGGCATTGGTTCAGCCATTTATTCTTTATCTGGGTATTCTTTGAGATGTTTGTGAAGATTGGTGTGTTAGCATACCCAATAGCACTGGTAACTTTATATGCTCTTCTTTCATCATATTTACTATCATAGAAGTAATGCATTTTCTGCTTCATTTACTTGCCCATTCTGAGAAAGAAGTGCTGGAATCCCCAGGGTGGCTCCTAAATGCTCTACACTGTTGGTCCTCATTGCATTTTTTTATGTACTTGGCACCTCAGAAGCTTTCTCCCATCCCTCCAGTTCCATTTCTATGACATATTCTGGACACAGAAACAAACACAGTGAAGAGTCCTCAGGTAGGAGACCCCCAACAGTAGTAACTGTCCTAGGTTCTGAACATCCACCAGTGATCTCATGAAGCATGCATTCTAGGGGAGACATGCAACAAATCCATTGCCAAGTTCTGTTGACTTTACTTCCTCAATCTCCCTTACATCTGTCCATTTCTCTCCATCTCTAACCTGTTAATACTTTATTCAAACTAACATCATCTTTCTCTTCTATGGTTAAAATAAGCCCCTCACTATCCTTCTCTCCTCCTCTCTTGCCTTCTTCTAATCTAATCCCTACACTTTAGACATCTCATCAATATGTATATCTGATTATGTCACTCCCCCACTTAACACCTTCAAGCACTTTCCACTGATCTTAGGACATAAATAAAAATCCTTAACAAGGCTCTGCATGGTTGCCCTTCATGCCTCTCTCTCTAGCTTTGCTCCTCCTACCTCTCTGGGCTCCAGCCACACTAGATTGCTTTCAGAGTCCCCCAGGCTCCCTAGGCTTTGTTCTGTGCTATGCTCTTCCCTCTTTGCCTCCCTCCCTTTCCCTCCATCGTAGCTCTCCACACCTTCCTTCCTCTGCCTAATTCATCTTCATCTGCAAGTCTCATCTCAGATGCCCCTTCCTCCAGGGAGCCATCCCTGGATCCCCAGACCAGGCCAGATGCCCTTGTTACATGCTGTAGTGGAAAATTATAAATTTCTCTTTATCATTTAAAATTGTTAAGTTGTAAAATGTAACATATACACAGAGGTGTACATAAAACCCAAACATAACATTTAATCAATAATAATTATTCAAGTTTCCTGTAATCACCTTCCAGGTCAAGTAATAGAAAATCACTATCCTAGAACTTCAAGGACACTCCTCTATGTCTCTTCCTGAACACAAACTCTTCCCTCCTCCAGAGATAACTGATTTCACTGTTTTCCTGACTTCATGGTCATAATTTACTTACTTTTAGCAGGTTTAAAATTTATCAGCTTAGTACACCTGAAACTAACACAACATTGTAAATCAACTGTACTCAGATGAAATTTAAAAAAAATTAAAAGAAAGAATTTATCAGCTTAGAAATCTATTTTGTGTGTGTGTGTGTGTGTGTGTGTGTGTGTGGTACGCGGGCCTCTCACTGTTGTGGCCTCTCCCGTTGCGGAGCACAGGCTCTGGACACGCAGGCTCAGCAACCATGGCTCACGGGCCCAGCCGCTCCGCGGCATGTGGGATCTTCCCGGACCGGGGCACGAACCCGTGTCCCCTGCATCGGCAGGCGGACTCCCAACCACTGCGCCAACAGGGAAGCCCAGAAATCTATTTTTATAGTTTATATATATATATCAATTTTATCAAATTTGATCACAATATTAAAAATATCAAGTTTCATATGAACACATCAAATCTATCAGTTTAGAAATATATACATGTGTATGTACTGATAACATATACATAGGATTATTTAATTAATATCCAGTTTCCCAGTATTTGGTAGGCTCCAAAAGATCAGGGATAGTGTCTATTTTGTTCACTTTGTATTCCCAGAGTCTTGCCCAGTTCCAGGAAGTCCTCAATAGATATTTGGAGACTGAGTGAATGGAGATGACCCCCAGGTGAACTCTGGATAAGGGCTGAGCTATTATGAGGGTCCTGATGAGGACTGCTTTTCAGAAGGGGGCTACAAACTGGGGGTTAGGTTATGAGGGTCATGTGCAAGAGCAACCGTCACTCTCCTACCAGAAGGTTTAAATGAATAAGGAAGGTGACTGAGTAAGCTATCTGGGGAAGGAATTATGTCAGTTTGTCTATTTGTGCAACTGTTTATTTATCTAACTATCCATTTATTAATCTATCTATCCCAGCATGTAATATTATACAAAGACACACCCATTAAAACATACTAGAAATATAGGCCATCATAGAAGAACAGGGTGGGAAAAAATGATAACTATCTCATAAGCAGGCATAAATATTAGCCTCCATTCATGACCTACAGGAATAAACCTGTCCCTGTCAGCAACTTAGACCAGAAGGTGGTGAGAAAAGAAACTGTGTCTCAGGGATTTGATTCATGAGGGAGAAAAACCGTGGCAGGATCATGGAAACACATGAATTATTCACAATTTAAACCAGGTAAGGGGAAAGAGGAGGAGGGAATGACCAGGAAACACACATCAAGAAAATGAAGCTCTCCATGGCCGGGGAGAGGCCAGGAGGGCGGCAGTGGGAGCAGCCTAACACGAGGGCTGAACCAGGAGTGACAGAAGGAGGAAAATAAACTCGTCCCTCAGACAGGTGAGCTGAGAACACCGGGCAGGAGTGAAGGTGGCTTTACAGTCCTGGGGTGGGTGAACTGAAGCGGTGTCCCCTATCTACGAAAACCAGGGAGCAGCAGCCTGGCACTCATGATTGAGTTGAAAAATAAACCCTGGTGCCAGGTCCACTGCGGTCCTGTGATTACAAAGGAAGGGAAAACCCGGTAGGCAGAGCGGGGGAGTTGGGGGTAGGGGAGTGAGAGTGGGGTTCGAGAGGGGTAAGGGGGGGAGAGGGGGGCGTCACCTCAGGGAAGCACTGCTTTACCCTTCAGTTGTGTGTGAGGACGGGGGACAGCTGGGGAGAAAAATGAGGCTTGTTCCTCAGCATAGAGGTAGATTTAGGGCTGTGCTGAATTGGGACAGAGTCCACTGTGAGTAAGAGACCTGGAGGGGAAGGTAAAGCTGAGCGTCTGGAGCCCAGTAAATGCAGGAGTGGAATGAACAAGAAGCCAAGTGATCTTCATTCAGGAATAAGGACTACGGCTAAGTTACTTCAAGGGAGAGTCAACCGAGAGGCAGCCAGGTGGCGTGTGGGCAGACCCATCTGGTTTAAAGACCTGGGTGGGTGAACACAGCCAGTGCATGCTTGGTTGTCCACTAAGCACGACTCAGTGTGTCTCAAGTATTTATTGAGCGCTTACTATCTGTCAGGCTGAGTGCACAGAAATAGGTCTACTCTCGAGGAGCTTACGTTCTCACTCAAGGAGACAGATAATAAACATGTAAACAAATAATCGAATAAGATTATTCTAGATACTGAAAAGTGCTATCTCTGAAAACAATGAAATAAGGTAGTGTGTTAGAGACAGCTGGGCATGTGGGGAGGCAGCGGGGGGTGACTGCCTCCACAAGATGACATTTGAGTTGAGCCAGGAAGGATGAGCAGGGGTCAGGCGTGTGCATGTCCGTGAAGAGCACAAAGCAAGGAGTTCAGAAGGTAGCCAAGCAAGGAAGACACATGCAACCAAGAAGACAATCCAGCTCACGTGCCGCCCTGAGCCTCAGTTTCCTCAATCTGTAAAATGAGAGGGTTGGACTGGCTGACTGCTAGTGTGGCACAGGGTCTCAGGAAGTCTTTACGGAAAGGTGGAACTTGACCTGGATCTTGAAGAAAGAGTCTCATAGCGATAGTGAGGTCATTTAAACCAGTCCCAAGGGTCTATAGTTTTCTAAAACCTCTAATGAGAGCAGACAGGAATATCTGCTTTCCCTCTGATGGACACATGGTCCTCCCTCCTCCAGGCCATGCTCAAAGTCCACTGCCTCTGGAAGCTTTATTGAAATTAAATCTACCACTTCTTGCTTCCATTGCAAAATACCTCTGTTTGGCCACTTATCTCCTTATGCCTTCTGAAATAGTTAATAGAGCTACCAGTCTATTTATACATATACTTCCTCTATTTGTTTGTAAATGCCTTGTTAACGTCTGAGCCCAAGCACAGTGTCTGGCTTGGGCAGGTATCCCATGGAGGCTGAAAGACAATGACTTGTGGATGGGAGGTGTATTAGTTCGCCCAGGCTGCAGTAACAAAATGCCACAGACTGGATGGCTTAACCAACAGGAATTTACATCACAGTTTTGGAGGCTACATGTTCAAGATCAAGGTGCTGGCTGATTCAATTCCTGGCAAAGACTCTTCCTGGTTTATTGATGGCTGTCTTCTTGCTGTGTCCTCACGTGGTAAGGAGAGAGAGACAGCTCTGGTCTCTCTTCCTCTTATAAGGACACTAATCTTGTGGATCAGGCCCCAACCTTATAACTTCATTTAACCCTAATTAATTCCATAAAGGTCCAGTCTCCAAATACAGTCACATTGGGGGCTGGGGTTTCAACCTATGAATTTAGAGGTGACACAATTTAGTCCAAAATTGTAGGTGAGGATGTGAATGATAATGCTCTAGAAAAAGCCCAAGCCCAAATCTCCCTTTTTGGGCAGAAGTGTGTTACTCGGCATGGTGGTCCTGGAAAGGACCTCACCCACCGTGCAGGCCCTGCCTCTCCATGAACTATTCCCCTTTGTTAAGGCTGGGGCATCTTCAGCAGTGTTTTTTTCCCCCCTGTGACCTTGTAGAAATGAAAAGATTTAGAAGAAAAACACACTTGACTGCACTGGGGTCCACCATGGGGCAAATAAGGAGAATCAGATCCTTGTCTGAGCACTGCTTTTAATAATGGAGAGGGTGTTGGGAGAGTGGAGTAGGAAGGAAAAGTTGGTCTATATCCTACAACCCCTGTAACCTTAGATAAATCATAATCTCCCTGGGCTTTATTTTAAATGACGCAGCCATGTGACCAATTTCCAAGCCCCTTCTAACTCTTACAAGGTTCTGGGTTTGTCTGACCCCTGTGGTACTGGAGTCTCAGTTTATCATCTTATTTAGGATGGGGTAAGAGTGTTAATCAACACATCAAGGAGAGAAGAAAAGTCTCCACGACTTTGTCAAGCTCCCAGGCCAATTCAGCTTAGTCAACTGCCCAGCCTTGAAAAGATGCCTCCAGTGACCAGCACTGTGGGTTCTGTCTGCTCTGCCCCTTGCTTTTGTCTGTGACATTGGCTGCCTCATTCCCCAACCAGGCCTTTAGTTCCTCCACTTCAAAGGGGCAGGGGTGATCCTTGCCACCTGCCTTCCTCTCCTGGGTTTTATGGGAAGAACAAGATAATGTTTTTTAATTACTGGTGCTCCTTGGAGCGCAAGTGCTGTGAGTCAGGTTAAAGGACTTGTCTAATCTAGTTGCTTTCAGAGATTATTCACCCAGAAACATAAATGAGCATTTAGATGAGCATGGAAGCTGGGGAATGCAGGCCACTGAAGACTGTGGCAGAGGGGTGACTGGGGAGGGGCTGGGACATGGGGAATTGTTAAAGGCCAAGGTGGGTCTAGAACCAGGTCCCCTGAGTCCGTCCAGTGCATCTTCAGGATGCAAGCATCACCCCTATAACAGAGTTCATGTCTCCATTTCCATCACCATCTCAGGACACTTGGCAAGAGGAATGTTCCTGACCAAGGGCTTCCCTGAATTTTACTATCAGGGACATGTATTTGCCCCCTTCTCTCAAGACCTGCAGCCTGCACAGTTGCAGATAAGGAGGTCACGGGAGTCTGTAGTTGTTTGTTGCTGTGGTCTCATTTCCCTGTCCTCTCTCTTCCTTGTGTCTCTTTCTCCATTCTCCTCTGGTCCCACATCCCTCCTTTTCTCTGGCCTTCACCCTACAAAATCTTGGGTGAGGAAAAGCCCAAAAGGGGAGGATGTGGGGCAGAGACCAGCCCACCTGCCTAGAACCCCAAGCATCAGAAGAGTTGGCAGCTCTGTCCAGGCTGCAATCCACCTGCTGGGCTTCAGACAGGGGTATAATAGGGGAGTCAGGGCATGATCTAAAAAAACCAGGCTACTATTGCTTAGCAGAGGTCCTCAAACCACCCTTCGCAACACTCCCATTGGAAGATGCACTCTACATCAGATGCCATGAAGCTGAGGCAGCATGGCGCAGTGGTTAAGGTCTTGTCTGCAAAGTTCAGATCTGAGGTTCACAGCTGTCATTACCAGCTGCAAGAACGTAGGTAGGTTACTTCACCTCCCTTAGTTTTCCCATCAACATGAGGCAACCGATATGAGGATGCAAGAAGTTAATACACAGAAAGCACTTAGAATAGTCCTGCAACAAAGTAAGTATTCAGAAAACTGTTCATTAATTTTGCTGTTTCTCTTGCCTGGCCCCTGGCTGCTCATCTGGAAATGACTACAGTCTTGCAGCAAAGATGTCCAAACCCCAGCATCCCTCATTAGAAAAACTGTGCTGGGGATGAATGGCTCCTTGAAGTTCCAAAGTTTTTGCTCCAGAATTCCCCAGGCTCATGCTCCTCTCTTGCAAAATATATTTTGTTAATTCATTAGGTGGCTGTCCTAGAAGGGACCAGCTGCTACACACAGACAATAGGCACCTTTGGTACTCACCATACAGAACCCTCTGCCATGCATTATAGAGGGGTGTAGACAGGATCTCGAGGCCCAGGCCTTGTTCCCGGAGTGATGGCTCTGAGAATGTCTGCTGGGGAAGCTGGCTTTCTTGATTAGGCAGGTAACCATGAGAGGGCAGCACACTTCGTTAGCTGTGTGTGTGTGTGTGTGTGTGTGTGTGTGTGTGTGTGTGTGTGTTGTGTGCACTCACTTGCATTCATCCATAAGGCCAGTTGCATGAAGACAGTGAAACTGTGACATCCATGCCCTTGACGTTGACACCTGACAAAAGGACATGGTTTAAATGTCACAGCAAGGGCCTGTGACAAGGGTAGTTAGGAAAGCAGATGTCTCTGTGTTTGACTACACTGTAGGAGGGGCTGGGCCCATTACCCTAAGTGCCACACTTCTTAGCGAATTGATTTTCTAATTTGGAATTATTTTTAGGAGGAGTAAAAAAAATCTATGATAAAAATCCAAATATATTCATTCCTTTATTCAACATACACTTATTAAGCAGTTAATTTTTCCAAGCCACATGAGTAACATGAAAGGCAAAAATCGTTATTTTAAATTAACAGTAATAATTATTAGCACGTCCATGAAATGGATAGGAACCATGATGGCCATTCTGCAGAATAGGAAACTGAGATTTTAAATAATCTCTCCAGACTTTCATAGCCAAAGTTTTATTCTTGAGGTGTCAGAATGCAAACTTAGCTCTTCTGGCTCCAAGTCAGATGTTTCAAGGAATGGTTTTGGTCTTTCAAGGAGATGACAAGTAGATAAAGGGGATATAATAAGACTGTAGACCACAGCACAAGGAAGAACCTTGCATGTCATGAGTAGTATGTGAATAAATACTGTAGGAGTTCTGGGGAGGGATCCAGAAAGGTTCCATGAAGTGATATTTGGACTGAGCCTGGAAGGATCAGGAGCGTTTCCACCCTCGGAGGGAAAAGTTGAGATCACCTTAGGTAGGAGGAAGGGTGGGGTTTAATTACAGAGGCAAGAATGGACAGAGGGTGATTGCACGTAGCAAATAGTCCAGGTTGGCTGGGGTAGCGTTCTGTATGAGAGTCACCATGGTAGCCTCTCAGATGACGAGCACCTGGGGCCCACATCCAGCTCTTCTGGTGTAATGGGTCTTAGTCTTTGGTCTCCTCATTGTTTTTTTCTAAAAGCTCCCTGGGTGATTGTATTGTGCAGTTTGGATTAAGAGCCATGAGCACTGAGGAAGGACTGGGGTGTTCCAAATAGAGGCTGTCACAAGCACCCAGGCTCAATATAAACAGGCTCTGAATAAAGGTGGTAACAGCGGGAAAAGAATGGGAGAGATGGGAGAGAGTTCCTTGAAAGGCAGTGCCTCTAGGCTTGACTGCCCGAGGGATCGTGTAAGTCAGAACGACTGAGGTTGGAGCCTGGGTGCCCTTCACAAGAATGAGAGCTATAGGATGGAAAACAATGAGGTTGCGGTGGGCAGGACGTGCAAGGAGGATGGTTTTACTTTTAGATAGCTCAAGTTTAAGGGTAATAATTCTGGGCTATCAGACAGGAATGCCCAGCTAGAGCCATGTGAGTGTAAAGCTTGGGCCCAGACCTGGAAACGGGGAATCTTGAGAATTCCCCTCAGCAGAAGTGGTGGTTGAGATGGAAGTAGTGAGCGAACTTGGAGAGAAAACAGAGAGAGAGAAGAGCAGAGGGCTCAGCTGGGAATGCCTATGTGTGGGAGGCAGAAGGACAGAGAGAAGCTTAGAAGCCACTCCTAAATAGAGGGCTGTTCCATTTGCATTAGCCAATGTCTGGGTCGGGTCGGGTGATGGGCAACAGAGTCATGTTTCATGGGCCTGGCTACCTGCGACTCGAAAATTGATCAGCTCAGTCAAGAGCTCCGTGCTCAGCAGCTGAGCTCACTTTGCCATCAGCCTTGGCCTCTAAATCCCAGTAGCCTGAAGGAGGAATCAACTCCAGACCCACACAGGTTATGAATTCACCCATCACGAAGAAGTCCTTTATTCTGAGCCATCCCAAGGATGAATTCCTGTTTCCTGAGGGAGAAAATCCCATCAGCCCTGGCTATTTGAAGGGGATCCCGTGAGAGCATTTCTTATCCCAGCATCATCCTACATAGTCCCTGGAAGGGACCCTGAGGATTTCCCTGAGATCCATCCTTTGAGGATGGATGAACTCTGGCAGCAGAGATGAGAAGGGCAGTAATCAGGAGCTGGTCAGCCTGAAGGGGCTTGGGGCCAGGGAACAGGACCCCAAGTCTAGGCAGATGGCCTATCAGGCTTCGTCTGGAGGTCAACAGAGGGACCATCAACTCTCAGACCCTCAGATTACCTGACTTTGGGCAGAGCTGAGGAGGTGGAAGGAAAAGAATGAATATGCCATGGAGGGAGAAAGAACATTATAGCATCTATGGGCCCCTCATAACCTAAAAAGAGTTTGGGGAAGCCTTTGGGGGCAGCATGAAGTCTGAGGGGCCATGGAATGGGTACCAGGAACACTGTTCCTCCTCTCCATCAGCTTAGCCAAGCAAACACACACCAGTGTGATGTTAAAGCGATACTTCCCGCTTTTTAATGCGGGCATCTTGCTAAGCACAGCGTCCAGTTCAGTACCTCTGTGTTGGGGCTTGAGCACCTACACCACTAACACTTTCTCAGAGGATGCTGAAGACACTGGTCCACAGACTACACTTTGAGTAGCAAGGTCTTAGAGGCAGTTGATTGAATAAAAGTCAGGGAGACAGAAAAAGGGTTGGCTTTGTGTCCAACCATGCCCCCCACTGACTTTGCCCCCCACCTGCCCTTTTGGGACTGCCTCCCCCCAGTGCCGACCAAGGAAAGGGACCTGGGAAGGAGGTGGCGGGAACATGGGCAGGTGATTTCAGAAGGCTCCGCCCAGGCTGAGTCACAGACTCCAGCCTCTCATCGTTGTGCGCATTACCCAGCGCCTGGCTGTCTCAGTTTATTGGCTGCTGAGGCTTCTGGCTCAGGCTGAGTAATTACAGTTGAGGCCCTGATGAATTGGGGGCCAGTAATTAAAGTGCCTATTGATTTTCTACTTAGGAGTTCCCTGTAGCTGGAAACAGAAGTCTGGAGGGGAGTGAGATAAACAATCCAGGCAAGGGATTTCGAAACGGGATGGTTCAGGGTGCATTAGCTGGGCCTGCAGTCGCTGAGGAGGTCATCATTTATCACTGGCCCATCTACCTAGAATCTGAGAATTGATCAGCTAGTCAATATGCTTCTGGGGCGTAGTAACAGCAGAATAGGGGAAGAAGGGCTGTCTTCTGCAAAGAGTTCATCTTTAGCTCTCCAAACCATGAATCTGTCTTGTTTTGCTGCTTCATTTGTCTTATTTTAATTATGAATTGAAGCAATTGCCTCATGTATATCATCTGCCTCCATGGGGCAACCATGGGCTTTCTATCACTAGAAATTTGGCTTCTGGTGGCCCCTGAGGCCAGACACCAGCGAGCATGGGCTGGGGAGAGGGGGATTGGGGAGGGGAAAGGAAGGTCACAGACAAAGGGCTGAGGGCAAGTCCTGGGGGCTAGAAAGGGACTGGATACAAAGAGGGTCCTGGAGGCTCACTGGGGCCGGAGGGTGGGAGGGGTCTCAAGGAGAGGACCAAGCCAGCCATTGGAGAAAAGAAACTATACAAGCAGAGGACACAGCAGAATCTGGAGAGAAGATGGGAGAAAAGGGCCATGAGAGAGGGAGAAAGAGAGGCCCACTCTGTATGACAGTCTCTAGGTCCATCTACATCTCTGCAAATGGCACGATTTCAATCCGTTTTATGGCTGAGTAATATTGCACTGTATATACGTTCCACATCTTCTTGATCCATTCCTCTGTTGATGGACATTTAGGTTGCTTCCATGTCCTGCCTATTGTAAATAGTGCTGTGGTAAGATGAACCTATTTGCAAAGCAGAAATAGAGGCACAGACATAGAGAGTAAAGATATGGACACCAAGTTATTGGGAGAAGGGGGGTGGCATGAATTGGGAGATTGGAATTTATATATATATATATATATATATATATATATATATATATATATATATACACTACTATGTATAAAATAAGTACCTAATGAGAACCTACTGTATAGCACAGGGAATTCTACTCAGTGCTCCATGGTGACCTAAATGGGAAGGAAATCCAAAAAGAGGGGATATATGTATATGTATAGCTGACTCACTTCACTGTACAGCAGAAACTAACACAACACGGTAAAATTTTAATAAAAATTAAAATTAAAAAAAAGAAAGAGAGGCACATGAAACAGGAAGAGGGTTTTTGGTGGAAACGTAAAGCACATTTAAGTCTTATTTAAAGATTGCTTAAGTTATTTTGGGGCATTTAACTCTGAATTCATCATCCTTTCACTGAGGTAATGTGAAGTATGAAAGAGAAACTAATGAGAAGAAAGCCTGACCGGCAATTTTATTTTAGTCAGCTCCGGGAGCTCTCTCTTCCTCCTGTCATGCTGGGTCACTTGATCAAGGATGAGATTCTTTTGTTTCTTGGAGAAATGTTTCTCTTCTCCCCAGCCTGTTCCTTTCCCCCCTCTTCACTGCTGTAGCTGCTTTGGCTGCTTAATGATAATGAAGAGAGATTAGGATCTGGGTTTTGAGAATGATTGAAGCTGGGCAAAGAGAAGCATTTTAGCCTCATGCGCGTTGGAACACAGTTACCCATTATCCCAGTCAGGGCAGACAATGGGGTGGTGGGGAGCCATGAGTTGTGGAGAAGTAAGTGGGCTGTTACTTGTTGTAAGCTGGATTAAAAAAAAAATCCTATAGGAATACTGACTGGATTTAGTCAACGTATTCAACCTCATTGCACAATGTGTTTGCATTGGAAAAAAGTCTTCTGCGAGTATGGCCGATAAATGGCCAACAGGGGCGGGGGTGGAGCTGAGAGGGTGGTATCTTGTGTTAAGTAGCCGCTGCGTGCAGATGGTTGTACAGTGGACTGCACACAGAGGCCCTGGTCCTGCCCTCACAAAGCACAGAGGACTATAGGACTTCGGTCTTATGTGTGACCATATTTATCTGACTCAAATCTCAGTGGCTCTCTAGTCTGCAAAGTTAAGTTCCAAAGCCTCACAAGAAAGACCTTCCTCGGTTGATCCCAGCCTGTGCCAGCATCACCCACTTGCTTCCTGATGTGCTCCTTTTGCATCAGCCTGCCAGGTCCCAACCATCCCACTGTGTTCTCCACCTGAGCAAGCGGCACCACCCTTCCCCCAGTCCCCCTGCCATCGTGGAGTTTTCCCTGATGACCCCAATTCAATGGGTTGCCCAGCCTTGTCGTGCTACCTGGTCACTCTTAGACCATCACTCCCACATCACCTCTTTTTTGGACTCTTGGGCTATTGTAATGGCCCCCTCACTCTGCTCATTTCACCCCTTTTGGACTTCTGTGCTGTCCTCTGAGCAATGTACCCCAAATAAACACCTAACAATGTTATTCTCAATTTTTATTAGCTCCTCACTGGCCGCGGAGTAAAATCCTTTCCAGCTGTGCGAGCTTGGGCACGATATGCAAGTTTGCTAAGCCTAAGATTCCACATCTGCAAAACAGGGATTGTCGTGGTTGCCTCCTGGGGCCATTGTGAGAAGTAAATGAGATGATGTGAGTGATGTGATCACATGGCTGGGCATGTGGAAATTACCAGTAGTGGGAGGAGTAGATGGTGGTGATGGAGAGAAGAGGAAGAGCTGCATTTCATTGTTCTTATTGTGGAGGAAAGTCTTTGTGATCTGGAGCTAAATATATATTTCCAGCTTTGATTTTTCCCCCGAACTCCAGATTTAGACGTGTGTGTGTGTGTGTGTGTGTGTGTGTGTGTGTGTCTAATGGACATCCCAAATTGAAGTTCACAGTTGAACTCCTCATAAGCTACCTGCCCATACATGCTCTATCCTCAGCTTTTCCCAACTCAGAAAATGACAATTCTTTCCCGCCAGTAGCTCAGAGCAAAAGCCTCGACGGTTCTCTTTCTTTCATCCTCCATATCCAACCCATCTGTAAATCCTCTTGTCTGTACATTCAGAATCTAGCCAGAATCCATCCGTTCTCACCGCTTTTACTGCTCAGGCTCTGGTCTCAGCCACCGTCTTCCTGCCTGGATTGTGGCAATGGCCTCCTCCCTGGCCCTCCCACTCCAGTCCCGACACCTTCATACTTTACTGTCTTCACGGCAGCCAGAGGGCTGTTTTCACAGCAGAATTGGAATCACTCCTCTGCCCCCAGACCTTCCAGTGGGGCCATTCCAAGACACTTCTCAATCTGACCCTTCACCCCTAACTTCATCTCCTACTGCCTGGCCCCTGGTCACTCTGTTCTAGCCAAACTGGCCTCCTTCCTGTTTCTCCAATGTGTTAGACAAGCTCCTGCCTAGGGCTTTTCACTGGTCATTCCTCCCTCTGCATGAAACATTCTTTCCCCAGATGTCCACATGCCTCACTGTCATCTCCTTCAAGTCCTTGGCTCCAATGACACCTTCTCTATGACACCTGTTCTGGTGGGCTTATATAAAATAGCAACCCCTACTCCATCACTCTCAACCTGCCTTACTTGGTTCTCTTTTCTACACAGCACTTAACACCTTCTAACATAGCATACAATCTACTTATTTGTTATTTTTAAAAACCTATCTCCTTCCTGTAGAGTGTAAGTTCCATGAGAGCACTGATTTTTGTCTCATTTGTTCACTGTTTTATTCAGCATATAGAAATAGTGTCTAGCACATAGTAGATGCTCAACAAATCTTGTTGAATGAGTCTTTTACCATTCAGACTGCCCTCCAGCACCAGTATTCTATTCCAAAGAGCTCTCTTTCGTGCACATTGAGACCTTTGTTTACATCTATTTCTCTCAAACTGCAAGTTCCATTTCTCCTCCAGGGCTGGCTCACAGTACTATAGATAAATATATTAATGCACTGATTGTAAGTAACTTGTACGATTAAAGATGCAAATAGAATTTTCTTTCCTAAAGTTCCTTCCAAGTGGACTAAGGCTCCACTTGTCTGAAATGGTTGGCTGGCCACCGAAACACTTCCCTCTCAAGGGCCGAAGCATGCCCCCATTACCTCCCCACCAAGTCCACAGTTCATTTGTCTGTTGATGTCACAGCAACAGATCTTGAAGCATGGTGGAAACCAATGTCAGAGGTGGACATCTGTCTCTGAGCCCTGAGGCATGTCCTTTAATTTAGGGCAGTGAATCCCTTTGCCATCCCCCATAGGAAGTAAGAGGTAGAAAAGTGGAGGAGAAGAAGGTTAAATGACTTATGCAAGGTCACATGCTGTGTATCACCTTTGATGGAGAGCAGAAGAAATAAAGGCCAGCCGTGAAGCTAGGTCTGTGTTGTCTGAGGCCATCTTACAGAAGGCCTGGGCCCCAGGAGGAAATGATTATACCTTATTTGGTAGGGAATGGGGCAACATTGAAGTTTTTGAGAAGAAAAGTAACATGACAGAAGTCAAAGCTTTAAGAAAACTAATTTGGCAATGATAAGAAAGGTAAATTGGGGACTTCCCTGGCGGTCCAGTGGTTAAGACTCTGTGCTTCCACTGCAGGGGGCACAGGTTCGATCCCTGGTCGGAAAATCAAGATCCCGCATGCCTCGTGGCATGGCCAGAAAAAAAGGTAAATAAAAGGGAGAGAGTCTGAGACCAGACTATTGCCGTGGTCTCTAAGAAGTGGTTAGGGCCTGAACCTGGAGTGAGGAATGCAAATAGGGGCAGGTTGAGGGACCTGCCATAGCTAAATGACCATTTAGAGGGCTGGGTAACTGGTGGGTCTCAGGAGGGCTGTCTGGAGGGCCCTGCACTAACACCTCTTCGTTTGTCACCCTGCACACTCTCCCAGTGGGATCTCAGCCATTCCCATGACTTCAGCCGTCAGCCATATCGCCACAACTCCCACATAGGTAACTCTAGCTGTGATGTGCCCCTCACCCATGGATATTTCCTAAGCAGCTCCTTGGAAGACCCCACCGGGACCTCATGCTCAGCAGGTATGGGACTGAAATCACTATCTCCACCCCTTCTACCCCCATGGCTCAAGGAAGGCTGTCCAGCCAGGAACTGTGAAGTCATCCTATGTCCTTCCCTTCCTGTCTCCATTCACTCACCAAGTCCTGCCAATCATGCCTTATACATCTATGAAATCTACCCACTTCTTTGTCTCTCCTGCCACTACTGGAGTCCTGGCAACCACTTTCTCTTCCCTAGACAACTGCAGTAACCTCCTACCTGATCTTCCTTCTCTTGACATCCTCCAGTCCATTCACTCTAGTGACGTGTTATTTATTTATTTTTAATATAGACTGAGAGATCTCTGAGCAATGCAAACCTAGTCATACCATTTTTTCCTACTAAAACACACCAATAGCTTCCCATTGTCCTTAGAAAAATCTGCTAAATCCTTAATATGCCTTCAAAGCATCTCAACCCACCTCTGTCTCTTCCTCACTTTGCATTAGAGTGAGTTGCTGTCACCTGATAACGCTTGAGCTCTCAGAGTGGAGGTCACGTCTTTCAGTATAGGGGAGGGTGTATTGGTCATTGTTCTCCAGAGCAACAGAACCAATAAGAGATAGATTGATAGGTATCGTGTTTACTTAGGGTGGAGCTCCAAGTACATTTATTTTCAACGCTTACTGGTAAAATTATTTCTTTCTCCAGCAAATGTGTTCACTTTCCTGCCCTTAGAAACTGTACTAACTACAGAAATCCAACAAGTTAATAAATGATAGATTTTTCTGGAGTTTTAGGGTCATGTGGACTCTGGTCATTCTGTTTGAAGCAAAGGTGGAGGAGGTATCCTAGACAGCATTTAAAAGAAACTCTTGATTTCTCCTTGGAGAGAGTATGTGTGTGGGCGAAGGTGAGGGAGGGGGTCTTGTGTTACAAAGAAGGTACATGGTATTGGAAAAGTATTGGTGAGGTGACACTTGCCACACGGACATCATGGAGTGGTCGTGAGGACGGCGTGAGATAACATGCTTGAAAGACCCTGCAGCATGGGGCCTGACACGTGACGGATGCTCACTTCCTATTCTGAGGCTGGGAGCACAGAAATGTGGGCAAACACATAAAGTGATAGCACCTATCCTTGCAAGGTACCAATGTTTAACGAGGGGAATTCAGTTTTCTTTCTTGCTCCTAAAACCCAATGATTTGTATTTTATTCCTAAAAATTAAGGACACAACAAAATAGTTCATTAAATGTGTTAGTTAGCCCAGGTTTTACTCTTGGTTATTTCTCTCATAATTAGAACAGGGAAGTGTGGTTCGGAGGGAGAAAGCCCTAGGCGGCAGATCATTACTCTCCCTGCCTAACCGCAGGAGGGTACAGGGAAAGTGCTGCTGTCACGAGACCCTGTCCTTATGCTGGGAGCCGAAAGGATGGAGGTGGACCTGCCTAGAGGTCAAACAAGTCCCCGCTGTGAACCCAGGGCAGGGGCCTGTGGCTACAGCTCTGCTTGAAATGGGTTTTCCATGTTGCTGACTCTTGGTAAACGGAAAATAATGTGACGCTGTGCTAACACTTTCCCAGCATTGCTGCATTAAACAGGATGGAAAATTATATCTAGGTTTAAAAACAAGGTCAACAAAAAACGATTCAGGGCTCTTTGTACCTGTTCTTAGTCATTAAAAATGTGTTTCTGGAGTGCTAAATTTATAGTTAATTGCACAGTTAATTCATTATGTAGCAGTGTTTTTCTCCTTTATAAAACACCAAACTAAAGTGAACCCAATCAATTACTTGAAGTCTTAGAGATATCACAAAAGGAATGACTTAATTTAGTAAATAATTTTAACCAAAGTAATTATTTACTGAAAGACAGAGTTTGCCGAGCGCCTCAGGAGACTGCTTGCTATTGGCCTCGTAAAAACCTTCCATGTAGTTCTTGATTAATTACTTACACAAACAACATTTTATTTACTTTGAACAAATTGGGTTTCAAGATGAGGTCATAAAATATCAATGAAGAGACCCCAGCAGGACTTTGTGGTCTTTTTCAGGTCTGTGAACCTGTGGGGAGTGGTTTTAATTCTGACACCCTCTGAAGGCAAGTCACCCAAACTGTCCTGTATCATTGTTTCTTCATAAATGAGGCATTTTGTTCCATACCGTGATATGGACAAGCTGATCCCCTGTTTTTTGGTTTGGTTCTTGTTTGCCACATACTTCGAGGTGTCACATACATAGCAGGCACTCAAGTAAATACCAGATAAAAGAAAATATACAGCAATACCAGCAGCAGCGCTTAAAAAATATGCATGTCTGTCAAATACAGAATAGGAATCAATAGCATTCAGAGGATTTTTTTTTTTTTTTTTTTTTTTGGTGGTACGTGGGCCTCTCACTGCTGTGGCCTCTCCCGTTGCGGAGCACAGGCTCCGGACGCACAGGCTCAGCGGTCATGGCTCACGGGCCCAGCCGCTCCGCGGCATGTGGGATCTTCCCGGACCAGGGCACGAACCTGTGTCCCCTGCATCGGCAGGCAGACTCGCAACCACTGCGCCACCAGGGAAGCCCCAGAGGATTGTTTTTTAAAGGTAAGAGAACTGAAGTATTTGGGAAATAGAAGAAAAATGGCTAAATGAGCCAGTGATTTTCAATTTGTCTGGAATCGCAACCTGGAATTTTGAGTGTTCCTACAATGCTCTAGGGCACCTGTTTATTTTTAAAATTAATGTGAGCTATAAGAGTGTTCTATGAATTTTGTGTAAATTGGAAATACACTGAAGTATTGAAAAGTCACAATTAGGGATCATTGCTCCACTTTTCGAGCATCTCTAGGTCTTAGATGACAGGCTGGGAGCGATACTAGTGAGGCCAAGCCAACAGGAGCGCCTCACTACCTGTGTTTGCTTCTGATCCCTGCAAGGAGGAAAGAATAGCAGTAGAGCCTTCATCTTTGGAAGAGACAGCCGTCTAATCCTGAGGCGCAAAGAGCCAGGAAAAGGACCTTGAGGATTAAACTTTAAAAACAGCCCAGTTTTACCTGGAAAGGTTTCTTGGAGGTGACCAGCCATCCTCTTGACTCATTTGAAGTGCTGTGTATGTAGAAGAGGGATTAAAATTGGCCTGTGTGATCCCAGGGTGTCAGGGAATAATAGGTGGGAGAGTCATAGATAATGAGATCTCCATCCACGGTAAGGATGAAATTTCTTAGTACACCAGGAAACGGTGTGTTCTCACACTAACATGTTCAAGCAAGGACTGACATCCACAGTGCAGCGATGACTTAAAAGAGCTAAGCCAGGGCTTCCCTGGTGGTGCAGTGGTTGGGAGTCCGCCTGCCGATGCAGGGGACATGGGTTCGTGCCCTGGTCCGGGAGGATCCCACATGCCGCGGAGCGACTGGGCCCATGAGCCATGGCCGCTGAGCCTGCGCATCCGGAGTCTGTGCTCCGCAACGGGAGAGGCCACAGCAGTGAGAGGCCCGCGTACCGCAAAAAAAAAAAACTAAGCCAGGTGCAGTTGGATGATGGCAAGATGGTCGCGGGTGGGGTAGCTAGAGGAGCCCTCATGTTAAAGCCACACCCTTTAACATGTCTGAACATGGTTCTCCAGATCCAGGGCAGAGTATTGAGTAGGCAATGCTGCCTTTTGATTTGGACCCCAGACTTTAAATACAGTAAGTCCCCTACATATGGACCTTCAAGTTGCGAACTTTCAAAGATGCGAACGTGCGTTCCACCAGCGTCAGGCGTGGGTGAAATTGCAGCTTGCCCTCTGTGTCCTATTGCTGACAATCCTTCAGCTCCACCATCTCTCACCTTCTCTCCTTCCCGCAGTCAGTAACTCTTCTTGCCTGTTCACTCGATGCCAGCCCCTGTATGCCAGCTGCTGTACTGTACTACTGTACTTTTCAAGGTACTGTACTGTAAGATTAAAAATATTTTCTTTATCTTTTAGTATTATTTGTGTGAAAAGTATTATTAACTTAGTAATACTTAAAAAGTATTATAAACTTATTAATACTTAAAATAATTAAAAGTATTATTAACTTATTATTATAGTACAGTACTATACAGCCAATTGTGTTATTTGGGTACCTATGCTAACTTTGTTGGACTTACGAACAAAACTGGACTTACGAACGCAAAACTCATCCATATATAGGGGACTTACTGTACAACTTAGCCCATACCAAGTCCTCCTTTGCACCCAGGCCTGAAATATGCCATTCTGATGTTTGATACTGAATTTAAGGTCAACCAGATCCCTGCGATTTCCTTATCTGAACTGCTACCAAGATAGATCTCCAATATGTTGACCTTGTAGAATGGATTTTTAAAAATCAGATTTTTATACGATTATATTTTATCTCATTAGCTTCAAACTATGATGTTATTGGCTTGGGAGAGGGAATGGGTAATTTTAAATGCTGATTCTATACTCTAAGGCAATAAGTACCCCTCCCTTTGTGTCTTCTCTGGTTTTGTAGGCATATGCCTACATTTTCATCCCAAGGTAGGACAGAAGTTGGCAAATCTTGAGACCTTCCTCCAGATAAAACAATCAGAGGTTGAAGAGGTGGAGAAGACCTTAGTGGGTGTATAATTCAACTTTTTAATTGTACAGATAAAGAATTTCTATATTTACTAAATGAATAATCTTGGGGCAATGTTGTTTGGCCAGTTACAAACCAACCTATCTATGTTAATATCCTGACCACATTTTTCCACTTTGTCCTTGAAACATTATTAAAAATCTTGCCAATCCTTCAAACACATACACATACACACACACACATACACACACATTGGTTTGTTATCTATTTTTGTCTTATGTTGGCTTGAGTGGATCAACTTTTCATTTCCAAAGGCTCACAAGCCATCTCTTTATCCTTCTAGAATTTAGATCAATCCTCAGTGTAAAGAATTCTAGAAAACAATGTAGCTTCTACAACAAAGTTGTCTAATAATTGCTTTTAAAAAGATTTTGGCAAATAAACATAAATTCAATTCAGAATATGTTTTAAACTTTGTTCTAGAATTTGGGAATCTACAATAGCTGAGTTCAAGGCTTTACTGTGCCTCCCCAAATTTCCCAAAGCCAATGTGCCTTTCACCAGATAGACTTTCTCTCTCTTAGCGTGTGGCTTTGGTATTAGGTTCGACTGGGGAATGGGTGGCAGAAACCATGAAACTTGGGAGTGAGTGATGGTGAGAAATTGCTGAATCTGTAGACTAGGGTGGACCTTGTCCGTCTTAAGCACTGGACGAGCTCAGCACTGGATGACCAGCTTCTGAGACCGTCCTGCCCTCTGGACTCTTGCTCCAGCCCCACCCCCATTAAGCTCTTGGTGTTTTCGTTTTCACCTTGTTGAAGAAATAAGATGCCCTCTGGTTCCTTCACCTTCCTCCTTTGTCCAGACAGACTACATAAGAACCTAAATGAAATTATCCCACAACAGAAGGGAGCTGTTGATAAGCCTCCGTGGGCGTCTGTGAAGGCACACATCGTCTGAATGACAGGTTTGCATGTAAACAGCCACAACTCATGGAAATAGTTTTTAATCTACTTGAAAGGCATATTCTCAGAAGGAAATCAAGTTCCCTCCAGGTGTGTGGAAGCTCTTTGAAAGAGGAGCTCTTGCAGCAAAAATACAAGCCATTATGAGATTCTACTTTTCATGACCCTTTTCTTCCTTCTGTACCACTTTCCCTGCCCCTCCCCATCTGCGAATTTATGTCTGGAGGGCTTTTGACTGGCGAGAGACAGGGAAACAGGGAGTTAGGGGAATTCGTTCTTTCCTTCCCAGAAGATCAAGGCCAAGTTCCATCAGTTGGGCACTGCTTGACTTTCCACTGAATGTCTAATTTTATTTCTCATCTTTTTTCAAGACTTTCCTTCTCTGGGAAGACGGGCCATTCCATTGCCTCTCCTTTCCAAGCCTCTGTGCCACTCTCCAACTCTCCCCCACCCAAATTCCGGGGTTCTTGAAAGGCTCAACTTCTGCGCACTCTAGCGCACACTAATTCTTGACTTGAGTAGTCCCGTTGTGTCATGTTATGGTATAAAGAATTTTTAAATGAAATTAAAATTGTTATTGTGGTAAAATAGGCATAACATACAACTTACTATTTTAACAATTTTTAACATACAGCTCTGTGACATTAAGTACACTCACATTGTTGTGCAACCGTCACGTCTATCCACCTGTAGAACATTTTCATCATCCCAGACTGAAACCCTATACCCATTAAACAACAACTCCCTATTTCCCCTTCCCTAAATTTTAATTATACAAATAATAGAGGAATGCATCGTAAAGATGAATAATGTTTGTCCTAAATAATGTTTGCATTAAAAATAGTACAAATACGGTAAAGTCTGCTTTTGACTATCACACCCAACACCAATACCTCCCTTAGAGTTAATGACTGCACTTACCTCTATACATAAATATAATATAAGGTTTTGTATGTAGCATTTACACAAATGATACATACGCAAATGTATCATATCAAATATCACATCGTCAGTGATATTCACAATGATATCGTGTCACTGTTCTGATACTTGCTATTTCCACTCAGCCATATGTCTTGAAGATCATTCCATGTCAGTACCTAGAAATCTACCTCATTATTTTTAACAGCTACATAGAGATAGACCCAGAGAAGTTAAGAATCTTGTCCTGGGGCAAACATTGGCAAAGCGGTAGAGTCAGGATGCAAACCCTGATAGCCTGTCTTCTGATCCCATGCCCTTACCCGCAATGTAATTTTATCTGATTGCTGGCCATCTAATGGGTTAAACACGGGGTCCCCTGGGTGCTTGCATTTGCATTTTCTCGATTGCTAGGTAGAGGGAGCATCTTTTCATCTGTTTATTAGCCGTCTGAGTTTTCTCTTTTTGTGTATTGCCTATTCCTGTCTGTTGCTCCTTTTCCTATTGGATGGTTTATTGATTTGCAGTTGAAGAAATGGCTCTGTCTGATTTCTTTGGTGAAGGATCATTATTTTTACCTTTAATTAAAATGATCAGTAAGCCAAGTGTTAACCGAGGCTAGACTCTACCTGAGTGAAAGGCAGGATAAATGAAATTCAAACATTCTTGCAGACATTCAAGACATTTTCATATAAACATGAACATTCAATCATTCATTCGTTGAATAACTTTTCAAATTGCGCTGTACAAAGGAACGACACACATCACAGAAGGGTTAGTAGAGATCTTATTCAAAACAAAGAGCTATTAACCTTTACTAAATTGATCTATAATGAATGCATTACTAAGTGTTTTCACCTGCTTTTGTCAATGGCCCTCTACTAAAAATATGGAGCCTGTCAACTAACATAGGAATCTGCCAGTGTAAATATTAAAGTTTATATATTTTTAGCCTTTCAGGGAGGAAATTACTCTCAGAGAATACTTATTTTAATCCTCTCTCCCTTCTTTCCTAACTTTTTTCTTTTCTTTCCTTCCTTATTTAAAAAAATTTCCTGGATTATCCAAATATGCTTCTCTGTACAGAGCAGATGCTAAGAATTATGGATGTATATTTTGGATGACTATATTTGAGCAGGAAACTGTCTGTGGTAGCAAACTGAAAACTTTAGGAAGAACTGTGCTTTTTAAGTGAGAGCAGATCCAAAGGCTTCTACGTCTTTCAAGCACGTTTTGATCCCAAGCAGAAAGAAGAACGCTCCATCCTCATTTGGCATGGACCCAGAGCCGCCCCGAAACGCAGAACAGTTAACGGCTCCAGATGTTTATCTATGTGTATCGGGCAGGTACATGCAAATCCAACCTGAAGTCTCCCGGAACTGCGGGGCAGACCCTGCCATTCAGATGGGAAGATCTTTTTTTCCTGGAAGCTCTTTTTCAGTACCCGCTCCGCATGCACACGCACCCGCTGAGCCTAGAGGTAGGGTTATTGGGAGTGTATTTCTGACCTTTTAACTCGTCTCAGCAGGAGATAACCAGACACTGCCCCACTCTCCATTTTAGTTGCCCTGCCCCTCATCTACCAAGAGGCTCAGTCCGGTCTGCCTGGTCTTTTGCCAAGGATGCCTTTCTCCCGGTCCGTGGATCTGGAGGAAGGATGCTGCTCATGGACCCCCAAAATCAATGTTTCCAGGGACTCTCTTTCTTTAGAGTACAAAGAAAGCTGTCTGGGTGACAGGCCAGAGGTGGCACGTCAGTCTAAGAATAGCTTGAGGCACTGTGCGGGCATCTCAGTGGGTGGAGTGGCGCTGAGAACAGGGCTCCTGTATTTACTTGCTTCTTCTCACCACGTGCATCTCATGGCCTGCACTGTGGGGTCCCCGTGTGGCACCATTTAGTGTACGTGGAAGATGTAATAGCCACAAAGTGTGCTTCGGAGTCGCCCTTAGAGTATCTTCCTTTGAAAATATCCCTGGAAAATGAGTAGCTTGACTTGCCATGTATAGAAGACAAAAAGAATTCGGGGATAGGACTGTTTAATCAGTCTGTCAGGAAACAACATTGACTTAGCATATTTTGTGTTACAGGGAGCTCTCTGTACTGCACTATAGACTGACGGCCAAATACCTGTGTTCTGGGGCCTCTAGTCCGGCAAGTGAAGTCACAGTCTTGGAATTGGGAGGCAGGCCTGAGGGTCTCTGGATCAGCGCTTCTCATATTTTAATATGTATCGGAGTCACCTGGGGATCCTGTGAAAGTGCAGGTGGTGACTCCATGGGTCTGAGTGGAGCCCAGACTCTGCATTTCCAACAAGCTCCCTGCTGAACTCCACGATGCTTCTCCCCTACCAGCGCACTAGGGCTATTCAGAGCCCGGGCTCTCACCCAGTGTTGGAATTTCTTCTTAATTGGAAGCACCGTTAATAAAGAGTTGAAAGAATATTGGATCGAGCGTCACTATACCTGGGTTCTAGCTTTGCCACTCACTAGTGGGTAACCTTGAGGAAACCACCCGTAGAATCCCTGCTCCAAACCTCGTTATCACTCCCACTTCAGCCTCAGCCCTTAGCTCTGAGGGCATCCAGTGGGATCTCTGCAGGCCTGCCGGGGGCTGGGGATGCAGGATTGCTTGAAGGAAGGCTTTGCTCTAAATGGTCCCACTGTTGGAAGGAATATTTTTTTGGTTTTGGTTTTGATTTCTGTTTTAGGAGAAACCATCTTGAGAAGTGTGCACCGGGGCCTTATTCAAGACCAGGGTGAGAGGACGTGTGGGTGGGGTGAGTGGATCCGTGAAGGCCCTTCTGATGGTGGAGAGAGGAGAGTGAGAAGAGGAGGTGTGAGACAAGGGATTAGACAAGAGCACAGTGAGAGGGAAGGACGAGGAGAAAGATGGAAAAAGGGCACTGCAAAAGCAGAAAGTAGGAGCTGGTGCTAGCTGCAGAAGGCGATAGGTGAACATGAACCAATGTTTTGGCAGAAGCAGAAAAGTACAGGGATAGACTGGAGAGATAGTGCACGGATGACATGTCAGGTTTTATCGAGGGACGTGGGGTGAAAGGAATTGCAGAGGGAAGGAGAAATCAAAGATGCAAACTGCCAGGGGCTGAAATGGTGTTTATTTTGTTGGGAGGCCTGAGAAATCAGGCTGGGGGAGGAGAACGAAGCCTCTGAGGTGATGTTTTGTGAAGGCTGAATTTTCAGGTATCGATGAGTGGGAAATATGGGACAGAGAGAATCAGACGGTATGTGAAGAATGCCAAATGGATAGAAGAAAAGAGCCCTTTAGTGGGAGACGTGGAGCTTGCTGGTGTCAGCAGAGGTGCGATAAATGGGATCAAAGGAGGCCCCGGTGCCACCTCCGTGGTCTGCTTGCCCCCATGCTCTCCAAGCCCAGCTCTTGCAAACCCCGCGCCTGTGGCCATGTTAACAATGGCCGCTGGACAGGCAACGTGCACAGTGCAGCCTTCCTGAAAGCATAGAAACTTCTCTGGAGTTTAGTCCATGTGGAGAGTCCCTGCGTATGGAGGAAACCAGGCAGCTGCACTTTGCCCACACACTTCTCTCTAAGGTAGCAGCACCCAGATCTTAGCAAAGAGCTATAAGTTACAGGATAGTCAACTAAAAAGCAATGACTTCACTCCTGAACTTGGTCCTGTAGCTGGATTACTGTGACATCTATGGAAATGGACTTCATAGAAACCCAGTTATGGACAGCATAATTGACCAAGGACCCCAGATGATGCACTCCTTGAAATCTATTGGCACATTAGCTGGAGCCCATGCTGCCCACGGGCTGCTCCCAGCCCATGACTGTGTTGGGGATGCCAAGGCAGACCAGTTCCTGTTTCTTACAGGTGTCTGATAGTTGCTTCCAGGTAGAGGACTCCCTGACAGGCTTGCCAACTTGAAACCTTTGTTAGATTGCCCAGCTATCTAAATGCTTCCACTCAACCTACTCTCTTGCATGGTGGTCGGACAATTCTCCCAGCCTCACCCAGCTCTCTCCCCATTCCCTCTCTCAGACATCTCCCTTAATGAAATTCTTGTGTGTTTAGTCTTGTGACTTCTGTTTCTCCGAGGACCCACATGAACACAAGAGGGGACCAATAAGGCCAGAGGGAATGAGCCAGATTTGTATCAGTTAACGCTGTAAATATCAGAAAGGGAAAAGGTTCTTGGAAAAGCACACAGGTAGAAGAGAAGGAGGGGAGCCCCAGATATGGGAGGTGTCAGGGAAGATGATTCTGGGAGTCACCCACTCCCATTCTCATTCCCTTGAACCTCCAATTTCTACACCCATCCATAATCTCAATTTTAAGCCTTTCCATCTCTGACCACCACCCCCTGACTTCCCAGCTCACTCCCTTTTGCATCCCCATCCTAACAATTCTTCCACCTTTTCCAAAACGTACAACCTATTGATCCCACTAACTTTGCACTCTTCTCGCCCCTCCTGCCGTGCTCCCCTCCTATCCTGCTTGGGTGCCCTCGATCGTCATTGCCATCCCTCCCATGCATAAGCTCAATTCCTTCCCACATCTTGTTTTCCAGTGTCCTGGTCAGCAAATCCCCAGCCTTGGTTAAATCCAACTCTCTGCCTTCTCCACACTTATATAAATGCAGCTTAAAATGGCTGGACAAAAGACCCCCCCAAACCCAGCAATGATGTCACTTTACATTCATTGCCACAGACCTCAAGTTAGCCCTTAGCTCTGCTGGGCAATACTACTGCATTTTCCTAGTCCATTTGCTCTCCTTCTCTCCTACATGACAATCTCTCACCTCCTCTCTTTGCAAACTTCCCCCCTCCCTCTTTACTATCACTGATTTTCCTTCTCTCACAGTCTGCTCCCTCTCAGTTTTGGCAACTCCATTCTTCCAGTTACTACGGCCAAACCTTGAAGTCATCCTTGATTTCTCTTTGTCTTACGTCCTCCATCAAGCCGTTAGCAAACCCCATTGATTCCACCCTCTAAATGTCTCCAAAATCTAACCAGTCTCATCCCTTCGTCTGTCTCCATCAACTTGCACCTGGCTTCCTGCAGTGCCTCCTAATGGGTCTTCCTTCCTCCAGACTTGCCTCCCTACCCCCAGTCTATTCTTAGCACACTACTGGAGTGATCAAGTTTGATCTCCTGCTGATAACCCTCCAATAACTTTCTGGCTCACTTAGAGTAAAAACCAAAGCTGTTACATCAGAAGGCCCTCATGCTCTCCTCCTCATGGCGCTAATCTGATCTCTTGCTCCTGACCCACTTTGTTCTTTCTTCTCTAGCCTTATCTGCCATGCCTCCTTGACCTGTAACTCCAGCCACACTGGCCTTCTCACTTTTCCTCAAACACACCAAAGATTTCAGCATCTTTGCACTTCCTGTTCCCTACTCCTAGAACCCCTCCCCCCAATCGAATTCCTCCATTCCTTCATGTCTGCTCTTAAGTGTCACCTTTCCATGAGACCACCCTGACTACCCATTATAGAAGGGCAAGGCCCTCCTTCCCACAGGAGCATTCCCTACCCTCTATGCCCTGCCTGGTCTTTTCTCCTTACTTAGCACTGATCACCATTGACATGGGACATGTTTGCTTGTTTGTTAACTATCTTCCTTAGCTAGACTGTAAACTCCACAAGAGTAGTTTCATTGCTTCACACAGGAGGTGCTCCATAAATAGTTGTTGAAGTAATGAATTAAAGAAAGTTGAAAGAGATGATGGGATTGAGCTGATGGGAGAAACACAAAAGGGGGAAGATTTAGACCACAAAGGAATATTTCCTAGGAAAATATTTTGATAGAGAAAGGCAAGAAACACGGGGGTAGAGAGTCAGAGTTCATCATGGTAGAAAGGCAGGGCTGATCCCAAAGTCTGGATTCCTTCTACGAACATGAAGCTGTCTCTCTGAGCCCCAGTCCCCTGAGCTGCAAAATGTGGGTGGGAGTAACCTACCTCTCCAGGTTACTGTGGGCCAAGTTCCTCTGATTTACCCAAGGTGGAACTGAGGCTGGCTATTAGCCACCATCTGCTTCTTGCAAAATTAATGAAACCAGGGAGAGCCCTCTAGGTAAGGGAAAGAGTCCCCAGGGTGGAGAAGTTTGCAAGATTTGAAATCCCTGTAGCAGAGAATGAGGTGGCAGGCACACTCAGCCCACTGGTGGCTGGGCTGGGCTTTTCCCTCCTCTGTTTGTAGCCAGAGGAAGGGATCCACCTTAAGGGAAACAAGTAGTGATGCATTTCTGTATTCAGAACACTGACATTGCTCCAGAAAGAAAAAAAGGAGAGGAGATTATGCAGGAAGGGAATTGAGTCTGTCAGGAGCTTCAAGAAAGAAAAAAAAAGATGTAGAAAGGAGCTGTTTGTTGCTCTTTGTTCAGGTTTTTATCTTGAGAGTCTGTTTATAAAAATGTTCTCTCTTGCCCAGACTCTTTTGCTCCTGCCTGGACGTCTCCCCCCTCCACCCCCCACCCCAACCCTTCCCTTCCCTGCTCTTGTTTGACTTAAAGCTCTTTCCTTGATTAAATAATGAATAAAAGCTCTTCCCAAGTCTGGCCTTCCTGGTGCTAGGGAGAAATTACAGATATATGTACATACGTATACATGCAAAATAGCCTGAGATAAAGAGGCTTAAGATAAGTAGGTTTCTGGTGGGTTTTTTTTTCTTTTAAAGAAAAAATGTCATTCATAAAATACACTTACAAACAACACAGATTTGAACTAGGGCAAAGCAGCCTGAGTGCAGCTAAGTAGTCTGATTAAACGAAGTGCTTGGATTTAAAAGCATGTCTTTTTATTTAAAATTACGATATTTACTTTTAAAAATGGGTTGGGGCTTTCTCTTCTAGGGTCACTCTATCTGTCAGGTACTGAGCTACCCATGTTATTGTCTATATAAGGAAAGATTATCCAATTCGTAAGCAATGTTTCTCTCCGGTCTTCTTTTCATCCATCTTGGTGGGTCAGGAATTCAGGAGCAGCTTAGCTGGGTGGTACTGCTTGAGGGTCTCTCATGAAGTCACAGTCAAGACCTTCGCAAGGGTTGTAGTCATCTGAAGTTCTGTTTGGTACTACAGGATCTGCTTACAAGATAGCTCGCTTACATGGCTGTTGGCAGGAGGCCTCAGTCCTCCCCATGTCACCTCTCCATAGGGCTCCTTGAGGGTCCTCATGATACGGCAGCTGGTTTCCCACAGAGCAGTGATCTGAGAGCAAGAGAAGAAGAAGGAAGCCATAATGCCTTTTAAGTCCTAATCTGGGAAGTCACTCACTGTCACTTCCATTCAGTTCTATTCGTCAGAGGCGACCCATTAAGTATAGTCCACACTCAAAGGGAGGAGAATTAGGCTCCGCCTTTTGAAGGGAGAGGATCAAAAATTCTGTGAATATATTTTAAAATTACCCACAAGCCATGGAGGACTTTGCAGCCCTATTAAGATGCATTCATTTACTAGGGCTGCCATAACAAAAGCACCTCAGATACAATGGCTTAAACATTAGAAATTTATTATCGCACAATTTCAGAGGCTAGAAGTCCGAGATCAAGGTGTCGGCAGGGTTCACATCTCCTGAGACCTCTCCTTGGCTTGTAAATGGTCCTCTTCTCCCTGAGTCTTCTCCCTGGTTGGCCCTCTGCCTGTCTGGGTCCATATTTCCTCTTTTTATAAGAACACCAGTCATAGTGACTAAGGGAACCACCCTAATGACCTCATTTTAACTGAATTGCTTCTTTAAAGACACTATGTCCAAAGACAATCATATTCTGAGGTACAGGGTGTGGTGTGACTTCAACATATGAATTTTGGCAGGGACACCATTCAGCTCACAACACAAGGATTTTGGTATTTATTCTTGGAGAAACAGGAAACTATTGAAGTAAATGTAGGTGTGGTGAGGGCGTGGGGCACCCCCAGATTTACATTTAGAAATTCCTCAGGTTGCAATGTGAGAATCTGATTAGAGAGGGAGCCAGGTAAAGGTTGCCTGGAAATCTTAACGTGGTCTAAGTGAGAGGGCATGAGTTTGGGGATTGAGGTGGTGGCAACAGAGACAAAGGGAGGTAGATAGATTCAAGAGAATTTGGGAGGCAAAATTGTTAGGACTGTGGCTAGATTTACTATGAGCGTGAGAGCAAGGGAGAGCCAACAGTGATGCTTGGATTTTTGGCTTGTACCCCTGGATGGTGGTGAAGCTATTGCTGAGATAAAAGATGATGGAAGAGGTCCAGGCTTGGAGGTGGTTGTAGGAGGATTATGAGTTTGTTATGGTTGTGTGGTGTTGAGGAACCTGGTAGTGAACCAAGGAGAAATATCCCTTGGGATGTTGTGGGCTGCTCAGTTCTAAGACTCAGAGACATCTGACTGCAAAGACAAGCCTGTGAGTCATGGGCAGAGAGGTAGTACCTGAAGAGAGGACATAGGTGAGGTTGGACAGAACTAACGTATAAGTGAGAAGAGAAAGGGGCCTAAGACTGACCTCAAAGAACTCTGGTGCATCTGAGCACTGGATTTTTAAGCCTTATTCTTCTATTTTTCACATACACTGAATTTGAAAGTACAGCTTAGCTATGTCTTTATGGAACTTGATACAATACATAGGAGAAGAGGTGAAGGGCAAGAGAGCAGTCTAGAGGTATTTCAGCTTGGTCCGTGATCTACTACCGAAGAATATTTCCGCCCATCTCCCCTAGTGCTGGGCACATGGAAGGATGCTGTTTTCTCCCTTTCATGCATGTATGCATATGTGCTAAAAATGAGATGAAATCAAAGTGTTCTCAGACATTCAATCTGGAAAATTTTAGAACAGTCACCTGTGGGAGACAGGTAAGGATACAGTGTTTACCTCATCCCCAACTCTTCTTCTGGGTCAGGAGTGATCCAGGAAAGGGAGCTTTGTGGGTTATTAGTGGAGATGGGGCTCCTGGGAGACATAAGCCTGACAGGAAGGGAAATCAATCATAATAGGAATGAGGTTTTTCTCTTTTCTCCCCGAGTTAGACCAACCCTCCTTGGATAACCACATTTGCCAAATGTGCCACAGGGAAGGATCTGTGGAAAAGGGACTCTAGGGTGAACAGATCATTTCAGAAGAGGATTTCTGTCAGGGGACAGAATCTGTGCTCCCAAACGACAATGACTGATTCAATGTCACACGTGGGGTTGAGCACCCTGTCTGTGTCCAATATGTGTGTAGGACAAGTCACGGGTGGAGGAGGATGCTTGTTGGAATAAGAAAGAAGTAGGAATTGTGGCAGCTCTGGCCTCAGAGATTTCTGATGAGATAACAGAGAACATACCTAGGCTGTACATGAGAATACGGAATTTAGGGGAGTGCACACTTTGGGAAAGATAGGCTCTTTCAAAGAGCCTATCTTGGCTTGAATTACCTCTAACGTCGCATATGTTACCATTTATCATGTTGTAGTTTGGTGCCTGAGTCCTATCACTTTGAATATATGCTCCACAAATGCAGGGGTGTGTGTCTTTGTTCAATGATGTATTTCAAGCACCTAGAATGGGGGCTGCACATAATAGATGTTCAATAAATATTTGCTGAATGACTGAATGAACATTCTTCAGACTTCCATGAAGCAGGATGGAGGTGGGTCTCCCTATATGTGGGGGCAGCTCTACAGGGCCTCACCAGTGCATAAGAAGGGGTCTCTCTTTACCCTATTTGTCTCTGTCTGCATACATTGGAGGAAAATAGGGCCTATCCCAGGGGCTTGTGAAATTCATGACACTTCTTCCCATGTCTCCCATGCCTTCTTTATGAGACCTTCCCCTTTGCTCCCCCACTGATGATCCCATTTAGGGCAGAATCTCATCTGGCTACTTCCACACCTGCCTACCCCTTGTGTGACTCACCATTCCCCACTGTGCTCTTGAAAATGAGCCCCCTTGTTTATAGCTGCAAAATTAAAAGCTTTGTTCTTCAGGTATACACATTTTATACTCTAAGCAGACGAGAAGATTGGTAGAGGGAACTTGAGGCACTCTTCAATTATGTTGACCATTGCTAGGGCACGTTCCATGTGCAGACGTACTTGGTCCATTTCAGATGGATGTGACAGAGCCAGAACAGAAGGGATGCTGCAGCCAGGCTCACTTCCCGTATGGCCCTGCTCCTGCGCCTGCTCTCTGGAGGACCAGCCAGGGCCATGTCTAGCTGCACAAGGTCATGTTCTGAGCATATCCAGTGGCAGAGAGCCTGGGTCTTTTTTAGGACCTGGAGTGTTCTGCCCCAGACCACATTCACCTTCGCCCCTACCTACAGGCTCTCCTTGATGTCCCCTGCTCTTGCATACCTCTGCTCCAAAGTTAATTGGCATCTCAGATTATTTTTTCTCTCCTAGCCCCTTTTCAGACACCCAGGGTTACATTTCCCTCCCCTCATTGTTATTTTCACCTCTAGTAATAAAGTTTTTTTTTTTTACTTATTTTTTAAAATTTATTTATTTTCTTATTAGTTATCCATTTTATACACATCAGTGTATACATGTCAATCCCAATCTCCCAATTCATCACACCACAACCCCCTCCCCACCTGCCGCTTTCACCCCTTGGTGTCCATATGTTTGTTCTCTACATCTGTGTCTCAATTTCTGCCCTGCAAACCAGTTCATCTGTACCATTTTCTAGGTTCCACATATATGCGTTAATATATGATATTTGTTTTTCTCCTTCTGACTTACTTCACTCTGTATGACAGTCTCTAGATGCATCCACATCTCTACAAATGACCTAATTTCGTTCCTTTTCCTGGCTGAGTAATATTCCATTGTATATATGTACCACATCTTTATCAATTTGTGTGTTGATGGACACTTAGGTTGCTTCCATGACCTGGCTATTGTAAACAGTGCTACAATAAACACTGGGGAGCTGTGTCTTTATGAATTATGTTTTTCTCTGGGTATATGCCCAGTAGTAGGATTGCTGGGTCATATGGTAATTCTAGTTTTAGTTCTTTAAGGAACCTCCATACTGTTCTCCATAGTGGCTGTACCAATTTACATTCCCACCTTGCAACAGTGCCAGAGGGTTCCCTTTTCTCCACACCCTCTGCAGCATTTGTTGTTTGTAGATTTTCTGATGATGCCCATTCTAACTGGTGTGAGGTGATACCTCATTGTAGTTTTGATTTGCATTTCTCTAACAATTAGTGATGTTGAGCAGCTTTTCATGTGCTTCTTGACCATCTGTATGTCTTCCTTGGAGAAATGTCTATTTAGGTCTCCTGCCCATTTTGGTATTGGGTTGCTTGTTTTTTTAATATTGAGCTGCATGAGCTGTTTATATATTTTGGAGATTAATCCTTTGTCCGATGATTCATTTGCAAATATTTTCTCCCATTCTGAGGGTTGTCTTTTCATCTTGTTTATGGTTTCCTTTGCTGTGCAAAAGCTTTTAAGTTTCATTAGGTCCCCTTTGTTTATTTTTGTTTTTATTTCCATTACTCTAGGAGGTGGATCAAAAAATATCTTGCTGTGATTTATGTCAAAGAGTGTTCTTCCTATGTTTTCCTCTAAGAGTTCTATAGTGCCTGGTCTTACATTTAGGTCTCTAATCCATTTTGAGTGTATTTTTGTGTATGATGTTAGGGAGTGTTCTAATTTCATTCTTTTACATGTAGCTGTCCAGTTTTCCTAGCACCACTTATTGAAGAGACTGTCTTTTCTCCATTGTATATTCTTGCCTCCTTTATCAAAAATAAGGTGACCATGGGCGTGGGTTTATCTCTGGGCTTTCTATACTGTTCCATCGATCTATATTTCTGTTTTTGTGCCAGTACAATATTGTCTTGATTACTGTAGCTTTGTAGTATAGTCTGAAGTCAGGGAGTCTGATTCCTCCAGCTCTGTTTTTTCCCCTCAATACTGCTTTGGCTATTCGGGGTATTTTGTGTTTCCGTACAAATTTTAAGATTTTTTGTTCTAGTTCTGTAAAAACTGCCATTGGTAATTTGATAAGGATTGCATTGAATCTGTAGATTGCTTTGGGTAGTATAGCCATTTTCACAATGTTGATTCTTGCAATCCAAGAACATGATATATTCTCCATCTCTTGGTATCATCTTTAATTTCTTTCATCAGTGTCTTATAGTTTTCTGCATACAGGTCTTTTGTTTCCCTAGGTAAGTTTATTCCTAGGTATTTTATTCTTTTTATTGCAGTGGTAAATGGGAGTGTTTCCTTAATTTCTCTTTCAGAGTTTTCATCATTAATGTATAGGAATGCAAGAGATTTCTGTGCATTAATTTTGTATCCTGCAACTTTACCAAATTCATTGATTAGCTCTAGTAGTTTTCTGGTGGCATCTTTAGGAATCTCTATGTATAATATCATGTTATCTGCAAAGAGTGACACTTTTACTTCTTCTTTTCCAGTTTGTATTCCTTTTATTTCTTTTTCTTCTCTGATTGCTGTGGCTAAGACTTCCAAAACTATGTTGAATAATAGTGGTGAGACTGGACATCCTTGTTTTATTCCCGATCTTAGAGGACATGCTTTCAATTTTTCACCATTGACAATGATATTTGCTGTGGGTTTGTCATATATGGCCTTTATTATGTTGAGGTAGTTTCCCTCTATGCCCACTTTCTGGAGAGTTTTTATCATAAAGCGGTGTTGAATTTTGTAAAAAGCTTTTTCTGCATCTATTGAGATTATCGTATGGATTTTATTCTTCAATTTGTTAATATGGTGTATTACATTTATTGATATGTGTATATTGAAGAATCCTTGCATATCTGGGATAAATCCCACTTGATCATGGTGTATGATCCTTGTAGTGTGTTGTTGGATTCTGTTTGCTAGTATTTTCTTGAGGATTTTTGCATATATATTCATCAGTGATATTGGTCTGAAATTTTCTTTTTTTGTTGTATCTCTGTCTGGTTTTGGTATCAGGGTGATGGGGCCTCATAGAATGAGTTTGGGAGTGTTCCTTCCTCTGCAATTTTTTGGAAGAGTTTGAGAAGGATGGGTGTTAGCTCTTCTCTAAATGTCTGATAGAATTCACCTGTGAAGCCTTCTGGTCCTGGATTTCTGTTTGTTCGAAGATTTTTAATCACAGTTTCAATTTCATTGCTTGTGATTGGTCTGTTCATATTTTCTGTTTCTTCCTGGTTCAGTCTTGGAAGGTTATACCTTTCTAAGAATTTGTCCATTTCTTCCAGGTTGTCCATTTTATTGGCATAGAGTTGCTCATAGTAGTCTCTTAGGATGCTTTGTATTGTTGCGGTGTCTGTTGTAACATCTCCTTTTTCATTTTTAATTTTATTGATTTGAGTCCTCTCCCTCTTTTTCTTGATGAGTCTGGCTAATGGTTTGTCAATTTTGTTTATCTTCTCAAAGAACCAGCTTTTAGTTTTATTGATCTTTGCTATTGTTTTCTTTGTTTCTATTTCATTTATTTCTGCTCTTATCTTTATGATTTCTTTCCTTCTGCTAACTTTGGGTTTTGCTTGTTCTTCTTTCTCTAGTTCCTTTAGGTGTAAGGTTACATTGTTTATTTGAGATTTTTCTTGTTTCTTGAGGTAGGCTTGTATAGCTATAAACTTCCCTCTTAGAACTGCTTTTGCTGCATCCCACAGGTTTTGGATCATTTTGTTTTCATTGTCATTTTTCTCTAGGTATTTTTTTATATCCTCTTTGATTTCTTTTGTAATCTCTTGGTTATTTAGTAACGTATTGTTTAGCCTCTATGTGTTTGTGCTTTTTACGTTTTTTTCCCTGTAATTGATTTCTAATCTCATACCTTTGTGGTCAGAAGAGATGCTCGGTATGATTTCAATTTTCTTAAACATACTGAGGCTTGATTTGTGACCCAAGATGTGATCTATCCTGGAGAATGTTCCGTGTGCACTTGAGAAGAAAGTGTAATCTGCTGGTTTTGGATGGAATGTCCTATAAATATCAATTAAATCTATCTGGTCTATTGTGTCATTTAAAGCTTGTGTTTCCTTATTAATTTTCTGTCTGGATGATCTGTCCATTGATGTAAGTGAGGTGTTAAACTCCCCCACTATTACTGTGTTACTGTCGATTTCCTCTTTTAGAGCTGTTAGCAGGTGCCTTTTTTATTGAGGTGCTCCTATGTTGGGTGTGTATATATTTATAATTGTTATATCTTCTTCTTGGATTGATCCCTTGATCATTATGTAGTGTCCTTCCTTGTCTCTTGTAACATTCTTTATTTTAAAGTCTATTTTATCTGATATGAGTATTGCTACTCCAGCTTTCTTTTGATTTCCATTTGCATGGAATATCTTTTTCCATCCCCTCACTTTCAGTCTGTATGTGTCCCTAGGTCTGAAGTGTGTCTCTTGTAGACAGCTTATATATGGGTCTTATTTTTGTATCCATTCAGCAAGCCTGTGTCTTTTGGTTGGAGCATTTAATCCATTCACATTTAAGGTAATTATCGATATGTATGTTCCTATTACCATTTTCTTAATTTTTGGGGGTTTGTTTTTGTAGGTCCTTGTCTTCTCTTGTGTTTCCCACTTAGAGAAGTTCCTTTAGCATTTTCTGTAGAGCTGGTTCGGTGGTGCTGAATTCTCTTAGCTTTTGCTTGTCTGTAAAGCTTTTGATTTCTCCATCGAATCTGAATGAGATCCTTGCTGGGTAGAGTAATCTTGGTTGTAGGTTCTTCCCTTTCATCACTTTAAGTATATCGTGCCACTCCCTTCTGGCTTGTAGAATTTCTGCTGAGAAATCAGCTGTTAACCTTATGGGAGTTCCCTTGTATATTATTTGTCATTTTTCCCTTGCTTCTTTCAATAATTTTTCTTTGTCTTTAATTTTTGCCAATTTGATTACTATGTGTCTCGGTGTGTTTCTCCTTGGTTTTATCCTGTATGGGACTCTCTGTGCTTACTGGACTTGAGTGGCTATTTCCTTTCCCATGTTAGGGAAATTTTCGACTATGATCTCTTCAAATATTTTCTCAGGTACTTTCTCTCTTCTCCTTCTGGGACCCCTATAATGCAAATGTTGTTGCATTTAATGTTTTCCCAGAGGTCTCTTAGGCTGTCTTCATTTCTTTTCATTCTTTTTTCTTTATTCTGTTCTGTAACAGTGAATTCTACCATTCTGTCTTCCAGGTCACTTACCCGTTCTTCTGCCTCAGTTATTCTGCTATTGACTCCTTCTAGTATGTTTTTCATTTCAGTTATTGTATTGTTCATCTCTGTTTGTTCTTTAATTCTTCTAGATCTTTGTTAAACATTTCTTGTATCTTCTCGATCTTTGCCTCCATTCTTTTTCTGAGGTCCTGGATCATCTTCACTATCATTCTGAATTCTTTTTCTGGAAGGTTGCCTATCTCCATTTCATTTAGTTGTTTTTCTGGGGTTTTATCTTTTTCCTTCACCTGGTACATAACCTTCTGCTTTTTCATCTTGTCTATGTTTCTGTGAATGTGTTTTTTTTTTCCACAGGCTGCAGGATTGTTGTTCTTCTTGGTAATAATGTTTTTGACTGTGAAGTATGTCATAGGAACCCAAATACTTTGCCAACAGAAAGTGCAAAATTGAGCCTAATTTGGAATGAAAACTAATTATATATGAAATAATTTCTGAGGGACTGCAGAGATGAATAGGGTAGGTGTCTCAGGGAAGCCTCCTCAGAAGAGGTAAGAGTTCGATGAGGTCTCAAGAAGGGATTTGGAGCAGTTTTGGGTGGCAAGGGATGGTCCAGGTATCATGTGATGTGTTTAGCAACCGGGGAGGGGATGAGCCTGAAGAAAATGTTTCTATAGGAGAATAGATCCAAATAGGAAACCTGATTACTCTCCACAGCTGCAGCCTGCTTGTCTGTCAGCTAAGCTAGCAGGTTTCCCCTGATCTGTGCATTGAAACTGACAAAGAGATTAATAAACCAAGTTCAGGGCTGAAAAAGACAGGACCTCCAGAGAACTCAGTCTGGACCTGTTTGAGGCTCAGAAGCTGATTTGTAGGGCACAGAAAGAAGGAACTGGGCATTGCTTATTCAATGAACACAGAGGAAGAAATACCATTGATTTCACTCTTAAGTAGCCTCTCTGTACCTTGGTTGTCTCGTCTATAAAACAGGGAGAATAACAATGTCTAGCTCTTTTCTTTTTCTTCTTCTCCTTCCCCTTCCCCTTCTTCTTCTTCTACTTCTTCCTCTTCCTCTTCCTCTCCCTCTCCTTCTCCTTCTCCTTCTTTTTCTTCTTTCCCTTCTTTTCCTCTCCTCCTTCTTCAATCATCATCATCATCATAATGATTATTCTGAAAACGTTTCATCTCTCTGCTTTCTGGACATCACAACCCCCAGGTTTTCTTCTTGCCCTATTGACCTCTCTTTCTCAGGCTTCCCTTCCTCTGCTCTACCTCTGAATGTTAAGGTGTGGCAGGGACAGACCTGGACCTCCTTCTCATCTACATCTGTACATTCTCCAAGATGATATCCAATTATTTATATAGAGGTTTAATTAACATCTAGAGCTTTAAAATGGTCCAAACATAACCCTTGACTCCCTACCCCAAGCATTCCAATCAGTTTCTCATTCAACCCTCCCTCTTTTCATAAATGGCACTGTGATTCACCAGTTTGCTCAGTTCCAAAACCTGGGAGACTTTCTTGATTCTTCTCTCTCCCTTACACCCCATATGCAATCCATCAGCCAGTCCAATTTACCTACTTCCTAAGCCTGTGCTCATGTCTGTCATTCCCTCAGTGACTCCACCCCTCCCTAAGCTACTGTCACAGCAGTCTCCTAACACCAGTTTCTCCCTTTGTTCTACTCCAACCCTTCTCCACACAAAATCAGAGGGAACTTCAATTGTATCTGATAGAGTCCAATGACTTCTTATCACAATTAAATACAAGTGGCTTCCTCTGGCATATAAGCCAGGAGGACCCAGCTCTACCTACCTCTCCCATCTCATCTCCCACATTTCACCCCATCAGCTGCTAAGTTTCAGCCACACTGGTCTTCCTCCCTTTCCTCAAACCCACCCCACTCATTCCCACCCTAGGGTTACTAGTAAGTGCCCGTGAGGGTCATGTGGCCAGCTTCTCCTTGCCAGTCATGACTCATTCTGAATGTCACCTCCTCAAGAGGACTTCCAGTCACTCCACCTAAAAGTAGCCTCCCAATCATTCACTTTCACATCAACCTATATTAACTCTCTGCACACACTTATCACGAGGCAATATTTTCTTGTGGGCGTGTTTGTTTGTTGTCTTACAATGTTCCCACACTAGAACAGAGATCTCATCTGTCTTAGTCACTTGAATATCTTCCACCTATCATGGTATCTGGCACATAGTAGGTACTCAATAACTATATTTTACACTTATTGAATTTTAAAAAACACAAGGCAGTATAATTGAGTAAAAGTACATAGCATTTTGGTCCAGATATAAGCTAAAACCAGGTTCTTTCTGTGTGACCTTGTTACCCTGCCTGTAACCCTGGTAACAGCTGTATGACCTTGAGCTTCCTCAACCATTCTGAGCCTTGATTCATTCATCTGTTACGTAGCAATACCACTTACCGTGCTGAATTTTGAGATGATTACATGAGACGATGAAGGCACGTAAAACAGCGTATCCTGACCATTACGGGTTCCCCCCAAAATATTACCTATTTTTATTAATGTTGAGCCTCTGAGTGGCAATGAAAACTGCGACCTCAGGTGATGGAGAGAAGGACCTGGGGATAGAGAAGCCCTCTGGCCTGAGACCGAACAAAAGCAGAGTGAGGGAGAGAAAACTCAGCCTACAGCCTTCCTTCACTCCCCCTGGCTGGACACCCTGTTGTAATGCTGCTGCTGGCAGTGCCGTTCAAATGTACATAAATATTGGCGCATTCTAATGGCACTGGATGGAGGCTGATAAAGGCAATGAGAGACAAGATTATTGATGTCTGTCTGAGGGCCTCCGTGGGACCCAAGCCAGGGCTGGAACAAGGATCCAGAAGTTGCATCAAGACAATTGATTCTCTGTCACCCCAGGAAGACATGCATTCAGGGGTGCTGGCAGCCTGACAAGCAACTGCCTGCTTTAATGAAAGCACAGAAATAGCCCCCTCCCACTGTGGTCTCCTTCCGTGGAGACCACTGCAGGCCTCCAATCTAAGGTAGTTAGCACTTTGGATTTACATTGATGAAAACAATGGAAGAAAGACCAAGGTGGGCAAAGGTATTTGGCCATGCTCCTGGTGTCCCTGGGGAAACGGGTGCTCTTTGTGGCAGGTTTTCAATAGAAGGGACATAACAGAGAGGCACTGGAATGCCGCCCCAGGGAGCTCTGGGTGGCCAAGCTGCTGCACAGTTTACTGGAGAGCAAAGAGCTCCAGGTGGGAACCAGGAGAGGGTCCCAGAAGAGCTGTGAACTCAGCTCTGGGGCTCTCTGGGATTTATCCTTGTCATTGGTGACAAGGTCCCTGACGTTTCATGGAGACATCCTGGGCTGTGAGGCCCACAGGGAGCCCAGGACATTATCTGTCATTATCTGTTTGCTTGCCTTGTCCCTACTAGACTGTGAGCCCCTTGAAGTCAGCAACTCTGACTCAGTTCACCTCTGGATCCCCAGAGCCCAGCACGGTGTCAGGCACCCACAGGTCACTTTTTGATGTTTGTTGGGTAAATGCATAGACTTTGACAACATCCTCTCTGGCTTCTACACAGAAGATAAGCCTTGGCCTTGTAGCATGGAAATAACTCTCTGAGAGGGATAGAAATGTGAGGATGCCAGTGACTCAGAGAGAACTGTCCCGTGGGTGGAGAGTTACTGAAAAAAACTAACAGAAACCTAGGGTCTGGTCCCCACCCCATTCTGATTTAACTGAACAGTAAACCCTCACCGCTGCCTCTGGACTATGTTGAATTGAGCCAGCTTTAAGCATTGCCTGTGGCAAAGGCAAGACCTCCCAGGCCCACCCAATGGGCTGCCATTTTCTCCCCCTCCAAATGGTCCCACCTCCCTCTATTCAGTGAACGAAATGGAACAAAACATGGGTCTGCGAAAAGTAAAGGCATTGGGGGTCCACAACAGACTCACTTGTTCTCTTACTCATTCGTGCATTTATTCGTCTACTCAACTAATGTTCCTTTAGCATCTGCCTTGCTCCAGGCCCAGAGATTTCCCAAGCAGTCACACAAAAAGGAACAGCAAGCTTCATCATAGTTATTTAGAGAGCTCACCACCTCTTTTCCTCCAGGCCACTTCTACAAGGCAGGGCTGATTCTGAAGTTCTCACTCTCTGAGGCTGCAACTCCAGTGGAAAGCAGGGAGCTGCAGGGGTGCTTGTCTGCTGCAGTCCACCTCTGCATGAGGGCTCCTCCCTGCACCAACCTAGGATGCCCTGGAACCCCGGCACACAGCAGAGCTAGGGGACACCTTGGCACAAAGCATCCAGGGGCCTAATTACTGAAATATCGAAAGGTGCTCGTGAGAAATTAGCTTCCAGTCTCTGAGATACCTGCTCTAGCATCATGCTCATGGTGGAAGCTGGGGGAGGAGAGCTCAGCACTCTGGCCCATCTAATTTAATTTATAATTTATGTCACAGCAGCAATTAGTATGTATTGTTTACATTCCTTCTTAACACTTTGCCCAAATCCCTGGGTGTTTGAGATGGCTGCTGTATTCATGCCCGACTTGTTGGAAGGTTTGCGTGTTCTGGGGGAGGGGAGGGTATGTGTGGGGGACTGACAGCAGAAGATGGGGAGGGCCAGGGAGTCCTCAGCCTGAGCCATCTGGGCTGTGTCTCGCTTGAAGCATGGGATCCTACCAGGGGTATCTGTCTCTCATTGTCTTTGGCTCATGTCTTCTTGGTATGGGGAGCAGGGACTTGATCAGGAAAGAAAGGAAGGGCATGAAAGATATGTCTGGGAAGGAAGAATCTCGGCACGTCTCATGTCTTATTCATCTGGGGGTTAACCACCACCTGCCTATGTTGAGAAAGGTTCAGAGATGGGAGAAGAGGCAAACTGGAGGTTGCCTGGGAGAAAACAAGGAAAATAAAGGAAAGGAAGGAAAAGAACATGTTGGTTTATTTTGAATGCTGTGTTCTTTCTGTTACAGCGTGCTTCCTTTCTGTGGGTGTAAGGAGTTGACAAGGGTAACGCAGACCGAGCTTTTGGAAAAATAAGTGTCTGTAACAAGACCATAATGCAGGGATAGAGGCAGAGTGGTGGAGGACAGAGTGGGCAGAGGTGTTGTTGTAGGACTCAGGGTATGAATGGGGCCATCAGAGGCAAGAGAAGGGTGCAGTGGAGAGGAGAGAGGGACCGGGGAAGGCAGAGCCGAGCACCACGAGGTCTCTCCTACTCACTCAGGGAAAAGAATCAAGAGTCCTGAGAGCAGATGAAGGCTGTGAGCTTTGCAATCTAAGGTTGGTTAGGAAGTCTCTGTGTCTGTATTTGGTCTTTTAAATTAATGATTGGTATAAGTGTTGGTAGTGTTTTCTATGACACTTTTTGATGACTCTATGGTAAGAGTATTATTTGTCTTATATTTTAAATATTCCTGAGTATTGGGAAAGCAGGAGTAATTAGCAGTATTCCATGAAAATAATTCCTCAAAGGGTTCCACAAAAACTTAGATGCATAGAAAAATCAACTTCTGAGTTTTTCTTCTTATGGAAAACTACTGTGTGTGTGTGTGTGTGTGTGTGTGTGTATGTGTGGTGTGTGCGCGTGCCTATACGCAGTCAAAATTTAGACCCAGCTGCACACCTGGTGGTAGCAAGTTTCTTGCGAAAGGGACCATATTGCTGGTAATCCTCCTGCCAGACAGCGAGTATTTTCCAAGGCCGCTTGTCTCATTCCTTCAAGTCCAAGTGAAATCTCTGAGCAATGCACATGAACCACAGTGTCAGGGAGAATAAAGAAACCTCAGTCAATAGAAGAAAACATTAGGTTTGTTTGAGTAAATAGGAATAAAAGACACGTGTTAGCTATTTCCTGATGAATTAATGACACCCTTTAACAGAGGGAGATGGTTTCAGAGATGATTAGGAATCTGGGAGAACTGGGTGGATGGCTGATTTAGGGAGGAATCAGCCGTCACTTGGACACACTTAATGTGACGATGCCTCCAGTCCCGGGGCATGGACTTTGAATGTTTTTTCCAGTAGAAGTCATAAATCGAACCTAGCCAGCCACACTCCATTTTCCTGTCCCCTTCATGCCCAAAGGCACCCACTTGAGAGAATATTGGCCAGGATTCAAGGTCATGGACAGAATAAAACTCATGGGCTCCAAAGCGGTCAAACTTATGAACTTAACCATATTCCCACAGTTCTCTAACCAGTGGAATTAACCAGGCAGAGATTACTGGGAAAGTGGTCTTCAGTGTGACCTGTGCATCAGCATTCAATAAGTATTGTTCAAACAGATGAATGAACTGTTAAGTGGAGAAGCAAATCGTGGTGGAGAAAGGTCAGTTATTGGATTGTGCGTAAGAAGAAGATTGGTGAAGTTTCAAGTGCTTTCCTTGACTACCTAGGAAAAAGCAAGCTCAAAGTAGATTGAAGATCAGTTACTGAGGGACAGAAAGAAGTACGTTCTCTCAGAGAGCAAAATGAAGAAATTCAAGAGAAGAGGGAACTCCAGAATTCCAGGGAAAAGGGATACCCAGAAATGTGGAGTCTCAGAGAGCTGAAAGAGAATGAAGACTCAGATGCAATGTAACTTATACATTTATTTATTTATTTTTGGCTGCGTTGGGTCTTCGTTGCTGCGCGCGGGCTTTCTCTAGTTGTGGCGAGCGGGGGCTACTCTTCGTTGCGGTGCGTAGGCTTCTCGTTGTGGTAGCTTCTCTTATTGCAGAGCACGGGGTCTAGGCACGTGGGCTCAGTACTTGTGGTTCACAGGCTCAGTAGTTGTGGCTCGCAGGCTATAGAGCGCAGGCTCGGTAGTTGTGGCACACGGGCTTAGTTGCTCTGTGGCATATGGGATCCTCCCGGACCAGGGATCAAACCCATGTCCCCTGCATTGGCAGGCAGGTTCTTAACCACTGCACCACCAGGGAAGTCCCTGCAATGTAACTTAGAGGGGAAGAACCAAGGCTGCTTGATATAATAAGAAAACAGGAAAAAAGGCAGCAAAGGAGGGTCACATGTCTAAAATCCACAGAACTGTAACTGATTTGGGATTTCCCAAAGTCCTGAGGGATGCCGGTGTGCGGTGTTAAGGTGCATCACGTGAATAAAAGGGCTTCCGTGTTCAAAGCCGTTTGTGAAACACTTGTTTAGACAATGATGAGCAGAGTCGTTTCCCCCAGACCTCAGAGCCTTTAATACAATCCTGTGCACTGTCAGCCTCCATAAGGAAGATGCAGTGCTGGCATTTCGCAAACTTAGTTGATGATAGAGCACTTTTTTCATGGAGCGTTTGACAGAGTAGTCATTCGAAGAAATACTTCAGGAAACCTGGAGTATGCTTCATTCGTGTTGGGTCTCTTCGGATTGTGGCAGTGTGGTATGACAGGGGAAACATTAAAGAGGGGATGAAAGTTCTGGTCCTTGCCCTTGCCACCTGCTATCTGTGTGATTTTGGACATTATGCAACCTCTCTGGGCTTCCATTCCCTCACATGCCAAATTATGATGAGCTAGATGATATTGAACGCTTATCTTATCTCAGGCTTTATCTTTCTAATCAGTTCCCTTCGATTATTTGGAACCATGTGTACATAATGGGATGGATGGGTGAAATCCATTCATCACTTAATTGATTTTCTGTCTCCCTCACTAAACTGTAAGTTCTGGGAAGGCAGGGTCGTTTCTATTTTATCTGCGCTGTCAAAACCGTAGCACTTCACACGGGGTGGAAACACAGTAGAAGTGTGGTACATTAGGTTGAATGAATGAATGAGTGGCTTCATATTTCATGAGCCATCATGTCATGCCTGCCAGAAAAGGAGATGGACTTTCAGCATTCCTCCGGCAGTGGAGTCAGGCTGATACACACGTCCAGCACAGAGGTGCCACGTGGACACTCTCCTGGGCAGGGCTGGCCAGGCATCGGTGTGCATAGGGAGCCTTGCACCTCTAGCTTCCTGAGTCTCCCAGAGGCCAGAGGCAGGCTCTAGAGAGAGTTAGCATCTTCATCTTTAGGAGCAGGGTGGCTCCCTCTCCACCCTGGGACTGTGGCTCCCACGGTTACTCTCCTGTTTGTGCAAGAGCATGAAGTTCACAGATTTCCTTCTCACAAGACCAGAGCTGCCTGAACGCAGGGCTGACGGCTTCATTGTCAGCTTCTGCAGACTTGGTGGCTGGAAGCGAGAATCTATTTTCTGTCACTAAATTAATCACTGTTGGAAGCCGATCTCCTGGGGTTTCCCCAGACCCACACCAACACACGGTCTCATGCCACTTTCCTCGGTCTGTCCTTTCCATCCTCCCTTCCCTTTTTGCCTCCCAACTCTTCATACCTTCCCTCCCACTGCAGGCATTTGGCCTGAGGGGGAAGACAGCCAGAGAGGTGCTGGAATGGCACCTGTACAGGTCTCTCTGTGAATGTCCAGAAGATGGGGCGTGACTGCCTGCCTCGTGCTGGACAGGGTCGGACAGAGAAGGCATCTCAGTTCCATCTGCCAGCTCACCCTTGACCAATTTAGGTGTTTTCAGGGTCTTTTCTGGAGAAGGGTGGTGGCAGCAGAATCACTCCTTTAGGAAAATTGTTCCAGTAAAAGCAGCTCTGACTTGGAGATTGTGGGGTTGGTCACATCCAGACTGCATTTGATCAGTATTGGTAACACATGGCCACTTACTGCCTGTAAGGAGCTGAGTATTAACCTGAGTTTTCTAGGACAAGACTTTATTATCTTTCTCTATTAGACCTCTGTGGGCTCCTGGCTCTCTTATGGGAATAAGCTGTATGTGTGTGTGTGTGTGTGTGTGTGTGTGTTCGTGCGTGTGTGAGGTTAGTAAGGAGAGAAGAGCATGGAAGCTTGTTCTGTAGCAGACGATCTACAGACTGAATGTTTATGGCCTCCTAAAATTCATGTTGAATCCTACCTCCCAAGGTGATTATATTAGGAGGTGGGGCCTTAGGGAAGTTATTAGGTCATAAGGACAGAACTCTAATGAGTGAGATTAGTGCCCTTATGAAAGAGACCCCAGAGAGCTCCCTTGCCTCTTCTACCACGTGAGGACACAGTGAGAGGATGGCCATCTATGTCTCAGGAAGCCAACTCTCACTAGACACCGAATCTGCCAGTACCTTGATCTTAGAATTCCCAGCCTCCAGAACTGTGTGAAATAAATCTGTTTATGAGGCATCTCATTTATGGTATTCTGTTACAGCAGCCTGAACAGACTAAGACACCTTCTTTGGGATGCTATGAGCACTACATGAAGTCACTCAAGTAAATGGAGAAAGGGGGAAGCAGGACCAGCTGTCATGGGCCCATAGACCCCTGCCCTGTTGGTGCCAACCCTTTGCCCCAAACTCATCCCTTGTTTGGAGCAGTTTGAATCTTGTTGCAAACAGAAAACGGTGGCCTTGTTATTTTGTGGGCTTTCACTATAGCTCTAGCTACACATGGAATGCTTCTTGGAGCAGTACATTGTAAACTTTGGAACAATCAGAAGAGGGAATCTGTATCATTGCCTCACCCTCATGTAGTGTGTGTGGGTCTCCAGAGGCAAAGGGCAGCAGGTTCCTGCACCCCTCCTATTGCCACAAGAGCTTGAGAGGATGATTCCTTGGTACACCCCTCTTCTGCCCACCCCTGCCCTGCGGAAGTCCCAGCAGTCTGTGCGGGAGTAGAACTGACATCCATCTCTGGGCAAGCACCTTTCAGAAGGGTTATCCTCTCTGCCACAGTTCTGGGATCATGTCTTATTCACAAGGACAGTCTCAACTGAACCCATCACTCCATCCTACGCAGAAGATGGCGGGAGTCAGGGGAGGGCTGAACTGCCTTCCAGTGAAAGTACATTTAAAGTAGAATCTGGAATTAAAGGAAATCCATGCTCCTTAAGAAAACCCGATGTAGATTTAGATGTGGGAAGAGGGGAGGCTCTGAGTCACTCTGAGTGTAAGCTTTCCTCACCTCTTCGAGCCCGTGTCTTTGTCTAGAGCACAGAATCCTAATCCCTGCTCAGTAGGTCATTGGGAGGATTTACGAGTTTCTGTGTATAAGGACTTGGGCCCTGGGGAGGCTCGCAGTAAGTGATGGCTATGATTACGATATTCATAACCACAGATGAGCATTGGCAGTAATTAATACGCTTTAACTCTTTCAACGTGTTCTTCTGTTTGTTGCTCCAGGCTTAATTCCAGCACCGAGAGCCTAGTTTAGCAAACTGGAGGTTTAAGATCCTACTTTTTTTTTCCTCAGGATTAAAACTATCCTTGGGGGGCGTCTCACGTGATTCAGGAACCATCTCTGGTGACAAAATGCCATTCAGTGAGCAGCGCCTGCTGAGCGCAAGGAGACTGCTCAGGTGTGCTGGGACCCTTGCGTTAGCAGTAGCTCCGTTCGGCGAGGGTGGATGGAGAGGGGCGTCTGTCCTCAGCTCCCTACCTTTGGCCCACCCCGAGCTCAGGAGAGCCAGCCTCAGGTTGAGGGCGGGGCCCTGCAGCAGAACACGCTCCAGTCCCTGCCACCTTTCTCCTTACATCCTCGCCTTTCCTCCCAGAAAAAGTAGTAGCCAGTGACTCTGCCCCAGTGACCTTCCTGTATCCAGTTAGTGGTGGGTGACATCTTTTCCAGAGGAAGTCATTTCTTAAGTTTCACATCACTTTGGGAAGAATAAAAAAAGCCCATCCTCTGGATGGCAGGGGAGAAAAGCATGCTGTGTGAGAGACGGCACATTGAATTCAACTCCCCTTCCTGGGCTTTATGACAGATCAGCAACAGTGTGATCTGCAGACTTCCCTCACAGTTGGAGCTTTGGCTGCCTTCCTGGGCACCTCCCCAGCCCCTGCTCCCTCTGTGCTGGTGCAGCTCACCAGGAGAGCCAGCTCTTCCATGCCTGTCTCTGGCTTCAGCCTCCTCTGGGTCCTGCTGGCATCCCCAGCACGTCTACCACCCTTTGCAGCTTCAGAGTCTATTTTGACACTGGCCTGTGTCTCCTGGCCCCTCTCCTTTATTGGCTTAGACTCTGCCTTTTGGGCTGATCCATTGCTGGGAGTTGTTCTTCTCTCCTTAGCCCCACTGCTCACGGCAAAATGGTGTTGACTCCAAATAATAGATTTGTACATAAGAAGGGGGGCTCACCCTTGGCCATTGCTTCTCCCTGCCCCCATCCCTCTTGTTCCCTTTTGTCTGTGTGCACCTACCTCCTGTCCGCACCTGTAGCCCCCCGAAGGTCTTCCTATGTACTGAGCACTGTACTAAGTGTTTACATATTATCTATAAAGCTTCATGACAGCCCCATGAGGGAGTACTAACATTATCCCCATTTGCACAGAAGGGAAATCGAGGTTCAGATCAGTCCCCTAATTTGTCAAAAGCTGCACCACTAGCAATTGGTAGCGCCAGGATTTAGACCCAGACGGTCTTGTCCCAGGGTCCACGCGAATCCGTTTCTTTACACAAGGATGCACACGAGAAAGACAATGCTGCTCTTTTGTTTCTAGACACACGTGGGCATTTAGTCCTCACACTCAGGCCCCATGTGCACGCAGTGCCCTTTATACCCGCCTGTCCCCTCTGTTCCTGCCCCCTCCTCCGCTCTCCTTCACTGTGTCTCTCTCCCACTCCTTGCCACGCTGCGCTCTGCCTCTGTCCCTCTTGCATTTCTAAAGTCCCAGCACTTTGCTGCAAGCTGTCTGCCTTGGTACAATCTCCTAGTCTCCCTGTCTCTCTCTCCCCTGTCTTGGCATGGACGTTTCAGCTGTTAGTCTGCCAGTATTTCTCCTCTATGTCTCTGTCAATATCTCTTTCTCTCACTGCCCCTTTCCCATCTCAACACCCTCCCGCCTTCTCCTCGTTCCCTCTCTGCCACACTTCTCTTCTGTCTCCCCCTCTTGTTCATTTAATGGCCCCATTTATTACATCAGGATGCAACCGAGAGCGTCTCTGTCTGTGCCCCTGTCTACCCCGCTCCGCCCCCTTCTCCCCACGCCGAGACTCTCAGCTGTAGATGGGAACCAGGTTCAATCCAAGCCCTGTTCCTTGCCAAAGAATAACTCAGGAACCATGGAGGCACAAGACAGAACATCTCTGTATTTCAAGAGACATCCCGGTCTCTTAGGAGAAAATGACTTCTCTTGGTTTATTTATAAACTCTGGGGCCGGGGAGTGACCCGCATACAGACGGAGCAGCTGGCTGGTGATTGGGTCCAACTGGGGGCCTATGTGGTTCTCGGCTAGGACCTCCTCTCAAAGCCAAGGCCACGTTGCGTTTAGGTGGAGGCTACAGAGTCATCACAGCGTAGATCTACCTTCCCCCAATGCCCTCAGGCAGACAGAGGCGGGATGACGGGGGAGCTACGGATTTCATGGAGGGCAGTGACTCGTATCCGTATCGCCCGTGTAGGTAAGACACTGAAGCCAGAGCAAGAAAACAACTCGAGTTGGAAGCAGATTCCGGGCCTTTCTCCTCCCTCTGGAGAATTCTCTGCTCCTCCACGGTCCTCACATGGGTGGCCTTGAGTGGAACCCACTTACATTTACTTGCTTGACCCTGGCCTCTTCCAAAAACTCTTCGAATCTTCCGGCCTCACTCCAATCCCTTCTTTCCTCAGTACTGTCCCCCCACTCCCATGCAGTCCTTTGTTTTCAGTCTGTGCCTTATTGATAATGGTCTGTGACATTGTCGTCATGGCTGGGGATAGTGCCTCATGATAGAATGTACCTGTAACCGGGCATATGGCCCACCGTAATTGAACTTGGGTATTTTGATGGTGGCCTCATGTCTTCTATTAATGTTTTCCCTCCCCCTTCTCTTACAGTGAGTCTAGCATCCAGCACCCAGTAGGTGTTCAGTAAATGCTCCAGAGGGCCTGCACCTGGCCAGAAACTTGGAGACCTCTCACCAGCGCCCTAGGTGTCAGGTCCAGCATCCTGTCCCACGGCACAGGGAGGATGCCTGATGTCTAGCGAGCTTCAGCCCAGCCTCAGTAGTGTTGCAGCTTTGTTCCCAGGCACCAGCCATGTAGGCTGGGGCTGTTTAAGCAAGACTGCAAAAAGGCCCCCCTTATTTTACCCTGACCCTTAAGAACAAGATTTATCAATAGTAAAATATACAGAATTAGCTGGAAGAGCTCTCTTTTCCTGAGCACCAGAACAGGCCCACCTGACTCAGAGATTCACTGGGAATATGGACAGACACAGTCGTGGGGAGAAGGGAGGAAACTAGTCACTCTGGAAATGGGAGGGCAGCACAACCACGCACCCCAGTCGACCCCCTGTACTCTGTTGGTGTGGGTGATCTTGCCTGAATGTGTCTTCCCAGAAGTGCAAGGCCACGGCCCCACAGGGCTTTTCTCGCTAGCTCTCCAACCCAAACCACTGTGGTTCCTACATGGCCTTCCTGTCTCTGCCAAGCCCTCGGTTGTAGGCCTGTTGTGTTTATTTGATCATCAGTGCCATTTTGCCCCTGGATGCTGTCTTTGAGATCTCCCTTTGCCCAGTGCCCTGCAGCTGCAAGCTAGCCCATTCCTAGGTGCTTCTCCCAGGACTGTCTCTGGGTTGAGAGAGGAACGGAGGGCATGAGAAATCAGACAGGAGAGGTAGGGAAGCAGGCATGCAAGATCATCCCAACACCATGTCCTCCAGAAGGGACCCCTCTCTGTGAATTCAGGAGGGGCAGGAAGGTGGCCAAGCCTGCAGACTGGTCCCTATGGCTGGGAGGGCAGGAGACAGAGCAGTGGTTTTCAAACCTGGCCATGCATAAAAATGACCTGGGGCATGTTTAAAAAAAATACAGATGCCAGGGCCCCACCTTGGGGATTTTAATTCAGTAGATCCAAGGTAGGGAAAGGGAATCTAATGTTTAAAATCTTCAAGGAATTCATGGAAAAGACTCTGACAAGTACAGGTTTCTGGTAACTCGCTATACTGCTGAACTGAATGAATAAGCATTTTCAGAGCTCTATTGGAAAACTGATGAATTCATAAAAGTGTTAACAAAAGATCAAGATTAAAAAAAATTAATTACATGGGACTGAGTGAACTGATGAGGATGATTATAATATTTGTGACTTTCTGTTTGAATAAAAAAAAAAAATCCCACAAGGACTCAGAGGCAAAAAATATACAAATCAGTTTTCACTGCTAAGAAAAGGAGCTGTTACAGCGGAGGATTCCTGGACTGAATGTCAATATTATGACATAGTGTGAGTGTGTTTCGTGTTTGGTAATTGCAATCATTGTTGCTTCTGTTGTGGCCATCCATTTACAATGCTTGGTGTCAGTTTACTTATCTCTTGTAAAAATAAAATACAGTGTGTGTGTGTCAAAAATAAAAAGATGACAACGATATATTATAAATAGTTCTAACTATTAAGTAAAATGGATTCAGTAAAATGAAATTTCAAAAGGCCAAAAAAAAAAGATTTCAACTGGAATCAAATAAATAAATAAATAAATAAAATGCACCCAACCACCCAGTAACCTCCCCCCACATCCAGGTTGACCTGTGTCTGGGAGGCACAGGAATTACTCATTTCTCCCCCAGTTCACCGCCCTGGGGTGGAAGGGGGTGGGAGACGGGCATCAATTAGTTCCTCCCTCACTTATATACTTCACCCCTCCTCAGTACTGCCCTTTTTAGGATGGCTGAGGATAAGAAAGAAGAGATTTTGTGTATCAGAGTGGATTGGGGAAATAATTGAGAGTCACCGTGATAGCCACCAATCAATCACAGGCGCCGTGAGCGGCTACCTCTTAAGTCTTTCTTTTTTTTTTAACATCTTTATTGGAGTATAATTGTTTTATAATGGCGTGTTAGTTTCTGCTTTATAACAAAGTAAATCAGTTATACATATACAAATATCCCCATATCTCTTCCCTCTTGCGTCTCCCTCCCTCCCACCCTCCCTATCCCACCCCTCTAGGTGGTCACAAAGCACCGAGCTGATCTCCCTGTGCTATGCGGCTGCTTCCCACTAGCTATCTATTTTACGTTTGGTAGTGTATCTGTGTCCATGCCTCTCTCTCACTTTGTCCCAGCTTACCCTTCCCCCTCCCCGTGTCCTCAAGTCCATTCTCTAGTAGGTCTGTGTCTTTATTCCCTTCTTACCCCTAGGTTCTTCAGAAAAAAAAAAAAAATGTCATGAAGTACCTCTTAAGTCTTATAATTGATGTCCATTAGGAATAGCTTTTTCTTTATGTTCTTCGAGAAAACAATGAACATTTGAAGGTGCCTAATGCATTTCTCTGTGGGAAAGCATTCACTTCCGCTGGCACCTACTCCTAGCCCTCTGGCTTCTTCCCTCCTCCTCCTTTGTCACTCTTATCTTCCTTATTCTACCTAATAAAAAAGACCTTTCATTTCTGTAGCCCTTTACAGCTTTCAAACCTCTTTCCTATGTATTATTTCTTCCCAACAACAATCCAGTGAGGCGTGCAGAGATTTTTAATTCCCAGTTAACAGATGAAGTTCAAAAACATTCAATGACTCTGGTAAGGTCACTTTAGCGGTAAGTAGTGATTACGGGCTCTGCTCTCCTCACCCAAGGCTCTGCTCTGCCCACTGCCGGGGGCTCTGCCTCTCTTAGGGCTTTTCCTGGAACTCCTCCCCCTCCCTGCTGCCTTGGCTTTTCCTCCCAGGATAAAGTTGTCAGGCAAACGATTGTTCAGAGGTTTTCTGCTGCAGTGAAAGGCCTGCATGTGATACGGTGGAAGGGCCTGACCCTGGTGTGGCCCAGAGCAGCGAAGGAGTGATGTGCTCTGACGCGGGGACGTTTCTCCTGCTGTCGCTGCTGCAAGAAAGTAAGACCACAATGGCAGAGGGCCACTCACCTGCCCAATTAAAGAGGGACACTGTTGCCCAGGGCAGAAGTGTGACGAGGCAATGGAGGGAAATCAAGGAAGAAGGGCTCCGAGAAGCCCAAGAGGGAGTAGAAAATACCCATGAGAAAGCCTCACTGAATGTCCTCTGGCCGCATTTTGGACACTGTCCCCCTGACTTTGCATTCCAGCTCCATATGTCCTCTGGCAGTTGAGGAATCGGTACCATTAGATTCCTGCCTGCATTTCAACTCTTCTTTCTGGGTCTCCCCTCACACCACTCTTTTTAATGAAAAAGCACAATGTGGGGAAGTGGGAGATCACGCCACTGGGAATCCACATGCTTGACCCCAAGGCCTGTCTCTGCTACTTGTTACCTGAGTGGTCTTAGGCATAACTGGACACTTACCCACAGAACCTCAGTCTCCTCACCTGTAAAATGGGGACAGTGGTAGCTGCCTCCCAGTGCCATGGTGGGTGTGAGAGCATGTGCAGAGGAGCTAGCGCTTGCTTGAGATCTAGGAGATCTGGGTCCTCCTCGGGGCTCCATCTAACTATTGCATAACTCCTTGTGCAGGAAAGTCCCAGGTTCCTTCTGACATGAGTACTGAACAGTTCTATATACGTGAGAGTTCCTGAGAATGGAAAGTGTCGTACAAACGTAAGGAATGATTAATATATCATTAACATATTAATTAATGATAGACAAGTGAAGTAGGCAAGTGAAGGAGAGGGAGAGAGAGCCTCCGTTCACTTCTTGGTGGACTTTCCTCTTGTTCAGCATTTTCATTTGTGGCTGATGGGTACTCTGGCCTTTCCAGCTGTGACTCTCATCGTCAGTCTCTCTTTCGAGTCCAATCAGGGGACCCATCATTGTTTCAGTCCCAAAGAGCGTGGCCCTGCCAGCTGTCCCACCCTCTACACATAGCCAGGTGTGCATGGTCCTGTCACTCACCACGTTAGTTAGGAGTTCCCTGGGCGTCTCCATCAGTGGTCATCACCACACGGCCTCGAGTGGACTGGAGCTCAGCGGGGAGGGGTGAGGTCCGTGTCCTGCTTCAAGAGGCCCGACTTTCTCTCTCCGGAGACAAAAGGTAGTTTAACCTAGCCTACCTGCCTCGCAGGTTTCCTACAGAGATTAATGCAGACGAACAGTGGCTGAGCCCTCGGTGAGATATCAGGTACCTCGGAACTGCTAAATCACAGCTTTCTTGCCCTAATCTTATCGCCTGCCATTAAAGACCAGAATATGAAAGAGTCAGATTTGTAAAGCTCAGCGCAGTACCTGCCACTGTGCTGCTGCAGGGAAACTCAGAATAGTTCTCCTTCCCAGCAGTTACTATGGTACCCTGCACGTAGGGATGAATACCCCCGCACCACCGCCTTGAGCATTAACTCTGACACTGAGCCTTCCCTTTTGCATCCGCCCACAATTGGGTGCGATGTCGACGGCATCCAGTGTTTCCGGGACACCTGTAATCCCCTAGAGTGACACCACTTACCCAGAAACCTGGCCCAGTGTCCTCCCACGGCCTCTCTGCACACTCCCGTGCATGGGGCCACCTGCCAGAATGGAAGTGACAGCTGTCTAACAGCTACTGCCGGCTCCTATCAGGACCTCAGGAGGATGGTGGGATTTCCCTGCTCGGATAGCAGCCCTGCAGGAGACAAGCCTCTATGTAGACAGGAGGGTGTCCACGTGCCAGTCCAGCTCCCCGGGTGTTTGCGGATGTACTGCGTTTGCACATCAGTGCTAGCGATTTCATCTGTACCTGCATCTTGTGTGTGTGTGTGCATTTCTGCTGTGTGGACCCACAGTGACACCTGCGTGCCCGTGTAGACAGCATGTGCGTGGGAGCGTGTACATGCTGCATTCGTGAGTGTACCTGTGTGGTTCAGAGGAGATAGGAACACAATACTTGTGTTCCAACTGCTATCTGCACGACACTGGGGTTCAGGAAGGGTGAAGGGCCCATGGCTCTGGGTTAGCAGTGCCAAGCCGTGCCACCCTCGGTGAGGCAGTTTCAGTAAAAAGGCTTATAACACTCTGCAGTTACCCGTGCAGCTTTAGGGCATCCACAAAGCCCCTTTCGCTCAGGCATTGTTGACAAGCCAGAGGCGACAAGCCGACGTGCAAAATGGGACAGTGTGAGAGGCTAAGAGGGTCCTTGTCCCCCTGACTGCTCGATGTTCTGCTTCTCCCTTGTAAACTTGATGCAGTCTCCCCGTGCTACGTGTCTGGAATCCCTTGCCGCACAGAAAACACAGGCTCAGTCGTCATTTTCCACCCCCATCTCCCCAGATCCCTCTCCCCATCCTCCCTTTCCCTTCCTTTCTCTCTTTCTGAGCTCCCAGTGAATGAGATTAGTCACATTCTTAATTAACTGTGCTGGTAAGAGCTCTATTAGGTATTAAATGTTTGTCACAATCCAATTAAAAAATCCATCACAGGAAGACAGGTTCTCTGAGGTCCGGCCGATTGATGCCGGGGCTCCTGGTGCTTTCCTCTCTGCCAGGGGATGGGTAAGAGAAGCAGAACCCAGAGGGCCAGAGGGGCAGGCGGCCACAAAAGCCAGGGGTGGGGCTTCCCTGGTGGCACAGTGGTTGAGAGTCTGCCTGCCGATGCAGGGAACACGGGTTCGTGCTCCGGTCCGGGAAGATCCCACATGCCGCGGAGCAACAGGGCCCGTGAGCCATGGCCGCTGAGCCTGAGCATCCGGAGCCTGTGCTCCACAGCGGGAGAGGCCACCACAGTTAGAGGCCCGCGTACCACAAAAAAAAAAAAAAAAAAAAAAGAGCCAGCTGTGCACCATGACAGAAGGGAGGGCAGAATGATCACATTGTCCCTGGAGGGAGCTAGCACCCATCGTGAGCTCTCCTCTTGCTGCGGACAGCAGCATTGCCTGCGAAGACTAACACAGGGACCCACGGGTACCTGGGGGAGGGGCTGCTCAGGGAGGCCGCCTGGTCTGGAGCAAGGACAGTCCGAACATCCCTAATGCGTGGAGTATTCAGACTATCGTAGGTGGATCAGCCATCCCAGGTTGCCCGGAAGTGTCTCAAAGTGGATGGTTGGTCACCTAGCCTACAGCATCAGAGCTTCTCCTAGCCCCAAAGGGCAATGGGGTAAGGCCAGTGGTGTGTGTGTGTGTGTGTTTGCACGCATGGGCACGTGTATGGGGGTTGGGTGTGCTATGATGGAGAAGGGAAAGATTGATGCCTTAAGCCTGATGGGAGGGCTTTTGGCTCAAGCATAAAGAATGGAATTTGATGGAGTTAGGCTGTGGCTTCCAGGGGTCCAGCTCTAGGCCAGAGCTGCCGTTCAGAACTGTGCCATCTATTCCATTTAAAGACTTGCTCAGGAGGAGAGCGATGTGGTAGGAAAAAGAAAAGAAAGCTGAGCATTCAGCCCTGGGTTTCCAGTCTTTCTTCCTGCGCTTCCTTGGCCCTTTCTCCTTTTCCTTAAACCTTTCCCCAGGCGGGAGCCCTCCCTCAGCTCCTCCCTGGCTAGGCTGGACCCACACACATCTCCCGGCTCCCTGACGGTTGAATCGACGGCCAGTTTTAGTGTCCCCAGTTCCCTGCACATCACGCCAAATCCCCCACTCCCTCTTGGAGCCAGGATGGGGAAGAGAGGAGGCATACAGCACTGTTAATCTACAGAGCTGGGCCCCACGGTGAGATAGTGAAAGGGGTGAGGTACCCCCAGCACCTCCCAGCCTTAGTTATTCTGTGTGCTTTGCCGCGTCTAGTCTCCTGACGTATTTTCTGAGTTTCTTGTTCCTTGCGTGTATCTTTTGTAGCTGTTAACCAGTGATGACTATACAATTGGTGCTTCTTATTATGATTGGCATGCCAAAAATGTCTTTTCACCCTCAATTCTTTCTAATTCCAAACCCCCACCCATACCAGCAGATCTTAAAATTCAACCTTCTAAGAAGACTGTCTGGATTTATCTGGCCGAGGGAAAGTGTTTACTCACTCAGCTGTGAGGTCCTGTGGGGCAGGAAGCATGACTCATTCATCTGTATACCCTCAGCTCTCAGCACGGACAGGAGGTTCATAGGAGGCACTTTAAAGCGTTTGTTGACTGACTAAATGAACGAGCTCACATTCAAGACACCCTTTTTTATTCTTCAGGGCCCCAAATATGCTCGCCCCTCTGCTTCTGTATAAAGCAAACATTTAAATATTGGTCCAGGGCTTCCCTGGTGGCGCAGTGGTTGAGAGTCCGCCTGCCGATGCAGGGGACACGGGTTCGTGCCCCGGTCTGGGAAGATCCCACGTGCCGCGGAGCGGCTGGGCCCGTGAGCCATGGCCGCTGAGCCTGAGCATCCGGAGCCTGTGCTCCGCAACAGGAGAGGCCACAACAGTGAGAGGCCCGCGTAGCGCAAAAAAAAAAAAAAAAAAAATATTGGTCCAGCACCTACTCATCCTTCTGAATGCTTCTACCTTCCCTATCAGAATCATCTTGTCTACCTTAGCTTATAAATCCCTGAAGGGCAAGACCCCTGTGTGCTTAATTGTCTCCCCACAAGACTAGGAGCCATGCTAAGTCTCTGGACAAATGAATGTCCTTCATTCTTTCATTTGTTCCTTAACCATCCAGAATGTGCTAACATCCTGAGCCAGGACAAGCTTAGGCTTGAGGAGGACAGGAAAGAAATGTCACATTCTGCCTTTCCCTCCAAGAGCTCACAATCTGGGTGAGGGGACAAGACATTCACAGGAAACTGAAGCAGCAAATCAAGGCAGATTTAAATTAAGGGACCCCAGGGGCTTCCCTGGTGGCGCAGTGGTTGAGAATCTGCCTGCTAATGCAGGGGACACGGGTTCGTGCCCCGGTCTGGGAGGATCCCACATGCCGCGGAGCAACTAGGCCCGTGAGCCACAACTACTGAGCCTGCGCGTCTGGAGCCTGTGCTCCGCAATAAGAGAGGCCGCGATAGTGAGAGGCTCGCGCACCGCGATGAAGAGTGGCCCCCGCTCGCCGCAACTAGAGAAAGCCCTCGCACAGAAACGAAGACGCAACACAGCAAAAATAAATAAATTAATTAAATTAAGGGACCCCAGTGAATGATGCAGACAGACGTGCTTTAGGAACTCAGAGACATGCGAGGGCCCTGTGGTTTCAGTGCTCAGAGGATGCTTCACAGCCTGAGCTGGAACTCGGGAGATGGGAGGCCCCGGGACAGTGCTGGGGCAGGACATTCTTTCCAGGCTGAGCATGAGGTGTGCAGACTTGGAATCAGAAGTAAGTGTGTTGATTGCAGGAAAAGAGTGGAGATTAGCCTAGCGGGAAGCAGCATTTCAGAACTGAAAGGGAATATGAATGGGAACTGAAAGGGAATATGATGACAATGGGAAATCAGACCCAAGCTCTGCACCTGCTTCTTTCTCCATCGCAAACCTTGAGCTAGCCGGGCACCCAGGGTCGCTTGGCACCAGGGAGGCATTCGCAAAGTCTTCAGGTGCTACCAGCAGAAGGATTTGTGGGGTGTCTTCTGACCTGGTTAGAATCCACCTCTGTGAATTCATGGGGTTTTGGCCTGAACACAGGCTGGCCTCACTAGGAAGGCGTGCAGAAACTTCCTCTGGTGCGGAAGTGATGGGCTACCAGCCAATGGATATTAAGGGACAAAGACAGTTTATCCTCACTCAGGGAGAAGAGCAACACTTAGGACTGTCCCACCTTTGACTCACTGCACTAAAAACATAAAATCAGTGATGGAACTCAGCACATCTCTTTTCCTACTGCAGCACCAGCCCCTGGATCGTCCTGAGTGGGAGGCCGAGGTCAGGGTGGCTGCTGAATAAGGATGCCAGACCAGGGGGAATCTCCTTCATGTCCATGTAGGACACACACATAAGGCTGGGGATGAGCACCGACAGACCAGGCAGGCAGGGCCAACAAGGAGCATTTCTTGAGGGCCTGCACTTGACATTCTACCTGAGTTACTTCATTGCATCTTCACAATAGGTCTGCAAGGTTTTATTATCTCTGTTTTCCTAGTGAGGAAATTGAAGCTGTGAGATAAGTAACTTGTCCAAGGTCACTCTGTGTGGAGCAAGAATCTGAATCTTTCTATCTATCTCTTTATTCAAAATATATATTGAGAGTCTACTAGGAGCCCTCCACAGTGCCTGGCCACTGTGCTGATGCCCTTTAGTGGAAGATCAACATCCCCCATCACACACACAAAGGTACAGCTCTCAGGCTTCCTTGGATAAAGAGAGCACATGACAGGGCCAACAGATCTGGCCAGGGCTGCCCCAAGTACTTATTTTGCTGCTAGGACAAATCTAAGTTTTCAAGCCTAGTAGAATCAGGACATGGAGGTGAGTCCTGCTTCACCCCGTTGTAGGGTTAATAAAAATACAGGACCCCCAGTTAAATTTGAAGTTCAGGGCTTCCCTGGTGGCGCAGTGGTCGAGAGTCTGCCTGCCGATGCAGGGGACGCGGGTTCGTGCCCTGGTCCGGGAAGATCCCACATGCCGTGGAGTGGCTGGGTCTGTGAGCCATGGCCGCTGAGCCTGCACATCCGGAGCCTGTGCTCTGCAACGGGAGAGGCCGCAGCGGTGAGAGGCCCGCGCACCGCAAAAAAACAAAAAAAAACTGAAGTTCGGATAAACAATGAACCAATTTTTTAGTACAAGTATATCCCATGCAGTATTTAGGACATACTTATACTAAAAAAGTTTTGTTGTTTATCTGAGACTGAAATGTAACTGGGAGCCTCACCTCCTTGCCAGCTGTCACTGCCGTGGTGCTGAGTGAAGGACAACATCTCCATATCTACTCAGGAGTCCTGGCAAGGGGGTGGAAGGGCCAGGGCTACTACACAGCCTCTGCCGACTCCAAAGGCACTGGTCCCAGTAACTCTCAGCGTGGCCAGCTTTCCCACAAGACAGCCAATCTGCCTGGCTCTGCAGGATCAGCTCCTGGGTGGGGCTCTGTCCCTCCTTCTCCTGGCTCCTGAGAACTGGGCATGGGATGGTGGAGGGGGAGCTCAGCGGACACCTCCACCTGGATGGCTAGACTCCTCAAACTGCAAACTCAGTATGTCCAAAACTGACCTGCCATCTTTTCCTCAAATTCGTTAACTCTCACCTTGTTTCTTATAGTGGTGAATGGCTCACCTGAGCTAGAAACTTTGGCCATTCCCTCTTTCTAGAAACACGCCAGTTATTCAGTAACCACGTGCTGTCTCTTTCCTTCTTCACATCTCTCCATCCTATCCTCCTCTCCTCAACTCCAGGTAGTAGCCTGAGTTCTAGCCATCGTCATTCCTCACCTCAATTATTTGAACAACTTTTAACTCACTCTTTTTCCAATCCAGCTCCCGTGGTGCACGCTCAGGGTGATTCTTCCAAGATATAAACATGATTGTACACTTGCCTGTATCCAGATTGCCACTGGTCCCCTGTTAAAATAGTGTTAAGATCGTTGGCTCAGTATATGAGCCTTTGATGATTTGCTCCCCTCCCCCATACGTCTTTAGACCCATTCCACTCTTTTCCCATCTTCATCCCTCTCTCCATCCATCTGAAACCATTGCACTTTCCTGAATGTATCATGCACTTTCTTAACTTTGTCCTTCAAAATTCAGGTCAATGTCATCTCCTCCTCCAGGAAGCCTTCCCTGGTTCAGAGGTTATGTAGATGTTTCTCTGGATTCCCCCAGCACCCTGGGCATGCTCAGTTACTAACTTATCACACTGTTGTATTTGGCTGTTTACTCCTGTAGGACACCCTGTGCCTATACACGGTAGGTGCTCAATAAACCATAGCTGAATAAGAAAAGGAATACATAATCACAAGATTGAAAATTTATTTACTACCAATTCTCTGGGTTCACAAAATGCCAACCTAGGCTAAAACCATTTCCCTCTGTTTGTTCAGATGCAAGCCCCTTTCCCTCTTCTTTTCCTCCCTTCGGTGTGAGACGGCAGGACCAGCCGTCCACAAGATTTCTCACACCAGGCTTCATGTCCTGGATTTGTGACTCTCAGACCTGGAATGGCTAGATCCTAACATTATGGACATTCCCAAATGGGCTGTGACAGCTCTCAGGGGTTAATGAAGGAACCAACTTTGTGCCCCTTCAGGCAGGAAATATTGCTGGGGCAGAGGTCACAGTATCAGTGAAATGAACTTCATGACCTCATTCTGGTGCCCATGTAGATTTCCCCAGACTCTGAGGGGCGCGTTGCCGTTACAGTTGGCTGACTGGGCTCAGGAGAGAGGAGAGGATAAAAGTGGAGGTGAGGCTGTGGGTCAGGCTGAAAAGACCAGAAAGCTTGGCACAGGGTGAGCCGTATGATGACATGCTGTCCAGGAGGGCCCAATCTGGCCCCTGAGATTCTCCCTCTGCCAGGGCAGACCCTGGGAGTCCCTGCCCCTAAGTTTCTGAGTTGGAGGTGCTCAGATACCAGACAGGTGAGCGGCAAAGCGGTCATTCATTTCTGGGGCATAAAGCCAATGACTCAGATTGCTGTGTTCTAAGGGGACCAGTCCTTCCTCCTCTCTTCCCACCCACCACCCACAACCCCCTTCCCGAAGCCAGCTCTAAGACTCCACATAGAGGATCTTAGCGTTTTCCTCTCCACCCTCACACGTGACTCCCTCTGGAAACCCCAGCTCAGTTGGTGGTCGTTAACATTAACACACTTATAGAGCCTGTTTTCAAAAACGGAAGCTGGGTTTCCACTTGATAAAATTCCAACTGGGTAATTACATGTCCTACAGCAGACGCACCTACGGTTTTACTAATAAAATGATGAATGGTTTATCCCTGAACCGGGGTGCAGTGTGCTCTGTGGAGGGGTGGGAAGTGACCCCAGAGTGTCGACCGCTCCGTGGCTGCCCTATTTTATGTGGGTGACACAGTGTGCATTCGGAGGGGAGCCCGCAGTGCGATCAGACAAGCTGTGGGGTTTTCGTTCATGTGTTCATTCAGGAGCCATGCCGAGTGCCAGGTACCGGGCTTGGCAATAGACCTTCCCAGAGAAAGTTTCCTCCTCTCCATTACAAGAAAGAGGGGAGTTCTAGTGGAAGCAATCATTATAATGGTTACTGTATTTTATCTTCCAAGAGCTTTCCTGTCATTATCTCTTCAGCACTAGAGAGAGAATTAATTATCGTGTACTGCTGCCTGCTGAGAAAAGGCAGGGAAACTGAGGTACAAGCTGATGGGCTGGCTTCTGACTGAGGAAGCCGTGGGAGCTGATGAGCAGGCTTCTGCGAGGGGCTGGCCCCTAGCGCAGGTCTCACTCAGCCCCTGGAGCCATCTCTGCTGTAGACACAGAGCAAAAGGACCTGCCATCCCAGGAAGGTTATGCACACCGGGCCGAGGAAGCTGGGGCAGTGGAAAGACAGCAGGCTCTGGTGTAAATAGATCTGAGTTCCAATTCCCAGCCCGCCTCTTGCCATCTGTGTGAACTTGTGCAAGTTACTTGTTTCTTTTGCCTCTGTCGGTTCAGTTTTAAAAGGGAGGTGATGCTGTTTGCTTTGTAGAGTCATTGAGATCATTAGAGAGAATGTGTGTAATGTTAACACGGTGCTGGTCATGGGAGGTATTCAATAAATGCAATTATTATGCTTATTACAGCTGTGTCCAGGGTCAGTCCCTGACTCTTTTTGAGATGCCAGGTGGCAACATCTATGACTGACAGCAAGACTTGCTTCTCCCCTTTGCCCTGTCCTAGGAGCGTCAAGTCACTCTCCCAGGGTGGGATGCATCCCCACGACCCAATAGGCGAGTCTCAGCGCAGTAAAAACATCCCCCGAGCAGGTCAGCAGGAGGCAGACACTGGGGCCGAGGGTGACAGGAGTCATCTCTCCTCCAACAAGTAACCTGAAATTCACCAGATCACTTAAACTGAGGTCCAGCAAAGCGTGTGCCTCTCCTTCTCACTTCTTTTCTCTGGGGAGATGCTTTATATGTTCATGTCACTTGTACAAACTTCTTCAGTTTGTACACAAGAGAGGTACACAAGAGAGGCCCCCAGCCCCCATTCCTATGAAGAAGGACCCTGAATCCCATCCAGAGAAGGCTGATCTAAAGTTATGGATTAAGGACTTCCCTGGCAGTCCAGTGGTTAAGACGCCATGCTTCCACTTCAGAGGGCACGGGTTTGATCCCTGGTCTGGGAACTAAGATCCTGCATGCCGAGTTGCTTGGCAAAAAAAAAAACCCAAAACAAAATGAAAAAAGTTAAAGGTATAGATTAGACCAGTGTCTTTCAAGTGTCAATGATAAGCATATGAATCACTTGGGGCTGTCGTTAAAAATGCAGCTTAGGTCCAGGGCAGGGCCTGAGAGTCTGCATTTCTAACAACCTCCCTGGTGATGTTGATGAGGCTGATACACGGCCATACTTTGAGGAGCCATGATGGGTGGATTGTGTCTCCTTGGCTGACCTTCTGCTGACTGGTTCTCTCTCTCAAGTTCTTCCAGCTTGTCCTTCCATTCCCAGCAGCTAAGGGTGGTCAGATCCCTTTGCAATACACGAGAAAGGTATATCTGACCAAGAGCGTGCAGGCGGGAGGAGAGAGGCAAGTGGGCTGCAGGGACAGTCAGGCAGGGGTGTCAGAGGAGAGAAGCAGGACCCAGAGCCCTCTGTGCCGGGAGCATCTCACACAGCATCTGCTCTGAGCAGGCTCCTCGACAACCCTCTCTTCTCTCTCTGCGTCATCTCCCAGTTTGAATTAGGTTTTCTTCCTGAGTGTTTCTCTACTGGAATTACCTCTTTACTTGTATGTCTCACCAATTAGACTGAAAGCTCTCAAAAAAGGATCTTGTTCCACTTTGTGTTCCCAGCACATGACATAATGCTTGGCACGTAGTAGGTGCTTAAGAAATGTCCATGAATGAATAATAGATGGCTTACCCACATACAAGCTGGATGGGTTTCACTTCCTGGCCTCTTTATTCATTTGTATTCTATAACGTCTTATAAAGGGTTAGGTGTGGACTGGGGTGTAAACTAACAGATAAAACATGGTCATTGCTGTCAAGGGGTTTCTAGGCTCATGCAGAGACCCGCTGTCCATGATGAACAGCGTGGGCCTTGGCTTGGGAGAGCTCAGAAGGCGGAGGGACAAGATCTGGCTTGAGGAGTGGGGGAAGGGGGTATAGAGAAGGTGGTGTATGGTTCAGGCCTTGAAAGACGGGCAGGTTTTCAAACTGTGAAGAAGCATTCAGGAAGCAGGAACAGTGTGGTAAAAGCATGGAGCTGGGCAAGTTTTGATTCAAAAACAGGGCTCTGAAGCGTCCAGAGTGGACTTCCAAAGGTGTGAGAACCGAATATTCTGTTAAGGGCAACCTCAATCCCCGCCAGCCAGACCCTTATCCTGCTAGGGGCGAGGAAGCAGGATTTACTGATGACATACTTGACAGCACGCACCTTCATGTCCTGGTTTCCCAGCTACATTAGACTAAAATGCCAGGCAGCTGTGAGGTGCTTTCTGGAGCCATCAGGACCTGCGATGAGGATGGAGAGAAGTGACGAGGATGACTGGCCTCACTCTGTGGGGTCTGGAGCCTTCTTCAGGGACCCAAGGTTGACCTAGAGCACTGGGGTTTGGAAACTGGGCTTCTAAGAGGAGTCTAGGAGACATAGGGGGCTCTAGTTCCATGACAGCACATCTGAACGCTGCTCCACACAGCTGTGCAGGACCAGCTGCCCTTAGCAGCCACTCCTGGCCACTCCTGGCAGGTCCATACGAAAGAAGAAGCAGGAAAGCAAAGAACCAACTTCTTTGCAGAAAGACAGGTGAAATTGGCCAATGCCCCATCTTACAAGAGACACCATAGACAAGAATTGCCCCAGTCCACTTTGGGCAGGCCCCATAACTTCTCTGAGTCTTAGTGTCCTTATCTGTAAATGGGTGTAATAAATATTACTTACCTCTCAGAGGCGTATGAAGCTCAAGTTCAATTATACGTGTAAAGCCTTAAGATAGGACAGGTGTTCTGTAGAACTTAAATACCTGACCATTTTCATTATTTTTATTCACTCCTGGTAAAGTAGGAGGGCTTCCCCAAAGAACTGGTCCCTTCCAAGAGGGAGAAATGACCTTTGTCATTAGTGGAACTCCGGCACGTGGTAGGTACTGGGTGACCAGGAGTTCCTCAAGTTAGCCGTGCTGGGCTTTCTTCAACAGGCTTAGGCACTCCATCTCCAGGTTCCATGGCGCTATTGGGGTAATGATGACTGGGTACTTGTTATTTATGACCTGCCTTCCCCACTGGACTCTAAAGTACTTAGGACAGAAAGAGGTGAAGGGAATGCTTTCCCCATCATCTCCAGTGACCAACACAGTGCCTGGCACATGGGAGACACTCAATAAATGCTTGATGAAAAACTAAATAAGCAAGTGAGTAAAAGACTGAGTGAGAGATATTCACCTCCTTTTCATCAATAGAATCATTCTCATTGCTTCCCAGAACAGACGCTCTGTGCTGTGAGGTGACTCCAAAACTCTGTGTTAACGTTCTTATTCCCACCCGGATGGAGAGAAGGGAGCCCCTCTTGGAACCTTGCTCTCCAGTAGTGGTCCTCTGAAGGCCTCTCCAGGACATGAGTAGACAAGGTGGGAAAAGTACTGGCTTCTTCCTCCATCTCACACACTCTGCCTGCCCCCTGGATCCCAAGGAACACCACAGCCGTCCTGGGGTTCCCCACCCAAAGGCAACGGTGTCTTCACGTAGAGGGAAACCAGTTCACAGATAGCTCAGGTTTCAGTCATACAGTTAGAACACGAGGACTCAGAAGAAACTATAGAGGTCAAGTAGCCTCATGCAACTTCCTAAAGTTAAACAGAAGCCCCACAGGGTAATGACAGCATATTAGGGTTATTACCCAGGGCTGGGAGGAAGAAGAACCATGCCACAATCATTTCTTTGTTTCAAAGCAATGCCCAGCATTTAGAAGATCAAACTGGATAACGTCACCCTCAAGCAGCTAACGTTTCTGCTAGTGTGAATATTAATTATGTCATTCACACTCTTAGGTGCAGAGAAAGTCCTCTCCACCCTCTTCAAATCCTATCCTTTCGACAGTTTTATATTTCTGTCTGGAAGTTTCATTTACCTTCACTAAGCAAACTCACTCAGGTGTGTTATCTTTGGGCCTTCGCTGGGAGTATCTTCCTTCCTGTTACGTTTGCTTGGTTTTGATATTTTAGGGCTTTTGCTGCCTGTCAACCTCACACTCCAGCTTCTTTGCTTTTGCCTTTGATTTTGGGCGGCCTATGCCGATCACATTTACAAAATCATATTCTGGATACAATAAACAGAAGACTTGGCCTAGCCTGAATCTTTTCATTGGTTGTTATCTGAAGTGTTGACACCCTTTTCCAGCGCTTATTAGAGCAGACAGTTTGTTTGGGGAAAGTTCAATCCGTTGCAGGGAGCCTTGGTAATTGTAAAAAATAGAAGACTCACAAAGACTCCAGATGGTCCCAGAAATTCTGAAGTCTCCAGTTTCCTCAGAATAGCCTGCCATGGCTCAAAGGAGTTTTGCCCTGACCCCCTCCCCTTCCCCTCTCCCTAATTCCCTGTCTCAGAAATGCTCACAGCAGCTGTTAAGCCAGTTCACCCCTACTGCTCCCTCCTTCCTTCCTTCCACCCCTCCATACTCCAGCCAGCAATGTCATATCTGGTACAGTGGGTGTTCGGCAGAGAGACCTCTCCAGCCTCCTCTTGGACACGACACCTGCTTCTTTCTGATGGGAACTAACCGCAGATAGGGCAGATGACCAAGCCAGACTCTTCCCCCACAGACAGCCTGACCACCCAACACATGGAGGAAGTGTAGGTCCAGGTGTTTTCCCAGAGGCAGGCTGGCTGCGATGGGTCAAGGGGAAAACCAGAAAGAATTGACTATTCAACAGATAGCTATTGAGGGTTAGGAGGGACCTCTCAGACCACACTGTCAAGCCTCCCTCCAAACACACGAGTGACCACATCTCCATCCTCACCCTGGTGAGGTCCAATGTCAACTCACACACTACCCACGTGAGCCTGCTGCCTGCCTCAGAGGCCCATCCTTGGACAGTTCTAAATACTGGTGAGTTCACCTTTATTTTAGACAGGAGTCCATCTCCATGCAGACACACTTCTCCAATCGATGTGTCCTCTGGGATCCCACAGAAGAATGAAATCCTTCAGTTATTTGAAGGCATCCCTTCAATTATTTCACATGGATGCCCTTGGACTCTGAGTCTTCAGTTCCTCAGGCTAAAAGCATTTTGTTCTTTCAGCTGCTCCCTGTAGGTCACAGTTCCCACTTCTTCGGGCATTCTCTCCTGAACATACTTTTTGTCTCCTGTGCCATTGAAAGGGTGAGATCCACGCTTGAAAACCAGAGTCCAACACAGAATAGAGTAGAACTGTCAGCTCCCTTCTTCGAGTCACTGTCTAATATCCAATCTAGAACCCATTCAAGCTTTTCCCTGCCCCATATGTGTGTGTACGTGTGTGTGTTGTGTGTGTGTTTGATACCACATCACATCATTGGTTTATAGTGAACTTACAGGCAATGAAAACACTTATGCCTTTTCTCTATGTGCTGCCGACAAGCCCTTCCTCCTTCATCTTTTACTTGAGCAGTTTGCTTCACCTTTCTTGTATTGCTGGTAAATTAGCAGTTCAGCGCAGCCTGTGCATGTACTGCAAGAGACTTCATTAGTAGATTCCCCCTGCCCCCAGCTTCTAGAGTCTTCTCTTCTTCTTCACACTCTTTTTGGAACAAGCCCTAGCTATGAACTGGTCTCGTTGGTACTGGAGTCTCAACTGTAATTCTCTGAGGGGGAAGGAAGGGGGTAATGCCCTGAGTGAGGGGCCAGAGCCCCTGGGTTCTGGCCCCTCACTCAGGGCAGATCCTCGGTCAAGAGGGCTGCTTGGGGAGTCAAAGGAGGCCTCTCTGGCTCCTGGATTCTAATATCTCCTTGACAATAAGGTTCAGGCAGCATGGAGCCTAGTAATGTCAAAGAATAATAGTATCTGTCATTTTTTGAGCAGTTACCAAGGGCTGAATACTATGCTAATGGCTTTACATAAACGAAGTCATTCAATCCTTTTAAAAAATCAACTAGGTAAAAATTAAACCCACTTCACAGATGAGAAAAGTGAGGTTTGAAGATATTGCTAGTCTAATTGGGATTTGAACACAGTTCTGTCTGAAATCAAACCTCAAATCTTAGCCATTCTACTTGGAACACTGTAAGTGTTCACTCTGTAGACATGAGCTCTATTCCAAGCAGCTGAGCAAGGTGAGACCCTGAGGCATACAAGAATGCGAGAGGAAACCGTCACAGACCCTCTCGCCTCCCCCTCCCCTGCCCCCTACATCCAGACTGTGGCAAGTCTTGCAGGATTAATGGAATAAATGCCTTCCTTGGACCCAGAGGACAGGTAAGACATACCCTCCAACTTCATTCTGTTAGACATCATAGAGAGAGAAAGAAGGATGTCCATTCCTGCCTGCCTCACAGGCTTGTGTGAGACATAATCAATTGATCAATAATTTACCACTAACCCCCTACCGGCTACTCAGCAGCAAGCCAGACCCTGAGCCACGTAGAAGAAGCATGAGGCTAGGTCTGAGCCCAACAGGGCCCTAGCTGGGATACAAGACTTACACACCAGAAACAGCAAAAGAAAGAAACAGGACAGTACATTACCAGGAGTCAAATTCGGAGAAGTGGGTACTCAGAGCTACAGGAATTAGTTCACCAGGTTTTGTGGAATAGGTGGGACTCACAGTAGGTCCTGATGGGTGGATGGGTTATGATATGAAGGTTAGGGCAATTGTGGGGAGAGTCTACAGGAAGAGGGAAACAAGACATAGGTAAGGGTGCTTTGGAAACCAAAAGAGTCATGCAGTAAGTGCAAGGTGTTATTAAATGTCATATAATATCATGGTCATTCTTACCCAAATCCGGATCCTGAATCCATCGTCCCTCCTCGCTCACCTGTGGTTTCCGGTCCTAACCCCCCTGCTTCAATCCCAGTCTCTTGCTCCTAAAACATGGAGAGGGAAGGTCTTGGGAGACCAAGTTCTTCAGGATATTTACCTCTAGGGTTGGGTGGTATCAGGGCTGGGGATGGAAACAGGAACGTCTCCCTCTGGGCTTGTCGAAAGAGTAGCTTTGTCTGGTCCTAAATTTACAAACAGTGAAAGCATCCCCTCAAGACCAGAGAGTTGCTGTCGAGGAAAAATAAAAAGCCTCAGCAGCAGGTGGAATGTGAGGGTGGGAAGTAGGCTGGCAGGGAAGACAGATAGGCTGGAGAATGAGAGGGTGGCAAAGAGGCACCGGAGAGGAAGGGAGCCTGGAGGGACGAGGAGAAAGATGGGGAGGGGGTGGAAGGAGGGAGAAAGAACAGGTAGGTGTGTGTGTGGAGGGGGTGGAAATAGAGAGGGAGAAAGTTAAAGTCAGAGGAAACAAGCGCCCAGCAGGGGGAAGGGAGGGAAGATGTGCGCCGTGCGTGTGTGTGTGTGCGTGTACGTGTGTGTGTGTGTGTGTGTGTGTGTGTGTGTGAGCTGCCTTAAGCTCTTTAAATTTGTCCTCATCGATTAGGGATTTGCAGCAAAATCCCTTGCTCTGGGAAGACATTTGCTTCACTCCTGCTTTGCTGTCAAACCGAGGGAGGCCTCTCTCTGGGTGGGGCTGGCTGTGCAGAGCAAAGCACTATGAGGAGAAGGTCTTGGTACCCTTCTCCTCTCTTGATGCCCAGCCCAAATCCACCTTGTCAGGGAAGCCTTCCGTGATGTCCCTGAAAGAAAGCGCTCCTCCAATGCCCCCCCACCCTGCAACCCCTGCTCGGAGCTCCTGTTTCATTATCTCATTACCTCTATATCTTCCAAAATGTAGTAGCTTGTGACAGTGACTATTGTATCAATTCTCATGAGTCCTAGGGTCAGGAATTCAGACAGGGACAGTGGAAATAGCTCATCTCTGTTCCACATGATGTCAGGAAGAGGCCCAGTGTCTTTGGGGCGAGCTGTGGGGTAGCCAATGTCAAGGCCACTCCCAGGAGCATGCCTCTCACACCTTGGGCCCTGTATCACCTGGAGTCTCCTCCCCTATCTCTGAAGCCTCACCTCTGGTTCTGCTTTTTCTAGAAGCTGCCGCTGAGTCAGCAGAGGAGGGAATGAACTCTCCCCCAATTCCAGGAACTCATTATTAGCTTAGCTCTCTGCCATTTGTCAGGAGCTCCATGAACCCAAGGAGCTGTGTTCTTTGGATTCTTCCTTACTTACTTCTAATCCCCTCCTAGGTGTCTATGATAATACTGGGCATTTTTTTTTTTTTTTGAGATTCCCATAAGTATTGAATGAACAGAAACTTGGCATTTGTGGTTGGCCTATGCCTTTTTTTAAAGGGCTTTCGTAACCATCTTCCCTTAATTCTCCTTGATCTGAGTCTGGGAGCGATACTGGGCATTTTACTGATAGAGAGACTGAGGCACACAGAAAGGTGAAAAGATTTGCTCAAGGTCACACAACCTTAAGGTCAGTGGCATTAAGGAGTGGATCCATGGTGAAATTCTCTTTAGGCTGGCTGAGAGGGTGACCTTCCCACAGGGCCCAGGGCTGCCTCGAGAGCTGTTTCCCATTCATGATGCTGCCTGGGGCACTGTAGGAGCTAATCAACAGCTAGTGACCAAATGGCAGAGTTATCGATCTGTTTCACTGTGTCCCGGTCTCCCAATCATGCCGACACTCTGGGCCCTCCTGGGAGTCCACTAGCTGGTCAGGAGGTCGCATTCACCTCTCACGTGGCTCTTCAGCAGAGCTTTCTGCTAGCTCAACCTCCCCCCCACTTTTTTTTTTTTTTTTTTTTTTTTTTTTTTTTTTTTGCGGTACGCGGGCCGCTCACTGTTGTGGCCTCTCCCGTTGCGGAGCACAGGCTCCAGACGCGCAGGCTCAGCGGCCATGGCTCACGGGCCCAGCCGCTCTGCGGCACGTGGGATCTTCCCGGACCGGGGCACGAACCCGTGTCCCCTGCATCGGCAGGCGGACTCTCAACCACTGCGCCACCAGGGAAGCCCCAACCTCCTCATTTTAAAGATGTGGAAACTGAGTCCAGGGAGGGCAAAAGACTGATTCAGAGCCACTCAGGTTGTTAGTATCAGTGTCAGGAGGAGAAACCAGGTCTCCTGCACATACTATAATCTGGGTCAGGAGTCACCAATTTTCTAGCATTCTCTCCTAGTAAGATGGGACTCCAGATCCACCTTCAAAATTTATACTCAGAATAAAACTGGTGAAACAAAAATTTAGAGTAGTGATGAAGGGGTGAAAGAAAAGCAAAAAAACCCAAAAAACAAAAAACCTCTCTCCCAACCTGGCAAGCATCACTTAGATTGAGAATCCCTCCCTGCACATTTGCTGCCTTCCTCTGGTCCAGCTCAGATCAGTGGTGCCTGGAAAATGCATTTGCAAGCACCCAGCACAGCACCTCATGCATAGCCGGTGCTTTAGACTTGTTGGTGTTCTTCCTCTCTTCCTCCAATCTGACCTGTTTCCTGAAATGGGCTCCAGGGATTGGCAGGAGTGAAGGAGAAATTCTGTCTCCTGGTATTGATTCTGGAGTAAGGAGAATTCCCTATTTGTGAGCCTCTGCTTTCAAGGAATCAATGGAAATGTGTTCATCAGAAAGTCGGAAGGCAGCTGTGCTCACCAGTGCACCTAAACTAATGGTGGTGAGCACACTGTGGTGTGTACAGAAGTCCAGATACAATGTTGTATACACGAAACATATATAATGTTATAAACTAATGTTACCTCAAGGAAAGAAGGAAAGAAGGAAAGGGAAGGGAAGGGAAGGGAAGGAAAGAGAAGAGAAGAGAAGAGAAGAGAAGAGAAGAGAAGAGAAGGGAAGAGAAGAAAAGAGAAGAGGAGAAAAGAAAAGAAAAGAAAAGAAAAGAAAAGAAAAGAAAAGAAATTTGGCCTGGCCCAAACAGGGTTTGAGTGATGTAAACCATTGGAGGAGGAGGGAAAGGGAAGAGGTCTGATCAGATCCTGGGTATCGGTTCCAAACAAATTCTAACCACTGACACCACCTGTTATCTTTATTTGATGGAAGGTTTCAGAAGCTGCTCGGCACCTCCCTACACAAATATCTTGTTCCAGGCCAGGTCTTTGCTGCTGGTAATTCAGCGGCTGTGCCCCCAGTGGGGAGGGGTGTGTCACTCTGGGTCCTCCTGGCAGTCCACTCAGAGCACACAGCACCAACTGACCCACCCTCAGGGCTCTCTCCCCCCTAAAAGTCTAAGCTCCAGACCCTCTTGTCCCTTCATGTCCTCAGGGACGTAGAGGGGTGAGTGGACTCTTGTGGACTGGTTTCACATCTCCGTGGTTGGTTCTCCTCCTGGAAAGCCCGAGGGAAGTCATGCCTCCTTGTTGCATAATTCTGGCCTTGACCCCATGACAGCTGAGAGCTGGGCCTGGAGGGGCAGAGTCAGGCTGTGGGGAGGTGAGAGCCACCACCTGGGTGGCTGCTGGCCTGACACTTTGCAGGTGAGAGTACAGCAGCCTTGGCTCCAAACCTGAAGGTGTGGGAACACTGACCGAGAGCCAGAGCCCTGGAGCAGGATGCAGGGGGGCCTCGGACCCCTGGGGGCTTGTGGTGTGACTCAGTGGTTGAGTTTCAGCCATCTGCATGCTGCTGGGGCACCGAGGGGAGGCAGTTGCTTTCCTGTTGCTTCTGCTTCTCTCCATCCCCTCAGTAGCCTGGAACCTGCGAACATCCATCTGATAAGAATGGTCCAGGATTCTTCTGAGAACCAGCCACCCTGAAGGGCAGGCTCCTCTCCTTCCTCTCAACCCCTCCATCTCTCCCATCTGCGTCTTTTCTTCTTCCTTCCCCACACCTCTTTACCTCCTGTAGCTTCCTCTTTCTCACCTCTTTCCTCAAACTTTCTGTCTCTCTGTCTCATTCTTGCACTCAGTATGCACAGCACAGCCTCCTACAACAAACACACAACCGCACACATACATCCTCTCCTACAATTACCTTAGTGCATAACCTCACTCACATCCTTTTACATACAGCCACATGCACGCAGTATGCACACAGCTCCAGGCTCACACAGACAGCCACGTGTACCCTCCCTCACAAATGCCCCTGTGCCCACAGAATCCTCATCTCGCCTCTGGCAGCCCCGGTGTAGGGCTGACATGATGGACAGCTCTGCTCTGAGGAGCTGTCACTGTAGGAGGATCAGTCACACCTCCTCCAGTGATCCCCCCACCCCTAGCCAGGGCTAATTGGGACAGGAGGGCATGCAGGCAGCGAGTGAGCCAGTTCGAGGCCCATCCAGGTAGATGCCTGAACTGAGCACCTCAGTAAACACAGGACCCCTGAGCAGTAGCTCTGATTTCAGGACTAAATTGTAACCAGGAGCTGGACTCCAGGGCAGCTGAGTTAATGGAGTTGGGAGATTTTTACTGAGAGGTCACTGGTTCAGACCCAGTTCTGGTCAGCAGGAACTGAAACATAGTTTTATCTGACAGCTAATGGTCCTCCTGCATTAGCCGGAGGGGGTCTCCTGCCTGCCCCACCATGCAGGCAAGGTCATTGCTGGTCTGTCTGTGTGGCACCTCGGGGTTGGTGCAGGACTGGCTTAGAGCTTGGGGAGCTGATGGAGGTTTGGGACGAATTAGAAAAAGATACACACACACACACACACACACACACACACACACACACACTGCAGCCCCCCTTCTCCCCTCCTCCTGCAAGAACAGATTTTTAAAGGTGCCCTGTCTGGGCAGATTACTCGTGACTTGGTGCTTTAGTGCCATTCTGCTTCTTTCTCTGGGAGGTCACCGTCCTGCACAGGACACATGGGTTGGTGAACAGAACACTGGCTGGATTCCGGCACCTTTGACCCCTGAGGCCGGAGATGTCGGGCAACACAACTTGCAGGTCTATACACGGCAGCGCTGAGCCAGCATCTCCGTAATCACCTCCCACCCAGCCCCAGTGAGCCTTTTCATTGCTCTTTTTAATGACAGCTTAGAATCAAAGGGGGCAGACCTCTCCCAGACCTCCCCATTCCTTTCCCCTCAAAGGCGAGGACATCGGTGAGGTGCGATGCCCGAGCTGTCCCTACTCAGGGAATGACCAAAGCAATACACTCATGTAAGGTTACAGCTGGCTCTTCGCTAACACCAGCGGAAGAAGCAGCAATAAGAACCGTCACGACAATAGTTAAATTGCAAATAATCCTTCCCAGTATCCAAAGTGCTTTTGCACACACGTCCCATCTTCCTTGAAAGGAATCATGGTAATGAGGATCTCGCAGCCCTCACTGGCATCTTTCTATTTTGAGGGACAGCCCAGTGCCGTGGCGAGAGCAAAGAATCAGGACGATCTGGGTTTGAACCCCAGCTCTTGACTATTACTACGTAAGTGACGGTTTTATAGCCTCTCTGAGCCTCAGTTTAATTGCAAAATGGGCACAATACTACTTGCTTATAGGCTTATTGGGAAAATGAAATAAATTTTTTGGGGGTCCTGGGATTGGACATAAGATGAATTAATAAGAAAAATTATGGAGCCCAAATAAGGAATTAACTTTCTGGAAGAAGCAGAGCTATAACACGGTGGGTCTAAAAGAGACTGGACTGTGCTTCTGATTCACTTCATGGGACGTTTGTAGGGCACAGGCTCCCCATCAAGCACTGTGACAGGCATGGGCTGCAACAGTGGACAAGCTACCTTCCCTGCCCTACAGGGTCTTAGAAATGACAATCCCAACGCACCCTAACCCTGGGTCAGTCATCAGCATCAAAACAGAGGCATGGGACCAAAGCAGGAAGAGATCACAGCCACTGGTGGAAGAAGGAACACTCAGTTGGAAATGGTGGAAGAGACTTCTTGAGATAAATCTTAAAAGGGTTTGACAGATGGAGGCTGGATGAAAGGAAAGAGGTAGCATTCCAAGACGAGGGAAGAACTTTGACACAAGTACCAAACGTTGGAGGAGTGAAATAATCCATTTTTGCCAGACCTTGGGGTACGTATACCATGTTGCAGTCCTCAAGACAGTGACGGGGAACTGTGTGGTCCTCATAAAAGACTGGAGTTCTCCAAATTTCCTTTTCAATATCTGTCATAAATATTGTAGTTTACATATTTTAAGGTCTATCCATTTTAGTTTTTTTCAATTTTATTGAAACATAGCTAGTCACAATATTCTGATATTATCTTTTTTTTAAATTCTGTTGTGCCTAAATTTCCCTCCTTGAATTATTTACTCATTCGTTCGTTCATTCATCAGCTTAGGGAAAAAGCCTCTATGGGTTTGACTCTCCACATTTGCTACTCATTCCTTCCCTCACCCCAGTTGTGACCTTTCCCCTCAGAGAACATGTTAAACAAGGCTCTTTTCCAACAGCTTTCTCTTTTACTTCCAAGGGCCTAGCCCTGGTCTTTGTGAATATGATGCTGGAGGAAGTGTCAGTAAGGAGGTGGGAGAGGGGCAGTAGTCAGCTGGGGGAGGGGTGGTTGCTGTATTGTTCCCACAGTTAGTTTCTTATTAGTCTGTGTCGCTTAAGCCCGCCCTGCTTGCTGCCAAGGTAACTGTAAGCAGTAATGCAAACACAGGCATTGTAGTTACATCCAAATACTTGGTTATGAAGTAGCCGACTCAATAATGCAGATTATGCTTCTATTAACTACTTTTGAAAGATTGCTATCAAAAGGAAATTACAAAATTCTAAACTTCCCTAGGGTTCTGTTGATCCCAGTTTGAGAAGCCGTCTTGAAGGATTTCTACTTGCATGTATGCTGTCCTCCATTTACTTTTAATATTACTCCTTTATAACCTTAACACATGTTAACGTAATCATATTTTACCAGCTTAAAAAAAAAAGAGGGAAGGTTATCCAGGCAGAGAACATGACCCTCGTCAAAATATGGAGGCAAGAGAGGGCAGGGGGGAACATGAGGAGCCCCCAGTGCAAGTTTCTAGAACACAAGTGCATGAAGAATGGGCAGCAAGGGTGGGAAACAGAGCTGTGAATGAACGAAGGGCTACAGAGACACAGGGGAAAGGGAGGACTGCAGGAGGGTCGCTGGATGGCCAGTTAGAAGCAGTTTAGAGAGGAGGGGCAGGGTGGGAGGTCAGTCTGCGTGGAACTGAGTGCTGGGTTGTGGAGAAGAGACACCTAGGGGTGGAAAGCTCTTTTCCGGGTGGTCCTTCTTGTTTAGATCCCATCTGCCTGCTGGGCTCGTACCAAGTGCTGTGGCTGCACCCGGAAACAAGAAAGGTGGCGTCTGCCCTCATGGAGCTTACGGCCTAATGGTGGGGATGGGCGCTGCGCGAGCAAGCAGCACAGTGATGTAATAATTTCTAAGCCTGGGGATTAAGCATGGAGTCCTGCGGAGGAAATAAACAGAGGGATGGCGTGAAATCTAACTGCAGGCGCAGGTCCTTTCCATAGGGAACTGCTATGGGAGGTGACTCTAAGCTGAGACCGAGGCAGCGAAGGAAAGCTTGGGAAAGAGCTTTTGAGGCAGAAGGAACAGCGGATTAAAACTCTGAGACGGGGCTTCCCTGGTGGCGCAGTGGTTGAGAGTCCGCCTGCCGATGCAGGGGACATGGGTTCGTGCCCCGGTCCGGGAAGATCCCACATGCCGTGGGCGGCTAGGCCCGTGAGCCATGGCTGCTGAGCCTGCGCGTCCGGAGCCTGTGCTCTGCAACGGGAGAGGCCACAACAGTGAGAGGCCCGCGTACCGCAAAAAAACCCCAAAAAACACTGAGACGGACAGTTGATGGGCGCACGCAGGGGAAAGCGGGGAGGCCGGGGCAGCAGGGGAGAAGTGAGCGTGGAGCGTGGAGCAGGGGGTGGGGGGCTCCGATTCATCCTGGTGTGCTGGGGGAGCCCTGGGAGGGCTTCAAGCGGGGAGGAACACCCCTAAGCATGCTTCACACTCCCTGTGGTGACGGGGAGGATTGGAGGTCATGGGGTAAGAGTGGAAGCCAGGGTCCAGTTTGGATACCGCTGTGGTGCTCCAGGCACAAGACGAGGGCAGAGAAGTGGGCAGATTGGGGAGGTACTCTGGAGGTGACAAGGATGGCCCAGCATGGGACTTGGACAGAGCATGAAGGAGAGGGAGAAATCAAGGATGACTCCTGAGGTTCTAGGCTGAGCAACTGGGTATAGAGCTCCACATTTACCGAGATGGGAAGATTAAGGGTAGAGCAGGCTGGGGGGACGGGTGGGCAGAAGAGCCTGCTGGTGATAAGGAGGATGGAGATGATGGAGTTTGCTTGCAATAGAAGGAGAAAGGGCCACTGGACAGGGCAAGTTGAACAGGCGAGTGTGAGAAGGGGCAGCTGTTGGGTGAGGGGAACACAGGTTGCGTGGACAGGGGAGTGAGCTGTCAGAGGGCGGGAGGGAGAAGGAATGGGGAGACATCTGCGATGGTGAGAACTGAAATCGTGCCCAGTCTTCTTAGGATGCCAAGCCATTTGCTGCCATGTGGTGGTGGAGTGAGGGGTCGGTGTGAGGGCCAGGTTACCCCTTTAAGTTGTTTGAAACTGATTGAGTACCTGAGTCTGTGTTCTCATGATTACATCACATCTCACCTGGTGTCACATGGGGCCTTCTGGTTCCAGCAGAGCGACTCCGTTTTTCAAAGTGGAGCCTTGCATTCATTAAACATTTATTGAATGCTTACTACAGACCAAAAACTCTGAAGGTCGGAGGGTACAAACATAGCCGAGGCATTATTTCAGGTCTCAAGGAACTCACAACCTAGTTGGGGATGGTGACAGCTGAATGAAAACTCGAAAACCAGACAGAAAAAAAAAAAAAATGCCAGGAAGGAATTATAGAGAACAGCTAGCAGGAGAGGAAGTTAAATGTAAGTCCGATGGGCAGAGGGTGTCATGGATCAGAGCAGGCTTGGGGAGACGAGAAGGCGGCTGGAATTTTGCCTACAGGTGAAGGAGGGAGACGGCATTCTTAAAAGGGGAACAAGGTGAGCAGATGCTGACTACTCAGGCCATCTGCACTGCACACAGCTGGAGAGGGACATCAGCCAAGGACTCGAGTGGAAAAGGCAGGAAAACCAGGGGTTCTGCCTTAGAAAAGAAACCACGCCAATTAGCGCCCAAGCAAAGGGACTGATGGGGCATGAACTCTTGGGGGCCACCTTGGGGCTTCACATTCCTGACCCACACCCCTGGAATCACACAGCTTCCAGGTAAGGGAGACCTCACTGCCAAGAACACCTGAGCACTGGAGGACTCCTGTCTGGCTAGGAATTGAGGCTCTCCAAAGCACAGTGGGGACTGAGGTTAAGACTCGTTTCATTATTGTTACCATCATAATTGGCATTTCACACATTGCCTGTTATCTCCTTCTGGTGTTTATCATCTTGGAAATGTTCTGCCTGTGATTTTTTCATCTAAGCGAAGCCATTTATTCCAGCTTCCCCTCCTCCCTGTACTTTGCTTCTTTCTCCTAAAAGAGAGCTCAGGACCACGAACTTTTTTTTATTTAGCACAAAATCGTAAGCGTATTTGAGAATATTATAACAAAGAAAGGCATTATGTGGCTGAAAGAAAGGCTCTTAAGGAATTAGATAAAACCCCACATTCCTAAATTTTAAATCAGTTTCTCCCCCAAGAAGATACCCTTGAGTGATTTTTTTGTGTGCGTGAGGAAAAATTCTACTTGTTCACAGGTTAGAAAGAGCTTTAAAAACACATGCGCACAATGTTCCCTTTTTTTTTTTTGCATTTGCCAAACATTTTCACCCAGGGCGAAATCAGTTGCTATTTTAAACAAGTTGATTTTTCTGCAGGATGCTGTAAAAATATTATTGCAGGCAAAGCCAGCCTGGGGCAAAACAGTGTGAACTGAGGGAAGCTTGACTCTGTTGTCTTCCTGACTCCTCTTCCCTGTTCAGGGGCTGACCTCCCTCAGCACTGGTCCCATCCTGCCTGCTGAGGGCTTAGAGCTGCGATGGAGAGGACCAGGAGTCTGGGAAAGTGGGGTCACCTCTGACTCAGCCATTAACCAGGTACAACCTTGAGCAAATCCCTTCTCCTCTTTGGGACGTAAAATGAGGGTGTTGGACCACAAAGGATTAAAACTCAAATGATGATCCCAGGACAAAGCAGGTCATGTAAACGGGTGAAGCAGACCTGGCAGAAGACAGGGAGTGGTGGGGACTGGGGCAAACTAGAGGAAGCCTGCCATGACTAAGGGGCAAGGGCTGGTTCACTCCAGCCGATTCTTGCCATAGGTAGGGTGAGCCTGGTGTTGTCAGAATTTCTGATTTTTCAAGAGAAACAAAAATATGAATTTTATGTTAAAATCACATATCAAACCACTCTTCAGGCCACACAAATACATCTCCAGGTCAGAAAACCATAATCCAAAAAGATACATGCACCCCAATGTTCATTGCAGCACATTTACAATAGCCAAGACGTGGAAGCAACCTAAATATACATCAACAGAGGAATGGATAAAGAAGATGTAGAACGTATATACAATGGAATATTACTCAGCCATAAAAAGAAATGAAATTGTGCCATTTGCAGCAACATGGATGAACCTAGAGATTATCACACTAAGTAAAGTAAGTCAGACAGAGACAAATATCATATGATATCACTCATATGTGGAATCTAATTTAAAAATGATACAGATGAACTTGTTTACAAAACAGAAACAGACTTACAGACATAGAAAACAAACTTATGGTTACCAAAGGGGAAACATTGGCTGGGCGGAGGGATAAATCAGGAGGTTGGGATGAACAGAAACACACTACTATATATAAGATATATAAACAACAAGGACCTACTGCATAGCACAGGGAACTGTACTCAATATTCTGTGATAACCTATATGAGAAAAGACTCTGAAAAAGAATGAATATATGTATATGAATAACTGAATCACTTTGCTGTACACCTGAAAGTAACACAACATTGTAAATTGACCATACTCCAATAAAATTAGAACAAAACAAAAAGCAATACATCTCCAGGCCTTATCTCGCCTACAGTGCTAAGTGTGGGACTTCTGGGCTAGGTGATCTCTATCAGTGGTGATATCTCTGGTTCTATCAGTAGTTGGGAGGGGATAAAGGTTCTACTGTCTTTACTGAGTATTTTAACTGCAACCTCTTAAACACGGGAAGCCCTGAGAGTGAGTCTCTAATGGGGGAGCTGGAAGCTTTATGATGGGCCACTGGGAAAGTCGTTTGCAGCTCTGCGCCTGCACCCCTGACAGATTATGCCATCTTGGCAGTTTGGTGCTCTGCCCACACATAAGACCACCACTATTTATGTGGTTTCCTCCTAATAAAAAGTGACCCATTCAGTGCAATCAAATCCACACGCAGAATTGACTTTATGTCCTGAGTAACATTTTCACAAAGCAACTGAGTCAGATGGGAGCCCCCTTAGTGGCCATAAGGTGGGGAATTCATAGACACCTGAGTTATAAGTGAGGAGGGGACAACTGTAGGGTGAGTCTTTGATCATATAATTGTACACAACTAGAATATATTTTAACTCCCTGCCCCAAACACATTCACCATTTAATATACTACTAAAAACTCACCTTCTTGCCTTGGCACCCAGGAATTAGGGAAAATTTGGCACTGCCCACAGCCCTTCTAGCGGCCTTTACCTAGTCTAGGCAAGAATAATGGTTGGGTTTCTTAACTTTCATAACACAATATCCGCTTTGTCCTATTTGCATGTCTGACGTCTAAAGCATAGGACTCTTCATTCAACATTCTAGTATTTGCCTGTCTTCACTATGAAAAAGACTGCTTTTTAATTCCAGACAAAAGCCAAGTTGAAATCACTGATAAATTTTAAGTTAGAACAAAGTATACACCAATCATTTATTGTTTAATGTTTACTAAGCTCTCTCCCTAACTCTTGCTGGGTTGCTCAGGAAGCTGTATTCCTGGACCATATTAACTTCGTTCCCTGCAGAAATATCTTCACTCAGTTGTGTTGGTTATCATGCCTGTGACTTTTATGGAAGGCCATTTTAAGAACTGGCCAAATGAAGAGCATTTTCCCATTTTCTCTAAAAACTATTGTGGAAGATATTGTCCATTATGTTGTTCAATGTTCCTGACACAAGGATGCACGTTATAAATCCCTCTTAGAATTTAATATCAGGGAAATATTTGCTTCTCTTGGCACAGTAGAATGCTGCTTCTTAAGTGATCATGAAGTTGCTAGATGCTAGACCTCATTTTCCTTTTTTGCCTTGGCTGCTGGGAATCTTACAGCCCACATTTATGCTGGTGGCAGCAATGATACATTCCCAAATTGGGAGTAGAATTATCTTACTGCTTCATTTTCTTGGTGTTGACTAATTTTTGTTTTATTTCTTTTCTGCATATATGTGTTTTATTATATGCTGATTAAAGTAGTTTTGGAAGTAAGCAGTACATAAATTATGCATATGTTTTATGATCATTTAAAAACATACGTTATGCTATTTTATTATTGTTTTCAAATTACTTCATTTGTATCTCTTTAATCTGCTCCGCTGGAATTGTAACTTTTAAAAAACCTTTCAACTGTACTTAACACAGAGCTTCACACTCAGTTAGCACTCAATAAATACTTGCTAATTTGTTCACTTCATCATTGACTAATGGCTCATTCCCAAGCCACTGAAAGAAGGAAGAAAGCTTAAATCATGTAAAGAATGAAAGTTTATTCATAAATGTGAGGTGAGAGAACAGACAGGTTTCACACACTTTCTCCCTCCTCTGCAAATGAGTAGGACATCTGACACAGCAAGGAGAAGTGTGACTTAACCAGGGAAGGCCTGGATTCTGGTAGGAATTCCTAGTGTGCAAGGACACTTCAAGACCAGAAAAAGGGTCTCCTACTTAAAGATTTCCTGTATTTAGCAAATATGCATTAAGTGTTTACCATGTGCCTGCCACCATGCCAGGTAGGGGAAGACAGAGATGAAGGGAGTGGTTTAGTTTCTGGGGTTGCACAGAAAAGCAGACAGACCTCAGGCCATTCACAAAATGGCCCCAGGACATCGCCATTAGGGTCGTCTCTCTCTCGGAGTTGTCCAGCTTTGTGGAACTGGGCAAGGGACACAGAGGAATGGCGACAATGGGGAGTCAACCACTGGTCTACTTTATAAAGAATGCCCCCATACAGCTCAGGCTTTCTTCATTTTCCAATCGTTGGACCAGTAAGTCCAATACCACCATGATCTTGACCCTTCTGCCCACAGCCATGACCTGGCTGGGCTGAGGAATGACACAGCTCACACCAGAGATGGAGAAATGTGTCCTTACATGCAGCTGAGGATTATGATGAGGTGGCACTGATTAGACCTGCAATAAATTCACTGGCTACCTCAAAGCTGAACAGTCTGCATTGCCAAGGGAGGAATGTCATTTTGTTGGCCAGTGTGTCTTTCAGTGCACGTTTACATAAATTGTTTACTGACCCTGTGGGGTAACGTGACTACTTAGTTGCTAACACATCCTCAAATTTGGGGAAACAATCTCTTATAGCATGCATACTGCTAACTCACTAGGCAATACATGTCTTTGATCTTTTTAGTAATAATATACTTGGGAAAAAAGCAAATGATGGTCATAATTTATTTCAAAGAGTGTTTAGTAATTTAGCATATATCTGGGAAATGTTACTTAATCCTGGGTGGTCTGTGTGCATAATTATGCTTTTTGCTTGTCACTGATGTGGTCTCTCCCGTTGCAGAGCACAGGCTCCGGACGTGCAGGCTCAGCAGCCATGGCTCACGGGCCCAGCCGCTCCGCGGCATGTGGGATCTTCCCAGACCAGGGCACGAACCCGCGTCCCCTGCATCGGCAGGCGGACTCTCAACCACTGCGCCACCGGGGAAGTCCCATAATTACGTTTTAATTTGCACATGATTGCTGACTCTCACATCACCTAAACAATCAGCATGCATCTAATGACTGGCTGCTGTCTTATAACATTTTGTTTTCCCCTTTGGAGCTATTGGAAAGAGACCATCACATCCCACAACTATCTGCAATATTGCATGTGTATTGCTGAATATTGAGTAGATATTATGAGTATTGAATTTGGCTGCACTTCTGCAGTCATATTTCAATGTATTTTTCATTGCCTACTGAAAAGAAACTGAGAAGGGGGAAATAGTCAAAGTTCTCTGCGTTCTGCAGAATTGCTCTTGCCTTTCTATATCTCTCTTCCCATCCTTTGTTTTGTTTTCCCCTCTAGTAAGAGTAACAGGATCTTACCTTTGCATAGTACACATATTCTAAAAGCGTCATCCAGTAAAGTACGGTATTTGGCCTTTACATTGACTCTGTGATATGGGTGGGCTTGTCAAATATCCATTTACATATGAAAACACTAAGGCAGAGGATGTTGGTGACTTATGGTGACTAATATCACTATTACTCAGTGATAGCCTAGGAGAGGCCAAGAACTCCTGGTACCTACTTCCAAACACTTCCCATTCAATAGCACTGCCTTCTAACTAGAGGATGATGTAGTGGGAGATAATTCCTGTCAAAACTTAGAGTATATCTCCAGGATGTCAAGAGTGATTATGGAATTGAACCTGAAGGGCCAACATCTGTCTAAAAAATAGCCCACTTACGGTGAAGGGCCAGGAATATGCATGTGTTTCTTTTTCTGGGTCCCCTTCTCTGATAGAGGACATTTGAGCAGAGACCAAAATAAAATGAGGAAGGGAACTATGTGAAGAGCTAGGAGAAGAACATTCCTGGCTGAAAGAACAGCGAGTTTAAGATTCCCAAGGTGGGAGTGAACCTGGAGGCCAGTGTGACTGGGATGGGGTCCTGGCCAGGGATCCTGAGTGAGGTTGAAAACTTAGCTGGGACAAGATCACAGAAGGTCTCGCAGGTCATCATGAAGTCCTCGTCTTTTCCTTTGTGGGAGCCGGAAAGCAAGTAGAGGAGTGACATGATATGACTTGGGATTTAAAAGAATCACTCTGGCTGCTGTGTAGAGAATAGACTGTCTTGAGGCAAGGGTGAAAAGAAGGACATCAGTTTCCAGGAGAGATGCTGGTGGCTCAGGCCAGAGTATGTGCCGTGGAGGTGCGGGAGTGATCAGGTTCTGGATATATCTTGAAGGTAACATTGGTAGAATTTGCTGATGTAGGTGCTGAGAGAGAGAAGTCAAGAAGAAAATATTTCATTTAATAAAACTCTAGGCTTCCATAGAAAGAGTAAGAGTTAAAAGAAAACAACATAAGGAAAACTGATACATCTGTTTAGAAAAACAATATTCAGAGGCAAGCAAGTAGGGATTATGGCCTAGTCCAGCCCTATGGGTGAGTGATTTGTTGGAAGATGGACTCAGTCATAATTGTTTGTTGGAGTCTTCCAACCAATCAAAGGCAGGATCCTGCTAAAATGTGCAAGATGATTGGGTTACATTCTACTCTCAGGTGGAGGGCTTTGGTGCCCTAACTTCTCCTTCCTCCAACATTCCAGTGTGTGGGTCTTTGTGACCTGCAACCAACTAGTTCAATAAGTTTTTGCCTTTCCCCCAACCCTGGGGCTGAAGTGCAGGGGTGGGATTTTTCTGAGCGGTCCTTCTGTGCTAAGACCTAGCCTGAGTCCACATGCATAAGAGTCGATTCACGTGAAGTCATCTGAAGGAGAGTTGGTCCAAGTGGGTTTGGGGATCTTAATATAAGAATGAGAGAGAGCCCGACATTTCCCCAAGAAAGACATTGGACATTCTCTGGAAGTCATTGAGGAGCGTCCCTCCTCAAGAGTGTCACAACTGGTTATTGTTAATGACTGAGAGACCTCATGTAATTCATCCTCCTGTCCAGTTGAACAACAGCACCTCTGTGAGACATCTCTTCCAGCAGGACTCTGCATAAAAGGAAGTTTGTTCTCTGTGTCTCCACCCAACCTCGAGATCTCAGCATCAGGGTCTTAGGTACGTTACTGAAAGGTCTGTTCTCCCTGTTTCTCAAGAACCTGACACAGCAACCTAGCTGTAAGAGTTATGCTTCCGTAGACAAGAGCAATTAGATGCTCGTATGCAACTTGACAAGTGGTGGGGGAACCCTGGAAATCCATGAGTCTCTTCTAAGGTTCGCTGGAGCTGGGGGTGGGGAAAGGAGCTTGTCACCTCTGGGGAATGACACTCACTTCCCCCTCATTAGAGTCAGCATCTCCTTCTCTGCAGAGCAGTGTCTCATGGTGATCATGAGACCGCATGTACAGATAAGAAGCCTGAGCAAAGAGACCTAATCCAAATACACAGCTGAGACAAGCTTTAGACAGTGAAAAGGAGCCCAGACAACATTAGATTTGACATTTCCACCTCAGTGGAAGATTTCTTCTCAGAGCCACACTGATGTTCATATAACTCTTAATTATCCAGGCACTGATTAACTGATACCTGGCTTACTCTGGCCCCTGAAGATGAACCTATCATGAAAATATAAATGTACTGTCTCTCATTCATTGTCACTCAGGCATGATTAATCAGGCTGTGGATTAGATTAACCAGGGCTTCTTTATTTTTTTAATTTTTTGCTTCTCTCTGTCTATGATGATTTTTTTTAAATATTTATTTATTTATTTTTGGCTAGGTTGGGTTTTAGTTGTGGCACGCGGGATTTTCGTTGAGGCATGTGGGATCTTTTCTTGGTGCTGTGCGGGCTTCTCTCTAGTTGTGGTGTGCAGGTTTTCCCTTCTCTAGTTGTGGCGTGCAGGCTCCAGGGCACGTGGGCTCTGTAGCTGTGGCGCGGGTTCCAGAGCGTGTGGGCTCTGTAGTTTGGGGCACGCGGGCTTAATTGCCCCTCGGCATGTGGGATCTTAGTTCCCTGACCAGGGATTTAACCCGCATCCCCAGCATTGCAAGGCAGATTCTTTACCACTGGACCAACAGGGAAGTCCCTATGATGACTTTATAAATCAGTCCAATCTCCCTCCATCACAGGGTAGGTATGAGCAGAAAAAAGAGGTACAGCTCAATGTACTCTATATGTTTGTGAGTTAGGAGAAAGGATCTGGTGTCGGAGAAACTAAATGGTTTAAAAATGTTATTGGATTCAAGTTTTAATTATCCATGTTATTTCTGCTTTCATTATTATGGATCCCCGAACATCACAGTAACCGCTGCACAGTAGACAACGGCACCATGTAATAACTATGTCTGCTGTGTAATCATATTCCAGCATACCATTTATCAGGGACCATTAGAACTCAGGACGCTGGGGAGCAGGAGAAATAAACAGAAGACAAGCTCAGAATGCTGCCTTGAATGTCCCAGCCATCTTTCATTAACATTTTCTTAAAAACTGGATTCATACAAACTAAGTCTAGTCTTTTTTTATGAATGTTCAGAATCCAATCTGTAAGATCCACAATGGAACCACACTTTCACTCTCTTCACGTTGGTATAAGTCGAGTTGGTTTTAAGTCATACTCAATGCATGTTAGCTATGGAGGTTCCAGAAGGAACTCATCGTTGGACAGTCTTGCCATCTTATGATCATGTTTTCCAGACTCTAGTCTGAAGCATCAGGTCTGGGATGAGACCTATTCCAACCAAGCATGGGTTTGTCAGGGCTGATGAGGCTCAGTGTCCAAACAGAGAGGACACTCTGGTGAAGAGTCACACAGCAGGGCTTCCCTGGTGGCGCAGTGGTTGAGAGTCCGCCTGCCGATGCAGGGGACACGGGTTCTTGCCCTGGTCCGGGAGGATCCCACATGCTGCGGAGCGGCTGGGCCCATGAGCCATGGCTGCTGAGCCTGCGCTTCCGGAGCCTATGCTCCGCAATGAGAGAGGCCACAACAGTGAGAGGCCCGCGTACCGCAAAAAAAAAAAAGAGTCACACAGCAGAGAGTGTTGTGGTTCCAAAAGCAGGGGCTGGGGCCCCAGGAAAGGCCTCACATAGAGGAGTTTGGGAAATCAGGCAGAAGACAGTATAATTATTATGCAGGAATCCTGTCCATGGGTGACTGGTCCTGGCCTTGGAACTGGGGTGCAGGGGCAGATTTCTAGTCCTAGAAGAGGATAAGGAACAGCAAGAGAATTGGGCAGTCAGCAAAAATTAAACAGGCATCCAGTCCAGGGATCTGGAGCCTGGGAAAGAGAGCGGGGGCTCTTAGCTGTGATTCAGCTGTTACTGGGAGAGTTGACATATATACACTAATATGTATAAAATGGATAACTAATAAGAACCTGCTGTATAAATAAATAAAATTTGAAAAATAAATGTGCTTATAAGTATAAAGTGCTTAGAACATAGTAAACCATTTTTAAGTGTTAGCTGATAGTAGCATCACCACCATTATTATTTTCATGTGACTATCCCAGGAATACCATCTCCTGTTTCTGACCACAGAGGAGGAAGTGGTTAATACTAAGTACCTTGATCTCAGTTCAGCCCTGGGTGATGGATGCTAACTCCAACTGTTTTGCATGAGGCTCTTTAGCTGCTGCCTTTCACATCTCTGGATTGATCTGGGAATTGGAACAAGAACGGTCCATCAGGTGGAGGGAACAGAAGGTCCAGTTGTGGGGACCTGGATAGAGAGGTGAGAGGCAGGGCTGGTCCCCATGATGTGGCCTGAGAGTAGCCTAAATAGGTGGCTCCCAGGCCATCACAAGTAATATATAGCTCTCAAAAACAGAGCATGCCTGGCGTCCCTGGTGGCGCAGTGGTAGAGAGTCCGCCTGCCGATGAGGGGGACACGGGTTCGTGCCCCGGTCCGGGAGGATCCCGCATGCCGCAGAGCGGCTGGGACCGTGAGCCATGGCTGCTGAGCCTGCGCTTCCAGAGCCTGTGCTCCGCAACGGGAGAGGCCACAACAGTGAGAGGCCCGCGTACTGCAAAAAAAAAAAAAAAAAAAAAAAAAAAACAGAGCATGCCTGATTTCTGTGTGGGGAAACATAAATCTTCTTGGATTGAAATCGATTTTTTATATTTCTAGAATAAACATTCAGGAATTCAAATACGGACAATGTTAACTCTCTTCTCAGTAACCTATGGGCCTCTATGGACTGTAATAGTCCAAGAAGAATAAGATCTGCTGTTCGATTGAGGATCTCCTACAGCCAGGGAGGGTACAGCATCGTATGGGTGTGTGAACGATGGGATGATTACGGAGGACTCCTGTAATTAATTCCGCCTCCATTGAATTAACTCCGTCTGAAGCACACACTACCATCTGTATCCATGCAACTTGATTTGGGGGAGTTTTTATTAAACATTCTCAAATCAGTTCAATTCAAGAGAATTACCTCCTTGCCATTCCGTATCTCCTGCCAAGCACTTGATAAAATGTGTTCTACAAATGTAGATCTGGAGTCATGATAAGAAAACTCACTCCTGCTGAATATTGGAATTACCTGGCTGATGTAGCAGGTGAACCTTAAAACCAGGACAAATTCCCACTGGAGAATTTCCAAACTGTTAGAGATCATCCATCGTCCTGGGGCAAAGGGAAAAATGAGAGACCCTTCAGTTTACCCACATGTGGGTGAACATCTTCAAGATGGAACTGCCCAGGCTGCTCAAAATTGGAGAACTTCCAGATACGTCAGGCCTAATCAAAACCTCTGAGTCGGTGCTGGCCTCTGAGTCAGACCCCTAGTGCTAGGATGGACTTCCTGCAGGATGAACCCTCTCACGTACCTTTAACTTTGGCATGCAGCAGACCTCTTGTTTTCTGTGGATCTCGTTAACTGTCTAAGGAAGCAAGGCTAGGAGCCTAGCCAGCCTCACCAGCACCTACAGAGGGGCAGAGGAGTGGCTGAGTAAGAAGTAGTGGCAGTGCTAACGAGCAGTGACAATAGGGGATCCGCGTGGGAGTGTTTGCCATTGAGAGAATGAGGAGGGCTGGGGCAAACTAGAATAGTCATGGCAACCTCTTTTTGAGTATTTTTGTCTTGGGTGGGTTTTTTTTGGTACACACTGTATAAAATTATAACCTGCCCTGAAAAAGCAGGGGTTTATCATAATAAGAGCATTAGATGAGAAGAGAAAATGTAGGACTGACTCCTGGTGCTATAGCAGTTATTGAGCACAAGCAAGGCCTTTTCCACGTCTGTGCCTCAGTTTCTACACCTGCACCTTAGAGACAGGGAGGACTAGAGGACGTGTTAGGACCCTTCTAACTCTAATACTTCAAGTCCCTGAGTCCTGTCCCTTGCCCTGTATACTAAGCCTCAACCAACACCCACATTTTCACTCCACTGAACACTTGAGATTTCCTCTGATACATTCTACTCTTGGGCCATGGAGATAAAACACTTGCCTGAGATAGACAGACAATCATTTAGCCAAGAAAACAAAATGTGAAAGAAGAGGAAGACCCACCAGCAGAACAGATGGCTCCGCACACAAGGCAAAGAGAGCCACAGGTGAGACAGAGGGTAGGGCTGATGGGGGAGTGGGATAAGAGGTGTCAGGACGATAGATGAATGGAATGGAGGAAAGAGGCACAGCGGTGACAAGCGGAACAAGTGTATCATCAGCGCCGGCATTATCTTACACAGAGAGACAGTCCTGTAGGGGAACTGAAACGCTGGGACATACAGCCCTGGCCTCCTCCCCAGCTTCCTCCCTGCCCCCAGCTGAAGCAACAAGCAGTTTCCAAAATCAAAGTGGGGAACTGCCAATCCCTGAGTGTACCATCATTCACTGTATCAAGTGGTTTACACCTATTAGCTTATTTCATCTGCATAGTGATCTCATGGGTTGGCCTTATTTCTAGTATTATTATTATCATTCCAGTTCTATGAATGAAAAACACAGTCAGGAAGGTCCACTCAGCTAGTAACTGCCATTGCTGGGCTGACTCTTAAGCCCCAATCCTTCTCACTGTCCCCTCCTGCAACCAGCCTACTTCCCAGCTACGGCACATTAGTTTTGTTGCATTTCCTGGTCTTGCCCCCCTCCCCTTTTCTGAGACAAAGCTCCCAGCAGATTGGAGCATAAGGAGGTCTTTGCTTCACACTTTCCTCTTCTTCTCTGCCTCCCTCCCTTCCTTTTCTGGCCAAAAGTTCCATTTATAATACAGAATGTATGAAGAGACCATCCATTCACCACTTCCCCAATTTTTCTGGCATTTGTGATTAAATCAACTCAGAGGCTGTGGGAAGATTTGGTAATTAAATAATTTGGGTAACAGAATATTTAATTAACTGTAATTACACATGCCATCTTGAAAGTCGTTTCTATTTTAATTTTAGCACAAGCTGGATTGTAAAAAACATGGTTTTTCTTTGCCACCAAAACCCATCTCTTTCTTCCCATCTTTCTCACCATTCCTCTTAGCCCTGGAGTCTTTACTTCCTTCTTCCCTTGTATTTGGAGGCACAGGGAGTCAAAGGGTACCAGCTACAGCTGAGTCCTGTGTGCTAGGGGTAGTGGAAACCAAAGAAGAACATGAGGCATAGTCTTGGCCTACATGATGGAGGAGACAATCCAAAAACGCATTGCCATATGAAGAATACAAAGGGCCCCGTGGACGATAATCCCATGCCCAGTGCACTGAAGAGGATGGAGGTGGGTCTGAACCAGGCCTCGAGAAGTGTGTAGCATTTGTACGGATAATGAGAAATAGGAGCAAGTTCCTAGGAAGAGGAGGTTTGCGATCTATTAAAGATGATTTGGATTTCTTTTCTCTTTACCCTCTTTTTCATTTATTCACTCACTCATCCACTCAACGAAGATTTTTGAGCACCTGTAGATGCCAGACTGTGATCACTAAAATGTCTGTCCTGAACCCAAGGAAACTCCCTGTCACACTCTGCACCTTCCCATCTGAGCTCGATGAGGACAGCAGAGCCATGCTCCATTCTCCAGGTGTTTCTGGTAGGTCCAGTGCCACCGAGCCCACCTACTGTCATGGAGAGTTGAATTTGCCCACTGCCAGCTGTGATAGTCCTGGTTGTGTCCTCACCTGACTGAGGCAGAACCCTGCCTAAGGAATAGGGCTTAGCTCACAACCGAATGAGGAGCACAGGAGGGGAAATCCACCTACTGTGTCCCCAGCCTTTTTGCCATTCCCCTACCGAGCATCTTCCTTGGACTCTGGTGTTCTAGGGCCCTGGAAGGCTCCCTGAGGTGCCTTGTCTGGAATGCTAAGACTTGACATCCTATCTTGGCCGGCATGAACCTCATCTCAAAGCCGGACTCTGAATCTGCTCTGGGGAATCTGTATTTTCTGACTTCCATAGTTTGTGCCTTCTCTACATCTTCCCGTTAGGAGGAATTTTGGTTTCACTCTAAAAAGGAACCTGAGAGTTGTGGCTATTCATTCATTTGTTTCATTTATCCATTCATTGGTTCATAAAACATGTGTCAAGCAGCTTCTGTGTGTCAGGCACTGTGCTGGGTTTTGTGGGATATAAATGAATACACGGCTCTGTTCTCAAAAGGTTTGTAGATAAATGGAGTTTACCAGACATGAAAAATCACAATTCAGGGTAATACAGGATGACAGAAGATATGCCTTACTCAGTTTGGGGAGCTGAGCCAAGTCTTGAGATGAGTAATAAATTATTGTAAGGCAGAGAAGAGGAACTGAACATTCTAGATAGAGGGGACAGCTTGTGCAAAGGCATGCAGACAGGTGCTTGGGGAGTGGTGTGAGTTTCTTCCTTGTAAGGAGTTATATGGCCAAGAACTAGACCCAAGACTATGTGTCCCTCTGAGGGAAAGGGTCGTCATAACCTTGTATGGGAAAGCAGCATGGTACAGCGACAAGACCCAATTTAGTATCAGAAGTTCTGGATTTGTGTTGCAGACACCAGATGCTGAGGGTTTGAATTCTAGCTTCGCCGTGTACCATCTGTACGGCCATGGCAAATCACATATTTCCCATCTCATTTTTGTCACTTGTGCAACAGACCGATACGATCTCGTAGAGCTATTCTTGGGACTAAATGAAATAAGATGCATGGCACTAAATAGCATTTAATAAAGGTTAATATTACTTTTATTTTTAATAAAAGTTTTGTAAAGTATTAGGTGCTTTACAAACATAAAGAATTGCATATTCTCTGCACGTTCTAGCCGAATGTCAACCCTCAATGCACGGTTACCAGCATTTTTAGAGTTTAGAGAGTTTTGTGGTTTGGCTTTGTCTAATCTCACAGGCCCTATTTCCCAAGTGAAATCAAATAATTTCATGTTGAAATAAGAGTTTGTGTTAGAGCAGGGATGACAGCAAGGGTCATGTTGTAAGAGCCTGGATGGCCCGCTGTTTCAACCCACACGGACACCTGATAGAGTCCTCAGTTCTTCGCAGTGAACTGGTGAGTATTGGCAACAGAGAAACCAGGTCTGCTTACACCTTCTAGAATGATCTGATCTGCTGAGCACTTTTGCCAAAGCTGCTTAAGGTTTGTTGTTAAGCCTGCTTTTCTTTTGTTTGCAAAGTTTATCAAGTTCAGAGGCTCCACTGATAATGAGGCTGCATGAGTGTGCTTACTAAACAGCCTGCTCTCCAAGGGCTTTGTTGAGCTTAGGTGATGCTGCCTTTGGAGGTCCAGGCCGAGGAGCTTTCACAAACCCGAGATTCCTCTTCACAGGGTCCCTTGGGGCACTTCGGTGTTATTTATGTCATCCCACCCCTGTCATCTCTAGAGCAAAATTGTGTTAGTGCAGATCATATATTGATACTGGTAGCAGTGATGGGCGGTGATGGCCATACACGCCTCCTGGTTTTTCTAAATAGGTTTAAGCACGACTTTAATATTTCATTTTTAAGCAAAAAGCATTCTGTGCTTTTTAGAATATGTAAAACAGTGTAGAGATGTATAAAGAAAGAGCTAATATCCTTCTGACCCTTCTGGTTCCAGTCGACTGAGATCACAGTTCAGTGCATGTGTCTTTCCATGGCTTTCTCTGTGTTCACTAACACACACACACATTTACACACACACACACACACACACACACACATTTTCCTGTTTGTTTGATTTGGAAAATGAGATAATTCAGTACACATTACCCTATAATTTGCCCCTGACCTATAGCCCTATAGATATAACTCACAGACCTATATATGCTATATATTATACACACATATATTTCTGTAATAAGGATTCATAATAAGGGGCTGCTGATCAGACCTGTGCAATTTTAATAGGACATTCCAGGTCATGTTCCACAAAGATTGCACCGTCAACATTTGAGTACTCCCTTTGCCTACAGCCTTCCCAGTCCTGGATAGTGTCAATCATTTTAGTTTCTACAAGTCGGAAGAACTAGACATTAATGAAATCAATCTTCTTGCCCCCCTCCCTTCCCCCCAGGGCAGCCAGATGACCATTGTCTGGGTGCCAGGAGATCATGCAGAAGCAGGGCCCTCTTCTGACTCTCCTGCTTGATGAGAATTCAGCCCGTTATTCACAAGCTGTCCAGCTCACCTTTGTTTTGCCAGCAGGGCTCAGCCGAGTTCTCAGGAAGAGTTAGAAGCACAAGTAAATTTAGTGCCAAGTAGCCCTGACAGCTCTAAAAGGTTGTGTTTTATTCATCAAAAGGGGGCCTAACGCTGAAGCTAAATACCGTGGTAGGAAAGGATTCCCTAAGCACCTGAAGAGACATTTGAAACAGAGGCCCAAACTCCTTTATCTGCCAAACCCTCCTATTTGCTGAAGATGAAAGAGCAAGAAAAGAGGAGGGAAGGAGAGAGGATGAGTCTGGAGTCCTGTCCTTAACCCTTGTAGTGTTGTTGTAGGACTATCAGTGCAGTATACACAGCACCTAACCCCAGGCCTGCTACGTGGTGAACACTTCATAAATTGTGATGGATATTATTATTATTAAATGACAAAAACAACATAAAATTCTCAACTTGTGATTTGTTACTCAGAGACACTTCCTCAATAAGCTATGATTTCAGGACCGTTTCTCTTAAAAGGCTTTATTGATTTGTGGTTTCTAGAGATACGACAAGAGTCTCTCTTTTCTTCATGCCTGAACCAAAGGCTCTTCTCCCTAAAGCAGAAGGGGACCTTGCTACTCGTCAGCTCTGTCCTTGGAGTCCATGTAACCTTCCACTCCTGATTTTTTAAATTTTTTTTTAAGCCACGGAGTCCCTGGAGTCTTCTAGCTGAAAGCCCCTTGTTCTGAGACTTGGGCGTGATGTTCAGCAGCCATTCAAGGTTGCCTGCAGGCCCTGGAGGGCTCTGTGTATTAGGGGTGGCCTGGGGAATGACCCTTGGGCAGAGGTCATATCAGAAAGTCCTGCCCTAGGACTTAGTATGTACCTGAAGTTCATTCCAGAGAGCTGATAACTTATCTACACAATGAGGAACCATATGCTCAACTATGGCCACTGTTCTTTTCTATACACACTTTTAATTGTCTACATATTTATACATATTACGTGTGCATTTCCATTCACTTACCCTACTAATGATTGTATTTGTCTACTTTAGCTCTTAGGACAATGCAAGAATAAAGGTGAACTTCTAGCATCCCAAAGCTATTTTTTTAGCAGTCATCTGGTTCTTGCTTCTAACTTTATTTTCAACCCATAAAATTTCTTGGCTTCCCAATCTCAATGTTAGCCCTTTAACCTTAGTGTTAGCTTTGGTCTCTCAGGGCAGACACTGAAGTTTTCTCAGGCTTTCAGTCTCTTGTAGCCCCTTGCCACCCCCTAGCTCCACCCCTCTGATGCTCAGTGCCTGACCCCAGCCTTGTGACACACCTTCATCTCTCTATAGCAAGAAAAATTGTCCTCAGTGATAAAATGCATTGGTCAGTTCACTCCATTTCATCTCTGCCGTCCTTCCTCTATATTTCTGCATTTCCTGTGTCCACGGGCCGTTCGCCACGGATCCTTTATAGCGCACCATAATGGCCTGACATCCTGCCTGCTCCTGGAAGCCCAGGATGAGGGCTGTGAGCCTGGCATTATATTCAGCGGTTAGAAACTTTCAAACAACCCAGTTTCCCCTGGGAACCTGTAATAGAAACATCTTAGCCTGGGTCTGTAGGACCATTTTAGTACCTCAGTCCAGCTGACTACATACTAAAGCTGAGGGACAACAAGATCAGTTGCTGAAGATGGAGGAAAGGCAAATCATCTCCACTCTCAGGGTCCCTGAGTGCCGCAGACAGCTGGGGCCGGATGCGCACACCATGCAGGTGCTCGTGGGCGCTATCGAAAATCCAATATAACCCACTCCAACTGGGCTATTACACTCCAGCCCTGATAGGATCACACTCTCAGAGCACAGGGTAAAATTAAATTTGAGAGAAAATGAGATTTCCTTTGTTTTCTGCAGAGTCCCTTAGATAAGCGTTCTCCACGATTTGACCTTGATGGCCGCAGAAGCCCGGTTGCAGGCCCAGAGGGATCTGATAGACAAATTGAATGAATTGGCGATTCCTTTGCTTGACTACTTGGCACTACCACTGGGGACAATGGCCTCCTCTTTCCATCTCCCTCCAGGCCAGGCTTGGGCAAAACTGCAAAGAACTACAGAGGACGTTTGTCTCCATCTCTTCTCTGTGGCTCCTCCCCGCCTCCCTTGTCAATCCCTGCTCTTCAGCTATCAGACGGCAGCTGCACGCTCCAATCCCAGTGCCCCTTTTCACTAGCTCTCGATCAGCCCAGCCCATCGGAGCTAAAATATTAACAGTGGCAAAAAAAGAAAATGGTTAACTCTTTACCTCTTCACTAGTGGCCTTCGAGCAAGGGATATCTAAGCCACGGATTTCAAAGACCCTAACAAGACTCTAGGAACCAGTAGGAGAGGTTCCCTCCACCCCAAATCACAACACTTGGGCGCCCTCCCCTAGGGAGGAAGATAAGCCCTGAATGCATGCTTTGCTTTCTGAGTGTGGGCTGCGGGCAAGCTGCCTCAGAATCTCCCGGGATGCTGGTCAAGTGCATATATTCTGTCCCCCGTCCAGAATAAGTCAGAATCTCTGCCATGGCTTCCAAGAAAATAACCCTTTTAATCTGCCTTCCATGAGATTCTGGGGCGTATTTTGAGAGACTATAGACCTGGCTATAGGCCTGGAGGCACTTCTCCTTCAGACCATCACCTATATAATGGGTTATTTCAAGAGTGTCAGAGACAGCCGGCTCCTTTGGCCCTTACAGACTTCTTCCCATTACTCCCAGTGGCTACTATGGTAAGGGCCAGGGACTTCTCAGAAACCTGCAGCTGCCACTCAGCCAGCAATCCTTTGAGACTCTCGCCAAGAGGAGAAGTTGAGTCTTTCCAGAGAACATATCTGCATGTGTGAAAACGTTAGGAGAGCCTCAGGCTGGCTTGAAATATAGGACTGATCTTACTTACCGGTGGGCGATGCTGATGATACTCATAATTACAATGACCATTTATTGAAGGCCTGTCAAGTTCTAGGCCAGGTACAGACCATTCGTAGTTATGACTTCATTTAATCCTCACAATGTTCTTACATAGTGAGTATTATTGTGTTTTTTTTTTTTTTTTTTACAGATGAGGGAATTGTGGCTCAGAGCCACATATCTAGTGACTGTGCAGTAGTGGACTCTGAACCCAGCTCTATCTGAATCTAATAATTCCTTCCAGGTCTACACAAATGTATAGAGCCAAAGCTCTTTCCCACACACTCTTCTGTTTTGAGTTTACACCAATCCTGTGAGGCAGACAGCAAGTTTTACAAATGGAAAAGCTGGGGATGGGAGGTGTTCAATCATTCCCAGCCAGGTACTGGTAAGAAGCACCACTGGAACTTAAACTCAGGGCATTTACTCTCAAGTCAGGCCTTTTTCATTCATGATGCTGTTCTCTGTTCTCTTGCTTCATGCGTCTCAAGTTACATCCAAGAGGCAGCCATGCAATTGCTTTTGATTATCAAATGTGTGCCTTTCCTACGGCTGTCATAACAAACTACCACAGACTCTGTGGCTGAAGATAACAGAATTTAATTTTCTCACAGCTCTGGAGGCCAGAAATCCAAAATCAAGGTGATGGACTCTCTCTGCTCTCTCGGAAGGCTCTAGGGAAGAATTCTTCCTCACCTCTTCCAGCTTCTGGGGGCTCCAGGCATTCCTTGGTTTGTAGCTACATAACGCCAAGTCTCTGTCCCCGTCTTCACGCGGCTTTCTTCTCTGGGTTTGTGTTTTCTCCTCTTGTGTCTCTTATAAGGACACTTGTCGTTGGATTTAGGGTCCATCTGGATAATCCAGGATAATCTCATCTCAAGATCCTTAACTTAATTACATCTGCAAAGACACCCTTTTTCTAAATAAGGTCACATTCATAGGTTTCAGGGGTTAGGACATGGACATGTCTTTTGGGGGCTACCATTCAATCTACTACAAGTAATTAGTATTCCAAGACACACGTACTCTAGGAAGTATGAATATACTAAGCTGATTAGAAAGCACATACAATTCTTCATTTTGATTCATCTGCCAGTTTTCTTCCCAAGTGCCAAGTGAGGGCTGCCATGGAGAACGATTTTTGATGAGTATTGGGAACAGGGAAGGATTCTTTTGGAGCAAAAGAGTCTTAAGGTTAGAGCAACCTGGGCAGGTGGCTCTGAAATGTCAGAGCCCAACTAGAAGGCAGAGGAGAGAGGACGCTACCTTAGCGCTGACGGAGCAGTAGAAAGGGAGCTGGACTTGGACGGAAAGGTTCTGGACGTGGCCTGCCTGGGTGGGATTCCAGGGACTTTCACACAGCTATAGTTATTGAAGTCTACATCTGGACTGGGGGAGGATAGAAGGGAGAGAAGACAAATGTCACCATCTTACTGTTGTTCCTGCTTCAGATCACTTCATCCCGAAGGGCATGTACCAGGTTTGGGGGTGAGGTGAAGGGGGCAGGAGCCCCAGAAGCCCCCGGTGCCTGTGCTGACCACAGGACCAGGCTCTCTGCAGAGGGTGGACAGTCAGCTGAGAGCTGCTCTGATGCTGCCCTTCTGTGGCTTCTCTGACACCCGCTCTTGGAGGGGTAGGAGGCTGGAAGCAGTAGGGAGCCCTTTCACAGCAGCGGAAACATTCTCTAGGGGGAGTGCAGGATTGCCACTCCCTCAGGGAGCCTCCCTACAGAGCCGCTCCCACTTCCCACAGCAACTGGGGAGCCTGGCCGGGCTAGGGCAGGGCTGGGGCCTCTGAGAATTCCCTACACTGGGCTCTTGCAAGCAGCAGGGATGACCTGCAGGCCGAGAAAACTTATTTTCCCTAGATGTTTCCGGCAGATGCAGTTTGCACCTACGCAGAGAACATTCTCCACCTCGACCCAGAGCTGTGCCACCCTGTGCCCGCCTTCACCAGCATTTACATATTCCCCACAGATCCCTTTGGGTGGTCCAACCTCCAGTTCTGATGTATCCTTGTATCAGTGAGATTCTGTTTTCCTGACCCTTGGGAAGGGATGTTTTCCAGGCAGAAAGGGCAGAAAAATCATCCTGCTGTTTTTCACAGTTGTGGGTTATTTGAGAAGAAACAAAAGAACATCAGAAAGGATCACCAGGGCTGACATGGAAATCATAGAAACAAAATCTGTGGCTACTGGAAGCTCCTGGGGAGCTTTCCTAGATAAATAGGGGGCTTTTCCTCCTCAAAGCTCTTAAGCTGCAAAGGGTGGTTAACTTCTTGGTGTTAACCATCAATACCCCTGGTCAAGCTGAGGATGAGACCCCAGAGGTGCTCCCGAGCTCCCTGCACCCCACCGTCTAACAGTTCCCCAGAGCTGGGGGCAACTAGGAGACAGGAAGTTCTCAGCTGAAGGGTGGTCTCCCCTTCAGAAGACTAAAGAAGAAGGCTCCACACTGTGATTGTGAAGCGGCACACAGGTGTCTTTGGAACGCTATTATTTCCTTTGTCCTCTTCTCCATGCGCCTCTTGGTGGCTCCTCTCTCTTCCACCCCGGGAACCTACTTCTTCACCTTCCCTTCAGCTTCTGTGTGAGTCTCCTGTGGCTGCAGTAACAAGGATCTGACCCCTGCTTACGCTGCTAGCTGTACTCCTGTTTATGAGGTTCTCCTAAACACGAGTGAGTCCTGGGGATGCCACCTGCTTGAGCTGGGCCATGCACCTGCACACACCTGCTCCACAGCTACAGAGGAGCATTCGGCAAAGAACGGAGAGCGTGAGAGGCTTGGCTGCCTAACGTGCGTCTTCCTGATTCAGAGTCTCCAAGACTCATTCATTCTCCAAATATTTGTTTAGTGTTCGAAGCTCTCCACTAGGTATGTAAGCTACAGAAATATATAATAACAATAATTCTTAACATTTACCCAACACGTATTATGTACAGAGCGCTACGCTTAGTGCTTTAGGTGGATTTCCTCACTCAATGCTCTTAACAACCTTAGCGACTGAATAACATTATTATCCTTATTTCACAGAGAAGGAATCTAAGCCTAAAGAGGCTAAGTGACTTGCCCAAAGTGTTTCAGCCAGGAAGCTGTGGAGCTGGGACTTGAACCAGGGGGGACTCAATCCAGGACCATATACCCTTAACCTCTGGGTAATACAAATTATGTGTCTCCAAGGTGCTCACGATCTAGCAGGAAAGACAGGACAACCATAACTCAGAGCACGTGGAGAGTTTCTAAATGCTTCGAGAAGGGATGAGGACTGGATATAAGTGGCGAGCAAGAAAGGAGAAGGGAAGTTTTGAATGATGTCAAATTTGAGCTGGACGTTGAAGAGTAGGTAATATTTACAGGAGCTTATCAACCAATCTCCATGTATCAAACGTTGTGGACACAATAGACTGATGAAACCAGTTAGCTTTGTTCTATCCCATACGTCAGGTACGTTATCTGTGTGACTTTTCTGGTCTCTTGAAATTAAAATGGTCCTGGAGTAAAACGAGTCAATGACGTACTTGCTGCTCTAGGCAAAGCCCTGGGAGGCCATTCCTGGGCTGGGTCCGTGCACAGAGTTTTGTGTGCTGCAAACTGGTAAAGGTTCTATAAATACTTAGATGTTCCCTTTGGCCCTTTGGACAGCGGTGGATGGGGGGCTCGAGAGCAGTGGCTGCCAGTAGGGAGGCTCTCGTGGTTGAGTATTGCATCTGTCTTCCATTAGGAAGCTGGACAGCCTGAGATGGCTCAGGAGGGCTGTGGAGTAGCAGCCCGTGATGGAGGAGGGGACTGAAGGGAATGGGGACTTTGGTCACTAAGAGCTCCTCCCAGCATCCCAGGGCAGCAGGGTCTCTTTTCATGGAGTCCACTTCCTCTTTAGTTGCCGGAGAAGTTAGCCTTCCAGTCTAACCCAGCTGGGCAACGAGACCAGCGAGGCACAGCTGCACACTAATAAACGGCCAGACGGAAAATCAAATAGGTATGTCGGTGCCCGACCGAATCCTCAGCCCTCTACAATGAATCCCCACCTGTGTGCCAGGCATTCCTGGGCAGAAGGTGAGGGCAGTGTTTGCTGAATGGCATTGCCCAAAGTGGAATCTCAAATACTCTTTGTACCCAGGTCAGCCGTCCCCCCAGGCAACATGTTCCTGGAGTGACAAGCAGGTTTGGGCTCCTCCGTAGATTACAGAGCAGGTGCATTCAGGGCAACCAGGTTGGAGGTTCCCACTTCTTGCTGGAAGCAATGACCCCACGGCTTTCTCCCGAGGCAGAGTTCTCCAGCCTGAGAGGGGCATCCCCACAGGGTGGACAGGAGTGAATAAATGGCTTCCACTTAGCCAGCTGGGATGGACACCCCTTGTGACACGGAGCTGCAGTTTAATGACATGGAACAAAAGCAGAGAAGTGGGCTACCAGTAGCATCCAGTCGCATCCCAGAAACCACAGTGAAAACAAGGAGGTGAGGGGAAAAATAACCAGCCCTGCCTGGTTGATGTGTAGTGTCTGCCTTGACACCACGTTTGTATTCATGGTTTCTCCGAAGAGGAGGATATGGGCTCTAATGATATCATTTTCAGTCTCCAGGCCAGAGGTATAATCGCCTGCCATTACTCCTTAATTACCTGGTAACTACTAGGCCATTACTTTCTAACTCCAGTCAAATTGCAACTCACTTCTGATTAGCGGGCAATAAACATTCGCAAACCAGGTCCAAGATCTATTTCCATAAAGCCTACTGCAGCTTAAGAGAAGGAATGCAAACATACAAATTGGGTGACCACAGGGAGTCTGCCCCAGTAATTATCATAAAGAACGTTGGTTGAGCTTAAATGATAATGCAGAAATTTGAGGTTTGGAGCCCAGAGTCCTGAATTCAGATTTTAACTCTTTTATTCACAAGGTGGTGTGATCTTTGCCAAGCACTAAACCTTTCCGGGGATCAATTTCCTGATCTAAGATGGGTAAAATCAACAAAAACTACCTTGCAAAGGTAAAAATGAAAAAAGATTATATTTGTGAAAAGTTCTGTGAAGCAAAAAAAAAAAAAGGCTGTGTAGTTAATTATTATTAATATTTTCAGGGTGAGGAACATTGTTTCATAACGTAAGAATGTGAAACCATTATTTTGAAGCTTTCAGCCCGTGCTTCTCAGACTTTCATGTGCACACAAACCTCCTGGGGAAACTTGGATTCTGATGCAGCAGGTCTGGGTGGTGCTGGGATTCTGGATCCTACAAACCCCCAGGTGGTGCTGATGCTGCTGGTCTGCGGACCACACTATGAGTAGAAGATCCAGGCCAACCTGAGTCAAAGAGCCAGCTGTGGGGCTTCCCTGGTGGCGCAGTGGTTGAGAGTCCGCCTGCCGATGCAAGGGACACGGGTTCGTGCCCCGGTCCGGGAAGATCCCACATGCCGCGGAGCGGCTGGGCCCGTGAGCCATGGCCGCTGAGCCTGCGCATCCGGAACCTGTGCTCCGCAACGGGAGAGGCCGCAACAGTGAGAGGCCCGCGTACCGCAAAAGAAAAAAAAAAAAAAAAAAAAGAGCCAGCTGTGAACCATGATAGAAGGGAGGGCAGAATGATCACATGGTCCCTGGAGGGAGCTAGCACCCATCGTGAACTCTCCTCCTGGTGCGGACAGCAGCATCGCCTGTGAAGACTAACACAGGCGGGACCCCAACACTCATACCTGACCCAGGGTCAGGTCCTCAGTGTGAGGGACCCTGCATCTAAAAGGGTAGATCTTGGGACTTCCCTGGTAGTCCAGTGGTTGGGACTCCACGCTTCCAATGCAGGGGGCACGGGTTCGATCCCTCGTTGGGGAACTAGGGTCCCGCATGCCACGCGGTGCAGCAAATAAATAAATTAAATAAATAAATTAAATAAAAGGGTAAATCTCCATGGAGAGAGGACACCAGGAATGTTCTGAAGAAAAGATTGTTGATGATTGGCAAAGGAGTTCCTATATCACAGGGGTCCCCAACCCCCAGGCCGCGGACCGGTACCCAGCCGCGGCCTGTTAGGAAATGGGCCACACAGCAGGAGGTGAGCGGCGGGTGAGTGAGCGAAGCTTCATCTGCCACTCCCCATGGCTCCCCATGGCTCGCATTACCGCCTGCACCATCCCCCGACCTTCCGTGGAAAAATTGTCTTCCACGAGACCGGTCCCTGGTGCCAAAAATTTGGGGACCGCTGCTATATCAGAAAACTCTCAGCAGATAAGACAGCGTGGTGATTCTGGACAGGGGCTCCCGATGGACCACTGTGGTGGAAGAAGGAGAGAAAGAAGAAAAGAAGGATGGAAGGAATGAAAGGGGGAGGGATGGAGGAAGGTAATTAATTTCTTTTGGGAATGGTGGAGAGAAAAGACATTGCCTACTTCACATTTTTGTCAATGGTTGGCACTGAAAAGCCCAGAATTATAGATGGTCGAAGCTGGAAGGTGTCTTTGAAGTTATCCTTTTCAACATTTCATTTCAGTCCCAAACACTGAGATTAAGTGCTTTTACCACTGAGCTGGTGGCAAAGCTGGGACAAGATCCCAGTTTTCCCAGTTCTCAGCCCTGTCTTATTTCCCATGCTCCTCATACCGAGTAAATGAAACCTGCTTCTTGGAATGTCCTTACATGCCCAGAACACAAAGAATGGAGGCAGCTGGAGTACAGCTGAGGCCACCAAGGACCACTCCCCTCCTTGGCTCCTTGCCGAGTGTCTTGGTTCCCTCAGTTCTGAACACCACCTATTTGACTTCCGAGGGACGGTATTGTGTTCCTTCTGTCCCCATCCTACAGCAGAGAGAAGCCAGCTACCCCTGAACCTCAAGCCCTCAAAGTTCTGATTAGACGAGTGCTGCGTTTTGCATGCCTGGACCCCACAGGACACTAGCATCACGTGCCAGCATCCGGAGGTGTGGGCACCTGGAGAGAGATAAAGAACAGTGCCACTTTCTCAAGGAGACATCTGTTCCCACAGTGCTATGGTACATCTCGGGCAATGCAGCCATGCCAGGTGGGGGGCTGCACAGGCAGGCCAGGAGAAGGAGTGCTTTGGCAGCGAACTCAAGGGCGTGGTGAATGGCAAAGTGACCTGATAAAACTGCAGCTCTTAGAGAACGCTTCTGAGCAGAAGCCTTAGAATCCAGAAATGCCCTTCAAGATGGCATGGTGATGGGCCACCTCTCCCAGGTGATGGACCAGGACACCAGCCTGGCCCGTGGCCCAACTCCGGGCAGGCTCCTGGTCCCACACAGAAAGAGTCAGGGACCCTGCGGTGGAGCAGAGCAGAGCATATCCACATCCTTTCTTCAAGTCATTTTTTAAAATAACCTTAATCTATGTCCTATAATATGTACATTAGGTGAGCAAATTTAATATAAACTCATATTACAACATTACTTTTGAAACTCCTAGCAGTGAGCATGGAAAGTCATTAAATATCCTTTTAGCAAAGGCTCTGGTGAGATTCCTAATGACTAAGTAGAAGAAAATCTAAATATACATAAATTGGGGATATTTTAGAAGCCTAATTGAAGGTACGCGCCTTGTTCGTGGTATAGACTGTAGATAAGAGTGTTTAAAGTTTCAGGTTTGTTTCTTATCTCTTTTAAGTTCCACCCAACATGTCATTACAGGGAAGGCCAACTCTTTATCTTCACGTTCCTCTCTCTACATGAGCTTCACTGTCAACTCCTCACGCAGGAAGATGCTGATGCTTGGGCAGGTCAGGAGGCTGCCCAAGGTGATTCAGTGAGACAGGGTTGTCCCAGCCCAGAGCTCACACACCTCTGAGTTTACACTAGCAGTGTAGGCCTGGGTGTGGACCTCAGAGCGCACCCCCTCCAGGCGTGGGGTCTCTGCTTGCATTAGTGGGCAGGACTTGGTGACCTAAATATCACCGTGGTGTCTCCAGGCCGGCAGACCAAGTCCGACCTCTCCTGTCCTAGGCTCAAGGTTTAAAATCAGATCTTCTGAGTAAGGGGCAGTTACTACTAACTCATTATCCGCCCAGGCCTGAGGTCCAGGCTTGGTGCCCAGCAACCCTTTAAGGGGAAAGCTCATAGAGCAAACTCACTGAAGGAAGGAAGCTCCCAGAATCCCCTCCCCAGTTCAGCTGGGAGATGTCGACCAGATGAAAATAGAATCTGGTTGCAGTCCATTTAGGCTCCGGGTCACACCGGCCTCATCCAGAGATGAAAGGTTCACAATTTGATTAGCAGCTCTCTTGGCCCATATTGACCCTGCCGTCCTTTTCTTAACTCCATGAATGTAATTAAGCCATTTCCCATCCTTCCTCCCCTTCAGTGTCAGGAAGGAGGCTGTTTTCCCTGGCTAGGTGGCAGGGTCCCCGATGAGTCCAGATGGCCCTGTAGCAGCCACCCTCCAGGCTGTCCACTAAAGGAAGGGAGCCCAGTGGCCCTTTTCTTCTCAGTATTTTTGCTCACTGCCCTATTGTCCCTTTAAGACCACGCACATAAGCAGCCGCTGTGCAAGAGAACCTGCCTGCTAAGTATCTGTGTGTGATCATGCCCGGCCAGGATGAGACCAGATTTATCCTGAGGAGCCCCCAGGACAAGGCACCCTTTCCAAAAGGCAGAAAATACCAGGAAGGAGCCTTTAGAGAGGATGCAGGGGAGGCCTGGAGGACACACGTGTACCAAGGAAGCTGCCCCAGGTCCCTGCCCAAAGTGAGTGCCAAGAGCGTGTGCTAGAAAGGGTCAGCATTCGGGACTCTGTGAGCAGAGAACTTTAGGAAGATGTCTTTAATTGCTCCAGCGTTTTAAACTAATTTGAGCTGATATTGATGATGAGAAATTCCTGGAAAGGATAGAAGAAATAATCAAGAAAGAGAGTCATAAAGAGAAAAAGACCCCCAGGAGGTACTAAGAAATCAAAACCTCTCCCAAGAAGACGGCGAGAGGGAAAACAGGGCGGGGAGAAGAAGAGAGAGAAGATCTGCTTCCTCTGGCCTGGGTGCCTGGCTCACTCACAGCCGAGTCCCACCCTCAGCTCAGCTTCCCTCCTGCCTTCCCCAGCTCACTCCCCATCATAGCTGGGCCTCAGATCCCTTTCCCTTCACTCCCCTCTCCTCCCCACCTTACTCCAGTCTGACAACAATAGGATTTTGATATGGCATTCTCAGTTCTTTAGTGACACAAATTAGAAAATGAACACATATGCAAGATGTAGTAGTTAACACTTATTGAGTGCCTGCTGTGTACCTCATCGCTAATAATAACAAGACTCATGCAAGATGAATATAATATCAATAATATTGCCCAGGTTAAGTGACTTGCCCAAGACGACACACCTAGTACATGACGCGGCTAGGGTTTGACTGGGTTCCTGTTTCTCCACAGCACATGCTTTCTCCCAATAGCATGAAAGCCCTCCTATGCAGGTGATGGGGATTTAAATTGTGATGTGTCTTGGGCAGAGACAGTCATGTTCATCTTTATAGTAAGCATTTGTAATAATAAGGATTGGATATAGATTGACTATGAAGACGACCTGATTGTGATCCAGCCTCCCTTGGCTTTGCCGACAACGTTTTCTCCAAGAAGGGAGAGGGCAGTAGCTTGACAAGGTGATCGCACTAGCCTGACTCCAAGTTCTTAAGCGGAGATCAGAGGGCCACCTGGCCAAGAGGTGGTAATGACACCGTAGTAACAATACACTCAGGCCAACAAGGCAAGCAAGCGGGAGGAGAGAGAGGACCTCTAGTCTCAGAGGACAGAAGAAGAGACAGGCTACTGAGGGAGGAACCAAAGTTGACGATGAGACCAGCTGCTGCACTGGAGTCCGGAGGAACCAGGTGGGGTGTGCTGACAGACCGGCTCTGGGGCAGGGTTGAGTAGGAGGGGATATATGTGCTGATTTGTAGGATTTCCCTATGCCCACTGTGTAAGTGCTCCCACCATGGCCAATTTCAAGCTACCAATGTGATGTCAACTGGCTCACAAAATTCCCCCCCATTTGGCGATTGGCTTTTACCAGCTGCAACCAGGAAGGTCCCAAGGCAACGACTTAGGCCTAGGGCAGCCAAATAGGACCTACCTACAGAGACTCAGAGGTCTGGAGGGGTTTACAGGAAATTGGAAGGATCATGCCCTTGCATGATGGTACTTCATGATTGGAGCACCGTTCTAGAAAAATAACTCTAGCTTAAACAATGCCCGGAGGAGAGTCCCTACCTACAGAGTCTTTCCTGGCAATCCTTTTCACTTTCCAACTCTCATAAACATACAGCTCTAGGTATCTGAACTAAATACGTCTAGTCATAAATTACTGATTAATCCATTTATTTATCAAATACATTTTAGACTTCCAAAGTGCCAGGCACTGTGTTGGACCCATAAATTCTCAGTCCCACTTGACTATACACATCTTGAGGGAAGGGGTCATCTTCACACCCCAGCACATAGCACTGTGCCAGGCATGCACACAGAATTTGTATATTTGTTTTGAATGATTGGAATCAAGCTCATTCATGGGAAAAAAATTATTTTAAAGGAAAACAATGTATCTTCAGAGAACTAGGAAGAGTTTATATCATTTCCACACTATCTGATTCTCCTCTCTTACTCAACCTTTCTCTCACCTCATAAGTGGTCTGGGACTTTAAAGACATTGCAGAAAGATTCAGGGTACATTTGTCAAGGTTAGAAGGGCCTTAGTTCATTTCTAAAACAGCTGCATTATTTTATATATTAAGAAAGGTGGGCTTTTTTTTTTTCTAATTGGAAAAAAAATCTATCAGTGCCAGCAGTGGAGGGCTCAGAGGGATGGAAAATCCCACTGCCTATGGGCCCAGCCTTTGAAAAACAGAGCAGAGGCCTGATGAAAGAGGCCATTGCCCACAACTTGAATTTCCTCTGCAGTTAAGTGGGGTTCCTACAAAAGTCACCAGAGGCGCAAAGATGGGACATGAAAGAAAGATACTCAGATTTGAGCAAAACCACATGGGTCATTTAAAGCCTAGAGGGCTGCCTCTGCTGGAACATCTTTTAATCTAAGGCTGTGTACTAGAAAATGAGGGGTGGGGTGGGACCCAAAGGGGACCCCCGCCCACGCATATCTCTGAAACCTAGTTAGGGGCTGTGGAAGGGCAAAGGTGCATGGTGAGGGCATCCAGGACAGAGCTCCCCTTACTTCCCTCACAGCACTCACCATAGGCTGCTTCTCCACAGTCAAGATTGGGTGGGTTTACAAGCTCCTCCCTAGGAAGGAGTCTGTAGCTGATGCCTAGCAGATGAAGAACTACATTACCCAGCCTGTGACCTCTAAGGAAAGAATCATCTAAAGGGCCTCAAGGAAGGCTGGGCATTAGATATAAAACATGAAACATTTTCAACTGTTACTTGTCTGCTCTGTGTCATTCTCCCCACCCCTGCCACATTGATTTAAACTCAATATACAGCACTTTATTATTTTTTCATATCTCTATTACAGGATGAGTTGTGTTGTGTTATATTACTTTATATGTCTGTCTCCCCTGCTCTCTGGGAGCTTCTCAGTGGCAAGGCCTGTGCGTCTCTGTGTTTCCAGTGCCTGGAACTATCCCAAGATGTAGACAGTGTTCTATATGTGCTTGTGTAGTTAGTGAACCAATTAATTCATTTCTTAATGAGTCAGGACAAGAAGAAAGAAGGGAAGGGAATGGAGACTAGGATAGGTGCTTGAAGAGCAAAAAACACACCTTAGAAAAGGGGCCAGTGTGGACATCAGTCCACACCAACATGACAAAATAAAGATCCCCAGATGACCACAAGTCTCTTTCTTCCCAAATGCAGGGCCCAGTTAAGTTACTCTGCAACTTCTTAAGTTAAAAAAAAAAAAAGTATCCGTGAAGAACTAAGCAAAGGGAAAGGAGGGAGGAGAGGATTTTCAACAGAAACATCTAAGAGTGACTTTCTAAAAATTGAATTATAGTTGCTCTACAATATTGTGTTATTTTCAGGCTTACACACAGTTATATATATATATATATTTTTTTTTCTTTCCAGGTTCTTCTCCATTATAGGTTATTATAAGATATTGAATATAGTTTCATGTACTATACAATAAATCCTTGTTGTTTATCTATTGTATATATAGTAGTGTGTACCTGTTAACCCCATACCCCTAATTTATCCCTGCCCCCTCTTTCCCCTTTGGTAACCATAATCCTGTTTTCTATGTCTGTGAGTCTGTTTCTGTTTTGTAAATAAAATCATTTGTTATTTTAGATTCCATATATAAGTGATATCATATTTGTCTTTCTCGATCTGACTTATTTCACTTAGTGTGATATTCTCTCTAGGTCCATCCATATTGCTGCAAATAGCAATATTTCATTCTTTTTCATGGCTGAGTAGTATTCCATTGTATATATGTGCCACATCTTCTCTATCCATTCCTCTGTCAATGGACACTTAGGTTGCTTCCATGTCCTGGCTATTGTAAATAGTGCTGCTATGGACATTAGGGTGCATGTATCTTTTCAAATTAGAGTTTTCTTCTTTCTTGGATATAGGCCCAGGAATGGATATATGCCCAGGATCATATGGTAACTCTATTTTTAATTTTTAAAGGAACCTCCATACTGTTTTCCATAGTTGCACCAATTTACATTTCCACCGACAGTGTAGGAGGGTGCCCTTTTTTTGCCCCACACCCTCTCAAAGGATGACCTTTAAAGTAGAAGTTGGGCAAGAGCATCTGGGCGGCTGGGTTTCCAGGCCAACCAGGAGCCTTAAGCAGGCTGGGTGATGAAGAGGTGTAATAATGTTGCCCACATAAAGGGAAAACTCCACTGAGGCATCAGACTCAAATTGAGCGCTCAGGCATCTTGTCCTTTCTCCCGCCCCCTCTCCTTTCCTGCCAGACGTCAATCCCAACTTGGTAAGGAGAGACTTTATTAAAAAGGATTAGTTTAAGGGTAGGGAATGAGACTACTGCAGCAGGGAGAGCGCTCTAACTGCAGACCTGCAAGCATCCCCAGAGGAGGCAAGGGGAGCTTTCCTTTTACAGGGAGGAGTAAACAAGGCTAGAAAGAACCGGATGTGCAGAGGTGGGGTGAAAGGTGGCAGGATGGGACCGTTGAGCAGAGAATGACCCTGAGGCCAGCTTATTCTTAGGAGTTGTATGCTGACCAAAGTTCAGCGATCTGGGGGAAGGAGGGAACTTGGTTAGCAAGGCTTTTCTTCCGATTGATCAGTGAGGATAAGCGATTCAGTTAAACACTTATGAGGCAGAGAATGGGAATCTAGAGGGTCTGTATGGAAACAGGTTGGGGGAAGGCATTCATGAGTCATATCTCAGTCACCTGCAGAAGGTGGTTCTTTCTCAGAACAGGAAAGGACGCAGGCATTTCTTACCTGCACTGTTTTCCAGGATCACAGGGCTCAGGCAAAAATCAACATTGCCAGGTGTGAGAAGCCTTCTGTACTTTTATCCCAGTCTGCAGAGACCAGGGCAGTTTTGTTGTCAGAGATAGGTTTTTTCCTAAGGTGGTTGGTTATATTATTTGTCTGGAATCAAACTTCTGCTTAGGTTCAAAATTGTTTAGGTCTCAATCTCCAGCCTATTTTCCTTTCACTTGGCTGCATCTAATTAGGTGTTAAAACATGTACCCAAATTCCATATGTTCTCATTAGCAAGACTATCCCTGTCACGGGACCATCCCTCCAACTCTCTCAGTTGAGTTTTTATAAAATCATTTAACTTCCTTTTGCTTTATGTATCTCTGTTCCCATCAAAGCAACCTTCTGATTAGGAGTTTGCTTCTCCTGTAGTTTGATTACAGGGAGAGAATGTACTAATCAGGCAGCATTTAGTGCTTTGGTTGTACGACAATTGCCTCTCATTGTAACTTAATCAGTTGGCCTTCTGACATTTACCTCTGTCTCACATGCATCTCAGTTAACACCGGCCAGCCCCCAGGATCCAGTGTCACTTGGCCAGTGACAGAGACTATCTCTATACCTGCAAAGTAAGAGCCAAGTCCAAGAGTATGGGGACATCTGCAAGGTACCCCCTGAGGATGACACATTAGATGATACTCTAACTGTGTCCACCTACCATTTTTCTAAAACACTCAAATCTCTTCAACCAAAGACTGTTGAAAGATCCCCCAAATCACTTCAACCTCAGCAGCCACAGAAAAAGGAGAGGAAACATGGACCCCATTCACAGTGGGATTCTTTTCCCCTCCTTTTTATTGATTTATTGCCTTTTATCCTCATTCCCCACTCCCCTTCTCTTACCTGCATAAGAAATGATTCTAATGTGTTTGATGTATGTATATGTTCTTGCAAATTATGTGTGTCATTTATTAGTATTTTATATTTATGGAAGTCAAATTGGGCTACAGATATGATTCAAGTTTTTACTTTTTCTACTTCATGCGAAGTTTGAAAGCTCCATCTGTGTTACTATGTGTACCTCCAGTCTATAGCTTTCTCTTGCTGCAATGCTCTCCATGCAGTGTTTGGCTTATTCATCCCCCATGATGGAAACTCAGAGAACCACCACCACACTGCCTAGTAAACAGTGCTATGAGGAGCCCAGGGCATGCCTCTTTGTTGATCTACGGGAGGGTTCTTTGGGATCTATGCCCAGGAGCAGATTTGCAGGATCCTAGGTTTGGCATACTCAGGGTGACTGAGGAGTGCCAGCATGCTGCCTAGACGTCTGCACCAAACCGTACTCCCACCTAAGGGCATGAGAGTTACCCACATCCCTGGCAACGCTTGGTGTCATCCAACTTTCTAATTTTTGCCACTCCCACGTTTTAAACTGGTGTCTCATTCTTTTATTTTGTGCATTTCTGATTATTAACGTGTTTGAGCAGCTCTTATGAGTATCATGCTTTGGGGTTTAATCTTCTTTTTATTTTCTATTCTGATCCTTTGCCCATTTCTCTGTTAGATTATCTGCCTTTTTGTTGTTGATTTATAGGTGGTCCTTATACAGTCTATATATCAGTTCATTGCCAATTTTAGACATTACAAATATTTCCTTCCAATATAATCTGTCAGTTTTATCCACATTGTCTGCAAATCCTTGATTTTCAATCAGTTTCAACTGTTTTACCTTATGCTTTAGGCTTTTGAAGTTTTAAGAAATCTCTCCCCACCCCAGCGTCACAAAGTGATTCTCTTACATTTTCGTCTATTAACCTTCTACTAATCGTTGCGTTTACTTTTTTAATCTGTCCATGCTGTACTCTGTGCGTGATGTTCATTTAAAGGAATCCAGCTGTGTTTTTCTCCAGAAAGATATCTGTAGAAAATGTCTAAGTCAAATAAGTTCCTGAAATCTGCTAGTTTTTCAACACCATCTTCTAAGCAATCTACCATCTCCCCGTTGATCTGTAGTGTCATCTTTATCATCCAGCACATTTCCATAGCAATGTGTACTCTCCCCGAAAGTTTACTGATTAGATTCACTTGTTACAGAGTAATAAGACTTCAGAGGGTTTCTTGAAAACAGAAACGACAAAGGCTTCTAAAATTTCTAGGGTGAGCTGCAATCTAAGGAAAAGCTTGTGCAGTCAGCAAAGCTCCTTGGCCCTTGCCAGGGAGGCATCGTGGCTGCAGGTCTGAGAGCCTCTGTTGTCCTCTCTCTGTCTATAGAGCTGACTGGGCTCGACAGCAGTCAGTTTTAGTTAATTGGCTGCAGTGTGTTTGAAATGTTCATAATTCCTCGTACAATACCTCACTCACCTTAGGAAAATCTCATAAAGTAGTTAATTAGTATCATCTCAATTTTACAGGTGAGAAAACAGGGTTACAAAGAGGTTAAATTAATTTACACCTGTCTGCCCAGCAGATAAGGCCCAGAGCTCAGTTTGAACCTAGGTGTGCTTAACTACATTACTGATGACCCTGCCAGGTTATACTGTCCTTCACATCCATTTCTCTTCTTCCAGACAATGTCTACTGAGTTCTGACTACTGTTAAGACAGAGTGCTTGGTGCCAAAAGATTCATCAGATGAGAATTCTGCCCATAAAGAGCGTCCAGCCTAGTCTGGAAGATAAGATGTGCCCATAACAAGCGCAATATAGGTTAGAAAAGAAGAGGTGCCTTAGGGGACCACTGAGTTCTGTAGTTGCTCAGAATTTGGAGAAATGTTTCCAGTGTTTACCTTTTTTTAAAGAAGGACCCATCCCACTTGGGCATGATACAGTTACTGTCCTTGGAATTTAAAGAATACTAGTCATGCATGTATTGGGGAAGTACATTCAGGTACGCTGCTGTAAAGTCGAAACTGCAAAATTAGGTGGTAAAAGTACTTATACGTTGCTCTGTATGGTAAGAACCCGTCCTGTCGCATCATGTACGTGATTACTAATCATTTTTCTTCCCCTTTACAGTGCAAATAAAGATTTGAGTTCTAAACTCATAAAAAGAAAGAAAGAAAGAAAGAAAAAATACCCATCCCATTAGACTTCCATGTATCTTGTAGTTCAAACAAGCTTGGATGTTAACTATAGGGTTGCCTAAATGCTTAGCATAACTGTAGTGACAGAGAGTTCTTCTAGGCCTTTAGGAATTAAAGAAGATAGCCTCCATCTTGCAGGAAATGCCCTTTTCACTGGAGCCATTGCAAGTTTGGTGTTTCACCTACCACCTAAAACCACTCGGTCTCAACAATTCTCCATCGTTGGCCAAAGGAAAGTTTACATATAGGCCAGCAATCCTGGAGATATGGAAAGGAGGGAACAGGAAGAAAAAGGATAGGTAGATATTTTATTAACAGAATAAACTCGAGTAGCTTTTCAGGTTTTAAAAGTGACATAGGGTAGTTTCCCCAGAGGCAGACCCCAGGATGAGAATTCATGTGAAAGTGGTTCAGGAGAACCTAGTGTGAGAGAGAGGGAAGCAGGATGGGGAGAAGGAAGAAGCCAAGCAAAGGTGACATTCCAGGCACAGTCCCAGGCTCAGCCTGACCCTGCAGAGATGCTCTGGAGTGTACAGGACATCTCAGAGTTTGTGCAGCCTTGAGACAATGTTGCTAGGGTTCTCACACTCCAACATACATCAGGCATTGGCTAAGAGCCAGAGGGAGATGAAGTGATGGAAGTAAACTCCCTGGTAGCACCAGTGGTCCAAGGGCTGTCCCCAGAAGAGAACTGAGCACAGAGAAGTAGAGGCTCACAGAAGCTGGGGGAGCAGTGGGGCTTGGTCAGAGCATCACTACTACCACTGTGAACAAGGGTCTGCAATACATCTGTAAGTCAAGTTCAGGAATTCTGCCAGCTTTTAGCCATTCCTAGGGGTCCTAGGAGTCCCCCCTCAGTTTACAGGAGAGAAAGCTGAGGCACAGAGAGGTTGAAGCATTTGCCCAAAGTGACAATTACAATTCGGGGGCTTCTGAATTCAAGTCCAGGTCTCTTTCAAGTACATCTCACCACCTCGTTTCCTTCCAGCCCTTTGAACTTGGAGGAACATGTGCGACACAGTAGATCATATTTTTCATTTATGCCCCACATTTGCCTTCTTTTAGGCATCCATCCTTGTGGGCCCCGGCTGGCCCACAGAGCCCTGCTTGGCAGCCCAACAGAAAACAGACTTTTCCCTCGACAGACGATCCAGCAGTCATCTGGGAGACTTATCTAGGTAGTTAAGGAGACCTTGGCGCCTGAAGAAGGCACTCAGAAGACGACAGGTCTGAATAATCTGATAAACTTTTATTGCCCCCAAATCTCCAGTCCTGAAATAAATCTCAGCCCACTTCAAATAAATTATTGTCTGTTTAAGAACGAAAGAGTGGATGAAGCAAAGAGCTTACAATCTGCTTCTGCCTCTTCTTTCGCTCAGCTCAATATCAAGGCTTCTTTTTCGATCCAGAGCTCTGGCTAACCAGATCTCTCCTGCCAACTCTCCTGATAGATAGCTGGGCCAGACAGTGGAGAGCGATCAAGGGGTTAAGCCTACTTCTGAAAAATGGTGAAGACAACCAGGCAGGGAGGAAAGAAACTCTGAAAGATGAGAAAGCTGTCATGCTTGCTGGTTGGCTCATGAAGTGACCAGCAATTCCTTAGAGCACTAAAGATTTATCAGCAAAAGGAAAAAAAAAAAAATCAGTTGGCCAGATAATCTTAGAAGGAGGAAGAAGGGAAAAAAATGCAAGTGACTAAGGGGATGGGGAAAGAAATTTACAGAATGAAATAGGGATATCTCCTCTGGTCTCCTATGACACCATCTGTGCTTCCATCATCCTTGTATTAAACAGACAGAATTATAATTGCCCATTTGCTTATCTATCTCCCTGGCCTCAATACCATGTTCTTGGTGACAAGGACTCTGTGTTTTTTGTTCACCCCTGATGTATGCCAGGCCTAGCACAATGTCTAGTATGTAACAGATGCTCTTTATATATTTGTTGAATGACTAAGAAAATAAATGAAGGAAATGGTGTTTTTTAAGGGCCAGTATTGACCAAGGCACAGTTCTAGACACTTGACCTCCTTGAGTCATATAAATCTCTCCGCAATGAGACAGATATTATCATAGTCATTTTGTAGATAAGAAAATTGAAATTCAGAAAGTAAACAGCTTTCTTGAGGCCAGACAACTAATAAATGGAAAAGCTGGGATGCAAAGCAAGTCTATCTGACTCTAAAGTCTATGATTTTTGTTGGATTTACTATTTACGTACAGACAATTCTTTAGGATGTGAGGTCTGGCTGCTCAACCTGAGAATGAGCTATTATCCTCCCTCCCTGTGTTGCCCGCCAATTTTTCATTCTACCCTTCACCTACACTTCCTCCATTTAGTACACTGGAGAAAGAAAAAAGGTGAGATCCAAGCCAAGCCATTAATTATACGTTGTCAGGCTCTTCTCTCTGGGTGTTTAACTTGTGTATGTTGCTCTTGCCCTCGAGGCTGCAAGCTCTTTGAGGGCAGAAGCCACGTTTTGTGCATCTCTGGCTTCTCTAGGCACTTCTAGGCATGATCTGAGTCATAGGTGGTCATGTCCCCCGGTTGGCGTCACAGCAGACGGTGACAGAAGGAGGGCGCCAGGGACTTGGGGGGCTGTGGCACATAAACGGGTGGTGCATGGGAACTGTCTTTGAACGCCCCGCTGAAAACAGAATCAATCTATCAGTTGTGCACAGAACAGACTGGTTCTCTAAGGACAAACGGGACTTAAAGGAAGAGGATGGCGTAAACAGAGCTTCTCAAAAAACATGGAGCACAGTGGAGTCAGCCAGTCTGTCTCCAACTCTCTCTCCTTCTCTCCGGGCAGCCAGATAGCATCGGGCACAGAGGAGTGTTGTGGGGATTTTTGCACCACTGCTGTACCTTCCTCCTGTGATCTTGGGTGACCTTTCCCAGCCGGAGACTTTCTAACTGCAAAAGGAGTGCCAAGGCCAACCCATTTCTCCAACCCGGAGCCCCTGGGAACCCCAGGCCATGTTTTTGATGGAACTGTGACCTCACAGGGTTAGTCGGGTGCTGGGAGAAGAGAGCGCTCTTGTGAAGATCAAGAAGCGCTGAATTAAGCTTACGATCAGAGACGCACACCTGGGCATTGACCGGCTGAAGCGCCATCCGTCTCGGCCGGGCTGCAGGGGTGGAGGGTGATTAATGCAGCTGGTTAGTGGGCTGATCCGCCCTGGCCCACTGCCTCCTCTGGATGCTGTTTGGAGAATTCATTAGGAGGGGGCAGCTGGGAAGTGGGGAGGAGCTGCAGTGTCCTAATCTCCCCTCCCCTACCCCCCCCACCCCCCGCTCCAGTTTGGCTTCTTCAACCAAGATGGTCATGGTGGTCAGGGTCCCCTAGGTCCTCATGTTGGGAGCAAGACATAATCAGCAAAGGTGTATCATCCCCCAAACCACATGGCAAGGTGAAAAGCTTTGGAATATGCTCCTTTATTCTGTTTACTTTAAAAATGAAAGGGGGCTTTGTCCTCTGTGCTGACCCTGCCGGAATCTTCTCTGGCTGTCTGTCCCCTGAAGGAGTCTGTAGTCTAGGCAAACAGACGCCAGAATAGATAACTTCAGGACTGTGTGGTGAGTGCAGGGCACGGGCTGTGGTGGGAGATCAGAGGAGGGGCTCCTAGAAGGGGTGAAGAGGTGCTAGGTTGGTTAGAGGGATCCCCATACCTCACCACTCAGGGATGCTAAGTCCAGAGTGATCCACACAGACTGCCAAGCAGATTAACCCCCACGATGGGGGCGACGTCAGCAATGGCTCTTACTTAACCGTTAGACTCACCCTACATCACCCCTGTGATTTTTAGTCTGAATTCTTCCAAGCAGCATTTTCAGGATTCTGTAAAAATCTAACACTTCTTGCCCCTACGGGTGTCAATGTAATCACTGCTGCAGTGACTGCTGAGCAGTGGGAAGAATGATCAACCCTCTCCCAGGTGGAAAAAAAATTCTTTATTAATGATTGGACCATCTTTTAAAGTTTTTATAAATTCTTGCCGACTCCTTACTATTTCCTTTGGGAGTGGGAGTGACTGGGCTTGAAGCAAACTCATTTTATTGATTTCTCAGGCTGGATAACTTGACACCAAACACCAAGGCAGGAGCCCAGTTATCTCGATGCTTTATTTACAGGAAGCAGGAAAGGCTAGAAAAAGGTCTCTGTCACTGGAGCAAGGAGATTTATCCTTCAGTGCCAGGTCTCTAGCATAGAGCTGGTGCATCTTGGGTAAATCACTTTTGTTACCTACTGCACTAAAACAGGCAAACGACACACATTTAGTGACACCAATTCCATTACTGCGCTATTTCTTGTCCCCGCAGAGCTAATGCACATAATTTTCACAATTTCTTTATTTCATTATTTATGTATTTATTTATTTCTCCCTCATTCCAGGAAGGATTTGAGAAAGCTTACAGGAGAAAAAAAGAAAAAGGAAAAAGAGGTTGAATAAAAATACACGACAGCGGGCTTCCCTGGTGGCGCAGTGGTTGAGAGTCCGCCTGCCGGTGCAGGGCACACGGGTTCGTGCCCCGGTCCGGGAAGATCCCACATGCCGCGGAGCGGCTGGGCTCGTGAGCCATGGCCGCTGAGCCTGCGCGTCTGGAGCCTGTGCTCCGCAACGGGAGAGGCCACAACAGTGAGAGGCCCGCGTACCGCAAACAAACAAAGAAACAAAATACATGACAGGGAAAATTAGTACTCTAGAATACGTGCCCTAAGGTTCTGTCTATTTATTAGAAATAGGCTGTATGTTGATCTCAGAGCTTTCTGTGGCCAAATGAAGTCATGGAACCTGAAAAGGGAAAGTATCTCAATCATTCTGTAAAAAACAAAATTTTTCCTGCTTCTGAGAACTAACAGAAATTTCTCTCTTCGATCTTAATAAAAGAACATTGGGAGACATAGCGGCTGAAATCCTCAACATCTTCACAAGAGTGAAGACATCGGTAATTTCTTTAGGCTGTTAGTTGTATTATTCCTCAATGTAAAATACATAGGGTCAGCAGGGAATTCAGTGAAAGATACCCTATAGGTCAGGAATCAAAACAATATGCTCCAAGTGGGCATCGCTCTGCTTTAGGCTTGACCTGCTGATAAACTTAGTATTATTTAGACCAGTTTTCCTCAGAGTGTGGCCCTGAACCTACAGCATCAGTATCACCTGGGAACTTATTAGACATGCAAGTTTTTGAGCTTCTCCCAGAATCAGAAACTGAATCAGAAACTCCGGGGCTAGGGCCAGGGAATCCAGGTTTTAACAAACCCTGATGCAATTTTAGGACCAGTGATACAGAGGAAGGAGTAGATGGCATGACCTTCCCACAATTGTAGGAACACTATGTTTCGCCTCTTATCTTTTGATTAGTGTTGGGCAGCAAGTAGTGTGAGGATAGAACATTTTTGGCAAGAGCCTGGAGAGCACGTACTTATGTTATCAATTAAAATCAGATCCATAAACTTTCCAAACCACTCAGAGGGAAGTCTGGTTGACCTCCTCCCTCCTCCTCGTGCTGAGTCTCCCCAGAGGTCTTCCAACCTCCCTGCTCTGTACAGAGAGGCGCCAGGGCAGGCCAGCGGCAAGGGGGTGGGAGGTAGGGGTAGATGTTTCCTCCAAAGATGCCCTCATGATGCGGTGGGCGTCTCTTTCTGGCTTCTTTTAAACTGTTCTTATGTGTGCTGCATGCATATTTCTTCTTTCTTCCCCACCATCCCTCCCATCTCTAAAAGTCTACGATTATTCCATTAGAGAGGCAGAGAATAAAAAAGAGGGACTGTAGAGATAATGGAATACAACCTCCTCACTTTGCAGATCAGAAGTGAGTCGACAGCAGGAACAATCCCTCTGTGTATTGCTTAGCTCAACACGTGGCACGTAACATGTTCTTGGTGACTCTTAGTTGAATCTGCTTGCTGACTGTATATAGTGTTTCATAATTTTCACACGCCTTATACCATTTATCCCCACAAACGCTCGCTAAGTATTATTATCCCCATTTTCAGACGAAGAAACTAAAGTTTGAGCAGTGGGATGCTTATTAAAGTTTCACAGCTTTTAATATTACGCATCCAGGCTGGAATCCTCTGACGTTTTACCTTTTCCTTCTGCCATGTCCCATCTCCCCAGAGGCCGAGAACAATGCTAGTCACACACTGCCCCCTCACCCCCCAAAAGTTCATAGAAATGTATCAAACTGAATGCTCACTTTTATGCAAATAGTGGCCATGGTCAACTCCGGTTAACTCCAGGAGACAAAGGCAAGGGCCTTGGCTTTTTCAGCGACTCAAGACAACCTCCCCACACATGTGCCTCTGAGTAGGGGTTAGCGGTGTGACCTGACCAAAACTCCACTTGCTGCAGACGTAATTCAGGGAGAGGTGGTTTTTACCAGACTCCTCTAAAAGGTATAGCTACCGGCCTATCAAAATCAGCAGAACATACACTGAAGATGAAGGAGAAAAAGGCATTTCCACATTGTCATGTTTCTGAATTTGTAGGCACACTTCTGCACACACACAAATATGGGTAAATATGTAGAGACTGAATGTCATTTCTAATAGAGGCGAAGTGATTTGACCTCCTCAGCAAAATTAATCTAAACAAATGCTGCATAAGGTAGCAGAAAGAGGGGGATGAAATGTCAGATTGAGGAAATGCAAGAAATTGTTTCACTCAAGACCATAAACACAGACTCAGAGGTTTCCTTGGCATAAGTTTTGAATCCAGTACCTGAATCTGAGTGATATTTCTTTTCTTGTTTTGGTTGAGGTTAGCATTTCCTTTGACCTTCTCAAAGGTCACAAGGCTGATGATACTCCATAGGGTGTCTTGGTGAAATTTAAGAAAAGGTGCTCCTTCCTCCAGGCAGACTTAGCCCCAACTAGGGAGCATGGCTGGGAGAATGGTACACGGACTGAACCTCAATTCCTACTCACCTGGCAGCTGGCCATTCTTATGCAGGGTACAACCAGTGCAACTGTACATGCCAGTCTTTATGTTTTTATGTGCAAGCCCTGGGTGTACTGCAGCCTACGGCCATCCAATGCAATAAGGTCAGCATTTGGGGTACAGATCACATGTGGGCATAAACAGAAGCCTTGCTTTCTGCTAAACCAAACCACCTTTAAATCAAATAGATATTGGTAGCCAAGAATGATGTATGAGAGTGTGTTTGCTGAACTGTCCCCCATACAGTGGAAGATCACTTCCTCCAAGTCCTTTATTTTAGAAGACATCTCATTAGACAAGTCCAGATTGATATTAATAATACTAACGATACTAATAGAGAGAGCAAACATATATTTAATGCTTACCAAATTCCAGGCATTATTCTAAATACCACATGTATTAACTCATGTAATCCTCATAACACCTCTATAAGGTAGTTATTATTATTACCCTCAAGCTAATAGTAAAGCTGGGATTCCTACCCGAGTCCAGCTCCAGAGTCTGTGCTATTAGGCACTGATGCTTATGTAAAATGCCAGAAACACAAAGGAGGCCAGGATAGGTAGGTGTGTAGTCAAACCAATGAAGTCCTACTATCTCATCTGACCAAACCCTCCACCCTCCTGGAGGACCATACTAGTCACCCAGCCTGGGTAAACCTCTCCAGGCTAAAGGGGCGCCTCCTTCCTGAGTACCATCCTCTCACCATGAATCCCAATGTCCCATGCTATCTGGGAAGAGCGTTTTCTGGTTTCAGGTAGGACGGAAAACAGTTGTGAGACCCGCATGAACCCAACAGGGACTTAGAGGAAGCCCAGGCTGTCTGCAGACCCTGCCCCAGTCTCCCTACCACGCTCCCACCCCAGCCCCTGGGAACAGGAACCAGCCTCAGGCCTCCGGAATTGGCTGTCTTCGCCCGCGCTTGCCCCCTCCGGCAGACAGGTGGCGGGGTCTCATGACCACTAATGAATGACACTGGCACAACTGAGCGTGGGCTGAGACCCCATTAATCCCTCTCTCCGCAGCTCAGCCGCACAGGTGAATTACGACCCCCAAGCCTTCGCATTTCTCCGTAATGCTCTAATGGCCTGCTTCTGTTGCCATGGCGACGCTGACACAGCTCCACGGAGCCCTCCAAGTACCTGAGGTGAAAGCAAAAGGGGCATGTTTGTCTCGGGGGGGTCGGGCCACGCTGGCATTGCTGTGATGGGCTGGGCTAAGGCTATGCAAACCCCCGGAGATCCAGAAAGTGAGGCAGTGATCCCCGGGTCTCCAGCTGGCCAAATTGAGACTCTTCCTGTCATCTGATGCACCTGTGCCAGGCCGTAGTGCACAGGCTGGAGGGGCACTGCTTTCCCCGAGGCCTGTTCCATGACTCCCCAGGCCTTCTCTCATCTCTAGGGGGAGAGAGGGTCTCCCCCCGCAAGTCAAGGAAAGATTCCTGGAGTGGAGTCCGGTCCTCCAGTCCTACTTCCCCACTTCCTGATGTGTGACCTTAAGAGAAGTCCTTTGGCTCCTCTAAAGCAGGAGACACCTAGGAGTGCAAAGAGTATTAGGGTTAAGGGAGCAGCTCCTCTCTGCCCAACAGCATTTCCTGTGCTGCGCGTCTGCCCTCCTGGAGCTTCCTGTTCATTAGAACATTCCAGAAAATGTAAAGACTTGGGGATCTTGGGATTGGTTACAGAGTGACAGTGATTCAGATGTGCCACTGAGCAGTTGTTTCCTGGATTAATGTGGTCTTATTCAGGCCTTGGCTGCTTGAGTGTCTTCCTTAGGGTGAATGATACACTTTACTGAAATCCAGTGTCACATGGATCATATGACACCCATATTCTGTCCTTGTATGGCTGACCTAAAAACCAAATGCAGAGTCCATACTTCTTTTCAAATGCATCTTTATTCATTTTAACCTATATTCTTAGACCCTCATATCTTTTAAAATTTCAGTTCCCACAGCCACCATGCCCTGTTTCCAGCATATACTCTATCATGCCCAAGGCCTGGAACACAAACAAAAAGATGCTTCCTAAAAATCACAACTGTATTTCATTAGTGTGAATGCACACCATGCTTAATATGACCTTTAACTGTGTCCCATGAAAGATAGCAACATTAATTCCAGTGAGTTGATTTATTCTTATTTTTTCAATGATGTAACTAATGATGTGATCTTGACCAAGTCAGTTCACCTGTTTGGCTTATAGTTTTGATAGATGCTCTATAAATAATAATTAAATTGAGCTGTAGTAAGGAATTGAACTAAATGAGGTCTACAGTTAAATCACCAGTAAGGACTCTCTGTAGATGATAAAGGTGAGGTCCAGAAGAGATGACCAAAGATTATCTGGTTCCTTGAGAACTCCTCGAGAAGTTGGATGTGAAGACACTAGCGAGCCCAATGTCTTATTCGGTTTTTACTAACTCTTCTATCTGTTCTCTAGTGAGGACACAGAATGGAAATGAGAATTCTGAGCCTAGAGGAATAATGTTACTGCAGAAGAGTCAGTAGTTTCCATTCTTATTAAAGTTTCTTCTCCCCCTGACTGCCACCTCCTATCCTTTGGGGCCAAGCCAGTTGCCCTGGGAGTCCATGTATCGTTGCTAATTTACAGGACTTGTCCAGTTAACCGACCCCCTTCCCATATACACACTCCCAATCTGCCCCTCAGCAAGATATTTTTACCTCAGTATTCCAAACAGATAGGCTCCTTCCCCCATCTAAAATCACCAGCAGGTATAGATATTCCACTAGTACATTTGTAAATGGGCCCCAGTGTCTCAAAAGTAAAGGAAAGCCTCTGAAAATTCAGCTCTTGGGTACAATTTGAACTTGAGCACAACCAAGTGCAGCTGGACGTCTTGAAACTAAAGTGGCATTCATGCATTCAGTAATACTCGCTGAATGTCTCCTCTGTCCACTGTGTCCCCGAACAGTTTCCAGATGGGAGGACCCAGACATGGTTTCCCTGTGTGTGAGTCTCTGGAAGCCGTGCAAGGACACGTGGAGAACGAAGTCCCTCCAGACGGCCCCCCAGGAAACACTGTTTGTCACACAAGACACCATCAGCATTCTGCAGACCAGAGCTTTATTTCCAGCATGGTGGGGACTCGGCCTGGGATTACGGGAGGAGGCTCATCTCACTCCTGCCCCACCCGAGGGAACCTTGTACCTCAGGGATAATCTCTCTTGTCATTACCTGCCTCACAGGGAGGTTGAGAGAATTTAATGAGATAATGTTTATAAAGCTTTCTGAGCTCCTTGGAAGGATGAATGGTGCTATATAAATGCAAAACATCATTATTACAGAGATCACAGAAGCATTCACTCTAGTTAAAGGCAAGGGGGAGGAACCCTGATTCTGTTATAATCTCCTATTTTCTGAGAGCTGAAGACACACTGAAAGATGCATCCCTTTTCCAACTGAAATTCTCCACCTTTATAATCCGCTCAGAGGTGAAATGTTTGGGGAAAATTTTAGAAATGTCTCTTTGAGAAGGAAGAACATTAAATTAGCACACTTCACCTGCTTACAATAGAGCCATTTTGACCCAAATCATTCAAAAAGGCTGAGCTTTATGACTTCAAATTTAGTTGGTCTTCAGTCCCCACTGAGATAAATGGAGCAGTGTTAAATCTGAAAGGGGAAAATTGGTTTGGCAAAGGTTCTAATGTTTGAAGCTGCCATTCAAGGGTGGCCGAACAGAGGCAGGTTTTTCCATATAATGAAATCGTTTCTTTCTAGAGAAATTATTCCAGTGATTTTCCCACACTGGAAAATGAGGCTTGTTATTTTGACAATAATTCATCCTTCCAATTTAGAAAGATCATTGATTTTCACAAGACTCTCAAAGCCCTTTTTCTTAGGTAGAATCAGTCCCTGAGGATCAGAAGAGAGCACTGTAGGTAAACACTGTCTAGGTATGCACTGTAGGTATCTCAAAGTGAAATGATTCTGGGGGCCAGGCAGGCAACATTAGGGAGGGAAGTAGGACAGGTATCATGACAACCAAGTGTGGCCTCTGGAGAGGAGGAAATACCTTTTCCTTCTACCCTCTGATGCTGAATCTCAGCCTCTGTGCACCAGTGCCGAACTGAATCTTGGAGACAGAGTTTTGGGTGAAATAGAAAAGAATAGCTTTACTGCTTGCCGGGCAAAGGGGGACACGGCAGGCTTGTGCCTCTCATAAACTATGTGTCCCAACCTGGGGGGATTTGGTGAGGAGTTTCATAGCAATAGTTAAAGGGTGGGGTTGCTGATAAGATTAGGGTGTGTGCAGGGCCTGCATTCCTTTAATCTGGTCTCAGGTACCCTGATGAGTTTCTGTGGTTCTTTTAATCTGTCTTCAGGTGGTCTTCTTTGAAGAGCTTCTCTGGTTCCTTTAATCTGAAATTAAGAATGCTAACATCTTCCATCTGTTGGGGGGTTTAGTTCTGTAAAGAACTCAAAGATATTGTTACGTGTATCCCTTGAGAAGGAACCAGGACATGCCCCAAGGCTGCACTAGTATTTCTTGACTGCTCCTCCCTTGTCTTTGCGTCCTCTCCCTTCCCTGATTAGCAACTGTTAGAATCTGCCCTTTGAAACTCAGGGAAGGTCATGGAGGCTGGAGTCTATTCCCTACAAACAAGAAACAGAGGACAAGGAGAGGCTTACGTGCCCAGAAGCCCCACATCGTCCTGCTCAGTTTCACCTCATAGGTTCTTGGCTGGGGCTCTGCAAACTAGACTAGACAAGCTAGACAAAAGACAGATTAACAAGAGAAAAGTCTAGGAATAGTGCATACACATGGGAGGACTCAGTGATGAGAAACTCAAAAAGGTGGCTAGAATTTGGGGCTTATATAGCATCTGAAAGAAGAACAATAATTTTGTAGAGAAATGACAAGACAAGAGAAAAAGGGTTTAAGCTTTTAAGAGCAGTAAACCTGCCTGTGGGAAGGTAAATACATGGGAGGAAACTAATGGAAGATAAGGTTTAGTCAGTAAGCTGTTTTCGTAGACTCTTGGTACCATCTAGTCTGATGATGTCATCCAGTCTCCGGTGATGAGGTTGTTCTCTCCTTCCTGATGAGGGAGAGTGAGACACCTTTACAATGAGGACTTTTCTGCTTTCAGGCAGATAGGGGCAGGCAGTGAGCTCATCCTGTGTCTGCTTTTTCTTCCTTATCTTCAGCTCAGGATAATCCTTATGTCAGAGTGGCATATTTTGGTGGGGCATATTCTAGATCCCTTCACCTCCACGTTGGGGCGTAGTAGGAAGTAGAGGGGGTCATGGGGAATTGGAGAACACACCTGAAGTATCCATCACTCCTCAGCTCCAGCTACCTCTTGTGCAGTACAAAAACTGTTCTTCTGGCTTTTCAAGGGAAGCCAGAGATCAGTAATTCTATATACCATCTCCCAATTTTAAATGTTACTCACAAATTCTTTTTTTTTTTTAACACTGTGTAGCCAAACCAGATATCTGGTCCATGGAATATTGTTTTCAACCTTGAATTTAAACTAATGTGAATTTTCCAATGAAACTCTAGTGGAGGAGAAATATGTTTTTCTCTCTGTGAGACCCACAGAGTCTCCCAATAACAGAAGACTCATAGAACCCTGACAGCATCTCCTTTTCCATCTTGGTGTTCCCCTTCCTCCACCACAAGCTGCTCAGTTTCTCTCTCAGTGCCTTGATCTCTTCATTTATAAAATCAGTACAATAAGACCACCTATTTCACTGGGATACTGTGAGTAATAAATGAGAGAATATATATGAAATGCTAGCACACTTGCATGCGATGAACACTCAATAAACCCTATCTGTTATTATCATTGGTTCATTTTTTTAACTAGCTAGACCATGGCCTGGGAATCAAGTCCACTGCCCTTCTTTCCATAATGAACACTGTCTCCATTGCTTAATTCACCTCAGTCCAGTTCAATCCAATAATTTTGTGTGCCTAACATAGACTTAAAACAAAAAAAAGATGGGACAAATTTTTGAAAGACAGCAGTCCTGAGAGTTGGAAAATAGGAAATAGTGGCAAAGTCAACTGAGTCCATGCAAATTATCCCAATTTTACCCTCGCAGTCAGCTTCTAAAAGGAATGTGAGATGTTCGGCTTCTCTAGCCATCTATTTCTTTCCAGAATGTAATCTTTGATGCTAAACTCTTATGGAGGGGGAAGCATGAGATAGATGAGAAAGTTCTGAAATGGAGCTTAATCTGTATTTCAGTTTAGATACACGCTTGGGCATGTGAAAGACTCCTTTTGTATTTGCTTTCATGTCTCACTTATAAAAAGAGCAAGTTGGCCTGGACAACTTTAGCTTTATTTTTCTGAGTCTATGTCTTCTCTTTATATCTTCTTCTACATAACACATTTCCTACCAATACTAGGTAATCCAAATATCTATTGTTGATAATAATTCCTATTCTAAAAGAGTTTGTATTTCACTTGGAAGGATAATATTATATACCTGGAACAGATAAAAATACAAGATAATATATGATTAAATAAGAATAAACGGTACAGTGAAATGGTTTAAGAGGTAGAAAGGGAACCATAATTTAGACCAATAGTAGTAAGGGAAAAATTGAATAATGGGTGGGTTTCTGATGGTCAATTAAAAAGGGAGAAGGAAGAGGGCATTCCAAGAGGAAATAACAGCAAGAGCAAAAGCTAAGAAGTGGGAAGAGTGTTTTTAAAAGTCCAGGAAGCCTTTGCTTTTTCTCTACTGACAGATATATAAATTCAGAGGAATGAAAGAAAAAAGTCAAAGTGGCATAATTCTTACAGGGCCCAGAATAACATTTCCAATCCCCACCAGGAAGACTCTGGAAAATTACATTATCTAATTGGTACACTCAACTTTTCCCTGTTTCTTTAGAAAGCGTGCCATGGAGCTCAAGAACTCTGGGAAGATTTTTAAAACTTTACATCAGGAAACGGAAACCTCCTAAGAGATGCTAAAGTAACACCGATGGGAGATATGTGAGAAAAGAGATACCCCTCTCGTGATGGGCTCTCCCCAAATCTACCATGTGGCTTTCTGGGTGAATAATCACTACAGAAATAAAGTCTAATAACAGAAATTCAGCACTACTGCCAGCCCCAAGTTCTGGAGTCCAGTGTGAGATAGTCTGCCTATACTTCATCTGTTTGGGAAGACCCTCGCTGCTGTGTGGGGAACTCAGGTACATTTCTCTATCGAACAGAAAACAAACGATCGTGAGCCCTACTTGCCACGCAGAAGACGCTCATGCACATCTCCTCTGCGCAAAGGAACAAGGGACAGAACCCAAAGAGGACCCTGGGCTTCCCATGGACAGGATCTGTGAGACAGCCTCTTTTGAAATGTAATTTTACTGATTTCCATTCAACCAGTAAAGGAAGCTCATGTTGATAAGGGAATTGAGAGCAGATCAAACAATGCTAGTTCCTGAAACTTGCAACTCCTGAAACTTGGGCTGACAGGGGTGCTGAGTTTCTTTCATTAGTCTCCATTTTCATGACAGTTACTTGCCCATAAACCACTTGGTAGATTTCAGGAGGGTCTGATATGAGAAGGGTCTCTCTCTTCTCACCGCTTTTGGAGATGCGAACTGCTGGCTTGGGTTGGATCAGATTGGGATCTCTACAGATTGGCATTTTAGCCTTTTCTATTTCTCTCTCCGTTAACTGGCCCAGTGTGAGGCTTGGCTTATAAGGACAGAGTCAACAGTGTGAAGAGCTAAGTTGGAGGGCAGGCAACCGACTTGAACTCTTCCATAACCTCTATCAGCACCCTCTACTCAATTCCACAAAGGCACTAAGTAAAAGTGAAATGCTTTCTCCACAAATACTTCAAGCTTCAAGATGAGTCCCTTAGCCTTACAATCAGACTGCTACTTGTAATTCCCTCCTGCAAAGAAATTCTGCCACTCTTGATACTCTTTAGAAGAGGTTCGACACTGGGTGTCAAAGGAGAACCCCCGGTTGGAGTGGTACAGTGGATAAATGCTTCCTTCCTGCCATGGCCAAGGATAATACCAATATATCTTCCAGCACCGTACATAGGCATATACCCACTAACCAGCGGCCAGAAGCTCCCAGAAGAAGAAACAATGGCCCTCCAACTCCCCTCCAAGAATTGTTTGTTTGGCCATTAATGTGGAACAGACAGGAGAGAAGGAAAAGTTTGGGCTTTTAAAATCACACTCAGCCTGAAACGAACAGGAAAATTTTTTTCCAATCTTAGAGATTAAGCACAGGAAAAAAAAAAAAAAAGCCTGGGCTCTCCTCAGAATCTAGCCCTGAGCTGTGTGACCTTGAGGGAATCACTTAACCTTGGTAACTTCAATTGCCTTATCTGTAACACCTGTGATGCTCTCCACTGAATGATGGTTAATAGCAAAGTGAAATGGTGATGTAAAGGGTGAAAGTGACTGACCCTCAGGAAAGTGCCGCCCAGATGAGTGATGGGGAGACAGAGTGAGCGTGAAGACCACCTGACACAGCCCCAGAAGGAAAAGGGATAGAGCCACCAACTCCTCCAGCCAGGTGTCCCTTGGGTTGTCTACATAGAGGGTCATCCAGTGGGGCACCATTAATAATCACACCAGCAACAGACATATACTGGCACTGACCCCAGACAACCTGAGATAATGGAGCTCCTTAGCTGTCTACCACCATGAACCAGGGGAGGGAAATACAGGTTGTCTTGACTCAGGGAGGTATGCTCAGCCCTGGAGGAGAATCCCACCAAAGATGGTGTGTGGACCAGAGGTGAGCCAAGAACATCTCTGCAGGCTGAGGCCTTATCTGGTTTGTACAGATGTCTTATCCAAGCCCAGGGGAAGACACTTCTGGAGGGACCAGAGGCTCCACCTTGCTCCAGCCTCATTCCTGAACTCATCTTCTTGGCAGAAGCTAGACAATCCCCCCAGCAGAGATACTCTCTCCCTGTTTCTTGCTCATCTTCTCTTCTCCCAGGAGACAGAGGCCTTGTGCTTCTGAGTTTTCTCTCGCAACCAAATCTTGGGGCTGATGATGGAGGTTGCACTGCCCAAGGCTCCAAGGGTCACGAGGGGAAGCATTAGTAAAAATCTCTGCCTTCAAGTTGGAAACAACTGGGACCAGGAATGGGAGGATTGGAGTTGAGGGGACTTGTAGACATGAGTGGCCAGGGAATTTAAAATAGCTATGTATTGTATATTCACACACTACAGTAAGTGGTGGGTGCTCAGGGGCTATCATATAGATGTCAGAGGACAGAGCAGACCATGGGCACCGAAGGAGTTGTTGGGTGCCCTGGAGAAGGCAAGACTTTCACAGAACCTTGCAGGTGGGTGAGACCTGGGGAGGTGTAGAAGGCAGGCAGGGAGGGTGCCCCGGCAGAGCAAAGGCTGGGAGGCCACCTGTAGCTCTGGGGGCTTGCATGCTGGTCAGTGAGTAGAAAGCCAAGGTCATTTCCCTCTTCCCCTACTCGGTATCTGCCTTGTGCATTCAAACACATCTCCCTTTTTATTTATTTATCTATCTATCTATCTATTTATTTGTTTTTGGCTGCATTGGGTCTTCGTTGCTGTGCGCGGGCTTTCTCTAGCTGCAGAGAGCGTGGCCTACTCTTCGTTGCGGTGCGCGGGCTTCTCATTGTGGTGACTTCTCTTGTTGCAGAGCACAGGCCCTAGAGCATGCAGCCTTCAATAGTAGCGGTATGTGGGCTTCAGTAGTGGTGGCATGTGGGCTTAGTTGCTCTGTGGCATGTGGGATCTTCCTGGACCAGGGATCGAACCCATGTGCCCTGCATTGACAGAAGGATTCTTAACCACTGCACCACCAGGGAAGTCTCCACAGCTCCCCTTTGTATACTGTAATGAGCTGAGAAAAAAAAATATTTCCCTAGATAATTCCCCCTGTTGTCATACTGACTTATTTTCTATTTCTGTTTTGCACTTTCTTCTTTTTTTAAAGGAAAGAGAACCTTCTTGCATAGTCACCTATTAGTAGATTACATTTACTCCTGGTCCTTGAGAATAGTAAGGGATTTTGTGTCCCTCTGGCCACCCTGGTATGGGGGAATCCGAGGCAGGGTGTGTGTTCCCTTTGTCTTCCCTGAGTGGGGCGTGTGGTTACTGGGTCCAGTTTGCCTCTAAGGGGATTATGTGGTTCTGGACTTCAGTTTTTAAATCTGAAAAAGAGAAGAGACTAGATGGGCTTTAATATCATTCCTGGCATTCAGGGTCGACGACTCCATGATACCTTTCATTCATTCGTTCATCATTCATTCATTCACCATTCAACAGATGTTTTTCTGAGCACCTACTGAATGCCCAGCTTTGGAAGTACAAGCATGAACAAGTCATAGTTCATTCACACACTCTAGAAAAGATAGCGAGTGGTTAAGAGACACAGCTGCAACTGCCGGGAAAAAACAAATAAAGCTGCTCTGGGAAGCAAAGCAAAGATGCTATAGCCACAGTGTGTCAGAGGCTCAGCAGCCAGGGGTCAGCGACAGCCACAGGGTGACCAGAGCACGACAAGGACTCTGAACCAGAATGTCTGCAGAAGACAAGGGACCCAGCAGGCTTCAGGGGCAGAGCCCCCAGCTATAGGTGTGGCAGAGCCAGAGGTTAACATAAGGTACCAGGAAGGTTACCAGGGCAGACATCAGACCTTGGAAATAACATGAGAATCCAGTTACGATTTTCAGGGTACAGTATGGGGGAGGGCAGTTAGCAGCGGCCCAGTTATTGGAATCCAAGCACAGAAGGGCAGCTCTGTGGGGAGGGATAACTTGGTACCATCCTCAGAAGGTTGGATTAGAGGAGCTTCAAACCCTCCGACCTCAGTTGGACCTGGCCTTAGAGCCTCAGTCTACACATGGAGGACAAACGCCTCCATCAGGGATAGCAAAGAGCTGCAGAAACTGGGGGAAAGGTAGCAGCTAAGAAGAGAGATGTAAGAGCAAATGTGATAACAATATGACAATAATAATAATAACCACTGAGCTAAGAAGGATTGAGCACTTATAATGGGCTGAGAACTTGCTAATGATTTTACATGAATTCTCTTTATAAATCTTGCAATACCTCTATAGATAGATATGATTATCCACATTTTGCAAGTGAGGGAACAGAGCCTTCAAGGAGTTGGACGACTTGCCCTGAATCAGCCAGGCTTACCTACGTTATATAGGTATATAAATCTCCCAAATCTCAGTAGTTTAAAAGAACAGGAGTTTATTTTTCATTCACGTGGAAAGCAGGTCAGCGGGGGTCTCTGCTTATCCCGGTCATTTAGACTCCCAGGCTACACCAAAGCTGGCTCATTCTTCCTCAGTTGTTATTGTAGGGCGCCGGGAATGAAGTGAATTTTGCGCTAGCTTTTAACACCCCCCCTCCCAGCCTCAAATAACTTCCATTCATACTCTTGGCTGAAGCAAGTCACATGGCTACACTTGGCTCCAAAGTGGGCAGAGAAATACAATTATACCATGTGCCCAGTTAGAGAATGGGGGTATTTATCAACAGCCCTATTGCTGGCTACCCAGTAGATGGGGAAACAAAGTTGGCTGAGCCCGGGTTCTATCCTCACATTATTCTCAAAGAGAAAGTCAGCCAGCTGGGGACGGTCTCTTGCCCCCTTCACGTCCTGCCCTATGTTATCCTTGCAGATCCTCTTCCCTTCTCTTCCAGTCTGTGGGTTAGGAGACAGGCACCGAATGATTAATGGATCCCAGCAATAGTTGGGAGAGATTATCTAACAGCATGTGCTAAAGGAGCCATGGCTGGGAGTCTGCTCATAATAGCATTTGAAGCGCTAATTTCTGCAGGGCTTGGAGTGCCAGGGTCTCAAGGGTTTATTAATCCCACAGCAGTCCTGGGAGGGGTTCATTGCTGCCGTTATTTATACATTTTGCTGTGTTCATCCAGCAAGGGAAGTCAGCTGGGATTATGTTCCAGGGACACAGAGCTCTGGCTGCCTTCCAGACTAGGGCTGCAGAGGGTGCTTCCTTCTCAGCCAGGAGGCTCCTAGGCTGCGTTCACGAAGAAGAGTGAATGGAAGCTGCTCCGTCAGGGAGATGCAGACAGAGCACCAGTCAGAGAGGAGGTGGCCAGGAAGATGTGACATCTTGGGACTTGGCTAACTCCCTGAGTGCTAAACTGAAGGGCTACCTCCTCTGTGCTCTCCCCTCCCTAGTCCAGAGTGACTGACTGCGCCTTCCTGGAAGCCACTATCCTCTTGCGGTCTGTCCCTGCACCCCTTGTTAGTTACCTGGTTTTATTGTTTCTTTTTCCATATAACATGCTCTGTCTGCTGTAATCAAAGTGAGTTCCTCAGAGCACAGATTATGACTAATGCTTTGTGGGGATGCTCAGCGCACCAAGCACATGCAAGGTATTCAATCAGTGTTTGCAGCCCCTGGCTCCTACCTACCCGTCCAAGCTCCCCTTCTGTCATCCCCTCCCATGATTTTGCTTTGCACTCCTGCCAGTTGGAATGAATGGCTCATCTTGCCATCACATCCCTCCTTGTCTGAGCACACGCCTTCTTCAGCCTGGAATGGTCTTCTCCTCCCTGATGCCAACGCTCATCTCAACAAAGTGGATTCCTCTCTCCTTTGTGCCAATATTGTCCCTTGCACGTGTTTCCATTACAGAATTAATGATATTTCAATTACTTGTTTACCTGCCTGTCTTTCCCACTAGCCTGAGAACTCCTTGAGAATAGAGACAGGTCTTATTTATTTTTTGTATCCTTCTGCTTTTACAAATGCCTAGACAGGAGCAGGAATAACAAGGGGCAATTTCCTGGAGCACAAAACTTAAGAGGGTACCAAAAAACTCAGTAATCAAAATAAATAATATTTAATGCAATGCTTTAAAAAATCAAAATTAATGCAAAAGAATACAAGATAAACAAAAGATCAAAATTTTAAATAAAAATGAGATCTATTAACAGTGCCATGCCAAGTTTACTGGAGCCTAAGGCAAAAGGAAAAAAATCAGAAATACTGATTTTGTCTTTATTTAACATTTTGCTATTTCATTCATCTCAGATTTTTAGCACTAATTTTTTGCATCAATTTTGCCTTCACGTCTGTTTTTACAATTATTGTCTAGAACTTGGTAAGTGCTCTATAAATATCTATTGAATGAGTGAGTCAGTACGTGATTGAGTATGTGAGTGAATGGCTGGTAAAACTTTACAGATTGAACCTCCAACTAGCCAACGTTTGGTATTTACTTTTAGAATTATCCATGTGTCCTTGCCAACTCCCTTTTCTTTCTACGATCTGCCTTTTGGTGCAAGTTCTCTAAACCCTTTCCCAAATTTAGAGAAAGGGAAGAAAAGAAATGCAACGTCCAAATTTAAGTCAGTTACATATGCTTTGCTCAGTTAGTTGAAGCACCTTGTGATGGAGCCAAGATTTGAGATCCCATCTGTGGGGGCCAGTTGCTTGGTTGGATGAAATGATAAAGAGCCACCCTTCCTCTCCCCAACCCTAGCTGGTCACTGTGAAAACAGAGGGCCTTGGTCACTAGGGATCCTGAGTAAGAAGCCAGCTATTGGAGTAAATCCACCTCTACCACCAGCCACACAGAATGGGCAGCCCTAGGGGAAAGTTGACTTTTTCTTTGAAATGAGGTCTTGTGTATTTTCTGCATCATTGTTGTCATAGATAAATGCCCAAGAACTGGCCATACAGCCCTGTCTGGAGGCACTCCTGTCCCCAGTTAAGGGCATTAGTGTGGGCTAGTGGGACAGGCACTGGGCCCAGGGATGAAAAGCTTGGGTTTGGGCCCAGTTCTGCTCTCACTCGCTGCTGTATGACCCTGACCAAGTTGCACAGACATTCTGAGCTTCAGTTTATTCATGTGTAAAAAGAGAGGGTTGCTCTACAAAATGATGGTTTTCAAATGCTGTACTATGGAACCCTAGGGCTGTGAGCAGGTTTCTCAGGGGCCACTGATGGAATAGGGAGGGAGAATGAGATAGACACTCTGCTTCATCCAGAGCAGCCCCACCTTTATCATTTATTAGATTCCCAAGTGGAGTTTTTTTTAAAGGAAGTTGGGGGGTTCCAATGTCTTTTTTCTTTCTCTTTCTTTTTTTTGATGTGGACCATTTTTAAAGTCTTTATTGAATTTGTTACAATGTTGCTTCTGTTTTTTTATGTTTTTTTGTTTTTTGGCCACGAGGCATGTGGGTTCTTAGCTCCCTGACCAGGGATCGAACCCGCACCCCCTGCAGTGGAAGGTAAGGTCTTAACCACTGGACTGCCGGGGAAGTCCCCCAATGTCTTTTTAAAAAATGATGTAAAGCACTGGTCTAGATGATTTCAATAGTTCCACCAGCTGTACTATGTGATTCTTTCCCTGCAGCTTTCAGGATTATCAAATCTGCTTCTGCTGTGTCTGAAGGATATGTTTACTTAAGCCCATGTACTAGGAGGGCCAAGGTGTAGAGATACACAAAGAATGATGGTTTGAATATTTTCATCCTTTCACTTTACAAACGTCTTTGTCCTACGAAATCACTGAAAATTAGTTATACTGCTATTGTCACTAAGTATTGATAGAGGCCATTAAGAACCAGTCCAACTGCTCATTCAACATTTAAATTCCCTTCTCTCCATCCCCATCAAGTGATCATGCAATGTCTTCTTGAATTCCCCCAGTGGCTGTGAACTCACTACTTTTGGTCTTATCTGACTTGAACCCCTAATTCATAGAGCTTGACCTCTTTGGACCATGAAGACAGGCTCAATCCCTCTTCACAGAAAAAACCTTCAAATAATTGAAGAGAGTGACCGTTGTCTCCTCACTGCCTTTAATTGTTCAGGCTAATCACCCCGTCCTTGAGCACTTTTCTTTATGATGTACGTTTAACTCCTTTCACCAGGCAGTGGTTCTCCCATTTGTGTTTCCTCTCTTAGTGGAAGTGCACCAAGATGGAATGCAACATCCTGCACAGGTGATCAGAGCAAGGAGAGCTAAAAGTGTTCTTTCTTTTAGTCCAGTGCTTTTCAACCCTCCTGCACATTAGAATCACATGGGGAGCTTTTGAAAAAATATTGTTTTCCAGGCTCCATCCCTGCGCAATTAAATCAGGAACTCTGGGGGTGGGGTCTTGGCTGAGACTTTTTAAACAAAACGTCCACGTAATTCTTTTGTGTGTCCAGAATTAAGAACCACTGTTTTTACGGTACGCGGGCCTCTCACTGCTGTGGCCTCTCCCGTTGCGGAGCGCAGACTCCGGATGCGCAGGCTCCGGACGCGCAGGCTCAGCGGCCATGGCTCACGGGCCCAGCCGCTCCGCGGCACGTGGGATCTTCCCGGACCGGGGCACGAACCCGTGTCCCCTGCATCGGCAGGCGGACCCTCAACCACTGCGCCACCAGGGAAGCCCAGAACCACTGCTTTTGACACTCGGTACAGACATCCTTGATTCTTGCTCTGATTGGTAGGTAAATGATCTACTGGAATGTATTGTACATATGGTTGGGAAGTGAATTTGAGGGAAGAGGAGGAGAGAAACAGTTTGTGTAACTTTTGTATACAAGTACTGAGCTAGACACTTAGGTATGTTTTTCCTTAATCTTCATCTGTGAGGCAGGTGTTTTTATCCCAGTTTTACAAAGGAGAAAACTGAGGCTCACCGAGACTCAGTATTTTGCTCAAAACCACTCAGCTAGATGAGTGGCCAAATTGGGATTCCAACCCAGATCTGTATGAGCCCAAAGCCCACCTTTTATCATGCCACTGAGCTTTCCTTCATTCAATTAATTTAACAATTATTTATGAAGACTAGGACCTACCGTATACTAGACCTGTTCTAGGCCAGCAGCTGCTGCGAGCTGGAGTTTTTGTGGTGACCTGCCAATGGAGCATTTTCTTTTCTTATCCAGTCATTTGTTTATGGGTATGTTTTCCTTGAAGGAAAAATCATGTCGATGTAATGCAGGCTTTGTAGAGAAATAAGTCTTTGGTATTTGGTTGTAAAATAAATGTCAGAATAAAATGTTTGAGAAAATAAAGAGCTGTATATGAAATCACTTCCTACAGAGCTGTGGAATACTGATGGACTGTTGCTGGTGTTTCATTATTTAAGGTTAATTTGGTACCCAAGGAAGGAGCTGTTGTATCCCAGAGGCTACTGATCCCCAGGGCAATGGTCTCTTTGCCAGGAGTGACCACAGATCAGCTTTACATTGTTTTAGCCATAACGTTTACCCCATCCTTCAAAGACCATCCCAATCAGTTGAGTGACAGGACTGGCAGCCAGTGGCTCTGTGACTCTTCATCAAAGCTTCTGGAACATACTCTAATAAAGACATTGGCCCCTTTTTTCACTTTAGACTGACTATGCAGGGCCATTTGTGGGGTTATAGGCTGAAAGGACTAGCCAGAGAGGTGTAACAAGGGAAGAATAAGGAAAGTGGTCCAAACAAGAGAAGGAGATAGAAGAAATGAAAGTGAAATGGAGAACAGAGAAGTAACATGACAATTAAAGGTGTGTATGGAGCCGCAACAACTCGAGATGGGATTCCCCCAAGCCAAAAATGCCCTCCTACCCAGTAGCCATCTTTTTGCCAGGCTGAAATCACCCTGTCCTTCAAATGCTAGCCTAGGAATCCCCTCTTGCTTGGAGGCTTCCCTGCTCAGCTAAGACTGACTTAGTCACTATCCCTCCCTTGTCTTCCCAGTCCTATCCGTACTCATCATGGGACACACAATACTGTGTTAACATTGACTCATTACTTGATGGTTTCCTCTTTCAGATCTAAGACGTTAAGAGGTTCAGTTAGGAATAACTTCTTAACTTTGTGCTCCAGTCCAGTTACAGGTGTGCCCGAGCTTTCACATACCACAGCACTTGGGGCATCATGGCTGTTGGAGCCCTGAACAGCCTAGCCTGTTTAGCTATTTGTGGCAAAACTGTTCTTTGTGTGCCTTCATATAGACAGTTAGGAAACACTCTTCTAGATTGCTTCATTAGTCACAGGAAGGGAGGTAGGAAGGGAGGGAGTGAGAAGGAAAGAAGGAAGGAAGGAAGGGAGGGAGGAAAGAAGGAAGGAAGGAAGGAAGGAAAGAAGGGAGGGAGGGAGGGAGGGAAGGGATAAAGGCAACCCAGGTGAGAATAGGTTTTCGGCAATGAGATATTCAAGCACCACCACTTACCAGGTCATTCTGCAAGTAGTTTCTATATAGCTAGGAGGTTATAATACAGGACATTTAAGGTCTCCTTTGTCTTTTGAGCCAGACTGACCTGTGGAAAGGGCATGGGCTTTGGAATCAGAAAGATGTCAGTTTGAATCCCGGCTCTGGACATGATCTATAGGATCTTTGCTCAAGTTCTTTAACTTCTCTCCGCCTCAGCTTTCTCATTCATAAAATGGGAATAATAACAGGTTTGGTTTTAGGCTATCAGGAGAATTAATGAGATAATGTTTTTACAATATTTTTGGCCTTCAGTAGACACACAACATTTTTCCTAAGATTTTTAAATCTTAGGGAGAGATTTCAAGAGAAGCCACTTTTGCGGCAAATGACAGTTCACACAGCTTAGTGCTAAAGTTTGAGTCGTTGAATTCAAATCCTGGTTCTACGTTTAGTAGTTACATGACCTCAGGCAAACGACTTAACCCTACCTCAGCTTCTGGACCTGTGTTTTTTTTATCTGTAACATGTGGATAACTGCACCTACCTCAACCACTTTTTGTTCAGAGGATTATAGAGTAAAAAGTCCACCGAACATGCATGCACATCATAAATACTCATATTTCTCTTTGCTCTTATCAGTATTACCCAGTAGGAGGCAGCTGAAGGTAACCAGGAAACTGATGACACAGGCAGATGTGCCCAGGTCCAGGCTGTGACTGTGCAATTGTGGAGAAGATACCAAGTCATCCACAACTGGAGCCGTGTGCTGACAGTCGGGGCGAGAGATGCAGGAACGTTCATTTGCAGTTAATATGTATTCAGCTGTACTCATTAGCACAGCCCCAAAGCCTAAAATAAATTTAGCCAGTCTTTAAAAAAAAAATGAGGCTGTAGGCTAAGAAGAATGCTGAGAACTTCCTTTTATTATTATTGTCCTGTTATAAGAGTGAAAATGTTGATACAAACCAAGGTTGTCTGTGAACCAGAAGGTTCTGGGCCTCTGTGTCCAGAGTCATTAATGGGGTTTGGGCATAAGATAGCAAATATTTACTCTTATAGTGTTTCGTGTTTTAGAATCTGCTATGGGACAGACACTTTCCATAAACCATACAGTGAAACTTTGCAAGACACCTGTATTCATTTCCTAGGGCTGCTGTAACAAAGTACTAAAAACTGGATGGCTTACAACAACAGGAATGTATTGTCTCACAATTCTGGAAGCCAGAAGTTCATAACCAGGGTGTCAGCCGGCCCACGCGCTCTCCGACGTCTCTAGGGGAGAATCCTTCCTTGCCTCTTTCAGCCTCTGGTATTTGTCAGCAATTCCTGGCATCCCTTGGCTTGTAGATGCAGTGCTCCAGTCACATGGACGCTTCCCCCTGTGTCTTTTCACATCGTCTTCGCTCTGTGCATGTCTGACTTTATGTGCCAATTTCCCCTTTTTACAAGGACATCAGTCATATTGGATTAGGGCCCACCCAAATGACCTTATTTTAGTTTGATTACCTCTGTAAAGACCTCATTTCTAAATAAAGTCACATTCTAAGGTACCGGAGCTTAGGACTTCCACATAGCTTTTGGGGGGACTTGATTTAACCCATAACACCACCCTTTAAAGATCAGGGTGGTGTTTTACAGATGAGGTATTTGAGCCTCAGGGGGACAAGAAGTGTGTCCAGGTCACATAGCCGGCATTTGGAGAAACCCCATGTCTTCCAGACCCAGACAAATCCCCACCCTCCTCGGTCTCTGCGTGCTGGCTCTTGAGATGTGTCACGGTTTTGCGGGTTGAGCTGGCATTTCTTATGATGCTGGTTGATCCTACAATTCACTCCAGCATATATTTGTCTGAATTCGATTAATCAACTCTGTGATCTTTGCATGAGCCATGCAAAGATGGTTTTGGATCCTGAGCTGCACTTGATCCTCACTGTGGCAATCCAGGTACAGCCAGAGGACACCCTGAAATGCTGCAGGAATGAGTGGGAAGGGGTAGGTGAGGGACTTGTTTCCATCAAGCTTTGCTGGTTCCTCCTGATCACCGAGCATCAGTTCCCATCTCTGCTGTGCATTCTTAGTTGACCATCCTCCCCCATGGCTGTCACCGTCCAGCTCATGCAGTCTCCCTGTGTCCTGACCAGTAAGGCCCTATCAGTCACCTTCTCACCCTCCTCAGGGTGCTCCAGGCTCCTGGGTGTGGGAGTTTTGCATGGTCTTGGCATCAGGGGAGGTGTTTCTGGTCCAGGATCTCTCCTCCGCTTGACATCACGTTCCTCTTGGGGCGTGCTCGGTGCTCGTGGCCGCTTAGCAGGCTCCCCCAGCCAGCTGGTTCCCTACTTGCGGCTTCCTCAGGCACAGGGCTTTCTCAGTACTACCGGCTCAGCCCCTGCTCCTGGCTGCTCTGGCCGCTCCTGGCTCTCCAGTCGTAGCCACGTTCCATGTTCCACTCAACCATGTGGGGTCTCCCCCTTGCTCTTTGGGAGCCAGCCGAGCCTTAGTGCGGGGTGGTGGGAGGGGGAGGACCTCTCACTGTCCAGACCTATCCTGCCATCCCTTCCATCTACACAATTCATCCCCGGGATGGTGTGAGCCTCTGTGTCCAGTGGTCCAGGCAGGGAGCATGGTAAAGGCCCTCTGCCTGTTATGTGGGGTTCTCCACCACCCCGTCTCCCAGAGTTTCAACCTCAAGGTAAAGCATGGAGCAGAGCCCACACTCACGCTGGAACTTTTTATACTTCTCTTCCCTTCATCTTCGGCACCAACCCTTCCTGCCCCAGCCCCAAGCCTAGAAAAAAGTTATCTTTCCCCTGTGTGATGGGAAAACTGCCTTTACCACCTTAGTTGTTCCCTCTTTCTCTGGACTGTGGTATAAATTCTTTTCTCCTGACAGTCAAAGATAGGTTTTGGATATTAAAATGACCATGCAGCAATGTCACAATGGGTCCTGACTCCTACTATAGCCAGCCTAGGCTTCCAAGAACGTGAAACCAACAGTCCAAGTCTTGGTTCTCAGGTGGTTCTTGGGTGACCTGGGCAATTAGCTTCAGCCTGATGGTCTAGTGTTAAAGGTAAAAAGGAATTACTTATAAAGGAAAATCCGTGAGGTGACACTTCAGAAGACTGCCCTACTTTTGTTTTAGCTTTGAGGTTTTGCAGCCAAGAAGAGGATGCTTTCCCGGTACCACTCAGAATTTGTGAGTTTAGTTGGCCAAAGTATCCATTTAATGAGTCTGAGATTCTAGCCTGTGGAAATTGATTGATTTTGCTGTAGTCCAGGGCAAGAGATAATATCTCTAATTCTGGCTTCCCACATCCCAAACATGTGCTGTCAGTCCCCAAAATGTGGGTATAGATGGATTAGTACAAGATGGTCCATGGCTGGAACCTGATGGAGTATAGTGAGTTGTCACTGAGACGTGCCACTGTGTGCCTGCCACCCACGCTATAAACCTGATCATCTTGTCCAATCTCTGTCGTTTTACAAATGTAGAAACGGGACCCTAGAAAGGTAAGAAGCTCCAAAGCTCCAAAGCTTTATTGTAGCGAAGCCAAGGCAAGGAGCCCCGTGTGCAAAGGAGCTCCGTGGAGATTGGAACTACCGCATTTTCTCTCCACCATCCCACGCTGTCATGAGGTTTCCTTACTCTTCCCAACTTACAGACTGTTTTTCAACTATAAATATCCAGTTTGGAGGTGGAGATGGACAAGTGCAAGTGCTTGACCTCGAGAAGCCCCCATCCATCTGCCGGTGGCCACTGAAGACAGAACTTCTGATGAGCTGGAACCTTGGTTTCTTTGCCAAGAGACTTCAGCTGGCTTGCCAAGGAAGGATCAGTTCTCTGCTCAGATGAACCCCATCTGGGGGTGTGGAGATTACAGTGGAGGCTGCTTTTGATGCATCCACAGCTCCTGATCCAGGGGAACAGGCACTGGACAGACGCAGACAGATGGTGAAGAGGAGGGGTCCCCCTCTCTAGTCTCCAGTTGCTGCCACCGCAGTAGTGGCAGGCTCTGCAAAGCCTGGCTTGACCACAACACCATGTAGACATTTCCGTGGAGTTTTAAAAAGCAGCTGTCAGCTCAAGATTGCTCCACTGAGCTTTCAGTCCTGATAGCTAGATTGGCAGGGTTCTGACTGGAAGCTTGGAAGGAAAACGGACTTACCGCCAATCATAGCTGTTCATCTTTTTGCTCGGTTTTTGTTTTCAAAGCAGAGACCTCCTGAGGACTTGAAACACTCCATTCTTTCTGTAAGAACATACGAGGAGCTCCCCACCTCACCATGGAAAGACAGTAGTGAGAATCTGAAAGCAACTGGGACAAAGAGATCCACATGCCATAAAATGATGGGGGGCCAGGACAGCGTGAGATCTCCTTGTTTTGACATACAAACACACACCACACCACACCACACACACACACATACACCACCTCCTCCCTTTATGTAAATAAGATCAGGCGAAAATAAACTTCCTAGACAATCGTGAAGGTAAAAAAGAAAAAAAGTCACAAAAGGGTTTCTTTGAAAGGGGGTAAAAAGAGAACCACAGATTTCTTTTGCTTAAAGTCACAGAAGGAGGGAGGGTTTGTTCCAGGCGCACAGGGTGATTATAATGTAATAAGACCGCTATTCTTGTGTGGCTCATTAGCTAGCCTTAAAGATAATTCTGAGAGAAGTTCAAAGGATATTTTGAGCTGTGGGGAATCAGTGAAGGCATTACTTTGAATGACAGCCCTCCCTTGGAGCTCTGTAAAGAGTTAATCACATTTCATATGCAAATAGATACCCCCCAGGTGTCGAGCTGGGTTTCATTCTCTTATTCAGTG